>NW_027116813.1:0-4800000 GCF_024137725.1 Prorops nasuta | reverse complement strand
TATATGGGACTAGGGCAACTCACTTGGGGTCAGGTAGTACTTATATAGGGTGTAGGGTAACTCATTTGGGGTCAGGGAGTACTTATATGGGACTAGGGTAACTCACTTGGGGTCAGGGAGTACTTATAAAAGGGCTAGGGTAACTCACTTGGGGTAGGGAGTACTTATATGTGACTAGGGTAACTCACTTGGGTTCAGGGAGTACTTATATGGGACTAGGGTAACTCACTTGGTGGTCAGGGGGTACATATATGGAACCAGGTTAACCCACTTGGGGTCAGGGAGTACTTATGAAGGGGCTAGGGTAACTCAATTTGGGGTCAGGGAGTACTTAAATGGGACTAGGGTAACTCACTTGGGGTCAGGGAGTACTTATATAGGAGCGAAAGTAACTCACTTGGGGTCAGGGAGTACTTATATGGGACTAGGGTAAATCATTTGCGGTCAGGGAGTACTTATATGAGACTGGGGTAACTCACTTGGGGTTAGGGAGTACTTATATGGGACTAGGGTAACTCATTTAGGGCAGGGAGTACTTATATGGGACTAGGGTACCTCACTTGGGGTCAGGGAGTACTTATATGGGACTAGGGTAACTCACTTGGGTTCAGGGAGTGCTTATATGGGACTAGGGTAACTCGCTTTAGGTCAGGGAGTACTTATATGGTACTAGGGTAACTCACTTGGTGGTCAGGGAGTACTTATATGGAACCAGGGTAACCCACTTGGGGTCAGGGAGTACTTATAAAGGGGCTAGGATAACTCAATTTGGGGTCAGGGAGTAATTATATAGGACTAGGATACCATACTTTTGGTCAGGGAGTACTTATAAAGGGGCTAGTGTAACTCATTTTGGGTGAGGGAGAACTTATGTAGGAGCTAAAGTAACTCACTTGTGGTCAGGGAGTACTTCTATGAGATTAGGGTAACTCATTTGGTGTCAGGGAGAACTTATCTGGGACTAGGGTAATTCACTTGGGGTAGGGAGTACTTATATGGGACTAGGGTAACTCACTTGGGTTCAGGGAGTACTTATATGATACTAGGGTAACTCACTTGGGGTCAGGGAGTACTTATATGGGACTGGTGTAACTCACTTGGGGTCAGGAAGTACTTATATGCGACTAGGGTACCTCACTTAGGGTCACGGAGTACTTATATGGGACTAGGGTAACTCACTTGGGGTCAGGGTGTACTTCTATAGGAGCTAAAGTAACTCACTTGGGGTCAGGGAGTACTTATATGGGACTAGGGTAACTCACTTCGGGTCAGGGAGTACTTATATAGGGGGTAGGGTAACTCATTTGGGTTCAGGCAGTACTTATATGGGACTAGGGTAACTCACTTGGGGTCAGGGAGTACTTATAAAAGGGCTAGGGTAACTCACTTGGGGTAGGGAGTACTTATATGGGACTAGGGTAACTCGCTTTAGGTCAGGGAGTACTTATATGGTACTAGGGTAACTCACTTGGTGGTCAGGGGGTACATATATGGAACCAGGGTAACCCACTTGGGGTCAGGGAGTACTTATATGGGACTAGGGTAACTCACTTGGGTTCAGGGAGTACTTATATGGGACTAGGGTAACTCGCTTTAGGTCAGGGAGTAATTATATGGTATTAGGGTAACTCACTTGGTGGTCAGGGGGTACATATATGGAACCAGGGTAACCCACTTGGGGTCAGGGAGTACTTATAAAGGGGCTAGGGCAACTCACTTGGGGTCAGGGAGTACTTATATGGGACTAGGGTAACTCACTTGGGGTCAGGAAGTACTTATATGCGACTAGGGTAACTCACTTAGGGTCACGGAGTACTTATATGGGACTAGGGTAACTCACTTTGGTTCAGGGAGTACTTAAATGGGACTAGGGTAACTCGCTTTAGGTCAGGGAGTACTTATATGGTACTAGGGTAACTCACTTGGTGGTCAGGGGGTACATATATGGAACCAGGGAAACCCACTTGGGGTCAGGGAGTACTTATAAAGGGGCTAGGGCAACTCACTTGGGGTCAGGGAGTACTTATATGGGACTAGGGTAACTCTCTTGGGTTCAGGGAGTACTTATATGATACTAGGGTAACTCACTTGGGGTCAGGGAGTACTTATATGGGAGCTAAAGTGATTCACTTGGGGTCAGGGAGTACTTCTATGAGACTAGGGTAACTCATTTGGTGTCAGGGAGTACTTATATGGGACTTGGGTAACTCACTTGGGTTCAGGGAGTACTTATATGGGACTAGGGCAACTCACTTGGGGTCAGGTAGTACTTATATAGGGTGTAGGGTAACTCATTTGGGGTCAGGGAGTACTTATATGGGACTAGGGTAACTCACTTGGGGTCAGGGAGTACTTATAAAAGGGCTAGGGTAACTCACTTGGGGTAGGGAGTACTTATATGGGACTAGAGTAACTCACTTGGGTTCAGGGAGTACTTATATGATACTAGGGTAACTCACTTGGGGTCAGGGAGTACTTATATGGGACTGGGGTAACTCACTTGGGGTCAGGAAGTACTTATATGCGACTAGGGTAACTCACTTAGGGTCACGGAGTACTTATATGGGACTAGGGTAACTCAATTGTGGTCAGGGAGTACTTTAATGGGACCAGGGTAACTCACTTGGGGTGAGGGAGTACTTATAAAGGCGCTAGGTAACTCATTTGGGGTCAGGGAATACTTATATAGGAGCTAAAGTGATTCACTTGGGGTCAGGGAGTACTTATATGGGTCTTAGGTAACTCACTTGGGTTCAGGGAGTACTTATATGGGACTAGGGTAACTCGCATTAGGTCAGTGAGTACTTATATAATACTAGGGTAACTCACTTGGTCGTCAGGGTGTACTTATATGGAACCAGGGTAACCCACTTGGGGTCAGGGAGTACATATAAAGGGGCTAGGGTAACTCATTTGGGGACAGGGAGTACTTATTTGGGCCTAGGGTAACTTACTTAGGGTCAGGGAGTACTTATATGGGACTAGGGTAACTCACTTGGGGTCAGGGTGTACTTCTATAGGAGCTAAAGTAACTCACTTGGGGGTCAGGGAGTACTTATATGGTACTAGGGTAAATCACTTGGTGGTCAGGGAGTACTTATATGGAACCAGGGTAACCCACTTGGGGTCAGGGAGTACTTATAAAGGGGCTAGGGTAACACAATTGGGGCCAGGGAGTACTTATATGGGCCTAGGGTAACTCTCTTGGGTTCAGGGAGTACTTATATGATACTAGGGTAACTCACTTGGGGTCAGGGTGTACTTATATGGGACTAGGGTAACTCACTTGGGGTCAGGGAGTACTTATATGCGACTAGGGTAACTCACTTAGGGTCACGGAGTACTTATATGGGACTAGGGTAACTCACTTGGGGTCAGGGAGTACATCTATAGGAGCTAAAGTAACTCACTTGGGGTCAGGGAGTACTTATATGGGACTAGGGTACATCACTTGGGGTCAGGGAGTACTTATATAGGAGCTAAAGTGATTCACTTGGGGTCAGGGAGTACTTCTATGAGACTAGGGTAACTCATTTGGTGTCAGGGAGTACTTATATGGGACTTGGGTAACTCACTTGGGTTCAGGGAGTACATATATGGGACTAGGGCAACTCACTTGGGGTCAGGTAGTACTTATATAGGGTGTAGGGTAACTCATTTTGGGTCAGGGAGTACTTATATGGGACTAGGGTAACTCACTTGGGGTCAGGGAGTACTTATAAAAGGGCTAGGGTAACTCACTTGGGGTAGGGAGTACTTATATGGGACTAGAGTAACTCACTTGGGTTCAGGGAGTACTTATATGATACTAGGGTAACTCACTTGGGGTCAGGGAGTACTTATATGGGACTGGGGTAACTCACTTGGGGTCAGGAAGTACTTATATGCGACTAGGGTAACTCACTTAGGGTCACGGAGTACTTATATGGGACTAGGGTAACTCAATTGGGGTCAGGGTGTACTTCTATAGGAGCTAAAGTAACTCACTTGGGGTCAGGGAGTACTTATATGGGACTAGGTTAACTCACTTCGGGTCAGGGAGTACTTATATAGGGGGTAGGGTAACTCATTTGGGTTCAGGCTGTACTTATATGGGACTAGGGTAACTCACTTGGGGTCAGGGAGTACTTATAAAAGGGCTAGGGTAACTCACTTGGGGTAGGGAGTACTTATATGGGACTAGGGTAACTCGCTTTAGGTCAGGGAGTACTTATATGGTACTAGGGTAACTCACTTGGTGGTCAGGGGGTACATATATGGAACCAGGGTAACCCACTTGGGGTCAGGGAGTACTTATAAAGGGGCTAGGGTAACTCAATTTGGGGTCAGGGAGTACTTATATAGGACTAGGATATCATACTTGGGGTCAGGGAGTACTTATAAAGGGGCTAGGGCAACTCACTTGGGGTCAGGGAGTACTTATATGGGACTAGGGTAACTCACTTGGGGTCAGGAAGTACTTATATGCGACTAGGGTAACTCACTTAGGGTCACGGAGTACTTATATGGGACTAGGGTAACTCACTTGGGTTCAGGGAGTACTTATATGGGACTAGGGTAACTCGCTTTAGGTCAGGGAGTACTTATATGGTACTAGGGTAACTCACTTGGTGGTCAGGGGGTACATATATGGAACCAGGGTAACCCACTTGGGTTCAGGGAGTACTTATAAAGGGGCTAGGGCAACTCACTTGGGGTCAGGGAGTACTTATATGGGACTAGGGTAACTCTCTTGGGTTCAGGGAGTACTTATATGATACTAGGGTAACTCACTTGGGGTCAGGGAGTACTTATATGGGACTAGGGTAACTCACTTGGGGTCAGGGAGTACTTATATGCGAGTAGGGTAACTCACTTAGGGTTACGGAGTACTTATATGGGACTAGGGTAACTCACTTGGGGTCAGGGAGTACTTATATGGGACTAGGGCAACTCACTTGGGGTCAGGTAGTACTTATATAGGGTGTAGGGTAACTCATTTGGGGTCAGGGAGTACTTATATGGGACTAGGGTAACTCACTTGGGGTCAGGGAGTACTTATAAAAGGGCTAGGGTAACTCACTTGGGGTAGGGAGTACTTATATGGGACTAGGGTAACTCACTTGGGTTCAGGGAGTACTTATATGGGACTAGGGTAACTCACTTGGTGGTAAGGGGGTACATATATGGAACCAGGTTAACCCACTTGGGGTCAGGGAGTACTTATGAAGGGGCTAGGGTAACTCAATTTGGGGTCAGGGAGTACTTATATAGGACTAGGGTACCATACTTGGGGTCAGGGAGTATTTATAAAGGGGCTAGGGCAACTCACTTGGGGTCAGGGAGTACTTATATGGGACTAGGGTAACTCACTTGGGGTCAGGGAGTACTTATATAGGAGCGAAAGTAACTCACTTGGGGTCAGGGAGTACTTATATAGGACTAGGGTAACTCATTTGTGGTCAGGGAGTACTTATATGAGACTGGGGTAACTCACTTTGGGGTCAGGGAGTACTTATATAAAGTTTAGGGTAACTCATTTGGGGTCAGGTAGTACTTATATGGGACTAGGGTACCTCACTTGGGGTCAGGGAGTATTTATATGGGACTAGGGTAACTCACTTGGGGAAAAGGAGTACTTATATAGGAGCTAAAGTGACTCACTTGGGATCAGGGAGTACTTATATGGGACTAGGCTAACTCATTTGGGGTTTGGGAGTACTTAAATGGGACTAGGGTACATCACTTGGGGTCAGGGAGTACTTATATAGGAGCTAAAGTAACTCACTTGAGGTCAGGGAGTACTTATATGGGACTAGGGTAACTCACTTGGGGTCAGGGATTACTTATAAAGGGGCTAAGGTAACTCACTTGGGGTCAGGGAGTACTTATATGGGACTAGGGTAACTCATTTGGGGTCAGGGAGTACCTATATGGGACTAGGGTAACACACTTTGGGTCACGGAGTACTTATATGGGACTAGGGTAACACACTTGGGTTAAGGGTTTACATATAAAGGGGCTAGGGTACCTCACTTGGGGTCAGAGAGAACTTATATGGGACTAGGGTACATCACTTGGGGTCAGGGACTACTTATATAGGAGCTAAAGTAAATCACTTGGGGTCAGGGAGTACTTATATGGGACTAGGGTAACACACTTGGTTTAAGGGTTTACTTATAAAGGGGCTAGGGTACCTCACTTGTGGTCAGAGAGTACTTATAAAGGGGCTAGGGTAACTCATTTTGGGTGAGGGAGAACTTATATAGGAGCTAAAGTAACTCACTTGTGGTCAGGGAGTACTTTAATGGGACCAGGGTAACTCACTTGGGGACATGGATTACTTATAAAGGGGCTAGGGTAACTCACTTGGGGTGAGGGAGTACTTATAAAGGCGCTAGGTAACTCATTTGGGGTCAGGGAATACTTATATAGGAGCTAAAGTGATTCACTTGGGGTCAGGGAGTACTTATATGGGACTAGGGTAACTCATTTAGGGCAGGGAGTACTTATTTGGGACTAGGGTAACACACTTTGGGTCACGGAGTACTTATATGGGACTAGGGTAACACACTTGGGTTAAGGGTTTACTTATAAAGGGGCTAGGGTACCTCACTTGGGTTCAGAGAGAACTTATATGGGACTAGGGTACATCACTTGGGGTCAGGGACTACTCATATAGGAGCTAAAGTAATTCACTTGGGGTCAGGGAGTACTTATATGGGACTAGGGTAACACACTTGGTTTAAGGGTTTACTTATAAAGGGGCTAGGGTACCTCACTTGTGGTCAGAGGGTACTTATAAAGGGGCTAGGGTAACTCATTTTGGGTGAGGGAGAACTTATATAGGAGCTAAAGTAACTCACTTGTGGTCAGGGAGTACATTAATGGGACCAGGGTAACTCACTTGGGGACATGGATTACTTATAAAGGGGCTAGGGTAACTCACTTGGGGACATGGATTACTTATAAAGGGGCTAGGGTAACTCACTTGGGGTGAGGGAGTACTTATAAAGGCGCTAGGTAACTCATTTGGGGTCAGGGAATACTTATATAGGAGCTAAAGTGATTCACTTGGGGTCAGGGAGTACTTATATGGGACTTGGGTAACTCACTTGGGTTCAGGGAGTACTTATATGGGACTAGGGAACTCGCATTAGGTCAGGGAGTACTTATATAATACTAGGGTAACTCACTTGGTCGTCAGGGTGTACTTATATGGAACCAGGGTAACCCACTTGGGGTCAGGGAGTACTTATAAAGGGGCTAGGGTAACTCATTTGGGGACAGGGAGTACTTATATGGGCCTAGGGTAACTCACTTAGGGTCAGGGAGTACTTATATGGGACTAGGGTAACTCACTTGGGGTCAGGGTGTACTTCTATAGGAGCTAAAGTAACTCACTTGGGGTCAGGGAGTACTTATATGGGACTAGGGTAACTCATTTAGGGCAGGGAGTACTTATTTGGGCCTAGGGTAACTCACTTAGGGTCAGGGAGTACTTATATGGGACTAGGGTAACTCACTTGGGGTCAGGGTGTACTTCTATAGGAGCTAAAGTAACACACTTTGGGTCACGGAGTACTTATATGGGACTAGGGTAACACACTTGGTTTAAGGGTTTACTTATAAAGGGGCTAGGGTACCTCACTTGGGGTCAGAGAGAACTTATATGGGACTAGGGTACATCACTTGGGGTCAGGGACTACTTATATAGGAGCTAAAGTAATTCACTTGGGGTCAGGGAGTACTTATATGGGACTAGGGTAACACACTTGGTTTAAGGGTTTACTTATAAAGGGGCTAGGGTACCTCACTTGTGGTCAGAGAGTACTTATAAAGGGGCTAGGGTAACTCATTTTGGGTGAGGGAGAACTTATATAGGAGCTAAAGTAACTCACTTGTGGTCAGGGAGTACTTTAATGGGACCAGGGTAACTCACTTGGGGACATGGATTACTTATAAAGGGACTAGGGTAACTCACTTGGGGTGAGGGAGTACTTATAAAGGCGCTAGGTAACTCATTTGGGGTCAGGGAATACTTATATAGGAGGTAAAGTGATTCACTTGGGGTCAGGGAGTACTTATATGGGACTTGGGTAACTCACTTGGGTTCAGGGAGTACTTATATGAGACTAGGGAACTCGCATTAGGTCAGGGAGTACTTATATAATACTAGGGTAACTCACTTGGTCGTCAGGGTGTACTTATATGGAACCAGGGTAACCCACTTGGGGTCAGGGAGTACTTATAAAGGGGCTAGGGTAACTCATTTGGGGACAGGGAGTACTTATATGGGCCTAGGGTAACTCACTTAGGGTCAGGGAGTACTTATACAGGGGGTAGGGTAACTCGCTTTAGGTCAGGGAGTACTTATATGGTACTAGGGTAACTCACTTGGTGGTCAGGGGGTACATATATGGAACCAAGGTAACCCACTTGGGGTCAGGGAGTACTTATAAAGGGGCTAGGGTAACTCAATTTGGGGTCAGGGAGTACTTTTATAGGACTAGGATATCATACTTGGGGTCAGGGAGTACTTATAAAGGGGCTAGGGCAACTCACTTGGGGTCAGGGAGTACTTATATGGGACTAGGGTAACTCACTTGGGGTCAGGAAGTACTTATATGCGACTAGGGTAACTCACTTAGGGTCACGGAGTACTTATATGGGACTGGGGTAACTCACTTGGGTTCAGGGAGTACTTATATGGGACTAGGGTAACTCGCTTTAGGTCAGGGAGTACTTATAAGGAACCAGGGTAACCCACTTGGGGTCAGGGAGTACTTATAAAGGGGCTAGGGTAACACAATTGGGGCCAGGGAGTACTTATATGGGCCTAGGGTAACTCGCTTTAGGTCAGGGAGTACTTATATGGTACTAGGGTAACTCACTTGGTGGTCAGGGGGTACATATATGGAACCAGGGTAACCCACTTGGGGTCAGGGAGTACTTATAAAGGGGCTAGGATAACTCAATTTGGGGTCAGGGAGTACTTATATAGGACTAGGATACCATACTTTTGATCAGGGAGTACTTATAAAGGGGCTAGGGTAACACATTATGGGTGAGGGAGAACTTATGTAGGAGCTAAAGTAACTCACTTGTGGTCAGGGAGTACTTCTATGAGATTAGGGTAACTCATTTGGGGTCTGGGAGTACTTAAATGGGACTAGGGTAACTCATTTGGGGTCAGGGAGTATTTATATAGGAGCTAAAGTAACTCACTTGAGGTCAGGGAGTACTTATATGGGACTAGGGTAACTCACTTGGGGAAAGGGAGTACTTATATAGGAGCTAAAGTGACTCACTTGGGATCAGGGAGTACTTATATGGGACTAGGCTAACTCATTTGGGGTTTGGGAGTACTTAAATGGGACTAGGGTACATCACTTGGGGTCAGGGAGTACTTATATAGGAGCTAAAGTAACTCACTTGAGGTCAGGGAGTACTTATATGGGACTAGGGTAACTCACTTGGGGTCAGGGATTACTTATAAAGGGGCTAAGGTAACTCACTTGGGGTCAGGGAGTACTTATATGGGACTAGGGTAACTCATTTGGGGTCAGGGAGTACCTATATGGGACTAGGGTAACACACTTTGGGTCACGGAGTACTTATATGGGACTAGGGTAACACACTTGGGTTAAGGGTTTACATATAAAGGGGCTAGGGTACCTCACTTGGGGTCAGAGAGAACTTATATGGGACTAGGGTACATCACTTGGGGTCAGGGACTACTTATATAGGAGCTAAAGTAAATCACTTGGGGTCAGGGAGTACTTATATGGGACTAGGGTAACACACTTGGTTTAAGGGTTTACTTATAAAGGGGCTAGGGTACCTCACTTGTGGTCAGAGAGTACTTATAAAGGGGCTAGGGTAACTCATTTTGGGTGAGGGAGAACTTATATAGGAGCTAAAGTAACTCACTTGTGGTCAGGGAGTACTTTAATGGGACCAGGGTAACTCACTTGGGGACATGGATTACTTATAAAGGGGCTAGGGTAACTCACTTGGGGTGAGGGAGTACTTATAAAGGCGCTAGGTAACTCATTTGGGGTCAGGGAATACTTATATAGGAGCTAAAGTGATTCACTTGGGGTCAGGGAGTACTTATATGGGACTAGGGTAACTCATTTAGGGCAGGGAGTACTTATTTGGGACTAGGGTAACACACTTTGGGTCACGGAGTACTTATATGGGACTAGGGTAACACACTTGGGTTAAGGGTTTACTTATAAAGGGGCTAGGGTACCTCACTTGGGTTCAGAGAGAACTTATATGGGACTAGGGTACATCACTTGGGGTCAGGGACTACTCATATAGGAGCTAAAGTAATTCACTTGGGGTCAGGGAGTACTTATATGGGACTAGGGTAACACACTTGGTTTAAGGGTTTACTTATAAAGGGGCTAGGGTACCTCACTTGTGGTCAGAGAGTACTTATAAAGGGGCTAGGGTAACTCATTTTGGGTGAGGGAGAACTTATATAGGAGCTAAAGTAACTCACTTGTGGTCAGGGAGTACATTAATGGGACCAGGGTAACTCACTTGGGGACATGGATTACTTATAAAGGGGCTAGGGTAACTCACTTGGGGACATGGATTACTTATAAAGGGGCTAGGGTAACTCACTTGGGGTGAGGGAGTACTTATAAAGGCGCTAGGTAACTCATTTGGGGTCAGGGAATACTTATATAGGAGCGAAAGTGATTCACTTGGGGTCAGGGAGTACTTATATGGGACTTGGGTAACTCACTTGGGTTCAGGGAGTACTTATATGGGACTAGGGAACTCGCATTAGGTCAGGGAGTACTTATATAATACTAGGGTAACTCACTTGGTCGTCAGGGTGTACTTATATGGAACCAGGGTAACCCACTTGGGGTCAGGGAGTACTTATAAAGGGGCTAGGGTAAATCATTTGGGGACAGGGAGTACTTATATGGGCCTAGGGTAACTCACTTAGGGTCAGGGAGTACTTATATGGGACTAGGGTAACTCACTTGGGGTCAGGGTGTACTTCTATAGGAGCTAAAGTAACTCACTTGGGGTCAGGGAGTACTTATATGGGACTAGGGTAACTCATTTAGGGCAGGGAGTACTTATTTGGGACTAGGGTAACACACTTTGGGTCACGGAGTACTTATATGGGACTAGGGTAACACACTTGGTTTAAGGGTTTACTTATAAAGGGGCTAGGGTACCTCACTTGGGGTCAGAGAGAACTTATATGGGACTAGGGTACATCACTTGGGGTCAGGGACTACTTATATAGGAGCTAAAGTAATTCACTTGGGGTCAGGGAGTACTTATATGGGACTAGGGTAACACACTTGGTTTAAGGGTTTACTTATAAAGGGGCTAGGGTACCTCACTTGTGGTCAGAGAGTACTTATAAAGGGGCTAGGGTAACTCATTTTGGGTGAGGGAGAACTTATATAGGAGCTAAAGTAACTCACTTGTGGTCAGGGAGTACTTTAATGGGACCAGGGTAACTCACTTGGGGACATGGATTACTTATAAAGGGGCTAGGGTATCTCACTTGGGGTGAGGGAGTACTTATAAAGGCGCTAGGTAACTCATTTGGGGTCAGGGAATACTTATATAGGAGGTAAAGTGATTCACTTGGGGTCAGGGAGTACTTATATGGGACTTGGGTAACTCACTTGGGTTCAGGGAGTACTTATATGAGACTAGGGAACTCGCATTAGGTCAGGGAGTACTTATATAATACTAGGGTAACTCACTTGGTCGTCAGGGTGTACTTATATGGAACCAGGGTAACCCACTTGGGGTCAGGGAGTACTTATAAAGGGGCTAGGGTAACTCATTTGGGGACAGGGAGTACTTATATGGGCCTAGGGTAACTCACTTAGGGTCAGGGAGTACTTATACAGGGGGTAGGGTAACTCGCTTTAGGTCAGGGAGTACTTATATGGTACTAGGGTAACTCACTTGGTGGTCAGGGGGTACATATATGGAACCAAGGTAACCCACTTGGGGTCAGGGAGTACTTATAAAGGGGCTAGGGTAACTCAATTTGGGGTCAGGGAGTACTTATATAGGACTAGGATATCATACTTGGGGTCAGGGAGTACTTATAAAGGGGCTAGGGCAACTCACTTGGGGTCAGGGAGTACTTATATGGGACTAGGGTAACTCACTTGGGGTCAGGAAGTACTTATATGCGACTAGGGTAACTCACTTAGGGTCACGGAGTACTTATATGGGACTGGGGTAACTCACTTGGGTTCAGGGAGTACTTATATGGGACTAGGGTAACTCGCTTTAGGTCAGGGAGTACTTATAAGGAACCAGGGTAACCCACTTGGGGTCAGGGAGTACTTATAAAGGGGCTAGGGTAACACAATTGGGGCCAGGGAGTACTTATATGGGCCTAGGGTAACTCGCTTTAGGTCAGGGAGTACTTATATGGTACTAGGGTAACTCACTTGGTGGTCAGGGGGTACATATATGGAACCAGGGTAACCCACTTGGGGTCAGGGAGTACTTATAAAGGGGCTAGGATAACTCAATTTGGGGTCAGGGAGTACTTATATAGGACTAGGATACCATACTTTTGATCAGGGAGTACTTATAAAGGGGCTAGGGTAACACATTATGGGTGAGGGAGAACTTATGTAGGAGCTAAAGTAACTCACTTGTGGTCAGGGGGTACTTCTATGAGATTAGGGTAACTCATTTGGGGTCTGGGAGTACTTAAATGGGACTAGGGTAACTCATTTGGGGTCAGGGAGTATTTATATAGGAGCTAAAGTAACTCACTTGAGGTCAGGGAGTACTTATATGGGACTAGGGTAACTCACTTGGGGTCAGGGATTACTTATAAAGGGGCTAAGGTAACTCACTTGGGGTCAGGGAGTACTTATATGGGACTAGGGTAACTCATTTGGGGTCAGGGAGTACCTATATGGGACTAGGGTAACACACTTTGGGTCACGGAGTACTTATATGGGACTAGGGTAACACACTTGGGTTAAGGGTTTACTTATAAAGGGGCTAGGGTACCTCACTTGGGGTCAGAGAGAACTTATATGGGACTAGGGTACATCACTTGGGGTCAGGGACTACTTATATAGGAGCTAAAGTAATTCACTTGGGGTCAGGGAGTACTTATATGGGACTAGGGTAACACACTTGGTTTAAGGGTTTACTTATAAAGGGGCTAGGGTACCTCACTTGTGGTCAGAGAGTACTTATAAAGGGGCTAGGGTAACTCATTTTGGGTGAGGGAGAACTTATATAGGAGCTAAAGTAACTCACTTGTGGTCAGGGAGTACTTTAATGGGACCAGGGTAACTCACTTGGGGACATGGATTACTTATAAAGGGGCTAGGGTAACTCACTTGGGGTGAGGGAGTACTTATAAAGGCGCTAGGTAACTCATTTGGGGTCAGGGAATACTTATATAGGAGCTAAAGTGATTCACTTGGGGTCAGGGAGTACTTATATGGGACTTGGGTAACTCACTTGGGTTCAGGGAGTACTTATATGGGACTAGGGAACTCGCATTAGGTCAGGGAGTACTTATATAATACTAGGGTAACTCACTTGGTCGTCAGGGTGTACTTATATGGAACCAGGGTAACCCACTTAGGGTCAGGGAGTACTTATAAAGGGGCTAGGGTAACTCATTTGGGGACTGGGAGTACTTATATGGGCCTAAGGTAACTCACTTAGGGTCAGGGAGTACTTATATAGGGGGTAGGGTAACTCGCTTTAGGTCAGGGAGTACTTATATGGTACTAGGGTAACTCACTTGGTGGTCAGGGGTTACATATATGGAACCAAGGTAACCCACTTGGGGTCAGGGAGTACTTATAAAGGGGCTAGGGTAACTCAATTTGGGGTCAGGGAGTACTTATATAGGACTAGGATATCATACTTGGGGTCAGGGAGTACTTATAAAGGGGCTAGGGCAACTCACTTGGGGTCAGGGAGTACTTATATGGGACTAGGGTAACTCACTTGGGGTCAGGAAGTACTTATATGCGACTAGGGTAACTCACTTAGGGTCACGGAGTACTTATATGGGACTGGGGTAACTCACTTGGGTTCAGGGAGTACTTATATGGGACTAGGGTAACTCGCTTTAGGTCAGGGAGTACTTATAAGGAACCAGGGTAACCCACTTGGGGTCAGGGAGTACTTATAAAGGGGCTAGGGTAACACAATTGGGGCCAGGGAGTACTTATATGGGCCTAGGGTAACTCGCTTTCGGTCAGGGAGTACTTATATGGTACTAGGGTAACTCACTTGGTGGTCAGGGGGTACATATATGGAACCAGGGTAACCCACTTGGGGTCAGGGAGTACTTATAAAGGGGCTAGGATAACTCAATTTGGGGTCAGGGAGTACTTATATAGGACTAGGATACCATACTTTTGATCAGGGAGTACTTATAAAGGGGCTAGGGTAACACATTATGGGTGAGGGAGAACTTATGTAGGAGCTAAAGTAACTCACTTGTGGTCAGGGAGTACTTCTATGAGATTAGGGTAACTCATTTGGGGTCTGGGAGTACTTAAATGGGACTAGGGTAACTCATTTGGGGTCAGGGAGTATTTATATAGGAGCTAAAGTAACTCACTTGAGGTCAGGGAGTACTTATATGGGACTAGCGTAACTCACTTGGGGTCAGGGATTACTTATAAAGGGGCTAAGGTAACTCACTTGGGGTCAGGGAGTACTTATAAAGGCGCTAGGTAACTCATTTGGGGTCAGGGAATACTTATATAGGAGCTAAAGTGATTCACTTGGGGTCAGGGAGTACTTATATGGGACTTGGGTAACTCACTTGGGTTCAGGGAGTACTTATATGGGACTAGGGAACTCGCATTAGGTCAGGGAGTACTTATATAATACTAGGGTAACTCACTTGGTCGTCAGGGTGTACTTATATGGAACCAGGGTAACCCACTTGGGGTCAGGGAGTACTTATAAAGGGGCTAGGGTAACTCATTTGGGGACAGGGAGTACTTATATGGGCCTAGGGTAACTCACTTAGGGTCAGGGAGTACTTATATGGGACTAGGGTAACTCACTTGGGGTCAGGGTGTACTTCTATAGGAGCTAAAGTAACTCACTTGGGGTCAGGGAGTACTTATATGGGACTAGGGTAACTCATTTAGGGCAGGGAGTACTTATTTGGGACTAGGGTAACACACTTTGGGTCACGGAGTACTTATATGGGACTAGGGTAACACACTTGGGTTAAGGGTTTACTTATAAAGGGGCTAGGGTACCTCACTTGGGGTCAGTGAGAACTTATATGGGACTAGGGTACATCACTTGGGGTCAGGGACTACTTATATAGGAGCTAAAGTAATTCACTTGGAGTCAGGGAGTATTTATATGGGACTAGGGTAACACACTTGGTTTAAGGGTTTACTTATAAAGGGGCTAGGGTACCTCACTTGTGGTCAGAGAGTACTTATAAAGGGGCTAGGGTAACTCATTTTGGGTGAGGGAGAACTTATATAGGAACTAAAGTAACTCACTTGTGGTCAGGGAGTACTTTAATGGGACCTGGGTAACTCACTTGGGGACATGGATTACTTATAAAGGGGCTAGGGTAACTCACTTGGGGTGAGGGAGTACTTATAAAGGCGCTAGGTAACTCATTTGGGGTCAGGGAATACTTATATAGGAGCTAAAGTGATTCACTTGGGGTCAGGGAGTACTTATATGGGACTAGGGAACTCGCATTAGGTCAGGGAGTACTTATATAATACTAGGGTAACTCACTTGGTCGTCAGGGTGTACTTATATGGAACCAGGGTAACCCACTTGGGGTCAGGGTGTACTTCTATAGGAGCTAAAGTAACTCACTTGGGGTCAGGGAGTACTTATATGGGACTAGGGTAACTCATTTAGGGCAGGGAGTACTTATTTGGGACTAGGGTAACTCACTTGGGGTCAGGGAGTACTTATATGGTACTAGGGTAACTCACTTCGGGTCAGGGAGTACTTATATGCGACTAGGGTAACTCACTTCCTGGGGCGGTTTACCACGCTACCAGGCGCGTCCCCGGGTGGTGGATAGGGGGACGGCCGGCAGATATGCCGGTTAGCTGCGAAATAAGCCGTTTCATACGGACGAATAAGCAGTCGCGAATTAAAATGGTATTCTCACCCTCGCCTCATTTCATTCTCATGTGTCATCTGCCGTCGTACGGATTCCGGACGAGGGCCCCATAACATCACTTTTCTCATTTCACCCATTTCAGGGGACACGGGTACGGCCTCTGTGTTGACACTGCCCGAAAGGGATGTGTGGATGATTCCAGTAAGGTCGTGCTCGTGTCGGATCCCGGTGTCTACGCACCGTCCTCCCACTTAGGTATGCGGAATGCCAGTGATGGAAGAAGGTGTAAGGCGGCCTGGATGTTTGTCCCCGGGCTTGAGCCCCAAGCCATGGTGTCTGATGGAGGTAGGCATCATGGTGATCACCCCTCCACTTCCTGAGGCGGCGCGTTCGGAGACGCTCCGCATGCTGGTGATTATTTATTAATTTATGGAAAACCAAACTTCTTCTTATTCTTCCCCTACAGGTAACGGCGTTAGCGCAGGATCGGGCTCCAGAGCCATGGACTTGGAGGAGGTGCGGCTGCGCCTGGAGGCCCGTGACAGAAGTGCGCAGGAACTGCATACGCTCATCCAGCGTATGTCAGTAGCAATGACGGAGCTTCTTGGATTCACGGACGGGAGAAAGGGCGTCAAGAGGAGCATCCAGGGAAAAGTGAGGGACCTGCGGGATCTCGTCGTCTCCGCTGTGCAGGAGGTGCAGAGAGCTGCGACCCAGGATTGTGGGTCACTTCTCCCTGTGCTTCTTGAGACGAGGGAGCGGGACGAAGCGCGAGAAGAGGTGCAACGGCCAGCGCTGAAGAATAAGGGTACGCAGACGTCGCTTCCGCTTCCACCGACTTCTAACGGGGGGAGGGGGGTTTCGATTAAGTCGGGTGGAAGCGGCAATAGGGAAAGGGGCGCGAAAAGGGGAGCTGCCCTGGGGACGCCTTCTCCGCCGAAGGAGGGGGCCTCTGGGGCAGCTGGCCCGACACCAGTGGCTACGGCATCTCCTCCGCGGGAGGAGGGGGTGCAATGGTCGGTCGTGGCTGGGCGGAAGGGAAAGGGGAGGAGGGATTTGGGGCCGGCCCCGATATCCCGTCCTCCTCATTCGGGTAGGGTTGGGGGACCTCCTCGTCGCCCCCGTGCCCAGGCCGTGCTCGTAGCGTGCGGGTCGGATGGGTATGGGGGGGCGATGAGGTTGCTGAAGGAAAGGGTGGACCCCGGTAAGGTCGGGGTTGAGGTCAGGTCGATCAGGAGGACTCGCAGGGGAGACCTTCTGATTGAGCTGAATAAGGGAGGGGGCTCCGCGTCCACGCTCGCGGGGGCGGTCGCGGAGGCGTTGGGTAACGGGATTCCGGTCTCTGCTCTCTCTCCGATGGAGAGAGTGGAGATCCGGGACCTCGATGGGGTTTCGTCCGGGGAGGTTGTGCGTGCGGCCCTTCTGGCCGCACTGGGCGTGGAGGCAGCCGGGGTTAGAGTCTCCGCGCCGCGAAGAACTGGTGGGGGCTCCTGGGCCGTCGGCGCTTCCATGCCACCCGAGGTGGCTGGCAAGTTGTTGCGGCTTGGGCGCGTTCGCGTTGGGTGGGTGATCTGCAGGGTTCGCCCTGCGACCAGTATCGTGCGGTGCAAGAGGTGTCACCACTTCGGTCACACCTCGGGTAGCTGCAAATTCAGCACAGACCGTTCGGGGCTGTGTTGGAGATGCGGGGTGGGGGGTCATGCCTCTGCCATTTGTAGGGGTTCTCCTTGTTGTCTCGCCTGTAGGGACTCGGGGCTTGCGCATGATGACGCTGGGGGCTCTTCAGCGTGCGGATCGATCGGGGTGTGGAGAGGATCGAGACGTACATGAAGGGTCTCCAGATCAATGTCAATCGTTCGCGATCTGCTCAGGACTTGGCCGTCCATTGCACGTACTCTGGCGAGTACACGGTCTGCCTTGTCTCAGAGCAGCATAGGAATAGTAATTTCCCAAGCACCGGCTTGGAGGATGTCGGGGGGGATTCGGCTATGCTGCCCGGTGCTTCGTGCAAACTGGCATCCGTCTCGTCCGGTCGGGGGTTTTGTTCGTCTCTCGTTGGGGACATTAGGGTGTACAGTGTTTACTTTACCCCTAATGCCCCCATCGGGGAGTTCGAGGCTTTCCTGGAGGACTTGGCGGGGAGTGTCAGGAAGCATGGGGTGCCGGTCCTCATTGGTGGAGACTTCAACTCGTGGTCGACATCATGGGGATCCGGTTGCACTAACCGACGTGGAGAGCTTGTTGAGGAATGGGGCGGTCAGCTCGGGTTGACATTGCTCAACCGAGGTCGTTCTCCGACCTTCGTCTCAGGCGACCGTGGTAGAATAATAGATCTCACCTGGGTATCGTCGTCGATCGCCTCGAGAGTAGTCTCTTGGGAGGTGCTCGATGACGAGACTCTGAGCGATCACCGCTTCATCCAGTGGATTCTCACGGATGGGGGTCCTGGCCCTGCCTCGCCGGAGCGGGGGGTGCGCTGGGTTCGCTCGAGGTTCGACCCACTCTTATGCGAATTGGCATTTGCGTGGGGAATAGCCTCGAGCAGCTCGGCTTCCCCTCCGTCCGGGCGGGGGAGGGCCGGGGCGGACGTCGGCGGTGACGGCTCGGGCGTCTCGCCGGAGGGTTATCTCCGGGGACTCGTCGGGGCGTCCGACGCTTCTATGCCCAGGGCTCACGGAACTGCCAAGCGCTGGAAAGCAGCGTATTGGTGGTGTGAAGACCTCGACCGTCTCCGTAAGGCAGCGAATGCTGCCCGCAGGAGGTGGTCGAGGTCGAGGGGTGCCAATACGGATGTTCACTTGCGCGAAGCCTATAAGACGGCGAGAACCGCTTTCTCCTCCGCTATACGCGAAAGGAAGCGGGCCGCATGGTTGGCGCTGGTGAATGAAGTGGAGGCAGATCCTTGGGGTCGCCCCTTCTGGGTGGCCTACAAGAGATTGAAGAGACAGACATCTGCTAGTCTGACGGAGTCTGAGACGGTGGTTGCGATTGAGAGTCTTTTCTCGACGTCGCAAGTGAGGCCTGGGGGCGTTCCATTCGTGGTTCGCGGTAACACCAGGCCGATCTTGGAGTCTGATCTCATCACGGAAGCAGAGATTGTCATGGCTGCCGGGAGGTCCCCTGCAAAGGGGGCCCCTGGTGTCAATGGCATTCTCCCGGAAGTGGTTAAGGTTGCAGCAATGAGCTGCCCCGCTGATTTTGCCCAGTTGTTCAACAGCTGCCTGGAACTCGGCGACTTTCCCGCTATCTGGAGGAGGGCGAGGGTTGTCCTAATCCCGAAAGGGATCGGGGGCTTCAGACCCATACCTCTCCTACCGGTGGTGGGGAAGTTGTTCGAGAGGGTAGTTGTCGCTCGTCTTACGGAGGTTTATGAGGGGGTCGCACCTCTCGCGGACGGTCAATACGGGTTCCGTCCTGGTAGAAGTACCATGGATGCCGTATCGGCTGTCCAGAATTTTATTCGGATCGCCCTTCGGGGGTCTGTGTACCGGAGCAAACGCGTGGCCGTAATCCTTCTCGACATTAAGAACGCTTTCAATTCTGTGTCGCATGCGGCCATCTTGGAGGCCCTGGCCGCCAATGGCGCGGTCCCGGGGGTGATTGTGGATATAGTCCGCAGTTACCTGGGGGACCGGGTCATTGAGTGCGCTGGACGGCAGTGGCGCGTTGGGGCTGGTGTTCCGCAGGGATCGGTCTTAGGACCTCTCCTGTGGAACATTTGTTTCGACGGTCTGCTGCGGTTGAGTCTCCCGGAGGGCTGCACGTTGACTTGTTACGCGGACGATACGGCATTGTGTGTGTCTGCGGGAAGCGTCAGGTCCTTGCAGTTGAAGGCTAACAGGGCTTTGTCGCGTATCGTTCTGTGGCTTGAGGGGAGGAACCTGGAGGTGAACGTCTCCAAATCGGAGGCTGTTTTCTTCTCTAGGAGGCGGTCTGATCGGGCTCCGCGGTTTTCGGTCGGGGGCGAGACGGTTTCCGTCTCCCCGCGGGCGAAATACCTCGGTGTGTGGTTGGATCGTCGTCTTTCCTTCAAGTTTCACATTGATTGCATGGTGGGAAAAGCCAAAAAGGCTGGGTGGGCGTTGAGTAATTTATTGCCGAACGTGGGTGGGTCGGGGGTCTCGGGAAGGATGTTGTACACGAATTTAGTGCACAGCATTCTTCTTTACGGGGCGCCTTGCTGGGCTGAGGCTGCCTCTCGCCCAACCATTGCGAGGTCCCTAATCTCCGCGCAGAGGGTCATGGCGCTGAGGGTTTCCCGCGCGTGTCGTACGGCTTCGTCCTGTGCGCTATTAGTAATCTCGGGCATACCACCGGCCCATCTTTTAGCTTTGGAGCGCAGGGAGGTGTACGATGCGTCGCGTGCGGGTGGCTCCTCGGCTGGCGTGGCCGAAGCGCGGAGATTGGCGAGGGCTAATTTAGTAGAGAGATGGCAGGCAGTATGGGACTCGGATGGTCGGGGTAGGTGGACCCACCGCCTCATCCCGGACATCCGGTCCTGGCTGGCTGCTAATTGTAGAAGCTTGAACTACCATGTTTCCCAGATGCTCCAGGGGCATGGTAGTTTCATGAGTCATCGCGCGAGGGTGGGCCGCAGGGCGACTCCCGACTGCTGGTGCTCCCCGAATCCGGTCGCGGATACGGCGGAGCACACGCTGTTGTGGTGTCCCCTGTGGGATTGCGAAAGAGCAGAACTCTGTGATGCTTTAGGTGTGCCCTCGTTGGAGGTGGAGACCCTTGTGTCCCATGTTACGAGTACGCCGAGAGCTTGGAGTGCATTTTCCAGCTTCTCGGTTAGGGTCCTCACCTCCAAGGACAGTAGAGTCCGAGCTGAGGAGTCTGCTGCTCTCTCCTCTGGGGTGGGGTAGAGCCTGGGGTTTTTGTTTGTCTTGGGATGACCGCATACGGTCGTAGAGTAGAGCGTATACCCTCCTACCTGATGTTATAAGCTACGCTTGGTACCGGGTAGGGGGGCAGGTAGGGGGTTTTGGTGGGTTGGAATCCCACATAACCTCTGGCCAAAACATCGGCCGCCGGAGGTACTTAACAAGCCGTAAGGCTTTAAGAAGTTTCCCCCTACCTCGCAAAGCGTCGGAAAAAAAAAAAAAAAAAAAGGGTAACTCATTTGGGGTCAGGGAGAACTTATATGGGACTAGGGTAACTCATTAGGGGTCAGGGAGTACTTATAAAGGGGCTAGGGTAACTCACTTGTGGTCAGGGAGTACTTATATAGGAGCTAAAGTGACTCACTTGGGGTCAGGGAGTAATTATATGGGAGTAGGGTAACTCATTTGGGTTCAGGGAGTACTTATATGGGACTAGGGTAACTCGCTTTAGGTCAGGGAGTACTTATATGGTACTAGGGTAACTCACTTGGTCGTCAGGGGGTACATATATGGAACCAGGGTGACCCACTTGGGGTCAGGGAGTACTTATATAGGACTAGGGTACCATGCTTGGGGTCAGGGAGTACTTATAAAGGGGCTAGGGCAACTCACTTGGGGTTAGGGAGTACTTATATGCGACTAGGGTAACTCACTTGGGGTCAGGGAGTACTTATATGATACTAGGGTAACTCACTTGGGGTCAGGGAGTACTTATATGCTACTAGGGTAACTCACTTAGGGTCACGGAGTACGTATATGGAACTAGGGTAACTCACTTGGGGTCAGGGAGTACATCTATAAGAGCTAAAGTAACTAACTTGGGGTCAGGGAGTACTTATATGCGACTAGGGTAACTCACTTGGGGTCAGGGAGTACGTCTATAGGAGCAAAAGTGATTCACTTGGGGTCAGGGAGTACTTATATAGGGGGTAGGGTAACTCATTTGGGGTCAGGGAGTACTTATATGGGACTAGGGTACATCACTTGGGGTCAGGGAGTACTTATATAGGAGCTAAAGTGATTCACTTGGGGTCAGGGAGTACTTATATGGGACTAGGGTAACTCACTTGGGGTCAGGGAGTGCTTATATGCGACTAGGGTAACTCACTTGGGGTCAGGGAGTACTTATAGGATACTAGGGTAACTCACTTGGGGTCAGGGAGTACTTATATAGGACTAGGGTACCATACTTGGGGTCAGGGAGTACTTATAAAGGGGCTAGGGCAACTCACTTGGGGTCAGGGAGTACTTATATAACAGCTACAGTGACTCACTTGGGGTCAGGGAGTAATTATATGGGACTAGGGTAACACATTTGGGTTCAGGGAGTACTTATATGGGACTAGGGTAACTCGCTTTAGTTCAGGGGGTACATATATGGAACCAGGGTAACCCACTTGGGGCAGGGAGTATTTATATAGGACTAGGGTACCATACTTGGGGTCAGGAAGTACTTATATGATACTAGGGTAACTCATTTCGGGTCAGGGAGTACTTATATGCGACTAGGGTAACTCACTTGGGGTCAGGGAGTACTTATATGATACTAGGGTAACTCACTTGGGGTCAAGGAGAACTTATATGCTACTAGGGTAACTCACTTAGGGTCACGGAGTACGTATATGGAACTAGGGTAACTCACTTGGTGTCAGGGAGTACATCTATAGGAGCTAAAGTAACTAACTTGGGGTCAGGGAGTACTTATATGGGACTAGGGTAACTCACTTGGGGTCAGGGAGTACTTCTATAGGAGCTAAAGTGATTCACTTGGGGTCAGGGAGTACTTATATAGGGGGTAGGGTAACTCATTTGGGGTCAGGGAGTACTTATATGGGACTAGGGTACATCACTTGGGGTCAGGGAGTACTTATATAGGAGCTAATGTGATTCACTTGGGGTCAGGGAGTACTTATATAGGGGGTAGGGTAACTCATTTGGGGTCAGGGAGTACTTATATGGGACTAGGGTAACTCACTTGGGGTCAGGGAGTACTTCTATAGGAGCTAAAGTGATTCACTTGGGGTCAGGGAGTACTTATATAGGGGGTAGGGTAACTCATTTGGGGTCAGGGAGTACTTATATGGGACTAGGGTACATCACTTGGGGTCAGGGAGTACTTATATAGGAGCTAAAGTGATTCACTTGGGGTCAGGGAGTACTTATATGGGACTAGGGTAACTCACTAGGGGTCAGGGAGTACTTATAAAGGGGCTAGGGTAACTCAATTTGGTGTCAGGGAATACTTATATAGGACTAGGGTACCATACTTGGGGTCAGGGAGCACTTATATAGGACTAGGGTACCATACTTGGGGTCAGGGAGTACTTATAAAGGGGTTAGGGCATCTCACTTGGGGTCAGGGAGTACTTATATAGGGGGAAGGGTAAATCATTTGGGGTCAGGGAGTACCTATATGGGACTAGGGTAACTCGCTTTAGGTCAGGGAGTACTTATATGGTACTAGGGTAACTCACTTGGTCGTCAGGGGGTACATATATGGAACCAGGGTAACCCACTTGGGGTCAGGGAGTACTTATATAGGACTAGGGTACCATACTTGGGGTCAGGGAGTACTTATAAAGGGGCTAGGGCAACTCACTTGGGGTCAGGGAGTACTTATATAACAGCTACAGTGACTCACTTGGGGTCAGGGAGTAATTATATGGGACTAGGGTAACACATTTGGGTTCAGGGAGTACTTATATGGGACTAGGGTAACTCGCTTTAGTTCAGGGGGTACATATATGGAACCAGGGTAACCCACTTGGGGTCAGGGAGTATTTATATAGGACTAGGGTACCATACTTGGGGTCAGGAAGTACTTATATGATACTAGGGTAACTCATTTCGGGTCAGGGAGTACTTATATGCGACTAGGGTAACTCACTTGGGGTCAGGGAGTACTTATATGATACTAGGGTAACTCACTTGGGGTCAAGGAGAACTTATATGCTACTAGGGTAACTCACTTAGGGTCACGGAGTACGTATATGGAACTAGGGTAACTCACTTGGTGTCAGGGAGTACATCTATAGGAGCTAAAGTAACTAACTTGGGGTCAGGGAGTACTTATATGGGACTAGGGTAACTCACTTGGGGTCAGGGAGTACTTCTATAGGAGCTAAAGTGATTCACTTGGGGTCAGGGAGTACTTATATAGGGGGTAGGGTAACTCATTTGGGGTCAGGGAGTACTTATATGGGACTAGGGTACATCACTTGGGGTCAGGGAGTACTTATATAGGAGCTAATGTGATTCACTTGGGGTCAGGGAGTACTTATATAGGGGGTAGGGTAACTCATTTGGGGTCAGGGAGTACTTATATGGGACTAGGGTAACTCACTTGGGGTCAGGGAGTACTTCTATAGGAGCTAAAGTGATTCACTTGGGGTCAGGGAGTACTTATATAGGGGGTAGGGTAACTCATTTGGGGTCAGGGAGTACTTATATGGGACTAGGGTACATCACTTGGGGTCAGGGAGTACTTATATAGGAGCTAAAGTGATTCACTTGGGGTCAGGGAGTACTTATATGGGACTAGGGTAACTCACTAGGGGTCAGGGAGTACTTATAAAGGGGCTAGGGTAACTCAATTTGGTGTCAGGGAATACTTATATAGGACTAGGGTACCATACTTGGGGTCAGGGAGCACTTATATAGGACTAGGGTACCATACTTGGGGTCAGGGAGTACTTATAAAGGGGTTAGGGCATCTCACTTGGGGTCAGGGAGTACTTATATAGGGGGAAGGGTAAATCATTTGGGGTCAGGGAGTACCTATATGGGACTAGGGTAACTCGCTTTAGGTCAGGGAGTACTTATATGGTACTAGGGTAACTCACTTGGTCGTCAGGGGGTACATATATGGAACCAGGGTAACCCACTTGGGGTCAGGGAGTACTTATATAGGACTAGGGTACCATACTTGGGGTCAGGGAGTACTTATAAAGGGGCTAGGGCAACTCACTTGGGGTCAGGGAGTACTTATATGGGACTAGGGTAACTCACTTGGGGTCAGGGAGTACATCTATAGGAGCTAAAGTAACTCACTTGGGGTCAGGGAGTACTTACATGGGACTAGGGTAACTCACTTGGGGTCAGGTAGTACTTCTATAGGAGCTAAAGTGATTCACTTGGGGTCAGGGAGTACTTATATAGGGGGTAGGGTAACTCATTTGGGGTCAGGGAGTACTTATATGGGACTAGGGTAACTCGCTTTAGGTCAGGGAGTACTTGTATGGTACTAGGGTAACTCACTTGGTCGTCAGGGGGTACATATATGGAACCAGGGTAACCCACTTGGGGTCAGGGAGTACTTATATAGGACTAGGGTACCATACTTGGGGTCAGGGAGTACTTATAAAGGGGTTAGGGCATCTCACTTGGGGTCAGGGAGTACTTATATAGGGGGTAGGGTAAATCATTTGGGGTCAGGGTTTACTTATATGGGACTAGGGTAACACACTTGGGTTCAGGGAGTACTTATATGGGACTAGGGTAACTCGCTTTAGGTCAGGGAGTACTTATATGGTACTAGGGTAACTCACTTGGTCGTCAGGGGGTACATATATGGAACCAGGGTAACCCACTTGGGGTCAGGGAGTACTTATATAGGACTAGGGTACCATACTTGGGGTCAGGGAGTACTTATAAAGGGGCTAGGGCAACTCACTTGGGGTCAGGGAGTACTTATATGGGACTAGGGTAACTCACTTGGTCGTCAGGGGGTACATATATGGAACCAGGGTAACCCACTTGGGGTCAGGGAGTACTTATATAGGACTAGGGTAACTCACTAGGGTTCAGGGAGTACTTACAAAGGGGCTAGGGTAACTCAATTTGGTGTCAGGGAGTACTTATATAGGACTAGGGTACCATACTTGGGGTCAGGGAGTACTTATAAAAGGGTTAGGGCATCTCACTTGGGGTCAGGGAGTACTTATATAGGGGGTAGGGTAAATCATTTGGGGTCAGGGATTACTTATATGGGACTAGGGTAACACACTTGGGTTCAGGGAGTACTTATATGGGACTAGGGTAACTCGCTTTATGTCAGGGAGTACTTTTATGGTACTAGGGTAACTCACTTGGTCGTCAGGGGGTACATATATGGAACCAGGGTAACCCACTTGGGGTCAGGGAGTACTTATATAGGACTAGGGTACCATACTTGGGGTCAGGGAGTACTTATAAAGGGGCTAGGGCAACTTACTTGGGGTCAGGGAGTACTTATATGGGACTAGGGTAACTCACTTGGGGTCAGGGAGTACTTATATGCGACTAGGGTAACTCACTTGGGGTCAGGGAGTACTTATATGATACTAGGGTAACTCACTTGGGGTCAGGGAGTACTTATATGCTACTAGGGTAACTCACTTAGGGTCACGGAGTACTTATATGGAACTAGGGTAACTCACTTGGGGTCAGGGAGTACATCTATAGGAGCTAAAGTAACACACTTGGGTTCAGGGAGTACTTATATGGGACTAGGGTAACTCATTTAGGGCAAGGAGTACTTGTTTGGGACTAGGGTAACTCACTTGGGGTCAGGGAGTAGTTATTTGGGACTAGGGTAACTCACTTGGGGTCAGGGAGTACTTATATAGGGGGTAGGGTAACTCATTTGGGGTCAGGGATTACTTATAAAGGGGCTAGGGTAACTCAATTTGGTGTCAGGGAGTACTTATATAGGAGTAGGGTACCATACTTGGGGTCAGGGAGTACTTATTTGGGACTATGGTAACTCACTTGGGGTCAGGGAGTACTTATATGGGACTAGGGTAACTCACTTGGGGTCAGGGAGTACTTATATAGGGGGTAGGGTAACTCATTTGGGGTCAGGGAGTACTTATATGGGACTAGGGTAACTCGCTTTAGGTTAGGGAGTACTTATATGGTACTAGGGTAACTCACTTGGTCGTCAGGGGGTACATATATGGAACCAGGGTAACCCACCTGGGGTCAGGGAGTACTTATAAAGGGGCAAGGGTAACTCAATTTGGGGTCAAGGAGTACTTATATAGGACTAGGGTACCATACTTGGTGTCAGGGAGTACTTATAAAGGGGCTAGGGTAACTCACTTGGGGTAGGGAGTACTTATATGGGAGTAGGGTAACTCACTTGGGTTCAGGGAATACTTATATGGGACTAGGGTAACTCGCTTTAGGTTAGGGAGTACTTATATGGTACTAGGGTAACTCACTTGGTCGTCAGGGGGTACATATATGGAACCAGGGTAACCCACCTGGGGTCAGGGAGTACTTATAAAGGGGCAAGGGTAACTCAATTTGGGGTCAAGGAGTACTTATATAGGACTAGGGTACCATACTTGGTGTCAGGGAGTACTTATAAAGGGGCTAGGGTAACTCACTTGGGGTAGGGAGTACTTATATGGGAGTAGGGTAACTCACTTGGGTTCAGGTAATACTTATATGGGACTAGGGTAACTCGCCTTAGGTCAGGGAGTACTTATATGGTACTAGGGTAACTCACTTGGTCGTCAGGGTGTACATATATGGAACCAGGGTAACCAACTTGGGGTCAGGGAGTACTTATATGCGACTAGGGTAACTCACTTAGGGTCACGGAGTACCTATATGTGACTAGGGTAACTCACTTGGGGTCAGGGAGTACTTATATGGGACTAGGGTAATTCACTTGGGGTCAGGGAGTACTTCTATAGGAATTAAAGTAACTCACTTGGGGTCAGGGAGTACTTATATGGGACTAGGGTAACTCATTTAGGGCAGGGAGTACTTATTTGGGACTAGGGTAACTCACTTGGGGTCAGGGAGTACTTATATGGGACTAGGGCAACTCACTTGGGGTCAGGGAGTACTTATATGGGACTAGGGTAACTCACTTGGGTTCAGGGAGTACTTATAAAAGGGCTAGGGTAACTCACTTGGGGTAGGGAGTACTTATATGGGAGTAGGGTAACTCACTTGGGTTCAGGGAGTACTTATATGGGACTAGGGTAACTCGATTTAGGTCAGGGAGTACTTATATGGTACTAGGGTAACTCACTTGGTGGTCAGGGGGTACATATATGGAACCAGGGTAACCCATTTGGGGTCAGGGAGGACTTATAACGGGGCTAGGGTAACTAAATTTGTGTTCACGGAGTACTTATATAGGACTAGGGTACCATACTTGGGGTCAGGGAGTACTTATAAAGGGGCTAGGGCAACTCACTTGGGGTCAGGGAGTACTTATATGGGACTGGGGTAACTCACTTGGGGTCAGGGAGTACTTATAAAGGGGCTAGGGTAACTCATTTGGGGTCAGGTAGTACTTATATGGGACTAGGGTACCTCACTTGGGGTCAGGGAGTACTTATATGGGACTAGGGTAACTCACTTGGGGAAAGGGAGTACTTATAAAGGGGCTAGGGTAACTCACTTGTGGGCAGGGAGTACTTATATAGGAGCTAAAGTGACTCACTTGGGGTCAGGGAGTACTTATATGGGACTAGGGTAAATCATTTGGGGTCTGGGAGTACTTAAATGGGACTAGGGTAACTCACTTGGGGTCAGGGATTACTTATATGGGACTAGGGTAACTCACTTGGGGTCTGGGAGTACTTCTATAGGAGCTAAAGTGATTCACTTGGGGTCAGGGAGTACGTATATAGGGGGTAGGGTAACTCATTTGGGGTCAGGGAGTACTTCTATAGGAGCTAAAGTAACTCACTTGGGGTCAGGGAGTACTTATATGGGACTAGGGTAACTCATTTAGGGCAGGGAGTACTTATTTGGGACTAGGGTAACTCACTTGGGGTCAGGGAGTACTTATATGGGACTAGGGTAATTCACTTGGGGTCAGGGAGTACTTATAAAAGGGCTAAGGTAACTCACTTGGGGCAGGGAGTTCTTATTTGGGACTAGGGTAACTCACTTGGGGTCAGGGAGTACTTATATGGGACTAGGGCAACTCACTTGGGGTCAGGGAGTACTTATAAAAGGGCTAGGGTAACTCACTTGGGGTAGGGAGTACTTATATGGGACTAGGGTAACACACTTGGGTTCAGGGAGTACTTCTATAGGAGCTAAAGTGATTCACTTGGGGTCAGGGAGTACTTATATAGGGGGTAGGGTAACTCATTTGGGGTCAGGGAGTACTTATATGGGACTAGGGTACATCACTTGGGGTCAGGGAGTACTTATATAGGAGCTAAAGTGATTCACTTGGGGTCAGGGAGTACTTATATGGGACTAGGGTAACTCGCTTTAGGTCAGGGAGTACTTGTATGGTACTAGGGTAACTCACTTGGTCGTCAGGGGGTACATATATGGAACCAGGGTAACCCACTTGGGGTCAGGGAGTACTTATATAGGACTAGGGTACCATACTTGGGGTCAGGGAGTACTTATAAAGGGGTTAGGGCATCTCACTTGGGGTCAGGGAGTACTTATATAGGGGGTAGGGTAAATCATTTGGGGTCAGGGATTACTTATATGGGACTAGGGTAACACACTTGGGTTCAGGGAGTACTTATATGGGACTAGGGTAACTCGCTTTAGGTCAGGGAGTACTTATATGGTACTAGGGTAACTCACTTGGTCGTCAGGGGGTACATATATGGAACCAGGGTAACCCACTTGGGGTCAGGGAGTACTTATATAGGACTAGGGTACCATACTTGGGGTCAGGGAGTACTTATAAAGGGGCTAGGGCAACTCACTTGGGGTCAGGGAGTACTTATATGGGACTAGGGTAACTCACTTGGTCGTCAGGGGGTACATATATGGAACCAGGGTAACCCACTTGGGGTCAGGGAGTACTTATATAGGACTAGGGTAACTCACTAGGGTGTCAGGGAGTACTTACAAAGGGGCTAGGGTAACTCAGTTTGGTGTCAGGGAGTACTTATATAGGACTAGGGTACCATACTTGGGGTCAGGGAGTACTTATAAAAGGGTTAGGGCATCTCACTTGGGGTCAGGGAGTAATTATATAGGGGGTAGGGTAAATCATTTGGGGTCAGGGATTACTTATATGGGACTAGGGTAACACACTTGGGTTCAGGGAGTACTTATATGGGACTAGGGTAACTCGCTTTATGTCAGGGAGTACTTTTATGGTACTAGGGTAACTCACTTGGTCGTCAGGGGGTACATATATGGAACCAGGGTAACCCACTTGGGGTCAGGGAGTACTTATATAGGACTAGGGTACCATACTTGGGGTCAGGGAGTACTTATAAAGGGGCTAGGGCAACTTACTTGGGGTCAGGGAGTACTTATATGGGACTAGGGTAACTCACTTGGGGTCAGGGAGTACTTATATGCGACTAGGGTAACTCACTTGGGGTCAGGGAGTACTTATATGATACTAGGGTAACTCACTTGGGGTCAGGGAGTACTTATATGCTACTAGGGTAACTCACTTAGGGTCACGGAGTACTTATATGGAACTAGGGTAACTCACTTGGGGTCAGGGAGTACATCTATAGGAGCTAAAGTAACACACTTGGGGTCAGGGAGTACTTATATGGGACTAGGGTAACTCATTTAGGGCAAGGAGTACTTATTTGGGACTAGGGTAACTCACTTGGGGTCAGGGAGTAGTTATTTGGGACTAGGGTAACTCACTTGGGGTCAGGGAGTACTTATATAGGGGGTAGGGTAACTCATTTGGGGTCAGGGATTACTTATAAAGGGGCTAGGGTAACTCAATTTGGTGTCAGGGAGTACTTATATAGGAGTAGGGTACCATACTTGGGGTCAGGGAGTACTTATTTGGGACTATGGTAACTCACTTGGGGTCAGGGAGTACTTATATGGGACTAGGGTAACTCACTTGGGGTCAGGGAGTACTTATATAGGGGGTAGGGTAACTCATTTGGGGTCAGGGAGTACTTATATGGGACTAGGGTAACTCGCTTTAGGTTAGGGAGTACTTATATGGTACTAGGGTACTCACTTGGTCGTCAGGGGGTACATATATGGAACCAGGGTAACCCACCTGGGGTCAGGGAGTACTTATAAAGGGGCAAGGGTAACTCAATTTGGGGTCAAGGAGTACTTATATAGGACTAGGGTACCATACTTGGTGTCAGGGAGTACTTATAAAGGGGCTAGGGTAACTCACTTGGGGTAGGGAGTACTTATATGGGAGTAGGGTAACTCACTTGGGTTCAGGGAATACTTATATGGGACTAGGGTAACTCGCTTTAGGTCAGGGAGTACTTATATGGTACTAGGGTAACTCACTTGGTCGTCAGGGTGTACATATATGGAACCAGGGTAACCCACTTGGGGTCAGGGAGTACTTATATGCGACTAGGGTAACTCACTTAGGGTCACGGAGTACCTATATGTGACTAGGGTAACTCACTTGGGGTCAGGGAGAACTTATATGGGACTAGGGTAACTCATTAGGGGTCAGGGAGTACTTATAAAGGGGCTAGGGTAACTCACTTGTGGTCAGGGAGTACTTATATAGGAGCTAAAGTGACTCACTTGGGGTCAGGGAGTAATTATATGGGAGTAGGGTAACTCATTTGGGTTCAGGGAGTACTTATATGGGACTAGGGTAACTCGCTTTAGGTCAGGGAGTACTTATATGGTACTAGGGTAACTCACTTGGTCGTCAGGGGGTACATATATGGAACCAGGGTGACCCACTTGGGGTCAGGGAGTACTTATATAGGACTAGGGTACCATGCTTGGGGTCAGGGAGTACTTATAAAGGGGCTAGGGCAACTCACTTGGGGTTAGGGAGTACTTATATGCGACTAGGGTAACTCACTTGGGGTCAGGGAGTACTTATATGATACTAGGGTAACTCACTTGGGGTCAGGGAGTACTTATATGCTACTAGGGTAACTCACTTAGGGTCACGGAGTACGTATATGGAACTAGGGTAACTCACTTGGGGTCAGGGAGTACATCTATAAGAGCTAAAGTAACTAACTTGGGGTCAGGGAGTACTTATATGCGACTAGGGTAACTCACTTGGGGTCAGGGAGTACGTCTATAGGAGCAAAAGTGATTCACTTGGGGTCAGGGAGTACTTATATAGGGGGTAGGGTAACTCATTTGGGGTCAGGGAGTACTTATATGGGACTAGGGTACATCACTTGGGGTCAGGGAGTACTTATATAGGAGCTAAAGTGATTCACTTGGGGTCAGGGAGTACTTATATGGGACTAGGGTAACTCACTTGGGGTCAGGGAGTGCTTATATGCGACTAGGGTAACTCACTTGGGGTCAGGGAGTACTTATAGGATACTAGGGTAACTCACTTGGGGTCAGGGAGTACTTATATAGGACTAGGGTACCATACTTGGGGTCAGGGAGTACTTATAAAGGGGCTAGGGCAACTCACTTGGGGTCAGGGAGTACTTATATAACAGCTACAGTGACTCACTTGGGGTCAGGGAGTAATTATATGGGACTAGGGTAACACATTTGGGTTCAGGGAGTACTTATATGGGACTAGGGTAACTCGCTTTAGTTCAGGGGGTACATATATGGAACCAGGGTAACCCACTTGGGGTCAGGGAGTATTTATATAGGACTAGGGTACCATACTTGGGGTCAGGAAGTACTTATATGATACTAGGGTAACTCATTTCGGGTCAGGGAGTACTTATATGCGACTAGGGTAACTCACTTGGGGTCAGGGAGTACTTATATGATACTAGGGTAACTCACTTGGGGTCAAGGAGAACTTATATGCTACTAGGGTAACTCACTTAGGGTCACGGAGTACGTATATGGAACTAGGGTAACTCACTTGGTGTCAGGGAGTACATCTATAGGAGCTAAAGTAACTAACTTGGGGTCAGGGAGTACTTATATGGGACTAGGGTAACTCACTTGGGGTCAGGGAGTACTTCTATAGGAGCTAAAGTGATTCACTTGGGGTCAGGGAGTACTTATATAGGGGGTAGGGTAACTCATTTGGGGTCAGGGAGTACTTATATGGGACTAGGGTACATCACTTGGGGTCAGGGAGTACTTATATAGGAGCTAATGTGATTCACTTGGGGTCAGGGAGTACTTATATAGGGGGTAGGGTAACTCATTTGGGGTCAGGGAGTACTTATATGGGACTAGGGTACATCACTTGGGGTCAGGGAGTACTTATATAGGAGCTAAAGTGATTCACTTGGGGTCAGGGAGTACTTATATAGGGGGTAGGGTAACTCATTTGGGGTCAGGGAGTACTTATATGGGACTAGGGTACATCACTTGGGGTCAGGGAGTACTTATATAGGAGCTAAAGTGATTCACTTGGGGTCAGGGAGTACTTATATAGGGGGTAGGGTAACTCATTTGGGGTCAGGGAGTACTTATATGGGACTAGGGTAACTCACTTGGGGTCAGGGAGTACTTCTATAGGAGCTAAAGTGATTCACTTGGGGTCAGGGAGTACTTATATAGGGGGTAGGGTAACTCATTTGGGGTCAGGGAGTACTTATATGGGACTAGGGTACATCACTTGGGGTCAGGGAGTACTTATATAGGAGCTAAAGTGATTCACTTGGGGTCAGGGAGTACTTATATGGGACTAGGGTAACTCACTAGGGGTCAGGGAGTACTTATAAAGGGGCTAGGGTAACTCAATTTGGTGTCAGGGAATACTTATATAGGACTAGGGTACCATACTTGGGGTCAGGGAGCACTTATATAGGACTAGGGTACCATACTTGGGGTCAGGGAGTACTTATAAAGGGGTTAGGGCATCTCACTTGGGGTCAGGGAGTACTTATATAGGGGGAAGGGTAAATCATTTGGGGTCAGGGAGTACCTATATGGGACTAGGGTAACTCGCTTTAGGTCAGGGAGTACTTATATGGTACTAGGGTAACTCACTTGGTCGTCAGGGGGTACATATATGGAACCAGGGTAACCCACTTGGGGTCAGGGAGTACTTATATAGGACTAGGGTACCATACTTGGGGTCAGGGAGTACTTATAAAGGGGCTAGGGCAACTCACTTGGGGTCAGGGAGTACTTATATGGGACTAGGGTAACTCACTTGGGGTCAGGGAGTACATCTATAGGAGCTAAAGTAACTCACTTGGGGTCAGGGAGTACTTACATGGGACTAGGGTAACTCACTTGGGGTCAGGTAGTACTTCTATAGGAGCTAAAGTGATTCACTTGGGGTTAGGGAGTACTTATATAGGGGGTAGGGTAACTCATTTGGGGTCAGGGAGTACTTATATGGGACTAGGGTAACTCGCTTTAGGTCAGGGAGTACTTGTATGGTACTAGGGTAACTCACTTGGTCGTCAGGGGGTACATATATGGAACCAGGGTAACCCACTTGGGGTCAGGGAGTACTTATATAGGACTAGGGTACCATACTTGGGGTCAGGGAGTACTTATAAAGGGGTTAGGGCATCTCACTTGGGGTCAGGGAGTACTTATATAGGGGGTAGGGTAAATCATTTGGGGTCAGGGATTACTTATATGGGACTAGGGTAACACACTTGGGTTCAGGGAGTACTTATATGGGACTAGGGTAACTCGCTTTAGGTCAGGGAGTACTTATATGGTACTAGGGTAACTCACTTGGTCGTCAGGGGGTACATATATGGAACCAGGGTAACCCACTTGGGGTCAGGGAGTACTTATATAGGACTAGGGTACCATACTTGGGGTCAGGGAGTACTTATAAAGGGGCTAGGGCAACTCACTTGGGGTCAGGGAGTACTTATATGGGACTAGGGTAACTCACTTGGTCGTCAGGGGGTACATATATGGAACCAGGGTAACCCACTTGGGGTCAGGGAGTACTTATATAGGACTAGGGTAACTCACTAGGGTGTCAGGGAGTACTTACAAAGGGGCTAGGGTAACTCAATTTGGTGTCAGGGAGTACTTATATAGGACTAGGGTACCATACTTGGGGTCAGGGAGTACTTATAAAAGGGTTAGGGCATCTCACTTGGGGTCAGGGAGTAATTATATAGGGGGTAGGGTAAATCATTTGGGGTCAGGGATTACTTATATGGGACTAGGGTAACACACTTGGGTTCAGGGAGTACTTATATGGGACTAGGGTAACTCGCTTTATGTCAGGGAGTACTTTTATGGTACTAGGGTAACTCACTTGGTCGTCAGGGGGTACATATATGGAACCAGGGTAACCCACTTGGGGTCAGGGAGTACTTATATAGGACTAGGGTACCATACTTGGGGTCAGGGAGTACTTATAAAGGGGCTAGGGCAACTTACTTGGGGTCAGGGAGTACTTATATGGGACTAGGGTAACTCACTTGGGGTCAGGGAGTACTTATATGCGACTAGGGTAACTCACTTGGGGTCAGGGAGTACTTATATGATACTAGGGTAACTCACTTGGGGTCAGGGAGTACTTATATGCTACTAGGGTAACTCACTTAGGGTCACGGAGTACTTATATGGAACTAGGGTAACTCACTTGGGGTCAGGGAGTACATCTATAGGAGCTAAAGTAACACACTTGGGGTCAGGGAGTACTTATATGGGACTAGGGTAACTCATTTAGGGCAAGGAGTACTTATTTGGGACTAGGGTAACTCACTTGGGGTCAGGGAGTAGTTATTTGGGACTAGGGTAACTCACTTGGGGTCAGGGAGTACTTATATAGGGGGTAGGGTAACTCATTTGGGGTCAGGGATTACTTATAAAGGGGCTAGGGTAACTCAATTTGGTGTCAGGGAGTACTTATATAGGAGTAGGGTACCATACTTGGGGTCAGGGAGTACTTATTTGGGACTATGGTAACTCACTTGGGGTCAGGGAGTACTTATATGGGACTAGGGTAACTCACTTGGGGTCAGGGAGTACTTATATAGGGGGTAGGGTAACTCATTTGGGGTCAGGGAGTACTTATATGGGACTAGGGTAACTCGCTTTAGGTTAGGGAGTACTTATATGGTACTAGGGTAACTCACTTGGTCGTCAGGGGGTACATATATGGAACCAGGGTAACCCACCTGGGGTCAGGGAGTACTTATAAAGGGGCAAGGGTAACTCAATTTGGGGTCAAGGAGTACTTATATAGGACTAGGGTAACATACTTGGTGTCAGGGAGTACTTATAAAGGGGCTAGGGTAACTCACTTGGGGTAGGGAGTACTTATATGGGAGTAGGGTAACTCACTTGGGTTCAGGGAATACTTATATGGGACTAGGGTAACTCGCTTTAGGTCAGGGAGTACTTATATGGTACTAGGGTAACTCACTTGGTCGTCAGGGTGTACATATATGGAACCAGGGTAACCCACTTGGGGTCAGGGAGTACTTATATGCGACTAGGGTAACTCACTTAGGGTCACGGAGTACCTATATGTAACTAGGGTAACTCACTTGGGGTCAGGGAGAACTTATATGGGACTAGGGTAACTCATTAGGGGTCAGGGAGTACTTATAAAGGGGCTAGGGTAACTCACTTGTGGTCAGGGAGTACTTATATAGGAGCTAAAGTGACTCACTTGGGGTCAGGGAGTAATTATATGGGAGTAGGGTAACTCATTTGGGTTCAGGGAGTACTTATATGGGACTAGGGTAACTCGCTTTAGGTCAGGGAGTACTTATATGGTACTAGGGTAACTCACTTGGTCGTCAGGGGGTACATATATGGAACCAGGGTGACCCACTTGGGGTCAGGGAGTACTTATATAGGACTAGGGTACCATGCTTGGGGTCAGGGAGTACTTATAAAGGGGCTAGGGCAACTCACTTGGGGTTAGGGAGTACTTATATGCGACTAGGGTAACTCACTTGGGGTCAGGGAGTACTTATATGATACTAGGGTAACTCACTTGGGGTCAGGGAGTACTTATATGCTACTAGGGTAACTCACTTAGGGTCACGGAGTACGTATATGGAACTAGGGTAACTCACTTGGGGTCAGGGAGTACATCTATAAGAGCTAAAGTAACTAACTTGGGGTCAGGGAGTACTTATATGCGACTAGGGTAACTCACTTGGGGTCAGGGAGTACGTCTATAGGAGCAAAAGTGATTCACTTGGGGTCAGGGAGTACTTATATAGGGGGTAGGGTAACTCATTTGGGGTCAGGGAGTACTTATATGGGACTAGGGTACATCACTTGGGGTCAGGGAGTACTTATATAGGAGCTAAAGTGATTCACTTGGGGTCAGGGAGTACTTATATGGGACTAGGGTAACTCACTTGGGGTCAGGGAGTGCTTATATGCGACTAGGGTAACTCACTTGGGGTCAGGGAGTACTTATAGGATACTAGGGTAACTCACTTGGGGTCAGGGAGTACTTATATAGGACTAGGGTACCATACTTGGGGTCAGGGAGTACTTATAAAGGGGCTAGGGCAACTCACTTGGGGTCAGGGAGTACTTATATAACAGCTACAGTGACTCACTTGGGGTCAGGGAGTAATTATATGGGACTAGGGTAACACATTTGGGTTCAGGGAGTACTTATATGGGACTAGGGTAACTCGCTTTAGTTCAGGGGGTACATATATGGAACCAGGGTAACCCACTTGGGGTCAGGGAGTATTTATATAGGACTAGGGTACCATACTTGGGGTCAGGAAGTACTTATATGATACTAGGGTAACTCATTTCGGGTCAGGGAGTACTTATATGCGACTAGGGTAACTCACTTGGGGTCAGGGAGTACTTATATGATACTAGGGTAACTCACTTGGGGTCAAGGAGAACTTATATGCTACTAGGGTAACTCACTTAGGGTCACGGAGTACGTATATGGAACTAGGGTAACTCACTTGGTGTCAGGGAGTACATCTATAGGAGCTAAAGTAACTAACTTGGGGTCAGGGAGTACTTATATGGGACTAGGGTAACTCACTTGGGGTCAGGGAGTACTTCTATAGGAGCTAAAGTGATTCACTTGGGGTCAGGGAGTACTTATATAGGGGGTAGGGTAACTCATTTGGGGTCAGGGAGTACTTATATGGGACTAGGGTACATCACTTGGGGTCAGGGAGTACTTATATAGGAGCTAATGTGATTCACTTGGGGTCAGGGAGTACTTATATAGGGGGTAGGGTAACTCATTTGGGGTCAGGGAGTACTTATATGGGACTAGGGTACATCACTTGGGGTCAGGGAGTACTTATATAGGAGCTAAAGTGATTCACTTGGGGTCAGGGAGTACTTATATAGGGGGTAGGGTAACTCATTTGGGGTCAGGGAGTACTTATATGGGACTAGGGTACATCACTTGGGGTCAGGGAGTACTTATATAGGAGCTAAAGTGATTCACTTGGGGTCAGGGAGTACTTATATAGGGGGTAGGGTAACTCATTTGGGGTCAGGGAGTACTTATATGGGACTAGGGTAACTCACTTGGGGTCAGGGAGTACTTCTATAGGAGCTAAAGTGATTCACTTGGGGTCAGGGAGTACTTATATAGGGGGTAGGGTAACTCATTTGGGGTCAGGGAGTACTTATATGGGACTAGGGTACATCACTTGGGGTCAGGGAGTACTTATATAGGAGCTAAAGTGATTCACTTGGGGTCAGGGAGTACTTATATGGGACTAGGGTAACTCACTAGGGGTCAGGGAGTACTTATAAAGGGGCTAGGGTAACTCAATTTGGTGTCAGGGAATACTTATATAGGACTAGGGTACCATACTTGGGGTCAGGGAGCACTTATATAGGACTAGGGTACCATACTTGGGGTCAGGGAGTACTTATAAAGGGGTTAGGGCATCTCACTTGGGGTCAGGGAGTACTTATATAGGGGGAAGGGTAAATCATTTGGGGTCAGGGAGTACCTATATGGGACTAGGGTAACTCGCTTTAGGTCAGGGAGTACTTATATGGTACTAGGGTAACTCACTTGGTCGTCAGGGGGTACATATATGGAACCAGGGTAACCCACTTGGGGTCAGGGAGTACTTATATAGGACTAGGGTACCATACTTGGGGTCAGGGAGTACTTATAAAGGGGCTAGGGCAACTCACTTGGGGTCAGGGAGTACTTATATGGGACTAGGGTAACTCACTTGGGGTCAGGGAGTACATCTATAGGAGCTAAAGTAACTCACTTGGGGTCAGGGAGTACTTACATGGGACTAGGGTAACTCACTTGGGGTCAGGTAGTACTTCTATAGGAGCTAAAGTGATTCACTTGGGGTCAGGGAGTACTTATATAGGGGGTAGGGTAACTCATTTGGGGTCAGGGAGTACTTATATGGGACTAGGGTAACTCGCTTTAGGTCAGGGAGTACTTGTATGGTACTAGGGTAACTCACTTGGTCGTCAGGGGGTACATATATGGAACCAGGGTAACCCACTTGGGGTCAGGGAGTACTTATATAGGACTAGGGTACCATACTTGGGGTCAGGGAGTACTTATAAAGGGGTTAGGGCATCTCACTTGGGGTCAGGGAGTACTTATATAGGGGGTAGGGTAAATCATTTGGGGTCAGGGATTACTTATATGGGACTAGGGTAACACACTTGGGTTCAGGGAGTACTTATATGGGACTAGGGTAACTCGCTTTAGGTCAGGGAGTACTTATATGGTACTAGGGTAACTCACTTGGTCGTCAGGGGGTACATATATGGAACCAGGGTAACCCACTTGGGGTCAGGGAGTACTTATATAGGACTAGGGTACCATACTTGGGGTCAGGGAGTACTTATAAAGGGGCTAGGGCAACTCACTTGGGGTCAGGGAGTACTTATATGGGACTAGGGTAACTCACTTGGTCGTCAGGGGGTACATATATGGAACCAGGGTAACCCACTTGGGGTCAGGGAGTACTTATATAGGACTAGGGTAACTCACTAGGGTTCAGGGAGTACTTACAAAGGGGCTAGGGTAACTCAATTTGGTGTCAGGGAGTACTTATATAGGACTAGGGTACCATACTTGGGGTCAGGGAGTACTTATAAAAGGGTTAGGGCATCTCACTTGGGGTCAGGGAGTACTTATATAGGGGGTAGGGTAAATCATTTGGGGTCAGGGATTACTTATATGGGACTAGGGTAACACACTTGGGTTCAGGGAGTACTTATATGGGACTAGGGTAACTCGCTTTATGTCAGGGAGTACTTTTATGGTACTAGGGTAACTCACTTGGTCGTCAGGGGGTACATATATGGAACCAGGGTAACCCACTTGGGGTCAGGGAGTACTTATATAGGACTAGGGTACCATACTTGGGGTCAGGGAGTACTTATAAAGGGGCTAGGGCAACTTACTTGGGGTCAGGGAGTACTTATATGGGACTAGGGTAACTCACTTGGGGTCAGGGAGTACTTATATGCGACTAGGGTAACTCACTTGGGGTCAGGGAGTACTTATATGATACTAGGGTAACTCACTTGGGGTCAGGGAGTACTTATATGCTACTAGGGTAACTCACTTAGGGTCACGGAGTACTTATATGGAACTAGGGTAACTCACTTGGGGTCAGGGAGTACATCTATAGGAGCTAAAGTAACACACTTGGGGTCAGGGAGTACTTATATGGGACTAGGGTAACTCGCTTTAGGTTAGGGAGTACTTATATGGTACTAGGGTAACTCACTTGGTCGTCAGGGGGTACATATATGGAACCAGGGTAACCCACCTGGGGTCAGGGAGTACTTATAAAGGGGCAAGGGTAACTCAATTTGGGGTCAAGGATGTTGAAAGAGCAATCTATTTAAGTACAAGGTCTATCGAGTAGATGGCGTGAGCGGCTTCTTCTTTCTTGACAGAGGAGACCTCTAGCGAAAAAGTATTACTCAAGAAGACAAAACGGTACGAGTAATTATCAGTCCGATAAAACTGTTCGGTTCCTAATTTTGTGAACATTCAACATATAATAAAGATTTCTTTTCTATTTACTTTCTACGAGTTACTCAGTTATTTATTTATTTGAACAGGTTATGGGCCCAGGGCTTGTAACAAAGAAGGTTAAGTAGTTGAAATCTTTTGGAAAGAAGTGTTGTGGAAATCTGAAAAGTGAAGAACCAAGAAAGATGGCGGACACGGTTGAAAAGTATAGAATACCTTTGTTCGACGGAACGAATTTTCCAAACTGGAAATTTCGGTTAGAGACACTTTTAACAGAGCTGGAATTAGTAGAGCTAGTGGATGAACCGTTTACAGAGCGCGTAATATTCTTAGCTGAGGATACGAACGCTGAAAAGAAAGTCAAGGAAAAGCTACTCGAATCGTGGGCAAAGAAGGACAGAAAATGTCGCTCACAGATAATCCAACGGATCGCGGATAGCCATCTCGAATATGTGAAAGATAAACAAACTTCGTACGAAATATGGCATTCGCTCTCGACAACATTTGAGCGGAAGGGCATTGTCGGTCAATTGTTAATACGGAAAAGGTTATTAACGATGAAATTCAATGCGACAAAAGAATCATTGGCAAGCCATTTTCTTACATTCGATAAGACGATTCGAGAGTTGAAGTCGACGGGAGCAACGCTAGAAGAAACTGATGTTGTGTGTCACCTATTACTAACGATGCCTAATGAATACGATAACGTTGTGACCGCTATTGAGACATTGAATGTTGATAATATAAATCTGAGTTTTGTTAAAACTCGTTTATTAGATGAAGAGGCAAAACGCTTTGATAGTGGAAAGAAAATTAAGAACGTTATGGAATCGTCAAACGTATTCACGGCACAGTCAAATAATAAAAGTGGAAAGGGCAACAAAAGTGAAAAATTTAAGTTCACGTGTTATAATTGTGGAAAGATAGGACATATGCGCAAGGATTGTAGAAAGCTATCAGGCAGTAAGCAAAGTACGTCGGCTAACTACACATCGAAGGACAAATGTAACGACGAAGCAGCGTTTTGTTTTTCGGCGAGTGTTGATAGAGATAAACATAATGAACTAAGTTTCTATCTCGATTCCGGCGCCACGGAACATATGGTAGCTGAATGTATTGGCTTGAAGAATAAAAGAAATTAGAATATCCTATAAAAATAAAAGTAGCCAAGTCAGGAACAATTTTAGAAGCACATTTTATCGGAGAGCTCATGGTCATTAGTGAAGTGAACGGTAAGCAGAGGTTAATAACAATAAAAGATGTTCTCTCACTGAAGGGATTGGAACATAACCTTTTATCAGTTAGAAAGCTGGAATCCAATGGTTTGAAAGTCATTTTTGAAAATAAGGTGGGGACAATTGTAAAAGGTCAAGACCCACTTGCAATCGCACCGCTTGATGAGAAAGTTAATCTCTATAGGTTGAATTTTGAAGAGATAAGTGCGTTTGCAAATGTATGTACAACTAGTGACACTATTAATATTTGGCATAAAAGATTGGGTCATCTAAACTTTGAAAACATCAAAAGGCTTAGTCAAATGGATCTAGATATAAATCTGAGTAATAGTGAAGTTGCGAGTACGTGTGAAACGTGCATCGAAGGCAAGCAGACGAAAAAGCCACATAAGGAAACTCGGAAAAGAGCGACACGGCCGTTACAGCTCATACACAGCGATGTCTTTGGACAAGTAAGTCCGGTGTCCTATGACGGAAAGCGATATGTAGTATCGTTTGTTGATGACTATACACACTTTACTGCAACCTACTTAATGGAAGCTAAATCGGAAACTTTTCATTACTTCAAAGAGTTTGAAGCAATGGCAACCGCGCATTTCGGAACAAAAATTAGTCGATTTCGCTGCGACAATGGTGGTGAATATATTTCAACAGAAATGCGTGAACACTTCAAGAACAATGGAATACAGTTTGAATATACAATACGATATACGCCTCAGCAAAATGGAGTCTCTGAACGTATGAATCGTAGCATATTAGAAAGAGCTCGTTGTATGCTGTTGGGAAGTAAAGTAAATAAGATATTCTGGTCGGAAGCCGTTCGCACAGCTGTATATGTAATTAACAGAAGCCCTACAGTAGCACTTGATAACGGAGAGGTGCCTGCATCTTTATGGTATGGAGAAATACCAAAGTACAAAAAGCTGAAAGTATTTGGCTGTGCAGCGTATCTTAAAATACCAAAAGAATTAGTAGGTGGAAAGTTTGAGTCTCGAACTGAAAAGTGCATAATGATGGGCTATTGTGCGAATGGATACCGATTATGGAGTATTAATGGAAATAAAATAGTGCTTGGAAGAGATGTGCACTTTGAAGAAAATAAGTTTGAGTTTGAGTCATCCAACAGTGATGATTGGCTTTCAAGTGATGTACATGAGGAGATGGATATACCTGAAGAAAGTGCAATAAAAAAGGGAGAGGGCGAAACAGACACTGTAGGAGAAATGCCAGTTAAAACAAATCAAGATACATATCCGGAAATTCCACTTCGCAGGAGCACTCGACAAAAAGTAAAATTGAAGTACTTGGAAGACCATGCTGTTATGGCTTTGAATGCTGAAACATACGTCGAAGATGTACCTGAAACTATGGAGGAAGTACAGAAGAGCGAAAACAAGGCGGAATGGATGGAAGCACTCAACAAGGAGTTGGATTCATTGAAAAGTAATAACACATGGACACTTGTGAATGCGCCGCCAAATGTTAATGTAATCGGTTGTAAATGGATTTTTAAATTAAAACGTGATTCTAGTGGTAATATAAGTAAGTATAAGGCTAGACTAGTTGCGAAAGGGTGTGCTCAAAGTAAGGGCTACGATTACGGTGAAACATACGCACCGGTCGCACGTCTATCGACCTTGAGAGTCTTGCTGGCGGAAATAGTAGAAAATGATCTACTTGCTCATCAGCTCGATGTTGAAAATGCATTCTTGCATGGAAACCTGCATGAGACTATATACATGAGAGTACCCCCGGGAATAAAAACGAGAGGAAATCAAGTTTGCAAAATAAATAAAGCCCTATACGGGCTCAAGCAGGCTCCCAGAGAATGGAATTTCATGTTCGATAATTATGTCAGTAGCTTGAAATTTGTAAAGTCAGATGCAGATAAATGTCTCTACATTGGTAAAAAGGAAAATGACGGTATGTTTTTACTGTTGTACGTGGATGACATAATTTTAGTTAGTAAGGATAAAGTTAGACTTATAAATGTAAAAGAGAAATTGAAAAGCAAATTTAAAATGAGAGATATGGGGGAACTGAGTACTTTCTTAGGCATAGACATTAACAGAACTAGCAAGGGCCTGTTTTTGAGTCAAAAGAATTATCTAGAACAGTTACTCAAGCGATTTGATATGTACGATTGTAAACCCGTAAAGACACCAATTGAAGTTAGAGTCAACGACCTTGAAAGTGATGAGGAAAATTTAACGAATGAACCTTATAAAGAACTAGTAGGCTGCTTGCTGTATGTAACACAAACAACTAGACCGGACCTATGTTTCGCGGTTAATCACTTTAGCAGGTTCCAAAGCGATCCGAAAATTGCACACTGGAAAGGTCTAAAGCGGATTTTGCGCTACATCAAAGGTACAGTCTCTCTGGGGTTGCATTTCTGTAAAAATGGAAGCTCAACATTGGTCGGATATGCTGATGCAGATTGGGGTAGTGGAAGTGATCGTAAATCTACTTCCGGCTATGTCTTTCATCTTAATAATAATTTAATTAGTTGGGGAACAAAGCGTCAAGCTACAGTAGCACTGTCATCTACTGAAGCAGAGTATGTTGCATTGGCACATGCAGCAACTGAATTTCTGTGGTTGAAAAGTCTTCTGTCAAATTTTAAAGTACCATGTGAACCGTTTGTAATGTATGAAGACAATCAGTCCTGTATAAAGCTTTTGACGAAGCACGAACACAAAAGGCTAAAACATATAGACATAAAATATAATTTTATAAAAGATTTAGTTGAAAATAAAATAATGAACGTCAGATATGTTCCAACAGAAAATCAGTTGGCTGATGTCATGACTAAGGGGTTAACAGGTGAAAGATTTGTCAAATTGCGAACAGAAATGGGTGTAATTATGATGAATACCGAATGCATAAAGTTAGTATAAAGTATCTATGAAACACTTAGTTTGTACTTGTAGACAGATTGTAGGGGAGTGTTGAAAGAGCAATCTATTTAAGTACAAGGTCTATCGAGTAGATGGCGTGAGCGGCTTCTTCTTTCTTGACAGAGGAGACCTCTAGCGAAAAAGTATTACTCAAGAAGACAAAACGGTACGAGTAATTATCAGTCCGATAAAACTGTTCGGTTCCTAATTTTGTGAACATTCAACATATAATAAAGATTTCTTTTCTATTTACTTTCTACGAGTTACTCAGTTATTTATTTATTTGAACAAAGGAGTACTTATATAGGACTAGGGTACCATACTTGGTGTCAGGGAGTACTTATAAAGGGGCTAGGGTAACTCACTTGGGGTAGGGAGTACTTATATGGGAGTAGGGTAACTCACTTGGGTTCAGGGAATACTTATATGGGACTAGGGTAACTCGCTTTAGGTCAGGGAGTACTTATATGGTACTAGGGTAACTCACTTGGTCGTCAGGGTGTACATATATGGAACCAGGGTAACCCACTTGGGGTCAGGGAGTACTTATATGATACTAGGGTAACTCACTTGGGGTCAGGGAGTACTTATATGCTACTAGGGTAACTCACTTAGGGTCACGGAGTACTTATATGGAACTAGGGTAACTCACTTGGGGTCAGGGAGTACATCTATAGGAGCTAAAGTAACACACTTGGGGTCAGGGAGTACTTATATGGGACTAGGGTAACTCATTTAGGGCAAGGAGTACTTATTTGGGACTAGGGTAACTCACTTGGGGTCAGGGAGTAGTTATTTGGGACTAGGGTAACTCACTTGGGGTCAGGGAGTACTTATATAGGGGGTAGGGTAACTCATTTGGGGTCAGGGATTACTTATAAAGGGGCTAGGGTAACTCAATTTGGTGTCAGGGAGTACTTATATAGGAGTAGGGTACCATACTTGGGGTCAGGGAGTACTTATTTGGGACTATGGTAACTCACTTGGGGTCAGGGAGTACTTATATGGGACTAGGGTAACTCACTTGGGGTCAGGGAGTACTTATATAGGGGGTAGGGTAACTCATTTGGGGTCAGGGAGTACTTATATGGGACTAGGGTAACTCGCTTTAGGTTAGGGAGTACTTATATGGTACTAGGGTAACTCACTTGGTCGTCAGGGGGTACATATATGGAACCAGGGTAACCCACCTGGGGTCAGGGAGTACTTATAAAGGGGCAAGGGTAACTCAATTTGGGGTCAAGGATGTTGAAAGAGCAATCTATTTAAGTACAAGGTCTATCGAGTAGATGGCGTGAGCGGCTTCTTCTTTCTTGACAGAGGAGACCTCTAGCGAAAAAGTATTACTCAAGAAGACAAAACGGTACGAGTAATTATCAGTCCGATAAAACTGTTCGGTTCCTAATTTTGTGAACATTCAACATATAATAAAGATTTCTTTTCTATTTACTTTCTACGAGTTACTCAGTTATTTATTTATTTGAACAGGTTATGGGCCCAGGGCTTGTAACAAAGAAGGTTAAGTAGTTGAAATCTTTTGGAAAGAAGTGTTGTGGAAATCTGAAAAGTGAAGAACCAAGAAAGATGGCGGACACGGTTGAAAAGTATAGAATACCTTTGTTCGACGGAACGAATTTTCCAAACTGGAAATTTCGGTTAGAGACACTTTTAACAGAGCTGGAATTAGTAGAGCTAGTGGATGAACCGTTTACAGAGCGCGTAATATTCTTAGCTGAGGATACGAACGCTGAAAAGAAAGTCAAGGAAAAGCTACTCGAATCGTGGGCAAAGAAGGACAGAAAATGTCGCTCACAGATAATCCAACGGATCGCGGATAGCCATCTCGAATATGTGAAAGATAAACAAACTTCGTACGAAATATGGCATTCGCTCTCGACAACATTTGAGCGGAAGGGCATTGTCGGTCAATTGTTAATACGGAAAAGGTTATTAACGATGAAATTCAATGCGACAAAAGAATCATTGGCAAGCCATTTTCTTACATTCGATAAGACGATTCGAGAGTTGAAGTCGACGGGAGCAACGCTAGAAGAAACTGATGTTGTGTGTCACCTATTACTAACGATGCCTAATGAATACGATAACGTTGTGACCGCTATTGAGACATTGAATGTTGATAATATAAATCTGAGTTTTGTTAAAACTCGTTTATTAGATGAAGAGGCAAAACGCTTTGATAGTGGAAAGAAAATTAAGAACGTTATGGAATCGTCAAACGTATTCACGGCACAGTCAAATAATAAAAGTGGAAAGGGCAACAAAAGTGAAAAATTTAAGTTCACGTGTTATAATTGTGGAAAGATAGGACATATGCGCAAGGATTGTAGAAAGCTATCAGGCAGTAAGCAAAGTACGTCGGCTAACTACACATCGAAGGACAAATGTAACGACGAAGCAGCGTTTTGTTTTTCGGCGAGTGTTGATAGAGATAAACATAATGAACTAAGTTTCTATCTCGATTCCGGCGCCACGGAACATATGGTAGCTGAATGTATTGGCTTGAAGAATAAAAGAAATTAGAATATCCTATAAAAATAAAAGTAGCCAAGTCAGGAACAATTTTAGAAGCACATTTTATCGGAGAGCTCATGGTCATTAGTGAAGTGAACGGTAAGCAGAGGTTAATAACAATAAAAGATGTTCTCTCACTGAAGGGATTGGAACATAACCTTTTATCAGTTAGAAAGCTGGAATCCAATGGTTTGAAAGTCATTTTTGAAAATAAGGTGGGGACAATTGTAAAAGGTCAAGACCCACTTGCAATCGCACCGCTTGATGAGAAAGTTAATCTCTATAGGTTGAATTTTGAAGAGATAAGTGCGTTTGCAAATGTATGTACAACTAGTGACACTATTAATATTTGGCATAAAAGATTGGGTCATCTAAACTTTGAAAACATCAAAAGGCTTAGTCAAATGGATCTAGATATAAATCTGAGTAATAGTGAAGTTGCGAGTACGTGTGAAACGTGCATCGAAGGCAAGCAGACGAAAAAGCCACATAAGGAAACTCGGAAAAGAGCGACACGGCCGTTACAGCTCATACACAGCGATGTCTTTGGACAAGTAAGTCCGGTGTCCTATGACGGAAAGCGATATGTAGTATCGTTTGTTGATGACTATACACACTTTACTGCAACCTACTTAATGGAAGCTAAATCGGAAACTTTTCATTACTTCAAAGAGTTTGAAGCAATGGCAACCGCGCATTTCGGAACAAAAATTAGTCGATTTCGCTGCGACAATGGTGGTGAATATATTTCAACAGAAATGCGTGAACACTTCAAGAACAATGGAATACAGTTTGAATATACAATACGATATACGCCTCAGCAAAATGGAGTCTCTGAACGTATGAATCGTAGCATATTAGAAAGAGCTCGTTGTATGCTGTTGGGAAGTAAAGTAAATAAGATATTCTGGTCGGAAGCCGTTCGCACAGCTGTATATGTAATTAACAGAAGCCCTACAGTAGCACTTGATAACGGAGAGGTGCCTGCATCTTTATGGTATGGAGAAATACCAAAGTACAAAAAGCTGAAAGTATTTGGCTGTGCAGCGTATCTTAAAATACCAAAAGAATTAGTAGGTGGAAAGTTTGAGTCTCGAACTGAAAAGTGCATAATGATGGGCTATTGTGCGAATGGATACCGATTATGGAGTATTAATGGAAATAAAATAGTGCTTGGAAGAGATGTGCACTTTGAAGAAAATAAGTTTGAGTTTGAGTCATCCAACAGTGATGATTGGCTTTCAAGTGATGTACATGAGGAGATGGATATACCTGAAGAAAGTGCAATAAAAAAGGGAGAGGGCGAAACAGACACTGAAGGAGAAATGCCAGTTAAAACAAATCAAGATACATATCCGGAAATTCCACTTCGCAGGAGCACTCGACAAAAAGTAAAATTGAAGTACTTGGAAGACCATGCTGTTATGGCTTTGAATGCTGAAACATACGTCGAAGATGTACCTGAAACTATGGAGGAAGTACAGAAGAGCGAAAACAAGGCGGAATGGATGGAAGCACTCAACAAGGAGTTGGATTCATTGAAAAGTAATAACACATGGACACTTGTGAATGCGCCGCCAAATGTTAATGTAATCGGTTGTAAATGGATTTTTAAATTAAAACGTGATTCTAGTGGTAATATAAGTAAGTATAAGGCTAGACTAGTTGCGAAAGGGTGTGCTCAAAGTAAGGGCTACGATTACGGTGAAACATACGCACCGGTCGCACGTCTATCGACCTTGAGAGTCTTGCTGGCGGAAATAGTAGAAAATGATCTACTTGCTCATCAGCTCGATGTTGAAAATGCATTCTTGCATGGAAACCTGCATGAGACTATATACATGAGAGTACCCCCGGGAATAAAAACGAGAGGAAATCAAGTTTGCAAAATAAATAAAGCCCTATACGGGCTCAAGCAGGCTCCCAGAGAATGGAATTTCATGTTCGATAATTATGTCAGTAGCTTGAAATTTGTAAAGTCAGATGCAGATAAATGTCTCTACATTGGTAAAAAGGAAAATGACGGTATGTTTTTACTGTTGTACGTGGATGACATAATTTTAGTTAGTAAGGATAAAGTTAGACTTATAAATGTAAAAGAGAAATTGAAAAGCAAATTTAAAATGAGAGATATGGGGGAACTGAGTACTTTCTTAGGCATAGACATTAACAGAACTAGCAAGGGCCTGTTTTTGAGTCAAAAGAATTATCTAGAACAGTTACTCAAGCGATTTGATATGTACGATTGTAAACCCGTAAAGACACCAATTGAAGTTAGAGTCAACGACCTTGAAAGTGATGAGGAAAATTTAACGAATGAACCTTATAAAGAACTAGTAGGCTGCTTGCTGTATGTAACACAAACAACTAGACCGGACCTATGTTTCGCGGTTAATCACTTTAGCAGGTTCCAAAGCGATCCGAAAATTGCACACTGGAAAGGTCTAAAGCGGATTTTGCGCTACATCAAAGGTACAGTCTCTCTGGGGTTGCATTTCTGTAAAAATGGAAGCTCAACATTGGTCGGATATGCTGATGCAGATTGGGGTAGTGGAAGTGATCGTAAATCTACTTCCGGCTATGTCTTTCATCTTAATAATAATTTAATTAGTTGGGGAACAAAGCGTCAAGCTACAGTAGCACTGTCATCTACTGAAGCAGAGTATGTTGCATTGGCACATGCAGCAACTGAATTTCTGTGGTTGAAAAGTCTTCTGTCAAATTTTAAAGTACCATGTGAACCGTTTGTAATGTATGAAGACAATCAGTCCTGTATAAAGCTTTTGACGAAGCACGAACACAAAAGGCTAAAACATATAGACATAAAATATAATTTTATAAAAGATTTAGTTGAAAATAAAATAATGAACGTCAGATATGTTCCAACAGAAAATCAGTTGGCTGATGTCATGACTAAGGGGTTAACAGGTGAAAGATTTGTCAAATTGCGAACAGAAATGGGTGTAATTATGATGAATACCGAATGCATAAAGTTAGTATAAAGTATCTATGAAACACTTAGTTTGTACTTGTAGACAGATTGTAGGGGAGTGTTGAAAGAGCAATCTATTTAAGTACAAGGTCTATCGAGTAGATGGCGTGAGCGGCTTCTTCTTTCTTGACAGAGGAGACCTCTAGCGAAAAAGTATTACTCAAGAAGACAAAACGGTACGAGTAATTATCAGTCCGATAAAACTGTTCGGTTCCTAATTTTGTGAACATTCAACATATAATAAAGATTTCTTTTCTATTTACTTTCTACGAGTTACTCAGTTATTTATTTATTTGAACAAAGGAGTACTTATATAGGACTAGGGTACCATACTTGGTGTCAGGGAGTACTTATAAAGGGGCTAGGGTAACTCACTTGGGGTAGGGAGTACTTATATGGGAGTAGGGTAACTCACTTGGGTTCAGGGAATACTTATATGGGACTAGGGTAACTCGCTTTAGGTCAGGGAGTACTTATATGCGACTAGGGTAACTCACTTGGGGTAAGGGAGTACTTATATGATACTAGGGTAACTCACTTGGTGGTCTGGGGGTACATATATGGAACCAGGGTAACCCATTTGGGGTCAGGGAGGACTTATAAAGGGGCTAGGGTAACTAAATTTGTGTTCACGGATTACTTATATAGGACTAGGGTACCATACTTGGGGTCAGGGAGTACTTATAAAGGGGCTAGGGCAACTCACTTGGGGTCAGGGAGTACTTATATGGGACTGGGGTAACTCACTTGGGGTCAGGGAGTACTTATAAAGGGGCTAGGGTAACTCATTTGGGGTCAGGTAGTACTTATATGGGACTAGGGTACCTCACTTGGGGTCAGGGAGTACTTATATGGGACTAGGGTAACTCACTTGGGGAAAGGGAGTACTTATAAAGGGGCTAGGGTAACTCACTTGTGGGCAGGGAGTACTTATATGGGACTAGGGTAACTCATTTAGGGCAGGGAGTACTTATTTGGGACTAGGGTAACTCACTTGGGGTCAGGGAGTACTTATATGGGACTAGGGTAATTCACTTGGGGTCAGGGAGTACTTATAAAAGGGCTAAGGTAACTCACTTGGGGTAGGGAGTACTTATATGGGACTAGGGTAACACACTTGGGTTCAGGGAGTACTTATATGGGACTAGGGTAACTCGATTTAGGTCAGGGAGTACTTATATGGTACTAGGGTAACTCACTTGGTGGTCAGGGGGTACATATATGGAACCAGGGTAACCCACTTGGGGTCAGGGAGTACTTATATGGGACTAGGGTAACTCATTTGGGGTCTGGGATTACTTATAAAGAGGCTATGGTAACTCACTTGGGGTCAGGGAGTACTTATATGGGACTTGGTTAACTCACTTGGGTTCAGGGAGTACTTATATGGGACTAGGGTAACTCGCTTTAGGTCAGGGAGTACTTATATAATACTAGGGTAACTCACTTGGTGGTCACGGAGTACTTATATGGAACCAGGGTAACCCACTTGGGGTCAGGGAGTACTTATATAGGACTAGGGTACCATACTTGGGGTCAGGGAGTACTTATAAAGGGGCTAGGGCAACTCACTTGGGGTCAGGGAGTACTTATATGGGCCTAGGGTAACTCACTTGGGGTTAGGGAGTACTTATATAGGAGCGAAAGTAACTCACTTGGGGTCAGGGAGTACTTATATGCGACTAGGGTAACTCACTTGGGGTAAGGGAGTACTTATATGATACTAGGGTAACTCACTTGGTGGTCTGGGGGTACATATATGGAACCAGGGTAACCCACTTGGGGTCAGGGAGTACTTATAAAGGGGCTAGGGTAACTCAATTTGGGGTCAGAGAGTACTTATATAGGACTAGGGTACCATACATGGGGTCAGGGAGTACTTATAAAGGGGCTAGGGCAACTCACTTGGGGTCAGGGAGTACTTATATGGAACTAGGGTAACTCACTTGGGGTTAGGGAGTACTTATATAGGAGCGAAAGTAACTCACTTGGGGTCAGGGAGTACTTATATGCGACTAGGTTAACTCACTTGGGGTAAGGGAGTACTTATATGATACTAGGGTAAATCACTTGGTGTCAGGGAGTACTTATATGCGACTAGGGTAACTCACTTAGGGTCACGGAGTACCTTAATGGGACTAGGGTAACCCACTTGGGGTCAGGGAGTACTTATATAGGACTAGGGTACCATACTTGGGGTCAGGGAGTACTTATAAAGGGGCTAGGGCAACTCACTTGGGGTCAGGGAGTACTTATATGGGCCTAGGGTAACTCACTTGGGGTTAGGGAGTACTTATATAGGAGCGAAAGTAACTCACTTGGGGTCAGGGAGTACTTATATGCGACTAGGGTAACTCACTTGGGGTAAGGGAGTACTTATATGATACTAGGGTAACTCACTTGGTGGTCTGGGGGTACATATATGGAACCAGGGTAACCCACTTGGGGTCAGGGAGTACTTATAAAGGGGCTAGGGTAACTCAATTTGGGGTCAGAGAGTACTTATATAGGACTAGGGTACCATACATGGGGTCAGGGAGTACTTATAAAGGGGCTAGGGCAACTCACTTGGGGTCAGGGAGTACTTATATGGAACTAGGGTAACTCACTTGGGGTTAGGGAGTACTTATATAGGAGCGAAAGTAACTCACTTGGGGTCAGGGAGTACTTATATGCGACTAGGTTAACTCACTTGGGGTAAGGGAGTACTTATATGATACTAGGGTAAATCACTTGGTGTCAGGGAGTACTTATATGCGACTAGGGTAACTCACTTAGAGTCACGGAGTACCTTAATGGGACTAGGGTAACTCACTTGGGGTCAGGGAGTACTTCTATAGGAGCTAAAGTAACTCACTGGGGTCAGGGAGTACTTATATGGGACAAGGGTAACTCATTTAGGGCAGGGAGTACTTATTTGGGACTAGAGTAACTCACTTGGGGTCAGGGAGTACTTATATGGGACTAGGGTAACTCACTTGGGGTCAGGTAGTACTTATGTAGGGGGTAGGGTAACTCATTTGGGGTCAGGGAGTACTTATATGAGACTAGGATAACTCACTTGGGGTCAGCGAGTACTTATAAAAGGGCTAGGGTAACTCACTTGGGGTAGGGACTACTTATATGGGACTAGGGTAACTCACATGGGTTCAGGGAGTACTTAAATGGGACTAGGGTAACTCGCTTTAGGTCAAGGAGTACTTATATGGGACTAGGGTAATTCACTTGGGGTCAGGGAGTACTTCTATAGGAGCTAAAGTAACTCACTTGGGGTCAGGGAGTACTTATATGGGACTAGGGTAACTCACTTGGGGCCAGGGAGTACTTATATGCGACTAGGGTAACTCACTTAGGGTCACGGAGTACTTATATGGGACTAGGGTAATTCACTTGGGGTCAGGGAGTACTTCTATAGGATCTAAAGTAACTCACTTGGGGTCAGGGAGTACTTATATGGGACTAGGGTAACTCATTTAGGGCAGGGAGTACTTATTTGGGACAAGGGTAACTCACTTGGGGTCAGGGAGTACTTATATGGGACTAGGGCAGCTCACTTGGGGTCAGGTAGTACTTATATAGGGTGTAGGGTAACTCATTTGGGGTCAGGGAGTACTTATATGGGACTAGGGTAACTCAGTTGGGGTCAGGGAGTACTTATATGGGACTAGGGTAACTCACTTGGGGTTAGGGAGTACTTATATAGGAGCGAAAGTAACTCACTTGGGGTCAGGGAGTACTTATATGGGACTAGGGTAACTCATTTGCGGTCAGGGAGTACTTATATGGGACTGGGGTAACTCACTTGGGGTCAGGGAGTACTTATAAAGGGACTAGGGTAACTCATTTGGGGTCAGGTAGTACTTATATTGGACTAGGGTACCTCACTTGGGGTCAGGGAATACTTATAAAGGGACTAGGGTAACTCACTTTGGGTCAGGGAGTACTTATAAAGGGGCTAGGGTAACTCACTTGTGGGCAGGGAGTACTTATATAGGAGCTAAAGTGACTCACTTGGTGTCAGGGAGTACTTATATGCGACTAGGGTAACTCACTTAGGGTCACGGAGTACCTATATGGGACTAGGGTAACTCACTTGGGGTCAGGGAGTACTTATATGGGACTAGGGTAACTCACTTGGGGTCAGGTAGTACTTATGTAGGGGGTAGGGTAACTCATTTGGGGTCAGGGAGTACTTATATGGGACTAGGGTAACTCACTTAGGGTCACGGAGTACTTATATGGGACTAGGGTAACTCACTTGGGGTCAGGGTGTACTTCTATAGGAGCTAAAGTAACTCACTTGGGGTCAGGGAGTACTTATATGGGACTAGGGTAACTCACTTGGTGGTCAGGGGGTACATATATGGAACCAGGGTAACCCACTTGGGGTCAGGGAGTACTTATAAAGGGGCTAGGGCAACTCACTTGGGGTCAGGGAGTACTTATATGGGACTAGGGTAACTCTCTTGGGTTCAGGGAGTACTTATATGATACTAGGGTAACTCACTTGGGGTCAGGGAGTACTTATATGGGACTAGGGTAACTCACTTGGGGTCAGGGAGTACTTATATGCGACTAGGGTAACTCACTTAGGGTCACGAAGTACTTATATGGGACTAGGGTAACTCACTTGGGGTAGGGGAGTACATCTATAGGAGCTAAAGTAACTCACTTGGGGTCAGGGAGTACTTAAATGGGACTAGGGTAACTCGCTTTAGGTCAGGGAGTACTTATATGGGACTGGGGTAACTCTCTTGGGGTCAGGGATTACTTATATGATACTAGGGTAACTCACTTGGGGTCAGGGAGTACTTATATGGGACTAGGGTAACTCACTTGGGGTAGGGAGTACTTATATGGGACTAGGGTAACTCACATGGGTTCAGGGAGTACTTAAATGGGACTAGGGTAACTCGCTTTAGGTCAAGGAGTACTTATATGGGACTAGGGTAATTCACTTGGGGTCAGGGAGTACTTCTATAGGAGCTAAAGTAACTCACTTGGGGTCAGGGAGTACTTATATGGGACTAGGGTAACTCACTTGGGGCCAGGGAGTACTTATATGCGACTAGGGTAACTCACTTAGGGTCACGGAGTACTTATATGGGACTAGGGTAATTCACTTGGGGTCAGGGAGTACTTCTATAGGATCTAAAGTAACTCACTTGGGGTCAGGTAGTACTTATATGGGACTAGGGTAACTCATTTAGGGCAGGGAGTACTTATTTGGGACAAGAGTAACTCACTTGGGGTCAGGGAGTACTTATATGGGACTAGGGCAGCTCACTTGGGGTCAGGTAGTACTTATATAGGGTGTAGGGTAACTCATTTGGGGTCAGGGAGTACTTATATGGGACTAGGGTAACTCAGATGGGGTCAGGGAGTACTTATATGGGACTAGGGTAACTCACTTGGGGTTAGGGAGTACTTATATAGGAGCGAAAGTAACTCACTTGGGGTCAGGGAGTACTTATATGGGACTAGGGTAACTCATTTGCGGTCAGGGAGTACTTATATGGGACTGGGGTAACTCACTTGGGGTCAGGGAGTACTTATAAAGGGACTAGGGTAACTCATTTGGGGTCAGGTAGTACTTATATTGGACTAGGGTACCTCACTTGAGGTCAGGGAGTACTTATATGGGACTAGGGTAACTCACTTTGGGTCAGGGAGTACTTATAAAGGGGCTAGGGTAACTCACTTGTGGGCAGGGAGTACTTATATAGGAGCTAAAGTGACTCACTTGGTGTCAGGGAGTACTTATATGCGACTAGGGTAACTCACTTAGGGTCACGGAGTACCTATATGGGACTAGGGTAACTCACTTGGGGTCAGGGAGTACTTATATGGGACTAGGGTAACTCACTTGGGGTCAGGTAGTACTTATGTAGGGGGTAGGGTAACTCATTTGGGGTCAGGGAGTACTTATATGGGACTAGGGTAACTCACTTAGGGTCACGGAGTACTTATATGGGACTAGGGTAACTCACTTGGGGTCAGGGTGTACTTCTATAGGAGCTAAAGTAACTCACTTGGGGTCAGGGAGTACTTATATGGGACTAGGGTAACTCACTTGGTGGTCAGGGGGTACATATATGGAACCAGGGTAACCCACTTGGGGTCAGGGAGTACTTATAAAGGGGCTAGGGCAACTCACTTGGGGTCAGGGAGTACTTATATGGGACTAGGGTAACTCTCTTGGGTTCAGGGAGTACTTATATGATACTAGGGTAACTCACTTGGGGTCAGGGAGTACTTATATGGGACTAGGGTAACTCACTTGGGGTCAGGGAGTACTTATATGCGACTAGGGTAACTCACTTAGGGTCACGGAGTACTTATATGGGACTAGGGTAACTCACTTGGGGTAGGGGAGTACATCTATAGGAGCTAAAGTAACTCACTTGGGGTCAGGGAGTACTTAAATGGGACTAGGGTAACTCGCTTTAGGTCAGGGAGTACTTATATGGGACTGGGGTAACTCTCTTGGGGTCAGGGATTACTTATATGATACTAGGGTAACTCACTTGGGGTCAGGGAGTACTTATATGGGACTAGGGTAACTCACTTGGGGTAGGGAGTACTTATATGGGACTAGGGTAACTCACATGGGTTCAGGGAGTACTTAAATGGGACTAGGGTAACTCGCTTTAGGTCAAGGAGTACTTATATGGGACTAGGGTAATTCACTTGGGGTCAGGGAGTACTTCTATAGGAGCTAAAGTAACTCACTTGGGGTCAGGGAATACTTATATGGGACTAGGGTAACTCACTTGGGGCCAGGGAGTACTTATATGCGACTAGGGTAACTCACTTAGGGTCACGGAGTACTTATATGGGACTAGGGTAATTCACTTGGGGTCAGGGAGTACTTCTATAGGATCTAAAGTAACTCACTTGGGGTCAGGGAGTACTTATATGGGACTAGGGTAACTCATTTAGGGCAGGGAGTACTTATTTGGGACAAGGGTAACTCACTTGGGGTCAGGGAGTACTTATATGGGACTAGGGCAGCTCACTTGGGGTCAGGTAGTACTTATATAGGGTGTAGGGTAACTCATTTGGGGTCAGGGAGTACTTATATGGGACTAGGGTAACTCAGTTGGGGTCAGGGAGTACTTATATGGGACTAGGGTAACTCACTTGGGGTTAGGGAGTACTTATATAGGAGCGAAAGTAACTCACTTGGGGTCAGGGAGTACTTATATGGGACTAGGGTAACTCATTTGCGGTCAGGGAGTACTTATATGGGACTGGGGTAACTCACTTGGGGTCAGGGAGTACTTATAAAGGGACTAGGGTAACTCATTTGGGGTCAGGTAGTACTTATATTGGACTAGGGTACCTCACTTGGGGTCAGGGAGTACTTATATGGGACTAGGATAACTCACTTGGGGTCAGGGAGTACTTATAAAGGGGCTAGGGTAACTCACTTGTGGGCAGGGAGTACTTATATAGGAGCTAAAGTGACTCACTTGGTGTCAGGGAGTACTTATATGCGACTAGGGTAACTCACTTAGGGTCACGGAGTACCTATATGGGACTAGGGTAACTCACTTGGGGTCAGGGAGTACTTATATGGGACTAGGGTAACTCACTTGGGGTCAGGTAGTACTTATGTAGGGGGTAGGGTAACTCATTTGGGGTCAGGGAGTACTTATATGGGACTAGGGTAACTCACTTAGGGTCACGGAGTACTTATATGGGACTAGGGTAACTCACTTGGGGTCAGGGTGTACTTCTATAGGAGCTAAAGTAACTCACTTGGGGTCAAGGAGTACTTATATGGGACTAGGGTAACTCACTTGGTGGTCAGGGGGCACATATATGGAACCAGGGTAACCCACTTGGGGTCAGGGAGTACTTATAAAGGGGCTAGGGCAACTCACTTGGGGTCAGGGAGTACTTATATGGGACTAGGGTAACTCTCTTGGGTTCAGGGAGTACTTATATGATACTAGGGTAACTCACTTGAGGTCAGGGAGTACTTATATGGGACTAGGGTAACTCACTTGGGGTCAGGGAGTACTTATATGCGACTAGGGTAACTCACTTAGGGTCACGGAGTACTTATATGGGACTAGGGTAACTCACTTGGGGTAGGGGAGTACATCTATAGGAGCTAAAGTAACTCACTTGGGGTCAGGGAGTACTTATATGGGACTAGGGTAACTCATTTAGGGCAGGGAGTACTTATTTGGGACTAGGGTAACTCACTTGGGGTCAGGGAGTACTTATATGGGACTAGGGTAACTCACTTGGGTTCAGGGAGTACTTATATGGGACTAGGGTAACTCACTTGGTGGTCAGGGGGTACATATATGGAACCAGGTTAACCCACTTGGGGTCAGGGAGTACTTATGAAGGGGCTAGGGTAACTCAATTTGGGGTCAGGGAGTACTTATATAGGACTAGGGTACCATACTTGGGGTCAGGGAGTACTTATAAAGGGGCTAGGGCAACTCACTTGGGGTCAGGGAGTACTTATATGGGACTAGGGTAACTCACTTGGGGTCAGGGAGTACTTATATGGGACTAGGGTAACTCATTTGCGGTCAGGGAGTACTTATATGAGACTGGGGTAACTCACTTGGGGTCAGAGAGTACTTATATGGGACTAGGGTAACTCACTTGGAGTCAGGGAGTACTTATATAGGGGGTAGGGTAACTCATTTGGGGTCAGGGAGTACTTATATGGGACTAGAGTACATCACTTGGGGTCAGGGAGTACTTATATAGGAGCTAAAGTGATTCACTTGGGGTCAGGGAGTACTTCTATGAGACTAGGGTAACTCATTTGGTGTCAGGGAGTACTTATATGGGACTAGGGCAACTCACTTGGGGTCAGGTAGTACTTCTATGAGACTAGGGTAACTCATTTGGTGTCAGGGAGTACTTATATGGGACTTGGGTAACTCACTTGGGTTCAGGGAGTACTTATATGGGACTAGGGCAACTCACTTGGGGTCAGGTAGTACTTATATAGGGTGTAGGGTAACTCATTTGGGGTCAGAGAGTACTTATATGGGACTAGGGTAACTCACTTGGGGTCAGGGAGTACTTATAGAAGGGCTAGGGTAACTCACTTGGGGTAGGGAGTACTTATATGGGACTAGAGTAACTCACTTGGGTTCAGGGAGTACTTATATGATACTAGGGTAACTCACTTGGGGTCAGGGAGTACTTATATGGGACTGGGGTAACTCACTTAGGGTCAGGAAGTACTTATATGCGACTAGGGTAACTCACTTAGGGTCACGGAGTACTTATATGGGACTAGGGTAACTCACTTGGGGTCAGGGTGTACTTCTATAGGAGCTAAAGTAACTCACTTGGGGTCAGGGAGTACTTATATGGGACTAGGGTAACTCACTTCGGGTCAGGGAGTACTTATATAGGGGGTAGGGTAACTCATTTGGGTTCAGGCTGTACTTATATGGGACTAGGGTAACTCACTTGGGGTCAGGGAGTACTTATAAAAGGGCTAGGGTACCATACTTGGGGTCAGGGAGTACTTATAAAGGGGTTAGGGCATCTCACTTGGGGTCAGGGAGTACTTATATAGGGGGAAGGGTAAATCATTTGGGGTCAGGGAGTACCTATATGGGACTAGGGTAACTCGCTTTAGGTCAGGGAGTACTTATATGGTACTAGGGTAACTCACTTGGTCGTCAGGGGGTACATATATGGAACCAGGGTAACCCACTTGGGGTCAGGGAGTACTTATATAGGACTAGGGTAACTCACTTGGGGTCAGGTAGTACTTCTATAGGAGCTAAAGTGATTCACTTGGGGTCAGGGAGTACTTACATGGGACTAGGGTAACTCACTTGGGGTCAGGTAGTACTTCTATAGGAGCTAAAGTGATTCACTTGGGGTCAGGGAGTACTTATATAGGGGGTAGGGTAACTCATTTGGGGTCAGGGAGTACTTATATGGGACTAGGGTAACTCGCTTTAGGTCAGGGAGTACTTATATGGTACTAGGGTAACTCACTTGGTCGTCAGGGGGTACATATATGGAACCAGGGTAACCCACTTGGGGTCAGGAAGTACTTATATAGGACTAGGGTACCATACTTGGGGTCAGGGAGTACTTATAAAGGGGTTAGGGCATCTCACTTGGGGTCAGGGAGTACTTATATAGGGGGTAGGGTAAATCATTTGGGGTCAGGGATTACTTATATGGGACTAGGGTAACACACTTGGGTTCAGGGAGTACTTATATGGGACTAGGGTAACTCGCTTTAGGTCAGGGAGTACTTTTATGGTACTAGGGTAACTCACTTGGTCGTCAGGGGGTACATATATGGAACCAGGGTAACCCACTTGGGGTCAGGGAGTACTTATATAGGACTAGGGTACCATACTTGGGGTCAGGGAGTACTTATAAAGGGGCTAGGGCAACTCACTTGGGGTCAGGGAGTACTTATATGGGACTAGGGTAACTCACTTGGGGTCAGGGAGTACTTATATGCGACTAGGGTAACTCACTTGGGGTCAGGGAGTACTTATATGATACTAGGGTAACTCACTTGGGGTCAGGGAGTACTTATATGCTACTAGGGTAACTCACTTAGGGTCACGGAGTACTTATATGGAACTAGGGTAACTCACTTGTGGTCAGGGAGTACACCTATAGGAGCTAAAGTAACACACTTGGGGTCAGGGAGAACTTATATGGGACTAGGGTAACTCATTTAGGGCAAGGAGTACTTATTTGGGACTAGGGTAACTCACTTGGGGTCAGGGAGTAGTTATATGGGACTAGGGTAACTCACTTGGGGTCAGGGAGTACTTATATAGGGGGTAGGGTAACTCATTTGGGGTCAGGGATTACTTATAAAGGGGCTAGGGTAACTCAATTTGGTGTCAGGGAGTACTTATATAGGAGTAGGGTACCATACTTGGGGTCAGGGAGTACTTATATAGGGGGTAGGGTAACTCATTTGGGGTCAGGGAGTACTTATATGGGACTAGGGTAACTCGCTTTAGGTTAGGGAGTACTTATTTGGGACTAGGGTAACTCACTTGGGGTCAGGGAGTAGTTATATGGGACTAGGGTAACTCACTTGGGGTCAGGGAGTACTTATATGGGACTAGGGTAACTCACTTGGGGTCAGGGAGTACTTATATAGGGGGTAGGGTAACTCATTTGGGGTCAGGGAGTACTTATATGGGACTAGGGTAACTCGCTTTAGGTTAGGGAGTACTTATATGGTACTAGGGTAACTCACTTGGTCGTCAGGGGGTACATATATGGAACCAGGGTAACCCACCTGGGGTCAGGGAGTACTTATAAAGGGGCAAGGGTAACTCAATTTGGGGTCAAGGAGTACTTATATAGGACTAGGGTACCATACTTGGTGTCAGGGAGTACTTATAAAGGGGCTAGGGTAACTCACTTGGGGTAGGGAGTACTTATATGGGAGTAGGGTAACTCACTTGGGTTCAGGGAATACTTATATGGGACTAGGGTAACTCGCTTTAGGTCAGGGAGTACTTATATGGTACTAGGGTAACTCACTTGGTCGTCAGGGGGTACATATATGGAACCAGGGTAACCCACTTGGGGTCAGGGAGTACTTATATGCGACTAGGGTAACTCACTTAGGGTCACGGAGTACCTATATGTGACTAGGGTAACTCACTTGGGGTCAGGGAGTACTTATATGGGACTAGGGTAATTCACTTGGGGTCAGGGAGTACTTCTATAGGAATTAAAGTAACTCTCTTGGGGTCAGGGAGTACTTATATGGGACTAGGGTAACTCATTTAGGGCAGGGAGTACTTATTTGGGACTAGGGTAACTCACTTGGGGTCAGGGAGTACTTATATGGGACTAGGGCAACTCACTTGGGGTCAGGGAGTACTTATATGGGACTAGGGTAACTCACTTGGGTTCAGGGAGTACTTATAAAAGGGCTAGGGTAACTCACTTGGGGTAGGGAGTACTTATATGGGACTAGGGTAACTCACTTGGGTTCAGGGAGTACTTATATGGGACTAGGGTAACTCGATTTAGGTCAGGGAGTACTTATATGGTACTAGGGTAACTCACTTGGTGGTCAGGGGGTACATATATGGAACCAGGGTAACCCATTTGGGGTCAGGGAGGACTTATAAAGGGGCTAGGGTAACTAAATTTGTGTTCACGGAGTACTTATATAGGACTAGGGTACCATACTTGGGGTCAGGGAGTACTTATAAAGGGGCTAGGGCAACTCACTTGGGGTCAGGGAGTACTTATATGGGACTGGGGTAACTCACTTGGGGTCAGGGAGTACTTATAAAGGGGCTAGGGTAACTCATTTGAGGTCAGGTAGTACTTATATGGGACTAGGGTACCTCACTTGGGGTCAGGGAGTACTTATATGGGACTAGGGTAACTCACTTGGGGAAAGGGAGTACTTATAAAGGGGCTAGGGTAACTCACTTGTGGGCAGGGAGTACTTATATAGGAGCTAAAGTGACTCACTTGGGGTCAGGGAGTACTTATATGGGACTAGGGTAAATCATTTGGGGTCTGGGAGTACTTAAATGGGACTAGGGTAACTCACTTGGGGTCAGGGATTACTTATATGGGACTAGGGTGACTCACTTGGGGTCTGGGAGTACTTCTATAGGAGCTAAAGTGATTCACTTGGGGTCAGGGAGCACTTATATAGGGGGTAGGGTAACTCATTTGGGGTCAGGGAGTACTTCTATAGGAGCTAAAGTAACTCACTTGGGGTCAGGGAGTACTTATATGGGACTAGGGTAACTCATTTAGGGCAGGGAGTACTTATTTGGGACTAGGGTAACTCACTTGGGGTCAGGGAGTACTTATATGGGACTAGGGTAATTCACTTGGGGTCAGGGAGTACTTATAAAACGGCTAGGGTAACTCACTTGGGGCAGGGAGTTCTTATTTGGGACTAGGGTAACTCACTTGGGGTCAGGGAGTAGTTATATGGGACTAGGGCAACTCACTTGGGGTCAGGGAGTACTTATAAAAGGGCTAGGGTAACTCACTTGGGGTAGGGAGTACTTATATGGGACTAGGGTAACACACTTGGGTTCAGGGAGTACTTATATGGGACTAGGGTAACTCGATTTAGGTCAGGGAGTACTTATATGGTACTAGGGTAACTCACTTGGTGGTCAGGGGGTACATATATGGAACCAGGGTAACCCACTTGTGGTCAGGGAGTACTTATATGGGACTAGGGTAACTCATTTGGGGTCTGGGATTACTTATAAAGGAGCTATGGTAACTCACTTGGGGTCAGGGAGTACTTATATGGGACTTGGTTAACTCACTTGGGTTCAGGGAGTACTTATATGGGACTAGGGTAACTCGCTTGGGGTTAGGGAGTACTTATATAGGAGCGAAAGTAACTCACTTGGGGTCAGGGAGTACTTATATGTGACTAGGGTACCTCATTTGCGGTCAGGGAGTACTTATATGGGACTGGGGTAACTCACTTGGGGTCAGGGAGTACTTATAAAGGGGCTAGGGTAACTCACTTGTGGGCAGGGAGTACTTATATTGGAGCTAAAGTGACTCACTTGGGGTCAGGGAGTACTTATATGTGACTAGGGTACCTCATTTGCGGTCAGGGAGTACTTATATGGGACTGGGGTAACTCACTTGGGGTCAGGGAGTACTTATAAAGGGGCTAGGGTAACTCACTTGTGGGCAGGGAGTACTTATATTGGAGCTAAAGTGACTCACTTGGGATCAGGGAGTACTTATATGGGACTAGGGTAACTCATTTGGGGTCTGGGATTACTTATAAAGGGGCTATGGTAACTCACTTGGGGTCAGGGAGTACTTATATGGGACTTGGTTAACTCACTTGGGTTCAGGGAGTACTTATATGGGACTAGGGTAACTCGCTTTAGGTCAGGGAGTACTTATATAATACTAGGGTAACTCACTTGGTGGTCACGGAGTACTTATATGGAACCAGGGTAACCCACTTGGGGTCAGGGAGTACTTATATAGGACTAGGGTACCATACTTGGGGTCAGGGAGTACTTATAAAGGGGCTAGGGCAACTCACTTGGGGTCAGGGAGTACTTATATGGGCCTAGGGTAACTCACTTGGGGTTAGGGAGTACTTATATAGGAGCGAAAGTAACTCACTTGGGGTCAGGGAGTACTTATATGCGACTAGGGTAACTCACTTGGGGTAAGGGAGTACTTATATGATACTAGGGTAACTCACTTGGTGGTCTGGGGGTACATATATGGAACCAGGGTAACCCACTTGGGGTCAGGGAGTACTTATAAAGGGGCTAGGGTAACTCAATTTGGGGTCAGAGAGTACTTATATAGGACTAGAGTACCATACATGGGGTCAGGGAGTACTTATAAAGGGGCTAGGGCAACTCACTTGGGGTCAGGGAGTACTTATATGGAACTAGGGTAACTCACTTGGGGTTAGGGAGTACTTATATAGGAGCGAAAGTAACTCACTTGGGGTCAGGGAGTACTTATATGCGACTAGGTTAACTCACTTGGGGTAAGGGAGTACTTATATGATACTAGGGTAAATCACTTGGTGTCAGGGAGTACTTATATGCGACTAGGGTAACTCACTTAGGGTCACGGAGTACCTTAATGGGACTAGGGTAACTCACTTGGGGTCAGGGAGTACTTCTATAGGAGCTAAAGTAACTCACTTGGGGTCAGGGAGTACTTATATGGGACAAGGGTAACTCATTTAGGGCAGGGAGTACTTATTTGGGACTAGAGTAACTCACTTGGGGTCAGGTAGTACTTATGTAGGGGGTAGGGTAACTCATTTGGGGTCAGGGAGTACTTATATGAGACTAGGATAACTCACTTGGGGTCAGCGAGTACTTATAAAAGGGCTAGGGTAACTCACTTGGGGTAGGGACTACTTATATGGGACTAGGGTAACTCACATGGGTTCAGGGAGTACTTAAATGGGACTAGGGTAACTCGCTTTAGGTCAAGGAGTACTTATATGGGACTAGGGTAATTCACTTGGGGTCAGGGAGTACTTCTATAGGAGCTAAAGTAACTCACTTGGGGTCAGGGAGTACTTATATGGGACTAGGGTAACTCACTTGGGGCCAGGGAGTACTTATATGCGACTAGGGTAACTCACTTAGGGTCACGGAGTACTTATATGGGACTAGGGTAATTCACTTGGGGTCAGGGAGTACTTCTATAGGATCTAAAGTAACTCACTTGGGGTCAGGGAGTACTTATATGGGACTAGGGTAACTCATTTAGGGCAGGGAGTACTTATTTGGGACTAGGGTAACTCACTTGGGGTCAGGGAGTACTTATATGGGACTAGGGCAACTCACTTGGGGTCAGGGAGTACTTATATGGGACTAGGGTAACTCACTTGGGTTCAGGGAGTACTTATAAAAGGGCTAGGGTAACTCACTTGGGGTAGGGAGTACTTATATGGGACTAGGGTAACTCACTTGGGTTCAGGGAGTACTTATATGGGACTAGGGTAACTCGATTTAGGTCAGGGAGTACTTATATGGTACTAGGGTAACTCACTTGGTGGTCAGGGGGTACATATATGGAACCAGGGTAACCCATTTGGGGTCAGGGAGGACTTATAAAGGGGCTAGGGTAACTAAATTTGTGTTCACGGAGTACTTATATAGGACTAGGGTACCATACTTGGGGTCAGGGAGTACTTATAAAGGGGCTGGGGCAACTCACTTGGGGTCAGGGAGTACTTATATGGGACTGGGGTAACTCACTTGGGGTCAGGGAGTACTTATAAAGGGGCTAGGGTAACTCATTTGGGGTCAGGTAGTACTTATATGGGACTAGGGTACCTCACTTGGGGTCAGGGAGTACTTATATGGGACTAGGGTAACTCACTTGGGGAAAGGGAGTACTTATAAAGGGGCTAGGGTAACTCACTTGTGGGCAGGGAGTACTTATATAGGAGCTAAAGTGACTCACTTGGGGTCAGGGAGTACTTATATGGGACTAGGGTAAATCATTTGGGGTCTGGGAGTACTTAAATGGGACTAGGGTAACTCACTTGGGGTCAGGGATTACTTATATGGGACTAGGGTAACTCACTTGGGGTCTGGGAGTACTTCTATAGGAGCTAAAGTGATTCACTTGGGGTCAGGGAGTACTTATATAGGGGGTAGGGTAACTCATTTGGGGTCAGGGAGTACTTCTATAGGAGCTAAAGTAACTCACTTGGGGTCAGGGAGTACTTATATGGGACTAGGGTAATTCACTTGGGGTCAGGGAGTACTTATAAAAGGGCTAAGGTAACTCACTTGGGGCAGGGAGTTCTTATTTGGGACTAGGGTAACTCACTTGGGGTCAGGGAGTACTTATATGGGACTAGGGCAACTCACTTGGGGTCAGGGAGTACTTATATGCGACTAGGGTAACTCACTTAGGGTCACGGAGTACCTATATGTGACTAGGGTAACTCACTTGGGGTCAGGGAGTACTTATATGGGACTAGGGTAATTCACTTGGGGTCAGGGAGTACTTCTATAGGAATTAAAGTAACTCACTTGGGGTCAGGGAGTACTTATATGGGACTAGGGTAACTCATTTAGGGCAGGGAGTACTTATTTGGGACTAGGGTAACTCACTTGGGGTCAGGGAGTACTTATATGGGACTAGGGCAACTCACTTGGGGTCAGGGAGTACTTATATGGGACTAGGGTAACTCACTTGGGTTCAGGGAGTACTTATAAAAGGGCTAGGGTAACTCACTTGGGGTAGGGAGTACTTATATGGGACTAGGGTAACTCACTTGGGTTCAGGGAGTACTTATATGGGACTAGGGTAACTCGATTTAGGTCAGGGAGTACTTATATGGTACTAGGGTAACTCACTTGGTGGTCAGGGGGTACATATATGGAACCAGGGTAACCCATTTGGGGTCAGGGAGGACTTATAAAGGGGCTAGGGTAACTAAATTTGTGTTCACGGAGTACTTATATAGGACTAGGGTACCATACTTGGGGTCAGGGAGTACTTATAAAGGGGCTAGGGCAACTCACTTGGGGTCAGGCAGTACTTATATGGGACTGGGGTAACTCACTTGGGGTCAGGGAGTACTTATAAAGGGGCTAGGGTAACTCATTTGGGGTCAGGTAGTACTTATATGGGACTAGGGTACCTCACTTGGGGTCAGGGAGTACTTATATGGGACTAGGGCAACTCACTTGGGGTCAGGGAGTACTTATATGGGACTAGGGTAATTCACTTGGGGTCAGGGAGTACTTATAAAAGGGCTAAGGTAACTCACTTGGGGCAGGGAGTTCTTATTTGGGACTAGGGTAACTCACTTGGGGTCAGGGAGTACTTATATGGGACTAGGGCAACTCACTTGGGGTCAGGGAGTACTTATAAAAGGGCTAGGGTAACTCACTTGGGGTAGGGAGTACTTATATGGGACTAGGGTAACACACTTGGGTTCAGGGAGTACTTATATGGGACTAGGGTAACTCGATTTAGGTCAGGGAGTACTTATATGGTACTAGGGTAACTCACTTGGTGGTCAGGGGGTACATATATGGAACCAGGGTAACCCACTTGGGGTCTGGGAGTACTTATAAAGGGGCTAGGGTAACTCAATTTGGGGTCAGAGAGTACTTATATAGGACTAGGGTACCATACATGGGGTCAGGGAGTACTTATAAAGGGGCTAGGGCAACTCACTTGGGGTCAGGGAGTACTTATATGGAACTAGGGTAACTCACTTGGGGTTAGGGAGTACTTATATAGGAGCGAAAGTAACTCACTTGGGGTCAGGGAGTACTTATATGGGACTAGGGCAACTCACTTGGGGTCAGGGAGTACTTATATGGGACTAGGGTAACTCACTTGGGTTCAGGGAGTACTTATAAAAGGGCTAGGGTAACTCACTTGGGGTAGGGAGTACTTATATGGGACTAGGGTAACTCACTTGGGTTCAGGGAGTACTTATATGGGACTAGGGTAACTCGATTTAGGTCAGGGAGTACTTATATGGTACTAGGGTAACTCACTTGGTGGTCAGGGGGTACATATATGGAACCAGGGTAACCCATTTGGGGTCAGGGAGGACTTATAAAGGGGCTAGGGTAACTAAATTTGTGTTCACGGAGTACTTATATAGGACTAGGGTACCATACTTGGGGTCAGGGAGTACTTATAAAGGGGCTAGGGCAACTCACTTGGGGTCAGGGAGTACTTATATGGGACTGGGGTAACTCACTTGGGGTCAGGGAGTATTTATAAAGGGGCTAGGGTAACTCATTTGGGGTCAGGTAGTACTTATATGGGACTAGGGTACCTCACTTGGGGTCAGGGAGTACTTATATGGGACTAGGGTAACTCACTTGGGGAAAGGGAGTACTTATAAAGGGGCTAGGGTAACTCACTTGTGGGCAGGGAGTACTTATATGGGACTAGGGTAACTCATTTAGGGCAGGGAGTACTTATTTGGGACTAGGGTAACTCACTTGGGGTCAGGGAGTACTTATATGGGACTAGGGTAATTCACTTGGGGTCAGGGAGTACTTATAAAAGGGCTAAGGTAACTCACTTGGGGCAGGGAGTTCTTATTTGGGACTAGGGTAACTCACTTCGGGTCAGGGAGTACTTATATGGGCCTAGGGTAACTCACTTGGGGTTAGGGAGTACTTATATAGGAGCGAAAGTAACTCACTTGGGGTCAGGGAGTACTTATATGCGACTAGGGTAACTCACTTGGGGTAAGGGAGTACTTATATGATACTAGGGTAACTCACTTGGTGGTCTGGGGGTACATATATGGAACCAGGGTAACCCATTTGGGGTCAGGGAGGACTTATAAAGGGGCTAGGGTAACTAAATTTGTGTTCACGGATTACTTATATAGGACTAGGGTACCATACTTGGGGTCAGGGAGTACTTATAAAGGGGCTAGGGCAACTCACTTGGGGTCAGGGAGTACTTATATGGGACTGGGGTAACTCACTTGGGGTCAGGGAGTACTTATAAAGGGGCTAGGGTAACTCATTTGGGGTCAGGTAGTACTTATATGGGACTAGGGTACCTCACTTGGGGTCAGGGAGTACTTATATGGGACTAGGGTAACTCACTTGGGGAAAGGGAGTACTTATAAAGGGGCTAGGGTAACTCACTTGTGGGCAGGGAGTACTTATATGGGACTAGGGTAACTCATTTAGGGCAGGGAGTACTTATTTGGGACTAGGGTAACTCACTTGGGGTCAGGGAGTACTTATATGGGACTAGGGTAACTCACTTGGGGCCAGGGAGTACTTATATGCGACTAGGGTAACTCACTTAGGGTCACGGAGTACTTATATGGGACTAGGGTAATTCACTTGGGGTCAGGGAGTACTTCTATAGGATCTAAAGTAACTCACTTGGGGTCAGGTAGTACTTATATGGGACTAGGGTAACTCATTTAGGGCAGGGAGTACTTATTTGGGACAAGAGTAACTCACTTGGGGTCAGGGAGTACTTATATGGGACTAGGGCAGCTCACTTGGGGTCAGGTAGTACTTATATAGGGTGTAGGGTAACTCATTTGGGGTCAGGGAGTACTTATATGGGACTAGGGTAACTCAGTTGGGGTCAGGGAGTACTTATATGGGACTAGGGTAACTCACTTGGGGTTAGGGAGTACTTATATAGGAGCGAAAGTAACTCACTTGGGGTCAGGGAGTACTTATATGGGACTAGGGTAACTCATTTGCGGTCAGGGAGTACTTATATGGGACTGGGGTAACTCACTTGGGGTCAGGGAGTACTTATAAAGGGACTAGGGTAACTCATTTGGGGTCAGGTAGTACTTATATTGGACTAGGGTACCTCACTTGGGGTCAGGGAGTACTTATATGGGACTAGGGTAACTCACTTTGGGTCAGGGAGTACTTATAAAGGGGCTAGGGTAACTCACTTGTGGGCAGGGAGTACTTATATAGGAGCTAAAGTGACTCACTTGGTGTCAGGGAGTACTTATATGCGACTAGGGTAACTCACTTAGGGTCACGGAGTACCTATATGGGACTAGGGTAACTCACTTGGGGTCAGGGAGTACTTATATGGGACTAGGGTAACTCACTTGGGGTCAGGTAGTACTTATGTAGGGGGTAGGGTAACTCATTTGGGGTCAGGGAGTACTTATATGGGACTAGGGTAACTCACTTAGGGTCACGGAGTACTTATATGGGACTAGGGTAACTCACTTGGGGTCAGGGTGTACTTCTATAGGAGCTAAAGTAACTCACTTGGGGTCAGGGAGTACTTATATGGGACTAGGGTAACTCACTTGGTGGTCAGGGGGTACATATATGGAACCAGGGTAACCCACTTGGGGTCAGGGAGTACTTATAAAGGGGCTAGGGCAACTCACTTGGGGTCAGGGAGTACTTATATGGGACTAGGGTAACTCTCTTGGGTTCAGGGAGTACTTATATGATACTAGGGTAACTCACTTGGGGTCAGGGAGTACTTATATGGGACTAGGGTAACTCACTTGGGGTCAGGGAGTACTTATATGCGACTAGGGTAACTCACTTAGGGTCACGGAGTACTTATATGGGACTAGGGTAACTCACTTGGGGTAGGGGAGTACATCTATAGGAGCTAAAGTAACTCACTTGGGGTCAGGGAGTACTTAAATGGGACTAGGGTAACTCGCTTTAGGTCAGGGAGTACTTATATGGGACTGGGGTAACTCTCTTGGGGTCAGGGATTACTTATATGATACTAGGGTAACTCACTTGGGGTCAGGGAGTACTTATATGGGACTAGGGTAACTCACTTGGGGTAGGGAGTACTTATATGGGACTAGGGTAACTCACATGGGTTCAGGGAGTACTTAAATGGGACTAGGGTAACTCGCTTTAGGTCAAGGAGTACTTATATGGGACTAGGGTAATTCACTTGGGGTCAGGGAGTACTTCTATAGGAGCTAAAGTAACTCACTTGGGGTCAGGGAATACTTATATGGGACTAGGGTAACTCACTTGGGGCCAGGGAGTACTTATATGCGACTAGGGTAACTCACTTAGGGTCACGGAGTACTTATATGGGACTAGGGTAATTCACTTGGGGTCAGGGAGTACTTCTATAGGATCTAAAGTAACTCACTTGGTGTCAGGGAGTACTTATATGGGACTAGGGTAACTCATTTAGGGCAGGGAGTACTTATTTGGGACAAGGGTAACTCACTTGGGGTCAGGGAGTACTTATATGGGACTAGGGCAGCTCACTTGGGGTCAGGTAGTACTTATATAGGGTGTAGGGTAACTCATTTGGGGTCAGGGAGTACTTATATGGGACTAGGGTAACTCAGTTGGGGTCAGGGAGTACTTATATGGGACTAGGGTAACTCACTTGGGGTTAGGGAGTACTTATATAGGAGCGAAAGTAACTCACTTGGGGTCAGGGAGTACTTATATGGGACTAGGGTAACTCATTTGCGGTCAGGGAGTACTTATATGGGACTGGGGTAACTCACTTGGGGTCAGGGAGTACTTATAAAGGGACTAGGGTAACTCATTTGGGGTCAGGTAGTACTTATATTGGACTAGGGTACCTCACTTGGGGTCAGGGAGTACTTATATGGGACTAGGATAACTCACTTGGGGTCAGGGAGTACTTATAAAGGGGCTAGGGTAACTCACTTGTGGGCAGGGAGTACTTATATAGGAGCTAAAGTGACTCACTTGGTGTCAGGGAGTACTTATATGCGACTAGGGTAACTCACTTAGGGTCACGGAGTACCTATATGGGACTAGGGTAACTCACTTGGGGTCAGGGAGTACTTATATGGGACTAGGGTAACTCACTTGGGGTCAGGTAGTACTTATGTAGGGGGTAGGGTAACTCATTTGGGGTCAGGGAGTACTTATATGGGACTAGGGTAACTCACTTAGGGTCACGGAGTACTTATATGGGACTAGGGTAACTCACTTGGGGTCAGGGTGTACTTCTATAGGAGCTAAAGTAACTCACTTGGGGTCAAGGAGTACTTATATGGGACTAGGGTAACTCACTTGGTGGTCAGGGGGCACATATATGGAACCAGGGTAACCCACTTGGGGTCAGGGAGTACTTATAAAGGGGCTAGGGCAACTCACTTGGGGTCAGGGAGTACTTATATGGGACTAGGGTAACTCTCTTGGGTTCAGGGAGTACTTATATGATACTAGGGTAACTCACTTGAGGTCAGGGAGTACTTATATGGGACTAGGGTAACTCACTTGGGGTCAGGGAGTACTTATATGCGACTAGGGTAACTCACTTAGGGTCACGGAGTACTTATATGGGACTAGGGTAACTCACTTGGGGTAGGGGAGTACATCTATAGGAGCTAAAGTAACTCACTTGGGGTCAGGGAGTACTTATATGGGACTAGGGTAACTCATTTAGGGCAGGGAGTACTTATTTGGGACTAGGGTAACTCACTTGGGGTCAGGGAGTACTTATATGGGACTAGGGTAACTCACTTGGGTTCAGGGAGTACTTATATGGGACTAGGGTAACTCACTTGGTGGTCAGGGGGTACATATATGGAACCAGGTTAACCCACTTGGGGTCAGGGAGTACTTATGAAGGGGCTAGGGTAACTCAATTTGGGGTCAGGGAGTACTTATATAGGACTAGGGTACCATACTTGGGGTCAGGGAGTACTTATAAAGGGGCTAGGGCAACTCACTTGGGGTCAGGGAGTACTTATATGGGACTAGGGTAACTCACTTGGGGTCAGGGAGTACTTATATGGGACTAGGGTAACTCATTTGCGGTCAGGGAGTACTTATATGAGACTGGGGTAACTCACTTGGGGTCAGAGAGTACTTATATGGGACTAGGGTAACTCACTTGGAGTCAGGGAGTACTTATATAGGGGGTAGGGTAACTCATTTGGGGTCAGGGAGTACTTATATGGGACTAGAGTACATCACTTGGGGTCAGGGAGTACTTATATAGGAGCTAAAGTGATTCACTTGGGGTCAGGGAGTACTTCTATGAGACTAGGGTAACTCATTTGGTGTCAGGGAGTACTTATATGGGACTAGGGCAACTCACTTGGGGTCAGGTAGTACTTCTATGAGACTAGGGTAACTCATTTGGTGTCAGGGAGTACTTATATGGGACTTGGGTAACTCACTTGGGTTCAGGGAGTACTTATATGGGACTAGGGCAACTCACTTGGGGTCAGGTAGTACTTATATAGGGTGTAGGGTAACTCATTTGGGGTCAGGGAGTACTTATATGGGACTAGGGTAACTCACTTGGGGTCAGGGAGTACTTATAGAAGGGCTAGGGTAACTCACTTGGGGTAGGGAGTACTTATATGGGACTAGAGTAACTCACTTGGGTTCAGGGAGTACTTATATGATACTAGGGTAACTCACTTGGGGTCAGGGAGTACTTATATGGGACTGGGGTAACTCACTTGGGGTCAGGAAGTACTTATATGCGACTAGGGTAACTCACTTAGGGTCACGGAGTACTTATATGGGACTAGGGTAACTCACTTGGGGTCAGGGTGTACTTCTATAGGAGCTAAAGTAACTCACTTGGGGTCAGGGAGTACTTATATGGGACTAGGGTAACTCACTTCGGGTCAGGGAGTACTTATATAGGGGGTAGGGTAACTCATTTGGGTTCAGGCTGTACTTATATGGGACTAGGGTAACTCACTTGGGGTCAGGGAGTACTTATAAAAGGGCTAGGGTACCATACTTGGGGTCAGGGAGTACTTATAAAGGGGTTAGGGCATCTCACTTGGGGTCAGGGAGTACTTACATGGGACTAGGGTAACTCACTTGGGGTCAGGTAGTACTTCTATAGGAGCTAAAGTGATTCACTTGGGGTCAGGGAGTACTTATATAGGGGGTAGGGTAACTCATTTGGGGTCAGGGAGTACTTATATGGGACTAGGGTAACTCGCTTTAGGTCAGGGAGTACTTATATGGTACTAGGGTAACTCACTTGGTCGTCAGGGGGTACATATATGGAACCAGGGTAACCCACTTGGGGTCAGGAAGTACTTATATAGGACTAGGGTACCATACTTGGGGTCAGGGAGTACTTATAAAGGGGTTAGGGCATCTCACTTGGGGTCAGGGAGTACTTATATAGGGGGTAGGGTAAATCATTTGGGGTCAGGGATTACTTATATGGGACTAGGGTAACACACTTGGGTTCAGGGAGTACTTATATGGGACTAGGGTAACTCGCTTTAGGTCAGGGAGTACTTTTATGGTACTAGGGTAACTCACTTGGTCGTCAGGGGGTACATATATGGAACCAGGGTAACCCACTTGGGGTCAGGGAGTACTTATATAGGACTAGGGTACCATACTTGGGGTCAGGGAGTACTTATAAAGGGGCTAGGGCAACTCACTTGGGGTCAGGGAGTACTTATATGGGACTAGGGTAACTCACTTGGGGTCAGGGAGTACTTATATGCGACTAGGGTAACTCACTTGGGGTCAGGGAGTACTTATATGATACTAGGGTAACTCACTTGGGGTCAGGGAGTACTTATATGCTACTAGGGTAACTCACTTAGGGTCACGGAGTACTTATATGGAACTAGGGTAACTCACTTGTGGTCAGGGAGTACACCTATAGGAGCTAAAGTAACACACTTGGGGTCAGGGAGAACTTATATGGGACTAGGGTAACTCATTTAGGGCAAGGAGTACTTATTTGGGACTAGGGTAACTCACTTGGGGTCAGGGAGTAGTTATATGGGACTAGGGTAACTCACTTGGGGTCAGGGAGTACTTATATAGGGGGTAGGGTAACTCATTTGGGGTCAGGGATTACTTATAAAGGGGCTAGGGTAACTCAATTTGGTGTCAGGGAGTACTTATATAGGAGTAGGGTACCATACTTGGGGTCAGGGAGTACTTATTTGGGACTATGGTAACTCACTTGGGGTCAGGGAGTACTTATATGGGACTAGGGTAACTCACTTGGGGTCAGGGAGTACTTATATAGGGGGTAGGGTAACTCATTTGGGGTCAGGGAGTACTTATATGGGACTAGGGTAACTCGCTTTAGGTTAGGGAGTACTTATATGGTACTAGGGTAACTCACTTGGTCGTCAGGGGGTACATATATGGAACCAGGGTAACCCACCTGGGGTCAGGGAGTACTTATAAAGGGGCAAGGGTAACTCAATTTGGGGTCAAGGAGTACTTATATAGGACTAGGGTACCATACTTGGTGTCAGGGAGTACTTATAAAGGGGCTAGGGTAACTCACTTGGGGTAGGGAGTACTTATATGGGAGTAGGGTAACTCACTTGGGTTCAGGGAATACTTATATGGGACTAGGGTAACTCGCTTTAGGTCAGGGAGTACTTATATGGTACTAGGGTAACTCACTTGGTCGTCAGGGGGTACATATATGGAACCAGGGTAACCCACTTGGGGTCAGGGAGTACTTATATGCGACTAGGGTAACTCACTTAGGGTCACGGAGTACCTATATGTGACTAGGGTAACTCACTTGGGGTCAGGGAGTACTTATATGGGACTAGGGTAATTCACTTGGGGTCAGGGAGTACTTCTATAGGAATTAAAGTAACTCTCTTGGGGTCAGGGAGTACTTATATGGGACTAGGGTAACTCATTTAGGGCAGGGAGTACTTATTTGGGACTAGGGTAACTCACTTGGGGTCAGGGAGTACTTATATGGGACTAGGGCAACTCACTTGGGGTCAGGGAGTACTTATATGGGACTAGGGTAACTCACTTGGGTTCAGGGAGTACTTATAAAAGGGCTAGGGTAACTCACTTGGGGTAGGGAGTACTTATATGGGACTAGGGTAACTCACTTGGGTTCAGGGAGTACTTATATGGGACTAGGGTAACTCGATTTAGGTCAGGGAGTACTTATATGGTACTAGGGTAACTCACTTGGTGGTCAGGGGGTACATATATGGAACCAGGGTAACCCATTTGGGGTCAGGGAGGACTTATAAAGGGGCTAGGGTAACTAAATTTGTGTTCACGGAGTACTTATATAGGACTAGGGTACCATACTTGGGGTCAGGGAGTACTTATAAAGGGGCTAGGGCAACTCACTTGGGGTCAGGGAGTACTTATATGGGACTGGGGTAACTCACTTGGGGTCAGGGAGTACTTATAAAGGGGCTAGGGTAACTCATTTGGGGTCAGGTAGTACTTATATGGGACTAGGGTACCTCACTTGGGGTCAGGGAGTACTTATATGGGACTAGGGTAACTCACTTGGGGAAAGGGAGTACTTATAAAGGGGCTAGGGTAACTCACTTGTGGGCAGGGAGTACTTATATAGGAGCTAAAGTGACTCACTTGGGGTCAGGGAGTACTTATATGGGACTAGGGTAAATCATTTGGGGTCTGGGAGTACTTAAATGGGACTAGGGTAACTCACTTGGGGTCAGGGATTACTTATATGGGACTAGGGTGACTCACTTGGGGTCTGGGAGTACTTCTATAGGAGCTAAAGTGATTCACTTGGGGTCAGGGAGCACTTATATAGGGGGTAGGGTAACTCATTTGGGGTCAGGGAGTACTTCTATAGGAGCTAAAGTAACTCACTTGGGGTCAGGGAGTACTTATATGGGACTAGGGTAACTCATTTAGGGCAGGGAGTACTTATTTGGGACTAGGGTAACTCACTTGGGGTCAGGGAGTACTTATATGGGACTAGGGTAATTCACTTGGGGTCAGGGAGTACTTATAAAACGGCTAGGGTAACTCACTTGGGGCAGGGAGTTCTTATTTGGGACTAGGGTAACTCACTTGGGGTCAGGGAGTAGTTATATGGGACTAGGGCAACTCACTTGGGGTCAGGGAGTACTTATAAAAGGGCTAGGGTAACTCACTTGGGGTAGGGAGTACTTATATGGGACTAGGGTAACACACTTGGGTTCAGGGAGTACTTATATGGGACTAGGGTAACTCGATTTAGGTCAGGGAGTACTTATATGGTACTAGGGTAACTCACTTGGTGGTCAGGGGGTACATATATGGAACCAGGGTAACCCACTTGTGGTCAGGGAGTACTTATATGGGACTAGGGTAACTCATTTGGGGTCTGGGATTACTTATAAAGGAGCTATGGTAACTCACTTGGGGTCAGGGAGTACTTATATGGGACTTGGTTAACTCACTTGGGTTCAGGGAGTACTTATATGGGACTAGGGTAACTCGCTTGGGGTTAGGGAGTACTTATATAGGAGCGAAAGTAACTCACTTGGGGTCAGGGAGTACTTATATGTGACTAGGGTACCTCATTTGCGGTCAGGGAGTACTTATATGGGACTGGGGTAACTCACTTGGGGTCAGGGAGTACTTATAAAGGGGCTAGGGTAACTCACTTGTGGGCAGGGAGTACTTATATTGGAGCTAAAGTGACTCACTTGGGGTCAGGGAGTACTTATATGTGACTAGGGTACCTCATTTGCGGTCAGGGAGTACTTATATGGGACTGGGGTAACTCACTTGGGGTCAGGGAGTACTTATAAAGGGGCTAGGGTAACTCACTTGTGGGCAGGGAGTACTTATATTGGAGCTAAAGTGACTCACTTGGGGTCAGGGAGTACTTATATGGGACTAGGGTAACTCATTTGGGGTCTGGGATTACTTATAAAGGGGCTATGGTAACTCACTTGGGGTCAGGGAGTACTTATATGGGACTTGGTTAACTCACTTGGGTTCAGGGAGTACTTATATGGGACTAGGGTAACTCGCTTTAGGTCAGGGAGTACTTATATAATACTAGGGTAACTCACTTGGTGGTCACGGAGTACTTATATGGAACCAGGGTAACCCACTTGGGGTCAGGGAGTACTTATATAGGACTAGGGTACCATACTTGGGGTCAGGGAGTACTTATAAAGGGGCTAGGGCAACTCACTTGGGGTCAGGGAGTACTTATATGGGCCTAGGGTAACTCACTTGGGGTTAGGGAGTACTTATATAGGAGCGAAAGTAACTCACTTGGGGTCAGGGAGTACTTATATGCGACTAGGGTAACTCACTTGGGGTAAGGGAGTACTTATATGATACTAGGGTAACTCACTTGGTGGTCTGGGGGTACATATATGGAACCAGGGTAACCCACTTGGGGTCAGGGAGTACTTATAAAGGGGCTAGGGTAACTCAATTTGGGGTCAGAGAGTACTTATATAGGACTAGAGTACCATACATGGGGTCAGGGAGTACTTATAAAGGGGCTAGGGCAACTCACTTGGGGTCAGGGAGTACTTATATGGAACTAGGGTAACTCACTTGGGGTTAGGGAGTACTTATATAGGAGCGAAAGTAACTCACTTGGGGTCAGGGAGTACTTATATGCGACTAGGTTAACTCACTTGGGGTAAGGGAGTACTTATATGATACTAGGGTAAATCACTTGGTGTCAGGGAGTACTTATATGCGACTAGGGTAACTCACTTAGGGTCACGGAGTACCTTAATGGGACTAGGGTAACTCACTTGGGGTCAGGGAGTACTTCTATAGGAGCTAAAGTAACTCACTTGGGGTCAGGGAGTACTTATATGGGACAAGGGTAACTCATTTAGGGCAGGGAGTACTTATTTGGGACTAGAGTAACTCACTTGGGGTCAGGTAGTACTTATGTAGGGGGTAGGGTAACTCATTTGGGGTCAGGGAGTACTTATATGAGACTAGGATAACTCACTTGGGGTCAGCGAGTACTTATAAAAGGGCTAGGGTAACTCACTTGGGGTAGGGACTACTTATATGGGACTAGGGTAACTCACATGGGTTCAGGGAGTACTTAAATGGGACTAGGGTAACTCGCTTTAGGTCAAGGAGTACTTATATGGGACTAGGGTAATTCACTTGGGGTCAGGGAGTACTTCTATAGGAGCTAAAGTAACTCACTTGGGGTCAGGGAGTACTTATATGGGACTAGGGTAACTCACTTGGGGCCAGGGAGTACTTATATGCGACTAGGGTAACTCACTTAGGGTCACGGAGTACTTATATGGGACTAGGGTAATTCACTTGGGGTCAGGGAGTACTTCTATAGGATCTAAAGTAACTCACTTGGGGTCAGGGAGTACTTATATGGGACTAGGGTAACTCATTTAGGGCAGGGAGTACTTATTTGGGACTAGGGTAACTCACTTGGGGTCAGGGAGTACTTATATGGGACTAGAGCAACTCACTTGGGGTCAGGGAGTACTTATATGGGACTAGGGTAACTCACTTGGGTTCAGGGAGTACTTATAAAAGGGCTAGGGTAACTCACTTGGGGTAGGGAGTACTTATATGGGACTAGGGTAACTCACTTGGGTTCAGGGAGTACTTATATGGGACTAGGGTAACTCGATTTAGGTCAGGGAGTACTTATATGGTACTAGGGTAACTCACTTGGTGGTCAGGGGGTACATATATGGAACCAGGGTAACCCATTTGGGGTCAGGGAGGACTTATAAAGGGGCTAGGGTAACTAAATTTGTGTTCACGGAGTACTTATATAGGACTAGGGTACCATACTTGGGGTCAGGGAGTACTTATAAAGGGGCTGGGGCAACTCACTTGGGGTCAGGGAGTACTTATATGGGACTGGGGTAACTCACTTGGGGTCAGGGAGTACTTATAAAGGGGCTAGGGTAACTCATTTGGGGTCAGGTAGTACTTATATGGGACTAGGGTACCTCACTTGGGGTCAGGGAGTACTTATATGGGACTAGGGTAACTCACTTGGGGAAAGGGAGTACTTATAAAGGGGCTAGGGTAACTCACTTGTGGGCAGGGAGTACTTATATAGGAGCTAAAGTGACTCACTTGGGGTCAGGGAGTACTTATATGGGACTAGGGTAAATCATTTGGGGTCTGGGAGTACTTAAATGGGACTAGGGTAACTCACTTGGGGTCAGGGATTACTTATATGGGACTAGGGTAACTCACTTGGGGTCTGGGAGTACTTCTATAGGAGCTAAAGTGATTCACTTGGGGTCAGGGAGTACTTATATAGGGGGTAGGGTAACTCATTTGGGGTCAGGGAGTACTTCTATAGGAGCTAAAGTAACTCACTTGGGGTCAGGGAGTACTTATATGGGACTAGGGTAATTCACTTGGGGTCAGGGAGTACTTATAAAAGGGCTAAGGTAACTCACTTGGGGCAGGGAGTTCTTATTTGGGACTAGGGTAACTCACTTGGGGTCAGGGAGTACTTATATGGGACTAGGGCAACTCACTTGGGGTCAGGGAGTACTTATAAAAGGGCTAGGGTAACTCACTTGGGGTAGGGAGTACTTATATGGGACTAGGGTAACACACTTGGGTTCAGGGAGTACTTATATGGGACTAGGGTAACTCGATTTAGGTCAGGGAGTACTTATATGGTACTAGGGTAACTCACTTGGCCTGGGGCGGTTTACCACGCTACCAGGCGCGTCCCCGGGTGGTGGATAGGGGGACGGCCGGCAGATATGCCGGTTAGCTGCGAAATAAGCCGTTTCATACGGACGAATAAGCAGTCGCGAACCAAAATGGTATTCTCACCCTCGCCTCATTTCATTCTCATGTGTCATCTGCCGTCGTACGGATTCCGGACGAGGGCCCCATAACATCACTTTTCTCATTTCACCCATTTCAGGGGACACGGGTACGGCCTCTGTGTTGACACTGCCCGAAAGGGATGTGTGGATGATTCCAGTAAGGTCGTGCTCGTGTCGGATCCCGGTGTCTACGCACCGTCCTCCCACGGAGGTATGCGGAATGCCAGTGATGGAAGAAGGTGTAAGGCGGCCTGGATGTTTGTCCCCGGGCTTGAGCCCCAAGCCATGGTGTCTGATGGAGGTAGGCATCATGGTGATCACCCCTCCACTTCCTGAGGCGGCGCGTTCGGAGACGCTCCGCATGCTGGTGATTATTTATTAATTTATGGAAAACCAAACTTCTTCTTATTCTTCCCCTACAGGTAACGGCGTTAGCGCAGGAACGGGCTCCAGAGCCATGGACTTGGAGGAGGTGCGGCTGCGCCTGGAGGCCCGTGACAGAAGTGCGCAGGAACTGCATACGCTCATCCAGCGTATGTCAGTAGCAATGACGGAGCTTCTTGGACTCACGGACGGGAGAAAGGGCGTCAAGAGGAGCATCCAGGGAAAAGTGAGGGACCTGCGGGATCTCGTCGTCTCCGCTGTGCAGGAGGTGCAGGGAGCTGCGACCCAGGATTGTGGGTCACTTCTCCCTGTGCTTCTTGAGACGAGGGAGCGGGACGAAGCGCGAGAAGAGGTGCAACGGCCAGCGCTGAAGAATAAGGGTACGCAGACGTCGCTTCCGCTTCCACCGACTTCTAAAGGGGGGAGGGGGGTTTCGATTAAGTCGGGTGGAAGCGGCAATAGGGAAAGGGGCGCGAAAAGGGGAGCTGCCCTGGGGACGCCTTCTCCGCCGAAGCAGGGGGCCTCTGGGGCAGCTGGCCCGCCACCAGTGGCTACGGCATCTCCTCCGCGGGAGGAGGGGGTGCAATGGTCGGTCGTGGCTGGGCGGAAGGGAAGGGGGAGGAGGGATTTGGGGCCGGCCCCGATATCCCGTCCTCCTCATTCGGGTAGGGTTGGGGCACCTCCTCGTCGCCCCCGTGCCCAGGCCGTGCTCGTAGCGTGCGGGTCGGATGGGTATGGGGGGGCGATGAGGTTGCTGAAGGAAAGGGTGGACCCCGGTAAGGTCGGGGTTGAGGTCAGGTCGATCAGGAGGACTCGCAGGGGAGACCTCCTGATTGAGCTGAACAAAGGAGGGGGCTCCGCGTCCACGCTCGCGGGGGCGGTCGCGGAGGCGTTGGGTAACGGGATTCCGGTCTCTGCTCTCTCTCCGATGGAGAGGGTGGAGATCCGGGACCTCGATGGGGTTTCGTCCGGGGAGGATGTGCGTGCGGCCCTTCTGGCCGCACTGGGCGAGGAGGCAGCCGGGGTTAGAGTCTCCGCGCCGCGAAGAACTGGTGGGGGCTCCTGGGCCGTCGGCGCTTCCATGCCACCCGAGGTGGCTGGCAAGTTGTTGCGGCTTGGGCGCGTTCGCGTTGGGTGGGTGGTCTGCAGGGTTCGCCCTGCGACCAGTATCGTGCGGTGCAAGAGGTGTCACCACTTCGGTCACACCTCGGGTAGCTGCAAATTCAGCACAGACCGTTCGGGGCTGTGTTGGAGATGCGGGGAGGGGGGTCATGCCTCTGCCAGTTGTAGGGGTTCTCCTTGTTGTCTCGCCTGTAGGGACTCGGGGCTTGCGCATGATCACGCTGGGGGCTCTTCAGCGTGCGGATCGATCGGGGTGTGGAGAGGATCGAGACGTACATGAAGGGTCTCCAGATCAATGTCAATCGTTCGCGATCTGCTCAGGACTTGGCCGTCCATTGCACGTACTCTGGCGAGTACACGGTCTGCCTTGTCTCAGAGCAGCATAGGAATAGTAATTTCCCAAGCACCGGCTTGGAGGATGTCGGGGGGGGATTCGGCTATGCTGCCCGGTGCTTCGTGCAAACTGGCATCCGTCTCGTCCGGTCGGGGGTTTTGTTCGTCTCTCGTTGGGGGCATTAGGGTGTACAGTGTTTACTTTACCCCTAATGCCCCCATCGGGGAGTTCGAGGCTTTCCTGGAGGACTTGGCGGGGAGTGTCAGGGAGCATGGGGTGCCGGTCCTCATTGGTGGAGACTTCAACTCGTGGTCGACATCATGGGGATCCGGTTGCACTAACCGACGTGGAGAGCTTGTTGAGGAATGGGGCGGTCAGCTCGGGTTGACATTGCTCAACCGAGGTCGTTCTCCGACCTTCGTCTCAGGCGACCGTGGTAGTATAATAGATCTCACCTGGGTATCGTCGTCGATCGCCTCGAGAGTAGTCTCTTGGGAGGTGCTCGATGACGAGACTCTGAGCGATCACCGCTTCATCCAGTGGATTCTCACGGATGGGGGTCCTGGCCCTGCCTCGCCGGAGCGGGGGGTGCGCTGGGTTCGCTCGAGGTTCGACCCACTCTTATGCGAATTGGCATTTGCGTGGGGAATAGCCTCGAGCAGCTCAGCTTCCCCTCCGTCCGGGCGGGGGAGGGCCGGGGCGGACGTCGGCGGTGACGGCTCGGGCGTCTCGCCGGAGGGTTATCTCCGGAGACTCGTCGGGGCGTCCGACGCTTCTATGCCCAGGGCTCACGGAACTGCCAAGCGCTGGAAAGCAGCGTATTGGTGGTGTGAGGACCTCGACCGTCTCCGTAAGGCAGCGAATGCTGCCCGCAGGAGGTGGTCGAGGTCGAGGGGTGCCAATACGGAAGTTCACTTGCGCGAAGCCTATAAGACGGCGAGAACCGCTTTCTCCTCCGCTATTCGCGAGAGGAAGCGGGCCGCATGGTTGGCGCTGGTGAATGAAGTGGAGGCAGATCCTTGGGGTCGCCCCTTCTGGGTGGCCTACAAGAGATTGAAGAGACAGACATCTGCTAGTCTGACGGAGTCTGAGACGGTGGTTGCGATTGAGAGTCTTTTCTCGACGTCGCAAGTGAGGCCTGGGGGCGTTCCATTCGTGTTTCGCGGTAACACCAGGCCGATCTTGGAGTCTGATCTCATCACGGAAGCAGAGATTGTCATGGCTGCCGGGAGGTCCCCTGCAAAGGGGGCCCCTGGTGTCGATGGCATTCTCCCGGAAGTGGTTAAGGTTGCAGCAATGAGCTGCCCCGCTGATTTTGCCCGGTTGTTCAACCGCTGCCTGGAACTCGGCGACTTTCCCGCTATCTGGAGGAGGGCGAGGGTTGTCCTAATCCCGAAAGGGATCGGGGGCTTCAGACCCATATCTCTCCTACCGGTGGTGGGGAAGTTGTTCGAGAGGGTAGTTGTCGCTCGTCTTACGGAGGTTTATGAGGGGGTCGCACCTCTCGCGGACGGTCAATACGGGTTCCGTCCTGGTAGAAGTACCATGGATGCCGTATCGGCTGTCCAGAATTTTATTCGGATCGCCCTTCGGGGGTCTGTGTACCGGAGCAAACGCGTGGCCGTAATCCTTCTCGACATTAAGAACGCGTTCAATTCTGTGTCGCATGCGGCCATCTTGGAGGCCCTGGCCGCCAATGGCGCGGTCCCGGGGGTGATTGTGGATATAGTCCGCAGTTACCTGGGGGACCGGGTCATTGAGTGCGCTGGACGGCAGTGGCGCGTTGGGGCGGGTGTTCCGCAGGGATCGGTCTTAGGACCTCTCCTGTGGAACATTTGTTTCGACGGTCTGCTGCGGTTGAGTCTCCCGGAGGGCTGCACGTTGACTTGTTACGCGGACGATACGGCATTGTGTGTGTCTGCGGGAAGCGTCGGGTCCTTGCAGTTGAAGGCTAACAGGGCTTTGTCGCGTATCGTTCTGTGGCTTGAGGGGAGGAACCTGGAGGTGAACGTCTCCAAATCGGAGGCTGTTTTCTTCTCTAGGAGGCGGTCTGATCGGGCTCCGCGGTTTTCGGTCGGGGGCGAGACGGTTTCCGTCTCCCCGCGGGCGAAATACCTCGGTGTGTGGTTGGATCGTCGTCTTTCCTTCAAGTTTCACATTGATTGCATGGTGGGAAAAGCCAAAAAGGCTGGGTGGGCGTTGAGTAATTTATTGCCGAACGTGGGTGGGTCAGGGGTCTCGGGAAGGATGTTGTACACGAATTTAGTGCACAGCATTCTTCTTTACGGGGCGCCTTGCTGGGCTGAGGCTGCCTCTCGCCCAACCATTGCGAGGTCCCTAATCTCCGCGCAGAGGGTCATGGCGCTGAGGGTTTCCCGCGCGTGTCGTACGGCTTCGTCCTGTGCGCTATTAGTAATCTCGGGCATACCACCGGCCCATCTTTTAGCTTTGGAGCGCAGGGAGGTGTACGATGCGTCGCGTGCGGGTGGCTCCTCGGCTGGCGTGGCCGAAGCGCGGAGATTGGCGAGGGCTAATTTAGTAGAGAGATGGCAGGCAGCATGGGACTCGGATGGTCGGGGTAGGTGGACCCACCGCCTCATCCCGGACATCCAGTCCTGGCTGGCTGCTAATTGTAGAAGCTTGAACTACCATGTTTCCCAGATGCTCCTGGGGCATGGTAGTTTCATGAGTCATCGCGCGAGGGTGGGCCGCAGGGCGACTCCCGACTGCTGGTGCTCCCCGAATCCGGTCGCGGATACGGCGGAGCACACGCTGTTGTGGTGTCCCCTGTGGGAATGCGAAAGAGCAGAACTCTGTGATGCTTTAGGTGTGCCCTCGTTGGAGGTGGAGACCCTTGTGTCCCATGTTACGAGTACGCCGAGAGCTTGGAATGCATTTTCCAGCTTCTCGGTTAGGGTCCTCACCTCCAAGGACAGTAGAGTCCGAGCTGAGGAGTCTGCTGCTCTCTCCTCTGGGGTGGGGTAGAGTCTGGGGTTTTTGTTTGTCTTGGGATGACCGCATACGGTCGTAGAGTAGAGCGTATACCCTCCTACCTGATGTTATAAGCTATGCTTGGTACCGGGTAGGGGGGCAGGTAGGGGGTTTTGGTGGGTTAGAATCCCACATAACCTCTGGCCAAAACATCGGCCGCCGGAGGTACTTAACAAGCCGTAAGGCTTTAAGAAGTTTCCCCCTACCTCGCAAAGCGTCGGAAAAAAAAAAAAAAAAAAAAAAAAAGGGTAACTCACTTGGTGGTCAGGGGGTACATATATGGAACCAGGGTAACCCACTTGGGGTCAGGGAGTACTTATATGGGACTAGGGCAACTCACTTGGGGTCAGGGAGTACTTATAAAAGGGCTAGGGTAACTCACTTGGGGTAGGGAGTACTTATATGGGACTTGGTTAACTCACTTGGGTTCAGGGAGTACTTATATGGGACTAGGGTAACTCGCTTTAGGTCAGGGAGTACTTATATAATACTAGGGTAACTCACTTGGTGGTCACGGAGTACTTATATGGAACCAGGGTAACCCACTTGGGGTCAGGGAGTACTTATATAGGACTAGGGTACCATACTTGGGGTCAGGGAGTACTTATAAAGGGGCTAGGGCAACTCACTTGGGGTCAGGGAGTACTTATATGGGCCTAGGGTAACTCACTTGGGGTTAGGGAGTACTTATATAGGAGCGAAAGTAACTCACTTGGGGTCAGGGAGTACTTATATGCGACTAGGGTAACTCACTTGGGGTAAGGGAGTACTTATATGATACTAGGGTAACTCACTTGGTGGTCTGGGGGTACATATATGGAACCAGGGTAACCCACTTGGGGTCAGGGAGTACTTATAAAGGGGCTAGGGTAACTCAATTTGGGGTCAGAGAGTACTTATATAGGACTAGGGAACCATACATGGGGTCAGGGAGTACTTATAAAGGGGCTAGGGCAACTCACTTGGGGTCAGGGAGTACTTATATGGAACTAGGGTAACTCACTTGGGGTTAGGGAGTACTTATATAGGAGCGAAAGTAACTCACTTGGGGTCAGGGAGTACTTATATGCGACTAGGTTAACTCACTTGGGGTAAGGGAGTACTTATATGATACTAGGGTAAATCACTTGGTGTCAGGGAGTACTTATATGCGACTAGGGTAACTCACTTAGTGTCACGGAGTACCTTAATGGGACTAGGGTAACCCACTTGGGGTCAGGGAGTACTTATATAGGACTAGGGTACCATACTTGGGGTCAGGGAGTACTTATAAAGGGGCTAGGGCAACTCACTTGGGGTCAGGGAGTACTTATATGGGCCTAGGGTAACTCACTTGGGGTTAGGGAGTACTTATATAGGAGCGAAAGTAACTCACTTGGGGTCAGGGAGTACTTATATGCGACTAGGGTAACTCACTTGGGGTAAGGGAGTACTTATATGATACTAGGGTAACTCACTTGGTGGTCTGGGGGTACATATATGGAACCAGGGTAACCCACTTGGGGTCAGGGAGTACTTATAAAAGGGCTAGGGTAACTCAATTTGGGGTCAGAGAGTACTTATATAGGACTAGGGTACCATACATGGGGTCAGGGAGTACTTATAAAGGGGCTAGGGCAACTCACTTGGGGTCAGGGAGTACTTATATGGAACTAGGGTAACTCACTTGGGGTTAGGGAGTACTTATATAGGAGCGAAAGTAACTCACTTGGGGTCAGGGAGTACTTATATGCGACTAGGTTAACTCACTTGGGGTAAGGGAGTACTTATATGATACTAGGGTAAATCACTTGGTGTCAGGGAGTACTTATATGCGACTAGGGTAACTCACTTAGGGTCACGGAGTACCTTAATGGGACTAGGGTAACTCACTTGGGGTCAGGGAGTACTTCTATAGGAGCTAAAGTAACTCACTTGGGGTCAGGGAGTACTTATATGGGACAAGGGTAACTCATTTAGGGCAGGGAGTACTTATTTGGGACTAGAGTAACTCACTTGGGGTCAGGGAGTACTTATATGGGACTAGGGTAACTCACTTGGGGTCAGGTAGTACTTATGTAGGGGGTAGGGTAACTCATTTGGGGTCAGGGAGTACTTATATGAGACTAGGATAACTCACTTGGGGTCAGCGAGTACTTATAAAAGGGCTAGGGTAACTCACTTGGGGTAGGGACTACTTATATGGGACTAGGGTAACTCACATGGGTTCAGGGAGTACTTAAATGGGACTAGGGTAACTCGCTTTAGGTCAGGGAGTACTTATATGGGACTGGGGTAACTCTCTTGGGGTCAGGGATTACTTATATGATACTAGGGTAACTCACTTGGGGTCAGGGAGTACTTATATGGGACTAGGGTAACTCACTTGGGGTAGGGAGTACTTATATGGGACTAGGGTAACTCACATGGGTTCAGGGAGTACTTAAATGGGACTAGGGTAACTCGCTTTAGGTCAAGGAGTACTTATATGGGACTAGGGTAATTCACTTGGGGTCAGGGAGTACTTCTATAGGAGCTAAAGTAACTCACTTGGGGTCAGGGAGTACTTATATGGGACTAGGGTAACTCACTTGGGGCCAGGGAGTACTTATATGCGACTAGGGTAACTCACTTAGGGTCACGGAGTACTTATATGGGACTAGGGTAATTCACTTGGGGTCAGGGAGTACTTCTATAGGATCTAAAGTAACTCACTTGGGGTCAGGGAGTACTTATATGGGACTAGGGCAGCTCACTTGGGGTCAGGTAGTACTTATATAGGGTGTAGGGTAACTCATTTGGGGTCAGGGAGTACTTATATGGGACTAGGGTAACTCAGTTAGGGTCAGGGAGTACTTATATGGGACTAGGGTAACTCACTTGGGGTTAGGGAGTACTTATATAGGAGCGAAAGTAACTCACTTGGGGTCAGGGAGTACTTATATGGGACTAGGGTAACTCATTTGCGGTCAGGGAGTACTTATATGGGACTGGGGTAACTCACTTGGGGTCAGGGAGTACTTATATGGGACTAGGGTAACTCATTTAGGGTCACGGAGTACTTATATGGGACTAGGGTAACTCACTTGGGGTCAGGGTGTACTTCTATAGGAGCTAAAGTAACTCACTTGGGGTCAGGGAGTACTTATATGGGACTAGGGTAACTCACTTGGTGGTCGGGGGGTACATATATGGAACCAGGGTAACCCACTTGGGGTCAGGGTGTACTTATAAAGGGGCTAGGGCAACTCACTTGGGGTCAGGGAGTACTTATATGGGACTAGGGTAACTCTCTTGGGTTCAGGGAGTACTTATATGATACTAGGGTAACTCACTTGGGGTCAGGGAGTACTTATATGGGACTAGGGTAACTCACTTGGGGTCAGGGAGTACTTATATGCGACTAGGGTAACTCACTTAGGGTCACGGAGTACTTATATGGGACTAGGGTAACTCACTTGGGGTAGGGGAGTACATCTATAGGAGCTAAAGTAACTCACTTGGGGTCAGGGAGTACTTATATGGGACTAGGGTAACTCATTTAAGGCAGGGAGTACTTATTTGGGACTAGGGTAACTCACTTGGGGTCAGGGAGTACTTATATGGGACTAGGGCAACTCACTTGGGGTCAGGTAGTACTTATATAGGGTGTAGGGTAACTCATTTGGGGTCAGGGAGTACTTATATGGGACTAGGGTAACTCACTTGGGGTCAGGGAGTATTTATAAAAGGGCTAGGGTAACTCACTTGGGGTAGGGAGTACTTATATGGGACTAGGGTAACTCACTTGGGTTCAGGGAGTACTTATATGGGATTAGGGTAACTCACTTGGTGGTCAGGGGGTACATATATGGAACCAGGTTAACCCACTTGGGGTCAGGGAGTACTTATGAAGGGGCTAGGGTAACTCAATTTGGGGTCAGGGAGTACTTATATAGGACTAGGGTACCATACTTGGGGTCAGGGAGTACTTATAAAGGGGCTAGGGCAACTCACTTGGGGTCAGGGAGTACTTATATGGGACTAGGGTAACTCACTTGGGGTCAGGGAGTACTTATATGGGACTAGGGTAACTCATTTGCGGTCAGGGAGTACTTATATGAGACTGGGGTAACTCACTTGGGGTCAGAGAGTACTTATATGGGACTAGGGTAACTCACTTGGAGTCAGGAAGTACTTATATAGGGGGTAGGGTAACTCATTTGGGGTCAGGGAGTACTTATATGGGACTAGAGTACATCACTTGGGGTCAGGGAGTACTTATATAGGAGCTAAAGTGATTCACTTGGGGTCAGGGAGTACTTCTATGAGACTAGGGTAACTCATTTGGTGTCAGGGAGTACTTATATGGGACTAGGGCAACTCACTTGGGGTCAGGTAGTACTTCTATGAGACTAGGGTAACTCATTTGGTGTCAGGGAGTACTTATATGGGACTTGGGTAACTCACTTGGGTTCAGGGAGTACTTATATGGGACTAGGGCAACTCACTTGGGGTCAGGTAGTACTTATATAGGGTGTAGGGTAACTCATTTGGGGTCAGGGAGTACTTATATGGGACTAGGGTAACTCACTTGGGGTCAGGGAGTACTTATAAAAGGGCTAGGGTAACTCACTTGGGGTAGGGAGTACTTATATGGGACTAGAGTAACTCACTTGGATTCAGGGAGTACTTATATGATACTAGGGTAACTCACTTGGGGTCAGGGAGTACTTATATGGGACTGGGGTAACTCACTTGGGGTCAGGAAGTACTTATATGCGACTAGGGTAACTCACTTAGGGTCACGGAGTACTTATATGGGACTAGGGTAACTCACTTGGGGTCAGGGTGTACTTCTATAGGAGCTAAAGTAACTCACTTGGGGTCAGGGAGTACTTATATGGGACTAGGGTAACTCACTTCGGGTCAGGGAGTACTTATATAGGGGGTAGGGTAACTCATTTGGGTTCAGGCTGTACTTATATGGGACTAGGGTAACTCACTTGGGGTCAGGGAGTACTTATAAAAGGGCTAGGGTACCATACTTGGGGTCAGGGAGTACTTGTAAAGGGGTTAGGGCATCTCACTTGGGGTCAGGGAGTACTTATATAGGGGGAAGGGTAAATCATTTGGGGTCAGGGAGTACCTATATGGGACTAGGGTAACTCGCTTTAGGTCAGGGAGTACTTATATGGTACTTTGGTAACTCACTTGGTCGTCAGGGGGTACATATATGGAACCAGGGTAACCCACTTGGGGTCAGGGAGTACTTATATAGGACTAGGGTACCATACTTGGGGTCAGGGAGTACTTATAAAGGGGCTAGGGCAACTCACTTGGGGTCAGGGAGTACTTATATGGGACTAGGGTAACTCACTTGGGGTCAGGGAGTACATCTATAGGATCTAAAGTAACTCACTTGGGGTCAGGGAGTACTTACATGGGACTAGGATAACTCACTTGGGGTCAGGTAGTACTTCTATAGGAGCTAAAGTGATTCACTTGGGGTCAGGGAGTACTTATATAGGGGGTAGGGTAACCCATTTGGGGTCAGGGAGTACTTATATGGGACTAGGGTAACTCGCTTTAGGTCAGGGAGTACTTATATGGTACTAGGGTAACTCACTTGGTCATCAGGGGGTACATATATGGAACCAGGGTAACCCACTTGGGGTCAGGGAGTACTTATATAGGACTAGGGTACCATACTTGGGGTCAGGGAGTACTTATAAAGGGGTTAGGGCATCTCACTTGGGGTCAGGGAGTACTTATATAGGGGGTAGGGTAAATCATTTGGGGGCAGGGATTACTTATATGGGACTAGGGTAACACACTTGGGTTCAGGGAGTACTTATATGGGACTAGGGTAACTCGCTTTAGGTCAGGGAGTACTTATATGGTACTAGGGTAACTCACTTGGTCGTCAGGGGGTACATATATGGAACCAGGGTAACCCACTTGGGGTCAGGGAGTACTTATATAGGACTAGGGTAACTCACTAGGGTTCAGGGAGTACTTACAAAGGGGCTAGGGTAACTCAATTTGGTGTCAGGGAGTACTTATATAGGACTAGGGTACCATACTTGGGGTCAGGGAGTACTTATAAAAGGGTTAGGGCATCTCACTTGGGGTCAGGGAGTACTTATATAGGGGGTAGGGTAAATCATTTGGGGTCAGGGATTACTTATATGGGACTAGGGTAACACACTTGGGTTCAGGGAGTACTTATATGGGACTAGGGTAACTCGCTTTAGGTCAGGGAGTACTTTTATGGTACTAGGGTAACTCACTTGGTCGTCAGGGGGTACATATATGGAACCAGGGTAACCCACTTGGGGTCATGGAGTACTTATATAGGAATAGGGTACCATACTTGGGGTCAGGGAGTACTTATAAAGGGGCTAGGGCATCTCACTTGGGGTCAGGGAGTACTTATATGGGACTAGGGTAACTCACTTGGGGTCAGGGAGTACTTATATGCGACTAGGGTAACTCACTTGGGGTCAGGGAGTACTTATATGATACTAGGGTAACTCACTTGGGGTCAGGGAGTACTTATATGCTACTAGGGTAACTCACTTAGGGTCACGGAGTACTTATATGGAACTAGGGTAACTCACTTGGGGTCAGGGAGTACATCTATAGGAGCTAAAGTAACACACTTGGGGTCAGGGAGTACTTATATGGGACTAGGGTAACTCATTTAGGGCAAGGAGTACTTATTTGGGACTAGGGTAACTCACTTGGGGTCAGGGAGTAGTTATATGGGACTAGGGTAACTCACCTGGGGTCAGGGAGTACTTATATAGGGGGTAGGGTAACTTATTTGGGGTCAGGGATTACTTATAAAGGGGCTAGGGTAACTCAATTTGGTGTCAGGGAGTACTTATATAGGAGTAGGGTACAATACTTGGGGTCAGGGAGTACTTATTTGGGACTATGGTAACTCACTTGGGGTCAGGGAGTACTTATATGGGACTAGGGTAACTCACTTGGGGTCAGGGAGTACTTATATAGGGGGTAGGGTAACTCATTTGGGGTCAGGGAGTACTTATATGGGACTAGGGTAACTCGCTTTAGGTTAGGGAGTACTTATATGGTACTAGGGTAACTCACTTGGTCGTCAGGGGGTACATATATGGAACCAGGGTAACCCACCTGGGGTCAGGGAGTACTTATAAAGGAACAAGGGTAACTCAATTTGGGGTCAAGGAGTACTTATATAGGACTAGGGTACCATACTTGGTGTCAGGGAGTACTTATAAAGGGGCTAGGGTAACTCACTTGGGGTAGGGAGTACTTATATGGGAGTAGGGTAACTCACTTGGGTTCAGGGAATACTTATATGGGACTAGGGTAACTCGCTTTAGGTCAGGGAGTACTTATATGGTACTAGGGTAACTCACTTGGTCGTCAGGGGGTACATATATGGAACCAGGGTAACCCACTTGGGGTCACGGAGTACCTATATGTGACTAGGGTAATTCACTTGGGGTCAGGGAGTACTTATATGGGACTAGGGTAATTCACTTGGGGTCAGGTAGTACTTATATGGGACTAGGGTAACTCATTTAGGGCAGGGAGTACTTATTTGGGACTAGGGTAACTCACTTGGGGTCAGGGAGTACTTATATGGGACTAGGGCAACTCACTTGGGGTCAGGGAGTACTTATATGGGACTAGGGTAACTCACTTGGGTTCAGGGAGTACTTATAAAAGGGCTAGGGTAACTCACTTGGGGTAGGGAGTACTTATATGGGACTAGGGTAACTCACTTGGGTTCAGGGAGTACTTATATGGGACTAGGGTAACTCGATTTAGGTCAGGGAGTACTTATATGGTACTAGGGTAACTCACTTGGTGGTCAGGGGGTACATATATGGAACCAGGGTAACCCATTTGGGGTCAGGGAGGACTTATAAAGGGGCTAGGGTAACTAAATTTGTGTTCACGGAGTACTTATATAGGACTAGGGTACCATACTTGGGGTCAGGGAGTACTTATAAAGGGGCTAGGGCAACTCACTTGGGGTCAGGGAGTACTTATATGGAACTGGGGTAACTCACTTGGGGTCAGGGAGTACTTATAAAGGGGCTAGGGTAACTCATTTGGGGTCAGGTAGTACTTATATGGGACTAGGGTACCTCACTTGGGGTCAGGGAGTACTTATATGGGACTAGGGTAACTCACTTGGGGAAAGGGAGTACTTATAAAGGGGCTAGGGTAACTCACTTGTGGGCAGGGAGTACTTATATAGGAGCTAAAGTGACTCACTTGGGGTCAGGGAGTACTTATATGGGACTAGGGTAAATCATTTGGGGTCTGGGAGTACTTAAATGGGACTAGGGTAACTCACTTGGGGTCAGGGATTACTTATATGGGACTAGGGTAACTCACTTGGGGTCTGGGAGTACTTCTATAGGAGCTAAAGTGATTCACTTGGGGTCAGGGAGCACTTATATAGGGGGTAGGGTAACTCATTTGGGGTCAGGGAGTACTTCTATAGGAGCTAAAGTAACTCACTTGGGGTCAGGGAGTACTTATATGGGACTAGGGTAATTCACTTGGGGTCAGGGAGTACTTATAAAACGGCTAGGGTAACTCACTTGGGGCAGGGAGTTCTTATTTGGGACTAGGGTAACTCACTTGGGGTCAGGGAGTACTTATATGGGACTAGGGCAACTCGCTTGGGGTCAGGGAGTACTTATAAAAGGGCTAGGGTAACTCACTTGGGGTAGGGAGTACTTATATGGGACTAGGGTAACACACTTGGGTTCAGGGAGTACTTATATGAGACTAGGGTAACTCGATTTAGGTCAGGGAGTACTTATATGGTACTAGGGTAACTCACTTGGTGGTCAGGGGGTACATATATGGAACCAGGGTAACCCACTTGTGGTCAGGGAGTACTTATATGGGACTGGGGTAACTCACTTGGGGTCAGGGAGTACTTATAAAGGGGCTAGGGTAACTCACTTGTGGGCAGGGAGTACTTATATTGGAGCTAAAGTGACTCACTTGGGGTCAGGGAGTACTTATATGTGACTAGGGTACCTCATTTGCGGTCAGGGAGTACTTATATGGGACTGGGGTAACTCACTTGGGGTCAGGGAGTACTTATAAAGGGGCTAGGGTAACTCACTTGTGGGCAGGGAGTACTTATATTGGAGCTAAAGTGACTCACTTGGGGTCAGGGAGTACTTATATGGGACTAGGGTAACTCATTTGGGGTCTGGGATTACTTATAAAGGGGCTATGGTAACTCACTTGGGGTCAGGGAGTACTTATATGGGACTTGGTTAACTCACTTGGGTTCAGGGAGTACTTATATGGGACTAGGGTAACTCGCTTTAGGTCAGGGAGTACTTATATAATACTAGGGTAACTCACTTGGTGGTCACGGAGTACTTATATGGAACCAGGGTAACCCACTTGGGGTCAGGGAGTACTTATATAGGACTAGGGTACCATACTTGGGGTCAGGGAGTACTTATAAAGGGGCTAGGGCAACTCACTTGGGGTCAGGGAGTACTTATATGGGCCTAGGGTAACTCACTTGGGGTTAGGGAGTACTTATATAGGAGCGAAAGTAACTCACTTGGGGTCAGGGAGTACTTATATGCGACTAGGGTAACTCACTTGGGGTAAGGGAGTACTTATATGATACTAGGGTAACTCACTTGGTGGTCTGGGGGTACATATATGGAACCAGGGTAACCCACTTGGGGTCAGGGAGTACTTATAAAGGGGCTAGGGTAACTCAATTTGGGGTCAGAGAGTACTTATATAGGACTAGGGTACCATACATGGGGTCAGGGAGTACTTATAAAGGGGCTAGGGCAACTCACTTGGGGTCAGGGAGTACTTATATGGAACTAGGGTAACTCACTTGGGGTTAGGGAGTACTTATATAGGAGCGAAAGTAACTCACTTGGGGTCAGGGAGTACTTATATGCGACTAGGTTAACTCACTTGGGGTAAGGGAGTACTTATATGATACAAGGGTAAATCACTTGGTGTCAGGGAGTACTTATATGCGACTAGGGTAACTCACTTAGGGTCACGGAGTACCTTAATGGGACTAGGGTAACTCACTTGGGGTCAGGGAGTACTTCTATAGGAGCTAATGTAACTCACTTGGGGTCAGGGAGTACTTATATGGTACAAGGGTAACTCATTTAGGGCAGGGAGTACTTATTTGGGACTAGAGTAACTCACTTGGGGTCAGGGAGTACTTATATGGGACTAGGGTAACTCACTTGGGGTCAGGTAGTACTTATGTAGGGGGTAGGGTAACTCATTTGGGGTCAGGGAGTACTTATATGAGACTAGGATAACTCACTTGGGGTCAGCGAGTACTTATAAAAGGGCTAGGGTAACTCACTTGGGGTAGGGACTACTTATATGGGACTAGGGTAACTCACATGGGTTCAGGGAGTACTTAAATGGGACTAGGGTAACTCGCTTTAGGTCAGGGAGTACTTATATGGGACTGGGGTAACTCTCTTGGGGTCAGGGATTACTTATATGATACTAGGGTAACTCACTTGAGGTCAGAGAGTACTTATATGGGACTAGGGTAACTCACTTGGGGTAGGGAGTACTTATATGGGACTAGGGTAACTCACATGGGTTCAGGGAGTACTTAAATGGGACTAGGGTAACTCGCTTTAGGTCAAGGAGTACTTATATGGGACTAGGGTAATTCACTTGGGGTCAGGGAGTACTTCTATAGGAGCTAAAGTAACTCACTTGGGGTCAGGGAGTACTTATATGGGACTAGGGTAACTCACTTGGGGCCAGGGAGTACTTATATGCGACTAGGGTAACTCACTTAGGGTCACGGAGTACTTATATGGGACTAGGGTAATTCACTTGGGGTCAGGGAGTACTTCTATAGGATCTAAAGTAACTCACTTGGGGTCAGGGAGTACTTATATGGGACTAGGGTAACTCATTTAGGGCAGGGAGTACTTATTTGGGACAAGGGTAACTCATTTGGGGTCAGGGAGTACTTATATGAGACTAGGATAACTCACTTGGGGTCAGCGAGTACTTATAAAAGGGCTAGGGTAACTCACTTGGGGTAGGGACTACTTATATGGGACTAGGGTAACTCACATGGGTTCAGGGAGTACTTAAATGGGACTAGGGTAACTCGCTTTAGGTCAGGGAGTACTTATATGGGACTGGGGTAACTCTCTTGGGGTCAGGGATTACTTATATGATACTAGGGTAACTCACTTAGGGTCACGGAGTACTTATATGGGACTAGGGTAATTCACTTGGGGTCAGGGAGTACTTCTATAGGATCTAAAGTAACTCACTTGGGGTCAGGGAGTACTTATATGAGACTAGGGTAACTCATTTAGGGCAGGGAGTACTTATTTGGGACAAGGGTAACTCACTTGGGGTCAGGGAGTACTTATATAGGGGGTAGGGTAACTCATTTGGGTTCAGGCTGTACTTATATGGGACTAGGGTAACTCACTTGGGGTCAGGGAGTACTTATAAAAGGACTAGGGTACCATACTTGGGGTCAGGGAGTACTTGTAAAGGGGTTAGGGCATCTCACTTGGGGTCAGGGAGTACTTATATAGGGGGAAGGGTAAATCATTTGGGGTCAGGGAGTACCTATATGGGACTAGGGTAACTCGCTTTAGGTCAGGGAGTACTTATATGGTACTTTGGTAACTCACTTGGTCGTCAGGGGGTACATATATGGAACCAGGGTAACCCACTTGGGGTCAGGGAGTACTTATATAGGACTAGGGTACCATACTTGGGGTCAGGGAGTACTTATAAAGGGGCTAGGGCAACTCACTTGGGGTCAGGGAGTACTTATATGGGACTAGGGTAACTCACTTGGGGTCAGGGAGTACATCTATAGGATCTAAAGTAACTCACTTGGGGTCAGGGAGTACTTACATGGGACTAGGATAACTCACTTGGGGTCAGGTAGTACTTCTATAGGAGCTAAAGTGATTCACTTGGGGTCAGGGAGTACTTATATAGGGGGTAGGGTAACCCATTTGGGGTCAGGGAGTACTTATATGGGACTAGGGTAACTCGCTTTAGGTCAGGGAGTACTTATATGGTACTAGGGTAACTCACTTGGTCATCAGGGGGTACATATATGGAACCAGGGTAACCCACTTGGGGTCAGGGAGTACTTATATAGGACTAGGGTACCATACTTGGGGTCAGGGAGTACTTATAAAGGGGTTAGGGCATCTCACTTGGGGTCAGGGAGTACTTATATAGGGGGTAGGGTAAATCATTTGGGGTCAGGGATTACTTATATGGGACTAGGGTAACACACTTGGGTTCAGGGAGTACTTATATGGGACTAGGGTAACTCGCTTTAGGTCAGGGAGTACTTATATGGTACTAGGGTAACTCACTTGGTCGTCAGGGGGTACATATATGGAACCAGGGTAACCCACTTGGGGTCAGGGAGTACTTATATAGGACTAGGGTAACTCACTAGGGTTCAGGGAGTACTTACAAAGGGGCTAGGGTAACTCAATTTGGTGTCAGGGAGTACTTATATAGGACTAGGGTACCATACTTGGGGTCAGGGAGTACTTATAAAAGGGTTAGGGCATCTCACTTGGGGTCAGGGAGTACTTATATAGGGGGTAGGGTAAATCATTTGGGGTCAGGGATTACTTATATGGGACTAGGGTAACACACTTGGGTTCAGGGAGTACTTATATGGGACTAGGGTAACTCGCTTTAGGTCAGGGAGTACTTTTATGGTACTAGGGTAACTCACTTGGTCGTCAGGGGGTACATATATGGAACCAGGGTAACCCACTTGGGGTCATGGAGTACTTATATAGGACTAGGGTACCATACTTGGGGTCAGGGAGTACTTATAAAGGGGCTAGGGCATCTCACTTGGGGTCAGGGAGTACTTATATGGGACTAGGGTAACTCACTTGGGGTCAGGGAGTACTTATATGCGACTAGGGTAACTCACTTGGGGTCAGGGAGTACTTATATGATACTAGGGTAACTCACTTGGGGTCAGGGAGTACTTATATGCTACTAGGGTAACTCACTTAGGGTCACGGAGTACTTATATGGAACTAGGGTAACTCACTTGGGGTCAGGGAGTACATCTATAGGAGCTAAAGTAACACACTTGGGGTCAGGGAGTACTTATATGGGACTAGGGTAACTCATTTAGGGCAAGGAGTACTTATTTGGGACTAGGGTAACTCACTTGGGGTCAGGGAGTAGTTATATGGGACTAGGGTAACTCACCTGGGGTCAGGGAGTACTTATATAGGGGGTAGGGTAACTTATTTGGGGTCAGGGATTACTTATAAAGGGGCTAGGGTAACTCAATTTGGTGTCAGGGAGTACTTATATAGGAGTAGGGTACAATACTTGGGGTCAGGGAGTACTTATTTGGGACTATGGTAACTCACTTGGGGTCAGGGAGTACTTATATGGGACTAGGGTAACTCACTTGGGGTCAGGGAGTACTTATATAGGGGGTAGGGTAACTCATTTGGGGTCAGGGAGTACTTATATGGGACTAGGGTAACTCGCTTTAGGTTAGGGAGTACTTATATGGTACTAGGGTAACTCACTTGGTCGTCAGGGGGTACATATATGGAACCAGGGTAACCCACCTGGGGTCAGGGAGTACTTATAAAGGAACAAGGGTAACTCAATTTGGGGTCAAGGAGTACTTATATAGGACTAGGGTACCATACTTGGTGTCAGGGAGTACTTATAAAGGGGCTAGGGTAACTCACTTGGGGTAGGGAGTACTTATATGGGAGTAGGGTAACTCACTTGGGTTCAGGGAATACTTATATGGGACTAGGGTAACTCGCTTTAGGTCAGGGAGTACTTATATGGTACTAGGGTAACTCACTTGGTCGTCAGGGGGTACATATATGGAACCAGGGTAACCCACTTGGGGTCACGGAGTACCTATATGTGACTAGGGTAATTCACTTGGGGTCAGGGAGTACTTATATGGGACTAGGGTAATTCACTTGGGGTCAGGTAGTACTTATATGGGACTAGGGTAACTCATTTAGGGCAGGGAGTACTTATTTGGGACTAGGGTAACTCACTTGGGGTCAGGGAGTACTTATATGGGACTAGGGCAACTCACTTGGGGTCAGGGAGTACTTATATGGGACTAGGGTAACTCACTTGGGTTCAGGGAGTACTTATAAAAGGGCTAGGGTAACTCACTTGGGGTAGGGAGTACTTATATGGGACTAGGGTAACTCACTTGGGTTCAGGGAGTACTTATATGGGACTAGGGTAACTCGATTTAGGTCAGGGAGTACTTATATGGTACTAGGGTAACTCACTTGGTGGTCAGGGGGTACATATATGGAACCAGGGTAACCCATTTGGGGTCAGGGAGGACTTATAAAGGGGCTAGGGTAACTAAATTTGTGTTCACGGAGTACTTATATAGGACTAGGGTACCATACTTGGGGTCAGGGAGTACTTATAAAGGGGCTAGGGCAACTCACTTGGGGTCAGGGAGTACTTATATGGAACTGGGGTAACTCACTTGGGGTCAGGGAGTACTTATAAAGGGGCTAGGGTAACTCATTTGGGGTCAGGTAGTACTTATATGGGACTAGGGTACCTCACTTGGGGTCAGGGAGTACTTATATGGGACTAGGGTAACTCACTTGGGGAAAGGGAGTACTTATAAAGGGGCTAGGGTAACTCACTTGTGGGCAGGGAGTACTTATATAGGAGCTAAAGTGACTCACTTGGGGTCAGGGAGTACTTATATGGGACTAGGGTAAATCATTTGGGGTCTGGGAGTACTTAAATGGGACTAGGGTAACTCACTTGGGGTCAGGGATTACTTATATGGGACTAGGGTAACTCACTTGGGGTCTGGGAGTACTTCTATAGGAGCTAAAGTGATTCACTTGGGGTCAGGGAGCACTTATATAGGGGGTAGGGTAACTCATTTGGGGTCAGGGAGTACTTCTATAGGAGCTAAAGTAACTCACTTGGGGTCAGGGAGTACTTATATGGGACTAGGGTAATTCACTTGGGGTCAGGGAGTACTTATAAAACGGCTAGGGTAACTCACTTGGGGCAGGGAGTTCTTATTTGGGACTAGGGTAACTCACTTGGGGTCAGGGAGTACTTATATGGGACTAGGGCAACTCGCTTGGGGTCAGGGAGTACTTATAAAAGGGCTAGGGTAACTCACTTGGGGTAGGGAGTACTTATATGGGACTAGGGTAACACACTTGGGTTCAGGGAGTACTTATATGAGACTAGGGTAACTCGATTTAGGTCAGGGAGTACTTATATGGTACTAGGGTAACTCACTTGGTGGTCAGGGGGTACATATATGGAACCAGGGTAACCCACTTGTGGTCAGGGAGTACTTATATGGGACTAGGGTAACTCATTTGGGGTCTGGGATTACTTATAAAGGGGCTATGGTAACTCACTTGGGGTCAGGGAGTACTTATATGGGACTTGGTTAACTCACTTGGGTTCAGGGAGTACTTATATGGGACTAGGGTAACTCGCTTGGGGTCAGGGAGTACTTATAAAGGGGCTAGGGTAACTCACTTGTGGGCAGGGAGTACTTATATTGGAGCTAAAGTGACTCACTTGGGGTCAGGGAGTACTTATATGTGACTAGGGTACCTCATTTGCGGTCAGGGAGTACTTATATGGGACTGGGGTAACTCACTTGGGGTCAGGGAGTACTTATAAAGGGGCTAGGGTAACTCACTTGTGGGCAGGGAGTACTTATATTGGAGCTAAAGTGACTCACTTGGGGTCAGGGAGTACTTATATGTGACTAGGGTACCTCATTTGCGGTCAGGGAGTACTTATATGGGACTGGGGTAACTCACTTGGGGTCAGGGAGTACTTATAAAGGGGCTAGGGTAACTCACTTGTGGGCAGGGAGTACTTATATTGGAGCTAAAGTGACTCACTTGGGGTCAGGGAGTACTTATATGGGACTAGGGTAACTCATTTGGGGTCTGGGATTACTTATAAAGGGGCTATGGTAACTCACTTGGGGTCAGGGAGTACTTATATGGGACTTGGTTAACTCACTTGGGTTCAGGGAGTACTTATATGGGACTAGGGTAACTCGCTTTAGGTCAGGGAGTACTTATATAATACTAGGGTAACTCACTTGGTGGTCACGGAGTACTTATATGGAACCAGGGTAACCCACTTGGGGTCAGGGAGTACTTATATAGGACTAGGGTACCATACTTGGGGTCAGGGAGTACTTATAAAGGGGCTAGGGCAACTCACTTGGGGTCAGGGAGTACTTATATGGGCCTAGGGTAACTCACTTGGGGTTAGGGAGTACTTATATAGGAGCGAAAGTAACTCACTTGGGGTCAGGGAGTACTTATATGCGACTAGGGTAACTCACTTGGGGTAAGGGAGTACTTATATGATACTAGGGTAACTCACTTGGTGGTCTGGGGGTACATATATGGAACCAGGGTAACCCACTTGGGGTCAGGGAGTACTTATAAAGGGGCTAGGGTAACTCAATTTGGGGTCAGAGAGTACTTATATAGGACTAGGGTACCATACATGGGGTCAGGGAGTACTTATAAAGGGGCTAGGGCAACTCACTTGGGGTCAGGGAGTACTTATATGGAACTAGGGTAACTCACTTGGGGTTAGGGAGTACTTATATAGGAGCGAAAGTAACTCACTTGGGGTCAGGGAGTACTTATATGCGACTAGGTTAACTCACTTGGGGTAAGGGAGTACTTATATGATACAAGGGTAAATCACTTGGTGTCAGGGAGTACTTATATGCGACTAGGGTAACTCACTTAGGGTCACGGAGTACCTTAATGGGACTAGGGTAACTCACTTGGGGTCAGGGAGTACTTCTATAGGAGCTAATGTAACTCACTTGGGGTCAGGGAGTACTTATATGGTACAAGGGTAACTCATTTAGGGCAGGGAGTACTTATTTGGGACTAGAGTAACTCACTTGGGGTCAGGGAGTACTTATATGGGACTAGGGTAACTCACTTGGGGTCAGGTAGTACTTATGTAGGGGGTAGGGTAACTCATTTGGGGTCAGGGAGTACTTATATGAGACTAGGATAACTCACTTGGGGTCAGCGAGTACTTATAAAAGGGCTAGGGTAACTCACTTGGGGTAGGGACTACTTATATGGGACTAGGGTAACTCACATGGGTTCAGGGAGTACTTAAATGGGACTAGGGTAACTCGCTTTAGGTCAGGGAGTACTTATATGGGACTGGGGTAACTCTCTTGGGGTCAGGGATTACTTATATGATACTAGGGTAACTCACTTGAGGTCAGAGAGTACTTATATGGGACTAGGGTAACTCACTTGGGGTAGGGAGTACTTATATGGGACTAGGGTAACTCACATGGGTTCAGGGAGTACTTAAATGGGACTAGGGTAACTCGCTTTAGGTCAAGGAGTACTTATATGGGACTAGGGTAATTCACTTGGGGTCAGGGAGTACTTCTATAGGAGCTAAAGTAACTCACTTGGGGTCAGGGAGTACTTATATGGGACTAGGGTAACTCACTTGGGGCCAGGGAGTACTTATATGCGACTAGGGTAACTCACTTAGGGTCACGGAGTACTTATATGGGACTAGGGTAATTCACTTGGGGTCAGGGAGTACTTCTATAGGATCTAAAGTAACTCACTTGGGGTCAGGGAGTACTTATATGGGACTAGGGTAACTCATTTAGGGCAGGGAGTACTTATTTGGGACAAGGGTAACTCATTTGGGGTCAGGGAGTACTTATATGAGACTAGGATAACTCACTTGGGGTCAGCGAGTACTTATAAAAGGGCTAGGGTAACTCACTTGGGGTAGGGACTACTTATATGGGACTAGGGTAACTCACATGGGTTCAGGGAGTACTTAAATGGGACTAGGGTAACTCGCTTTAGGTCAGGGAGTACTTATATGGGACTGGGGTAACTCTCTTGGGGTCAGGGATTACTTATATGATACTAGGGTAACTCACTTAGGGTCACGGAGTACTTATATGGGACTAGGGTAATTCACTTGGGGTCAGGGAGTACTTCTATAGGATCTAAAGTAACTCACTTGGGGTCAGGGAGTACTTATATGAGACTAGGGTAACTCATTTAGGGCAGGGAGTACTTATTTGGGACAAGGGTAACTCACTTGGGGTCAGGGAGTACTTATATGGGACTAGGGCAGCTCACTTGGGGTCAGGTAGTACTTATATAGGGTGTAGGGTAACTCATTTGGGGTCAGGGAGTACTTATATGGGACTAGGGTAACTCAGTTGGGGTCAGGGAGTACTTATATGGGACTAGGGTAACTCACTTGGGGTTAGGGAGTACTTATATAGGAGCGAAAGTAACTCACTTGGGGTCAGGGAGTACTTATATGGGACTAGGGTAACTCATTTGCGGTCAGGGAGTACTTATATGGGACTGGGGTAACTCACTTGGGGTCAGGGAGTACTTATAAAGGGGCTAGGGTAACTCATTTGGGGTCAGGTAGTACTTATATTGGACTAGGGTACCTCACTTGGGTTCAGGGAGTACTTATATGGGACTAGGGTAACTCACTTGTGGTCAGGGAGTACTTATAAAGGGGCTAGGGTAACTCACTTGTGGGCAGGGAGTACTTATATAGGAGCTAAAGTGACTCACTTGGTGTCAGGGAGTACTTATATGACGCTAGGGTAACTCACTTAGGGTCACGGAGTACCTATATGGGACTAGGGTAACTCACTTGGGGTCAGGGAGTACTTATATGGGACTAGGGTAACTCACTTGGGGTCAGGGAGTACTTCTATGGGACTAGGGCAACTCACTTGGTGTCAGGTAGTACTTATATAGGGTGTAGGGTAACTCATTTGGGGTCAGGGAGTACTTATATGGGACTAGGGTAACTCACTTGGGGTCAGGGAGAACTTATAAAAGGGCTAGGGTAACTCACTTGGGGTAGGGAGTACTTATATGGGACTAGGGTAACTCACTTGGTGGTCAGGGGGTACATATATGGAACCAGGTTAACCCACTTGGGGTCAGGGAGTACTTATGAAGGGGCTAGGGTAACTCAATTTGGGGTCAGGGAGTACTTATATAGGACTAGGGTACCATACTTGGGGTCAGGGAGTACTTATAAAGGGGCTAGGGCAACTCACTTGGGGTCAGGGAGTACTTATATGGGACTAGGGTAACTCACTTGGGGTCAGGGAGTACTTATATGGGACTAGGGTAACTCATTTGCGGTCAGGGAGTACTTATATGAGACTGGGGTAACTCACTTGGGGTCAGAGAGTACTTATATGGGACTAGGGTAACTCACTTGGAGTCAGGGAGTACTTATATAGGGGGTAGGGTAACTCATTTGGGGTCAGGGAGTACTTATATGGGACTAGAGTACATCACTTGGGGTCAGGGAGTACTTATATAGGAGCTAAAGTGATTCACTTGGGGTCAGGGAGTACTTCTATGAGACTAGGGTAACTCATTTGGTGTCAGGGAGTACTTATATGGGACTAGGGCAACTCACTTGGGGTCAGGTAGTACTTCTATGAGACTAGGGTAACTCATTTGGTGTCAGGGAGTACTTATATGGGACTTGGGTAACTCACTTGGGTTCAGGGAGTACTTATATGGGACTAGGGCAACTCACTTGGGGTCAGGTAGTACTTATATAGGGTGTAGGGTAACTCATTTGTGGTCAGGGAGTACTTATATGGGACTAGGGTAACTCACTTGGGGTCAGGGAGTACTTATAAAAGGGCTAGGGTAACTCACTTGGGGTAGGGAGTACTTATATGGGACTAGAGTAACTCACTTGGGTTCAGGGAGTACTTATATGATACTAGGGTAACTCACTTGGGGTCAGGGAGTACTTATATGGGACTGGGGTAACTCACTTGGGGTCAGGAAGTACTTATATGCGACTAGGGTAACTCACTTAGGGTCACGGAGTACTTATATGGGACTAGGGTAACTCACTTGGGGTCAGGGTGTACTTCTATAGGAGCTAAAGTAACTCACTTGGGGTCAGGGAGTACTTATATGGGACTAGGGTAACTCACTTCGGGTCAGGGAGTACTTATATAGGGGGTAGGGTAACTCATTTGGGTTCAGGCTGTACTTATATGGGACTAGGGTAACTCACTTGGGGTCAGGGAGTACTTATAAAAGGGCTAGGGTAACTCACTTGGGGTAGGGAGTACTTATATGGGACTAGGGTAACTCGCTTTAGGTCAGGGAGTACTTATATGGTACTAGGGTAACTCACTTGGTGGTCAGGGGGTACATATATGGAACCAGGGTAACCCACTTGGGGTCAGGGAGTACTTATAAAGGGGCTAGGGTAACTCAATTTGGGGTCAGGGAGTACTTATATAGGACTAGGATATCATACTTGGGGTCAGGGAGTACTTATAAAGGGGCTAGGGCAACTCACTTGGGGTCAGGAAGTACTTATATGCGACTAGGGTAACTCACTTAGGGTCACGGATTACTTATATGGGACTAGGGTAACTCACTTGGGTTCAGGGAGTACTTATATGGGACTAGGGTAACTCGCTTTAGGTCAGGGAGTACTTATATGGTACTAGGGTAACTCACTTGGTGGTCAGGGGGTACATATATGGAACCAGGGTAACCCACTTGGGTTCAGGGAGTACTTATAAAGGGGCTAGGGCAACTCACTTGGGGTCAGGGAGTACTTATATGGGACTAGGGTAACTCTCTTGGGTTCAGGGAGTACTTATATGATACTAGGGTAACTCACTTGGGGTCAGGGAGTACTTATATGGGACTAGGGTAACTCACTTGGGGTCAGGGAGTACTTATATGCGAGTAGGGTAACTCACTTAGGGTTACGGAGTACTTATATGGGACTAGGGTAACTCACTTGGGGTCAGGGAGTACATCTATAGGAGCTAAAGTAACTCACTTGGGGTCAGGGAGTACTTATATGGGACTAGGGTAACTCATTTAGGGCAGGGAGTACTTATTTGGGACTAGGGTAACTCACTTGGGGTCAGGGAGTACTTATATGGGACTAGGGCAACTCACTTGGGGTCAGGTAGTACTTATATAGGGTGTAGGGTAACTCATTTGGGGTCAGGGAGTACTTATATGGGACTAGGGTAACTCACTTGGGGTCAGGGAGTACTTATAAAAGGGCTAGGGTAACTCACTTGGGGTAGGGAGTACTTATATGGGACTAGGGTAACTCACTTGGGTTCAGGGAGTACTTATATGGGACTAGGGTAACTCACTTGGTGGTAAGGGGGTACATATATGGAACCAGGTTAACCCACTTGGGGTCAGGGAGTACTTATGAAGGGGCTAGGGTAACTCAATTTGGGGTCAGGGAGTACTTATATAGGACTAGGGTACCATACTTGGGGTCAGGGAGTATTTATAAAGGGGCTAGGGCAACTCACTTGGGGTCAGGGAGTACTTATATGGGACTAGGGTAACTCACTTGGGGTCAGGGAGTACTTATATAGGAGCGAAAGTAACTCACTTGGGGTCAGGGAGTACTTATATAGGACTAGGGTAACTCATTTGCGGTCAGGGAGTACTTATATGAGACTGGGGTAACTCACTTTGGGGTCAGGGAGTACTTATATAAAGTCTAGGGTAACTCATTTGGGGTCAGGTAGTACTTATATGGGACTAGGGTACCTCACTTGGGGTCAGGGAGTATTTATATGGGACTAGGGTAACTCACTTGGGGAAAGGGAGTACTTATATAGGAGCTAAAGTGACTCACTTGGGACCAGGGAGTACTTATATGGGACTAGGCTAACTCATTTGGGGTCTGGGATTACTTAAATGGGACTAGGGTAACTCATTTGGGGTCAGGGAGTACTTATATAGGGGCTAGGGTAACTCAATTGGAGTCAGGGAGTACTTATATGGGACTAGGGTACATCACTTGGGGTCAGGGAGTACTTATATAGGAGCTAAAGTAACTCACTTGAGGTCAGGGAGTACTTATATGGGACTAGGGTAATTCACTTGGGGTCAGGGATTACTTATAAAGGGGCTAAGGTAACTCACTTGGGGTCAGGGAGTACTTATATGGGACTAGGGTAACTCATTTGGGGTCAGGGAGTACCTATATGGGACTAGGGTAACACACTTTGGGTCACGGAGTACTTATATGGGACTAGGGTAACACACTTGGGTTAAGGGTTTACTTATAAAGGGGCTAGGGTACCTCACTTGGGGTCAGAGAGAACTTATATGGGACTAGGGTACATCACTTGGGGTCAGGGACTACTTATATAGGAGCTAAAGTAATTCACTTGGGGTCAGGGAGTACTTATATGGGACTAGGGTAACACACTTGGTTTAAGGGTTTACTTATAAAGGGGCTAGGGTACCTCACTTGTGGTCAGAGAGTACTTATAAAGGGGCTAGGGTAACTCATTTTGGGTGAGGGAGAACTTATATAGGAGCTAAAGTAACTCACTTGTGGTCAGGGAGTACTTTAATGGGACCAGGGTAACTCACTTGGGGTGAGGGAGTACTTATAAAGGCGCTAGGTAAGTCATTTGGGGTCAGGGAATACTTATATAGGAGCTAAAGTGATTCACTTGGGGTCAGGGAGTACTTATATGGGTCTTGGGTAACTCACTTGGGTTCAGGCAGTACTTATATGGGACTAGGGTAACTCGCATTAGGTCAGTGAGTACTTATATAATACTAGGGTAACTCACTTGGTCGTCAGGGTGTACTTATATGGAACCAGGGTAACCCACTTGGGGTCAGGGAGTACTTATAAAGGGGCTAGGGTAACTCATTTGGGGACAGGGAGTACTTATATGGGCCTAGGGTAACTCACTTAGGGTCAGGGAGTACTTATATGGGACTAGGGTAACTCACTTGGGGTCAGGGTGTACTTCTATAGGAGCTAAAGTAACTCACTTGGGGGTCAGGGAGTACTTATATGGTACTAGGGTAACTCACTTGGTGGTCAGGGAGTACTTATATGGAACCAGGGTAACCCACTTGGGGTCAGGGAGTACTTATAAAGGGGCTAGGGTAACACAATTGGGGCCAGGGAGTACTTATATGGGCCTAGGGTAACTCGCTTTAGGTCAGGGAGTACTTATATGGTACTAGGGTAACTCACTTAGTGGTCAGGGGGTACATATATGGAACCAGGGTAACCCACTTGGGGTCAGGGAGTACTTATAAAGGGGCTAGGGCAACTCACTTGGGGTCAGGGAGTACTTATATGGGACAAGGGTAACTCTCTTGGGTTCAGGGAGTACTTATATGATACTAGGGTAACTCACTTGGGGTCAGGGAGTACTTATATGGGACTAGGGTAACTCACTTGGGGTCAGGGAGTACTTATATGCGACTAGGGTAACTCACTTAGGGTCACGGAGTACTTATATGGGACTAGGGTAACTCACTTGGGGTCAGGGAGTACATCTATAGGAGCTAAAGTAACTCACTTGGGGTCAGGGAGTACTTATATGGGACTAGGGTAACTCATTTAGGGCAGTGAGTACTTATTTAGGACTAGGGTAACTCACTTGGGGTCAAGGAGTACTTATATGGGACTAGGGCAACTCACTTGGGGTCAGGTAGTACTTATATAGGGTGTAGGGTAACTCATTTGGGGTCAGGGAGTACTTATATGGGACTAGGGTAACTCACTTGGGGTCAGGGAGTACTTATAAAAGGGCTAGGGTAACTCACTTGGGGTAGGGAGTACTTATATGGGACTAGGGTAACTCACTTGGGTTCAGGGAGTACTTATATGGGACTAGGGTAATTCACTTGGTGGTCAGGGGGTACAAATATGGAACCAGGTTAACCCACTTAGGGTTAGGGAGTACTTATGAAGGGGCTAGGGTAACTCAATTTGGGATCAGGGAGTACTTATATAGGACTAGGGTACCATACTTGGGGTCAGGGAGTACTTATAAAGGGGCTAGGGCAACTCACTTGGGGTCAGGGAGTACTTATATGGGACTAGTGTAACTCACTTGGGGTCAGGGAGTACTTATATGGGACTAGGGTAACTCATTTGCGGTCAGGGAGTACTTATATGAGACTGGGGTAACTCACTTGGGGTCAGGGAGTACTTATATAAAGTCTAGGGTAACTCATTTGGGGTCAGGTAGTACTTATATGGGACTAGGGTACACTCTGGGAAATCGAATCGTTCCAAAATGTAAACACAATTTAAAGGTGCATTAGTTAGCTGGTGGACAAGACTTTTCCACATTGTTCAGCCTACCAGGCTTAGCACCGAGTCCCAAGCAATAAAAAGAGAGGCAATAAACCGACCGAAAATGACTAACCCTTATATACCTGTACTCGAATGATCAATCAAAAATTCTAATTTTAATATTATTAATTAAACATTTTTAAAACTGTTATCAATACATTGCTTTTATTTTTAAGATGAGAATGAGCCCAAACACGAAGCTAATCTGACGATTATTTCTGTATTAAATTTATCATGCAGTTCTCAAATTATTTAATTTTAATAAAACTTTTCTTTTGAATCATTTAGATAGGAATTTAAAGTATTTACACATATCTTTAATTACATATATATTTAAATGAAATAAATATTTATTCATCATTTAATAATATTTTTATACATAATTTATTTTTCGCCCTTTCTTAAAGGTTGCAAAAATTCCTATTTTCTTAGACATCGTATTAACTCCGATAACTGTTAATCGATCCTTTCTGCTATATTGTTTTATATATATATATATATATATATATATATATATATATATTTAAATTTATCAAATTACAGATATACAAAACAAAATATAGTTTCATTAGAATTTAATAAAATATGAACTACAGGATACACATAATACAGAAATAATCGTCCGATTAACCTCGTGTTTGGGCTCATTCTCATCTTAAAAATAAAAGCAATGTATTGATAACAGTTTTAAGAATGTTTAATTAATAATATTAAAATTAGAATTTTTGATTAATCATTCGAGTACAGGTATGTAAGGGTTAGTCATTTTCGGTCGGTTTATTGCCCTCTGTTTATTGCTTGGGACTCGGTACTAGGCCAGGTAGGCTGCGCAATGTAGAAAAGTCTTGTCCACTAGCTAACTAAGACACATTTAAATTGTGTTTACATTTTGGAACGATTCGATTTCCCAGAGTGTACCTCACTTGGGGTCAGGGAGTACTTATATGGGACAAGGGTAACTCACTTGGGGAAAGGGAGTACTTATATAGGAGCTAAAGTGACTCACTTGGGATCAGGGAGTACTTATATGGGACTAGGGTAACTCACTTGGGGTCAGGGATTACTTATAAAGGGGCTAAGGTAACTCACTTGGGGTCTGGGAGTACTTAAATGGGACTAGGGTAACTCACTTGGGGTCAGAGATTACTTATAAAGGGGCTAGGGTAACTCACTTGGGGTCAGGTGGTACTTATATGGGACTTGGGTAACTCACTTGGGTTCAGGGAGTACTTATATAATACTAGGGTAACTCACTTGGTGGTCAGGGAGTACTTATATGGAACCAGGGTAACCCACTTGGTGTCAGGGAGTACTTATAAAGGGGCTAGGGTAACTCATTTGGGGTCAGGGAGTACTTATTTAGGCCTAGGTTAACTCATTTAGGGCAAGGAGTACTTATTTGGGACTAGGGTAACTCACTTGGGGTCAGGGAGTACTTATATGATACTAGGGTAACTCACTTGGGGTCAGGGAGTACTTATATGGGACTAGGGTAACTCACTTGGGGTCAGGGAGTACTTATATGCGACTAGGGTAACTCACTTAGGGTCACGGAGTACTTATATAGGACTAGGGTAACCCACTTGGGGTCAGGGAGTACTTATATGGGACTAGGGTAACTCACTTGGGGTCAGGTATTACTTATATAGGGGGTAGGGTAACTCATTTGGGGTCAGGGAGTACTTATTTGGGACTAGGGTAACTCACTTGGGGTCAGGGAGTACTTATATGGGACTAGGGTAACTCACTTGGGGTCAGGTAGTACTTATGTAGGGGGTAGGGTAACTCATTTGGGGTCAGGGAGTACTTATATGGGACTAGGGTAACTCACTTGTGGTCAGGGAGTACTTATAAAATGGCTAGGGTAACTCACTTGGGGTAGGGAGTAGTTATATGGGACTAGGGTAACTCACATGGGTTCAGGGAGTACTTAAATGGGACTAGGGTAACTCACTTTAGGCCAGGGAGTACTTATATGGTACTAGGGTAACTCACTTGGTGGTCAGGGGGTACATATATGGAACCAGGGTAACCCACTTGGGGTCAGGGAGTACTTATAAAGGGGCTAGGGCAACTCACTTTGGGTCAGGGAGTACATATATGGGACTAGGGTAACTCTCTTGGGGTTAGGGAGTACTTATATGGGACTAGGGTAACTCATTTGCAGTCAGGGAGTACTTATATGGGACTGGGGTAACTCACTTGGGGTCAGGGAGTACTTATAAAGGGGCTAGGGTAACTCATTTGGGGTCAGGTAGTACTTATATGGGACTAGGGTACCTCACTTGGGGTCAGGGAGTACTTATATGGGACTAGGGTAACTCACTTGGGGTCAGGGAGTACTTATATAGGACTTGGGTAACTCACTTGGGTTCAGGGAGTACTTATATAATACTAGGTTAGCTCACTTGGTGGTCAGGGAGTACTTATATGGAACCAGGGTAACCCACTTGGTGTCAGGGAGTACTTATAAAGGGGCTAGGGTAACACATTTGGGGTCAGGGAGTACTTATTTGGGCCTAGGTTAACTCATTTAGGGCAAGGAGTACTTATTTGGGACTAGGGTAACTCACTTGGGGTCAGGAAGTACTTATATGATACTAGGGTAACTCACTTGGGGTCAGGGAGTACTTATATGGGACTAGGGTAACTCACTTGGGGTCAGGGAGTACTTATATGCGACTAGGGTAACTCACTTAGGGTCACGGAGTACTTATATAGGACTAGGGTAACCCACTTGGGGTCAGGGAGTACTTATATGGGACTAGGGTAACTCACTTGGGGTCAGGTATTACTTATATAGGGGGTAGGGTAACTCATTTGGGTTCAGGGAGTACTTATTTGGGACTAAGGTAACTCACTTGGGGTCAGGGAGTACTTATATGGGACTAGGGTAACTCACTTGGGGTCAGGTAGTACTTATGTAGGGGGTAGGGTAACTCATTTGGGGTCAGGGAGTACTTATATGGGACTAGGGTAACTCAATTGTGGTCAGGGAGTACTTATAAAAGGGCTAGGGTAACTCACTTGGGGTAGGGAGTACTTATATGGGACTAGGGTAACTCACATGGGTTCAGGGAGTACTTAAATGGGACTAGGGTAACTCACTTTAGGTCAGGGAGTAGTTATATGGTACTAGGGTAACTCACTTGGTGGTCAGGGGGTACATATATGGAACCAGGGTAACCCACTTGGGGTCAGGGAGTACTTATAAAGGGGCTAGGGTAACTCAATTTGGGGGCAGGGAGTACATATATTGGACTAGGATACCATACTTGGGGTCAGGGAGTACTTATAAAGGGGCTAGGGCAACTCACTTTGGGTCAGGGAGTACTTATATAGGGGGTAGGGTAACTCATTTGGGGTCAGGGAGTACTTATATGGGACCAGGGTAACTCACTTGGGGTCAGAGAGTACTTATATGGGACTAGGGTAACTCACTTGGGGTCTGGGAGTACTTAATTGAGACTAGGGAACTCACTTGGGATCAGAGATTACTTATAAAGGGGCTAGGGTAACTCACTTGGGGTCAGGTGGTACTTATATGGGACTTGGGTAACTCACTTGGGTTCAGGGAGTACTTATATAATACTAGGGTAACTCACTTGGTGGTCAGGGAGTACTTATATGGAACCAGGGTAACCCACTTGGGGTCAGGTATTACTTATATAGGGGGTAGGGTAACTCATTTGGGGTCAAGGAGTACTTATATGGGACTAGGGTAACTCACTTGGGGTCAGGGAGTACTTATATGGGACTAGGGTAACTCACTTGGGTTCAGGGAGTACTTATATGGTACTAGGGTAACTCACTTGGTGGTCAGGGGGTACATATATGGAACCAGGGTAACCCACTTGGGGTCATGGATTACTTATAAAGGGGCTAGGGTAACTCAATTTGGGGTCAGGGAGTACTTATATCGGACTAGGGTACCATACTTGGGGTCAGGTAGTACTTATAAAGGGGCTAGGGCAACTCACTTGGGGTCAGGGAGTACTTATATGGGACTAGGGTAACTCACTTGGGGTTAGGGAGTACTTATAAAGGGGCTAGGGTAACTCATTTGGGGTCAGGTAGTACTTATATGGGACTAGGGTACCTCACTTGGGGTCAGAGAGTACTTATATGGGACTAGGGTAACTCACTTGGGGTCTGGGAGTACTTAATTGAGACTAGGGAACTCACTTGGGATCAGAGATTACTTATAAAGGGGCTAGGGTAACTCACTTGGGGTCAGGTGGTACTTATATGGGACTTGGGTAACTCACTTGGGTTCAGGGAGTACTTATATAATACTAGGGTAACTCACTTGGTGGTCAGGGAGTACTTATATGGAACCAGGGTAACCCACTTGGTGTCAGGGAGTACTTATAAAGGGGCTAGGGTAACTCATTTGGGGTCAGGGAGTACTTATTTGGGCCTAGGTTAACTCATTTAGGGCAAGGAGTACTTATTTGGGACTAGGGTAACTCACTTGGGGTCAGGGAGTACTTATATGATACTAGGGTAACTCACTTGGGGTCAGGGAGTACTTATATGGGACTAGGGTAACTCACTTGGGGTCAGGGAGTACTTATATGCGACTAGGGTAACTCACTTAGGGTCACGGAGTACTTATATAGGACTAGGGTAACCCACTTGGGGTCAGGGAGTACTTATATGGGACTAGGGTAACTCACTTGGGGTCAGGGAGTACTTATATGCGACTAGGGTAACTCACTTAGGGTCACGGAGTACTTATATAGGACTAGGGTAACCCACTTGGGGTCAGGGAGTACTTATATGGGACTAGGGTAACTCACTTGGGGTCAGGTATTACTTATATAGGGGGTAGGGTAACTCATTTGGGGTCAGGGAGTACTTATTTGGGACTAAGGTAACTCACTTGGGGTCAGGGAGTACTTATATGGGACTAGGGTAACTCACTTGGGGTCAGGTAGTACTTATGTAGGGGGTAGGGTAACTCATTTGGGGTCAGGGAGTACTTATATGGGACTAGGGTAACTCACTTGTGGTCAGGGAGTACTTATAAAGGGGCTAGGGTAACTCATTTGGGGTCAGGTAGTACTTATATGGGACTAGGGTACCTCACTTGGGGTCAGAGAGTACTTATATGGGACTAGGGTAACTCACTTGGGGTCTGGGAGTACTTAATTGAGACTAGGGAACTCACTTGGGATCAGAGATTACTTATAAAGGGGCTAGGGTAACTCACTTGGGGTCAGGTGGTACTTATATGGGACTTGGGTAACTCACTTGGGTTCAGGGAGTACTTATATAATACTAGGGTAACTCACTTGGTGGTCAGGGAGTACTTATATGGAACCAGGGTAACCCACTTGGTGTCAGGGAGTACTTATAAAGGGGCTAGGGTAACTCATTTGGGGTCAGGGAGTACTTATTTGGGCCTAGGTTAACTCATTTAGGGCAAGGAGTACTTATTTGGGACTAGGGTAACTCACTTGGGGTCAGGGAGTACTTATATGATACTAGGGTAACTCACTTGGGGTCAGGGAGTACTTATATGGGACTAGGGTAACTCACTTGGGGTCAGGGAGTACTTATATGCGACTAGGGTAACTCACTTAGGGTCACGGAGTACTTATATAGGACTAGGGTAACCCACTTGGGGTCAGGGAGTACTTATATGGGACTAGGGTAACTCACTTGGGGTCAGGGAGTACTTATATGCGACTAGGGTAACTCACTTAGGGTCACGGAGTACTTATATAGGACTAGGGTAACCCACTTGGGGTCAGGGAGTACTTATATGGGACTAGGGTAACTCACTTGGGGTCAGGTATTACTTATATAGGGGGTAGGGTAACTCATTTGGGGTCAGGGAGTACTTATTTGGGACTAAGGTAACTCACTTGGGGTCAGGGAGTACTTATATGGGACTAGGGTAACTCACTTGGGGTCAGGTAGTACTTATGTAGGGGGTAGGGTAACTCATTTGGGGTCAGGGAGTACTTATATGGGACTAGGGTAACTCACTTGTGGTCAGGGAGTACTTATAAAAGGGCTAGGGTAACTCACTAGGGGTAGGGAGTACTTATATAGGGGGTAGGGTAACTCATTTGGGGTCAGGGAGTACTTATATGGGACCAGGGTAACTCACTTGGGGTCAGGGAGTACTTATATGCGACTAGGTTAACTCACTTAGGGTCGCGGAGTACTTATATAGGACTAGGGTAACCCACTTGGGGTCAGGGAGTACTTATATGGGACTAGGGTAACTCACTTGGGGTCAGGTATTACTTATATAGGGGGTAGGGTAACTCATTTGGGGTCAGGGAGTACTTATATGGGACTAGGGTAACTCACTTGGGGTCAGGGAGTACTTATATGGGACTAGGGTAACTCACTTGGGTTCAGGGAGTACTTATATGGTACTAGGGTAACTCACTTGGTGGTCAGGGGGTACATATATGGAACCAGGGTAACCCACTTGGGGTCATGGATTACTTATAAAGGGGCTAGGGTAACTCAATTTGGGGTCAGGGAGTACTTATATAGGACTAGGGTACCATACTTGGGGTCAGGTAGTACTTATAAAGGGGCTAGGGCAACTCACTTGGGGTCAGGGAGTACTTATATGGGACTAGGGTAACTCACTTGGGGTTAGGGAGTACTTATAAAGGGGCTAGGGTAACTCATTTGGGGTCAGGTAGTACTTATATGGGACTAGGGTACCTCACTTGGGGTCAGGGAGTACTTATATGGGACTAGGGTAACTCACTTGGGGTCTGGGAGTACTTAAATGGGACTAGGGTAACTCACTTGGGGTTAGAGATTACTTATAAAGGGGCTAGGGTAACTCACTTGGGGTCAGGTGGTACTTATATGGGACTTGGGTAACTCACTTGGGTTCAGGGAGTACTTATATAATACTAGGGTAACTCACTTGGTGGTCAGGGAGTACTTATATGGAACCAGGGTAACCCACTTGGTGTCAGGGAGTACTTATAAAGGGGCTAGGGTAACTCATTTGGGGTCAGGGAGTACTTATTTGGGCCTAGGTTAACTCATTTAGGGCAAGGAGTACTTATTTGGGACTAGGGTAACTCACTTGGGGTCAGGGAGTACTTATATGATACTAGGGTAACTCACTTGGGGTCAGGGAGTACTTATATGGGACTAGGGTAACTCACTTGGGGTCAGGGAGTACTTATATGCGACTAGGGTAACTCACTTAGGGTCACGGAGTACTTATATAGGACTAGGGTAACCCACTTGGGGTCAGGGAGTACTTATATGGGACTAGGGTAACTCACTTGGGGTCAGGTATTACTTATATAGGGGGTAGGGTAACTCATTTGGGGTCAGGGAGTACTTATTTGGGACTAGGGTAACTCACTTGGGGACAGGGAGTACTTATATGGGACTAGGGTAACTCACTTGGGGTCAGGTAGTACTTATGTAGGGGGTAGGGTAACTCATTTGGGGTCAGGGAGTACTTATATGGGACTAGGGTAACTCACTTGTGGTCAGGGAGTACTTATAAAATGGCTAGGGTAACTCACTTGGGGTAGGGAGTAGTTATATGGGACTAGGGTAACTCACATGGGTTCAGGGAGTACTTAAATGGGACTAGGGTAACTCACTTTAGGTCAGGGAGTACTTATATGGTACTAGGGTAACTCACTTGGTGGTCAGGGGGTACATATATGGAACCAGGGTAACCCACTTGGTGTCAGGGAGTATTTATAAAGGGGCTAGGGCAACTCACTTTGGGTCAGGGAGTACTTATATGGGACTAGGGTAACTCTCTTGGGGTCAGGGAGTACTTATATGATACTAGAGTAACTCACTTGGGGTCAGGGAGTACTTATATGGGACTAGGGTAACTCACTTGGGGCCAGGGAGTACTTATATGCGACTAGGGTAACTCACTTAGGGTCACGGAGTACTTATATGGGACTAGGGTAATTCACTTGGGGTCAGGGAGTACTTATAAAGGGGCTAGGGTAACTCACTTGGGGTCAGGGAGTACTTATAAAAGGGCTAGGGTAACTCACTTGGGGTAGGGAGTACTTATATGGGAGTAGGGTAACTCACTTGGGTTCAGGGAGTACTTATATGGGACTAGGGTAACTGGCTTTAGGTCAGGGAGTACTTATATGGTACTAGGGTAACTCACTTGGTCATCAGGGGGTACATATATGGAACCAGGGTAACCCACTTGGGGTCAGGGAGTACTTATAAAGGGGCTAGGGTAACTCAATTTGGGGTCAGGGAGTACTTATATAGGACTAGGGTACCATACTTGGGGTCAGGGAGTACTTATAAAGGGGCTAGGGCAACTCACTTGGGGTTAGGGAGTACTTATATGGGACTAGGGTAACTCTCTTGGGGTCAGGGAGCACTTATATGATACTAGGGTAACTCACTTGAGGTCAGGGAGTTCTTATATGGGACTAGGGTAACTCACTTGGGGTCAGGGAGTACTTATATAGGGGGTAGGGTAACTCATTTGGGGTCAGGGAGTACTTATTTGGGACTAGGGTAACTCGCTTTAGGTCAGGGAGTACTTATATGGTACTAGGGTAACTCACTTGGTCGTCAGGGGGTACATATATGGAACCAGGGTAACCCACTTGGGGTCAGGGAGTACTTATAAAGGGGCTAGGGTAACTCAATTTGGGGTCAGGGAGTACTTATATAGGACTAGGGTACCATACTTGGGGTCAGGGAGTACTTATAAAGGGGCTAGGGCAACTCACTTGGGGTTAGGGAGTACTTATATGGGACTAGGGTAACTCTCTTGGGGTCAGGGAGCACTTATATGATACTAGGGTAACTCACTTGAGGTCAGGGAGTTCTTATATGGGACTAGGGTAACTCACTTGGGGTCAGGGAGTACTTATATGCGACTAGGGTAACTCACTTAGGGTCACGGAGTACTTATATGGGACTAGGGTAATTCACTTGGGGTCAGGGAGTACTTATAAAGGGGCTAGGGTAACTCACTTGGGGTCAGGGAGTACTTATAAAAGGGCTAGGGTAACTCACTTGGGGTAGGGAGTACTTATATGGGAGTAGGGTAACTCACTTGGGTTCAGGGAGTACTTATATGGGACTAGGGTAACTCTCTTGGGGTCAGGGAGTACTTATATGATACTAGAGTAACTCACTTGGGGTCAGGGAGTTCTTATATGGGACTAGGGTAACTCACTTGGGGCCAGGGAGTACTTATATGCGACTAGGGTAACTCACTTAGGGTCACGGAGTACTTATATGGGACTAGGGTAATTCACTTGGGGTCAGGGAGTACTTCTAAAGGGGCTAGGGTAACTCACTTGGGGTCAGGGAGTACTTATAAAAGGGCTAGGGTAACTCACTTGGGGTAGGGAGTACTTATATGGGAGTAGGGTAACTCACTTGGGTTCAGGGAGTACTTATATGGGACTAGGGTAACTGGCTTTAGGTCAGGGAGTACTTATATGGTACTAGGGTAACTCACTTGGTCATCAGGGGGTACATATATGGAACCAGGGTAACCCACTTGGGGTCAGGGAGTACTTATAAAGGGGCTAGGGTAACTCAATTTGGGGTCAGGGAGTACTTATATAGGACTAGGGTACCATACTTGGGGTCAGGGAGTACTTATAAAGGGGCTAGGGCAACTCACTTGGGGTTAGGGAGTACTTATATGGGACTAGGGTAACTCTCTTGGGGTCAGGGAGCACTTATATGATACTAGGGTAACTCACTTGAGGTCAGGGAGTTCTTATATAGGACTAGGGTAACTCACTTGGGGTCAGGGAGTACTTATATAGGGGGTAGGGTAACTCATTTGGGGTCAGGGAGTACTTATTTGGGACTAGGGTAACTCGCTTTAGGTCAAGGAGTACTTATATGGTACTAGGGTAACTCACTTGGTCGTCAGGGGGTACATATATGGAACCAGGGTAACCCACTTGGGGTCAGGGAGTACTTATAAAGGGGCTAGGGTAACTCAATTTGGGGTCAGGGAGTACTTATATAGGACTAGGGTACCATACTTGGGGTCAGGGAGTACTTATAAAGGGGCTAGGGCAACTCACTTGGGGTTAGGGAGTACTTATATGGGACTAGGGTAAATCTCTTGGGGTCAGGGAGCACTTATATGATACTAGGGTAACTCACTTGAGGTCAGGGAGTTCTTATATGGGACTAGGGTAACTCACTTGGGGTCAGGGAGTACTTATATAGGGGGTAGGGTAACTCATTTGGGGTCAGGGAGTACTTATTTGGGACTAGGGTAACTCGCTTTAGGTCAGGGAGTACTTATATGGTACTAGGGTAACTCACTTGGTCGTCAGAGGGTACATATATGGAACCAGGGTAACCCACTTGGGGTCAGGGAGTACTTATAAAGGGGCTAGGGTAACTCAATTTGGGTTCAAGGAGTACTTATATAGGACTAGGGTACCATACTTGGTGTCAGGGAGTACTTATAAAGAGGCTAGGGCAACTCACTTGGGGTCAGGGAGTACTTATAAAAGGGCTAGGGTAACTCACTTGGGGTAGGGAGTACTTATATGGGAGTAGGGTAACTCACTTGGGTTCAGGGAGTACTTATATGGGACTAGGGTAACTGGCTTTAGGTCAGGGAGTACTTATATGGTACTAGGGTAACTCACTTGGTCGTCAGGGGGTACATATATGGAACCAGGGTAACCCACTTGGGGTCAGGGAGTACTTATAAAGGGGCTAGGGTAACTCAATTTGGGGTCAGGGAGTACTTATATAGGACTAGGGTACCATACTTGGGGTCAGGGAGTACTTATAAAGGGGCTAGGGCAACTCACTTGGGGTTAGGGAGTACTTATATGGGACTAGGGTAACTCTCTTGGGGTCAGGGAGCACTTATATGATACTAGGGTAACTCACTTGAGGTCAGGAAGTTCTTATATGGGACTAGGGTAACTCACTTGGGGTCAGGGAGTACTTATATGCGACTAGGGTAACTCACTTAGGGTCACGGAGTACTTATATGGGACTAGGGTAATTCACTTGGGGTCAGGGAGTACTTATAAAGGGGCTAGGGTAACTCACTTGGGGTCAGGGAGTACTTATAAAAGGGCTAGGGTAACTCACTTGGGGTAGGGAGTACTTATATGGGAGTAGGGTAACTCACTTGGGTTCAGGGAGTACTTATATGGGACTAGGGTAACTGGCTTTAGGTCAGGGAGTACTTATATGGTACTAGGGTAACTCACTTGGTCATCAGGGGGTACATATATGGAACCAGGGTAACCCACTTGGGGTCAGGGAGTACTTATAAAGGGGCTAGGGTAACTCAATTTGGGGTCAGGGAGTACTTATATAGGACTAGGGTACCATACTTGGGGTCAGGGAGTACTTATAAAGGGGCTAGGGCAACTCACTTGGGGTTAGGGAGTACTTATATGGGACTAGGGTAACTCTCTTGGGGTCAGGGAGCACTTATATGATACTAGGGTAACTCACTTGAGGTCAGGGAGTTCTTATATGGGACTAGGGTAACTCACTTGGGGTCAGGGAGTACTTATATAGGGGGTAGGGTAACTCATTTGGGGTCAGGGAGTACTTATTTGGGACTAGGGTAACTCGCTTTAGGTCAGGGAGTACTTATATGGTACTAGGGTAACTCACTTGGTCGTCAGGGGGTACATATATGGAACCAGGGTAACCCACTTGGGGTCAGGGAGTACTTATAAAGGGGCTAGGGTAACTCAATTTGGGGTCAGGGAGTACTTATATAGGACTAGGGTACCATACTTGGGGTCAGGGAGTACTTATAAAGGGGCTAGGGCAACTCACTTGGGGTTAGGGAGTACTTATATGGGACTAGGGTAAATCTCTTGGGGTCAGGGAGCACTTATATGATACTAGGGTAACTCACTTGAGGTCAGGGAGTTCTTATATGGGACTAGGGTAACTCACTTGGGGTCAGGGAGTACTTATATAGGGGGTAGGGTAACTCATTTGGGGTCAGGGAGTACTTATTTGGGACTAGGGTAACCCGCTTTAGGTCAGGGAGTACTTATATGGTACTAGGGTAACTCACTTGGTCGTCAGAGGGTACATATATGGAACCAGGGTAACCCACTTGGGGTCAGGGAGTACTTATAAAGGGGCTAGGGTAACTCAATTTGGGTTCAAGGAGTACTTATATAGGATTAGGGTACCATACTTGGTGTCAGGGAGTACTTATAAAGAGGCTAGGGCAACTCACTTGGGGTCAGGGAGTACTTATAAAAGGGCTAGGGTAACTCACTTGGGGTAGGGAGTACTTATATGGGAGTAGGGTAACTCACTTGGGTTCAGGGAGTACTTATATGGGACAAGGGTAACTGGCTTTAGGTCAGGGAGTACTTATATGGTACTAGGGTAACTCACTTGGTCGTCAGGGGGTACATATATGGAACCAGGGTAACCCACTTGGGGTCAGGGAGTACTTATAAAGGGGCTAGGGTAACTCAATTTGGGGTCAGGGAGTACTTATATAGGACTAGGGTACCATACTTGGGGTCAGGGAGTACTTATAAAGGGGCTAGGGCAACTCACTTGGGGTTAGGGAGTACTTATATGGGACTAGGGTAACTCTCTTGGGGTCAGGGAGCACTTATATGCGACTAGGGTAACTCACTTAGGGTCACGGAGTACTTATATAGGACTAGGGTAACCCACTTGGGGTCAGGGAGTACTTATATGGGACTAGGGTAACTCACTTGGGGTCAGGTATTACTTATATAGGGGGTAGGGTAACTCATTTGGGGTCAGGGAGTACTTATATGCGACTAGGGTAACTCACTTAGGGTCACGGAGTACTTATATAGGACTAGGGTAACCCACTTGGGGTCAGGGAGTACTTATATGGGACTAGGGTAACTCACTTGGGGTCAGGTATTACTTATATAGGGGGTAGGGTAACTCATTTGGGGTCAGGGAGTACTTATATGGGACTAGGGTAACTCACTTGGGGTCAGGGAGTACTTATATGGGACTAGGGTAACTCACTTGGGTTCAGGGAGTACTTATATGGGACTATGGTAACTCACTTGGTGGTCAGGGGGTACATATATGGAACCAGGGTAACCCACTTGGGGTCATGGAGTACTTATAAAGGGGCTAGGGTAACTCAATTTGGGGTCAGGGAGTACTTATATAGGACTAGGGTACCATACTTGGGGTCAGGTAGTACTTATAAAGGGGCTAGGGCAACTCACTTGGGGTCAGGGAGTACTTATATGGGACTAGGGTAACTCACTTGGGGTTAGGGAGTACTTATATGGGACTAGGGTAACTCATTTGCAGTCAGGGAGTACTTATATGGGACTGGGGTAACTCACTTGGGGTCAGGGAGTACTTATAAAGGGGCTAGGGTAACACATTTGGGGTCAGGTAGTACTTATATGGGACTAGGGTACCTCACTTGGGGTCAGGGAGTACTTATATGGGACTAGAGTAACTCACTTGGGGTCAGGGAGTACTTATATGGGACTTGGGTAACTCACTTGGGTTCAGGGAGTACTTATATAATACTAGGTTAGCTCACTTGGTGGTCAGGGAGTACTTATATGGAACCAGGGTAACCCACTTGGTGTCAGGGAGTACTTATAAAGGGGCTAGGGTAACACATTTGGGGTCAGGGAGTACTTATTTGGGCCTAGGTTAACTCATTTAGGGCAAGGAGTACTTATTTGGGACTAGGGTAACTCACTTGGGGTCAGGAAGTACTTATATGATACTAGGGTAACTCACTTGGGGTCAGGGAGTACTTATATGGGACTAGGGTAACTCACTTGGGGTCAGGGAGTACTTATATGCGACTAGGGTAACTCACTTAGGGTCACGGAGTACTTATATAGGACTAGGGTAACCCACTTGGGGTCAGGGAGTACTTATATGGGACTAGGGTAACTCACTTGGGGTCAGGTATTACTTATATAGGGGGTAGGGTAACTCATTTGGGGTCAGGGAGTACTTATTTGGGACTAGGGTAACTCACTTGGGGTCAGGGAGTACTTATATGGGACTAGGGTAACTCACTTGGGGTCAGGTAGTACTTATGTAGGGGGTAGGGTAACTCATTTGGGGTCAGGGAGTACTTATAAAAGGGCTAGGGTAACTCACTTGGGGTAGGGAGTACTTATATGGGAGTAGGGTAACTCACTTGGGTTCAGGGAGTACTTATATGGGATTAGGGTAACTGGCTTTAGGTCAGGGAGTACTTATATGGTACTAGGGTAACTCACTTTAGGTCAGGGAGTACTTATATGGTACTAGGGTAACTCACTTGGTCGTCAGGGGGTACATATATGGAACCAGGGTAACCCATTTGGGGTCAGGGAGTACTTATAAAGGGGCTAGGGTAACTCAATTTGGGTTCAAGGAGTACATATATAGGACGAGGGTACCATACTTGGTGTCAGGGGGTACTTATAAAGAGGCTAGGGCAACTCACTTGGGGTCAGGGAGTACTTATAAAAGGGCTAGGGTAACTCACTTGGGGTAGGGAGTACTTATATGGGAGTAGGGTAACTCACTTGGGTTCAGGGAGTACTTATATGGGATTAGGGTAACTGGCTTTAGGTCAGGGAGTACCTATATGGTACTAGGGTAACTCACTTGGTCATCAGGGGGTACATATATGGAACCAGGGTAACCCACTTGGGGTCAGGGAGTACTTATAAAGGGGCTAGGGTAACTCAATTTGGGGTCAGGGAGTACTTATATAGGACTAGGGTACCATACTTGGGGTCAGGGAGTACTTATAAAGGGGCTAGGGCAACTCACTTGGGGTTAGGGAGTACTTATATGGGACTAGGGTAACTCTCTTGGGGTCAGGGAGCACTTATATGATACTAGGGTAACTCACTTGGGGTCATGGAGTACTTATATGGGACCAGGGTAACTCACTTGGGGTCAGGGAGTACTTATATGCGACTAGGTTAACTCACTTAGGGTCACGGAGTACTTATATAGGACTAGGGTAACCCACTTGGGGTCAGGGAGTACTTATATGGGACTAGGGTAACTCACTTGGGGTCAGGTATTACTTATATAGGGGGTAGGGTAACTCATTTGGGGTCAGGGAGTACTTATATGGGACTAGGGTAACTCACTTGGGGTCAGGGAGTACTTATATGGGACTAGGGTAACTCACTTGGGTTCAAGGAGTACTTATATGGTACTAGGGTAACTCACTTGGTGGTCAGGGGGTACATATATGGAACCAGGGTAACCTACTTGGGGTCATGGAGTACTTATAAAGGGGCTAGGGTAACTCAATTTGGGGTCAGGGAGTACTTATATAGGACTAGGGTACCATTCTTGGGGTCAGGTAGTACTTATAAAGGGGCTAGGGCAACTCACTTGGGGTCAGGGAGTACTTATATGGGACTAGGGTAACTCACTTGGTGGTCAGGGGGTACATATATGGAACCAGGGTAACTCACTTGGGGTCAGGGAGTACTTATATGCGACTAGGTTAACTCACTTAGGGTCACGGAGTACTTATATAGGACTAGGGTAACCCACTTGGGGTCAGGGAGTACTTATATGGGACTAGGGTAACTCACTTGGGGTCAGGTATTACTTATATAGGGGGTAGGGTAACTCATTTGGGGTCAGGGAGTACTTATATGGGACTAGGGTAACTCACTTGGGGTCAGGGAGTACTTATATGGGACTAGGGTAACTCACTTGGGTTCAGGGAGTACTTATATGGTACTAGGGTAACTCAATTTGGGGTCAGGGAGTACTTATATAGGACTAGGGTACTATACTTGGGGTCAGGTAGTACTTATAAAGGGGATAGGGCAACTCACTTGGGGTCAGGGAGTACTTATATGGGACTAGGGTAACTCACTTGGGGTTAGGGAGTACTTATAAAGGGGCTAGGGTAACTCATTTGGGGTCAGGTAGTACTTATATGGGACTAGGGTACCTCACTTGGGGTCAGGGAGTACTTATATGGGACTAGGGTAACTCACTTGGGGTCTGGGAGTACTTAAATGGGACTAGGGTAACTCACTTGGGGTCAGAGATTACTTATAAAGGGGCTAGGGTAACTCACTTGGGGTCAGAGATTACTTATAAAGGGGCTAGGGTAACTCACTTGGGGTCAGGTGGTACTTATATGGGACTTGGGTAACTCACTTGGGTTCAGGGTGTACTTATATAATATAGGGTAACTCACTTGGTGGTCAGGGAGTACTTATATGGAACCAGGGTAACCCACTTGGTGTCAGGGAGTACTTATAAAGGGGCTAGGGTAACTCATTTGGGGTCAGGGAGTACTTATTTGGGCCTAGGTTAACTCATTTAGGGCAAGGAGTACTTATTTGGGACTAGGGTAACTCACTTGGGGTCAGGGAGTACTTATATGATACTAGGGTAACTCACTTGGGGTCAGGGAGTACTTATATGGGACTAGGGTAACTCACTTGGGGTCAGGGAGTACTTATATGCGACTAGGGTAACTCACTTAGGGTCACGGAGTACTTATATAGGACTAGGGTAACCCACTTGGGGTCAGGGAGTACTTATATGGGACTAGGGTAACTCACTTGGGGTCAGGTATTACTTATATAGGGGGTAGGGTAACTCATTTGGGGTCAGGGAGTACTTATTTGGGACTAGGGTAACTCACTTGGGGTCAGGGAGTACTTATATGGGACTAGGGTAACTCACTTGGGGTCAGGTAGTACTTATGTAGGGGGTAGGGTAACTCATTTGGGGTCAGGGAGTACTTATATGGGACTAGGGTAACTCACTTGTGGTCAGGGAGTACTTATAAAATGGCTAGGGTAACTCACTTGGGGTAGGGAGTAGTTATATGGGACTAGGGTAACTCACATGGGTTCAGGGAGTACTTAAATGGGACTAGGGTAACTCACTGTAGGTCAGGGAGTACTTATATGGTACTAGGGTAACTCACTTGGTGGTCAGGGGGTACATATATGGAACCAGGGTAACCCACTTGGGGTCAGGGAGTACTTATAAAGGGGCTAGGGCAACTCACTTTGGGTCAGGGAGTACATATATGGGACTAGGGTAACTCTCTTGGGGTCAGGGAGTACTTATATGATACTAGAGTAACTCACTTGGGGTCAGGGAGTACTTATATGGGACTAGGGTAACTCACTTGGGGCCAGGGAGTACTTATATGCGACTAGGGTAACTCACTTAGGGTCACGGAGTACTTATATGGGACTAGGGTAATTCACTTGGGGTCAGGGAGTACTTATAAAGGGGCTAGGGTAACTCACTTGGGGTCAGGGAGTACTTATAAAAGGGCTAGGGTAACTCACTTGGGGTAGGGAGTACTTATATGGGAGTAGGGTAACTCACTTGGGTTCAGGGAGTACTTATATGGGACTAGGGTAACTGGCTTTAGGTCAGGGAGTACTTATATGGTACTAGGGTAACTCACTTGGTCGTCAGGGGGTACATATATGGAACCAGGGTAACCCACTTGGGGTCAGGGAGTACTTATAAAGGGGCTAGGGTAACTCAATTTGGGGTCAGGGAGTACTTATATAGGACTAGGGTACCATACTTGGGGTCAGGGAGTACTTATAAAGGGGCTAGGGCAACTCACTTGGGGTTAGGGAGTACTTATATGGGACTAGGGTAACTCCCTTGGGGTCAGGGAGCACTTATATGATACTAGGGTAACTCACTTGAGGTCAGGGAGTACTTATATGGGACTAGGGTAACTCACTTGGGGTCAGGGAGTACTTATATAGGGGGTAGGGTAACTCATTTGGGGTCAGGGAGTACTTATTTGGGACTAGGGTAACTCGCTTTAGGTCAGGGAGTACTTATATGGTACTAGGGTAACTCACTTGGTCGTCAGAGGGTACATATATGGAACCAGGGTAACCCACTTGGGGTCAGGGAGTACCTATAAAGGGGCTAGGGTAACTCAATTTGGGTTCAAGGAGTACTTATAAAGGACTAGGGTACCATACTTGGTGTCAGGGAGTACTTATAAAGAGGCTAGGGCAACTCACTTGGGGTCAGGGAGTACTTATAAAAGGGCTAGGGTAACTCACTTGGGGTAGGGAGTACTTATATGGGAGTAGGGTAACTCACTTGGGTTCAGGGAGTACTTATATGGGACTAGGGTAACTGGCTTTAGGTCAGGGAGTACTTATATGGTACTAGGGTAACTCACTTGGTCGTCAGGGGGTACATATATGGAACCAGGGTAACCCACTTGGGGTCAGGGAGTACTTATAAAGGGGCTAGGGTAACTCAATTTGGGGTCAGGGAGTACTTATATAGGACTAGGGTACCATACTTGGGGTCAGGGAGTACTTATGAAGGGGCTAGGGCAACTCACTTGGGGTTAGGGAGTACTTATATGGGACTAGGGTAACTCTCTTGGGGTCAGGGAGCACTTATATGATACTAGGGTAACTCACTTGGGGTCAGGGAGTACTTATATGGGACCAGGGTAACTCACTTGGGGTCAGGGAGTACTTATATGCGTTTAGGGTAACTCACTTAGGGTCACGGAGTACTTATATAGGACTAGGGTAACCCACTTGGGGTCAGGGAGTACTTATATGGGACTAGGGTAACTCACTTGGGGTCAGGTATTACTTATATAGGGGGTAGGGTAACTCATTTGGGGTCAGGGAGTACTTATATGGGACTAGGGTAACTCACTTGGGGTCAGGGAGTACTTATATGGGACTAGGGTAACTCACTTGGGTTCAAGGAGTACTTATATGGGACTAGGGTAACTCACTTGGTGGTCAGGGGGTACATATATGGAACCAGGGTAACCCACTTGGGGTCATGGAGTACTTATAAAGGGGCTAGGGTAACTCAATTTGGGGTCAGGGAGTACTTATTTAGGACTAGGGTACCATACTTGGGGTCAGGTAGTACTTATAAAGGGGCTAGGGCAACTCACTTGGGGTCAGGGAGTACTTATATGGGACTAGGGTAACTCACTTGGGGTTAGGGAGTACTTATATGGGACTAGGGTAACTCATTTGCAGTCAGGGAGTACTTATATGGGACTGGGGTAACTCACTTGGGGTCAGGGAGTACTTATAAAGGGGCTAGGGTAACACATTTGGGGTCAGGTAGTACTTATATGGGACTAGGGTACCTCACTTGGGGTCAGGGAGTACTTATATGGGACTAGGGTAACTCACTTGGGGTCAGGGAGTACTTATATGGGACTTGGGTAACTCACTTGGGTTCAGGGAGTACTTATATAATACTAGGTTAGCTCACTTGGTGGTCAGGGAGTACTTATATGGAACCAGGGTAACCCACTTGGTGTCAGGGAGTACTTATAAAGGGGCTAGGGTAACACATTTGGGGTCAGGGAGTACTTATTTGGGCCTAGGTTAACTCATTTAGGGCAAGGAGTACTTATTTGGGACTAGGGTAACTCACTTGGGGTCAGGAAGTACTTATATGATACTAGGGTAACTCACTTGGGGTCAGGGAGTACTTATATGGGACTAGGGTAACTCACTTGGGGTCAGGGAGTACTTATATGCGACTAGGGTAACTCACTTAGGGTCACGGAGTACTTATATAGGACTAGGGTAACCCACTTGGGTTCAGGGAGTACTTATATGGGAATAGGGTAACTCACTTGGGGTCAGGTATTACTTATATAGGGGGTAGGGTAACTCATTTGGGGTCAGGGAGTACTTATTTGGGACTAGGGTAACTCACTTGGGGTCAGGGAGTACTTATATGGGACTAGGGTAACTCACTTGGGGTCAGGTAGTACTTATGTAGGGGGTAGGGTAACTCATTTGGGGTCAGGGAGTACTTATATGGGACTAGGGTAACTCACTTGTGGTCAGGGAGTACTTATAAAAGGGCTAGGGTAACTCACTTGGGGTAGGGAGTACTTATATGGGACTAGGGTAACTCACATGGGTTCAGGGAGTACTTAAATGGGACTAGGGTAACTCACTTTAGGTCAGGGAGTACTTATATGGTACTAGGGTAACTCACTTGGTGGTCAGGGGGTACATATATGGAACCAGGGTAACCCACTTGGGGTCAGGGAGTACTTATAGAGGGGCTAGGGTAACTCAATTTGGGGTCAGGGAGTACATATATTGGACTAGGATACCATACTTGGGGTCAGGGAGTACTTATAAAGGGGCTAGGGCAACTCACTTTGGGTCAGGGAGTACTTATATAGGGGGTAGGGTAACTCATTTGGGGTCAGGGAGTACTTATATGGGACTAGGGTAACTCGCTTTAGGTCAGGGAGTACTTATATGGTACTAGGGTAACTCACTTGGTCATCAGGGGGTACATATATGGAACCAGGGTAACCCACTTGTGGTCAGGGAGTACTTATAAAGGGGCTAGGGTAACTCAATTTGGGTTCAAGGAGTACTTATATAGGACTAGGGTACCATACTTGGTGTCAGGGGGTACTTATAAAGAGGCTAGGGCAACTCACTTGGGGTCAGGGAGTACTTATAAAAGGGCTAGGGTAACTCACTTGGGGTAGGGAGTACTTATATGGGAGTAGGGTAACTCACTTGGGTTCAGGGAGTACTTATATGGGATTAGGGTAACTGGCTTTAGGGCAGGGAGTACTTATATGGTACTAGGGTAACTCACTTTAGGTCAGGGAGTACTTATATGGTACTAGGGTAACTCACTTGGTCGTCAGGGGGTACATATATGGAACCAGGGTAACCCATTTGGGGTCAGGGAGTACTTATAAAGGGGCTAGGGTAACTCAATTTGGGTTCAAGGAGTACATATATAGGACTAGGGTACCATACTTGGTGTCAGGGGGTACTTATAAAGAGGCTAGGGCAACTCACTTGGGGTCAGGGAGTACTTATAAAAGGGCTAGGGTAACTCACTTGGGGTAGGGAGTACTTATATGGGAGTAGGGTAACTCACTTGGGTTCAGGGAGTACTTATATGGGATTAGGGTAACTGGCTTTAGGTCAGGGAGTACTTATATGGTACTAGGGTAACTCACTTTAGGTCAGGGAGTACTTATATGGTACTAGGGTAACTCACTTGGTCGTCAGGGGGTACATATATGGAACCAGGGTAACCCATTTGGGGTCAGGGAGTACTTATAAAGGGGCTAGGGTAACTCAATTTGGGTTCAAGGAGTACATATATAGGACTAGGGTACCATACTTGGTGTCAGGGGGTACTTATAAAGAGGCTAGGGCAACTCACTTGGGGTCAGGGAGTACTTATAAAAGGGCTAGGGTAACTCACTTGGGGTAGGGAGTACTTATATGGGAGTAGGGTAACTCACTTGGGTTCAGGGAGTACTTATATGGGATTAGGGTAACTGGCTTTAGGTCAGGGAGTACCTATATGGTACTAGGGTAACTCACTTGGTCATCAGGGGGTACATATATGGAACCAGGGTAACCTACTTGGGGTCAGGGAGTACTTATAAAGGGGCTAGGGTAACTCAATTTGGGGTCAGGGAGTACTTATATAGGACTAGGGTACCATACTTGGGGTCAGGGAGTACTTATAAAGGGGCTAGGGCAACTCACTTGGGGTTAGGGAGTACTTATATGGGACTAGGGTAACTCTCTTGGGGTCAGGGAGCACTTATATGATACTAGGGTAACTCACTTGGGGTCAGGGAGTACTTATATGGGACCAGGGTAACTCACTTGGGGTCAGGGAGTACTTATATGCGACTAGGTTAACTCACTTAGGGTCACGGAGTACTTATATAGGACTAGGGTAACCCACTTGGGGTCAGGGAGTACTTATATGGGACTAGGGTAACTCACTTGGGGTCAGGTATTACTTATATAGGGGGTAGGGTAACTCATTTGGGGTCAGGGAGTACTTATATGGGACTAGGGTAACTCACTTGGGGTCAGGGAGTACTTATATGGGACTAGGGTAACTCACTTGGGTTCAGGGAGTACTTATATGGGACTAGGGTAACTCATTTGGGGTCAGGGAGTACTTATATGGGACCAGGGTAACCCACTTGGGGTCAGGGAGTATTTATAAAGGGGCTAGGGTAACTCACTTGGGGTCAGGGAGTACTTATATGGGCCTAGGGTAACTCACTTAGGGTCAGGGAGTACTTATATGGGACTAGGGTAACTCACTTGGGGTCAGGGAGTACTTATATGGGACTAAGGTAACTCGCTTTAGGTCAGGGAGTACTTATATAATACTAGGGTAACTCACTTGGGGTCAGGGAGTACTTATATGGAACCAGGGTAACCCACTTGGGGTCAGGGAGTATTTATAAAGGGGCTAGGGTAACTCACTTGGGGTCAGGGAGTACTTATATGGGCCTAGGGTAACTCACTTAGGGTCAGGGAGTACTTATATGGGACTAGGGTAACTCACTTGGGGTCAGGGAGTACATATATGGGACTAGGGAAACTCACTTGGGGTCGGGGAGTAGTTATATAGGGGGTAGGGTAACTCATTTGGGGTCAGGGTGTACTTATATGGGACTAGGGTACATCACTTGGGGTCAGGGAGTACTTATATAGGAGCTAAAGTGATTCACTTGGGGTCAGGGAGTACTTATATGGGACTAGGGTAACTCACTTGGGGTCAGGGAGTACTTATAAAGGGGCTAGGGTAACTCAAATTGGGGTCAGGGTGTACTTCTATAGGAGCTAAAGTAACTCACTTGGGGTCAGGGAGTACTTATATGGGACTAGGGTAACTCAATTTGGGGTCAGGGAGTACTTATATAGGACTAGGGTACCATACTTGGGGTCAGGGAGTACTTATAAAGGGGCTAGGGCAACTCACTTGGGGTTAGGGAGTACTTATATGGGACTAGGGTAACTCTCTTGGGGTCAGGGAGCACTTATATGATACTAGGGTAACTCACTTGAGGTCAGGGAGTACTTATATGGGACTAGGGTAACTCACTTGGGGTCAGGGAGTACTTATATAGGGGGTAGGGTAACTCATTTGGGGTCAGGGAGTACTTATTTGGGACTAGGGTAACTCGCTTTAGGTCAGGGAGTACTTATATGGTACTAGGGTAACTCACTTGGTCGTCAGAGGGTACATATATGGAACCAGGGTAACCCACTTGGGGTCAGGGAGTACCTATAAAGGGGCTAGGGTAACTCAATTTGGGTTCAAGGAGTACTTATAAAGGACTAGGGTACCATACTTGGTGTCAGGGAGTACTTATAAAGAGGCTAGGGCAACTCACTTGGGGTCAGGGAGTACTTATAAAAGGGCTAGGGTAACTCACTTGGGGTAGGGAGTACTTATATGGTAGTAGGGTAACTCACTTGGGTTCAGGGAGTACTTATATGGGACTAGGGTAACTGGCTTTAGGTCAGGGAGTACTTATATGGTTCTAGGGTAACTCACTTGGTCGTCAGGGGGTACATATATGGAACCAGGGTAACCCACTTGGGGTCAGGGAGTACTTATAAAGGGGCTAGGGTAACTCAATTTGGGGTCAGGGAGTACTTATATAGGACTAGGGTACCATACTTGGGGTCAGGGGGTACTTATGAAGGGGCTAGGGCAACTCACTTGGGGTTAGGGAGTACTTATATGGGACTAGGGTAACTCTCTTGGGGTCAGGGAGCACTTATATGATACTAGGGTAACTCACTTGGGGTCAGGGAGTACTTATATGGGACCAGGGTAACTCACTTGGGGTCAGGGAGTACTTATATGCGACTAGGGTAACTCACTTAGGGTCACGGAGTACTTATATAGGACTAGGGTAACCCACTTGGGGTCAGGGAGTACTTATATGGGACTAGGGTAACTCACTTGGGGTCAGGTATTACTTATATAGGGGGTAGGGTAACTCATTTGGGGTCAGGGAGTACTTATATGGGACTAGGGTAACTCACTTGGGGTCAGGGAGTACTTATATGGGACTAGGGTAACTCACTTGGGTTCAGGGAGTACTTATATGGGACTAGGGTAACTCACTTGGTGGTCAGGGGGTACATATATGGAACCAGGGTAACCCACTTGGGGTCATGGAGTACTTATAAAGGGGCTAGGGTAACTCAATTTGGGGTCAGGGAGTACTTATTTAGGACTAGGGTACCATACTTGGGGTCAGGTAGTACTTATAAAGGGGCTAGGGCAACTCACTTGGGGTCAGGGAGTACTTATATGGGACTAGGGTAACTCACTTGGGGTTAGGGAGTACTTATATGGGACTAGGGTAACTCATTTGCAGTCAGGGAGTACTTATATGGGACTGGGGTAACTCACTTGGGGTCAGGGAGTACTTATAAAGGGGCTAGGGTAACACATTTGGGGTCAGGTAGTACTTATATGGGACTAGGGTACCTCACTTGGGGTCAGGGAGTACTTATATGGGACTAGGGTAACTCACTTGGGGTCAGGGAGTACTTATATGGGACTTGGGTAACTCACTTGGGTTCAGGGAGTACTTATATAATACTAGGTTAGCTCACTTGGTGGTCAGGGAGTACTTATATGGAACCAGGGTAACCCACTTGGTGTCAGGGAGTACTTATAAAGGGGCTAGGGTAACACATTTGGGGTCAGGGAGTACTTATTTGGGCCTAGGTTAACTCATTTAGGGCAAGGAGTACTTATTTGGGACTAGGGTAACTCACTTGGGGTCAGGAAGTACTTATATGATACTAGGGTAACTCACTTGGGGTCAGGGAGTACTTATATGGGACTAGGGTAACTCACTTGGGGTCAGGGAGTACTTATATGCGACTAGGGTAACTCACTTAGGGTCACGGAGTACTTATATAGGACTAGGGTAACCCACTTGGGTTCAGGGAGTACTTATATGGGACTAGGGTAACTCACTTGGGGTCAGGTATTACTTATATAGGGGGTAGGGTAACTCATTTGGGGTCAGGGAGTACTTATTTGGGACTAGGGTAACTCACTTGGGGTCAGGGAGTACTTATATGGGACTAGGGTAACTCACTTGGGGTCAGGTAGTACTTATGTAGGGGGTAGGGTAACTCATTTGGGGTCAGGGAGTACTCATATGGAACCAGGGTAACCCACTTGGGGTCATGGAGTACTTATAAAGGGGCTAGGGTAACTCAATTTGGGGTCAGGGAGTACTTATTTAGGACTAGGGTACCATACTTGGGGTCAGGTAGTACTTATAAAGGGGCTAGGGCAACTCACTTGGGGTCAGGGAGTACTTATATGGGACTAGGGTAACTCACTTGGGGTTAGGGAGTACTTATATGGGACTAGGGTAACTCATTTGCAGTCAGGGAGTACTTATATGGGACTGGGGTAACTCACTTGGGGTCAGGGAGTACTTATAAAGGGGCTAGGGTAACACATTTGGGGTCAGGGAGTACTTATGAAGGGGCTAGGGCAACTCACTTGGGGTTAGGGAGTACTTATATGGGACTAGGGTAACTCTCTTGGGGTCAGGGAGCACTTATATGATACTAGGGTAACTCACTTGGGGTCAGGGAGTACTTATATGGGACCAGGGTAACTCACTTGGGGTCAGGGAGTACTTATATGCGACTAGGGTAACTCACTTAGGGTCACGGAGTACTTATATAGGACTAGGGTAACCCACTTGGGGTCAGGGAGTACTTATATGGGACTAGGGTAACTCACTTGGGGTCAGGTATTACTTATATAGGGGGTAGGGTAACTCATTTGGGGTCAGGGAGTACTTATATGGGACTAGGGTAACTCACTTGGGGTCAGGGAGTACTTATATGGGACTAGGGTAACTCACTTGGGTTCAGGGAGTACTTATATGGGACTAGGGTAACTCACTTGGTGGTCAGGGGGTACATATATGGAACCAGGGTAACCCACTTGGGGTCATGGAGTACTTATAAAGGGGCTAGGGTAACTCAATTTGGGGTCAGGGAGTACTTATTTAGGACTAGGGTACCATACTTGGGGTCAGGTAGTACTTATAAAGGGGCTAGGGCAACTCACTTGGGGTCAGGGAGTACTTATATGGGACTAGGGTAACTCACTTGGGGTTAGGGAGTACTTATATGGGACTAGGGTAACTCATTTGCAGTCAGGGAGTACTTATATGGGACTGGGGTAACTCACTTGGGGTCAGGGAGTACTTATAAAGGGGCTAGGGTAACACATTTGGGGTCAGGTAGTACTTATATGGGACTAGGGTACCTCACTTGGGGTCAGGGAGTACTTATATGGGACTAGGGTAACTCACTTGGGGTCAGGGAGTACTTATATGGGACTTGGGTAACTCACTTGGGTTCAGGGAGTACTTATATAATACTAGGTTAGCTCACTTGGTGGTCAGGGAGTACTTATATGGAACCAGGGTAACCCACTTGGTGTCAGGGAGTACTTATAAAGGGGCTAGGGTAACACATTTGGGGTCAGGGAGTACTTATTTGGGCCTAGGTTAACTCATTTAGGGCAAGGAGTACTTATTTGGGACTAGGGTAACTCACTTGGGGTCAGGAAGTACTTATATGATACTAGGGTAACTCACTTGGGGTCAGGGAGTACTTATATGGGACTAGGGTAACTCACTTGGGGTCAGGGAGTACTTATATGCGACTAGGGTAACTCACTTAGGGTCACGGAGTACTTATATAGGACTAGGGTAACCCACTTGGGTTCAGGGAGTACTTATATGGGACTAGGGTAACTCACTTGGGGTCAGGTATTACTTATATAGGGGGTAGGGTAACTCATTTGGGGTCAGGGAGTACTTATTTGGGACTAGGGTAACTCACTTGGGGTCAGGGAGTACTTATATGGGACTAGGGTAACTCACTTGGGGTCAGGTAGTACTTATGTAGGGGGTAGGGTAACTCATTTGGGGTCAGGGAGTACTTATATGGGACTAGGGTAACTCACTTGTGGTCAGGGAGTACTTATAAAAGGGCTAGGGTAACTCACTTGGGGTAGGGAGTACTTATATGGGACTAGGGTAACTCACATGGGTTCAGGGAGTACTTAAATGGGACTAGGGTAACTCACTTTAGGTCAGGGAGTACTTATATGGTACTAGGGTAACTCACTTGGTGGTCAGGGGGTACATATATGGAACCAGGGTAACCCACTTGGGGTCAGGGAGTACTTATAAAGGGGCTAGGGTAACTCAATTTGGGGTCAGGGAGTACATATATTGGACTAGGATACCATACTTGGGGTCAGGGAGTACTTATTAAGGGGCTAGGGCAACTCACTTTGGGTCAGGGAGTACTTATATAGGGGGTAGGGTAACTCATTTGGGGTCAGGGAGTACTTATATGGGACTAGGGTAACTCGCTTTAGGTCAGGGAGTACTTATATGGTACTAGGGTAACTCACTTGGTCATCAGGGGGTACATATATGGAACCAGGGTAACCCACTTGTGGTCAGGGAGTACTTATAAAGGGGCTAGGGTAACTCAATTTGGGTTCAAGGAGTACTTATATAGGACTAGGGTACCATACTTGGTGTCAGGGGGTACTTATAAAGAGGCTAGGGCAACTCACTTGGGGTCAGGGAGTACTTATAAAAGGGCTAGGGTAACTCACTTGGGGTAGGGAGTACTTATATGGGAGTAGGGTAACTCACTTGGGTTCAGGGAGTACTTATATGGGATTAGGGTAACTGGCTTTAGGTCAGGGAGTACTTATATGGTACTAGGGTAACTCACTTTAGGTCAGGGAGTACTTATATGGTACTAGGGTAACTCACTTGGTCGTCAGGGGGTACATATATGGAACCAGGGTAACCCATTTGGGGTCAGGGAGTACTTATAAAGGGGCTAGGGTAACTCAACTTGGGTTCAAGGAGTACATATATAGGACTAGGGTACCATACTTGGTGTCAGGGGGTACTTATAAAGAGGCTAGGGCAACTCACTTGGGGTCAGGGAGTACTTATAAAAGGGCTAGGGTAACTCACTTGGGGTAGGGAGTACTTATATGGGAGTAGGGTAACTCACTTGGGTTCAGGGAGTACTTATATGGGATTAGGGTAACTGGCTTTAGGCCAGGGAGTACTTATATGGTACTAGGGTAACTCACTTTAGGTCAGGGAGTACTTATATGGTACTAGGGTAACTCACTTGGTCGTCAGGGGGTACATATATGGAACCAGGGTAACCCATTTGGGGTCAGGGAGTACTTATAAAGGGGCTAGGGTAACTCAATTTGGGTTCAAGGAGTACATATATAGGACTAGGGTACCATACTTGGTGTCAGGGGGTACTTATAAAGAGGCTAGGGCAACTCACTTGGGGTCAGGGAGTACTTATAAAAGGGCTAGGGTAACTCACTTGGGGTAGGGAGTACTTATATGGGAGTAGGGTAACTCACTTGGGTTCAGGGAGTACTTATATGGGATTAGGGTAACTGGCTTTAGGTCAGGGAGTACCTATATGGTACTAGGGTAACTCACTTGGTCATCAGGGGGTACATATATGGAACCAGGGTAACCCACTTGGGGTCAGGGAGTACTTATAAAGGGGCTAGGGTAACTCAATTTGGGGTCAGGGAGTACTTATATAGGACTAGGGTACCATACTTGGGGTCAGGGAGTACTTATAAAGGGGCTAGGGCAACTCACTTGGGGTTAGGGAGTACTTATATGGGACTAGGGTAACTCTCTTGGGGTCAGGGAGCACTTATATGATACTAGGGTAACTCACTTGGGGTCAGGGAGTACTTATATGGGACCAGGGTAACTCACTTGGGGTCAGGGAGTACTTATATGCGACTAGGTTAACTCACTTAGGGTCACGGAGTACTTATATAGGACTAGGGTAACCCACTTGGGGTCAGGGAGTACTTATATGGGACTAGGGTAACTCACTTGGGGTCAGGTATTACTTATATAGGGGGTAGGGTAACTCATTTGGGGTCAGGGAGTACTTATATGGGACTAGGGTAACTCACTTGGGGTCAGGGAGTACTTATATGGGACTAGGGTAACTCACTTGGGTTCAGGGAGTACTTATATGGGACTAGGGTAACTCATTTGGGGTCAGGGAGTACTTATATGGGACCAGGGTAACCCACTTGGGGTCAGGGAGTATTTATAAAGGGGCTAGGGTAACTCACTTGGGGTCAGGGAGTACTTATATGGGCCTAGGGTAACTCACTTAGGGTCAGGGAGTACTTATATGGGACTAGGGTAACTCACTTGGGGTCAGGGAGTACTTATATGGGACTAGGGTAACTCGCTTTAGGTCAGGGAGTACTTATATAATACTAGGGTAACTCACTTGGGGTCAGGGAGTACTTATATGGAACCAGGGTAACCCACTTGGGGTCAGGGAGTATTTATAAAGGGGCTAGGGTAACTCACTTGGGGTCAGGGAGTACTTATATGGGCCTAGGGTAACTCACTTAGGGTCAGGGAGTACTTATATGGGACTAGGGTAACTCACTTGGGGTCAGGGAGTACTTATATGGGACTAGGGTAACTCACTTGGGGTCAGGGAGTACTTATATAGGGGGTAGGGTAACTCATTTGGGGTCAGGGTGTACTTATATGGGACTAGGGTACATCACTTGGGGTCAGGGAGTACTTATATAGGAGCTAAAGTGATTCACTTGGGGTCAGGGAGTACTTATATGGGACTAGGGTAACTCACTTGGGGTCAGGGAGTACTTATAAAGGGGCTAGGGTAACTCAAATTGGGGTCAGGGTGTACTTCTATAGGAGCTAAAGTAACTCACTTGGGGTCAGGGAGTACTTATATGGGACTAGGGTAACTCATTTAGGGCAGGGAGTACTTATTTGGGACTAGGGTAACTCACTTGGGTTCAGGGAGTACTTATATGGGACTAGGGTAACTCATTTAGGGCAGGGAGTACTTATTTGGGACTAGGGTAATTCACTTGGGGTCAGGGAGTACTTACATAGGGGGTAGGGTAACTCATTTGGGGTTAGGGAGTACTTATATGGGCCTAGGGTAACTCACTTAGGGTCAGGGATTACTTATATGGGACTAGGGTAACTCACTTGGGGTCAGGGTGTACTTCTATAGGAGGTAAAGTAACTCACTTGGGGTCAGGGAGTACTTATATGGGACTAGGGTAACTCATTTGGTGACAGGGAGTACTTATTTGGGAGTAGGGTAACTCACTTGGGGTCAGGGAGTACTTATATGGGACTAGGGTAACTCACTTGGGGTTAGGGAGTACTTATATGGGACTAGGGTAACTCATTTGCAGTCAGGGAGTACTTATATGGGACTGGGGTAACTCACTTGGGGTCAGGGAGTACTTATAAAGGGGCTAGGGTAACACATTTGGGGTCAGGTAGTACTTATATGGGACTAGGGTACCTCACTTGGGGTCAGGGAGTACTTATATGGGACTAGGGTAACTCACTTGGGGTCAGGGAGTACTTATATGGGACTTGGGTAACTCACTTGGGTTCAGGGAGTACTTATATAATACTAGGTTAGCTCACTTGGTGGTCAGGGAGTACTTATATGGAACCAGGGTAACCCACTTGGTGTCAGGGAGTACTTATAAAGGGGCTAGGGTAACACATTTGGGGTCAGGGAGTACTTATTTGGGCCTAGGTTAACTCATTTAGGGCAAGGAGTACTTATTTGGGACTAGGGTAACTCACTTGGGGTCAGGAAGTACTTATATGATACTAGGGTAACTCACTTGGGGTCAGGGAGTACTTATATGGGACTAGGGTAACTCACTTGGGGTCAGGGAGTACTTATATGCGACTAGGGTAACTCACTTAGGGTCACGGAGTACTTATATAGGACTAGGGTAACCCACTTGGGTTCAGGGAGTACTTATATGGGACTAGGGTAACTCACTTGGGGTCAGGTATTACTTATATAGGGGGTAGGGTAACTCATTTGGGGTCAGGGAGTACTTATTTGGGACTAGGGTAACTCACTTGGGGTCAGGGAGTACTTATATGGGACTAGGGTAACTCACTTGGGGTCAGGTAGTACTTATGTAGGGGGTAGGGTAACTCATTTGGGGTCAGGGAGTACTCATATGGAACCAGGGTAACCCACTTGGGGTCATGGAGTACTTATAAAGGGGCTAGGGTAACTCAATTTGGGGTCAGGGAGTACTTATTTAGGACTAGGGTACCATACTTGGGGTCAGGTAGTACTTATAAAGGGGCTAGGGCAACTCACTTGGGGTCAGGGAGTACTTATATGGGACTAGGGTAACTCACTTGGGGTTAGGGAGTACTTATATGGGACTAGGGTAACTCATTTGCAGTCAGGGAGTACTTATATGGGACTGGGGTAACTCACTTGGGGTCAGGGAGTACTTATAAAGGGGCTAGGGTAACACATTTGGGGTCAGGGAGTACTTATGAAGGGGCTAGGGCAACTCACTTGGGGTTAGGGAGTACTTATATGGGACTAGGGTAACTCTCTTGGGGTCAGGGAGCACTTATATGATACTAGGGTAACTCACTTGGGGTCAGGGAGTACTTATATGGGACCAGGGTAACTCACTTGGGGTCAGGGAGTACTTATATGCGACTAGGGTAACTCACTTAGGGTCACGGAGTACTTATATAGGACTAGGGTAACCCACTTGGGGTCAGGGAGTACTTATATGGGACTAGGGTAACTCACTTGGGGTCAGGTATTACTTATATAGGGGGTAGGGTAACTCATTTGGGGTCAGGGAGTACTTATATGGGACTAGGGTAACTCACTTGGGGTCAGGGAGTACTTATATGGGACTAGGGTAACTCACATGGGTTCAGGGAGTACTTAAATGGGACTAGGGTAACTCACTTTAGGTCAGGGAGTACTTATATGGTACTAGGGTAACTCACTTGGTGGTCAGGGGGTACATATATGGAACCAGGGTAACCCACTTGGGGTCAGGGAGTACTTATAAAGGGGCTAGGGTAACTCAATTTGGGGTCAGGGAGTACATATATTGGACTAGGATACCATACTTGGGGTCAGGGAGTACTTATTAAGGGGCTAGGGCAACTCACTTTGGGTCAGGGAGTACTTATATAGGGGGTAGGGTAACTCATTTGGGGTCAGGGAGTACTTATATGGGACTAGGGTAACTCGCTTTAGGTCAGGGAGTACTTATATGGTACTAGGGTAACTCACTTGGTCATCAGGGGGTACATATATGGAACCAGGGTAACCCACTTGTGGTCAGGGAGTACTTATAAAGGGGCTAGGGTAACTCAATTTGGGTTCAAGGAGTACTTATATAGGACTAGGGTACCATACTTGGTGTCAGGGGGTACTTATAAAGAGGCTAGGGCAACTCACTTGGGGTCAGGGAGTACTTATAAAAGGGCTAGGGTAACTCACTTGGGGTAGGGAGTACTTATATGGGAGTAGGGTAACTCACTTGGGTTCAGGGAGTACTTATATGGGATTAGGGTAACTGGCTTTAGGTCAGGGAGTACTTATATGGTACTAGGGTAACTCACTTTAGGTCAGGGAGTACTTATATGGTACTAGGGTAACTCACTTGGTCGTCAGGGGGTACATATATGGAACCAGGGTAACCCATTTGGGGTCAGGGAGTACTTATAAAGGGGCTAGGGTAACTCAACTTGGGTTCAAGGAGTACATATATAGGACTAGGGTACCATACTTGGTGTCAGGGGGTACTTATAAAGAGGCTAGGGCAACTCACTTGGGGTCAGGGAGTACTTATAAAAGGGCTAGGGTAACTCACTTGGGGTAGGGAGTACTTATATGGGAGTAGGGTAACTCACTTGGGTTCAGGGAGTACTTATATGGGATTAGGGTAACTGGCTTTAGGCCAGGGAGTACTTATATGGTACTAGGGTAACTCACTTTAGGTCAGGGAGTACTTATATGGTACTAGGGTAACTCACTTGGTCGTCAGGGGGTACATATATGGAACCAGGGTAACCCATTTGGGGTCAGGGAGTACTTATAAAGGGGCTAGGGTAACTCAATTTGGGTTCAAGGAGTACATATATAGGACTAGGGTACCATACTTGGTGTCAGGGGGTACTTATAAAGAGGCTAGGGCAACTCACTTGGGGTCAGGGAGTACTTATAAAAGGGCTAGGGTAACTCACTTGGGGTAGGGAGTACTTATATGGGAGTAGGGTAACTCACTTGGGTTCAGGGAGTACTTATATGGGATTAGGGTAACTGGCTTTAGGTCAGGGAGTACCTATATGGTACTAGGGTAACTCACTTGGTCATCAGGGGGTACATATATGGAACCAGGGTAACCCACTTGGGGTCAGGGAGTACTTATAAAGGGGCTAGGGTAACTCAATTTGGGGTCAGGGAGTACTTATATAGGACTAGGGTACCATACTTGGGGTCAGGGAGTACTTATAAAGGGGCTAGGGCAACTCACTTGGGGTTAGGGAGTACTTATATGGGACTAGGGTAACTCTCTTGGGGTCAGGGAGCACTTATATGATACTAGGGTAACTCACTTGGGGTCAGGGAGTACTTATATGGGACCAGGGTAACTCACTTGGGGTCAGGGAGTACTTATATGCGACTAGGTTAACTCACTTAGGGTCACGGAGTACTTATATAGGACTAGGGTAACCCACTTGGGGTCAGGGAGTACTTATATGGGACTAGGGTAACTCACTTGGGGTCAGGTATTACTTATATAGGGGGTAGGGTAACTCATTTGGGGTCAGGGAGTACTTATATGGGACTAGGGTAACTCACTTGGGGTCAGGGAGTACTTATATGGGACTAGGGTAACTCACTTGGGTTCAGGGAGTACTTATATGGGACTAGGGTAACTCATTTGGGGTCAGGGAGTACTTATATGGGACCAGGGTAACCCACTTGGGGTCAGGGAGTATTTATAAAGGGGCTAGGGTAACTCACTTGGGGTCAGGGAGTACTTATATGGGCCTAGGGTAACTCACTTAGGGTCAGGGAGTACTTATATGGGACTAGGGTAACTCACTTGGGGTCAGGGAGTACTTATATGGGACTAGGGTAACTCGCTTTAGGTCAGGGAGTACTTATATAATACTAGGGTAACTCACTTGGGGTCAGGGAGTACTTATATGGAACCAGGGTAACCCACTTGGGGTCAGGGAGTATTTATAAAGGGGCTAGGGTAACTCACTTGGGGTCAGGGAGTACTTATATGGGCCTAGGGTAACTCACTTAGGGTCAGGGAGTACTTATATGGGACTAGGGTAACTCACTTGGGGTCAGGGAGTACTTATATGGGACTAGGGTAACTCACTTGGGGTCAGGGAGTACTTATATAGGGGGTAGGGTAACTCATTTGGGGTCAGGGTGTACTTATATGGGACTAGGGTACATCACTTGGGGTCAGGGAGTACTTATATAGGAGCTAAAGTGATTCACTTGGGGTCAGGGAGTACTTATATGGGACTAGGGTAACTCACTTGGGGTCAGGGAGTACTTATAAAGGGGCTAGGGTAACTCAAATTGGGGTCAGGGTGTACTTCTATAGGAGCTAAAGTAACTCACTTGGGGTCAGGGAGTACTTATATGGGACTAGGGTAACTCATTTAGGGCAGGGAGTACTTATTTGGGACTAGGGTAACTCACTTGGGTTCAGGGAGTACTTATATGGGACTAGGGTAACTCATTTAGGGCAGGGAGTACTTATTTGGGACTAGGGTAATTCACTTGGGGTCAGGGAGTACTTACATAGGGGGTAGGGTAACTCATTTGGGGTTAGGGAGTACTTATATGGGCCTAGGGTAACTCACTTAGGGTCAGGGATTACTTATATGGGACTAGGGTAACTCACTTGGGGTCAGGGTGTACTTCTATAGGAGGTAAAGTAACTCACTTGGGGTCAGGGAGTACTTATATGGGACTAGGGTAACTCATTTGGTGACAGGGAGTACTTATTTGGGAGTAGGGTAACTCACTTGGGGTCAGGGAGTACTTATATGGGACTAGGGTAACTCACTTGGGGTTAGGGAGTACTTATATGGGACTAGGGTAACTCATTTGCAGTCAGGGAGTACTTATATGGGACTGGGGTAACTCACTTGGGGTCAGGGAGTACTTATAAAGGGGCTAGGGTAACACATTTGGGGTCAGGTAGTACTTATATGGGACTAGGGTACCTCACTTGGGGTCAGGGAGTACTTATATGGGACTAGGGTAACTCACTTGGGGTCAGGGAGTACTTATATGGGACTTGGGTAACTCACTTGGGTTCAGGGAGTACTTATATAATACTAGGTTAGCTCACTTGGTGGTCAGGGAGTACTTATATGGAACCAGGGTAACCCACTTGGTGTCAGGGAGTACTTATAAAGGGGCTAGGGTAACACATTTGGGGTCAGGGAGTACTTATTTGGGCCTAGGTTAACTCATTTAGGGCAAGGAGTACTTATTTGGGACTAGGGTAACTCACTTGGGGTCAGGAAGTACTTATATGATACTAGGGTAACTCACTTGGGGTCAGGGAGTACTTATATGGGACTAGGGTAACTCACTTGGGGTCAGGGAGTACTTATATGCGACTAGGGTAACTCACTTAGGGTCACGGAGTACTTATATAGGACTAGGGTAACCCACTTGGGTTCAGGGAGTACTTATATGGGACTAGGGTAACTCACTTGGGGTCAGGTATTACTTATATAGGGGGTAGGGTAACTCATTTGGGGTCAGGGAGTACTTATTTGGGACTAGGGTAACTCACTTGGGGTCAGGGAGTACTTATATGGGACTAGGGTAACTCACTTGGGGTCAGGTAGTACTTATGTAGGGGGTAGGGTAACTCATTTGGGGTCAGGGAGTACTCATATGGAACCAGGGTAACCCACTTGGGGTCATGGAGTACTTATAAAGGGGCTAGGGTAACTCAATTTGGGGTCAGGGAGTACTTATTTAGGACTAGGGTACCATACTTGGGGTCAGGTAGTACTTATAAAGGGGCTAGGGCAACTCACTTGGGGTCAGGGAGTACTTATATGGGACTAGGGTAACTCACTTGGGGTTAGGGAGTACTTATATGGGACTAGGGTAACTCATTTGCAGTCAGGGAGTACTTATATGGGACTGGGGTAACTCACTTGGGGTCAGGGAGTACTTATAAAGGGGCTAGGGTAACACATTTGGGGTCAGGGAGTACTTATGAAGGGGCTAGGGCAACTCACTTGGGGTTAGGGAGTACTTATATGGGACTAGGGTAACTCTCTTGGGGTCAGGGAGCACTTATATGATACTAGGGTAACTCACTTGGGGTCAGGGAGTACTTATATGGGACCAGGGTAACTCACTTGGGGTCAGGGAGTACTTATATGCGACTAGGGTAACTCACTTAGGGTCACGGAGTACTTATATAGGACTAGGGTAACCCACTTGGGGTCAGGGAGTACTTATATGGGACTAGGGTAACTCACTTGGGGTCAGGTATTACTTATATAGGGGGTAGGGTAACTCATTTGGGGTCAGGGAGTACTTATATGGGACTAGGGTAACTCACTTGGGGTCAGGGAGTACTTATATGGGACTAGGGTAACTCACTTGGGTTCAGGGAGTACTTATATGGGACTAGGGTAACTCACTTGGTGGTCAGGGGGTACATATATGGAACCAGGGTAACCCACTTGGGGTCATGGAGTACTTATAAAGGGGCTAGGGTAACTCAATTTGGGGTCAGGGAGTACTTATTTAGGACTAGGGTACCATACTTGGGGTCAGGTAGTACTTATAAAGGGGCTAGGGCAACTCACTTGGGGTCAGGGAGTACTTATATGGGACTAGGGTAACTCACTTGGGGTTAGGGAGTACTTATATGGGACTAGGGTAACTCATTTGCAGTCAGGGAGTACTTATATGGGACTGGGGTAACTCACTTGGGGTCAGGGAGTACTTATAAAGGGGCTAGGGTAACACATTTGGGGTCAGGTAGTACTTATATGGGACTAGGGTACCTCACTTGGGGTCAGGGAGTACTTATATGGGACTAGGGTAACTCACTTGGGGTCAGGGAGTACTTATATGGGACTTGGGTAACTCACTTGGGTTCAGGGAGTACTTATATAATACTAGGTTAGCTCACTTGGTGGTCAGGGAGTACTTATATGGAACCAGGGTAACCCACTTGGTGTCAGGGAGTACTTATAAAGGGGCTAGGGTAACACATTTGGGGTCAGGGAGTACTTATTTGGGCCTAGGTTAACTCATTTAGGGCAAGGAGTACTTATTTGGGACTAGGGTAACTCACTTGGGGTCAGGAAGTACTTATATGATACTAGGGTAACTCACTTGGGGTCAGGGAGTACTTATATGGGACTAGGGTAACTCACTTGGGGTCAGGGAGTACTTATATGCGACTAGGGTAACTCACTTAGGGTCACGGAGTACTTATATAGGACTAGGGTAACCCACTTGGGTTCAGGGAGTACTTATATGGGACTAGGGTAACTCACTTGGGGTCAGGTATTACTTATATAGGGGGTAGGGTAACTCATTTGGGGTCAGGGAGTACTTATTTGGGACTAGGGTAACTCACTTGGGGTCAGGGAGTACTTATATGGGACTAGGGTAACTCACTTGGGGTCAGGTAGTACTTATGTAGGGGGTAGGGTAACTCATTTGGGGTCAGGGAGTACTTATATGGGACTAGGGTAACTCACTTGTGGTCAGGGAGTACTTATAAAAGGGCTAGGGTAACTCACTTGGGGTAGGGAGTACTTATATGGGACTAGGGTAACTCACATGGGTTCAGGGAGTACTTAAATGGGACTAGGGTAACTCACTTTAGGTCAGGGAGTACTTATATGGTACTAGGGTAACTCACTTGGTGGTCAGGGGGTACATATATGGAACCAGGGTAACCCACTTGGGGTCAGGGAGTACTTATAAAGGGGCTAGGGTAACTCAATTTGGGGTCAGGGAGTACATATATTGGACTAGGATACCATACTTGGGGTCAGGGAGTACTTATTAAGGGGCTAGGGCAACTCACTTTGGGTCAGGGAGTACTTATATAGGGGGTAGGGTAACTCATTTGGGGTCAGGGAGTACTTATATGGGACTAGGGTAACTCGCTTTAGGTCAGGGAGTACTTATATGGTACTAGGGTAACTCACTTGGTCATCAGGGGGTACATATATGGAACCAGGGTAACCCACTTGTGGTCAGGGAGTACTTATAAAGGGGCTAGGGTAACTCAATTTGGGTTCAAGGAGTACTTATATAGGACTAGGGTACCATACTTGGTGTCAGGGGGTACTTATAAAGAGGCTAGGGCAACTCACTTGGGGTCAGGGAGTACTTATAAAAGGGCTAGGGTAACTCACTTGGGGTAGGGAGTACTTATATGGGAGTAGGGTAACTCACTTGGGTTCAGGGAGTACTTATATGGGATTAGGGTAACTGGCTTTAGGTCAGGGAGTACTTATATGGTACTAGGGTAACTCACTTTAGGTCAGGGAGTACTTATATGGTACTAGGGTAACTCACTTGGTCGTCAGGGGGTACATATATGGAACCAGGGTAACCCATTTGGGGTCAGGGAGTACTTATAAAGGGGCTAGGGTAACTCAATTTGGGTTCAAGGAGTACATATATAGGACTAGGGTACCATACTTGGTGTCAGGGGGTACTTATAAAGAGGCTAGGGCAACTCACTTGGGGTCAGGGAGTACTTATAAAAGGGCTAGGGTAACTCACTTGGGGTAGGGAGTACTTATATGGGAGTAGGGTAACTCACTTGGGTTCAGGGAGTACTTATATGGGATTAGGGTAACTGGCTTTAGGCCAGGGAGTACTTATATGGTACTAGGGTAACTCACTTTAGGTCAGGGAGTACTTATATGGTACTAGGGTAACTCACTTGGTCGTCAGGGGGTACATATATGGAACCAGGGTAACCCATTTGGGGTCAGGGAGTACTTATAAAGGGGCTAGGGTAACTCAATTTGGGTTCAAGGAGTACATATATAGGACTAGGGTACCATACTTGGTGTCAGGGGGTACTTATAAAGAGGCTAGGGCAACTCACTTGGGGTCAGGGAGTACTTATAAAAGGGCTAGGGTAACTCACTTGGGGTAGGGAGTACTTATATGGGAGTAGGGTAACTCACTTGGGTTCAGGGAGTACTTATATGGGATTAGGGTAACTGGCTTTAGGTCAGGGAGTACCTATATGGTACTAGGGTAACTCACTTGGTCATCAGGGGGTACATATATGGAACCAGGGTAACCCACTTGGGGTCAGGGAGTACTTATAAAGGGGCTAGGGTAACTCAATTTGGGGTCAGGGAGTACTTATATAGGACTAGGGTACCATACTTGGGGTCAGGGAGTACTTATAAAGGGGCTAGGGCAACTCACTTGGGGTTAGGGAGTACTTATATGGGACTAGGGTAACTCTCTTGGGGTCAGGGAGCACTTATATGATACTAGGGTAACTCACTTGGGGTCAGGGAGTACTTATATGGGACCAGGGTAACTCACTTGGGGTCAGGGAGTACTTATATGCGACTAGGTTAACTCACTTAGGGTCACGGAGTACTTATATAGGACTAGGGTAACCCACTTGGGGTCAGGGAGTACTTATATGGGACTAGGGTAACTCACTTGGGGTCAGGTATTACTTATATAGGGGGTAGGGTAACTCATTTGGGGTCAGGGAGTACTTATATGGGACTAGGGTAACTCACTTGGGGTCAGGGAGTACTTATATGGGACTAGGGTAACTCACTTGGGTTCAGGGAGTACTTATATGGGACTAGGGTAACTCATTTGGGGTCAGGGAGTACTTATATGGGACCAGGGTAACCCACTTGGGGTCAGGGAGTATTTATAAAGGGGCTAGGGTAACTCACTTGGGGTCAGGGAGTACTTATATGGGCCTAGGGTAACTCACTTAGGGTCAGGGAGTACTTATATGGGACTAGGGTAACTCACTTGGGGTCAGGGAGTACTTATATGGGACTAGGGTAACTCGCTTTAGGTCAGGGAGTACTTATATAATACTAGGGTAACTCACTTGGGGTCAGGGAGTACTTATATGGAACCAGGGTAACCCACTTGGGGTCAGGGAGTATTTATAAAGGGGCTAGGGTAACTCACTTGGGGTCAGGGAGTACTTATATGGGCCTAGGGTAACTCACTTAGGGTCAGGGAGTACTTATATGGGACTAGGGTAACTCACTTGGGGTCAGGGAGTACTTATATGGGACTAGGGTAACTCACTTGGGGTCAGGGAGTACTTATATAGGGGGTAGGGTAACTCATTTGGGGTCAGGGTGTACTTATATGGGACTAGGGTACATCACTTGGGGTCAGGGAGTACTTATATAGGAGCTAAAGTGATTCACTTGGGGTCAGGGAGTACTTATATGGGACTAGGGTAACTCACTTGGGGTCAGGGAGTACTTATAAAGGGGCTAGGGTAACTCAAATTGGGGTCAGGGTGTACTTCTATAGGAGCTAAAGTAACTCACTTGGGGTCAGGGAGTACTTATATGGGACTAGGGTAACTCATTTAGGGCAGGGAGTACTTATTTGGGACTAGGGTAACTCACTTGGGTTCAGGGAGTACTTATATGGGACTAGGGTAACTCATTTAGGGCAGGGAGTACTTATTTGGGACTAGGGTAATTCACTTGGGGTCAGGGAGTACTTACATAGGGGGTAGGGTAACTCATTTGGGGTTAGGGAGTACTTATATGGGCCTAGGGTAACTCACTTAGGGTCAGGGATTACTTATATGGGACTAGGGTAACTCACTTGGGGTCAGGGTGTACTTCTATAGGAGGTAAAGTAACTCACTTGGGGTCAGGGAGTACTTATATGGGACTAGGGTAACTCATTTGGTGACAGGGAGTACTTATTTGGGAGTAGGGTAACTCACTTGGGTTCAGGGAGTACTTATATGGGACTAGGGTAACTCACTTGGGGTCATGGAGTACTTATATAGGGGGTAGGGTAACTCATTTGGGGTCAGGGAGTACTTATATGGGACTAGGGTACATCACTTGGGGTCAGGGAGTACTTATATAGGAGCTAAAGTGTTTCACTTGGGGTCAGGGAGTACTTATATGGGACTAGGGTAACTCACTTGGGGTCAGGGAGTACTAATAAAGGGGCTAGGATAACTCACTTGGGGTCAGGGTGTAATTATATGTGACTTGGGTAACTCACTTGGGTTCAGGGAGTACTTATATGGGACTAGGGTAACTCGCTCTAGGTCAGGAAGTACATATATAATACTAGGGTAACTCAATGGGTGGTCAGGGAGTGCTTATATGGAACCAGGGAAACCCACTTGGGGTTAGGGTGTACTTATAAAGGGGCTAGGGTAACTCATTTGGGGTCAGGGAGTACTTATATGGGACTAGGGTACTCACTTGGGGTCAGGGTGTACTTCTATAGGAGCTAAAGTAACTCACTTGGGGTCAGGGAGTACTTATATGGGACTAGGGTAACTCATTTAGGGCAGGGAGTACTTATTTGGGACTAGGGTAACTCACTTGGGTTCAGGGAGTAATTATATGGGACTAGGGTAACTCATTTAGGGCAGGGAGTACTTATATGGGACTAGGGTAACTCTCTTGGGGTCAGGGAGCACTTATATGATACTAGGGTAACTCACTTGGGGTCAGGGAGTACTTATATGGGACCAGGGTAACTCACTTGGGGTCAGGGAGTACTTATATGCGACTAGGGTAACTCACTTAGGGTCACGGAGTACTTATATAGGACTAGGGTAACCCACTTGGGGTCAGGGAGTACTTATATGGGACTAGGGTAACTCACTTGGGGTCAGGTATTACTTATATAGGGGGTAGGGTAACTCATTTGGGGTCAGGGAGTACTTATATGGGACTAGGGTAACTCATTTGCAGTCAGGGAGTACTTATATGGGACTAGGGTAACTCACTTGGGGTCAGGGAGTACTTATATGGGACTAGGGTAACTCACTTGGGGTCAGGGAGTACTTATATGGGACCAGGGTAACTCACTTGGGGTCAGAAAGTACTTATATGGGACTAGGGTAACTCACTTGGGGTTAGGGAGTACTTATATGGGACTAGGGTAACTCATTTGCAGTCAGGGAGTACTTATATGGGACTGGGGTAACTCACTTGGGGTCAGGGAGTACTTATAAAGGGGCTAGGGTAACACATTTGGGGTCAGGGAGTACTTATTTGGGCCTAGGTTAACTCATTTAGGGCAAGGAGTACTTATTTGGGACTAGGGTAACTCACTTGGGGTCAGGAAGTACTTATATGATACTAGGGTAACTCACTTGGGGTCAGGGAGTACTAATATGGGACTAGGGTAACTCACTTGGGGTCAGGGAGTACTTATATGCGACTAGGGTAACTCACTTAGGGTCACGGAGTACTTATATAGGACTAGGGTAACCCACTTGGGGTCAGGGAGTACTTATATGGGACTAGGGTAACTCACTTGGGGTCAGGTATTACTTATATAGGGGGTAGGGTAACCCATTTGGGGTCAGGGAGTACTTATTTGGGACTAGGGTAACTCACTTGGGGTCAGGGAGTACTTATATGGGACTAGGGTAACTCACTTGGGGTCAGGTAGTACTTATGTAGGGGGTAGGGTAACTCATTTGGGGTCAGGGAGTACTTATATGGGACTAGGGTAACTCACTTGTGGTCAGGGAGTACTTATAAAAGGGCTAGGGTAACTCACTTGGGGTAGGGAGTACTTATATGGGACTAGGGTACCTCACATGGGTTCAGGGAGTACTTAAATGGGACTAGGGTAACTCACTTTAGGTCAGGGAGTACTTATATGGTACTAGGGTAACTCACTTGGTGGTCAGGGGGTACATATATGGAACCAGGGTAACCCACTTGGGGTCAGGGAGTACTTATAAAGGGGCTAGGGTAACTCAATTTGGGGTAAGGGAGTACATATATTGGACTAGGATACCATACTTGGGGTCAGGGAGTACTTATAAAGGGGCTAGGGCAACTCACTTTGGGTCAGGGAGTACTTATATAGGGGGTAGGGTAACTCATTTGGGGTCAGGGAGTACTTATATGGGACTAGGGTAACTCGCTTTAGGTCAGTGAGTACTTATATGGTACTAGGGTAACTCACTTGGTCGTCAGGGGGTACATATATGGAACCAGGGTAACCCACTTGTGGTCAGGGAGTACTTATAAAGGGGCTAGGGTAACTCAATTTGGGTTCAAGGAGTACTTATATAGGACTAGGGTACCATACTTGGTGTCAGGGGGTACTTATAAAGAGGCTAGGGCAACTCACTTGGGGTCAGGGAGTACTTATAAAAGGGCTAGGGTAACTCACTTGGGGTAGGGAGTACTTATATGGGAGTAGGGTAACTCACTTGGGTTCAGGGAGTACTTATATGGGATTAGGGTAACTGGCTTTAGGTCAGGGAGTACCTATATGGTACTAGGGTAACTCACTTGGTCATCAGGGGGTACATATATGGAACCAGGGTAACCCACTTGGGGTCAGGGAGTACTTATAAAGGGGCTAGGGTAACTCAATTTGGGGTCAGGGAGTACTTATATAGGACTAGGGTACCATACTTGGGGTCAGGGAGTACTTATAAAGGGGCTAGGGCAACTCACTTGGGGTTAGGGATTACTTATATGGGACTAGGGTAACTCTCTTGGGGTCAGGGAGCACTTATATGATACTAGGGTAACTCACTTGGGGTCAGGGAGTACTTATATGGGACCAGGGTAACTCAATTGGGGTCAGGGAGTACTTATATGCGACTAGGTTAACTCACTTAGGGTCACGGAGTACTTACATAGGACTAGGGTAACCCACTTGGGGTCAGGGAGTACTTATATGGGACTAGGGTAACTCACTTGGGGTCAGGTATTACTTATATAGGGGGTAGGGTAACTCATTTGGGGTCAGGGAGTACTTATATGGGACTAGGGTAACTCACTTGGGGTCAGGGAGTACTTATATGGGACTAGAGTAACTCACTTGGGTTCAGGGAGTACTTATATGGTACTAGGGTAACTCACTTGGTGGTCAGGGGGTACATATATGGAACCAGGGTAACCCACTTGGGGTCATGGAGTACTTATAAAGGGGCTAGGGTAACTCAATTTGGGGTCAGGGAGTACTTATATAGGACTAGGGTACCATACTTGGGGTCAGGTAGTACTTATAAAGGGGCTAGGGCAACTCACTTGGGGTCAGGGAGTACTTATATGGGACTAGGGTAACTCACTTGGGGTTAGGGAGTACTTATAAAGGGGCTAGGGTAACTCATTTGGGGTCAGGTAGTACTTATATGGGACTAGGGTACCTCACTTGGGGTCAGGGAGTACTTATATGGGACTAGGGTAACTCACTTGGGGTCTGGGAGTACTTAAATGGGACTAGGGTAACTCACTTGGGGTCAGAGATTACTTATAAAGGGGCTAGGGTAACTCACTTGGGGTCAGGTGGTACTTATATGGGACTTGGGTAACTCACTTGGGTTCAGGGAGTACTTATATAATACTAGGGTAACTCACTTGGTGGTCAGGGAGTACTTATATGGAACCAGGGTAACCCACTTGGTGTCAGGGAGTACTTATAAAGGGGCTAGGGTAACTCACTTGGGGTCAGGGAGTACTTATATGCGACTAGGGTAACTCACTTAGGGTCAGGGAGTACCTATATGGTACTAGGGTAACTCACTTGGTCATCAGGGGGTACATATATGGAACCAGGGTAACCCACTTGGGGTCAGGTAGTACTTATAAAGGGGCTAGGGTAACTCAATTTGGGGTCAGGGAGTACTTATATAGGACTAGGGTACCATACTTGGGGTCAGGGAGTACTTATAAAGGGGCTAGGGCAACTCACTTGGGGTTAGGGATTACTTATATGGGACTAGGGTAACTCTCTTGGGGTCAGGGAGCACTTATATGATACTAGGGTAACTCACTTGGGGTCAGGGAGTACTTATATGGGACCAGGGTAACTCAATTGGGGTCAGGGAGTACTTATATGCGACTAGGTTAACTCACTTAGGGTCACGGAGTACTTATATAGGACTAGGGTAACCCACTTGGGGTCAGGGAGTACTTATATGGGACTAGGGTAACTCACTTGGGGTCAGGTATTACTTATATAGGGGGTAGGGTAACTCATTTGGGGTCAGGGAGTACTTATATGGGACTAGGGTAACTCACTTGGGGTCAGGGAGTACTTATATGGGACTAGGGTAACTCACTTGGGTTCAGGGAGTACTTATATGGTACTAGGGTAACTCACTTGGTGGTCAGGGGGTACATATATGGAACCAGGGTAACCCACTTGGGGTCATGGAGTACTTATAAAGGGGCTAGGGTAACTCAATTTGGGGTCAGGGAGTACTTATATAGGACTAGGGTACCATACTTGGGGTCAGGTAGTACTTATAAAGGGGCTAGGGCAACTCACTTGGGGTCAGGGAGTACTTATATGGGACTAGGGTAACTCACTTGAGGTTAGGGAGTACTTATAAAGGGGCTAGGGTAACTCATTTGGGGTCAGGTAGTACTTATATGGTACTAGGTTAACTCACTTGGTGGTCAGGGGGTACATATATGGAACCAGGGTAACCCACTTGGGGTCAGGGAGTACTTATAAAGGGGCTAGGGCAACTCACTTTGGGTCAGGGAGTACATATATGGGACTAGGGTAACTCTCTTGGGGTCAGGGAGTACTTATATGACACTAGGGTAACTCACTTGGGGTCAGGGAGTACTTATATGGGACTAGGGTAACTCACTTGGGGCCAGGGAGTACTTATATGCGACTAGGGTAACTCACTTAGGGTCACGGAGTACTTATATGGGACTAGGGTAATTCACTTGCGGTCAGGGAGTGCTTCTATAGGAGCTAAAGTAACTCACTTGGGGTCAGGGAGTACTTATATGGGACTAGGGCAGCTCACTTGGGGTCAGGTAGTACTTATATAGGGTGTAGGGTAACTCACTTAGGGTCAGGGAGTACTTATATGGGACTAGGGTAACTCACTTGGGGTCAGGGAGTACTTATATGGGACTAGGGTACATCACTTGGGGTCAGGGAGTACTTATATAGGAGCTAAAGTGATTCACTTGGGGTCAGGGAGTACTTATATGGGACTAGGGTAACTCACTTGGGGTCTGGGAGTACTTAAATGGGACTAGGGTAACTCACTTGGGGTCAGAGATTACTTATAAAGGGGCTAGGGTAACTCACTTGGGGTCAGGTGGTACTTATATGGGACTTGGGTAACTCACTTGGGTTCAGGGAGTACTTATATAATACTAGGGTAACTCACTTGGTGGTCAGGGAGTACTTATATGGAACCAGGGTAACCCACTTGGTGTCAGAGAGTACTTATAAAGGGGCTAGGGTAACTCATTTGGGGTCAGGGAGTACTTATTTGGGCCTAGGTTAACTCATTTAGGGCAAGGAGTACTTATTTGGGACTAGGGTAACTCACTTGGGGTCAGGGAGTACTTATATGATACTAGGGTAACTCACTTGGGGTCAGGGAGTACTTATATGGGACTAGGGTAACTCACTTGGGGTCAGGGAGTACTTATATGCGACTAGGGTAACTCACTTAGGGTCACGGAGTACTTATATAGGACTAGGGTAACCCACTTGGGGTCAGGGAGTACTTATATGGGACTAGGGTAACTCACTTGGGGTCAGGTATTACTTATATAGGGGGTAGGGTAACTCATTTGGGGTCAGGGAGTACTTATTTGGGACTAGGGTAACTCACTTGGGGTCAGGGAGTACTTATATGGGACTAGGGTAACTCACTTGGGGTCAGGTAGTACTTATGTAGGGGGTAGGGTAACTCATTTGGGGTCAGGGAGTACTTATATGGGACTAGGGTAACTCACTTGTGGTCAGGGAGTACTTATAAAATGGCTAGGGTAACTCACTTGGGGTAGGGAGTAGTTATATGGGACTAGGGTAACTCACATGGGTTCAGGGAGTACTTAAATGGGACTAGGGTAACTCACTTTAGGTCAGGGAGTACTTATATGGTACTAGGGTAACTCACTTGGTGGTCAGGGGGTACACATATGGAACCAGGGTAACCCACTTGGGGTCAGGGAGTACTTATAAAGGGGCTAGGGCAACTCACTTTGGGTCAGGGAGTACATATATGGGACTAGGGTAACTCTCTTGGGGTCAGGGAGTACTTATATGACACTAGGGTAACTCACTTGGGGTCAGGGAGTACTTATATGGGACTAGGGTAACTCACTTGGGGCCAGGGAGTACTTATATGCGACTAGGGTAACTCACTTAGGGTCACGGAGTACTTATATAGGGTGTAGGGTAACTCACTTAGGGTCAGGGAGTACTTATATGGGACTAGGGTAACTCACTTGGGGTCAGGGAGTACTTATATGGTACTAGGGTAACTCACTTGGGGTCAGGGAGTACTTATATAGGGGGTAGGGTAACTCATTTGGGGTCAGGGAGTACTTATATGGGACTAGGGTACATCACTTGGGGTCAGGGAGTACTTATATAGGAGCTAAAGTGATTCACTTGGGGTCAGGGAGTACTTATATGGGACTAGGGTAACTCACTTGGGGTCAGGGAGTACTTATAAAGGGGCTAGGGTAACTCAATTTGGGGTCAGGGTGTACTTAAATGGGACTAGGGTAACTCACTTGGGGTCAGGGATTACTTATAAAGGTGCTAGGGTAACTCACTTGGGGTCAGGGAGTACTTATATGGGACTTGGGTAACTCACTTGGGTTCAGGGAGTACTTATATGGGACTAGGGTAACTCGCTTTAGGTCAGGGAGTACTTATATAATACTAGGGTAACTCACTTGGGGTCAGGGAGTACTTCTATAGGAGCTAAAGTGATTCACTTGGGGTCAGGGAGTACTTATATGGGACTAGGGTAACTCACTTCGGGTCAGGGAGTACTTATAAAGGGGCTAGGGTAACTCACTTGGGGTCAGGGAGTAATTATATGGGACTAGGGTAACTCATTTGGGGTCAGGGTTTACTTAAATGGGACTAGGGTAACTCACTTGGGGTCAGGGATTACTTATAAAGGTGCTAGGGTAACTCACTTGGGGTCAGGGAGTACTTATATGGGACTAGGGTAACTCATTTGTGGTCAGGGAGTACTTATATGGGACTAGGGTAACTCATTTGGGGTCAGGGAGTACTTATAAAGGGGCTAGGGTAACTCACTTGTGGTCAGGGAGTACTTATATAGGAGCTAAAGTGACTCACTTGGGGTCAGGGAGTAATTATATGGGACTAGGGTAACTCATTTGGGGTCAGGGTGTACTTAAATGGGACTAGGGTAACTCACTTGCGGTCAGGGATTACTTATAAAGGTGCTAGGGTAACTCACTTGGGGTCAGGGAGTACTTATATGGGACTTGGGTAACTCACTTGGGTTCAGGGAGTACTTATATGGGACTAGGGTAACTCGCTTTAGGTCAGGGAGTACTTATATAATACTAGGGTAACTCACTTGGGGTCAGGGAGTACTTATATGGAACCAGGGTACATCACTTGGGGTCAGGGAGTACTTATATAGGAGCTAAAGTGATTCACTTGGGGTCAGGGAGTACTTATATGGGACTAGGGTAACTCACTTGGGGTCAGGGAGTACTTATAAAGAGGCTAGGATAGCTAACTTGGGGTAAGGGATTGCTTATATAGGGGCTAGGGTAACTCACTTGGGGTCAGGGAGTACCTCTATGGGATAGGGGTAACTCACTTGGGGGCTGGGAGTACTTCTAAGGGACTAGGGTAACTCACTTGGGTTCTGGGAGTACTTATATGGGACTAAGGTAATTCACTTGGGGTCAGGGAGTACTTATATAGGGGGTAGGGTAACTCATTTGGGGTTAGGGAGTACTTATATGGGCCTAGGGTAACTCACTTAGGGTCAGGGATTACTTATATGGGACTAGGGTAACTCACTTGGGGTCAGGGTGTACTTCTATAGGAGGTAAAGTAACTCACTTGGGGTCAGGGAGTACTTATATGGGACTAGGGTAATTCATTTGGTGTCAGGGAGTACTTATTTGGGAGTAGGGTAACTCACTTGGGGTCAGGGAGTACTTATATGGGACTAGGGTAACTCACTTGGGGTCATGGAGTACTTATATAGGGGGTAGGGTAACTCATTTGGGGTCAGGGAGTACTTATATGGGACTAGGGTAACTCACTTGGGGTCAGGGGGTACTTATAAAAGGGCTGGGGTAACTCACTTGGGGTAGGGAGTACTTATATGGGACTAGGGTAACTCGATTTAGGTCAGGGAGTACTTCTATGGTACTAGGGTAACTCACTTGGTGGTCAGGGGGTACATATATGGAACCAGGGTATCCCACTTGGGGTCAGGGAGTACTTATAGAGGGGCTAGGGTAACTCAATTTGGGGTCAGGGAGTACTTATATAGGACTAGGGTACCATACTTGGGGTCAGGGAGTACTTATAAAGGGGCTAGGGCAACTCACTAGGGGTCAGGGAGTACTTATATGGGACTAGGGTAACTCACTTGGGGTCAGGGAGTACTTATATGGGACTAGGGTAACTCATTTGGTGTCAGGGAGTACTTATTTGGGACTAGGGTAACTCACTTGGGGTCAGGGAGTACTTATATGGGACTAGGGTAACTCACTTGGGGTCAGGGAGTACTTATATTGGACTAGGGTAACTCACTTGGGGTCATGGAGTACTTATATAGGGGGTAGGGTAACTCATTTGGGGTCAGGGAGTACTTATATGGGACTAGGGTACATCACTTGGGGTCAGGGAGTACGTATATAGGAGCTAAAGTGATTCACTTGGGGTCAGGGAGTACTTATATGGGACTAGGGTAACTCACTTGGGGTCAGGGTGTAATTATATGGGACTTGGGTAACTCACTTGGGTTCAGGGAGTACTTATATGGGACTAGGGTAACTCGCTTTAGGTCAGGAAGTACATATATAATACTAGGGTAACTCAATGGGTGGTCAGGGAGTGCTTATATGGAACCAGGGAAACCCACTTGGGGTTAGGGTGTACTTATAAAGGGGCTAGAGTAACTCATTTGGGGTCAGGGAGTACTTATATGGGACTAGGGTAACTCACTTGGGGTCAGGGAGTACTTATAAAGGGGCTAGGGTAACTCAATTTGGGGTCAGGGAGTACTTATATAGGACTAGGTTTCCATACTTGGGGTCAGGGAGTACTTTAATGGGACCAGGGTAACTCACTTAGGGACATGGAGTACTTATAAATGGGCTAGGGTAACTCACTTGGGGTGAGGGAGTACTTATAAAGGCGCTAGGTAACTCATTTGGGGTCAGGGAGTACTTATATGGGACTAGGGTAACTCATTTAGGGCAGGGAGTACTTATTTGGGACTAGGGTAACTCACTTGGGGTCAGGGAGTACTTCTATGGGACTAGGGTAACTCATTTGGTGTCAGGGAGTACTTATTTGGGACTAGGGTAACTCACTTGGGGTCAGGGAGTACTTATATGGGACTAGGGTAACTCACTTGGGGTCATGGAGTACTTATATAGGGGGTAGGGTAACTCATTTGGGGTCAGGGAGTACTTATATGGGACTAGGGTACATCACTTGGGCTCAGGGAGTACTTATATAGGAGCTAAAGTGATTCACTTGGGGTCAGGGAGTACTTATATGGGACTAGGGTAACTCACTTGGGGTCAGGGAGTACTTATAAAGGGGCTAGGGTAATTCAATTTGGGGTCAGGGAGTACTTATATAGGACTAGGTTTCCATACTTGGGGTCAGGGAGTACTTTAATGGGACCAGGGTAACTCACTTGGGGCATGGAGTACTTATAAATGGGCTAGGGTAACTCACTTGGGGTGAGGGAGTACTTATAAAGGCGCTAGGTAACTCATTTGGGGTCAGGGAGTACTTATATGGGACTAGGGTAACTCATTTAGGGCAGGGAGTACTTATTTGGGACTAGGGTAACTCACTTGGGGTCAGGAAGTACTTATATGGGACTAGGGTAACTCACTTGGGGTCAGGGAGTACTTATTTAGGGGGTAGGGTAACTCATTTGGGGTCAGGGAGTACTTATATGGGACTAGGGTACATCACTTGGGGTCAGGGAGTACTTATATAGGAGCTAAAGTGATTCACATGGGGTCAGGGAGTACTTATATGGGACTAGAGTAACTCACTTGGGGTCAGGGAGTACTTATAAAGGGGCTAGGGTTACTCATTTGGGGTCAGGGAGTACTTATATGGGACTAGGGTAACTCATTTGAGGTCAGGGAGTACTTATATGGGACTAGGGTAACTCACTTGGGGTCAGGGATTACTTATAAAGCGGCTAGGGTAACTTACTTGGGGTCAGGGAGTACTTATATGGGACTTGGGTAACTCACTTGGGTTCAGGGAGTACTTATATGGGACTAGGGTAACTCGCTTTAGGTCAGGGAGTACTTATATAATACTAGGGTAACTCACTTGGGGTCAGGGAGTACTTATATGGAACCAGGGTAACCCACTTGGGGTCAGGGAGTATTTATAAAGGGGCTAGGGTAACTCACTTGGGGTCAGGGAGTACTTATATGCGACTAGAGTAACTCACGTGGGGTCAGGGTGTACTTATATGATACTAGGGTAACTCACTTGGGGTCAGGGAGTACTTATATGCTACTGGGGTAACTCACTTAGGGTCACGGAGTACTTATATGGAACTAGGGTAACTCACTTGGGGTCAGGGAGTACATCTATAGGAGCTAAAGTAACTCACTTGGGGTCAGGGTGTACTTATATGATACTAGGGTAACTCACTTGGGGTCAGGGAGTACTTATATGCTACTGGGGTAACTCACTTAGGGTCACGGAGTACTTATATGGAACTAGGGTAACTCACTTGGGGTCAGGGAGTACATCTATAGGAGCTAAAGTAACTCACTTGGGGTCAGGGAGTACTTCTATGGGACTAGGGTAACTCATTTGGTGTCAGGGAGTACTTATTTGGGACTAGGGTAACTCACTTGGGGTCAGGGTGTACTTATATGAGACTAGGGTAACTCACTTGGGGTCAGGGAGTACTTATATAGGACTTGGGTAGCACACTTGGGTTCAGGGAGTACTTTTATGGGACTAGGGTAACTCGCTTTATGTCAGGAAGTACTTATATGGTACTAGGGTAACTCACTTGGTGGTCAGGGAGTACTTATATGGAACCAGGTTAACCCACTTGGGGTCAGGGAGTACTTATAAAGGGGCTACGGTAACTCAATTGGGGTCAGGTAGTACTTATATGGGCCTAGGGTAACTCACTTAGGGTCAGGGAGTACTTATATGGGACTAGGGTAACTCACTTGGGGTCAGGGTGTACTTCTATAGGAGGTAAAGTAACTCACTTGGGGTCAGGGAGTACTTATATGGGACTAGGGTAACTCATTTAGAGCAGGGAGTACTTATTTGGGACTAGGGTAACTCACTTGGGGTCAGGGAGTACTTATATGGGACTACGGTAACTCACTTGGGGTGAGGGAGTACTTATATAGGGGGTAGGGTAACTCATTTGGGGTCAGGCATTACTTATATTGGACTAGGGTAACTCACTTGGGGTCAGGGAGTACTTATATGGGACTAGGGTAACTCACTTGGGTTCAGGGAGTACTTATATGGTACTAGGGTAACTTACTTGGTGTCAGGGAGTACTTATATGGGACTAGGGTAACTCATTTAGGGCAGGGAGTACTTATATGGGACTAGGGTAACTCACTTGGGGTCAGGGAGTACTTATAAAAGGGCTAGGGTAACTCACTTGGGGTAGGGAGTACTTATATGGGACTAGGGTAACTCGATTTAGGTCAGGGAGTACTTATATGGTACTAGGGTAACTCACTTGGTGGTCAGGGGGTACATATATGGAACCAGGGTATCCCACTTGTGGTCAGGGAGTACTTATAGAGGGGCTAGTGTAACTCAATTTGGGGTCAGGGAGTACTTATATAGGACTAGGGTACCATACTTGGGGTCAGGAGTACTTATAAAGGGGCTAGGGCAACTCACTAGGGGTCAGGGAGTACTTATATGGGACTAGGGTAACTCACTTGGGGTCAGGGAGTACTTATATAGGGGCTAAAGTAACTCACTTGGGGTCAGGGAGTTCTTCTATGGGACTAGGGTAACTCATTTGGTGTCAGGGAGTACTTATTTGTGACTAGGGTAACTCATTTGGGGTCAGGGAGTACTTATATGGGACTAGGGTAACTCACTTGGGGTCATGGAGTACTTATATAGGGGGTAGGTTAACTCATTTGGAGTCAGAGAGTACTTATATGGGACTAGGGTACATCACTTGGTGTCAGGGAGTACTTATATAGGAGCTAAAGTGATTCACTTGGGGTCAGGGAGTACTTATATGGGACTAGGGTAACTCACTTGGGGTCAGGGAGTACTAATAAAGGGGCTAGGGTAACTCACTTGGGGCCAGGGAGTAATTATATGGGACTTGGGTAACTCACTTGGGTTCAGGGAGCACTTATATGGGACTAGGGTAACTCGCTTTAGGTCAGGAAGTACATATATAATACTAGGGTAACTCAATGGGTGGTCAGGGAGTACTTATATGGAACCAGGGAAACCCACTTGGGGTTAGGGTGTACTTATAAAGGGGCTAGGGTAACTCATTTGGGGTCAGGGAGTACTTATATGGGCCTAGGGTAACTCACTTAGGGTCAGGGAGTACTTATATGGGACTAGGGTAACTCACTTGGGGTCAGGGTGTACTTCTATAGGAGCTAAAGTAACTCACTTGGGGTTAGGGAGTACTTATATGGGACTAGGGTAACTCATTTAGGGCAGGGAGTACTTATTTGGGACTAGGGTAACTCACTTGGGTTCAGGGAGTACTTATATGGGACTAGGGTAACTCATTTAGGGCAGGGAGTACTTATTTGGGACTAGGGTAATTCACTTGGGGTAAGGGAGTACTTATATAGGGGGTAGGGTAACTCATTTGGGGTTAGGGAGTACTTATATGGGACTAGGGTAACTCACTTGGGGTCAGGGAGTACTTATAAAAGGGCTAGGGTAACTCACTTGGGGTAGGGAGTACTTATATGGGACTAGGGTAACTCGATTTAGGTCAGGGAGTACTTATATGGTACTAGGGTAACTCACTTGGTGGTCAGGGAGTACTTCTATGGGACTAGGGTAACTCATTTGGTGTCAGGGAGTACTTATTTGGGAGTAGGGTAACTCACTTGGGGTCAGGGAGTACTTATATGGGACTAGGGTAACTCACTTGGGGTCATGGAGTACTTATATAGGGGGTAGGGTAACTCATTTGGGGTCAGGGAGTACTTATATGGGACTAGGGTACATCACTTGGGGTCAGGGAGTTCTTCTATAGGAGCTAAAGTAACTCACTTGGGGTCAGGGAGTACTTATATGGGACTAGGGTAACTCATTTAGGGCAGGGAGTACTTATTTGGGACTAGGGTAACTCATTTAGGGCAGGGAGTACTTATTTGGGACTAGGGTAATTCACTTGGTGTCAGGGAGTACTTATAGAGGGGCTAGGGTAACTCAATTTGGGGTCAGGGAGTACTTATATGGGCCTAGGGTAACTCACTTAGGGTCAGGGAGTACTTATATGGGACTAGGGTAACTCACTTGGGGTCAGGGTGTACTTCTATAGGAGCTAAAGTAACTCACTTAGGGTCAGGGAGTACTTATATGGGACTAGGGTAACTCATTTAGGGCAGGGAGTACTTATTTGGGACTAGGGTAACTCACTTGGGTTCAGGGAGTACTTATATGGGACTAGGGTAACTCATTTAGGGTAGGGAGTACTTATTTGGGACTAGGGTAATTCACTTGGGGTCAGGGAGTACTTATAGAGGGGCTAGGGTAACTCAATTTGGGGTCAGGGAGTACTTATATAGGACTAGGGTACCATACTTGGGGTCAGGGAGTACTTATAAAGGGGCTGAGGCAACTCACAAGGGGTCAGGGAGTACTTATATGGGACTAGGGTAACTCACTTGGGGTCAGGGAGTACTTATATAGGGGCTAAAGTAACTCACTTGGGGTCAGGGAGTGCTTCTATGGGACTAGGGTAACTCATTTGGTGTCAGGGAGTACTTATTTGGGAGTAGGGTAACTCACTTGGGGTCAGGGAGTACTTATATGGGACTAGGGTAACTCACTTGGGGTCATGGAGTACTTATATAGGGGGTAGGGTAACTCATTTGGGGTCAGGGAGTACTTATATGGGACTAGGGTACATCACTTGGGGTCAGGGAGTACTTATATAGGAGCTAAAGTGATTCACTTGGGGTCAGAGAGTACTTATATGGGACTAGGGTAACTCACTTGGGGTCAGGGAGTACTAATAAAGGGGCTAGGGTAACTCACTTGGGGTCAGGTTGTAATTATATGTGACTTGGGTAACTCACTTGGGTTCAGGGAGTACTTATATGGGACTAGGGTAACTCGCTTTAGGTCAGGAAGTACATATATAATACTAGGGTAACTCAATGGGTGGTCAGGGAGTGCTTATATGGAACCAGGGAAACCCACTTGGGGTTAGGGTGTACTTATAAAGGGGCTAGGGTAACTCATTTGGGGTCAGGGAGTACTTATATGGGACTAGGGTAACTCACTTGGGGTCAGGGTGTACTTCTATAGAAGCTAAAGTAACTCACTTGGGGTCAGGGAATACTTATATGGGACTAGGGTAACTCACTTAGGGCAGGGAGTACTTATTTGGGACTAGGGTAACTCACTTGGGTTCAGGGAGTAATTATATGGGACTAGGGTAACTCGCTTTAGGTCAGGAAGTACTTATATGGTACTAGGGTAACTCACTTGGTGGTCAGGGAGTACTTATATGGAACCAGGGTAACCCACTTGGGGTCAGGGAGTACTTATAAAGGGGCTACGGTAACTCATTTGGGGTCAGGTAGTACTTATATGGGCCTAGGGTAACTCACTTAGGGTCAGGGAGTACTTATATGGGACTAGGGTAACTCACTTGGGGTCAGGGTGTACTTCTATAGGAGGTAAAGTAACTCACTTGGGGTCAGGGAGTACTTATATGGGACTAGGGTAACTCATTTAGGGCAGGGAGTACTTATTTGGGACTAGGGTAACTCACTTGGGGTCAGGGAGTACTAATATGGGACTACGGTAACTCACTTGGGGTCAGGGAGTACTTATATAGGGGGTAGGGTAACTCATTTGGGGTCAGGCATTACTTATATTGGACTAGGGTAACTCACTTGGGGTCAGGGAGTACTTATATGGGCCTAGGGTAACTAACTTAGGGTCAAGGAGTACTTATATGGGACTAGGGTAACTCACTTGGGGCCAGGGTGTACTTCTATAGGAGCTAAAGTAACTCACTTGGGGTCAGGGAGTACTTATATGGGACTAGGGTAACTCATTTAGGGCAGGGAGTACTTATTTGGGACTAGGGTAACTCACTTGGGTTCAGGGAGTACTTATATGGGACTAGGGTAACTCATTTAGGGCAGGGAGTACTTATATGGGACTAGGGTAACTCACTTGGGGTCAGGTAGTACTTATATAGGGGGTAGGGTAACTCATTTGGGGTTAGGGAGTACTTATATGGGACTAGGGTAACTCACTTGGGGTCAGGGAGTACTTATAAAAGGGCTAGGGTAACTCACTTGGGGTAGGGAGTACTTATATGGGTCTAGGGTAACTCGATTTAGGTCAGGGAGTACTTATATGGTACTAGGGTAACTCACTTGGTGGTCAGGGGGTACATATATGGAACCAGCGTATCCCACTTGGGGTCAGGGAGTACTTATAGAGGGTCTAGGGTAACTCAATTTGGGGTCAGGGAGTACTTATATAGGTCTAGGGTACCATACTTGGGGTCAGGGAGTACTTATAAAGGGGCTAGGGCAACTCACAAGGGGTCAGGGAGTACTTATATGGGACTAGGGTAACTCACTTGGGGTCAGGGAGTACTTATATAGGGGCTAAAGTAACTCACTTGGGGTCAGGGAGTACTTCTATGGGACTAGGGTAACTCATTTGGTGTCAGGGAGTACTTATTTGGGAGTAGGGTAACTCACTTGGGGTCAGGGAGTACTTATATGGGACTAGGGTAACTCACTTGGGGTCATGGAGTACTTATATAGGGGGTAGGGTAACTCATTTGGGGTCAGGGAGTACTTCTATGGGACTAGGGTAACTCATTTGGTGTCAGGGAGTACTTCTTTGGGACTAGGGTACATCACTTGGGGTCAGGGAGTACTTATATAGGAGCTAAAGTGATTCACTTGGGGTCAGGGAGTACTTATATGGGACTAGGGTAACTCACTTGGGGTCAGGGAGTACTTATATGGGACTAGGGTAACTCACTTGGGGTCATGGAGTACTTATATAGGGGGTAGGGTAACTTATTTGGGGTCAGGGAGTACTTATATGGGACTAGGGTACATCACTTGGGGTCAGGGAGTTCTTCTATAGGAGCTAAAGTAACTCACTTTGGGTCAGGGAGTACTTATATGGGACTAGGGTACATCACTTGGGGTCAGGGAGTACTTATATAGGAGCTAAAGTGATTCACTTGGGGTCAGGGAGTACTTATATGGGACTAAGGTAACTCACTTGGGGTCATGGAGTACTTATATAGGGGGTAGGGTAACTCATTTGGGGTCAGGGAGTATTTCTATGGGACTAGGGTAACTCATTTAGGGCAGGGAGTACTTATTTGGGACTAGGGTAACTCACTTGGGTTCAGGGAGTACTTATATGGGACTAGGGTAACTCATTTAGGGCAGGGAGTACTTATTTGGGACTAGGGTAACTCACTTGGGTTCAGGGAGTACTTATATGGGACTAGGGTAACTCATTTAGGGCAGGGAGTACTTATTTGGGACTAGGGTAATTCACTTGGGGTCAGGGAGTACTTGTAGAGGGGCTAGGGTAACTCAATTTGGGGTCAGGGAGTACTTATATAGGACTAGGGTAACTCACTTGGGGTCAGGGAGTACTTATATAGGGGCTAAAGTAACTCACTTGGGGTCAGGGAGTGCTTCTATGGGACTAGGGTAACTCATTTGGTGTCAGGGAGTACTTATTTGGGAGTAGGGTAACTCACTTGGTGTCAGGGAGTACTTATATGGGACTAGGGTAACTCACTTGGGGTCATGGAGTACTTATATAGGGGGTAGGGTAACTCATTTGGGGTCAGGGAGTACTTATATGGGACTAGGGTACATCACTTGGGGTCAGGGAGTACTTATATAGGAGCTAAAGTGATTCACTTGGGGTCAGGGAGTACTTATATGGGACTAGGGTAACTCACTTGGGGTCAGGGAGTACTAATAAAGGGGCTAGGGTAACTCACTTGGGGTCAGGGTGTAATTATATGTGACTTGGGTAACTCACTTGGGTTCAGGGAGTACTTATATGGGACTAGGGTAACTCGCTTTAGGTCAGGAAGTACATATATAATACTAGGGTAACTCAATGGGTGGTCAGGGAGTGCTTATATGGAACCAGGGAAACCCACTTGGGGTTAGGGTGTACTTATAAAGGGGCTAGGGGAACTCATTTGGGGTCAGGGAGTACTTATATGGGACTAGGGTAACTCACTTGGGGTCAGGGTGTACTTCTATAGGAGCTAAAGTAACTCACTTGGGGTCAGGGAGTACTTATTTGGGACTAGGGTAACTCATTTAGAGCAGGGAGTACTTATTTGGGACTAGGGTAACTCACTTGGGGTCAGGGAGTACTTATATGGGACTACGGTAACTCACTTGGGGTCAGGGAGTACTTATATAGGGGGTAGGGTAACTCATTTGGGGTCAGGCATTACTTATATTGGACTAGGGTAACTCACTTGGGGCCAGGGTGTACTTCTATAGGAGCTAAAGTAACTCACTTGGGGTCAGGGAGTACTTATATGGGACTAGGGTAACTCATTTAGGGCAGGGAGTACTTATTTGGGACTAGGGTAACTCACTTGGGTTCAGGGAGTACTTATATGGGACTAGGGTAACTCATTTAGGGCAGGGAGTACTTATATGGGACTAGGGTAACTCACTTGGAGTCAGGTAGTACTTATATAGGGGGTAGGGTAACTCATTTGGGGTTAGGGAGTACTTATATGGGACTAGGGTAACTCACTTGGGGTCAGGGAGTACTTATAAAAGGGCTAGGGTAACTCACTTGGGGTAGGGAGTACTTATATGGGACTAGGGTAACTCGATTTAGGTCAGGGAGTACTTTTATGGTACTAGGGTAACTCACTTGGTGGTCAGGGGGTACATATATGGAACCAGGGTATCCCACTTGGGGTCAGGGAATACATATAGAGGGGCTAGGGTAACTCAATTTGGGGCCAGGGAGTACTTATATAGGACTAGGGTACCATACTTGGGGTCAGGAGTACTTATAAAGGGGCTAGGGCAACTCACTAGGGGTCAGGGAGTACTTATATGGGACTAGGGTAACTCACTTGGGGTCAGGGAGTTCTTCTATGGGACTAGGGTAACTCATTTGGTGTCAGGGAGTACTTATTTGGGACTAGGGTAACTCACTTGGGGTCAGGGAGTACTTATATGGGACTAGGGTAACTCACTTGGGGTCATGGAGTACTTCTATAGGGGGTAGGGTAACTCATTTGGGGTCAGAGAGTACTTATATGGGACTAGGGTACATCACTTGGTGCCAGGGAGTACTTATATAGGAGCTAAAGTGATTCACTTGGGGTCAGGGAGTACTTATATGGGACTAGGGTAACTCACTTGGGGTCAGGGAGTACTAATAAAGGGGCTAGGGTAACTCACTTGGGGCCAGGGAGTAATTATATGGGACATGGGTAACTCACTTGGGTTCAGGGAGCACTTATATGGGACTAGGGTAACTCGCTTTAGGTCAGGAAGTACATATATAATACTAGGGTAACTCAATGGGTGGTCAGGGAGTACTTATATGGAACCAGGGAAACCCACTTGGGGTTAGGGTGTACTTATAAAGGGCCTAGGGTAACTCACTTAGGGTCAGGGAGTACTTATATGGGACTAGGGTAACTCACTTGGGTTCAGGGAGTACTTATATGGGACTAGGGTAACTCATTTAGGGCAGGGAGTACTTATTTGGGACTAGGGTAATTCACTTGGGGTCAGGGAGTACTTATAGAGGGGCTAGGGTAACTCAATTTGGGGTCAGGGAGTACTTATATAGGACTAGGGTACCATACTTGGGGTCAGGGAGTACTTATAAAGGGGCTGGGGCAACTCACAAGTGGTCAGGGAGTACTTATATGGGACTAGGGTAACTCACTTGGGGTCAGGGAGTACTTATATAGGGGCTAAAGTAACTCACTTGGGGTCAGGGAGTGCTTCTATGGGACTAGGGTAACTCATTTGGTGTCAGGGAGTACTTATTTGGGAGTAGGGTAACTCACTTGGTGTCAGGGAGTACTTATATGGGACTAGGGTAACTCACTTGGGGTCATGGAGTACTTATATAGGGGGTAGGGTAACTCATTTGGGGTCAGGGAGTACTTATATGGGACTAGGGTACATCACTTGGGGTCAGGGAGTACTTATATAGGAGCTAAAGTGATTCACTTGGGGTCAGGGAGTACTTATATGGGACTAGGGTAACTCACTTGGGGTCAGGGAGTACTAATAAAGGGGCTAGGGTAACTCACTTGGGGTCAGGGTGTAATTATATGTGACTTGGGTAACTCACTTGGGTTCAGGGAGTACTTATATGGGACTAGGGTAACTCGCTTTAGGTCAGGAAGTACATATATAATACTAGGGTAACTCAATGGGTGGTCAGGGAGTGCTTATATGGAACCAGGGAAACCCACTTGGGGTTAGGGTGTACTTATAAAGGGGCTAGGGGAACTCATTTGGGGTCAGGGAGTACTTATATGGGACTAGGGTAACTCACTTGGGGTCAGGGTGTACTTCTATAGGAGCTAAAGTAACTCACTTGGGGTCAGGGAGTACTTATTTGGGACTAGGGTAACTCATTTAGAGCAGGGAGTACTTATTTGGGACTAGGGTAACTCACTTGGGGTCAGGGAGTACTTATATGGGACTACGGTAACTCACTTGGGGTCAGGGAGTACTTATATAGGGGGTAGGGTAACTCATTTGGGGTCAGGCATTACTTATATTGGACTAGGGTAACTCACTTGGGGCCAGGGTGTACTTCTATAGGAGCTAAAGTAACTCACTTGGGGTCAGGGAGTACTTATATGGGACTAGGGTAACTCATTTAGGGCAGGGAGTACTTATTTGGGACTAGGGTAACTCACTTGGGTTCAGGGAGTACTTATATGGGACTAGGGTAACTCATTTAGGGCAGGGAGTACTTATATGGGACTAGGGTAACTCACTTGGAGTCAGGTAGTACTTATATAGGGGGTAGGGTAACTCATTTGGGGTTAGGGAGTACTTATATGGGACTAGGGTAACTCACTTGGGGTCAGGGAGTACTTATAAAAGGGCTAGGGTAACTCACTTGGGGTAGGGAGTACTTATATGGGACTAGGGTAACTCGATTTAGGTCAGGGAGTACTTTTATGGTACTAGGGTAACTCACTTGGTGGTCAGGGGGTACATATATGGAACCAGGGTATCCCACTTGGGGTCAGGGAATACATATAGAGGGGCTAGGGTAACTCAATTTGGGGCCAGGGAGTACTTATATAGGACTAGGGTACCATACTTGGGGTCAGGAGTACTTATAAAGGGGCTAGGGCAACTCACTAGGGGTCAGGGAGTACTTATATGGGACTAGGGTAACTCACTTGGGGTCAGGGAGTTCTTCTATGGGACTAGGGTAACTCATTTGGTGTCAGGGAGTACTTATTTGGGACTAGGGTAACTCACTTGGGGTCAGGGAGTACTTATATGGGACTAGGGTAACTCACTTGGGGTCATGGAGTACTTCTATAGGGGGTAGGGTAACTCATTTGGGGTCAGAGAGTACTTATATGGGACTAGGGTACATCACTTGGTGTCAGGGAGTACTTATATAGGAGCTAAAGTGATTCACTTGGGGTCAGGGAGTACTTATATGGGACTAGGGTAACTCACTTGGGGTCAGGGAGTACTAATAAAGGGGCTAGGGTAACTCACTTGGGGCCAGGGAGTAATTATATGGGACATGGGTAACTCACTTGGGTTCAGGGAGCACTTATATGGGACTAGGGTAACTCGCTTTAGGTCAGGAAGTACATATATAATACTAGGGTAACTCAATGGGTGGTCAGGGAGTACTTATATGGAACCAGGGAAACCCACTTGGGGTTAGGGTGTACTTATAAAGGGCCTAGGGTAACTCACTTAGGGTCAGGGAGTACTTATATGGGACTAGGGTAACTCACTTGGGGTCAGGGAGTACTTATATAGGGGCTAAAGTAACTCACTTGGGGTCAGGGAGTTCTTCTATGGGACTAGGGTAACTCATTTGGTGTCAGGGAGTACTTATTTGTGACTAGGGTAACTCATTTGGGGTCAGGGAGTACTTATATGGGACTAGGGTAACTCACTTGGGGTCATGGAGTACTTATATAGGGGGTAGGGTAACTCATTTGGAGTCAGAGAGTACTTATATGGGACTAGGGTACATCACTTGGTGTCAGGGAGTACTTATATAGGAGCTAAAGTGATTCACTTGGGGTCAGGGAGTACTTATATGGGACTAGGGTAACTCACTTGGGGTCAGGGAGTACTAATAAAGGGGCTAGGGTAACTCACTTGGGGCCAGGGAGTAATTATATGGGACTTGGGTAACTCACTTGGGTTCAGGGAGCACTTATATGGGACTAGGGTAACTCGCTTTAGGTCAGGAAGTACATATATAATACTAGGGTAACTCAATGGGTGGTCAGGGAGTACTTATATGGGACTAGGGTAACTCACTTGGGGTCAGGGAGTACTTATATAGGGGCTAAAGTAACTCACTTGGGGTCAGGGAGTTCTTCTATGGGACTAGGGTAACTCATTTGGTGTCAGGGAGTACTTATTTGTGACTAGGGTAACTCATTTGGGGTCAGGGAGTACTTATATGGGACTAGGGTAACTCACTTGGGGTCATGGAGTACTTATATAGGGGGTAGGGTAACTCATTTGGAGTCAGAGAGTACTTATATGGGACTAGGGTACATCACTTGGTGTCAGGGAATACTTATATAGGAGCTAAAGTGATTCACTTGGGGTCAGGGAGTACTTATATGGGACTAGGGTAACTCACTTGGGGTCAGGGAGTACTAATAAAGGGGCTAGGGTAACTCACTTGGGGCCAGGGAGTAATTATATGGGACTTGGGTAACTCACTTGGGTTCAGGGAGCACTTATATGGGACTAGGGTAACTCGCTTTAGGTCAGGAAGTACATATATAATACTAGGGTAACTCAATGGGTGGTCAGGGAGTACTTATATGGAACCAGGGAAACCCACTTGGGGTTAGGGTGTACTTATAAAGGGGCTAGGGTAACTCATTTGGGGTCAGGGAGTACTTATATGGGCCTAGGGTAACTCACTTAGGGTCAGGGAGTACTTATATGGGACTAGGGTAACTCACTTGGGGTCAGGGTGTACTTCTATAGGAGCTAAAGTAACTCACTTGGGGTTAGGGAGTACTTATATGGGACTAGGGTAACTCATTTAGGGCAGGGAGTACTTATTTGGGACTAGGGTAACTCACTTGGGTTCAGGGAGTACTTATATGGGACTAGGGTAACTCATTTAGGGCAGGGAGTACTTATTTGGGACTAGGGTAATTCACTTGGGGTAAGGGAGTACTTATATAGGGGGTAGGGTAACTCATTTGGGGTTAGGGAGTACTTATATGGGACTAGGGTAACTCACTTGGGGTCAGGGAGTACTTATAAAAGGGCTAGGGTAACTCACTTGGGGTAGGGAGTACTTATATGGGACTAGGGTAACTCGATTTAGGTCAGGGAGTACTTATATGGTACTAGGGTAACTCACTTGGTGGTCAGGGAGTACTTCTATGGGACTAGGGTAACTCATTTGGTGTCAGGGAGTACTTATTTGGGAGTAGGGTAACTCACTTGGGGTCAGGGAGTACTTATATGGGACTAGGGTAACTCACTTGGGGTCATGGAGTACTTATATAGGGGGTAGGGTAACTCATTTGGGGTCAGGGAGTACTTATATGGGACTAGGGTACATCACTTGGGGTCAGGGAGTTCTTCTATAGGAGCTAAAGTAACTCACTTGGGGTCAGGGAGTACTTATATGGGACTAGGGTAACTCATTTAGGGCAGGGAGTACTTATTTGGGACTAGGGTAACTCATTTAGGGCAGGGAGTACTTATTTGGGACTAGGGTAATTCACTTGGTGTCAGGGAGTACTTATAGAGGGGCTAGGGTAACTCAATTTGGGGTCAGGGAGTACTTATATGGGCCTAGGGTAACTCACTTAGGGTCAGGGAGTACTTATATGGGACTAGGGTAACTCACTTGGGGTCAGGGTGTACTTCTATAGGAGCTAAAGTAACTCACTTAGGGTCAGGGAGTACTTATATGGGACTAGGGTAACTCATTTAGGGCAGGGAGTACTTATTTGGGACTAGGGTAACTCACTTGGGTTCAGGGAGTACTTATATGGGACTAGGGTAACTCATTTAGGGTAGGGAGTACTTATTTGGGACTAGGGTAATTCACTTGGGGTCAGGGAGTACTTATAGAGGGGCTAGGGTAACTCAATTTGGGGTCAGGGAGTACTTATATAGGACTAGGGTACCATACTTGGGGTCAGGGAGTACTTATAAAGGGGCTGAGGCAACTCACAAGGGGTCAGGGAGTACTTATATGGGACTAGGGTAACTCACTTGGGGTCAGGGAGTACTTATATAGGGGCTAAAGTAACTCACTTGGGGTCAGGGAGTGCTTCTATGGGACTAGGGTAACTCATTTGGTGTCAGGGAGTACTTATTTGGGAGTAGGGTAACTCACTTGGGGTCAGGGAGTACTTATATGGGACTAGGGTAACTCACTTGGGGTCATGGAGTACTTATATAGGGGGTAGGGTAACTCATTTGGGGTCAGGGAGTACTTATATGGGACTAGGGTACATCACTTGGGGTCAGGGAGTACTTATATAGGAGCTAAAGTGATTCACTTGGGGTCAGAGAGTACTTATATGGGACTAGGGTAACTCACTTGGGGTCAGGGAGTACTAATAAAGGGGCTAGGGTAACTCACTTGGGGTCAGGTTGTAATTATATGTGACTTGGGTAACTCACTTGGGTTCAGGGAGTACTTATATGGGACTAGGGTAACTCGCTTTAGGTCAGGAAGTACATATATAATACTAGGGTAACTCAATGGGTGGTCAGGGAGTGCTTATATGGAACCAGGGAAACCCACTTGGGGTTAGGGTGTACTTATAAAGGGGCTAGGGTAACTCTTTTGGGGTCAGGGAGTACTTATATGGGACTAGGGTAACTCACTTGGGGTCAGGGTGTACTTCTATAGGAGCTAAAGTAACTCACTTGGGGTCAGGGAATACTTATATGGGACTAGGGTAACTCACTTAGGGCAGGGAGTACTTATTTGGGACTAGGGTAACTCACTTGGGTTCAGGGAGTAATTATATGGGACTAGGGTAACTCGCTTTAGGTCAGGAAGTACTTATATGGTACTAGGGTAACTCACTTGGTGGTCAGGGAGTACTTATATGGAACCAGGGTAACCCACTTGGGGTCAGGGAGTACTTATAAAGGGGCTACGGTAACTCATTTGGGGTCAGGTAGTACTTATATGGGCCTAGGGTAACTCACTTAGGGTCAGGGAGTACTTATATGGGACTAGGGTAACTCACTTGGGGTCAGGGTGTACTTCTATAGGAGGTAAAGTAACTCACTTGGGGTCAGGGAGTACTTATATGGGACTAGGGTAACTCATTTAGAGCAGGGAGTACTTATTTGGGACTAGGGTAACTCACTTGGTGTCAGGGAGTACTTATATGGGACTACGGTAACTCACTTGGGGTCAGGGAGTACTTATATAGGGGGTAGGGTAACTCATTTGGGGTCAGGCATTACTTATATTGGACTAGGGTAACTCACTTGGGGTCAGGGAGTACTTATATGGGCCTAGGGTAACTAACTTAGGGTCAAGGAGTACTTATATGGGACTAGGGTAACTCACTTGGGGCCAGGGTGTACTTCTATAGGAGCTAAAGTAACTCACTTGGGGTCAGGGAGTACTTATATGGGACTAGGGTAACTCATTTAGGGCAGGGAGTACTTATTTGGGACTAGGGTAACTCACTTGGGTTCAGGGAGTACTTATATGGGACTAGGGTAACTCATTTAGGGCAGGGAGTACTTATTTGGGACTAGGGTAACTCACTTGGGGTCATGGAGTACTTATATAGGGGGTAGGGTAACTCATTTGGGGTCAGGGAGTACTTCTATGGGACTAGGGTAACTCATTTGGTGTCAGGGAGTACTTATAGAGGGGCTAGGGTAACTCAATTTGGGGTCAGGGAGTACTTATATGGTACTAGGGTAACTCACTTGGTGGTCAGGGGGTACATATATGGAACCAGCGTATCCCACTTGGGGTCAGGGAGTACTTATAGAGGGTCTAGGGTAACTCAATTTGGGGTCAGGGAGTACTTATATAGGTCTAGGGTACCATACTTGGGGTCAGGGAGTACTTATAAAGGGGCTAGGGCAACTCACAAGGGGTCAGGGAGTACTTATATGGGACTAGGGTAACTCACGTGGGGTCAGGGAGTACTTATATAGGGGCTAAAGTAACTCACTTGGGGTCAGGGAGTACTTCTATGGGACTAGGGTAACTCATTTGGTGTCAGGGAGTACTTATTTGGGAGTAGGGTAACTCACTTGGGGTCAGGGAGTACTTATATGGGACTAGGGTAACTCACTTGGGGTCATGGAGTACTTATATAGGGGGTAGGGTAACTCATTTGGGGTCAGGGAGTACTTCTATGGGACTAGGGTAACTCATTTGGTGTCAGGGAGTACTTATTTGGGACTAGGGTACATCACTTGGGGTCAGGGAGTACTTATATAGGAGCTAAAGTGATTCACTTGGGGTCAGGGAGTACTTATATGGGACTAGGGTAACTCACTTGGGGTCAGGGAGTACTTATATGGGACTAGGGTAACTCACTTGGGGTCATGGAGTACTTATATAGGGGGTAGGGTAACTCATTTGGGGTCAGGGAGTACTTATATGGGACTAGGGTACATCACTTGGGGTCAGGGAGTTCTTCTATAGGAGCTAAAGTAACTCACTTGGGGTCAGGGAGTACTTATATGGGACTAGGGTACATCACTTGGGGTCAGGGAGTACTTATATAGGAGCTAAAGTGATTCACTTGGGGTCAGGGAGTACTTATATGGGACTAAGGTAACTCACTTGGGGTCATGGAGTACTTATATAGGGGGTAGGGTAACTCATTTGGGGTCAGGGAGTACTTCTATGGGACTAGGGTAACTCATTTAGGGCAGGGAGTACTTATTTGGGACTAGGGTAACTCACTTGGGTTCAGGGAGTACTTATATGGGACTAGGGTAACTCATTTAGGGCAGGGAGTACTTATTTGGGACTAGGGTAACTCACTTGGGTTCAGGGAGTACTTATATGGGACTAGGGTAACTCATTTAGGGCAGGGAGTACTTATTTGGGACTAGGGTATTTCACTTGGGGTCAGGGAGTACTTATAGAGGGGCTAGGGTAACTCAATTTGGGGTCAGGGAGTACTTATATAGGACTAGGGTACCATACTTGGGGTCAGGGAGTACTTATAAAGGGGCTGAGCAACTCACAAGTGGTCAGGGAGTACTTATATGGGACTAGGGTAACTCACTTGGGGTCAGGGAGTACTTATATAGGGGCTAAAGTAACTCACTTGGGGTCAGGGAGTGCTTCTATGGGACTAGGGTAACTCATTTGGTGTCAGGGAGTACTTATTTGGGAGTAGGGTAACTCACTTGGGGTCAGGGAGTACTTATATGGGACTAGGGTAACTCACTTGGGGTCATGGAGTACTTATATAGGGGGTAGGGTAACTCATTTGGGGTCAGGGAGTACTTATATGGGACTAGGGTACATCACTTGGGGTCAGGGAGTACTTATATAGGAGCTAAAGTGATTCACTTGGGGTCAGGGAGTACTTATATGGGACTAGGGTAACTCACTTGGGGTCAGGGAGTACTAATAAAGGGGCTAGGGTAACTCACTTGGGGTCAGGGTGTAATTATATGTGACTTGGGTAACTCACTTGGGTTCAGGGAGTACTTATATGGGACTAGGGTAACTCGCTTTAGGTCAGGAAGTACATATATAATACTAGGGTAACTCAATGGGTGGTCAGGGAGTACTTATATGGAACCAGGGAAACCCACTTGGGGTTAGGGTGTACTTATAAAGGGGCTAGGGGAACTCATTTGGGGTCAGGGAGTACTTATATGGGACTAGGGTAACTCACTTGGGGTCAGGGTGTACTTCTATAGGAGCTAAAGTAACTCACTTGGGGTCAGGGAGTACTTATTTGGGACTAGGGTAACTCATTTAGAGCAGGGAGTACTTATTTGGGACTAGGGTAACTCACTTGGGGTCAGGGAGTACTTATATGGGACTACGGTAACTCACTTCGGGTCAGGGAGTACTTATATAGGGGGTAGGGTAACTCACTTGGGGTCAGGGAGTACTAATAAAGGGGCTAGGGTAACTCACTTGGGGTCAGGTTGTAATTATATGTGACTTGGGTAACTCACTTGGGTTCAGGGAGTACTTATATGGGACTAGGGTAACTCGCTTTAGGTCAGGAAGTACATATATAATACTAGGGTAACTCAATGGGTGGTCAGGGAGTGCTTATATGGAACCAGGGAAACCCACTTGGGGTTAGGGTGTACTTATAAAGGGGCTAGGGTAACTCTTTTGGGGTCAGGGAGTACTTATATGGGACTAGGGTAACTCACTTGGGGTCAGGGTGTACTTCTATAGGAGCTAAAGTAACTCACTTGGGGTCAGGGAATACTTATATGGGACTAGGGTAACTCACTTAGGGCAGGGAGTACTTATTTGGGACTAGGGTAACTCACTTGGGTTCAGGGAGTAATTATATGGGACTAGGGTAACTCGCTTTAGGTCAGGAAGTACTTATATGGTACTAGGGTAACTCACTTGGTGGTCAGGGAGTACTTATATGGAACCAGGGTAACCCACTTGGGGTCAGGGAGTACTTATAAAGGGGCTACGGTAACTCATTTGGGGTCAGGTAGTACTTATATGGGCCTAGGGTAACTCACTTAGGGTCAGGGAGTACTTATATGGGACTAGGGTAACTCACTTGGGGTCAGGGTGTACTTCTATAGGAGGTAAAGTAACTCACTTGGGGTCAGGGAGTACTTATATGGGACTAGGGTAACTCATTTAGAGCAGGGAGTACTTATTTGGGACTAGGGTAACTCACTTGGTGTCAGGGAGTACTTATATGGGACTACGGTAACTCACTTGGGGTCAGGGAGTACTTATATAGGGGGTAGGGTAACTCATTTGGGGTCAGGCATTACTTATATTGGACTAGGGTAACTCACTTGGGGTCAGGGAGTACTTATATGGGCCTAGGGTAACTAACTTAGGGTCAAGGAGTACTTATATGGGACTAGGGTAACTCACTTGGGGCCAGGGTGTACTTCTATAGGAGCTAAAGTAACTCACTTGGGGTCAGGGAGTACTTATATGGGACTAGGGTAACTCATTTAGGGCAGGGAGTACTTATTTGGGACTAGGGTAACTCACTTGGGTTCAGGGAGTACTTATATGGGACTAGGGTAACTCATTTAGGGCAGGGAGTACTTATTTGGGACTAGGGTAACTCACTTGGGGTCATGGAGTACTTATATAGGGGGTAGGGTAACTCATTTGGGGTCAGGGAGTACTTCTATGGGACTAGGGTAACTCATTTGGTGTCAGGGAGTACTTATAGAGGGGCTAGGGTAACTCAATTTGGGGTCAGGGAGTACTTATATGGTACTAGGGTAACTCACTTGGTGGTCAGGGGGTACATATATGGAACCAGCGTATCCCACTTGGGGTCAGGGAGTACTTATAGAGGGTCTAGGGTAACTCAATTTGGGGTCAGGGAGTACTTATATAGGTCTAGGGTACCATACTTGGGGTCAGGGAGTACTTATAAAGGGGCTAGGGCAACTCACAAGGGGTCAGGGAGTACTTATATGGGACTAGGGTAACTCACTTGGGGTCAGGGAGTACTTATATAGGGGCTAAAGTAACTCACTTGGGGTCAGGGAGTACTTCTATGGGACTAGGGTAACTCATTTGGTGTCAGGGAGTACTTATTTGGGAGTAGGGTAACTCACTTGGGGTCAGGGAGTACTTATATGGGACTAGGGTAACTCACTTGGGGTCATGGAGTACTTATATAGGGGGTAGGGTAACTCATTTGGGGTCAGGGAGTACTTCTATGGGACTAGGGTAACTCATTTGGTGTCAGGGAGTACTTATTTGGGACTAGGGTACATCACTTGGGGTCAGGGAGTACTTATATAGGAGCTAAAGTGATTCACTTGGGGTCAGGGAGTACTTATATGGGACTAGGGTAACTCACTTGGGGTCAGGGAGTACTTATATGGGACTAGGGTAACTCACTTGGGGTCATGGAGTACTTATATAGGGGGTAGGGTAACTCATTTGGGGTCAGGGAGTACTTATATGGGACTAGGGTACATCACTTGGGGTCAGGGAGTTCTTCTATAGGAGCTAAAGTAACTCACTTGGGGTCAGGGAGTACTTATATGGGACTAGGGTACATCACTTGGGGTCAGGGAGTACTTATATAGGAGCTAAAGTGATTCACTTGGGGTCAGGGAGTACTTATATGGGACTAAGGTAACTCACTTGGGGTCATGGAGTACTTATATAGGGGGTAGGGTAACTCATTTGGGGTCAGGGAGTACTTCTATGGGACTAGGGTAACTCATTTAGGGCAGGGAGTACTTATTTGGGACTAGGGTAACTCACTTGGGTTCAGGGAGTACTTATATGGGACTAGGGTAACTCATTTAGGGCAGGGAGTACTTATTTGGGACTAGGGTAACTCACTTGGGTTCAGGGAGTACTTATATGGGACTAGGGTAACTCATTTAGGGCAGGGAGTACTTATTTGGGACTAGGGTATTTCACTTGGGGTCAGGGAGTACTTATAGAGGGGCTAGGGTAACTCAATTTGGGGTCAGGGAGTACTTATATAGGACTAGGGTACCATACTTGGGGTCAGGGAGTACTTATAAAGGGGCTGAGCAACTCACAAGTGGTCAGGGAGTACTTATATGGGACTAGGGTAACTCACTTGGGGTCAGGGAGTACTTATATAGGGGCTAAAGTAACTCACTTGGGGTCAGGGAGTGCTTCTATGGGACTAGGGTAACTCATTTGGTGTCAGGGAGTACTTATTTGGGAGTAGGGTAACTCACTTGGGGTCAGGGAGTACTTATATGGGACTAGGGTAACTCACTTGGGGTCATGGAGTACTTATATAGGGGGTAGGGTAACTCATTTGGGGTCAGGGAGTACTTATATGGGACTAGGGTACATCACTTGGGGTCAGGGAGTACTTATATAGGAGCTAAAGTGATTCACTTGGGGTCAGGGAGTACTTATATGGGACTAGGGTAACTCACTTGGGGTCAGGGAGTACTAATAAAGGGGCTAGGGTAACTCACTTGGGGTCAGGGTGTAATTATATGTGACTTGGGTAACTCACTTGGGTTCAGGGAGTACTTATATGGGACTAGGGTAACTCGCTTTAGGTCAGGAAGTACATATATAATACTAGGGTAACTCAATGGGTGGTCAGGGAGTACTTATATGGAACCAGGGAAACCCACTTGGGGTTAGGGTGTACTTATAAAGGGGCTAGGGGAACTCATTTGGGGTCAGGGAGTACTTATATGGGACTAGGGTAACTCACTTGGGGTCAGGGTGTACTTCTATAGGAGCTAAAGTAACTCACTTGGGGTCAGGGAGTACTTATTTGGGACTAGGGTAACTCATTTAGAGCAGGGAGTACTTATTTGGGACTAGGGTAACTCACTTGGGGTCAGGGAGTACTTATATGGGACTACGGTAACTCACTTGGAGTCAGGGAGTACTTATATAGGGGGTAGGGTAACTCATTTGGGGTCAGGCATTACTTATATTGGACTAGGGTAACTCACTTGGGGCCAGGGTGTACTTCTATAGGAGCTAAAGTAACTCACTTGGGGTCAGGGAGTACTTATATGGGACTAGGGTAACTCATTTAGGGCAGGGAGTACTTATTTGGGACTAGGGTAACTCACTTGGGTTCAGGGAGTACTTATATGGGACTAGGGTAACTCATTTAGGGCAGGGAGTACTTATATGGGACTAGGGTAACTCACTTGGAGTCAGGTAGTACTTATATAGGGGGTAGGGTAACTCATTTGGGGTTAGGGAGTACTTATATGGGACTAGGGTAACTCACTTGGGGTCAGGGAGTACTTATAAAAGGGCTAGGGTAACTCACTTGGGGTAGGGAGTACTTATATGGGACTAGGGTAACTCGATTTAGGTCAGGGAGTACTTTTATGGTACTAGGGTAACTCACTTGGTGGTCAGGGGGTACATATATGGAGCCAGGGTATCCCACTTGGGGTCAGGGAATACTTATAGAGGGGCTAGGGTAACTCAATTTGGGGCCAGGGAGTACTTATATAGGACTAGGGTACCATACTTGGGGTCAGGAGTACTTATAAAGGGGCTAGGGCAACTCACTAGGGGTCAGGGAGTACTTATATGGGACTAGGGTAACTCACTTGGGGTCAGGGAGTTCTTCTATGGGACTAGGGTAACTCATTTGGTGTCAGGGAGTACTTATTTGGGACTAGGGTAACTCACTTGGGGTCAGGGAGTACTTATATGGGACTAGGGTAACTCACTTGGGGTCATGGAGTACTTCTATAGGGGGTAGGGTAACTCATTTGGGGTCAGAGAGTACTTATATGGGACTAGGGTACATCACTTGGTGTCAGGGAGTACTTATATAGGAGCTAAAGTGATTCACTTGGGGTCAGGGAGTACTTATATGGGACTAGGGTAACTCACTTGGGGTCAGGGAGTACTAATAAAGGGGCTAGGGTAACTCACTTGGGGCCAGGGAGTAATTATATGGGACATGGGTAACTCACTTGGGTTCAGGGAGCACTTATATGGGACTAGGGTAACTCGCTTTAGGTCAGGAAGTACATATATAATACTAGGGTAACTCAATGGGTGGTCAGGGAGTACTTATATGGAACCAGGGAAACCCACTTGGGGTTAGGGTGTACTTATAAAGGGCCTAGGGTAACTCTTTTGGGGTCAGGGAGTACTTATATGGGACTAGGGTAACTCACTTGGGGTCAGGGTGTACTTCTATAGGAGCTAAAGTAACTCACTTGGGGTCAGGGAATACTTATATGGGACTAGGGTAACTCACTTAGGGCAGGGAGTACTTATTTGGGACTAGGGTAACTCACTTGGGTTCAGGGAGTAATTATATGGGACTAGGGTAACTCGCTTTAGGTCAGGAAGTACTTATATGGTACTAGGGTAACTCACTTGGTGGTCAGGGAGTACTTATATGGAACCAGGGTAACCCACTTGGGGTCAGGGAGTACTTATAAAGGGGCTACGGTAACTCATTTGGGGTCAGGTAGTACTTATATGGGCCTAGGGTAACTCACTTAGGGTCAGGGAGTACTTATATGGGACTAGGGTAACTCACTTGGGGTCAGGGTGTACTTCTATAGGAGGTAAAGTAACTCACTTGGGGTCAGGGAGTACTTATATGGGACTAGGGTAACTCATTTAGAGCAGGGAGTACTTATTTGGGACTAGGGTAACTCACTTGGTGTCAGGGAGTACTTATATGGGACTACGGTAACTCACTTGGGGTCAGGGAGTACTTATATAGGGGGTAGGGTAACTCATTTGGGGTCAGGCATTACTTATATTGGACTAGGGTAACTCACTTGGGGTCAGGGAGTACTTATATGGGCCTAGGGTAACTAACTTAGGGTCAAGGAGTACTTATATGGGACTAGGGTAACTCACTTGGGGCCAGGGTGTACTTCTATAGGAGCTAAAGTAACTCACTTGGGGTCAGGGAGTACTTATATGGGACTAGGGTAACTCATTTAGGGCAGGGAGTACTTATTTGGGACTAGGGTAACTCACTTGGGTTCAGGGAGTACTTATATGGGACTAGGGTAACTCATTTAGGGCAGGGAGTACTTATTTGGGACTAGGGTAACTCACTTGGGGTCATGGAGTACTTATATAGGGGGTAGGGTAACTCATTTGGGGTCAGGGAGTACTTCTATGGGACTAGGGTAACTCATTTGGTGTCAGGGAGTACTTATAGAGGGGCTAGGGTAACTCAATTTGGGGTCAGGGAGTACTTATATGGTACTAGGGTAACTCACTTGGTGGTCAGGGGGTACATATATGGAACCAGCGTATCCCACTTGGGGTCAGGGAGTACTTATAGAGGGTCTAGGGTAACTCAATTTGGGGTCAGGGAGTACTTATATAGGTCTAGGGTACCATACTTGGGGTCAGGGAGTACTTATAAAGGGGCTAGGGCAACTCACAAGGGGTCAGGGAGTACTTATATGGGACTAGGGTAACTCACTTGGGGTCAGGGAGTACTTATATAGGGGCTAAAGTAACTCACTTGGGGTCAGGGAGTACTTCTATGGGACTAGGGTAACTCATTTGGTGTCAGGGAGTACTTATTTGGGAGTAGGGTAACTCACTTGGGGTCAGGGAGTACTTATATGGGACTAGGGTAACTCACTTGGGGTCATGGAGTACTTATATAGGGGGTAGGGTAACTCATTTGGGGTCAGGGAGTACTTCTATGGGACTAGGGTAACTCATTTGGTGTCAGGGAGTACTTATTTGGGACTAGGGTACATCACTTGGGGTCAGGGAGTACTTATATAGGAGCTAAAGTGATTCACTTGGGGTCAGGGAGTACTTATATGGGACTAGGGTAACTCACTTGGGGTCAGGGAGTACTTATATGGGACTAGGGTAACTCACTTGGGGTCATGGAGTACTTATATAGGGGGTAGGGTAACTCATTTGGGGTCAGGGAGTACTTATATGGGACTAGGGTACATCACTTGGGGTCAGGGAGTTCTTCTATAGGAGCTAAAGTAACTCACTTGGGGTCAGGGAGTACTTATATGGGACTAGGGTACATCACTTGGGGTCAGGGAGTACTTATATGGGACTAAGGTAACTCACTTGGGGTCATGGAGTACTTATATAGGGGGTAGGGTAACTCATTTGGGGTCAGGGAGTACTTCTATGGGACTAGGGTAACTCATTTAGGGCAGGGAGTACTTATTTGGGACTAGGGTAACTCACTTGGGTTCAGGGAGTACTTATATGGGACTAGGGTAACTCATTTAGGGCAGGGAGTACTTATTTGGGACTAGGGTAACTCACTTGGGTTCAGGGAGTACTTATATGGGACTAGGGTAACTCATTTAGGGCAGGGAGTACTTATTTGGGACTAGGGTATTTCACTTGGGGTCAGGGAGTACTTATAGAGGGGCTAGGGTAACTCAATTTGGGGTCAGGGAGTACTTATATAGGACTAGGGTACCATACTTGGGGTCAGGGAGTACTTATAAAGGGGCTGAGCAACTCACAAGTGGTCAGGGAGTACTTATATGGGACTAGGGTAACTCACTTGGGGTCAGGGAGTACTTATATAGGGGCTAAAGTAACTCACTTGGGGTCAGGGAGTGCTTCTATGGGACTAGGGTAACTCATTTGGTGTCAGGGAGTACTTATTTGGGAGTAGGGTAACTCACTTGGGGTCAGGGAGTACTTATATGGGACTAGGGTGACTCACTTGGGGTCATGGAGTACTTATATAGGGGGTAGGGTAACTCATTTGGGGTCAGGGAGTACTTATATGGGACTAGGGTACATCACTTGGGGTCAGGGAGTACTTATATAGGAGCTAAAGTGATTCACTTGGGGTCAGGGAGTACTTATATGGGACTAGGGTAACTCACTTGGGGTCAGGGAGTACTAATAAAAGGGCTAGGGTAACTCACTTGGGGTCAGGGTGTAATTATATGTGACTTGGGTAACTCACTTGGGTTCAGGGAGTACTTATATGGGACTAGGGTAACTCGCTTTAGGTCAGGAAGTACATATATAATACTAGGGTAACTCAATGGGTGGTCAGGGAGTACTTATATGGAACCAGGGAAACCCACTTGGGGTTAGGGTGTACTTATAAAGGGGCTAGGGGAACTCATTTGGGGTCAGGGAGTACTTATATGGGACTAGGGTAACTCACTTGGGGTCAGGGTGTACTTCTATAGGAGCTAAAGTAACTCACTTGGGGTCAGGGAGTACTTATTTGGGACTAGGGTAACTCATTTAGAGCAGGGAGTACTTATTTGGGACTAGGGAAACTCACTTGGGGTCAGGGAGTACTTATATGGGACTACGGTAACTCACTTCGGGTCAGGGAGTACTTATATAGGGGGTAGGGTAACTCATTTGGGGTCAGGCATTACTTATATTGGACTAGGGTAACTCACTTGGGGCCAGGGTGTACTTCTATAGGAGCTAAAGTAACTCACTTGGGGTCAGGGAGTACTTATATGGGACTAGGGTAACTCATTTAGGGCAGGGAGTACTTATTTGGGACTAGGGTAACTCACTTGGGTTCAGGGAGTACTTATATGGGACTAGGGTAACTCATTTAGGGCAGGGAGTACTTATATGGGACTAGGGTAACTCACTTGGAGCCAGGTAGTACTTATATAGGGGGTAGGGTAACTCATTTGGGGTTAGGGAGTACTTATATGGGACTAGGGTAACTCACTTGGGGTCAGGGAGTACTTATAAAAGGGCTAGGGTAACTCACTTGGGGTAGGGAGTACTTATATGGGACTAGGGTAACTCGATTTAGGTCAGGGAGTACTTTTATGGTACTAGGGTAACTCACTTGGTGGTCAGGGGGTACATATATGGAGCCAGGGTATCCCACTTGGGGTCAGGGAATACTTATAGAGGGGCTAGGGTAACTCAATTTGGGGCCAGGGAGTACTTATATAGGACTAGGGTACCATACTTGGGGTCAGGAGTACTTATAAAGGGGCTAGGGCAACTCACTAGGGGTCAGGGAGTACTTATATGGGACTAGGGTAACTCACTTGGGGTCAGGGAGTTCTTCTATGGGACTAGGGTAACTCATTTGGTGTCAGGGAGTACTTATTTGGGACTAGGGTAACTCACTTGGGGTCAGGGAGTACTTATATGGGACTAGGGTAACTCACTTGGGGTCATGGAGTACTTCTATAGGGGGTAGGGTAACTCATTTGGGGTCAGAGAGTACTTATATGGGACTAGGGTACATCACTTGGTGTCAGGGAGTACTTATATAGGAGCTAAAGTGATTCACTTGGGGTCAGGGAGTACTTATATGGGACTAGGGTAACTCACTTGGGGTCAGGGAGTACTAATAAAGGGGCTAGGGTAACTCACTTGGGGCCAGGGAGTAATTATATGGGACATGGGTAACTCACTTGGGTTCAGGGAGCACTTATATGGGACTAGGGTAACTCGCTTTAGGTCAGGAAGTACATATATAATACTAGGGTAACTCAATGGGTGGTCAGGGAGTACTTATATGGAACCAGGGAAACCCACTTGGGGTTAGGGTGTACTTATAAAGGGCCTAGGGTAACTCACTTAGGGTCAGGGAGTACTTATATGGGACTAGGGTAACTCACTTGGGGTCAGGGTTTACTTCTATAGGAGCTAAAGTAACTCACTTGGGGTCAGGGAGTACTTATATGGGACTAGGGTAACTCATTTAGGGCAGGGAGTACTTATTTGGGACTAGGGTAACTCACTTGGGTTCAGGGAGTACTTATATGGGACTAGGGTAACTCATTTAGGGCAGGGAGTACTTATTTGGGACTAGGGTAATTCACTTGGGGTCAGGGAGTACTTATATAGGGGGTAGGGTAACTCATTTGGGGTTAGGGAGTACTTATATGGGACTAGGGTAACTCACTTGGGGTCAGGGAGTACTTATAAAAGGGCTAGGGTAACTCACTTGGGGTAGGGAGTACTTATATGGGACTAGGGTAACTCGATTTAGGTCAGGGAGTACTTATATGGTACTAGGGTAACTCACTTGGTGGTCAGGGGGTACATATATGGAACCAGGGTATCCCACTTGGGGTCAGGGAGTACTTATAGAGGGGCTAGGGTAACTCAATTTGGGGTCAGGGAGTACTTATATAGGACTAGGGTACCATACTTGGGGTCAGGGAGTACTTATAAAGGGGCTAGGGCAACTCACTAGGGGTCAGGGAGTACTTATATGGGACTAGGGTAACTCACTTGGGGTCAGGGAGTACTTATATAGGGGCTAAAGTAACTCACTTGGGGTCAGGGAGTACTTATATGGGACTAGGGTAACTCACTTGGGGTCATGGAGTACTTATATAGGGGGTAGGGTAACTCATTTGGGGTCAGGGAGTACTTATATGGGACTAGGGTACATCACTTGGGGTCAGGGAGTACTTATATAGGAGCTAAAGTGATTCACTTGGGGTCAGGGAGTACTTATATGGGACTAGGGTAACTCACTTGGGGTCAGGGAGTACTAATAAAGGGGCTAGGGTAACTCACTTGGGGTCAGGGTGTAATTATATGTGACTTGGGTAACTCACTTGGGTTCAGGGAGTACTTATATGGGACTAGGGTAACTCGCTTTAGGTCAGGAAGTACATATATAATACTAGGGTAACTCAATGGGTGGTCAGGGAGTGCTTATATGGAACCAGGGAAACCCACTTGGGGTTAGGGTGTACTTATAAAGGGGCTAGGGTAACTCATTTGGGGTCAGGGAGTACTTATATGGGACTAGGGTAACTCACTTGGGGTCAGGGTGTACTTCTATAGGAGCTAAAGTAACTCACTTGGGGTCAGGGAGTACTTATATGGGACTAGGGTAACTCATTTAGGGCAGGGAGTACTTATTTGGGACTAGGGTAACTCACTTGGGTTCAGGGAGTAATTATATGGGACTAGGGTAACTCGCTTTAGGTCAGGAAGTACTTATATGGGGGGTAGGGTAACTCATTTGGGGTTAGGGAGTACTTATATGGGACTAGGGTAACTCACTTGGGGTCAGGGAGTACTTATAAAAGGGCTAGGGTAACTCACTTGGGGTAGGGAGTACTTATATGGGACTAGAGTAACTCGATTTAGGTCAGGGAGTACTTATATGGTACTAGGGTAACTCACTTGGTGGTCAGGGGGTACATATATAGAACCAGGGTATCCCACTTGGGGTCAGGGAGTACTTATAGAGGGGCTAGTGTAACTCAATTTGGGGTCAGGGAGTACTTATATAGGACTAGGGTACCATACTTGGGGTCAGGAGTACTTATAAAGGGGCTAGGGCAACTCACTAGGGGTCAGGGAGTACTTATATGGGACTAGGGTAACTCACTTGGGGTCAGGGAGTACTTATAAAAGGGCTAGGGTAACTCACTTGGGGTAGGGAGTACTTATATGGGACTAGGGTAACTCGATTTAGGTCAGGGAGTACTTACCCACAAAAAACAAGCTTTGCTTGTAAAAAAAGGACGGCAAGTACATAAGTCGTATCTAGTATGATTAATATATAGTAATATAAAATATTTTAATTAAAAAAAAGTAGTGAAATCCAAATGTTAGGCAAGTATAAATTTTTTCCATGGCGAAAATTGAAATTTAGAAAAAAGTAAATAGTAATACAAAAATTACTTGCCAGGCCCGTTGTATGCAATCGTATTAAATAGCCACATTTTTAACTTACGAGAAGCAATGCTTATATTGCAAGATAGCAACTTACAAATGATTATTACTGGCCCGGCAAGTAATTTTTGTATTACTATTTACTTTTTTCTAAATTTCAATTTTCGCCATGGAAAAAATTTATACTTGCCTAACATTTGGATTTCACTACTTTTTTTTAATTAAAATATTTTATATTACTATATATTAATCATACTAGATACGACTTATGTACTTGCCGTCCTTTTTTTACAAGCAAAGCTTGTTTTTTGTGGGATCTTATAACGTTTTGTAAGAATATAGGAATTAAAACTAAAAATTCTTTTAAATAATTCAATCTAATAAAACATTTTCCAATGTTCTCATCGTTCCATAATGTAAAGCTTCAATTCGAGATATTAATTTATTAATCTATTAAATATAATACAAATTATTACAATGATGAGTTCTTATCATAATTACACTTTTAGAGGCATTTAACATAGGATTCAATGACTGTTTGAGTTATATTTTCAACATCATATACCCAATATCACATTAAAGCCTTTCACTTTCAAAAATTTGTTTCTAAATTTACCTTTAAATCCACTTTTTTCTTAGGTGTTACTCTCACTATCATCTTTGCATTATGGCTCTTTCCCTGGTAAACTAGTGACATTTATATATTCTTTTCATTAATATAAACTGTAAAATATATACCAGTTAATGCAATGGAAGTCTATGTTTTTTAGGTATACTGCTTTCAGTTTCTTGAAGTTACACACTGTATGTTCTATTACATGTGAAATATTGAAATTATGAATTCCTTTCATATTTACACATTTACATGATTTTATTATAATTTTCATCAACTATGTTATTTCTAATTCCAAAGTTGTATGCCAAAAATCACCTGCAGGCACTTCACTCTCAAGGATTTTCTTATAAATTAACTCATATTTATCCATCACTTTTTTAGCTGTTAACCTCAACATCAACTTTGAATTATGGCACTTTCTCCAGCACACTAGTGCCATTTGTATTTTCCCTTCATTAGTATAAACTAGGAAATACACCAATTTATACAATGGATGCCTCTCTTTATTAAATATACAGCTTTCAGTTTCCTAATTTTATTCACCATATGCCTGATCACATGTAAAATATTGCAATCATGAATTCTTTTCATATTTACACATCTACATAAATTTATTATAATTTTCATCAACTATGTGATTTCTAATTCCAAAGTTGTATGCCTAAAATCACCTGCAAGCACTTCACTCTTAAGGATTTTCTTATAAATTAGCTCATATTTATTCATCATTTTCTTAGCTGTTACCGTCAATATCAACTTTGAATTATGGCACTTTCTCCAGCACACTAGTACCATTTATATTTTCCTTTCATTAATATAAACTAGGAAATACACCAATTTATACAATGGAAGCCACTCTTTTGTGGATATACTGCTTTCAGTTTCGCAAAGTTATTCACTGTAAATTCTATTGCATGGAAAATATTAATATGATGACTTCTTTTCATTGTTTCATTTCTAGATGACGTTATCATTAAAATTATGATTTAATTGACTTATATATTTCAAAGGGTTTATGCCCAAAATCACCTGCAAGCCTTTCGCTATTAAAAATTGGCTTCCAAATTAATTTTTTAATTTCTCCACCTTTTCCTTAGGTTTAACTCTCAACATTAACTTTGCATTATGGCTCTTTCTATGGTAAACTGGAATCATTTCTGACTTCTTGTATTAAATATTACAGCTTAACCCTGCACAATGACACAATAAACATGTTATTGTAAATCAATCTGAAATAAAATCTCACTAAGTACCAAAAGATATATTACATATTATATTATAAAAATCAATGTTATTCTTATAAAAAATTAAATTTGAATAATTTTTTTGGTAATAATAATAATTTCTTTCTATTCTGATTGGGGAAGCGTAGGTAAATATATGGTTTTAATACTTTTTTATATTATAATTGAATATTAAATAACGATTAGAAAATATTTATCTGCTTTTCTTTAATCGTAGTAATAAGAAAGATTTATTGTCTCATGGAAAATTGTTTCTATATATGATATAACCTATCGGACAGTTGAAATCCATATGAGTTTAAAGAAAAGAAAAATTTAAACATGAATTTTGTTATTGATTTCCATACCTGGATGTTTAGCATATGTTTAAACCTCATCCTTCTCTGTTTCATTTACAACCTTTGTTAATCTGCATTCTCCAATGACAGGGTATTTCCAAGAATTGTTATAGCATTTGGCACTGGTTGGCATCAAACTGCAAACTATGAAATAATGCCTATATATAACTTTGTTTTAATTAAACAAATTCTTTTTACAATGTACTTACTTTACATGAAAATGTTTATGTTTATAGCTATTGAGACACTACCGTGTGTCTTAATTATGAGTGAATGTAACAAGATTATCCTTATCTGTTTTATCTGCAATAACCTGCATTTTTGAATGACAGGGTATTTCAATAACCTTTGAAGTACATCTGGAAAGAGAGACTCAACAAAGTAATTGTTATATTTTAATACATGCTTGAGCTGAATTAAAAAATAAATAAATAAACAATTAATTTTTAATTACATACATTTTAAGCGGTTGAATGAGTTACACATACTTTACCATGTGATAATGAACAATTGGCTTATCTTTTTCTTTCGCTAGTAAATTGACATATCATTGAGTCATCAACAGTTAATCACATTTCAAACTACTGTTTCCATTGCTCAACCAGTACTCCGTAGTTGCATTAAACCAAAGCTCTGTTTTCCAGCAACACATGGCAGCACTATCTTCATTATCTATTTTATTATAAAAAGTAGTAATATCCACTGGAACTGTAACTGATTCCTCTTTAACTATTGTAGTACTTTTTGGTGCTTGCATTTTTCCAAGAATTGTTATAGCATTTGGCACTGGTCTGGCATCAAATTGCAAACTATGAAAGGATACCTTGTATATAACTTTGCTTTAATTAAACTAATTTTTTTCACAATGTACTTACTTTTCTTAAAAACGTTTATGTTAATTGTTGTTGAAACACTACCATGCGTGTTGGTTATGAGTGAACGTAACAACCTCATCCTTCTGTTTCATTTACAATTTTCGTTAATCTACATTCTTCAATAACAGGGTATTTCCAAGAATTGTTAGAGCATTTGGCACTGGTATGACTTCAAATCAGAGGTGCATACAAGGAAAATATTTTATTTATAACCTGAAATAAAATCCCACAAAGTACCACAAAATATTAAATTTTAATATATTTTACAATGTTGTGTTACTTATCTGATTCTCCATCAGACTCCTTCATGTATTTATTCCTTTAGTTTGTTTAATTATCTACACTTTGAATTATATCATACTATTTTTATCCCAACAGAGTAATTTTGATTTTGACAGTTCTATCGAAATCGATCGAAATTTAGGGTTATGCCGGTATTGAATATAGCAGGTGAATATAGCAGCCAACTTCAGCCCGAGACATACAGAAGCGGTCAACTTCAGCCCGAGACATACAGATCAGCCCGAGACATACAGAAAGGAAGGAGAAGAATTTCAACTTCGGCATATATATAGCTAACAGAGTATGAGATCTCTGGATTGCGTGAACCGATTTTAATGTTTATGGGCTCAAATGAAAGCTCGTTCAAAACCATTTTAAGAAAAGCTTTGCTTAAATCATGATAGTGGATTATTCACAAAGAAAAATCGGTTTGAAAATTAGGACAGCCAAACTTGCTGTATAAGAGAGTAGTGCCTCGACGGCCGTATATACATGTCATTATCTACTTTTTTCTGTACTTGCCGTCGAGACACTACCGTGTCTCTTGATATGGTACTAGGGTAACTCACTTGGTGGTCAGGGAGTACTTATATGGAACCAGGGTAACCCACTTGGGGTCAGGGAGTACTTATAAAGGGGCTACGGTAACTCATTTGGGGGACAGGTAGTACTTATATGGGACTAGGGTAACTCACTTAGGGTCAGGGAGTACTTATATGGGACTAGGGTAACTCACTTGGGGTCAGGGTGTACTTCTATAGGAGGTAAAGTAACTCACTTGGGGTCAGGGAGTACTTATATGGGACTAGGGTAACTCATTTAGAGCAGGGAGTACTTATTTGGGACTAGGGTAACTCACTTGGGGTCAGGGAGTACTTATATGGGACTACGGTAACTCACTTGGGGTCAGGGAGTACTTATGTAGGGGGTAGGGTAACTCATTTGGGGTCAGGCAGTACTTATATTGGACTAGGGTAACTCACTTGGGGTCAGACAGTACTTATAAAAGGGCTAAGGTAACTCACTTGGGGTAGGGAGTACTTATATGGGACTAGGGTAACTCACTTGGGTTCAGGGAGTACTTATATGGTACTAGGGTAACTTACTTGGTGTCAGGGAGTACTTCTATAGGAGCTAAAGTAACTCACTTGGGGTCAGGGAGTACTTATATGGAACTAGGGTAACTCATTTAGGGCAGGGAGTACTTATATGGGACTAGGGTAACTCACTTGGGGTTAGGGAGTACTTATATGGGACTAGGGTAACTCACTTGGGGTCAGGGAGTACTTATAAAAGGGCTAGGGTAACTCACTTGGGGTAGGGAGTACTTATATGGGACTAGGGTAACTCGATTTAGGTCAGGGAGTACTTATATGGTACTAGGGTAACTCACTTGGGTTCAGGGAGTACTTATATGGGACTAGGGTAACTCATTTAGGGCAGGGAGTACTTATATGGGACTAGGGTAACTCACTTGGGGTCAGGTAGTACTTATATAGGGGGTAGGGTAACTCTTTTGGGGTTAGGGAGTACTTATATGGGACTAGGGTAACTCACTTGGGGTCAGGGAGTACTTATAAAAGGGCTATGGTAACTCACTTGGGGTAGGGAGTACTTATATGGGACTAGGGTAACTCGATTTAGGTCAAGGAGTACTTATATGGTACTAGGGTAACTCACTTGGTAGTCAGGGGGTACATATATGGAACCAGGGTATCCCACTTGGGGTCAGGGAACACTTATAGAGGGGCTAGGGTAACTCAATTTGGGGCCAGGGAGTACTTATATAGGACTAGGGTACCATACTTGGGGTCAGGAGTACTTATAAAGGGGCTAGGGCAACTCACTAGGGGTCAGGGAGTACTTATATGGGACTAGGGTAACTCACTTGGGGTCAGGGAGTACTTATATAGGGGCTAAAGTAACTCACTTGAGGTCAGGGAGTTCTTCTATGGGACTAGGGTAACTCATTTGGTGTCAGGGAGTACTTATTTGGGACTAGGGTAACTCACTTGGGGTCAGGGAGTACTTATATGGGACTAGGGTAACTCACTTGGGGTCATGGAGTACTTATATAGGGGGTAGGGTAACTCATTTGGGGTCAGAGAGTACTTATATGGGACTAGGGTACATCACTTGGTGTCAGGGAGTACTTATATAGGAGCTAAAGTGATTCACTTGGGGTCAGGGAGTACTTATATGGGACTAGGGTAACTCACTTGGGGTCAGGGAGTACTAATAAAGGGGCTAGGGTAACTCACTTGGGGCCAGGGAGTAATTATATGGGACTTGGGTAACTCACTTGGGTTCAGGGAGCACTTAGATGGGACTAGGGTAACTCGCTTTAGGTCAGGAAGTACATATATAATACTAGGGTAACTCAATGGGTGGTCAGGGAGTACTTATATGGAACCAGGGAAACCCACTTGGGGTTAGGGTGTACTTATAAAGGGTCTAGGGTAACTCACTTAGGGTCAGGGAGTACTTATATGGGACTAGGGTAACTCACTTGGGGTCAGGGTGTACTTCTATAGAAGCTAAAGTAACTCACTTGGGGTCAGGGAGTACTTATATGGGACTAGGGTAACTCATTTAGGGCAGGGAGTACTTATTTGGGACTAGGGTAACTCACTTGGGTTCAGAGAGTACTTATATGGGACTAGGGTAACTCATTTAGGGCAGGGAGTACTTATATGGGACTAGGGTAACTCACTTGGGGTCAGGTATTACTTATATAGGGGGTAGGGAAACTCTTTTGGGCTTAGGGAGTACTTATATGGGACTAGGGTAACTCACTTGGGGTCAGGGAGTACTTATAAAAGGGCTATGGTAACTCACTTGGGGTAGGGAGTACTTATATGGGACTAGGGTAACTCGATTTAGGTCAAGGAGTACTTATATGGTACTAGGGTAACTCACTTGGTGGTCAGGGGGTACATATATGGAACCAGGGTATCCCACTTGGGGTCAGGGAACACTTATAGAGGGGCTAGGGTAACTCAATTTGGGGCCAGGGAGTACTTATATAGGACTAGGGTACCATACTTGAGGTCAGGAGTACTTATAAAGGGGCTAGGGCAACTCACTAGGGGTCAGGGAGTACTTATATGGGACTAGGGTAACTCACTTGGGGTCAGGGAGTACTTATATAGGGGCTAAAGTAACTCACTTGGGGTCAGGGAGTTCTTCTATGGGACTAGGGTAACTCATTTGGTATCAGGGAGTACTTATTTGGGACTAGGGTAACTCACTTGGGGTCAGGGAGTACTTATATGGGACTAGGGTAACTCACTTGGGGTCATGGAGTACTTATATAAGGGGTAGGGTAACTCATTTGGGGTCAGAGAGTACTTATATGGGACTAGGGTACATCAATTGGTGTCAGGGAGTACTTATATAGGAGCTAAAGTGATTCACTTGGGGTCAGGGAGTACTTATATGGGACTAGGGTAACTCACTTGAGGTCAGGGAGTACTAATAAAGGGGCTAGGGTAACTCACTTGGGGCCAGGGAGTAATTATATGGGACTTGGGTAACTCACTTGGGTTCAGGGAGCACTTAGATGGGACTAGGGTAACTCGCTTTAGGTCAGGAAGTACATATATAATACTAGGGTAACTCAATGGGTGGTCAGGGAGTACTTATATGGAACCAGGGAAACCCACTTGGGGTTAGGGTGTACTTGTAAAGGGCCTAGGGTAACTCACTTAGGGTCAGGGAGTACTTATATGCGACTAGGGTAACTCACTTGGGGTCAGGGTGTACTTCTATAGGAGCTAAAGTAACTCACTTGGGGTCAGGGAGTACTTATATGGGACTAGGGTAACTCATTTAGGGCAGGGAGTACTTATTTGGGACTAGGGTAACTCACTTGGGTTCAGGGAGTACTTATATGGGACTAGGGTAACTCATTTAGGGCAGGGAGTACTTATTTGGGACAAGGGTAATTCACTTGGGGTAAGGGAGTACTTATATAGGGGGTAGGGTAACTCATTTGGGGTTAGGGAGTACTTATATGGGACTAGGGTAACTCACTTGGGGTCAGGGAGTACTTATAAAAGGGCTAGGGTAACTCACTTGGGGTAGGGAGTACTTATATGGGACTAGGGTAACTCGATTTAGGTCAGGGAGTACTTATATGGTACTAGGGTAACTCACTTGGTGGTCAGGGGGTACATATATGGAACCAGGGTATCCCACTTGGGGTCAGGGAGTACTTATAGAGGGGCTAGGGTAACTCAATTTGGGGTCAGGGAGTACTTATATAGGACTAGGGTACCATACTTGGGGTCAGGAGTACTTATAAAGGGGCTAGGGCAACTCACTAGGGGTCAGGGAGTACTTATATGGGACTAGGGTAACTCACTTGGGGTCAGGGAGTACTTATATAGGGGCTAAAGTAACTCACTTGGGGTCAGGGAGTTCTTCTATGGGACTAGGGTAACTCATTTGGTGTCAGGGAGTACTTATTTGGGACTAGGGTAACTCACTTGGGGTCAGGGAGTACTTATATGGGACTAGGGTAACTCACTTGGGGTCATGGAGTACTTATATAGGGGGTAGGGTAACTCATTTGGGGTCAGAGAGTACTTATATGGGACTAGGGTACATCACTTGGTGTCAGGGAGTACTTATATAGGAGCTAAAGTGATTCACTTGGGGTCAGGGAGTACTTATATGGGACTAGGGTAACTCACTTGGGGTCAGGGAGTACTAATAAAGGGGCTAGGGTAACTCACTTGGGGCCAGGGAGTAATTATATGGGACTTGGGTAACTCACTTGGGTTCAGGGAGCACTTAGATGGGACTAGGGTAACTCGCTTTAGGTCAGGAAGTACATATATAATACTAGGGTAACTCAATGGGTGGTCAGGGAGTACTTATATGGAACCAGGGAAACCCACTTGGGGTTAGGGTGTACTTATAAAGGGCCTAGGGTAACTCACTTAGGGTCAGGGAGTACTTATATGGGACTAGGGTAACTCACTTGGGGTCAGGGTGTACTTCTATAGGAGCTAAAGTAACTCACTTGGGGTCAGGGAGTACTTATATGGGACTAGGGTAACTCATTTAGGGCAGGGAGTACTTATTTGGGACTAGGGTAACTCACTTGGGTTCAGGGAGTACTTATATGGGACTAGGGTAACTCATTTAGGGCAGGGAGTACTTATATGGGACTAGGGTAACTCACTTGGTGTCAGGTAGTACTTATATAGGGGGTAGGGAATCTCTTTTGGGCTTAGGGAGTACTTATATGGGACTAGGGTAACTCACTTGGGGTCAGGGAGTACTTATAAAAGGGCTATGGTAACTCACTTGGGGTAGGGAGTACTTATATGGGACTAGGGTAACTCGATTTAGGTCAAGGAGTACTTATATGGTACTAGGGTAACTCATTTGGTGTCAGGGAGTACTTATTTGGGACTAGGGTAACTCACTTGGGGTCAGGGAGTACTTATATGGGACTAGGGTAACTCACTTGGGGTCATGGAGTACTTATATAAGGGGTAGGGTAACTCATTTGGGGTCAGAGAGTACTTATATGGGACTAGGGTACATCACTTGGTGTCAGGGAGTACTTATATAGGAGCTAAAGTGATTCACTTGGGGTCAGGGAGTACTTATATGGGACTAGGGTAACTCACTTGGGGTCAGGGAGTACTAATAAAGGGGCTAGGGTAACTCACTTGGGGCCAGGGAGTAATTATATGGGACTTGGGTAACTCACTTGGGTTCAGGGAGCACTTAGATGGGACTAGGGTAACTCGCTTTAGGTCAGGAAGTACATATATAATACTAGGGTAACTCAATGGGTGGTCAGGGAGTACTTATATGGAACCAGCGAAACCCACTTGGGGTTAGGGTGTACTTGTAAAGGGCCTAGGGTAACTCACTTAGGGTCAGGGAGTACTTATATGGGACTAGGGTAACTCACTTGGGGTCAGGGTGTACTTCTATAGGAGCTAAAGTAACTCACTTGGGGTCAGGGAGTACTTATATGGGACTAGGGTAACTCATTTAGGGCAGGGAGTACTTATTTGGGACTAGGGTAACTCACTTAGGTTCAGGGAGTACTTATATGGGACTAGGGTAACTCATTTAGGGCAGGGAGTACTTATTTGGGACAAGGGTAATTCACTTGGGGTAAGGGAGTACTTATATAGGGGGTAGGGTAACTCATTTGGGGTTAGGGAGTACTTATATGGGACTAGGGTAACTCACTTGGGGTCAGGGAGTACTTATAAAAGGGCTAGGGTAACTCACTTGGGGTAGGGAGTACTTATATGGGACTAGGGTAACTCGATTTAGGTCAGGGAGTACTTATATGGTACTAGGGTAACTCACTTGGTGGTCAGGGGGTACATATATGGAACCAGGGTATCCCACTTGGGGTCAGGGAGTACTTATAGAGGGGCTAGGGTAACTCAATTTGGGGTCAGGGAGTACTTATATAGGACTAGGGTACCATACTTGGGGTCAGGGAGTACTTATAAAGGGGCTAGGGCAACTCACTAGGGGTCAGGGAGTACTTATATGGGACTAGGGTAACTCACTTGGGGTCAGGGAGTACTTATATAGGGGCTAAAGTAACTCACTTGGGGTCAGGGAGTACTTCTATGGGACTAGGGTAACTCATTTGGTGTCAGGGAGTACTTATTTGGGAGTAGGGTAACTCACTTGGGGTCAGGGAGTACTTATATGGGACTAGGGTAACTCACTTGGGGTCATGGATTACTTATATAGGGGGTAGGGTAACTTATTTGGGGTCAGGGAGTACTTATATGGGACTAGGGTACATCACTTGGGGTCAGGGAGTACTTATATGGGACTAGGGTAACTCACTTGGGGTCAGGGAGTACTAATAAAGGGGCTAGGGTAACTCACTTGGGGTCAGGAGTACTTATAAAGGGGCTAGGGCAACTCACTAGGGGTCAGGGAGTACTTATATGGGACTAGGGTAACTCACTTGGGGTCAGGGAGTACTTATATAGGGGCTAAAGTAACTCACTTGGGGTCAGGGAGTTCTTCTATGGGACTAGGGTAACTCATTTGGTGTCAGGGAGTACTTATTTGGGACTAGGGTAACTCACTTGGGGTCAGGGAGTACTTATATGGGACTAGGGTAACTCACTTGGGGTCATGGAGTACTTATATAGGGGGTAGGGTAACTCATTTGGGGTCAGAGAGTACTTATATGGGACTAGGGTACATCACTTGGTGTCAGGGAGTACTTATATAGGAGCTAAAGTGATTCACTTGGGGTCAGGGAGTACTTATATGGGACTAGGGTAACTCACTTGGGGTCAGGGAGTACTAATAAAGGGGCTAGGGTAACTCACTTGGGGTCAGGGTGTAATTATATGGGACTTGGGTAACTCACTTGGGTTCAGGGAGTACTTATATTGGACTAGGGTAACTCGCTTTAGGTCAGGAAGTACATATATAATACTAGGGTAACTCAATGGGTGGTCAGGGAGTGCTTATATGGAACCAGGGAAACCCACTTGGGGTTAGGGTGTACTTATAAAGGGGCTAGGGTAACTCATTTGGGGTCAGGGAGTACTTATATGGGACTAGGGTAACTCACTTGGGGTCAGGGTGTACTTCTATAGGAGCTAAAGTAACTCACTTGGGGTCAGGGAGTACTTATATGGGACTAGGGTAACTCATTTAGGGCAGGGAGTACTTATTTGGGACTAGGGTAACTCACTTGGGTTCAGGGAGTAATTATATGGGACTAGGGTAACTCGCTTTAGGTCAGGAAGTACTTATATGGGGGGTAGGGTAACTCATTTGGGGTTAGGGAGTACTTATATGGGACTAGGGTAACTCACTTGGGGTCATGGAGTACTTATATAGGGGGTAGGGTAACTCATTTGGGGTCAGGGAGTACTTATATGGGACTAGGGTACATCACTTGGGGTCAGCGAGTACTTATATAGGAGCTAAAGTGATTCACTTGGGGTCAGGGAGTACTTATATGGGACTAGGGTAACTCACTTGGGGTCAGGGAGTACTAATAAAGGGGCTAGGGTAACTCACTTGGGGTCAGGGAGTAATTATATGGGACTTGGGTAACTCACTTGGGTTCAGGGAGTACTTATATGGGACTAGGGTAACTCGCTTTAGGTCAGGAATTACATATATAATACTAGGGTAACTCAATGGGTGGTCAGGGAGTACTTATATGGAACCAGGGAAACCCACTTGGGGTTAGGGTGTAGTTATAAAGGGGCTAGGGTAACTCATTTGGGGTCAGGGAGTACTTATATGGGCCTAGGGTAACTCACTTAGGGTCAGGGAGTACTTATATGGGACTAGGGTAACTCACTTGGGGTCAGGGTGTACTTCTATAGGAGCTAAAGTAACTCACTTGGGGTCAGGGAGTACTTATATGGGACTAGGGTAACTCATTTAGGGCAGGGAGTACTTATTTGGGACTAGGGTAACTCACTTGGGTTCAGGGAGTACTTATATGGGACTAGGGTAACTCATTTAGGGCAGAGAGTACTTATTTGGGACTAGGGTAATTCACTTGGGGTCAGGGAGTACTTATATAGGGGGTAGGGTAACTCATTTGGGGTTAGGGAGTACTTATATGGGACGAGGGTAACTCACTTGGGGTCAGGGAGTACTTATAAAAGGGCTAGGGTAACTCACTTGGGGTAGGGAGTACTTATATGGGACTAGGGTAACTCGACTTAGGTCAGGGAGTACTTATATGGTACTAGGGTAACTCACTTGGTGGTCAGGGAGTACTTATATAGGGGCTAAAGTAACTCACTTGGGGTCAGGGAGTACTTCTATGGGACTAGGGTAACTCACTTGGGGTCAGGGAGTACTTATATAGGGGCTAAAGTAACTCACTTGGGGTCAGGGAGTACTTCTATGGGACTAGGGTAACTCATTTGGTGTCAGGGAGTACTTATTTGGGACTAGGGTAACTCACTTGGGGTCAGGGAGTACTTATATGGGACTAGGGTAACTCACTTGGGGTCATGGAGTACTTATATAGGGGGTAGGGTAACTCATTTGGGGTCAGGGAGTACTTATATGGGACTAGGGTACATCACTTGGGGTCAGCGAGTACTTATATAGGAGCAAAAGTGATTCACTTGGGGTCAGGGAGTACTTATATGGGACTAGGGTAACTCACTTGGGGTCAGGGAGTACTAATAAAGGGGCTAGGGTAACTCACTTGGGGTCAGGGTGTAATTATATTGGACTTGGGTAACTCACTTGGGTTCAGGGAGTACTTATATGGGACTGGGGTAACTCGCTTTAGGTCAGGAAGTACATATATAATACTAGGGTAACTCAATGGGTGGTCAAGGAGTGCTTATATGGAACCAGTGAAACCCACTTGGGGTTAGGGTGTACTTATAAAGGGGCTAGGGTAACTCATTTGGGGTCAGGGAGTACTTATATGGGACTAGGGTAACTCACTTGGGGTCAGGGTGTACTTCTATAGGAGCTAAAGTAACTCACTTGGGGTCAGGGAGTACTTATATGGGACTAGGGTAACTCATTTAGGGCAGGGAGTACTTATTTGGGACTAGGGTAACTCACTTGGGATCAGGGATTACTTATATGGGACTAGGGTAACTCACTTGGGGTCAGGGAGTACTTCTATAGGAGCTAAAGTAACTCACTTCGGGTCAGGGAGTACTTTAATGGGACTAGGGTAACTCATTTAGGGCAGGGAGTACTTATAAAGGGGCTATGGTAACTCAATTTGGGGTCAGGGAGTACTTATATAGGACTAGGGTACCATACTTGGGGTCAGGGAGTACTTATAAAGTGGCTAGGGCAACTCACTTGGGGTCAGGGAGTACTTATAAAAGGGCTAGGGTAACTCACTTGGGGTAGGGAGTACTTATATGGGACTAGGGTAACTCACTTGGGTTCAGGGAGTACTTATATGGGACTAGGGTAACTCACTTGGTGGTCAGGGAGTACTTATATAGGGGCTAAAGTAACTCACTTGGGGTCAGGGAGTACTTCTATGGGACTAGGGTAACTCACTTGGGGTCAGGGAGTACTTATATAGGGGCTAAAGTAACTCACTTGGGGTCAGGGAGTACTTCTATGGGACTAGGGTAACTCATTTGGTGTCAGGGAGTACTTATTTGGGACTAGGGTAACTCACTTGGGGTCAGGGAGATCTTATATGGGACTAGGGTAACTCACTTGGGGTCATGGAGTACTTATATAGGGGGTAGGGTAACTCATTTGGGGTCAGGGAGTACTTATATGGGACTAGGGTACATCACTTGGGGTCAGCGAGTACTTATATAGGAGCTAAAGTGATTCACTTGGGGTCAGGGAGTACTTATATGGGACTAGGGTAACTCACTTGGGGTCAGGGAGTACTAATAAAGGGGCTAGGGTAACTCACTTGGGGTCAGGGTGTAATTATATTGGACTTGGGTAACTCACTTGGGTTCAGGGAGTACTTATATGGGACTGGGGTAACTCGCTTTAGGTCAGGAAGTACATATATAATACTAGGGTAACTCAATGGGTGGGCAGGGAGTGCTTATATGGAACCAGTGAAACCCACTTGGGGTTAAGGTGTACTTATAAAGGGGCTAGGGTAACTCATTTGGGGTTAGGGAGTACTTATATGGGACTAGGGTAACTAACTTGGGGTCAGGGTGTACTTCTATAGGAGCTAAAGTAACTCACTTGGGGTCAGGGAGTACTTATATGGGACTAGGGTAACTCATTTAGGGCAGGGAGTACTTATTTGGGACTAGGGTAACTCACTTGGGATCAGGGATTACTTATATGGGACTAGGGTAACTCACTTGGGGTCAGGGAGTACTTCTATAGGAGCTAAAGTAACTCACTTCGGGTCAGGGAGTACTTTAATGGGACTAGGGTAACTCATTTAGGGCAGGGAGTACTTATAAAGGGGCTATGGTAACTCAATTTGGGGTCAGGGAGTACTTATATAGGACTAGGGTACCATACTTGGGGTCAGGGAGTACTTATAAAGTGGCTAGGGCAACTCACTTGGGGTCAGGGAGTACTTATAAAAGGGCTAGGGTAACTCACTTGGGGTAGGGAGTACTTATATGGGACTAGGGTAACTCACTTGGGTTCAGGGAGTACTTATATGGGACTAGAGTAACTCACTTGGGGTTAGGGAGTACTTATATGCGACTAGGGTAACTCACTTAGGGTCACGGAGTACTTATATAGGACTAGGGTAACTCACTTGGGGTCAGGGAGTACTTCTATAGGAGCTAAAGTAACTCACTTGGGGTCAGGGAGAACTTATATGGGACTAGGGTAACTCATTTAGGGCAGGGAGTACTTATTTGGGACTAGGGTAACTCACTTGGGGTCAGGGAGTACTTATATGGAACCAGGGTAACCCACTTGGGGTCAGGGATTACTTATAAAGGGGCTACGGTAACTCATTTGGGGGACAGGTAGTACTTATATGGGCCTAGGGTAACTCACTTAGGGTCAGGGAGTACTTATATGGGGCTAGGGTAACTCACTTGGGGTCAGGGTGTACTTCTATAGGAGGTAAAGTAACTCACTTGGGGTCAGGGAGTACTTATATGGGACTAGGGTAACTCATTTAGAGCAGGGAGGACTTATTTGGGACTAGGGTAACTCACTTGGGGTCAGGGAATACTTATATGGGACTACGGTAACTCACTTGGGGTCAGGGAGTACTTATATAGGGGGTAGGGTAACTCATTTGCGGTCAGGCAGTACTTATATTGGACTAGGGTAACTCACTTGGGGTCAGGGAGTACTTATAAAAGGGCTAAGGTAACTCACATGGGGTAGGGAGTACTTATATGGGACTAGGGTAACTCACTTGGGTTCAGGGAGTACTTATATGGTACTAGGGTAACTTACTTGGTGTCAGGGAGTACTTCTATAGGAGCTAAAGTAACTCACTTGGGGTCAGGGAGTACTTATATGGGACTAGGGTAACTCATTTAGGGCAGGGAGTACTTATATGGGACTAGGGTAACTCACTTGGGGTCAGGGAGTACTTATATGGGACTAGGGTAACTCACATGGGGTCAGGTAGTACTTATATAGGGGGTAGGGAGTACTTATATGGGACTAGGGTAACTCACTTGGGGTCAGGGAGTACTTATAAAAGGGCTAGGGTAACTCGCTTGGGGTAGGGAGTACTTATATGGTACTAGGGTAACTCACTTGGTGGTCAGGGGGTACATATATGGAACCAGGGTATCCCACTTGGGGTCAGGGAGTACTTATAGAGGGGCTAGGGTAACTCAATTTGGGGTCAGGGAGTACTTATATAGGACTAGGGTACCATACTTGGGGTCAGGGAGTACTTATAAAGGGGCTAGGGCAACTCACTAGGGGTCAGGGAGTACTTATATGGGACTAGGGTAACTCACTTGGGGTCAGGGAGTACTTCTATGGGACTAGTGTAACTCATTTGCGGTCAGGGAGTACTTATATGGGACTGGGGTAACTCACTTGGGGTCAGGGAGTACTTATATGCGACTAGGGTAACTCACTTAGGGTCACGGAGTACTTATATAGTACTAGGGTAACTCACTTGGGGTCAGGGAGTATTTCTATAGTAGCTAAAGTAACTCACATGGGGTCAGGGAGTACTTATATGGGACTAGGGTAACTCACTTGGGGTCAGGTATTACTTATATAGGGGGTAGGGTAATTCATTTGGGGTCAGGGAGTACTTATATGGGACTAGGGTAACTCACTTGGGGTCAGGGAGTACTTATAAAAGGGCTAGGGTAACTCACTTGGGGTAGGGAGTACTTATATAGGGGGTAGGGTAATTCATTTGGGGTCAGGGAGTACTTATATGGGACTAGGGTAACTCACTTGGGGTCAGGGAGTACTTATAAAAGGGCTAGGGTAACTCACTTGGGGTAGGGAGTACTTATATGGGACTAGGGTAACTCACTTGGTTTCAGGGAGTACTTATATGGGACTAGGGTAACTCGCTTTAGGTCAGGGGGTACATATATGGAACCAGGGTAACCCACTTGGGGTCAGGGAGTACTTATAAAAGGGCTAGGGTAACTCACTTGGGGTAGGGAGTACTTATATGGGAGTAGGGTAACTCACTTGGGTTCAGGGAGTACTTTTTATGGGACTAGGGTAACTCGCTTTAGGTCAGGGAGTACTTATATGGTACTAGGGTAACTCACTTGGTCGTCAGGGAGTACTTATATGATACTAGGGTAACTCACTTGGGGTCAGGGATTACTTATAAAGGGGCTAGGGTACTCACGTGGGGTCAGGGAGTACTTATATGGGACTTGGGTAACTCACTTGGGGTCAGGGAGTACTTATATGGGACTTGGGTAACTCACTTGGGGTCAGGGAGTACTTATATAGGGGGTAGGGTAACTCATTTGGGGTCAGGGAGTACTTATATGGGACTAGGGTACATCACTTGGGGTCAGGGAGTACTTATATAGGAGCTAAAGTGATTCACATGGGGTCAGGGAGTACTTATATAGGGGCTAAAGTAACTCACTTGGGGTCAGGGAGTTCTTCTATGGGACTAGGGTAACTCATTTGGTGTCAGGGAGTACTTATTTGGGACTAGGGTAACTCACTTGGGGTCAGGGAGTACTTATATGGGACTAGGGTAACTCACTTGGGGTCATGGAGTACTTATATAGGGGGTAGGGTAACTCATTTGGGGTCAGAGAGTACTTATATGGGACTAGGGTACATCACCTGGTGTCAGGGAGTACTTATATAGGAGCTAAAGTGATTCACTTGGGGTCAGGGAGTACTTATATGGGACTAGGGTAACTCACTTGGGGTCAGGGAGTACTAATAAAGGGGCTAGGGTAACTCACTTGGGGTCAGGGAGTAATTATATGGGACTTGGGTAACTCACTTGGGTTCAGGGAGTACTTATATGGGACTAGGGTAACTCGCTTTAGGTCAGGAAGTACATATATAATACTAGGGTAACTCAATGGGTGGTCAGGGAGTACTTATATGGAACCAGGGAAACCCACTTGGGGTTAGGGTGTACTTATAAAGGGGCTAGGGTAACTCATTTGGGGTCAGGGAGTACTTATATGGGCCTAGGGTAACTCACTTAGGGTCAGGGAGTACTTATATGGGACTAGGGTAACTCACTTGGGGTCAGGGTGTATTTCTATAGGAGCTAAAGTAACTCACTTGGGGTCAGGGAGTACTTATATGGGACTAGGGTAACTCATTTAGGGCAGGGAGTACTTATTTGGGACTAGGGTAACTCACTTGGGTTCAGGGAGTACTTATATGGGACTACGGTAACTCATTTAGGGCAGGGAGTACTTATTTGGGACTAGGGTAATTCACTTGGGGTCAGGGAGTACTTATATAGGGGGTAGGGTAACTCAATTTGGGGTCAGGGAGTACTTATATAGGACTAGGGTACCATACTTGGGATCAGGGAGTACTTATAAAGGGGCTAGGGCAACTCACTAGGGGTCAGGGAGTACTTATATGGAACTAGGGTAACTCACTTGGGGTCAGGGAGTACTTATATAGGGGCTAAAGTAACTCACTTGGGGTCAGGGAGTACTTCTATGGGACTAGGGTAACTCATTTGGTGTCAGGGAGTACTTATTTGGGAGTAGGGTAACTCACTTGGGGTCAGGGAGTACTTATATGGGACTAGGGTAACTCACTTGGGGTCATGGAGCACTTATATAGGGGGTAGGGTAACTCATTTGGGGTCAGGGAGTACTTATATGGGACTAGGGTACATCACTTGGGGTCAGGGAGTACTTATATAGGAGCTAAAGTGATTCACTTGGGGTCAGGGAGTACTTATATGGGACTAGGGTAACTCACTTGGGGTCAGGGAGTACTAATAAAGGGGCTACGGTAACTCACTTGGGGTCAGGGTGTAATTATATGGGACTTGGGTTCAGGGAGTACTTATATGGGACTAGGGTAACTCGCTTTAGGTCAGGAAGTACATATATAATACTAGGGTAACTCAATGGGTGGTCAGGGAGTGCTTATATGGAACCAGGGAAACCCACTTGGGGTTAGGGTGTACTTATAAAGGGGCTAGGGTAACTCATTTGGTGTCAGGGAGTACTTATATGGGACTAGGGTAACTCACTTGGGGTCAGGGTGTACTTCTATAGGAGCTAAAGTAACTCACTTGGGGTCAGGGAGTACTTATATGGGACTAGGGTAACTCATTTAGGGCAGGGAGTACTTATTTGGGACTAGGGTAACTCACTTGGGTTCAGGGAGTAATTATATGGGACTAGGGTAGCTCATTTAGGGCAGGGAGTACTTATTTGGGACTAGGGTAACTCACTTGGGTTCAGGGATTACTTATATGGGACTAGGGTAACTCACTTGGGGTCAGGGAGTACTTCTATAGGAGCTAAAGTAACTCACTTCGGGTCAGGGAGTACTTATATGGGACTAGGGTAACTCATTTAGGGCAGGGAGTACTTATAAAGGGGCTAGGGTAACTCAATTTGGGGTCAGGGAGTACTTATATAGGACTAGGGTACCATACTTGGGGTCAGGGAGTACTTATAAAGTGGCTAGGGCAACTCACTTGGGGTCAGGGAGTACTTATAAAAGGGCTAGGGTAACTCACTTGGGGTAGGGAGTACTTTTATGGGACTAGGGTAACTCACTTGGGGTCAGGGAGTACTTATATGCGACTAGGGTAACTCACTTAGGGTCACGGAGTACTTATATAGGACTAGGGTAACTCACTTGGGGTCAGGAAGTACTTCTATAGGAGCTAAAGTAACTCACTTGGGGTCAGGGAGTACTTATATGGGACTAGGGTAACTCATTTAGGGCAGGGAGTACTTTTATGGGACTAGGGTAACTCACTTGGGGTCAGGGAGTACTTATATGCGACTAGGGTAACTCACTTAGGGTCACGGGGTACTTATATAGGACTAGAGTAACTCACTTGGGGTCAGGAAGTACTTCTATAGGAGCTAAAGTAACTCACTTGGGGTCAGGGAGTACTTATATGGGACTAGGGTAACTCATTTAAGGCAGGGAGTACTTATTTGGGACTAGGGTAACTCACATGGCGTCAGGGAGTACTTATATGGGACTAGGGTAACTCATTTAGGGCAGGGAGTACTTATTTGGGACTAGGGTAACTCACTTGGTTTCAGGGAGTAATTATATGGGACTAGGGTAACTCATTTAGGGCAGGGAGTACTTATTTGGGACTAGGGTAACTCACTTGGGTTCAGGGATTACTTATATGGGACTAGGGTAACTCACTTGGGGTCAGGGAGTACTTCTATAGGAGCTAAAGTAACTCACTTCGGGTCAGGGAGTACTTATATGGGACTAGGGTAACTCATTTAGGGCAGGGAGTACTTATAAAGGGGCTAGGGTAACTCAATTTGGGGTCAGGGAGTACTTATATAGGACTAGGGTACCATACTTGGGGTCAGGGAGTACTTATAAAGTGGCTAGGGCAACTCACTTGGGGTCAGGGAGTACTTATAAAAGGGCTAGGGTAACTCACTTGGGGTAGGGAGTACTTCTATAGGAGCTAAAGTAACTCACTTCGGGTCAGGGAGTACTTATATGGGACTGGGGTAACTCACTTGGGGTCAGGGAGTACTTATATGCGACTAGGGTAACTCACTTAGGGTCACGGGGTACTTATATAGTACTAGGGTAACTCACTTGGGGTCAGGGAGTATTTCTATAGTAGCTAAAGTAACTCACATGGGGTCAGGGAGTACTTATATGGGACTAGGGTAACTCACTTGGGGTCAGGTATTACTTATATAGGGGGTAGGGTAATTCATTTGGGGTCAGGGAGTACTTATATGGGACTAGGGTAACTCACTTGGGGTCAGGGAGTACTTATAAAAGGGCTAGGGTAACTCACTTGGGGTAGGGAGTACTTATATGGGACTAGGGTAACTCACTTGGTTTCAGGGAGTACTTATATGGGACTAGGGTAACTCGCTTTAGGTCAGGGGGTACATATATGGAACCAGGGTAACCCACTTGGGGTCAGGGAGTACTTATAAAAGGGCTAGGGTAACTCACTTGGGGTAGGGAGTACTTATATGGGAGTAGGGTAACTCACTTGGGTTCAGGGAGTACTTTTATGGGACTAGGGTAACTCGCTTTAGGTCAGGGAGTACTTATATGGTACTAGGGTAACTCACTTGGTCGTCAGGGAGTACTTATATGATACTAGGGTAAATCACTTGGGGTCAGGGATTACTTATAAAGGGGATAGGGTACTCACGTGGGGTCAGGGAGTACTTATATGGGACTTGGGTAACTCACTTGGGGTCAGGGAGTACTTATATAGGGGGTAGGGTAACTCATTTGGGGTCAGGGAGTACTTATATGGGACTAGGGTACATCACTTGGGGTCAGGGAATACTTATATAGGAATTAAAGTGATTCACATGGGGTCAGGGAGTACTTATATAGGGGCTAAAGTAACTCACTTGGGGTCAGGGAGTTCTTCTATGGGACTAGGGTAACTCATTTGGTGTCAGGGAGTACTTATTTGGGACTAGGGTAACTCACTTGGGGTCAGAGAGTACTTATATGGGACTAGGGTACATCACTTGGTGTCAGGGAGTACTTATATAGGAGCTAAAGTGATTCACTTGGGGTCAGGGAGTACTTCTATGGGACTAGGGTAACTCATTTGGTGTCAGGGAGTACTTATTTGGGACTAGGGTAACTCATTTGGGGTCAGAGAGTACTTATATGGGACTAGGGTACATCACTTGGTGTCAGGGAGTACTTATATAGGAGCTAAAGTGATTCACTTGGGGTCAGGGAGTACTTATATGGGAATAGGGTAACTCACTTGGGGTCAGGGAGTACTAATAAAGGGGCTAGGGTAACTCACTTAGGGTCAGGGAGTACTTATATGGGACTAGGGTAACTCGCTTTAGGTCAGGAAGTACATATATAATACTAGGGTAACTCAATGGGTGGTCAGGGAGTACTTATATGGAACCAGGGAAACCCACTTGGGGTTAGGGTGTACTTATAAAGGGGCTAGGGTAACTCATTTGGGGTCAGGGAGTACTTATATGGGCCTAGGGTAACTCACTTAGGGTCAGGGAGTACTTATATGGGACTAGGGTAACTCACTTGGGGTCAAAGTGTACTTCTATAGGAGCTAAAGTAACTCACTTGGGGTCAGGGAGTACTTATATGGGACTAGGGTAACTCATTTAGGGCAGGGAGTACTTATTTGGGACTAGGGTAACTCACTTGGGTTCAGGGAGTACTTATATGGGACTAGGGTAACTCATTTAGGGCAGGGAGTACTTATTTGGGACTAGGGTAATTCACTTGGGGTCAGGGAGTACTTATATAGGGGGTAGGGTAACTCAATTTGGGGTCAGGGAGTTCTTCTATGGGACTAGGGTAACTCATTTGGTGTCAGGGAGTACTTATTTGGGACTAGGGTAACTCACTTGGGGTCAGGGAGTACTTATATGGGACTAGGGTAACTCACTTGGGGTCATGGAGTACTTATATAGGGGGTAGGTTAACTCATTTGGGGTCAGAGAGTACTTATATGGGACTAGGGTACATCACCTGGTGTCAGGGAGTACTTATATAGGAGCTAAAGTGATTCACTTGGGGTCAGGGAGTACTTATATGGGACTAGGGTAACTCACTTGGGGTCAGGGAGTACTAATAAAGGGGCTAGGGTAACTCACTTGGGGTCAGGGAGTAATTATATGGGACTTGGGTAACTCACTTGGGTTCAGGGAGTACTTATATGGGACTAGGGTAACTCGCTTTAGGTCAGGAAGTACATATATAATACTAGGGTAACTCAATGGGTGGTCAGGGAGTACTTATATGGAACCAGGGAAACCCACTTGGGGTTAGGGTGTACTTATAAAGGGGCTAGGGTAACTCATTTGGGGTCAGGGAGTACTTATATGGGCCTAGGGTAACTCACTTAGGGTCAGGGAGTACTTATATGGGACTAGGGTAACTCACTTGGGGTCAGGGTGTATTTCTATAGGAGCTAAAGTAACTCACTTGGGGTCAGGGAGTACTTATATGGGACTAGGGTAACTCATTTAGGGCAGGGAGTACTTATTTGGGACTAGGGTAACTCACTTGGGTTCAGGGAGTACTTATATGGGACTAGGGTAACTCATTTAGGGCAGGGAGTACTTATTTGGGACTAGGGTAATTCACTTGGGGTCAGGGAGTACTTATATAGGGGGTAGGGTAACTCAATTTGGGGTCAGGGAGTACTTATATAGGACTAGGGTACCATACTTGGGATCAGGGAGTACTTATAAAGGGGCTAGGGCAACTCACTAGGGGTCAGGGAGTACTTATATGGAACTAGGGTAACTCACTTGGGGTCAGGGAGTACTTATATAGGGGCTAAAGTAACTCACTTGGGGTCAGGGAGTACTTCTATGGGACTAGGGTAACTCATTTGGTGTCAGGGAGTACTTATTTGGGAGTAGGGTAACTCACTTGGGGTCAGGGAGTACTTATATGGGACTAGGGTAACTCACTTGGGGTCATGGAGCACTTATATAGGGGTTAGGGTAACTCATTTGGGGTCAGGGAGTATTATATGGGACTAGGGTACATCACTTGGGGTCAGGGAGTACTTATATAGGAGCTAAAGTGATTCACTTGGGGTCAGGGAGTACTTATATGGGACTAGGGTAACTCACTTGGGGTCAGGGAGTACTAATAAAGGGGCTACGGTAACTCACTTGGGGTCAGGGTGTAATTATATGGGACTTGGGTTCAGGGAGTACCTATATGGGACTAGGGTAACTCGCTTTAGGTCAGGAAGTACATATATAATACTAGGGTAACTCATTTGGTGTCAGGGAGTACTTATATGGGACTAGGGTAACTCACTTGGGGTCAGGGTGTACTTCTATAGGAGCTAAAGTAACTCACTTGGGGTCAGGGAGTACTTATATGGGACTAGGGTAACTCATTTAGGGCAGGGAGTACTTATTTGGGACTAGGGTAACTCACTTGGGTTCAGGGAGTAATTATATGGGACTAGGGTAGCTCATTTAGGGCAGGGAGTACTTATTTGGGACTAGGGTAACTCACTTGGGTTCAGGGATTACTTATATGGGACTAGGGTAACTCACTTGGGGTCAGGGAGTACTTCTATAGGAGCTAAAGTAACTCACTTCGGGTCAGGGAGTACTTATATGGGACTAGGGTAACTCATTTAGGGCAGGGAGTACTTATAAAGGGGCTAGGGTAACTCAATTTGGGGTCAGGGAGTACTTATATAGGACTAGGGTACCATACTTGGGGTCAGGGAGTACTTATAAAGTGGCTAGGGCAACTCACTTGGGGTCAGGGAGTACTTATAAAAGGGCTAGGGTAACTCACTTGGGGTAGGGAGTACTTTTATGGGACTAGGGTAACTCACTTGGGGTCAGGGAGTACTTATATGCGACTAGGGTAACTCACTTAGGGTCACGGAGTACTTATATAGGACTAGGGTAACTCACTTGGGGTCAGGAAGTACTTCTATAGGAGCTAAAGTAACTCACTTGGGGTCAGGGAGTACTTATATGGGACTAGGGTAACTCATTTAGGGCAGGGAGTACTTTTATGGGACTAGGGTAACTCACTTGGGGTCAGGGAGTACTTATATGCGACTAGGGTAACTCACTTAGGGTCACGGGGTACTTATATAGGACTAGGGTAACTCACTTGGGGTCAGGAAGTACTTCTATAGGAGCTAAAGTAACTCACTTGGGGTCAGGGAGTACTTAAATGGGACTAGGGTAACTCATTTAAGGCAGGGAGTACTTATTTGGGACTAGGGTAACTCACATGGCGTCAGGGAGTACTTATATGGGACTAGGGTAACTCATTTAGGGCAGGGAGTACTTATTTGGGACTAGGGTAACTCACTTGGTTTCAGGGAGTAATTATATGGGACTAGGGTAACTCATTTAGGGCAGGGAGTACTTATTTGGGACTAGGGTAACTCACTTGGGTTCAGGGATTACTTATATGGGACTAGGGTAACTCACTTGGGGTCAGGGAGTACTTCTATAGGAGCTAAAGTAACTCACTTCGGGTCAGGGAGTACTTATATGGGACTAGGGTAACTCATTTAGGGCAGGGAGTACTTATAAAGGGGCTAGGGTAACTCAATTTGGGGTCAGGGAGTACTTATATAGGACTAGGGTACCATACTTGGGGTCAGGGAGTACTTATAAAGTGGCTAGGGCAACTCACTTGGGGTCAGGGAGTACTTATAAAAGGGCTAGGGTAACTCACTTGGGGTAGGGAGTACTTCTATAGGAGCTAAAGTAACTCACTTCGGGTCAGGGAGTACTTATATGGGACTGGGGTAACTCACTTGGGGTCAGGGAGTACTTATATGCGACTAGGGTAACTCACTTAGGGTCACGGGGTACTTATATAGTACTAGGGTAACTCACTTGGGGTCAGGGAGTATTTCTATAGTAGCTAAAGTAACTCACATGGGGTCAGGGAGTACTTATATGGGACTAGGGTAACTCACTTGGGGTCAGGTATTACTTATATAGGGGGTAGGGTAATTCATTTGGGGTCAGGGAGTACTTATATGGGACTAGGGTAACTCACTTGGGGTCAGGGAGTACTTATAAAAGGGCTAGGGTAACTCACTTGGGGTAGGGAGTACTTATATGGGACTAGGGTAACTCACTTGGTTTCAGGGAGTACTTATATGGGACTAGGGTAACTCGCTTTAGGTCAGGGGGTACATATATGGAACCAGGGTAACCCACTTGGGGTCAGGGAGTACTTATAAAAGGGCTAGGGTAACTCACTTGGGGTAGGGAGTACTTATATGGGAGTAGGGTAACTCACTTGGGTTCAGGGAGTACTTTTATGGGACTAGGGTAACTCGCTTTAGGTCAGGGAGTACTTATATGGTACTAGGGTAACTCACTTGGTCGTCAGGGAGTACTTATATGATACTAGGGTAACTCACTTGGGGTCAGGGATTACTTATAAAGGGGATAGGGTACTCACGTGGGGTCAGGGAGTACTTATATGGGACTTGGGTAACTCACTTGGGGTCAGGGAGTACTTATATAGGGGGTAGGGTAACTCATTTGGGGTCAGGGAGTACTTATATGGGACTAGGGTACATCACTTGGGGTCAGGGAGTACTTATATAGGAGCTAAAGTGATTCACATGGGGTCAGGGAGTACTTATATAGGGGCTAAAGTAACTCACTTGGGGTCAGGGAGTTCTTCTATGGGACTAGGGTAACTCATTTGGTGTCAGGGAGTACTTATTTGGGACTAGGGTAACTCACTTGGGGTCAGGGAGTACTTATATGGGACTAGGGTAACTCACTTGGGGTCATGGAGTACTTATATAGGGGGTAGGGTAACTCATTTGGGGTCAGAGAGTACTTATATGGGACTAGGGTACATCACCTGGTGTCAGGGAGTACTTATATAGGAGCTAAAGTGATTCACTTGGGGTCAGGGAGTACTTATATGGGACTAGGGTAACTCACTTGGGGTCAGGGAGTACTAATAAAGGGGCTAGGGTAACTCACTTGGGGTCAGGGAGTAATTATATGGGACTTGGGTAACTCACTTGGGTTCAGGGAGTACTTATATGGGACTAGGGTAACTCGCTTTAGGTCAGGAAGTACATATATAATACTAGGGTAACTCAATGGGTGGTCAGGGAGTACTTATATGGAACCAGGGAAACCCACTTGGGGTTAGGGTGTACTTATAAAGGGGCTAGGGTAACTCATTTGGGGTCAGGGAGTACTTATATGGGCCTAGGGTAACTCACTTAGGGTCAGGGAGTACTTATATGGGACTAGGGTAACTCACTTGGGGTCAGGGTGTATTTCTATAGGAGCTAAAGTAACTCACTTGGGGTCAGGGAGTACTTATATGGGACTAGGGTAACTCATTTAGGGCAGGGAGTACTTATTTGGGACTAGGGTAACTCACTTGGGTTCAGGGAGTACTTATATGGGACTAGGGTAACTCATTTAGGGCAGGGAGTACTTATTTGGGACTAGGGTAATTCACTTGGGGTCAGGGAGTACTTATATAGGGGGTAGGGTAACTCAATTTGGGGTCAGGGAGTACATATATAGGACTAGGGTACCATACTTGGGATCAGGGAGTACTTATAAAGGGGCTAGGGCAACTCACTAGGGGTCAGGGAGTACTTATATGGAACTAGGGTAACTCACTTGGGGTCAGGGAGTACTTATATAGGGGCTAAAGTAACTCACTTGGGGTCAGGGAGTACTTCTATGGGACTAGGGTAACTCATTTGGTGTCAGGGAGTACTTATTTGGGAGTAGGGTAACTCACTTGGGGTCAGGGAGTACTTATATGGGACTAGGGTAACTCACTTGGGGTCATGGAGCACTTATATAGGGGGTAGGGTAACTCATTTGGGGTCAGGGAGTACTTATATGGGACTAGGGTACATCACTTGGGGTCAGGGAGTACTTATATAGGAGCTAAAGTGATTCACTTGGGGTCAGGGAGTACTTATATGGGACTAGGGTAACTCACTTGGGGTCAGGGAGTACTAATAAAGGGGCTACGGTAACTCACTTGGGGTCAGGGTGTAATTATATGGGACTTGGGTTCAGGGAGTACTTATGTGGGACTAGGGTAACTCGCTTTAGGTCAGGAAGTACATATATAATACTAGGGTAACTCAATGGGTGGTCAGGGAGTGCTTATATGGAACAAGGGAAACCCACTTGGGGTTAGGGTGTACTTATAAAGGGGCTAGGGTAACTCATTTGGTGTCAGGGAGTACTTATATGGGACTAGGGTAACTCACTTGGGGTCAGGGTGTACTTCTATAGGAGCTAAAGTAACTCACTTGGGGTCAGGGAGTACTTATATGGGACTAGGGTAACTCATTTAGGGCAGGGAGTACTTATTTGGGACTAGGGTAACTCACTTGGGTTCAGGGAGTAATTATATGGGACTAGGGTAGCTCATTTAGGGCAGGGAGTACTTATTTGGGACTAGGGTAACTCACTTGGGTTCAGGGATTACTTATATTGGACTAGGGTAACTCACTTGGGGTCAGGGAGTACTTCTATAGGAGCTAAAGTAACTCACTTCGGGTCAGGGAGTACTTATATGGGACTAGGGTAACTCATTTAGGGCAGGGAGTACTTATAAAGGGGCTAGGGTAACTCAATTTGGGGTCAGGGAGTACTTATATAGGACTAGGGTACCATACTTGGGGTCAGGGAGTACTTATAAAGTGGCTAGGGCAACTCACTTGGGGTCAGGGAGTACTTATAAAAGGGCTAGGGTAACTCACTTGGGGTAGGGAGTACTTTTATGGGACTAGGGTAACTCACTTGGGGTCAGGGAGTACTTATATGCGACTAGGGTAACTCACTTAGGGTCACGGAGTACTTATTTAGGACTAGGGTAACTCACTTGGGGTCAGGAAGTACTTCTATAGGAGCTAAAGTAACTCACTTGGGGTCAGGGAGTACTTATATGGGACTAGGGTAACTCATTTAGGGCAGGGAGTACTTTTATGGGACTAGGGTAACTCACTTGGGGTCAGGGAGTACTTATATGCGACTAGGGTAACTCACTTAGGGTCACGGGGTACTTATATAGGACTAGGGTAACTCACTTGGGGTCAGGAAGTACTTCTATAGGAGCTAAAGTAACTCACTTGGGGTCAGGGAGTACTTATATGGGACTAGGGTAACTCATTTAAGGCAGGGAGTACTTATTTGGGACTAGGGTAACTCACATGGCGTCAGGGAGTACTTATATGGGACTAGGGTAACTCATTTAGGGCAGGGAGTACTTATTTGGGACTAGGGTAACTCACTTGGTTTCAGGGAGTAATTATATGGGACTAGGGTAACTCATTTAGGGCAGGGAGTACTTATTTGGGACTAGGGTAACTCACTTGGGTTCAGGGATTACTTATATGGGACTAGGGTAACTCACTTGGGGTCAGGGAGTACTTCTATAGGAGCTAAAGTAACTCACTTCGGGTCAGGGAGTACTTATATGGGACTAGGGTAACTCATTTAGGGCAGGGAGTACTTATAAAGGGGCTAGGGTAACTCAATTTGGGGTCAGGGAGTACTTATATAGGACTAGGGTACCATACTTGGGGTCAGGGAGTACTTATAAAGTGGCTAGGGCAACTCACTTGGGGTCAGGGAGTACTTATAAAAGGGCTAGGGTAACTCACTTGGGGTAGGGAGTACTTCTATAGGAGCTAAAGTAACTCACTTCGGGTCAGGGAGTACTTATATGGGACTGGGGTAACTCACTTGGGGTCAGGGAGTACTTATATGCGACTAGGGTAACTCACTTAGGGTCACGGGGTACTTATATAGTACTAGGGTAACTCACTTGGGGTCAGGGAGTATTTCTATAGTAGCTAAAGTAACTCACATGGGGTCAGGGAGTACTTATATGGGACTAGGGTAACTCACTTGGGGTCAGGTATTACTTATATAGGGGGTAGGGTAATTCATTTGGGGTCAGGGAGTACTTATATGGGACTAGGGTAACTCACTTGGGGTCAGGGAGTACTTATAAAAGGGCTAGGGTAACTCACTTGGGGTAGGGAGTACTTATATGGGACTAGGGTAACTCACTTGGTTTCAGGGAGTACTTATATGGGACTAGGGTAACTCGCTTTAGGTCAGGGGGTACATATATGGAACCAGGGTAACCCACTTGGGGTCAGGGAGTACTTATAAAAGGGCTAGGGTAACTCACTTGGGGTAGGGAGTACTTATATGGGAGTAGGGTAACTCACTTGGGTTCAGGGAGTACTTTTATGGGACTAGGGTAACTCGCTTTAGGTCAGGGAGTACTTATATGGTACTAGGGTAACTCACTTGGTCGTCAGGGAGTACTTATATGATACTAGGGTAAATCACTTGGGGTCAGGGATTACTTATAAAGGGGATAGGGTACTCACGTGGGGTCAGGGAGTACTTATATGGGACTTGGGTAACTCACTTGGGGACAGGGAGTACTTATATAGGGGGTAGGGTAACTCATTTGGGGTCAGGGAGTACTTATATGGGACTAGGGTACATCACTTGGGGTCAGGGAATACTTATATAGGAATTAAAGTGATTCACATGGGGTCAGGGAGTACTTATATAGGGGCTAAAGTAACTCACTTGGGGTCAGGGAGTTCTTCTATGGGACTAGGGTAACTCATTTGGTGTCAGGGAGTACTTATTTGGGACTAGGGTAACTCACTTGGGGTCAGGGAGTACTTATATGGGACTAGGGTAACTCACTTGGGGTCATGGAGTACTTATATAGGGGGTAGGGTAACTCATTTGTGGTCAGAGAGTACTTATATGGGACTAGGGTACATCACTTGGTGTCAGGGGGTACTTATATAGGAGCTAAAGTGATTCACTTGGGGTCAGGGAGTACTTCTATGGGACTAGGGTAACTCATTTGGTGTCAGGGAGTACTTATTTGGGACTAGGGTAACTCATTTGGGGTCAGAGAGTACTTATATGGGACTAGGGTACATCACTTGGTGTCAGGGAGTACTTATATAGGAGCTAAAGTGATTCACTTGGGGTCAGGGAGTACTTATATGGGAATAGGGTAACTCACTTGGGGTCAGGGAGTACTAATAAAGGGGCTAGGGTAACTCACTTAGGGTCAGGGAGTACTTATATGGGACTAGGGTAACTCGCTTTAGGTCAGGAAGTACATATATAATACTAGGGTAACTCAATGGGTGGTCAGGGAGTACTTATATGGAACCAGGGAAACCCACTTGGGGTTAGGGTGTACTTATAAAGGGGCTAGGGTAACTCATTTGGGGTCAGGGAGTACTTATATGGGCCTAGGGTAACTCACTTAGGGTCAGGGAGTACTTATATGGGACTAGGGTAACTCACTTGGGGTCAAAGTGTACTTCTATAGGAGCTAAAGTAACTCACTTGGGGTCAGGGAGTACTTATATGGGACTAGGGTAACTCATTTAGGGCAGGGAGTACTTATTTGGGACTAGGGTAACTCACTTGGGTTCAGGGAGTACTTATATGGGACTAGGGTAACTCATTTAGGGCAGGGAGTACTTATTTGGGACTAGGGTAATTCACTTGGGGTCAGGGAGTACTTATATAGGGGGTAGGGTAACTCAATTTGGGGTCAGGGAGTTCTTCTATGGGACTAGGGTAACTCATTTGGTGTCAGGGAGTACTTATTTGGGACTAGGGTAACTCACTTGGGGTCAGGGAGTACTTATATGGGACTAGGGTAACTCACTTGGGGTCATGGAGTACTTATATAGGGGGTAGGTTAACTCATTTGGGGTCAGAGAGTACTTATATGGGACTAGGGTACATCACCTGGTGTCAGGGAGTACTTATATAGGAGCTAAAGTGATTCACTTGGGGTCAGGGAGTACTTATATGGGACTAGGGTAACTCAATTGGGGTCAGGGAGTACTAATAAAGGGGCTAGGGTAACTCACTTGGGGTCAGGGAGTAATTATATGGGACTTGGGTAACTCACTTGGGTTCAGGGAGTACTTATATGGGACTAGGGTAACTCGCTTTAGGTCAGGAAGTACATATATAATACTAGGGTAACTCAATGGGTGGTCAGGGAGTACTTATATGGAACCAGGGAAACCCACTTGGGGTTAGGGTGTACTTATAAAGGGGCTAGGGTAACTCATTTGGGGTCAGGGAGTACTTATATGGGCCTAGGGTAACTCACTTAGGGTCAGGGAGTACTTATATGGGACTAGGGTAACTCACTTGGGGTCAGGGTGTATTTCTATAGGAGCTAAAGTAACTCACTTGGGGTCAGGGAGTACTTATATGGGACTAGGGTAACTCATTTAGGGCAGGGAGTACTTATTTGGGACTAGGGTAACTCACTTGGGTTCAGGGAGTACTTATATGGGACTAGGGTAACTCATTTAGGGCAGGGAGTACTTATTTGGGACTAGGGTAATTCACTTGGGGTCAGGGAGTACTTATATAGGGGGTAGGGTAACTCAATTTGGGGTCAGGGAGTACTTATATAGGACTAGGGTACCATACTTGGGATCAGGGAGTACTTATAAAGGGGCTAGGGCAACTCACTAGGGGTCAGGGAGTACTTATATGGAACTAGGGTAACTCACTTGGGGTCAGGGAGTACTTATATAGGGGCTAAAGTAACTCACTTGGGGTCAGGGAGTACTTCTATGGGACTAGGGTAACTCATTTGGTGTCAGGGAGTACTTATTTGGGAGTAGGGTAACTCACTTGGGGTCAGGGAGTACTTATATGGGACTAGGGTAACTCACTTGGGGTCATGGAGCACTTATATAGGGGGTAGGGTAACTCATTTGGGGTCAGGGAGTACTTATATGGGACTAGGGTACATCACTTGGGGTCAGGGAGTACTTATATAGGAGCTAAAGTGATTCACTTGGGGTCAGGGAGTACTTATATGGGACTAGGGTAACTCACTTGGGGTCAGGGAGTACTAATAAAGGGGCTACGGTAACTCACTTGGGGTCAGGGTGTAATTATATGGGACTTGGGTTCAGGGAGTACTTATATGGGACTAGGGTAACTCGCTTTAGGTCAGGAAGTACATATATAATACTAGGGTAACTCATTTGGTGTCAGGGAGTACTTATATGGGACTAGGGTAACTCACTTGGGGTCAGGGTGTACTTCTATAGGAGCTAAAGTAACTCACTTGGGGTCAGGGAGTACTTATATGGGACTAGGGTAACTCATTTAGGGCAGGGAGTACTTATTTGGGACTAGGGTAACTCACTTGGGTTCAGGGAGTAATTATATGGGACTAGGGTAGCTCATTTAGGGCAGGGAGTACTTATTTGGGACTAGGGTAACTCACTTGGGTTCAGGGATTACTTATATGGGACTAGGGTAACTCACTTGGGGTCAGGGAGTACTTCTATAGGAGCTAAAGTAACTCACTTCGGGTCAGGGAGTACTTATATGGGACTAGGGTAACTCATTTAGGGCAGGGAGTACTTATAAAGGGGCTAGGGTAACTCAATTTGGGGTCAGGGAGTACTTATATAGGACTAGGGTACCATACTTGGGGTCAGGGAGTACTTATAAAGTGGCTAGGGCAACTCACTTGGGGTCAGGGAGTACTTATAAAAGGGCTAGGGTAACTCACTTGGGGTAGGGAGTACTTTTATGGGACTAGGGTAACTCACTTGGGGTCAGGGAGTACTTATATGCGACTAGGGTAACTCACTTAGGGTCACGGAGTACTTATATAGGACTAGGGTAACTCACTTGGGGTCAGGAAGTACTTCTATAGGAGCTAAAGTAACTCACTTGGGGTCAGGGAGTACTTATATGGGACTAGGGTAACTCATTTAGGGCAGGGAGTACTTTTATGGGACTAGGGTAACTCACTTGGGGTCAGGGAGTACTTATATGCGACTAGGGTAACTCACTTAGGGTCACGGGGTACTTATATAGGACTAGGGTAACTCACTTGGGGTCAGGAAGTACTTCAATAGGAGCTAAAGTAACTCACTTGGGGTCAGGGAGTACTTAAATGGGACTAGGGTAACTCATTTAAGGCAGGGAGTACTTATTTGGGACTAGGGTAACTCACATGGCGTCAGGGAGTACTTATATGGGACTAGGGTAACTCATTTAGGGCAGGGAGTACTTATTTGGGACTAGGGTAACTCACTTGGTTTCAGGGAGTAATTATATGGGACTAGGGTAACTCATTTAGGGCAGGGAGTACTTATTTGGGACTAGGGTAACTCACTTGGGTTCAGGGATTACTTATATGGGACTAGGGTAACTCACTTGGGGTCAGGGAGTACTTCTATAGGAGCTAAAGTAACTCACTTCGGGTCAGGGAGTACTTATATGGGACTAGGGTAACTCATTTAGGGCAGGGAGTACTTATAAAGGGGCTAGGGTAACTCAATTTGGGGTCAGGGAGTACTTATATAGGACTAGGGTACCATACTTGGGGTCAGGGAGTACTTATAAAGTGGCTAGGGCAACTCACTTGGGGTCAGGGAGTACTTATAAAAGGGCTAGGGTAACTCACTTGGGGTAGGGAGTACTTCTATAGGAGCTAAAGTAACTCACTTCGGGTCAGGGAGTACTTATATGGGACTGGGGTAACTCACTTGGGGTCAGGGAGTACTTATATGCGACTAGGGTAACTCACTTAGGGTCACGGGGTACTTATATAGTACTAGGGTAACTCACTTGGGGTCAGGGAGTATTTCTATAGTAGCTAAAGTAACTCACATGGGGTCAGGGAGTACTTATATGGGACTAGGGTAACTCACTTGGGGTCAGGTATTACTTATATAGGGGGTAGGGTAATTCATTTGGGGTCAGGGAGTACTTATATGGGACTAGGGTAACTCACTTGGGGTCAGGGAGTACTTATAAAAGGGCTAGGGTAACTCACTTGGGGTAGGGAGTACTTATATGGGACTAGGGTAACTCACTTGGTTTCAGGGAGTACTTATATGGGACTAGGGTAACTCGCTTTAGGTCAGGGGGTACATATATGGAACCAGGGTAACCCACTTGGGGTCAGGGAGTACTTATAAAAGGGCTAGGGTAACTCACTTGGGGTAGGGAGTACTTATATGGGAGTAGGGTAACTCACTTGGGTTCAGGGAGTACTTTTATGGGACTAGGGTAACTCGCTTTAGGTCAGGGAGTACTTATATGGTACTAGGGTAACTCACTTGGTCGTCAGGGAGTACTTATATGATACTAGGGTAACTCACTTGGGGTCAGGGATTACTTATAAAGGGGATAGGGTACTCACGTGGGGTCAGGGAGTACTTATATGGGACTTGGGTAACTCACTTGGGGTCAGGGAGTACTTATATAGGGGGTAGGGTAACTCATTTGGGGTCAGGGAGTACTTATATGGGACTAGGGTACATCACTTGGGGTCAGGGAATACTTATATAGGAATTAAAGTGATTCACATGGGGTCAGGGAGTACTTATATAGGGGCTAAAGTAACTCACTTGGGGTCAGGGAGTTCTTCTATGGGACTAGGGTAACTCATTTGGTGTCAGGGAGTACTTATTTGGGACTAGGGTAACTCACTTGGGGTCAGGGAGTACTTATATGGGACTAGGGTAACTCACTTGGGGTCATGGAGTACTTATATAGGGGGTAGGGTAACTCATTTGTGGTCAGAGAGTACTTATATGGGACTAGGGTACATCACTTGGTGTCAGGGAGTACTTATATAGGAGCTAAAGTGATTCACTTGGGGTCAGGGAGTACTTCTATGGGACTAGGGTAACTCATTTGGTGTCAGGGAGTACTTATTTGGGACTAGGGTAACTCATTTGGGGTCAGAGAGTACTTATATGGGACTAGGGTACATCACTTGGTGTCAGGGAGTACTTATATAGGAGCTAAAGTGATTCACTTGGGGTCAGGGAGTACTTATATGGGAATAGGGTAACTCACTTGGGGTCAGGGAGTACTAATAAAGGGGCTAGGGTAACTCACTTGGGGTCAGGGAGTACTTATATGGGACTAGGGTAACTCGCTTTAGGTCAGGAAGTACATATATAATACTAGGGTAACTCAATGGGTGGTCAGGGAGTACTTATATGGAACCAGGGAAACCCACTTGGGGTTTGGGTGTACTTATAAAGGGGCTAGGGTAACTCATTTGGGGTCAGGGAGTACTTATATGGGCCTAGGGTAACTCACTTAGGGTCAGGGAGTACTTATATGGGACTAGGGTAACTCACTTGGGGTCAAAGTGTACTTCTATAGGAGCTAAAGTAACTCACTTGGGGTCAGGGAGTACTTATATGGGACTAGGGTAACTCATTTGGGGCAGGGAGTACTTATTTGGGACTGGGGTAACTCACTTGGGTTCAGGGATTACTTATATTGGACTAGGGTAACTCACTTGGGGTCAGGGAGTACTTCTATAGGAGCTAAAGTAACTCACTTCGGGTCAGGGAGTACTTATATGGGACTAGGGTAACTCATTTAGGGCAGGGAGTACTTATAAAGGGGCTAGGGTAACTCAATTTGGGGTCAGGGAGTACTTATATAGGACTAGGGTACCATACTTGGGGTCAGGGAGTACTTATAAAGTGGCTAGGGCAACTCACTTGGGGTCAGGGAGTACTTATAAAAGGGCTAGGGTAACTCACTTGGGGTAGGGAGTACTTTTATGGGACTAGGGTAACTCACTTGGGGTCAGGGAGTACTTATATGCGACTAGGGTAACTCACTTAGGGTCACGGAGTACTTATTTAGGACTAGGGTAACTCACTTGGGGTCAGGAAGTACTTCTATAGGAGCTAAAGTAACTCACTTGGGGTCAGGGAGTACTTATATGGGACTAGGGTAACTCATTTAGGGCAGGGAGTACTTTTATGGGACTAGGGTAACTCACTTGGGGTCAGGGAGTACTTATATGCGACTAGGGTAACTCACTTAGGGTCACGGGGTACTTATATAGGACTAGGGTAACTCACTTGGGGTCAGGAAGTACTTCTATAGGAGCTAAAGTAACTCACTTGGGGTCAGGGAGTACTTATATGGGACTAGGGTAACTCATTTAAGGCAGGGAGTACTTATTTGGGACTAGGGTAACTCACATGGCGTCAGGGAGTACTTATATGGGACTAGGGTAACTCATTTAGGGCAGGGAGTACTTATTTGGGACTAGGGTAACTCACTTGGTTTCAGGGAGTAATTATATGGGACTAGGGTAACTCATTTAGGGCAGGGAGTACTTATTTGGGACTAGGGTAACTCACTTGGGTTCAGGGATTACTTATATGGGACTAGGGTAACTCACTTGGGGTCAGGGAGTACTTCTATAGGAGCTAAAGTAACTCACTTCGGGTCAGGGAGTACTTATATGGGACTAGGGTAACTCATTTAGGGCAGGGAGTACTTATAAAGGGGCTAGGGTAACTCAATTTGGGGTCAGGGAGTACTTATATAGGACTAGGGTACCATACTTGGGGTCAGGGAGTACTTATAAAGTGGCTAGGGCAACTCACTTGGGGTCAGGGAGTACTTATAAAAGGGCTAGGGTAACTCACTTGGGGTAGGGAGTACTTCTATAGGAGCTAAAGTAACTCACTTCGGGTCAGGGAGTACTTATATGGGACTGGGGTAACTCACTTGGGGTCAGGGAGTACTTATATGCGACTAGGGTAACTCACTTAGGGTCACGGGGTACTTATATAGTACTAGGGTAACTCACTTGGGGTCAGGGAGTATTTCTATAGTAGCTAAAGTAACTCACATGGGGTCAGGGAGTACTTATATGGGACTAGGGTAACTCACTTGGGGTCAGGTATTACTTATATAGGGGGTAGGGTAATTCATTTGGGGTCAGGGAGTACTTATATGGGACTAGGGTAACTCACTTGGGGTCAGGGAGTACTTATAAAAGGGCTAGGGTAACTCACTTGGGGTAGGGAGTACTTATATGGGACTAGGGTAACTCACTTGGTTTCAGGGAGTACTTATATGGGACTAGGGTAACTCGCTTTAGGTCAGGGGGTACATATATGGAACCAGGGTAACCCACTTGGGGTCAGGGAGTACTTATAAAAGGGCTAGGGTAACTCACTTGGGGTAGGGAGTACTTATATGGGAGTAGGGTAACTCACTTGGGTTCAGGGAGTACTTTTATGGGACTAGGGTAACTCGCTTTAGGTCAGGGAGTACTTATATGGTACTAGGGTAACTCACTTGGTCGTCAGGGAGTACTTATATGATACTAGGGTAAATCACTTGGGGTCAGGGATTACTTATAAAGGGGATAGGGTACTCACGTGGGGTCAGGGAGTACTTATATGGGACTTGGGTAACTCACTTGGGGTCAGGGAGTACTTATATAGGGGGTAGGGTAACTCATTTGGGGTCAGGGAGTACTTATATGGGACTAGGGTACATCACTTGGGGTCAGGGAATACTTATATAGGAATTAAAGTGATTCACATGGGGTCAGGGAGTACTTATATAGGGGCTAAAGTAACTCACTTGGGGTCAGGGAGTTCTTCTATGGGACTAGGGTAACTCATTTGGTGTCAGGGAGTACTTATTTGGGACTAGGGTAACTCACTTGGGGTCAGGGAGTACTTATATGGGACTAGGGTAACTCACTTGGGGTCATGGAGTACTTATATAGGGGGTAGGGTAACTCATTTGTGGTCAGAGAGTACTTATATGGGACTAGGGTACATCACTTGGTGTCAGGGGGTACTTATATAGGAGCTAAAGTGATTCACTTGGGGTCAGGGAGTACTTCTATGGGACTAGGGTAACTCATTTGGTGTCAGGGAGTACTTATTTGGGACTAGGGTAACTCATTTGGGGTCAGAGAGTACTTATATGGGACTAGGGTACATCACTTGGTGTCAGGGAGTACTTATATAGGAGCTAAAGTGATTCACTTGGGGTCAGGGAGTACTTATATGGGAATAGGGTAACTCACTTGGGGTCAGGGAGTACTAATAAAGGGGCTAGGGTAACTCACTTAGGGTCAGGGAGTACTTATATGGGACTAGGGTAACTCGCTTTAGGTCAGGAAGTACATATATAATACTAGGGTAACTCAATGGGTGGTCAGGGAGTACTTATATGGAACCAGGGAAACCCACTTGGGGTTAGGGTGTACTTATAAAGGGGCTAGGGTAACTCATTTGGGGTCAGGGAGTACTTATATGGGCCTAGGGTAACTCACTTAGGGTCAGGGAGTACTTATATGGGACTAGGGTAACTCACTTGGGGTCAAAGTGTACTTCTATAGGAGCTAAAGTAACTCACTTGGGGTCAGGGAGTACTTATATGGGACTAGGGTAACTCATTTAGGGCAGGGAGTACTTATTTGGGACTAGGGTAACTCACTTGGGTTCAGGGAGTACTTATATGGGACTAGGGTAACTCATTTAGGGCAGGGAGTACTTATTTGGGACTAGGGTAATTCACTTGGGGTCAGGGAGTACTTATATAGGGGGTAGGGTAACTCAATTTGGGGTCAGGGAGTTCTTCTATGGGACTAGGGTAACTCATTTGGTGTCAGGGAGTACTTATTTGGGACTAGGGTAACTCACTTGGGGTCAGGGAGTACTTATATGGGACTAGGGTAACTCACTTGGGGTCATGGAGTACTTATATAGGGGGTAGGTTAACTCATTTGGGGTCAGAGAGTACTTATATGGGACTAGGGTACATCACCTGGTGTCAGGGAGTACTTATATAGGAGCTAAAGTGATTCACTTGGGGTCAGGGAGTACTTATATGGGACTAGGGTAACTCAATTGGGGTCAGGGAGTACTAATAAAGGGGCTAGGGTAACTCACTTGGGGTCAGGGAGTAATTATATGGGACTTGGGTAACTCACTTGGGTTCAGGGAGTACTTATATGGGACTAGGGTAACTCGCTTTAGGTCAGGAAGTACATATATAATACTAGGGTAACTCAATGGGTGGTCAGGGAGTACTTATATGGAACCAGGGAAACCCACTTGGGGTTAGGGTGTACTTATAAAGGGGCTAGGGTAACTCATTTGGGGTCAGGGAGTACTTATATGGGCCTAGGGTAACTCACTTAGGGTCAGGGAGTACTTATATGGGACTAGGGTAACTCACTTGGGGTCAGGGTGTATTTCTATAGGAGCTAAAGTAACTCACTTGGGGTCAGGGAGTACTTATATGGGACTAGGGTAACTCATTTAGGGCAGGGAGTACTTATTTGGGACTAGGGTAACTCACTTGGGTTCAGGGAGTACTTATATGGGACTAGGGTAACTCATTTAGGGCAGGGAGTACTTATTTGGGACTAGGGTAATTCACTTGGGGTCAGGGAGTACTTATATAGGGGGTAGGGTAACTCAATTTGGGGTCAGGGAGTACTTATATAGGACTAGGGTACCATACTTGGGATCAGGGAGTACTTATAAAGGGGCTAGGGCAACTCACTAGGGGTCAGGGAGTACTTATATGGAACTAGGGTAACTCACTTGGGGTCAGGGAGTACTTATATAGGGGCTAAAGTAACTCACTTGGGGTCAGGGAGTACTTCTATGGGACTAGGGTAACTCATTTGGTGTCAGGGAGTACTTATTTGGGAGTAGGGTAACTCACTTGGGGTCAGGGAGTACTTATATGGGACTAGGGTAACTCACTTGGGGTCATGGAGCACTTATATAGGGGGTAGGGTAACTCATTTGGGGTCAGGGAGTACTTATATGGGACTAGGGTACATCACTTGGGGTCAGGGAGTACTTATATAGGAGCTAAAGTGATTCACTTGGGGTCAGGGAGTACTTATATGGGACTAGGGTAACTCACTTGGGGTCAGGGAGTACTAATAAAGGGGCTACGGTAACTCACTTGGGGTCAGGGTGTAATTATATGGGACTTGGGTTCAGGGAGTACTTATATGGGACTAGGGTAACTCGCTTTAGGTCAGGAAGTACATATATAATACTAGGGTAACTCATTTGGTGTCAGGGAGTACTTATATGGGACTAGGGTAACTCACTTGGGGTCAGGGTGTACTTCTATAGGAGCTAAAGTAACTCACTTGGGGTCAGGGAGTACTTATATGGGACTAGGGTAACTCATTTAGGGCAGGGAGTACTTATTTGGGACTAGGGTAACTCACTTGGGTTCAGGGAGTAATTATATGGGACTAGGGTAGCTCATTTAGGGCAGGGAGTACTTATTTGGGACTAGGGTAACTCACTTGGGTTCAGGGATTACTTATATGGGACTAGGGTAACTCACTTGGGGTCAGGGAGTACTTCTATAGGAGCTAAAGTAACTCACTTCGGGTCAGGGAGTACTTATATGGGACTAGGGTAACTCATTTAGGGCAGGGAGTACTTATAAAGGGGCTAGGGTAACTCAATTTGGGGTCAGGGAGTACTTATATAGGACTAGGGTACCATACTTGGGGTCAGGGAGTACTTATAAAGTGGCTAGGGCAACTCACTTGGGGTCAGGGAGTACTTATAAAAGGGCTAGGGTAACTCACTTGGGGTAGGGAGTACTTTTATGGGACTAGGGTAACTCACTTGGGGTCAGGGAGTACTTATATGCGACTAGGGTAACTCACTTAGGGTCACGGAGTACTTATATAGGACTAGGGTAACTCACTTGGGGTCAGGAAGTACTTCTATAGGAGCTAAAGTAACTCACTTGGGGTCAGGGAGTACTTATATGGGACTAGGGTAACTCATTTAGGGCAGGGAGTACTTTTATGGGACTAGGGTAACTCACTTGGGGTCAGGGAGTACTTATATGCGACTAGGGTAACTCACTTAGGGTCACGGGGTACTTATATAGGACTAGGGTAACTCACTTGGGGTCAGGAAGTACTTCAATAGGAGCTAAAGTAACTCACTTGGGGTCAGGGAGTACTTAAATGGGACTAGGGTAACTCATTTAAGGCAGGGAGTACTTATTTGGGACTAGGGTAACTCACATGGCGTCAGGGAGTACTTATATGGGACTAGGGTAACTCATTTAGGGCAGGGAGTACTTATTTGGGACTAGGGTAACTCACTTGGTTTCAGGGAGTAATTATATGGGACTAGGGTAACTCATTTAGGGCAGGGAGTACTTATTTGGGACTAGGGTAACTCACTTGGGTTCAGGGATTACTTATATGGGACTAGGGTAACTCACTTGGGGTCAGGGAGTACTTCTATAGGAGCTAAAGTAACTCACTTCGGGTCAGGGAGTACTTATATGGGACTAGGGTAACTCATTTAGGGCAGGGAGTACTTATAAAGGGGCTAGGGTAACTCAATTTGGGGTCAGGGAGTACTTATATAGGACTAGGGTACCATACTTGGGGTCAGGGAGTACTTATAAAGTGGCTAGGGCAACTCACTTGGGGTCAGGGAGTACTTATAAAAGGGCTAGGGTAACTCACTTGGGGTAGGGAGTACTTCTATAGGAGCTAAAGTAACTCACTTCGGGTCAGGGAGTACTTATATGGGACTGGGGTAACTCACTTGGGGTCAGGGAGTACTTATATGCGACTAGGGTAACTCACTTAGGGTCACGGGGTACTTATATAGTACTAGGGTAACTCACTTGGGGTCAGGGAGTATTTCTATAGTAGCTAAAGTAACTCACATGGGGTCAGGGAGTACTTATATGGGACTAGGGTAACTCACTTGGGGTCAGGTATTACTTATATAGGGGGTAGGGTAATTCATTTGGGGTCAGGGAGTACTTATATGGGACTAGGGTAACTCACTTGGGGTCAGGGAGTACTTATAAAAGGGCTAGGGTAACTCACTTGGGGTAGGGAGTACTTATATGGGACTAGGGTAACTCACTTGGTTTCAGGGAGTACTTATATGGGACTAGGGTAACTCGCTTTAGGTCAGGGGGTACATATATGGAACCAGGGTAACCCACTTGGGGTCAGGGAGTACTTATAAAAGGGCTAGGGTAACTCACTTGGGGTAGGGAGTACTTATATGGGAGTAGGGTAACTCACTTGGGTTCAGGGAGTACTTTTATGGGACTAGGGTAACTCGCTTTAGGTCAGGGAGTACTTATATGGTACTAGGGTAACTCACTTGGTCGTCAGGGAGTACTTATATGATACTAGGGTAACTCACTTGGGGTCAGGGATTACTTATAAAGGGGATAGGGTACTCACGTGGGGTCAGGGAGTACTTATATGGGACTTGGGTAACTCACTTGGGGTCAGGGAGTACTTATATAGGGGGTAGGGTAACTCATTTGGGGTCAGGGAGTACTTATATGGGACTAGGGTACATCACTTGGGGTCAGGGAATACTTATATAGGAATTAAAGTGATTCACATGGGGTCAGGGAGTACTTATATAGGGGCTAAAGTAACTCACTTGGGGTCAGGGAGTTCTTCTATGGGACTAGGGTAACTCATTTGGTGTCAGGGAGTACTTATTTGGGACTAGGGTAACTCACTTGGGGTCAGGGAGTACTTATATGGGACTAGGGTAACTCACTTGGGGTCATGGAGTACTTATATAGGGGGTAGGGTAACTCATTTGTGGTCAGAGAGTACTTATATGGGACTAGGGTACATCACTTGGTGTCAGGGAGTACTTATATAGGAGCTAAAGTGATTCACTTGGGGTCAGGGAGTACTTCTATGGGACTAGGGTAACTCATTTGGTGTCAGGGAGTACTTATTTGGGACTAGGGTAACTCATTTGGGGTCAGAGAGTACTTATATGGGACTAGGGTACATCACTTGGTGTCAGGGAGTACTTATATAGGAGCTAAAGTGATTCACTTGGGGTCAGGGAGTACTTATATGGGAATAGGGTAACTCACTTGGGGTCAGGGAGTACTAATAAAGGGGCTAGGGTAACTCACTTGGGGTCAGGGAGTACTTATATGGGACTAGGGTAACTCGCTTTAGGTCAGGAAGTACATATATAATACTAGGGTAACTCAATGGGTGGTCAGGGAGTACTTATATGGAACCAGGGAAACCCACTTGGGGTTTGGGTGTACTTATAAAGGGGCTAGGGTAACTCATTTGGGGTCAGGGAGTACTTATATGGGCCTAGGGTAACTCACTTAGGGTCAGGGAGTACTTATATGGGACTAGGGTAACTCACTTGGGGTCAAAGTGTACTTCTATAGGAGCTAAAGTAACTCACTTGGGGTCAGGGAGTACTTATATGGGACTAGGGTAACTCATTTGGGGCAGGGAGTACTTATTTGGGACTGGGGTAACTCACTTGGGTTCAGGGAGTACTTATATGGGACTAGGGTAACTCATTTAGGGCAGGGAGTACTTATTTGGGACTAGGGTAATTCACTTGGGGTCAGGGAGTACTTATATAGGGGGTAGGGTAACTCAATTTGGGGTCAGGGAGTACTTATATAGGACTAGGGTACCATACTTGGGGTCAGGGAGTACTTATAAAGGGGCTAGGGCAACTCACTAGGGGTCAGGGAGTACTTATATGGAACTAGGGTAACTCACTTGGGGTCAGGGAGTACTTATATAGGGGCTAAAGTAACTCACTTGGGGTCAGGGAGTACTTCTATGGGACTAGGGTAACTCATTTGGTGTCAGGGAGTACTTATTTGGGAGTAGGGTAACTCACTTGGGGTCATGGAGTACTTATATGGGACTAGGGTAACTCACTTGGGGTCATGGAGTACTTATATAGGGGGTAGGGTAACTCATTTGGGGTCAGGGAGTACTAATATGGGACTAGGGTACATCACTTGGGGTCAGGGAGTACTTATATAGGAGCTAAAGTGATTCACTTGGGGTCAGGGAGTATTTATATGGGACTAGGGTAACTCACTTGGGGTCAGGGAGTACTAATAAAGGGGCTAGGGTAACTCACTTGGGGTCAGGGTGTAATTATATGGGACTTGGGTTCAGGGAGTACTTATATGGGACTAGGGTAACTCGCTTTAGGTCAGGAAGTACATATATAATACTAGGGTAACTCAATGGGTGGTCAGGGAGTGCTTATATGGAACCAGGGAAACCCACTTGGGGTCAGGGAGTACTTATAAAAGGGCTAGGGTAACTCACTTGGGGTAGGGAGTACTTTTATGGGACTAGGGTAACTCACTTGGGGTCAGGGAGTACTTATATGCGACTAGGGTAACTCACTTAGGGTCACGGAGTACTTATATAGGACTAGGGTAACTCACTTGGGGTCAGGAAGTACTTCTATAGGAGCTAAAGTAACTCACTTGGGGTCAGGGAGTACTTTTATGGGACTAGGGTAACTCACTTGGGGTCAGGGAGTACTTATATGCGACAAGGGTAACTCACTTAGGGTCACGGGGTACTTATATAGGACTAGGGTAACTCAATTGGGGTCAGGAAGTACTTCTATAGGAGCTAAATAACTCACTTGGGGTCAGGGAGTACTTATATGGGATTAGGGTAACTCATTTAGGGCAGGGAGTACTTATTTGGGACTAGGGTAACTCACATGGCGTCAGGAAGTACTTATATGGGACTAGTGTAACTCATTTAGGGCAGGGAGTACTTATTTGGGACTAGGGTAACTCACTTGGGTTCAGGGAGTAATTATATGGGACTAGGGTAACTCATTTAGGGCAGGGAGTACTTATTTGGGACTAGGGTAACTCACTTGGGTTCAGGGATTACTTATATGGGACTAGGGTAACTCACTTGGGGTCAGGGAGTACTTCTATAGGAGCTAAAGTAACTCACTTCGGGTCAGGGAGTACTTCTATAGGAGCTAAAGTAACTCACTTCGGGTCAGGGAGTACTTATATGGGACTAGGGTAACTCATTTAGGGCAGGGAGTACTTATAAAGGGGCTAGGGTAACTCAATTTGGGGTCAGGGAGTACTTATATAGGACTAGGGTACCATACTTGGGGTCAGGGAGTACTTATAAAGTGGCTAGGGCAACTCACTTGGGGTCAGGGAGTACTTATAAAAGGGCTAGGGTAACTCACTTGGGGTAGGGAGTACTTTTATGGGACTAGGGTAACTCACTTGGGGTCAGGGAGTACTTATATGCGACTAGGGTAACTCACTTAGGGTCACGGAGTACTTATATAGGACTAGGGTAACTCACTTGGGGTCAGGAAGTACTTCTATAGGAGCTAAAGTAACTCACTTGGGGTCAGGGAGTACTTATATGGGACTAGGGTAACTCATTTAGGGCAGGGAGTACTTATTTGGGACTAGGGTAACTCACATGGCGTCAGGGAGTACTTATATGGAACTAGGGTAACTCACTTGGGGTCAGGGAGTACTTATATAGGACTTGGGTAACTCACTTGGGTTCAGGGAGTACTTTTATGGGACTAGGGTAACTCGCTTTAGGTCAGGAAGTACTTATATGGTACTAGGGTAACTCAATTTGGGGTCAGGGAGTACTTATAGAGGGGCTAGGGTAACTCAATTTGGGGTCAGGGAGTACTTATATAGGACTAGGGTACCATACTTGGGGTCAGGGAGTACTTATAAAGGGGCTAGGGCAACTCACTAGGGGTCAGGGAGTACTTATATGGGAGTAGGGTAACTCACTTGGGGTCAGGGAGTACTTATATAGGGGCTAAAGTAACTCACTTGGGGTCAGGGAGTACTTCTATGGGACTAGGGTAACTCATTTGGTGTCAGGGAGTACTTATTTGGGACTAGGGTAACTCACTTGGGGTCAGGGAGTACTTATATGGGACTAGGGTAACTCACTTGGGGTCATGGAGTACTTATATAGGGGGTAGGGTAACTCATTTGGGGTCAGGGAATACTTATATGGGACTAGGGTACATCACTTGGGGTCAGGGAGTACTTATATAGGAGGTAAAGTGATTCACTTGGGGTCAGGGAGTACTTATATGGGACTAGGGTAACTCATTTGGTGTCAGGGAGTACTTATTTGGGACTAGGGTAACTCACTTGGGGTCAGGGAGTACTTATATGGGACTAGGGTAACTCACTTGGGGTCATGGAGTACTTATATAGGGGGTAGGGTAACTCATTTGGGGTCAGGGAGTACTTATATGGGACTAGGGTACATCACTTGGGGTCAGGGAGTACTTATATAGGAGCTAAAGTGATTCACTTGGGGTCAGGGAGTACTTATATGGGACTAGGGTAACTCACTTGGGGTTAGGGTGTACTTATAAAGGTGCTAGGGTAACTCATTTGGGGTCAGGGAGTACTTATATGGGACTAGGGTAACTCACTTGGGGTCAGGGAGTACTTATAAAGGGGCTAGGGTAACTCAATTTGGGGTCAGCGAGTACTTATATAGGACTAGGTTTCCATACTTGGGGTCAGGGAGTACTTTAATGGGACCAGGGTAACTCACTTGGGGACATGGAGTACTTATAAATGGGCTAGGGTAACTCACTTGGGGTGAGGGAGTACTTATAAAGGCGCTAGGTAACTCATTTGGGGTCAGGGAGTACTTATATGGGACTAGGGTAACTCATTTAGGGCAGGGAGTACTTATTTGGGACTAGGGTAACTCACTTGGGGTCAGGGAGTACTTCTATGGGACTAGGGTAACTCATTTGGTGTCAGGGAGTACTTATTTGGGACTAGGGTAACTCACTTGGGGTCAGGGAGTACTTATATGGGACTAGGGTAACTCACTTGGGGTCATGGAGTACTTATATAGGGGGTACGGTAACTCATTTGGGGTCAGGGAGTACTTATATGGGACTAGGGTACATCACTTGGGCTCAGGGAGTACTTATATAGGAGCTAAAGTGATTCACTTGGGGTCAGGGAGTACTTATATGGGACTAGGGTAACTCACTTGGGGTCAGGGAGTACTTATAAAGGGGCTAGGGTAACTCAATTTGGGGTCAGGGAGTACTTATATAGGACTAGGTTTCCATACTTGGGGTCAGGGAGTACTTTAATGGGACCAAGGTAACTCACTTGGGGACATGGAGTACTTATAAATGGGCTAGGGTAACTCACTTGGGGTGAGGGAGTACTTATAAAGGCGCTAGGTAACTCATTTGGGGTCAGGGAGTACTTATATGGGACTAGGGTAACTCACTTGGGGTCAGGGAGTACTTTTATGGGACTAGGGTAACTCGCTTTAGGTCAGGAAGTACTTATATGGTACTAGGGTAACTCACTTTGTGGTCAGGGAGTACTTATATGGAACCAGGGTAACCCACTTGGGGTCAGGGAGTACTTATAAAGGGGCTACGGTAACTCATTTGGGGGACAGGTAGTACTTATATGGGCCTAGGGTAACTCACTTAGGATCAGGGAGTACTTATATGGGACTAGGGTAACTCACTTGGGGTCAGGGTGTACTTCTATAGGAGGTAAAGTAACTCAATTGGGGTCAGGGAGTACTTATATGGGACTAGGGTAACTCATTTAGAGCAGGGAGTACTTATTTGGGACTAGGGTAACTCACTTGGGGTCAGGGAGTACTTATATGGGACTACGGTAACTCACTTGGGGTCAGGGAGTACTTATATAGGGGGTAGGGTAACTCATTTGGGGTCAGGCAGTACTTATATTGGACTAGGGTAACTCACTTGGGGTCAGGGAGTACTTATAAAAGGGCTAAGGTAACTCACTTGGGGTAGGGAGTACTTATATGGGACTAGGGTAACTCACTTGGGTTCAGGGAGTACTTATATGGTACTAGGGTAACTTACTTGGTGTCAGGGAGTACTTCTATAGGAGCTAAAGTAACTCACTTGGGGTCAGGGAGTACTTATATGGGACTAGGGTAACTCATTTAGGGCAGGGAGTACTTATATGGGACTAGGGTAACTCACTTGGGGTCAGGTAGTACTTATATAGGGGGTAGGGTAACTCATTTGGGGTTAGGGAGTACTTATATGGGACTAGGGTAACTCACTTGGGGTCAGGGAGTACTTATAAAAGGGCTAGGGTAACTCACTTGGGGTAGGGAGTACTTATATGGGACTAGGGTAACTCACTTGGGGTCAGGGAGTACTTATAAAAGGGCTAGGGTAACACACTTGGGGTAGGGAGTACTTATATGGGACTAGGGTAACTCGATTTAGGTCAGGGAGTACTTATATGGTACTAGGGTAACTCACTTGGTGGTCAGGGGGTACATATATGGAACCAGGGTATCCCACTTGGGGTCAGGGAGTACTTATAGAGGGGCTAGGGTAACTCAATTTGGGGTCAGGGAGTACTTATATAGGACTAGGGTACCATACTTGGGGTCAGGGAGTACTTATTAAGGGGCTAGGGCAACTCACTAGGGGTCAGGGAGTACTTATATGGGACTAGGGTAACTCACTTGGGGTCAGGGAGTACTTCTATGGGACTAGGGTAACTCATTTGCGGTCAGGGAGTACTTATATGGGACTGGGGTAACTCACTTGGGGTCAGGGAGTACTTATATGCGACTAGGGTAACTCACTTAGGGTCACGGAGTACTTATATAGTACTAGGGTAACTCACTTCGGGTCAGTGAGTATTTCTATAGAAGCTAAAGTAACTCACATGGGGTCAGGGAGTACTTATATGGGACTAGGGTAACTCACTTGGGGTCAGGGAGTACTTATAAAAGGGCTACGGTAACTCACTTGGGGTAGGGAGTACTTATATGGGACTAGGGTAACTCACTTGGTTTCAGGGAGTACTTATATGGGACTAGGGTAACTCGCTTTAGGTCAGGGGGTACATATATGGAACCAGGGTAACCCACTTGGGGTCAGGGAGTACTTATAAAAGGGCTAGGGTAACTCACTTGGGGTAGGGAGTACTTATATGGGAGTAGGGTAACTCACTTGGGTTCAGGGAGTACTTTTATGGGACTAGGGTAACTCGCTTTAGGTCAGGGAGTACTTATATGGTACTAGGGTAACTCACTTGGTCGTCAGGGAGTACTTATATGATACTAGGGTAACTCACTTGGGGTCAGGGATTACTTATAAAGGGGCTAGGGTACTCACGTGGGGTCAGGGAGTACTTATATGGGACTTGGGTAACTCACTTGGGGTCAGGGAGTACTTATATGGGACTAGGGTCAATCACTTGGGGTCAGGGAGTACTTATATAGGGGGTAGGGTAACTCATTTGGAGTCAGGGAGTACTTATATGGGACTAGGGTACATCACTTGGGGTCAGGGAGTACTTATATAGGAGCTAAAGTGATTCACATGGGGTCAGGGAGTACTTATATCGGACTAGAGTAACTCACTTGGGGTCAGGGAGTACTTATATAGGGGGTAGGGTAACTCATTTGGGGTCAGGGAGTACTTATATGGGACTAGGGTACATCACTTGGGGTCAGGGAGTACTTATATGGGACTAGAGTAACTCACTTGGGGTCAGGGAGTACTTATAAAGGGGCTAGGGTTACTCATTTGGGGTCAGGGAGTACTTATTTGGGACTAGGGTAACTCACTTGGGGAAAGGGAGTACTTATAAAGGGGCTAGGGTAACTCACTTGTGGTCAGGGAGTACTTATATAGGATCTAAAGTGACTCACTTGGGGTCAGGGAGTACTTATATGGGACTAGGGTAACTCATTTGGGGTCAGGTATTACTTATATAGGGGGTAGGGTAACTCATTTGGGGTCAGGGAGTACTTATATGGGACTAGGGTAACTCACTTTGTTTCAGGGAGTACTTATATGGGACTAGGGTAACTCGCTTTAGGTCAGGGAGTACTTATATGGTACTAGGGTAACTCACTTGGTGGTCAGGGGGTACATATATGGAACCTGGGTAACCCACTTGGGGTCAGGGAGTACTTATAAATGGGCTAGGGTAACTCAATTTGGGGTCAGGGAGTACTTATATGGGACTAGGGTAACTCACTTGGGGTCAGGTATTACTTATATAGGGGGTAGGGTAACTCATTTGGGGTCAGGGAGTACTTATATGGGACTAGGGTAACTCACTTTGTTTCAGGGAGTACTTATATGGGACTAGGGTAACTCGCTTTAGGTCAGGGAGTACTTATATGGTACTATGGTAACTCACTTGGTGGTCAGGGGGTACATATATGGAACCTGGGTAACCCACTTGGGGTCAGGGAGTACTTATAAATGGGCTAGGGTAACTCAATTTGGGGTCAGGGAGTACTTATATAGGACTAGGGTACCATAATTGGGGTCAGGGAGTACTTATAAAGGGGCTAGGGCAACTCACTTGGGGTCAGGGAGTACTTATATGCGACTGGGTAACTCACTTAGGGTCACGGAGTACTTATATGGGACTAGGGTAACACATTTGTGGTCAGGGTGTACTTATATAGGGGCTAGGGCAACTCACTTGGGATCAGGGAGTACTTATATGGGACTAGGGTAACTCACTTGGGGTCAGGGAGTACTTATATAGGAGGGAAAGTAACTCACTTGGGGTCAAGGAGTACTTATATGGGACTAGGGTAACTCATTTGGGGTCAGGGAGTACTTATAAAGGGGCTAGGGTAACTCACTTGTGGTCAGGGAGTACTTATATAGGAGCTAAAGTGACTCACTTGGGTTCAGGGAGAAATTATATGGGACTTGGGTAACTCATTTGGGGTCAGGGAGTACTTAAATGGGACTAGGGTAACTCACTTAGGGTCAGGGATTACTTATAAAGGGGCTAGGGTACTCACGTGGGGTCAGGGAGTACTTATATGGGACTTGGGTAACTCACTTGGGTTCAGGGAGTACTTATATGGGACTAGGGTAACTCGCTTTAGGTCAGGGAGTACTTATATAATACTAGGGTAACTCACTTGGGGTCAGGGAGTACTTATATGGAACCAGGGTAACCCACTTGGGGTCAGGGAGTATTTATAAAGGGGCTAGGGTAACTCATTTGGGGTCAGGGAGTACTTATATGGGCCTAGGGTATCTTACTTAGGGTCAGGGAGTACTTATATGGGACTAGAGTAACTCAATTGGGGTCAGGGAGTACTTATATGATACTAGGGTAACTCACTTGGGGTCAGGGAGTACTTATATGATACTAGGGTAACTCACTTGTGGTCAGGGATTACTTATAAAGAGGCTAGGGTAACTCACTTGGGGTAGGGAGTACTTATATGGGACTAGGATAACTCGATTTAGGTCAGGGAGTACTTATATGGTAATAGGGTAACTCACTTGGTGGTCAGGGGGTACATATATGGAACCAGGGTATCCCACTTGGGGTCAGGGAGTACTTATAGAGGGGCTAGGGTAACTCAATTTGGGGTCAGGGAGTACTTATATAGGACTAGGGTGCCATACTTGGGGTCAGGGAGTACTTATTAAGGGGCTAGGGCAACTCACTAGGGGTCAGGGAGTACTTATATGGGACTAGGGTAACTCACTTGGGGTCAGGGAGTACTTCTATGGGACTAGGGTAACTCATTTGCGGTCAGGGAGTACTTATATGGGACTGGGGTAACTCACTTGGGGTCAGGGAGTACTTATATGCGACTAGGGTAACTCACTTAGGGTCACGGAGTACTTATATAGTACTAGGGTAACTCACTTCGGGTCAGTGAGTATTTCTATAGAAGCTAAAGTAACTCACATGGGGTCAGGGAGTACTTATATGGGACTAGGGTAACTCACTTGGGGTCAGGGAGTACTTATAAAAGGGCTACGGTAACTCACTTGGGGTAGGGAGTACTTATATGGGACTAGGGTAACTCACTTGGTTTCAGGGAGTACTTATATGGGACTAGGGTAACTCGCTTTAGGTCAGGGGGTACATATATGGAACCAGGGTAACCCACTTGGGGTCAGGGAGTACTTATAAAAGGGCTAGGGTAACTCACTTGGGGTAGGGAGTACTTATATGGGAGTAGGGTAACTCACTTGGGTTCAGGGAGTACTTTTATGGGACTAGGGTAACTCGCTTTAGGTCAGGGAGTACTTATATGGTACTAGGGTAACTCACTTGGCCGTCACGGAGTACTTATATGATACTAGGGTAACTCACTTGGGGTCAGGGATTACTTATAAAGGGGCTAGGGTACTCACGTGGGGTCAGGGAGTACTTATATGGGACTTGGGTAACTCACTTGGGGTCAGGGAGTACTTATATGGGACTAGGGTCAATCACTTGGGGTCAGGGAGTACTTATATAGGGGGTAGGGTAACTCATTTGGGGTCAGGGAGTACTTATATGGGACTAGGGTACATCACTTGGGGTCAGGGAGTACTTATATAGGAGCTAAAGTGATTCACATGGGGTCAGGGAGTACTTATATCGGACTAGAGTAACTCACTTGGGGTCAGGGAGTACTTATATAGGGGGTAGGGTAACTCATTTGGGGTCAGGGAGTACTTATATGGGACTAGGGTACATCACTTGGGGTCAGAGAGTACTTATATGGGACTAGAGTAACCCACTTGGGGTCAGGGAGTACTTATAAAGGGGCTAGGGTTACTCATTTGGGGTCAGGGAGTACTTATTTGGGACTAGGGTAACTCACTTAGGGAAAGGGAGTACTTATAAAGGGGCTAGGGTAATTCACTTGTGGTCAGGGAGTACTTATATAGGATCTAAAGTGACTCACTAAGGGTCAGGGAGTACTTATATGGGACTAGGGTAACTCATTTGGGGTCAGGTATTACTTATATAGGGGGTAGGGTAACTCATTTGGGGTCAGGGAGTACTTATATGGGACTAGGGTAACTCACTTTGTTTCAGGGAGTACTTATATGGGACTAGGGTAACTCGCTTTAGGTCAGGGAGTACTTATATGGTACTAGGGTAACTCACTTGGTGGTCAGGGGGTACATATATGGAACCTGGGTAACCCACTTGGGGTCAGGGAGTACTTATAAATGGGCTAGGGTAACTCAATTTGGGGTCAGGGAGTACTTATATGGGACTAGGGTAACTCACTTGGGGTCAGGTATTACTTATATAGGGGGTAGGGTAACTCATTTGGGGTCAGGGAGTACTTATATGGGACTAGGGTAACTCACTTTGTTTCAGGGAGTACTTATATGGGACTAGGGTAACTCGCTTTAGGTCAGGGAGTACTTATATGGTACTAGGGTAACTCACTTGGTGGTCAGGGGGTACATATATGGAACCTGGGTAACCCACTTGGGGTCAGGGAGTACTTATAAATGGGCTAGGGTAACTCAATTTGGGGTCAGGGAGTACTTATATAGGACTAGGGTACCATAATTGGGGTCAGGGAGTACTTATAAAGGGGCTAGGGCAACTCACTTGGGGTCAGGGAGTACTTATATGGGACTAGGGTAACTTCTTGGGGTCAGGGAGTACTTATATGATACTAGGGTAACTCACTTGGGGTCAGGGAGTACTTAAATGGGACTAGGGTAACTCACTTGGGGTCAGGGATTACTTATAAAGGGGCTAGGGTACTCACGTGGGGTCAGGGAGTACTTATATGGGACTAGTGTAACTCACTTGGGGTCAGGGAGTACTTATATAGGAGGGAAAGTAACTCACTTGGGGTCAGGGAGTACTTATATGGGACTAGGGTAACTCATTTGGGGTCAGGGAGTACTTATAAAGGGGCTAGGGTAACTCACTTGTGGTCAGGGAGTACTTATATAGGAGCTAAAGTGACTCACTTGGGTTCAGGGAGTAATTATATGGGACTTGGGTAACTCACTTGGGGTCAGGGATTACTTATAAAGGGGCTAGGGTACTCACGTGGGGTCAGGGAGTACTTATATGGGACTTGGGTAACTCACTTGGGTTCAGGGAGTACTTATATGGGACTAGGGTAACTCGCTTTAGGTCAGGGAGTACTTATATAATACTAGGGTAACTCACTTGGGGTCAGGGAGTACTTATATGGAACCAGGGTAACCCACTTGGGGTCAGGGAGTATTTATAAAGGGGCTAGGGTAACTCATTTGGGGTCAGGGAGTACTTATATGGGCCTAGGGTATCTCACTTAGGGTCAGGGAGTACTTATATGGGACTAGAGTAACTCAATTGGGGTCAGGGAGTACTTATATGATACTAGGGTAACTCACTTGGGGTCAGGGAGTACTTAAATGGGACTAGGGTAACTCACTTGGGGTCAGGGATTACTTATAAAGGGGCTAGGGTACTCACGTGGGGTCAGGGAGTACTTATATGGGACTTGGGTAACTCACTTGGGTTCAGGGAGTACTTATATGGGACTAGGGTAACTCGCTTTAGGTCAGGGAGTACTTATATAATACTAGGGTAACTCACTTGGGGTCAGGGAGTACTTATATGGAACCAGGGTAACCCACTTGGGGTCAGGGAGTATTTATAAAGGGGCTAGGGTAACTCATTTGGGGTCAGGGAGTACTTATATGGGCCTAGGGTATCTCACTTAGGGTCAGGGAGTACTTATATGGGACTAGAGTAACTCAATTGGGGTCAGGGAGTACTTATATGATACTAGGGTAACTCACTTGGGGTCAGGGAGTACTTATATGATACTAGGGTAACTCACTTGGGGTCAGGGATTACTTATAAAGAGGCTAGGGTAACTCACTTGGGGTAGGGAGTACTTATATGGGACTAGGGTAACTCGATTTAGGTCAGGGAGTACTTATATGGTACTAGGGTAACTCACTTGGTGGTCAGGGGGTACATATATGGAACCAGGGTATCCCACTTGGGGTCAGGGAGTACTTATAGAGGGGCTAGGGTAACTCAATTTGGGGTCAGGGAGTACTTATATAGGACTAGGGTGCCATACTTGGGGTCAGGGAGTACTTATTAAGGGGCTAGGGCAACTCACTAGGGGTCAGGGAGTACTTATATGGGACTAGGGTAACTCACTTGGGGTCAGGGAGTACTTCTATGGGACTAGGGTAACTCATTTGCGGTCAGGGAGTACTTATATGGGACTGGGGTAACTCACTTGGGGTCAGGGAGTACTTATATGCGACTAGGGTAACTCACTTAGGGTCACGGAGTACTTATATAGTACTAGGGTAACTCACTTCGGGTCAGTGAGTATTTCTATAGAAGCTAAAGTAACTCACATGGGGTCAGGGAGTACTTATATGGGACTAGGGTAACTCACTTGGGGTCAGGGAGTACTTATATGATACTAGGGTAACTCACTTGGGGTCAGGGAGTACTTATATGCGACTGGGTAACTCACTTAGGGTCACGGAGTACTTATATGGGACTAGGGTAACACATTTGGGGTCAGGGTGTACTTATATAGGGGCTAGGGCAACTCACTTGGGATCAGGGAGTACTTATATAGGAGGGAAAGTAACTCACTTGGGGTCAGGGAGTACTTATATGGGACTAGGGTAACTCATTTGGGGTCAGGGAGTACTTATAAAGGGGCTAGGGTAACTCACTTGTGGTCAGGGAGTACTTATATAGGAGCTAAAGTGACTCACTTGGGTTCAGGGAGTAATTATATGGGACTAGGGTAACTCACTTTGTTTCAGGGAGTACTTATATGGGACTAGGGTAACTCGCTTTAGGTCAGGGAGTACTTATATGGTACTAGGGTAACTCACTTGGTGGTCAGGGGGTACATATATGGAACCTGGGTAACCCACTTGGGGTCAGGGAGTACTTATAAATGGGCTAGGGTAACTCAATTTGGGGTCAGGGAGTACTTATATAGGACTAGGGTACCATAATTGGGGTCAGGGAGTACTTATAAAGGGGCTAGGGCAACTCACTTGGGGTCAGGGAGTACTTATATGGGACTAGGGTAACTTCTTGGGGTCAGGGAGTACTTATATGATACTAGGGTAACTCACTTGGGGTCAGGGAGTACTTATATGCGACTGGGTAACTCACTTAGGGTCACGGAGTACTTATATGGGACTAGGGTAACACATTTGGGGTCAGGGTGTACTTATATAGGGGCTAGGGCAACTCACTTGGGATCAGGGAGTACTTATATGGGACTAGGGTAACTCACTTGGGGTCAGGGAGTACTTATATAGGAGGGAAAGTAACTCACTTGGGGTCAGGGAGTACTTATATGGGACTAGGGTAACTCATTTGGGGTCAGGGAGTACTTATAAAGGGGCTAGGGTAACTCACTTGTGGTCAGGGAGTACTTATATAGGAGCTAAAGTGACTCACTTGGGTTCAGGGAGTAATTATATGGGACTTGGGTAACTCATTTGGGGTCAGGGAGTACTTAAATGGGACTAGGGTAACTCACTTGGGGTCAGGGATTACTTATAAAGGGGCTAGGGTACTCACGTGGGGTCAGGGAGTACTTATATGGGACTTGGGTAACTCACTTGGGTTCAGGGAGTACTTATATGGGACTAGGGTAACTCGCTTTAGGTCAGGGAGTACTTATATAATACTAGGGTAACTCACTTGGGGTCAGGGAGTACTTATATGGAACCAGGGTAACCCACTTGGGGTCAGGGAGTATTTATAAAGGGGCTAGGGTAACTCATTTGGGGTCAGGGAGTACTTATATGGGCCTAGGGTATCTCACTTAGGGTCAGGGAGTACTTATATGGGACTAGAGTAACTCAATTGGGGTCAGGGAGTACTTATATGATACTAGGGTAACTCACTTGGGGTCAGGGAGTACTTATATGATACTAGGGTAACTCACTTGGGGTCAGGGATTACTTATAAAGAGGCTAGGGTAACTCACTTGGGGTAGGGAGTACTTATATGGGACTAGGGTAACTCGATTTAGGTCAGGGAGTACTTATATGGTACTAGGGTAACTCACTTGGTGGTCAGGGGGTACATATATGGAACCAGGGTATCCCACTTGGGGTCAGGGAGTACTTATAGAGGGGCTAGGGTAACTCAATTTGGGGTCAGGGAGTACTTATATAGGACTAGGGTGCCATACTTGGGGTCAGGGAGTACTTATTAAGGGGCTAGGGCAACTCACTAGGGGTCAGGGAGTACTTATATGGGACTAGGGTAACTCACTTGGGGTCAGGGAGTAGTTCTATGGGACTAGGGTAACTCATTTGCGGTCAGGGAGTACTTATATGGGACTGGGGTAACTCACTTGGGGTCAGGGAGTACTTATATGCGACTAGGGTAACTCACTTAGGGTCACGGAGTACTTATATAGTACTAGGGTAACTCACTTCGGGTCAGTGAGTATTTCTATAGAAGCTAAAGTAACTCACATGGGGTCAGGGAGTACTTATATGGGACTAGGGTAACCCACTTGGGGTCAGGGAGTACTTATAAAAGGGCTAGGGTAACTCACTTGGGGTAGGGAGTACTTATATGGGAATAGGGTAACTCACTTGGGTTCAGGGAGTACTTTTATGGGACTAGGGTAACTCGCTTTAGGTCAGGGAGTACTTATATGGTACTAGGGTAACTCACTTGGTCGTCAGGGAGTACTTATATGATACTAGGGTAACTCACTTGGGGTCAGGGATTACTTATAAAGGGGCTAGGGTACTCACGTGGGGTCAGGGAGTACTTATATGGGACTTGGGTAACTCACTTGGGGTCAGGGAGTACTTATATGGGACTAGGGTCAATCACTTGGGGTCAGGGAGTACTTATATAGGGGTTAGGGTAACTCATTTGGGGTCAGGGAGTACTTATATGGGACTAGGGTACATCACTTGGGGTCAGGGAGTACTTATATAGAAGCTAAAGTGAATCACATGGGGTCAGGGAGTACTTATATCGGACTAGAGTAACTCACTTGGGGTCAGGGAGTACTTATATAGGGGGTAGGGTAACTCATTTGGGGTCAGGGAGTACTTATATGGGACTAGGGTACATCACTTGGGGTCAGAGAGTACTTATATGGGACTAGAGTAACCCACTTGGGGTCAGGGAGTACTTATAAAGGGGCTAGGGTTACTCATTTGGGGTCAGGGAGTACTTATTTGGGACTAGGGTAACTCACTTAGGGAAAGGGAGTACTTATAAAGGGGCTAGGGTAACTCACTTGTGGTCAGGGAGTACTTATATAGGATCTAAAGTGACTCACTTGGGGTCAGGGAGTACTTATATGGGACTAGGGTAACTCATTTGGGGTCAGGTATTACTTATATAGGGGGTAGGGTAACTCATTTGGGGTCAGGGAGTACTTATATGGGACTAGGGTAACTCACTTTGTTTCAGGGAGTACTTATATGGGACTAGGGTAACTCGCTTTAGGTCAGGGAGTACTTATATGGTACTAGGGTAACTCACTTGGTGGTCAGGGGGTACATATATGGAACCTGGGTAACCCACTTGGGGTCAGGGAGTACTTATAAATGGGCTAGGGTAACTCAATTTGGGGTCAGGGAGTACTTATATGGGACTAGGGTAACTCACTTGGGGTCAGGTATTACTTATATAGGGGGTAGGGTAACTCATTTGGGGTCAGGGAGTACTTATATGGGACTAGGGTAACTCACTTTGTTTCAGGGAGTACTTATATGGGACTAGGGTAACTCGCTTTAGGTCAGGGAGTACTTATATGGTACTAGGGTAACTCACTTGGTGGTCAGGGGGTACATATATGGAACCTGGGTAACCCACTTGGGGTCAGGGAGTACTTATAAATGGGCTAGGGTAACTCAATTTGGGGTCAGGGAGTACTTATATAGGACTAGGGTACCATAATTGGGGTCAGGGAGTACTTATAAAGGGGCTAGGGCAACTCACTTGGGGTCAGGGAGTACTTATATGGGACTAGGGTAACTTCTTGGGGTCAGGGAGTACTTATATGATACTAGGGTAACTCACTTGGGGTCAGGGAGTACTTATATGCGACTGGGTAACTCACTTAGGGTCACGGAGTACTTATATGGGACTAGGGTAACACATTTGGGGTCAGGGTGTACTTATATAGGGGCTAGGGCAACTCACTTGGGATCAGGGAGTACTTATATGGGACTAGGGTAACTCACTTGGGGTCAGGGAGTACTTATATAGGAGGGAAAGTAACTCACTTGGGGTCAGGGAGTACTTATATGGGACTAGGGTAACTCATTTGGGGTCAGGGAGTACTTATAAAGGGGCTAGGGTAACTCACTTGTGGTCAGGGAGTACTTATATAGGAGCTAAAGTGACTCACTTGGGTTCAGGGAGTAATTATATGGGACTTGGGTAACTCATTTGGGGTCAGGGAGTACTTAAATGGGACTAGGGTAACTCACTTGGGGTCAGGGATTACTTATAAAGGGGCTAGGGTACTCACGTGGGGTCAGGGAGTACTTATATGGGACTTGGGTAACTCACTTGGGTTCAGGGAATACTTATATGGGACTAGGGTAACTCGCTTTAGGTCAGGGAGTACTTATATAATACTAGGGTAACTCACTTGGGGTCAGGGAGTACTTATATGGAACCAGGGTAACCCACTTGGGGTCAGGGAGTATTTATAAAGGGGCTAGGGTAACTCATTTGGGGTCAGGGAGTACTTATATGGGCCTAGGGTATCTCACTTAGGGTCAGGGAGTACTTATATGGGACTAGAGTAACTCAATTGGGGTCAGGGAGTACTTATATGATACTAGGGTAACTCACTTGGGGTCAGGGAGTACTTATATGATACTAGGGTAACTCACTTGGGGTCAGGGATTACTTATAAAGAGGCTAGGGTAACTCACTTGGGGTAGGGAGTACTTATATGGGACTAGGGTAACTCGATTTAGGTCAGGGAGTACTTATATGGTACTAGGGTAACTCACTTGGTGGTCAGGGGGTACATATATGGAACCAGGGTATCCCACTTGGGGTCAGGGAGTACTTATAGAGGGGCTAGGGTAACTCAATTTGGGGTCAGGGAGTACTTATATAGGACTAGGGTGCCATACTTGGGGTCAGGGAGTACTTATTAAGGGGCTAGGGCAACTCACTAGGGGTCAGGTATTACTTATATAGGGGGTAGGGTAACTCATTTGGGGTCAGGGAGTACTTATATGGGACTAGGGTAACTCACTTTGTTTCAGGGAGTACTTATATGGGACTAGGGTAACTCGCTTTAGGTCAGGGAGTACTTATATGGTACTAGGGTAACTCACTTGGTGGTCAGGGGGTACATATATGGAACCTGGGTAACCCACTTGGGGTCAGGGAGTACTTATAAATGGGCTAGGGTAACTCAATTTGGGGTCAGGGAGTACTTATATAGGACTAGGGTACCATAATTGGGGTCAGGGAGTACTTATAAAGGGGCTAGGGCAACTCACTTGGGGTCAGGGAGTACTTATATGGGACTAGGGTAACTTCTTGGGGTCAGGGAGTACTTATATGATACTAGGGTAACTCACTTAGGGTCAGGGAGTACTTATATGCGACTGGGTAACTCACTTAGGGTCACGGAGTACTTATATGGGACTAGGGTAACACATTTGGGGTCAGGGTGTACTTATATAGGGGCTAGGGCAACTCACTTGGGATCAGGGAGTACTTATATGGGACTAGGGTAACTCACTTGGGGTCAGGGAGTACTTATATAGGAGGGAAAGTAACTCACTTGGGGTCAGGGAGTACTTATATGGGACTAGGGTAACTCATTTGGGGTCAGGGAGTACTTATAAAGGGGCTAGGGTAACTCACTTGTGGTCAGGGAGTACTTATATAGGAGCTAAAGTGACTCACTTGGGTTCAGGGAGTAATTATATGGGACTTGGGTAACTCATTTGGGGTCAGGGAGTACTTAAATGGGACTAGGGTAACTCACTTGGGGTCAGGGATTACTTATAAAGGGGCTAGGGTACTCACGTGGGGTCAGGGAGTACTTATATGGGACTTGGGTAACTCACTTGGGTTCAGGGAGTACTTATATGGGACTAGGGTAACTCGCTTTAGGTCAGGGAGTACTTATATAATACTAGGGTAACTCACTTGGGGTCAGGGAGTACTTATATGGAACCAGGGTAACCCACTTGGGGTCAGGGAGTATTTATAAAGGGGCTAGGGTAACTCATTTGGGGTCAGGGAGTACTTATATGGGCCTAGGGTATCTCACTTAGGGTCAGGGAGTACTTATATGGGACTAGAGTAACTCAATTGGGGTCAGGGAGTACTTATATGATACTAGGGTAACTCACTTGGGGTCAGGGAGTACTTATATGATACTAGGGTAACTCACTTGGGGTCAGGGATTACTTATAAAGAGGCTAGGGTAACTCACTTGGGGTAGGGAGTACTTATATGGGACTAGGGTAACTCGATTTAGGTCAGGGAGTACTTATATGGTACTAGGGTAACTCACTTGGTGGTCAGGGGGTACATATATGGAACCAGGGTATCCCACTTGGGGTCAGGGAGTACTTATAGAGGGGCTAGGGTAACTCAATTTGGGGTCAGGGAGTACTTATATAGGACTAGGGTGCCATACTTGGGGTCAGGGAGTACTTATTAAGGGGCTAGGGCAACTCACTAGGGGTCAGGTATTACTTATATAGGGGGTAGGGTAACTCATTTGGGGTCAGGGAGTACTTATATGGGACTAGGGTAACTCACTTTGTTTCAGGGAGTACTTATATGGGACTAGGGTAACTCGCTTTAGGTCAGGGAGTACTTATATGGTACTAGGGTAACTCACTTGGTGGTCAGGGGGTACATATATGGAACCTGGGTAACCCACTTGGGGTCAGGGAGTACTTATAAATGGGCTAGGGTAACTCAATTTGGGGTCAGGGAGTACTTATATAGGACTAGGGTACCATAATTGGGGTCAGGGAGTACTTATAAAGGGGCTAGGGCAACTCACTTGGGGTCAGGGAGTACTTATATGGGACTAGGGTAAGTTCTTGGGGTCAGGGAGTACTTATATGATACTAGGGTAACTCACTTGGGGTCAGGGAGTACTTATATGCGACTGGGTAACTCACTTAGGGTCACGGAGTACTTATATGGGACTAGGGTAACACATTTGGGGTCAGGGTGTACTTATATAGGGGCTAGGGCAACTCACTTGGGATCAGGGAGTACTTATATGGGACTAGGGTAACTCACTTGGGGTCAGGGAGTACTTATATAGGAGGGAAAGTAACTCACTTGGGGTCAGGGAGTACTTATATGGGACTAGGGTAACTCATTTGGGGTCAGGGAGTACTTATAAAGGGGCTAGGGTAACTCACTTGTGGTCAGGGAGTACTTATATAGGAGCTAAAGTGACTCACTTGGGTTCAGGGAGTAATTATATGGGACTTGGGTAACTCATTTGGGGTCAGGGAGTACTTAAATGGGACTAGGGTAACTCACTTGGGGTCAGGGATTACTTATAAAGGGGCTAGGGTACTCACGTGGGGTCAGGGAGTACTTATATGGGACTTGGGTAACTCACTTGGGTTCAGGGAGTACTTATATGGGACTAGGGTAACTCGCTTTAGGTCAGGGAGTACTTATATAATACTAGGGTAACTCACTTGGGGTCAGGGAGTACTTATATGGAACCAGGGTAACCCACTTGGGGTCAGGGAGTATTTATAAAGGGGCTAGGGTAACTCATTTGGGGTCAGGGAGTACTTATATGGGCCTAGGGTATCTCACTTAGGGTCAGGGAGTACTTATATGGGACTAGAGTAACTCAATTGGGGTCAGGGAGTACTTATATGATACTAGGGTAACTCACTTGGGGTCAGGGAGTACTTATATGATACTAGGGTAACTCACTTGGGGTCAGGGATTACTTATAAAGAGGCTAGGGTAACTCACTTGGGGTAGGGAGTACTTATATGGGACTAGGGTAACTCGATTTAGGTCAGGGAGTACTTATATGGTACTAGGGTAACTCACTTGGTGGTCAGGGGGTACATATATGGAACCAGGGTATCCCACTTGGGGTCAGGGAGTACTTATAGAGGGGCTAGGGTAACTCAATTTGGGGTCAGGGAGTACTTATATAGGACTAGGGTGCCATACTTGGGGTCAGGGAGTACTTATTAAGGGGCTAGGGCAACTCACTAGGGGTCAGGGAGTACTTATATGGGACTAGGGTAACTCACTTGGGGTCAGGGAGTACTTCTATGGGACTAGGGTAACTCATTTGCGGTCAGGGAGTACTTATATGGGACTGGGGTAACTCACTTGGGGTCAGGGAGTACTTATATGCGACTAGGGTAACTCACTTAGGGTCACGGAGTACTTATATAGTACTAGGGTAACTCACTTCGGGTCAGTGAGTATTTCTATAGAAGCTAAAGTAACTCACATGGGGTCAGGGAGTACTTATATGGGACTAGGGTAACTCACTTGGGGTCAGGGAGTACTTATATGATACTAGGGTAACTCACTTGGGGTCAGGGAGTACTTATATGCGACTGGGTAACTCACTTAGGGTCACGGAGTACTTATATGGGACTAGGGTAACACATTTGGGGTCAGGGTGTACTTATATAGGGGCTAGAGCAACTCACTTGGGATCAGGGAGTACTTATATGGGACTAGGGTAACTCACTTGGGGTCAGGGAGTACTTATATAGGAGGGAAAGTAACTCACTTGGGGTCAGGGAGTACTTATATGGGACTAGGGTAACTCATTTGGGGTCAGGGAGTACTTATAAAGGGGCTAGGGTAACTCACTTGTGGTCAGGGAGTACTTATATAGGAGCTAAAGTGACTCACTTGGGTTCAGGGAGTAATTATATGGGACTAGGGTAACTCACTTTGTTTCAGGGAGTACTTATATGGGACTAGGGTAACTCGCTTTAGGTCAGGGAGTACTTATATGGTACTAGGGTAACTCACTTGGTGGTCAGGGGGTACATATATGGAACCTGGGTAACCCACTTGGGGTAAGGGAGTACTTATAAATGGGCTAGGGTAACTCAATTTGGGGTCAGGGAGTACTTATATGGGACTAGGGTAACTCACTTGGGGTCAGGTATTACTTATATAGGGGGTAGGGTAACTCATTTGGGGTCAGGGAGTACTTATATGGGACTAGGGTAACTCACTTTGTTTCAGGGAGTACTTATATGGGACTAGGGTAACTCGCTTTAGGTCAGGGAGTACTTATATGGTACTAGGGTAACTCACTTGGTGGTCAGGGGGTACATATATGGAACCTGGGTAACCCACTTGGGGTCAGGGAGTACTTATAAATGGGCTAGGGTAACTCAATTTGGGGTCAGGGAGTACTTATATAGGACTAGGGTACCATAATTGGGGTCAGGGAGTACTTATAAAGGGGCTAGGGCAACTCACTTGGGGTCAGGGAGTACTTATATGGGACTAGGGTAACTTCTTGGGGTCAGGGAGTACTTATATGATACTAGGGTAACTCACTTGGGGTCAGGGAGTACTTATATGCGACTGGGTAACTCACTTAGGGTCACGGAGTACTTATATGGGACTAGGGTAACACATTTGGGGTCAGGGTGTACTTATATAGGGGCTAGGGCAACTCACTTGGGATCAGGGAGTACTTATATGGGACTAGGGTAACTCACTTGGGGTCAGGGAGTACTTATATAGGAGGGAAAGTAACTCACTTGGGGTCAGGGAGTACTTATATGGGACTAGGGTAACTCATTTGGGGTCAGGGAGTACTTATAAAGGGGCTAGGGTAACTCACTTAGGGTCAGGGAGTACTTATATGGGACTAGAGTAACTCAATTGGGGTCAGGGAGTACTTATATGGGACTAGGGTAACTCACTTGGGGTCAGGTATTACTTATATAGGGGGTAGGGTAACTCATTTGGGGTCAGGGAGTACTTATATGGGACTAGGGTAACTCACTTTGTTTCAGGGAGTACTTATATGGGACTAGGGTAACTCGCTTTAGGTCAGGGAGTACTTATATGGTACTAGGGTAACTCACTTGGTGGTCAGGGGGTACATATATGGAACCTGGGTAACCCACTTGGGGTCAGGGAGTACTTATAAATGGGCTAGGGTAACTCAATTTGGGGTCAGGGAGTACTTATATAGGACTAGGGTACCATAATTGGGGTCAGGGAGTACTTATAAAGGGGCTAGGGCAACTCACTTGGGGTCAGGGAGTACTTATATGGGACTAGGGTAACTTCTTGGGGTCAGGGAGTACTTATATGATACTAGGGTAACTCACTTGGGGTCAGGGAGTACTTATATGCGACTGGGTAACTCACTTAGGGTCACGGAGTACTTATATGGGACTAGGGTAACACATTTGGGGTCAGGGTGTACTTATATAGGGGCTAGGGCAACTCACTTGGGATCAGGGAGTACTTATATGGGACTAGGGTAACTCACTTGGGGTCAGGGAGTACTTATATAGGAGGGAAAGTAACTCACTTGGGGTCAGGGAGTACTTATATGGGACTAGGGTAACTCATTTGGGGTCAGGGAGTACTTATAAAGGGGCTAGGGTAACTCACTTAGGGTCAGGGAGTACTTATATGGGACTAGAGTAACTCAATTGGGGTCAGGGAGTACTTATATGATACTAGGGTAACTCACTTGGGGTCAGGGAGTACTTATATGATACTAGGGTAACTCACTTGGGGTCAGGGATTACTTATAAAGAGGCTAGGGTAACTCACTTGGGGTAGGGAGTACTTATATGGGACTAGGGTAACTCGATTTAGGTCAGGGAGTACTTATATGGTACTAGGGTAACTCACTTGGTGGTCAGGGGGTACATATATGGAACCAGGGTATCCCACTTGGGGTCAGGGAGTACTTATAGAGGGGCTAGGGTAACTCAATTTGGGGTCAGGGAGTACTTATATAGGACTAGGGTGCCATACTTGGGGTCAGGGAGTACTTATTAAGGGGCTAGGGCAACTCACTAGGGGTCAGGGAGTACTTATATGGGACTAGGGTAACTCACTTGGGGTCAGGGAGTACTTCTATGGGACTAGGGTAACTCATTTGCGGTCAGGGAGTACTTATATGGGACTGGGGTAACTCACTTGGGGTCAGGGAGTACTTATATGCGACTAGGGTAACTCACTTAGGGTCACGGAGTACTTATATAGTACTAGGGTAACTCACTTCGGGTCAGTGAGTATTTCTATAGAAGCTAAAGTAACTCACATGGGGTCAGGGAGTACTTATATGGGACTAGGGTAACTCACTTGGGGTCAGGGAGTACTTATATGATACTTGGGTAACTCACTTGGGGTCAGGGAGTACTTATATGCGACTGGGTAACTCACTTAGGGTCACGGAGTACTTATATGGGACTAGGGTAACACATTTGGGGTCAGGGTGTACTTATATAGGGGCTAGGGCAACTCACTTGGGATCAGGGAGTACTTATATGGGACTAGGGTAACTCACTTGGGGTCAGGGAGTACTTATATAGGAGGGAAAGTAACTCACTTGGGGTCAGGGAGTACTTATATGGGACTAGGGTAACTCATTTGGGGTCAGGGAGTACTTATAAAGGGGCTAGGGTAACTCACTTGTGGTCAGGGAGTACTTATATAGGAGCTAAAGTGACTCACTTGGGTTCAGGGAGTAATTATATGGGACTAGGGTAACTCACTTTGTTTCAGGGAGTACTTATATGGGACTAGGGTAACTCGCTTTAGGTCAGGAGTACTTATATGGTACTAGGGTAACTCACTTGGTGGTCAGGGGGTACATATATGGAACCTGGGTAACCCACTTGGGGTCAGGGAGTACTTATAAATGGGCTAGGGTAACTCAATTTGGGGTCAGGGAGTACTTATATAGGACTAGGGTACCATAATTGGGGTCAGGGAGTACTTATAAAGGGGCTAGGGCAACTCACTTGGGGTCAGGGAGTACTTATATGGGACTAGGGTAACTTCTTGGGGTCAGGGAGTACTTATATGATACTAGGGTAACTCACTTGGGGTCAGGGAGTACTTATATGCGACTGGGTAACTCACTTAGGGTCACGGAGTACTTATATGGGACTAGGGTAACACATTTGGGGTCAGGGTGTACTTATATAGGGGCTAGGGCAACTCACTTGGGATCAGGGAGTACTTATATGGGACTAGGGTAACTCACTTGGGGTCAGGGAGTACTTATATAGGAGGGAAAGTAACTCACTTGGGGTCAGGGAGTACTTATATGGGACTAGGGTAACTCATTTGGGGTCAGGGAGTACTTATAAAGGGGCTAGGGTAACTCACTTGTGGTCAGGGAGTACTTATATAGGAGCTAAAGTGACTCACTTGGGTTCAGGGAGTACTTATATAGGAGCTAAAGTGACTCACTTGGGTTCAGGGAGTAATTATATGGGACTTGGGTAACTCATTTGGGGTCAGGGAGTACTTAAATGGGACTAGGGTAACTCACTTGGGGTCAGGGATTACTTATAAAGGGGCTAGGGTACTCACGTGGGGTCAGGGAGTACTTATATGGGACTTGGGTAACTCACTTGGGTTCAGGGAGTACTTATATGGGACTAGGGTAACTCGCTTTAGGTCAGGGAGTACTTATATAATACTAGGGTAACTCACTTGGGGTCAGGGAGTACTTATATGGAACCAGGGTAACCCACTTGGGGTCAGGGAGTATTTATAAAGGGGCTAGGGTAACTCATTTGGGGTCAGGGAGTACTTATATGGGCCTAGGGTATCTCACTTAGGGTCAGGGAGTACTTATATGGGACTACAGTAACTCAATTGGGGTCAGGGAGTACTTATATGATACTAGGGTAACTCACTTGGGGTCAGGGAGTACTTATATGATACTAGGGTAACTCACTTGGGGTCAGGGATTACTTATAAAGAGGCTAGGGTAACTCACTTGGGGTAGGGAGTACTTATATGGGACTAGGGTAACTCGATTTAGGTCAGGGAGTACTTATATGGTACTAGGGTAACTCACTTGGTGGTCAGGGGGTACATATATGGAACCAGGGTATCCCACTTGGGGTCAGGGAGTACTTATAGAGGGGCTAGGGTAACTCAATTTGGGGTCAGGGAGTACTTATATAGGACTAGGGTACCATAATTGGGGTCAGGGAGTACTTATAAAGGGGCTAGGGCAACTCACTTGGGGTCAGGGAGTACTTATATGGGACTAGGGTAACTTCTTGGGGTCAGGGAGTACTTATATGATACTAGGGTAACTCACTTGGGGTCAGGGAGTACTTATATGCGACTGGGTAACTCACTTAGGGTCACGGAGTACTTATATGGGACTAGGGTAACACATTTGGGGTCAGGGTGTACTTATATAGGGGCTAGGGCAACTCACTTGGGATCAGGGAGTACTTATATGGGACTAGGGTAACTCACTTGGGGTCAGGGAGTACTTATATAGGAGGGAAAGTAACTCACTTGGGGTCAGGGAGTACTTATATGGGACTAGGGTAACTCATTTGGGGTCAGGGAGTACTTATAAAGGGGCTAGGGTAACTCACTTGTGGTCAGGGAGTACTTATATAGGAGCTAAAGTGACTCACTTGGGTTCAGGGAGTAATTATATGGGACTTGGGTAACTCATTTGGGGTCAGGGAGTACTTAAAAGGGACTAGGGTAACTCACTTGGGGTCAGGGATTACTTATAAAGGGGCTAGGGTACTCACGTGGGGTCAGGGAGTACTTATATGGGACTTGGGTAACTCACTTGGGTTCAGGGAGTACTTATATGGGACTAGGGTAACTCGCTTTAGGTCAGGGAGTACTTATATAATACTAGGGTAACTCACTTGGGGTCAGGGAGTACTTATATGGAACCAGGGTAACCCACTTGGGGTCAGAGAGTATTTATAAAGGGGCTAGGGTAACTCATTTGGGGTCAGGGAGTACTTATATGGGCCTAGGGTATCTCACTTAGGGTCAGGGAGTACTTATATGGGACTAGAGTAACTCAATTGGGGTCAGGGAGTACTTATATGATACTAGGGTAACTCACTTGGGGTCAGGGAGTACATATGATACTAGGGTAACTCACTTGGGGTCAGGGATTACTTATAAAGAGGCTAGGGTACTCACGTGGGGTCAGGGAGTACTTATATGGGACTTGGGTAACTCACTTGGGGTCAGGGAGTACTTATATGGGACTAGGGTAACTCACTTGGGGTCAGGGAGTACTTATATAGGGGGTAGGGTAACTCATTTGGGGTCAGGGAGTACTTATATGGGACTAGGGTACATCACTTGGGGTCAGGGAGTACTTATATGGGACTAGAGTAACTCACTTGGGGTCAGGGAGTACTTATAAAGGGGCTAGGGTTACTCATTTGGGGTCAGGGAGTACTTATATGGGACTAGAGTATCTCAATTGGGGTCAGGGAGTACTTATATGATACTAGGGTAACTCACTTGGGGTCAGGAAGTACTTATATGATACTAGGGTAACTCACTTGGGGTCAGGGATTACTTATAAAGGGGCTAGGGTACTCACGTGGGGTCAGGGAGTACTTATATAGGAGGGAAAGTAACTCACTTGGGGTCAGGGAGTACTTATATGGGACTAGGGTAACTCATTTGGGGTCAGGGAGTACTTATAAAGGGGCTAGGGTAACTCACTTGTGGTCAGGGAGTACTTATATAGGAGCTAAAGTGACTCACTTGGGTTCAGGGAGTAATTATATGGGACTTGGGTAACTCATTTGGGGTCAGGGAGTACTTATATGGGACTAGAGTAACTCAATTGGGGTCAGGGAGTACTTATATGATACTAGGGTAACTCACTTGGGGTCAGGGAGTACTTATATGATACTAGGGTAACTCACTTGGGGTCAGGGATTACTTATAAAGAGGCTAGGGTACTCACGTGGGGTCAGGGAGTACTTATATGGGACTTGGGTAACTCACTTGGGGTCAGGGAGTACTTATATGGGACTAGGGTAACTCACTTGGGGTCAGGGAGTACTTATATAGGGGGTAGGGTAACTCATTTGGGGTCAGGGAGTACTTATATGGGACTAGGGTACATCACTTGGGGTCAGGGAGTACTTATATGGGACTAGAGTAACTCACTTGGGGTCAGGGAGTACTTATAAAGGGGCTAGGGTTACTCATTTGGGGTCAGGGAGTACTTATATGGGACTAGAGTAACTCAATTGGGGTCAGGGAGTACTTATATGATACTAGGGTAACTCACTTGGGGTCAGGAAGTACTTATATGATACTAGGGTAACTCACTTGGGGTCAGGGATTACTTATAAAGGGGCTAGGGTACTCACGTGGGGTCAGGGAGTACTTATATAGGAGGGAAAGTAACTCACTTGGGGTCAGGGAGTACTTATATGGGACTAGGGTAACTCATTTGGGGTCAGGGAGTACTTATAAAGGGGCTAGGGTAACTCACTTGTGGTCAGGGAGTACTTATATAGGAGCTAAAGTGACTCACTTGGGTTCAGGGAGTAATTATATGGGACTTGGGTAACTCATTTGGGGTCAGGGAGTACTTAAATGGGACTAGGGTAACTCACTTGGGGTCAGGGATTACTTATAAAGGGGCTAGGGTACTCACGTGGGGTCAGGGAGTACTTATATGGGACTTGCGTAACTCACTTGGGTTCAGGGAGTACTTATATGGGACTAGGGTAACTCGCTTTAGGTCAGGGAGTACTTATATAATACTAGGGTAACTCACTTGGGGTCAGGGAGTACTTATATGGAACCAGGGTAACCCACTTGGGGTCAGGGATTACTTATAAAGGGGCTAGGGTACTCACGTGGGGTCAGGGAGTACTTATATGGGACTTGGGTAACTCACTTGGGGTCAGGGAGTACTTATATGGGACTAGGGTAACTCACTTGGGGTCAGGGAGTACTTATATGGGACTAGAGTAACTCAATTGGGGTCAGGGAGTACTTATATGATACTAGGGTAACTCACTTGGGGTCAGGGAGTACTTATATGATACTAGGGTAACTCACTTGGGGTCAGGGATTACTTATATGGAACCAGGGTAACCCACTTGGGGTCAGGGATTACTTATAAAGGGGCTAGGGTAACTCGCTTTAGGTCAGGGAGTACTTATATAATACTAGGGTAACTCATTTGGGGTCAGGGAGTACTTATATGGGCCTAGGGTATCTCACTTAGGGTCAGGGAGTACTTATATGGGACTAGAGTAACTCAATTGGGGTCAGGGAGTACTTATATGATACTAGGGTAACTCACTTGGGGTCAGGGAGTACTTATATGATACTAGGGTAACTCACTTGGGGTCAGGGATTACTTATAAAGGGGCTAGGGTACTCACGTGGGGTCAGGGAGTACTTATATGGGACTTGGGTAACTCACTTGGGGTCAGGGAGTACTTATATGGGACTAGGGTAACTCACTTGGGGTCAGGGAGTACTTATATAGGGGGTAGGGTAACTCATTTGGGGTCAGGGAGTACTTATATGGGACTAGGGTACATCACTTGGGGTCAGGGAGTACTTATATAGGAGCTAAAGTGATTCACATGGGGTCAGGGAGTACTTATATCGGACAAGAGTAACTCACTTGGGGTCAGGGAGTACTTATATAGGGGGTAGGGTAACTCATTTGGGGTCAGGGAGTACTTATATGGGACTAGGGTACATCACTTGGGGTCAGGGAGTACTTATATGGGACTAGAGTAACTCACTTGGGGTCAGGGAGTACTTATATGGGACTTGGGTAACTCACTTGGGTTCAGGGAGTACTTATATGGGACTAGGGTAACTCGCTTTAGGTCAGGGAACACTTATATAATACTAGGGTAACTCACTTGGGGTCAGGGAGTACTTATATGGAACCAGGGTAACCCACTTGGGGTCAGGGAGTATTTATAAAGGGGCTAGGGTAACTCACTTGGGGTCAGGGAGTACTTATATGGGACTTGGGTAACTCACTTGGGTTCAGGGAGTACTTATATGGGACAAGGGTAACTTGCTTTAGGTCAGTGATTAATTATATAATACTAGGGTAACTCACTGGGTGGTCAGGGAGTACTTATATGGAACCAGGGTAACCCACTTCCTGGGGCGGTTTACCACGCTACCAGGCGCGTCCCCGGGTGGAGGATAGGGGGACGGCCGGCAGATATGCCGGTTAGCTGCGAAATAAGGCGTTTCATACGGACGAATTAGCAGTCGCGAACCAAAATGGTATTCTCACCCTCGCCTCATTTCATTCTCATGTGTCATCTGCCGTCGTACGGATTCCGGACGAGGGCCCCATAACATCACTTTTCTCATTTCACCCATTTCAGGGGACACGGGTACGGCCTCTGTGTTGACACTGCCCGAAAGGGATGTGTGGATGATTCCAGTAAGGTCGTGCTCGTGTCGGATCCCGGTGTCTACGCACCGTCCTCCCACGGAAGTATGCGGAATGCCAGTGATGGAAGAAGGTGTAAGGCGGCCTGGATGTTTGTCCCCGGGTTTGAGCCCTAAGCCATGGTGTCTGATGGAGGTAGGCATCATGGTGATCACCCCTCCACTTCCTGAGGCGGCGCGTTCGGAGACGCTCCGCATGCTGGTGATTATTTATTAATTTATGGAAAACCAAACTTCTTCTTATTCTTCCCCTACAGGTAACGGCGTTAGCGCAGGATCGGGCTCCAGAGCCATGGACTTGGAGGAGGTGCGGCTGCGCCTGGAGGCCCGTGACAGAAGTGCGCAGGAACTGCATACGCTCATCCAGCGTATGTCAGTAGCAATGACGGAGCTTCTTGGACTCACGGACGGGAGAAAGGGCGTCAAGAGGAGCATCCAGGGAAAAGTGAGGGACCTGCGGGATCTCGTCGTCTCCGCTGTGCAGGAGGTGCAGGGAGCTGCGACCCAGGATTTTGGGTCACTTCTCCCTATGCTTCTTGAGACGAGGGAGCGGGACGAAGCGCGAGAAGGGGTGCAACGGCCAGCGCTGAAGAATAAGGGTACGCAGACGTCGCTTCCGCTTCCACCGACTTCTAAAGGGGGGAGGGGGGTTTCGATTAAGTCGGGTGGAAGCGGCAATAGGGAAAGGGGCGCGAAAAGGGGAGCTGCCCTGGGGACGCCTTCTCCGCCGAAGGAGGGGGCCTCTGGGGCAGCTGGCCCGACACCAGTGGCTACGGCATCTCCTCCGCGGGAGGAGGGGGTACAATGGTCGGTCGTGGCTGGGCGGAAGGGAAAGGGGAGGAGGGATTTGGGGCCGGCCCCGATATCCCGACCTCCTCATTCGGGTAGGGTTGGGGGACCTCCTCGTCGCCCTCGTGCCCAGGCCGTGCTCGTAGCGTGGGGGTCGGAGGGGTATGGGGGGGCGATGAGGTTGCTGAAGGAAAGGGTGGACCCCGGTAAGGTCGGGGTTGAGGTCAGGTCGATCAGGAGGACTCGCAGGGGAGACCTCCTGATTGAGCTGAATAAGGGAGGGGGCTCCGCGTCCACGCTCGCGGGGGCGGTCGCGGAGGCGTTGGGTAACGGGATTCCGGTCTCTGCTCTCTCTCCGATGGAGAGGGTGGAGATCCGGGACCTCGATGGGGTTTCGTCCGGGGAGGATGTGCGTGCGGCCCTTCTGGCCGCACTGGGCGAGGAGGCAGCCGGGGTTAGAGTCTCCGCGCCGCGAAGAACTGGTGGGGGCTCCTGGGCCGTCGGCGCTTCCATGCCACCCGAGGTGGCTGACAAGTTGTTGCGGCTTGGGCGCGTTCGCGTTGGGTGGGTGGTCTGCAGGGTTCGCCCTGCGACCAGTATCGTGCGGTGCAAGAGGTGTCACCACTTCGGTCACACCTCGGGTAGCTGCAAATTCAGCACAGACCGTTCGGGGCTGTGTTGGAGATGCGGGGAGGGGGGTCATGCCTCTGCCAGTTGTAGGGGTTCTCCTTGTTGTCTCGCCTGTAGGGACTCGGGGCTTGCGCATGATCACGCTGGGGGCTCTTCAGCGTGCGGATCGATCGGGGTGTGGAGAGGATCGAGACGTACATGAAGGGTCTCCAGATCAATGTCAATCGTTCGCGATCTGCTCAGGACTTGGCCGTCCATTGCACGTACTCTGGCGAGTACACGGTCTGCCTTGTCTCAGAGCAGCATAGGAATAGTAATTTCCCAAGCACCGGCTTGGAGGATGTCGGGGGGGATTCGGCTATGCTGCCCGGTGCTTCGTGCAAACTGGCATCCGTCTCGTCCGGTCGGGGGTTTTGTTCGTCTCTCGTTGGGGACATTAGGGTGTACAGTGTTTACTTTACCCCTAATGCCCCCATCGGGGAGTTCGAGGCTTTCCTGGAGGACTTGGCGGGGAGTGTCAGGGAGCATGGGGTGCCGGTCCTCATTGGTGGAGACTTCAACTCGTGGTCGACATCATGGGGATCCGGTTGCACTAACCGACGTGGAGAGCTTGTTGAGGAATGGGGCGGTAAGCTCGGGTTGACATTGCTCAACCGAGGTCGTTCTCCGACCTTCGTCTCAGGCGACCGTGGTAGTATAATAGATTTTACCTGGGTATCGTCGTCGATCGCCTCGAGAGTAGTCTCCTGGGAGGTGCTCGATGGCGAGACTCTGAGCGATCACCGCTTCATCCAGTGGATTCTCACGGATGGGGGTCCTGGCCCTGCCTCGCCGGAGCGGGGGGTGCGCTGGGTTCGCTCGAGGTTCGACCCACTCTTATGCGAATTGGCATTTGCGTGGGGAATAGCCTCGAGCAGCTCGGCTTCCCCTCCGTCCGGCCGGGGGAGGGCCGGGGCGGACGTCGGCGGTGACGGCTCGGGCGTCTCGCCGGAGGGTTATCTCCGGAGACTCGTCGGGGCGTCCGACGCTTCTATGCCCAGGGCTCACGGAACTGCCAAGCGCTGGAAAGCAGCGTATTGGTGGTGTGAGGACCTCGACCGTCTCCGTAAGGCAGCGAAAGCTGCCCGCAGGAGGTGGTCGAGGTCGAGGAGTGCCAATACGGAAGTTCACTTGCGCGAAGCCTATAAGACGGCGAGAACCGCTTTCTCCTCCGCTATACGCGAGAGGAAGCGGGCCGCATGGTTGGCGCTGGTGAATGAAGTGGAGGCAGATCCTTGGGGTCGCCCCTTCTGGGTGGCCTACAAGAGATTGAAGAGACAGACATCTGCTAGTCTGACGGAGTCTGAGACGGTGGTTGCGATTGAGAGTCTTTTCTCGACGTCGCAAGTGAGGCCTGGGGGCGTTCCATTCGTGGTTCGCGGTAACACCAGGCCGATCTTGGAGTCTGATCTCATCAAGGAAGCAGAGATTGTCATGGCTGCCGGGAGGTCCCCTGCAAAGGGGGCCCCTGGTGTCGATGGCATTCTCCCGGAAGTGGTTAAGGTTGCAGCAATGAGCTGCCCCGCTGATTTTGCCCGGTTGTTCAACCGCTGCCTGGAACTCGGCGACTTTCCCGCTATCTGGAGGAGGGCGAGGGTTGTCCTAATCCCGAAAGGGATCGGGGGCTTCAGACCCATATCTCTCCTACCGGTGGTGGGGAAGTTGTTCGAGAGGGTAGTTGTCGCTCGTCTTACGGAGGTTTATGAGGGGGTCGCACCTCTCGCGGACGGTCAATACGGGTTCCGTCCTGGTAGAAGTACCATGGATGCCGTATCGGCTGTCCAGAATTTTATTCGGATCGCCCTTCGGGGGTCTGTGTACCGGAGCAAACGCGTGGCCGTAATCCTTCTCGACATTAAGAACGCGTTCAATTCTGTGTCGCATGCGGCCATCTTGGAGGCCCTGGCCGCCAATGGCGCGGTCCCGGGGGTGATTGTGGATATAGTCCGCAGTTACCTGGGGGACCGGGTCATTGAGTGCGCTGGACGGCAGTGGCGCGTTGGGGCGGGTGTTCCGCAGGGATCGGTCTTAGGACCTCTCCTGTGGAACATTTGTTTCGACGGTCTGCTGCGGTTGAGTCTCCCGGAGGGCTGCACGTTGACTTGTTACGCGGACGATACGGCATTGTGTGTGTCTGCGGGAAGCGTCGGGTCCTTGCAGCTGAAGGCTAACAGGGCTTTGTCGCGTATCGTTCTGTGGCTTGAGGGGAGGAACCTGGAGGTGAACGTCTCCAAATCGGAGGCTGTTTTCTTCTCTAGGAGGCGGTCTGATCGGGCTCCGCGGTTTTCGGTCGGGGGCGAGACGGTTTCCGTCTCCCCGCGGGCGAAATACCTCGGTGAGTGGTTGGATCGTCGTCTTTCCTTCAAGTTTCACATTGATTGCATGGTGGGAAAAGCCAAAAAGGCTGGGTGGGCGTTGAGTAGCTTATTGCCGAACGTGGGTGGGTCGGGGGTCTCGGGAAGGATGTTGTACACGAACTTAGTGCACAGCATTCTTCTTTACGGGGCGCCTTGCTGGGCTGAGGCTGCCTCTCGCCCAACCATTGCGAGGTCCCTAATCTCCGCGCAGAGGGTCATGGCGCTGAGGGTTTCCCGCGCGTGTCGTACGGCTTCGTCTTGTGCGCTATTAGTAATCTCGGGCATACCACCGGCCCATCTTTTAGCTTTGGAGCGCAGGGAGGTGTACGATGCGTCGCGTGCGGGTGGCTCCTCGGCTGGCGTGGCCGAAGCGCGGAGATTGGCGAGGGCTAATTTAGTAGAGAGATGGCAGGCAGCATGGGACTCGGATGGTCGGGGTAGGTGGACCCACCGCCTCATCCCGGACATCCGGTCCTGGCTGGCTGCTAATTGTAGAAGCTTGAACTACCATGTTTCCCAGATGCTCCTGGGGCATGGTAGTTTCATGAGTCATCGCGCGAGGGTGGGCCGCAGGGCGACTCCCGACTGCTGGTGCTCCCCGAATCCGGTCGCGGATACGGCGGAGCACACGCTGTTGTGGTGTCCCCTGTGGGAATGCGAAAGAGCAGAACTCTGTGATGCTTTAGGTGTGCCCTCGTTGGAGGTGGAGACCCTTGTGTCCCATGTTACGAGTACGCCGAGAGCTTGGAATGCATTTTCCAGCTTCTCGTTTAGGGTCCTCACCTCCAAGGACAGTAGAGTCCGAGCTGAGGAGTCTGCTGCTCTCTCCTCTGGGGTGGGGTAGAGTCTGGGGTTTTTGTTTGTCAGGAGATGACCGCATACGGTCGTAGAGTAGAGCGTATACCGTCCTACCTGATGTTATAAGCTATGCTTGGTACCGGGTAGGGGGGCAGGTAGGGGGTTTTGGTGGGTTAGAATCCCACATAACCTCTGGCCAAAACATCGGCCGCCAGAGGTACTTAACAAGCCGTAAGGCTTTAAGAAGTTTCCCCCTACCTCGCAAAGCGTTGGGAAAAAAAAAAAAAAAAAAAAAAAAAAAGGGTAACCCACTTGGGGTCAGGGAGTACTTATAAAGGGGCTACGGTAACTCATTTGGGGTCAGGGAGTACTTATAAAGGGGCTAGGGTAACTCAATTTGGGGTCAGGGAGTACTTATATAGGACTAGGTTTCCATACTTGGGGTCAGGGAGTACTTATAAAGGGGCTAGGGCAACTCACTTGGGGTCAGGGAGTACTTATATGGGACTAGGGTAACTCACTTGGGGTCAGGGAGTACTTCTATAGGAGCTAAAGTAACTCACTTGGGGTCAGGTAGTACTTTAATGGGACCAGGGTAACTCACTTGGGGACATGGAGTACTTATAAATGGGCTAGGGTAACTCACTTAGGGTGAGGGAGTACTTATGAAGGCGCTAGGTAACTCATTTGGGGTCAGGGAGTACTTATATGGGACTAGGGTACATCAATTGGAATCAGGGAGTACTTATATAGGGGCTAAAGTAACTCACTTGGGGTCAGGGAGTGCTTCTATGGGACTAGGGTAACTCACTTGGGGTCATGGAGTACTTATATAGGGGGTAGGGTAACTCATTTGGGGTCAGGGAGTACTTATATGGGACTAGGGTACGTCACTTGGGGTCAGGGAGTACTTATATAGGAGCTAAAGTGATTCACTTGGGGTCAGGGAGTACTTATATGAGACTAGGGTAACTCACTTGAGGTCAGGGAGTACTAATAAAGGGGCTAGGGTAACTCACTTGGGGTCAGGGAGTAATTATATCCGACTTGGGTAACTCACTTGGGTTCAGGGAGTACTTATATGGGACTAGGGTAACTCAATGGGTGGTCAGGGAGTACTTATATGGAACCAGGGAAACCCACTTGTGGTTAGGGTGTACTTATAAAGGGGCTAGGGTAACTCATTTGGGGTCAGGGAGTACTTATATGGGCCTAGGGTAACTCACTTAGGGTCAGGGAGTACTTATATGGGACTAGGGTAACTCACTTGGGGTCAGGGAGTACTTATTTGGGACTAGGGTAACTCACTTGGGTTCAGGGAGTACTTATATGGGACTAGGGTAACTCATTTAGGGCAGGGAGTACTTATTTGGGACTAGGGTAACTCACTTGGGGTCAGGGAGTACTTATATAGGGGGTAAGGTAACTCATTTGAGGTCAGGCAGTACTTATATTGGACTAGGGTAACTCACTTGGGGTCAGGGAGGACTTATTAAAGGGCTAGGGTAACTCACTTGGGGTAGGGAGTACTTATATGGGACTAGGGTAACTCACTTGGGTTCAGGGAGTACTTATATGGGACTAAGGCACTTGGGGTCAGGGAGTACTTCTATAGGAGCTAAAGTAACTCACTTGGGGTTAGGGAGTACTTATATGGGACTAGGGTAACTCATTTATGGCAGGGAGTACTTATACAGGGGCTAGGGTAACTCAATTTGGGGTCAGGGAGTACTTATATAGGACTAGGGTACCACACTTGGGGTCAGGGAGTACTTATAAAGGGGCTAGGGCAACTCACTTGGGGTCAGGGTGTACTTAGAAAAGGGCTAGGGTAACTCACTTAGGGTAGGGAGTACTTATATGGGACTAGGGTAACTCACTTGGGTTCAGGGAGTACTTATATGGGACTAGGGTAACTCGCTTTAGGTCAGGGAGTACTTATATGGTACTAGGGTAACACTCTTGGTCGTCCGGGGGTACATATATGGAACCAGGGTAACCCACTTGGGGTCAGGGAGTACTTATAAAGGGGCTAGGGTAACCCAATTTGGGGTCAGGGAGTACTTATATGGGACTAGGGTAACTCTCTTGGGGTCAGGGAGTACTTATATGGGACTAGGGTAACTCTCTTGGGGTCAGGGAGTACTTATATGATACTAGGGTAACTCACTTGGGGTCAGGGAGTACTTATATGGGACTAGGGTAACACACTTGGGGTCAGGGAGTACTTATATGCGACTAGGGTAACTCACTTAGGGTCACGGAGTACTTATATAGGACTAGGGTAACTCACTTGGGGTCAGGGAGTACTTCTATAGGAGCTAAAGTAACTCACTTGGGGTCAGGGAGTACTTATATGGGACTAGGGTAACTCACATGGGGTCAGGGAGTACTTATATGGGACTAGGGTAACTCACTTGGGGTCAGGTAGTACTTATATAGGGGGTAGGGTAACTCACTTGGGGTCAGGGAGTACTTATATGGGACTTGGGTAACTCACTTGGGTTCAGGGAGTACTTATATGGGACTAGGGTAACTCGCTTTAGGTCAGGGAGTACTTATATAATACTAGGGTAACTCACTTGGGGTCAGGGAGTACTTATATGGAACAATGGTAACCCACTTGGGGTCAGGGAGTATTTATAAAGGGGCTAGGGTAACTCACTTGGGGTCAGGGAGTACTTATATGCGACTAGGGTAACTCACTTGGGGTCAGGGAGTACTTATATGCTACTAGGGTAACTCACTTGGGGTCAGGGAGTACTTATATGCTACTAGGGTAACTCACTTAGTGTCACGGAGTACTCATATGGAACTAGGGTAACTCACTTGGGGTCAGGGAGTACATCTATAAGAGCTAAAGTAACTCACTTGGGGTCAGGGAGTACTTATATGGGACTAGGGTAACTCATTTAGGGCAGGGAGTACTTATTTGGGACTAGGGTAACTCATTTGGGTTCAGGGAGTACTTATATGGGACTAGGGTACATCACTTGGGGTCAGGGAGTACTTATATAGGAGCTAAAGTGATTCACTTGGGGTCAGGGAGTACTTATATGGGACAAGGGTAACTCACTTGGGGTCAGGGAGTACTTATAAAGGGGCTAGGGTAACCCAATTTGGGGTCAGGGAGTACTTATATGGGACTAGGGTAACTCTCTTGGGGTCAGGGAGTACTTATATGGGACTAGGGTAACTCTCTTGGGGTCAGGGAGTACTTATATGATACTAGGGTAACTCACTTGGGGCCAGGGAGTACTTATATGGGACTAGGGTAACTCATTTAGGGCAGGGAGTACTTATTTGGGACTAGGGTAACTCATTTGGGTTCAGGGAGTACTTATATGGGACTAGGGTACATCACTTGGGGTCAGGGAGTACTTATATGGGACAAGGGTAACTCACTTGGGGTCAGGGAGTACTTATAAAGGGGCTAGGGTAACTCAATTTGGGGTCAGGGAGTACTTATATAGGACTAGGGTTCCATACTTGGGGTCAGGGAGTACTTATAAAGGGGCTAGGGCAACTCACTTGGGGTCAGGGAGTACTTATATGGGACTAGGGTAACTCACTTGGGTTCTGGGAGTATTTCTATAGGAGCTAAAGTAACTCACTTGGGGTCAGGGAGTACTTTAATGGGACCAGGGTAACTCACTTGGGGACATGGAGTACTTATAAATGGGCTAGGGTAACTCACTTGGGGTGAGGGAGTACTTATAAAGGCGCTAGGTAACTAATTTGGGGTCAGGGAGTACTTATATGCTACTAGGGTAACTCACTTGGGGTCAGGGAGTACTTATATGCTACTAGGGTAACTCACTTAGTGTCACGGAGTACTCATATGGAACTAGGGTAATTCACTTGGGGTCAGGGAGTACATGTATTAGAGCTAAAGTAACTCACTTGGGGTCAGGGAGTACTTATATGGGACTAGGGTAACTCATTTAGGGCAGGGAGTACTTATATGGGACTAGGGTAACTCTCTTGGGGTCAGGGAGTACTTATATGATACTAGGGTAACTCACTTGGGGTCAGGGAGTACTTATATGGGACTAGGGTAACTCACTTGGGGTCAGGGAGTACTTATATGCGACTAGGGTAACTCACTTAGGGTCACGGAGTACTTATATAGGACTAGGGTAACTCACTTGGGGTCAGGGAGTACTTCTATAGGAGCTAAAGTAACTCACTTGGGGTCAGGGAGTACTTATATGGGACTAGGGTAACTCACTTGGGGTCAGGGAGTACTTATATGGGACTAGGGTAACTCACTTGGGTTCAGGGAGTACTTATATGGGACTAGGGTAACTCGCTTTAGGTCAGGGAGTACTTATATAATACTAGGGTAACTCACTTGGGGTCAGGGAGTACTTATATGCGACTAGGGTAACTCACTTGGGGTCAGGGAGTACTTATATGCTACTAGGGTAACTCACTTGGGGTCAGGGAGTACTTATATGCTACTAGGGTAACTCACTTAGTGTCACGGAGTACTCATATGGAACTAGGGTAACTCACTTGGGGTCAGGGAGTACATCTATAAGAGCTAAAGTAACTCACTTGGGGTCAGGGAGTACTTATATGGGACTAGGGTAACTCATTTAGGGCAGGGAGTACTTATTTGGGACTAGGGTAACTCATTTGGGTTCAGGGAGTACTTATATGGGACTAGGGTACATCACTTGGGGTCAGGGAGTACTTATATAGGAGCTAAAGTGATTCACTTGGGGTCAGGGAGTACTTATATGGGACAAGGGTAACTCACTTGGGGTCAGGGAGTACTTATAAAGGGGCTAGGGTAACTCAATTTGGGGTCAGGGAGTACTTATATAGGACTAGGGTTCCATACTTGGGGTCAGGGAGTACTTATAAAGGGGCTAGGGCAACTCACTTGGGGTCAGGGAGTACTTATATGGGACTAGGGTAACTCACTTGGGGTCTGGGAGTATTTCTATAGGAGCTAAAGTAACTCACTTGGGGTCAGGGAGTACTTTAATAGGACCAGGGTAACTCACTTGGGGACATGGAGTACTTATAAATGGGCTAGGGTAACTCAATTGGGGTGAGGGAGTACTTATAAAGGCGCTAGGTAACTCATTTGGGGTCAGGGAGTACTTATATGCTACTAGGGTAACTCACTTGGGGTCAGGGAGTACTTATATGCTACTAGGGTAACTCACTTAGTGTCACGGAGTACTCATATGGAACTAGGGTAACTCACTTGGGGTCAGGGAGTACATCTATTAGAGCTAAAGTAACTCACTTGGGGTCAGGGAGTACTTATATGGGACTAGGGTAACTCATTTAGGGCAGGGAGTACTTATTTGGGACTAGGGTAACTCATTTAGGGCAGGGAGTACTTATTTGGGACTAGGGTACATCACTTGGGATCAGGGAGTACATATATAGGGGGTAAAGTAACTCACTTGGGTTCAGGGAGTACTTCTATGGGACTAGGGTAACTCATTTGGGTTCAGGGAGTACTTATATGGGACTAGGGTACATCACTTGGGGTCAGGGAGTACTTATATAGGAGCTAAAGTGATTCACTTGGGGTCAGGGAGTACTTATATGGGACAAGGGTAACTCACTTGGGGTCAGGGAGTACTTATAAAGGGGCTAGGGTAACTCAATTTGGGGTCAGGGAGTACTTATATAGGACTAGGGTTCCATACTTGGGGTCAGGGAGTACTTATAAAGGGGCTAGGGCAACTCACTTGGGGTCAGGGAGTACTTATATGGGACTAGGGTAACTCACTTGGGGTCTGGGAGTATTTCTATAGGAGCTAAAGTAACTCACTTGGGGTCAGGGAGTACTTTAATGGGACCAGGGTAACTCACTTGGGGACATGGAGTACTTATAAATGGGCTAGGGTAACTCACTTGGGGTGAGGGAGTACTTATAAAGGCGCTAGGTAACTCATTTGGGGTCAGGGAGTACTTATATGCTACTAGGGTAACTCACTTGGGGTCAGGGAGTACTTATATGCTACTAGGGTAACTCACTTAGTGTCACGGAGTACTCATATGGAACTAGGGTAATTCACTTGGGGTCAGGGAGTACATCTATTAGAGCTAAAGTAACTCACTTGGGGTCAGGGAGTACTTATATGGGACTAGGGTAACTCATTTAGGGCAGGGAGTACTTATATGGGACTAGGGTAACTCTCTTGGGGTCAGGGAGTACTTATATGATACTAGGGTAACTCACTTGGGGTCAGGGAGTACTTATATGGGACTAGGGTAACTCACTTGGGGTCAGGGAGTACTTATATGCGACTAGGGTAACTCACTTAGGGTCACGGAGTACTTATATAGGAGTAGGGTAACTCACTTGGGGTCAGGGAGTACTTCTATAGGAGCTAAAGTAACTCACTTGGGGTCAGGGAGTACTTATATGGGACTAGGGTAACTCACTTGGGGTCAGGGAGTACTTATATGGGACTAGGGTAACTCACTTGGGGTCAGGTAGTACTTATATAGGGGGTAGGGTAACTCACTTGGGGTCAGGGAGTACTTATATGGGACTTGGGTAACTCACTTGGGTTCAGGGAGTACTTATATGGGACTAGGGTAACTCGCTTTATGTCAGGGAGTACTTATATAATACTAGGGTAACTCACTTGGGGTCAGGGAGTACTTATATGGAACAAGGGTAACACACTTGGGGTCAGGGAGTATTTATAAAGGGGCTAGGGTAACTCACTTGGGGTCAGGGAGTACTTATATGCGACTAGGGTAACTCACTTGGGGTCAGGGAGTACTTATATGCTACTAGGGTAACTCACTTGGGGTCAGGGAGTACTTATATGCTACTAGGGTAACTCACTTGGTGTCACGGAGTACTCATATGGAACTAGGGTAACTCACTTGGGGTCAGGGAGTACATCTATAAGAGCTAAAGTAACTCACTTGGGGTCAGGGAGTACTTATATGGGACTAGGGTAACTCATTTAGGGCAGGGAGTACTTATTTGGGACTAGGGTAACTCATTTGGGTTCAGGGAGTACTTATATGGGACTAGGGTACATCACTTGGGGTCAGGGAGTACTTATATGGGACAAGGGTAACTCACTTGGGGTCAGGGAGTACTTATAAAGGGGCTAGGGTAACTCAATTTGGGGTCAGGGAGTACTTATATATGACTAGGGTTCCATACTTGGGGTCAGGGAGTACTTATAAAGGGGCTAGGGCAACTCACTTGGGGTCAGGGAGTACTTATATGGGACTAGGGTAACTCACTTGGGGTCTGGGAGTATTTCTATAGGAGCTAAAGTAACTCACTTGGGGTCAGGGAGTACTTTAATAGGACCAGGGTAACTCACTTGGGGACATGGAGTACTTATAAATGGGCTAGGGTAACTCACTTGGGGTGAGGGAGTACTTATAAAGGCGCTAGGTAACTCATTTGGGGTCAGGGAGTACTTATAAAGGGGCTAGGGTAACTCAATTTAGGGTCAGGGAGTACTTATATAGGACTAGGGTTCCATACTTGGGGTCAGGGAGTACTTATAAAGGGGCTAGGGCAACTCACTTGGGGTCAGGGAGTACTTATATGGGACTAGGGTAACTCACTTGGGGTCTGGGAGTATTTCTATAGGAGCTAAAGTAACTCACTTGGGGTCAGGGAGTACTTTAATAGGACCAGGGTAACTCACTTGGGGACATGGAGTACTTATAAATGGGCTAGGGTAACTCAATTGGGGTGAGGGAGTACTTATAAAGGCGCTAGGTAACTCATTTGGGGTCAGGGAGTACTTATATGCTACTAGGGTAACTCACTTGGGGTCAGGGAGTACTTATATGCTACTAGGGTAACTCACTTAGTGTCACGGAGTACTCATATGGAACTAGGGTAACTCACTTGGGGTCAGGGAGTACATCTATTAGAGCTAAAGTAACTCACTTGGGGTCAGGGAGTACTTATATGGGACTAGGGTAACTCATTTAGGGCAGGGAGTACTTATTTGGGACTAGGGTAACTCATTTAGGGCAGGGAGTACTTATTTGGGACTAGGGTACATCACTTGGGATCAGGGAGTACATATATAGGGGGTAAAGTAACTCACTTGGGTTCAGGGAGTACTTCTATGGGACTAGGGTAACTCATTTGGGTTCAGGGAGTACTTATATGGGACTAGGGTACATCACTTGGGGTCAGGGAGTACTTATATAGGAGCTAAAGTGATTCACTTGGGGTCAGGGAGTACTTATATGGGACAATGGTAACTCACTTGGGGTCAGGGAGTACTTATAAAGGGGCTAGGGTAACTCAATTTGGGGTCAGGGAGTACTTATATAGGACTAGGGTTCCATACTTGGGGTCAGGGAGTACTTATAAAGGGGCTAGGGTAACTCACTTGGGGTGAGGGAGTACTTATAAAGGCGCTAGGTAACTCATTTGGGGTCAGGGAGTACTTATATGCTACTAGGGTAACTCACTTGGGGTCAGGGAGTACTTATATGCTACTAGGGTAACTCACTTAGTGTCACGGAGTACTCATATGGAACTAGGGTAATTCACTTGGGGTCAGGGAGTACATCTATTAGAGCTAAAGTAACTCACTTGGGGTCAGGGAGTACTTATATGGGACTAGGGTAACTCATTTAGGGCAGGGAGTACTTATATGGGACTAGGGTAACTCTCTTGGGGTCAGGGAGTACTTATATGATACTAGGGTAACTCACTTGGGGTCAGGGAGTACTTATATGGGACTAGGGTAACTCACTTGGGGTCAGGGAGTACTTATATGCGACTAGGGTAACTCACTTAGGGTCACGGAGTACTTATATAGGACTAGGGTAACTCACTTGGTGTCAGGGAGTACTTCTATAGGAGCTAAAGTAACTCACTTGGGGTCAGGGAGTACTTATATGGGACTAGGGTAACTCACTTGGGGTCAGGGAGTACTTATATGGGACTAGGGTAACTCACTTGGGGTCAGGTAGTACTTATATAGGGGGTAGGATAACACACTTGGGGTCAGGGAGTACTTATATGGGACTTGGGTAACTCACTTGGGTTCAGGGAGTACTTATATGGGACTAGGGTAACTCGCTTTAGGTCAGGGAGTACTTATATAATACTAGGGTAACTCACTTGGGGTCAGGGAGTACTTATATGGAACAAGGGTAACCCACTTGGGGTCAGGGAGTATTTATAAAGGGGCTAGGGTAACTCACTTGGGGTCAGGGAGTACTTATATGCGACTAGGGTAACTCACTTGGGGTCAGGGAGTACTTATATGCTACTAGGGTAACTCACTTGGGGTCAGGGAGTACTTATATGCTACTAGGGTAACTCACTTAGTGTCACGGAGTACTCATATGGAACTAGGGTAACTCACTTGGGGTCAGGGAGTACATCTATAAGAGCTAAAGTAACTCACTTGGGGTCAGGGAGTACATCTATAAGAGCTAAAGTAACTCACTTGGGGTCAGGGAGTACTTATATGGGACTAGGGTAACTCATTTAGGGCAGGGAGTACTTATTTGGGACTAGGGTAACTCATTTGGGTTCAGGGAGTACTTATATGGGACTAGGGTACATCACTTGGGGTCAGGGAGTACTTATATAGGAGCTAAAGTGATTCACTTGGGGTCAGGGAGTACTTATATGGGACAAGGGTAACTCACTTGGGGTCAGGGAGTACTTATAAAGGGGCTAGGGTAACTCAATTTGGGGTCAGGGAGTACTTATATATGACTAGGGTTCCATACTTGGGGTCAGGGAGTACTTATAAAGGGGCTAGGGCAACTCACTTGGGGTCAGGGAGTACTTATATGGGACTAGGGTAACTCACTTGGGGTCTGGGAGTATTTCTATAGGAGCTAAAGTAACTCACTTGGGGTCAGGGAGTACTTTAATAGGACCAGGGTAACTCACTTGGGGACATGGAGTACTTATAAATGGGCTAGGGTAACTCACTTGGGGTGAGGGAGTACTTATAAAGGCGCTAGGTAACTCATTTGGGGTCAGGGAGTACTTATATGCTACTAGGGTAACTCACTTGGGGTCAGGGAGTACTTATATGCTACTAGGGTAACTCACTTAGTGTCACGGAGTACTCATATGGAACTAGGGTAACTCACTTGGGGTCAGGGAGTACATCTATTAGAGCTAAAGTAACTCACTTGGGGTCAGGGAGTACTTATATGGGACTAGGGTAACTCATTTAGGGCAGGGAGTACTTATTTGGGACTAGGGTACATCACTTGGTATCAGGGAGTACATATATAGGGGGTAAAGTAACTCACTTGGGTTCAGGGAGTACTTCTATGGGACTAGGGTAACTCACTTGGGGTCAGGGAGTACTTATATGCTACTAGGGTAACTCACTTGGGGTCAGGGAGTACTTACATGCTACTAGGGTAACTCACTTAGTGTCACGGAGTACTCATATGGAACTAGGGTAACTCACTTGGGGTCAGGGAGTACATCTATAAGAGCTAAAGTAACTCACTTGGGGTCAGGGAGTACTTATATGGGACTAGGGTAACTCATTTAGGGCAGGAAGTACTTATTTGGGACTAGGGTACATCACTTGGGATCAAGGAGTACATATATAGGGGCTAAAGTAACTCACTTGGGGTCAGGGAGTACTTCTATGGGACTAGGGTAACTCATTTGGTGTCAGGGAGTACTTATTTGGGACTAGGGTAACTCACTTGGGGTCAGGGAGTACTTATATGGGACTAGGGTAACTCACTTGGGGTCATGGAGTACTTATATAGGGGGTAGGGTAACTCATTTGGTGGTCAGGGAGTACTTATATGGAACCAGGGTAACCCACTTGGGGTCAGGGAGTACTTATAAAGGGGCTAGGGTAACACACTTGGGTTCAGGGAGTACTTATATGGGACAAGGGTAACTTGCTTTAGGTCAGTGATTAATTATATAATACTAGGGTAACTCACTGGGTGGTCAGGGAGTACTTATATGGAACCAGGTTAACCCACTTGGGGTCAGGGAGTACTTATAAAGGGGCTACGGTAACTCATTTGGGGTCAGGTAGTACTTATATGGGCCTAGGGTAACTCACTTAGGGTCAGGGAGTACTTATATGGGACTAGGCTAACTCACTTGGGGTAAGGGTGTACTTCTATAGGAGGTAAAGTAACTCACTTGGGGTCAGGGAGTACTTATATTGGACTAGGGTAACTCATTTAGAGCAGGGAGTACTTATTTGGTACTAGGGTAACTCACTTGGAGTCAGGGAGTACTTATATGGGACTATGGTAACTCACTTGGGGTTCAGGGAGTACTTATATAGGGGGTAGGGTAATTCATTTGGGGTCAGGCAGTACTTATATGGGACTAGGGTAACTCACTTGGGGTCAGGGTGTACTTCTATAGGAGGTAAAGTAACTCACTTGGGGTCAGGGAGTACTTATATGGGACTAGGGTAACTCATTTAGAGCAGGGAGTACTTATTTGGTACTAGGGTAACTCACTTGGGGTCAGGGAGTACTTATATGGGACTAGGGTAACTCACTTGGGGTCAGGGAGTACTTATATAGGGGGTAGGGTAACTCATTTGGGGTCAGGCAGTACTTATATTGGACTAGGGTAACTCACTTGGGGTCAGGGAGTACTTATAAAAGGGCTAAGGTAACTCACTTGGGGTAGGGAGTACTTATATGGAACCAGGGAAACCCACTTGGGGTTAGGGTGTACTTATAAAGGGGCTAGGGTAACTCATTTGGGGTCAGGGAGTACTTATATGGGCCTAGGGTAACCCACTTAGGGTCAGGGAGTACTTATATGGGACTAGGGTAACTCACATGGGGACAGGGTGTACTTCTATAGGAGCTAAAGTAACTCACTTGGGGTCAGGGAGTACTTATATGGGACTAGGGTAACTCATTTAGGGCAGGGAGTACTTATTTGGGACTAGGGTAACTCACTTGGGGTCAGGGAGTACTTATATGGGACTAGGGTAACTCACTTGGGGTCAGGGAGTACTTATAAAGGGGCTAGGGTAACTCACTTGGGGTCAGGGAGTACTTATATGGGACTTGGGTAACACACTTGGGTTCAGGGAGTACTTATATGGGACTAGGGTAACTCACTTGGGGTCAGGGTGTACTTCTATAGGAGGTAAAGTAACTCACTTGGGGTCAGGGAGTACTTATATTGGAATAGGGTAACTCATTTAGAGCAGGGAGTACTTATTTGGTACTAGGGTAACTCACTTGGGGTCAGGGAGTACTTATATGGGACTAGGGTAACTCACTTGGGGTCAGGGAGTACTTATATAGGGGGTAGGGTAACACATTTGGGGTCAGGCAGTACTTATATGGGACTAGGGTAACTCACTTGGGGTCAGGGTGTACTTCTATAGGAGGTAAAGTAACTCACTTGGGGTCAGGGAGTACTTATATGGGACTAGGGTAACTCATTTAGAGCAGGGAGTACTTATTTGGTACTAGGGTAACTCACTTGGGGTCAGGGAGTACTTATATGGGACTAGGGTAACTCACTTGGGGTCAGGGAGTACTTATATAGGGGGTAGGGTAACTCACTTGGTGTCAGGGAGTACTTCTATAGGAGCTAAAGTAACTCACTTGGGGTCAGGGAGTACTTATATGGGACTAGGGTAACTCATTTAGGGCAGGGAGTACTTATATGGGACTAGGGTAACTCACTTGGGGTCAGGGAGTACTTATATGGGACTAGGGTAACTCACTTGGGGTCAGGTAGTACTTATAAAGGGGGTAGGGTAACTCATTTGGGGTTAGGGAGTACTTATATGGGACTAGGGTAACTCACTTGGGGTCAGGGAGTACTTATAAAAGGGCTAGGGTAACTCACTTGGGGTAGGGAGTACTTATATGGGACTAGGGTAACTCGATTTAGGTCAGGGAGTACTTATATGGTACTAGGGTAACTCACTTGGTGGTCAGGGGGTACATATATGGAACCAGGGTATCCCACTTGGGGTCAGGGAGTACTTATAGAGGGGCTAGGGTAACTCAATTTGGGGTCAGGGAGTACTTATATAGGACTAGGGTACCATACTTGGGGTCAGGGAGTACTTATAAAGGGGCTAGGGCAACTCACTAGGGGTCAGGGAGTACTTTTATGGGACTAGGGTAACTCACTTGGGGTCAGGGAGTACATCTATAAGAGCTAAAGTAACTCACTTGGGGTCAGGGAGTACTTATATGGGACTAGGGTAACTCATTTAGGGCAGGAAGTACTTATTTGGGACTAGGGTACATCACTTGGGATCAAGGAGTACATATATAGGGGCTAAAGTAACTCACTTGGGGTCAGGGAGTACTTCTATGGGACTAGGGTAACTCATTTGGTGTCAGGGAGTACTTATTTGGGACTAGGGTAACTCACTTGGGGTCAGGGAGTACTTATTAGGGACTAGGGTAACTCACTTGGGGTCATGGAGTACTTATATAGGGGGTAGGGTAACTCATTTGGTGGTCAGGGATTACTTATATGGAACCAGGGTAACCCACTTGGGGTCAGGGAGTACTTATAAAGGGGCTAGGGTAACACACTTGGGTTCAGGGAGTACTTATATGGGACAAGGGTAACTTGCTTTAGGTCAGTGATTAATTATATAATACTAGGGTAACTCACTGGGTGGTCAGGGAGTACTTATATGGAACCAGGTTAACCCACTTGGGGTCAGGGAGTACTTATAAAGGGGCTACGGTAACTCATTTGGGGTCAGGTAGTACTTATATGGGCCTAGGGTAACTCACTTAGGGTCAGGGAGTACTTATATGGGACTAGGCTAACTCACTTGGGGTAAGGGTGTACTTCTATAGGAGGTAAAGTAACTCACTTGGGGTCAGGGAGTACTTATATTGGACTAGGGTAACTCATTTAGAGCAGGGAGTACTTATTTGGTACTAGGGTAACTCACTTGGGGTCAGGGAGTACTTATATGGGACTAGGGTAACTCACTTGGGGTCAGGGAGTACTTATATAGGGGGTAGGGTAACTCATTTGGGGTCAGGCAGTACTTATATGGGACTAGGGTAACTCACTTGGGGTCAGGGTGTACTTCTATAGGAGGTAAAGTAACTCACTTGGGGTCAGGGAGTACTTATATGGGACTAGGGTAACTCATTTAGAGCAGGGAGTACTTATTTGGTACTAGGGTAACCCACTTGGGGTCAGGGAGTACTTATAAAGGGGCTAGGGTAACTCACTTGTGGTCAGGGAGTACTTATATGGGACTTGGGTAACTCACTTGGGGTCAGGGAGTACTTATATAGGGGGTAGGGTAACTCACTTGGTGTCAGGGAGTACTTCTATAGGAGCTAAAGTAACTCACTTCGGTTCAGGGAGTACTTATATGGGACTAGGGTAACTCATTTAGGGCAGGGAGTACTTATAAAGGGGCTAGGGTAACTCAATTTGGGGTCAGGGAGTACTTATATAGGACTAGGGTACCATACTTGGGGTCATGGAGTACTTATAAAAGGGCTAGGGTAACTCACTTGGGGTATTGAGTACTTATATGGGACTAGGGTAACTCACTTGGGTTCAGGGAGTACTTATATGGGACTAGGGTAACTCGCTTTAGGTCAGGGAGTACTTATATGGTACTAGGGTAACTTACTTGGTCGTCAGGGGGTACATATATGGAACCAGGGTAACCCACTTGGGGTCAGGGAGTACTTATAAAGGTGCTAGGGTAACTCAATTTGGGGTCAGGGAGTACTTATATAAGACTAGGGTACCATACTTGGGGTCAGGGAGTGCTTATAAAGGGGCTAGGGCAACTCACTTGGGGTCAGGGAGTACTTATATGGGACTAGGGTAACTCACTTGGGGTCAGGGATTACTTATAAAGGGGCTAGGGTAACTCACTTGGGGTCAGGGAGTACTTATATAGGACTTGGGTAACTCACTTGGGTTCAGGGAGTACTTTTATGGGACTAGGGTAACTCGCTTTAGGTCAGGAAGTACTTATATGGTACTAGGGTAACTCACTTGGTGGTCAGGGAGTACTTATATGGAACCAGGGTAACCCACTTGGGGTCAGGGAGTACTTATAAAGGGGCTAGGGTAACTCACTTGTGGTCAGGGAGTACTTATATGGGACTTGGGTAACACACTTGGGTTCAGGGAGTACTTATATGGGACAAGGGTAACTTGCTTTAGGTCAGTGATTAATTATATAATACTAGGGTAACTCACTTGGTGGTCAGGGAGTACTTATATGGAACCAGGTTAACCCATTTGGGGTCAGGGAGTACTTATATGGGACTAGGTTAACTCATTTAGAGCAGGGAGTACTTATTTGGTACTAGGGTAACTCACTTGGGGTCAGGGAGTACTTATATGGGACTAGGGTAACTCACTTGGGGTCAGGGAGTACTTATATAGGGGGTAGGGTAACTCATTTGGGGTCTGGCAGTACTTATATTGGACTAGGGTAACTCACTTGGGGTCAGGGAGTACTTATAAAAGGGCTAAGGTAACTCACTTGGGGTAGGGAGTACTTATATGGAACCAGGGAAACCCACTTGGGGTTAGGGTGTACTTATAAAGGGGCTAGGGTAACTCATTTGGGGTCAGGGAGTACTTATATGGGCCTAGGGTAACCCACTTAGGGTCAGGGAGTACTTATATGGGACTAGGGTAACTCACATGGGGACAGGGTGTACTTCTATAGGAGCTAAAGTAACTCACTTGGGGTCAGGGAGTACTTATATGGGACTAGGGTAACTCATTTAGGGCAGGGAGTACTTATTTGGGACTAGGGTAACTCACTTGGGGTCAGGGAGTACTTATATGGGACTAGGGTAACTCACTTGGGGTCAGGGATTACTTATAAAGGGGCTAGGGTATCTCACTTGGGGTCAGGGAGTACTTATATGGGACTTGGGTAACACACTTGGGTTCAGGGAGTACTTATATGGGACAAGGGTAACTTGCTTTAGGTCAGTGATTAATTATATAATACTAGGGTAACTCACTGGGTGGTCAGGGAGTACTTATATGGAACCAGGTTAACCCACTTGGGGTCAGGGAGTACTTATAAAGGGGCTACGGTAACTCATTTGGAGTCAGGTAGTACTTATATGGGCCTAGGGTAACTCACTTAGGGTCAGGGAGTACTTATATGGGACTAGGCTAACTCACTTGGGGTAAGGGTGTACTTCTATAGGAGGTAAAGTAACTCACTTGGGGTCAGGGAGTACTTATATTGGACTAGGGTAACTCATTTAGAGCAGGGAGTACTTATTTGGTACTAGGGTAACTCACTTGGGGTCAGGGAGTACTTATATGGGACTAGGGTAACTCACTTGGGGTCAGGGAGTACTTATATAGGGGGTAGGGTAACTCATTTGGGGTCAGGCAGTACTTATATGGGACTAGGGTAACTCACTTGGGGTCAGGGTGTACTTCTATAGGAGGTAAAGTAACTCACTTGGGGTCAGGGAGTACTTATATGGGACTAGGGTAACTCATTTAGAGCAGGGAGTACTTATTTGGTACTAGGGTAACCCACTTGGGGTCAGGGAGTACTTATAAAGGGGCTAGGGTAACTCACTTGTGGTCAGGGAGTACTTATATGGGACTTGGGTAACTCACTTGGGGTCAGGGAGTACTTATATAGGGGGTAGGGTAACTCACTTGGTGTCAGGGAGTACTTCTATAGGAGCTAAAGTAACTCACTTGGGGTCAGGGAGTACTTATATGGGACTAGGGTAACTCATTTAGGGCAGGGAGTACTTATTTGGGACTAGGGTAACTCATTTGGGTTCAGGGAGTACTTATATGGGACTAGGGTACATCACTTGGGGTCAGGGAGTACTTATATAGGAGCTAAAGTGATTCACTTGGGGTCAGGGAGTACTTATATGGGACAAGGGTAACTCACTTGGGGTCAGGGAGTACTTATAAAGGGGCTAGGGTAACTCAATTTGGGGTCAGGGAGTACTTATATAGGACTAGGGTTCCATACTTGGGGTCAGGGAGTACTTATAAAGGGGCTAGGGCAACTCACTTGGGGTCAGGGAGTACTTATATGGGACTAGGGTAACTCACTTGGGGTCTGGGAGTATTTCTATAGGAGCTAAAGTAACTCACTTGGGGTCAGGGAGTACTTTAATAGGACCAGGGTAACTCACTTGGGGACATGGAGTACTTATAAATGGGCTAGGGTAACTCAATTGGGGTGAGGGAGTACTTATAAAGGCGCTAGGTAACTCATTTGGGGTCAGGGAGTACTTATATGCTACTAGGGTAACTCACTTGGGGTCAGGGAGTACTTATATGCTACTAGGGTAACTCACTTAGTGTCACGGAGTACTCATATGGAACTAGGGTAACTCACTTGGGGTCAGGGAGTACATCTATTAGAGCTAAAGTAACTCACTTGGGGTCAGGGAGTACTTATATGGGACTAGGGTAACTCATTTAGGGCAGGGAGTACTTATTTGGGACTAGGGTAACTCATTTAGGGCAGGGAGTACTTATTTGGGACTAGGGTACATCACTTGGGATCAGGGAGTACATATATAGGGGGTAAAGTAACTCACTTGGGTTCAGGGAGTACTTCTATGGGACTAGGGTAACTCATTTGGGTTCAGGGAGTACTTATATGGGACTAGGGTACATCACTTGGGGTCAGGGAGTACTTATATAGGAGCTAAAGTGATTCACTTGGGGTCAGGGAGTACTTATATGGGACAAGGGTAACTCACTTGGGGTCAGGGAGTACTTATAAAGGGGCTAGGGTAACTCAATTTGGGGTCAGGGAGTACTTATATAGGACTAGGGTTCCATACTTGGGGTCAGGGAGTACTTATAAAGGGGCTAGGGCAACTCACTTGGGGTCAGGGAGTACTTATATGGGACTAGGGTAACTCACTTGGGGTCTGGGAGTATTTCTATAGGAGCTAAAGTAACTCACTTGGGGTCAGGGAGTACTTTAATGGGACCAGGGTAACTCACTTGGGGACATGGAGTACTTATAAATGGGCTAGGGTAACTCACTTGGGGTGAGGGAGTACTTATAAAGGCGCTAGGTAACTCATTTGGGGTCAGGGAGTACTTATATGCTACTAGGGTAACTCACTTGGGGTCAGGGAGTACTTATATGCTACTAGGGTAACTCACTTAGTGTCACGGAGTACTCATATGGAACTAGGGTAATTCACTTGGGGTCAGGGAGTACATCTATTAGAGCTAAAGTAACTCACTTGGGGTCAGGGAGTACTTATATGGGACTAGGGTAACTCATTTAGGGCAGGGAGTACTTATATGGGACTAGGGTAACTCTCTTGGGGTCAGGGAGTACTTATATGATACTAGGGTAACTCACTTGGGGTCAGGGAGTACTTATATGGGACTAGGGTAACTCACTTGGGGTCAGGGAGTACTTATATGCGACTAGGGTAACTCACTTAGGGTCACGGAGTACTTATATAGGAGTAGGGTAACTCACTTGGGGTCAGGGAGTACTTCTATAGGAGCTAAAGTAACTCACTTGGGGTCAGGGAGTACTTATATGGGACTAGGGTAACTCACTTGGGGTCAGGGAGTACTTATATGGGACTAGGGTAACTCACTTGGGGTCAGGTAGTACTTATATAGGGGGTAGGGTAACTCACTTGGGGTCAGGGAGTACTTATATGGGACTTGGGTAACTCACTTGGGTTCAGGGAGTACTTATATGGGACTAGGGTAACTCGCTTTATGTCAGGGAGTACTTATATAATACTAGGGTAACTCACTTGGGGTCAGGGAGTACTTATATGGAACAAGGGTAACCCACTTGGGGTCAGGGAGTATTTATAAAGGGGCTAGGGTAACTCACTTGGGGTCAGGGAGTACTTATATGCGACTAGGGTAACTCACTTGGGGTCAGGGAGTACTTATATGCTACTAGGGTAACTCACTTGGGGTCAGGGAGTACTTATATGCTACTAGGGTAACTCACTTGGTGTCACGGAGTACTCATATGGAACTAGGGTAACTCACTTGGGGTCAGGGAGTACATCTATAAGAGCTAAAGTAACTCACTTGGGGTCAGGGAGTACTTATATGGGACTAGGGTAACTCATTTAGGGCAGGGAGTACTTATTTGGGACTAGGGTAACTCATTTGGGTTCAGGGAGTACTTATATGGGACTAGGGTACATCACTTGGGGTCAGGGAGTACTTATATAGGAGCTAAAGTGATTCACTTGGGGTCAGGGAGTACTTATATGGGACAAGGGTAACTCACTTGGGGTCAGGGAGTACTTATAAAGGGGCTAGGGTAACACAATTTGGGGTCAGGGAGTACTTATATATGACTAGGGTTCCATACTTGGGGTCAGGGAGTACTTATAAAGGGGCTAGGGCAACTCACTTGGGGTCAGGGAGTACTTATATGGGACTAGGGTAACTCACTTGGGGTCTGGGAGTATTTCTATAGGAGCTAAAGTAACTCACTTGGGGTCAGGGAGTACTTTAATAGGACCAGGGTAACTCACTTGGGGACATGGAGTACTTATAAATGGGCTAGGGTAACTCACTTGGGGTGAGGGAGTACTTATAAAGGCGCTAGGTAACTCATTTGGGGTCAGGGAGTACTTATAAAGGGGCTAGGGTAACTCAATTTAGGGTCAGGGAGTACTTATATAGGACTAGGGTTCCATACTAGGGGTCAGGGAGTACTTATAAAGGGGCTAGGGCAACTCACTTGGGGTCAGGGAGTACTTATATGGGACTAGGGTAACTCACTTGGGGTCTGGGAGTATTTCTATAGGAGCTAAAGTAACTCACTTGGGGTCAGGGAGTACTTTAATAGGACCAGGGTAACTCACTTGGGGACATGGAGTACTTATAAATGGGCTAGGGTAACTCAATTGGGGTGAGGGAGTACTTATAAAGGCGCTAGGTAACTCATTTGGGGTCAGGGAGTACTTATATGCTACTAGGGTAACTCACTTGGGGTCAGGGAGTACTTATATGCTACTAGGGTAACTCACTTAGTGTCACGGAGTACTCATATGGAACTAGGGTAACTCACTTGGGGTCAGGGAGTACATCTATTAGAGCTAAAGTAACTCACTTGGGGTCAGGGAGTACTTATATGGGACTAGGGTAACTCATTTAGGGCAGGGAGTACTTATTTGGGACTAGGGTAACTCATTTAGGGCAGGGAGTACTTATTTGGGACTAGGGTACATCACTTGGGATCAGGGAGTACATATATAGGGGGTAAAGTAACTCACTTGGGTTCAGGGAGTACTTCTATGGGACTAGGGTAACTCATTTGGGTTCAGGGAGTACTTATATGGGACTAGGGTACATCACTTGGGGTCAGGGAGTACTTATATAGGAGCTAAAGTGATTCACTTGGGGTCAGGGAGTACTTATATGGGACAATGGTAACTCACTTGGGGTCAGGGAGTACTTATAAAGGGGCTAGGGTAACTCAATTTGGGGTCAGGGAGTACTTATATAGGACTAGGGTTCCATACTTGGGGTCAGGGAGTACTTATAAAGGGGCTAGGGCAACTCACTTGGGGTCAGGGAGTACTTATATGGGACTAGGGTAACTCACTTGGGGTCTGGGAGTATTTCTATAGGAGCTAAAGTAACTCACTTGGGGTCAGGGAGTACTTTAATGGGACCAGGGTAACTCACTTGGGGACATGGAGTACTTATAAATGGGCTAGGGTAACTCACTTGGGGTGAGGGAGTACTTATAAAGGCGCTAGGTAACTCATTTGGGGTCAGGGAGTACTTATATGCTACTAGGGTAACTCACTTGGGGACAGGGAGTACTTATATGCTACTAGGGTAACTCACTTAGTGTCACGGAGTACTCATATGGAACTAGGGTAATTCACTTGGGGTCAGGGAGTACATCTATTAGAGCTAAAGTAACTCACTTGGGGTCAGGGAGTACTTATATGGGACTAGGGTAACTCATTTAGGGCAGGGAGTACTTATATGGGACTAGGGTAACTCTCTTGGGGTCAGGGAGTACTTATATGATACTAGGGTAACTCACTTGGGGTCAGGGAGTACTTATATGGGACTAGGGTAACTCACTTGGGGTCAGGGAGTACTTATATGCGACTAGGGTAACTCACTTAGGGTCACGGAGTACTTATATAGGACTAGGGTAACTCACTTGGGGTCAGGGAGTACTTCTATAGGAGCTAAAGTAACTCACTTGGGGTCAGGGAGTACTTATATGGGACTAGGGTAACTCACTTGGGGTCAGGGAGTACTTATATGGGACTAGGGTAACTCACTTGGGGTCAGGTAGTACTTATATAGGGGGTAGGATAACTCACTTGGGTTCAGGGAGTACTTATATGGGACTAGGGTAACTCGCTTTAGGTCAGGGAGTACTTATATAATACTAGGGTAACTCACTTGGGGTCAGGGAGTACTTATATGGAACAAGGGTAACCCACTTGGGGTCAGGGAGTATTTATAAAGGGGCTAGGGTAACTCACTTGGGGTCAGGGAGTACTTATATGCGACTAGGGTAACTCACTTGGGGTCAGGGAGTACTTATATGCTACTAGGGTAACTCACTTGGGGTCAGGGAGTACTTATATGCTACTAGGGTAACTCACTTAGTGTCACGGAGTACTCATATGGAACTAGGGTAACTCACTTGGGGTCAGGGAGTACATCTATAAGAGCTAAAGTAACTCACTTGGGGTCAGGGAGTACATCTATAAGAGCTAAAGTAACTCACTTGGGGTCAGGGAGTACTTATATGGGACTAGGGTAACTCATTTAGGGCAGGGAGTACTTATTTGGGACTAGGGTAACTCATTTGGGTTCAGGGAGTACTTATATGGGACTAGGGTACATCACTTGGGGTCAGGGAGTACTTATATAGGAGCTAAAGTGATTCACTTGGGGTCAGGGAGTACTTATATGGGACAAGGGTAACTCACTTGGGGTCAGGGAGTACTTATAAAGGGGCTAGGGTAACTCAATTTGGGGTCAGGGAGTACTTATATATGACTAGGGTTCCATACTTGGGGTCAGGGAGTACTTATAAAGGGGCTAGGGCAACTCACTTGGGGTCAGGGAGTACTTATATGGGACTAGGGTAACTCACTTGGGGTCTGGGAGTATTTCTATAGGAGCTAAAGTAACTCACTTGGGGTCAGGGAGTACTTTAATAGGACCAGGGTAACTCACTTGGGGACATGGAGTACTTATAAATGGGCTAGGGTAACTCACTTGGGGTGAGGGAGTACTTATAAAGGCGCTAGGTAACTCATTTGGGGTCAGGGAGTACTTATATGCTACTAGGGTAACTCACTTGGGGTCAGGGAGTACTTATATGCTACTAGGGTAACTCACTTAGTGTCACGGAGTACTCATATGGAACTAGGGTAACTCACTTGGGGTCAGGGAGTACATCTATTAGAGCTAAAGTAACTCACTTGGGGTCAGGGAGTACTTATATGGGACTAGGGTAACTCATTTAGGGCAGGGAGTACTTATTTGGGACTAGGGTACATCACTTGGTATCAGGGAGTACATATATAGGGGGTAAAGTAACTCACTTGGGTTCAGGGAGTACTTCTATGGGACTAGGGTAACTCACTTGGGGTCAGGGAGTACTTATATGCTACTAGGGTAACTCACTTGGGGTCAGGGAGTACTTACATGCTACTAGGGTAACTCATTTAGTGTCACGGAGTACTCATATGGAACTAGGGTAACTCACTTGGGGTCAGGGAGTACATCTATAAGAGCTAAAGTAACTCACTTGGGGTCAGGGAGTACTTATATGGGACTAGGGTAACTCATTTAGGGCAGGAAGTACTTATTTGGGACTAGGGTACATCACTTGGGATCAAGGAGTACATATATAGGGGCTAAAGTAACTCACTTGGGGTCAGGGAGTACTTCTATGGGACTAGGGTAACTCATTTGGTGTCAGGGAGTACTTATTTGGGACTAGGGTAACTCACTTGGGGTCAGGGAGTACTTATATGGGACTAGGGTAACTCACTTGGGGTCATGGAGTACTTATATAGGGGGTAGGGTAACTCATTTGGTGGTCAGGGAGTACTTATATGGAACCAGGGTAACCCACTTGGGGTCAGGGAGTACTTATAAAGGGGCTAGGGTAACACACTTGGGTTCAGGGAGTACTTATATGGGACAAGGGTAACTTGCTTTAGGTCAGTGATTAATTATATAATACTAGGGTAACTCACTGGGTGGTCAGGGAGTACTTATATGGAACCAGGTTAACCCACTTGGGGTCAGGGAGTACTTATAAAGGGGCTACGGTAACTCATTTGGGGTCAGGTAGTACTTATATGGGCCTAGGGTAACTCACTTAGGGTCAGGGAGTACTTATATGGGACTAGGCTAACTCACTTGGGGTAAGGGTGTACTTCTATAGGAGGTAAAGTAACTCACTTGGGGTCAGGGAGTACTTATATTGGACTAGGGTAACTCATTTAGAGCAGGGAGTACTTATTTGGTACTAGGGTAACTCACTTGGAGTCAGGGAGTACTTATATGGGACTATGGTAACTCACTTGGGGTTCAGGGAGTACTTATATAGGGGGTAGGGTAATTCATTTGGGGTCAGGCAGTACTTATATGGGACTAGGGTAACTCACTTGGGGTCAGGGTGTACTTCTATAGGAGGTAAAGTAACTCACTTGGGGTCAGGGAGTACTTATATGGGACTAGGGTAACTCATTTAGAGCAGGGAGTACTTATTTGGTACTAGGGTAACCCACTTGGGGTCAGGGAGTACTTATAAAGTGGCTAGGGTAACTCACTTGTGGTCAGGGAGTACTTATATGGGACTTGGGTAACTCACTTGGGGTCAGGGATTACTTATATAGGGGGTAGGGTAACTCACTTGGTGTCAGGGAGTACTTCTATAGGAGCTAAAGTAACTCACTTCGGGTCAGGGAGTACTTATATGGGACTAGGGTAACTCATTTAGGGCAGGGAGTACTTATAAAGGGGCTAGGGTAACTCAATTTGGGGTCAGGGAGTACTTATATAGGACTAGGGTACCATACTTGGGGTCAGGGAGTACTTATAAAAGGGCTAGGGTAACTCACTTGGGGTATTGAGTACTTATATGGGACTAGGGTAACTCACTTGGGTTCAGGGAGTACTTATATGGGACTAGGGTAACTCGCTTTAGGTCAGGAAGTACTTATATGGTACTAGGGTAACTCACTTGGTGGTCAGGGAGTACTTATATGGAACCAGGGTAACCCACTTGGGGTCAGGGAGTACTTATAAAGGGGCTAGGGTAACTCACTTGTGGTCAGGGAGTACTTATATGGGACTTGGGTAACACACTTGGGTTCAGGGAGTACTTATATGGGACAAGGGTAACTTGCTTTAGGTCAGTGATTAATTATATAATACTAGGGTAACTCACTTGGTGGTCAGGGAGTACTTATATGGAACCAGGTTAACCCATTTGGGGTCAGGGAGTACTTATATGGGACTAGGGTAACTCATTTAGAGCAGGGAGTACTTATTTGGTACTAGGGTAACTCACTTGGGGTCAGGGAGTACTTATATGGGACTAGGGTAACTCACTTGGGGTCAGGGAGTACTTATATAGGGGGTAGGGTAACTCATTTGGGGTCAGGCAGTACTTATATTGGACTAGGGTAACTCACTTGGGGTCAGGGAGTACTTATAAAAGGGCTAAGGTAACTCACTTGGGGTAGGGAGTACTTATATGGAACCAGGGAAACCCACTTGGGGTTAGGGTGTACTTATAAAGGGGCTAGGGTAACTCATTTGGGGTCAGGGAGTACTTATATGGGCCTAGGGTAACCCACTTAGGGTCAGGGAGTACTTATATGGGACTAGGGTAACTCACATGGGGACAGGGTGTACTTCTATAGGAGCTAAAGTAACTCACTTGGGGTCAGGGAGTACTTATATGGGACTAGGGTAACTCATTTAGGGCAGGGAGTACTTATTTGGGACTAGGGTAACTCACTTGGGGTCAGGGAGTACTTATATGGGACTAGGGTAACTCACTTGGGGTCAGGGATTACTTATAAAGGGGCTAGGGTAACTCACTTGGGGTCAGGGAGTACTTATATGGGACTTGGGTAACACACTTGGGTTCAGGGAGTACTTATATGGGACAAGGGTAACTTGCTTTAGGTCAGTGATTAATTATATAATACTAGGGTAACTCACTGGGTGGTCAGGGAGTACTTATATGGAACCAGGTTAACCCACTTGGGGTCAGGGAGTACTTATAAAGGGGCTACGGTAACTCATTTGGGGTCAGGTAGTACTTATATGGACCTAGGGTAACTCACTTAGAATCAGGGAGTACTTATATGGGACTAGGGTAACTCACTTGGGGTCAGGGTGTAATTCTATAGGTTGTAAAGTAACTCACTTGGGGTCAGGGAGTACTTATATTGGACTAGGGTAACTCATTTAGAGCAGGGAGTACTTATTTGGTACTAGGGTAACTCACTTGGGGTCAGGGAGTACTTATATGGGACTAGGGTAACTCACTTGGGGTCAGGGAGTACTTATATAGGGGGTAGGGTAACTCATTTGGGGTCAGGCAGTACTTATATGGGACTAGGGTAACTCACTTGGGGTCAGGGTGTACTTCTATAGGAGGTAAAGTAACTCACTTGGGGTCAGGGAGTACTTATATGGGACTAGGGTAACTCATTTAGAGCAGGGAGTACTTATTTGGTACTAGGGTAACCCACTTGGGGTCAGGGAGTACTTATAAAGGGGCTAGGGTAACTCACTTGTGGTCAGGGAGTACTTATATGGGACTTGGGTAACTCACTTGGGGTCAGGGAGTACTTATATAGGGGGTAGGGTAACTCACTTGGTGTCAGGGAGTACTTCTATAGGAGCTAAAGTAACTCACTTCGGTTCAGGGAGTACTTATATGGGACTAGGGTAACTCATTTAGGGCAGGGAGTACTTATAAAGGGGCTAGGGTAACTCAATTTGGGGTCAGGGAGTACTTATATAGGACTAGGGTACCATACTTGGGGTCATGGAGTACTTATAAAAGGGCTAGGGTAACTCACTTGGGGTATTGAGTACTTATATGGGACTAGGGTAACTCACTTGGGTTCAGGGAGTACTTATATGGGACTAGGGTAACTCGCTTTAGGTCAGGGAGTACTTATATGGTACTAGGGTAACTTACTTGGTCGTCAGGGGGTACATATATGGAACCAGGGTAACCCACTTGGGGTCAGGGAGTACTTATAAAGGTGCTAGGGTAACTCAATTTGGGGTCAGGGAGTACTTATATAAGACTAGGGTACCATACTTGGGGTCAGGGAGTGCTTATAAAGGGGCTAGGGCAACTCACTTGGGGTCAGGGAGTACTTATATGGGACTAGGGTAACTCACTTGGGGTCAGGGATTACTTATAAAGGGGCTAGGGTAACTCACTTGGGGTCAGGGAGTACTTATATAGGACTTGGGTAACTCACTTGGGTTCAGGGAGTACTTTTATGGGACTAGGGTAACTCGCTTTAGGTCAGGAAGTACTTATATGGTACTAGGGTAACTCACTTGGTGGTCAGGGAGTACTTATATGGAACCAGGGTAACCCACTTGGGGTCAGGGAGTACTTATAAAGGGGCTAGGGTAACTCACTTGTGGTCAGGGAGTACTTATATGGGACTTGGGTAACACACTTGGGTTCAGGGAGTACTTATATGGGACAAGGGTAACTTGCTTTAGGTCAGTGATTAATTATATAATACTAGGGTAACTCACTTGGTGGTCAGGGAGTACTTATATGGAACCAGGTTAACCCATTTGGGGTCAGGGAGTACTTATATGGGACTAGGTTAACTCATTTAGAGCAGGGAGTACTTATTTGGTACTAGGGTAACTCACTTGGGGTCAGGGAGTACTTATATGGGACTAGGGTAACTCACTTGGGGTCAGGGAGTACTTATATAGGGGGTAGGGTAACTCATTTGGGGTCTGGCAGTACTTATATTGGACTAGGGTAACTCACTTGGGGTCAGGGAGTACTTATAAAAGGGCTAAGGTAACTCACTTGGGGTAGGGAGTACTTATATGGAACCAGGGAAACCCACTTGGGGTTAGGGTGTACTTATAAAGGGGCTAGGGTAACTCATTTGGGGTCAGGGAGTACTTATATGGGCCTAGGGTAACCCACTTAGGGTCAGGGAGTACTTATATGGGACTAGGGTAACTCACATGGGGACAGGGTGTACTTCTATAGGAGCTAAAGTAACTCACTTGGGGTCAGGGAGTACTTATATGGGACTAGGGTAACTCATTTAGGGCAGGGAGTACTTATTTGGGACTAGGGTAACTCACTTGGGGTCAGGGAGTACTTATATGGGACTAGGGTAACTCACTTGGGGTCAGGGATTACTTATAAAGGGGCTAGGGTATCTCACTTGGGGTCAGGGAGTACTTATATGGGACTTGGGTAACACACTTGGGTTCAGGGAGTACTTATATGGGACAAGGGTAACTTGCTTTAGGTCAGTGATTAATTATATAATACTAGGGTAACTCACTGGGTGGTCAGGGAGTACTTATATGGAACCAGGTTAACCCACTTGGGGTCAGGGAGTACTTATAAAGGGGCTACGGTAACTCATTTGGAGTCAGGTAGTACTTATATGGGCCTAGGGTAACTCACTTAGGGTCAGGGAGTACTTATATGGGACTAGGCTAACTCACTTGGGGTAAGGGTGTACTTCTATAGGAGGTAAAGTAACTCACTTGGGGTCAGGGAGTACTTGTATTGGACTAGGGTAACTCATTTAGAGCAGGGAGTACTTATTTGGTACTAGGGTAACTCACTTGGGGTCAGGGAGTACTTATATGGGACTAGGGTAACTCACTTGGGGTCAGGGAGTACTTATATAGGGGGTAGGGTAACTCATTTGGGGTCAGGCAGTACTTATATGGGACTAGGGTAACTCACTTGGGGTCAGGGTGTACTTCTATAGGAGGTAAAGTAACTCACTTGGGGTCAGGGAGTACTTATATGGGACTAGGGTAACTCATTTAGAGCAGGGAGTACTTATTTGGTACTAGGGTAACCCACTTGGGGTCAGGGAGTACTTATAAAGGGGCTAGGGTAACTCACTTGTGGTCAGGGAGTACTTATATGGGACTTGGGTAACTCACTTGGGGTCAGGGAGTACTTATATAGGGGGTAGGGTAACTCACTTGGTGTCAGGGAGTACTTCTATAGGAGCTAAAGTAACTCACTTGGGGTCAGGGAGTACTTATATGGGACTAGGGTAACTCATTTAGGGCAGGGAGTACTTATTTGGGACTAGGGTAACTCATTTGGGTTCAGGGAGTACTTATATGGGACTAGGGTACATCACTTGGGGTCAGGGAGTACTTATATAGGAGCTAAAGTGATTCACTTGGGGTCAGGGAGTACTTATATGGGACAAGGGTAACTCACTTGGGGTCAGGGAGTACTTATAAAGGGGCTAGGGTAACTCAATTTGGGGTCAGGGAGTACTTATATAGGACTAGGGTTCCATACTTGGGGTCAGGGAGTACTTATAAAGGGGCTAGGGCAACTCACTTGGGGTCAGGGAGTACTTATATGGGACTAGGGTAACTCACTTGGGGTCTGGGAGTATTTCTATAGGAGCTAAAGTAACTCACTTGGGGTCAGGGAGTACTTTAATAGGACCAGGGTAACTCACTTGGGGACATGGAGTACTTATAAATGGGCTAGGGTAACTCAATTGGGGTGAGGGAGTACTTATAAAGGCGCTAGGTAACTCATTTGGGGTCAGGGAGTACTTATATGCTACTAGGGTAACTCACTTGGGGTCAGGGAGTACTTATATGCTACTAGGGTAACTCACTTAGTGTCACGGAGTACTCATATGGAACTAGGGTAACTCACTTGGGGTCAGGGAGTACATCTATTAGAGCTAAAGTAACTCACTTGGGGTCAGGGAGTACTTATATGGGACTAGGGTAACTCATTTAGGGCAGGGAGTACTTATTTGGGACTAGGGTAACTCATTTAGGGCAGGGAGTACTTATTTGGGACTAGGGTACATCACTTGGGATCAGGGAGTACATATATAGGGGGTAAAGTAACTCACTTGGGTTCAGGGAGTACTTCTATGGGACTAGGGTAACTCATTTGGGTTCAGGGAGTACTTATATGGGACTAGGGTACATCACTTGGGGTCAGGGAGTACTTATATAGGAGCTAAAGTGATTCACTTGGGGTCAGGGAGTACTTATATGGGACAAGGGTAACTCACTTGGGGTCAGGGAGTACTTATAAAGGGGCTAGGGTAACTCAATTTGGGGTCAGGGAGTACTTATATAGGACTAGGGTTCCATACTTGGGGTCAGGGAGTACTTATAAAGGGGCTAGGGCAACTCACTTGGGGTCAGGGAGTACTTATATGGGACTAGGGTAACTCACTTGGGGTCTGGGAGTATTTCTATAGGAGCTAAAGTAACTCACTTGGGGTCAGGGAGTACTTTAATGGGACCAGGGTAACTCACTTGGGGACATGGAGTACTTATAAATGGGCTAGGGTAACTCACTTGGGGTGAGGGAGTACTTATAAAGGCGCTAGGTAACTCATTTGGGGTCAGGGAGTACTTATATGCTACTAGGGTAACTCACTTGGGGTCAGGGAGTACTTATATGCTACTAGGGTAACTCACTTAGTGTCACGGAGTACTCATATGGAACTAGGGTAATTCACTTGGGGTCAGGGAGTACATCTATTAGAGCTAAAGTAACTCACTTGGGGTCAGGGAGTACTTATATGGGACTAGGGTAACTCATTTAGGGCAGGGAGTACTTATATGGGACTAGGGTAACTCTCTTGGGGTCAGGGAGTACTTATATGATACTAGGGTAACTCACTTGGGGTCAGGGAGTACTTATATGGGACTAGGGTAACTCACTTGGGGTCAGGGAGTACTTATATGCGACTAGGGTAACTCACTTAGGGTCACGGAGTACTTATATAGGAGTAGGGTAACTCACTTGGGGTCAGGGAGTACTTCTATAGGAGCTAAAGTAACTCACTTGGGGTCAGGGAGTACTTATATGGGACTAGGGTAACTCACTTGGGGTCAGGGAGTACTTATATGGGACTAGGGTAACTCACTTGGGGTCAGGTAGTACTTATATAGGGGGTAGGGTAACTCACTTGGGGTCAGGGAGTACTTATATGGGACTTGGGTAACTCACTTGGGTTCAGGGAGTACTTATATGGGACTAGGGTAACTCGCTTTATGTCAGGGAGTACTTATATAATACTAGGGTAACTCACTTGGGGTCAGGGAGTACTTATATGGAACAAGGGTAACCCACTTGGGGTCAGGGAGTATTTATAAAGGGGCTAGGGTAACTCACTTGGGGTCAGGGAGTACTTATATGCGACTAGGGTAACTCACTTGGGGTCAGGGAGTACTTATATGCTACTAGGGTAACTCACTTGGGGTCAGGGAGTACTTATATGCTACTAGGGTAACTCACTTGGTGTCACGGAGTACTCATATGGAACTAGGGTAACTCACTTGGGGTCAGGGAGTACATCTATAAGAGCTAAAGTAACTCACTTGGGGTCAGGGAGTACTTATATGGGACTAGGGTAACTCATTTAGGGCAGGGAGTACTTATTTGGGACTAGGGTAACTCATTTGGGTTCAGGGAGTACTTATATGGGACTAGGGTACATCACTTGGGGTCAGGGAGTACTTATATAGGAGCTAAAGTGATTCACTTGGGGTCAGGGAGTACTTATATGGGACAAGGGTAACTCACTTGGGGTCAGGGAGTACTTATAAAGGGGCTAGGGTAACACAATTTGGGGTCAGGGAGTACTTATATATGACTAGGGTTCCATACTTGGGGTCAGGGAGTACTTATAAAGGGGCTAGGGCAACTCACTTGGGGTCAGGGAGTACTTATATGGGACTAGGGTAACTCACTTGGGGTCTGGGAGTATTTCTATAGGAGCTAAAGTAACTCACTTGGGGTCAGGGAGTACTTTAATAGGACCAGGGTAACTCACTTGGGGACATGGAGTACTTATAAATGGGCTAGGGTAACTCACTTGGGGTGAGGGAGTACTTATAAAGGCGCTAGGTAACTCATTTGGGGTCAGGGAGTACTTATAAAGGGGCTAGGGTAACTCAATTTAGGGTCAGGGAGTACTTATATAGGACTAGGGTTCCATACTAGGGGTCAGGGAGTACTTATAAAGGGGCTAGGGCAACTCACTTGGGGTCAGGGAGTACTTATATGGGACTAGGGTAACTCACTTGGGGTCTGGGAGTATTTCTATAGGAGCTAAAGTAACTCACTTGGGGTCAGGGAGTACTTTAATAGGACCAGGGTAACTCACTTGGGGACATGGAGTACTTATAAATGGGCTAGGGTAACTCAATTGGGGTGAGGGAGTACTTATAAAGGCGCTAGGTAACTCATTTGGGGTCAGGGAGTACTTATATGCTACTAGGGTAACTCACTTGGGGTCAGGGAGTACTTATATGCTACTAGGGTAACTCACTTAGTGTCACGGAGTACTCATATGGAACTAGGGTAACTCACTTGGGGTCAGGGAGTACATCTATTAGAGCTAAAGTAACTCACTTGGGGTCAGGGAGTACTTATATGGGACTAGGGTAACTCATTTAGGGCAGGGAGTACTTATTTGGGACTAGGGTAACTCATTTAGGGCAGGGAGTACTTATTTGGGACTAGGGTACATCACTTGGGATCAGGGAGTACATATATAGGGGGTAAAGTAACTCACTTGGGTTCAGGGAGTACTTCTATGGGACTAGGGTAACTCATTTGGGTTCAGGGAGTACTTATATGGGACTAGGGTACATCACTTGGGGTCAGGGAGTACTTATATAGGAGCTAAAGTGATTCACTTGGGGTCAGGGAGTACTTATATGGGACAATGGTAACTCACTTGGGGTCAGGGAGTACTTATAAAGGGGCTAGGGTAACTCAATTTGGGGTCAGGGAGTACTTATATAGGACTAGGGTTCCATACTTGGGGTCAGGGAGTACTTATAAAGGGGCTAGGGCAACTCACTTGGGGTCAGGGAGTACTTATATGGGACTAGGGTAACTCACTTGGGGTCTGGGAGTATTTCTATAGGAGCTAAAGTAACTCACTTGGGGTCAGGGAGTACTTTAATGGGACCAGGGTAACTCACTTGGGGACATGGAGTACTTATAAATGGGCTAGGGTAACTCACTTGGGGTGAGGGAGTACTTATAAAGGCGCTAGGTAACTCATTTGGGGTCAGGGAGTACTTATATGCTACTAGGGTAACTCACTTGGGGACAGGGAGTACTTATATGCTACTAGGGTAACTCACTTAGTGTCACGGAGTACTCATATGGAACTAGGGTAATTCACTTGGGGTCAGGGAGTACATCTATTAGAGCTAAAGTAACTCACTTGGGGTCAGGGAGTACTTATATGGGACTAGGGTAACTCATTTAGGGCAGGGAGTACTTATATGGGACTAGGGTAACTCTCTTGGGGTCAGGGAGTACTTATATGATACTAGGGTAACTCACTTGGGGTCAGGGAGTACTTATATGGGACTAGGGTAACTCACTTGGGGTCAGGGAGTACTTATATGCGACTAGGGTAACTCACTTAGGGTCACGGAGTACTTATATAGGACTAGGGTAACTCACTTGGGGTCAGGGAGTACTTCTATAGGAGCTAAAGTAACTCACTTGGGGTCAGGGAGTACTTATATGGGACTAGGGTAACTCACTTGGGGTCAGGGAGTACTTATATGGGACTAGGGTAACTCACTTGGGGTCAGGTAGTACTTATATAGGGGGTAGGATAACTCACTTGGGTTCAGGGAGTACTTATATGGGACTAGGGTAACTCGCTTTAGGTCAGGGAGTACTTATATAATACTAGGGTAACTCACTTGGGGTCAGGGAGTACTTATATGGAACAAGGGTAACCCACTTGGGGTCAGGGAGTATTTATAAAGGGGCTAGGGTAACTCACTTGGGGTCAGGGAGTACTTATATGCGACTAGGGTAACTCACTTGGGGTCAGGGAGTACTTATATGCTACTAGGGTAACTCACTTGGGGTCAGGGAGTACTTATATGCTACTAGGGTAACTCACTTAGTGTCACGGAGTACTCATATGGAACTAGGGTAACTCACTTGGGGTCAGGGAGTACATCTATAAGAGCTAAAGTAACTCACTTGGGGTCAGGGAGTACATCTATAAGAGCTAAAGTAACTCACTTGGGGTCAGGGAGTACTTATATGGGACTAGGGTAACTCATTTAGGGCAGGGAGTACTTATTTGGGACTAGGGTAACTCATTTGGGTTCAGGGAGTACTTATATGGGACTAGGGTACATCACTTGGGGTCAGGGAGTACTTATATAGGAGCTAAAGTGATTCACTTGGGGTCAGGGAGTACTTATATGGGACAAGGGTAACTCACTTGGGGTCAGGGAGTACTTATAAAGGGGCTAGGGTAACTCAATTTGGGGTCAGGGAGTACTTATATATGACTAGGGTTCCATACTTGGGGTCAGGGAGTACTTATAAAGGGGCTAGGGCAACTCACTTGGGGTCAGGTAGTACTTATATGGGACTAGGGTAACTCACTTGGGGTCTGGGAGTATTTCTATAGGAGCTAAAGTAACTCACTTGGGGTCAGGGAGTACTTTAATAGGACCAGGGTAACTCACTTGGGGACATGGAGTACTTATAAATGGGCTAGGGTAACTCACTTGGGGTGAGGGAGTACTTATAAAGGCGCTAGGTAACTCATTTGGGGTCAGGGAGTACTTATATGCTACTAGGGTAACTCACTTGGGGTCAGGGAGTACTTATATGCTACTAGGGTAACTCACTTAGTGTCACGGAGTACTCATATGGAACTAGGGTAACTCACTTGGGGTCAGGGAGTACATCTATTAGAGCTAAAGTAACTCACTTGGGGTCAGGGAGTACTTATATGGGACTAGGGTAACTCATTTAGGGCAGGGAGTACTTATTTGGGACTAGGGTACATCACTTGGTATCAGGGAGTACATATATAGGGGGTAAAGTAACTCACTTGGGTTCAGGGAGTACTTCTATGGGACTAGGGTAACTCACTTGGGGTCAGGGAGTACTTATATGCTACTAGGGTAACTCACTTGGGGTCAGGGAGTACTTACATGCTACTAGGGTAACTCATTTAGTGTCACGGAGTACTCATATGGAACTAGGGTAACTCACTTGGGGTCAGGGAGTACATCTATAAGAGCTAAAGTAACTCACTTGGGGTCAGGGAGTACTTATATGGGACTAGGGTAACTCATTTAGGGCAGGAAGTACTTATTTGGGACTAGGGTACATCACTTGGGATCAAGGAGTACATATATAGGGGCTAAAGTAACTCACTTGGGGTCAGGGAGTACTTCTATGGGACTAGGGTAACTCATTTGGTGTCAGGGAGTACTTATTTGGGACTAGGGTAACTCACTTGGGGTCAGGGAGTACTTATATGGGACTAGGGTAACTCACTTGGGGTCATGGAGTACTTATATAGGGGGTAGGGTAACTCATTTGGTGGTCAGGGAGTACTTATATGGAACCAGGGTAACCCACTTGGGGTCAGGGAGTACTTATAAAGGGGCTAGGGTAACACACTTGGGTTCAGGGAGTACTTATATGGGACAAGGGTAACTTGCTTTAGGTCAGTGATTAATTATATAATACTAGGGTAACTCACTGGGTGGTCAGGGAGTACTTATATGGAACCAGGTTAACCCACTTGGGGTCAGGGAGTACTTATAAAGGGGCTACGGTAACTCATTTGGGGTCAGGTAGTACTTATATGGGCCTAGGGTAACTCACTTAGGGTCAGGGAGTACTTATATGGGACTAGGCTAACTCACTTGGGGTAAGGGTGTACTTCTATAGGAGGTAAAGTAACTCACTTGGGGTCAGGGAGTACTTATATTGGACTAGGGTAACTCATTTAGAGCAGGGAGTACTTATTTGGTACTAGGGTAACTCACTTGGAGTCAGGGAGTACTTATATGGGACTATGGTAACTCACTTGGGGTTCAGGGAGTACTTATATAGGGGGTAGGGTAATTCATTTGGGGTCAGGCAGTACTTATATGGGACTAGGGTAACTCACTTGGGGTCAGGGTGTACTTCTATAGGAGGTAAAGTAACTCACTTGGGGTCAGGGAGTACTTATATGGGACTAGGGTAACTCATTTAGAGCAGGGAGTACTTATTTGGTACTAGGGTAACCCACTTGGGGTCAGGGAGTACTTATAAAGTGGCTAGGGTAACTCACTTGTGGTCAGGGAGTACTTATATGGGACTTGGGTAACTCACTTGGGGTCAGGGATTACTTATATAGGGGGTAGGGTAACTCACTTGGTGTCAGGGAGTACTTCTATAGGAGCTAAAGTAACTCACTTCGGGTCAGGGAGTACTTATATGGGACTAGGGTAACTCATTTAGGGCAGGGAGTACTTATAAAGGGGCTAGGGTAACTCAATTTGGGGTCAGGGAGTACTTATATAGGACTAGGGTACCATACTTGGGGTCAGGGAGTACTTATAAAAGGGCTAGGGTAACTCACTTGGGGTATTGAGTACTTATATGGGACTAGGGTAACTCACTTGGGTTCAGGGAGTACTTATATGGGACTAGGGTAACTCGCTTTAGGTCAGGAAGTACTTATATGGTACTAGGGTAACTCACTTGGTGGTCAGGGAGTACTTATATGGAACCAGGGTAACCCACTTGGGGTCAGGGAGTACTTATAAAGGGGCTAGGGTAACTCACTTGTGGTCAGGGAGTACTTATATGGGACTTGGGTAACACACTTGGGTTCAGGGAGTACTTATATGGGACAAGGGTAACTTGCTTTAGGTCAGTGATTAATTATATAATACTAGGGTAACTCACTTGGTGGTCAGGGAGTACTTATATGGAACCAGGTTAACCCATTTGGGGTCAGGGAGTACTTATATGGGACTAGGGTAACTCATTTAGAGCAGGGAGTACTTATTTGGTACTAGGGTAACTCACTTGGGGTCAGGGAGTACTTATATGGGACTAGGGTAACTCACTTGGGGTCAGGGAGTACTTATATAGGGGGTAGGGTAACTCATTTGGGGTCAGGCAGTACTTATATTGGACTAGGGTAACTCACTTGGGGTCAGGGAGTACTTATAAAAGGGCTAAGGTAACTCACTTGGGGTAGGGAGTACTTATATGGAACCAGGGAAACCCACTTGGGGTTAGGGTGTACTTATAAAGGGGCTAGGGTAACTCATTTGGGGTCAGGGAGTACTTATATGGGCCTAGGGTAACCCACTTAGGGTCAGGGAGTACTTATATGGGACTAGGGTAACTCACATGGGGACAGGGTGTACTTCTATAGGAGCTAAAGTAACTCACTTGGGGTCAGGGAGTACTTATATGGGACTAGGGTAACTCATTTAGGGCAGGGAGTACTTATTTGGGACTAGGGTAACTCACTTGGGGTCAGGGAGTACTTATATGGGACTAGGGTAACTCACTTGGGGTCAGGGATTACTTATAAAGGGGCTAGGGTAACTCACTTGGGGTCAGGGAGTACTTATATGGGACTTGGGTAACACACTTGGGTTCAGGGAGTACTTATATGGGACAAGGGTAACTTGCTTTAGGTCAGTGATTAATTATATAATACTAGGGTAACTCACTGGGTGGTCAGGGAGTACTTATATGGAACCAGGTTAACCCACTTGGGGTCAGGGAGTACTTATAAAGGGGCTACGGTAACTCATTTGGGGTCAGGTAGTACTTATATGGACCTAGGGTAACTCACTTAGAATCAGGGAGTACTTATATGGGACTAGGGTAACTCACTTGGGGTCAGGGTGTAATTCTATAGGTTGTAAAGTAACTCACTTGGGGTCAGGGAGTACTTATATGGGACTAGGGTAACTCATTTAGAGCAGGGAGTACTTATTTGGTACTAGGGTAACTCACTTGGGGTCAGGGAGTACTTATATGGGACTAGGGTAACTCACTTGGGGTCAGGGAGTACTTATATAGGGGGTAGGGTAACTCATTTGGGGTCAGGCAGTACTTATATTGGACTAGGGTAACTCACTTGGGGTCAGGGAGTACTTATAAAAGGGCTAAGGTAACTCACTTGGGGTAGGGAGTACTTATATGGGACTAGGGTAACTCACTTGGATTCAGGGAGTACTTATATGGTACTAGGGTAACTCACTTGGTGTCAGCGAGTACTTCTATAGGAGCTAAAGTAACTCACTTGGGGTAAGGGAGTACTTATATGGGACTAGGGTAACTCATTTAGGGCAGGGAGTACTTATATGGGACTAGGGTAACTCACTTAGGGTCAGGGAGTACTTATATGGGACTAGGGTAACTCACTTGGGGTCAGGTAGTACTTATAAAGGGGGTAGGGTAACTCATTTGGGGTTAGGGAGTACTTATATGGGACTAGGGTAACTCACTTGGGGTCAGGGAGTACTTATAAAAGGGCTAGGGTAACTCACTTGGGGTAGGGAGTACTTATATGGGACTAGGGTAACTCGATTTAGGTCAGGGAGGACTTATATAGGACTTGGGTAACTCACTTGGGTTCAGGGAGTACTTTTATGGGACTAGGGTATCTCGCTTTAGGTCAGGAAGTACTTATATGGTACTAGGGTAACTCACTTGGTGGTCAGGGAGTACTTATATGGAACCAGGGTAACCCACTTGGGGTCAGGGAGTACTTATAAAGGGGCTAGGGTAACTCACTTGGGGTCAGGGAGTACTTATATGGGACTTGGGTAACACACTTGGGTTCAGGGAGTACTTATATGGGACAAGGGTAACTTGCTTTAGGTCAGTGATTAATTATATAATACTAGGGTAACTCACTGGGTGTTCAGGGAGTACTTATATGGAACCAGGTTAACCCACTTGGGGTCAGGGAGTACTTATAAAGGGGCTACGGTAACTCATTTGGGGTCAGGTAGTACTTATATGGGCCTAGGGTAACTCACTTAGGGTCAGGGAGTACTTATATGGGACTAGGGTAACTCACTTGGGGTCAGGGTGTACTTCTATAGGAGGTAAAGTAACTCACTTGGGGTCAGGGAGTACTTATATTGGACTAGGGTAACTCATTTAGAGCAGGGAGTACTTATTTGGTACTAGGGTAACTCACTTGGGGTCAGGGAGTACTTATATGGGACTAGGGTAACTCACTTGGGGTCAGGGAGTACTTATATAGGGGGTAGGGTAACACATTTGGGGTCAGGCAGTACTTATATGGGACTAGGGTAACTCACTTGGGGTCAGGGTGTACTTCTATAGGAGGTAAAGTAACTCACTTGGGGTCAGGGAGTACTTATATGGGACTAGGGTAACTCATTTAGAGCAGGGAGTACTTATTTGGTACTAGGGTAACTCACTTGGGGTCAGGGAGTACTTATATAGGGGGTAGGGTAACTCACTTGGTGTCAGGGAGTACTTCTATAGGAGCTAAAGTAACTCACTTGGGGTCAGGGAGTACTTATATGGGACTAGGGTAACTCATTTAGGGCAGGGAGTACTTATATGGGACTAGGGTAACTCACTTGGGGTCAGGGAGTACTTATATGGGACTAGGGTAACTCACTTGGGGTCAGGTAGTACTTATAAAGGGGGTAGGGTAACTCATTTGGGGTTAGGGAGTACTTATATGGGACTAGGGTAACTCACTTGGGGTCAGGGAGTACTTATAAAAGGGCTAGGGTAACTCACTTGGGGTAGGGAGTACTTATATGGGACTAGGGTAACTCGATTTAGGTCAGGGAGTACTTATATGGTACTAGGGTAACTCACTTGGTGGTCAGGGGGTACATATATGGAACCAGGGTATCCCACTTGGGGTCAGGGAGTACTTATAGAGGGGCTAGGGTAACTCAATTTGGGGTCAGGGAGTACTTATATAGGACTAGGGTACCATACTTGGGGTCAGGGAGTACTTATAAAGGGGCTAGGGCAACTCACTAGGGGTCAGGGAGTACTTTTATGGGACTAGGGTAACTCACTTGGGGTCAGGGAGTATTTATATAGGGGCTAAAGTAACTCACTTGTGGTCAGGGAGTACTTCTATGGGACTAGGGTAACTCATTTGGTGTCAGGGAGTACTTATTTGGGACTAGGGTAACTCAATTGGGGTCAGGGAGTACTTATATGGGACTAGGGTAACTCACTTGGGGTCATGGAGTACTTATATAGGGGGTGGGGTAACTCATTTGGGGTCAGGGAGTACTTATATGGGACTAGGGTACATCACTTCGGGTCAGGGAGTACTTATATAGGAGCTAAAGTGATTCACTTGGGGTCAGGTAGTACTTATATGGGACTAGGGTAACTCACTTGGGGTCAGGGAGTACTAATAAAGGGGCTAGGGTAAATCACTTGGGGTCAGGGAGTAATTATATGGGACTTGGGTAACTCACTTGGGTTCAGGGAGTACTTATATGGGACTAGGGTAACTCGCTTTAGGTCAGGAAGTACATATATAATACTAGAGTAACTCAATGGGTGGTCAGGGAGTACTTATATGGAACCAGGGAAACCCACTTGGGGTTAGGGTGTACTTATAAAGGGGCTAGGGTAACTCATTTGGGGTCAGGGAGTACTTATATGGGCCTAGGGTAACTCACTTATGGTCAGGGAGTACTTATATGGGACTAGGGTAAGTCACTTGGGGTCAGGGTGTACTTCTATAGGAGCTAAAGTAACTCACTTGGGGTCAGGGAGTACTTATATAGGAGCTAAAGTGATTCACTTGGGGTCAGGGAGTACTTATATGGGACTAGGGTAACTCACTTGGGGTCAGGGAGTACTTTAATGGGACCAGGGTAACTCACTTGGGGACATGGAGTAGTTATAAATGGGCTAGGGTAACTCACTTGGGGTGAGGGAGTACTTATAAAGGCGCTAGGTAACTCATTTGGGGTCAGGGAGTACTTATATGGGACTAGGGTACATCACTTGGGGTCAGGGAGTACTTATATGATACTAGGGTAACTCACTTGGGGTCAGGGAGTACTTATATGGGACTAGGGTAACTCACTTGGGGTCAGGGAGTACTTATATGCGACTAGGGTAACTCACTTAGGGTCACGGAGTACTTATATAGGACTAGTGTAACTCACTTGTGGTCAGGGAGTACTTCTATAGGAGCTAAAGTAACTCACTAGGGGTCAGGGAGTACTTATATGGGACTAGGGTAACTCATTTAGGGCAGGGAGTACTTATTTGGGACTAGGGTAACTCACTTTGGGTCAGGGAGTACTTATATGGGACTAGGGTAACTCACTTGGTGTCAGGGATTACTTATAAAGGGGCTAGGGTAACTTACTTGGGGTCAGGGAGTACTTATATAGGACTTGGGTAACTCACTTGGGTTCAGGGAGTACTTTTATGGGACTAGGGTATCTCGCTTTAGGTCAGGAAGTACTTATATGGTACTAGGGTAACTCACTTGGTGGTCAGGGAGTACTTATATGGAACCAGGGTAACCCACTTGGGGTCAGGGAGTACTTATAAAGGGGCTAGGGTAACTCACTTGGGGTCAGGGAGTACTTATATGGGACTTGGGTAACACACTTGGGTTCAGGGAGTACTTATATGGGACAAGGGTAACTTGCTTTAGGTCAGTGATTAATTATATAATACTAGGGTAACTCACTGGGTGGTCAGGGAGTACTTATATGGAACCAGGTTAACCCACTTGGGGTCAGGGAGTACTTATAAAGGGGCTACGGTAACTCATTTGGGGTCAGGGAGTACTTATATGGGACTAGGGTAACTCACTTGGGGTCATGGAGTACTTATATAGGGGGTGGGGTAACTCATTTGGGGTCAGGGAGTACTTATATGGGACTAGGGTACATCACTTGGGGTCAGGGAGTACTTATATAGGAGCTAAAGTGATTCACTTGGGGTCAGGGAGTACTTATATGGGACTAGGGTAACTCACTTGGGGTCAGGGAGTACTAATAAAGGGGCTAGGGTAAATCACTTGGGGTCAGGGAGTAATTATATGGGACTTGGGTAACTCACTTGGGTTCAGGGAGTACTTATATGGGACTAGGGTAACTCGCTTTAGGTCAGGAAGTACATATATAATACTAGAGTAACTCAATGGGTGGTCAGGGAGTACTTATATGGAACCAGGGAAACCCACTTGGGGTTAGGGTGTACTTATAAAGGGGCTAGGGTAACTCATTTGGGGTCAGGGAGTACTTATATGGGCCTAGGGTAACTCACTTAGGGTCAGGGAGTACTTATATGGGACTAGGGTAACTCACTTGGGGTCAGGGTGTACTTCTATAGGAGCTAAAGTAACTCACTTGGGGTCAGGGAGTACTTATATAGGAGCTAAAGTGATTCACTTGGGGTCAGGGAGTACTTATATGGGACTAGGGTAACTCACTTGGGGTCAGGGAGTACTTTAATGGGACCAGGGTAACTCACTTGGGGACATGGAGTAGTTATAAATGGGCTAGGGTAACTCACTTGGGGTGAGGGAGTACTTATAAAGGCGCTAGGTAACTCATTTGGGGTCAGGGAGTACTTATATGGGACTAGGGTACATCACTTGGGGTCAGGGAGTACTTATATGATACTAGGGTAACTCACTTGGGGTCAGGGAGTACTTATATGGGACTAGGGTAACTCACTTGGGGTCAGGGAGTACTTATATGCGACTAGGGTAACTCACTTAGGGTCACGGAGTACTTATATAGGACTAGTGTAACTCACTTGTGGTCAGGGAGTACTTCTATAGGAGCTAAAGTAACTCACTAGGGGTCAGGGAGTACTTATATGGGACTAGGGTAACTCATTTAGGGCAGGGAGTACTTATTTGGGATTAGGGTAACTCACTTTGGGTCAGGGAGTACTTATATGGGACTAGGGTAACTGACTTGGGGTCAGGGATTACTTATAAAGGGCTAGGGTAACTTACTTGGGGTCAGGGAGTACTTATATAGGACTTGGGTAACTCACTTGGGTTCAGGGAGTACTTTTATGGGACTAGGGTATCTCGCTTTAGGTCAGGAAGTACTTATATGGTACTAGGGTAACTCACTTGGTGGTCAGGGAGTACTTATATGGAACCAGGGTAACCCACTTGGGGTCAGGGAGTACTTATAAAGGGGCTACGGTAACTCATTTGGGGTCAGGTAGTACTTATATGGGCCTAGGGTAACTCACTTAGGGTCAGGGAGTACTTATATGGGACTAGGGTAACTCACTTGGGGTCAGGGTGTACTTCTATAGGAGGTAAAGTAACTCACTTGGGGTCAGGGAGTACTTATATTGGACTAGGGTAACTCATTTAGAGCAGGGAGTACTTATTTGGTACTAGGGTAACTCACTTGGAGTCAGGGAGTACTTATATGGGACTAGGGTAACTCACTTGGGGTCAGGGAGTACTTATATAGGGGGTAGGGTAACTCATTTGGGGTCAGGCAGTATTTATATGGGACTAGGGTAGCTCACTTGGGGTCAGGGTGTACTTCTATAGGAGGTAAAGTAACTCACTTGGGGTCAGGGAGTACTTATATGGGACTAGGGTAACTCATTTAGAGCAGGGAGTACTTATTTGGTACTAGGGTAACTCACTTGGGGTCAGGGAGTACTTATAAGGGACTAGGGTAACTCACTTGGGGTCAGGGAGTACTTATATAGGGGGTAGGGTAACTCATTTGGGGTCAGGCAGTACTTATATTGGACTAGGGTAACTCACTTGGGGTCAGGGAGTACTTATAAAAGGGCTAAGGTAACTCACTTGGGGTAGGGAGTACTTATATGGGACTAGGGTAACTCACTTGGGTTCAGGGAGTACTTATATGGTACTAGGGTAACTCACTTGGTGTCAGGGAGTACTTCTATAGGAGCTAAAGTAACTCACTTGGGGTCAGGGAGTACTTATATGGGACTAGGGTAACTTATTTAGGGCAGGGAGTACTTATATGGGACTAGGGTAACTCACTTGGGGTCAGGGAGTACTTATATGGGACTATGGTAACTCACTTGGGGACAGGTAGTACTTATATAGGGGGTGGGGTAACTCATTTGGGGTTAGGGAGTACTTATATGGGACTAGGGTAACTCACTTGGGGTCAGGGAGTACTTATAAAAGGGCTAGGGTAACTCACTTGGGGTAGGGAGTACTTATATGGGACTAGGGTAACTCGATTTAGGTCACGGAGTACATATATGGTACTAGGGTAACTCACTTGGTGGTCAGGGGGTACATATATGGAACCAGGGTATCCCACTTGGGGTCAGGGAGTACTTATATAGGGGCTAGGGTAACTCAATTTGGGGTCAGGGAGTACTTATATAGGACTAGGGTACCATACTTGGGGTCAGGGAGTACTTATAAAGGGGCTAGGGCTACTCACTAGGGGTCAGGGAGTACTTATATGGGACTAGGGTAACTCACTTGGGGTCAGGGAGTACTTATATAGGGGCTAAAGTAACTCACTTGGGGTCAGGAAGTACTTCTATGGGACTAGGGTAACTCATTTGGTGTCAGGGAGTACTTATTTGGGACTAGGGTAACTCACTTGGGGTCAGGGAGTACTTATATGGGACTAGGGTAACTCACTTGGGGTCATGGAGTACTTATATAGGGGGTAGGGTAACTCATTTGGGGTCAGGGAGTACTTATATGGGACTAGGGTACATCACTTGGGGTCAGGGAGTACTTATATAGGAGCTAAAGTGATTCACTTGGGGTCAGGGAGTACTTATATAGGGGGTAGGGTAACTCATTTGGGGTCAGGCAGTACTTATATGGGACTAGGGTAACTCACTTGGGGTCAGGGTGTACTTCTATAGGAGGTAAAGTAACTCACTTGGGGTCAGGGAGTACTTATATGGGACTAGGGTAACTCATTTAGAGCAGGGAGTACTTATTTGGTACTAGGGTAACTCACTTGGGGTCAGGGAGTACTTATATGGGACTAGGGTAACTCACTTGTGGTCAGGGAGTACTTATATAGGGGGTAGGGTAACTCATTTGGGGTCAGGCAGTACTTATATTGGACTAGGGTAACTCATTTGGGGTCAGGGAGTACTTATAAAAGGGCTAAGGTAACTCACTTGGGGTAGGGAGTACTTATATGGGACTAGGGTAACTCACTTGGGTTCAGGGAGTACTTATATGGTACTAGGGTAACTCACTTGGTGTCAGGGAGTACGTCTATAGGAGCTAAAGTAACTCACTTGGGGTCAGGGAGTACTTATATGGGACTAGGGTAACTTATTTAGGGCAGGGAGTACTTATATGGGACTAGGGTAACTCACTTGGGGTCAGGGAGTACTTATAAGGGACTAGGGTAACTCACTTGGGGACAGGTAGTACTTATATAGGGGGTAGGGTAACTCATTTGGGGTTAGGGAGTACTTATATGGGACTAGTGTAACTCACTTGGGGTCAGGGAGTACTTATAAAAGGGCTAGGGTAACTCACTTGGGGTAGGGAGTACTTATATGGGACTAGGGTAACTCGATTTAGGTCAGGGAGTACATATATGGTACTAGGGTAACTCACTTGGTGGTCAGGGGGTACATATATGGAACCAGGGTATCCCACTTGGGGTCAGGGAGTACTTATATAGGGGCTAGGGTAACTCAATTTGGGGTCAGGGAGTACTTATATAGGACTAGGGTACCATACTTGGGGTCAGGGAGTACTTATAAAGGGGCTAGGGCAACTCACTAGGGGTCAGGGAGTACTTATATGGGACTAGGGTAACTCACTTGGGGTCAGGGAGTACTTATATAGGGGCTAAAGTAACTCACTTGGGGTCAGGAAGTACTTCTATGGGACTAGGGTAACTCATTTGGTGTCAGGGAGTACTTATTTGGGACTAGGGTAACTCACTTGGGGTCAGGGAGTACTTATATGGGACTAGGGTAACTCACTTGGGGTCATGGAGTACTTATATAGGGGGTAGGGTAACTCATTTGGGGTCAGGGAGTACTTATATGGGACTAGGGTACATCACTTGGGGTCAGGGAGTACTTATATAGGAGCTAAAGTGATTCACTTGGGGTCAGGGAGTACTTATATGGGACTAGGGTAACTCACTTGGGGTCAGGGAGTACTTATAAAGGGGCTAGGGTAACTCAATTTGGGGTCAGGGAGTACTTATATAGGACTAGGGTTCCATACTTGGGGTCAGGGAGTACTTATAAAGGGGCTAGGGCAACTCACTTGGGGTCAGGGAGTACTTATATGGGACTAGGGTAACTCACTTGGGGTCTGGGAGTATTTCTATAGGAGCTAAAGTAACTCACTTGGGGTCAGGGAGTACTTTAATGGGACCAGGGTAACTCACTTGGGGACATGGAGTACTTATATGCTACTAGGGTAACTCACTTAGTGTCACGGAGTACTCATATGGAACTAGGGTAATTCACTTGGGGTCAGGGAGTACATCTATTAGAGCTAAAGTAACTCACTTGGGGTCAGGGAGTACTTATATGGGACTAGGGTAACTCATTTAGGGCAGGTAGTACTTATATGGGACTAGGGTAACTCTCTTGGGGTCAGGGAGTACTTATACGATACTAGGGTAACTCACTTGGGGTCAGGGAGTACTTATATGGGACTAGGGTAACTCACTTGGGGTCAGGGAGTACTTATATGCGACTAGGGTAACTCACTTAGGGTCACGGAGTACTTATATAGGACTAGGGTAACTCACTTGGGGTCAGGGAGTACTTCTATAGGAGCTAAAGTAACTCACTTGGGGTCAGGGAGTACTTATATGGGACTAGGGTAACTCACTTGGGGTCAGGGAGTACTTATATGGGACTAGGGTAACTCACTTGGGGTCAGGTAGTACTTATATAGGGGGTAGGGTAACTCACTTGGGGTCAGGGAGTACTTATATGGGACTTGGGTAACTCACTTGGGTTCAGGGAGTACTTATATGGGACTAGGGTAACTCGCTTTAGGTCAGGGAGTACTTATATAATACTAGGGTAACTCACTTGGGGTCAGGGAGTACTAATATGGAACAAGGGTAACCCACTTGGGGTCAGGGAGTATTTATAAAGGGGCTAGGGTAACTCACTTGGGGTCAGGGAGTACTTATATGCGACTAGGGTAACTCACTTGGGGTCAGGGAGTACTTATATGCTACTAGGGTAACTCACTTGGGGTCAGGGAGTACTTATATGCTACTAGGGTAACTCACTTAATGTCACGGAGTACTCATATGGAACTAGGGTAACTCACTTGGGGTCAGGGAGTACATCTATAAGAGCTAAAGTAACTCACTTGGGGTCAGGGAGTACTTATATAGGAGCTAAAGTGATTCACTTGGGGTCAGGGAGTACTTATATGGGACAAGGGTAACTCACTTGGGGTCAGGGAGTACTTATAAAGGGGCTAGGGTAACTCAATTTGGGGTCAGGGAGTACTTATATATGACTAGGGTTCCATACTTGGGGTCAGGGAGTACTTATAAAGGGGCTAGGGCAACTCACTTGGGGTCAGGGAGTACTTATATGGGACTAGGGTAACTCACTTGGGGTCTGGGAGTATTTCTATAGGAGCTAAAGTAACTCACTTGGGGTCTGGGAGTATTTCTATAGGAGCTAAAGTAACTCACTTGGGGTCAGGGAGTACTTTAATAGGACCAGGGTAACTCACTTGGGGACATGGAGTACTTATAAATGGGCTAGGGTAACTCACTTGGGGTCAGGGAGTACTTTAATAGGACCAGGGTAACTCACTTGGGGACATGGAGTACTTATAAATGGGCTAGGGTAACTCACTTGGGGTGAGGGAGTACTTATAAAGGCGCTAGGTAACTCATTTGGGGTCAGGGAGTACTTATATGCTACTAGGGTAACTCACTTGGGGTCAGGGAGTACTTACATGCTACTATGGTAACTCACTTAGTGTCACGGAGTACTCATATGGAACTAGGGTAACTCACTTGGGGTCAGGGAGTACATCTATAAGAGCTAAAGTAACTCACTTGGGGTCAGGGAGTACTTATATGGGACTAGGGTAACTCATTTAGGGCAGGAAGTACTTATTTGGGACTAGGGTACATCACTTGGGATCAAGGAGTACATATATAGGGGCTAAAGTAACTCACTTGGGGTCAGGGAGTACTTCTATGGGACTAGGGTAACTCATTTGGTGTCAGGGAGTACTTATTTGGGACTAGGGTAACTCACTTGGGGTCAGGGAGTACTTATTAGGGACTAGGGTAACTCACTTGGGGTCATGGAGTACTTATATAGGGGGTAGGGTAACTCATTTGGTGGTCAGGGATTACTTATATGGAACCAGGGTAACCCACTTGGGGTCAGGGAGTACTTATAAAGGGGCTAGGGTAACACACTTGGGTTCAGGGAGTACTTATATGGGACAAGGGTAACTTGCTTTAGGTCAGTGATTAATTATATAATACTAGGGTAACTCACTGGGTGGTCAGGGAGTACTTATATGGAACCAGGTTAACCCACTTGGGGTCAGGGAGTACTTATAAAGGGGCTACGGTAACTCATTTGGGGTCAGGTAGTACTTATATGGGCCTAGGGTAACTCACTTAGGGTCAGGGAGTACTTATATGGGACTAGGCTAACTCACTTGGGGTAAGGGTGTACTTCTATAGGAGGTAAAGTAACTCACTTGGGGTCAGGGAGTACTTATATTGGACTAGGGTAACTCATTTAGAGCAGGGAGTACTTATTTGGTACTAGGGTAACTCACTTGGGGTCAGGGAGTACTTATATGGGACTAGGGTAACTCACTTGGGGTCAGGGAGTACTTATATAGGGGGTAGGGTAACTCATTTGGGGTCAGGCAGTACTTATATGGGACTAGGGTAACTCACTTGGGGTCAGGGTGTACTTCTATAGGAGGTAAAGTAACTCACTTGGGGTCAGGGAGTACTTATATGGGACTAGGGTAACTCATTTAGAGCAGGGAGTACTTATTTGGTACTAGGGTAACCCACTTGGGGTCAGGGAGTACTTATAAAGGGGCTAGGGTAACTCACTTGTGGTCAGGGAGTACTTATATGGGACTTGGGTAACTCACTTAGGGTCAGGGAGTACTTATATGGGACTAGGCTAACTCACTTGGGGTAAGGGTGTACTTCTATAGGAGGTAAAGTAACTCACTTGGGGTCAGGGAGTACTTATATTGGACTAGGGTAACTCATTTAGAGCAGGGAGTACTTATTTGGTACTAGGGTAACTCACTTGGGGTCAGGGAGTACTTATATGGGACTAGGGTAACTCACTTGGGGTCAGGGAGTACTTATATAGGGGGTAGGGTAACTCATTTGGGGTCAGGCAGTACTTATATGGGACTAGGGTAACTCACTTGGGGTCAGGGTGTACTTCTATAGGAGGTAAAGTAACTCACTTGGGGTCAGGGAGTACTTATATGGGACTAGGGTAACTCATTTAGAGCAGGGAGTACTTATTTGGTACTAGGGTAACCCACTTGGGGTCAGGGAGTACTTATAAAGGGGCTAGGGTAACTCACTTGTGGTCAGGGAGTACTTATATGGGACTTGGGTAACTCACTTGGGGTCAGGGAGTACTTATATAGGGGGTAGGGTAACTCACTTGGTGTCAGGGAGTACTTCTATAGGAGCTAAAGTAACTCACTTCGGTTCAGGGAGTACTTATATGGGACTAGGGTAACTCATTTAGGGCAGGGAGTACTTATAAAGGGGCTAGGGTAACTCAATTTGGGGTCAGGGAGTACTTATATAGGACTAGGGTACCATACTTGGGGTCATGGAGTACTTATAAAAGGGCTAGGGTAACTCACTTGGGGTATTGAGTACTTATATGGGACTAGGGTAACTCACTTGGGTTCAGGGAGTACTTATATGGGACTAGGGTAACTCGCTTTAGGTCAGGGAGTACTTATATGGTACTAGGGTAACTTACTTGGTCGTCAGGGGGTACATATATGGAACCAGGGTAACCCACTTGGGGTCAGGGAGTACTTATAAAGGTGCTAGGGTAACTCAATTTGGGGTCAGGGAGTACTTATATAAGACTAGGGTACCATACTTGGGGTCAGGGAGTGCTTATAAAGGGGCTAGGGCAACTCACTTGGGGTCAGGGAGTACTTATATGGGACTAGGGTAACTCACTTGGGGTCAGGGATTACTTATAAAGGGGCTAGGGTAACTCACTTGGGGTCAGGGAGTACTTATATAGGACTTGGGTAACTCACTTGGGTTCAGGGAGTACTTTTATGGGACTAGGGTAACTCGCTTTAGGTCAGGAAGTACTTATATGGTACTAGGGTAACTCACTTGGTGGTCAGGGAGTACTTATATGGAACCAGGGTAACCCACTTGGGGTCAGGGAGTACTTATAAAGGGGCTAGGGTAACTCACTTGTGGTCAGGGAGTACTTATATGGGACTTGGGTAACACACTTGGGTTCAGGGAGTACTTATATGGGACAAGGGTAACTTGCTTTAGGTCAGTGATTAATTATATAATACTAGGGTAACTCACTTGGTGGTCAGGGAGTACTTATATGGAACCAGGTTAACCCATTTGGGGTCAGGGAGTACTTATATGGGACTAGGTTAACTCATTTAGAGCAGGGAGTACTTATTTGGTACTAGGGTAACTCACTTGGGGTCAGGGAGTACTTATATGGGACTAGGGTAACTCACTTGGGGTCAGGGAGTACTTATATAGGGGGTAGGGTAACTCATTTGGGGTCTGGCAGTACTTATATTGGACTAGGGTAACTCACTTGGGGTCAGGGAGTACTTATAAAAGGGCTAAGGTAACTCACTTGGGGTAGGGAGTACTTATATGGAACCAGGGAAACCCACTTGGGGTTAGGGTGTACTTATAAAGGGGCTAGGGTAACTCATTTGGGGTCAGGGAGTACTTATATGGGCCTAGGGTAACCCACTTAGGGTCAGGGAGTACTTATATGGGACTAGGGTAACTCACATGGGGACAGGGTGTACTTCTATAGGAGCTAAAGTAACTCACTTGGGGTCAGGGAGTACTTATATGGGACTAGGGTAACTCATTTAGGGCAGGGAGTACTTATTTGGGACTAGGGTAACTCACTTGGGGTCAGGGAGTACTTATATGGGACTAGGGTAACTCACTTGGGGTCAGGGATTACTTATAAAGGGGCTAGGGTATCTCACTTGGGGTCAGGGAGTACTTATATGGGACTTGGGTAACACACTTGGGTTCAGGGAGTACTTATATGGGACAAGGGTAACTTGCTTTAGGTCAGTGATTAATTATATAATACTAGGGTAACTCACTGGGTGGTCAGGGAGTACTTATATGGAACCAGGTTAACCCACTTGGGGTCAGGGAGTACTTATAAAGGGGCTACGGTAACTCATTTGGAGTCAGGTAGTACTTATATGGGCCTAGGGTAACTCACTTAGGGTCAGGGAGTACTTATATGGGACTAGGCTAACTCACTTGGGGTAAGGGTGTACTTCTATAGGAGGTAAAGTAACTCACTTGGGGTCAGGGAGTACTTATATTGGACTAGGGTAACTCATTTAGAGCAGGGAGTACTTATTTGGTACTAGGGTAACTCACTTGGGGTCAGGGAGTACTTATATGGGACTAGGGTAACTCACTTGGGGTCAGGGAGTACTTATATAGGGGGTAGGGTAACTCATTTGGGGTCAGGCAGTACTTATATGGGACTAGGGTAACTCACTTGGGGTCAGGGTGTACTTCTATAGGAGGTAAAGTAACTCACTTGGGGTCAGGGAGTACTTATATGGGACTAGGGTAACTCATTTAGAGCAGGGAGTACTTATTTGGTACTAGGGTAACCCACTTGGGGTCAGGGAGTACTTATAAAGGGGCTAGGGTAACTCACTTGTGGTCAGGGAGTACTTATATGGGACTTGGGTAACTCACTTGGGGTCAGGGAGTACTTATATAGGGGGTAGGGTAACTCACTTGGTGTCAGGGAGTACTTCTATAGGAGCTAAAGTAACTCACTTCGGGTCAGGGAGTACTTATATGGGACTAGGGTAACTCATTTAGGGCAGGGAGTACTTATAAAGGGGCTAGGGTAACTCAATTTGGGGTCAGGGAGTACTTATATAGGACTAGGGTACCATACTTGGGGTCAGGGAGTACTTATAAAAGGGCTAGGGTAACTCACTTGGGGTATTGAGTACTTATATGGGACTAGGGTAACCCACTTGGGGTCAGGGAGTACTTATAAAGGGGCTAGGGTAACTCACTTGTGGTCAGGGAGTACTTATATGGGACTTGGGTAACACACTTGGGTTCAGGGAGTACTTATATGGGACAAGGGTAACTTGCTTTAGGTCAGTGATTAATTATATAATACTAGGGTAACTCACTTGGTGGTCAGGGAGTACTTATATGGGACTAGGTTAACTCATTTAGAGCAGGGAGTACTTATTTGGTACTAGGGTAACTCACTTGGGGTCAGGGAGTACTTATATGGGACTAGGGTAACTCACTTGGGGTCAGGGAGTACTTATATAGGGGGTAGGGTAACTCATTTGGGGTCAGGCAGTACTTATATTGGACTAGGGTAACTCACTTGGGGTCAGGGAGTACTTATAAAAGGGCTAAGGTAACTCACTTGGGGTAGGGAGTACTTATATGGAACCAGGGAAACCCACTTGGGGTTAGGGTGTACTTATAAAGGGGCTAGGGTAACTCATTTGGGGTCAGGGAGTACTTATATGGGCCTAGGGTAACCCACTTACTGTCAGGGAGTACTTATATGGGACTAGGGTAACTCACATGGGGACAGGGTGTACTTCTATAGGAGCTAAAGTAACTCACTTGGGGTCAGGGAGTACTTATATGGGACTAGGGTAACTCATTTAGGGCAGGGAGTACTTATTTGGGACTAGGGTAACTCACTTGGGGTCAGGGAGTACTTACCCACAAAAAACAGACTTCGCCTGTATAAAAAGGCGGCAAGTACATAAACCATTTAGCATAAATAATATAGTAAAATTATCCAATTAAAAAAAGTAGTGAAATCCAAATATTAGGCAAGTATATTTTTTCACCTTAGCAAAAGTTAAATTTTTGAAAAAAAAGGAACAACAAAATTACTTGCCGGGCCCGTAATGTCCATGCACAGTGAGAAATAGAATCGTCTGTGGTTCGGCTAACTTCACTCTGTATTTCAACATGAAATTTGCTGTACTACGCTATAGCTGAATCTCACACACGATTCAATTTCCCACTGTGCATGGACATTACGGGCCCGGCAAGTAATTTTGTTGTTCCTTTTTTTTCAAAAATTTAACTTTTGCTAAGGTGAAAAAATATACTTGCCTAATATTTGGATTTCACTACTTTTTTTAATTGGATAATTTTACTATATTATTTATGCTAAATGGTTTATGTACTTGCCGCCTTTTTATACAGGCGAAGTCTGTTTTTTGTGGGATTTCATAACGTTTTGTAAGAGTATAATATTTAAAAAATTAAATAATTCTTTTAATTTTTCTACAGAATTTAAAGAAAATTTCCACACTTCTCGTTTTTTGAAACAGCAGAGCTTAACTAATAAAATAATATATATTAATATTGAAAAAATATCACAGTCAACGCATTGAATTTATTGATATTTGTAATGCATTCTGCATAAATGAACTTCATAATTAATGCCCCGGCTACTTGTTTAATGTTTTCAGTTTCACTATAATAAAAGTTTGATTAAATTTTTCATAATCAATAAACATACTTTCAACATAAAAATAATTAAGTAAAATGTATGTTTTAATTAATTTACATTTTCTGTTTATCAACATTTGACTTTTACCACCATCTGACCTTGCTAGACTTCACTAGTTTCATCAACTACTTGAGTTGATACTGGGGCAAGACTAGACAAGCAATTCGCAAAGCTTTAAATAAGCTACAATCAAGCATATATTCAAAGCTGACTATGTCGTTTTGCATACCACGTTTCTTTTTAGCACCAGTTACTATCACATTTATGCTGCTAATTCTTGACAAAGGTGATATAGGAGATATATTAGCGAGTCGTCCTTATAACATTCCCTGTGCCAGAGTCCTCAAATGTTCGTTTCGCTAATTTCTATACACTGTTGAAACTGGTCGGATTTCTGGTGCTGCAAAATGGAGTGGAAACCATTAATTTTTGGACTGAGTTTCAATTGAGAATAAATGTGCATTTTTTCATCCATACCAATGACTAGTATACTGCCTTTGGCCTAGAATACTAGCATAGGTAACAGAGGAAAACAATCAACAGTTATTAACTCAATTTTACAGAATTTCATCTAATGAATCTCATCCTTAAATTATGGCTGAGCAATGGATGACGATTATCGGAATATTGGCTTATTCTTACTTTGCCAATCTTTCAATGCTTTCATCCTTGCCTGTTTCAAATACCAGAATGCAGGAATGAAAAGCCCAATGATTGGTTCAACTCCAATATTCAGTATGTGAGCGAATCTTCTTCCTTGGTTTTCTAATTCAATTGTACCAAATGTATTTTAGTCAAAGCACAAGTATTACTATTTGCTATAATACACTTGCACAGTGACTGTAAAATGCTAAATGATAACATCTGAGTAAACCTAAAATCAAATTACTCATTTAAATATCTCAAATCTTCAAAGAAAATAATATTTTAAAGAAACATGAATCATTCCATTTGTTAATCAACATTTTACTTTTTACCAACATCTGACTTTGTGAAACTTCAGTAACTCCATCAGCTGCTTGAGGTGATACAGGGGCATGACTGGACAAGCAATTCGCAAAGCTTTGAATAAGCTAGAATTAAGCATATATTCAAAGCTGGCATTGTCGTTTTGCATACCACGTTTCTTTTTGGCACCAATCATTATTACATTTATGCTGGTAACTCTTGAAAAAGGTGGCATGGGAGATACATTGGCGAGTCGTCTTTATAACATTTCCTGTGCCAGAGTCCTCAAATGTTCGTTTCGCTAATTTCTATACACTGTTGAAACTGGTCGGACTTCTGGTGCTGCAAAATGGAGTAGAAACCATTAATTTTTGGACTGACTTTCAATTGAGAGTAACCGTGCATTTTTTCATCCATACCAACGACTAGTATACTGCCTTTGGCCTAGAATACTAGCATAGGTAACAGAGGAAAACTATCAACAGTTATTAACTCAATTTTACAGAATTTCATCCAATGAATCTCATCCTTAAATTATGGCTGAGCAATGGATGACGATTATCTGAATATTGGCTTATTCTTACTTTGCCAATCTTTCAATGCTTTCATCCTTGCCTGTTTCAAATACCAGAATGCAGGAATGAAAAGCCCAATGTTTGATTCAACTCCAATAGTCAGTATGTGAGCGAACCTTCTTCCTTGATTTTCTAATTCAATTGTACCAAATGTATTTAAGTCAAAGCACAAGTATTACTATTTGCTATAATAAACTTGCACAGTGACTGTAAAATACTAAATGATAACACTATGCGTAAGCCTGAAATCAAATTCATCATTTAACAGTCTTAATCTTCAAAGAAAATAAATATTTGAAGGAACATGAAACATCTCAGTTATACTTACCAGTATTTGATTTTGCCCCATCTCCATTTTCTTTATTGCTTGTTGACCTAACTTCTGTAATATTTGGTTGTATTCGCATCTTTTGTAAACATCTACTATCGTATAATTTGTTCCAATCCAAATACTGGTCAACTTGTATTTTACGTAAATAAAGATTTTTTGGAATGTTTCATATCTTTCAAATTAGCATTGCCATAATTTAATCTGAAATATTTGTTTATATATATATGATATAACCTATCGGATAATTACAATCAATATCAGTTTAAAGAAAACAAAAAGCAAAACATGCATTTGATTAATGATTTCAATACCTGAAAGTTTAGCATATGATTATTAAGTACCTTAACAATTTCTTTCAATTAATATCCTGCTGATAATGACCGATGCACATTACTGTTGAAAGTATATTTCTCATTGGCACAGACTTGTAAATATTAATTTTATTTAATCCAGTCAGCTCTATCCTCATCAATGAATATGAAAATATTCTGTCTTAATTTATCTGCAAAAAGAAATACCACAAAGTACCACAAAGTATATACTACATCCTGTATTGTAAAATATAATATTATACTTATCTAATTCGCGAATCCTTCAGTCACTGTTAATTGAATTATTTGTGATTGTAGAGATTAACAGATGCAATATCGCAACACGATGAATAACCTCACTGCATTAAATAAAAATAACCTCACATTACAATTTACACAGTTCAATATAGTCGCCGAATTGACAGTTCACAACCATACATAGTTTGATCGTTGAGTATATTATGTTGGAAGCGTTGTGAAAATGACGTCATTTTTCTTAGCGACCAACTTCAGCCCGAGACATACACTCTGGCTGGAGAAGAAGAAGATGACGGAAAGAAATTAAATTTGTTATATATATAGCTAACAGATTATGAGATCTCTGGATTGCGTGAACCAATTTTGATGTTTATGGGCTCTAATAAAAGCTTGTTCTAATCCATTTCAAGAAAAGCTTTACTGAAATCATGACAGTGTTTCATTTACGGAAAAAAATCGATTTAAAAATTGAGACGGCCAATCTTGCTGTATAAGATACAGTAGTGCCTGGACGGCGGTATAGACACGTCTATACCTACTTTTATGTACTTGCCGTCGAGACACTACCGTGTCTCTTGATTGATTTCTGGCATATTCTCTTTCAGATCAAAATCATTTTTATCTTCCTTTCAGCATTCTGTATCAGGAAATACCACAGAGAATATCATTGAAGCCTCAGTTTCTTAGAAATTCTACTGTCAATTTCCTACTTTCATCTACCGTATGCCTGTAATGTGATAAATGATAAATTGGTAGTATTTTCATAATTATAAGCTTCTAGATGTTCTGGTCATAATATTTGTAAACTATTAGCCTCATATTCTAAAGAATTTCAGTCCAAACTGAATTAGAAGCCCTTCATTTGTTAGGATTTGGCATTAAATTTACTCCTTTTTTCATATTTTTATTAACTCCAGGTCTCAACATCACCATTGAGTTCTGACATATCCTCTGCCAAACCAAGATCATTTTTATCTTCCCCTGGACCTTCTGTATCAGGAAATACCACAGAGAATTTCATTGAAGCCTCAGTTTCTTAGAAATTCTGCTGTCAATTTCCTACTTTCATCTACCATATGCCTCTAATGTGAAAAATGATAAATTAGTTGTATTTTCATAATTATAAGCTTTTAGATGTTTTGGTCATAATATTTGTTAACTATTTGCCTTATGTTCTAAAGAATTTCAGACCAAACTGAGTTACAAGCCTTTCATTTGTCAGAATTTGGCATTAAATATACTACTTTTTGATATTTTCAGAGACTATAGCTCTCAACATCACCATTGAGTTTTGACATATCCTGTGTCAAACCAAATCATTATTATCTTCCTCTAGAATTGAGCTTTCTGTGCCCATGGTAAATATCTGATGAAATATTTGTAATGCTTCATAACCAAAAAGGATATTAAACCATGGTCATTCAATGAATACATAGAAACCGTTTCTCTTTCTGGTATACATCATTTTCTGTAATAAACTTGCGTAGTGACTGTAAAGTACTAAACGATGGCACTGATAGTAAGCCTAAAACCAATTAATCATTTAATAATCAAAATTCTTCAATAATAATAAATATTTGATGGAACATAAATCATCTCATTTACTTACCTGCATTTGACTTTGTACCACCTTCATTTCCTTTATTTCTTAGTGGCCTAACGTCCTTGAGATTAAAGATCTTTAATACTTGGGTATGTATTTGTTTCGTTTGTGAACATCTACTATTGTAAAATCCAAGCACTGGTCAACTTGGTTTCTACGTAAAGAGGGTTATTTGGAATGTTTCACATCTTTCAATCAAGCATTACTATAATTTAATTTGATATATTTGTTTGTATATATATCATATAACCTATCGGACAATTGAAACCCACATCAGTGTAAAGAAAAGAAACAGTTAAATATGCATTTTGTTAATGATTTCAATACTGGGAAGTTTAACATATGATTTTCAAATACCTTAATAATTTCTTGCAATTAATATGCTCCTGATAATCACCGATGCATATAAATGTTGAAAGTATACTTCTCTTTGGCATAGAATTGAAAATATGTAAATATTAATCTTACTTCATCCAGTAAGCTCTATCCTCAGCAACGATACAATAGTCACATTATATTTCTCTCTACACAGCTCGATCCTTAGCAGTCACAATAAACACATCACTATAATTTAATCTGAAATAAAATCCCACAAAGTACCACAAAATATATTACAATTTATATTATAAAATTCATTGTTATACTTATCTAATGTGTTGATTCCTTTAAGTAATTTTAAAAATCCTTTTAATGAGTATGATGAGTACGAGTATAACCTCATCGGTTTCAAATAAGAATAGCCTAATCATTTTCTTTCATTTATTTATTATAAAATTGGGTTCATTTTAAGGTTAATACTGTCAATCAAACTTGCAGCTTAACCTGATTTACCATATTAAACGAAATAAATCATATATCGCTGAGACACACACACACACACTATTTACGATTGTGTGCAACTATGTTTACGTTTACGTCTACTGACGTCACTAGCATCTACGTTAAGCAACCAACTTCAGCCCGAGACATACATTCTGGCTGGAAAAGAAGAAGAAGAAGATTATGGAGAAGAATCTGATTTTCGATATATATATAGCTAACATAGTATGAGTTCTCTGGATTGCATGAACCGATTTTCATGTTTATGGTCTCAAATGAAAGCTTGTTCAAAACCAGTTTAGGAAAAGCTTTAGTAAAATTATGACCATGGATTATTCACGGAGATAAATCGGTTTGAAAATTGGGACGGCCAAACTTGCTGTATAAGTTAACGGTAGTGCTCGGCGGTATAGACATGTCATTATCTACTTTTAAATGTACTTGCCGTCGAGACACTACCGTGTCTCTTGATATGGGACTAGGGTAACTCACTTGGGGTCAGGGAGTACTTATATGGGACTTGGGTAACACACTTGGGATCAGGGAGTACTTATATGGGACAAGGGTAACTTGCTTTAGGTCAGTGATTAATTATATAATACTAGGGTAACTCACTGGGTGGTCAGGGAGTACTTATATGGAACCAGGTTAACCCACTTGGGGTCAGGGAGTACTTATAAAGGGGCTACGGTAACTCATTTGGGGTCAGGTAGTACTTATATGGACCTAGGGTAACTCACTTAGAATCAGGGAGTACTTATATGGGACTAGGGTAACTCACTTGGGGTCAGGGTGTACTTCTATAGGTTGTAAAGTAACTCACTTGGGGTCAGGGAGTACTTATATGGGACTAGGGTAACTCATTTAGAGCAGGGAGTACTTATTTGGTACTAGGGTAACTCACTTGGGGTCAGGGAGTACTTATATGGGACTAGGGTAACTCACTTGGGGTCAGGGAGTACTTATATAGGGGGTAGGGTAACTCATTTGGGGTCAGGCAGTACTTATATTGGACTAGGGTAACTCACTTGGGGTCAGGGAGTACTTATAAAAGGGCTAAGGTAACTCACTTGGGGTAGGGAGTACTTATATGGGACTAGGGTAACTCACTTGGATTCAGGGAGTACTTATATGGTACTAGGGTAACTCACTTGGTGTCAGGGAGTACTTCTATAGGAGCTAAAGTAACTCACTTGGGGTCAGGGAGTACTTATATGGGACTAGGGTAACTCATTTAGGGCAGGGAGTACTTATATGGGACTAGGGTAACTCACTTGGGGTCAGGGAGTACTTATATGGGACTAGGGTAACTCACTTGGGGTCAGGTAGTACTTATAAAGGGGGTAGGATAACTCATTTGGGGTTAGGGAGTACTTATATGGGACTAGGGTAACTCACTTGGGGTCAGGGAGTACTTATAAAAGGGCTAGGGTAACTCACTTGGGGTAGGGAGTACTTATATGGGACTAGGGTAACTCGATTTAGGTCAGGGAGGACTTATATGGTACTAGGGTAACTCACTTGGTGGTCAGGGGGTACATATATGGAACAAGGGTATCCCACTTGGGGTCAGGGAGTACTTATAGAGGGGCTAGGGTAACTCAATTTGGGGTCAGGGAGTACTTATATAGGACTAGCATACCATACTTGGGGTCAGGGAGTACTTATAAAGGGGCTAGGGCAACTCACTAGGGGTTAGGGAGTACTTATATGGGACTAGGGTAACTCACTTGGGGTCAGGGAGTACTTATATGGAACCAGGGAAACCCACTTGGGGTTAGGGTGTACTTATAAAGGGGCTAGGTTAACTCATTTGGGGTCAGGGAGTACTTATATGGGCCTAGGGTAACTCACTTAGGGTCAGGGAGTACTTATATGGGACTAGGGTAACTCACTTGGGGTCAGGGTGTACTTCTATAGGAGCTAAACTAACTCACTTGGGGTCAGGGAGTACTTATATAGGAGCTAAAGTGATTCACTTGGGGTCAGGGAGTACTTATATGGGACTAGGGTAACTCACTTGGGGTCAGGGAGTACTTTAATGGGACCAGGGTAACTCACTTGGGGACATGGAGTAGTTATAAATGGGCTAGGGTAACTCAATTGGGGTGAGGGAGTACTTATGAAGGCGCTAGGTAACTCATTTGGGGTCAGGGAGTACTTATATGGGACTAGGGTACATCACTTGGGGTCAGGGAGTACTTATATGGGACTTGGGTAACACACTTGGGTTCAGGGAGTACTTATATGGGACAAGGGTAACTTGCTTTAGGTCAGTGATTAATTATATAATACTAGGGTAACTCACTGGGTGTTCAGGGAGTACTTATATGGAACCAGGTTAACCCACTTGGGGTCAGGGAGTACTTATAAAGGGGCTACGGTAACTCATTTGGGGTCAGGTAGTACTTATATGGGCCTAGGGTAACTCACTTAGGGTCAGGGAGTACTTATATGGGACTAGGGTAACTCACTTGGGGTCAGGGTGTACTTCTATAGGAGGTAAAGTAACTCACTTGGGGTCAGGGAGTACTTATATTGGACTAAGGGTAACTCATTTAGAGCAGGGAGTACTTATTTGGTACTAGGGTAACTCACTTGGGGTCAGGGAGTACTTATATGGGACTAGGGTAACTCACTTGGGGTCAGGGAGTACTTATATAGGGGGTAGGGAAACTCATTTGGGGTCAGGCAGTACTTATATGGGACTAGGGTAACTCACTTGGGGTCAGGGTGTACTTCTATAGGAGGTAAAGTAACTCACTTGGGGTCTGGGAGTACTTATATGGGACTAGGGTAACTCATTTAGAGCAGGGAGCACTTATTTGGTACTAGGGTAACTCACTTGGGGTCAGGGAGTACTTATATGGGACTAGGGTAACTCACTTGGGGTCAGGGAGTACTTATATAGGGGGTAGGGTAACTCACTTGGTGTCAGGGAGTACTTCTATAGGAGCTAAAGTAACTCACTTGGGGTCAGGGAGTACTTATATGGGACTAGGGTAACTCATTTAGGGCAGGGAGTACTTATATGGGACTAGGGTAACTCACTTGGGGTCAGGGAGTACTTATATGGGACTAGGGTAACTCACTTAAGGTCAGGTAGTACTTATAAAGGGGGTAGGGTAACTCATTTGGGGTTAGGGAGTACTTATATGGGACTAGGGTAACTCACTTGGGGTCAGGGAGTACTTATAAAAGGGCTAGGGTAACTCACTTGGGGTAGGGAGTACTTATATGGGACTAGGGTAACTCGATTTAAGTCAGGGAGTACTTATATGGTACTAGGGTAACTCACTTGGTGGTCAGGGGGTACATATATGGAACCAGGGTATCCCACTTGGGGTCAGGGAGTACTTATAGAGGGGCTAGGGTAACTCAATTTGGGGTCAGGGAGTACTTATATAGGACTAGGGTACCATACTTGGGGTCAGGGAGTACTTATAAAGGGGCTAGGGCAACTCACTAGGGGTCAGGGAGTACTTATATGGGACTAGGGTAACTCACTTGGGGTCAGGGAGTATTTATATAGGGGCTAAAGTAACTCACTTGTGGTCAGGGAGTACTTCTATGGGACTAGGGTAACTCATTTGGTGTCAGGGAGTACTTATTTGGGACTAGGGTAACTCAATTGGGGTCAGGGAGTACTTATATGGGACTAGGGTAACTCACTTGGGGTCATGGAGTACTTATATAGGGGGTGGGGTAACTCATTTGGGGTCAGGGAGTACTTATATGGGACTAGGGTACATCACTTGGGGTCAGGGAGTACTTATATAGGAGCTAAAGTGATTCACTTGGGGTCAGGTAGTACTTATATGGGACTAGGATAACTCACTTGGGGTCAGGGAGTACTAATAAAGGGGCTAGGGTAAATCACTTGGGGTCAAGGAGTAATTATATGGGACTTGGGTAACTCACTTGGGTACAGGGAGTACTTATATGGGACTAGGGTAACTCGCTTTAGGTCAGGAAGTACATATATAATACTAGAGTAACTCAATGGGTGGTCAGGGAGTACTTATATGGAACCAGGGAAACCCACTTGGGGTTAGGGTGTACTTATAAAGGGGCTAGGGTAACTCATTTGGGGTCAGGGAGTACTTATATGGGCCTAGGGTAACTCACTTAAGGTCAGGGAGTACTTATATGGGACTAGGGTAACTCACTTGGGGACATGGAGTAGTTATAAATGGGCTAGGGTAACTCACTTGGGGTGAGGGAGTACTTATAAAGGCGCTAGGTAACTCATTTGGGGTCAGGGAGTACTTATATGGGACTAGTGTACATCACTTGGGGTCAGGGAGTACTTATATGATACTAGGGTAACTCACTTGGGGTCAGGGAGTACTTATATGGGACTAGGGTAACTCACTTGGGGTCAGGGAGTACTTATATGCGACTAGGGTAACTCACTTAGGGTCACGGAGTACTTATATAGGACTAGTGTAACTCACTTGTGGTCAGGGAGTACTTCTATAGGAGCTAAAGTAACTCACTAGGGGTCAGGGAGTACTTATATGGGACTAGGGTAACTCATTTAGGGCAGGGAGTACTTATTTGGGACTAGGGTAACTCACTTTGGGTCAGGGAGTACTTATATGGGACTAGGGTAACTCACTTGGGGTCAGGGATTACTTATAAAGGGGCTAGGGTAACTTACTTGGGGTCAGGGAGTACTTATATAGGACTTGGGTAACTCACTTGGGTTCAGGGAGTACTTTTATGGGACTAGGGTATCTCGCTTTAGGTCAGGAAGTACTTATATGGTACTAGGGTAACTCACTTGGTGGTCAGGGAGTACTTATATGGAACCAGGGTAACCCACTTGGGGTCAGGGAGTACTTATAAAGGGGCTAGGGTAACTCACTTGGGGTCAGGGAGTACATATATGGGACTTGGGTAACACACTTGGGTTCAGGGAGTACTTATATGGGACAAGGGTAACTTGCTTTAGGTCAGTGATTAATTATATAATACTAGGGTAACTCACTGGGTGGTCAGGGAGTACTTATATGGAACCATGTTAACCCACTTGGGGTCAGGGAGTACTTATAAAGGGGCTACGGTAACTCATTTGGGGTCAGTGAGTACTTATATGGGACTAGGGTAACTCACTTGGGGTCATGGAGTACTTATATAGGGGGTGGGGTAACTCATTTGGGGTCAGGGAGTACTTATATGGGACTAGGGTACATCACTTGGGGTCAGGGAGTACTTATATAGGAGCTAAAGTGATTCACTTGGGGTCAGGGAGTACTTATATGGGACTAGGGTAACTCACTTGGGGTCAGGGAGTACTAATAAAGGGGCTAGGGCAATCACTTGGGGTCAGGGAGTAATTATATGGGACTTGGGTAACTCACTTGGGTTCAGGGAGTACTTATATGGGACTAGGGTAACTCGCTTTAGGTCAGGAAGTACATATATAATACTAGAGTAACTCAATGGGTGGTCAGGGAGTACTTATATGGAAACAGGGAAACCCACTTGGGGTTAGGGTGTACTTATAAAGGGGCTAGGGTAACTCATTTGGGGTCAGGGAGTACTTATTTGGGCCTAGGGTAACTCACTTAGGGTCAGGGAGTACTTATATGGGACTAGGGTAACTCACTTGGGGTCAGGGTGTCCTTCTATAGGAGCTAAAGTAACTCACTTGGGGACATGGAGTAGTTATAAATGGGCTAGGGTAACTCACTTGGGGTGAGGGAGTACTTATAAAGGCGCTAGGTAACTCATTTGGGGTCAGGGAGTACTTATATGGGACAAGGGTACATCACTTGGGGTCAGGGAGTACTTATATGATACTAGGGTAACTCACTTGGGGTCAGGGAGTACTTATATGGGACTAGGGTAACTCACTTGGGGTCAGGGAGTACTTATATGCGACTAGGGTAACTCACTTAGGGTCACGGAGTACTTATATAGGACTAGTGTAACTCACTTGTGGTCAGGGAGAAATTCTATAGGAGCTAAAGTAACTCACTAGGGGTCAGGGAGTACTTATATGGGACTAGGGTAACTCATTTAGGGCAGGGAGTACTTATTTGGGACTAGGGTAACTCACTTTGGGTCAGGGAGTACTTATATGGGACTAGGGTAACTCACTTGGGGTCAGGGATTACTTATAAAGGGGCTAGGGTAACTTACTTGGGGTCAGGGAGTACTTATATAGGACTTGGGTAACTCACTTGGGTTCAGGGAGTACTTTTATGGGACTAGGGTATCTCGCTTTAAGTCAGGAAGTACTTATATGGTACTAGGGTAACTCACTTGGTGGTCAGGGAGTACTTATATGGAACCAGGGTAACCCACTTGGGGTCAGGGAGTACTTATAAAGGGGCTAGGGTAACTCACTTGGGGTCAGGGAGTACTTATATGGGACTTGGGTAACACACTTGGGTTCAGGGAGTACTTATATGGGACAAGGGTAACTTGCTTTAGGTCAGTGATTAATTATATAATACTAGGGTAACTCACTGGGTGGTCAGGGAGTACTTATATGGAACCAGGTTAACCCACTTGGGGTCAGGGAGTACTTATAAAGGGGCTACGGTAACTCATTTGGGGTCAGGTAGTACTTATATGGCCTAGGGTAACTCACTTAGGGTCAGGGAGTACTTATTAGGGACTAGGGTAACTCACTTGGGGTCAGGGTGTACTTCTATAGGAGGTAAAGTAACTCACTTGGGGTCAGGGAGTACTTATATTGGACTAGGGTAACTCATTTAGAGCAGGGAGTACTTATTTGGTACTAGGGTAACTCACTTGGAGTCAGGGAGTACTTATATGGGACTAGGGTAACTCACTTGGGGTCAGGGAGTACTTATATAGGGGGTAGGGTAACTCATTTGGGGTCAGGCAGTACTTATATGGGACTAGGGTAACTCACTTGGGGTCAGGGTGTACTTCTATAGGAGGTAAAGTAACTCACTTGGGGTCAGGGAGTACTTATATGGGACTAGGGTAACTCATTTAGAGCAGGGAGTACTTATTTGGTACTAGGGTAACTCACTTGGGGTCAGGGAGTAATTATATGGGACTTGGGTAACTCACTTGGGTTCAGGGAGTACTTATATGGGACTAGGGTAACTCGCTTTAGGTCAGGAAGTACATATATAATACTAGAGTAACTCAATGGGTGGTCAGGGAGTACTTATATGGAACCAGGGAAACCCACTTGGGGTTAGGGTGTACTTATAAAGGGGCTAGGGTAACTCATTTGGGGTCAGGGAGTACTTATATGGGCCTAGGGTAACTCACTTAGGGTCAGGGAGTACTTATATGGGACTAGGGTAACTCACTTGGGGTCAGGGTGTACTTATATAGGAGCTAAAGTGATTCACTTGGGGTCAGGGAGTACTTATATGGTACTAGGGTAACTTACTTGGTCGTCAGGGGGTACATATATGGAACCAGGGTAACCCACTTGGGGTCAGGGAGTACTTATAAAGGGGCTAGGGTAACTCACTTGGGGTCAGGGAGTATTTATAAAAGGGCTAGGGTAACTCACTTGGGGTAGGGAGTACTTAAATGGGACTAGGGTAACTCACTTGGGGTCAGGGATTACTTATAAAGGGGCTAGGGTAACTCACTTGTGGTCAGGGAGTACTTATATAGGAGCTAAAGTGACTCACTTGGGGTCAGGGAGTAATTATATGGGTCTAGGGTACATCATTTGGGGTCAGGGAGTACTTATATAGGAGCTAAAGTGATTCACTTGGGGTCAGGGAGTACTTATATGGGACTAGGGTAACTCACTTGGGGTCAGGGAGTACTAATAAAGGGGCTAGGGTAACTCACTTGGGGTCAGGGAGTAATTATATGGGACTTGGGTAACTCACTTGGGTTCAGGGAGTACTTATATGGGACTAGGGTAACTCATTTAGGGCAGGGATTACTTATTTGGGACTAGGGTAACTCACTTGGGGTCAGGGATTACTTATAAAGGGGCTAGGGTAACTCACTTGTGGTCAGGGAGTACTTATATAGGAGCTAAAGTGACTCACTTGGGGTCAGGGAGTAATTATATGGGTCTAGGGTACATCATTTGGGGTCAGGGAGTACTTATATAGGAGCTAAAGTGATTCACTTGGGGTCAGGGAGTACTTATATGGGACTAGGGTAACTCACTTGGGGTCAGGGAGTACTAATAAAGGGGCTAGGGTAACTCACTTGGGGTCAGGGAGTAATTATATGGGACTAGGGTAACTCACTTGGGGTCAGGGTGTATTTATAAAAGGGCTAGGGTAACTCACTTGGGGTAGGGAGTACTTATATGGGACTAGGGTAACTCACTTGGGTTCAGGGATTACTTATATGGAACTAGGGTAACTCACTTGGGGTCAGGGAGTACTTCTATAGGAGCTAAAGTAACTCACTTCGGGTCAGGGAGTACTTATATGGGACTAGGGTAACTCATTTAGAGCAGGGAGTACTTATAAAGGGGCTAGGGTAACTCAATTTGGGGTCAGGGAGTTCTTATATAGGACTAGGGTACCATACTTGGGGTCAGGGAGTACTTATAAAGGGGCTAGGGCAACTCACTTGGGGTCAGGGAGTACTTATAAAAGGGCTAGGGTAACTCACTTGGGGTATTGAGTACTTATATGGGACTAGGGTAACTCACTTGGGTTCAGGGAGTACTTATATGGGACTAGGGTAACTCGCTTTAGGTCAGGAAGTACTTATATGGTACTAGGGTAACTTACTTGGTCGTCAGGGGGTACATATATGGAACCAGGGTAACCCACTTGGGGTCAGGGAGTACTTATAAAGGGGCTAGGGTAACTCACTTGGGGTCAGGGAGTACTTATATGGGACTAGGGTAACTCATTTGGGGTCAGGGAGTACTTAAATGGGACTAGGGTAACTCACTTGGGATCAGGGATTACTTATAAAGGGGCTAAGGTAACTCACTTGGGGTCAGGGAGTACTTATAAAGGGGCTAGGGTAACTCACTTGTGGTCAGGGAGTACTTATATAGGAGCTAAAGTGACTCACTTGGGGTCAGGGAGTAATTATATGGGACTAGGGTACATCACTTGGGGTCAGGGAGTACTTATATAGGAGCTAAAGTGATTCACTTGGGGTCAGGGAGTACTTATATGGGACTAGGGTAACTCACTTGGGGTCAGGGAGTACTAATAAAGGGGCTAGGGTAACTCACTTGGGGTCAGGGTGTAATTATATGGGACTTGGGTAACTCACTTGGGTTCAGGGAGTACTTATATGGGACTAGGGTAACTCATTTAGGGCAGGGATTACTTATTTGGGACTAGGGTAACTCACTTGGGGTCAGGGAGTACTTATATAGGGGGTAGGGTAACTCATTTGGGGTCAGGCAGTACTTATATTGGACTAGGGTAACTCACTTGGGGTCAGGGAGTATTTATAAAAGGGCTAGGGTAACTCACTTGGGGTAGGGAGTACTTATATGGGACTAGGGTAACTCACTTGGGTTCAGGGATTACTTATATGGGACTAGGGTAACTCACTTGGGGTCAGGGAGTACTTCTATAGGAGCTAAAGTGACTCACTTGGGGTCAGGGAGTAATTATATGGGACTAGGGTACATCACTTGGGGTCAGGGAGTACTTATATAGGAGCTAAAGTGATTCACTTGGGGTCAGGGAGTACTTATATGGGACTAGGGTAACTCACTTGGGGTCAGGGAGTACTAATAAAGGGGCTAGGGTAACTCACTTGGGGTCAGGGAGTAATTATATGGGACTTGGGTAACTCACTTGGGTTCAGGGAGTACTTATATGGGACTAGGGTAACTCATTTAGGGCAGGGATTACTTATTTGGGACTAGGGTAACTCACTTGGGGTCAGGGAGTACTTATATAGGGGGTAGGGTAACTCATTTGGGGTCAGGCAGTACTTATATTGGACTAGGGTAACTCACTTGGGGTCAGGGAGTATTTATAAAAGGGCTAGGGTAACTCACTTGGGGTAGGGAGTACTTATATGGGACTAGGGTAACTCACTTGGGTTCAGGGATTACTTATATGGGACTAGGGTAACTCACTTGGGGTCAGGGAGTACTTCTATAGGAGCTAAAGTAACTCACTTCGGGTCAGGGAGTACTTATATGGGACTAGGGTAACTCATTTAGGGCAGGGAGTACTTATAAAGGGGCTAGGGTAACTCAATTTGGGGTCAGGGAGTACTTATATAGGACTAGGGTACCATACTTGGGGTCAGGGAGTACTTATAAAGGGGCTAGGGCAACTCACTTGGGGTCAGGGAGTACTTATAAAAGGGCTAGGGTAACTCACTTGGGGTATTGAGTACTTATATGGGACTAGGGTAACTCACTTGGGTTCAGGGAGTACTTATATGGGACTAGGGTAACTCGCTTTAGGTCAGGGAGTACTTATATGGTACTAGGGTAACTTACTTGGTCGTCAGGGGGTACATATATGGAACCAGGGTAACCCACTTGGGGTCAGGGAGTACTTATAAAGGGGCTAGGGTAACTCACTTGGGGTCAGGGAGTACTTATATGGGACTAGGGTAACTCTCTTGGGGTCAGGGAGTACTTATATGGGACTAGGGTAACTCACTTGGGATCAGGTAGTACTTATATAGGGGGTAGGGTAACTCACTTGGGGTCAGGGAGTACTTCTTTAGGAGCTAAAGTAACTCACTTGGGGTCAGGGAGTACTTATATGGGACTAGGGTAACTCACTTGGGGTCAGGGAGTACTTATATGGGACTAGGGTAACTCACTTGGGGTCAGGTAGTACTTATATAGGGGGTAGGGTAACTCACTTGGGGTCAGGGAGTACTTATATGGGACTAGGGTAACTCACTTGGGGTCAGGGAGTACTTATATGCGACTAGGGTAACTCACTTAGGGTCACGGAGTACTTATATAGGACTAGGGTAACTCACTTGGGGTCAGGGAGTACTTATATGGGACTAGGGTAACTCATTTAGGGCAGGGAGTACTTTTATGGGACTAGGGTACCTCACTTGGGGTCAGGGCGTACTTATATAGGGGGTAGGGTAACTCACTTGGGGTCAGGGAGTACTTATATGGGACTAGGGTAACTCATTTAGGGCAGGGAGTACTTATTTGGGACTAGGGTAATTCACTTGGAGTCAGGGAGTACTTATATGGGACTAGGGTAACTCACATGGGGTCAGGGATTACTTATAAAGGGGCTAGGGTAACTCACTTGGGGTCAGGGAGTACTTATATAGGACTTGGGTAACTCACTTGGGTTCAGGGAGTACTTTTATGGGACTAGGGTAACTCGCTTTAGGTCAGGAAGTACTTATATAATACTAGGGTAACTCACTTGGGGTCAGGGAGTACTTATATAGGAGCTAAAGTGATTCACAAGGGTCAGGGAGTACTTATATGGGACTAGAGTAACTCACTTGGGGTCAGGGAGTACTTATAAAGGGGCTAGGGTTACTCATTTGGGGTCAGGGAGTACTTATATGGGACTAGGGTAACTCACTTGGGGAAAGGGAGTACTTATAAAGGGGCTAGGGTAACTCACTTGTTGTCAGGGAGTACTTATAAAGGGGGTAGGGCAACTCACTTGGGGTCAGGGAGTACTTATATGGGACAAGGGTAACTCACTTGGGGTCAGGGAGTACTTTTATAGGAGCGAAAGTAACTCACTTGGGGTCAGGGAGTACTTATATGGGACTAGGGTAACTCATTTGCGGTCAGAGAGTACTTATATGGGACTGGGGTAACTCACTTGGGGTCAGGGAGTACTTATAAAGGGGCTAGGGTAACTCATTTGGGGTCAGGTAGTACTTATATGGGACTAGGTACCTCACTTGGGGTCAGGGAGTACATCTATAGGAGCTAAAGTAACTCACTTGGGGTCAGGGAGTACTTATATGGAACTAGGGTAACTCACTTGGGGTCAGGGAGTACATCTATAGGAGCTAAAGTAACTCACTAGGGGTCAGGGAGTACTTATATGGGACTAGGGTAACTCACTTGGGGTCAGGGAGTACTTCTATAGGAGCTAAAGTGATTCACTTGGGATCAGGGAGTACTTATATAGGGGGTAGGGTAACTCATTTGGGGTCAGGGAGTACTTATAAAGGGGCTAGGGCAACTCACTTGGGGTCAGGGAGTATTTATAAAAGGGCCAGGGTAACTCACTTGGGGTAGGGAGTACTTATATGGGACTAGGGTAACTCACTTGGGTTCAGGGAGTACTTATATGGGACTAGGGTAACTCGCTTTAGGTCAGGGAGTACTTATATGGTACTAGGGTAACTCACTTGGTCGTCAGGGGGTACATATATGGAACCAGGGTAACCCACTTGGGGTCAGGGAGTACTTATATAGGACTAGGGTACCATACTTGGGGTCAGGGAGTACTTATAAAAGGGCTAGGTTAACTCACTTGGGGTCAGGGAGTACTTATATGGGACTAGGGTAACTCACTTGGGGTCAGGGATTACTTATATGCGACTAGGGTAACTCACTTGGGGTCAGGGAGTACTTATATGATACTAGGGTAACTCACTTGGGGTCAGGGAGTACTTATATGGGACTAGGGTAACTCACTTGGGGTCAGGGAGTACTTCTATAGGAGCTAAAGTGATTCACTTGGGGTCAGGGAGTACTTATATAGGAGGTAGGGTAACTCATTTGGGGTCAGGGAGTACTTATATGGGACTAGGGTACATCACTTGGGGTCAGGGAGTACTTATAAAGGGGCTAGGGCAACTCACTTGGGGTCAGGGTGTATTTATAAAAGGGCCAGGGTAACTCACTTGGGGTAGGGAGTACTTATTAGGGACTAGGGTAACTCACTTGGGTTCAGGGAGTACTTATATGGGACTAGGGTAACTCACTTGGGTTCAGGGATTACTTATATGGGACTAGGGTAACTCACTTGGGGTCAGGGAGTACTTCTATAGGAGCTAAAGTAACTCACTTCGGGTCAGGGAGTACTTATATGGGACTAGGGTAACTCATTTAGGGCAGGGAGTACTTATAAAGGGGCTAGGGTAACTCAATTTGGGGTCAGGGAGTACTTATATAGGACTAGGGTACCATACTTGGGGTCAGGGAGTACTTATAAAGGGGCTAGGGCAACTCACTTGGGGTCAGGGAGTACTTATAAAAGGGCTAGGGTAACTCACTTGGGGTATTGAGTACTTATATGGGACTAGGGTAACTCACTTGGGTTCAGGGAGTACTTATATGGGACTAGGGTAACTCGCTTTAGGTCAGGGAGTACTTATATGGTACTAGGGTAACTTACTTGGTCGTCAGGGGGTACATATATGGAACCAGGGTAACCCACTTGGGGTCAGGGAGTACTTATAAAGGGGCTAGGGTAACTCACTTGGGGTCAGGGAGTACTTATATGGGACTAGGGTAACTCTCTTGGGGTCAGGGAGTACTTATATGGGACTAGGGTAACTCACTTGGGATCAGGTAGTACTTATATAGGGGGTAGGGTAACTCACTTGGGGTCAGGGAGTACTTCTTTAGGAGCTAAAGTAACTCACTTGGGGTCAGGGAGTACTTATATGGGACTAGGGTAACTCACTTGGGGTCAGGGAGTACTTATATGGGACTAGGGTAACTCACTTGGGGTCAGGTAGTACTTATATAGGGGGTAGGGTAACTCACTTGGGGTCAGGGAGTACTTATATGGGACTAGGGTAACTCACTTGGGGTCAGGGAGTACTTATATGCGACTAGGGTAACTCACTTAGGGTCACGGAGTACTTATATAGGACTAGGGTAACTCACTTGGGGTCAGGGAGTACTTATATGGGACTAGGGTAACTCATTTAGGGCAGGGAGTACTTTTATGGGACTAGGGTACCTCACTTGGGGTCAGGGCGTACTTATATAGGGGGTAGGGTAACTCACTTGGGGTCAGGGAGTACTTATATGGGACTAGGGTAACTCATTTAGGGCAGGGAGTACTTATTTGGGACTAGGGTAATTCACTTGGAGTCAGGGAGTACTTATATGGGACTAGGGTAACTCACATGGGGTCAGGGATTACTTATAAAGGGGCTAGGGTAACTCACTTGGGGTCAGGGAGTACTTATATAGGACTTGGGTAACTCACTTGGGTTCAGGGAGTACTTTTATGGGACTAGGGTAACTCGCTTTAGGTCAGGAAGTACTTATATAATACTAGGGTAACTCACTTGGGGTCAGGGAGTACTTATATAGGAGCTAAAGTGATTCACAAGGGTCAGGGAGTACTTATATGGGACTAGAGTAACTCACTTGGGGTCAGGGAGTACTTATAAAGGGGCTAGGGTTACTCATTTGGGGTCAGGGAGTACTTATATGGGACTAGGGTAACTCACTTGGGGAAAGGGAGTACTTATAAAGGGGCTAGGGTAACTCACTTGTTGTCAGGGAGTACTTATAAAGGGGGTAGGGCAACTCACTTGGGGTCAGGGAGTACTTATATGGGACAAGGGTAACTCACTTGGGGTCAGGGAGTACTTTTATAGGAGCGAAAGTAACTCACTTGGGGTCAGGGAGTACTTATATGGGACTAGGGTAACTCATTTGCGGTCAGAGAGTACTTATATGGGACTGGGGTAACTCACTTGGGGTCAGGGAGTACTTATAAAGGGGCTAGGGTAACTCATTTGGGGTCAGGTAGTACTTATATGGGACTAGGTACCTCACTTGGGGTCAGGGAGTACATCTATAGGAGCTAAAGTAACTCACTTGGGGTCAGGGAGTACTTATATGGAACTAGGGTAACTCACTTGGGGTCAGGGAGTACATCTATAGGAGCTAAAGTAACTCACTAGGGGTCAGGGAGTACTTATATGGGACTAGGGTAACTCACTTGGGGTCAGGGAGTACTTCTATAGGAGCTAAAGTGATTCACTTGGGATCAGGGAGTACTTATATAGGGGGTAGGGTAACTCATTTGGGGTCAGGGAGTACTTATAAAGGGGCTAGGGCAACTCACTTGGGGTCAGGGAGTATTTATAAAAGGGCCAGGGTAACTCACTTGGGGTAGGGAGTACTTATATGGGACTAGGGTAACTCACTTGGGTTCAGGGAGTACTTATATGGGACTAGGGTAACTCGCTTTAGGTCAGGGAGTACTTATATGGTACTAGGGTAACTCACTTGGTCGTCAGGGGGTACATATATGGAACCAGGGTAACCCACTTGGGGTCAGGGAGTACTTATATAGGACTAGGGTACCATACTTGGGGTCAGGGAGTACTTATAAAAGGGCTAGGTTAACTCACTTGGGGTCAGGGAGTACTTATATGGGACTAGGGTAACTCACTTGGGGTCAGGGATTACTTATATGCGACTAGGGTAACTCACTTGGGGTCAGGGAGTACTTATATGATACTAGGGTAACTCACTTGGGGTCAGGGAGTACTTATATGGGACTAGGGTAACTCACTTGGGGTCAGGGAGTACTTCTATAGGAGCTAAAGTGATTCACTTGGGGTCAGGGAGTACTTATATAGGAGGTAGGGTAACTCATTTGGGGTCAGGGAGTACTTATATGGGACTAGGGTACATCACTTGGGGTCAGGGAGTACTTATAAAGGGGCTAGGGCAACTCACTTGGGGTCAGGGTGTATTTATAAAAGGGCCAGGGTAACTCACTTGGGGTAGGGAGTACTTATTAGGGACTAGGGTAACTCACTTGGGTTCAGGGATTACTTATATGGGACTAGGGTAACTCGCTTTAGGTCAGGGAGTACTTATATGGTACTAGGGTAACTCACTTGGTCGTCAGGGGGTACATATATGGAACCAGGGTAACCCACTTGGGGTCAGGGAGTACTTATATAGGACTAGGGTACCATACTTGGGGTCAGGGAGTACTTATAAAGGGGCTAGGGCAACTCACTTGGGGTCAGGGAGTACTTATATGGGACTAGGGTAACTCACTTGGCGTCAGGGAGTACTTATATGCGACTAAGGTAACTCACTTGGGGTCAGGGAGTACTTATATGATACTAGGGTAACTCACTTGGGGTCAGGGAGTACTTATATGGGACTAGGGTAACTCACTTGGGGTCAGGGAGTACTTCTATAGGAGCTAAAGTGATTCACTTGGGGTCAGGGAGTACTTATATAGGGGGTAGGGTAACTCATTTGGGGTCAGGGAGTACTTATATGGGACTAGGGTACATCACTTGGGGTCAGGGAGTACTTATATAGGAGCTAAAGTGATTCACTTGGGGTCAGGGAGTACTTATATGGGACTAGGGTAACTCACTAGGGGTCAGGGAGTACTTATATAGGACTAGGGTACCATACTTGGGGTCAGGGAGTACTTATAAAGGGGCTAGGGCAACTCACTTGGGGTCAGGGAGTACTTATATGATACTAGGGTAACTCACTTGGGGTCAGGGAGTACTTATATGCTACTAGGGTAACTCATTTAGGGTCACGGAGTACGTATATGGAACTAGGGTAACTCACTTGGGGTCAGGGAGTACATCTATAGGAGCTAAAGTGATTCACTTGGGATCAGGGAGTACTTATATAGGGGGTAGGGTAACTCATTTGGGGTCAGGGAGTACTTATAAAGGGGCCAGGGCAACTCACTTGGGGTCAGGGAGTATTTATAAAAGGGCCAGGGTAACTCACTTGGGGTAGGGAGTACTTATATGGGACTAGGGTAACTCACTTGGGTTCAGGGAGTACTTATATGGGACTAGGGTAACTCGCTTTAGGTCAGGGAGTACTTATATGGTACTAGGGTAACTCACTTGGTCGTCAGGGGGTACATATATGGAACCAGGGTAACCCACTTGGGGTCAGGGAGTACTTATATAGGACTAGGGTACCATACTTGGGGTCAGGGAGTACTTATATGCGACTAGGGTAACTCACTTGGGGTCAGGGAGTACTTATATGATACTAGGGTAACTCACTTGGGGTCAGGGAGTACTTATATGGGACTAGGGTAACTCACTTGGGGTCAGGGAGTACTTCTATAGGAGCTAAAGTGATTCACTTGGGGTCAGGGAGTACTTATATAGGAGGTAGGGTAACTCATTTGGGGTCAGGGAGTACTTATATGGGACTAGGGTACATCACTTGGGGTCAGGGAGTACTTATATAGGAGCTAAAGTGATTCACTTGGGGTCAGGGAGTACTTATAAAGGGGCTAGGGCAACTCACTTGGGGTCAGGGTGTATTTATAAAAGGGCCAGGGTAACTCACTTGGGGTAGGGAGTACTTATTAGGGACTAGGGTAACTCACTTGGGTTCAGGGATTACTTATATGGGACTAGGGTAACTCGCTTTAGGTCAGGGAGTACTTATATGGTACTAGGGTAACTCACTTGGTCGTCAGGGGGAAATATATGGAACCAGGGTAACCCACTTGGGGTCAGGGAGTACTTATATAGGACTAGGGTACCATACTTGGGGTCAGGGAGTACTTATAAAGGGGCTAGGGCAACTCACTTGGGGTCAGGGAGTACTTATATGGGACTAGGGTAACTCACTTGGGGTCAGGGAGTACTTATATGCGACTAGAATAACTCACTTGGGGTCAGGGAGTACTTATATGCTACTAGGGTAACTCACTTAGGGTCACGGAGTTCTTATATGGAACTAGGGTAACTCACTTGGGGTCAGGGAGTACATCTATAGGAGCTAAAGTAACTCACTTGGGGTCAGGGAGTACTTATATAGGAGCTAAAGTGATTCACTTGGGGTCAGGGAGTACTTATATGGGACTAGGGTAACTCACTAGGGGTCAGGGAGTACTTATATGCGACTAGGGTAACTCACTTGGGGTCAGGGAGTACTTATATAGGACTAGGGTACCATACTTGGGGTCAGGGAGTACTTATATAGGACTAGGGTACCATACTTGGGGTCAGGGAGTACTTATAAAGGGGCTAGGGCAACTCACTTGGGGTCAGGGAGTACTTATATGATACTAGGGTAACTCACTTGGGGTCAGGGAGTACTTATATGCGACTAGGGTAACTCACTTGGGGTCAGGGAGTACTTATATGATACTAGGGTAACTCACTTGGGGTCAGGGAGTACTTATATGCTACTAGGGTAACTCACTTAGGGTCACGGAGTACGTATATGGAACTAGGGTAACTCACTTGGGGTCAGGGAGTACATCTATAGGAGCTAAAGTAACTCACTTTGGGTCAGGGAGTACTTCTATAGGAGCTAAAGTGATCACTTGGGGACAGGGAGTACTTATATGCGACTAGGGTAACTCACTTGGGGTCAGGGAGTACTTATATAGGACTAGGGTACCATACTTGGGGTCAGGGAGTACTTATATAGGACTAGGGTACCATACTTGGGGTCAGGGAGTACTTATAAAGGGGCTAGGGCAACTCACTTGGGGTCAGGGAGTACTTATATGATACTAGGGTAACTCACTTGGGGTCAGGGAGTACTTATATGCGACTAGGGTAACTCACTTGGGGTCAGGGAGTACTTATATGATACTAGGGTAACTCACTTGGGGTCAGGGAGTACTTATATGCTACTAGGGTAACTCACTTAGGGTCACGGAGTACGTATATGGAACTAGGGTAACTCACTTGGGGTCAGGGAGTACATCTATAGGAGCTTAAGTAACTCACTTGGGGTCAGGGAGTACTTATATGGGACTAGGGTAATTTACTTGGGGTCAGGGAGTACTTCTATAGGAGCTAAAGTGATTCACTTGGGATCAGGGAGTACTTATATAGGGGGTAGGGTAACTCATTTGGGGTCAGGGAGTACGTATAAAGGGGCTAGGGCAACTCACTTGGAGTCAGGGAGTATTTATAAAAGGGCCAGGGTAACTCACTTGGGGTAGGGAGTACTTATATGGGACTAGGGTAACTCACTTGGGTTCAGGGAGTACTTATATGGGACTAGGGTAACTCGCTTTAGGTCAGGGAGTACTTATATGGTACTAGGGTAACTCACTTGGTCGTCAGGGGGTACATATATGGAACCAGGGTAACCCACTTGGGGTCAGGGAGTACTTATATAGGACTAGGGTACCATACTTGGGGTCAGGGAGTACTTATATGCGACTAGGGTAACTCACTTGGGGTCAGGGAGTACTTATATGATACTAGGGTAACTCACTTGGGGTCAGGGAGTACTTATATGGGACTAGGGTAACTCACTTGGGGTCAGGGAGTACTTCTATAGGAGCTAAAGTGATTCACTTGGGGTCAGGGAGTACTTATATAGGAGGTAGGGTAACTCATTTGGGGTCAGGGAGTACTTATATGGGACTAGGGTACATCACTTGGGGTCAGGGAGTACTTATATAGGAGCTAAAGTGATTCACTTGGGGTCAGGGAGTACTTATAAAGGGGCTAGGGCAACTCACTTGGGGTCAGGGTGTATTTATAAAAGGGCCAGGGTAACTCACTTGGGGTAGGGAGTACTTATTAGGGACTAGGGTAACTCACTTGGGTTCAGGGATTACTTATATGGGACTAGGTTAACTCGCTTTAGGTCAGGGAGTACTTATATGGTACTAGGGTAACTCACTTGGTCGTCAGGGGAAAATATATGGAACCAGGGTAACCCACTTGGGGTCAGGGAGTACTTATATAGGACTAGGGTACCATACTTGGGGTCAGGGAGTACTTATAAAGGGGCTAGGGCAACTCACTTGGGGTCAGGGAGTACTTATATGGGACTAGGGTAACTCACTTGGGGTCAGGGAGTACTTCTATAGGAGCTAAAGTGATTCACTTGGGGTCAGGGAGTACTTATATAGGAGGTAGGGTAACTCATTTAGGGTCAGGGAGTACTTATATGGGACTAGGGTACATCACTTGGGGTCAGGGAGTACTAATAAAGGGGCTAGGGTAAATCACTTGGGGACAGGGAGTAATTATATGGGACTTGGGTAACTCACTTGGGTTCAGGGAGTACTTATATGGGACTAGGGTAACTCGCTTTAGGTCAGGAAGTACATATATAATACTAGAGTAACTCAATGGGTGGTCAGGGAGTACTTATATGGAACCAGGGAAACCCACTTGGGGTTAGGGTGTACTTATAAAGTGGCTAGGGTAACTCATTTGGGGTCAGGGAGTACTTATATGGGCCTAGGGTAACTCACTTAGGGTCAGGGAGTACTTATATGGGACTAGGGTAACTCACTTGGGGTCAGGGTGTACTTATATAGGAGCTAAAGTGATTCACTTGGGGTCAGGGAGTACTTATATGGTACTAGGGTAACTTACTTGGTCGTCAGGGGGTACATATATGGAACCAGGGTAACCCACTTGGGGTCAGGGAGTACTTATAAAGGGGCTAGGGTAACTCACTTGGGGTCAGGGAGTACTTATATGGGACTAGGGTAACTCATTTGGGGTCAGGGAGTACTTAAATGGGACTAGGGTAACTCACTTGGGGTCAGGGATTACTTATAAAGGGGCTAGGGTAACTCATTTGGGGTCAGGTAGTACTTATATGGGACTAGGGTACCTCACTTGGGGTCAGGGAGTACTTATATGGGACTAGGGTAACTCACTTGGGGAAAGGGAGTACTTATAAAGGGGCTAGGGTAACTCACTTGTGGGCAGGGAGTACTTATATAGGAGCTAAAGTGACTCACTTGGGGTCAGGGAGTACTTATATGGGACTAGGGTAAATCATTTGGGGTATGGGAGTACTTAAATGGGACTAGGGTAACTCACTTGGGGTCAGGGATTACTTATATGGGACTAGGGTAACTCACTTGGGGTCAGGGAGTACTTATATAAGGGGTAGGGTAACTCATTTGGGGTCAGGGAGTACTTCTATAGGAGCTAAAGTAACTCACTTGGGGTCAGGGATTACTTATATGGGACTAGGGTAACTCATTTAGGGCAGGGAGTACTTATTTGGGACTAGGGTAACTCACTTGGGGTCAGGGAGTACTTATATAGGAGCTAAAGTGATTCACTTGGGGTCAGGGAGTACTTATAAAGGGGCTAGGGCAACTCACTTGGGGTCAGGGTGTATTTATAAAAGGGCCAGGGTAACTCACTTGGGGTAGGGAGTACTTATTAGGGACTAGGGTAACTCACTTGGGTTCAGGGATTACTTATATGGGACTAGGTTAACTCGCTTTAGGTCAGGGAGTACTTATATGGTACTAGGGTAACTCACTTGGTCGTCAGGGGAAAATATATGGAACCAGGGTAACCCACTTTGGGTCAGGGAGTACTTATATAGGACTAGGGTACCATACTTGGGGTCAGGGAGTACTTATAAAGGGGCTAGGGCAACTCACTTGGGGTCAGGGAGTACTTATATGGGACTAGGGTAACTCACTTGGGGTCAGGGAGTACTTCTATAGGAGCTAAAGTGATTCACTTGGGGTCAGGGAGTACTTATATAGGAGGTAGGGTAACTCATTTAGGGTCAGGGAGTACTTATATGGGACTAGGGTACATCACTTGGGGTCAGGGAGTACTAATAAAGGGGCTAGGGTAAATCACTTGGGGTCAGGGAGTAATTATATGGGACTTGGGTAACTCACTTGGGTTCAGGGAGTACTTATATGGGACTAGGGTAACTCGCTTTAGGTCAGGAAGTACATATATAATACTAGAGTAACTCAATGGGTGGTCAGGGAGTACTTATATGGAACCAGGGAAACCCACTTGGGGTTAGGGTGTACTTATAAAGGGGCTAGGGTAACTCATTTGGGGTCAGGGAGTACTTATATGGGCCTAGGGTAACTCACTTAGGGTCAGGGAGTACTTATATGGGACTAGGGTAACTCACTTGGGGTCAGGGTGTACTTATATAGGAGCTAAAGTGATTCACTTGGGGTCAGGGAGTACTTATATGGTACTAGGGTAACTTACTTGGTCGTCAGGGGGTACATATATGGAACCAGGGTAACCCACTTGGGGTCAGGGAGTACTTATAAAGGGGCTAGGGTAACTCACTTGGGGTCAGGGAGTACTTATATGGGACTAGGGTAACTCATTTGGGGTCAGGGAGTACTTAAATGGGACTAGGGTAACTCACTTGGGGTCAGGGATTACTTATAAAGGGGCTAGGGTAACTCATTTGGGGTCAGGTAGTACTTATATGGGACTAGGGTACCTCACTTGGGGTCAGGGAGTACTTATATGGGACTAGGGTAACTCACTTGGGGAAATGGAGTACTTATAAAGGGGCTAGGGTAACTCACTTGTGGGCAGGGAGTACTTATATAGGAGCTAAAGTGACTCACTTGGGGTCAGGGAGTACTTATATGGGACTAGGGTAAATCATTTGGGGTATGGGAGTACTTAAATGGGACTAGGGTAACTCACTTGGGGTCAGGGATTACTTATATGGGACTAGGGTAACTCACTTGGGGTCAGGGAGTACTTATATAAGGGGTAGGGTAACTCATTTGGGGTCAGGGAGTACTTCTATAGGAGCTAAAGTAACTCACTTGGGGTCAGGGATTACTTATATGGGACTAGGGTAACTCATTTAGGGCAGGGAGTACTTATTTGGGACTAGGGTAACTCACTTGGGGTCAGGGAGTACTTATATGGGACTAGGGTAACTCACTTGGGGTCAGGGAGTACTTATAAAAGGGCTAGGGTAACTCACTTGGGGCAGGGCGTACTTATTTGGGACTAGGGTAACTCACTTGGGTTCAGGGAGTACTTATATGGGACTAGGGTAACTCACTTGGTGGTCAGGGGGTACATATATGGAACCAGGTTAACCCACTTGAGGTCAGGGAGTACTTATATGCGACTAGGGTAACTCACTTATGGTCAGGGAGTACTTATATGCGACTAGGGTAACACACTTGGGGTCAGGTAGTACTTATATAGGGTGTAGGGTAACTCATTTGGGGCCAGGGAGTACTTATATGGGACTAGGGTAACTCACTTGGGGTCAGGGAGTACTTATAAAAGGGCTAGAGTAACTCACTTGGGGTAGGGAGTACTTATATGGGACTAGGGTAACTCACTTGGGTTCAGGGAGTACTTATATGGGACTAGGGTAACTCACTTGGTGGTCAGGGGGTACATATATGGAACCAGGTTAACCCACTTGGGGTCAGGGAGTACTTATAAAGGGGCTAGGGTAACTCAATTTGGGGTCAGGGAGTACTTATAAAGGGGCTAGGGCAACTCACTTGGGGTCAGGGAGTACTTATATGGGAATGGGGTAACTCACTTGGGGTATTGAGTACTTATATGGGACTAGGGTAACTCACTTGGGTTCAGGGAGTACTTATATGGGACTAGGGTAACTCGCTTTAGGTCAGGGAGTACTTAAATGGGACTAGGGTAACTCACTTGGGGTCAGGGATTACTTATAAAGGGGCTAAGGTAACTCACTTGGGGTCAGGGAGTACTTATAAAGGGGCTAGGGTAACTCACTTGTGGTCAGGGAGTACTTATATAGGAGCTAAAGTGACTCACTTGGGGTCAGGGAGTAATTATATGGGACTAGGGTACATCACTTGGGGTCAGGGAGTACTTATATAGGAGCTAAAGTGATTCACTTGGGGTCAGGGAGTACTTATATGGGACTAGGGTAACTCACTTGGGGTCAGGGAGTACTAATAAAGGGGCTAGGGTAACTCACTTGGGGTCAGGGAGTAATTATATGGGACTTGGGTAACTCACTTGGGTTCAGGGAGTACTTATATGGGACTAGGGTAACTCATTTAGGGCAGGGATTACTTATTTGGGACTAGGGTAACTCACTTGGGGTCAGGGAGTACTTATATAGGGGGTAGGGTAATTCATTTGGGGTCAGGCAGTACTTATATTGGACTAGGGTAACTCACTTGGGGTCAGGGAGTATTTATAAAAGGGCTAGGGTAACTCACTTGGGGTAGGGAGTACTTATATGGGACTAGGGTAACTCACTTGGGTTCAGGGATTACTTATATGGGACTAAGGTAACTTACTTGGGGTCAGGGAGTACTTCTATAGGAGCTAAAGTGACTCACTTGGGGTCAGGGAGTAATTATATGGGACTAGGGTACATCACTTGGGGTCAGGGAGTACTTATATAGGAGCTAAAGTGATTCACTTGGGGTCAGGGAGTACTTATATGGGACTAGGGTAACTCACTTGGGGTCAGGGAGTACTAATAAAGGGGCTAGGGTAACTCACTTGGGGTCAGGGAGTAATTATATGGGACTTGGGTAACTCACTTGGGTTCAGGGAGTACTTATATGGGACTAGGGTAACTCATTTAGGGCAGGGATTACTTATTTGGGACTAGGGTAACTCACTTGGGGTCAGGGAGTACTTATATAGGGGGTAGGGTAACTCATTTGGGGTCAGGCAGTACTTATATTGGACTAGGGTAACTCACTTGGGGTCAGGGAGTATTTATAAAAGGGCTAGGGTAACTCACTTGGGGTAGGGAGTACTTAAATGGGACTAGGGTAACTCACTTGGGGTCAGGGATTACTTATAAAGGGGCTAGGGTAACTCACTTGTGGTCAGGGAGTACTTATATAGGAGCTAAAGTGACTCACTTGGGGTCAGGGAGTAATTATATGGGTCTAGGGTACATCATTTGGGGTCAGGGAGTACTTATATAGGAGCTAAAGTGATTCACTTGGGGTCAGGGAGTACTTATATGGGACTAGGGTAACTCACTTGGGGTCAGGGAGTACTAATAAAGGGGCTAGGGTAACTCACTTGGGGTCAGGGAGTAATTATATGGGACTTGGGTAACTCACTTGGGTTCAGGGAGTACTTATATGGGACTAGGGTAACTCATTTAGGGCAGGGATTACTTATTTGGGACTAGGGTAACTCACTTGGGGTCAGGGATTACTTATAAAGGGGCTAGGGTAACTCACTTGTGGTCAGGGAGTACTTATATAGGAGCTAAAGTGACTCACTTGGGGTCAGGGAGTAATTATATGGGTCTAGGGTACATCATTTGGGGTCAGGGAGTACTTATATAGGAGCTAAAGTGATTCACTTGGGGTCAGGGAGTACTTATATGGGACTAGGGTAACTCACTTGGGGTCAGGGAGTACTTATTTGGGACTAGGGTAATTCACTTGGAGTCAGGGAGTACTTATATTGGACTAGGGTAACTCACTTGGGGTCAGGGAGTATTTATAAAAGGGCTAGGGTAACTCACTTGGGGTAGGGAGTACTTATATGGGACTAGGGTAACTCACTTGGGTTCAGGGATTACTTATATGGGACTAGGGTAACTCACTTGGGGTCAGGGAGTACTTCTATAGGAGCTAAAGTAACTCACTTCGGGTCAGGGAGTACTTATATGGGACTAGGGTAACTCATTTAGGGCAGGGAGTACTTATAAAGGGGCTAGGGTAACTCAATTTGGGGTCAGGGAGTACTTATATAGGACTAGGGTACCATACTTGGGGTCAGGGAGTACTTATAAAGGGGCTAGGGCAACTCACTTGGGGTCAGGGAGTACTTATAAAAGGGCTAGGGTAACTCACTTGGGGTATTGAGTACTTATATGGGACTAGGGTAACTCACTTGGGGTCAGGTAGTACTTATATAGGGGGTAGGGTAACTCACTTGGGGTCAGGGAGTACTTATATGGGACTAGGGTAACTCACTTGGGGTCAGGGAGTACTTATATGCGACTAGGGTAACTCACTTAGGGTCACGGAGTACTTATATAGGACTAGGGTAACTCACTTGGGGTCAGGGAGTACTTCTATAGGAGCTAAAGTAACTCACTTGGGGTCAGGGAGTACTTATATGGGACTAGGGTAACTCATTTAGGGCAGGGAGTACTTTTATGGGACTAGGGTACCTCACTTGGGGTCAGGGCGTACTTATATAGGGGGTAGGGTAACTCACTTGGGGTCAGGGAGTACTTATATGGGACTAGGGTAACTCATTTAGGGCAGGGAGTACTTATTTGGGACTAGGGTAATTCACTTGGAGTCAGGGAGTACTTATATGGGACTAGGGTAACTCACATGGGGTCAGGGATTACTTATAAAGGGGCTAGGGTAACTCACTTGGGGTCAGGGAGTACTTATATAGGACTTGGGTAACTCACTTGGGTTCAGGGAGTACTTTTATGGGACTAGGGTAACTCGCTTTAGGTCAGGAAGTACTTATATAATACTAGGGTAACTCACTTGGGGTCAGGGAGTACTTATATAGGAGCTAAAGTGATTCACTAGGGTCAGGGAGTACTTATATGGGACTAGAGTAACTCACTTGGGGTCAGGGAGTACTTATAAAGGGGCTAGGGTTACTCATTTGGGGTCAGGGAGTACTTATATGGGACTAGGGTAACTCACTTGGGGAAAGGGAGTACTTATAAAGGGGCTAGGGTAACTCACTTGTTGTCAGGGAGTACTTATAAAGGGGGTAGGGCAACTCACTTGGGGTCAGGGAGTACTTATATGGGACAAGGGTAACTCACTTGGGGTCAGGGAGTACTTTTATAGGAGCGAAAGTAACTCACTTGGGGTCAGGGAGTACTTATATGGGACTAGGGTAACTCATTTGCGGTCAGAGAGTACTTATATGGGACTGGGGTAACTCACTTGGGGTCAGGGAGTACTTATAAAGGGGCTAGGGTAACTCATTTGGGGTCAGGTAGTACTTATATGGGACTAGGTACCTCACTTGGGGTCAGGGAGTACATCTATAGGAGCTAAAGTAACTCACTTGGGGTCAGGGAGTACTTATATGGAACTAGGGTAACTCACTTGGGGTCAGGGAGTACATCTATAGGAGCTAAAGTAACTCACTAGGGGTCAGGGAGTACTTATATGGGACTAGGGTAACTCACTTGGGGTCAGGGAGTACTTCTATAGGAGCTAAAGTGATTCACTTGGGATCAGGGAGTACTTATATAGGGGGTAGGGTAACTCATTTGGGGTCAGGGAGTACTTATAAAGGGGCTAGGGCAACTCACTTGGGGTCAGGGAGTATTTATAAAAGGGCCAGGGTAACTCACTTGGTGTAGGGAGTACTTATATGGGACTAGGGTAACTCACTTGGGTTCAGGGAGTACTTATATGGGACTAGGGTAACTCGCTTTAGGTCAGGGAGTACTTATATGGTACTAGGGTAACTCACTTGGTCGTCAGGGGGTACATATATGGAACCAGGGTAACCCACTTGGGGTCAGGGAGTACTTATATAGGACTAGGGTACCATACTTGGGGTCAGGGAGTACTTATAAAAGGGCTAGGTTAACTCACTTGGGGTCAGGGAGTACTTATATGGGACTAGGGTAACTCACTTGGGGTCAGGGATTACTTATATGCGACTAGGGTAACTCACTTGGGGTCAGGGAGTACTTATATGATACTAGGGTAACTCACTTGGGGTCAGGGAGTACTTATATGGGACTAGGGTAACTCACTTGGGGTCAGGGAGTACTTCTATAGGAGCTAAAGTGATTCACTTGGGGTCAGGGAGTACTTATATAGGAGGTAGGGTAACTCATTTGGGGTCAGGGAGTACTTATATGGGACTAGGGTACATCACTTGGGGTCAGGGAGTACTTATATAGGAGCTAAAGTGATTCACTTGGGGTCAGGGAGTACTTATAAAGGGGCTAGGGCAACTCACTTGGGGTCAGGGTGTATTTATAAAAGGGCCAGGGTAACTCACTTGGGGTAGGGAGTACTTATTAGGGACTAGGGTAACTCACTTGGGTTCAGGGATTACTTATATGGGACTAGGGTAACTCGCTTTAGGTCAGGGAGTACTTATATGGTACTAGGGTAACTCACTTGGTCGTCAGGGGGTACATATATGGAACCAGGGTAACCCACTTGGGGTCAGGGAGTACTTATATAGGACTAGGGTACCATACTTGGGGTCAGGGAGTACTTATAAAGGGGCTAGGGCAACTCACTTGGGGTCAGGGAGTACTTATATGGGACTAGGGTAACTCACTTGGCGTCAGGGAGTACTTATATGCGACTAAGGTAACTCACTTGGGGTCAGGGAGTACTTATATGATACTAGGGTAACTCACTTGGGGTCAGGGAGTACTTATATGGGACTAGGGTAACTCACTTGGGGTCAGGGAGTACTTCTATAGGAGCTAAAGTGATTCACTTGGGGTCAGGGAGTACTTATATAGGGGGTAGGGTAACTCATTTGGGGTCAGGGAGTACTTATATGGGACTAGGGTACATCACTTGGGGTCAGGGAGTACTTATATAGGAGCTAAAGTGATTCACTTGGGGTCAGGGAGTACTTATATGGGACTAGGGTAACTCACTAGGGGTCAGGGAGTACTTATATAGGACTAGGGTACCATACTTGGGGTCAGGGAGTACTTATAAAGGGGCTAGGGCAACTCACTTGGGGTCAGGGAGTACTTATATGATACTAGGGTAACTCACTTGGGGTCAGGGAGTACTTATATGCTACTAGGGTAACTCATTTAGGGTCACGGAGTACGTATATGGAACTAGGGTAACTCACTTGGGGTCAGGGAGTACATCTATAGGAGCTAAAGTGATTCACTTGGGATCAGGGAGTACTTATATAGGGGGTAGGGTAACTCACTTGGGGTCAGGGAGTACTTATATAGGACTTGGGTAACTCACTTGGGTTCAGGGAGTACTTTTATGGGACTAGGGTAACTCGCTTTAGGTCAGGAAGTACTTATATAATACTAGGGTAACTCACTTGGGGTCAGGGAGTACTTATATGGGACTAGGGTACATCACTTGGGGTCAGGGAGTACTTATATAGGAGCTAAAGTGATTCACTTGGGGTCAGGGAGTACTTATAAAGGGGCTAGGGCAACTCACTTGGGGTCAGGGTGTATTTATAAAAGGGCCAGGGTAACTCACTTGGGGTAGGGAGTACTTATATGGGACTAGGGTAACTCACTTGGGTTCAGGGAGTACTTATATGGGACTAGGGTAACTCGCTTTAGGTCAGGGAGTACTTATATGGTACTAGGGTAACTCACTTGGTCGTCAGGGGGTACATATATGGAACCAGGGTAACCCACTTGGGGTCAGGGAGTACTTATATAGGACTAGGGTAACTCACTTGGGGTCAGGGAGTACTTCTATAGGAGCTAAAGTGATTCACTTGGGGTCAGGGAGTACTTATATAGGAGGTAGGGTAACTCATTTGGGGTCAGGGAGTACTTATATAGGGGGTAGGGTAACTCATTTAGGGTCAGGGAGTACTTATAAAGGGGCTAGGGCAACTCACTTGGGGTCAGGGAGTATTTATAAAAGGGCCAGGGTAACTCACTTGGGGTAGGGAGTACTTATATGGGACTAGGGTAACTCACTTGGGTTCAGGGAGTACTTATATGGGACTAGGGTAACTCGCTTTAGGTCAGGGAGTACTTATATGGTACTAGGGTAACTCACTTGGTCGTCAGGGGGTACATATATGGAACCAGGGTAACCCACTTGGGGTCAGGGAGTACTTATATAGGACTAGGGTACCATACTTGGGGTCAGGGAGTACTTATATGCGACTAGGGTAACTCACTTGGGGTCAGGGAGTACTTATATGATACTAGGGTAACTCACTTGGGGTCAGGGAGTACTTATATGGGACTAGGGTAACTCACTTGGGGTCAGGGAGTACTTCTATAGGAGCTAAAGTGATTCACTTGGGGTCAGGGAGTACTTATATAGGGGGTAGGGTAACTCATTTAGGGTCAGGGAGTACTTATATGATACTAGGGTAACTCACTTGGGGTCAGGGAGTACTTATATGGGACTAGGGTAACTCACTTGGGGTCAGGGAGTACATCTATAGGAGCTAAAGTGATTCACTTGGGATCAGGGAGTACTTATATAGGGGGTAGGGTAACTCATTTAGGGTCAGGGAGTACTTATAAAGGGGCTAGGGCAACTCACTTGGGGTCAGGGAGTATTTATAAAAGGGCCAGGGTAACTCACTTGGGGTAGGGAGTACTTATATGGGACTAGGGTAACTCACTTGGGTTCAGGGAGTACTTATATGGGACTAGGGTAACTCGCTTTAGGTCAGGGAGTACTTATATGGTACTAGGGTAACTCACTTGGTCGTCAGGGGGTACATATATGGAACCAGGGTAACCCACTTGGGGTCAGGGAGTACTTATATAGGACTAGGGTACCATACTTGGGGTCAGGGAGTACTTATATGCGACTAGGGTAACTCACTTGGGGTCAGGGAGTACTTATATGATACTAGGGTAACTCACTTGGGGTCAGGGAGTACTTATATGGGACTAGGGTAACTCACTTGGGGTCAGGGAGTACTTCTATAGGAGCTAAAGTGATTCACTTGGGGTCAGGGAGTACTTATATAGGAGGTAGGGTAACTCATTTGGGGTCAGGGAGTACTTATATGGGACTAGGGTACATCACGTGGGGTCAGGGAGTACTTATATAGGAGCTAAAGTGATTCACTTGGGGTCAGGGAGTACTTATAAAGGGGCTAGGGCAACTCACTTGGGGTCAGGGTGTATTTATAAAAGGGCCAGGGTAACTCACTTGGGGTAGGGAGTACTTATTAGGGACTAGGGTAACTCATTTGGGTTCAGGGATTACTTATATGGGACTAGGGTAACTCGCTTTAGGTCAGGGAGTACTTATATGGTACTAGGGTAACTCACTTGGTCGTCAGGGGGAAATATATGGAACCAGGGTAACCCACTTGGGGTCAGGGAGTACTTATATAGGACTAGGGTACCATACTTGAGGTCAGGGAGTACTTATAAAGGGGCTAGGGCAACTCACTTGGGGTCAGGGGTACTTATATGGGACTAGGGTAACTCGCTTTAGGTCAGGGAGTACTTATATGGTACTAGGGTAACTCACTTGGTCGTCAGGGGGTACATATATGGAACCAGGGTAACCCACTTGGGGTCAGGGAGTACTTATATAGGACTAGGGTACCATACTTGGGGTCAGGGAGTACTTATATGCGACTAGGGTAACTCACTTGGGGTCAGGGAGTACTTATATGATACTAGGGTAACTCACTTGGGGTCAGGGAGTACTTATATGGGACTAGGGTAACTCACTTGGGGTCAGGGAGTACTTCTATAGGAGCTAAAGTAATTCACTTGGGGTCAGGGAGTACTTATATAGGAGGTAGGGTAACTCATTTGGGGTCAGGGAGTACTTATATGGGACTAGGGTACATCACGTGGGGTCAGGGAGTACTTATATAGGAGCTAAAGTGATTCACTTGGGGTCAGGGAGTACTTATAAAGGGGCTAGGGCAACTCACTTGGGGTCAGGGTGTATTTATAAAAGGGCCAGGGTAACTCACTTGGGGTAGGGAGTACTTATTAGGGACTAGGGTAACTCATTTGGGTTCAGGGATTACTTATATGGGACTAGGGTAACTCGCTTTAGGTCAGGGAGTACTTATATGGTACTAGGGTAACTCACTTGGTCGTCAGGGGGAAATATATGGAACCAGGGTAACCCACTTGGGGTCAGGGAGTACTTATATAGGACTAGGGTACCATACTTGGGGTCAGGGAGTACTTATAAAGGGGCTAGGGCAACTCACTTGGGGTCAGGGAGTACTTATATGGGACTAGGGTAACTCACTTGGGGTCAGGGAGTACTTATATGCGACTAGGGTAACTCACTTGGGATCAGGGAGTACTTATATGATACTAGGGTAACTCACTTGGGGTCAGGGAGTACTTATATGGGACTAGGGTCACTCACTTGGGGTCAGGGAGTACTTATATGATACTAGGGTAACTCACTTGGGGTCAGGGAGTACTTATATGCTACTAGGGTAACTCACTTAGGGTCACGGAGTTCTTATATGGAACTAGGGTAACTCACTTGGGGTCAGGGAGTACATCTATAGGAGCTAAAGTAACTCACTTGGGGTCAGGGAGTACTTATATAGGAGCTAAAGTGATTCACTTGGGGTCAGGGAGTACTTATATGGGACTAGGGTAACTCACTAGGGGTCAGGGAGTACTTATATGCGACTAGGGTAACTCACTTGGGGTCAGGGAGTACTTATATAGGACTAGGGTACCATACTTGGGGTCAGGGAGTACTTATATAGGACTAGGGAACCATACTTGGGGTCAGGGAGTACTTATAAAGGGGCTAGGGCAACTCACTTGGGGTCAGGGAGTACTTATATGATACTAGGGTAACTCACTTGGGGTCAGGGAGTACTTATATGCGACTAGGGTAACTCACTTGGGGTCAGGGAGTACTTATATGATACTAGGGTAACTCACTTGGGGTCAGGGAGTACTTATATGCTACTAGGGTAACTCACTTAGGGTCACGGAGTACGTATATGGAACTAGGGTAACTCACTTGGGGTCAGGGAGTACATCTATAGGAGCTAAAGTAACTCACTTTGGGTCAGGGAGTACTTATATGGGACTAGGGTAACTCACTTGGGGTCAGGGAGTACTTCTATAGGAGCTAAAGTGATCACTTGGGGACAGGGAGTACTTATATGCGACTAGGGTAACTCACTTGGGGTCAGGGAGTACTTATATAGGACTAGGGTACCATACTTGGGGTCAGGGAGTACTTATATAGGACTAGGGTACCATACTTGGGGTCAGGGAGTACTTATAAAGGGGCTAGGGCAACTCACTTGGGGTCAGGGAGTACTTATATGATACTAGGGTAACTCACTTGGGGTCAGGGAGTACTTATATGCGACTAGGGTAACTCACTTGGGGTCAGGGAGTACTTATATGATACTAGGGTAACTCACTTGGGGTCAGGGAGTACTTATATGCTACTAGGGTAACTCACTTAGGGTCACGGAGTACGTATATGGAACTAGGGTAACTCACTTGGGGTCAGGGAGTACATCTATAGGAGCTTAAGTAACTCACTTGGGGTCAGGGAGTACTTATATGGGACTAGGGTAATTTACTTGGGGTCAGGGAGTACTTCTATAGGAGCTAAAGTGATTCACTTGGGATCAGGGAGTACTTATATAGGGGGTAGGGTAACTCATTTGGGGTCAGGGAGTACGTATAAAGGGGCTAGGGCAACTCACTTGGGGTCAGGGAGTATTTATAAAAGGGCCAGGGTAACTCACTTGGGGTAGGGAGTACTTATATGGGACTAGGGTAACTCACTTGGGTTCAGGGAGTACTTATATGGGACTAGGGTAACTCGCTTTAGGTCAGGGAGTACTTATATGGTACTAGGGTAACTCACTTGGTCGTCAGGGGGTACATATATGGAACCAGGGTAACCCACTTGGGGTCAGGGAGTACTTATATAGGACTAGGGTACCATACTTGGGGTCAGGGAGTACTTATATGCGACTAGGGTAACTCACTTGGGGTCAGGGAGTACATATATGATACTAGGGTAACTCACTTGGGGTCAGGGAGTACTTATATGGGACTAGGGTAACTCACTTGGGGTCAGGGAGTACTTCTATAGGAGCTAAAGTGATTCACTTGGGGTCAGGGAGTACTTATATAGGAGGAAGGGTAACTCATTTGGGGTCAGGGAGTACTTATATGGGACTAGGGTACATCACTTGGGGTCAGGGAGTACTTATATAGGAGCTAAAGTGATTCACTTGGGGTCAGGGAGTACTTATAAAGGGGCTAGGGCAACTCACTTGGGGTCAGGGTGTATTTATAAAAGGGCCAGGGTAACTCACTTGGGGTAGGGAGTACTTATTAGGGACTAGGGTAACTCACTTGGGTTCAGGGATTACTTATATGGGACTAGGGTAACTCGCTTTAGGTCAGGGAGTACTTATATGGTACTAGGGTAACTCACTTGGTCGTCAGGGGGAAATATATGGAACCAGGGTAACCCACTTGGGGTCAGGGAGTACTTATATAGGACTAGGGTACCATACTTGGGGTCAGGGAGTACTTATAAAGGGGCTAGGGCAACTCACTTGGGGTCAGGGAGTACTTATATGGGACTAGGGTAACTCACTTGGGGTCAGGGAGTACTTATATGCGACTAGGGTAACTCACTTGGGATCAGGGAGTACTTATATGATACTAGGGTAACTCACTTGGGGTCAGGGAGTACTTATATGGGACTAGGGTCACTCACTTGGGGTCAGGGAGTACTTATATGATACTAGGGTAACTCACTTGGGGTCAGGGAGTACTTATATGCTACTAGGGTAACTCACTTAGGGTCACGGAGTTCTTATATGGAACTAGGGTAACTCACTTGGGGTCAGGGAGTACATCTATAGGAGCTAAAGTAACTCACTTGGGGTCAGGGAGTACTTATATAGGAGCTAAAGTGATTCACTTGGGGTCAGGGAGTACTTATATGGGACTAGGGTAACTCACTAGGGGTCAGGGGGTACTTATATGCGACTAGGGTAACTCACTTGGGGTCAGGGAGTACTTATATAGGACTAGGGTACCATACTTGGGGTCAGGGAGTACTTATATAGGACTAGGGTACCATACTTGGGGTCAGGGAGTACTTATAAAGGGGCTAGGGCAACTCACTTGGGGTCAGGGAGTACTTATATGATACTAGGGTAACTCACTTGGGGTCAGGGAGTACTTATATGCGACTAGGGTAACTCACTTGGGGTCAGGGAGTACATATATGATACTAGGGTAACTCACTTGGGGTCAGGGAGTACGTATATGGAACTAGGGTAACTCACTTGGGGTCAGGGAGTACATCTATAGGAGCTAAAGTAACTCACTTTGGGTCAGGGAGTACTTATATGGGACTAGGGTAACTCACTTGGGGTCAGGGAGTACTTCTATAGGAGCTAAAGTGATCACTTGGGGACAGGGAGTACTTATATGCGACTAGGGTAACTCACTTGGGGTCAGGGAGTACTTATATAGGACTAGGGTACCATACTTGGGGTCAGGGAGTACTTATATAGGACTAGGGTACCATACTTGGGGTCAGGGAGTACTTATAAAGGGGCTAGGGCAACTCACTTGGGGTCAGGGAGTACTTATATGATACTAGGGTAACTCACTTGGGGTCAGGGAGTACTTATATGCGACTAGGGTAACTCACTTGGGGTCAGGGAGTACTTATATGATACTAGGGTAACTCACTTGGGGTCAGGGAGTACTTATATGCTACTAGGGTAACTCACTTAGGGTCACGGAGTACGTATATGGAACTAGGGTAACTCACTTGGGGTCAGGGAGTACATCTATAGGAGCTTAAGTAACTCACTTGGGGTCAGGGAGTACTTATATGGGACTAGGGTAATTTACTTGGGGTCAGGGAGTACTTCTATAGGAGCTAAAGTGATTCACTTGGGATCAGGGAGTACTTATATAGGGGGTAGGGTAACTCATTTGGGGTCAGGGAGTACGTATAAAGGGGCTAGGGCAACTCACTTGGGGTCAGGGAGTATTTATAAAAGGGCCAGGGTAACTCACTTGGGGTAGGGAGTACTTATATGGGACTAGGGTAACTCACTTGGGTTCAGGGAGTACTTATATGGGACTAGGGTAACTCGCTTTAGGTCAGGGAGTACTTATATGGTACTAGGGTAACTCACTTGGTCGTCAGGGGGTACATATATGGAACCAGGGTAACCCACTTGGGGTCAGGGAGTACTTATATAGGACTAGGGTACCATACTTGGGGTCAGGGAGTACTTATATGCGACTAGGGTAACTCACTTGGGGTCAGGGAGTACTTATATGATACTAGGGTAACTCACTTGGGGTCAGGGAGTACTTATATGGGACTAGGGTAACTCACTTGGGGTCAGGGAGTACTTCTATAGGAGCTAAAGTGATTCACTTGGGGTCAGGGAGTACTTATATAGGAGGTAGGGTAACTCATTTGGGGTCAGGGAGTACTTATATGGGACTAGGGTACATCACTTGGGGTCAGGGAGTACTTATATAGAAGCTAAAGTGATTCACTTGGGGTCAGGGAGTACTTATAAAGGGGCTAGGGCAACTCACTTGGGGTCAGGGTGTATTTATAAAAGGGCCAGGGTAACTCACTTGGGGTAGGGATTACTTATATGGGACTAGGTTAACTCGCTTTAGGTCAGGGAGTACTTATATGGTACTAGGGTAACTCACTTGGTCGTCAGGGGGAAATATATGGAACCAGGGTAACCCACTTGGGGTCAGGGAGTACTTATATAGGACTAGGGTACCATACTTGGGGTCAGGGAGTACTTATAAAGGGGCTAGGGCAACTCACTTGGGGTCAGGGAGTACTTATATGATACTAGGGTAACTCACTTGGGGTCAGGGAGTACTTATATGCTACTAGGGTAACTCACTTAGGGTCACGGAGTACTTATATGATACTAGGGTAACTCACTTGGGGTCAGGGAGTACTTATATGGGACTAGGGTAACTCACTTGGGGTCAGGGAGTACTTATATGATACTAGGGTAACTCACTTGGGTCAGGGAGTACTTATATGCTACTAGGGTAACTCACTTAGGGTCACGGAGTTCTTATATGGAACTAGGGTAACTCACTTGGGGTCAGGGAGTACATCTATAGGAGCTAAAGTAACTCACTTGGGGTCAGGGAGTACTTATATGGGACTAGGGTACATCACTTGGGGTAGGGAGTACTTATATAGGAGCTAAAGTGATTCACTTGGGGTCAGGGAGTACTTATATGGGACTAGGGTAACTCACTAGGGGTCAGGGAGTACTTATATGCGACTAGGGTAACTCACTTGCGGTCAGGGAGTACTTATATAGGACTAGGGTACCATACTTGGGGTCAGGGAGTACTTATATAGGACTAGGGTACCATACTTGGGGTCAGGGAGTACTTATAAAGGGGCTAGGGCAACTCACTTGGGGTCAGGGAGTACTTATATGGGACTAGGTTAACTCACTTGGGGTCAGGGAGTACTTATATGCGACTAGGGTAACTCACTTGGGGTCAGGGAGTACTTATATGATACTAGGGTAACTCACTTGGGGTCAGGGAGTACTTATATGGGACTAGGGTAACTCACTTGGGGTCAGGGAGTACTTATATTATACTAGGGTAACTCACTTGGGGTCAGGGAGTACTTATATGCTACTAGGGTAACTCACTTAGGGTCACGGAGTTCTTATATGGAACTAGGGTAACTCACTTGGGGTCAGGGAGTACATCTATAGGAGCTAAAGTAACTCACTTGGGATCAGGGAGTACTTATTTGGGACTAGGGTAACTCACTTGGGGTCAGGGAGTACTTCTATAGGAGCTAAAGTGATTCACTTGGAGTCAGGGAGTACTTATATAGGGGGTAGGGTAACTCATTTGGGGTCAGGGAGTACTTATATGGGACTAGGGTACATCACTTGGGGTAGGGAGTACTTATATAGGAGCTAAAGTGATTCACTTGGGGTCAGGGAGTACTTATATGGGACTAGGGTAACTCACTAGGGGTCAGGGAGTACTTATATGCGACTAGGGTAACTCACTTGCGGTCAGGGAGTACTTATATAGTACTAGGGTACCATACTTGGGGTCAGGGAGTACTTATATAGGACTAGGGTACCATACTTGGGGTCAGGGAGTACTTATAAAGGGGCTAGGGCAACTCACTTGGGGTCAGGGAGTACTTATATGATACTAGGGTAACTCACTTGGGGTCAGGGAGTACTTATATGCGACTAGGGTAACTCACTTTGGGTCAGGGAGTACTTATATGATACTAGGGTAACTCACTTGGGGTCAGGGAGTACTTATATGCTACTAGGGTAACTCACTTAGGGTCACGGAGTACGTATATGGAACTAGGGTAACTCACTTGGGGTCAGGGAGTACATCTATAGGAGCTTAAGTAACTCACTTGGGGTCAGGGAGTACTTATATGGGACTAGGGTAACTCACTTGGGGTCAGGGAGTACTTCTATAGGAGCTAAAGTGATTCACTTGGGATCAGGGAGTACTTATATAGGGGGTAGGGTAACTCATTTGGGGTCAGGGAGTACTTATAAAGGGGCTAGGGCAACTCACTTGGGGTCAGGGTGTATTTATAAAAGGGCCAGGGTAACTCACTTGGGGTAGGGAGTACTTATTAGGGACTAGGGTAACTCACTTGGGTTCAGGGATTACTTATATGGGACTAGGGTAACTCGCTTTAGGTCAGGGAGTACTTATATGGTACTAGGGTAACTCACTTGGTCGTCAGGGGGAAATATATGGAACCAGGGTAACCCACTTGGGGTCAGGGAGTACTTTTATAGGACTAGGGTACCATACTTGGGGTCAGGGAGTACTTATAAAGGGGCTAGGGCAACTCACTTGGGGTCAGGGAGTACTTATATGGGACTAGGGTAACTCACTTGGGGTCAGGGAGTACTTATATGCGACTAGGGTAACTCACTTGGGGTCAGGGAGTACTTATATGATACTAGGGTAACTCACTTGGGGTCAGGGAGTGCTTATATGGGACTAGGGTAACTCACTTGGGGTCAGGGAGTACTTATATGATACTAGGGTAACTCACTTGGGGTCAGGGAGTACTTATATGCTACTAGGGTAACTCACTTAGGGTCACGGAGTTCTTATATGGAACTAGGGTAACTCACTTGGGGTCAGGGAGTACATCTATAGGAGCTAAAGTAACTCACTTGGGGTCAGGGAGTATTTATATGGGACTAGGGTAACTCACTTGGGGTCAGGGAGTACTTCTATAGGAGCTAAAGTGATTCACTTGGGGTCAGGGAGTACTTATATAGGGGGTAGGGTAACTCATTTGGGGTCAGGGAGTACTTATATGGGACTAGGGTACATCACTTGGGGTCAGGGAGTACTTATATAGGAGCTAAAGTGATTCACTTGGGGTCAGGTAGTACTTATATGGGACTAGGGTAACTCACTAGGGGTCAGGGAGTACTTATATGCGACTAGGGTAACTCACTTGGGGTCAGGGAGTACTTATATAGGACTAGGGTACCATACTTGGGGTCAGGGAGTACTTATATAGGACTAGGGTACCATACTTGGGGTCAGGGAGTACTTATAAAGGGGCTAGGGCAACTCACTTGGGGTCAGGGAGTACTTATATGATACTAGGGTAACTCACTTGGGGTCAGGGAGTACTTATATGCGACTAGGGTAACTCACTTGGGGTCAGGGAGTACTTATATGATACTAGGGTAACTCACTTGGGGTCAGGGAGTACTTATATGCTACTAGGGTAACTCACTTAGGGTCACGGAGTACGTATATGGAACTAGGGTAACTCACTTGGGGTCAGGGAGTACATCTATAGGAGCTTAACTAACTCACTTGGGGTCAAGGAGTACTTATATGGGACTAGGGTAACTCACTTGGGGTCAGGGAGTACTTCTATAGGAGCTAAAGTGATTCACTTGGGATCAGGGAGTACTTATATAGGGGGTAGGGTAACTCATTTGGGGTCAGGGAGTACTTATAAAGGGGCTAGGGCAACTCACTTGGGGTCAGGGAGTATTTATAAAAGGGCCAGGGTAACTCACTTGGGGTAGGGAGTACTTATATGGGACTAGGGTAACTCACTTGGGTTCAGGGAGTACTTATATGGGACTAGGGTAACTCGCTTTAGGTCAGGGAGTACTTATATGGTACTAGGGTAACTCACTTGGTCGTCAGGGGGTACATATATGGAACCAGGGTAACCCACTTGGGGTCAGGGAGTACTTATATAGGACTAGGGTACCATACTTGGGGTCAGGGAGTACTTATAAAAGGGCTAGGTTAACTCACTTGGGGTCAGGGAGTACTTATATGGGACTAGGGTAACTCACTTGGGGTCAGGGAGTACTTATATGCGACTAGGGTAACTCACTTGGGGTCAGGGAGTACTTATATGATACTAGGGTAACTCACTTGGGGTCAGGGAGTACTTATATGGGACTAGGGTAACTCACTTGGGGTCAGGGAGTACTTCTATAGGAGCTAAAGTGATTCACTTGGGGTCAGGGAGTACTTATATAGGAGGTAGGGTAACTCATTTGGGGTCAGGGAGTACTTATATGGGACTAGGGTACATCACTTGGGGTCAGGGAGTACTTATATAGGAGCTAAAGTGATTCACTTGGGGTCAGGGAGTACTTATAAAGGGGCTAGGGCAACTCACTTGGGGTCAGGGTGTATTTATAAAAGGGCCAGGGTAACTCACTTGGGGTAGGGAGTACTTATTAGGGACTAGGGTAACTCACTTGGGTTCAGGGATTACTTATATGGGACTAGGTTAACTCGCTTTAGGTCAGGGAGTACTTATATGGTACTAGGGTAACTCACTTGGTCGTCAGGGGGAAATATATGGAACCAGGGTAACCCACTTGGGGTCAGGGAGTACTTATATAGGACTAGGGTACCATACTTGGGGTCAGGGAGTACTTATAAAGGGGCTAGGGCAACTCACTTGGGGTCAGGGAGTACTTATATGATACTAGGGTAACTCACTTGGGGTCAGGGAGTACTTATATGCTACTAGGGTAACTCACTTAGGGTCACGGAGTACTTATATGATACTAGGGTAACTCACTTGGGGTCAGGGAGTACTTATATGGGACTAGGGTAACTCACTTGGGGTCAGGGAGTACTTATATGATACTAGGGTAACTCACTTGGGGTCAGGGAGTACTTATATGCTACTAGGGTAACTCACTTAGGGTCACGGAGTTCTTATATGGAACTAGGGTAACTCACTTGGGGTCAGGGAGTACATCTATAGGAGCTAAAGTAACTCACTTGGGGTCAGGGAGTACTTATATGGGACTAGGGTACATCACTTGGGGTAGGGAGTACTTATATAGGAGCTAAAGTGATTCACTTGGGGTCAGGGAGTACTTATATGGGACTAGGGTAACTCACTAGGGGTCAGGGAGTACTTATATGCGACTAGGGTAACTCACTTGCGGTCAGGGAGTACTTATATAGGACTAGGGTACCATACTTGGGGTCAGGGAGTACTTATATAGGACTAGGGTACCATACATGGGGTCAGGGAGTACTTATAAAGGGGCTAGGGCAACTCACTTGGGGTCAGGGAGTACTTATATGGGACTAGGTTAACTCACTTGGGGTCAGGGAGTACTTATATGCGACTAGGGTAACTCACTTGGGGTCAGGGAGTACTTATATGATACTAGGGTAACTCACTTGGGGTCAGGGAGTACTTATATGGGACTAGGGTAACTCACTTGGGGTCAGGGAGTACTTATATTATACTAGGGTAACTCACTTGGGGTCAGGGAGTACTTATATGCTACTAGGGTAACTCACTTAGGGTCACGGAGTTCTTATATGGAACTAGGGTAACTCACTTGGGGTCAGGGAGTACATCTATAGGAGCTAAAGTAACTCACTTGGGATCAGGGAGTACTTATTTGGGACTAGGGTAACTCACTTGGGGTCAGGGAGTACTTCTATAGGAGCTAAAGTGATTCACTTGGAGTCAGGGAGTACTTATATAGGGGGTAGGGTAACTCATTTGGGGTCAGGGAGTACTTATATGGGACTAGGGTACATCACTTGGGGTAGGGAGTACTTATATAGGAGCTAAAGTGATTCACTTGGGGTCAGGGAGTACTTATATGGGACTAGGGTAACTCACTAGGGGTCAGGGAGTACTTATATGCGACTAGGGTAACTCACTTGCGGTCAGGGAGTACTTATATGCTACTAGGGTAACTCACTTAGGGTCACGGAGTACGTATATGGAAGTAGGGTAACTCACTTGGGGTCAGGGAGTACATCTATAGGAGCTAAAGTAAGTCACTTGGGGTCAGGGAGTACTTCTATAGGAGCTAAAGTGATCACTTGGGGTCAGGGAGTACTTATATAGGGGGTAGGGTAACTCATTTGGGGTCAGGGAGTACTTATATGGGCCTAGGTTAACTCACTAAGGGTCAGGGAGTACTTATATGGGACTAGGGTAACTCAATTGGGGTCAGGGAGTACTTATATGATACTAGGGTAACTCACTTGGGGTCCGGGAGTACTTATATGCTACTAGGGTAACTCACTTAGGGTCACGGAGTACTTATATGGAACTAGGGTAACTCACTTTGGGTCAGGGAGTACATCTATAGGAGCTAAAGTAACACACTTGGGGTCAGGGAGTACTTATATGCGACTAGGGAAACTCACTTGGGGTCAGGGAGTACTTATATGATACTAGGGTAACTCACTTGGGTTCAGGGAGTACTTATATGCTACTAGGGTAACTCACTTAGGGTCACGGAGTTCTTATATGGAACTAGGATAACTCACTTGGGGTCAGGGAGTACATCTATAGGAGCTAAAGTAACTCACTTGGGGTCAGGGAGTACTTATATGGGACTAGGGTAACTCACTTGGGGTCAGGGAGTACTTCTATAGGAGCTGAAGTGATTCACTTGGGTTCAGGGAGTACTTATATAGTGGGTAGGGTAACTCATTTGGGGTCAGGGAGTACTTATATGGGACTAGGGTAACTCACTAGGGGTCAGGGAGTACTTATATGCGACTAGGGTAAATCACTTGGGGTCAGGGAGTACTTATATAGGACTAGGGTACCATACTTGGGGTCAGGGAGTACTTATATAGGACTAGGGTACCATACTTGGGGTCAGGGAGTACTTATAAAGGGGCTAGGGCAACTCACTTGGGGTCAGGGAGTACTTATATGATACTAGGGTAACTCACTTGGGGTCAGGGAGTACTTATATGCGACTAGGGTAACTCACTTGGGGTCAGGGAGTACTTATATGATACTAGGGTACATCACTTGGGGTCAGGGAGTACTTATATAGGAGCTAAAGTGATTCACTTGGGGTCAGGGAGTACTTATATGGGACTAGGGTACATCACTTGGGGTCAGGGAGTACTTATATAGGAGCTAAAGTGATTCACTTGGGGTCAGGGAGTACTTATAAAGGGGCTAGGGCAACTCACTTGGGGTCAGGGTGTATTTATAAAAGGGCCAGGGTAACTCACTTGGGGTAGGGAGTACTTATATGGGACTAGGGTAACTCACTTGGGTTCAGGGAGTACTTATATGGGACTAGGGTAACTCGCTTTAGGTCAGGGAGTACTTATATGGTACTAGGGTAACTCACTTGGTCGTCAGGGGGTACATATATGGAACCAGGGTAACCCACTTGGGGTCAGGGAGTACTTATATAGGACTAGGGTAACTCACTTGGGGTCAGGGAGTACTTCTATAGGAGCTAAAGTGATTCACTTGGGGTCAGGGAGTACTTATATAGGAGGTAGGGTAACTCATTTGGGGTCAGGGAGTACTTATATAGGGGGTAGGGTAACTCATTTAGGGTCAGGGAGTACTTATAAAGGGGCTAGGGCAACTCACTTGGGGTCAGGGAGTATTTATAAAAGGGCCAGGGTAACTCACTTGGGGTAGGGAGTACTTATATGGGACTAGGGTAACTCACTTGGGTTCAGGGAGTACTTATATGGGACTAGGGTAACTCGCTTTAGGTCAGGGAGTACTTATATGGTACTAGGGTAACTCACTTGGTCGTCAGGGGGTACATATATGGAACCAGGGTAACCCACTTGGGGTCAGGGAGTACTTATATAGGACTAGGGTACCATACTTGGGGTCAGGGAGTACTTATATGCGACTAGGGTAACTCACTTGGGGTCAGGGAGTACTTATATGATACTAGGGTAACTCACTTGGGGTCAGGGAGTACTTATATGGGACTAGGGTAACTCACTTGGGGTCAGGGAGTACTTCTATAGGAGCTAAAGTGATTCACTTGGGGTCAGGGAGTACTTATATAGGGGGTAGGGTAACTCATTTAGGGTCAGGGAGTACTTATATGATACTAGGGTAACTCACTTGGGGTCAGGGAGTACTTATATGGGACTAGGGTAACTCACTTGGGGTCAGGGAGTACATCTATAGGAGCTAAAGTGATTCACTTGGGATCAGGGAGTACTTATATAGGGGGTAGGGTAACTCATTTAGGGTCAGGGAGTACTTATAAAGGGGCTAGGGCAACTCACTTGGGGTCAGGGAGTATTTATAAAAGGGCCAGGGTAACTCACTTGGGGTAGGGAGTACTTATATGGGACTAGGGTAACTCACTTGGGTTCAGGGAGTACTTATATGGGACTAGGGTAACTCGCTTTAGGTCAGGGAGTACTTATATGGTACTAGGGTAACTCACTTGGTCGTCAGGGGGTACATATATGGAACCAGGGTAACCCACTTGGGGTCAGGGAGTACTTATATAGGACTAGGGTACCATACTTGGGGTCAGGGAGTACTTATATGCGACTAGGGTAACTCACTTGGGGTCAGGGAGTACTTATATGATACTAGGGTAACTCACTTGGGGTCAGGGAGTACTTATATGGGACTAGGGTAACTCACTTGGGGTCAGGGAGTACTTCTATAGGAGCTAAAGTGATTCACTTGGGGTCAGGGAGTACTTATATAGGAGGTAGGGTAACTCATTTGGGGTCAGGGAGTACTTATATGGGACTAGGGTACATCACGTGGGGTCAGGGAGTACTTATATAGGAGCTAAAGTGATTCACTTGGGGTCAGGGAGTACTTATAAAGGGGCTAGGGCAACTCACTTGGGGTCAGGGTGTATTTATAAAAGGGCCAGGGTAACTCACTTGGGGTAGGGAGTACTTATTAGGGACTAGGGTAACTCATTTGGGTTCAGGGATTACTTATATGGGACTAGGGTAACTCGCTTTAGGTCAGGGAGTACTTATATGGTACTAGGGTAACTCACTTGGTCGTCAGGGGGAAATATATGGAACCAGGGTAACCCACTTGGGGTCAGGGAGTACTTATATAGGACTAGGGTACCATACTTGAGGTCAGGGAGTACTTATAAAGGGGCTAGGGCAACTCACTTGGGGTCAGGGGTACTTATATGGGACTAGGGTAACTCGCTTTAGGTCAGGGAGTACTTATATGGTACTAGGGTAACTCACTTGGTCGTCAGGGGGTACATATATGGAACCAGGGTAACCCACTTGGGGTCAGGGAGTACTTATATAGGACTAGGGTACCATACTTGGGGTCAGGGAGTACTTATATGCGACTAGGGTAACTCACTTGGGGTCAGGGAGTACTTATATGATACTAGGGTAACTCACTTGGGGTCAGGGAGTACTTATATGGGACTAGGGTAACTCACTTGGGGTCAGGGAGTACTTCTATAGGAGCTAAAGTAATTCACTTGGGGTCAGGGAGTACTTATATAGGAGGTAGGGTAACTCATTTGGGGTCAGGGAGTACTTATATGGGACTAGGGTACATCACGTGGGGTCAGGGAGTACTTATATAGGAGCTAAAGTGATTCACTTGGGGTCAGGGAGTACTTATAAAGGGGCTAGGGCAACTCACTTGGGGTCAGGGTGTATTTATAAAAGGGCCAGGGTAACTCACTTGGGGTAGGGAGTACTTATTAGGGACTAGGGTAACTCATTTGGGTTCAGGGATTACTTATATGGGACTAGGGTAACTCGCTTTAGGTCAGGGAGTACTTATATGGTACTAGGGTAACTCACTTGGTCGTCAGGGGGAAATATATGGAACCAGGGTAACCCACTTGGGGTCAGGGAGTACTTATATAGGACTAGGGTACCATACTTGGGGTCAGGGAGTACTTATAAAGGGGCTAGGGCAACTCACTTGGGGTCAGGGAGTACTTATATGGGACTAGGGTAACTCACTTGGGGTCAGGGAGTACTTATATGCGACTAGGGTAACTCACTTGGGATCAGGGAGTACTTATATGATACTAGGGTAACTCACTTGGGGTCAGGGAGTACTTATATGGGACTAGGGTCACTCACTTGGGGTCAGGGAGTACTTATATGATACTAGGGTAACTCACTTGGGGTCAGGGAGTACTTATATGCTACTAGGGTAACTCACTTAGGGTCACGGAGTTCTTATATGGAACTAGGGTAACTCACTTGGGGTCAGGGAGTACATCTATAGGAGCTAAAGTAACTCACTTGGGGTCAGGGAGTACTTATATAGGAGCTAAAGTGATTCACTTGGGGTCAGGGAGTACTTATATGGGACTAGGGTAACTCACTAGGGGTCAGGGAGTACTTATATGCGACTAGGGTAACTCACTTGGGGTCAGGGAGTACTTATATAGGACTAGGGTACCATACTTGGGGTCAGGGAGTACTTATATAGGACTAGGGAACCATACTTGGGGTCAGGGAGTACTTATAAAGGGGCTAGGGCAACTCACTTGGGGTCAGGGAGTACTTATATGATACTAGGGTAACTCACTTGGGGTCAGGGAGTACTTATATGCGACTAGGGTAACTCACTTGGGGTCAGGGAGTACTTATATGATACTAGGGTAACTCACTTGGGGTCAGGGAGTACTTATATGCTACTAGGGTAACTCACTTAGGGTCACGGAGTACGTATATGGAACTAGGGTAACTCACTTGGGGTCAGGGAGTACATCTATAGGAGCTAAAGTAACTCACTTTGGGTCAGGGAGTACTTATATGGGACTAGGGTAACTCACTTGGGGTCAGGGAGTACTTCTATAGGAGCTAAAGTGATCACTTGGGGACAGGGAGTACTTATATGCGACTAGGGTAACTCACTTGGGGTCAGGGAGTACTTATATAGGACTAGGGTACCATACTTGGGGTCAGGGAGTACTTATATAGGACTAGGGTACCATACTTGGGGTCAGGGAGTACTTATATAGGACTAGGGAACCATACTTGGGGTCAGGGAGTACTTATAAAGGGGCTAGGGCAACTCACTTGGGGTCAGGGAGTACTTATATGATACTAGGGTAACTCACTTGGGGTCAGGGAGTACTTATATGCGACTAGGGTAACTCACTTGGGGTCAGGGAGTACTTATATGATACTAGGGTAACTCACTTGGGGTCAGGGAGTACTTATATGCTACTAGGGTAACTCACTTAGGGTCACGGAGTACGTATATGGAACTAGGGTAACTCACTTGGGGTCAGGGAGTACATCTATAGGAGCTAAAGTAACTCACTTTGGGTCAGGGAGTACTTATATGGGACTAGGGTAACTCACTTGGGGTCAGGGAGTACTTCTATAGGAGCTAAAGTGATCACTTGGGGACAGGGAGTACTTATATGCGACTAGGGTAACTCACTTGGGGTCAGGGAGTACTTATATAGGACTAGGGTACCATACTTGGGGTCAGGGAGTACTTATATAGGACTAGGGTACCATACTTGGGGTCAGGGAGTACTTATAAAGGGGCTAGGGCAACTCACTTGGGGTCAGGGAGTACTTATATGATACTAGGGTAACTCACTTGGGGTCAGGGAGTACTTATATGCGACTAGGGTAACTCACTTGGGGTCAGGGAGTACTTATATGATACTAGGGTAACTCACTTGGGGTCAGGGAGTACTTATATGCTACTAGGGTAACTCACTTAGGGTCACGGAGTACGTATATGGAACTAGGGTAACTCACTTGGGGTCAGGGAGTACATCTATAGGAGCTTAAGTAACTCACTTGGGGTCAGGGAGTACTTATATGGGACTAGGGTAATTTACTTGGGGTCAGGGAGTACTTCTATAGGAGCTAAAGTGATTCACTTGGGATCAGGGAGTACTTATATAGGGGGTAGGGTAACTCATTTGGGGTCAGGGAGTACTTATAAAGGGGCTAGGGCAACTCACTTGGGGTCAGGGAGTATTTATAAAAGGGCCAGGGTAACTCACTTGGGGTAGGGAGTACTTATATGGGACTAGGGTAACTCACTTGGGTTCAGGGAGTACTTATATGGGACTAGGGTAACTCGCTTTAGGTCAGGGAGTACTTATATGGTACTAGGGTAACTCACTTGGTCGTCAGGGGGTACATATATGGAACCAGGGTAACCCACTTGGGGTCAGGGAGTACTTATATAGGACTAGGGTACCATACTTGGGGTCAGGGAGTACTTATAAAAGGGCTAGGTTAACTCACTTGGGGTCAGGGAGTACTTATATGGGACTAGGGTAACTCACTTGGGGTCAGGGAGTACTTATATGCGACTAGGGTAACTCACTTGGGGTCAGGGAGTACTTATATGATACTAGGGTAACTCACTTGGGGTCAGGGAGTACTTATATGGGACTAGGGTAACTCACTTGGGGTCAGGGAGTACTTCTATAGGAGCTAAAGTGATTCACTTGGGGTCAGGGAGTACTTATATAGGAGGTAGGGTAACTCATTTGGGGTCAGGGAGTACTTATATGGGACTAGGGTACATCACTTGGGGTCAGGGAGTACTTATATAGGAGCTAAAGTGATTCACTTGGGGTCAGGGAGTACTTATAAAGGGGCTAGGGCAACTCACTTGGGGTCAGGGTGTATTTATAAAAGGGCCAGGGTAACTCACTTGGGGTAGGGAGTACTTATTAGGGACTAGGGTAACTCACTTGGGTTCAGGGATTACTTATATGGGACTAGGTTAACTCGCTTTAGGTCAGGGAGTACTTATATGGTACTAGGGTAACTCACTTGGTCGTCAGGGGGAAATATATGGAACCAGGGTAACCCACTTGGGGTCAGGGAGTACTTATATAGGACTAGGGTACCATACTTGGGGTCAGGGAGTACTTATAAAGGGGCTAGGGCAACTCACTTGGGGTCAGGGAGTACTTATATGATACTAGGGTAACTCACTTGGGGTCAGGGAGTACTTATATGCTACTAGGGTAACTCACTTAGGGTCACGGAGTACTTATATGATACTAGGGTAACTCACTTGGGGTCAGGGAGTACTTATATGGGACTAGGGTAACTCACTTGGGGTCAGGGAGTACTTATATGATACTAGGGTAACTCACTTGGGGTCAGGGAGTACTTATATGCTACTAGGGTAACTCACTTAGGGTCACGGAGTTCTTATATGGAACTAGGGTAACTCACTTGGGGTCAGGGAGTACATCTATAGGAGCTAAAGTAACTCACTTGGGGTCAGGGAGTACTTATATGGGACTAGGGTACATCACTTGGGGTAGGGAGTACTTATATAGGAGCTAAAGTGATTCACTTGGGGTCAGGGAGTACTTATATGGGACTAGGGTAACTCACTAGGGGTCAGGGAGTACTTATATGCGACTAGGGTAACTCACTTGCGGTCAGGGAGTACTTATATAGGACTAGGGTACCATACTTGGGGTCAGGGAGTACTTATATAGGACTAGGGTACCATACATGGGGTCAGGGAGTACTTATAAAGGGGCTAGGGCAACTCACTTGGGGTCAGGGAGTACTTATATGGGACTAGGTTAACTCACTTGGGGTCAGGGAGTACTTATATGCGACTAGGGTAACTCACTTGGGGTCAGGGAGTACTTATATGATACTAGGGTAACTCACTTGGGGTCAGGGAGTACTTATATGGGACTAGGGTAACTCACTTGGGGTCAGGGAGTACTTATATTATACTAGGGTAACTCACTTGGGGTCAGGGAGTACTTATATGCTACTAGGGTAACTCACTTAGGGTCACGGAGTTCTTATATGGAACTAGGGTAACTCACTTGGGGTCAGGGAGTACATCTATAGGAGCTAAAGTAACTCACTTGGGATCAGGGAGTACTTATTTGGGACTAGGGTAACTCACTTGGGGTCAGGGAGTACTTCTATAGGAGCTAAAGTGATTCACTTGGAGTCAGGGAGTACTTATATAGGGGGTAGGGTAACTCATTTGGGGTCAGGGAGTACTTATATGGGACTAGGGTACATCACTTGGGGTAGGGAGTACTTATATAGGAGCTAAAGTGATTCACTTGGGGTCAGGGAGTACTTATATGGGACTAGGGTAACTCACTAGGGGTCAGGGAGTACTTATATGCGACTAGGGTAACTCACTTGCGGTCAGGGAGTACTTATATGCTACTAGGGTAACTCACTTAGGGTCACGGAGTACGTATATGGAAGTAGGGTAACTCACTTGGGGTCAGGGAGTACATCTATAGGAGCTAAAGTAAGTCACTTGGGGTCAGGGAGTACTTCTATAGGAGCTAAAGTGATCACTTGGGGTCAGGGAGTACTTATATAGGGGGTAGGGTAACTCATTTGGGGTCAGGGAGTACTTATATGGGCCTAGGTTAACTCACTAAGGGTCAGGGAGTACTTATATGGGACTAGGGTAACTCAATTGGGGTCAGGGAGTACTTATATGATACTAGGGTAACTCACTTGGGGTCCGGGAGTACTTATATGCTACTAGGGTAACTCACTTAGGGTCACGGAGTACTTATATGGAACTAGGGTAACTCACTTTGGGTCAGGGAGTACATCTATAGGAGCTAAAGTAACACACTTGGGGTCAGGGAGTACTTATATGCGACTAGGGAAACTCACTTGGGGTCAGGGAGTACTTATATGATACTAGGGTAACTCACTTGGGTTCAGGGAGTACTTATATGCTACTAGGGTAACTCACTTAGGGTCACGGAGTTCTTATATGGAACTAGGATAACTCACTTGGGGTCAGGGAGTACATCTATAGGAGCTAAAGTAACTCACTTGGGGTCAGGGAGTACTTATATGGGACTAGGGTAACTCACTTGGGGTCAGGGAGTACTTCTATAGGAGCTGAAGTGATTCACTTGGGTTCAGGGAGTACTTATATAGTGGGTAGGGTAACTCATTTGGGGTCAGGGAGTACTTATATGGGACTAGGGTAACTCACTAGGGGTCAGGGAGTACTTATATGCGACTAGGGTAAATCACTTGGGGTCAGGGAGTACTTATATAGGACTAGGGTACCATACTTGGGGTCAGGGAGTACTTATATAGGACTAGGGTACCATACTTGGGGTCAGGGAGTACTTATAAAGGGGCTAGGGCAACTCACTTGGGGTCAGGGAGTACTTATATGATACTAGGGTAACTCACTTGGGGTCAGGGAGTACTTATATGCGACTAGGGTAACTCACTTGGGGTCAGGGAGTACTTATATGATACTAGGGTACATCACTTGGGGTCAGGGAGTACTTATATAGGAGCTAAAGTGATTCACTTGGGGTCAGGGAGTACTTATATGGGACTAGGGTACATCACTTGGGGTCAGGGAGTACTTATATAGGAGCTAAAGTGATTCACTTGGGGTCAGGGAGTACTTATAAAGGGGCTAGGGCAACTCACTTGGGGTCAGGGTGTATTTATAAAAGGGCCAGGGTAACTCACTTGGGGTAGGGAGTACTTATATGGGACTAGGGTAACTCACTTGGGTTCAGGGAGTACTTATATGGGACTAGGGTAACTCGCTTTAGGTCAGGGAGTACTTATATGGTACTAGGGTAACTCACTTGGTCGTCAGGGGGTACATATATGGAACCAGGGTAACCCACTTGGGGTCAGGGAGTACTTATATAGGACTAGGGTAACTCACTTGGGGTCAGGGAGTACTTCTATAGGAGCTAAAGTGATTCACTTGGGGTCAGGGAGTACTTATATAGGAGGTAGGGTAACTCATTTGGGGTCAGGGAGTACTTATATAGGGGGTAGGGTAACTCATTTAGGGTCAGGGAGTACTTATAAAGGGGCTAGGGCAACTCACTTGGGGTCAGGGAGTATTTATAAAAGGGCCAGGGTAACTCACTTGGGGTAGGGAGTACTTATATGGGACTAGGGTAACTCACTTGGGTTCAGGGAGTACTTATATGGGACTAGGGTAACTCGCTTTAGGTCAGGGAGTACTTATATGGTACTAGGGTAACTCACTTGGTCGTCAGGGGGTACATATATGGAACCAGGGTAACCCACTTGGGGTCAGGGAGTACTTATATAGGACTAGGGTACCATACTTGGGGTCAGGGAGTACTTATATGCGACTAGGGTAACTCACTTGGGGTCAGGGAGTACTTATATGATACTAGGGTAACTCACTTGGGGTCAGGGAGTACTTATATGGGACTAGGGTAACTCACTTGGGGTCAGGGAGTACTTCTATAGGAGCTAAAGTGATTCACTTGGGGTCAGGGAGTACTTATATAGGGGGTAGGGTAACTCATTTAGGGTCAGGGAGTACTTATATGATACTAGGGTAACTCACTTGGGGTCAGGGAGTACTTATATGGGACTAGGGTAACTCACTTGGGGTCAGGGAGTACATCTATAGGAGCTAAAGTGATTCACTTGGGATCAGGGAGTACTTATATAGGGGGTAGGGTAACTCATTTAGGGTCAGGGAGTACTTATAAAGGGGCTAGGGCAACTCACTTGGGGTCAGGGAGTATTTATAAAAGGGCCAGGGTAACTCACTTGGGGTAGGGAGTACTTATATGGGACTAGGGTAACTCACTTGGGTTCAGGGAGTACTTATATGGGACTAGGGTAACTCGCTTTAGGTCAGGGAGTACTTATATGGTACTAGGGTAACTCACTTGGTCGTCAGGGGGTACATATATGGAACCAGGGTAACCCACTTGGGGTCAGGGAGTACTTATATAGGACTAGGGTACCATACTTGGGGTCAGGGAGTACTTATATGCGACTAGGGTAACTCACTTGGGGTCAGGGAGTACTTATATGATACTAGGGTAACTCACTTGGGGTCAGGGAGTACTTATATGGGACTAGGGTAACTCACTTGGGGTCAGGGAGTACTTCTATAGGAGCTAAAGTGATTCACTTGGGGTCAGGGAGTACTTATATAGGAGGTAGGGTAACTCATTTGGGGTCAGGGAGTACTTATATGGGACTAGGGTACATCACGTGGGGTCAGGGAGTACTTATATAGGAGCTAAAGTGATTCACTTGGGGTCAGGGAGTACTTATAAAGGGGCTAGGGCAACTCACTTGGGGTCAGGGTGTATTTATAAAAGGGCCAGGGTAACTCACTTGGGGTAGGGAGTACTTATTAGGGACTAGGGTAACTCATTTGGGTTCAGGGATTACTTATATGGGACTAGGGTAACTCGCTTTAGGTCAGGGAGTACTTATATGGTACTAGGGTAACTCACTTGGTCGTCAGGGGGAAATATATGGAACCAGGGTAACCCACTTGGGGTCAGGGAGTACTTATATAGGACTAGGGTACCATACTTGAGGTCAGGGAGTACTTATAAAGGGGCTAGGGCAACTCACTTGGGGTCAGGGGTACTTATATGGGACTAGGGTAACTCGCTTTAGGTCAGGGAGTACTTATATGGTACTAGGGTAACTCACTTGGTCGTCAGGGGGTACATATATGGAACCAGGGTAACCCACTTGGGGTCAGGGAGTACTTATATAGGACTAGGGTACCATACTTGGGGTCAGGGAGTACTTATATGCGACTAGGGTAACTCACTTGGGGTCAGGGAGTACTTATATGATACTAGGGTAACTCACTTGGGGTCAGGGAGTACTTATATGGGACTAGGGTAACTCACTTGGGGTCAGGGAGTACTTCTATAGGAGCTAAAGTAATTCACTTGGGGTCAGGGAGTACTTATATAGGAGGTAGGGTAACTCATTTGGGGTCAGGGAGTACTTATATGGGACTAGGGTACATCACGTGGGGTCAGGGAGTACTTATATAGGAGCTAAAGTGATTCACTTGGGGTCAGGGAGTACTTATAAAGGGGCTAGGGCAACTCACTTGGGGTCAGGGTGTATTTATAAAAGGGCCAGGGTAACTCACTTGGGGTAGGGAGTACTTATTAGGGACTAGGGTAACTCATTTGGGTTCAGGGATTACTTATATGGGACTAGGGTAACTCGCTTTAGGTCAGGGAGTACTTATATGGTACTAGGGTAACTCACTTGGTCGTCAGGGGGAAATATATGGAACCAGGGTAACCCACTTGGGGTCAGGGAGTACTTATATAGGACTAGGGTACCATACTTGGGGTCAGGGAGTACTTATAAAGGGGCTAGGGCAACTCACTTGGGGTCAGGGAGTACTTATATGGGACTAGGGTAACTCACTTGGGGTCAGGGAGTACTTATATGCGACTAGGGTAACTCACTTGGGATCAGGGAGTACTTATATGATACTAGGGTAACTCACTTGGGGTCAGGGAGTACTTATATGGGACTAGGGTCACTCACTTGGGGTCAGGGAGTACTTATATGATACTAGGGTAACTCACTTGGGGTCAGGGAGTACTTATATGCTACTAGGGTAACTCACTTAGGGTCACGGAGTTCTTATATGGAACTAGGGTAACTCACTTGGGGTCAGGGAGTACATCTATAGGAGCTAAAGTAACTCACTTGGGGTCAGGGAGTACTTATATAGGAGCTAAAGTGATTCACTTGGGGTCAGGGAGTACTTATATGGGACTAGGGTAACTCACTAGGGGTCAGGGAGTACTTATATGCGACTAGGGTAACTCACTTGGGGTCAGGGAGTACTTATATAGGACTAGGGTACCATACTTGGGGTCAGGGAGTACTTATATAGGACTAGGGAACCATACTTGGGGTCAGGGAGTACTTATAAAGGGGCTAGGGCAACTCACTTGGGGTCAGGGAGTACTTATATGATACTAGGGTAACTCACTTGGGGTCAGGGAGTACTTATATGCGACTAGGGTAACTCACTTGGGGTCAGGGAGTACTTATATGATACTAGGGTAACTCACTTGGGGTCAGGGAGTACTTATATGCTACTAGGGTAACTCACTTAGGGTCACGGAGTACGTATATGGAACTAGGGTAACTCACTTGGGGTCAGGGAGTACATCTATAGGAGCTAAAGTAACTCACTTTGGGTCAGGGAGTACTTATATGGGACTAGGGTAACTCACTTGGGGTCAGGGAGTACTTCTATAGGAGCTAAAGTGATCACTTGGGGACAGGGAGTACTTATATGCGACTAGGGTAACTCACTTGGGGTCAGGGAGTACTTATATAGGACTAGGGTACCATACTTGGGGTCAGGGAGTACTTATATAGGACTAGGGTACCATACTTGGGGTCAGGGAGTACTTATATAGGACTAGGGAACCATACTTGGGGTCAGGGAGTACTTATAAAGGGGCTAGGGCAACTCACTTGGGGTCAGGGAGTACTTATATGATACTAGGGTAACTCACTTGGGGTCAGGGAGTACTTATATGCGACTAGGGTAACTCACTTGGGGTCAGGGAGTACTTATATGATACTAGGGTAACTCACTTGGGGTCAGGGAGTACTTATATGCTACTAGGGTAACTCACTTAGGGTCACGGAGTACGTATATGGAACTAGGGTAACTCACTTGGGGTCAGGGAGTACATCTATAGGAGCTAAAGTAACTCACTTTGGGTCAGGGAGTACTTATATGGGACTAGGGTAACTCACTTGGGGTCAGGGAGTACTTCTATAGGAGCTAAAGTGATCACTTGGGGACAGGGAGTACTTATATGCGACTAGGGTAACTCACTTGGGGTCAGGGAGTACTTATATAGGACTAGGGTACCATACTTGGGGTCAGGGAGTACTTATATAGGACTAGGGTACCATACTTGGGGTCAGGGAGTACTTATAAAGGGGCTAGGGCAACTCACTTGGGGTCAGGGAGTACTTATATGATACTAGGGTAACTCACTTGGGGTCAGGGAGTACTTATATGCGACTAGGGTAACTCACTTGGGGTCAGGGAGTACTTATATGATACTAGGGTAACTCACTTGGGGTCAGGGAGTACTTATATGCTACTAGGGTAACTCACTTAGGGTCACGGAGTACGTATATGGAACTAGGGTAACTCACTTGGGGTCAGGGAGTACATCTATAGGAGCTTAAGTAACTCACTTGGGGTCAGGGAGTACTTATATGGGACTAGGGTAATTTACTTGGGGTCAGGGAGTACTTCTATAGGAGCTAAAGTGATTCACTTGGGATCAGGGAGTACTTATATAGGGGGTAGGGTAACTCATTTGGGGTCAGGGAGTACGTATAAAGGGGCTAGGGCAACTCACTTGGGGTCAGGGAGTATTTATAAAAGGGCCAGGGTAACTCACTTGGGGTAGGGAGTACTTATATGGGACTAGGGTAACTCACTTGGGTTCAGGGAGTACTTATATGGGACTAGGGTAACTCGCTTTAGGTCAGGGAGTACTTATATGGTACTAGGGTAACTCACTTGGTCGTCAGGGGGTACATATATGGAACCAGGGTAACCCACTTGGGGTCAGGGAGTACTTATATAGGACTAGGGTACCATACTTGGGGTCAGGGAGTACTTATATGCGACTAGGGTAACTCACTTGGGGTCAGGGAGTACATATATGATACTAGGGTAACTCACTTGGGGTCAGGGAGTACTTATATGGGACTAGGGTAACTCACTTGGGGTCAGGGAGTACTTCTATAGGAGCTAAAGTGATTCACTTGGGGTCAGGGAGTACTTATATAGGAGGAAGGGTAACTCATTTGGGGTCAGGGAGTACTTATATGGGACTAGGGTACATCACTTGGGGTCAGGGAGTACTTATATAGGAGCTAAAGTGATTCACTTGGGGTCAGGGAGTACTTATAAAGGGGCTAGGGCAACTCACTTGGGGTCAGGGTGTATTTATAAAAGGGCCAGGGTAACTCACTTGGGGTAGGGAGTACTTATTAGGGACTAGGGTAACTCACTTGGGTTCAGGGATTACTTATATGGGACTAGGGTAACTCGCTTTAGGTCAGGGAGTACTTATATGGTACTAGGGTAACTCACTTGGTCGTCAGGGGGAAATATATGGAACCAGGGTAACCCACTTGGGGTCAGGGAGTACTTATATAGGACTAGGGTACCATACTTGGGGTCAGGGAGTACTTATAAAGGGGCTAGGGCAACTCACTTGGGGTCAGGGAGTACTTATATGGGACTAGGGTAACTCACTTGGGGTCAGGGAGTACTTATATGCGACTAGGGTAACTCACTTGGGATCAGGGAGTACTTATATGATACTAGGGTAACTCACTTGGGGTCAGGGAGTACTTATATGGGACTAGGGTCACTCACTTGGGGTCAGGGAGTACTTATATGATACTAGGGTAACTCACTTGGGGTCAGGGAGTACTTATATGCTACTAGGGTAACTCACTTAGGGTCACGGAGTTCTTATATGGAACTAGGGTAACTCACTTGGGGTCAGGGAGTACATCTATAGGAGCTAAAGTAACTCACTTGGGGTCAGGGAGTACTTATATAGGAGCTAAAGTGATTCACTTGGGGTCAGGGAGTACTTATATGGGACTAGGGTAACTCACTAGGGGTCAGGGGGTACTTATATGCGACTAGGGTAACTCACTTGGGGTCAGGGAGTACTTATATAGGACTAGGGTACCATACTTGGGGTCAGGGAGTACTTATATAGGACTAGGGTACCATACTTGGGGTCAGGGAGTACTTATAAAGGGGCTAGGGCAACTCACTTGGGGTCAGGGAGTACTTATATGATACTAGGGTAACTCACTTGGGGTCAGGGAGTACTTATATGCGACTAGGGTAACTCACTTGGGGTCAGGGAGTACTTATATGATACTAGGGTAACTCACTTGGGGTCAGGGAGTACGTATATGGAACTAGGGTAACTCACTTGGGGTCAGGGAGTACATCTATAGGAGCTAAAGTAACTCACTTTGGGTCAGGGAGTACTTATATGGGACTAGGGTAACTCACTTGGGGTCAGGGAGTACTTCTATAGGAGCTAAAGTGATCACTTGGGGACAGGGAGTACTTATATGCGACTAGGGTAACTCACTTGGGGTCAGGGAGTACTTATATAGGACTAGGGTACCATACTTGGGGTCAGGGAGTACTTATATAGGACTAGGGTACCATACTTGGGGTCAGGGAGTACTTATAAAGGGGCTAGGGCAACTCACTTGGGGTCAGGGAGTACTTATATGATACTAGGGTAACTCACTTGGGGTCAGGGAGTACTTATATGCGACTAGGGTAACTCACTTGGGGTCAGGGAGTACTTATATGATACTAGGGTAACTCACTTGGGGTCAGGGAGTACTTATATGCTACTAGGGTAACTCACTTAGGGTCACGGAGTACGTATATGGAACTAGGGTAACTCACTTGGGGTCAGGGAGTACATCTATAGGAGCTTAAGTAACTCACTTGGGGTCAGGGAGTACTTATATGGGACTAGGGTAATTTACTTGGGGTCAGGGAGTACTTCTATAGGAGCTAAAGTGATTCACTTGGGATCAGGGAGTACTTATATAGGGGGTAGGGTAACTCATTTGGGGTCAGGGAGTACGTATAAAGGGGCTAGGGCAACTCACTTGGGGTCAGGGAGTATTTATAAAAGGGCCAGGGTAACTCACTTGGGGTAGGGAGTACTTATATGGGACTAGGGTAACTCACTTGGGTTCAGGGAGTACTTATATGGGACTAGGGTAACTCGCTTTAGGTCAGGGAGTACTTATATGGTACTAGGGTAACTCACTTGGTCGTCAGGGGGTACATATATGGAACCAGGGTAACCCACTTGGGGTCAGGGAGTACTTATATAGGACTAGGGTACCATACTTGGGGTCAGGGAGTACTTATATGCGACTAGGGTAACTCACTTGGGGTCAGGGAGTACTTATATGATACTAGGGTAACTCACTTGGGGTCAGGGAGTACTTATATGGGACTAGGGTAACTCACTTGGGGTCAGGGAGTACTTCTATAGGAGCTAAAGTGATTCACTTGGGGTCAGGGAGTACTTATATAGGAGGTAGGGTAACTCATTTGGGGTCAGGGAGTACTTATATGGGACTAGGGTACATCACTTGGGGTCAGGGAGTACTTATAAAGGGGCTAGGGCAACTCACTTGGGGTCAGGGTGTATTTATAAAAGGGCCAGGGTAACTCACTTGGGGTAGGGATTACTTATATGGGACTAGGTTAACTCGCTTTAGGTCAGGGAGTACTTATATGGTACTAGGGTAACTCACTTGGTCGTCAGGGGGAAATATATGGAACCAGGGTAACCCACTTGGGGTCAGGGAGTACTTATATAGGACTAGGGTACCATACTTGGGGTCAGGGAGTACTTATAAAGGGGCTAGGGCAACTCACTTGGGGTCAGGGAGTACTTATATGATACTAGGGTAACTCACTTGGGGTCAGGGAGTACTTATATGCTACTAGGGTAACTCACTTAGGGTCACGGAGTACTTATATGATACTAGGGTAACTCACTTGGGGTCAGGGAGTACTTATATGGGACTAGGGTAACTCACTTGGGGTCAGGGAGTACTTATATGATACTAGGGTAACTCACTTGGGTCAGGGAGTACTTATATGCTACTAGGGTAACTCACTTAGGGTCACGGAGTTCTTATATGGAACTAGGGTAACTCACTTGGGGTCAGGGAGTACATCTATAGGAGCTAAAGTAACTCACTTGGGGTCAGGGAGTACTTATATGGGACTAGGGTACATCACTTGGGGTAGGGAGTACTTATATAGGAGCTAAAGTGATTCACTTGGGGTCAGGGAGTACTTATATGGGACTAGGGTAACTCACTAGGGGTCAGGGAGTACTTATATGCGACTAGGGTAACTCACTTGCGGTCAGGGAGTACTTATATAGGACTAGGGTACCATACTTGGGGTCAGGGAGTACTTATATAGGACTAGGGTACCATACATGGGGTCAGGGAGTACTTATAAAGGGGCTAGGGCAACTCACTTGGGGTCAGGGAGTACTTATATGGGACTAGGTTAACTCACTTGGGGTCAGGGAGTACTTATATGCGACTAGGGTAACTCACTTGGGGTCAGGGAGTACTTATATGATACTAGGGTAACTCACTTGGGGTCAGGGAGTACTTATATGGGACTAGGGTAACTCACTTGGGGTCAGGGAGTACTTATATTATACTAGGGTAACTCACTTGGGGTCAGGGAGTACTTATATGCTACTAGGGTAACTCACTTAGGGTCACGGAGTTCTTATATGGAACTAGGGTAACTCACTTGGGGTCAGGGAGTACATCTATAGGAGCTAAAGTAACTCACTTGGGATCAGGGAGTACTTATTTGGGACTAGGGTAACTCACTTGGGGTCAGGGAGTACTTCTATAGGAGCTAAAGTGATTCACTTGGAGTCAGGGAGTACTTATATAGGGGGTAGGGTAACTCATTTGGGGTCAGGGAGTACTTATATGGGACTAGGGTACATCACTTGGGGTAGGGAGTACTTATATAGGAGCTAAAGTGATTCACTTGGGGTCAGGGAGTACTTATATGGGACTAGGGTAACTCACTAGGGGTCAGGGAGTACTTATATGCGACTAGGGTAACTCACTTGCGGTCAGGGAGTACTTATATAGTACTAGGGTACCATACTTGGGGTCAGGGAGTACTTATATAGGACTAGGGTACCATACTTGGGGTCAGGGAGTACTTATAAAGGGGCTAGGGCAACTCACTTGGGGTCAGGGAGTACTTATATGATACTAGGGTAACTCACTTGGGGTCAGGGAGTACTTATATGCGACTAGGGTAACTCACTTTGGGTCAGGGAGTACTTATATGATACTAGGGTAACTCACTTGGGGTCAGGGAGTACTTATATGCTACTAGGGTAACTCACTTAGGGTCACGGAGTACGTATATGGAACTAGGGTAACTCACTTGGGGTCAGGGAGTACATCTATAGGAGCTTAAGTAACTCACTTGGGGTCAGGGAGTACTTATATGGGACTAGGGTAACTCACTTGGGGTCAGGGAGTACTTCTATAGGAGCTAAAGTGATTCACTTGGGATCAGGGAGTACTTATATAGGGGGTAGGGTAACTCATTTGGGGTCAGGGAGTACTTATAAAGGGGCTAGGGCAACTCACTTGGGGTCAGGGTGTATTTATAAAAGGGCCAGGGTAACTCACTTGGGGTAGGGAGTACTTATTAGGGACTAGGGTAACTCACTTGGGTTCAGGGATTACTTATATGGGACTAGGGTAACTCGCTTTAGGTCAGGGAGTACTTATATGGTACTAGGGTAACTCACTTGGTCGTCAGGGGGAAATATATGGAACCAGGGTAACCCACTTGGGGTCAGGGAGTACTTTTATAGGACTAGGGTACCATACTTGGGGTCAGGGAGTACTTATAAAGGGGCTAGGGCAACTCACTTGGGGTCAGGGAGTACTTATATGGGACTAGGGTAACTCACTTGGGGTCAGGGAGTACTTATATGCGACTAGGGTAACTCACTTGGGGTCAGGGAGTACTTATATGATACTAGGGTAACTCACTTGGGGTCAGGGAGTGCTTATATGGGACTAGGGTAACTCACTTGGGGTCAGGGAGTACTTATATGATACTAGGGTAACTCACTTGGGGTCAGGGAGTACTTATATGCTACTAGGGTAACTCACTTAGGGTCACGGAGTTCTTATATGGAACTAGGGTAACTCACTTGGGGTCAGGGAGTACATCTATAGGAGCTAAAGTAACTCACTTGGGGTCAGGGAGTATTTATATGGGACTAGGGTAACTCACTTGGGGTCAGGGAGTACTTCTATAGGAGCTAAAGTGATTCACTTGGGGTCAGGGAGTACTTATATAGGGGGTAGGGTAACTCATTTGGGGTCAGGGAGTACTTATATGGGACTAGGGTACATCACTTGGGGTCAGGGAGTACTTATATAGGAGCTAAAGTGATTCACTTGGGGTCAGGTAGTACTTATATGGGACTAGGGTAACTCACTAGGGGTCAGGGAGTACTTATATGCGACTAGGGTAACTCACTTGGGGTCAGGGAGTACTTATATAGGACTAGGGTACCATACTTGGGGTCAGGGAGTACTTATATAGGACTAGGGTACCATACTTGGGGTCAGGGAGTACTTATAAAGGGGCTAGGGCAACTCACTTGGGGTCAGGGAGTACTTATATGATACTAGGGTAACTCACTTGGGGTCAGGGAGTACTTATATGCGACTAGGGTAACTCACTTGGGGTCAGGGAGTACTTATATGATACTAGGGTAACTCACTTGGGGTCAGGGAGTACTTATATGCTACTAGGGTAACTCACTTAGGGTCACGGAGTACGTATATGGAACTAGGGTAACTCACTTGGGGTCAGGGAGTACATCTATAGGAGCTTAACTAACTCACTTGGGGTCAAGGAGTACTTATATGGGACTAGGGTAACTCACTTGGGGTCAGGGAGTACTTCTATAGGAGCTAAAGTGATTCACTTGGGATCAGGGAGTACTTATATAGGGGGTAGGGTAACTCATTTGGGGTCAGGGAGTACTTATAAAGGGGCTAGGGCAACTCACTTGGGGTCAGGGAGTATTTATAAAAGGGCCAGGGTAACTCACTTGGGGTAGGGAGTACTTATATGGGACTAGGGTAACTCACTTGGGTTCAGGGAGTACTTATATGGGACTAGGGTAACTCGCTTTAGGTCAGGGAGTACTTATATGGTACTAGGGTAACTCACTTGGTCGTCAGGGGGTACATATATGGAACCAGGGTAACCCACTTGGGGTCAGGGAGTACTTATATAGGACTAGGGTACCATACTTGGGGTCAGGGAGTACTTATAAAAGGGCTAGGTTAACTCACTTGGGGTCAGGGAGTACTTATATGGGACTAGGGTAACTCACTTGGGGTCAGGGAGTACTTATATGCGACTAGGGTAACTCACTTGGGGTCAGGGAGTACTTATATGATACTAGGGTAACTCACTTGGGGTCAGGGAGTACTTATATGGGACTAGGGTAACTCACTTGGGGTCAGGGAGTACTTCTATAGGAGCTAAAGTGATTCACTTGGGGTCAGGGAGTACTTATATAGGAGGTAGGGTAACTCATTTGGGGTCAGGGAGTACTTATATGGGACTAGGGTACATCACTTGGGGTCAGGGAGTACTTATATAGGAGCTAAAGTGATTCACTTGGGGTCAGGGAGTACTTATAAAGGGGCTAGGGCAACTCACTTGGGGTCAGGGTGTATTTATAAAAGGGCCAGGGTAACTCACTTGGGGTAGGGAGTACTTATTAGGGACTAGGGTAACTCACTTGGGTTCAGGGATTACTTATATGGGACTAGGTTAACTCGCTTTAGGTCAGGGAGTACTTATATGGTACTAGGGTAACTCACTTGGTCGTCAGGGGGAAATATATGGAACCAGGGTAACCCACTTGGGGTCAGGGAGTACTTATATAGGACTAGGGTACCATACTTGGGGTCAGGGAGTACTTATAAAGGGGCTAGGGCAACTCACTTGGGGTCAGGGAGTACTTATATGATACTAGGGTAACTCACTTGGGGTCAGGGAGTACTTATATGCTACTAGGGTAACTCACTTAGGGTCACGGAGTACTTATATGATACTAGGGTAACTCACTTGGGGTCAGGGAGTACTTATATGGGACTAGGGTAACTCACTTGGGGTCAGGGAGTACTTATATGATACTAGGGTAACTCACTTGGGGTCAGGGAGTACTTATATGCTACTAGGGTAACTCACTTAGGGTCACGGAGTTCTTATATGGAACTAGGGTAACTCACTTGGGGTCAGGGAGTACATCTATAGGAGCTAAAGTAACTCACTTGGGGTCAGGGAGTACTTATATGGGACTAGGGTACATCACTTGGGGTAGGGAGTACTTATATAGGAGCTAAAGTGATTCACTTGGGGTCAGGGAGTACTTATATGGGACTAGGGTAACTCACTAGGGGTCAGGGAGTACTTATATGCGACTAGGGTAACTCACTTGCGGTCAGGGAGTACTTATATAGGACTAGGGTACCATACTTGGGGTCAGGGAGTACTTATATAGGACTAGGGTACCATACATGGGGTCAGGGAGTACTTATAAAGGGGCTAGGGCAACTCACTTGGGGTCAGGGAGTACTTATATGGGACTAGGTTAACTCACTTGGGGTCAGGGAGTACTTATATGCGACTAGGGTAACTCACTTGGGGTCAGGGAGTACTTATATGATACTAGGGTAACTCACTTGGGGTCAGGGAGTACTTATATGGGACTAGGGTAACTCACTTGGGGTCAGGGAGTACTTATATTATACTAGGGTAACTCACTTGGGGTCAGGGAGTACTTATATGCTACTAGGGTAACTCACTTAGGGTCACGGAGTTCTTATATGGAACTAGGGTAACTCACTTGGGGTCAGGGAGTACATCTATAGGAGCTAAAGTAACTCACTTGGGATCAGGGAGTACTTATTTGGGACTAGGGTAACTCACTTGGGGTCAGGGAGTACTTCTATAGGAGCTAAAGTGATTCACTTGGAGTCAGGGAGTACTTATATAGGGGGTAGGGTAACTCATTTGGGGTCAGGGAGTACTTATATGGGACTAGGGTACATCACTTGGGGTAGGGAGTACTTATATAGGAGCTAAAGTGATTCACTTGGGGTCAGGGAGTACTTATATGGGACTAGGGTAACTCACTAGGGGTCAGGGAGTACTTATATGCGACTAGGGTAACTCACTTGCGGTCAGGGAGTACTTATATGCTACTAGGGTAACTCACTTAGGGTCACGGAGTACGTATATGGAAGTAGGGTAACTCACTTGGGGTCAGGGAGTACATCTATAGGAGCTAAAGTAAGTCACTTGGGGTCAGGGAGTACTTCTATAGGAGCTAAAGTGATCACTTGGGGTCAGGGAGTACTTATATAGGGGGTAGGGTAACTCATTTGGGGTCAGGGAGTACTTATATGGGCCTAGGTTAACTCACTAAGGGTCAGGGAGTACTTATATGGGACTAGGGTAACTCAATTGGGGTCAGGGAGTACTTATATGATACTAGGGTAACTCACTTGGGGTCCGGGAGTACTTATATGCTACTAGGGTAACTCACTTAGGGTCACGGAGTACTTATATGGAACTAGGGTAACTCACTTTGGGTCAGGGAGTACATCTATAGGAGCTAAAGTAACACACTTGGGGTCAGGGAGTACTTATATGCGACTAGGGAAACTCACTTGGGGTCAGGGAGTACTTATATGATACTAGGGTAACTCACTTGGGTTCAGGGAGTACTTATATGCTACTAGGGTAACTCACTTAGGGTCACGGAGTTCTTATATGGAACTAGGATAACTCACTTGGGGTCAGGGAGTACATCTATAGGAGCTAAAGTAACTCACTTGGGGTCAGGGAGTACTTATATGGGACTAGGGTAACTCACTTGGGGTCAGGGAGTACTTCTATAGGAGCTAAAGTGATTCACTTGGGTTCAGGGAGTACTTATATAGTGGGTAGGGTAACTCATTTGGGGTCAGGGAGTACTTATATGGGACTAGGGTAACTCACTAGGGGTCAGGGAGTACTTATATGCGACTAGGGTAAATCACTTGGGGTCAGGGAGTACTTATATAGGACTAGGGTACCATACTTGGGGTCAGGGAGTACTTATATAGGACTAGGGTACCATACTTGGGGTCAGGGAGTACTTATAAAGGGGCTAGGGCAACTCACTTGGGGTCAGGGAGTACTTATATGATACTAGGGTAACTCACTTGGGGTCAGGGAGTACTTATATGCGACTAGGGTAACTCACTTGGGGTCAGGGAGTACTTATATGATACTAGGGTAACTCACTTGGGGTCAGGGAGTACTTATAAAGGGGCTAGGGTAACTCAATTTGGGGTCAGGGAGTACTTATATAGGACTAGGGTACCAAACTTGGGGTCAGGGAGTACTTATAAAGGGGCTAGGGCAACTCACTTGGGGTCAGGGAGTACCTATAAAAGGGCCAGGGTAACTCACTTGGTGGTCAGGGAGTACTTATATGGAACCAGGTTAACCCACTTGGGGTCAGGTAGTACTTATATGGGCCTAGGGTAACTCACTTAGGGTCAGGGAGTACTTATATGGGACTAGGGTAACTCACTTGGGGTCATGGTGTACTTCTATAGGAGGTAAAGTAACTCACTTGGAGTCAGGGAGTACTTATATTGGACTAGGGTAACTCATTTAGAGCAGGGAGTACTTATATGGTACCAGGGTAACTCACTTGGGGTCAGGGAGTACTTATATGGGACTAGGGTAACTCACTTGGGGTCAGGGAGTACTTATATAGGGGGTAGGGTAACTCATTTGGGGTCAGGCAGTACTTATATGGGACTAGGGTAACTCACTTGGGGTCAGGGTGTACTTCTATAGGAGGTAAAGTAACTCACTTGGGGTCAGGGAGTACTTATATGGGACTAGGGTAACTCATTTAGAGCAGGGAGTACTTATTTGGTACTAGGGTAACTCACTTGGGGTCAGGAAGTACATATATAATACTAGGGTAACTCAATGGGTGATCCGGGAGTACTTATATGGAACCAGGGAAACCCACTTGGGGTTAGGGTGTACTTATAAAGGGGCTAGGGTAACTCATTTGGGGTCAGGGAGTACTTATATGGGCCTAGGGTAACTCACTTGGGGTCAGGGAGTACTTATATGGGACTAGGGTAACTCACTTGGGGTCAGGGAGTACTTATATAGGGGGTAGGGTAACTCATTTGGGGTCAGGGAGTACTTAGATGGGACTAGGGTAACTCTCTTGGGGTCAGGGAGTACTAATAAAGGGGCTAGGGTAACTCACTTGGGGTCAGGGAGTAATTATATGGGACTTGGGTAACTCACTTGGGTTCAGGGAGTACTTATATGGGACTAGGGTAACTCGCTTTAGGTCAGGAAGTACATATATAATACTAGGGTAACTCAATGGGTGATCCGGGAGTACTTATATGGAACCAGGGAAACCCACTTGGGGTTAGGGTGTACTTATAAAGGGGCTAGGGTAACTCATTTGGGGTCAGGGAGTACTTATATGGGCCTAGGGTAACTCACTTAGGGTCAGGGAGTACTTATATGGGACTAGGGTGACTCACTTGGGGTCAGGGTGTACTTCTATAGGAGCTAAAGTAACACACTTGGGGTCAGGGAGTACTTATATAGGAGCTAAAGTGATTCACTTGGGGTCAGGGAGTACTTATATGGGACTAGGGTAACTTACTTAGGGTCAGGGAGTACTTATAAAGGGGCTAGGGTAACTCAATTTGGGGTCAGGGAGTACTTATATAGGACTAGGTTTCCATACTTGGGGTCAGGGAGTACTTTAATGGGACCAGGGTAACTCACTTGGGGACATGGAGTACTTATAAATGGGCTAGGGTAACTCACTTGGGGTGAGGGAGTACTTATAAAGGCGCTAGGTAACTCATTTGGGGTCAGGGAGTACTTATATGGGACTAGGGTACATCACTTGGGATCAGGGAGTACTTATATAGGGGCTAAAGTAACTCACTTGGGGTCAGGGAGTACTTCTATGGGACTAGGGTAACGCATTTGGTGTCAGGGAGTACTTATTTGGGACTAGGGTAACTCACTTGGGGTCAGGGAGTACTTATATGGGACTAGGGTAACTCACTTGGGGTCATGGAGTACTTATATAGGGGGTAGGGTAACTCATTTGGGGTCAGGGAGTACTTATATGGAACTAGGGTACATCACTTGGGGTCAGGGAGTACTTATATAGGAGCTAAAGTGATTCACTTGGGGTCAGGGAGTACTTATATAGGGGGTAGGGTAACTCATTTGGGGTCAGGGAGTACTTATATGGGACTAGGGTACATCACTTGGGGTCAGGGAGTACTTATATAGGAGCTAAAGTGATTCACTTGGGGTCAGGGAGTACTTATATGGGACTAGGGTAACTCACTAGGGGTCAGGGTGTACTTATAAAGGGGCTAGGGTAACTCAATTTGGTGTCAGGGAGTACTTATATAGGACTAGGGTACCATACTTGGGGTCAGGGAGTACTTATAAAGGGGTTAGGGCATCTCACTTGGGGTCAGGGAGTACTTATATAGGGGGTAGGGTAAATCATTTGGGGTCAGGGATTACTTATATGGGACTAGGGTAACTCGCTTTTGGTCAGGGAGTACTTATATGGTACTAGGGTAACTCACTTGGTCGTCAGGGGGTACATATATGGAACCAGGGTAACCCACTTGGGGTCAGGGAGTACTTATAAAGGGGCTAGGGTAACTCAATTTGGGGTCAGGGAGTACTTATATAGGACTAGGGTACCATACTTGGGGTCAGGGAGTACTTATAAAGGGGCTAGGGCAACTCACTTGGGGTCAGGGAGTACCTATAAAAGGGCCAGGGTAACTCACTTGGGGTAGGGAGTACTTATATGGGAATAGGGTAACTCACTTGGGTTCAGGGAGTACTTATATGGGACTAGGGTAACTCGCTTTAGGTCAGGGAGTACTTATATGGTACTAGGGTAACTCACTTGGTCGTCAGGGGGTACATATATGGAACCAGGGTAACCCACTTGGGGTCAGGGAGTACTTATATAGGACTAGGGTACCATACTTGGGGTCAGGGAGTACTTATAAAGGGGCTAGGGCAACTCACTTTTGGTCAGGGAGTATTTATATAGGACTAGGGTACCATACTTGGGGTCAGGGAGTACTTATAAAGGGGCTAGGGCAACTCACTTGGGGTCAGGGAGTACTTATATGGGACTAGGGTAACTCACTTGGGGTCAGGGGGTACTTATATGCGACTAGGGTAACTCACTTGGGGTCAGGGAGTACTTATATGATACTAGGGTAACTCACTTGGGGTCAGGGAGTACTTATATGGGACTAGGGTAACTCACTTGGGGTCAGGGAGTACTTCTATAGGAGCTAAAGTGATTCACTTGGGGTCAGGGAGTACTTATATAGGGGGTAGGGTAACTCATTTGGGGTCAGGGAGTACTTATATAGGAGCTAAAGTGATTCACTTGGGGTCAGGGAGTATTTATATGGGACTAGGGTAACTCACTAGTGGTCAGGGAGTACTTATAAAGGGGATAGGGTAACTCAATTTGGTGTCAGGGAGTACTTATATAGGACTAGGGTACCATACTTGGGGTCAGGGAGTACTTATATAGGACTAGGGTACCATACTTGGGGTCAGGGAGTACTTATAAAGGGGCTAGGGCAACTCACTTGGGGTCAGGGAGTACTTATATGATACTAGGGTAACTCACTTGGGGTCAGGGAGTACTTATATGCGACTAGGGTAACTCACTTGGGGTCAGGGAGTACTTATATGATACTAGGGTAACTCACTTGGGGTCAGGGAGTACTTATATGCTACTAGGGTAACTCACTTAGGGTCACGGAGTACGTATATGGAACTAGGGTAACTCACTTGGGGTCAGGGAGTACATCTATAGGAGCTAAAGTAACTCACTTGGGGTCAGGGAGTACTTATATGGGACTAGGGTAACTCACTTGGGGTCAGGGAGTACTTCTATAGGAGCTAAAGTGATCACTTGGGGTCAGGGAGTACTTATATAGGGAGTAGGGTAACTCATTTGGGGTCAGGGAGTACTTATATGGGACTAGGTTACATCACTTGGGGTCAGGGAGTACTTATATGGGCCTAGGTTAACTCACTAAGGGTCAGGGAGTACTTATATGGGACTAGGGTAGCTCAATTGGGGTCAGGGAGTACTTATATGATACTAGGGTAACTCACTTGGGGTCAGGGAGTACTTATATGCTACTAGGGTAACTCACTTAGGGTCACGGAGTACTTATATGGAACTAGGGTAACTCACTTGGGGTCAGGGAGTACATCTATAGGAGCTAAAGTAACACACTTGGGGTCAGGGAGTACTTATATGCGACTAGGGAAACTCACTTGGGGTCAGGGAGTACTTATAGGATACTAGGGTAACTCACTTGGGGTCAGGGAGTACTTATATGCTACTAGGGTAACTCACTTAGGGTCACGGAGTTCTTATATGGAACTAGGGTAACTCACTTGGGGTCAGGGAGTACATCTATAGGAGCTAAAGAAACTCACTTGGGGTCAGGGAGTACTTATATGGGACTAGGGTAACTCACTTTGGGTCAGGGAGTACTTCTATAGGAGCTAAAGTGATTCACTTGGGGTCAGGGAGTACTTATATAGGGGGTAGGGTAACTCATTTGGGGTCAGGGAGTACATCTATAGGAGCTAAAGTAACTCACTAGGGGTCAGGGAGTACTTATAAAGGGGCTAGGGTAACTCAATTTGGTTTCAGGGAGTACTTATATAGGACTAGGGTACCATACTTGGGGTCAGGGAGTACTTATAAAGGGGCTAGGGCAACTCACTTGGGGTCAGGGAGTACCTATAAAAGGGCCAGGGTAACTCACGGGGGGTAGGGAGTACTTATATGGGACTAGGGTAACTCACTTGGGTTCAGGGAGTACTTATATGGGACTAGGGTAACTCGCTTTAGGTCAGGGAGTACTTATATGGTACTAGGGTAACTCACTTGGTCGTCAGGGGGTACATATATGGAACCAGGGTAACCCACTTGGGGTCAGGGAGTACTTCTATAGGACTAGGGTACCATACTTGGGGTCAGGGAGTACTTATAAAGGGGCTAGGGCAACTCACTTGGGGTCAGGGAGTATTTATATAGGACTAGGGTACCATACTTGGGGTCAGGGAGTACTTATAAAGGGGCTAGGGCAACTCACTTGGGGTCAGGGAGTACTTATATGGGACTAGGGTAACTCACTTGGGGTCAGGGAGTACTTATATGCGACTAGGGTAACTCACTTGGGGTCAGGGAGTACTTATATGATACTAGGGTAACTCACTTGGGGTCAGGGAGTACTTATATGGGACTAGGGTAACTCACTTGGGGTCAGGGAGTACTTCTATAGGAGCTAAAGTGATTCACTTGGGGTCAGGGTGTACTTATATAGGGGGTAGGGTAACTCATTTGGGGTCAGGGAGTACTTATATGGGACTAGGGTACATCACTTGGGGTCAGGGAGTACTTATATAGGAGCTAAAGTGATTCACTTGGGGTCAGGGAGTATTTATATGGGACTAGGGTAACTCACTAGTGGTCAGGGAGTACTTATAAAGGGGATAGGGTAACTCAATTTGGTGTCAGGGAGTACTTATATAGGACTAGAGTACCATACTTGGGGTCAGGGAGTACTTATATAGGACTAGGGTACCATACTTGGGGTCAGGGAGTACTTATAAAGGGGCTAGGGCAACTCACTTGGGGTCAGGGAGTACTTATATGATACTAGGGTAACTCACTTGGGGTCAGGGAGAACTTATATGCGACTAGGGTAACTCACTTGGGGTCAGGGAGTACTTATATGATACTAGGGTAACTCACTTGGGGTCAGGGAGTACTTATATGCTACTAGGGTAACTCACTTAGGGTCACGGAGTACGTATATGGAACTAGGGTAACTCACTTGGGGTCAGGGAGTACATCTATAGGAGCTAAAGTAACTCACTTGGGGTCAGGGAGTACTTATATGGGACTAGGGTAACTCACTTGGGGTCAGGGAGTACTTCTATAGGAGCTAAAGTGATCACTTGGGGTCAGGGAGTACTTATATAGGGGGTAGGGTAACTCAATTGGGGTCAGGGAGTACTTATATGGGACTAGGGTACATCACTTGGGGTCAGGGAGTAGTTATATAGGAGCTAAAGTGATTCACTTGGGGTCAGGGAGTACTTACATGGGACTAGGGTAACTCACTAGGGGTCAGGGAGTACTTATAAAGGGGATAGGGTAACTCAATTTGGTGTCAGGGAGTACTTATATAGGACTAGGGTATTATACTTGGGGTCAGGGAGTACTTATATAGGACTAGGGTACCATACTTGGGGTCAGGGAGTACTTATAAAGGGGCTAGGGCAACTCACTTGGGGTCAGGGAGTACTTATATGATACTAGGGTAACTCACTTGGGGTCAGGGAGTACTTATATGCGACTAGGGTAACTCACTTGGGGTCAGGGAGTACTTATATGATACTAGGGTAACTCACTTGGGGTCAGGGAGTACTTATATGCTACTAGGGTAACTCACTTAGGGTCACGGAGTACGTATATGGAAGTAGGGTAACTCACTTGGGGTCAGGGAGTACATCTATAGGAGCTAAAGTAAGTCACTTGGGGTCAGGGAGTACTTCTATAGGAGCTAAAGTGATCACTTGGGGTCAGGGAGTACTTATATAGGGGGTAGGGTAACTCATTTGGGGTCAGGGAGTACTTATATGGGCCTAGGTTAACTCACTAAGGGTCAGGGAGTACTTATATGGGACTAGGGTAACTCAATTGGGGTCAGGGAGTACTTATATGATACTAGGGTAACTCACTTGGGGTCCGGGAGTACTTATATGCTACTAGGGTAACTCACTTAGGGTCACGGAGTACTTATATGGAACTAGGGTAACTCACTTTGGGTCAGGGAGTACATCTATAGGAGCTAAAGTAACACACTTGGGGTCAGGGAGTACTTATATGCGACTAGGGAAACTCACTTGGGGTCAGGGAGTACTTATATGATACTAGGGTAACTCACTTGGGTTCAGGGAGTACTTATATGCTACTAGGGTAACTCACTTAGGGTCACGGAGTTCTTATATGGAACTAGGATAACTCACTTGGGGTCAGGGAGTACATCTATAGGAGCTAAAGTAACTCACTTGGGGTCAGGGAGTACTTATATGGGACTAGGGTAACTCACTTGGGGTCAGGGAGTACTTCTATAGGAGCTAAAGTGATTCACTTGGGTTCAGGGAGTACTTATATAGGGGGTAGGGTAACTCATTTGGGGTCAGGGAGTACTTATATGGGACTAGGGTAACTCACTAGGGGTCAGGGAGTACTTATATGCGACTAGGGTAAATCACTTGGGGTCAGGGAGTACTTATATAGGACTAGGGTACCATACTTGGGGTCAGGGAGTACTTATATAGGACTAGGGTACCATACTTGGGGTCAGGGAGTACTTATAAAGGGGCTAGGGCAACTCACTTGGGGTCAGGGAGTACTTATATGATACTAGGGTAACTCACTTGGGGTCAGGGAGTACTTATATGCGACTAGGGTAACTCACTTGGGGTCAGGGAGTACCTATAAAAGGGCCAGGGTAACTCACTTGGTGGTCAGGGAGTACTTATATGGAACCAGGTTAACCCACTTGGGGTCAGGGAGTACTTATAAAGGGGCTACGGTAACTCATTTGGGGTCAGGTAGTACTTATATGGGCCTAGGGTAACTCACTTAGGGTCAGGGAGTACTTATATGGGACTAGGGTAACTCACTTGGGGTCATGGTGTACTTCTATAGGAGGTAAAGTAACTCACTTGGAGTCAGGGAGTACTTATATTGGACTAGGGTAACTCATTTAGAGCAGGGAGTACTTATATGGTACCAGGGTAACTCACTTGGGGTCAGGGAGTACTTATATGGGACTAGGGTAACTCACTTGGGGTCAGGGAGTACTTATATAGGGGGTAGGGTAACTCATTTGGGGTCAGGCAGTACTTATATGGGACTAGGGTACCATACTTGGGGTCAGGGAGTACTTATATAGGACTAGGGTACCATACTTGGGGTCAGGGAGTACTTATAAAGGGGCTAGGGCAACTCACTTGGGGTCAGGGAGTACTTATATGATACTAGGGTAACTCACTTGGGGTCAGGGAGTACTTATATGCGACTAGGGTAACTCACTTGGGGTCAGGGAGTACTTATATGATACTAGGGTAACTCACTTGGGGTCAGGGAGTACTTATATGCTACTAGGGTAACTCACTTAGGGTCACGGAGTACGTATATGGAACTAGGGTAACTCACTTGGGGTCAGGGAGTACATCTATAGGAGCTTAAGTAACTCACTTGGGGTCAGGGAGTACTTATATGGGACTAGGGTAACTCACTTGGGGTCAGGGAGTACTTCTATAGGAGCTAAAGTGATTCACTTGGGGTCAGGGAGTACTTATATAGGGGGTAGGGTAACTCATTTGGGGTCAGGGAGTACTTATAAAGGGGCTAGGGCAACTCACTTGGGGTCAGGGAGTATTTATAAAAGGGTCAGGGTAACTCACTTGGGGTAGGGACTACTTATATGGGACTAGGGTAACTCACTTGGGTTCAGGGAGTACTTATATGGGACTAGGGTAACTCACTTGGTCGTCAGGGGGTACATATATTGTACCAGGGTAACCCACTTGGGGTCAGGGAGTACTTATATAGGACTAGGGTACCATACTTGGGGTCAGGGAGTACTTATATAGGACTAGGGTACCATACTTGGGGTCAGGGAGTACTTATAAAGGGGCTAGGGTAACTCAATTTGGGGTCAGGGAGTACTTATATAGGACTAGGGTACCAAACTTGGGGTCAGGGAGTACTTATAAAGGGGCTAGGGCAACTCACTTGGGGTCAGGGAGTACCTATAAAAGGGCCAGGGTAACTCACTTGGTGGTCAGGGAGTACTTATATGGAACCAGGTTAACCCACTTGGGGTCAGGGAGTACTTATAAAGGGGCTACGGTAACTCATTTGGGGTCAGGTAGTACTTATATGGGCCTAGGGTAACTCACTTAGGGTCAGGGAGTACTTATATGGGACTAGGGTAACTCACTTGGGGTCATGGTGTACTTCTATAGGAGGTAAAGTAACTCACTTGGAGTCAGGGAGTACTTATATTGGACTAGGGTAACTCATTTAGAGCAGGGAGTACTTATATGGTACCAGGGTAACTCACTTGGGGTCAGGGAGTACTTATATGGGACTAGGGTAACTCACTTGGGGTCAGGGAGTACTTATATAGGGGGTAGGGTAACTCATTTGGGGTCAGGCAGTACTTATATGGGACTAGGGTAACTCACTTGGGGTCAGGGTGTACTTCTATAGGAGGTAAAGTAACTCACTTGGGGTCAGGGAGTACTTATATGGGACTAGGGTAACTCATTTAGAGCAGGGAGTACTTATTTGGTACTAGGGTAACTCACTTGGGGTCAGGGAGTACTTATATGGGACTAGGGTAACTCACTTGGGGTCAGGGAGTACTTATATAGGGGGTAGGGTAACTCATTTGGGGTCAGGGAGTACTTATATAGGAGCTAAAGTGATTCACTTGGGGTCAGGGAGTACTTAGATGGGACTAGGGTAACTCTCTTGGGGTCAGGGAGTACTAATAAAGGGGCTAGGGTAACTCACTTGGGGTCAGGGAGTAATTATATGGGACTTGGGTAACTCACTTGGGTTCAGGGAGTACTTATATGGGACTAGGGTAACTCGCTTTAGGTCAGGAAGTACATATATAATACTAGGGTAACTCAATGGGTGATCCGGGAGTACTTATATGGAACCAGGGAAACCCACTTGGGGTTAGGGTGTACTTATAAAGGGGCTAGGGTAACTCATTTGGGGTCAGGGAGTACTTATATGGGCCTAGGGTAACTCACTTAGGGTCAGGGAGTACTTATATGGGACTAGGGTGACTCACTTGGGGTCAGGGTGTACTTCTATAGGAGCTAAAGTAACACACTTGGGGTCAGGGAGTACTTATATAGGAGCTAAAGTGATTCACTTGGGGTCAGGGAGTACTTATATGGGACTAGGGTAACTTACTTGGGGTCAGGGAGTACTTATAAAGGGGCTAGGGTAACTCAATTTGGGGTCAGGGAGTACTTATATAGGACTAGGTTTCCATACTTGGGGTCAGGGAGTACTTTAATGGGACCAGGGTAACTCACTTGGGGACATGGAGTACTTATAAATGGGCTAGGGTAACTCACTTGGGGTGAGGGAGTACTTATAAAGGCGCTAGGTAACTCATTTGGGGTCAGGGAGTACTTATATGGGACTAGGGTACATCACTTGGGATCAGGGAGTACTTATATAGGGGCTAAAGTAACTCACTTGGGGTCAGGGAGTACTTCTATGGGACTAGGGTAACGCATTTGGTGTCAGGGAGTACTTATTTGGGACTAGGGTAACTCACTTGGGGTCAGGGAGTACTTATATGGGACTAGGGTAACTCACTTGGGGTCATGGAGTACTTATATAGGGGGTAGGGTAACTCATTTGGGGTCAGGGAGTACTTATATGGAACTAGGGTACATCACTTGGGGTCAGGGAGTACTTATATAGGAGCTAAAGTGATTCACTTGGGGTCAGGGAGTACTTATATAGGGGGTAGGGTAACTCATTTGGGGTCAGGGAGTACTTATATGGGACTAGGGTACATCACTTGGGGTCAGGGAGTACTTATATAGGAGCTAAAGTGATTCACTTGGGGTCAGGGAGTACTTATATAGGGGGTAGGGTAACTCATTTGGGGTCAGGGAGTACTTATATGGGACTAGGGTACATCACTTGGGGTCAGGGAGTACTTATATGCTACTAGGGTAACTCACTTAGGGTCACGGAGTTCTTATATGGAACTAGGGTAACTCACTTGGGGTCAGGGAGTACATCTATAGGAGCTAAAGTAACTCACTTGGGGTCAGGGAGTACTTATATAGGACTAGGGTACCATACTTGGGGTCAGGGAGTACTTATATAGGACTAGGGTACCATACTTGGGGTCAGGGAGTACTTATAAAGGGGCTAGGGCAACTCACTTGGGGTCAGGGAGTACTTATATGATACTAGGGTAACTCACTTGGGGTCAGGGAGTACTTATATGCGACTAGGGTAACTCACTTGGGGTCAGGGAGTACTTATATGATACTAGGGTAACTCACTTGGGGTCAGGGAGTACTTATATGCTACTAGGGTAACTCACTTAGGGTCACGGAGTACGTATATGGAACTAGGGTAACTCACTTGGGGTCAGGGAGTACATCTATAGGAGCTTAAGTAACTCACTTGGGGTCAGGGAGTACTTATATGGGACTAGGGTAACTCACTTGGGGTCAGGGAGTACTTCTATAGGAGCTAAAGTGATTCACTTGGGGTCAGGGAGTACTTATATAGGGGGTAGGGTAACTCATTTGGGGTCAGGGAGTACTTATAAAGGGGCTAGGGCAACTCACTTGGGGTCAGGGAGTATTTATAAAAGGGTCAGGGTAACTCACTTGGGGTAGGGACTACTTATATGGGACTAGGGTAACTCACTTGGGTTCAGGGAGTACTTATATGGGACTAGGGTAACTCACTTGGTCGTCAGGGGGTACATATATTGTACCAGGGTAACCCACTTGGGGTCAGGGAGTACTTATATAGGACTAGGGTACCATACTTGGGGTCAGGGAGTACTTATATAGGACTAGGGTACCATACTTGGGGTCAGGGAGTACTTATAAAGGGGCTAGGGTAACTCAATTTGGGGTCAGGGAGTACTTATATAGGACTAGGGTACCAAACTTGGGGTCAGGGAGTACTTATAAAGGGGCTAGGGCAACTCACTTGGGGTCAGGGAGTACCTATAAAAGGGCCAGGGTAACTCACTTGGTGGTCAGGGAGTACTTATATGGAACCAGGTTAACCCACTTGGGGTCAGGGAGTACTTATAAAGGGGCTACGGTAACTCATTTGGGGTCAGGTAGTACTTATATGGGCCTAGGGTAACTCACTTAGGGTCAGGGAGTACTTATATGGGACTAGGGTAACTCACTTGGGGTCATGGTGTACTTCTATAGGAGGTAAAGTAACTCACTTGGAGTCAGGGAGTACTTATATTGGACTAGGGTAACTCATTTAGAGCAGGGAGTACTTATATGGTACCAGGGTAACTCACTTGGGGTCAGGGAGTACTTATATGGGACTAGGGTAACTCACTTGGGGTCAGGGAGTACTTATATAGGGGGTAGGGTAACTCATTTGGGGTCAGGCAGTACTTATATGGGACTAGGGTAACTCACTTGGGGTCAGGGTGTACTTCTATAGGAGGTAAAGTAACTCACTTGGGGTCAGGGAGTACTTATATGGGACTAGGGTAACTCATTTAGAGCAGGGAGTACTTATTTGGTACTAGGGTAACTCACTTGGGGTCAGGGAGTACTTATATGGGACTAGGGTAACTCACTTGGGGTCAGGGAGTACTTATATAGGGGGTAGGGTAACTCATTTGGGGTCAGGGAGTACTTATATAGGAGCTAAAGTGATTCACTTGGGGTCAGGGAGTACTTAGATGGGACTAGGGTAACTCTCTTGGGGTCAGGGAGTACTAATAAAGGGGCTAGGGTAACTCACTTGGGGTCAGGGAGTAATTATATGGGACTTGGGTAACTCACTTGGGTTCAGGGAGTACTTATATGGGACTAGGGTAACTCGCTTTAGGTCAGGAAGTACATATATAATACTAGGGTAACTCAATGGGTGATCCGGGAGTACTTATATGGAACCAGGGAAACCCACTTGGGGTTAGGGTGTACTTATAAAGGGGCTAGGGTAACTCATTTGGGGTCAGGGAGTACTTATATGGGCCTAGGGTAACTCACTTAGGGTCAGGGAGTACTTATATGGGACTAGGGTGACTCACTTGGGGTCAGGGTGTACTTCTATAGGAGCTAAAGTAACACACTTGGGGTCAGGGAGTACTTATATAGGAGCTAAAGTGATTCACTTGGGGTCAGGGAGTACTTATATGGGACTAGGGTAACTTACTTGGGGTCAGGGAGTACTTATAAAGGGGCTAGGGTAACTCAATTTGGGGTCAGGGAGTACTTATATAGGACTAGGTTTCCATACTTGGGGTCAGGGAGTACTTTAATGGGACCAGGGTAACTCACTTGGGGACATGGAGTACTTATAAATGGGCTAGGGTAACTCACTTGGGGTGAGGGAGTACTTATAAAGGCGCTAGGTAACTCATTTGGGGTCAGGGAGTACTTATATGGGACTAGGGTACATCACTTGGGATCAGGGAGTACTTATATAGGGGCTAAAGTAACTCACTTGGGGTCAGGGAGTACTTCTATGGGACTAGGGTAACGCATTTGGTGTCAGGGAGTACTTATTTGGGACTAGGGTAACTCACTTGGGGTCAGGGAGTACTTATATGGGACTAGGGTAACTCACTTGGGGTCATGGAGTACTTATATAGGGGGTAGGGTAACTCATTTGGGGTCAGGGAGTACTTATATGGAACTAGGGTACATCACTTGGGGTCAGGGAGTACTTATATAGGAGCTAAAGTGATTCACTTGGGGTCAGGGAGTACTTATATAGGGGGTAGGGTAACTCATTTGGGGTCAGGGAGTACTTATATGGGACTAGGGTACATCACTTGGGGTCAGGGAGTACTTATATAGGAGCTAAAGTGATTCACTTGGGGTCAGGGAGTACTTATATAGGGGGTAGGGTAACTCATTTGGGGTCAGGGAGTACTTATATGGGACTAGGGTACATCACTTGGGGTCAGGGAGTACTTATATGCTACTAGGGTAACTCACTTAGGGTCACGGAGTTCTTATATGGAACTAGGGTAACTCACTTGGGGTCAGGGAGTACATCTATAGGAGCTAAAGTAACTCACTTGGGGTCAGGGAGTACTTATATAGGACTAGGGTACCATACTTGGGGTCAGGGAGTACTTATATAGGACTAGGGTACCATACTTGGGGTCAGGGAGTACTTATAAAGGGGCTAGGGCAACTCACTTGGGGTCAGGGAGTACTTATATGATACTAGGGTAACTCACTTGGGGTCAGGGAGTACTTATATGCGACTAGGGTAACTCACTTGGGGTCAGGGAGTACTTATATGATACTAGGGTAACTCACTTGGGGTCAGGGAGTACTTATATGCTACTAGGGTAACTCACTTAGGGTCACGGAGTACGTATATGGAACTAGGGTAACTCACTTGGGGTCAGGGAGTACATCTATAGGAGCTTAAGTAACTCACTTGGGGTCAGGGAGTACTTATATGGGACTAGGGTAACTCACTTGGGGTCAGGGAGTACTTCTATAGGAGCTAAAGTGATTCACTTGGGGTCAGGGAGTACTTATATAGGGGGTAGGGTAACTCATTTGGGGTCAGGGAGTACTTATAAAGGGGCTAGGGCAACTCACTTGGGGTCAGGGAGTATTTATAAAAGGGTCAGGGTAACTCACTTGGGGTAGGGACTACTTATATGGGACTAGGGTAACTCACTTGGGTTCAGGGAGTACTTATATGGGACTAGGGTAACTCACTTGGTCGTCAGGGGGTACATATATTGTACCAGGGTAACCCACTTGGGGTCAGGGAGTACTTATATAGGACTAGGGTACCATACTTGGGGTCAGGGAGTACATATAAAAGGGCTAGGTTAACTCACTTGGGGTCAGGGAGTACTTATATGGGACTAGGGTAACTCACTTGGGGTCAGGGAGTACTTATATGCTACTAGGGTAACTCACTTGGGGTCAGGGAGTACTTATATGATACTAGGGTAACTCACTTGGGGTCAGGGAGTACTTATATGGGACTAGGGTAACTCACTTGGGGTCAGGGAGTACTTCTATAGGAGCTAAAGTGATTCACTTGGGGTCAGGGAGTACTTATTTGGGACTAGGGTAACTCACTAGGGGTCAGGGAGTACTTATAAAGGGGCTAGGGTAACTCAATTTGGTGTCAGGGAGTACTTATATAGGACTAGGGTACCTTACTTGGGGTCAGGGAGTACTTATAAAGGGGTTAGGGCATCTCACTTGGGGTCAGGGAGTACTTATATAGGGGGTAGGGTAAATCATTTGGGGTCAGGGATTACTTATATGGGACTAGGGTAACTCGCTTTTGGTCAGGGAGTACTTATATGGTACTAGGGTAACTCACTTGGTCGTCAGGGGGTACATATATGGAACCAGGGTAACCCACTTGGGGTCAGGCAGTACTTATAAAGGGGCTAGGGTAACTCAATTTGGGGTTAGGGAGTACTTATATAGGACTAGGGTACCATACTTGGGGTCAGGGAGTACTTATAAAGGGGATAGGGCAACTCACTTGGGGTCAGGGAGTACCTATAAAAGGGCCAGGGTAACTCACTTGGGGTAGGGAGTACTTATATGGGACTAGGGTAACTCACTTGGGTTCAGGGAGTACTTATATGGGACTAGGGTAACTCGCTTTAGGTCAGGGAGTACTTATATGGTACTAGGGTAACTCACTTGGTCGTCAGGGGGTACATATATGGAACCAGGGTAACCCACTTGGGGTCAGGGAGTACTTATATAGGACTAGGGTACCATACTTGGGGTCAGGGAGTACTTATAAAGGGGCTAGGGCAACTCACTTGGGGTCAGGGAGTACTTATATAGGACTAGGGTACCATACTTGGGGTCAGGGAGTACTTATAAAGGGGCTAGGGCAACTCACTTGGGGTCAGGGAGTACTTATATGGGACTAGGGTAACTCACTTGGGGTCAGGGAGTACTTATATGCGACTAGGGTAACTCACTTGGGGTCAGGGAGTACATCTATAGGTGCTAAAGAAACTCACTTGGGGTCAGGGAGTACTTATATGGGACTAGGGTAACTCACTTTGGGTCAGGGAGTACTTCTATAGGAGCTAAAGTGATTCACTTGGGGTCAGGGAGTACTTATATAGGGGGTAGGGTAACTCATTTGGGGTCAGGGAGTACATCTATAGGAGCTAAAGTAACTCACTAGGGGTCAGGGAGTACTTATAAAGGGGCTAGGGTAACTCAATTTGGTTTCAGGGAGTACTTATATAGGACTAGGGTACCATACTTGGGGTCAGGGAGTACTTATAAAGGGGCTAGGGCAACTCACTTGGGGTCAGGGAGTACCTATAAAAGGGCCAGGGTAACTCACGGGGGGTAGGGAGTACTTATATGGGACTAGGGTAACTCACTTGGGTTCAGGGAGTACTTATATGGGACTAGGGTAACTCGCTTTAGGTCAGGGAGTACTTATATGGTACTAGGGTAACTCACTTGGTCGTCAGGGGGTACATATATGGAACCAGGGTAACCCACTTGGGGTCAGGGAGTACTTCTATAGGACTAGGGTACCATACTTGGGGTCAGGGAGTACTTATAAAGGGGCTAGGGCAACTCACTTGGGGTCAGGGAGTATTTATATAGGACTAGGGTACCATACTTGGGGTCAGGGAGTACTTATAAAGGGGCTAGGGCAACTCACTTGGGGTCAGGGAGTACTTATATGGGACTAGGGTAACTCACTTGGGGTCAGGGAGTACTTATATGCGACTAGGGTAACTCACTTGGGGTCAGGGAGTACTTATATGATACTAGGGTAACTCACTTGGGGTCAGGGAGTACTTATATGGGACTAGGGTAACTCACTTGGGGTCAGGGAGTACTTCTATAGGAGCTAAAGTGATTCACTTGGGGTCAGGGAGTATTTATATGGGACTAGGGTAACTCACTAGTGGTCAGGGAGTACTTATAAAGGGGATAGGGTAACTCAATTTGGTGTCAGGGAGTACTTATATAGGACTAGAGTACCATACTTGGGGTCAGGGAGTACTTATATAGGACTAGGGTACCATACTTGGGGTCAGGGAGTACTTATAAAGGGGCTAGGGCAACTCACTTGGGGTCAGGGAGTACTTATATGATACTAGGGTAACTCACTAGTGGTCAGGGAGTACTTATAAAGGGGATAGGGTAACTCAATTTGGTGTCAGGGAGTACTTATATAGGACTAGGGTACCATACTTGGGGTCAGGGAGTACTTATATAGGACTAGGGTACCATACTTGGGGTCAGGGAGTACTTATAAAGGGGCTAGGGCAACTCACTTGGGGTCAGGGAGTACTTATATGATACTAGGGTAACTCACTTGGGGTCAGGGAGTACTTATATGCGACTAGGGTAACTCACTTGGGGTCAGGGAGTACTTATATGATACTAGGGTAACTCACTTGGGGTCAGGGAGTACTTATATGCTACAAGGGTAACTCACTTATGGTCACGGAGTACGTATATGGAACTAGGGTAACTCACTTGGGGTCAAGGAGTACATCTATAGGAGCTAAAGTAACTCACTTGTGGTCAGGGAGTACTTATATGGGACTAGGGTAACTCACTTGGGGTCAGGGAGTACTTATATAGGGGGTAGGGTAACTCATTTGGGGACAGGGAGTACTTATATGCGACTAGGGTAACTCACTTGGGGTCAGGGAGTACTAATAAAGGGACTAGGGTAACTCGCTTTAGGTCAGGAAGTACATATATAATACTAGGGTAACTCAATGGGTGGTCAGGGAGTACTTATATGGAACCAGGGAAACCCACTTGAGGTTAGGGTGTACTTATAAAGAGGCTAGGGTAACTCAAATGGGGTCAGGGAGTACTTATATGGGCCTAGGGTAACTCACTTAGGGTCAGGGAGTACTTATATGGGACTAGGGTAACTCACTTGGGGACATGGAGTACTTATATAGGAGCTAAAGTGATTCACTTGGGGTCAGGGAGTACTTATATGGGACTAGGGTAACTCACTTGGGGTCAGGGAGTACTTTAATGGGACCAGGATGACTCACTTGGGGACATGGAGTAGTTATAAATGGGCTAGGGTAACTCACTTGGGGTGAGGGAGTACTTATAAAGGCGCTAGGTAACTCATTTGGGGTCAGGGAGTACTTATATGGGACTAGGGTACATCACTTGGGGTCAGGGAGTACTTATATGATACTAGGGTAACTCACTTGGGGTCAGGGAGTACTTATATGGGACTAGGGTAACTCACTTGGGGTCAGGGAGTACTTATATGCGACTAGGGTAACTCACTTAGGGTCACGGAGTACTTATATAGGACTAGTGTAACTCACTTGTGGTCAGGGAGTACTTCTATAGGAGCTAAAGTAACTCACTAGGGGTCAGGGAGTACTTATATGGGACTAGGGTAACTCATTTAGGGCAGGGAGTACTTATTTGGGACTAGGGTAACTCACTTTGGGTCAGGGAGTACTTATATGGGACTAGGGTAACTCACTTGGGGTCAGGGATTACTTATAAAGGGGCTAGGGTAACTTACTTGGGGTCAGGGAGTACTTATATAGGACTTGGGTAACTCACTTGGGTTCAGGGAGTACTTTTATGGGACTAGGGTAACTCGCTTTAGGTCAGGAAGTACTTATATGGTACTAGGGTTACTCACTTGGTGGTCAGGGAGTACTTATATGGAACCAGGGTAACCCACTTGGGGTCAGGGAGTACTTATAAAGGGGCTAGGGTAACTAACTTGGGGTCAGGGAGTACTTATATGGGACTTGGGTAACACACTTGGGTTCAGGGAGTACTTATATGGGACAAGGGTAACTTGCTTTAGGTCAGTGATTAATTATATAATACTAGGGTAACTCACTGGGTGGTCAGGGAGTACTTATATGGAACCAGGTTAACCCACTTGGGGTCAGGGAGTACTTATAAAGGGGCTACGGTAACTCATTTGGGGTCAGGTAGTACTTATATGGGCCTAGGGTAACTCACTTAGGGTCAGGGAGTACTTATATGGGACTAGGGTAACTCACTTGGGGTCAGGGTGTACTTCTATAGGAGGTAAAGTAACTCACTTGGGGTCAGGGAGTACTTATATGGGACTAGGGTAACTCATTTAGAGCAGGGAGTACTTTATGGTACTAGGGTAACTCACTTGGGGTCAGGGAGTACTTATATAGGACTAGGGTACCATACTTGGGGTCAGGGAGTACTTATAAAGGGGCTAGGGCAACTCACTTGGGGTCAGGGAGTACCTATAAAAGGGCCAGGGTAACTCATTTGGGGTAGGGAGTACTTATATGGGACTAGGGTAACTCACTTGGTGGTCAGGGAGTACTTATATGGAACCAGGTTAACCCACTTGGGGTCAGGGAGTACTTATAAAGGGGCTACGGTAACTCATTTGGGGTCAGGTAGTACTTATATGGGCCTAGGGTAACTCACTTAGGGTCAGGGAGTACTTATATGGGACTAGGGTAACTCACTTGGGGTCATGGTGTACTTCTATAGGAGGTAAAGTAACTCACTTGGGGTCAGGGAGTACTTATATTGGACTAGGGTAACTCATTTAGAGCAGGGAGTACTTATTTGGTACCAGGGTAACTCACTTGGGGTCAGGGAGTACTTATATGGGACTAGGGTAACTCACTTGGGGTCAGGGAGTACTTATATAGGGGGTAGGGTAACTCATTTGGGGTCAGGCAGTACTTATATGGGACTAGGGTAACTCACTTGGGGTCAGGGAGTACTTATATGGGACTAGGGTAACTCATTTAGAGCAGGGAGTACTTATTTGGTACTAGGGTAACTCACTTGGGGTCAGGGAGTACTTATATGGGACTAGGGTAACTCACTTGGGGTCAGGGAGTACTTATATAGGGGGTAGGGTAACTCATTTGGGGTCAGGGAGTACTTATATAGGAGCTAAAGTGATTCACTTGGGGTCAGGGAGTACTTATATGGGACTAGGGTAACTCACTTGGGGTCAGGGAGTACTAATAAAGGGGCTAGGGTAACTCACTTGGGGTCAGGGAGTAATTATATGGGACTTGGGTAACTCACTTGGGTTCAGGGAGTACTTATATGGGACTAGGGTAACTTACTTGGGGTCAGGGTGTACTTCTATAGGAGCTAAAGTAACACACTTGGGGTCAGGGAGTACTTATATAGGAGCTAAAGTGATTCACTTGGGGTCAGGGAGTACTTATATGGGACTAGGGTAACTTACTTGGGGTCAGGGAGTACTTATAAAGGGGCTAGGGTAACTCAATTTGGGGTCAGGGAGTACTTATATAGGACTAGGTTTCCATACTTGGGGTCAGGGAGTACTTTAATGGGACCAGGGTAACTCACTTGGGGACATGGAGTACTTATAAATGGGCTAGGGTAACTCACTTGGGGTGAGGGAGTACTTATAAAGGCGCTAGGTAACTCATTTGGGGTCAGGGAGTACTTATATTGGACTAGGATACATCACTTGGGATCAGGGAGTACTTATATAGGGGCTAAAGTAACTCACTTGGGGTCAGGGAGTACTTCTATGGGACTAGGGTAACGCATTTGGTGTCAGGGAGTACTTATTTGGGACTAGGGTAACTCACTTGGGGTCAGGGAGTACTTATATGGGACTAGGGTAACTCACTTGGGGTCATGGAGTACTTATATAGGGGGTAGGGTAACTCATTTGGGGTCAGGGAGTACTTATATGGAACTAGGGTACATCACTTGGGGTCAGGGAGTACTTATATAGGAGCTAAAGTGATTCACTTGGGGTCAGGGAGTACTTATATAGGGGGTAGGGTAACTCATTTGGGGTCAGGGAGTACTTATATGGGACTAGTGTACATCACTTGGGGTCAGGGAGTACTTATATAGGAGCTAAAGTGATTCACTTGGGGTCAGGGAGTACTTATATGGGACTAGGGTAACTCACTAGGGGTCAGGGAGTACTTATAAAGGGGCTAGGGTAACTCAATTTGGTGTCAGGGAGTACTTATATAGGACTAGGGTACCATACTTGGGGTCAGGGAGTACTTATAAAGGGGTTAGGGCATCTCACTTTGGGTCAGGGAGTACTTATATAGGGGGTAGGGTAAATCATTTGGGGTCAGGGATTACTTATATGGGACTAGGGTAACTCGCTTTTGGTCAGGGAGTACTTATATGGTACTAGGGTAACTCACTTGGTCGTCAAGGGGTACATATATGGAACCAGGGTAACCCACTTGGGGTCAGGGAGTACTTATAAAGGGGCTAGGGTAACTCAATTTGGTGTCAGGGAGTACTTATATAGGACTAGGGTACCATACTTGGGGTCAGGGAGTACTTATAAAGGGGCTAGGGCAACTCACTTGGGGTCAGGGAGTACCTATAAAAGGGCCAAGGTAACTCACTTGGGGTAGGGAGTACTTATATGGGACTAGGGTAACTCACTTGGGTTCAGGGAGTACTTATATGGGACTAGGGTAACTCGCTTTAGGTCAGGGAGTACTTATATGGTACTAGGGTAACTCACTTGGTCGTCAGGGGGTACATATATGGAACCAGGGTAACCCACTTGGGGTCAGGGAGTACTTATATAGGACTAGGGTACCATACTTGGGGTCAGGGAGTACTTATAAAGGGGCTAGGGCAACTCACTTGGGGTCAGGGAGTATTTATATAGGACTAGGGTACCATACTTGCGGTCAGGGAGTACTTATAAATGGGCTAGGGCAACTCACTTGGGGTCAGGGAGTACTTCTATAGGAGCTAAAGTGATTCACTTGGGGTCAGGGAGTACTTATATAGGGGGTAGGGTAACTCATTTGGGGTCAGGGAGTACTTATATAGGAGCTAAAGTAACTCACTAGGGGTCAGGGAGTACTTATAAAGGGGATAGGGTAACTCAATTTGGTGTCAGGGAGTACTTATATAGGACTAGGGTACCATACTTGGGGTCAGGGAGTACTTATTTGGACTAGGGTACCATACTTGGGGTCAGGGAGTACTTATAAAGGGGCTAGGGCAACTCACTTGGGGTCAGGGAGTACTTATATGATACTAGGGTAACTCACTTGGGGTCAGGGAGTACTTATATGCGACTAGGGTAACTCACTTAGGGTCACGGAGTACTTATATAGGACTAGTGTAACTCACTTGTGGTCAGGGAGTACTTCTATAGGAGCTAAAGTAACTCACTAGGGGTCAGGGAGTACTTATATGGGACTAGGGTAACTCATTTAGGGCAGGGAGTACTTATTTGGGACTATGGTAACTCACTTTGGGTCAGGGAGTACTTATATGGGACTAGGGTAACTCACTTGGGGTCAGGGATTACTTATAAAGGGGCTAGGGTAACTTACTTGGGGTCAGGGAGTACTTATATAGGACTTGGGTAACTCACTTGGGTTCAGGGGGTACTTTTATGGGACTAGGGTAACTCGCTTTAGGTCAGGAAGTACTTATATGGTACTAGGGTAACTCACTTGGTGGTCAGGGAGTACTTATATGGAACCAGGGTAACCCACTTGGGGTCAGGGAGTACTTATAAAGGGGCTAGGGTAACTTACTTGGGGTCAGGGAGTACTTATATGGGACTTGGGTAACACACTTGGGTTCAGGGAGTACTTATATGGGACAAGGGTAACTTGCTTTAGGTCAGTGATTAATTATATAATACTAGGGTAACTCACTGGGTGGTCAGGGAGTACTTATATGGAACCAGGTTAACCCACTTGGGGTCAGGGAGTACTTATAAAGGGGCTACGGTAACTCATTTGGGGTCAGGTAGTACTTATATGGGCCTAGGGTAACTCACTTAGGGTCAGGGAGTACTTATATGGGACTAGGGTAACTTACTTGGGGTCAGGGTGTACTTCTATAGGAGGTAAAGTAACTCACTTGGGGTCAGGGAGTACTTATATGGGACTAGGGTAACTCATTTAGAGCAGGGAGTACTTATTTGGTACTAGGGTAACTCACTTGGGGTCAGGGAGTACTTATATAGGACTAGGGTACCATACTTGGGGTCAGGGAGTACTTATAAAGGGGCTAGGGCAACTCACTTGGGGTCAGGGAGTACTAATATGGGACTAGGGTAACTCACTTGGGGTCAGGGAGTACTTATATGCGACTAGGGTAACTCACTTGGGGTCAGGGAGTACATCTATAGGAGCTAAAGAAACTCACTTGGGGTCAGGGAGTACTTATATGGGACTAGGGTAACTCACTTTGGGTCAGGGAGTACTTCTATAGGAGCTAAAGTGATTCACTTGGGGTCAGGGAGGACTTATATAGGGGGTAGGGTAACTCATTTGGGGTCAGGGAGTACATCTATAGGAGCTAAAGTAACTCACTAGGGGTCAGGGAGTACTTATAAAGGGGCTAGGGTAACTCAATTTGGTTTCAGGGAGTACTTATATAGGACTAGGGTACCATACTTGGGGTCAGGGAGTACTTATAAAGGGGCTAGGGCAACTCACTTGGGGTCAGGGGGTACCTATAAAAGGGCCAGGGTAACTCACGGGGGGTAGGGAGTACTTATATGGGACTAGGGTAACTCACTTGGGTTCAGGGAGTACTTATATGGGACTAGGGTAACTCGCTTTAGGACAGGGAGTACTTATATGGTACTAGGGTAACCCACTTGGTCGTCAGGGGGTACATATATGGAACCAGGGTAACCCACTTGGGGTCAGGGAGTACTTCTATAGGACTAGGGTACCATACTTGGGGTCAGGGAGTACTTATAAAGGGGCTAGGGTAACCCACTTGGGGTCAGGGAGTATTTATATAGGACTAGGGTACCATACTTGGGGTCAGGGAGTACTTATAAAGGGGCTAGGGCAACTCACTTGGGGTCAGGGAGTACTTATATGGGACTAGGGTAACTCACTTGGGGTCAGGGAGTACTTATATGCGACTAGGGTAACTCACTTGGGGTCAGGGAGTACTTATATGATACTAGGGTAACTCACTTGGGGTCAGGGAGTACTTATATGGGACTAGGGTAACTCACTTGGGGTCAGGGAGTACTTCTATAGGAGCTAAAGTGATTCACTTGGGGTCAGGGAGTATTTATATGGGACTAGGGTAACTCACTAGTGGTCAGGGAGTACTTATAAAGGGGATAGGATAACTCAATTTGGTGTCAGGGAGTACTTATATAGGACTAGAGTAACATACTTGGGGTCAGGGAGTACTTATATAGGACTAGGGTACCATACTTGGGGTCAGGGAGTACTTATAAAGGGGCTAGGGCAACTCACTTGGGGTCAGGGAGTACTTATATGATACTAGGGTAACTCACTAGTGGTCAGGGAGTACTTATAAAGGGGATAGGGTAACTCAATTTGGTGTCAGGGAGTACTTATATAGGACTAGGGTACCATACTTGGGGTCAGGGAGTACTTATATAGGACTAGGGTACCATACTTGGGGTCAGGGAGTACTTATAAAGGGGCTAGGGCAACTCACTTGGGGTCAGGGAGTACTTATATGATACTAGGGTAACTCACTTGGGGTCAGGGAGTACTTATATGCGACTAGGGTAACTCACTTGGGGTCAGGGAGTACTTATATGATACTAGGGTAACTCACTTGGGGTCAGGGAGTACTTATATGCTACAAGGGTAACTCACTTATGGTCACGGAGTACGTATATGGAACTAGGGTAACTCACTTGGGGTCAAGGAGTACATCTATAGGAGCTAAAGTAACTCACTTGTGGTCAGGGAGTACTTATATGGGACTAGGGTAACTCACTTGGGGTCAGGGAGTACTTCTATAGGAGCTAAAGTGATTCACTTGGGGTCAGGGAGTACTTATATAGGGGGTAGGGTAACTCATTTGGGGACAGGGAGTACTTATATGCGACTAGGGTAACTCACTTGGGGTCAGGGAGTACTAATAAAGGGACTAGGGTAACTCGCTTTAGGTCAGGAAGTACATATATAATACTAGGGTAACTCAATGGGTGCTCAGGGAGTACTTATATGGAACCAGGGAAACCCACTTGAGGTTAGGGTGTACTTATAAAGGGGCTAGGGTAACTCAAATGGGGTCAGGGAGTACTTATATGGGCCTAGGGTAACTCACTTAGGGTCAGGGAGTACTTATATGGGACTAGGGTAACTCACTTGGGGACATGGAGTACTTATATAGGAGCTAAAGTGATTCACTTGGGGTCAGGGAGTACTTATATGGGACTAGGGTAACTCACTTGGGGTCAGGGAGTACTTTAATGGGACCAGGATAACTCACTTGGGGACATGGAGTAGTTATAAATGGGCTAGGGTAACTCACTTGGGGTGAGGGAGTACTTATAAAGGCGCTAGGTAACTCATTTGGGGTCAGGGAGTACTTATATGGGACTAGGGTACATCACTTGGGGTCAGGGAGTACTTATATGATACTAGGGTAACTCACTTGGGGTCAGGGAGTACTTATATGGGACTAGGGTAACTCACTTGGGGTCAGGGAGTACTTATATGCGACTAGGGTAACTCACTTAGGGTCACGGAGTACTTATATAGGACTAGTGTAACTCACTTGTGGTCAGGGAGTACTTCTATAGGAGCTAAAGTAACTCACTAGGGGTCAGGGAGTACTTATATGGGACTAGGGTAACTCATTTAGGGCAGGGAGTACTTATTTGGGACTAGGGTAACTCACTTTGGGTCAGGGAGTACTTATATGGGACTAGGGTAACTCACTTGGGGTCAGGGATTACTTATAAAGGGGCTAGGGTAACTTACTTGGGGTCAGGGAGTACTTATATAGGACTTGGGTAACTCACTTGGGTTCAGGGAGTACTTTTATGGGACTAGGGTAACTCGCTTTAGGTCAGGAAGTACTTATATGGTACTAGGGTTACTCACTTGGTGGTCAGGGAGTACTTATATGGAACCAGGGTAACCCACTTGGGGTCAGGGAGTACTTATAAAGGGGCTAGGGTAACTAACTTGGGGTCAGGGAGTACTTATATGGGACTTGGGTAACACACTTGGGTTCAGGGAGTACTTATATGGGACAAGGGTAACTTGCTTTAGGTCAGTGATTAATTATATAATACTAGGGTAACTCACTGGGTGGTCAGGGAGTACTTATATGGAACCAGGTTAACCCACTTGGGGTCAGGGAGTACTTATAAAGGGGCTACGGTAACTCATTTGGAGTCAGGTAGTACTTATATGGGCCTAGGGTAACTCACTTAGGGTCAGGGAGTACTTATATGGGACTAGGGTAACTCACTTGGGGTCAGGGTGTACTTCTATAGGAGGTAAAGTAACTCACTTGGGGTCAGGGAGTACTTATATGGGACTAGGGTAACTCATTTAGAGCAGGGAGTACTTTATGGTACTAGGGTAACTCACTAGGGGTCAGGGAGTACTTATATAGGACTAGGGTACCATACTTGGGGTCAGGGAGTACTTATAAAGGGGCTAGGGCAACTCACTTGGGGTCAGGGAGTACCTATAAAAGGGCCAGGGTAACTCATTTGGGGTAGGGAGTACTTATATGGGACTAGGGTAACTCACTTGGTGGTCAGGGAGTACTTATATGGAACCAGGTTAACCCACTTGGGGTCAGGGAGTACTTATAAAGGGGCTACGGTAACTCATTTGGGGTCAGGTAGTACTTATATGGGCCTAGGGTAACTCACTTAGGGTCAGGGAGTACTTATATGGGACTAGGGTAACTCACTTGGGGTCATGGTGTACTTCTATAGGAGGTAAAGTAACTCACTTGGGGTCAGGGAGTACTTATATTGGACTAGGGTAACTCATTTAGAGCAGGGAGTACTTATTTGGTACCAGGGTAACTCACTTAGGGTCAGGGAGTACTTATATGGGACTAGGGTAACTCACTTGGGGTCAGGGAGTACTTATATAGGGGGTAGGGTAACTCATTTGGGGTCAGGCAGTACTTATATGGGACTAGGGTAACTCACTTGGGGTCAGGGAGTACTTATATGGGACTAGGGTAACTCATTTAGAGCAGGGAGTACTTATTTGGTACTAGGGTAACTCACTTGGGGTCAGGGAGTACTTATATGGGACTAGGGTAACTCACTTGGGGTCAGGGAGTACTTATATAGGGGGTAGGGTAACTCATTTGGGGTCAGGGAGTACTTATATAGGAGCTAAAGTGATTCACTTGGGGTCAGGGAGTACTTATATGGGACTAGGGTAACTCACTTGGGGTCAGGGAGTACTAATAAAGGGGCTAGGGTAACTCACTTGGGGTCAGGGAGTAATTATATGGGACTTGGGTAACTCACTTGGGTTCAGGGAGTACTTATATGGGACTAGGGTAACTCGCTTTAGGTCAGGAAGTACATATATAATACTAGGGTAACTCAATGGGTGGTCCGGGAGTACTTATATGGAACCAGGGAAACCCACTTGGGGTTAGGGTGTACTTATAAAGGGGCTAGGGTAACTCATTTGGGGTCAGGGAGTACTTATATGGGCCTAGGGTAACTCACTTAGGGTCAGGGAGTACTTATATGGGACTAGGGTGACTCACTTGGGGTCAGGGTGTACTTCTATAGGAGCTAAAGTAACACACTTGGGGTCAGGGAGTACTTATATAGGAGCTAAAGTGATTCACTTGGGGTCAGGGAGTACTTATAAAGGGGCTAGGGTAACTCAATTTGGGGTCAGGGAGTACTTATATAGGACTAGGTTTCCATACTTGGGGTCAGGGAGTACTTTAATGGGACCAGGGTAACACACTTGGGGACATGGAGTACTTATAAATGGGCTAGGGTAACTCACTTGGGGTGAGGGAGTACTTATAAAGGCGCTAGGTAACTCATTTGGGGTCAGGGAGTACTTATATTGGACTAGGATACATCACTTGGGATCAGGGAGTACTTATATAGGGGCTAAAGTAACTCACTTGGGGTCAGGGAGTACTTCTATGGGACTAGGGTAACGCATTTGGTGTCAGGGAGTACTTATTTGGGACTAGGGTAACTCACTTGGGGTCAGGGAGTACTTATATGGGACTAGGGTAACTCACTTGGGGTCATGGAGTACTTATATAGGGGGTAGGGTAACTCATTTGGGGTCAGGGAGTACTTATATGGAACTAGGGTACATCACTTGGGGTCAGGGAGTACTTATATAGGAGCTAAAGTGATTCACTTGGGGTCAGGGAGTACTTATATAGGGGGTAGGGTAACTCATTTGGGGTCAGGGAGTACTTATATGGGACTAGTGTACATCACTTGGGGTCAGGGAGTACTTATATAGGAGCTAAAGTGATTCACTTGGGGTCAGGGAGTACTTATATGGGACTAGGGTAACTCACTAGGGGTCAGGGAGTACTTATAAAGGGGCTAGGGTAACTCAATTTGGTGTCAGGGAGTACTTATATAGGACTAGGGTACCATACTTGGGGTCAGGGAGTACTTATAAAGGGGTTAGGGCATCTCACTTTGGGTCAGGGAGTACTTATATAGGGGGTAGGGTAAATCATTTGGGGTCAGGGATTACTTATATGGGACTAGGGTAACTCGCTTTTGGTCAGGGAGTACTTATATGGTACTAGGGTAACTCACTTGGTCGTCAAGGGGTACATATATGGAACCAGGGTAACCCACTTGGGGTCAGGGAGTACTTATAAAGGGGCTAGGGTAACTCAATTTGGTGTCAGGGAGTACTTATATAGGACTAGGGTACCATACTTGGGGTCAGGGAGTACTTATAAAGGGGCTAGGGCAACTCACTTGGGGTCAGGGAGTACCTATAAAAGGGCCAAGGTAACTCACTTGGGGTAGGGAGTACTTATATGGGACTAGGGTAACTCACTTGGGTTCAGGGAGTACTTATATGGGACTAGGGTAACTCGCTTTAGGTCAGGGAGTACTTATATGGTACTAGGGTAACTCACTTGGTCGTCAGGGGGTACATATATGGAAACAGGGTAACCCACTTGGGGTCAGGGAGTACTTATATAGGACTAGGGTACCATACTTGGGGTCAGGGAGTACTTATAAAGGGGCTAGGGCAACTCACTTGGGGTCAGGGAGTATTTATATAGGACTAGGGTACCATACTTGCGGTCAGGGAGTACTTATAAATGGGCTAGGGCAACTCACTTGGGGTCAGGGAGTACTTATATGGGACTAGGGTAACTCACTTGGGGTCAGGGAGTACTTATATGCGACTAGGGTAACTCACTTGGGGTCAGGGAGTACTTATATGATACTAGGGTAACTCACTTGGGGTCAGGGAGTACTTATATGGGACTAGGGTAACTCACTTGGGGTCAGGGAGTACTTCTATAGGAGCTAAAGTGATTCACTTGGGGTCAGGGAGTACTTATATAGGGGGTAGGGTAACTCATTTGGGGTCAGGGAGTACTTATATAGGAGCTAAAGTGATTCACTTGGGGTCAGGGAGTATTTATATGGGACTAGGGTAACTCACTAGTGGTCAGGGAGTACTTATAAAGGGGATAGGGTAACTCAATTTGGTGTCAGGGAGTACTTATATAGGACTAGGGTACCATACTTGGGGTCAGGGAGTACTTATATAGGACTAGGGTACCATACTTGGGGTCAGGGAGTACTTATAAAGGGGCTAGGGCAACTCACTTGGGGTCAGGGAGTACTTATATGATACTAGGGTAACTCACTTGGGGTCAGGGAGTACTTATATGCGACTAGGGTAACTCACTTAGGGTCACGGAGTACTTATATAGGACTAGTGTAACTCACTTGTGGTCAGGGAGTACTTCTATAGGAGCTAAAGTAACTCACTAGGGGTCAGGGAGTACTTATATGGGACTAGGGTACCATACTTGGGGTCAGGGAGTACTTATAAAGGGGTTAGGGCATCTCACTTTGGGTCAGGGAGTACTTATATAGGGGGTAGGGTAAATCATTTGGGGTCAGGGATTACTTATATGGGACTAGGGTAACTCGCTTTTGGTCAGGGAGTACTTATATGGTACTAGGGTAACTCACTTGGTCGTCAAGGGGTACATATATGGAACCAGGGTAACCCACTTGGGGTCAGGGAGTACTTATAAAGGGGCTAGGGTAACTCAATTTGGTGTCAGGGAGTACTTATATAGGACTAGGGTACCATACTTGGGGTCAGGGAGTACTTATAAAGGGGCTAGGGCAACTCACTTGGGGTCAGGGAGTACCTATAAAAGGGCCAAGGTAACTCACTTGGGGTAGGGAGTACTTATATGGGACTAGGGTAACTCACTTGGGTTCAGGGAGTACTTATATGGGACTAGGGTAACTCGCTTTAGGTCAGGGAGTACTTATATGGTACTAGGGTAACTCACTTGGTCGTCAGGGGGTACATATATGGAACCAGGGTAACCCACTTGGGGTCAGGGAGTACTTATATAGGACTAGGGTACCATACTTGAGGTCAGGGAGTACTTATAAAGGGGCTAGGGCAACTCACTTGGGGTCAGGGAGTATTTATATAGGACTAGGGTACCATACTTGCGGTCAGGGAGTACTTATAAATGGGCTAGGGCAACTCACTTGGGGTCAGGGAGTACTTATATGGGACTAGGGTAACTCACTTGGGGTCAGGGAGTACTTATATGCGACTAGGGTAACTCACTTGGGGTCAGGGAGTACTTATATGATACTAGGGTAACTCACTTGGGGTCAGGGAGTACTTATATGGGACTAGGGTAACTCACTTGGGGTCAGGGAGTACTTCTATAGGAGCTAAAGTGATTCACTTGGGGTCAGGGAGTACTTATATAGGGGGTAGGGTAACTCATTTGGGGTCAGGGAGTACTTATATAGGAGCTAAAGTGATTCACTTGGGGTCAGGGAGTATTTATATGGGACTAGGGTAACTCACTAGTGGTCAGGGAGTACTTATAAAGGGGATAGGGTAACTCAATTTGGTGTCAGGGAGTACTTATATAGGACTAGGGTACCATACTTGGGGTCAGGGAGTACTTATATAGGACTAGGGTACCATACTTGGGGTCAGGGAGTACTTATAAAGGGGCTAGGGCAACTCACTTGGGGTCAGGGAGTACTTATATGATACTAGGGTAACTCACTTGGGGTCAGGGAGTACTTATATGCGACTAGGGTAACTCACTTAGGGTCACGGAGTACTTATATAGGACTAGTGTAACTCACTTGTGGTCAGGGAGTACTTCTATAGGAGCTAAAGTAACTCACTAGGGGTCAGGGAGTACTTATATGGGACTAGGGTAACTCATTTAGGGCAGGGAGTACTTATTTGGGACTAGGGTAACTCACTTTGGGTCAGGGAGTACTTATATGGGACTAGGGTAACTCACTTGGGGTCAGGGATTACTTATAAAGGGGCTAGGGTAACTTACTTGGGGTCAGGGAGTACTTATATAGGACTTGGGTAACTCACTTGGGTTCAGGGGGTACTTTTATGGGACTAGGGTAACTCGCTTTAGGTCAGGAAGTACTTATATGGTACTAGGGTAACTCACTTGGTGGTCAGGGAGTACTTATATGGAACCAGGGTAACCCACTTGGGGTCAGGGAGTACTTATAAAGGGGCTAGGGTAACTTACTTGGGGTCAGGGAGTACTTATATGGGACTTGGGTAACACACTTGGGTTCAGGGAGTACTTATATGGGACAAGGGTAACTTGCTTTAGGTCAGTGATTAATTATATAATACTAGGGTAACTCACTGGGTGGTCAGGGAGTACTTATATGGAACCAGGTTAACCCACTTGGGGTCAGGGAGTACTTATAAAGGGGCTACGGTAACTCATTTGGGGTCAGGTAGTACTTATATGGGCCTAGGGTAACTCACTTAGGGTCAGGGAGTACTTATATGGGACTAGGGTAACTTACTTGGGGTCAGGGTGTACTTCTATAGGAGGTAAAGTAACTCACTTGGGGTCAGGGAGTACTTATATGGGACTAGGGTAACTCATTTAGAGCAGGGAGTACTTATTTGGTACTAGGGTAACTCACTTGGGGTCAGGGAGTACTTATATAGGACTAGGGTACCATACTTGGGGTCAGGGAGTACTTATAAAGGGGCTAGGGCAACTCACTTGGGGTCAGGGTGTACCTATAAAAGGGCCAGGGTAACTCATTTGGGGTAGGGAGTACTTATATGGGACTAGGGTAACTCACTTGGTGGTCAGGGAGTACTTATATGGAACCAGGTTAACCCACTTGGGGTCAGGGAGTACTTATAAAGGGGCTACGGTAACTCATTTGGGGTCAGGTAGTACTTATATGGGCCTAGGGTAACTCACTTAGGGTCAGGGAGTACTTATATGGGACTAGGGTAACTCACTTGGGGTCATGGTGTACTTCTATAGGAGGTAAAGTAACTCACTTGGGGTCAGGGAGTACTTATATTGGACTAGGGTAACTCATTTAGAGCAGGGAGTACTTATTTGGTACCAGGGTAACTCACTTGGGGTCAGGGAGTACTTATATGGGACTAGGGTAACTCACTTGGGGTCAGGGAGTACTTATATAGGGGGTAGGGTAACTCATTTGGGGTCAGGCAGTACTTATATGGGACTAGGGTAACTCACTTGGGGTCAGGGTGTACTTCTATAGGAGGTAAAGTAACTCACTTGGGGTCAGGGAGTACTTATATGGGACTAGGGTAACTCACTTGGGGTCAGGGAGTACTTATATAGGGGGTAGGGTAACTCATTTGGGGTCAGGGAGTACTTATATAGGAGCTAAAGTGATTCACTTGGGGTCAGGGAGTACTTATATGGGACTAGGGTAACTCACTTGGGGTCAGGGAGTACTAATAAAGGGGCTAGGGTAACTCACTTGGGGTCAGGGAGTAATTATATGGGACTTGGGTAACTCACTTGGGTTCAGGGAGTACTTATATGGGACTAGGGTAACTCGCTTTAGGTCAGGAAGTACATATATAATACTAGGGTAACCAAATGGGTGGTCCGGGAGTACTTATATGGAACCAGGGAAACCCACTTGGGGTTATGGTGTACTTATAAAGGGGCTAGGGTAACTCATTTGGGGTCAGGGAGTACTTATATGGGCCTAGGGTAACTCACTTAGGGTCAGGGAGTACTTATATGGGACTAGGGTGACTCACTTGGGGTCAGGGTGTACTTCTATAGGAGCTAAAGTAACACACTTGGTGTCAGGGAGTACTTATATAGGACTTGGGTAACTCACTTGGGTTCAGGGAGTACTTTTATGGGACTAGGGTAACTCGCTTTAGGTCAGGAAGTACTTATATGGTACTAGGGTAACTCACTTGGTGGTCAGGGAGTACTTATATGGAACCAGGGTAACCCACTTGGGGTCAGGGAGTACTTATAAAGGGGCTAGGGTAACTCACTTGGGGTCAGGGAGTACTTATATGGGACTTGGGTAACACACTTGGGTTCAGGGAGTACTTATATGGGACAAGGGTAACTTGCTTTAGGTCAGTGATTAATTATATAATACTAGGGTAACTCACTGGGTGGTCAGGGAGTACTTATATGGAACCAGGTTAACCCACTTGGGGTCAGGGAGTACTTATAAAGGGGCTACGGTAACTCATTTGGGGTCAGGTAGTACTTATATGGGCCTAGGATAACTCACTTAGGGTCAGGGAGTACTTATATGGGACTAGGGTAACTCACTTGGGGTCAGGGTGTACTTCTATAGGAGGTAAAGTAACTCACTTGGGGTCAGGGAGTACTTATATGGGACTAGGGTAACTCATTTAGAGCAGGGAGTACTTATTTGGTACTAGGGTAACTCACTTGGGGTCAGGGAGTACTTTTATAGGACTAGGGTACCATACTTGGGGTCAGGGAGTACTTATAAAGGGGCTAGGGCAACTCACTTGGGGTCAGGGAGTACCTATAAAAGGGCCAGGGTAACTCATTTGGGGTAGGGAGTACTTATATGGGACTAGGGTAATTCACTTGGTGGTCAGGGAGTACTTATATGGAACCAGGTTAACCCACTTGGGGTCAGGGAGTACTTATAAAGGGGCTACGGTAACTCATTTGGGGTCAGGTAGTACTTATATGGGCCTAGGGTAACTCACTTAGGGTCAGGGAGTACTTATATGGGACTAGGGTAACTCACTTGGGGTCATGGTGTACTTCTATAGGAGGTAAAGTAACTCACTTGGGGTCAGGGAGTACTTATATTGGACTAGGGTAACTCATTTAGAGCAGGGAGTACTTATTTGGTACCGGGGTAACTCACTTGGGGTCAGGGAGTACTTATATGGGACTAGGGTAACTCACTTGGGGTCAGGGAGTACTTATATAGGGGGTAGGGTAACTCATTTGGGGTCAGGCAGTACTTATATGGGACTAGGGTAACTCACTTGGGGTCAGGGAGTACTTATATGGGACTAGGGTAACTCATTTAGAGCAGGGAGTACTTATTTGGTACTAGGGTAACTCACTTGGGGTCAGGGAGTACTTATATGGGACTAGGGTAACTCACTTGGGGTCAGGGAGTACTTATATAGGGGGTAGGGTAACTCATTTGGGGTCAGGGAGTACTTATATAGGAGCTAAAGTGATTCACTTGGGGTCAGGGAGTACTTATATGGGACTAGGGTAACTCACTTGGGGTCAGGGAGTACTAATAAAGGGGCTAGGGTAACTCACTTGGGGTCAGGTAGTAATTATATGGGACTAGGGTAACTCACTTGGGTTCAGGGAGTACTTATATGGGACTAGGGTAACTCGCTTTAGGTCAGGAAGTACATATATAATACTAGGGTAACTCAATGGGTGGTCCGGGAGTACTTATATGGAACCAGGGAAACCCACTTGGGGTTAGGGTGTACTTATAAAGGGGCTAGGGTAACTCATTTGGGGTCAGGGAGTACTTATATGGGCCTAGGGTAACTCACTTAGGGTCAGGGAGTACTTATATGGGACTAGGGTGACTCACTTGGGGTCAGGGTGTACTTCTATAGGAGCTAAAGTAACACACTTGGGGTCAGGGAGTACTTATATAGGAGCTAAAGTGATTCACTTGGGGTCAGGGAGTACTTATATGGGACTAGGGTAACTTACTTGGGGTCAGGGAGTACTTATAAAGGGGCTAGGGTAACTCAATTTGGGGTCAGGGAGTACTTATATAGGACTAGGTTTCCATACTTGGGGTCAGGGAGTACTTTAATGGGACCAGGGTAACTCACTTGGGGACATGGAGTACTTATAAATGGGCTAGGGTAACTCACTTGGGGTGAGGGAGTACTTATAAAGGCGCTAGGTAACTCATTTGGGGTCAGGGAGTACTTATATGGGACTAGGGTACATCACTTGGGATCAGGGAGTACTTATATAGGGGCTAAAGTAACTCACTTCGGGTCAGGGAGTACTTCTATGGGACTAGGGTAACGCATTTGGTGTCAGGGAGTACTTATTTGGGACTAGGGTAACTCACTTGGGGTCAGGGAGTACTTATATGGGACTAGGGTAACTCACTTGGGGTCATGGAGTACTTATATAGGGGGTAGGGTAACTCATTTGGGGTCAGGGAGTACTTATATGGAACTAGGGTACATCACTTGGGGTCAGGGAGTACTTATATAGGAGCTAAAGTGATTCACTTGGGGTCAAGGAGTACTTATATAGGGGGTAGGGTAACTCATTTGGGGTCAGGGAGTACTTATATGGGACTAGGGTACATCACTTGGGGTCAGGGAGTACTTATATAGGAGCTAAAGTGATTCACTTGGGGTCAGGGAGTACTTATATGGGACTAGGGTAACTCACTAGGGGTCAGGGAGTACTTATAAAGGGGCTAGGGTAACTCAATTTGGTGTCAGCGAGTACTTATATAGGACTAGGGTACCATACTTGGGGTCAGGGAGTACTTATAAAGGGGTTAGGGCATCTCACTTGGGGTCAGGGAGTACTTATATAGGGGGTAGGGTAAATCATTTGGGGTCAGGGATTACTTATATGGGACTAGGGTAACTCGCTTTTGGTCAGGGAGTACTTATATGGTACTAGGGTAACTCACTTGGTCGTCAGGGGGTACATATATGGAACCAGGGTAACCCACTTGGGGTCAGGGAGTACTTATAAAGGGGCTAGGGTAACTCAATTTGGGGTCAGGGAGTACTTATATAGGACTAGGGTACCATACTTGGGGTCAGGGAGTACTTATAAAGGGGCTAGGGCAACTCACTTGGGGTCAGGGAGTACCTATAAAAGGGCCAGGGTAACTCACTTGGGGTAGGGAGTACTTATATGGGACTAGGGTAACTCACTTGGGTTCAGGGAGTACTTATATGGGACTAGGGTAACTCGCTTTAGGTCAGGGAGTACTTATATGGTACTAGGGTAACTCACTTGGTCGTCAGGGGGTACATATATGGAACCAGGGTAACCCACTTGGGGTCAGGGAGTACTTATATAGGACTAGGGTACCATACTTGGGGTCAGGGAGTACTTATAAAGGGGCTAGGGCAACTCACTTGGGGTCAGGGAGTATTTATATAGGACTAGGGTACCATACTTGGGGTCAGGGAGTACTTATAAAGGGGCTAGGGCAACTCACTTGGGGTCAGGGAGTACTTATATGGGACTAGGGTAACTCACTTGGGGTCAGGGAGTACTTATATGCGACTAGGGTAACTCACTTGGGGTCAGGGAGTACTTATATGATACTAGGGTAACTCACTTGGGGTCAGGGAGTACTTATATGGGACTAGGGTAACTCACTTGGGGTCAGGGAGTACTTCTATAGGAGCTAAAGTGATTCACTTGGGGTCAGGGAGTACTTATATAGGGGGTAGGGTAACTCATTTGGGGTCAGGGAGTACTTATATAGGAGCTAAAGTGATTCACATGGGGTCAGGGAGTATTTATATGGGACTAGGGTAACTCACTAGTGGTCAGGGAGTACTTATAAAGGGGATAGGGTAACTCAATTTGGTGTCAGGGAGTACTTATATAGGACTAGGGTACCATACTTGGGGTCAGGGAGTACTTATATAGGACTAGGGTACCATACTTGGGGTCAGGGAGTACTTATAAAGGGGCTAGGGCAACTCACTTGGGGTCAGGGAGTACTTATATGATACTAGGTTAACTCACTTGGGGTCAGGGAGTACTTATATGCGACTAGGGTAACTCACTTGGGGTCAGGGAGTACTTATATGCTACTAGGGTAACTCACTTAGGGTCACGGAGTACGTATATGGAACTAGGGTAACTCACTTGGGGTCAGGGAGTACATCTATAGGAGCTAAAGTAACTCACTTGGGGTCAGGGAGTACTTATATGGGACTAGGGTAACTCACTTGGGGTCAGGGAGTACTTCTATAGGAGCTAAAGTGATCACTTGGGGTCAGGGAGTACTTATATAGGGGGTAGGGTAACTCATTTGGGGTCAGGGAGTACTTATATGGGACTAGGTTACATCACTTGGGGTCAGGGAGTACTTATATAGGAGCTAAAGTGATTCACTTGGGGTCAGGGAGTACTTATATAGGGGGTAGGGTAACTCATTTGGGGTCAGGGAGTACTTATATGGGACTAGTGTACATCACTTGGGGTCAGGGAGTACTTATATAGGAGCTAAAGTGATTCACTTGGGGTCAGGGAGTACTTATATGGGACTAGGGTAACTCACTAGGGGTCAGGGAGTACTTATAAAGGGGCTAGGGTAACTCAATTTGGTGTCAGGGAGTACTTATATAGGACTAGGGTACCATACTTGGGGTCAGGGAGTACTTATAAAGGGGTTAGGGCATCTCACTTTGGGTCAGGGAGTACTTATATAGGGGGTAGGGTAAATCATTTGGGGTCAGGGATTACTTATATGGGACTAGGGTAACTCGCTTTTGGTCAGGGAGTACTTATATGGTACTAGGGTAACTCACTTGGTCGTCAAGGGGTACATATATGGAACCAGGGTAACCCACTTGGGGTCAGGGAGTACTTATAAAGGGGCTAGGGTAACTCAATTTGGTGTCAGGGAGTACTTATATAGGACTAGGGTACCATACTTGGGGTCAGGGAGTACTTATAAAGGGGCTAGGGCAACTCACTTGGGGTCAGGGAGTACCTATAAAAGGGCCAAGGTAACTCACTTGGGGTAGGGAGTACTTATATGGGACTAGGGTAACTCACTTGGGTTCAGGGAGTACTTATATGGGACTAGGGTAACTCGCTTTAGGTCAGGGAGTACTTATATGGTACTAGGGTAACTCACTTGGTCGTCAGGGGGTACATATATGGAACCAGGGTAACCCACTTGGGGTCAGGGAGTACTTATATAGGACTAGGGTACCATACTTGGGGTCAGGGAGTACTTATAAAGGGGCTAGGGCAACTCACTTGGGGTCAGGGAGTATTTATATAGGACTAGGGTACCATACTTGGGGTCAGGGAGTACTTATAAAGGGGCTAGGGCAACTCACTTGGGGTCAGGGAGTACTTATATGGGACTAGGGTAACTCACTTGGGGTCAGGGAGTACTTATATGCGACTAGGGTAACTCACTTGGGGTCAGGGAGTACTTATATGATACTAGGGTAACTCACTTGGGGTCAGGGAGTACTTATATGGGACTAGGGTAACTCACTTGGGGTCAGGGAGTACTTCTATAGGAGCTAAAGTGATTCACTTGGGGTCAGGGAGTACTTATATAGGGGGTAGGGTAACTCATTTGGGGTCAGGGAGTACTTATATAGGAGCTAAAGTGATTCACATGGGGTCAGGGAGTATTTATATGGGACTAGGGTAACTCACTAGTGGTCAGGGAGTACTTATAAAGGGGATAGGGTAACTCAATTTGGTGTCAGGGAGTACTTATATAGGACTAGGGTACCATACTTGGGGTCAGGGAGTACTTATATTGGACTAGGGTACCATACTTGGGGTCAGGGAGTACTTATAAAGGGGCTAGGGCAACTCACTTGGGGTCAGGGAGTACTTATATGATACTAGGTTAACTCACTTGGGGTCAGGGAGTACTTATATGCGACTAGGGTAACTCACTTGGGGTCAGGGAGTACTTATATGCTACTAGGGTAACTCACTTAGGGTCACGGAGTACGTATATGGAACTAGGGTAACTCACTTGGGGTCAGGGAGTACATCTATAGGAGCTAAAGTAACTCACTTGGGGTCAGGGAGTACTTATATGGGACTAGGGTAACTCACTTGGGGTCAGGGAGTACTTCTATAGGAGCTAAAGTGATCACTTGGGGTCAGGGAGTACTTATATAGGGGGTAGGGTAACTCATTTGGGGTCAGGGAGTACTTATATGGGACTAGGTTACATCACTTGGGGTCAGGGAGTACTTATATAGGAGCTAAAGTGATTCACTTGGGGTCAGGGAGTACTTATATAGGGGGTAGGGTAACTCATTTGGGGTCAGGGAGTACTTATATGGGACTAGTGTACATCACTTGGGGTCAGGGAGTACTTATATAGGAGCTAAAGTGATTCACTTGGGGTCAGGGAGTACTTATATGGGACTAGGGTAACTCACTAGGGGTCAGGGAGTACTTATAAAGGGGCTAGGGTAACTCAATTTGGTGTCAGGGAGTACTTATATAGGACTAGGGTACCATACTTGGGGTCAGGGAGTACTTATAAAGGGGTTAGGGCATCTCACTTTGGGTCAGGGAGTACTTATATAGGGGGTAGGGTAAATCATTTGGGGTCAGGGATTACTTATATGGGACTAGGGTAACTCGCTTTTGGTCAGGGAGTACTTATATGGTACTAGGGTAACTCACTTGGTCGTCAAGGGGTACATATATGGAACCAGGGTAACCCACTTGGGGTCAGGGAGTACTTATAAAGGGGCTAGGGTAACTCAATTTGGTGTCAGGGAGTACTTATATAGGACTAGGGTACCATACTTGGGGTCAGGGAGTACTTATAAAGGGGCTAGGGCAACTCACTTGGGGTCAGGGAGTACCTATAAAAGGGCCAAGGTAACTCACTTGGGGTAGGGAGTACTTATATGGGACTAGGGTAACTCACTTGGGTTCAGGGAGTACTTATATGGGACTAGGGTAACTCGCTTTAGGTCAGGGAGTAGTTATATGGTACTAGGGTAACTCACTTGGTCGTCAGGGGGTACATATTTGGAACCAGGGTAACCCACTTGGGGTCAGGGAGTACTTATATAGGACTAGGGTACCATACTTGGGGTCAGGGAGTACTTATAAAGGGGCTAGGGCAACTCACTTGGGGTCAGGGAGTATTTATATAGGACTAGGGTACCATACTTGCGGTCAGGGAGTACTTATAAATGGGCTAGGGCAACTCACTTGGGGTCAGGGAGTACTTATATGGGACTAGGGTAACTCACTTGGGGTCAGGGAGTACTTATATGCGACTAGGGTAACTCACTTGGGGTCAGGGAGTACTTATATGATACTAGGGTAACTCACTTGGGGTCAGGGAGTACTTATATGGGACTAGGGTAACTCACTTGGGGTCAGGGAGTACTTCTATAGGAGCTAAAGTGATTCACTTGGGGTCAGGGAGTACTTATATAGGGGGTAGGGTAACTCATTTGGGGTCAGGGAGTACTTATATAGTAGCTAAAGTGATTCACTTGGGGTCAGGGAGTATTTATATGGGACTAGGGTAACTCACTAGTGGTCAGGGAGTACTTATAAAGGGGATAGGGTAACTCAATTTGGTGTCAGGGAGTACTTATATAGGACTAGGGTACCATACTTGGGGTCAGGGAGTACTTATAAATGGGCTAGGGCAACTCACTTGGGGTCAGGGAGTACTTATATGGGACTAGGGTAACTCACTTGGGGTCAGGGAGTACTTATATGCGACTAGGGTAACTCACTTGGGGTCAGGGAGTACTTATATGATACTAGGGTAACTCACTTGGGGTCAGGGAGTACTTCTATAGGAGCTAAAGTGATTCACTTGGGGTCAGGGAGTATTTATATGGGACTAGGGTAACTCACTAGTGGTCAGGGAGTACTTATATGGGACTAGGGTAACTCACTTGGGGTCAGGGATTACTTATAAAGGGGCTAGGGTAACTTACTTGGGGTCAGGGAGTACTTATATAGGAGCTAAAGTGATTCACTTGGGGTCAGGGAGTATTTATATGGGACTAGGGTAACTCACTAGTGGTCAGGGAGTACTTATATGGGACTAGGGTAACTCACTTGGGGTCAGGGATTACTTATAAAGGGGCTAGGGTAACTTACTTGGGGTCAGGGAGTACTTATATAGGACTTGGGTAACTCACTTGGGTTCAGGGGGTACTTTTATGGGACTAGGGTAACTCGCTTTAGGTCAGGAAGTACTTATATGGTACTAGGGTAACTCACTTGGTGGTCAGGGAGTACTTATATGGAACCAGGGTAACCCACTTGGGGTCAGGGAGTACTTATAAAGGGGCTAGGGTAACTTACTTGGGGTCAGGGAGTACTTATATGGGACTTGGGTAACACACTTGGGTTCAGGGAGTACTTATATGGGACAAGGGTAACTTGCTTTAGGTCAGTGATTAATTATATAATACTAGGGTAACTCACTGGGTGGTCAGGGAGTACTTATATGGAACCAGGTTAACCCACTTGGGGTCAGGGAGTACTTATAAAGGGGCTACGGTAACTCATTTGGGGTCAGGTAGTACTTATATGGGCCTAGGGTAACTCACTTAGGGTCAGGGAGTACTTATATGGGACTAGGGTAACTTACTTGGGGTCAGGGTGTACTTCTATAGGAGGTAAAGTAACTCACTTGGGGTCAGGGAGTACTTATATGGGACTAGGGTAACTCATTTAGAGCAGGGAGTACTTATTTGGTACTAGGGTAACTCACTTGGGGTCAGGGAGTACTTATATAGGACTAGGGTACCATACTTGCGGTCAGGGAGTACTTATAAAGGGGCTAGGGCAACTCACTTGGGGTCAGGGTGTACCTATAAAAGGGCCAGGGTAACTCATTTGGGGTAGGGAGTACTTATATGGGACTAGGGTAACTCACTTGGTGGTCAGGGAGTACTTATATGGAACCAGGTTAACCCACTTGGGGTCAGGGAGTACTTATAAAGGGGATACGGTAACTCATTTGGGGTCAGGTAGTACTTATATGGGCCTAGGGTAACTCACTTAGGGTCAGGGAGTACTTATATGGGACTAGGGTAACTCACTTGGGGTCATGGTGTACTTCTATAGGAGGTAAAGTAACTCACTTGGGGTCAGGGAGTACTTATATTGGACTAGGGTAACTCATTTAGAGCAGGGAGTACTTATTTGGTACCAGGGTAACTCACTTGGGGTCAGGGAGTACTTATATGGGACTAGGGTAACTCACTTGGGGTCAGGGAGTACTTATATAGGGGGTAGGGTAACTCATTTGGGGTCAGGCAGTACTTATATGGGACTAGGGTAACTCACACGGGGTCAGGGTGTACTTCTATAGGAGGTAAAGTAACTCATTTGGGGTCAGGGAGTACTTATATGGGACTAGGGTAACTCATTTAGAGCAGGGAGTACTTATTTGGTACTAGGGTAACTCACTTGGGGTCAGGGAGTACTTATATGGGACTAGGGTAACTCACTTGGGGTCAGGGAGTACTTATATAGGGGGTAGGGTAACTCATTTGGGGTCAGGGAGTACTTATATAGGAGCTAAAGTGATTCACTTGGGGTCAGGGAGTACTTATATGGGACTAGGGTAACTCACTTGGGGTCAGGGAGTAATTATATGGGACTTGGGTAACTCACTTGGGTTCAGGGAGTACTTATATGGGACTAGGGTAACTCGCTTTAGGTCAGGAAGTACATATATAATACTAGGGTAACCAAATGGGTGGTCCGGGAGTACTTATATGGAACCATGGTAACCCACTTGGGGTCAGGGAGTACTTATAAAGGGGCTACGGTAACTCATTTGGGGTCAGGTAGTACTTATATGGGCCTAGGGTAACTCACTTAGGGTCAGGGAGTACTTATATGGGACTAGGGTAACTCACTTGGGGTCAGGGAGTACTTATATAGGGGGTAGGGTAACTCATTTGGGGTCAGGGAGTACTTATATAGGAGCTAAAGTGATTCACTTGGGGTCAGGGAGTACTTATATGGGACTAGGGTAACTCACTTGGGGTCAGGGAGTACTTATATGGGACTTGGGTAACACACTTGGGTTCAGGGAGTACTTATATGGGACAAGGGTAACTTGCTTTAGGTCAGTGATTAATTATATAATACTAGGGTAACTCACTGGGTGGTCAGGGAGTACTTATATGGAACCAGGTTAACCCACTTGGGGTCAGGGAGTACTTATAAAGGGGCTACGGTAACTCATTTGGGGTCAGGTAGTACTTATATGGGCCTAGGGTAACTCACTTAGGGTCAGGGAGTACTTATATGGGACTAGGGTAACTCACTTGGGGTCAGGGTGTACTTCTATAGGAGGTAAAGTAACTCACTTGGGGTCAGGGAGTACTTATATGGGACTAGGGTAACTCATTTAGAGCAGGGAGTACTTATTTGGTACTAGGGTAACTCACTTGGGGTCAGGGAGTACTTATATAGGACTAGGGTACCATACTTGGGGTCAGGGAGTACTTATAAAGGGGCTAGGGCAACTCACTTGGGGTCAGGGAGTACCTATAAAAGGGCCAGGGTAACTCATTTGGGGTAGGGAGTACTTATATGGGACTAGGGTAACTCACTTGGTGGTCAGGGAGTACTTATATGGAACCAGGTTAACCCACTTGGGGTCAGGGAGTACTTATAAAGGGGCTACGGTAACTCATTTGGGGTCAGGTAGTACTTATATGGGCCTAGGGTAACTCACTTAGGGTCAGGGAGTACTTATATGGGACTAGGGTAACTCACTTGGGGTCATGGTGTACTTCTATAGGAGGTAAAGTAACTCACTTGGGGTCAGGGAGTACTTATATTGGACTAGGGTAACTCATTTAGAGCAGGGAGTACTTATTTGGTACCAGGGTAACTCACTTGGGGTCAGGGAGTACTTATATGGGACTAGGGTAACTCACTTGGGGTCAGGGAGTACTTATATAGGGGGTAGGGTAACTCATTTGGGGTCAGGCAGTACTTATATGGGACTAGGGTAACTCACTTGGGGTCAGGGAGTACTTATATGGGACTAGGGTAACTCATTTAGAGCAGGGAGTACTTATTTGGTACTAGGGTAACTCACTTGGGGTCAGGGAGTACTTATATGGGACTAGGGTAACTCACTTGGGGTCAGGGAGTACTTATATAGGGGGTAGGGTAACTCATTTGGGGTCAGGGAGTACTTATATAGGAGCTAAAGTGATTCACTTGGGGTCAGGGAGTACTTATATGGGACTAGGGTAACTCACTTGGGGTCAGGGAGTACTAATAAAGGGGCTAGGGTAACTCACTTGGGGTCAGGGAGTAATTATATGGGACTAGGGTAACTCACTTGGGTTCAGGGAGTACTTATATGGGACTAGGGTAACTCGCTTTAGGTCAGGAAGTACATATATAATACTAGGGTAACTCAATGGGTGGTCCGGGAGTACTTATATGGAACCAGGGAAACCCACTTGGGGTTAGGGTGTACTTATAAAGGGGCTAGGGTAACTCATTTGGGGTCAGGGAGTACTTATATGGGCCTAGGGTAACTCACTTAGGGTCAGGGAGTACTTATATGGGACTAGGGTGACTCACTTGGGGTCAGGGTGTACTTCTATAGGAGCTAAAGTAACACACTTGGGGTCAGGGAGTACTTATATAGGAGCTAAAGTGATTCACTTGGGGTCAGGGAGTACTTATATGGGACTAGGGTAACTTACTTGGGGTCAGGGAGTACTTATAAAGGGGCTAGGGTAACTCAATTTGGGGTCAGGGAGTACTTATATAGGACTAGGTTTCCATACTTGGGGTCAGGGAGTACTTTAATGGGACCAGGGTAACTCACTTAGGGACATGGAGTACTTATAAATGGGCTAGGGTAACTCACTTGGGGTGAGGGAGTACTTATAAAGGCGCTAGGTAACTCATTTGGGGTCAGGGAGTACTTATATGGGACTAGGGTACATCACTTGGGATCAGGGAGTACTTATATAGGGGCTAAAGTAACTCACTTGGGATCAGGGAGTACTTCTATGGGACTAGGGTAACGCATTTGGTGTCAGGGAGTACTTATTTGGGACTAGGGTAACTCACTTGGGGTCAGGGAGTACTTATATGGGACTAGGGTAACTCACTTGGGGTCATGGAGTACTTATATAGGGGGTAGGGTAACTCATTTGGGGTCAGGGAGTACTTATATGGAACTAGGGTACATCACTTGGGGTCAGGGAGTACTTATATAGGAGCTAAAGTGATTCACTTGGGGTCAAGGAGTACTTATATAGGGGGTAGGGTAACTCATTTGGGGTCAGGGAGTACTTATATGGGACTAGGGTACATCACTTGGGGTCAGGGAGTACTTATATAGGAGCTAAAGTGATTCACTTGGGGTCAGGGAGTACTTATATGGGACTAGGGTAACTCACTAGGGGTCAGGGAGTACTTATAAAGGGGCTAGGGTAACTCAATTTGGTGTCAGCGAGTACTTATATAGGACTAGTGTACCATACTTGGGGTCAGGGAGTACTTATAAAGGGGTTAGGGCATCTCACTTGGGGTCAGGGAGTACTTATATAGGGGGTAGGGTAAATCATTTGGGGTCAGGGATTACTTATATGGGACTAGGGTAACTCGCTTTTGGTCAGGGAGTACTTATATGGTACTAGGGTAACTCACTTGGTCGTCAGGGGGTACATTTATGGAACCAGGGTAACCCACTTGGGGTCAGGGAGTACTTATAAAGGGGCTAGGGTAACTCAATTTGGGGTCAGGGAGTACTTATATAGGACTAGGGTACCATACTTGGGGTCAGGGAGTACTTATAAAGGGGCTAGGGCAACTCACTTGGGGTCAGGGAGTACCTATAAAAGGGCCAGGGTAACTCACTTGGGGTAGGGAGTACTTATATGGGACTAGGGTAACTCACTTGGGTTCAGGGAGTACTTATATGGGACTAGGGTAACTCGCTTTAGGTCAGGGAGTACTTATATGGTACTAGGGTAACTCACTTGGTCGTCAGGGGATACATATATGGAACCAGGGTAACCCACTTGGGGTCAGGGAGTACTTATATAGGACTAGGGTACCATACTTGGGGTCAGGGAGTACTTATAAAGGGGCTAGGGCAACTCACTTGGGGTCAGGGAGTATTTATATAGGACTAGGGTACCATACTTGGGGTCAGGGAGTACTTATAAAGGGGCTAGGGCAACTCACTTGGGGTCAGGGAGTACTTATATGGGACTAGGGTAACTCACTTGGGGTCAGGGAGTACTTATATGCGACTAGGGTAACTCACTTGGGGTCAGGGAGTACTTATATGATACTAGGGTAACTCACTTGGGGGTCAGGGAGTACTTATATGGGACTAGGGTAACTCACTTGGGGTCAGGGAGTACTTCTATAGGAGCTAAAGTGATTCACTTGGGGTCAGGGAGTACTTATATAGGGGGTAGGGTAACTCATTTGGGGTCAGGGAGTACTTATATAGGAGCTAAAGTGATTCACTTGGGGTCAGGGAGTATTTATATGGGACTAGGGTAACTCACTAGTGGTCAGGGAGTACTTATAAAGGGGATAGGGTAACTCAATTTGGTGTCAGGGAATACTTATATAGGACTAGGGTACCATACTTGGGGTCAGTGAGTACTTATATAGGACTAGGGTACCATACTTGGGGTCAGGGAGTACTTATAAAGGGGCTAGGGCAACTCACTTGGGGTCAGGGAGTACTTATATGATACTAGGTTAACTCACTTGGGGTCAGGGAGTACTTATATGCGACTAGGGTAACTCACTTGGGGTCAGGGAGTACTTATATGATACTAGGGTAACTCACTTGGGGTCAGGGAGTACTTATATGCTACTAGGGTAACTCACTTAGGGTCACGGAGTACGTATATGGAACTAGGGTAACTCACTTGGGGTCAGGGAGTACATCTATAGGAGCTAAAGTAACTCACTTGGGGTCAGGGAGTACTTATATGGGACTAGGGTAACTCACTTGGGGTCAGGGAGTACTTCTATAGGAGCTAAAGTGATCACTTGGGGTCAGGGAGTACTTATATAGGGGGTAGGGTAACTCATTTGGGGTCAGGGAGTACTTATATGGGACTAGGTTACATCACTTGGGGTCAGGGAGTACTTATATGGGCCTAGGTTAACTCACTAAGGGTCAGGGAGTACTTATATGGGACTAGGGTAACTCAATTGGGGTCAGGGAGTACTTATATGATACTAGGGTAACTCACTTGGGGTCAGGGAGTACTTATATGCTACTAGGGTAACTCACTTAGGGTCACGGAGTACTTATATGGAACTAGGGTAACTCACTTGGGGTCAGGGAGTACATCTATAGGAGCTAAAGTAACACACTTGGGGTCAGGGAGTACTTATATGCGACTAGGGAAACTCACTTGGGGTCAGGGAGTACTTATATGCGACTAGGGAAACTCACTTGGGGTCAGGGAGTACTTATAGGATACTAGGGTAACTCACTTGGGGTCAGGGAGTACTTATATGCTACTAGGGTAACTCACTTAGGGTCATGGAGTTCTTATATGGAACTAGGGTAACTCACTTGGGGTCAGGGAGTACATCTATAAGAGCTAAAGTAACTCACTTGGGGTCAGGGAGTACTTATATGGGACTAGGGTAACTCACTTGGGGTCAGGAAGTACTTCTATAGGAGCTAAAGTGATTCACTTGGGATCAGGGAGTACTTATATAGGGGGTAGGGTAACTCATTTGGGGTCAGGGAGTACATCTATAGGAGCTAAAGTAACTCACTAGGGGTCAGGGAGTACTTATAAAGGGGCTAGGGTAACTCAATTTGGTGTCAGGGAGTACTTATATAGGACTAGGGTACCATACTTGGGGTCAGGGAGTACTTATAAAGGGGTTAGAGCATCTCACTTGGGGTCAGGGAGTACTTATATAGGGGGTAGGGTAACTCACTTGGGTTCAGGGAGTACTTATATGGGACTAGGGTAACTCGCTTTAGGTCAGGGAGTACTTATATGGTACTAGGGTAACTCACTTGGTCGTCAGGGGGTACATATATGGAACCAGGGTAACCCACTTGGGGTCAGGGAGTACTTATATAGGACTAGGGTAGCATACTTGGGGTCAGGGAGTACTTATAAAGGGGCTAGGGCAACTCACTTGGGGTCAGGGAGTATTTATATAGGACTAGGGTACCATACTTGGGGACAGGGAGTACTTATAAAGGGGCTAGGGCAACTCACTTGGGGTCAGGGAGTACTTATATGATACTAGGGTAACTCACTTGGGGTCAGGGAGAACTTATATGCGACTAGGGTAACTCACTTGGGGTCAGGGAGTACTTATATGATACTAGGGTAACTCACTTAGGGTCAGGGAGTACTTATATGCTACTAGGGTAACTCACTTAGGGTCACGGAGTACGTATATGGAACTAGGGTAACTCACTTGGGGTCAGGGAGTACATCTATAGGAGCTAAAGTAACTCACTTGGGGTCAGGGAGTACTTCTATAGGAGCTAAAGTGATCACTTGGGGTCAGGGAGTACTTATATAGGGGGTAGGGTAACTCAATTAGGGTCAGGGAGTACTTATATGGGACTAGGTTACATCACTTGGGGTCAGGGAGTACTTATATGGGCCTAGGTTAACTCACTAAGGGTCAGGGAGTACTTATATGGGACTAGGGTAACTCAATTGGGGTCAGGGAGTACTTATATGATACTAGGGTAACTCACTTGGGGTCAGGGAGTACTTATATGCTACTAGGGTAACTCACTTAGGGTCACGGAGTACTCCCCCCCGCTGGTGTGGCACCTTGTCGTGGTGGGGGGGCTCACCTCGGGCTTCTCCCCGGCCCCTCACCGACCGGTTATGGTCGATGGGGTGTCGGGGGGTTGCTCGGGGTGCTAAGATCACACCAAAACAAACACGATGAATAGTTCCGTACTAGATAAGTCGTTTACGGTGCAGGGGAGGGATACCCCAGTACCGGTAGCTGAGGGGGTGGTTACGCAGGCCCCCCTCCTACCGTCAGCAAGTGACTGTGGTACTCTTGTGGTTGGGCAGGCCGCAATGAGGGAAACGGCTACTGCCAGGTCCCAGGAGGTGGCTAGGCAAGCTACCTTGGACCGTTTCGTTACTGTATCCGGGGGGACGACGATTACGAGGGTTAAGGCCAAAAAGGTCAAACCGAAGGTAAAGAAGATCGAGACCCTTCTATCGGCAGCTAAGGCAGCTAAGGGGATGCGACCAAGATCCAACTCGGTTCCTAATATAGTTGTCACCGAGGACTCTGACGAGGCGACCGGCGCGGGACCCGTTACCCCAGGGAGCGGAATGGATCGAACCGCCTCGAATACTGAGGTGACTGTAACAGCGGAGACCGCTGAACTGCTGCTGCCATTTAAAGAGATCACGGGGGACTTGCATCTGGCTAGGAAAGCGGTCAACGAGAAGAAGCAGCGGACACGTGAGATGGAGGCCGACCTCGCCATAATGGGGGAGAAGACCGAAATGTTGCGTCGGGAGGTTATCACTAACCTTAAGAAAGGGGACCCTATAACGAAGATGACTGTCGAAACGGACGATATGGCAGCAAGACTACAGGCGTCTTACGTCTCGCACCTGGAAGCGGATAAGTTCCTCATGGTGAAGATCGACAATCTTATTGGATGTGTCGAAAGAATGGCTAGCGCCCAACTTCATGCCATCGAGGTACTAGCGACAAAGATCGATGACCTCGGGATGCGGACCACAACAGGGCAAACGGTCTCTCCAGAATCGATGGTGACTGGAACCACCAAAAAGAGGAAGAGAGCCACGGCAACAACGATGAGGGATGAGCCCCAGCTACCCGGTGCCTCTCTCTATGATGAGATCTGCATGGCGGCGGCGATGGAGATCGAGGATTCGCCTACACGACCCAACGGTACCCCGACGTCGGCGGGAAACATCTCGTGGGCGACCGTGGTGGCGAATCCGAAACCCCAGCGGGACCCGTCCAAACTACAGGTTCCAGGTCTACCGCGACCTAGCGTGGCTCCGAATGAGCCGATAGCGCCAGGACCTGTAGCGCCCAGAGTATCGACTCCCAGGACCAGGAGCAGGGCCCCCAGGACTAAGGCGGTTAAGGTGGCAGTCAACGAGGGGACGAAATTGGATGACGTCCTCCCTACCATTAGGTCTAAGGTCAACCCAGCAGTCTTGGGCCTGTCCATCACAGCGGTTCGCAAGACTAGAGCAGGTGACCTGCTGATAGAGGTAGGTTCTGAGACGCAGGAGGACAAGGTCGATGCTCTCAGTAGGGAGATCGATAGGGCCCTCAACGGCTTGGGAAGCGTGGTGCAGCTTAATCCAACCACGGCAATCGATGTCACTGATATCGAGACCTGGGCGACGGAGGAGGAAATCCTCCAAGCCCTAAAGGACGCCTCAAACCTTACCTCGGAATCAGGGGCAGTGAAGATAGTGTCCTCCAGGGTTACCTTCGGTAACCTTAAAAGAGTGCGCGCATTACTACCGCACAAAGCGGCTGAGGCCTTAATTTTGGCAGGCCGGGTACGGATTGGGTGGACGATGGGGAAGGTGAAGCCGGTCACCACCCCGATAAGATGCACGAAATGCCACCAGAGTGGCCACAGGAGAGCGATGTGCGTGTCGGTAAAGGACCGGTCTGGCTTGTGCATGCGATGTGGCAACGAGGGCCACAAATCCGCGGAATGCAGGGAAACGTCGCCGAGATGCCTGGTTTGCAGTGAGGACAAGGGACTAGATGGGGCCCATTTCCCCCTGACAAAAAACTGCTGCATGGCTCCTGGGAGAGCAGGAATGCCAACTGCAGCCGAACCACCGAGACAGCCAGCCTAAGGGTACGACAACTCAACGTGGGCCACGGGACCGCGGCACAGGCGCTACTGGTGGAGAAAGCGGTAAGTGAGCATGTTGACATCCTCATAATAGCTGAGCCGCGACACGTACGCGATAGCCCTCTGTGGCTCAGCAGCGAGCTGGGTGGCGCTGCGATCATCTGCCTAACGCAGGATAAATGGAGTAACGTCAGTAGAAGTCGCTACTACGTCAAGGGTTCGATGAGAGGCGTGGATTTTCTGTCGGTCTACGCGCCGCCTAGCATTCGTCTGGAAGAATATCGGAATATTCTCGCGGAGATTGACCTTGCTATAGCGGCCAGCTCGGCTATTATATTAGCGGGGGATTTCAATGCCAGACACTTGGAGTGGGACAGGCGGGCGAATCAGAGAGGGGATGTGACGTGGGAGTTTGTCTCCAAAAATGGGCTAACGATCCATAATATCCACGCGGCATCAACGTTCGAGTCGACCAGAGGGCGTTGCTCTGTGGTGGACCTAACGCTGTCCCGGGGCCCGGTTGGGGTGAGGGGCTGGCAGATCCTGGGCGAGGATTGCCTCTCGGATCATAAGCCTATCGAGTTTGAGGTCATACGGACGGCAACATCGACCAGTGCTAGCAGGCCCCCGGTGGGTGGTGGAAGCGCAAGCACAAGGTGGTCCACGGCCTCGTTCGACGTGCAGCTGGCGCATCTGGCGATCCAATGGACACTGCCCAGGGACGCGAATGACCTCCGGACGATCGAGGAAGCGTTACAGGTGGCGTCGTCAGCAAGTATGCGGCCCAAGATGATCGGGGGCAAACGGAGACCGAAGTGGTGGTGGAACCTGAGCCTGAAGATTGAGCAGTCGAAAGTTTCGGCTTTGAGACGCGATATGCTCAAGGTTAAGGACGCGGAGGAGAGGACGAGATGCCGAGCGACGTGGTTAGCTGCAAGAGCTGAGTTTAAGCGATGCATTAAGACTGCAAAAGACCGCAGCTGGTCCGCGTACATCGACTCGCTCAACGAGAACCCGTGGGGGATGCCCTTTCGTAGGTTTTTCAGAGGCCCACACATTGCAACACCAAACCGAAGTATGTCGGTTAATGGTCAGATAATACAGGAACTCTTTCCGATGAGAGACGAGAATGATCTTCGATCCCCCGGTGTGGATGCCAATGATCTCTGTGCATCAGGGATTCCACCGGTTACCGTCGAGGAAGTAGTTGCAGCCATCGGATCGCTACGAACGGCTTCGGCCCCCGGCGACGATGGCATTGAGGTAATGCTCCTCAAGGCGGTTTCAGCCATAACGGCTAACGCATTGGCTAATGCTATCACAGGAGTTTTTACAACGGGTAAGTTTCCGACACAATGGAAGCAGCAGCGTCTTCTCCTAATACCAAAGGCCAATAAGGATACGTATCGCCCGATATGCCTGCTGTCGGCAGTTAGTAAGATCGCGGAGATGATCATTAAGACCAGGTTGGAGAAGATTTGTACGACCGTGGGCATACCATGTGCGAGGCAATTCGGATTCCGTAAGGGTAAAAGTACGGGGGACGCGATCGAGTCAATGCTAAATATTTTCAGGCAGGGTACACGTGTGACCGATGTGGTGTTGATGGTGGCAATTGACATTGCAAACGCTTTCAACTCCATAAACCACTCGGCAATCGTGGAATCGCTGAAACTGATCGCAGGTATGCCGAAATACTTATCGCGCGTGATCGAAGACTACCTGAGGGGGAGGACCATTGTGTGCCAGAACGTCGAGGGAGACTCGGTTCATGACTGCCACCGAAGCGTTCCGCAGGGTTCGGTGTTGGGGCCCACGCTGTGGAACGTTGCCTTTGATAGGGTTACGCGCATCAATTTACCCCCTGGATGTGGGCTGACCGCGTTTGCGGACGACGTGGCCATTGTCGTCAGAGGTAGGACAAAGACCAGGGCCATGCAAGAGATGCAGCGCCTGATCGACGATGTCGTGGAGTCCTTGAGCAGTCTGGGCCTGAAGGTTGCGCCACACAAGTGCGAGTTGATGGCTCGTACAGGTTATAGGGACAAGAAGACCAACTGGCTCGACGTTAAGGTCTGTATTGGCGACACGCCGATCGGGCTGGTCCAGGAGATGAAATACCTCGGTGTTTGGATAGATAGGTCGCTGACCTTTAGGAGACATTTCCAGGAGACGTTATCCAAGACCGCCCGATCATCAAGGGCACTGCGCGCTATCCTGCCAAGGATAAGGGGCCCGGCCTACCATCTACGGAAGTTGTACGTCACGGTCATTCAAAGCATAATGCTTTACGGTGCACCGATATGGCACACAATTCTCAGGAGAGTAACAGCGAAAAAGCGAGCTAGATCGACATCACGGGTAATCCTATTGATGGCAACGGGAGCATGCTGCTCTGTGTCCACCGATGCATTGGAGGTACTGGCAGGGGCTGTTCCCATCGATCTCTTGATCGAAGAACGAGCCGCTGTGTGGTCGCGCATCAGGACTGGTAGTTCCGAAGGTACGCCTGCTGCAGAAGTTGCCGAAATAAAGCGCGAGGAAAGGGACAGCACCATGGAGAAATGGCAAAGTAGGTGGGATAACGCGACGAAAGGCAGATGGACTCAGAGGATCATCCCCTCCCTTCATAACTGGATTAGCAGTGCGGCTCTCTGTCCGTTGGACTACCACGTGACTCAGGTCCTCACTGGACACGGCTCCTTCTACCACCACCGCCACCGTATGAATAAGGAGGCATCGGCAAACTGTGACTGCGGTATGGAGATCCCGGACGATGCAGCGCACCATCTTTTTGTTTGCCCGAAGTGGAATCTTCAACGGGAATCTCTGTGGGATTTGGCTACGCCACCAACACCGGAGAATCTTATCGATTTCCTAAAAAGTCGGAATAAATGGCAGGACTTTCGAAGATTTTGTAGAGACACGTTAATGTCCAAGGACGAGTCGATCCGCGACAGAGTGATAGGACAACGGGTTGGAGGGCCATTAAGGGTAGAGTTGGGAAGCGCGGAAAGTCATGGCTAGGAAAGAAGATGACGGTTAGGCGTTTCGCCTGAAGGGTGATGATGGGCGGGGGAAGGGGTGAAGCATGCCTCGGTGATTCCACCCCGGACCCTAACCTAAGCCCAGTGTAGGGGTTTTAGTGGGTAAAAGCCCCCGCGTTGCACCACCATGCGGGGGAGTCCCACATAACCTGACCCGGGTAACTGTCCTTCTAAGGACACTGCCCTTGTTAGGGCGGTCCCGGGGAAGGTATGCATAAAGCATTTCCCCTTCACTTAAAATAGGAAAAAAAAAAAAAAAAAAAAAAAAAAAAAAAAAAAAAAAAGGGTCACGGAGTACTTATATGGAACTAGGGTAACTCACTTGGGGTCAGGGAGTACATCTATAGGAGCTAAAGTAACACACTTGGGGTCAGGGAGTACTTATATGCGACTAGGGAAACTCACTTGGGGTCAGGGAGTACTTATAGGATACTAGGGTAACTCACTTGGGGTCAGGGAGTACTTATATGCTACTAGGGTAACTCACTTAGGGTCACGGAGTTCTTATATGGAACTAGGGTAACTCACTTGGGGTCAGGGAGTACATCTATAGGAGCTAAAGTAACTCACTTGGGGTCAGGGAGTACTTATATGGGACTAGGGTAACTCACTTGGGGTCAGGGAGTACTTCTATAGGAGCTAAAGTGATTCACTTGGGGTCAGGGAGTACTTATATAGGGGGTAGGGTAACTCATTTGGGGTCAGGGAGTACTTATATGGGACTAGGGTACATCACTTGGGGTCAGGGAGTACTTATATAGGAGCTAAAGTGATTCACTTGGGGTCAGGGAGTACTTATATGGGACTAGGGTAACTCACTAGGGGTCAGGGAGTACTTATATGCGACTAGGGTAACTCACTTGGGGTCAGGGAGTACTTATATAGGACTAGGGTACCATACTTGGGGTCAGGGAGTACTTATAAAGGGGCTAGGGCAACTCACTTGGGGTCAGGGAGTACTTATATGATACTAGGGTAACTCACTTGGGGTCAGGGAGTACTTATATGCGACTAGGGTAACTTACTTGGGGTCAGGGAGTACTTATATGATACTAGGGTAACTCACTTGGGGTCAGGGAGTACTTATATGCTACTAGGGTAACTCACTTAGGGTCACGGAGTACGTATATGGAACTAGGGTATCTCACTTGGGGTCAGGGAGTACATCTATAGGAGCTTAAGTAACTCACTTGGGGTCAGGGAGTACTTATATGGGACTAGGGTAACTCACTTGGGGTCAGGGAGTACTTCTATAGGAGCTAAAGTGATTCACTTGGGGTCAGGGAGTACTTATATAGGGGGTAGGGTAACTCATTTGGGGTCAGGGAGTACTTATAAAGGGGCTAGGGCAACTCACTTGGGGTCAGGGAGTATTTATAAAAGGGCCAGGGTAACTCACTTGGGGTAGGGAGTACTTATATGGGACTAGGGTAACTCACTTGGGTTCAGGGAGTACTTATATGGGACTAGGGTAACTCGCTTTAGGTCAGGGAGTACTTATATGGTACTAGGGTAACTCACTTGGTCGTCAGGGGGTACATATATGGAACCAGGGTAACCCACTTGGGGTCAGGGAGTACTTATATAGGACTAGGGTACCATACTTGGGGTCAGGGAGTACTTATAAAGGGGCTAGGGCAACTCACTTGGGGTCAGGGAGTATTTATATAGGACTAGGGTACCATACTTGGGGTCAGGGAGTACTTATAAAGGGGCTAGGGCAACTCACTTGGGGTCAGGGAGTACTTATATGGGACTAGGGTAACTCACTTGGGGTCAGGGAGTACTTCTATAGGAGCTAAAGTGATTCACTTGGGGTCAGGGAGTACTTATATAGGGGGTAGGGTAACTCATTTGGGGTCAGGGAGTACTTATATAGGAGCTAAAGTGATTCACTTGGGGTCAGGGAGTATTTATATGGGACTAGGGTAACTCACTAGTGGTCAGGGAGTACTTATAAAGGGGATAGGGTAACTCAATTTGGTGTCAGGGAGTACTTATATAGGACTAGGGTACCATACTTGGGGTCAGGGAGTACTTATATAGGACTAGGGTACCATACTTGGGGTCAGGGAGTACTTATAAAGGGGCTACGGCAACTCACTTGGGGTCAGGGAGTACTTATATGATACTAGGGTAACTCACTTGGGGTCAGGGAGTACTTATATGCGACTAGGGTAACTCACTTGGGGTCAGGGAGTACTTATATGATACTAGGGTAACTCACTTGGGGTCAGGGAGTACTTATATGCTACTAGGGTAACTCACTTAGGGTCACGGAGTACGTATATGGAACTAGGGTAACTCACTTGGGGTCAGGGAGTACATCTATAGGAGCTAAAGTAACTCACTTGGGGTCAGGGAGTACTTATATGGGACTAGGGTAACTCACTTGGGGTCAGGGAGTACTTCTATAGGAGCTAAAGTGATCACTTGGGGTCAGGGAGTACTTATATAGGGGGTAGGGTAACTCATTTGGGGTCAGGGAGTACTTATATGGGACTAGGTTACATCACTTGGGGTCAGGGAGTACTTATATGGGCCTAGGTTAACTCACTAAGGGTCAGGGAGTACTTATATGGGACTAGGGTAACTCAATTGGGGTCAGGGAGTACTTATATGATACTAGGGTAACTCACTTGGGGTCAGGGAGTACTTATATGCTACTAGGGTAACTCACTTAGGGTCACGGAGTACTTATATGGAACTAGGGTAACTCACTTGGGGTCAGGGAGTACATCTATAGGAGCTAAAGTAACACACTTGGGGTCAGGGAGTACTTATATGCGACTAGGGAAACTCACTTGGGGTCAGGGAGTACTTATAGGATACTAGGGTAACTCACTTGGGGTCAGGGAGTACTTATATGCTACTAGGGTAACTCACTTAGGGTCACGGAGTTCTTATATGGAACTAGGGTAACTCACTTGGGGTCAGGGAGTACATCTATAGGAGCTAAAGTAACTCACTTGGGGTCAGGGAGTACTTATATGGGACTAGGGTAACTCACTTGGGGTCAGGGAGTACTTCTATAGGAGCTAAAGTGATTCACTTGGGGTCAGGGAGTACTTATATAGGGGGTAGGGTAACTCATTTGGGGTCAGGGAGTACATCTATAGGAGCTAAAGTAACTCACTAGGGGTCAAGGAGTACTTATAAAGGGGCTAGGGTAACTCAATTTGGTGTCAGGGAGTACTTATATAGGACTAGGGTACCATACTTGGGGTCAGGGAGTACTTATAAAGGGGTTAGGGCATCTCACTTGGGGTCAGGGAGTACTTATATAGGGGGTAGGGTAAATCATTTGGGGTCAGGGATTACTTATATGGGACTAGGGTAACTCGCTTTTGGTCAGGGAGTACTTATATGGTACTAGGGTAACTCACTTGGTCGTCAGGGGGTACATATATGGAACCAGGGTAACCCACTTGGGGTCAGGGAGTACTTATAAAGGGGCTAGGGTAACTCAATTTGGGGTCAGGGAGTACTTATATAGGACTAGGGTACCATACTTGGGGTCAGGGGGTACGTATAAATGGGCTAGGGCAACTCACTTGGGGTCAAGGAGTACCTATAAAAGGGCCAGGGTAACTCACTTGGGGTAGGGAGTACTTATATGGGACTAGGGTAACTCACTTGGGTTCAGGGAGTACTTATATGGGACTAGGGTAACTCGCTTTAGGTCAGGGAGTACTTATATGGTACTAGGGTAACTCACTTGGTCGTCAGGGGGTACATATATGGAACCAGGGTAACCCACTTGGGGTCAGGGAGTACTTATATAGGACTAGGGTACCATACTTGGGGTCAGGGAGTACTTATAAAGGGGCTAGGGCAACTCACTTGGGGTCAGGGAGTATTTATATAGGACTAGGGTACCATACTTGGGGTCAGGGAGTACTTATAAAGGGGCTAGGGCAACTCACTTGGGGTCAGGGAGTACTTATATGGGACTAGGGTAACTCACTTGGGGTCAGGGAGTACTTATATGCGACTAGGGTAACTCACTTGGGGTCAGGGAGTACTTATATGATACTAGGGTAACTCACTTGGGGTCAGGGAGTACTTATATGGGACTAGGGTAACTCACTAGTGGTCAGGGAGTACTTATAAAGGGGATAGGGTAACTCAATTTGGTGTCAGGGAGTACTTATATAGGACTAGGGTACCATACTTGGGGTCAGGGAGTACTTATATAGGACTAGGGTACCATACTTGGGGTCAGGGAGTACTTATAAAGGGGCTAGGGCAACTCACTTGGGGTCAGGGAGTACTTATATGATACTAGGGTAACTCACTTGGGGTCAGGGAGTACTTATAGGATACTAGGGTAACTCACTTGGGGTCAGGGAGTACTTATATGCTACTAGGGTAACTCACTTAGGGTCACGGAGTTCTTATATGGAACTAGGGTAACTCACTTGGGGTCAGGGAGTACATCTATAGGAGCTAAAGTAACTCACTTGGGGTCAGGGAGTACTTATATGGGACTAGGGTAACTCACTTGGGGTCAGGGAGTACTTCTATAGGAGCTAAAGTGATTCACTTGGGGTCAGGGAGTACTTATATAGGGGGTAGGGTAACTCATTTGGGGTCAGGGAGTACTTATATGGGACTAGGGTACATCACTTGGGGTCAGGGAGTACTTATATAGGAGCTAAAGTGATTCACTTGGGGTCAGGGAGTACTTATATGGGACTAGGGTAACTCACTAGGGGTCAGGGAGTACTTATATGCGACTAGGGTAACTCACTTGGGGTCAGGGAGTACTTATATGATACTAGGGTAACTCACTTGGGGTCAGGGAGTACTTATATGCGACTAGGGTAACTCACTTGGGGTCAGGGAGTACTTATATGATATTAGGGTAACTCACTTGGGGTCAGGGAGTACTTATATGCTACTAGGGTAACTCACTTAGGGTCACGGAGTACGTATATGGAACTAGGGTAACTCACTTGGGGTCAGGGAGTACATCTATAGGAGCTTAAGTAACTCACTTGGGGTCAGGGAGTACTTATATGGGACTAAGGTAACTCACTTGGGGTCAGGGAGTACTTCTATAGGAGCTAAAGTGATTCACTTGGGGTCAGGGAGTACTTATATAGGGGGTAGGGTAACTCATTTAGGGTCAGGGAGTACTTATAAAGGGGCTAGGGCAACTCACTTGGGGTCAGGGAGTATTTATAAAAGGGCCAGGGTAACTCACTTGGGGTAGGGAGTACTTATATGGGACTAGGGTAACTCACTTGGGTTCAGGGAGTACTTATATGGGACTAGGGTAACTCGGTTTAGGTCAGGGAGTACTTATATGGTACTAGGGTAACTCACTTGGTCGTCAGGGGGTACATATATTAAACCAGGGTAACCCACTTGGGGTCAGGGAGTACTTATATAGGACTAGGGTACCATACTTGGGGTCAGGGAGTACATATAAAAGGGCTAGGTTAACTCACTTGGGGTCAGGGAGTACTTATATGGGACTAGGGTAACTCACTTGGGGTCAGGGAGTACTTATATGCGACTAGGGTAACTCACTTGGGGTCAGGGAGTACTTATATGATACTAGGGTAACTCACTTGGGGTCAGGGAGTACTTATATGCTACTAGGGTAACTCACTTAGGGTCACGGAGTACGTATATGGAACTAGGGTAACTCACTTGGGGTCAGGGAGTACATCTATAGGAGCTTAAGTAACTCACTTGGGGTCAGGGAGTACTTATATGGGACTAGGGTAACTCACTTGGGGTCAGGGAGTACTTCTATAGGAGCTAAAGTGATTCACTTGGGGTCAGGGAGTACTTACATAGGGGGTAGGGTAACTCATTTGGGGTCAGGGAGTACTTATAAAGGGGCTAGGGCAACTCACTTGGGGTCAGGGAGTATTTATAAAAGGGCCAGGGTAACTCACTTGGGGTAGGGAGTACTTATATGGGACTAGGGTAACTCACTTGGGTTCAGGGAGTACTTATATGGGACTAGGGTAACTCGCTTTAGGTCAGGGAGTACTTATATGGTACTAGGGTAACTCACTTGGTCGTCAGGGGGTACATATATTGAACCAGGGTAACCCACTTGGGGTCAGGGAGTACTTATATAGGACTAGGGTACCATACTTGGGGTCAGGGAGTACATATAAAAGGGCTAGGTTAACTCACTTGGGGTCAGGGAGTACTTATATAGGGGGTAGGGTAACTCATTTGGGGTCAGGGAGTACATCTATAGGAGCTAAAGTAACTCACTAGGGGTCAGGGAGTACTTATAAAGGGGCTAGGGTAACTCAATTTGGTGTCAGGGAGTACTTATATAGGACTAGGGTACCATACTTGGGGTCAGGGAGTACTTATAAGGGGGTTAGGGCATCTCACTTGGGGTCAGGGAGTACTTATATAGGGGGTAGGGTAAATCATTTGGGGTCAGGGATTACTTATATGGGACTAGGGTAACTCGCTTTTGGTCAGGGAGTACTTATATGGTACTAGGGTAACTCACTTGGTCGTCAGGGGGTACATATATGGAACCAGGGTAACCCACTTGGGGTCAGGGAGTACTTATAAAGGGGCTAGGGTAACTCAATTTGGGGTCAGGGAGTACTTATATAGGACTAGGGTACCATACTTGGGGTCAGGGAGTACTTATAAATGGGCTAGGGCAACTCACTTGGGGTCAAGGAGTACCTATAAAAGGGCCAGGGTAACTCACTTGGGGTAGGGAGTACTTATATGGGACTAGGGTAACTCACTTGGGTTCAGGGAGTACTTATATGGGACTAGGGTAACTCGCTTTAGGTCAGGGAGTACTTATATGGTACTAGGGTAACTCACTTGGTCGTCAGGGGGTACATATATGGAACCAGGGTAACCCACTTGGGGTCAGGGAGTACTTATATAGGACTAGGGTACCATACTTGGGGTCAGGGAGTACTTATAATGGGGCTAGGGCAACTCACTTGGGGTCAGGGAGTATTTATATAGGACTAGGGTACCATACTTGGGGTCAGGGAGTACTTATAAAGGGGCTAGGGCAACTCACTTGGGGTCAGGGAGTACTTATATGGGACTAGGGTAACTCACTTGGGGTCAGGGAGTACTTATATGCGACTAGGGTAACTCACTTGGGGTCAGGGAGTACTTATATGATACTAGGGTAACTCACTTGGGGTCAGGGAGTACTTATATGGGACTAGGGTAACTCACTAGTGGTCAGGGAGTACTTATAAAGGGGATAGGGTAACTCAATTTGGTGTCAGGGAGTACTTATATAGGACTAGGGTACCATACTTGGGGTCAGGGAGTACTTATATAGGACTAGGGTACCATACTTGGGGTCAGGGAGTACTTATAAAGGGGCTAGGGCAACTCACTTGGGGTCAGGGAGTACTTATATGATACTAGGGTAACTCACTTGGGGTCAGGGAGAACTTATATGGGACTAGGGTAACTCACTTGGGTTCAGGGAGTACTTATATGGGACTAGGGTAACTCGCTTTAGGTCAGGGAGTACTTATATGCGACTAGGGTAACTCACTTGGGGTCAGGGAGTACTTATATGATACTAGGGTAACTCACTTGGGGTCAGGGAGTACTTATATGCGACTAGGTTAACTCACTTGGGGTCAGGGAGTACTTATATGGTACTAGGGTAACTCACTTGGTCGTCAGGGGCTACATATATGGAACCAGGGTAACCCACTTGGGGTCAGGGAGTACTTATATAGGACTAGGGTACCATACTTGGGGTCAGGGAGTACTTATAATGGGGCTAGGGCAACTCACTTGGGGTCAGGGAGTATTTATATAGGACTAGGGTACCATACTTGGGGTCAGGGAGTACTTATAAAGGGGCTAGGGCAACTCACTTGGGGTCAGGGAGTACTTATATGGGACTAGGGTAACTCACTTGGGGTCAGGGAGTACTTATATGCGACTAGGGTAACTCACTTGGGGTCAGGGAGTACTTATATGATACTAGGGTAACTCACTTGGGGTCAGGGAGTACTTATATGGGACTAGGGTAACTCACTAGTGGTCAGGGAGTACTTATAAAGGGGATAGGGTAACTCAATTTGGTGTCAGGGAGTACTTATATAGGACTAGGGTACCATACTTGGGGTCAGGGAGTACTTATATAGGACTAGGGTACCATACTTGGGGTCAGGGAGTACTTATAAAGGGGTTAGGGCAACTCACTTGGGGTCAGGGAGTACTTATATGATACTAGGGTAACTCACTTGGGGTCAGGGAGAACTTATATGCGACTAGGGTAACTCACTTGGGGTCAGGGAGTACTTATATGATACTAGGGTAATTCACTTGGGGTCAGGGAGTACATATATGCGACTAGGGTAACTCACTTGGGGTCAGGGAGTACATCTATAGGAGCTAAAGTAACACACTTGGGGTCAGGGAGTACTTTTATGCGACTAGGGAAACTCACTTGGGGTCAGGGAGTACTTATATAGGACTAGGGTACCATACTTGGGGTCAGGGAGTACTTATAAAGGGGCTAGGGCAACTCACTTGGGGTCAGGGAGTACTTATATGGGACTAGGGTAACTCAATTGGGGTCAGGGAGTACTTATATGATACTAGGGTAACTCACTTGGGGCCAGGGAGTACTTATATGCTACTAGGGTAACTCATTTGGGGTCAGGGAGTACTTATATGGGACTAGGGTAACTCACTTGGGGTCAGGGAGTACTTCTATAGGAGCTAAAGTGATCCACTTGGGGTCAGGGAGTACTTATATAGGGGGTAGGGTAACTCATTTGGGGTCAGGGAGTACTTATATGGGACTAGGGTACATCACTTGGGGTCAGGGAGTACTTATATAGGAGCTAAAGTGATTCACTTGGGGTCAGGGAGTATTTATATGGGACTAGGGTAACTCAGTAGTGGTCAGGGAGTACTTATAAAGGGGATAGGGTAACTCAATTTGGTGTCAGGGAGTACTTATATAGGACTAGGGTACCATACTTGGGGTCAGGGAGTACTTATATAGGACTAGGGTACCATACTTGGGGTCAGGGAGTACTTATAAAGGGGCTAGGGCAACTCACTTGGGGTCAGGGAGTACTTATATGCTACAAGGGTAACTCACTTATGGTCACGGAGTACGTATATGGAACTAGGGTAACTCACTTGGGGTCAGGGAGTACATCTATAGGAGCTAAAGTAACTCACTTGGGGTCAGGGAGTACTTATATGGGACTAGGGTAACTCACTTGGGGTCAGGGAGTACTTCTATAGGAGCTAAAGTGATTCACTTGGGGTCAGGGAGTACTTATATAGGGGGTAGGGTAACTCATTTGGGGTTAGGGAGTACTTATATGGGACTAGGGTAACTCACTTGGGGTCAGGGAGTACTTATAAAAGGGCTAGGGTAACTCACTTGGGGTAGGGAGTACTTATATGGGACTAGGGTAATTCGATTTAGGTCAGGGAGTACTTATATGGTACTAGGGTAACTCACTTGGTGGTCAGGGGGTACATATATGGAACCAGGGTATCCCACTTGGGGTCAGGGAGTACTTATAGAGGGGCTAGGGTAACTCAATCTGGGGTCAGGGAGTACTTATATAGGACTAGGGTACCATACTTGGGGTCAGGGAGTACTTATAAAGGGGCTAAGGCAACTCACTAGGGGTCAGGGAGTACTTATATGGGACTAGGGTAACTCACTTGGGGTCAGGGAGTACTTATATAGGGGCTATAGTAACTCACTTGGGGTCAGGAAGTACTTCTATGGGACTAGGGTAACTCATTTGGTGTCAGGGAGTACTTACTTGGGACTAGGGTAACTCACTTGGGGTCAGGGAGTACTTATATGGGACTAGGGTAACTCACTTGGGGTCATGGAGTACTTATATAGGGGGTAGGGTAACTCATTTGGGGTCAGGGAGTACTTATATGGGACTAGGGTACATCACTTGGGGTCAGGGAGTACTTATATACGAGCTAAAGTGATTCACTTGGGGTCAGGGAGTACTTATATGGGACTAGGGTAACTCACTTGGGGTCAGGGAGTACTTATATAGGGGGTAGGTTAACTCATTTGGGGTCAGGCAGTACTTATATGGGACTAGGGTAACTCACTTGGGGTCAGGGTGTACTTCTATAGGAGGTAAAGTAACTCACTTGGGGTCAGGGAGTACTTATATGGGACTAGGGTAACTCATTTAGAGCAGGGAGTACTTATTTGGTACTAGGGTAACTCACTTGGGGTCAGGGAGTACATATATGGGACTAGGGTAACTCACTTGGGGTCAGGGAGTACTTATATAGGGGGTAGGGTAACTCATTTGGGGTCAGGCAGTACTTATATTGGACTAGGGTAACTCACTTGGGGTCAGGGAGTACTTATAAAAGGGCTAAGGTAACTCACTTGGGGTAGGGAGTACTTATATGGGACTAGGGTAACTCACTTGGGTTCAGGGAGTACTTATATGGTACTAGGGTAACTAACTTGGTGTCAGGGAGTACATCTATAGGAGCTAAAGTAACTCACTTGGGGTCAGGGAGTACTTATATGGGACTAGGGTAACTTATTTAGGGCAGGGAGTACTTATATGGGACTAGGGTAACTCACTTGGGGTCAGGGAGTACTTATATGGGACTAGGGTAACTCACTTGGGGTCAGGGAGTACTTATAAAAGGGCTAGGGTAACTCACTTGGGGTAGGGAGTACTTATATGGGACTAGGGTAACTCGATTTAGGTCAGGGTGTACTTATATGGTACTAGGGTAACTCACTAGGGGTCAGGGAGTACTTATATGGGACTAGGGTAACTCACTTGGGGTCAGGGAGTACTTATATAGGGGCTAAAGTAACTCACTTGGGGTCATGGAGTACTTATATAGGGGGTAGGGTAACTCATTTGGGGTCAGGGAGTACTTATATGGAACTAGGGTACATCACTTGGGGTCAGGGAGTACTTATATAGGAGCTAAAGTGATTCACTTGGGGTCAGGGAGTACTTATATGGGACTAGGGTAACTCACTTGGGGTCAGGGAGTACTTATAAAGGGGCTAGGGTAACTCAATTTGGGGTCAGGGAGTACTTATATAGGACTAGGTTTCCATACTTGGGGTCAGGGAGTACTTTAATGGGACCAGGGTAACTCACTTGGGGACATGGAGTACTTATAAATGGGCTAGGGTAACTCACTTGGGGTGAGGGAGTACTTATAAAGGCGCTAGGTAACTCATTTGGGGTCAGGGAGTACTTATATGGGACAAGGGTGCATCACTTGGGATCAGGGAGTACTTATATAGGGGCTAAAGTAACTCACTTGGGGTCAGGGAGTACTTCTATGGGACTAGGGTAACTCATTTGGTGTCAGGGAGTACTTATTTGGGACTCGGGTAACTCACTTGGGGTCAGGGAGTACTTCTATAGGAGCTAAAGTAACTCACTTGGGGTTAGGGAGTACTTATATGGGACTAGGGTAACTCATTTATGGCAGGGAGTTCTTATACAGGGGCTAGGGTAACTCAATTTGGGGTCAGGGAGTACTTATATAGGACTAGGATACCATACTTGGGGTCAGGGAGTACTTATAAAGGGGCTAGGGCAACTCACTTGGGGTCAGGGAGTACTTATAAAAGGGCTAGGGTAACTCACTTGGGGTAGGGAGTACTTATATGGGACTAGGGTAACTCACTTGGGTTCAGGGAGTACTTATATGGGACTAGGGTAACTCGCTTTAGGTCAGGGAGTACTTATATGGTACTAGGGTAACTCTCTTGGTCGTCAGGGGGTACATATATGGAACCAGGGTAACCCACTTGGGGTCAGGGAGTACTTATAAAGGGGCTAGGGTAACTCAATTTGGGGTCAGGGAGTACTTATATGGGACTACGGTAACTCTATTGGGGTCAGGGAGTACTTATATGGGACTAGGGTAACTCTCTTGGGGTCAGGGAGTACTTATATGATACTAGGGTAACTCACTTGGGGTCAGGGAGTACTTATAAGGGACTAGGGTAACTCACTTGGGGTCAGGGAGTACTTATATGCGACTAGGGTAACTCACTTAGGGTCACGGAGTACTTATATAGGACTATTGTAACTCACTTGGGGTCAGGGAGTACTTCTATAGGAGCTAAAGTAACTCACTTGGGGTCAGGGAGTACTTATATGGGACTAGGGTAACTCATTTAGGGCAGGGAGTACTTATATGGGACTAGGGTACCTCACTTGGGGTCAGGGCGTACTTATATAGGGGGTAGGGTAACTCACTTGGGGTCAGGGAGTACTTATATGGGACAAGGGTAACTCATTTAGGGCAGGGAGTACTTATTTGGGACTAGGGTAATTCACTTGGAGTCAGGGAGTACTTATATGGGACTAGGGTAACTCACTTGGGGTCAGGGATTACTAATAAAGGGGCTAGGGTAACTCACTTGGGGTCAGGGAGTACTTATATAGGACTTGGGTAACTCACTTGGGTTCAGGGAGTACTTTTATGGGACTAGGGTAACTCGCTTTAGGTCAGGAAGTACTTATATAATACTAGGGTAACTCACTTGGGGTCAGGGAGTACTTATATAGGAGCTAAAGTGATTCACAAGGGTCAGGGAGTACTTATATGGGACTAGACTAACTCACTTGGGGTCAGGGAGTACTTATAAAGGGGCTAGGGTTACTCATTTGGGGTCAGGGAGTTCTTATATGGGACTAGGGTAACTCACTTGGGGAAAGGGAGTACTTATAAAGGGGCTAGGGTAACTCACTTGTGGCCAGGGAGTACTTATATAGGATCTAAAGTGACTCACTTGGGGTCAGGGAGTACTTATATGGGACTAGGGTAACTCATTTGGGGTCAGGGAGTACTTAAATGGGACTAGGGTAACTCACTTGGGGTCAGGGATTACTTATAAAGGGGCTAAGGTAACTCACTTGGGGTCAGGGAGTACTTATAAAGGGGCTAGGGTAACTCACTTGTGGTCAGGGAGTACTTATATAGGAGCTAAAGTGACTCACTTGGGGTCAGGGAGTAATTATATGGGACTAGGGTACATCACTTGGGGTCAGGGAGTACTTATATAGGAGCTAAAGTGATTCACTTGGGCTCAGGGAGTACTTATATGGGACTAGGGTAACTCACTTGGGGTCAGGGAGTACTAATAAAGGGGCTAGGGTAACTCACTTGGGGTCAGGGAGTAATTATATGGGACTTGGGTAACTCACTTGGGTTCAGGGAGTACTTATATGGGACTAGGGTAACTCATTTAGGGCAGGGATTACTTATTTGGGACTAGGGTAACTCACTTGGGGTCAGGGAGTACTTATATAGGGGGTAGGGTAACTCATTTGGGGTCAGGCAGTACTTATATTGGACTAGGGTAACTCACTTGGGGTCAGGGAGTATTTATAAAAGGGCTAGGGTAACTCACTTGGGGTAGGGAGTACTTATATGGGACTAGGGTAACTCACTTGGGGAAAGGGATTACTTATATGGGACTAGGGTAACTCACTTGGGGTCAGGGAGTACTTCTATAGGAGCTAAAGTAACTCACTTCGGGTCAGGGAGTACTTATATGGGACTAGGGTAACTCATTTAGGGCAGGGAGTACTTATAAAGGGGCTAGGGTAACTCAATTTGGGGTCAGGGAGTACTTATATAGGACTAGGGTACCATACTTGGGGTCAGGGAGTACTTATAAAGGGGCTAGGGCAACTCACTTGGGGTCAGGGAGTACTTATAAAAGGGCTAGGGTAACTCACTTGGGGTATTGAGTACTTATTTGGGACTAGGGTAACTCACTTGGGTTCAGGGAGTACTTATATGGGACTAGGGTAACTTACTTGGTCGTCAGGGGGTACATATATGGAACCAGGGTAACCCACTTGGGGTCAGGGAGTACTTATAAAGGGGCTAGGGTTACTCACTTGGGGTCAGGGAGTACTTATATGGGACTAGGGTAACTCTCTTGGGGTCAGGGAGTACTTATATGGGACTAGGGTAACTCACTTGGGGTCAGGTAGTACTTATATAGGGGGTAGGGTAACTCACTTGGGGTCAGGGAGTACTTATATGGGACTATCATAACTCACTTGGTGTCAGGGAGTACTTCTTTAGGAGCTAAAGTAACTCACTTGGGGTCAGGGAGTACTTATATGCGACTAGGGTAACTCATTTAGGGTCACGGAGTACTTATATAGGACTAGGGTAACTCACTTGGGGTCAGGGAGTACTTCTATAGGAGCTAAAGTAACTCACTTGGGGTCAGGGAGTACTTATATGGGACTAGGGTAACTCATTTAGGGCAGGGAGTACTTATATGGGACTAGGGTACCTCACTTGGGGTCAGGGCGTACTTATATAGGGGGTAGGGTAACTCACTTGGGGTCAGGGAGTACTTATATGGGACTAGGGTAACTCATTTAGGGCAGGGAGTACTTATTTGGGACTAGGGTCATTCACTTGGAGTCAGGGAGTACTTATATGGGACTAGGGTAACTCACTTGGGGTCAGGGATTACTTATAAAGGGGCTAGGGTAACTCACTTGGGGTCAGGGAGTACTTATATAGGACTTGGGTAACTCACTTGGGTTCAGGGAGTACTTTTATGGGACTAGGGTAACTCGCTGTAGGTCAGGAAGTACTTAGATAATACTAGGGTAACTCACTTGGGGTCAGGGAGTACTTATATAGGAGCTAAAGTGATTCACAAGGGTCAGGGAGTACTTATAAGGGACTAGAGTAACTCACTTGGGGTCAGGGAGTACTTATAAAGGGGCTAGGGTAACTCACTTGTGGTCAGGGAGTACTTATAAAGGGGCTAGGGCAACTCACTTGGGGTCAGGGAGTACTTATAAGGGACAAGGGTAACTCACTTGGGGTCAGGGAGTACTTTTATAGGAGCGAAAGTAACTCACTTGGGGTCAGGGAGTACTTATATGGGACTAGGGTAACTCATTTGCGGTCAGAGAGTACTTATATGGGACTGGGGTAACTCACTTGGGGTCAGGGAGTACTTATATGGGACTAGGGTAACTCTCTTGGGGTCAGGGAGTACTTATATGGGACTAGGGTAACTCACTTGGGGTCAGGTAGTACTTATATAGGGGGTAGGGTAACTCACTTGGGGTCAGGGAGTACTTATATGGGACTATCATAACTCACTTGGTGTCAGGGAGTACTTCTTTAGGAGCTAAAGTAACTCACTTGGGGTCAGGGAGTACTTATATGCGACTAGGGTAACTCATTTAGGGTCACGGAGTACTTATATAGGACTAGGGTAACTCACTTGGGGTCAGGGAGTACTTCTATAGGAGCTAAAGTAACTCACTTGGGGTCAGGGAGTACTTATATGGGACTAGGGTAACTCATTTAGGGCAGGGAGTACTTATATGGGACTAGGGTACCTCACTTGGGGTCAGGGCGTACTTATATAGGGGGTAGGGTAACTCACTTGGGGTCAGGGAGTACTTATATGGGACTAGGGTAACTCATTTAGGGCAGGGAGTACTTATTTGGGACTAGGGTCATTCACTTGGAGTCAGGGAGTACTTATATGGGACTAGGGTAACTCACTTGGGGTCAGGGATTACTTATAAAGGGGCTAGGGTAACTCACTTGGGGTCAGGGAGTACTTATATAGGACTTGGGTAACTCACTTGGGTTCAGGGAGTACTTTTATGGGACTAGGGTAACTCGCTGTAGGTCAGGAAGTACTTATATAATACTAGGGTAACTCACTTGGGGTCAGGGAGTACTTATATAGGAGCTAAAGTGATTCACAAGGGTCAGGGAGTACTTATAAGGGACTAGAGTAACTCACTTGGGGTCAGGGAGTACTTATAAAGGGGCTAGGGTAACTCACTTGTGGTCAGGGATTACTTATAAAGGGGCTAGGGTAACTCATTTGGGGTCAGGTAGTACTTATATGGGACTAGGTACCTCACTTGGGGTCAGGGAGTACATCTATAGGAGCTAAAGTAACTCACTTGGGGTCAGGGAGTACTTATATGGAACTAGGGTAACTCACTTGGGGTCAGGGAGTACATCTATAGGAGCTAAAGTAACTCACTTGGGGTCAGGGAGTACTTATATAGGGGGTAGGGTAACTCAATTTGGTGTCAGGGAGTACTTATATAGGACTAGGGTACCATACTTGGGGTCAGGGAGTACTTATAAAAGGGTTAGGGCATCTCACTTGGGGTCAGGGAGTACTTATATAGGGGGTAGGGTAAATCAATTGGGGTCAGGGAGTACTTATATGGGACTAGGGTAACTCGCTTTAGGTCAGGGAGTACTTATATGGTACTAGGGTAACTCACTTGGTCGTCAGGGGGTACATATATGGAACCAGGGTAACCCACTTGGGGTCAGGGAGTACTTATAAAGGGGCTAGGGTAACTCAATTTGGGGTCAGGGAGTACTTATTAGGACTAGGGTACCATACATGGGGTCAGGGAGTACTTATATGGGACTAGGGTAACTCATTTGGGGTCAGGGAGTACTTAAATGGGACTAGGGTAACTCACTTGGGTTCAGGGAGTACTTATATGGGACTAGGGTAACTTGCTTTAGGTCAGGGAGTACTTATATGGTACTAGGGTAACTCACTTGGTCGTCAGGGGGTACATATATGGAACCAGGGTAACCCACTTGGGGTCAGAGAGTACTTATAAAGGGGCTAGGGTAACTCAATTTGGGGTCAGGGAGTACTTATATAGGACTAGGGTACCATACTTGGGGTCAGGGAGTACTTATAAAGGGGATAGGGCAACTCACTTGGGGTTAGGGAGTACTTATATGGGACAAGGGTAACTCACTTGGGGACAGGGAGTACTTATATGGGACTAGGGTAACTCACTTGGGGACAGGTAGTACTTATATAGGGGGTAGGGTAACTCATTTGCGGTTAGGGAGTACTTATATGGGACTAGGGTAACTCACTTGGGGTCAGGGAGTACTTATAAAAGGGCTAGGGTAACTCACTTGGGGTAGGGAGTACTTATATGGGACTAGGGTAACTCGATTTAGGTCAGGGAGTACTTATATGGTACTAGGGTAACTCACTTGGTGGTCAGGGGGTACATATATGGAACCAGGGTATCCCACTTGGGGTCAGGGAGTACTTATAGAGGGGCTAGGGTAACTCAATTTGGGGTCAGGGAGTACTTATATAGGACTAGGGTACCATACTTGGGGTCAGGGAGTACTTATAAAGGGGCTAAGGCAACTCACTAGGGGTCAGGGAGTACTTATATGGGACTAGGGTAACTCACTTGGGGTCAGGGAGTACTTATATAGGGGCTAAAGTAACTCACTTGGGGTCAGGAAGTACTTCTATGGGACTAGGGTAACTCATTTGGTGTCAGGGAGTACTTACTTGGGACTAGGGTAACTCACTTGGGGTCAGGGAGTACTTATATGGGACTAGGGTAACTCACTTGGGGTCATGGAGTACTTATATAGGGGGTAGGGTAACTCATTTGGGGTCAGGGAGTACTTATATGGGACTAGGGTACATCACTTGGGGTCAGGGAGTACTTATATACGAGCTAAAGTGATTCACTTGGGGTCAGGGAGTACTTATATGGGACTAGGGTAACTCACTTGGGGTCAGGGAGTACTTATATAGGGGGTAGGGTAACTCATTTGGGGTCAGGCAGTACTTATATGGGACTAGGGTAACTCACTTGGGGTCAGGGTGTACTTCTATAGGAGGTAAAGTAACTCACTTGGGGTCAGGGAGTACTTATATGGGACTAGGGTAACTCATTTAGAGCAGGGAGTACTTATTTGGTACTAGGGTAACTCACTTGGGGTCAGGGAGTACATATATGGGACTAGGGTAACTCATTTGGGGTCAGGGAGTACTTATAGAGGGGGTAGGGTAACTCATTTGGGGTCAGGCAGTACTTATATTGGACTAGGGTAACTCACTTGGGGTCAGGGAGTACTTATAAAAGGGCTAAGGTAACTCACTTGGGGTAGGGAGTACTTATATGGGACTAGGGTAACTCACTTGGGTTCAGGGAGTACTTATATGGTACTAGGGTAACTCACTTGGTGTCAGGGAGTACATCTATAGGAGCTAAAGTAACTCACTTGGGGTCAGGGAGTACTTATATGGGACTAGGGTAACTTATTTAGGGCAGGGAGTACTTATATAGGACTAGGGTAACTCACTTGGGGTCAGGGAGTACTTATATGGGACTAGGGTAACTCACTTGGGGACAGGTAGTACTTATATAGGGGGTAGGGTAACTCATTTGGGGTTAGGGAGTACTTATATGGGACTAGGGTAACTCACTTGAGGTCAGGGAGTACTTATAAAAGGGCTAGGGTAACTCACTTGGGGTAGGGAGTACTTATATGGGACTAGGGTAACTCGATTTAGGTCAGGGAGTACTTATATGGTACTAGGGTAACTCACTTGGTGGTCAGGGGGTACATATATGGAGCCAGGGTATCCCACTTGGGGTCAGGGAGTACTTATAGAGGGGCTAGGGTAACTCAATTTGGGGTCAGGGAGTACTTATATAGGACTAGGGTACCATACTTGGGGTCAGGGAGTACTTATAAAGGGGCTAAGGCAACTCACTAGGGGTCAGGGAGTACTTATATGGGACTAGGGTAACTCACTTGGGGTCAGGGAGTACTTATATAGGGGCTAAAGTAACTCACTTGGGGTCAGGAAGTACTTCTATGGGACTAGGGTAACTCATTTGGTGTCAGGGAGTACTTACTTGGGACTAGGGTAACTCACTTGGGGTCAGGGAGTACTTATATGGGACTAGGGTAACTCACTTGGGGTCAGGGAGTACTTATATGGGACTAGGGTAACTCACTTGGGGACAGGTAGTACTTATATAGGGGGTAGGGTAACTCATTTGGGGTTAGGGAGTACTTATATGGGACTAGGGTAACTCACTTGGGGTCAGGGAGTACTTATAAAAGGGCTAGGGTAACTCACTTGGGGTAGGGAGTACTTATATGGGACTAGGGTAACTCACTTGGGGTCAGGGAGTACTTATATGGGACTAGGGTAACTCACTTGGGGACAGGTAGTACTTATATAGGGGGTAGGGTAACTCATTTGGGGTTAGGGAGTACTTATATGGGACTAGGGTAACTCACTTGGGGTCAGGGAGTACTTCTATAGGAGCTAAAGTAACTCACTTGGGGTCAGGGAGTACTTATATGGGACTAGGGTAACTCATTTAGGGCAGGGAGTACTTATATGGGACTAGGGTACCTCACTTGGGGTCAGGGCGTACTTATATAGGGGGTAGGGTAACTCACTTGGGGTCAGGGAGTACTTATATGGGACTAGGGTAACTCATTTAGGGCAGGGAGTACTTATTTGGGACTAGGGTCATTCACTTGGAGTCAGGGAGTACTTATATGGGACTAGGGTAACTCACTTGGGGTCAGGGATTACTTATAAAGGGGCTAGGGTAACTCACTTGGGGTCAGGGAGTACTTATATAGGACTTGGGTAACTCACTTGGGTTCAGGGAGTACTTTTATGGGACTAGGGTAACTCGCTGTAGGTCAGGAAGTACTTATATAATACTAGGGTAACTCACTTGGGGTCAGGGAGTACTTATATAGGAGCTAAAGTGATTCACAAGGGTCAGGGAGTACTTATAAGGGACTAGAGTAACTCACTTGGGGTCAGGGAGTACTTATAAAGGGGCTAGGGTTACTCATTTGGGGTCAGGGAGTACTTATATGGGACTAGGGTAACTCACTTGGGGAAAGGGAGTACTTATAAAGGGGCTAGGGTAACTCACATGTGGTCAGGGAGTACTTATAAAGGGGCTAGGGCAACTCACTTGGGGTCAGGGAGTACTTATAAGGGACAAGGGTAACTCACTTGGGGTCAGGGAGTACTTTTATAGGAGCGAAAGTAACTCACTTGGGGTCAGGGAGTACTTATATGGGACTAGGGTAACTCATTTGCGGTCAGAGAGTACTTATATGGGACTGGGGTAACTCACTTGGGGTCAGGGAGTACTTATAAAGGGGCTAGGGTAACTCATTTGGGGTCTGGTAGTACTTATATGGGACTAGGTACCTCACTTGGGGTCAGGGAGTATATCTATAGGAGCTAAAGTAACTCACTTGGGGTCAGGGAGTACTTATATGGAACTAGGGTAACTCACTTGGGGTCAGGGAGTACATCTATAGGAGCTAAAGTAACTCACTTGGGGTCAGGGAGTACTTATATGGGACTACGGTAACTCACTTGGGGTCAGGGAGTACTTCTATAGGAGCTAAAGTGATTCACTTGGGGTCAGGGAGTACTTATATAGGGGGTAGGGTAACTCAATTTGGTGTCAGGGAGTACTTATATAGGACTAGGGTACCATACTTGGGGTCAGGGAGTACTTATAAAAGGGTTAGGGCATCTCACTTGGGGTCAGGGAGTACTTATATAGGGGGTAGGGTAAATCAATTGGGGTCAGGGAGTACTTATATGGGACTAGGGTAACTCGCTTTAGGTCAGGGAGTACTTATATGGTACTAGGGTAACTCACTTGGTCGTCAGGGGGTACATATATGGAACCAGGGTAACCCACTTGGGGTCAGGGAGTACTTATAAAGGGGCTAGGGTAACTCAATTTGGGGTCAGGGAGTACTTATATAGGACTAGGGTACCATACATGGGGTCAGGGAGTACTTATATGGGACTAGGGTAACTCATTTGGGGTCAGGGAGTACTTAAATGGGACTAGGGTAACTCACTTGGGTTCAGGGAGTACTTATATGGGACTAGGGTAACTTGCTTTAGGTCAGGGAGTACTTATATGGTACTAGGGTAACTCACTTGGTCGTCAGGGGGTACATATATGGAACCAGGGTAACCCACTTGGGGTCAGAGAGTACTTATAAAGGGGCTAGGGTAACTCAATTTGGGGTCAGGGAGTACTTATATAGGACTAGGGTACCATACTTGGGGTCAGGGAGTACTTATAAAGGGGATAGGGCAACTCACTTGGGGTTAGGGAGTACTTATATGGGACTAGGGTAACTCACTTGGGGTCAGGGAGTACTTATATGGGACTAGGGTAACTCACTTGGGGACAGGTAGTACTTATATAGGGGGTAGGGTAACTCATTTGGGGTTAGGGAGTACTTATATGGGACTAGGGTAACTCACTTGGGGTCAGGGAGTACTTATAAAAGGGCTAGGGTAACTCACTTGTTGTAGGGAGTACTTATATGGGACTAGGGTAACTCGATTTAGGTCAGGGAGTACTTATATGGTACTAGGGTAACTCACTTGGTGGTCAGGGGGTACATATATGGAACCAGGGTATCCCACTTGGGGTCAGGGAGTACTTATAGAGGGGCTAGGGTAACTCAATTTGGGGTCAGGGAGTACTTATATAGGACTAGGGTACCATACTTGGGGTCAGGGAGTACTTATAAAGGGGCTAAGGCAACTAACTAGTGGTCAGGGAGTACTTATATGGGACTAGGGTAACTCACTTGGGGTCAGGGAGTACTTATATAGGGGCTAAAGTAACTCACTTGGGGTCAGGAAGTACTTCTATGGGACTAGGGTAAATCATTTGGTGTCAGGGAGTACTTACTTGGGACTAGGGTAACTCACTTGGGGTCAGGGAGTACTTATATGGGACTAGGGTAACTCACTTGGGGTCATGGAGTACTTATATAGGGGGTAGGGTAACTCATTTGGGGTCAGGGAGTACTTATATGGGACTAGGGTACATCACTTGGGGTCAGGGAGTACTTATATACGAGCTAAAGTGATTCACTTGGGGTCAGGGAGTACTTATATGGGACTAGGGTAACTCACTTGGGGTCAGGGAGTACTTATATAGGGGGTAGGGTAACTCATTTGGGGTCAGGCAGTACTTATATGGGACTAGGGTAACTCACTTGGGGTCAGGGTGTACTTCTATAGGAGGTAAAGTAACTCACTTGGGGTCAGGGAGTACTTATATGGGACTAGGGTAACTCATTTAGAGCAGGGAGTACTTATTTGGTACTAGGGTAACTTACTTGGGGTCAGGGAGTACATATATGGGACTAGGGTAACTCACTTGGGGTCAGGGAGTACTTATAGAGGGGGTAGGGTAACTCATTTGGGGTCAGGCAGTACTTATATTGGACTAGGGTAACTCACTTGGGGTCAGGGAGTACTTATAAAAGGGCTAAGGTAACTCACTTGGGGTAGGGAGTACTTATATGGGATTAGGGTAACTCACTTGGGTTCAGGGAGTACTTATATGGTACTAGGGTAACTCACTTGGTGTCAGGGAGTACATCTATAGGAGCTAAAGTAACTCACTTGGGGTCAGGGAGTACTTATATGGGACTAGGGTAACTTATTTAGGGCAGGGAGTACTTATATGGGACTAGGGTAACTCACTTGGGGTCAGGGAGTACTTATATGGGACTAGGGTAACTCACTTGGGGACAGGTAGTACTTATATAGGGGGTAGGGTAACTCATTTGGGGTTAGGGAGTACTTATATGGGACTAGGGTAACTCACTTGAGGTCAGGGAGTACTTATAAAAGGGCTAGGGTAACTCACTTGGGGTAGGGAGTACTTATATGGGACTAGGGTAACTCGATTTAGGTCAGGGAGTACTTATATGGTACTAGGGTAACTCACTTGGTGGTCAGGGGGTACATATATGGAGCCAGGGTATCCCACTTGGGGTCAGGGAGTACTTATAGAGGGGCTAGGGTAACTCAATTTGGGGTCAGGGAGTACTTATATAGGACTAGGGTACCATACTTGGGGTCAGGGAGTACTTATAAAGGGGCTAAGGCAACTCACTAGGGGTCAGGGAGTACTTATATGGGACTAGGGTAACTCACTTGGGGTCAGGGAGTACTTATATAGGGGCTAAAGTAACTCACTTGGGGTCAGGAAGTACTTCTATGGGACTAGGGTAACTCATTTGGTGTCAGGGAGTACTTACTTGGGACTAGGGTAACTCACTTGGGGTCAGGGAGTACTTATATGGGACTAGGGTAACTCACTTGGGGTCAGGGAGTACTTATATGGGACTAGGGTAACTCACTTGGGGACAGGTAGTACTTATATAGGGGGTAGGGTAACTCATTTGGGGTTAGGGAGTACTTATATGGGACTAGGGTAACTCACTTGGGGTCAGGGAGTACTTATAAAAGGGCTAGGGTAACTCACTTGGGGTAGGGAGTACTTATATGGGACTAGGGTAACTCGATTTAGGTCAGGGAGTACTTATATGGTACTAGGGTAACTCACTTGGTGGTCAGGGGGTACATATATGGAACCAGGGTATCCCACTTGGGGTCAGGGAGTACTTATAGAGGGGCTAGGGTAACTCAATTTGGGGTCAGGGAGTACTTATATAGGACTAGGGTACCATTTTTGAGGTCAGGGAGTACTTATAAAGGGGCTAAGGCAACTCACTAGGGGTCAGGGAGTACTTATATGGGACTAGGGTAACTCACTTGGGGTCAGGGAGTACTTATATAGGGGCTAAAGTAACTCACTTGGGGTCAGGAAGTACTTCTATGGGACTAGGGTAACTCATTTGGTGTCAGGGAGTACTTACTTGGGACTAGGGTAACTCACTTGGGGTCAGGGAGTACTTATATGGGACTAGGGTAACTCAATTGGGGTCATGGAGTACTTATATAGGGGGTAGGGTAACTCATTTGGGGTCAGGGAGTACTTATATGGGACTAGGGTACATCACTTGGGGTCAGGGAGTACTTATATACGAGCTAAAGTAATTCACTTGGGGTCAGGGAGTACTTATATGGGACTAGGGTAACTCACTTGGGGTCAGGGAGTACTTATATAGGGGGTAGGGTAACTCATTTGGGGTCAGGCAGTACTTATATGGGACTAGGGTAACTCACTTGGGGTCAGGGTGTACTTCTATAGGAGGTAAAGTAACTCACTTGGGGTCAGGGAGTACTTATATGGGACTAGGGTAACTCATTTAGAGCAGGGAGTACTTATTTGGTACTAGGGTAACTCACTTTGGGTCAGGGAGTACATATATGGGACTAGGGTAACTCACTTGGGGTCAGGGAGTACTTATAGAGGGGGTAGGGTAACTCAATTGGGGTCAGGCAGTACTTATATTGGACTAGGGTAACTCACTTGGGGTCAGGGAGTACTTATAAAAGGGCTAAGGTAACTCACTTGGGGTAGGGAGTACTTATATGGGACTAGGGTAACTCACTTGGGTTCAGGGAGTACTTATATGGTACTAGGGTAACTCACTTGGTGTCAGGGAGTACATCTATAGGAGCTAAAGTAACTCACTTGGGGTCAGGGAGTACTTATATGGGACTAGGGTAACTTATTTAGGGCAGGGAGTACTTATATGGGACTAGGGTAACTCACTTGGGGTCAGGGAGTACTTATATGGGACTAGGGTAACTCACTTGGGGACAGGTAGTACTTATATAGGGGGTAGGGTAACTCATTTGGGGTTAGGGAGTACTTATATGGGACTAGGGTAACTCACTTGAGGTCAGGGAGTACTTATAAAAGGGCTAGGGTAACTCACTTGGGGTAGGGAGTACTTATATGGGACTAGGGTAACTCGATTTAGGTCAGGGAGTACTTATATGGTACTAGGGTAACTCACTTGGTGGTCAGGGGGTACATATATGGAGCCAGGGTATCCCACTTGGGGTCAGGGAGTACTTATAGAGGGGCTAGGGTAACTCAATTTGGGGTCAGGTAGTACTTATATAGGACTAGGGTACCATACTTGGGGTCAGGGAGTACTTATAAAGGGGCTAAGGCAACTCACTAGGGGTCAAGGAGTACTTATATGGGACTAGGGTAACTCACTTGGGGTCAGGGAGTACTTATATAGGAACTAAAGTAACTCACTTGGGGTCAGGAAGTACTTCTATGGGACTAGGGTAACTCATTTGGTGTCAGGGAGTACTTACTTGGGACTAGGGTAACTCACTTGGGGTCAGGGAGTACTTATATGGGACTAGGGTAACTCACTTGGGGTCATGGAGTACTTATATGGGACTAGGGTACATCACTTGGGGTCAGGGAGTACTTATATAGGAGCTAAAGTGATTCACTTGGGGTCAGGGAGTACTTATATGGGACTAGGGTAACTCACTAGGGGTCAGGGAGTACTTATAAAGGGGATAGGGTAACTCAATTTGGTGTCAGGGAGTACTTATATAGGACTAGGGTACCATACTTGGGGTCAGGGAGTACTTATAAAGGGGCTAGGGCAACTCACTTGGGGATAGGGAGTACTTATATGATACTAGGGTAACTCACTTTGGGTCAGGGAGTACTTATATGGGACTAGGGTAACTTGCTTTAGGTCAGGGAGTACTTATATGATACTAGGGTAACTCACTTGGTCGTCAGGGGGTACATATATGGAACCAAGGTAACCCACTTGGGGTCAGAGAGTACTTATAAAGGGGCTAGGGTAACTCAATTTGGGGTCAGGGAGTACTTATATAGGACTAGGGTACCATACTTGGGGTCAGGGAGTACTTATAAAGGGGATAGGGCAACTCACTTGGGGTTAGGGAGTACTTATATGGGACTAGGGTAACTCACTTGGGGTCAGGGAGTACTTATATGGGACTAGGGTAACTCACTTGGGGACAGGTAGTACTTATATAGGGGGTAGGGTAACTCATTTGGGGTTAGGGAGTACTTATATGGGACTAGGGTAACTCACTTGGGGTCAGGGAGTACTTATAAAAGGGCTAGGGTAACTCACTTGGGGTAGGGAGTACTTATATGGGACTAGGGTAACTCGATTTAGGTCAGGGAGTACTTATATGGTACTAGGGTAACTCACTTGGTGGTCAGGGGGTACATATATGGAACCAGGGTATCCCACTTGGGGTCAGGGAGTACTTATAGAGGGGCGAGGGTAACTCAATTTGGGGTCAGGGAGTACTTATATAGGGGGTAGGGTAACTCATTTGGGGTCAGGCAGTACTTATATGGGACTAGGGTAACTCACTTGGGGTCAGGGTGTACTTCTATAGGAGGTAAAGTAACTCACTTGGGGTCAGGGAGTACTTATATGGGACTAGGGTAACTCATTTAGAGCAGGGAGTACTTATTTGGTACTAGGGTAACTCACTTGGGGTCAGGGAGTACATATATGGGACTAGGGTAACTCACTTGGGGTCAGGGAGTACTTATAGAGGGGGTAGGGTAACTCATTTGGGGTCAGGCAGTACTTATATTGGACTAGGGTAACTCACTTGGGGTCAGGGAGTACTTATAAAAGGGCTAAGGTAACTCACTTGTGGTAGGGAGTACTTATATGGGACTAGGGTAACTCACTTGGGTTCAGGGAGTACTTATATGGTACTAGGGTAACTCACTTGGTGTCAGGGAGTACATCTATAGGAGCTAATGTAACTCACTTGGGGTCAGGGAGTACTTATATGGGACTAGGGTAACTCATTTAGGGCAGGGATTACTTATTTGGGACTAGGGTAACTCACTTGGGGTCAGGGAGTACTTATATAGGGGGTAGGGTAACTCATTTGGGGTCAGGCAGTACTTATATTGGACTAGGGTAACTCACTTGGGGTCAGGGAGTATTTATAAAAGGGCTAGGGTAACTCACTTGGGGTAGGGAGTACTTATATGGGACTAGGGTAACTCACTTGGGGAAAGGGATTACTTATATGGGACTAGGGTAACTCACTTGGGGTCAGGGAGTACTTCTATAGGAGCTAAAGTAACTCACTTCGGGTCAGGGAGTACTTATATGGGACTAGGGTAACTCATTTAGGGCAGGGAGTACTTATAAAGGGGCTAGGGTAACTCAATTTGGGGTCAGGGAGTACTTATATAGGACTAGGGTACCATACTTGGGGTCAGGGAGTACTTATAAAGGGGCTAGGGCAACTCACTTGGGGTCAGGGAGTACTTATAAAAGGGCTAGGGTAACTCACTTGGGGTATTGAGTACTTATTTGGGACTAGGGTAACTCACTTGGGTTCAGGGAGTACTTATATGGGACTAGGGTAACTTACCTGGTCGTCAGGGGGTACATATATGGAACCAGGGTAACCCACTTGGGGTCAGGGAGTACTTATAAAGGGGCTAGGGTAACTCACTTGGGGTCAGGGAGTACTTATATGGGACTAGGGTAACTCTCTTGGGGTCAGGGAGTACTTATATGGGACTAGGGTAACTCACTTGGGGTCAGGTAGTACTTATATAGGGGGTAGGGTAACTCACTTGGGGTCAGGGAGTACTTATATGGGACTATCATAACTCACTTGGGGTCAGGGAGTACTTCTTTAGGAGCTAAAGTAACTCACTTGGGGTCAGGGAGTACTTATATGCGACTAGGGTAACTCACTTAGGGTCACGGAGTACTTATATAGGACTAGGGTAACTCACTTGGGGTCAGGGAGTACTTCTATAGGAGCTAAAGTAACTCACTTGGGGTCAGGGAGTACTTATATGGGACTAGGGTAACTCATTTAGGGCAGGGAGTACTTATATGGGACTAGGGTACCTCACTTGGGGTCAGGGCGTACTTATATAGGGGGTAGGGTAACTCACTTGGGGTCAGGGAGTACTTATATGGGACTAGGGTAACTCATTTAGGGCAGGGAGTACTTATTTGGGACTAGGGTCATTCACTTGGAGTCAGGGAGTACTTATATGGGACTAGGGTAACTCACTTGGGGTCAGGGATTACTTATAAAGGGGCTAGGGTAACTCACTTGGGGTCAGGGAGTACTTATATAGGACTTGGGTAACTCACTTGGGTTTAGGGAGTACTTTTATGGGACTAGGGTAACTCGCTTTAGGTCAGGAAGTACTTATATAATACTAGGGTAACTCACTTGGGGTCAGGGAGTACTTATATAGGAGCTAAAGTGATTCACAAGGGTCAGGGAGTACTTATAAGGGACTAGAGTAACTCACTTGGGGTCAGGGAGTACTTATAAAGGGGCTAGGGTTACTCATTTGGGGTCAGGGAGTACTTATATGGGACTAGGGTAACTCACTTGGGGAAAGGGAGTACTTATAAAGGGGCTAGGGTAACTCACTTGTGGTCAGGGAGTACTTATAAAGGGGCTAGGGCAACTCACTTGGGGTCAGGGAGTACTTATAAGGGACAAGGGTAACTCACTTGGGGTCAGGGAGTACTTTTATAGGAGCGAAAGTAACTCACTTGGGGTCAGGGAGTACTTATATGGGACTAGGGTAACTCATTTGCGGTCAGAGAGTACTTATATGGGACTGGGGTAACTCACTTGGGGTCAGGGAGTACTTATAAAGGGGCTAGGGTAACTCATTTGGGGTCAGGTAGTACTTATATGGGACTAGGTACCTCACTTGGGGTCAGGGAGTACATCTATAGGAGCTAAAGTAACTCACTTGGGGTCAGGGAGTACTTATATGGAACTAGGGTAACTCACTTGGGGTCAGGGAGTACATCTATAGGAGCTAAAGTAACTCACTTGGGGTCAGGGAGTACTTATATGGGACTACGGTAACTCACTTGGGGTCAGGGAGTACTTCTATAGGAGCTAAAGTGATTCACTTGGGGTCAGGGAGTACTTATATAGGGGGTAGGGTAACTCAATTTGGTGTCAGGGAGTACTTATATAGGACTAGGGTACCATACTTGGGGTCAGGGAGTACTTATAAAAGGGTTAGGGCATCTCACTTGGGGTCAGGGAGTACTTATATAGGGGGTAGGGTAAATCAATTGGGGTCAGGGAGTACTTATATGGGACTAGGGTAACTCGCTTTAGGTCAGGGAGTACTTATATGGTACTAGGGTAACTCACTTGGTCGTCAGGGGGTACATATATGGAACCAGGGTAACCCACTTGGGGTCAGGGAGTACTTATAAAGGGGCTAGGGTAACTCAATTTGGGGTCAGGGAGTACTTATATAGGACTAGGGTACCATACATGGGGTCAGGGAGTACTTATATGGGACTAGGGTAACTCATTTGGGGTCAGGGAGTACTTAAATGGGACTAGGGTAACTCACTTGGGTTCAGGGAGTACTTATATGGGACTAGGGTAACTTGCTTTAGGTCAGGGAGTACTTATATGGTACTAGGGTAACTCACTTGGTCGTCAGGGGGTTATTATATGGAACCAGGGTAACCCACTTGGGATCAGGGAGTACTTATATAGGAATAGGGTACCATACTTGGGGTCAGGGAGTACTTATAAAGGGGCTAGGGCAACTCACTTGGGGTCAGGGAGTACTTATATGGGACAAGGGTAACTCACTTGGGGTCAGGGAGTACTTTTATAGGAGCGAAAGTAACTCACTTGGGGTCAGGGTGTACTTATATGGGACTAGGGTAACTCATTTGAGGTCAGAGAGTACTTATATGGGACTGGGGTAACTCACTTGGTGTCAGGGAGTACTTATAAAGGGGTTAGGGTAACTCATTTGGGGTCAGGTAGTACTTATATGGGACTAGGTACCTCACTTGGGGTCAGGGAGTACTTATATGGGCCTAGGGTAACTCACTTGGGTAAAGGGAGTACTTATAAAGGGGCTAGTGTAACTCACTTGTGGGCAGGGAGTACTTATATAGGAGCTAAAGTGACTCACTTGGGGTCAGGGAGTACTTATATGGGACTAGGGTAACTCATTTGGGGTCTGAGAATACTTAAATGGGACTAGGGTAACTCACTTGGGGTCAGGGATTACTTATAAATGGGCTAGGGTAACTCACTTGGGGTCAGGGAGTACTTATATGGGACTTGGGTACACCACTTGGGTTCAGGGACTACTTATATGGGACTAGGGTAACTCGCTTTAGGTCAGGGAGTACTTTTATAATACTAGGGTAACTCACTTGGTGGTCAGGGAGTACTTATATGGAACCAGGGTAACCCACTTGGTGTCAGGGAGTACTTATAAAGGGGCTAGGGTAACTCATTTGGGGTCAGGGAGTACTTATATGGGCCTAGGTTAACTCACTTAGGGTCAGCGAGTACTTATAAAGGGGCTAGGGTAACTCATTTGGGGTCAGGCAGTACTTATATGCGACTAGGGTAACTCACTTGGGGTCAGGGAGTACATCTATTGGAGCTAAAGTAACTCACTTGGGGTCAGGGAGTACTTATATGGGACTAGGGTAACTCACTTGGGGTCAGGGAGTACTTCTATAGGAGCTAAAGTGATTCACTTGGGGTCAGGGAGTACTTATATAGGGGGTAGGGTAACTCATTTGGGGTCAGGGAGTACTTATTTGGGACTAGGGTACATCACTTGGGGTCAGGGAGTACTTATATAGGAGCTAAAGTGATTCACTTGGGGTCAGGGAGTACTTATAAAGGGGCTAGTGCAACTCACTTGGGGTCAGGGTGTATTTATAAAAGGGCCAGGGTAACTCACTTGGGGTAGGGAGTACTTATTAGGGACTAGGGTAACTCACTTGGGTTCAGGGATTACTTATATGGGACTAGGGTAACTCGCTTTAGGTCAGGGAGTACTTATATGGTACTAGGGTAACTCACTTGGTCTTCGGGGGGTACATATATGGAACCAGGGTAACCCACTTGGGGTCAGGGAGTACTTATATAGGACTAGGGTACCATACTTGGGGTTAGGGAGTACTTATAAAGGGGCTAGGGCAACTCACTTGGGGTCAGGGAGTACTTATATGGGACTAGGGTAACTCACTTGGGGTCAGGGAGTACTTATATGCGACTAGGGTAACTCACTTGGGGTCAGGGAGTACTTCTATAGGAGCTAAAGTAACTCACTTGGGGTTAGGGAGTACTTATATGGGACTAGGGTAACTCATTTATGGCAGGGAGTACTTATACAGGGGCTAGGGTAACTCAATTTGGGGTCAGGGAGTACTTATATAGGACTAGGGTACCATACTTGGGGTCAGGGAGTACTTATAAAGGGGCTAGGGCAACTAACTTGGGGTCAGGGAGTACTTATAAAAGGGCTAGGGTAACTCACTTGGGGTAGGGAGTACTTATATGGGACTAGGGTAACTCACTTGGGTTCAGGGAGTACTTATATGGGACTAGGGTAACTCGCTTTAGGTCAGGGAGTACTTATATGGTACTAGGGTAACTCTCTTGGTCGTCAGGGGGTACATATATGGAACCAGGGTAACCCACTTGGGGTCAGGGAGTACTTATAAAGGGGCTAGGGTAACTCAATTTGGGGTCAGGGAGTACTTATATGGGACTAGGGTAACTCTCTTGGGGTCAGGGAGTACTTATATGGGACTAGGGTAACTCTCTTGGGGTCAGGGAGTACTTATATGATACTAGGGTAACTCACTTGGTGTCAGGGAGTACTTATAAGGGACTAGGGTAACTCACTTGGGGTCAGGGAGTACTTATATGCGACTAGGGTAACTCACTTAGGGTCACGGAGTACTTATATAGGACTAGTGTAACTCACTTGGGGTCAGGGAGTACTTATATAGGACTTGGGTAACTCACTTGGGTTCAGGGAGTACTTTTATGGGACTAGGGTAACTCGCTTTAGGTCAGGAAGTACTTATATAATACTAGGGTAACTCACTTGGGGTCAGTGAGTACTTATATAGGAGCTAAAGTGATTCACAAGGGTCAGGGAGTACTTATATGGGACTAGAGTAACTCACTTGGGGTCAGGGAGTACTTATAAAGGGGCTAGGGTTACTCATTTGGGGTCAGGGAGTACTTATATGGGACTAGGGTAACTCACTTGGGGAAAGGGAGTACTTATAAAGGGGCTAGGGTAACTCACTTGTGGCCAGGGAGTACTTATATAGGATCTAAAGTGACTCACTTGGGGTCAGGGAGTACTTATATGGGACTAGGGTAACTCATTTGGGGTCAGGGAGTACTTAAATGGGACTAGGGTAACTCACTTGGGGTCAGGGATTACTTATAAAGGGGCTAAGGTAACTCACTTGTGGTCAGGGAGTACTTATAAAGGGGCTAGGGTAACTCACTTGTGGTCAGGGAGTACTTATATAGGAGCTAAAGTGACTCACTTGGGGTCAGGGAGTAATTATATGGGACTAGGGTACATCACTTGGGGTCAGGGAGTACTTATATGGGAGCTAAAGTGATTCACTTGGGGTCAGGGATTACTTATATGGGACTAGGGTAACTCACTTGGGGTATGGGAGTACTAATAAAGGGGCTAGGGTAACTCACTTGGGGTCAGGGAGTACTAATAAAGGGGCTAGGGTAACTCACTTGGGGTCAGGGAGTAATTATATGGGACTTGGGTAACTCACTTGGGTTCAGGGAGTACTTATATGGGACTAGGGTAACTCATTTAGGGCAGGGATTACTTATTTGGGACTAGGGTAACTCACTTGGGGTCAGGGAGTACTTATATAGGGGGTAGGGTAACTCATTTGGGGTCAGGCAGTACTTATATTGGACTAGGGTAACTCACTTGGGGTCAGGGAGTATTTATAAAAGGGCTAGGGTAACTCACTTGGGGTAGGGAGTACTTATATGGGACTAGGGTAACTCACTTGGGTTCAGGGATTACTTATATGGGACTAGGGTAACTCACTTGGGGTCAGGGAGTACTTCTATAGGAGCTAAAGTAACTCACTTCGGGTCAGGGAGTACTTATATGGGACTAGGGTAACTCATTTAGGGCAGGGAGTACTTATAAAGGGGCTAGGGTAACTCAATTTGGGGTCAGGGAGTACTTATATAGGACTAGGGTACCATACTTGGGGTCAGGGAGTACTTATAAAGGGGCTAGGGCAACTCACTTGGGGTCAGGGAGTACTTATAAAAGGGCTAGGGTAACTCACTTGGGGTATTGAGTACTTATATGGGACTAGGGTAACTCACTTGGGTTCAGGGATTACTTATATGGGACTAGGGTAACTCACTTGGGGTCAGGGAGTACTTCTATAAGAGCTAAAGTAACTCACTTCGGGTCAGGGAGTACTTATATGGGACTAGGGTAACTCATTTAGGGCAGGGAGTACTTATAAAGGGGCTAGGGTAACTCAATTTGGGGTCAGGGAGTACTTATATAGGACTAGGGTACCATACTTGGGGTCAGGGAGTACTTATAAAGGGGTTAGGGCATCTCACTTGGGGTCAGGGAGTACTTATATAGGGGGTAGGGTAAATCATTTGGGGTCAGGGATTACTTATATGGGACTAGGGTAACTCGCTTTAGGTCAGGGAGTACTTATATGGTACTAGGGTAACTCACTTGGTCGTCAGGGGGTACATATATGGAACCAGGGTAACCCACTTGGGGTCAGGGAGTACTTATAAAGGGGCTAGGGTAACTCAATTTGGTGTCAGGGAGTACTTATATAGGACTAGGGTACCATACTTGGGGTCAGGGAGTACTTATAAAGGGGCTAGGGCAACTCACTTGGGGTCAGGGAGTACTTATAAAAGGGCTAGGGTAACTCACTTGGGGTAGGGAGTACTTATGTGGGACTAGGGTAACTCGCTTTAGGTCAGGGAGTACTTATATGACACTAGGGTAACTCACTTGGGGTCAGGGAGTACTTCTATAGGAGCTAAAGTGATTCACTTGGGGTCAGGGAGTACTTATATAGGGGGTAGGGTAACTCACTTGGGGTCAGGGAGTACTTATATAGGAGCTAAAGTGATTCACTTGGGGTCAGGGAGTACTTATATGGGACTAGGGTAACTCACTAGGGGTCAGGGAGTACTTATAAAGGGGATAGGGTAACTCAATTTGGTGTCAGGGAGTACTTATATAGGACTAGGGTACCATACTTGGGGTCAGGGAGTACTTATAAAGGGGCTAGGGCAACTCACTTGGGGATAGGGAGTACTTATATGATACTAGGGTAACTCACTTTGGGTCAGGGAGTACTTATATGGGACTAGGGTAACTTGCTTTAGGTCAGGGAGTACTTATATGGTACTAGGGTAACTCACTTGGTCGTCAGGGGGTACATATATGGAACCAAGGTAACCCACTTGGGGTCAGAGAGTACTTATAAAGGGGCTAGGGTAACTCAATTTGGGGTCAGGGAGTACTTATATTGGACTAGGGTACCATACTTGGGGTCAGGGAGTACTTATAAAGGGGATAGGGCAACTCACTTGGGGTTAGGGAGTACTTATATGGGACTAGGGTAACTCACTTGGGGTCAGGGAGTACTTATATGGGACTAGGGTAACTCACTTGGGGACAGGTAGTACTTATATAGGAGGTAGGGTAACTCATTTGGGGTTAGGGAGTACTTATATGGGACTAGGGTAACTCACTTGGGGTCAGGGAGTACTTATAAAAGGGCTAGGGTAACTCACTTGGGGTAGGGAGTACTTATATGGGACTAGGGTAACTCGATTTAGGTCAGGGAGTACTTATATGGGACTAGGGTAACTCACTTGGGGTCAGGGAGTACTTATATAGGGGGTAGGGTAACTCATTTGGGGTCAGGCAGTACTTATATGGGACTAGGGTAACTCACTTGGGGTCAGGGTGTACTTCTATAGGAGGTAAAGTAACTCACTTGGGGTCAGGGAGTACTTATATGGGACTAGGGTAACTCATTTAGAGCAGGGAGTACTTATTTGGTACTAGGGTAACTCACTTTGGGTCAGGGAGTACATATATGGGACTAGGGTAACTCACTTGGGGTCAGGGAGTACTTATAGAGGGGGTAGGGTAACTCATTTGGGGTCAGGCAGTACTTATATTGGACTAGGGTAACTCACTTGGGGTCAGGGAGTACTTATAAAAGGGCTAAGGTAACTCACTTGGGGTAGGGAGTACTTATATGGGACTAGGGTAACTCACTTGGGTTCAGGGAGTACTTATATGGTACTAGGGTAACTCACTTGGTGTCAGGGAGTACATCTATAGGAGCTAAAGTAACTCACTTGGGGTCAGGGAGTACTTATATGGGACTAGGGTAACTTATTTAGGGCAGGGAGTACTTATATGGGACTAGGGTAACTCACTTGGGGTCAGGGAGTACTTATATGGGACTAGGGTAACTCACTTGGGGACAGGTAGTACTTATATAGGGGGTAGGGTAACTCATTTGGGGTTAGGGAGTACTTATATGGGACTAGGGTAACTCACTTGAGGTCAGGGAGTACTTATAAAAGGGCTAGGGTAACTCACTTGGGGTAGGGAGTACTTATATGGGACTAGGGTAACTCGATTTAGGTCAGGGAGTACTTATATGGTACTAGGGTAACTCACTGGGTGGTCAGGGGGTACATATATGGAGCCAGGGTATCCCACTTGGGGTCAGGGAGTACTTATAGAGGGGCTAGGGTAACTCAATTTGGGGTCAGGTAGTACTTATATAGGACTAGGGTACCATACTTGGGGTCAGGGAGTACTTATAAAGGGGCTAAGGCAACTCACTAGGGGTCAGGGAGTACTTATATGGGACTAGGGTAACTCACTTGGGGTCAGGGAGTACTTATATAGGAACTAAAGTAACTCACTTGGGGTCAGGAAGTACTTCTATGGGACTAGGGTAACTCATTTGGTGTCAGGGAGTACTTACTTGGGACTAGGGTAACTCACTTGGGGTCAGGGAGTACTTATATGGGACTAGGGTAACTCACTTGGGGTCATCGAGTACTTATATGGGACTAGGGTACATCACTTGGGGTCAGGGAGTACTTATATAGGAGCTAAAGTGATTCACTTGGGGTCAGGGAGTACTTATATGGGACTAGGGTACCATACTTGGGGTCAGGGAGTACTTATAAAGGGGATAGGGCAACTCACTAGGGGTCAGGGAGTACTTATAAAGGGGATAGGGTAACTCAATTTGGTGTCAGGGAGTACTTATATAGGACTAGGGTACCATACTTGGGGTCAGGGAGTACTTATAAAGGGGCTAGGGCAACTCACTTGGGGATAGGGAGTACTTATATGATACTAGGGTAACTCACTTTGGGTCAGGGAGTACTTATATGGGACTAGGGTAACTTGCTTTAGGTCAGGGAGTACTTATATGATACTAGGGTAACTCACTTGGTCGTCAGGGGGTACATATATGGAACCAAGGTAACCCACTTGGGGTCAGAGAGTACTTATAAAGGGGCTAGGGTAACTCAATTTGGGGTCAGGGAGTACTTATATAGGACTAGGGTACCATACTTGGGGTCAGGGAGTACTTATAAAGGGGATAGGGCAACTCACTTGGGGTTAGGGAGTACTTATATGGGACTAGGGTAACTCACTTGGGGTCAGGGAGTACTTATATGGGACTAGGGTAACTCACTTGGGGACATGTAGTACTTATATAGGGGGTAGGGTAACTCATTTGGGGTTAGGGAGTATTTATATGGGACTAGGGTAACTCACTTGGGGTCAGGGAGTTCTTATAAAAGGGCTAGGGTAACTCACTTGGGGTAGGGAGTACTTATATGGGACTAGGGTAACTCGATTTAGGTCAGGGAGTACTTATATGGTACTAGGGTAACTCACTTGGTGGTCAGGGGGTACATATATGGAACCAGGGTATCCCACTTGGGGTCAGGGAGTACTTATAGAGGGGCTAGGGTAACTCAATTTGGGGTCAGGGAGTACTTATATAGGGGGTAGGGTAACTCATTTGGGGTCAGGCAGTACTTATATGGGACTAGGGTAACTCACTTGGGGTCAGGGTGTACTTCTATAGGAGGTAAAGTAACTCACTTGGGGTCAGGGAGTACTTATATGGGACTAGGGTAACTCATTTAGAGCAGGGAGTACTTATTTGGTACTAGGGTAACTCACTTGGGGTCAGGGAGTACATATATGGGACTAGGGTAACTCACTTGGGGTCAGGGAGTACTTATAGAGGGGGTAGGGTAACTCATTTGGGGTCAGGCAGTACTTATATTGGACTAGGGTAACTCACTTGGGGTCAGAGAGTACTTATAAAAGGGCTAAGGTAACTCACTTGTGGTAGGGAGTACTTATATGGGACTAGGGTAACTCACTTGGGTTCAGGGAGTACTTATATGGTACTAGGGTAACTCACTTGGTGTCAGGGAGTACATCTATAGGAGCTAATGTAACTCACTTGGGGTCAGGGAGTACTTATATGGGACTAGGGTAACTCATTTAGGGCAGGGATTACTTATTTGGGACTAGGGTAACTCACTTGGGGTCAGGGAGTACTTATATAGGGGGTAGGGTAACTCATTTGGGGTCAGGCAGTACTTATATTGGACTAGGGTAACTCACTTGGGGTAGGGAGTACTTATATGGGACTAGGGTAACTCACTTGGGGAAAGGGATTACTTATATGGGACTAGGGTAACTCACTTGGGGTCAGGGAGTACTTCTATAGGAGCTAAAGTAACTCACTTCGGGTCAGGGAGTACTTATATGGGACTAGGGTAACTCATTTAGGGCAGGGAGTACTTATAAAGGGGCTAGGGTAACTCAATTTGGGGTCAGGGAGTACTTATATAGGACTAGGGTACCATACTTGGGGTCAGGGAGTACTTATAAAGGGGCTAGGGCAACTCACTTGGGGTCAGGGAGTACTTATAAAAGGGCTAGGGTAACTCACTTGGGGTATTGAGTACTTATTTGGGACTAGGGTAACTCACTTGGGTTCAGGGAGTACTTATATGGGACTAGGGTAACTTACTTGGTCGTCAGGGGGTACATATATGGAACCAGGGTAACCCACTTGGGGTCAGGAAGTACTTATAAAGGGGCTAGGGTAACTCACTTGGGGTCAGGGAGTACTTATATGGGACTAGGGTAACTCTCTTGGGGTCAGGGAGTACTTATATGGGACTAGGGTAACTCACTTGGGGTCAGGTAGTACTTATATAGGGGGTAGGGTAACTCACTTGGGGTCAGGGAGTACTTATATGGGACTATCATAACTCACTTGGGGTCAGGGAGTACTTCTTTAGGAGCTAAAGTAACTCACTTGGGGTCAGGGAGTACTTATATGCGACTAGGGTAACTCACTTAGGGTCACGGAGTACTTATATAGGACTAGGGTAACTCACTTGGGGTCAGGGAGTACTTCTATAGGAGCTAAAGTAACTCACTTGGGGTCAGGGAGTACTTATATGGGACTAGGGTAACTCATTTAGGGCAGGGAGTACTTATATGGGACTAGGGTACCTCACTTGGGGTCAGGGCGTACTTATATAGGGGGTAGGGTAACTCACTTGGGGTCAGGGAGTACTTATATGGGACTAGGGTAACTCATTTAGGGCAGGGAGTACTTATTTGGGACTAGGGTCATTCACTTGGAGTCAGGGAGTACTTATATGGGACTAGGGTAACTCACTTGGGGTCAGGGATTACTTATAAAGGGGCTAGGGTAACTCACTTGGGGTCAGGGAGTACTTATATAGGACTTGGGTAACTCACTTGGGTTCAGGGAGTACTTTTATGGGACTAGGGTAACTCGCTTTAGGTCAGGAAGTACTTATATAATACTAGGGTAACTCACTTGGGGTCAGGGAGTACTTATATAGGAGCTAAAGTGATTCACAAGGGTCAGGGAGTACTTATAAGGGACTAGAGTAACTCACTTGGGGTCAGGGAGTACTTATAAAGGGGCTAGGGTTACTCATTTGGGGTCAGGGAGTACTTATATGGGACTAGGGTAACTCACTTGGGGAAAGGGAGTACTTATAAAGGGGCTAGGGTAACTCACTTGTGGTCAGGGAGTACTTATAAAGGGGCTAGGGCAACTCACTTGGGGTCAGGGAGTACTTATATGGGACTAGGGTAACTTGCTTTAGGTCAGGGAGTACTTATATGGTACTAGGGTAACTCACTTGGTCGTCAGGGGGTTATTATATGGAACCAGGGTAACCCACTTGGGATCAGGGAGTACTTATATAGGAATAGGGTACCATACTTGGGGTCAGGGAGTACTTATAAAGGGGCTAGGGCAACTCACTTGGGGTCAGGGAGTACTTATATGGGACAAGGGTAACTCACTTGGGGTCAGGGAGTACTTTTATAGGAGCGAAAGTAACTCACTTGGGGTCAGGGTGTACTTATATGGGACTAGGGTAACTCATTTGAGGTCATAGAGTACTTATATGGGACTGGGGTAACTCACTTGGTGTCAGGGAGTACTTATAAAGGGGTTAGGGTAACTCATTTGGGGTCAGGTAGTACTTATATGGGACTAGGTACCTCACTTGGGGTCAGGGAGTACTTATATGGGCCTAGGGTAACTCACTTGGGTAAAGGGAGTACTTATAAAGGGGCTAGTGTAACTAACTTGTGGGCAGGGAGTACTTATATAGGAGCTAAAGTGACTCACTTGGGGTCAGGGAGTACTTATATGGGACTAGGGTAACTCATTTGGGGTCTGAGAATACTTAAATGGGACTAGGGTAACTCACTTGGGGTCAGGGATTACTTATAAATGGGCTAGGGTAACTCACTTGGGGTCAGGGAGTACTTATATGGGACTTGGGTACACCACTTGGGTTCAGGGACTACTTATATGGGACTAGGGTAACTCGCTTTAGGTCAGGGAGTACTTTTATAATACTAGGGTAACTCACTTGGTGGTCAGGGAGTACTTATATGGAACCAGGGTAACCCACTTGGTGTCAGGGAGTACTTATAAAGGGGCTAGGGTAACTCATTTGGGGTCAGGGAGTACTTATATGGGCCTAGGTTAACTCACTTAGGGTCAGCGAGTACTTATAAAGGGGCTAGGGTAACTCATTTGGGGTCAGGCAGTACTTATATGCGACTAGGGTAACTCACTTGGGGTCAGGGAGTACATCTATTGGAGCTAAAGTAACTCACTTGGGGTCAGGGAGTACTTATATGGGACTAGGGTAACTCACTTGGGGTCAGGGAGTACTTCTATAGGAGCTAAAGTGATTCACTTGGGGTCAGGGAGTACTTATATAGGGGGTAGGGTAACTCATTTGGGGTCAGGGAGTACTTATTTGGGACTAGGGTACATCACTTGGGGTCAGGGAGTACTTATATAGGAGCTAAAGTGATTCACTTGGGGTCAGGGAGTACTTATAAAGGGGCTAGTGCAACTCACTTGGGGTCAGGGTGTATTTATAAAAGGGCCAGGGTAACTCACTTGGGGTAGGGAGTACTTATTAGGGACTAGGGTAACTCACTTGGGTTCAGGGATTACTTATATGGGACTAGGGTAACTCGCTTTAGGTCAGGGAGTACTTATATGGTACTAGGGTAACTCACTTGGTCTTCGGGGGGTACATATATGGAACCAGGGTAACCCACTTGGGGTCAGGGAGTACTTATATAGGACTAGGGTACCATACTTGGGGTTAGGGAGTACTTATAAAGGGGCTAGGGCAACTCACTTGGGGTCAGGGAGTACTTATATGGGACTAGGGTAACTCACTTGGGGTCAGGGAGTACTTATATGCGACTAGGGTAACTCACTTGGGGTCAGGGAGTACTTCTATAGGAGCTAAAGTAACTCACTTGGGGTTAGGGAGTACTTATATGGGACTAGGGTAACTCATTTATGGCAGGGAGTACTTATACAGGGGCTAGGGTAACTCAATTTGGGGTCAGGGAGTACTTATATAGGACTAGGGTACCATACTTGGGGTCAGGGAGTACTTATAAAGGGGCTAGGGCAACTAACTTGGGGTCAGGGAGTACTTATAAAAGGGCTAGGGTAACTCACTTGGGGTAGGGAGTACTTATATGGGACTAGGGTAACTCACTTGGGTTCAGGGAGTACTTATATGGGACTAGGGTAACTCGCTTTAGGTCAGGGAGTACTTATATGGTACTAGGGTAACTCTCTTGGTCGTCAGGGGGTACATATATGGAACCAGGGTAACCCACTTGGGGTCAGGGAGTACTTATAAAGGGGCTAGGGTAACTCAATTTGGGGTCAGGGAGTACTTATATGGGACTAGGGTAACTCTCTTGGGGTCAGGGAGTACTTATATGGGACTAGGGTAACTCTCTTGGGGTCAGGGAGTACTTATATGATACTAGGGTAACTCACTTGGTGTCAGGGAGTACTTATAAGGGACTAGGGTAACTCACTTGGGGTCAGGGAGTACTTATATGCGACTAGGGTAACTCACTTAGGGTCACGGAGTACTTATATAGGACTAGTGTAACTCACTTGGGGTCAGGGAGTACTTATATAGGACTTGGGTAACTCACTTGGGTTCAGGGAGTACTTTTATGGGACTAGGGTAACTCGCTTTAGGTCAGGAAGTACTTATATAATACTAGGGTAACTCACTTGGGGTCAGGGAGTACTTATATAGGAGCTAAAGTGATTCACAAGGGTCAGGGAGTACTTATATGGGACTAGAGTAACTCACTTGGGGTCAGGGAGTACTTATAAAGGGGCTAGGGTTACTCATTTGGGGTCAGGGAGTACTTATATGGGACTAGGGTAACTCACTTGGGGAAAGGGAGTACTTATAAAGGGGCTAGGGTAACTCACTTGTGGCCAGGGAGTACTTATATAGGATCTAAAGTGACTCACTTGGGGTCAGGGAGTACTTATATGGGACTAGGGTAACTCATTTGGGGTCAGGGAGTACTTAAATGGGACTAGGGTAACTCACTTGGGGTCAGGGATTACTTATAAAGGGGCTAAGGTAACTCACTTGTGGTCAGGGAGTACTTATAAAGGGGCTAGGGTAACTCACTTGTGGTCAGGGAGTACTTATATAGGAGCTAAAGTGACTCACTTGGGGTCAGGGAGTAATTATATGGGACTAGGGTACATCACTTGGGGTCAGGGAGTACTTATATGGGAGCTAAAGTGATTCACTTGGGGTCAGGGATTACTTATATGGGACTAGGGTAACTCACTTGGGGTATGGGAGTACTAATAAAGGGGCTAGGGTAACTCACTTGGGGTCAGGGAGTACTAATAAAGGGGCTAGGGTAACTCACTTGGGGTCAGGGAGTAATTATATGGGACTTGGGTAACTCACTTGGGTTCAGGGAGTACTTATATGGGACTAGGGTAACTCATTTAGGGCAGGGATTACTTATTTGGGACTAGGGTAACTCACTTGGGGTCAGGGAGTACTTATATAGGGGGTAGGGTAACTCATTTGGGGTCAGGCAGTACTTATATTGGACTAGGGTAACTCACTTGGGGTCAGGGAGTATTTATAAAAGGGCTAGGGTAACTCACTTGGGGTAGGGAGTACTTATATGGGACTAGGGTAACTCACTTGGGTTCAGGGATTACTTATATGGGACTAGGGTAACTCACTTGGGGTCAGGGAGTACTTCTATAGGAGCTAAAGTAACTCACTTCGGGTCAGGGAGTACTTATATGGGACTAGGGTAACTCATTTAGGGCAGGGAGTACTTATAAAGGGGCTAGGGTAACTCAATTTGGGGTCAGGGAGTACTTATATAGGACTAGGGTACCATACTTGGGGTCAGGGAGTACTTATAAAGGGGCTAGGGCAACTCACTTGGGGTCAGGGAGTACTTATAAAAGGGCTAGGGTAACTCACTTGGGGTATTGAGTACTTATATGGGACTAGGGTAACTCACTTGGGTTCAGGGATTACTTATATGGGACTAGGGTAACTCACTTGGGGTCAGGGAGTACTTCTATAAGAGCTAAAGTAACTCACTTCGGGTCAGGGAGTACTTATATGGGACTAGGGTAACTCATTTAGGGCAGGGAGTACTTATAAAGGGGCTAGGGTAACTCAATTTGGGGTCAGGGAGTACTTATATAGGACTAGGGTACCATACTTGGGGTCAGGGAGTACTTATAAAGGGGTTAGGGCATCTCACTTGGGGTCAGGGAGTACTTATATAGGGGGTAGGGTAAATCATTTGGGGTCAGGGATTACTTATATGGGACTAGGGTAACTCGCTTTAGGTCAGGGAGTACTTATATGGTACTAGGGTAACTCACTTGGTCGTCAGGGGGTACATATATGGAACCAGGGTAACCCACTTGGGGTCAGGGAGTACTTATAAAGGGGCTAGGGTAACTCAATTTGGTGTCAGGGAGTATTTATATAGGACTAGGGTACCATACTTGGGGTCAGGGAGTACTTATAAAGGGGCTAGGGCAACTCACTTGGGGTCAGGGAGTACTTATAAAAGGGCTAGGGTAACTCACTTGGGGTAGGGAGTACTTATGTGGGACTAGGGTAACTCGCTTTAGGTCAGGGAGTACTTATATGACACTAGGGTAACTCACTTGGGGTCAGGGAGTACTTCTATAGGAGCTAAAGTGATTCACTTGGGGTCAGGGAGTACTTATATAGGGGGTAGGGTAACTCACTTGGGGTCAGGGAGTACTTATATAGGAGCTAAAGTGATTCACTTGGGGTCAGGGAGTACTTATATGGGACTAGGGTAACTCACTAGGGGTCAGGGAGTACTTATAAAGGGGATAGGGTAACTCAATTTGGTGTCAGGGAGTACTTATATAGGACTAGGGTACCATACTTGGGGTCAGGGAGTACTTATAAAGGGGCTAGGGCAACTCACTTGGGGATAGGGAGTACTTATATGATACTAGGGTAACTCACTTTGGGTCAGGGAGTACTTATATGGGACTAGGGTAACTTGCTTTAGGTCAGGGAGTACTTATATGGTACTAGGGTAACTCACTTGGTCGTCAGGGGGTACATATATGGAACCAAGGTAACCCACTTGGGGTCAGAGAGTACTTATAAAGGGGCTAGGGTAACTCAATTTGGGGTCAGGGAGTACTTATATTGGACTAGGGTACCATACTTGGGGTCAGGGAGTACTTATAAAGGGGATAGGGCAACTCACTTGGGGTTAGGGAGTACTTATATGGGACTAGGGTAACTCACTTGGGGTCAGGGAGTACTTATATGGGACTAGGGTAACTCACTTGGGGACAGGTAGTACTTATATAGGAGGTAGGGTAACTCATTTGGGGTTAGGGAGTACTTATATGGGACTAGGGTAACTCACTTGGGGTCAGGGAGTACTTATAAAAGGGCTAGGGTAACTCACTTGGGGTAGGGAGTACTTATATGGGACTAGGGTAACTCGATTTAGGTCAGGGAGTACTTATATGGGACTAGGGTAACTCACTTGGGGTCAGGGAGTACTTATATAGGGGGTAGGGTAACTCATTTGTGGTCAGGCAGTACTTATATGGGACTAGGGTAACTCACTTGGGGTCAGGGTGTACTTCTATAGGAGGTAAAGTAACTCACTTGGGGTCAGGGAGTACTTATATGGGACTAGGGTAACTCATTTAGAGCAGGGAGTACTTATTTAGTACTAGGGTAACTCACTTTGGGTCAGGGAGTACATATATGGGACTAGGGTAACTCACTTGGGGTCAGGGAGTACTTATAGAGGGGTAGGGTAACTCATTTGGGGTCAGGCAGTACTTATATTGGACTAGGGTAACTCACTTGGGGTCAGGGAGTACTTATAAAAGGGCTAAGGTAACTCACTTGGGGTAGGGAGTACTTATATGGGACTAGGGTAACTCACTTGGGTTCAGGGAGTACTTATATGGTACTAGGGTAACTCACTTGGTGTCAGGGAGTACATCTATAGGAGCTAAAGTAACTCACTTGGGGTCAGGGAGTACTTATATGGGACTAGGGTAACTTATTTAGGGCAGGGAGTACTTATATGGGACTAGGGTAACTCACTTGGGGTCAGGGAGTACTTATATGGGACTAGGGTAACTCACTTGGGGACAGGTAGTACTTATATAGGGGGTAGGGTAACTCATTTGGGGTTAGGGAGTACTTATATGGGACTAGGGTAACTCACTTGAGGTCAGGGAGTACTTATAAAAGGGCTAGGGTAACTCACTTGGGGTAGGGAGTACTTATATGGGACTAGGGTAACTCGATTTAGGTCAGGGAGTACTTATATGGTACTAGGGTAACTCACTGGGTGGTCAGGGGGTACATATATGGAGCCAGGGTATCCCACTTGGGGTCAGGGAGTACTTATAGAGGGGCTAGGGTAACTCAATTTGGGGTCAGGTAGTACTTATATAGGACTAGGGTACCATACTTGGGGTCAGGGAGTACTTATAAAGGGGCTAAGGCAACTCACTAGGGGTCAGGGAGTACTTATATGGGACTAGGGTAACTCACTTGGGGTCAGGGAGTACTTATATAGGAACTAAAGTAACTCACTTGGGGTCAGGAAGTACTTCTATGGGACTAGGGTAACTCATTTGGTGTCAGGGAGTACTTACTTGGGACTAGGGTAACTCACTTGGGGTCAGGGAGTACTTATATGGGACTAGGGTAACTCACTTGGGGTCATCGAGTACTTATATGGGACTAGGGTACATCACTTGGGGTCAGGGAGTACTTATATAGGAGCTAAAGTGATTCACTTGGGGTCAGGGAGTACTTATATGGGACTAGGGTAACTCACTAGGGGTCAGGGAGTACTTATAAAGGGGATAGGGTAACTCAATTTGGTGTCAGGGAGTACTTATATAGGAATAGGGTACCATACTTGGGGTCAGGGAGTACTTATAAAGGGGCTAGGGCAACTCACTTGGGGATAGGGAGTACTTATATGATACTAGGGTAACTCACTTTGGGTCAGGGAGTACTTATATGGGACTAGGGTAACTTGCTTTAGGTCAGGGAGTACTTATATGATACTAGGGTAACTCACTTGGTCGTCAGGGGGTACATATATGGAACCAAGGTAACCCACTTGGGGTCAGAGAGTACTTATAAAGGGGCTAGGGTAACTCAATTTGGGGTCAGGGAGTACTTATATAGGACTAGGGTACCATACTTGGGGTCAGGGAGTACTTATAAAGGGGATAGGGCAACTCACTTGGGGTTAGGGAGTACTTATATGGGACTAGGGTAACTCACTTGGGGTCAGGGAGTACTTATATGGGACTAGGGTAACTCACTTGGGGACAGGTAGTACTTATATAGGGGGTAGGGTAACTCATTTGGGGTTAGGGAGTACTTATATGGGACTAGGGTAACTCACTTGGGGTCAGGGAGTTCTTATAAAAGGGCTAGGGTAACTCACTTGGGGTAGGGAGTACTTATATGGGACTAGGGTAACTCGATTTAGGTCAGGGAGTACTTATATGGTACTAGGGTAACTCACTTGGTGGTCAGGGGGTACATATATGGAACCAGGGTATCCCACTTGGGGTCAGGGAGTACTTATAGAGGGGCTAGGGTAACTCAATTTGGGGTCAGGGAGTACTTATATAGGGGGTAGGGTAACTCATTTGGGGTCAGGCAGTACTTATATGGGACTAGGGTAACTCACTTGGGGTCAGGGTGTACTTCTATAGGAGGTAAAGTAACTCACTTGGGGTCAGGGAGTACTTATATGGGACTAGGGTAACTCATTTAGAGCAGGGAGTACTTATTTGGTACTAGGGTAACTCACTTGGGGTCAGGGAGTACATATATGGGACTAGGGTAACTCACTTGGGGTCAGGGAGTACTTATAGAGGGGGTAGGGTAACTCATTTGGGGTCAGGCAGTACTTATATTGGACTAGGGTAACTCACTTGGGGTCAGGGAGTACTTATAAAAGGGCTAAGGTAACTCACTTGTGGTAGGGAGTACTTATATGGGACTAGGGTAACTCACTTGGGTTCAGGGAGTACTTATATGGTACTAGGGTAACTCACTTGGTGTCAGGGAGTACATCTATAGGAGCTAATGTAACTCACTTGGGGTCAGGGAGTACTTATATGGGACTAGGGTAACTCATTTAGGGCAGGGATTACTTATTTGGGACTAGGGTAACTCACTTGGGGTCAGGGAGTACTTATATAGGGGGTAGGGTAACTCATTTGGGGTCAGGCAGTACTTATATTGGACTAGGGTAACTCACTTGGGGTAGGGAGTACTTATATGGGACTAGGGTAACTCACTTGGGGAAAGGGATTACTTATATGGGACTAGGGTAACTCACTTGGGGTCAGGGAGTACTTCTATAGGAGCTAAAGTAACTCACTTCGGGTCAGGGAGTACTTATATGGGACTAGGGTAACTCATTTAGGGCAGGGAGTACTTATAAAGGGGCTAGGGTAACTCAATTTGGGGTCAGGGAGTACTTATATAGGACTAGGGTACCATACTTGGGGTCAGGGAGTACTTATAAAGGGGCTAGGGCAACTCACTTGGGGTCAGGGAGTACTTATAAAAGGGCTAGGGTAACTCACTTGGGGTATTGAGTACTTATTTGGGACTAGGGTAACTCACTTGGGTTCAGGGAGTACTTATATGGGACTAGGGTAACTTACTTGGTCGTCAGGGGGTACATATATGGAACCAGGGTAACCCACTTGGGGTCAGGAAGTACTTATAAAGGGGCTAGGGTAACTCACTTGGGGTCAGGGAGTACTTATATGGGACTAGGGTAACTCTCTTGGGGTCAGGGAGTACTTATATGGGACTAGGGTAACTCACTTGGGGTCAGGTAGTACTTATATAGGGGGTAGGGTAACTCACTTGGGGTCAGGGAGTACTTATATGGGACTATCATAACTCACTTGGGGTCAGGGAGTACTTCTTTAGGAGCTAAAGTAACTCACTTGGGGTCAGGGAGTACTTATATGCGACTAGGGTAACTCACTTAGGGTCACGGAGTACTTATATAGGACTAGGGTAACTCACTTGGGGTCAGGGAGTACTTCTATAGGAGCTAAAGTAACTCACTTGGGGTCAGGGAGTACTTATATGGGACTAGGGTAACTCATTTAGGGCAGGGAGTACTTATATGGGACTAGGGTACCTCACTTGGGGTCAGGGCGTACTTATATAGGGGGTAGGGTAACTCACTTGGGGTCAGGGAGTACTTATATGGGACTAGGGTAACTCATTTAGGGCAGGGAGTACTTATTTGGGACTAGGGTCATTCACTTGGAGTCAGGGAGTACTTATATGGGACTAGGGTAACTCACTTGGGGTCAGGGATTACTTATAAAGGGGCTAGGGTAACTCACTTGGGGTCAGGGAGTACTTATATAGGACTTGGGTAACTCACTTGGGTTCAGGGAGTACTTTTATGGGACTAGGGTAACTCGCTTTAGGTCAGGAAGTACTTATATAATACTAGGGTAACTCACTTGGGGTCAGGGAGTACTTATATAGGAGCTAAAGTGATTCACAAGGGTCAGGGAGTACTTATAAGGGACTAGAGTAACTCACTTGGGGTCAGGGAGTACTTATAAAGGGGCTAGGGTTACTCATTTGGGGTCAGGGAGTACTTATATGGGACTAGGGTAACTCACTTGGGGAAAGGGAGTACTTATAAAGGGGCTAGGGTAACTCACTTGTGGTCAGGGAGTACTTATAAAGGGGCTAGGGCAACTCACTTGGGGTCAGGGAGTACTTATAAGGGACAAGGGTAACTCACTTGGGGTCAGGGAGTACTTTTATAGGAGCGAAAGTAACTCACTTGGGGTCAGGGAGTACTTATATGGGACTAGGGTAACTCATTTGCGGTCAGAGAGTACTTATATGGGACTGGGGTAACTCACTTGGGGTCAGGGAGTACTTATAAAGGGGCTAGGGTAACTCATTTGGGGTCAGGTAGTACTTATATGGGACTAGGTACCTCACTTGGGGTCAGGGAGTACATCTATAGGAGCTAAAGTAACTCACTTGGGGTCAGGGAGTACTTATATGGAACTAGGGTAACTCACTTGGGGTCAGGGAGTACATCTATAGGAGCTAAAGTAACTCACTTGGGGTCAGGGAGTACTTATATGGGACTACGGTAACTCACTTGGGGTCAGGGAGTACTTCTATAGGAGCTAAAGTGATTCACTTGGGGTCAGGGAGTACTTATATAGGGGGTAGGGTAACTCAATTTGGTGTCAGGGAGTACTTATATAGGACTAGGGTACCATACTTGGGGTCAGGGAGTACTTATAAAAGGGTTAGGGCATCTCACTTGGGGTCAGGGAGTACTTATATAGGGGGTAGGGTAAATCAATTGGGGTCAGGGAGTACTTATATGGGACTAGGGTAACTCGCTTTAGGTCAGGGAGTACTTATATGGTACTAGGGTAACTCACTTGGTCGTCAGGGGGTACATATATGGAACCAGGGTAACCCACTTGGGGTCAGGGAGTACTTATAAAGGGGCTAGGGTAACTCAATTTGGGGTCAGGGAGTACTTATATAGGACTAGGGTACCATACATGGGGTCAGGGAGTACTTATATGGGACTAGGGTAACTCATTTGGGGTCAGGGAGTACTTAAATGGGACTAGGGTAACTCACTTGGGTTCAGGGAGTACTTATATGGGACTAGGGTAACTTGCTTTAGGTCAGGGAGTACTTATATGGTACTAGGGTAACTCACTTGGTCGTCAGGGGGTTATTATATGGAACCAGGGTAACCCACTTGGGATCAGGGAGTACTTATATAGGAATAGGGTACCATACTTGGGGTCAGGGAGTACTTATAAAGGGGCTAGGGCAACTCACTTGGGGTCAGGGAGTACTTATATGGGACAAGGGTAACTCACTTGGGGTCAGGGAGTACTTTTATAGGAGCGAAAGTAACTCACTTGGGGTCAGGGTGTACTTATATGGGACTAGGGTAACTCATTTGAGGTCAGAGAGTACTTATATGGGACTGGGGTAACTCACTTGGTGTCAGGGAGTACTTATAAAGGGGTTAGGGTAACTCATTTGGGGTCAGGTAGTACTTATATGGGACTAGGTACCTCACTTGGGGTCAGGGAGTACTTATATGGGCCTAGGGTAACTCACTTCGGTAAAGGGAGTACTTATAAAGGGGCTAGTGTAACTCACTTGTGGGCAGGGAGTACTTATATAGGAGCTAAAGTGACTCACTTGGGGTCAGGGAGTACTTATATGGGACTAGGGTAACTCATTTGGGGTCTGAGAATACTTAAATGGGACTAGGGTAACTCACTTGGGGTCAGGGATTACTTATAAATGGGCTAGGGTAACTCACTTGGGGTCAGGGAGTACTTATATGGGACTTGGGTACACCACTTGGGTTCAGGGACTACTTATATGGGACTAGGGTAACTCGCTTTAGGTCAGGGAGTACTTTTATAATACTAGGGTAACTCACTTGGTGGTCAGGGAGTACTTATATGGAACCAGGGTAACCCACTTGGTGTCAGGGAGTACTTATAAAGGGGCTAGGGTAACTCATTTGGGGTCAGGGAGTACTTATATGGGCCTAGGTTAACTCACTTAGGGTCAGCGAGTACTTATAAAGGGGCTAGGGTAACTCATTTGGGGTCAGGCAGTACTTATATGCGACTAGGGTAACTCACTTGGGGTCAGGGAGTACATCTATTGGAGCTAAAGTAACTCACTTGGGGTCAGGGAGTACTTATATGGGACTAGGGTAACTCACTTGGGGTCAGGGAGTACTTCTATAGGAGCTAAAGTGATTCACTTGGGGTCAGGGAGTACTTATATAGGGGGTAGGGTAACTCATTTGGGGTCAGGGAGTACTTATTTGGGACTAGGGTACATCACTTGGGGTCAGGGAGTACTTATATAGGAGCTAAAGTGATTCACTTGGGGTCAGGGAGTACTTATAAAGGGGCTAGTGCAACTCACTTGGGGTCAGGGTGTATTTATAAAAGGGCCAGGGTAACTCACTTGGGGTAGGGAGTACTTATTAGGGACTAGGGTAACTCACTTGGGTTCAGGGATTACTTATATGGGACTAGGGTAACTCGCTTTAGGTCAGGGAGTACTTATATGGTACTAGGGTAACTCACTTGGTCTTCGGGGGGTACATATATGGAACCAGGGTAACCCACTTGGGGTCAGGGAGTACTTATATAGGACTAGGGTACCATACTTGGGGTTAGGGAGTACTTATAAAGGGGCTAGGGCAACTCACTTGGGGTCAGGGAGTACTTATATGGGACTAGGGTAACTCACTTGGGGTCAGGGAGTACTTATATGCGACTAGGGTAACTCACTTGGGGTCAGGGAGTACTTCTATAGGAGCTAAAGTAACTCACTTGGGGTTAGGGAGTACTTATATGGGACTAGGGTAACTCATTTATGGCAGGGAGTACTTATACAGGGGCTAGGGTAACTCAATTTGGGGTCAGGGAGTACTTATATAGGACTAGGGTACCATACTTGGGGTCAGGGAGTACTTATAAAGGGGCTAGGGCAACTAACTTGGGGTCAGGGAGTACTTATAAAAGGGCTAGGGTAACTCACTTGGGGTAGGGAGTACTTATATGGGACTAGGGTAACTCACTTGGGTTCAGGGAGTACTTATATGGGACTAGGGTAACTCGCTTTAGGTCAGGGAGTACTTATATGGTACTAGGGTAACTCTCTTGGTCGTCAGGGGGTACATATATGGAACCAGGGTAACCCACTTGGGGTCAGGGAGTACTTATAAAGGGGCTAGGGTAACTCAATTTGGGGTCAGGGAGTACTTATATGGGACTAGGGTAACTCTCTTGGGGTCAGGGAGTACTTATATGGGACTAGGGTAACTCTCTTGGGGTCAGGGAGTACTTATATGATACTAGGGTAACTCACTTGGTGTCAGGGAGTACTTATAAGGGACTAGGGTAACTCACTTGGGGTCAGGGAGTACTTATATGCGACTAGGGTAACTCACTTAGGGTCACGGAGTACTTATATAGGACTAGTGTAACTCACTTGGGGTCAGGGAGTACTTATATAGGACTTGGGTAACTCACTTGGGTTCAGGGAGTACTTTTATGGGACTAGGGTAACTCGCTTTAGGTCAGGAAGTACTTATATAATACTAGGGTAACTCACTTGGGGTCAGGGAGTACTTATATAGGAGCTAAAGTGATTCACAAGGGTCAGGGAGTACTTATATGGGACTAGAGTAACTCACTTGGGGTCAGGGAGTACTTATAAAGGGGCTAGGGTTACTCATTTGGGGTCAGGGAGTACTTATATGGGACTAGGGTAACTCACTTGGGGAAAGGGAGTACTTATAAAGGGGCTAGGGTAACTCACTTGTGGCCAGGGAGTACTTATATAGGATCTAAAGTGACTCACTTGGGGTCAGGGAGTACTTATATGGGACTAGGGTAACTCATTTGGGGTCAGGGAGTACTTAAATGGGACTAGGGTAACTCACTTGGGGTCAGGGATTACTTATAAAGGGGCTAAGGTAACTCACTTGTGGTCAGGGAGTACTTATAAAGGGGCTAGGGTAACTCACTTGTGGTCAGGGAGTACTTATATAGGAGCTAAAGTGACTCACTTGGGGTCAGGGAGTAATTATATGGGACTAGGGTACATCACTTGGGGTCAGGGAGTACTTATATGGGAGCTAAAGTGATTCACTTGGGGTCAGGGATTACTTATATGGGACTAGGGTAACTCACTTGGGGTCTGGGAGTACTAATAAAGGGGCTAGGGTAACTCACTTGGGGTCAGGGAGTACTAATAAAGGGGCTAGGGTAACTCACTTGGGGTCAGGGAGTAATTATATGGGACTTGGGTAACTCACTTGGGTTCAGGGAGTACTTATATGGGACTAGGGTAACTCATTTAGGGCAGGGATTACTTATTTGGGACTAGGGTAACTCACTTGGGGTCAGGGAGTACTTATATAGGGGGTAGGGTAACTCATTTGGGTTCAGGCAGTACTTATATTGGACTAGGGTAACTCACTTGGGGTCAGGGAGTATTTATAAAAGGGCTAGGGTAACTCACTTGGGGTAGGGAGTACTTATATGGGACTAGGGTAACTCACTTGGGTTCAGGGATTACTTATATGGGACTAGGGTAACTCACTTGGGGTCAGGGAGTACTTCTATAGGAGCTAAAGTAACTCACTTCGGGTCAGGGAGTACTTATATGGGACTAGGGTAACTCATTTAGGGCAGGGAGTACTTATAAAGGGGCTAGGGTAACTCAATTTGGGGTCAGGGAGTACTTATATAGGACTAGGGTACCATACTTGGGGTCAGGGAGTACTTATAAAGGGGCTAGGGCAACTCACTTGGGGTCAGGGAGTACTTATAAAAGGGCTAGGGTAACTCACTTGGGGTATTGAGTACTTATATGGGACTAGGGTAACTCACTTGGGTTCAGGGATTACTTATATGGGACTAGGGTAACTCACTTGGGGTCAGGGAGTACTTCTATAAGAGCTAAAGTAACTCACTTCGGGTCAGGGAGTACTTATATGGGACTAGGGTAACTCATTTAGGGCAGGGAGTACTTATAAAGGGGCTAGGGTAACTCAATTTGGGGTCAGGGAGTACTTATATAGGACTAGGGTACCATACTTGGGGTCAGGGAGTACTTATAAAGGGGTTAGGGCATCTCACTTGGGGTCAGGGAGTACTTATATAGGGGGTAGGGTAAATCATTTGGGGTCAGGGATTACTTATATGGGACTAGGGTAACTCGCTTTAGGTCAGGGAGTACTTATATGGTACTAGGGTAACTCACTTGGTCGTCAGGGGGTACATATATGGAACCAGGGTAACCCACTTGGGGTCAGGGAGTACTTATAAAGGGGCTAGGGTACTCAATTTGGTGTCAGGGAGTACTTATATAGGACTAGGGTACCATACTTGGGGTCAGGGAGTACTTATAAAGGGGCTAGGGCAACTCACTTGGGGTCAGGGAGTACTTATAAAAGGGCTAGGGTAACTCACTTGGGGTAGGGAGTACTTATGTGGGACTAGGGTAACTCGCTTTAGGTCAGGGAGTACTTATATGACACTAGGGTAACTCACTTGGGGTCAGGGAGTACTTCTATAGGAGCTAAAGTGATTCACTTGGGGTCAGGGAGTACTTATATGGGACTAGGGTAACTCACTAGGGGTCAGGGAGTACTTATAAAGGGGATAGGGTAACTCAATTTGGTGTCAGGGAGTACTTATATAGGACTAGGGTACCATACTTGGGGTCAGGGAGTACTTATAAAGGGGCTAGGGCAACTCACTTGGGGATAGGGAGTACTTATATGATACTAGGGTAACTCACTTTGGGTCAGGGAGTACTTAATGGGACTAGGGTAACTCTCTTGGGGTCAGGGAGTACTTATATGATACTAGGGTAACTCACTTGGTGTCAGGGAGTACTTATAAGGGACTAGGGTAACTCACTTGGGGTCAGGGAGTACTTATATGCGACTAGGGTAACTCACTTAGGGTCACGGAGTACTTATATAGGACTAGTGTAACTCACTTGGGGTCAGGGAGTACTTATATAGGACTTGGGTAACTCACTTGGGTTCAGGGAGTACTTTTATGGGACTAGGGTAACTCGCTTTAGGTCAGGAAGTACTTATATAATACTAGGGTAACTCACTTGGGGTCAGGGAGTACTTATATAGGAGCTAAAGTGATTCACAAGGGTCAGGGAGTACTTATATGGGACTAGAGTAACTCACTTGGGGTCAGGGAGTACTTATAAAGGGGCTAGGGTTACTCATTTGGGGTCAGGGAGTACTTATATGGGACTAGGGTAACTCACTTGGGGAAAGGGAGTACTTATAAAGGGGCTAGGGTAACTCACTTGTGGCCAGGGAGTACTTATATAGGATCTAAAGTGACTCACTTGGGGTCAGGGAGTACTTATATGGGACTAGGGTAACTCATTTGGGGTCAGGGAGTACTTAAATGGGACTAGGGTAACTCACTTGGGGTCAGGGATTACTTATAAAGGGGCTAAGGTAACTCACTAGGGGTCAGGGAGTACTTATATGGGACTAGGGTAACTCACTTGGGGTCAGGGAGTACTTATAAAGGGGATAGGGCAACTCACTTGGGGTTAGGGAGTACTTATATGGGACTAGGGTAACTCACTTGGGGTCAGGGAGTACTTATATGGGACTAGGGTAACTCACTTGGGGACAGGTAGTACTTATATAGGGGGTAGGGTAACTCATTTGGGGTTAGGGAGTACTTATATGGGACTAGGGTAACTCACTTGGGGTCAGGGAGTACTTATAAAAGGGCTAGGGTAACTCACTTGGGGTAGGGAGTACTTATATGGGACTAGGGTAACTCGATTTAGGTCAGGGAGTACTTATATGGTACTAGGGTAACTCACTTGGTGGTCAGGGGGTACATATATGGAACCAGGGTATCCCACTTGGGGTCAGGGAGTACTTATAGAGGGGCTAGGGTAACTCAATTTGGGGTCAGGGAGTACTTATATAGGGGGTAGGGTAACTCATTTGGGGTCAGGCAGTACTTATATGGGACTAGGGTAACTCACTTGGGGTCAGGGTGTACTTCTATAGGAGGTAAAGTAACTCACTTGGGGTCAGGGAGTACTTATATGGGACTAGGGTAACTCATTTAGAGCAGGGAGTACTTATTTGGTACTAGGGTAACTCACTTGGGGTCAGGGAGTACATATATGGGACTAGGGTAACTCACTTGGGGTCAGGGAGTACTTATAGAGGGGGTAGGGTAACTCATTTGGGGTCAGGCAGTACTTATATTGGACTAGGGTAACTCACTTGGGGTCAGGGAGTACTTATAGAAGGGCTAAGGTAACTCACTTGTGGTAGGGAGTACTTATATGGGACTAGGGTAACTCACTTGGGTTCAGGGAGTACTTATATGGTACTAGGGTAACTCACTTGGTGTCAGGGAGTACATCTATAGGAGCTAATGTAACTCACTTGGGGTCAGGGAGTACTTATATGGGACTAGGGTAACTCATTTAGGGCAGGGATTACTTATTTGGGACTAGGGTAACTCACTTGGGGTCAGGGAGTACTTATATAGGGGGTAGGGTAACTCATTTGGGGTCAGGCAGTACTTATATTGGACTAGGGTAACTCACTTGGGGTCAGGGAGTATTTATAAAAGGGCTAGGGTAACTCACTTGGGGTAGGGAGTACTTATATGGGACTAGGGTAACTCACTTGGGGAAAGGGATTACTTATATGGGACTAGGGTAACTCACTTGGGGTCAGGGAGTACTTCTATAGGAGCTAAAGTAACTCACTTCGGGTCAGGGAGTACTTATATGGGACTAGGGTAACTCATTTAGGGCAGGGAGTACTTATAAAGGGGCTAGGGTAACTCAATTTGGGGTCAGGGAGTACTTATATAGGACTAGGGTACCATACTTGGGGTCAGGGAGTACTTATAAAGGGGCTAGGGCAACTCACTTGGGGTCAGGGAGTACTTATAAAAGGGCTAGGGTAACTCACTTGGGGTATTGAGTACTTATTTGGGACTAGGGTAACTCACTTGGGTTCAGGGAGTACTTATATGGGACTAGGGTAACTCTCTTGGGGTCAGGGAGTACTTATATGGGACTAGGGTAACTCACTTGGGGTCAGGTAGTACTTATATAGGAGGTAGGGTAACTCACTTGGGGTCAGGGAGTACTTATAAAAGGGCTAGGGTAACTCACTTGGGGTATTGAGTACTTATTTGGGACTAGGGTAACCCACTTGGGGTCAGGGAGTACTTATAAAGGGGCTAGGGTAACTCACTTGGGGTCAGGGAGTACTTATATGGGACTAGGGTAACTCTCTTGGGGTCAGGGAGTACTTATATGGGACTAGGGTAACTCACTTGGGGTCAGGTAGTACTTATATAGGGGGTAGGGTAACTCACTTGGGGTCAGGGAGTACTTATATGGGACTATCATAACTCACTTGGGGTCAGGGAGTACTTCTTTAGGAGCTAAAGTAACTCACTTGGGGTCAGGGAGTACTTATATGCGACTAGGGTAACTCACTTAGGGTCACGGAGTACTTATATAGGACTAGGGTAACTCACTTGGGGTCAGGGAGTACTTCTATAGGAGCTAAAGTAACTCACTTGGGGTCAGGGAGTACTTATATGGGACTAGGGTAACTCATTTAGGGCAGGGAGTACTTATATGGGACTAGGGTACCTCACTTGGGGTCAGGGCGTACTTATATAGGGGGTAGGGTAACTCACTTGGGGTCAGGGAGTACTTATATGGGACTAGGGTAACTCATTTAGGGCAGGGAGTACTTATTTGGGACTAGGGTCATTCACTTGGAGTCAGGGAGTACTTATATGGGACTAGGGTAACTCACTTGGGGTCAGGGATTACTTATAAAGGGGCTAGGGTAACTCACTTGGGATCAGGGAGTACTTATATGGGACTAGGGTAACTCACTTGGGGTCATGGAGTACCTATATAGGGGGTAGGGTAACTCATTTGGGGTCAGGGAGTATTTATATGGGACTAGGGTACATCACTTGGGGTCAGGGAGTACTTATATACGAGCTAAAGTGATTCACTTGGGGTCAGGGAGTACTTATATGGGACTAGGGTAACTCACTTGGGGTCAGGGAGTACTAATAAAGGGGCTAGGGTAACTCACTTGGGGTCAGGGAGTAATTATATGGGACTTGAGTAACTCACTTGGGTTCAGGGAGAACTTATATGGGACTAGGGTAACTCGCTTTAGGTCAGGAAGTACATATATAATACTAGGGTAACTCAATGGGTGGTCCGGGAGTACTTATATGGAACCAGGGAAACCCACTTGGGGTTAGGGTGTACTTATAAAGGGGCTAGGGTAACTCATTTGGGGTCAGGGAGTACTTATATAGGCCTAGGGTAACTCACTTAGGGTCAGGGAGTACTTATATGGGACTAGGGTGACTCACTTGGGGTCAGGGTGTACTTCTATAGGAGCTAAAGTAACACACTTGGGGTCAGGGAGTACTTATATAGGAGCTAAAGTGATTCACTTGGGGTCAGGGAGTACTTATATGGGACTAGGGTAACTCACTTGGGGTCAGGGAGTACTTATAAAGGGGCTAGGGTAATTCAATTTGGGGTCAGGGAGTACTTATATAGGACTAGGTTTCCATACTTGGGGTCAGGGAGTACTTTAATGGGACCAGGGTTACTCACTTGGGGACATGGAGTACTTATAAATGGGCTAGGGTAACTCACTTGGGGTGAGGGAGTACTTATAAAGGCGCTAGGTAACTCATTTGGGGTCAGGGAGTACTTATATGGGACTAGGGTACATCACTTGGGATCAGGGAGTACTTATATAGGGGCTAAAGTAACTCACTTGGGGTCAGGGAGTACTTCTATGGGACTAGGGTAACTCATTTGGTGTCAGGGAGTACTTATTTGGGACTAGGGTAACTCACTTGGGGTCAGGGAGTACTTATATTGGACTAGGGTAACTCACTTGGGGTCATGGAGTACTTATATAGGGTGTAGGTTAACTCATTTGGGGTCAGGGAGTACTTATATGGGACTAGGGTACATCACTTGGGCTCAGGGAGTACTTATATAGGAGCTAAAGTGATTCACTTGGGTTCAGGGAGTACTTATATGGGACTAGGGTAACTCACTTGGGGTCAGGGAGTACTAATAAAGGGGCTAGGGTAACTCACTTGGAGTCAGGGAGTAATTATATGGGACTTGGGTAACTCAGTTGGGTTCAGGGAGTACTTATATGGGACTAGGGTAACTCGCTTTAGGTCAGGGAGTACATATATAATACTAGGGTAACTCAATGGGTGGTCAGGGAGTACTTATATGGAACCAGGGAAACCCACTTGGGGTTAGGGTGTACTTATAAAGGGGCTAGGGTAACTCATTTGGGGTCATGGAGTACTTATATGGGCCTAGGTTAACTCACTTAGGGTCAGGGAGTACTTATATGGGACTAGGGTAACTCATTTAGGGCAGGGAGTACTTATTTGGGACTAGGGTAACTCACTTGGGTTCAGGGAGTACTTATATGGGACTAGGGTAACTCATTTAGGGCAGGGAGTACTTATTTGGGACTAGGGTAACTCACTTGGAGTCAGGGAGTACTTATATAGGGGGTAGGGTAACTCATTTGGGGTCAGGAAGTACTTATATTGGACTAGGGTAACTCACTTGGGGTCAGGGAGTACTTATAAAAGGGCTAGGGTAACTCACTTGGGGTAGGGAGTACTTATATGGGACTAGGGTAACTCACTTGGGTTCAGGGAGTACTTATATGGAACTAGGGTAACTCACTTGGGGTCAGGGAGTACTTCTATAGGAGCTAAAGTAACTCACTTGGGGTTAGGGAGTACTTATATGGGACTAGGGTAACTCATTTATGGCAGGGAGTACTTATACAGGGGCTAGGGTAACTCAATTTGGGGTCAGGGAGTACTTATATAGGACTAGGATAACATACTTGGGGTCAGGGAGTACTTATAAAAGGGCTAGGGTAACTCACTTGGGGTAGGGAGTACTTATATGGGACTAGGGTAACTCACTTGGGTTCAGGGAGTACTTATATGGGACTAGGGTAACTCGCTTTAGGTCAGGGAGTACTTATATGGTACTAGGGTAACTCTCTTGGTCGTCAGGGGGTACATATATGGAACCAGGGTAACCCACTTGGGGTCAGGGAGTACTTATAAAGGGGCTAGGGTAACTCAATTTGGGGTCAGGGAGTACTTATATGGGACTAGGGTAACTCTCTTGGGGTCAGGGAGTACTTATATGGGACTAGGGTAACTATCTTGGGGTCAGGGAGTACTTATATGATACTAGGGTAACTCACTTGGGGTCAGGGAGTACTTATAAGGGACTAGGGTAACTCACTTGGGGTCAGGGAGTACTTCTATAGGAGCTAAAGTAACTCACTTGGGGTTAGGGAGTACTTATATGGGACTAGGGTAACTCATTTATGGCAGGGAGTACTTATACAGGGGCTAGGGTAACTCAATTTGGGGTCAGGGAGTACTTATATAGGACTAGGATACCATACTTGGGGTCAGGGAGTACTTATAAAGGGGCTAGGGCAACTCACTTGGGGTCAGGGAGTACTTATAAAAGGGCTAGGGTAACTCACTTGGGGTAGGGAGTACTTATATGGGACTAGGGTAACTCACTTGGGTTCAGGGAGTACTTATATGGGACTAGGGTAACTCGCTTTAGGTCAGGGAGTACTTATATGGTACTAGGGTAACTCTCTTGGTCGTCAGGGGGTACATATAAGGAACCAGGGTAACCCACTTGGGGTCAGGGAGTACTTATAAAGGGGCTAGGGTAACTCAATTTGGGGTCAGGGAGTACTTATATGGGACTAGGGTAACTCTCTTGGGGTCAGGGAGTACTTATATGGGACTAGGGTAACTCTCTTGGGGTCAGGGAGTACTTATATGATACTAGGGTAACTCACTTGGGGTCAGGGAGTACTTATAAGGGACTAGGGTAACTCACTTGGGGTCAGGGAGTACTTATATGCGACTAGGGTAACTCACTTAGGGTCACGGAGTACTTATATAGGACTAGGGTAACTCACTTGGGGTCAGGGAGTACTTCTATAGGAGCTAAAGTAACTCACTTGGGGTCAGGGAGTACTTATATGGGACTAGGGTAACTCATTTAGGGCAGGGAGTACTTATATGGGACTAGGGTACCTCACTTGGGGTCAGGGCGTACTTATATAGGGGGTAGGGTAACTCACTTGGGGTCAGGGAGTACTTATATGGGACTAGGGTAACTCATTTAGGGCAGGGAGTACTTATTTGGGACTAGGGTAATTCACTTGGAGTCAGGGAGTACTTATATGGGACTAGGGTAACTCACTTGGGGTCAGGGATTACTTATAAAGGGGCTAGGGTAACTCACTTGGGGTCAGGGAGTACTTATATAGGACTTGGGTAACTCACTTGGGTTCAGGGAGTACTTATAAAGGGGCTAGGGTAACTCACTTGGGGTCAGGGAGTACTTATATGGGACTAGGGTAACTCATTTGGGGTCAGGGAGTACTTAAATGGGACTAGGGTAACTCACTTGGGGTCAGGGATTACTTATAAAGGGGCTAAGGTAACTCACTTGGGGTCAGGGAGTACTTATAAAGGGGCTAGGGTAACTCACTTGTGGTCAGGGAGTACTTATATAGGAGCTAAAGTGACTCACTTGGGGTCAGGGAGTAATTATATGGGACTAGGGTACATCACTTGGGGTCAGGGAGTACTTATATAGGAGCTAAAGTGATTCACTTGGGTTCAGGGAGTACTTATATGGGACTAGGGTAACTCACTTGGGGTCAGGGAGTACTAATAAAGGGGCTAGGGTAACTCACTTGGGGTCAGGGAGTAATTATATGGGACTTGGGTAACTCAGTTGGGTTCAGGGAGTACTTATATGGGACTAGGGTAACTCGCTTTAGGTCAGGGAGTACATATATAATACTAGGGTAACTCAATGGGTGGTCAGGGAGTACTTATATGGAACCAGGGAAACCCACTTGGGGTTAGGGTGTACTTATAAAGGGGCTAGGGTAACTCATTTGGGGTCATGGAGTACTTATATGGGCCTAGGTTAACTCACTTAGGGTCAGGGAGTACTTATATGGGACTAGGGTAACTCATTTAGGGCAGGGAGTACTTATTTGGGACTAGGGTAACTCACTTGGGTTCAGGGAGTACTTATATGGGACTAGGGTAACTCATTTAGGGCAGGGAGTACTTATTTGGGACTAGGGTAACTCACTTGGAGTCAGGGAGTACTTATATAGGGGGTAGGGTAACTCATTTGGGGTCAGGAAGTACTTATATTGGACTAGGGTAACTCACTTGGGGTCAGGGAGTACTTACAAAAGGGCTAGGGTAACTCACTTGGGGTAGGGAGTACTTATATGGGACTAGGGTAACTCACTTGGGTTCAGGGAGTACTTATATGGAACTAGGGTAACTCACTTGGGGTCAGGGAGTACTTCTATAGGAGCTAAAGTAACTCACTTGGGGTTAGGGAGTACTTATATGGGACTAGGGTAACTCATTTATGGCAGGGAGTACTTATACAGGGGCTAGGGTAACTCAATTTGGGGTCAGGGAGTACTTATATAGGACTAGGATACCATACTTGGGGTCAGGGAGTACTTATAAAAGGGCTAGGGTAACTCACTTGGGGTAGGGAGTACTTATATGGGACTAGGGTAACTCACTTGGGTTCAGGGAGTACTTATATGGGACTAGGGTAACTCGCTTTAGGTCAGGGAGTACTTATATGGTACTAGGGTAACTCTCTTGGTCGTCAGGGGGTACATATATGGAACCAGGGTAACCCACTTGGGGTCAGGGAGTACTTATAAAGGGGCTAGGGTAACTCAATTTGGGGTCAGGGAGTACTTATATGGGACTAGGGTAACTCTCTTGGGGTCAGGGAGTACTTATATGGGACTAGGGTAACTATCTTGGGGTCAGGGAGTACTTATATGATACTAGGGTAACTCACTTGGGGTCAGGGAGTACTTATAAGGGACTAGGGTAACTCACTTGGGGTCAGGGAGTACTTCTATAGGAGCTAAAGTAACTCACTTGGGGTTAGGGAGTACTTATATGGGACTAGGGTAACTCATTTATGGCAGGGAGTACTTATACAGGGGCTAGGGTAACTCAATTTGGGGTCAGGGAGTACTTATATAGGACTAGGATACCATACTTGGGGTCAGGGAGTACTTATAAAGGGGCTAGGGCAACTCACTTGGGGTCAGGGAGTACTTATAAAAGGGCTAGGGTAACTCACTTGGGGTAGGGAGTACTTATATGGGACTAGGGTAACTCACTTGGGTTCAGGGAGTACTTATATGGGACTAGGGTAACTCGCTTTAGGTCAGGGAGTACTTATATGGTACTAGGGTAACTCTCTTGGTCGTCAGGGGGTACATATAAGGAACCAGGGTAACCCACTTGGGGTCAGGGAGTACTTATAAAGGGGCTAGGGTAACTCAATTTGGGGTCAGGGAGTACTTATATGGGACTAGGGTAACTCTCTTGGGGTCAGGGAGTACTTATATGGGACTAGGGTAACTCTCTTGGGGTCAGGGAGTACTTATATGATACTAGGGTAACTCACTTGGGGTCAGGGAGTACTTATAAGGGACTAGGGTAACTCACTTGGGGTCAGGGAGTACTTATATGCGACTAGGGTAACTCACTTAGGGTCACGGAGTACTTATATAGGACTAGGGTAACTCACTTGGGGTCAGGGAGTACTTCTATAGGAGCTAAAGTAACTCACTTGGGGTCAGGGAGTACTTATATGGGACTAGGGTAACTCATTTAGGGCAGGGAGTACTTATATGGGACTAGGGTACCTCACTTGGGGTCAGGGCGTACTTATATAGGGGGTAGGGTAACTCACTTGGGGACAGGGAGTACTTATATGGGACTAGGGTAACTCATTTAGGGCAGGGAGTACTTATTTGGGACTAGGGTAATTCACTTGGAGTCAGGGAGTACTTATATGGGACTAGGGTAACTCACTTGGGGTCAGGGATTACTTATAAAGGGGCTAGGGTAACTCACTTGGGGTCAGGGAGTACTTATATAGGACTTGGGTAACTCACTTGGGTTCAGGGAGTACTTATAAAGGGGCTAGGGTAACTCACTTGGGGTCAGGGAGTACTTATATGGGACTAGGGTAACTCATTTGGGGTCAGGGAGTACTTAAATGGGACTAGGGTAACTCACTTGGGGACAGGGATTACTTATAAAGGGGCTAAGGTAACTCACTTGGGGTCAGGGAGTACTTATAAAGGGGCTAGGGTAACTCACTTGTGGTCAGGGAGTACTTATATAGGAGCTAAAGTGACTCACTTGGGGTCAGGGAGTAATTATATGGGACTAGGGTACATCACTTGGGGTCAGGGAGTACTTATATAGGAGCTAAAGTGATTCACTTGGGGTCAGGGAGTACTTATATGGGACTAGGGTAACTCACTTGGGGTCAGGGAGTACTAATAAAGGGGCTAGGGTAACTCACTTGGGGTCAGGGAGTAATTATATGGGACTTGGGTAACTCACTTGGGTTCAGGGAGTACTTATATGGGACTAGGGTAATTCATTTAGGGCAGGGATTACTTATTTGGGACTAGGGTAACTCACTTGGGGTCAGGGAGTACTTATATAGGGGGTAGGGTAACTCATTTGGGGTCAGGCAGTACTTATATTGGACTAGGGTAACTCACTTGGGGTCAGGGAGTATTTATAAAAGGGCTAGGGTAACTCACTTGGGGTAGGGAGTACTTATATGGGACTAGGGTAACTCACTTGGGTTCAGGGATTACTTATATGGGACTAGGGTAACTCACTTGGGGTCAGGGAGTACTTCTATAGGAGCTAAAGTAACTCACTTCGGGTCAGGGAGTACTTATATGGGACTAGGGTAACTCATTTAGGGCAGGGAGTACTTATAAAGGGGCTAGGGTAACTCAATTTGGGGTCAGGGAGTACTTATATAGGACTAGGGTACCATACTTGGGGTCAGGGAGTACTTATAAAGGGGCTAGGGCAACTTACTTGGGATCAGGGAGTACTTATAAAAGGGCTAGGGTAACTCACTTGGGGTATTGAGTACTTATATGGGACTAGGGTAACTCACTTGGGTTCAGGGAGTACTTATATGGGACTAGGGTAACTCGCTTTAGGTCAGGGAGTACTTATATGGTACTAGGGTAACTTACTTGGTCGTCAGGGGGTACATATATGGAACCAGGGTAACCCACTTGGGGTCAGGGACTACTTATAAAGGGGCTAGGGTAACTCACTTGGGGTCAGGGAGTACTTATATGGGACTAGGGTAACTCTCTTGGGGTCAGGGAGTACTTATATGGGACTAGGGTAACTCACTTGGGGTCAGGTAATACTTATATAGGGGGTAGGGTAACTCACTTGGGGTCAGGGAGTACTTATATGGGACTATCATAACTCACTTGGGGTCAGGGAGTACTTCTTTAGGAGCTAAAGTAACTCACTTGGGGTCAGGGAGTACTTATATGGGACTAGGGTAACTCACTTGGGGTCAGGGAGTACTTCTATAGGAGCTAAAGTAACTCACTTGGGGTCAGGGAGTACTTATAAAGGGGCTAGGGTAACTCATTTGGGGTCAGGTAGTACTTATATGGGACTAGGTACCTCACTTGGGGTCAGGGAGTACTTATATGGGACTAGGGTAACTCACTTGGGTAAACGGAGTACTTATAAAGGGGCTAGTGTAACTCACTTGTGGGTAGGGAGTACTTATATAGGAGCTAAAGTGACTCACTTGGGGTCAGGGAGTACTTATATGGGACTAGGGTAACTCATTTGGGGTCTGAGAATACTTAAATGGGACTAGGGTAACTCACTTGGGGTCAGGGATTACTTATAAAGGGGCTAGGGTAACTCACTTGGGGTCAGGGAGTACTTATATGGGACTTGGGTACGCCACTTGGGTTCAGGGACTACTTATATGGGACTAGGGTAACTCGCTTTAGGTCAGGGAGTACTTTTATAATACTAGGGTAACTCACTTGGTGGTCAGGGAGTACTTATATGGAACCAGGGTAACCCACTTGGTGTCAGGGAGTACTTATAAAGGGGCTAGGGTAACTCATTTGGGGTCAGGGAGTACTTATATGGGCCTAGGTTAACTCACTTAGGGTCAGCGAGTACTTATAAAGGGGCTAGGGTAACTCATTTGGGGTCAGGCAGTACTTATATGCGACTAGGGTAACTCACTTGGGGTCAGGGAGTACATCTATAGGAGCTAAAGTAACTCACTTGGGGTCAGGGAGTACTTATATGGGACTAGGGTAACTCACTTGGGGTCAGGGAGTACTTCTATAGGAGCTAAAGTGATTCACTTGGGGTCAGGGAGTACTTATATAGGGGGTAGGGTAACTCATTTGGGGTCAGGGAGTACTTATATGGGACTAGGGTACATCACTTGGGGTCAGGGAGTACTTATATAGGAGCTAAAGTGATTCACTTGGGGTCAGGGAGTACTTATAAAGGGGCTAGTGCAACTCACTTGGGGTCAGGGTGTATTTATAAAAGGGCCAGGGTAACTCACTTGGGGTAGGGAGTACTTATTAGGGACTAGGGTAACTCACTTGGGTTCAGGGATTACTTATATGGAACTAGGGTAACTCGCTTTAGGTCAGGGAGTACTTATATGGTACTAGGGTAACTCACTTGGTCTTCGGGGGGTACATATATGGAACCAGGGTAACCCACTTGGGGTCAGGGAGTACTTATATAGGACTAGGGTACCATACTTGGGGTCAGGGAGTACTTATAAAGGGGCTAGGGCAACTCACTTGGGGTCAGGGAGTACTTATATGGGACTAGGGTAACTCACTTGGGGTCAGGGAGTACTTATATGCGACTAGGGTAACTCACTTGGGGTCAGGGAGTACTTATATGATACTAGGGTAACTCACTTGGGGTCAGGGAGTACTTATATGGGACTAGGGTAACTCACTTCGGGTCAGGGAGTACTTATATAGGGGGTAGGGTAACTCATTTGGGGTCAGGGAGTACTTATATGGGAGCTAAAGTGATTCACTTGGGGTCAGGGAGTACTTATATGGGATTAGGGTAACTCACTAGGGGTCAGGGAGTACTTATAAAGGGGATAGGGTAACTCAATTTGGTGTCAGGGAGTACTTATATAGGACTAGGGTATTATACTTGGGGTCAGGGAGTACTTATATAGGACTAGGGTACCATACTTGGGGTCAGGGAGTACTTATAAAGGGGCTAGGGCAACTCACTTGGGGTCAGGGAGTACTTATAAAAGGGCTAGAGTAACTCACTTGGGGTATTGAGTACTTATATGGGACTAGGGTAACTCTCTTGGGTTCAGGGAGTACTTATATGGGACTAGGGTAACTCACTTGGGGTCAGGTAGTACTTATATAGGGGGTAGGGTAACTCACTTGGGGTCAGGGAGTACTTATATGGGACTATCATAACTCACTTGGGGTCAGGGAGTACTTCTTTAGGAGCTAAAGTAACTCACTTGGGGTCAGGGAGTACTTATATGGGACTAGGGTAACTCACTTGGGGTCAGGGAGTACTTCTATAGGAGCTAAAGTAACTCACTTGGGGTCAGGGAGTACTTATATGGGACTAGGGTAACTCATTTAGGGCAGGGAGTACTTATATGGGACTAGGGTACCTCACTTGGGGTTAGGGCGTACTTATATAGGGGGTAGGGTAACTCACTTGGGGTCAGGGAGTACTTATATGGGACTAGGGTAACTCATTTAGGGCAGGGAGTACTTATTTGGGACTAGGGTCATTCACTTGGAGTCAGGGAGTACTTATATGGGACTAGGGTAACTCACTTGGGGTCAGGGATTACTTATAAAGGGGCTAGGGTAACTCACTTGGGGTCAGGGAGTACTTATATAGGACTTGGGTAACTCACTTGGGTTCAGGGAGTACTTTTATGGGACTAGGGTAACTCGCTTTAGGTCAGGAAGTACTTATATAATACTAGGGTAACTCACTTGGGGTCAGGGAGTACTTATATAGGAGCTAAAGTGATTCACAAGGGTCAGGGAGTACTTATAAGGGACTAGAGTAACTCACTTGGGGAAAGGGAGTACTTATAAAGGGGCTAGGGTAACTCACTTGTGGTCAGGGAGTACTTATAAAGGGGCTAGGGCAACTCACTTGGGGTCAGGGAGTACTTATAAGGGACAAGGGTAACTCACTTGGGGTCAGGGAGTACTTATATGGGACTAGGGTAACTCACTTGGGGTCAGGGATTACTTATAAAGGGGCTAAGGTAACTCACTTGGGGTCAGGGAGTACTTATAAAGGGGCTAGGGTAACTCACTTGTGGTCAGGGAGTACTTATATAGGAGCTAAAGTGACTCACTTGGGGTCAGGGAGTAATTATTTGGGACTAGGGTACATCACTTGGGGTCAGGGAGTACTTATATAGGAGCTAAAGTGATTCACTTGGGGTCAGGGAGTACTTATATGGGACTAGGGTAACTCACTTGGGGTCAGGGAGTACTAATAAAGGGGCTAGGGTAACTCACTTGGGGTCAGGGAGTAATTATATGGGACTTGGGTAACTCACTTGGGTTCAGGGAGAACTTATATGGGACTAGGGTAACTCGCTTTAGGTCAGGAAGTACATATATAATACTAGGGTAACTCAATGGGTGGTCCGGGAGTACTTATATGGAACCAGGGAAACCCACTTGGGGTTAGGGTGTACTTATAAAGGGGCTAGGGTAACTCATTTGGGGTCAGGGAGTACTTATATAGGCCTAGGGTAACTCACTTAGGGTCAGGGAGTACTTATATGGGACTAGGGTGACTCACTTGGGGTCAGGGTGTACTTCTATAGGAGCTAAAGTAACACACTTGGGGTCAGGGAGTACTTATATAGGAGCTAAAGTGATTCACTTGGGGTCAGGGAGTACTTATATGGGACTAGGGTAACTCACTTGGGGTCAGGGAGTACTTATAAAGGGGCTAGGGTAATTCAATTTGGGGTCAGGGAGTACTTATATAGGACTAGGTTTCCATACTTGGGGTCAGGGAGTACTTTAATGGGACCAGGGTTACTCACTTGGGGACATGGAGTACTTATAAATGGGCTAGGGTAACTCACTTGGGGTGAGGGAGTACTTATAAAGGCGCTAGGTAACTCATTTGGGGTCAGGGAGTACTTATATGGGACTAGGGTACATCACTTGGGATCAGGGAGTACTTATATAGGGGCTAAAGTAACTCACTTGGGGTCAGGGAGTACTTCTATGGGACTAGGGTAACGCATTTGGTGTCAGGGAGTACTTATTTGGGACTAGGGTAACTCACTTGGGGTCAGGGAGTACTTATATTGGACTAGGGTAACTCACTTGGGGTCATGGAGTACTTATATAGGGGGTAGGGTAACTCATTTGGGGTCAGGGAGTACTTATATGGAACTAGGGTACATCACTTGGGGTCAGGGAGTACTTATATAGGAGCTAAAGTGATTCACTTGGGGTCAGGGAGTACTTATATGGGACTAGGGTAACTCACTTGGGGTCAGGGAGTACTTATAAAGGGGCTAGGGTAACTCAATTTGGGGTCAGGGAGTACTTATATAGGACTAGGTTTCCATACTTGGGGTCAGGGAGTACTTTAATGGGACCAGGGTAACTCACTTGGGGACATAGAGTACTTATAAATGGGCTAGGGTAACTCACTTGGGGTGAGGGAGTACTTATAAAGGCGCTAGGTAACTCATTTGGGGTCAGGGAGTACTTATATGGGACAAGGGTACATCACTTGGGATCAGGGAGTACTTATATAGGGGCTAAAGTAACTCGCTTGGGGTCAGGGAGTACTTCTATGGGACTAGGGTAACTCATTTGGTGTCAGGGAGTACTTATTTGGGACTAGGGTAACTCACTTGGGGTCAGGGAGTACTTATATGGGACTAGGGTACATCACTTGGGCTCAGGGAGTACTTATATAGGAGCTAAAGTGATTCACTTGGGTTCAGGGAGTACTTATATGGGACTAGGGTAACTCACTTGGGGTCAGGGAGTACTAATAAAGGGGCTAGGGTAACTCACTTGGGGTCAGGGAGTAATTATATGGGACTTGGGTAACTCAGTTGGGTTCAGGGAGTACTTATATGGGACTAGGGTAACTCGCTTTAGGTCAGGGAGTACATATATAATACTAGGGTAACTCAATGGGTGGTCAGGGAGTACTTATATGGAACCAGGGAAACCCACTTGGGGTTAGGGTGTACTTATAAAGGGGCTAGGGTAACTCATTTGGGGTCATGGAGTACTTATATGGGCCTAGGTTAACTCACTTAGGGTCAGGGAGTACTTATATGGGACTAGGGTAACTCATTTAGGGCAGGGAGTACTTATTTGGGACTAGGGTAACTCACTTGGGTTCAGGGAGTACTTATATGGGACTAGGGTAACTCATTTAGGGCAGGGAGTACTTATTTGGGACTAGGGTAACTCACTTGGAGTCAGGGAGTACTTATAAAAGGGCTAGGGTAACTCACTTGGGGTAGGGAGTACTTATATGGGACTAGGGTAACTCACTTGGGTTCAGGGAGTACTTATATGGGACTAGGGTAACTCACTTGGGGTCAGGGAGTACTTCTATAGGAGCTAAAGTAACTCACTTGGGGTTAGGGAGTACTTATATGGGACTAGGGTAACTCATTTATGGCAGGGAGTACTTATACAGGGGCTAGGGTAACTCAATTTGGGGTCAGGGAGTACTTATATAGGACTAGGATACCATACTTGGGGTCAGGGAGTACTTATAAAAGGGCTAGGGTAACTCACTTGGGGTAGGGAGTACTTATATGGGACTAGGGTAACTCACTTGGGTTCAGGGAGTACTTATATGGGACTAGGGTAACTCGCTTTAGGTCAGGGAGTACTTATATGGTACTAGGGTAACTCTCTTGGTCGTCAGGGGGTACATATATGGAACCAGGGTAACCCACTTGGGGTCAGGGAGTACTTATAAAGGGGCTAGGGTAACTCAATTTGGGGTCAGGGAGTACTTATATGGGACTAGGGTAACTCTCTTGGGGTCAGGGAGTACTTATATGGGACTAGGGTAACTCTCTTGGGGTCAGGGAGTACTTATATGATACTAGGGTAACTCACTTGGGGTCAGGGAGTACTTATAAGGGACTAGGGTAACTCACTTGGGGTCAGGGAGTACTTCTATAGGAGCTAAAGAAACTCACTTGGGGTTAGGGAGTACTTATATGGGACTAGGGTAACTCATTTATGGCAGGGAGTACTTATACAGGGGCTAGGGTAACTCAATTTGGGGTCAGGGAGTACTTATATAGGACTAGGATACCATACTTGGGGTCAGGGAGTACTTATAAAGGGGCTAGGGCAACTCACTTGGGGTCAGGGAGTACTTATAAAAGGGCTAGGGTAACTCACTTGGGGTAGGGAGTACTTATATGGGACTAGGGTAACTCACTTGGGTTCAGGGAGTACTTATATGGGACTAGGGTAACTCGCTTTAGGTCAGGGAGTACTTATATGGTACTAGGGTAACTCTCTTGGTCGTCAGGGGGTACATATAAGGAACCAGGGTAACCCACTTGGGGTCAGGGAGTACTTATAAAGGGGCTAGGGTAACTCAATTTGGGGTCAGGGAGTACTTATATGGGACTAGGGTAACTCTCTTGGGGTCAGGGAGTACTTATATGGGACTAGGGTAACTCTCTTGGGGTCAGGGAGTACTTATATGATACTAGGGTAACTCACTTGGGGTCAGGGAGTACTTATAAGGGACTAGGGTAACTCACTTGGGGTCAGGGAGTACTTATATGCGACTAGGGTAACTCACTTAGGGACACGGAGTACTTATATAGGACTAGGGTAACTCACTTGGGGTCAGGGAGTACTTCTATAGGAGCTAAAGTAACTCACTTGGGGTCAGGGAGTACTTATATGGGACTAGGGTAACTCATTTAGGGCAGGGAGTACTTATATGGGACTAGGGTACCTCACTTGGGGTCAGGGCGTACTTATATAGGGGGTAGGGTAACTCACTTGGGGTCAGGGAGTACTTATATGGGACTAGGGTAACTCATTTAGGGCAGGGAGTACTTATTTGGGACTAGGGTAATTCACTTGGAGTCAGGGAGTACTTATATGGGACTAGGGTAACTCACTTGGGGTCAGGGATTACTTATAAAGGGGCTAGGGTAACTCACTTGGGGTCAGGGAGTACTTATATAGGACTTGGGTAACTCACTTGGGTTCAGGGAGTACTTATAAAGGGGCTAGGGTAACTCACTTGGGGTCAGGGAGTACTTATATGGGACTAGGGTAACTCATTTGGGGTCAGGGAGTACTTAAATGGGACTAGGGTAACTCACTTGGGGTCAGGGATTACTTATAAAGGGGCTAAGGTAACTCACTTGGGGTCAGGGAGTACTTATAAAGGGGCTAGGGTAACTCACTTGTGGTCAGGGAGTACTTATATAGGAGCTAAAGTGACTCACTTGGGGTCAGGGAGTAATTATATGGGACTAGGGTACATCACTTGGGGTCAGGGAGTACTTATATAGGAGCTAAAGTGATTCACTTGGGGTCAGGGAGTACTTATATGGGACTAGGGTAACTCACTTGGGGTCAGGGAGTACTAATAAAGGGGCTAGGGTAACTCACTTGGGGTCAGGGAGTAATTATATGGGACTTGGGTAACTCACTTGGGTTCAGGGAGTACTTATATGGGACTAGGGTAACTCATTTAGGGCAGGGATTACTTATTTGGGACTAGGGTAACTCACTTGGGGTCAGGGAGTACTTATATAGGGGGTAGGGTAACTCATTTGGGGTCAGGCAGTACTTATATTGGACTAGGGTAACTCACTTGGGGTCAGGGAGTATTTATAAAAGGGCTAGGGTAACTCACTTGGGGTAGGGAGTACTTATATGGGACTAGGGTAACTCACTTGGGTTCAGGGATTACTTATATGGGACTAGGGTAACTCACTTGGGGTCAGGGAGTACTTCTATAGGAGCTAAAGTAACTCACTTCGGGTCAGGGAGTACTTATATGGGACTAGGGTAACTCATTTAGGGCAGGGAGTACTTATAAAGGGGCTAGGGTAACTCAATTTGGGGTCAGGGAGTACTTATATAGGACTAGGGTACCATACTTGGGGTCAGGGAGTACTTATAAAGGGGCTAGGGCAACTTACTTGGGATCAGGGAGTACTTATAAAGGGGCTAGGGCAACTCACTTGGGGTCAGGGAGTACTTATAAAAGGGCTAGGGTAACTCACTTGGGGTAGGGAGTACTTATATGGGACTAGGGTAACTCACTTGGGTTCAGGGAGTACTTATATGGGACTAGGGTAACTCGCTTTAGGTCAGGGAGTACTTATATGGTACTAGGGTAACTCTCTTGGTCGTCAGGGGGTACATATAAGGAACCAGGGTAACCCACTTGGGGTCAGGGAGTACTTATAAAGGGGCTAGGGTAACTCAATTTGGGGTCAGGGAGTACTTATATGGGACTAGGGTAACTCTCTTGGGGTCAGGGAGTACTTATATGGGACTAGGGTAACTCTCTTGGGGTCAGGGAGTACTTATATGATACTAGGGTAACTCACTTGGGGTCAGGGAGTACTTATAAGGGACTAGGGTAACTCACTTGGGGTCAGGGAGTACTTATATGCGACTAGGGTAACTCACTTAGGGTCACGGAGTACTTATATAGGACTAGGGTAACTCACTTGGGGTCAGGGAGTACTTCTATAGGAGCTAAAGTAACTCACTTGGGGTCAGGGAGTACTTATATGGGACTAGGGTAACTCATTTAGGGCAGGGAGTACTTATATGGGACTAGGGTACCTCACTTGGGGTCAGGGCGTACTTATATAGGGGGTAGGGTAACTCACTTGGGGTCAGGGAGTACTTATATGGGACTAGGGTAACTCATTTAGGGCAGGGAGTACTTATTTGGGACTAGGGTAATTCACTTGGAGTCAGGGAGTACTTATATGGGACTAGGGTAACTCACTTGGGGTCAGGGATTACTTATAAAGGGGCTAGGGTAACACACTTGGGGTCAGGGAGTACTTATATAGGACTTGGGTAACTCACTTGGGTTCAGGGAGTACTTATAAAGGGGCTAGGGTAACTCACTTGGGGTCAGGGAGTACTTATATGGGACTAGGGTAACTCATTTGGGGTCAGGGAGTACTTAAATGGGACTAGGGTAACTCACTTGGGGTCAGGGATTACTTATAAAGGGGCTAAGGTAACTCACTTGGGGTCAGGGAGTACTTATAAAGGGGCTAGGGTAACTCACTTGTGGTCAGGGAGTACTTATATAGGAGCTAAAGTGACTCACTTGGGGTCAGGGAGTAATTATATGGGACTAGGGTACATCACTTGGGGTCAGGGAGTACTTATATAGGAGCTAAAGTGATTCACTTGGGGTCAGGGAGTACTTATATGGGACTAGGGTAACTCACTTGGGGTCAGGGAGTACTAATAAAGGGGCTAGGGTAACTCACTTGGGGTCAGGGAGTAATTATATGGGACTTGGGTAACTCACTTGGGTTCAGGGAGTACTTATATGGGACTAGGGTAACTCATTTAGGGCAGGGATTACTTATTTGGGACTAGGGTAACTCACTTGGGGTCAGGGAGTACTTATATAGGGGGTAGGGTAACTCATTTGGGGTCAGGCAGTACTTATATTGGACTAGGGTAACTCACTTGGGGTCAGGGAGTATTTATAAAAGGGCTAGGGTAACTCACTTGGGGTAGGGAGTACTTATATGGGACTAGGGTAACTCACTTGGGTTCAGGGATTACTTATATGGGACTAGGGTAACTCACTTGGGGTCAGGGAGTACTTCTATAGGAGCTAAAGTAACTCACTTCGGGTCAGGGAGTACTTATATGGGACTAGGGTAACTCATTTAGGGCAGGGAGTACTTATAAAGGGGCTAGGGTAACTCAATTTGGGGTCAGGGAGTACTTATATAGGACTAGGGTACCATACTTGGGGTCAGGGAGTACTTATAAAGGGGCTAGGGCAACTTACTTGGGATCAGGGAGTACTTATAAAAGGGCTAGGGTAACTCACTTGGGGTATTGAGTACTTATATGGGACTAGGGTAACTCACTTGGGTTCAGGGAGTACTTATATGGGACTAGGGTAACTCGCTTTAGGTCAGGGAGTACTTATATGGTACTAGGGTAACTTACTTGGTCGTCAGGGGGTACATATATGGAACCAGGGTAACCCACTTGGGGTCAGGGAGTACTTATAAAGGGGCTAGGGTAACTCACTTGGGGTCAGGGAGTACTTATATGGGACTAGGGTAACTCTCTTGGGGTCAGGGAGTACTTATATGGGACTAGGGTAACTCACTTGGGGTCAGGTAGTACTTATATAGGGGGTAGGGTAACTCACTTGGGGTCAGGGAGTACTTATATGGGACTATCATAACTCACTTGGGGTCAGGGAGTACTTCTTTAGGAGCTAAAGTAACTCACTTGGGGTCAGGGAGTACTTATATGGGACTAGGGTAACTCACTTGGGGTCAGGGAGTACTTCTATAGGAGCTAAAGTAACTCACTTGGGGTCAGGGAGTACTTATATGGGACTAGGGTAACTCATTTAGGGCAGGGAGTACTTATATGGGACTAGGGTAACTCATTTAGGGCAGGGAGTACTTATTTGGGACTAGGGTCATTCACTTGGGGTCAGGGCGTACTTATATAGGGGGTAGGGTAACTCACTTGGGGTCAGGGAGTACTTATATGGGACTAGGGTAACTCATTTAGGGCAGGGAGTACTTATTTGGGACTAGGGTCATTCACTTGGAGTCAGGGAGTACTTATATGGGACTAGGGTAACTCACTTGGGGTCAGGGATTACTTATAAAGGGGCTAGGGTAACTCACTTAGGGTCAGGGAGTACTTATATAGGACTTGGGTAACTCACTTGGGTTCAGGGAGTACTTTTATGGGACTAGGGTAACTCGCTTTAGGTCAGGAAGTACTTATATAATACTAGGGTAACTCACTTGGGGTCAGGGAGTACTTATATAGGAGCTAAAGTGATTCACAAGGGTCAGGGAGTACTTATAAGGGACTAGAGTAACTCACTTGGGGAAAGGGAGTACTTATAAAGGGGCTAGGGTAACTCACTTGTGGTCAGGGAGTACTTATAAAGGGGCTAGGGCAACTCACTTGGGGTCAGGGAGTACTTATAAGGGACAAGGGTAACTCACTTGGGGTCAGGGAGTACTTATATGGGACTAGGGTAACTCACTTGGGGTCAGGGATTACTTATAAAGGGGCTAAGGTAACTCACTTGGGGTCAGGGAGTACTTATAAAGGGGCTAGGGTAACTCACTTGTGGTCAGGGAGTACTTATATAGGAGCTAAAGTGACTCACTTGGGGTCAGGGAGTAATTATATGGGACTAGGGTACATCACTTGGGGTCAGGGAGTACTTATATAGGAGCTAAAGTGATTCACTTGGGGTCAGGGAGTACTTATATGGGACTAGGGTAACTCACTTGGGGTCAGGGAGTACTAATAAAGGGGCTAGGGTAACTCACTTGGGGTCAGGGAGTAATTATATGGGACTTGGGTAACTCACTTGGGTTCAGGGAGTACTTATATGGGACTAGGGTAACTCATTTAGGGCAGGGATTACTTATTTGGGACTAGGGTAACTCACTTGGGGTCAGGGAGTACTTATATAGGGGGTAGGGTAACTCATTTGGGGTCAGGCAGTACTTATATTGGACTAGGGTAACTCACTTGGGGTCAGGGAGTATTTATAAAAGGGCTAGGGTAACTCACTTGGGGTAGGGAGTACTTATATGGGACTAGGGTAACTCACTTGGGTTCAGGGCGTACTTATATAGGGGGTAGGGTAACTCACTTGGGGTCAGGGAGTACTTATATGGGACTAGGGTAACTCATTTAGGGCAGGGAGTACTTATTTGGGACTAGGGTCATTCACTTGGAGTCAGGGAGTACTTATATGGGACTAGGGTAACTCACTTGGGGTCAGGGATTACTTATAAAGGGGCTAGGGTAACTCACTTGGGGTCAGGGAGTACTTATATAGGACTTGGGTAACTCACTTGGGTTCAGGGAGTACTTTTATGGGACTAGGGTAACTCGCTTTAGGTCAGGAAGTACTTATATAATACTAGGGTAACTCACTTGGGGTCAGGGAGTACTTATATAGGAGCTAAAGTGATTCACAAGGGTCAGGGAGTACTTATAAGGGACTAGAGTAACTCACTTGGGGTCAGGGAGTACTTATAAAGGGGCTAGGGTTACTCATTTGGGGTCAGGGAGTACTTATATGGGACTAGGGTAACTCACTTGGGGAAAGGGAGTACTTATAAAGGGGCTAGGGTAACTCACTTGTGGTCAGGGAGTACTTATAAAGGGGCTAGGGCAACTCACTTGGGGTCAGGGAGTACTTATAAGGGACAAGGGTAACTCACTTGGGGTCAGGGAGTACTTTTATAGGAGCGAAAGTAACTCACTTGGGGTCAGGGAGTACTTATATGGGACTAGGGTAACTCATTTGCGGTCAGAGAGTACTTATATGGGACTGGGGTAACTCACTTGGGGTCAGGAAGTACTTATAAAGGGGCTAGGGTAACTCATTTGGGGTCAGGTAGTACTTATATGGGACTAGGTACCTCACTTGGGGTCAGGGAGTACATCTATAGGAGATAAAGTAACTCACTTGGGGTCAGGGAGTACTTATATGGAACTAGGGTAACTCACTTGGGGTCAGGGAGTACATCTATAGGAGCTAAAGTAACTCACTTGGGGTCAGGGAGTACTTATATGGGACTAGGGTAACTCACTTGGGGTCAGGGAGTACTTATATGGGACTTGGGTACGCCACTTGGGTTCAGGGACTACTTATATGGGACTAGGGTAACTCGCTTTAGGTCAGGGAGTACTTTTATAATACTAGGGTAACTCACTTGGTGGTCAGGGAGTACTTATATGGAACCAGGGTAACCCACTTGGGGTCAGGGAGTACTTATAAAGGGGCTAGGGTAACTCAATTTGGGGTCAGGGAGTACTTATATAGGACTAGGGTAACTCATTTGGGGTCAGGGAGTACTTAAATGGGACTAAGGTAACTCACTTGGGTTCAGGGAGTACTTATATGGGACTAGGGTAACTCGCTTTAGGTCAGGGAGTACTTATATGGTACTAGGGTAACTCACTTGATCGTCAGGGGGTACATATATGGAACCAGGGTAACCCACTTGGGATCAGGGAGTACTTATATAGGAATAGGGTACCATACTTGGGGTCAGGGAGTACTTATAAAGGGGCTAGGGCAACTCACTTGGGGTCAGGGAGTACTTATATGGGACAAGGGTAACTCACTTGTGTTCAGGGAGTACTTTTATAGGAGCGAAAGTAACTCACTTGGGGTCAGGGTGTACTTATATGGGACTAGGGTAACTCATTTGAGGTCAGAGAGTACTTATATGGGACTGGGGTAACTCACTTGGGGTCAGGGAGTACTTATAAAGGGGCTAGGGTAACTCATTTGGGGTCAGGTAGTACTTATATGGGACTAGGTACCTCACTTGGGGTCAGGGAGTACTTATATGGGACTAGGGTAACTCACTTGGGTAAACGGAGTACTTATAAAGGGGCTAGTGTAACTCACTTGTGGGTAGGGAGTACTTATATAGGAGCTAAAGTGACTCACTTGGGGTCAGGGAGTACTTATATGGGACTAGGGTAACTCATTTGGGGTCTGAGAATACTTAAATGGGACTAGGGTAACTCACTTGGGGTCAGGGATTACTTATAAAGGGGCTAGGGTAACTCACTTGGGGTCAGGGAGTACTTATATGGGACTTGGGTACGCCACTTGGGTTCAGGGACTACTTATATGGGACTAGGGTAACTCGCTTTAGGTCAGGGAGTACTTTTATAATACTAGGGTAACTCACTTGGTGGTCAGGGAGTACTTATATGGAACCAGGGTAACCCACTTGGTGTCAGGGAGTACTTATAAAGGGGCTAGGGTAACTCATTTGGGGTCAGGGAGTACTTATATGGGCCTAGGTTAACTCACTTAGGGTCAGCGAGTACTTATAAAGGGGCTAGGGTAACTCATTTGGGGTCAGGCAGTACTTATATGCGACTAGGGTAACTCACTTGGGGTCAGGGAGTACATCTATAGGAGCTAAAGTAACTCACTTGGGGTCAGGGAGTACTTCTATAGGAGCTAAAGTGATTCACTTGGGGTCAGGGAGTACTTATATAGGGGGTAGGGTAACTCATTTGGGGTCAGGGAGTACTTATATGGGACTAGGGTACATCACTTGGGGTCAGGGAGTACTTATATAGGAGCTAAAGTGATTCACTTGGGGTCAGGGAGTACTTATAAAGGGGCTAGTGCAACTCACTTGGGGTCAGGGTGTATTTATAAAAGGGCCAGGGTAACTCACTTGGGGTAGGGAGTACTTATTAGGGACTAGGGTAACTCACTTGGGTTCAGGGATTACTTATATGGAACTAGGGTAACTCGCTTTAGGTCAGGGAGTACTTATATGGTACTAGGGTAACTCACTTGGTCTTCGGGGGGTACATATATGGAACCAGGGTAACCCACTTGGGGTCAGGGAGTACTTATATAGGACTAGGGTACCATACTTGGGGTCAGGGAGTACTTATAAAGGGGCTAGGGCAACTCACTTGGGGTCAGGGAGTACTTATATGGGACTAGGGTAACTCACTTGGGGTCAGGGAGTACTTATATGCGACTAGGGTAACTCACTTGGGGTCAGGGAGTACTTATATGATACTAGGGTAACTCACTTGGGGTCAGGGAGTACTTATATGGGACTAGGGTAACTCACTTCGGGTCAGGGAGTACTTATATAGGGGGTAGGGTAACTCATTTGGGGTCAGGAAGTACTTATATGGGAGCTAAAGTGATTCACTTGGGGTCAGGGAGTACTTATATGGGATTAGGGTAACTCACTAGGGGTCAGGGAGTACTTATAAAGGGGATAGGGTAACTCAATTTGGTGTCAGGGAGTACTTATATAGGACTAGGGTATTATACTTGGGGTCAGGGAGTACTTATATAGGATTAGGGTACCATACTTGGGGTCAGGGAGTACTTATAAAGGGGCTAGGGCAACTCACTTGGGGTCAGGGAGTACTTATAAAAGGGCTAGTGTAACTCACTTGGGGTATTGAGTACTTATATGGGACTAGGGTAACTCTCTTGGGGTCAGGGAGTACTTATATGGGACTAGGGTAACTCGCTTGGGGTCAGGTAGTACTTATATAGGGGGTAGGGTAACTCACTTGGGGTCAGGGAGTACTTATATGGGACTATCATAACTCACTTGGGGTCAGGGAGTACTTCTTTAGGAGCTAAAGTAACTCACTTGGGGTCAGGGAGTACTTATATGGGACTATCATAACTCACTTGGGGTCAGGGAGTACTTCTTTAGGAGCTAAAGTAACTCACTTGGGGTCAGGGAGTACTTATATGGGACTAGGGTAACTCACTTGGGGTCAGGGAGTACTTCTATAGGAGCTAAAGTAACTCACTTGGGGTCAGGGAGTACTTATATGGGACTAGGGTAACTCATTTAGGGCAGGGAGTACTTATATGGGACTAGGGTAACTCATTTAGGGCAGGGAGTACTTATTTGGGACTAGGGTCATTCACTTGGGGTCAGGGCGTACTTATATAGGGGGTAGGGTAACTCACTTGGGGTCAGGGAGTACTTATATGGGACTAGGGTAACTCATTTAGGGCAGGGAGTACTTATTTGGGACTAGGGTCATTCACTTGGAGTCAGGGAGTACTTATATGGGACTAGGGTAACTCACTTGGGGTCAGGGATTACTTATAAAGGGGCTAGGGTAACTCACTTGGGGTCAGGGAGTACTTATATAGGACTTGGGTAACTCACTTGGGTTCAGGGAGTACTTTTATGGGACTAGGGTAACTCGCTTTAGGTCAGGAAGTACTTATATAATACTAGGGTAACTCACTTGGGGTCAGGGAGTACTTATATAGGAGCTAAAGTGATTCACAAGGGTCAGGGAGTACTTATAAGGGACTAGAGTAACTCACTTGGGGTCAGGGAGTACTTATAAAGGGGCTAGGGTTACTCATTTGGGGTCAGGGAGTACTTATATGGGACTAGGGTAACTCACTTGGGGAAAGGGAGTACTTATAAAGGGGCTAGGGTAACTCACTTGTGGTCAGGGAGTACTTATAAAGGGGCTAGGGCAACTCACTTGGGGTCAGGGAGTACTTATAAGGGACAAGGGTAACTCACTTGGGGTCAGGGAGTACTTTTATAGGAGCGAAAGTAACTCACTTGGGGTCAGGGAGTACTTATATGGGACTAGGGTAACTCATTTGCGGTCAGAGAGTACTTATATGGGACTGGGGTAACTCACTTGGGGTCAGGAAGTACTTATAAAGGGGCTAGGGTAACTCATTTGGGGTCAGGTAGTACTTATATGGGACTAGGTACCTCACTTGGGGTCAGGGAGTACATCTATAGGAGATAAAGTAACTCACTTGGGGTCAGGGAGTACTTATATGGAACTAGGGTAACTCACTTGGGGTCAGGGAGTACATCTATAGGAGCTAAAGTAACTCACTTGGGGTCAGGGAGTACTTATATGGGACTAGGGTAACTCACTTGGGGTCAGGGAGTACTTATATGGGACTTGGGTACGCCACTTGGGTTCAGGGACTACTTATATGGGACTAGGGTAACTCGCTTTAGGTCAGGGAGTACTTTTATAATACTAGGGTAACTCACTTGGGGTCAGGGAGTACTTATAAAGGGGCTAGGGTAACTCAATTTGGGGTCAGGGAGTACTTATATAGGACTAGGGTACCATACATGGGGTCAGGGAGTACTTATATAGGACTAGGGTAACTCATTTGGGGTCAGGGAGTACTTAAATGGGACTAAGGTAACTCACTTGGGTTCAGGGAGTACTTATATGGGACTAGGGTAACTCGCTTTAGGTCAGGGAGTACTTATATGGTACTAGGGTAACTCACTTGATCGTCAGGGGGTACATATATGGAACCAGGGTAACCCACTTGGGATCAGGGAGTACTTATATAGGAATAGGGTACCATACTTGGGGTCAGGGAGTACTTATAAAGGGGCTAGGGCAACTCACTTGGGGTCAGGGAGTACTTATATGGGACAAGGGTAACTCACTTGTGTTCAGGGAGTACTTTTATAGGAGCGAAAGTAACTCACTTGGGGTCAGGGTGTACTTATATGGGACTAGGGTAACTCATTTGAGGTCAGAGAGTACTTATATGGGACTGGGGTAACTCACTTGGGGTCAGGGAGTACTTATAAAGGGGCTAGGGTAACTCATTTGGGGTCAGGTAGTACTTATATGGGACTAGGTACCTCACTTGGGGTCAGGGAGTACTTATATGGGACTAGGGTAACTCACTTGGGTAAACGGAGTACTTATAAAGGGGCTAGTGTAACTCACTTGTGGGTAGGGAGTACTTATATAGGAGCTAAAGTGACTCACTTGGGGTCAGGGAGTACTTATATGGGACTAGGGTAACTCATTTGGGGTCTGAGAATACTTAAATGGGACTAGGGTAACTCACTTGGGGTCAGGGATTACTTATAAAGGGGCTAGGGTAACTCACTTGGGGTCAGGGAGTACTTATATGGGACTTGGGTACGCCACTTGGGTTCAGGGACTACTTATATGGGACTAGGGTAACTCGCTTTAGGTCAGGGAGTACTTTTATAATACTAGGGTAACTCACTTGGTGGTCAGGGAGTACTTATATGGAACCAGGGTAACCCACTTGGTGTCAGGGAGTACTTATAAAGGGGCTAGGGTAACTCATTTGGGGTCAGGGAGTACTTATATGGGCCTAGGTTAACTCACTTAGGGTCAGCGAGTACTTATAAAGGGGCTAGGGTAACTCATTTGGGGTCAGGGAGTACATCTATAGGAGCTAAAGTAACTCACTTGGGGTCAGGGAGTACTTATATGGGACTAGGGTAACTCACTTGGGGTCAGGGAGTACTTCTATAGGAGCTAAAGTGATTCACTTGGGGTCAGGGAGTACTTATATAGGGGGTAGGGTAACTCATTTGGGGTCAGGGAGTACTTATATGGGACTAGGGTACATCACTTGGGGTCAGGGAGTACTTATATAGGAGCTAAAGTGATTCACTTGGGGTCAGGGAGTACTTATAAAGGGGCTAGTGCAACTCACTTGGGGTCAGGGTGTATTTATAAAAGGGCCAGGGTAACTCACTTGGGGTAGGGAGTACTTATTAGGGACTAGGGTAACTCACTTGGGTTCAGGGATTACTTATATGGAACTAGGGTAACTCGCTTTAGGTCAGGGAGTACTTATATGGTACTAGGGTAACTCACTTGGTCTTCGGGGGGTACATATATGGAACCAGGGTAACCCACTTGGGGTCAGGGAGTACTTATATAGGACTAGGGTACCATACTTGGGGTCAGGGAGTACTTATAAAGGGGCTAGGGCAACTCACTTGGGGTCAGGGAGTACTTATATGGGACTAGGGTAACTCACTTGGGGTCAGGGAGTACTTATATGCGACTAGGGTAACTCACTTGGGGTCAGGGAGTACTTATATGATACTAGGGTAACTCACTTGGGGTCAGGGAGTACTTATATGGGACTAGGGTAACTCACTTCGGGTCAGGGAGTACTTATATAGGGGGTAGGGTAACTCATTTGGGGTCAGGAAGTACTTATATGGGAGCTAAAGTGATTCACTTGGGGTCAGGGAGTACTTATATGGGATTAGGGTAACTCACTAGGGGTCAGGGAGTACTTATAAAGGGGATAGGGTAACTCAATTTGGTGTCAGGGAGTACTTATATAGGACTAGGGTATTATACTTGGGGTCAGGGAGTACTTATATAGGACTAGGGTACCATACTTGGGGTCAGGGAGTACTTATAAAGGGGCTAGGGCAACTCACTTGGGGTCAGGGAGTACTTATAAAAGGGCTAGTGTAACTCACTTGGGGTATTGAGTACTTATATGGGACTAGGGTAACTCTCTTGGGGTCAGGGAGTACTTATATGGGACTAGGGTAACTCACTTGGGGTCAGGTAGTACTTATATAGGGGGTAGGGTAACTCACTTGGGGTCAGGGAGTACTTATATGGGACTATCATAACTCACTTGGGGTCAGGGAGTACTTCTTTAGGAGCTAAAGTAACTCACTTGGGGTCAGGGAGTACTTATATGGGACTAGGGTAACTCACTTGGGGTCAGGGAGTACTTCTATAGGAGCTAAAGTAACTCACTTGGGGTCAGGGAGTACTTATATGGGACTAGGGTAACTCATTTAGGGCAGGGAGTACTTATATGGGACTAGGGTACCTCACTTGGGGTCAGGGCGTACTTATATAGGGGGTAGGGTAACTCACTTGGGGTCAGGGAGTACTTATATGGGACTAGGGTAACTCATTTAGGGCAGGGAGTACTTATTTGGGACTAGGGTCATTCACTTGGAGTCAGGGAGTACTTATATGGGACTAGGGTAACTCACTTGGGGTCAGGGATTACTTATAAAGGGGCTAGGGTAACTCACTTGGGGTCAGGGAGTACTTATATAGGACTTGGGTAACTCACTTGGGTTCAGGGAGTACTTTTATGGGACTAGGGTAACTCGCTTTAGGTCAGGAAGTACTTATATAATACTAGGGTAACTCACTTGGGGTCAGGGAGTACTTATATAGGAGCTAAAGTGATTCACAAGGGTCAGGGAGTACTTATAAGGGACTAGAGTAACTCACTTGGGGAAAGGGAGTACTTATAAAGGGGCTAGGGTAACTCACTTGTGGTCAGGGAGTACTTATAAAGGGGCTAGGGCAACTCACTTGGGGTCAGGGAGTACTTATAAGGGACAAGGGTAACTCACTTGGGGTCAGGGAGTACTTATATGGGACTAGGGTAACTCACTTGGGGTCAGGGATTACTTATAAAGGGGCTAAGGTAACTCACTTGGGGTCAGGGAGTACTTATAAAGGGGCTAGGGTAACTCACTTGTGGTCAGGGAGTACTTATATAGGAGCTAAAGTGACTCACTTGGGGTCAGGGAGTAATTATATGGGACTAGGGTACATCACTTGGGGTCAGGGAGTACTTATATAGGAGCTAAAGTGATTCACTTGGGGTCAGGGAGTACTTATATGGGACTAGGGTAACTCACTTGGGGTCAGGGAGTACTAATAAAGGGGTTAGGGTAACTCACTTGGGGTCAGGGAGTAATTATATGGGACTTGGGTAACTCACTTGGGTTCAGGGAGTACTTATATGGGACTAGGGTAACTCATTTAGGGCAGGGATTACTTATTTGGGACTAGGGTAACTCACTTGGGGTCAGGGAGTACTTATATAGGGGGTAGGGTAACTCATTTGGGGTCAGGGAGTACTTATATGGGAGCTAAAGTGATTCACTTGGGGTCAGGGAGTACTTATATGGGATTAGGGTAACTCACTAGGGGTCAGGGAGTACTTATAAAGGGGATAGGGTAACTCAATTTGGTGTCAGGGAGTACTTATATAGGACTAGGGTATTATACTTGGGGTCAGGGAGTACTTATATAGGACTAGGGTACCATACTTGGGGTCAGGGAGTACTTATAAAGGGGCTAGGGCAACTCACTTGGGGTCAAGGAGTACTTATAAAAGGGCTAGAGTAACTCACTTGGGGTATTGAGTACTTATATGGGACTAGGGTAACTCTCTTGGGGTCAGGGAGTACTTATATGGGACTAGGGTAACTCACTTGGGGTCAGGTAGTACTTATATAGGGGGTAGGGTAACTCACTTGGGGTCAGGGAGTACTTATATGGGACTATCATAACTCACTTGGGGTCAGGGAGTACTTCTTTAGGAGCTAAAGTAACTCACTTGGGTTCAGGGAGTACTTATATGGGACTAGGGTAACTCACTTGGGGTCAGGGAGTACTTCTATAGGAGCTAAAGTAACTCACTTGGGGTCAGGGAGTACTTATATGGGACTAGGGTAACTCATTTAGGGCAGGGAGTACTTATATGGGACTAGGGTACCTCACTTGGGGTCAGGGCGTACTTATATAGGGGGTAGGGTAACTCACTTGGGGTCAGGGAGTACTTATATGGGACTAGGGTAACTCATTTAGGGCAGGGAGTACTTATTTGGGACTAGGGTCATTCACTTGGAGTCAGGGAGTACTTATATGGGACTAGGGTAACTTACTTGGGGTCAGGGATTACTTATAAAGGGGCTAGGGTAACTCACTTGGGGTCAGGGAGTACTTATATAGGACTTGGGTAACTCACTTGGGTTCAGGGAGTACTTTTATGGGACTAGGGTAACTCGCTTTAGGTCAGGAAGTACTTATATAATACTAGGGTAACTCACTTGGGGTCAGGGAATACTTATATAGGAGCTAAAGTGATTCACAAGGGTCAGGGAGTACTTATAAGGGACTAGAGTAACTCACTTGGGGAAAGGGAGTACTTATAAAGGGGCTAGGGTAACTCACTTGTGGTCAGGGAGTACTTATAAAGGGGCTAGGGCAACTCACTTGGGGTCAGGGAGTACTTATAAGGGACAAGGGTAACTCACTTGTGGTCAGGGAGTACTTATATGGGACTAGGGTAACTCACTTGGGGTCAGGGATTACTTATAAAGGGGCTAAGGTAACTCACTTGGGGTCAGGGAGTACTTATAAAGGGGCTAAGGTAACTCACTTGTGGTCAGGGAGTACTTATATAGGAGCTAAAGTGACTCACTTGGGGTCAGGGAGTAATTATATGGGACTAGGGTACATCACTTGGGGTCAGGGAGTACTTATATAGGAGCTAAAGTGATTCACTTGGGGTCAGGGAGTACTTATATGGGACTAGGGTAACTCACTTGGGGTCAGGGAGTACTAATAAAGGGGCTAGGGTAACTCACTTGGGGTCAGGGAGTAATTATATGGGACTTGGGTAACTCACTTGGGTTCAGGGAGTACTTATATGGGACTAGGGTAACTCATTTAGGGCAGGGATTACTTATTTGGGACTAGGGTAACTCACTTGGGGTCAGGGAGTACTTATATAGGGGGTAGGGTAACTCATTTGGGGTCAGGCAGTACTTATATTGGACTAGGGTAACTCACTTGGGGTCAGGGAGTATTTATAAAAGGGCTAGGGTAACTCACTTGGGGTAGGGAGTACTTATATGGGACTAGGGTAACTCACTTGGGTTCAGGGATTACTTATATGGGACTAGGGTACCTCACTTGGGGTCAGGGCGTACTTATATAGGGGGTAGGGTAACTCACTTGGGGTCAGGGAGTACTTATATGGGACTAGGGTAACTCATTTAGGGCAGGGAGTACTTATTTGGGACTAGGGTCATTCACTTGGAGTCAGGGAGTACTTATAAGGGACTAGGGTAACTCACTTGGGGTCAGGGATTACTTATAAAGGGGCTAGGGTAACTCACTTGGGGTCAGGGAGTACTTATATAGGACTTGGGTAACTCACTTGGGTTCAGGGAGTACTTTTATGGGACTAGGGTAACTCGCTTTAGGTCAGGAAGTACTTATATAATACTAGGGTAACTCACTTGGGGTCAGGGAGTACTTATATAGGAGCTAAAGTGATTCACAAGGGTCAGGGAGTACTTATAAGGGACTAGAGTAACTCACTTGGGGTCAGGGAGTACTTATAAAGGAGCTAGGGTTACTCATTTGGGGTCAGGGAGTACTTATATGGGACTAGGGTAACTCACTTGGGGAAAGGGAGTACTTATAAAGGGATTAGGGTAACTCACTTGTGGTCAGGGAGTACTTATAAAGGGTCTAGGGCAACTCAAATTGGGGTCAGGGAGTACTTATATGGGACAAGGGTAACTCACTTGGGGTCAGGGAGTACTTTTATAGGAGCGAAAGTAACTCACTTGGGGTCAGGGAGTACTTATATGGGACTAGGGTAACTCATTTGCGGTCAGAGAGTACTTATATGGGACTGGGGTAACTCACTTGGGGTCAGGGAGTACTTATAAAGGGGCTAGGGTAACTCATTTGGGGTCAGGTAGTACTTATATGGGACTAGGTACCTCACTTGGGGTCAGGGAGTACATCTATAGGAGATAAAGTAACTCACTTGGGGTCAGGGAGTACTTATATGGAACTAGGGTAACTCACTTGGGGTCAGGGAGTACATCTATAGGAGCTAAAGTAACTCACTTGGGGTCAGGGAGTACTTATATGGGACTAGGGTAACTCACTTGGGGTCAGGGAGTACTTATATGGGACTTGGGTACGCCACTTGGGTTCAGGGACTACTTATATGGGACTAGGGTAACTCGCTTTAGGTCAGGGAGTACTTTTATAATACTAGGGTAACTCACTTGGTGGTCAGGGAGTACTTATATGGAACCAGGGTAACCCACTTGGGGTCAGGGAGTACTTATAAAGGGGCTAGGGTAACTCAATTTGGGGTCAGGGAGTACTTATATAGGACTAGGGTACCATACATGGGGTCAGGGAGTACTTATATGGGACTAGGGTAACTCATTTGGGGTCAGGGAGTACTTAAATGGGACTAGGGTAACTCACTTGGGTTCAGGGAGTACTTATATGGGACTAGGGTAACTCGCTTTAGGTCAGGGAGTACTTATATGGTACTAGGGTAACTCACTTGATCGTCAGGGGGTACATATATGGAACCAGGGTAACCCACTTGGGATCAGGGAGTACTTATATAGGAATAGGGTACCATACTTGGGGTCAGGGAGTACTTATAAAGGGGCTAGGGCAACTCACTTGGGGTCAGGGAGTACTTATATGGGACAAGGGTAACTCACTTGGGGTCAGGGAGTACTTTTATAGGAGCGAAAGTAACTCACTTGGGGTCAGGGTGTACTTATATGGGACTAGGGTAACTCATTTGAGGTCAGAGAGTACTTATATGGGACTGGGGTAACTCACTTGGGGTCAGGGAGTACTTATAAAGGGGCTAGTGTAACTCATTTGGGGTCAGGTAGTACTTATATGGGACTAGGTACCTCACTTGGGGTCAGGGAGTACTTATATGGGACTAGGGTAACTCACTTGGGTAAACGGAGTACCTATAAAGGGGCTAGTGTAACTCACTTGTGGGTAGGGAGTACTTATATAGGAGCTAAAGTGACTCACTTGGGGTCAGGGAGTACTTATATGGGACTAGGGTAACTCATTTGGGGTCTGAGAATACTTAAATGGGACTAGGGTAACTCACTTGGGGTCAGGGATTACTTATAAAGGGGCTAGGGTAACTCACTTGGGGTCAGGGAGTACTTATATGGGACTTGGGTACGCCACTTGGGTTCAGGGACTACTTATATGGGACTAGGTTAACTCGCTTTAGGTCAGGGAGTACTTTTATAATACTAGGGTAACTCACTTGGTGGTCAGGGAGTACTTATATGGAACCAGGGTAACCCACTTGGTGTCAGGGAGTACTTATAAAGGGGCTAGGGTAACTCATTTGGGGTCAGGGAGTACTTATATGGGCCTAGGTTAACTCACTTAGGGTCAGCGAGTACTTATAAAGGGGCTAGGGTAACTCATTTGGGGTCAGGCAGTACTTATATGCGACTAGGGTAACTCACTTGGGGTCAGGGAGTACATCTATAGGAGCTAAAGTAACTCACTTGGGGTCAGGGAGTACTTATATGGGACTAGGGTAACTCACTTGGGGTCAGGGAGTACTTCTATAGGAGCTAAAGTGATTCACTTGGGGTCAGGGAGTACTTATATAGGGGGTAGGGTAACTCATTTGGGGTCAGGGAGTACTTATATGGGACTAGGGTACATCACTTGGGGTCAGGGAGTACTTATATAGGAGCTAAAGTGATTCACTTGGGGTCAGGGAGTACTTATAAAGGGGCTAGTGCAACTCACTTGGGGTCAGGGTGTATTTATAAAAGGGCCAGGGTAACTCACTTGGGGTAGGGAGTACTTATTAGGGACTAGGGTAACTCACTTGGGTTCAGGGATTACTTATATGGAACTAGGGTAACTCGCTTTAGGTCAGGGAGTACTTATATGGTACTAGGGTAACTCACTTGGTCTTCGGGGGGTACATATATGGAACCAGGGTAACCCACTTGGGGTCAGGGAGTACTTATATAGGACTAGGGTACCATACTTGGGGTCAGGGAGTACTTATAAAGGGGCTAGGGCAACTCACTTGGGGTCAGGGAGTACTTATATGGGACTAGGGTAACTCACTTGGGGTCAGGGAGCACTTATATGCGACTAGGGTAACTCACTTGGGGTCAGGGAGTACTTATATGATACTAGGGTAACTCACTTGGGGTCAGGGAGTACTTATATGGGACTAGGGTAACTCACTTGGGGTCAGGGAGTACTTATATAGGGGGTAGGTTAACTCATTTGGGGTCAGGGAGTACTTATATGGGAGCTAAAGTGATTCACTTGGGGTCAGGGAGTACTTATATGGGATTAGGGTAACTCACTAGGGGTCAGGGAGTACTTATAAAGGGGATAGGGTAACTCAATTTGGTGTCAGGGAGTACTTATATAGGACTAGGGTATTATACTTGGGGTCAGGGAGTACTTATATAGGACTAGGGTACCATACTTGGGGTCAGGGAGTACTTATAAAGGGGCTAGGGCAACTCACTTGGGGTCAGGGAGTACTTATAAAAGGGCTAGAGTAACTCACTTGGGGTATTGAGTACTTATATGGGACTAGGGTAACTCACTTGGGTTCAGGGAGTACTTATATGGGACTAGGGTAACTCGCTTTAGGTCAGGGAGTACTTATATGGGACTAGGGTAACTCGCTTTAGGTCAGGAAGTACTTATATAATACTAGGGTAACTCACTTGGGGTCAGGGAGTACTTATATAGGAGCTAAAGTGATTCACAAGGGTCAGGGAGTACTTATATGGGACTAGAGTAACTCACTTGGGGTCAGGGAGTACTTATAAAGGGGCTAGGGTTACTCATTTGGGGTCAGGGAGTACTTATATGGGACTAGGGTAACTCACTTGGGGAAAGGGAGTACTTATAAAGGGGCTAGGGTAACTCACTTGGGGAAAGGGAGTACTTATAAAGGGGCTAGGGTACCTCACTTGTGGTCAGGGAGTACTTATAAAGGGGCTAGGGCAACTCACTTGGGGTCAGGGAGTACTTATAAGGGACAAGGGTAACTCACTTGTGGTCAGGGAGTACTTATAAAGGGGCTAAGGTAACTCACTTGTGGCCAGGGAGTTCTTATATAGGATCTAAAGTGACTCACTTGGGGTCAGGGAGTACTTATATGGGACTAGGGTAACTCATTTGGGGTCAGGGAGTACTTAAATGGGACTAGGGTAACTCACTTGGGGTCAGGGATTACTTATAAAGGGGCTAAGGTAACCCACTTGGGGTCAGGGAGTACTTATAAAGGGGCTAGGGTAACTCACTTGTGGTCAGGGAGTACTTATATAGGAGCTAAAGTGACTCACTTGGGGTCAGGGAGTAATTATATGGGACTAGGGTACATCACTTGGGGTCAGGGAGTACTTATATAGGAGCTAAAGTGATTCACTTGGGGTCAGGGAGTACTTATATGGGACTAGGGTAACTCACTTGGGGTCAGGGAGTACTAATAAAGGGGCTAGGGTAACTCACTTGGGGTCAGGGAGTACTAATAAAGGGGCTAGGGTAACTCACTTGGGGTCAGGGAGTAATTATATGGGACTTGGGTAACTCACTTGGGTTCAGGGAGTACTTATATGGGACTAGGGTAACTCATTTAGGGCAGGGATTACTTATTTGGGACTAGGGTAACTCACTTGGGGTCAGGGAGTACTTATATAGGGGGTAGGGTAACTCATTTGGGGTCAGGCAGTACTTATATTGGACTAGGGTAACTCACTTGGGGTCAGGGATTATTTATAGAAGGGCTAGGGTAACTCACTTGGGGTAGGGAGTACTTATATGGGACTAGGGTAACTCACTTGGGTTCAGGGATTACTTCTATGGGACTAGGGTAACTCACTTGGGGTCAGGGAGTACTTCTATAGGAGCTAAAGTAACTCACTTCGGGTCAGGGAGTACTTATATGGGACTAGGGTAACTCATTTAGGGCAGGGAGTACTTATAAAGGGGCTAGGGTAACTCAATTTGGGGTCAGGGAGTACTTATATAGGACTAGGGTACCATACTTGGGGTCAGGGAGTACTTATAAAGGGGCTAGGGCAACTCACTTGGGGTCAGGGAGTACTTATAAAAGGGCTAGGGTAACTCACTTGGGGTATTGAGTACTTATATGGGACTAGGGTAACTCACTTGGGTTCAGGGAGTACTTATATGGGACTAGGGTAACTCGCTTTAGGTCAGGGAGTACTTATATGGTACTAGGGTAACTTACTTGGTCGTCAGGGGGTACATATATGGAACCAGGGTAACCCACTTGGGGTCAGGGAGTACTTAAAAGGGGCTAGGGTAACTCACTTGGGGTCAGGGAGTACTTATATGGGACTAGGATAACTCTCTTGGGGTCAGGGAGTACTTATATGGGACTAGGGTAACTCACTTGGGGTCAGGTAGTACTTATATAGGGGGTAGGGTAACTCACTTGGGGTCAGGGAGTACTTATATGGGACTATCATAACTCACTTGGGGTCAGGGAGTACTTCTTTAGGAGCTAAAGTAACTCACTTGGGGTCAGGGAGTACTTATATGGGACTAGGGTAACTCACTTGGGGGCAGGGAGTACTTATATGGGACTAGGGTAACTCACTTGGGGTCAGGTAGTACTTATATAGGGGGTAGGGTAACTCACTTGGGGTCAGAGAGTACTTATATGGGACTAGGGTAACTCACTTGGGGTCAGGGAGTACTTATATGCGACTAGGGTAACTCACTTAGGGTCACGGAGTACTTATATAGGACTAGGGTAACTCACTTGGGGTCAGGGAGTACTTCTATAGGAGCTAAAGTAACTCACTTGGGGTCAGGGAGTACTTATATGGGACTAGGGTAACTCATTTAGGGCAGGGAGTACTTATATGGGACTAGGGTACCTCACTTGGGGTCAGGGCGTACTTATATAGGGGGTAGGGTAACTCACTTGGGGTCAGGGAGTACTTATATGGGACTAGGGTAACTCATTTAGGGCAGGGAGTACTTATTTGGGACTAGGGTCATTCACTTGGAGTCAGGGAGTACTTATAAGGGACTAGGGTAACTCACTTGGGGTCAGGGATTACTTATAAAGGGGCTAGGGTAACTCACTTGGGGTCAGGGAGTACTTATATAGGACTTGGGTAACTCACTTGGGTTCAGGGAGTACTTTTATGGGACTAGGGTAACTCGCTTTAGGTCAGGAAGTACTTATATAATACTAGGGTAACTCACTTGGGGTCAGGGAGTACTTATATAGGAGCTAAAGTGATTCACAAGGGTCAGGGAGTACTTATAAGGGACTAGAGTAACTCACTTGGGGTCAGGGAGTACTTATAAAGGAGCTAGGGTTACTCATTTGGGGTCAGGGAGTACTTATATGGGACTAGGGTAACTCACTTGGGGAAAGGGAGTACTTATAAAGGGATTAGGGTAACTCACTTGTGGTCAGGGAGTACTTATAAAGGGTCTAGGGCAACTCACTTGGGGTCAGGGAGTACTTATATGGGACAAGGGTAACTCACTTGGGGTCAGGGAGTACTTTTATAGGAGCGAAAGTAACTCACTTGGGGTCAGGGAGTACTTATATGGGACTAGGGTAACTCGTTTGCGGTCAGAGAGTACTTATATGGGACTGGGGTAACTCACTTGGGGTCAGGGAGTACTTATAAAGGGGCTAGGGTAACTCATTTGGGGTCAGGTAGTACTTATATGGGACTAGGTACCTCACTTGGGGTCAGGGAGTACATCTATAGGAGATAAAGTAACTCACTTGGGGTCAGGGAGTACTTATATGCAACTAGGGTAACTCACTTGGGGTCAGGGAGTACATCTATAGGAGCTAAAGTAACTCACTTGGGGTCAGGGAGTACTTATATGGGACTAGGGTAACTCACTTGGGGTCAGGGAGTACTTATATGGGACTTGGGTACGCCACTTGGGTTCAGGGACTACTTATATGGGACTAGGGTAACTCGCTTTAGGTCAGGGAGTACTTTTATAATACTAGGGTAACTCACTTGGTGGTCAGGGAGTACTTATATGGAACCAGGGTAACCCACTTGGGGTCAGGGAGTACTTATAAAGGGGCTAGGGTAACTCAATTTGGGGTCAGGGAGTACTTATATAGGACTAGGGTACCATACATGGGGTCAGGGAGTACTTATATGGGACTAGGGTAACTCATTTGGGGTCAGGGAGTACTTAAATGGGACTAGGGTAACTCACTTGGGTTCAGGGAGTACTTATATGGGACTAGGGTAACTCGCTTTAGGTCAGGGAGTACTTATATGGTACTAGGGTAACTCACTTGATCGTCAGGGGGTACATATATGGAACCAGGGTAACCCACTTGGGATCAGGGAGTACTTATATAGGAATAGGGTACCATACTTGGGGTCAGGGAGTACTTATAAAGGGGCTAGGGCAACTCACTTGGGGTCAGGGAGTACTTATATGGGACAAGGGTAACTCACTTGGGGTCAGGGAGTACTTTTATAGGAGCGAAAGTAACTCACTTGGGGTCAGGGTGTACTTATATGGGACTAGGGTAACTCATTTGAGGTCAGAGAGTACTTATATGGGACTGGGGTAACTCACTTGGGGTCAGGGAGTACTTATAAAGTGGCTAGGGTAACTCATTTGGGGTCAGGTAGTACTTATATGGGACTAGGTACCTCACTTGGGGTCAGGGAGTACTTATATGGGACTAGGGTAACTCACTTGGGTAAACGGAGTACTTATAAAGGGGCTAGTGTAACTCACTTGTGGGTAGGGAGTACTTATATAGGAGCTAAAGTGACTCACTTGGGGTCAGGGAGTACTTATATGGGACTAGGGTAACTCATTTGGGGTCTGAGAATACTTAAATGGGACTAGGGTAACTCACTTGGGGTCAGGGATTACTTATAAAGGGGCTAGGGTAACTCACTTGGGGTCAGGGAGTACTTATATGGGACTTGGGTACGCCACTTGGGTTCAGGGACTACTTATATGGGACTAGGGTAACTCGCTTTAGGTCAGGGAGTACTTTTATAATACTAGGGTAACTCACTTGGTGGTCAGGGAGTACTTATATGGAACCAGGGTAACCCACTTGGTGTCAGGGAGTACTTATAAAGGGGCTAGGGTAACTCATTTGGGGTCAGGGAGTACTTATATGGGCCTAGGTTAACTCACTTGGGGTCAGGGAGTACATCTATAGGAGCTAAAGTAACTCACTTGGGGTCAGGGAGTACTTATATGGGACTTGGGTACGCCACTTGGGTTCAGGGACTACTTATATGGGACTAGGTTAACTCGCTTTAGGTCAGGGAGTACTTTTATAATACTAGGGTAACTCACTTGGTGGTCAGGGAGTACTTATATGGAACCAGGGTAACCCACTTGGTGTCAGGGAGTACTTATAAAGGGGCTAGGGTAACTCATTTGGGGTCAGGGAGTACTTATATGGGCCTAGGTTAACTCACTTAGGGTCAGCGAGTACTTATAAAGGGGCTAGGGTAACTCATTTGGGGTCAGGCAGTACTTATATGCGACTAGGGTAACTCACTTGGGGTCAGGGAGTACATCTATAGGAGCTAAAGTAACTCACTTGGGGTCAGGGAGTACTTATATGGGACTAGGGTAACTCACTTGGGGTCAGGGAGTACTTCTATAGGAGCTAAAGTGATTCACTTGGGGTCAGGGAGTACTTATATAGGGGGTAGGGTAACTCATTTGGGGTCAGGGAGTACTTATATGGGACTAGGGTACATCACTTGGGGTCAGGGAGTACTTATATAGGAGCTAAAGTGATTCACTTGGGGTCAGGGAGTACTTATAAAGGGGCTAGTGCAACTCACTTGGGGTCAGGGTGTATTTATAAAAGGGCCAGGGTAACTCACTTGGGGTAGGGAGTACTTATTAGGGACTAGGGTAACTCACTTGGGTTCAGGGATTACTTATATGGAACTAGGGTAACTCGCTTTAGGTCAGGGAGTACTTATATGGTACTAGGGTAACTCACTTGGTCTTCGGGGGGTACATATATGGAACCAGGGTAACCCACTTGGGGTCAGGGAGTACTTATATAGGACTAGGGTACCATACTTGGGGTCAGGGAGTACTTATAAAGGGGCTAGGGCAACTCACTTGGGGTCAGGGAGTACTTATATGGGACTAGGGTAACTCACTTGGGGTCAGGGAGCACTTATATGCGACTAGGGTAACTCACTTGGGGTCAGGGAGTACTTATATGATACTAGGGTAACTCACTTGGGGTCAGGGAGTACTTATATGGGACTAGGGTAACTCACTTGGGGTCAGGGAGTACTTATATAGGGGGTAGGGTAACTCATTTGGGGTCAGGGAGTACTTATATGGGAGCTAAAGTGATTCACTTGGGGTCAGGGAGTACTTATATGGGATTAGGGTAACTCACTAGGGGTCAGGGAGTACTTATAAAGGGGATAGGGTAACTCAATTTGGTGTCAGGGAGTACTTATATAGGACTAGGGTATTATACTTGGGGTCAGGGAGTACTTATATAGGACTAGGGTACCATACTTGGGGTCAGGGAGTACTTATAAAGGGGCTAGGGCAACTCACTTGGGGTCAGGGAGTACTTATAAAAGGGCTAGAGTAACTCACTTGGGGTATTGAGTACTTATATGGGACTAGGGTAACTCACTTGGGTTCAGGGAGTACTTATATGGGACTAGGGTAACTCGCTTTAGGTCAGGGAGTACTTATATGGGACTAGGGTAACTCGCTTTAGGTCAGGAAGTACTTATATAATACTAGGGTAACTCACTTGGGGTCAGGGAGTACTTATATAGGAGCTAAAGTGATTCACAAGGGTCAGGGAGTACTTATATGGGACTAGAGTAACTCACTTGGGGTCAGGGAGTACTTATAAAGGGGGTAGGGTTACTCATTTGGGGTCAGGGAGTACTTATATGGGACTAGGGTAACTCACTTGGGGAAAGGGAGTACTTATAAAGGGGCTAGGGTAACTCACTTGGGGAAAGGGAGTACTTATAAAGGGGCTAGGGTACCTCACTTGTGGTCAGGGAGTACTTATAAAGGGGCTAGGGCAACTCACTTGGGGTCAGGGAGTACTTATAAGGGACAAGGGTAACTCACTTGTGGTCAGGGAGTACTTATAAAGGGGCTAAGGTAACTCACTTGTGGCCAGGGAGTACTTATATAGGATCTAAAGTGACTCACTTGGGGTCAGGGAGTACTTATATGGGACTAGGGTAACTCATTTGGGGTCAGGGAGTACTTAAATGGGACTAGGGTAACTCACTTGGGGTCAGGGATTACTTATAAAGGGGCTAAGGTAACCCACTTGGGGTCAGGGAGTACTTATAAAGGGGCTAGGGTAACTCACTTGTGGTCAGGGAGTACTTATATAGGAGCTAAAGTGACTCACTTGGGGTCAGGGAGTAATTATATGGGACTAGGGTACATCACTTGGGGTCAGGGAGTAATTATATGGGACTAGGGTACATCACTTGGGGTCAGGGAGTACTTATATAGGAGCTAAAGTGATTCACTTGGGGTCAGGGAGTACTTATATGGGACTAGGGTAACTCACTTGGGGTCAGGGAGTACTAATAAAGGGGCTAGGGTAACTCACTTGGGGTCAGGGAGTAATTATATGGGACTTGGGTAACTCACTTGGGTTCAGGGAGTACTTATATGGGACTAGGGTAACTCATTTAGGGCAGGGATTACTTATTTGGGACTAGGGTAACTCACTTGGGGTCAGGGAGTACTTATATAGGGGGTAGGGTAACTCATTTGGGGTCAGGCAGTACTTATATTGGACTAGGGTAACTCACTTGGGGTCAGGGATTATTTATAGAAGGGCTAGGGTAACTCACTTGGGGTAGGGAGTACTTATATGGGACTAGGGTAACTCACTTGGGTTCAGGGATTACTTCTATGGGACTAGGGTAACTCACTTGGGGTCAGGGAGTACTTCTATAGGAGCTAAAGTAACTCACTTCGGGTCAGGGAGTACTTATATGGGACTAGGGTAACTCATTTAGGGCAGGGAGTACTTATAAAGGGGCTAGGGTAACTCAATTTGGGGTCAGGGAGTACTTATATAGGACTAGGGTACCATACTTGGGGTCAGGGAGTACTTATAAAGGGGCTAGGGCAACTCACTTGGGGTCAGGGAGTACTTATAAAAGGGCTAGGGTAACTCACTTGGGGTATTGAGTACTTATATGGGACTAGGGTAACTCACTTGGGTTCAGGGAGTACTTATATGGGACTAGGGTAACTCGCTTTAGGTCAGGGAGTACTTATATGGTACTAGGGTAACTTACTTGGTCGTCAGGGGGTACATATATGGAACCAGGGTAACCCACTTGGGGTCAGGGAGTACTTATAAAGGGGCTAGGGTAACTCACTTGGGGTCAGGGAGTACTTATATGGGACTAGGATAACTCTCTTGGGGTCAGGGAGTACTTATATGGGACTAGGGTAACTCACTTGGGGTCAGGTAGTACTTATATAGGGGGTAGGGTAACTCACTTGGGGTCAGGGAGTACTTATATGGGACTATCATAACTCACTTGGGGTCAGGGAGTACTTCTTTAGGAGCTAAAGTAACTCACTTGGGGTCAGGGAGTACTTATATGGGACTAGGGTAACTCACTTGGGGGCAGGGAGTACTTATATGGGACTAGGGTAACTCACTTGGGGTCAGGTAGTACTTATATAGGGGGTAGGGTAACTCACTTGGGGTCAGAGAGTACTTATATGGGACTAGGGTAACTCACTTGGGGTCAGGGAGTACTTATATGCGACTAGGGTAACTCACTTAGGGTCACGGAGTACTTATATAGGACTAGGGTAACTCACTTGGGGTCAGGGAGTACTTCTATAGGAGCTAAAGTAACTCACTTGGGGTCAGGGAGTACTTATATGGGACTAGGGTAACTCATTTAGGGCAGGGAGTACTTATATGGGACTAGGGTACCTCACTTGGGGTCAGGGCGTACTTATATAGGGGGTAGGGTAACTCACTTGGGGTCAGGGAGTACTTATATGGGACTAGGGTAACTCATTTAGGGCAGGGAGTACTTATTTGGGACTAGGGTCATTCACTTGGAGTCAGGGAGTACTTATAAGGGACTAGGGTAACTCACTTGGGGTCAGGGATTACTTATAAAGGGGCTAGGGTAACTCACTTGGGGTCAGGGAGTACTTATATAGGACTTGGGTAACTCACTTGGGTTCAGGGAGTACTTTTATGGGACTAGGGTAACTCGCTTTAGGTCAGGAAGTACTTATATAATACTAGGGTAACTCACTTGGGGTCAGGGAGTACTTATATAGGAGCTAAAGTGATTCACAAGGGTCAGGGAGTACTTATAAGGGACTAGAGTAACTCACTTGGGGTCAGGGAGTACTTATAAAGGAGCTAGGGTTACTCATTTGGGGTCAGGGAGTACTTATATGGGACTAGGGTAACTCACTTGGGGAAAGGGAGTACTTATAAAGGGATTAGGGTAACTCACTTGTGGTCAGGGAGTACTTATAAAGGGTCTAGGGCAACTCACTTGGGGTCAGGGAGTACTTATATGGGACAAGGGTAACTCACTTGGGGTCAGGGAGTACTTTTATAGGAGCGAAAGTAACTCACTTGGGGTCAGGGAGTACTTATATGGGACTAGGGTAACTCATTTGCGGTCAGAGAGTACTTATATGGGACTGGGGTAACTCACTTGGGGTCAGGGAGTACTTATAAAGGGGCTAGGGTAACTCATTTGGGGTCAGGTAGTACTTATATGGGACTAGGTACCTCACTTGGGGTCAGGGAGTACATCTATAGGAGATAAAGTAACTCACTTGGGGTCAGGGAGTACTTATATGGAACTAGGGTAACTCACTTGGGGTCAGGGAGTACATCTATAGGAGCTAAAGTAACTCACTTGGGGTCAGGGAGTACTTATATGGGACTAGGGTAACTCACTTGGGGTCAGGGAGTACTTATATGGGACTTGGGTACGCCACTTGGGTTCAGGGACTACTTATATGGGACTAGGGTAACTCGCTTTAGGTCAGGGAGTACTTTTATAATACTAGGGTAACTCACTTGGTGGTCAGGGAGTACTTATATGGAACCAGGGTAACCCACTTGGGGTCAGGGAGTACTTATAAAGGGGCTAGGGTAACTCAATTTGGGGTCAGGGAGTACTTATATAGGACTAGGGTACCATACATGGGGTCAGGGAGTACTTATATGGGACTAGGGTAACTCATTTGGGGTCAGGGAGTACTTAAATGGGACTAGGGTAACTCACTTGGGTTCAGGGAGTACTTATATGGGACTAGGGTAACTCGCTTTAGGTCAGGGAGTACTTATATGGTACTAGGGTAACTCACTTGATCGTCAGGGGGTACATATATGGAACCAGGGTAACCCACTTGGGATCAGGGAGTACTTATATAGGAATAGGGTACCATACTTGGGGTCAGGGAGTACTTATAAAGGGGCTAGGGCAACTCACTTGGGGTCAGGGAGTACTTATATGGGACAAGGGTAACTCACTTGGGGTCAGGGAGTACTTTTATAGGAGCGAAAGTAACTCACTTGGGGTCAGGGTGTACTTATATGGGACTAGGGTAACTCATTTGAGGTCAGAGAGTACTTATATGGGACTGGGGTAACTCACTTGGGGTCAGGGAGTACTTATAAAGTGGCTAGGGTAACTCAATTGGGGTCAGGTAGTACTTATATGGGACTAGGTACCTCACTTGGGGTCAGGGAGTACTTATATGGGACTAGGGTAACTCACTTGGGTAAACGGAGTACTTATAAAGGGGCTAGTGTAACTCACTTGTGGGTAGGGAGTACTTATATAGGAGCTAAAGTGACTCACTTGGGGTCAGGGAGTACTTATATGGGACTAGGGTAACTCATTTGGGGTCTGAGAATACTTAAATGGGACTAGGGTAACTCACTTGGGGTCAGGGATTACTTATAAAGGGGCTAGGGTAACTCACTTGGGGTCAGGGAGTACTTATATGGGACTTGGGTACGCCACTTGTGTTCAGGGACTACTTATATGGGACTAGGGTAACTCGCTTTAGGTCAGGGAGTACTTTTATAATACTAGGGTAACTCACTTGGTGGTCAGGGAGTACTTATATGGAACCAGGGTAACCCACTTGGTGTCAGGGAGTACTTATAAAGGGGCTAGGGTAACTCATTTGGGGTCAGGGAGTACTTATATGGGCCTAGGTTAACTCACTTGGGGTCAGGGAGTACATCTATAGGAGCTAAAGTAACTCACTTGGGGTCAGGGAGTACTTATATGGGACTAGGGTAACTCACTTGGGGTCAGGGAGTACTTCTATAGGAGCTAAAGTGATTCACTTGGGGTCAGGGAGTACTTATATAGGGGGTAGGGTAACTCATTTGGGGTCAGGGAGTAATTATATGGGACTAGGGTACATCACTTGGGGTCAGGGAGTACTTATATAGGAGCTAAAGTGATTCACTTGGGGTCAGGGAGTACTTATAAAGGGGCTAGTGCAACTCACTTGGGGTCAGGGTGTATTTATAAAAGGGCCAGGGTAACTCACTTGGGGTAGGGAGTACTTATTAGGGACTAGGGTAACTCACTTGGGTTCAGGGATTACTTATATGGAACTAGGGTAACTCGCTTTAGGTCAGGGAGTACTTATATGGTACTAGGGTAACTCACTTGGTCTTCGGGGGGTACATATATGGAACCAGGGTAACCCACTTGGGGTCAGGGAGTACTTATATAGGACTAGGGTACCATACTTGGGGTCAGGGAGTACTTATAAAGGGGCTAGGGCAACTCACTTGGGGTCAGGGAGTACTTATATGGGACTAGGGTAACTCACTTGGGGTCAGGGAGTACTTATATGCGACTAGGGTAACTCACTTGGGGTCAGGGAGTACTTATATGATACTAGGGTAACTCACTTGGGGTCAGGGAGTACTTATATGGGACTAGGGTAACTCACTTGGGGTCAGGGAGTACTTATATAGGGGGTAGGGTAACTCATTTGGGGTCAGGGAGTACTTATATGGGAGCTAAAGTGATTCACTTGGGGTCAGGGAGTACTTATATGGGATTAGGGTAACTCACTAGGGGTCAGGGAGTACTTATAAAGGGGATAGGGTAACTCAATTTGGTGTCAGGGAGTACTTATATAGGACTAGGGTATTATACTTGGGGTCAGGGAGTACTTATATAGGACTAGGGTACCATACTTGGGGTCAGGGAGTACTTATAAAGGGGCTAGGGCAACTCACTTGGGGTCAGGGAGTACTTATAAAAGGGCTAGAGTAACTCACTTGGGGTATTGAGTACTTATATGGGACTAGGGTAACTCACTTGGGTTCAGGGAGTTCTTATATGGGACTAGGGTAACTCGCTTTAGGTCAGGGAGTACTTATATGGTACTAGGGTAACTTACTTGGTCGTCAGGGGGTACATATATGGAACCAGGGTAACCCACTTGGGGTCAGGGAGTACTTATAAAGGGGCTAGGGTAACTCACTTGGGGTCAGGGAGTACTTATATGGGACTAGGGTAACTCTCTTGGGGTCAGGGAGTACTTATATGGGACTAGGGTAACTCACTTGGGGTCTGGTAGTACTTATATAGGGGGTAGGGTAACTCACTTGGGGTCAGGGAGTACTTATATGCGACTAGGGTAACTCACTTAGGGTCACGGAGTACTTATATAGGACTAGGGTAACTCACTTGGGGTCAGGGAGTACTTCTTTAGGAGCTAAAGTAACTCACTTGGGGTCAGGGAGTACTTATATGGGACTAGGGTAACTCACTTGGGGTCAGGGAGTACTTATATGGGTCTAGGGTAACTCACTTGGGGTCAGGTAGTACTTATATAGGGGGTAGGGTAACTCACTTGGGGTCAGGGAGTACTTATATGGGACTAGGGTAACTCACTTGGGGTCAGGGAGTACTTATATGTGACTAGGGTAACTCACTTAGGGTCACGGAGTACTTATATAGGACTAGGGTAACTCACTTGGGGTCAGGGAGTACTTCTATAGGAGCTAAAGTAACTCACTTGGGGTCAGGGAGTACTTATATAGGGGGTAGGGTAACTCATTTGGGGTCAGGGAGTACTTATATGGGACTAGGGTACATCACTTGGGGTCAGGGAGTACTTATATAGGAGCTAAAGTGATTCACTTGGGGTCAGGGAGTACTTATATGGGACTAGGGTAACTCACTAGTGGTCAGGGAGTACTTATAAAGGGGATAGGGTAACTCAATTTGGTGTCAGGGAGTACTTATATAGGACTAGGGTACCATAATTGGGGTCAGGGAGTACTTATATAGGACTAGGGTGTCATACTTGGGGTCAGGGAGTACTTATAAAGGGGCTAGGGCAACTCACTTGGGGTCAGGGAGTACTTATATGATACTAGGGTAACTCACTTGGGGTCAGGGAGTACTTATATGCGACTAGGGTAACTCACTTGGGGTCAGGGAGTACTTATATGATACTAGGGTAACTCACTTGGGGTCAGGGAGTACTTATATACTACAAGGGTAACTCACTTATGGTCACGGAGTACGTATATGGAACTAGGGTAACTCACTTGGGGTCAGGGAGTACATCTATAGGAGCTAAAGTAACTCACTTGGGGTCAGGGAGTACTTATATGGGACTAGGGTAACTCACTTGGGGTCAGGGAGTACTTCTATAGGAGCTAAAGTGATTCACTTGGGGTCAGGGGGTACTTATATAGGGGGTAGGGTAAATCATTTGGGGTCAGGGATTACTTATATGGGACTAGGGTAACTCGCTGTAGGTCAGGGAGTACTTATATGGTACTAGGGTAACTCACTTGGTCGTCAGGGGGTACATATATGGAACCAGGGTAACCCACTTGGGGTCAGGGAGTACTTATAAAGGGGCTAGGGTAACTCAATTTGGGGTCAGGGAGTACTTATATAGGACTAGGGTACCATACTTGGGGTCAGGGAGTACTTATAAAGGGGCTAGGGCAACTCACTTGGGGTCAGGGAGTACTTATAAAAGGGCTAGGGTAACTCACTTGGGATAGGGAGTACTTATATGGGACTAGGGTAACTCACTTGGGTTCAGGGAGTACTTATGTGGGACTAGGGTAACTCGCTTTAGGTCAGGGAGTACTTATATGACACTAGGGTAACTCACTTGGGTTCAGGGAGTACTTATGTGGGACTAGGGTAACTCGCTTTAGGTCAGGGAGTACTTATATGACACTAGGGTAACTCACTTGGGGTCAGGGAGTACTTCTATAGGAGCTAAAGTGATTCACTTGGGGTCAGGGAGTACTTATAAAGGGGATAGGGTAACTCAATTTGGTGTCAGGGAGTACTTATATAGGACTAGGGTACCATACTTGGGGTCAGGGAGTACTTATAAAGGGGCTAGGGCAACTCACTTGGGGATAGGGAGTACTTATATGATACTAGGGTAACTCACTTTGGGTCAGGGAGTACTTATATGGGACTAGGGTAACTTGCTTTAGGTCAGGGAGTACTTATATAATACTAGGGTAACTCACTTGGGGTCAGGGAGTACTTATATAGGAGCTAAAGTGATTCACAAGGGTCAGGGAGTACTTATAAGGGACTAGAGTAACTCACTTGGGGTCAGGGAGTACTTATAAAGGAGCTAGGGTTACTCATTTGGGGTCAGGGAGTACTTATATGGGACTAGGGTAACTCACTTGGGGAAAGGGAGTACTTATAAAGGGATTAGGGTAACTCACTTGTGGTCAGGGAGTACTTATAAAGGGTCTAGGGCAACTCACTTGGGGTCAGGGAGTACTTATATGGGACAAGGGTAACTCACTTGGGGTCAGGGAGTACTTTTATAGGAGCGAAAGTAACTCACTTGGGGTCAGGGAGTACTTATATGGGACTAGGGTAACTCATTTGCGGTCAGAGAGTACTTATATGGGACTGGGGTAACTCACTTGGGGTCAGGGAGTACTTATAAAGGGGCTAGGGTAACTCATTTGGGGTCAGGTAGTACTTATATGGGACTAGGTACCTCACTTGGGGTCAGGGAGTACATCTATAGGAGATAAAGTAACTCACTTGGGGTCAGGGAGTACTTATATGGAACTAGGGTAACTCACTTGGGGTCAGGGAGTACATCTATAGGAGCTAAAGTAACTCACTTGGGGTCAGGGAGTACTTATATGGGACTAGGGTAACTCACTTGGGGTCAGGGAGTACTTATATGGGACTTGGGTACGCCACTTGGGTTCAGGGACTACTTATATGGGACTAGGGTAACTCGCTTTAGGTCAGGGAGTACTTTTATAATACTAGGGTAACTCACTTGGTGGTCAGGGAGTACTTATATGGAACCAGGGTAACCCACTTGGGGTCAGGGAGTACTTATAAAGGGGCTAGGGTAACTCAATTTGGGGTCAGGGAGTACTTATATAGGACTAGGGTACCATACATGGGGTCAGGGAGTACTTATATGGGACTAGGGTAACTCATTTGGGGTCAGGGAGTACTTAAATGGGACTAGGGTAACTCACTTGGGTTCAGGGAGTACTTATATGGGACTAGGGTAACTCGCTTTAGGTCAGGGAGTACTTATATGGTACTAGGGTAACTCACTTGATCGTCAGGGGGTACATATATGGAACCAGGGTAACCCACTTGGGATCAGGGAGTACTTATATAGGAATAGGGTACCATACTTGGGGTCAGGGAGTACTTATAAAGGGGCTAGGGCAACTCACTTGGGGTCAGGGAGTACTTATATGGGACAAGGGTAACTCACTTGGGGTCAGGGAGTACTTTTATAGGAGCGAAAGTAACTCACTTGGGGTCAGGGTGTACTTATATGGGACTAGGGTAACTCATTTGAGGTCAGAGAGTACTTATATGGGACTGGGGTAACTCACTTGGGGTCAGGGAGTACTTATAAAGGGGCTAGGGTAACTCATTTGGGGTCAGGTAGTACTTATATGGGACTAGGTACCTCACTTGGGGTCAGGGAGTACTTATATGGGACTAGGGTAACTCACTTGGGTAAACGGAGTACTTATAAAGGGGCTAGTGTAACTCACTTGTGGGTAGGGAGTACTTATATAGGAGCTAAAGTGACTCACTTGGGGTCAGGGAGTACTTATATGGGACTAGGGTAACTCATTTGGGGTCTGAGAATACTTAAATGGGACTAGGGTAACTCACTTGGGGTCAGGGATTACTTATAAAGGGGCTAGGGTAACTCACTTGGGGTCAGGGAGTACTTATATGGGACTTGGGTACGCCACTTGGGTTCAGGGACTACTTATATGGGACTAGGGTAACTCGCTTTAGGTCAGGGAGTACTTTTATAATACTAGGGTAACTCACTTGGTGGTCAGGGAGTACTTATATGGAACCAGGGTAACCCACTTGGTGTCAGGGAGTACTTATAAAGGGGCTAGGGTAACTCATTTGGGGTCAGGGAGTACTTATATGGGCCTAGGTTAACTCACTTAGGGTCAGCGAGTACTTATAAAGGGGCTAGGGTAACTCATTTGGGGTCAGGCAGTACTTATATGCGACTAGGGTAACTCACTTGGGGTCAGGGAGTACATCTATAGGAGCTAAAGTAACTCACTTGGGGTCAGGGAGTACTTATATGGGACTAGGGTAACTCACTTGGGGTCAGGGAGTACTTCTATAGGAGCTAAAGTGATTCACTTGGGGTCAGGGAGTACTTATATAGGGGGTAGGGTAACTCATTTGGGGTCAGGGAGTACTTATATGGGACTAGGGTACATCACTTGGGGTCAGGGAGTACTTATATAGGAGCTAAAGTGATTCACTTGGGGTCAGGGAGTACTTATAAAGGGGCTAGTGCAACTCACTTGGGGTCAGGGTGTATTTATAAAAGGGCCAGGGTAACTCACTTGGGGTAGGGAGTACTTATTAGGGACTAGGGTAACTCACTTGGGTTCAGGGATTACTTATATGGAACTAGGGTAACTCGCTTTAGGTCAGGGAGTACTTATATGGTACTAGGGTAACTCACTTGGTCTTCGGGGGGTACATATATGGAACCAGGGTAACCCACTTGGGGTCAGGGAGTACTTATATAGGACTAGGGTACCATACTTGGGGTCAGGGAGTACTTATAAAGGGGCTAGGGCAACTCACTTGGGGTCAGGGAGTACTTATATGGGACTAGGGTAACTCACTTGGGGTCAGGGAGTACTTATATAGGGGGTAGGGTAACTCATTTGGGGTCAGGGAGTACTTATATGGGAGCTAAAGTGATTCACTTGGGGTCAGGGAGTACTTATATGGGATTAGGGTAACTCACTAGGGGTCAGGGAGTACTTATAAAGGGGATAGGGTAACTCAATTTGGTGTCAGGGAGTACTTATATAGGACTAGGGTATTATACTTGGGGTCAGGGAGTACTTATATAGGACTAGGGTACCATACTTGGGGTCAGGGAGTACTTATAAAGGGGCTAGGGCAACTCACTTGGGGTCAGGGAGTACTTATAAAAGGGCTAGAGTAACTCACTTGGGGTATTGAGTACTTATATGGGACTAGGGTAACTCACTTGGGTTCAGGGAGTAGTTATATGGGACTAGGGTAACTCGCTTTAGGTCAGGGAGTACTTATATGGTACTAGGGTAACTTACTTGGTCGTCAGGGGGTACATATATGGAACCAGGGTAACCCACTTGGGGTCAGGGAGTACTTATAAAGGGGCTAGGGTAACTCACTTGGGGTCAGGGAGTACTTATATGGGACTAGGGTAACTCTCTTGGGGTCAGGGAGTACTTATATGGGACTAGGGTAACTCACTTGGGGTCTGGTAGTACTTATATAGGGGGTAGGGTAACTCACTTGGGGTCAGGGAGTACTTATATGCGACTAGGGTAACTCACTTAGGGTCACGGAGTACTTATATAGGACTAGGGTAACTCACTTGGGGTCAGGGAGTACTTCTTTAGGAGCTAAAGTAACTCACTTGGGGTCAGGGAGTACTTATATGGGACTAGGGTAACTCACTTGGGGTCAGGGAGTACTTATATGGGACTAGGGTAACTCACTTGGGGTCAGGTAGTACTTATATAGGGGGTAGGGTAACTCACTTGGGGTCAGGGAGTACTTATATGGGACTAGGGTAACTCACTTGGGGTCAGGGAGTACTTATATGTGACTAGGGTAACTCACTTAGGGTCACGGAGTACTTATATAGGACTAGGGTAACTCACTTGGGGTCAGGGAGTACTTCTATAGGAGCTAAAGTAACTCACTTGGGGTCAGGGAGTACTTATATAGGGGGTAGGGTAACTCATTTGGGGTCAGGGAGTACTTATATGGGACTAGGGTACATCACTTGGGGTCAGGGAGTACTTATATAGGAGCTAAAGTGATTCACTTGGGGTCAGGGAGTACTTATATGGGACTAGGGTAACTCACTAGTGGTCAGGGAGTACTTATAAAGGGGATAGGGTAACTCAATTTGGTGTCAGGGAGTACTTATATAGGACTAGGGTACCATAATTGGGGTCAGGGAGTACTTATATAGGACTAGGGTGTCATACTTGGGGTCAGGGAGTACTTATAAAGGGGCTAGGGCAACTCACTTGGGGTCAGGGAGTACTTATATGATACTAGGGTAACTCACTTGGGGTCAGGGAGTACTTATATGCGACTAGGGTAACTCACTTGGGGTCAGGGAGTACTTATATGATACTAGGGTAACTCACTTGGGGTCAGGGAGTACTTATATGCTACAAGGGTAACTCACTTATGGTCACGGAGTACGTATATGGAACTAGGGTAACTCACTTGGGGTCAGGGAGTACATCTATAGGAGCTAAAGTAACTCACTTGGGGTCAGGGAGTACTTATATGGGACTAGGGTAACTCACTTGGGGTCAGGGAGTACTTCTATAGGAGCTAAAGTGATTCACTTGGGGTCAGGGAGTACTTATATAGGGGGTAGGGTAAATCATTTGGGGTCAGGGATTACTTATATGGGACTAGGGTAACTCGCTGTAGGTCAGGGAGTACTTATATGGTACTAGGGTAACTCACTTGGTCGTCAGGGGGTACATATATGGAACCAGGGTAACCCACTTGGGGTCAGGGAGTACTTATAAAGGGGCTAGGGTAACTCAATTTGGGGTCAGGGAGTACTTATATAGGACTAGGGTACCATACTTGGGGTCAGGGAGTACTTATAAAGGGGCTAGGGCAACTCACTTGGGGTCAGGGAGTACTTATAAAAGGGCTAGGGTAACTCACTTGGGGTAGGGAGTACTTATATGGGACTAGGGTAACTCACTTGGGTTCAGGGAGTACTTATGTGGGACTAGGGTAACTCGCTTTAGGTCAGGGAGTACTTATATGACACTAGGGTAACTCACTTGGGTTCAGGGAGTACTTATGTGGGACTAGGGTAACTCGCTTTAGGTCAGGGAGTACTTATATGACACTAGGGTAACTCACTTGGGGTCAGGGAGTACTTCTATAGGAGCTAAAGTGATTCACTTGGGGTCAGGGAGTACTTATAAAGGGGATAGGGTAACTCAATTTGGTGTCAGGGAGTACTTATATAGGACTAGGGTACCATACTTGGGGTCAGGGAGTACTTATAAAGGGGCTAGGGCAACTCACTTGGGGATAGGGAGTACTTATATGATACTAGGGTAACTCACTTTGGGTCAGGGAGTACTTATATGGGACTAGGGTAACTTGCTTTAGGTCAGGGAGTACTTATATGGTACTAGGGTAACTCACTTGGTCGTCAGGGGGTACATATATGGAACCAAGGTAACCAACTTGGGGTCAGAGAGTACTTATAAAGGGGCTAGGGTAACTCAATTTGGGGTCAGGGAGTACTTATATAGGACTAGGGTACCATACTTGGGGTCAGGGAGTACTTATAAAGGGGATAGGGCAACTCACTTGGGGTTAGGGACTACTTATATGGGACTAGGGTAACTCTCTTGGGGTCAGGGAGCACTTATATGATACTAGGGTAACTCACTTGGGGTCAGGGAGTACTTATATGGGACTAGGGTAACTCACTTGGGGTCAGGGAGTACTTATATGCGACTAGGGTAACTCACTTAGGGTCACGGAGTACTTATATAGGACTAGGGTAACCCACTTGGGGTCAGGGAGTACTTATATGGTACTAGGGTAACTCAGTTGGAGTCAGGTATTACTTATATAGGGGGTAGGGTAACTCATTTGGGGGCAGGGAGTACTTATATGGGACTAGGTTAACTCACTTGGTGATCAGGGGGTTTCATATATGGAACCAGGGTAACCCACTTGGCGTCAGGGAGTACTTATAAAGGGGCTAGGGTAACTCAATTTGGGGTCAGGGAGTACTTATATAGGACTAGGGTACCATACATGGGGTCAGGGAGTACTTATATGGGACTAGGGTAACTCATTTGGGGTCAGGGAGTACTTAAATGGGACTAGGGTAACTCACTTGGGTTCAGGGAGTACTTATATGGGACTAGGGTAACTCGCTTTAGGTCAGGGAGTACTTATATGGTACTAGGGTAACTCACTTGATCGTCAGGGGGTACATATATGGAACCAGGGTAACCCACTTGGGATCAGGGAGTACTTATATAGGAATAGGGTACCATACTTGGGGTCAGGGAGTACTTATAAAGGGGCTAGGGCAACTCACTTGGGGTCAGGGAGTACTTATATGGGACAAGGGTAACTCACTTGGGGTCAGGGAGTACTTTTATAGGAGCGAAAGTAACTCACTTGGGGTCAGGGTGTACTTATATGGGACTAGGGTAACTCATTTGAGGTCAGAGAGTACTTATATGGGACTGGGGTAACTCACTTGGGGTCAGGGAGTACTTATAAAGGGGCTAGGGTAACTCATTTGGGGTCAGGTAGTACTTATATGGGACTAGGTACCTCACTTGGGGTCAGGGAGTACTTATATGGGACTAGGGTAACTCACTTGGGTAAACGGAGTACTTATAAAGGGGCTAGTGTAACTCACTTGTGGGTAGGGAGTACTTATATAGGAGCTAAAGTGACTCACTTGGGGTCAGGGAGTACTTATATGGGACTAGGGTAACTCATTTGGGGTCTGAGAATACTTAAATGGGACTAGGGTAACTCACTTGGGGTCAGGGATTACTTATAAAGGGGCTAGGGTAACTCACTTGGGGTCAGGGAGTACTTATATGGGACTTGGGTACGCCACTTGGGTTCAGGGACTACTTATATGGGACTAGGGTAACTCGCTTTAGGTCAGGGAGTACTTTTATAATACTAGGGTAACTCACTTGGTGGTCAGGGAGTACTTATATGGAACCAGGGTAACCCACTTGGTGTCAGGGAGTACTTATAAAGGGGCTAGGGTAACTCATTTGGGGTCAGGGAGTACCTATATGGGCCTAGGTTAACTCACTTAGGGTCAGCGAGTACTTATAAAGGGGCTAGGGTAACTCATTTGGGGTCAGGCAGTACTTATATGCGACTAGGGTAACTCACTTGGGGTCAGGGAGTACATCTATAGGAGCTAAAGTAACTCACTTGGGGTCAGGGAGTACTTATATGGGACTAGGGTAACTCACTTGGGGTCAGGGAGTACTTCTATAGGAGCTAAAGTGATTCACTTGGGGTCAGGGAGTACTTATATAGGGGGTAGGGTAACTCATTTGGGGTCAGGGAGTACTTCTATAGGAGCTAAAGTGATTCACTTGGGGTCAGGGAGTACTTATATAGGGGGTAGGGTAAATCATTTGGGGTCAGGGATTACTTATATGGGACTAGGGTAACTCGCTGTAGGTCAGGGAGTACTTATATGGGACTAGGGTAACTCACTTGGGGTCAGGGAGTACATCTATAGGAGCTAAAGTAACTCACTTGGGGTCAGGGAGTACTTATATGGGACTAGGGTAACTCACTTGGGGTCAGGGAGTACTTCTATAGGAGCTAAAGTGATTCACTTGGGGTCAGGGAGTACTTATATAGGGGGTAGGGTAAATCATTTGGGGTCAGGGATTACTTATATGGGACTAGGGTAACTCGCTGTAGGTCAGGGAGTACTTATATGGTACTAGGGTAACTCACTTGGTCGTCAGGGGGTACATATATGGAACCAGGGTAACCCACTTGGGGTCAGGGAGTACTTATAAAGGGGCTAGGGTAACTCAATTTGGGGTCAGGGAGTACTTATATAGGACTAGGGTACCATACTTGGGGTCAGGGAGTACTTATAAAGGGGCTAGGGCAACTCACTTGGGGTCAGGGAGTACTTATAAAAGGGCTAGGGTAACTCACTTGGGGTAGGGAGTACTTATATGGGACTAGGGTAACTCACTTGGGTTCAGGGAGTACTTATGTGGGACTAGGGTAACTCGCTTTAGGTCAGGGAGTACTTATATGACACTAGGGTAACTCACTTGGGTTCAGGGAGTACTTATGTGGGACTAGGGTAACTCGCTTTAGGTCAGGGAGTACTTATATGACACTAGGGTAACTCACTTGGGGTCAGGGAGTACTCCTATAGGAGCTAAAGTGATTCACTTGGGGTCAGGGAGTACTTATAAAGGGGATAGGGTAACTCAATTTGGTGTCAGGGAGTACTTATATAGGACTAGGGTACCATACTTGGGGTCAGGGAGTACTTATAAAGGGGCTAGGGCAACTCACTTGGGGATAGGGAGTACTTATATGATACTAGGGTAACTCACTTTGGGTCAGGGAGTACTTATATGGGACTAGGGTAACTTGCTTTAGGTCAGGGAGTACTTATATAATACTAGGGTAACTCACTTGGGGTCAGGGAGTACTTATATAGGAGCTAAAGTGATTCACAAGGGTCAGGGAGTACTTATAAGGGACTAGAGTAACTCACTTGGGGTCAGGGAGTACTTATAAAGGAGCTAGGGTTACTCATTTGGGGTCAGGGAGTACTTATATGGGACTAGGGTAACTCACTTGGGGAAAGGGAGTACTTATAAAGGGATTAGGGTAACTCACTTGTGGTCAGGGAGTACTTATAAAGGGTCTAGGGCAACTCACTTGGGGTCAGGGAGTACTTATATGGGACAAGGGTAACTCACTTGGGGTCAGGGAGTACTTTTATAGGAGCGAAAGTAACTCACTTGGGGTCAGGGAGTACTTATATGGGACTAGGGTAACTCATTTGCGGTCAGAGAGTACTTATATGGGACTGGGGTAACTCACTTGGGGTCAGGGAGTACTTATAAAGGGGCTAGGGTAACTCATTTGGGGTCAGGTAGTACTTATATGGGACTAGGTACCTCACTTGGGGTCAGGGAGTACATCTATAGGAGATAAAGTAACTCACTTGGGGTCAGGGAGTACTTATATGGAACTAGGGTAACTCACTTGGGGTCAGGGAGTACATCTATAGGAGCTAAAGTAACTCACTTGGGGTCAGGGAGTACTTATATGGGACTAGGGTAACTCACTTGGGGTCAGGGAGTACTTATATGGGACTTGGGTACGCCACTTGGGTTCAGGGACTACTTATATGGGACTAGGGTAACTCGCTTTAGGTCAGGGAGTACTTTTATAATACTAGGGTAACTCACTTGGTGGTCAGGGAGTACTTATATGGAACCAGGGTAACCCACTTGGGGTCAGGGAGTACTTATAAAGGGGCTAGGGTAACTCAATTTGGGGTCAGGGAGTACTTATATAGGACTAGGGTACCATACATGGGGTCAGGGAGTACTTATATGGGACTAGGGTAACTCATTTGGGGTCAGGGAGTACTTAAATGGGACTAGGGTAACTCACTTGGGTTCAGGGAGTACTTATATGGGACTAGGGTAACTCGCTTTAGGTCAGGGAGTACTTATATGGTACTAGGGTAACTCACTTGATCGTCAGGGGGTACATATATGGAACCAGGGTAACCCACTTGGGATCAGGGAGTACTTATATAGGAATAGGGTACCATACTTGGGGTCAGGGAGTACTTATAAAGGGGCTAGGGCAACTCACTTGGGGTCAGGGAGTACTTATATGGGACAAGGGTAACTCACTTGGGGTCAGGGAGTACTTTTATAGGAGCGAAAGTAACTCACTTGGGGTCAGGGTGTACTTATATGGGACTAGGGTAACTCATTTGAGGTCAGAGAGTACTTATATGGGACTGGGGTAACTCACTTGGGGTCAGGGAGTACTTATAAAGGGGCTAGGGTAACTCATTTGGGGTCAGGTAGTACTTATATGGGACTAGGTACCTCACTTGGGGTCAGGGAGTACTTATATGGGACTAGGGTAACTCACTTGGGTAAACGGAGTACTTATAAAGGGGCTAGTGTAACTCACTTGTGGGTAGGGAGTACTTATATAGGAGCTAAAGTGACTCACTTGGGGTCAGGGAGTACTTATATGGGACTAGGGTAACTCATTTGGGGTCTGAGAATACTTAAATGGGACTAGGGTAACTCACTTGGGGTCAGGGATTACTTATAAAGGGGCTAGGGTAACTCACTTGGGGTCAGGGAGTACTTATATGGGACTTGGGTACGCCACTTGGGTTCAGGGACTACTTATATGGGACTAGGGTAACTCGCTTTAGGTCAGGGAGTACTTTTATAATACTAGGGTAACTCACTTGGTGGTCAGGGAGTACTTATATGGAACCAGGGTAACCCACTTGGTGTCAGGGAGTACTTATAAAGGGGCTAGGGTAACTCATTTGGGGTCAGGGAGTACTTATATGGGCCTAGGTTAACTCACTTAGGGTCAGCGAGTACTTATAAAGGGGCTAGGGTAACTCATTTGGGGTCAGGCAGTACTTATATGCGACTAGGGTAACTCACTTGGGGTCAGGGAGTACATCTATAGGAGCTAAAGTAACTCACTTGGGGTCAGGGAGTACTTATATGGGACTAGGGTAACTCACTTGGGGTCAGGGAGTACTTCTATAGGAGCTAAAGTGATTCACTTGGGGTCAGGGAGTACTTATATAGGGGGTAGGGTAACTCATTTGGGGTCAGGGAGTACTTATATGGGACTAGGGTAACTCACTTGGGGTCAGGGAGTACTTAAATGGGACTAGGGTAACTCACTTGGGTTCAGGGAGTACTTTTATAGGAGCGAAAGTAACTCACTTGGGGTCAGGGTGTACTTATATGGGATTAGGGTAACTCACTAGGGGTCAGGGAGTACTTATAAAGGGGATAGGGTAACTCAATTTGGTGTCAGGGAGTACTTATATAGGACTAGGGTATTATACTTGGGGTCAGGGAGTACTTATATAGGACTAGGGTACCATACTTGGGGTCAGGGAGTACTTATAAAGGGGCTAGGGCAACTCACTTGGGGTCAGGGAGTACTTATAAAAGGGCTAGAGTAACTCACTTGGGGTATTGAGTACTTATATGGGACTAGGGTAACTCACTTGGGTTCAGGGAGTACTTATATGGGACTAGGGTAACTCGCTTTAGGTCAGGGAGTACTTATATGGTACTAGGGTAACTTACTTGGTCGTCAGGGGGTACATATATGGAACCAGGGTAACCCACTTGGGGTCAGGGAGTACTTATAAAGGGGCTAGGGTAACTCACTTGGGGTCAGGGAGTACTTATATGGGACTAGGGTAACTCTCTTGGGGTCAGGGAGTACTTATATGGGACTAGGGTAACTCACTTGGGGTCTGGTAGTACTTATATAGGGGGTAGGGTAACTCACTTGGGGTCAGGGAGTACTTATATGCGACTAGGGTAACTCACTTAGGGTCACGGAGTACTTATATAGGACTAGGGTAACTCACTTGGGGTCAGGGAGTACTTCTTTAGGAGCTAAAGTAACTCACTTGGGGTCAGGGAGTACTTATATGGGACTAGGGTAACTCACTTGGGGTCAGGGAGTACTTATATGGGACTAGGGTAACTCACTTGGGGTCAGGTAGTACTTATATAGGGGGTAGGGTAACTCACTTGGGGTCAGGGAGTACTTATATGGGACTAGGGTAACTCACTTGGGGTCAGGGAGTACTTATATGTGACTAGGGTAACTCACTTAGGGTCACGGAGTACTTATATAGGACTAGGGTAACTCACTTGGGGTCAGGGAGTACTTCTATAGGAGCTAAAGTAACTCACTTGGGGTCAGGGAGTACTTATATAGGGGGTAGGGTAACTCATTTGGGGTCAGGGAGTACTTATATGGGACTAGGGTACATCACTTGGGGTCAGGGAGTACTTATAAAAGGGTTAGGGTAACTCACTTGGGGTCAGGGAGTACTTATATGGGACTAGGGTAACTCTCTTGGGGTCAGGGAGTACTTATATGGGACTAGGGTAACTCACTTGGGGTCTGGTAGTACTTATATAGGGGGTAGGGTAACTCACTTGGGGTCAGGGAGTACTTATATGCGACTAGGGTAACTCACTTAGGGTCACGGAGTACTTATATAGGACTAGGGTAACTCACTTGGGGTCAGGGAGTACTTCTTTAGGAGCTAAAGTAACTCACTTGGGGTCAGGGAGTACTTATATGGGACTAGGGTAACTCACTTGGGGTCAGGGAGTACTTATATGGGACTAGGGTAACTCACTTGGGGTCAGGTAGTACTTATATAGGGGGTAGGGTAACTCACTTGGGGTCAGGGAGTACTTATATGGGACTAGGGTAACTCACTTGGGGTCAGGGAGTACTTATATGTGACTAGGGTAACTCACTTAGGGTCACGGAGTACTTATATAGGACTAGGGTAACTCACTTGGGGTCAGGGAGTACTTCTATAGGAGCTAAAGTAACTCACTTGGGGTCAGGGAGTACTTATATAGGGGGTAGGGTAACTCATTTGGGGTCAGGGAGTACTTATATGGGACTAGGGTACATCACTTGGGGTCAGGGAGTACTTATATAGGAGCTAAAGTGATTCACTTGGGGTCAGGGAGTACTTATATGGGACTAGGGTAACTCACTAGTGGTCAGGGAGTACTTATAAAGGGGATAGGGTAACTCAATTTGGTGTCAGGGAGTACTTATATAGGACTAGGGTACCATAATTGGGGTCAGGGAGTACTTATATAGGACTAGGGTGTCATACTTGGGGTCAGGGAGTACTTATAAAGGGGCTAGGGCAACTCACTTGGGGTCAGGGAGTACTTATATGATACTAGGGTAACTCACTTGGGGTCAGGGAGTACTTATATGCGACTAGGGTAACTCACTTGGGGTCAGGGAGTACTTATATGATACTAGGGTAACTCACTTGGGGTCAGGGAGTACTTATATGCTACAAGGGTAACTCACTTATGGTCACGGAGTACGTATATGGAACTAGGGTAACTCACTTGGGGTCAGGGAGTACATCTATAGGAGCTAAAGTAACTCACTTGGGGTCAGGGAGTACTTATATGGGACTAGGGTAACTCACTTGGGGTCAGGGAGTACTTCTATAGGAGCTAAAGTGATTCACTTGGGGTCAGGGAGTACTTATATAGGGGGTAGGGTAAATCATTTGGGGTCAGGGATTACTTATATGGGACTAGGGTAACTCGCTGTAGGTCAGGGAGTACTTATATGGTACTAGGGTAACTCACTTGGTCGTCAGGGGGTACATATATGGAACCAGGGTAACCCACTTGGGGTCAGGGAGTACTTATAAAGGGGCTAGGGTAACTCAATTTGGGGTCAGGGAGTACTTATATAGGACTAGGGTACCATACTTGGGGTCAGGGAGTACTTATAAAGGGGCTAGGGCAACTCACTTGGGGTCAGGGAGTACTTATAAAAGGGCTAGGGTAACTCACTTGGGGTAGGGAGTACTTATATGGGACTAGGGTAACTCACTTGGGTTCAGGGAGTACTTATGTGGGACTAGGGTAACTCGCTTTAGGTCAGGGAGTACTTATATGACACTAGGGTAACTCACTTGGGTTCAGGGAGTACTTATGTGGGACTAGGGTAACTCGCTTTAGGTCAGGGAGTACTTATATGACACTAGGGTAACTCACTTGGGGTCAGGGAGTACTTCTATAGGAGCTAAAGTGATTCACTTGGGGTCAGGGAGTACTTATATAGGACTAGGGTACCATACTTGGGGTCAGGGAGTACTTATAAAGGGGCTAGGGCAACTCACTTGGGGATAGGGAGTACTTATATGATACTAGGGTAACTCACTTTGGGTCAGGGAGTACTTATATGGGACTAGGGTAACTTGCTTTAGGTCAGGGAGTACTTATATGGTACTAGGGTAACTCACTTGGTCGTCAGGGGGTACATATATGGAACCAAGGTAACCCACTTGGGGTCAGAGAGTACTTATAAAGGGGCTAGGGTAACTCAATTTGGGGTCAGGGAGTACTTATATAGGACTAGGGTACCATACTTGGGGTCAGGGAGTACTTATAAAGGGGATAGGGCAACTCACTTGGGGTTAGGGACTACTTATATGGGACTAGGGTAACTCTCTTGGGGTCAGGGAGCACTTATATGATACTAGGGTAACTCACTTGGGGTCAGGGAGTACTTATATGGGACTAGGGTAACTCACTTGGGGTCAGGGAGTACTTATATGCGACTAGGGTAACTCACTTAGGGTCACGGAGTACTTATATAGGACTAGGGTAACCCACTTGGGGTCAGGGAGTACTTATATGGTACTAGGGTAACTCAGTTGGAGTCAGGTATGACTTATATAGGGGGTAGGGTAACTCATTTGGGGGCAGGGAGTACTTATATGGGACTAGGTTAACTCACTTGGTGATCAGGGGGTTTCATATATGGAACCAGGGTAACCCACTTGGCGTCAGGGAGTACTTATAAAGGGGCTAGGGTAACTCAATTTGGGGTCAGGGAGTACTTATATAGGACTAGGGTACCATACTTGGGGTCAGGGAGTACTTATAAAGGGGCTAGGGCAACTCACTTGGGGTCAGGGAGTACTTATATAGGAGCGAAAGTAACTCACTTGGGGTCAGGGAGTACTTATTTGGGACTAGGGTAACTCATTTGGGGTCAGGGAGTACTTATATGGGACTAGGGTAACTCATTTGGGGTCAGGGAGTACTTATAAAGGGGCTAGGGTAACTCACTTGTGGTCAGGGAGTACTTATGTAGGAGCTAAAGTGACTCACTTGGGGTCAGGGAGTAATTATATGGGACTAGGGTAACTCATTTGTGTTCAGGGAGTACTTATATGGGACTAGGGTAACTCGCTTTAGGTCAGGGTGTACTTATATGGTACTAGGGTAACTCACTTGGTCGTCAGGGGGTACATATATGGAACCAGGGTAACCCACTTGGGGTCAGGGAGTACTTATATAGGACTAGGGTACCATACTTGGGGTCAGGCAGTACTTATAAAGGGGATAGGGCAACTCACTTGGGGTCAGGGAGTACTTATATGGGACTAGGGTAACTCACTTGGGGTCAGGGAGTACTTATATGCGACTAGGGTAACTCACTTGGGGTCAGGGAGTAATTATATGATACAAGGGTAACTCACTTGGGGTCAGGGAGTACTTATATGCGACTAGGGTAACTCACTTGGGGTCAGGGAGTAATTATATGATACTAGGGTAACTCACTTGGGGTCAGGGAGTACTTATATGGGACTAGGGTAACTCACTTGGGGTCAGGGAGTACTCCTATAGGAGCTAAAGTGATTCACTTGGGGTCAGGGAGTACTTATATAGGGGGTAGGGTAACTCATTTGGGGTCAGGGAGTACTTATATGGGACTAGGGTACATCACTTGGGGTCAGGGAGTACTTATATAGGATCTAAAGTGATTCACGTGGGGTTCAGGGAGTACTTATATGGGACTAGGGTAACTCACTAGGGGTCAGGGAGTACTTATATGATACTAGGGTAACTCACTTGGGGTCAGGGAGTACTTATATGCGACTAGGGTAACTCACTTGGGGTCAGGGAGTACTTATATGATACTAGGGTAACTCACTTGGGGTCAGGGAGTACATATAAAGGGGCTAGGGTAACTCAATTTGGGGTCAGGGAGTACTTATATAGGACTAGGGTACCATACTTGGGGTCAGGGAGTACTTATAAAGGGGCTAGGGCAACTCACTTGGGGTCAGGGAGTACTTATATAGGAGCGAAAGTAACTCACTTGGGGTCAGGGAGTACTTATTTGGGACTAGGGTAACTCATTTGGGGTCAGGGAGTACTTATATGGGACTAGGGTAACTCATTTGGGGTCAGGGAGTACTTATAAAGGGGCTAGGGTAACTCACTTGTGGTCAGGGAGTACTTATGTAGGAGCTAAAGTGACTCACTTGGGGTCCGGGAGTAATTATATGGGACTAGGGTAACTCATTTGTGTTCAGGGAGTACTTATTTGGGACTAGGGTAACTCGCTTTAGGTCAGGGTGTACTTATATGGTACTAGGGTAACTCACTTGGTCGTCAGGGGGTACATATATGGAACCAGGGTAACCCACTTGGGGTCAGGGAGTACTTATATAGGACTAGGGTACCATACTTGGGGTCAGGCAGTACTTATAAAGGGGCTAGGGCAACTCACTTGGGGTCAGGGAGTGCTTATAAAGGGGCTAGGGCAACTCACTTGGGGTCAGGGAGTACTTCTATAGGACCTAAAGTGATTCACTTGGGGTCAGGGAGTACTTATATAGGGGGTAGGGTAACTCATTTGGGGTCAGGGAGTACTTATATGGGACTAGGGTACATCACTTGGGGTCAGGGAGTACTTATATAGGAGCTAAAGTGATTCACTTGGGTTCAGGGAGTACTTATATGGGACTAGGGTAACTCGCTTTAGGTCAGGGAGTACTTATATGGTATTAGGGTAACTCACTTGGTCGTCAGGGGGTACATATATGGAACCAGGGTAACCCACTTGGGGTCTGGGAGTACTTATAAAGGGGCTAGGGTAACTCAATTTGGGGTCAGGGAGTACTTATATAGGACTAGGGTACCATACTTGGGGTCAGGGAGTACTTATAAAGGGGCTAGGGCAACTCACTTGGGGTCAGGGAGTACTTATAAAAGGGCCAGGGTAACTCACTTGGGGTAGGGAGTACTTATATGGGACTAGGGTAACTCACTTGGGTTCAGGGAGTACTTATGTGGGACTAGGGTAACTCGCTTTAGGTCAGGGAGTACTTATATGACACTAGGGTAACTCACTTGGGGTCAGGGAGTACTTCTATAGGAGCTAAAGTGATTCACTTGGGGTCAGGGAGTACTTATATAAGGGGTAGGGTAACTCATTTGGGGTCAGGGAGTACTTATATGGGACTAGGGTACACCACTTGGGGTCAGGGAGTACTTATATAGGAGCTAAAGTGATTCACTTGGGGTAAGGGAGTACTTATATGGGACTAGGGTAACTCACTAGGGGTCAGGGAGTACTTCTATAGGAGCTAAAGTGATTCACTTGGGGTCAGGGAGTACTTATATAGGGGGTAGGGTAACTCATTTGGGGTCAGGGAGTACTTATATAGGACTAGGGTACCATACTTGGGGTCAGGGGGTACTTATAAATGGGCTAGGGCAACTCACTTGGGGTCAGGGAGTATTTATATGGGACTAGGGTAACTCACTTGGGGTCAGGGAGTACTTATATGAGACTAGGGTAACTCACTTGGAGTCAGGTATTACTTATATAGGGGGTAGGGTAACTCATTTGGGGTCAGGGAGTACTTATATGGGACTAGGGTAACTCACTTGGGGTAGGGAGTACTTATATGGGACTAGGGTAACTCACTTGGTTTCAGGGAGTACTTATAAAGGGGCTAGGGTAACTCACTTGGTGGTCAGGGGGTACATATATGGAAACAGGGTAACCCACTTGGGGTCAGGGAGTACTTATAAAGGGGCTAGGGTAACTCACTTGTGGTCAGGGAGTACTTATGTAGGAGCTAAAGTGACTCACTTGGGGTCAGGGAGTAATTATATGGGACTAGGGTAACTCATTTGTGTTCAGGGAGTACTTATATGGGACTAGGGTAACTCGCTTTAGGTCAGGGTGTACTTATATGGTACTAGGGTAACTCACTTGGTCGTCAGGGGGTACATATATGGAACCAGGGTAACCCACTTGGGGTCAGGGAGTACTTATATAGGACTAGGGTACCATACTTGGGGTCAGGCAGTACTTATAAAGGGGCTAGGGCAACTCACTTGGGGTCAGGGAGTACTTATATGGGACTAGGGTAACTCTCTTGGGGTCAGGGAGTACTTATATGCGACTAGGGTAACTCACTTGGGGTCAGGGAGTACTTATATGAAACTAGGGTAACTCACTTGGGGTCAGGGAGTACTTATATAGGGGGTAGGGTAACTCATTTGGGGTCAGGGAGTACTTATATGGGACTAGGGTACATCACTTGGGGTCAGGGAGTACTTATATAGGATCTAAAGTGATTCACGTGGGGTCAGGGAGTACTTATATGGGACTAGGGTAACTCACTAGGTGTCAGGGAGTACTTATAAAGGGGATAGGATAACTCAATTTGGTGTCAGGGAGTACTTATATAGGACTAGGGTACCATACTTGGGGTCAGGGAGTACTTATATAGGACTAGGGTACCATACTTGGGGTCAGGGAGTACTTATAAAGGGGCTAGGGCAACTCACTTGGGGTCAGGGAGTACTTATATAGGACTAGGGTACCATACTTGGGGTCAGGGGGTACTTATAAAGGGGCTAGGGCAACTCACTTGGGGTCAGGGAGTACTTATATGGGACTAGGGTAACTCACTTGGGGTCAGGGAGTACTTATATGCGACTAGGGTAACTCACTTGGAGTCAGGTATTACTTATATAGGGGGTAGGGTAACTCATTTGGGGTCAGGGAGTACTTATATGGGACTAGGGTAACTCACTTGGGGTAGGGAGTACTTATATGGGACTAGGGTAACTCACTTGGTTTCAGGGAGTACTTATAAAGGGGCTAGGGTAACTCACTTGGTGGTCAGGGGGTACATATATGGAACCAGGGTAACCCACTTGGGGTCAGGGAGTACTTATAAAGGGGCTAGGGTAACTCACTTGTGGTCAGGGAGTACTTATGTAGGAGCTAAAGTGACTCACTTGGGGTCAGGGAGTAATTATATGGGACTAGGGTAACTCATTTGTGTTCAGGGAGTACTTATATGGGACTAGGGTAACTCGCTTTAGGTCAGGGTGTACTTATATGGTACTAGGGTAACTCACTTGGTCGTCAGGGGGTACATATATGGAACCAGGGTAACCCACTTGGGGTCAGGGAGTACTTATATAGGACTAGGGTACCATACTTGGGGTCAGGCTGTACTTATAAAGGGGCTAGGGCAACTCACTTGGGGTCAGGGAGTACTTATATGGGACTAGGGTAACTCACTTGGGGTCAGGGAGTACTTATATGCGACTAGGGTAACTCACTTGGGGTCAGGGAGTACTTATATGATACTAGGGTAACTCACTTGGGGTCAGGGAGTACTTATATAGGGGGTAGGGTAACTCATTTGGGGTCAGGGAGTACTTATATGGGACTAGGGTACATCACTTGGGGTCAGGGAGTACTTATATAGGATCTAAAGTGATTCACGTGGGGTCAGGGAGTACTTATATGGGACTAGGGTAACTCACTAGGTGTCAGGGAGTACTTATAAAGGGGATAGGGTAACTCAATTTGGTGTCAGGGAGTACTTATATAGGACTAGGGTACCATACTTGGGGTCAGGGAGTACTTATATAGGACTAGGGTACCACACTTGGGGTCAGGGAGTACTTATAAAGGGGCTAGGGCAACTCACTTGGGGTCAGGGAGTACTTATATAGGACTAGGGTACCATACATGGGGTCAGGGGGTACTTCTATAGGAGCTAAAGTGATACACTTGGGGTCAGGGAGTACTTATATAGGGGGTAGGTTAACTCATTTGGGGTCAGGGAGTACTTATATGGGACTAGGGCAACTCACTTGGGGTCAGGGAGTACTTATATGGGACTAGGGAAACTCACTCGGGGTCAGGGAGTACTTATATGGGACTAGGGTAACTCACTTGGGGTCAGGGAGTACTTCTATAGGAGCTAAAGTGATACACTTGGGGTCAGGGAGTACTTATATAGGGGGTAGGTTAACTCATTTGGGGTCAGGGAGTACTTATATGGGACTAGGGTACATCACTTGGGGTCAGGGAGTACTTATATAGGAGCTAAAGTGATTCACTTGGGGTCAGGGAGTACTTATATGGGACTAGGGTAACTCACTAGGGGTCAGGGAGTACTTATAAAGGGGGTAGGGTAAATTATTTGGGGTCAGGGATTACTTATATGGGACTAGGGTAACTCGCTTTAGGTCAGGGAGTACTTATATGGTACTAGGGTAACTCACTTGGTCGTCAGGGGGTACATATATGGAACCAGGGTAACCCACTTGGGGTCAGGGAGTACTTATATGCGACTAGGGTAACTCACTTGGGGTCAGGGAGTACTTATATGATACTAGGGTAACTCACTTAGGGTCAGGGAGTACTTATATGGGACTAGGGTAACTCACTTGGGGTCAGGGAGTACTTCTATAGGAGCTAAAGTGATTCACTTGGGGTCAGGGAGAACTTATATAGGGGGTAGGGTAACTCATTTGGGGTCAGGGAGTACTTATATGGGACTAGGGTACATCACTTGGGGTCAGGGAGTACTTATATAGGACTAGGGTACCATACTTGGGGTCAGCGAGTACTTATATGCGACTAGGGTAACTCACTTGGGGTCAGGGAGTACTTATATGCGACTAGGGTAACTCACTTGGGGTCAGGGAGTACTTATATGATACTAGGGTAACTCACTTAGGGTCAGGGAGTACTTATATGGGACTAGGGTAACTCACTTGGGGTCAGGGAGTACTTCTATAGGAGCTAAAGTGATTCACTTGGGGTCAGGGAGAACTTATATAGGGGGTAGGGTAACTCATTTGGGGTCAGGGAGTACTTATATGGGACTAGGGTACATCACTTGGGGTCAGGGAGTACTTATATAGGAGCTAAAGTGATTCACTTGGGGTCAGGGAGTACTTATATGGGACTAGGGTAACTCACTAGGGGTCAGGGAGTACTTATAAAGGGGTTAGGGCAACTCACTTGGGGTCAGGGAGTACTTATAAAAGGGGCAGGGTAACTCGCTTTAGGTCAGGGAGTACTTATATGGTACTAGGGTAACTCACTTGGTCGTCAAGGGGTACATATATGGAACCAGGGTAACCCACTTGGGGTCAGGGAGTACTTATATAGGACTAGGGTACCATACTTGGGGTCAGGGAGTACTTATAAAGGGGCTAGGGCAACACACTTGGGGTCAGGGAGTACTTATATGGGACTAGGGTAACTCACTTGGGGTCAGGGAGTACTTATATGCGACTAGGGTAACTCACTTGGGGTCAGGGAGTACTTATATGATACTAGGGTAACTCACTTGGGGTCAGGGAGTACTTATATGGGACTAGGGTAACTCACTTGGGGTCAGGGAGTACTTCTATAGGAGCTAAAGTGATTCACTTGGGTTCAGGGAGTACTTATATGGGACTAGGGTACATCACTTGGGGTCAGGGAGTACTTATATAGGAGCTAAAGTGATTCACTTGGGGTCAAGGAGTACTTATATGGGACTAGGATAACTCACTAGGGGTCAGGGAGTACTGATAAAGGGGATAGGGTAACTCAATTTGGTGTCAGGGAGTACTTATATAGGACTATGGTACCATACTTGGGGTCAGGGAGTACTTATATAGGACTAGGGTACCATACTTGGGGTCAGGGAGTACTTATAAAGGGGCTAGGGCAACTCACTTGGGGTCAGGGAGTACTTATATGATACTAGGGTAACTCACTTGGGGTCAGGGAGTACTTATATGCGACTAGGGTAACTCACTTTGGGTCAGGGAGTACTTATATGATACTAGGGTAACTCACTTGGGGTCAGGGAGTACTTATATGCTACTAGGGTAACTCACTTAGGGTCACGGAGTACGTATATGGAACTAGGGTAACTCACTTGGGGTCAGGGAGTACTTATATGGGACTAGGGTAACTCACTTGGGGTCAGGGAGTACTTCTATAGGAGCTAAAGTGATTCACTTGGGGTCAGGGAGAACTTATATAAGGGGTAGGGTAACTCATTTGGGGTCAGGGAGTACTTATATGGGACTAGGGTACATCACTTGGGGTCAGGGAGTACTTATATAGGAGCTAAAGTGATTCACTTGGGGTCAGGGAGTACTTATATGGGACTAGGGTAACTCACTAGGGGTCAGGGAGTACTTATAAAGGGGCTAGGGCAACTCACTTGGGGTCAGGGAGTACTTATAAAAGGGCCAGGGTAACTAGCTTTAGGTCAGGGAGTACTTATATGTTACTAGGGTAACTCACTTGGTCGTCAAGGGGTACATATATGGAACCAGGGTAACCCACTTGGGGTCAGGGAGTACTTATATAGGACTAGGGTACCATACTTGGGGTCAGGGAGTACTTATAAAGGGGCTAGGGCCACTCACTTGGGGTCAGGGAGTACTTATATGGGACTAGGGTAACTCACTTGGGGTCAGGGAGTACTTATATGCGACTAGGGTAACTCACTTGGGGTCAGGTAGTACTTCTATAGGAGCTAAAGTGATTCACTTGGGTTCAGGGAGTACTTATATAGGGGGTAGGGTAACTCATTTAGGGTCAGGGAGTACTTATATGGGACTAGGGTACATCACTTGGGGTCAGGGAGTACTTATATAGGAGCTAAAGTGATTCACTTGGGGTCAAGGAGTACTTATATGGGACTAGGATAACTCACTAGGGGTCAGGGAGTACTGATAAAGGGGATAGGGTAACTCAATTTGGTGTCAGGGAGTACTTATATAGGACTGTGGTACCATACTTGGGGTCAGGGAGTACTTATATAGGACTAGGGTACCATACTTGGGGTCAGGGAGTACTTATAAAGGGGCTAGGGCAACTCACTTGGGGTCAGGGAGTACTTATATGATACTAGGGTAACTCACTTGGGGTCAGGGAGTACTTATATGCGACTAGGGTAACTCACTTGGGGTCAGGGAGTACTTATATGATACTAGGGTAACTCACTTGGGGTCAGGGAGTACTTATATGCTACTAGGGTAACTCACTTAGGGTCACGGAGTACGTATATGGAACTAGGGTAACTCACTTGGGGTCAGGGAGTACTTATATGGGACTAGGGTAACTCACTTGGGGTCAGGGAGTACTTCTATAGGAGCTAAAGTGATTCACTTGGGGTCAGGGAGTACTTATATAGGGGGTAGGGTAACTCATTTGGGGTCAGGGAGTACTTATATGGGACTAGGGTACATCACTTGGGGTCAGGGAGTACTTATATAGGAGCTAAAGTGATTCACTTGGGGTCAGGGAGTACTTATATGTGACTAGGGTAACTCACTGGGGATCAGGGAGTACTTATAAAAGGGCTAGGGTAACTCAATTTGGTGTCAGGGAGTACTTATATAGGACTAGGGTACCATACTTGGGGTCAGGGAGTACTTATATAGGACTAGGGTACCATACTTGGGGTCAGGGAGTACTTATAAAGGGGTTAGGGCATCTCACTTGGGGTCAGGGAGTACTTATATAGGGGGTAGGGTAAATCATTTGGGGTCAGGGATTACTTATATGGGACTAGGGTAACTCGCTTTAGGTCAGGGAGTACTTATATGGTACTAGGGTAACTCACTTGGTCGTCAGGGGGTACATATATGGAACCAGGGTAACCCACTTGGGGTCAGGGAGTACTTATATAGGACTAGGGTACCATACTTGGGGTAAGGGAGTACTTATAAAGGGGCTAGGGCAACTCACTTGGGGTCAGGGAGTACTTATAAAAGGGCCAGGGTAACTCACTTGGGGTAGGGAGTACTTATATGGGACTAGGGTAACTCACTTGGGTTCAGGGAGTACTTATATGAGACTAGGTTAACTCGCTTTAGGTCAGGGAGTATTTATTTGGTACTAGGGTAACTCACTTGGTCGTCAGGGGGTACATATATGGAACCAGGGTAACCCACTTGGGGTCAGGGAGTACTTATATAGGACTAGGGTACCATACTTGGGGTCAGGGAGTACTTATATGCGACTAGGGTAACTCACTTGGGGTCAGGGAGTACTTATATGATACTAGGGTAACTCACTTGGGGTCAGGGAGTACTTATATGGGACTAGGGTAACTCACTTGGGGTCAGGGAGTACTTCTATAGGAGCTAAAGTGATTCACTTGGGGTCAGGGAGAACTTATATAGGGGGTAGGGTAACTCATTTGGGGTCAGGGAGTACTTATATGGGACTAGGGTACATAACTTGGGGTCAGGGAGTACTTATATAGGAGCTAAAGTGATTCACTTGGGGTCAGGGAGTACTTATATGGGACTAGGGTAACTCACTAGGGGTCAGGGAGTACTTATATGGGACTAGGGTAACTCACTTGGGGTCAGGGAGTACTTCTATAGGAGCTAAAGTGATTCACTTGGGGTCAGGGAGAACTTATATAGGGGGTAGGGTAACTCATTTGGGGTCAGGGAGTACTTATATGGGACTAGGGTACATAACTTGGGGTCAGGGAGTACTTATATAGGAGCTAAAGTGATTCACTTGGGGTCAGGGAGTACTTATATGGGACTAGGGTAACTCACTAGGGGTCAGGGAGTACTTATAAAGGGGCTAGGGCAACTCACTTGGGGTCAGGGAGTACTTATAAAAGGGCCAGGGTAACTCACTTGGGGTAGGGAGTACTTATATGGGACTAGGGTAACTCACTTGGGTTCAGGGAGTACTTATATGGGACTACGGTAACTCGCTTTAGGTCAGGGAGTACTTATATGGTACTAGGGTAACTCACTTGGTCGTCAAGGGGTACATATATGGAACCAGGGTAACCCACTTGGGGTCAGGGAGTACTTATATAGGACTAGGGTACCATACTTGGGGTCAGGGAGTACTTATAAAGGGGCTAGGGCAACTCACTTGGGGTCAGGGAGTACTTATATGGGACTAGGGTAACTCACTTGGGGTCAGGGAGTACTTATATGCGACTAGGGTAACTAACTTGGGGTCAGGGAGTACTTATATGATACTAGGGTAACTCACTTGGGGTCAGGGAGTACTTATATGGGACTAGGGTAACTCACTTGGGGTCAGGGAGTACTTCTATAGGAGCTAAAGTGATTCACTTGGGTTCAGGGAGTACTTATATAGGGGGTAGGGTAACTCATTTGGGGTCAGGGAGTACTTATATGCGACTAGGGTAACTCACTTGGGGTCAGGGAGTACTTATATGCGACTAGGGTAACTCACTTGGGGTCAGGGAGTACTTATATGATACTAGGGTAACTCACTTGGGGTCAGGGAGTACTTATATGGGACTAGGGTAACTCACTTGGGGTCAGGGAGTACTTCTATAGGAGCTAAAGTGATTCACTTGGGTTCAGGGAGTACTTATATAGGGGGTAGGGTAACTCATTTGGGGTCAGGGAGTACTTATATGCGACTAGGGTAACTCACTTGGGGTCAAGGAGTACTTATATGGGACTAGGATAACTCACTAGGGGTCAGGGAGAACTGATAAAGGGGATAGGGTAACTCAATTTGGTGTCAGGGAGTACTTATATAGGACTATGGTACCATACTTGGGGTCAGGGAGTACTTATATAGGACTAGGGTACCATACTTGGGGTCAGGGAGTACTTATAAAGGGGCTAGGGCAACTCACTTGGGGTCTGGGAGTACTTATATGATACTAGGGTAACTCACTTGGGGTCAGGGAGTACTTATATGCGACTAGGGTAACTCACTTGGGGTCAGGGAGTACTTATATGATACTAGGGTAACTCACTTGGGGTCAGGGAGTACTTATATGCTACTAGGGTAACTCACTTAGGGTCACGGAGTACGTATATGGAACTAGGGTAACTCACTTGGGGTCAGGGAGTACTTATATGGGACTAGGGTAACTCACTTGGGGTCAGGGAGTACTTCTATAGGAGCTAAAGTGATTCACTTGGGGTCAGGGAGAACTTATATAAGGGGTAGGGTAACTCATTTGGGGTCAGTGAGTACTTATATGGGACTAGGGTACATCACTTGGGGTCAGGGAGTACTTATATAGGAGCTAAAGTGATTCACTTGGGGTCAGGGAGTACTTATATGGGACTAGGGTAACTCACTAGGGGTCAGGGAGTACTTATAAAGGGGCTAGGGCAACTCACTTGGGGTCAGGGAGTACTTATAAAAGGGCCAGGGTAACTAGCTTTAGGTCAGGGAGTACTTATATGGTACTAGGGTAACTCACTTGGTCGTCAAGGGGTACATATATGGAACCAGGGTAACCCACTTGGGGTCAGGGAGTACTTATATAGGACTAGGGTACCATACTTGGGGTCAGGGAGTACTTATAAAGGGGCTAAGGCCACTCACTTGGGGTCAGGGAGTACTTATATGGGACTAGGGTAACTCACTTGGGGTCAGGGAGTACTTATATGCGACTAGGGTAACTCACTTGGGGTCAGGTAGTACTTCTATAGGAGCTAAAGTGATTCACTTGGGTTCAGGGAGTACTTATATAGGGGGTAGGGTAACTCATTTGGGGTCAGGGAGTACTTATATGGGACTAGGGTACATCACTTGGGGTCAGGGAGTACTTATATAGGAGCTAAAGTGATTCACTTGGGGTCAAGGAGTACTTATATGGGACTAGGATAACTCACTAGGGGTCAGGGAGTACTGATAAAGGGGATAGGGTAACTCAATTTGGTGTCAGGGAGTACTTATATAGGACTGTGGTACCATACTTGGGGTCAGGGAGTACTTATATAGGACTAGGGTACCATACCTGGGGTCAGGGAGTACTTATAAAGGGGCTAGGGCAACTCACTTGGGGTCAGGGAGTACTTGTATGATACTAGGGTAACTCACTTGGGGTCAGGGAGTACTTATATGCGACTAGGGTAACTCACTTGGGGTCAGGGAGTACTTATATGATACTAGGGTAACTCACTTGGGGTCAGGGAGTACTTATATGCTACTAGGGTAACTCACTTAGGGTCACGGAGTACGTATATGGAACTAGGGTAACTCACTTGGGGTCAGGGAGTACTTATATGGGACTAGGGTAACTCACTTGGGGTCAGGGAGTACTTCTATAGGAGCTAAAGTGATTCACTTGGGGTCAGGGAGTACTTATATAGGGGGTAGGGTAACTCATTTGGGGTCAGGGAGTACTTATATGGGACTAGGGTACATCACTTGGGGTCAGGGAGTACTTATATAGGAGCTAAAGTGATTCACTTGGGGTCAGGGAGTACTTATATGTGACTAGGGTAACTCACTGGGGATCAGGGAGTACTTATAAAAGGGCTAGGGTAACTCAATTTGGTGTCAGGGAGTACTTATATAGGACTAGGGTACCATACTTGGGGTCAGGGAGTACTTATATAGGACTAGGGTACCATACTTGGGGTCAGGGAGTACTTATAAAGGGGTTAGGGCATCTCACTTGGGGTCAGGGAGTACTTATATAGGGGGTAGGGTAAATCATTTGGCGTCAGGGATTACTTATATGGGACTAGGGTAATTCGCTTTAAGTCAGGGAGTACTTATATGGTACTAGGGTAACTCACTTGGTCGTCAGGGGGTACATATATGGAACCAGGGTAACCCACTTGGGGTCAGGGAGTACTTATATAGGACTAGAGTACCATACTTGGGGTCAGGGAGTACTTATAAAGGGGCTAGGGCAACTCACTTGGGGTCAGGGAGTACTTATAAAAGGGCCAGGGTAACTCACTTGGGGTAGGGAGTACTTATATGGGACTAGGGTAACTCACTTGGGTTCAGGGAGTACTTATATGAGACTAGGTTAACTCGCTTTAGGTCAGGGAGTATTTATATGGTACTAGGGTAACTCACTTGGTCGTCAGGGGGTACATATATGGAACCAGGGTAACCCACTTGGGGTCAGGGAGTACTTATATAGGACTAGGGTACCATACTTGGGGTCAGGGAGTACTTATAAAGGGGCTAGGGCAACTCACTTGGGGTCAGGGAGTACTTATATGGGACTAGGGTAACTCACTTGGGGTCAGGGAGTACTTATATAGGGGGTAAGGTAAATCATTTGGGGTCAGGGATTACTTATATGGGACTAGGGTAACTCGCTTTAGGTCAGGGAGTACTTATATGGTACTAGGGTAACTCACTAGGTCGTCAGGGGGTACATATATGGAACCAGGGTAACCCACTTGGGGTCAGGGAGTACTTATAAAGGGGCTAGGGCAACTCACTTGGGGTCAGGCAGTACTTATATGGGACTAGGGTAACTCACTTGGGGTCAGGGAGTACTTATATAGGGGGTAGGGTAACTCACTTGGGGTCAGGGAGTACTTCTATAGGAGCTAAAGTGATTCACTTGGGGTCAGGGAGAACTTATATAGGGGGTAGGGTAACTCATTTGGGGTCAGGGAGTACTTATATAGGAGCTAAAGTGATTCACTTGGGGTCAGGGAGTACTTATATGGGACTAGGGTAACTCACTAGGGGTCAGGGAGTACTTATAAAGGGGCTAGGGCAACTCACTTGGGGTCAGGGAGTACTTATAAAAGGGCCAGGGTAACTCACTTGGGGTAGGGAGTACTTATATGGGACTAGGGTAACTCACTTGGGTTCAGGGAGTACTTATATGGGACTACGGTAACTCGCTTTAGGTCAGGGAGTACTTATATGGTACTAGGGTAACTCACTTGGTCGTCAAGGGGTACATATATGGAACCAGGGTAACCCACTTGGGGTCAGGGAGTACTTATATAGGACTAGGGTACCATACTTGGGGTCAGGGAGTACTTATAAAGGGGCTAGGGCAACTCACTTGGGGTCAGGGAGTACTTATATGGGACTAGGGTAACTCACTTGGGGTCAGGGAGTACTTATATGCGACTAGGGTAACTAACTTGGGGTTAGGGAGTACTTATATGATACTAGGGTAACTCACTTGGGGTCAGGGAGTACTTATATGGGACTAGGGTAACTCACTTGGGGTCAGGGAGTACTTCTATAGGAGCTAAAGTGATTCACTTGGGTTCAGGGAGTACTTATATAGGGGGTAGGGTAACTCATTTGGGGTCAGGGAGTACTTATATGCGACTAGGGTAACTCACTTGGGGTCAGGGAGTACTTATATGCGACTAGGGTAACTCACTTGGGGTCAGGGAGTACTTATATGATACTAGGGTAACTCACTTGGGGTCAGGGAGTACTTATATGGGACTAGGGTAACTCACTTGGGGTCAGGGAGTACTTCTATAGGAGCTAAAGTGATTCACTTGGGTTCAGGGAGTACTTATATAGGGGGTAGGGTAACTCATTTGGGGTCAGGGAGTACTTATATGCGACTAGGGTAACTCACTTGGGGTCAAGGAGTACTTATATGGGACTAGGATAACTCACTAGGGGTCAGGGAGTACTGATAAAGGGGATAGGGTAACTCAATTTGGTGTCAGGGAGTACTTATATAGGACTATGGTACCATACTTGGGGTCAGGGAGTACTTATATAGGACTAGGGTACCATACTTGGGGTCAGGGAGTACTTATAAAGGGGCTAGGGCAACTCACTTGGGGTCAGGGAGTACTTATCAAGAGACACGGTAGTGTCTCGACGGCAAGTACATATAAAAGTAGAAAATGACATGTCTATACCGCCGAGCACTACCGTGTAACTTATACAGCAAGTTCAGCCGTCCCAATTTTCAAACCGATTTATTTCTATGAATGATCAATTGTCATGATTTAAGTAAAGCTTTACTTAAAATGGTTTTGAAAAACCTTTCATTTGAGCCCATAAACATTAAAATCGGTTCACGCGATCCAGAGATCTCATACTATGTTAGCTATATATATATCGAAATTTAGATTTTTCTCCGTAATCTTCTTCTTCTTTTCCAGCCAGAATGTATGTCTCGGGCTGAAGTTGGTTGCTCAACGTAGATGCTAGTGACGTTGGTAGACGTATGCGTAAACATAGTTGCACACAATCGTAAATAGTGTGTCTGTGTGTGTATCTCCGCGACATGATTTACTTTGTTTATTACGGTAAATCAGGTTAAGCTGCAAGTTTGATTGACAGTAATAACCTTAAAATAAGTAGAACCCAATTTTATAATAAATAAATGAAAGAACATTATTAGACTGTTCTTATTTGAAAAAGATGAGGTTCTACTTGTACTCAACATACTCATTAAATGGATTTTAAAGGAATCAACAGATTAGATAAGTATAAAAATAAATTTTATAATATAATTGTAATGTATCTTGTGGTACTTTGTGGGATTTTATTTCAGATTAAATTATGGTGATGTATTTATTGTCTGACTGCTGAGGGTAGAGCTGTGGAGTGAAGAATTAAAATTTAATGTGGTTGTTGTACCATTGCGGAGGATAGAGCTGACTGGATGAACTAATATTTACATATCTTCAACACCGTGCCAAAGAGAAATATACTTTCAATATTAATATGCATCGGTGATTATCAGGAGCATATTAATTATAAGAAATTGTTAAGGTATTTGAAAATCATATGGTAAACTTCCTAGTATTGAAATCATTAACAAAATCCATATTTAACTGTTTCTTTTCTTTTAACTGATGTGGGTTTCAACTGTTCGATAGGTTATATCATATTCTCAATTGAAACTCAGTCCAGAAATTAATGATTTCCACTCCATTTTGCAGCAAGTTATCTGACCAGTTTGAAAAGTGTTTAGAAATTTGTGAAACGTACATATGAGGACTCTGGCACAGGAAATGTTATAAGGACCACTTATCAATGTAATTTCCATGCGACCTTTGTCAAGAGTTAGCAGCATAAACGGATCAATGAATAGTGCTGAAAAGAAACGGAGTATGCAAAATGACAATGCCAACTTCGACTATATGCTTGATTCTAGCATATTCGATACTTTACGAATTGCTTGTCCAGTCTTGCCCCTGTATCACCCAAGTAGCTGATGGAGTTACTGAAGTTTGGCAAAGTCAGATGTTGGTAAAAAGTCAAGTGTTGACAAACAAATGAAATGATTCATGTTTTTGTTTAAGATATTATTTTCTTTGAATATTGAGATTATTAAATGATGAATTTGATTTTAGGTTTCCTGGTAGTGTCGTCATTTAGTATTTTATAGTCACTGTACAAGTCTATTACAGAAAATAGTAATACTTGTGCTTTGACTTAAATACATTTGGTGCAATTGAACTAAAAATCCAAGGAGGAAGGTTCGCACATATAATGACTGATGGAGTTGAATAAAAAATTGGACTATTCACTCCTGCATTTCCTGAGACTTGAAACAGGCCAAGATGAAAGCTTTGAAAAATTGGCAAAGTAAGAAATGGCCAATATTCACAAAAAAGTCATCCATTGCTCAGCCATGATTTAAGGATGGGATTCATTGGATGATATTATATAAAGTTGAGTTAATAACTGCTGATTGAGTTAATAACTGCTGATTATTTTCCTCCATTACCTATGCAAGTATTCTAGGCCAGAGGCAGTATACTGATCATTGGTATGGATGAGAAAATGCATGTTTATTCTCAATTGAAACTCAGTCCAGAAATTAATGATTTCCACTCCATTTTGCAGCACCAGTTATCCGACCAGTTTTAAAAAAGTTTAGAAATTTGTGAAACGTACATATGAGGACTCTGGCACAGGAAATGTTATAAGGACCACTCATCAATGTAATTTCCATGCGACCTTTGTCAAGAGTTAGCAGCATAAACGGATCAATGAATAGTGCTGAAAAGAAACGGAGTATGCAAAATGACAATGCCAACTTCGACTATATGCTTGATTCTAGCATATTCGATGCTTTACGAATTGCTTGTCCAGTCTTGCCCTTGTATCACCCAAGTAGCTGATGGAGTTACTGAAGTTTGGCAAAGTCAGATGTTGGTAAAAAGTCAAGTGTTGACAAACAAATGAAATGATTCATGTTTTTGTTTAAAATATTATTTTCTTTGAATATTGAGATTGTTAAATGATGAATTTGATTTTAGGTTTCCTGTTAGTGTCGTCATTTAGTATTTTATAGTCACTGTACAAGTCTATTACAGAAAATAGTAATACTTGTGCTTTGACTTAAATACATTTGGTGCAATTGAACTAAAAATCCAAGGAGGAAGGTTCGCACATATAATGACTGATGGAGTTGAATAAAAAATTGGACTATTCACTCCTGCATTTCCTGAGACTTGAAACAGGCCAAGATGAAAGCTTTGAAAAATTGGCAAAGTAAGAAATGGCCAATATTCACAAAAAAGTCATCCATTGCTCAGCCATGATTTAAGGATGGGATTCATTGGATGATATTATATAAAGTTGAGTTAATAACTGCTGATTGAGTTAATAACTGCTGATTATTTTCCTCCATTACCTATGCAAGTATTCTAGGCCAGAGGCAGTATACTGATCATTGGTATGGATGAGAAAATGCATGTTTATTCTCAATTGAAACTCAGTCCAGAAATTAATGATTTCCACTCCATTTTGCAGCACCAGAAATCCGACCAGTTTCAAAAGTGTGTAGAAATTTGTGAAATGATCATCTGAGGACTCTGGCATAGAAAATGTTATAAGGACGACTCGTTAATGTATCTCCTACGTCACGTTTGTCAAGAGTTAGCAGCATAAATGTGACAGTAATTGGTGCTAATATTATTTTCTTTGAAGAATTGAGATTGTTAAATAATGAATTTGATAATAAAAGAGTTACGATTAACAAATTTTTTCTATCATACCTACGAAAGGGTGGGAAAAGGAATACAATGGATTTGAAATGACCAACAGTAATAATTATAGTTTAATATATTTATTTTAACATTTATTTAAAAATTTATTATGTAAAACGACAATGCTAACTTCGATTATATGCTTGATTGTAGTTTATTCAAAGCTTTAGGAATTGCTTGTCCAGTGTTGCCCCTGTATCAACTCAAGCAGCTGAAGGAGTTACTGAAGTTTCGCAAAGTCAGATGTTGGTAAAAACTCAAATTTTGATATAGAAATGAGATGATTCATGTTTCTTTAAATTATTATTTTCTTTGAAGAATTGAGATTGTTGTATGATGAACTTTATGATAAAATAACTACGATTAACAAATTTTTTCTATCAAGAGACACGGTAGTGTCTCGACGGCAAGTACATAAAAGTAGAAAAAGTCATGCCTATACCGCCGTCGAGGCACTACTCTCTTATACAGCTAGTTGAGGCGTCCCAATTTTCAAACCGATTTTTCTCCGTGAATAATCCATTGCCATTATTTAAGTAAAGCTTTTTTTAAAATGGTTTTGAAAAAGCTTTCATTTGCGCCTAAGAACATCAAAATCCGTTCACGCAGTCCAGAGATCTCATATTCTGTTAGCTATATATATATCGAAAATAAAATTTTCCTTCATAATCTTCTCTTCCAGCCAGAATGTATGTCTCGGGCTGAAGTTGGTCGCTAAGAAAAATGACGTCATTTTCACAACGCTTCCAACATAATATACTCAACGATCAAACTATATGGTTGTGAACTGTCAATTCGGCGACTATATTGAACTGTGTAAATTGTAATGTGAGGTTATTTTTATTTAATGCAGTGAGGTTATTCATCGTGTTGCGATATTGCATCTGTTAATTTCTACAATCACAAATAATTCAATTAACAGTGACTGAAGGATTCGCGAATTAGATAAGTATAACAATATATTTTACAATACAGGATGTAGTATACTTTGTGGTACTTTGTGGTATTTCTTTTTCAGATTAAATTAAGACAGAACATTTTCATATTCATTGATGAGGATAGAGCTGACTGGATTAAATAAGATTAATATTTACAACTCTGTGCCTATGAGAAGTATACTTTCAACATTAATGTGCATCGGTCATTATCAGGAGGATATTAATTGAAATAAATTGTTAAGGTAATCATATGCTAAACTTTCAGGTATTGAAATCATTAATCAAATGCATGTTTTGCTTTTTGTTTTCTTTAATCTGATATTGATTGTAACTATCCGATGGGTTATATCATATATATACGAACAAATATTTCAGATTAAATTATGGCAATGCTTATTTTAAAGATATGAAACATTCCAAAGAATCTTCATTTACCTAAAATACAAGTTAACCAGTATTTGGATTTGAACAAATTATACGATAGTAGATGTTTACAAAAGATGCGAAGACAACCAAATATTACAGAAGTTAGGTCAACAAGCAATAAAGAAAATGGAGATGGGGCAGAATCAAATACTGGTAAGTAACTGAGATGCTTCATGTTGCTTCAAATATTTATTTTCTTTGAAGATTAAGATTGTTAAATGATGAATTTGATTTCAGGCTTACTCATAGTGTTATCATTTAGTATTTTACAGTCACTGTGGAAGTGTCTTATAGCAAATGGTAATACTTGTGCTTTGACATAAATACATTTGGTACAATAGAGTTAAAAATCCAAGGAAGAAGGTTCGCTCACATACTGACTATTGGACTTGAATCAACAACTGGGCTTTTCACTCCTGTATTCTGGTACTTGAAACAGGCAAAGATGAAAGCATGGAAAGATTGGCAAAGTAAGAATAAGCCAATATTCAGAAAAACGTCATCAATTGCTCAGCCATAATTTAAGGATGAGACTCATTGGATGAAATTCTGAAAAATTGAGTTAATAACTATTAATTGTTTTCCTCTGTTACCTATGCTAGTATTCTAGGCCAAAGGCAGTATACTGGTCATTGGTATGGATGAAAAAATGCAATGTTTATTCTCAATTGAAAGTCAGTCCAAAAATTAATGGTTTCTACTCCATTTTGTAGCACCAGAAGTCCGACCAGTTTCAACAGTGTATAGAAATTAGCGAAACGAACATCTGAGGACTCTGGCATAGGAAATGTTATAAGGATAGAACATACAGTGAATAAATTTGGGAAAATGAAAGCAGTATATCTAAAATAGAGGCTTCCATTGCATTAATTTGTGTATTTTCGAGTTTATATTGATGAAAAGAAAATACAAATGGCACTATTTTGTTTGAAAAAGAGCCCTGATTCATAGTTGATATTGGGAGTAACAGTTAAGAAAAAGAGATGAATTTCTAACCAAATCCTTAAAAGTGAAGGGCTTGTAGATGATTTTGGGTATACAATTTTGGAATTAAAAATCACATACGTGATGAAAATTATAACAAAATCATGTAGATCTGTAAATATGAAATAATTCATGATTGCAATATTTAACATATGATGGGGCATTACGGTGAATAAATTTAGGAAGCTGAAAACTATATATCTAAAGAAGAGAGGCATCCATTGCAGGAGTTGGTGTATTTCCTAGTGTATATTAATGAAGGGAAAATATAAATGGCATTAATGTGATGGAGAAAGTGCCATAATGCAAAGTTGATATTGAGAGTGACAGCTAGGAAAAAGGTGGAAAAATGAGTCAATTCATAAGAAAATCCTTGAGAGGGAAAAACTTGCAGGTGATTTTGGGCATACAACTTTGGAATTAGAAATCACATAGTTGATGAAAATTATAATAAAATCATGTAGATGTGTAAATATAAAAGTAATTCAGGATTTCAATATTTCACATGTAATAGAGCATACGATGTGTAACTTCAGAAAACTGAAAGCAGTATACCTAAAAATCATAGGCTTCCATTACATTAACTGGTACATATTTTACAGTTTATATTAATGAAAAGAATATATAAATGTCACTAGTTTATCAGGGAAAGAGCCATAATGCAAAGGTGATAGTGAGAGCAACAACTAAGAAAAAGGTGGATTTAAAGGTAAATTTAGAAATAAATTTTTGAAAGCGAGAGGCTTTAAGGTGATTTTGGTTATAAGATCTTGAAAATATAATTCAAACAGTCATTGAATCCTATGTTAAATGCATCTAAAAGTGTAATTATGATAAGAACTCATCATTGTAGTATTTTGTATTTTACTTATTAGATTAATAAATTAATATCTCGAATTGAAGCGTTACATTATGGAACGATCACAACATTGGAAAATGTTTTGTAAGATTGAATTAGTTAAAACAATTTTTTAGTTTTAATTCCTATATTCTTACAAAACGTTATAAGATCCCACAAAAAACAAGCTTCGCTTGTAAAAAATGGACGGCAAGTACATAAGTCGTATCTAGCATGATTAATATATAATAATATAAAATATTTTAATTAAAAAAAATAGTGAAATCCAAATGTTAGGCAAGTATAAATTTTTACCATGGCGAAAATTGAAATTTGGAAAAAAGTAAATAGCAATACAAAAATTACTTGCCGGGCCCGTAATATCCATGTGTAAGTCGTTATCTTGCTATATAAGCGTTGCTTCTCGTAAGTTATAAATGTGGCTATTTAATACGACTGCACACAACGGGTCCGGCAAGTAATTTTTGTATTGCTATTTACTTTTTTCCAAATTTCAATTTTCGCCATGGTAAAAATTTATACTTGCCTAACATTTGGATTTCACTATTTTTTTTAATTAAAATATTTTATATTATTATATATTAATCATGCTAGATACGACTTATGTACTTGCCGTCCATTTTTTACAAGCGAAGCTTGTTTTTTGTGGGTATGATACTAGGGTAACTCACTTGGGGTCAGGGAGTACTTATATGCGACTAGGGTAACTAACTTGGGGTCAGGGAGTACTTATATGATACTAGGGTAACTCACTTGGGGTCAGGGAGTACTTATATGCTACTAGGGTAACTCACTTAGGGTCACAGAGTACGTATATGGAACTAGGGTAACTCACTTGGGGTCAGGGAGTACTTATATGGGACTAGGGTAACTCACTTGGGGTCAGGGAGTACTTCTATAGGAGCTAAAGTGATTCACTTGGGGTCAGGGAGAACTTATATAAGGGGTAGGGTAACTCATTTGGGGTCAGGGAGTACTTATATAGGAGCTAAAGTGATTCACTTGGGGTCAGGGAGTACTTATATGGGACTAGGGTAACTCACTAGGGGTCAGGGAGTACTTATAAAGGGGCTAGGGCAACTCACTTGGGGTCAGGGAGTACTTATAAAAGGGCCAGGGTAACTAGCTTTAGGTCAGGGAGTACTTATATGGTACTAGGGTAACTCACTTGGTCGTCAAGGGGTACATATATGGAACCAGGGTAACCCACTTGGGGTCAGGGAGTACTTATATAGGACTAGGGTACCATACTTGGGGTCAGGGAGTACTTATAAAGGGGCTAAGGCCACTCACTTGGGGTCAGGGAGTACTTATATGGGACTAGGGTAACTCACTTGGGGTCAGGGAGTACTTATATGCGACTAGGGTAACTCACTTGGGGTCAGGTAGTACTTCTATAGGAGCTAAAGTGATTCACTTGGGTTCAGGGAGTACTTATATAGGGGGTAGGGTAACTCATTTGGGGTCAGGGAGTACTTATATGGGACTAGGGTACATCACTTGGGGTCAGGGAGTACTTATATAGGAGCTAAAGTGATTCACTTGGGGTCAAGGAGTACTTATATGGGACTAGGATAACTCACTAGGGGTCAGGGAGTACTGATAAAGGGGATAGGGTAACTCAATTTGGTGTCAGGGAGTACTTATATAGGACTGTGGTACCATACTTGGGGTCAGGGAGTACTTATATAGGACTAGGGTACCATACTTGGGGTCAGGGAGTACTTATAAAGGGGCTAGGGCAACTCACTTGGGGTCAGGGAGTACTTATATGATACTAGGGTAACTCACTTAGGGTCAGGGAGTACTTATATGCGACTAGGGTAACTCACTTGGGGTCAGGGAGTACTTATATGATACTAGGGTAACTCACTTGGGGTCAGGGAGTACTTATATGCTACTAGGGTAACTCACTTAGGGTCACGGAGTACGTATATGGAACTAGGGTAACTCACTTGGGGTCAGGGAGTACTTATATGGGACTAGGGTAACTCACTTGGGGTCAGGGAGTACTTCTATAGGAGCTAAAGTGATTCACTTGGGGTCAGGGAGTACTTATATAGGGGGTAGGGTAACTCATTTGGGGTCAGGGAGTACTTATATGGGACTAGGGTACATCACTTGGGGTCAGGGAGTACTTATATAGGAGCTAAAGTGATTCACTTGGGGTCAGGGAGTACTTATATGTGACTAGGGTAACTCACTGGGGATCAGGGAGTACTTATAAAAGGGCTAGGGTAACTCAATTTGGTGTCAGGGAGTACTTATATAGGACTAGGGTACCATACTTGGGGTCAGGGAGTACTTATATAGGACTAGGGTACCATACTTGGGGTCAGGGAGTACTTATAAAGGGGTTAGTGCATCTCACTTGGGGTCAGGGAGTACTTATATAGGGGGTAGGGTAAATCATTTGGCGTCAGGGATTACTTATATGGGACTAGGGTAACTCGCTTTAGGTCAGGGAGTACTTATATGGTACTAGGGTAACTCACTTGGTCGTCAGGGGGTACATATATGGAACCAGGGTAACCCACTTGGGGTCAGGGAGTACTTATATAGGACTAGGGTACCATACTTGGGGTCAGGGAGTACTTATAAAGGGGCTAGGGCAACTCACTTGGGGTCAGGGAGTACTTATAAAAGGGCCAGGGTAACTCACTTGGGGTAGGGAGTACTTATATGGGACTAGGGTAACTCACTTGGGTTCAGGGAGTACTTATATGAGACTAGGTTAACTCGCTTTAGGTCAGGGAGTATTTATATGGTACTAGGGTAACTCACTTGGTCGTCAGGGGGTACATATATGGAACCAGGGTAACCCACTTGGGGTCAGGGAGTACTTATATAGGACTAGGGTACCATACTTGGGGTCAGGGAGTACTTATAAAGGGGCTAGGGCAACTCACTTGGGGTCAGGGAGTACTTATATGGGACTAGGGTAACTCACTTGGGGTCAGGGAGTACTTATATAGGGGGTAGGGTAAATCATTTGGGGTCAGGGATTACTTATATGGGACTAGGGTAACTCGCTTTAGGTCAGGGAGTACTTATATGGTACTAGGGTAACTCACTTGGTCGTCAGGGGGTACATATATGGAACCAGGGTAACCCACTTGGGGTCAGGGAGTACTTATAAAGGGGCTAGGGCAACTCACTTGGGGTCAGGCAGTACTTATATGGGACTAGGGTAACTCACTTGGGGTCAGGGAGTACTTATATAGGGGGTAGGGTAAATCATTTGGGGTCAGGGATTACTTATATGGGACTAGGGTAACTCGCTTTAGGTCAGGGAGTACTTATATGGTACTAGGGTAACTCCCTTGGTCGTCAGGGGGTACATATATGGAACCAGGGTAACCCACTTGGGGTCAGGGAGTACTTATATAGGACTAGGGTACCATACTTGGGGTCAGGGAGTACTTATATAGGACTAGGGTACCATACTTGGGGTCAGCGAGTACTTATATGCGACTAGGGTAACTCACTTGGGGTCAGGGAGTACTTATATGCGACTAGGGTAACTCACTTGGGGTCAGGGAGTACTTATATGGGACTAGGGTAACTCACTTGGGGTCAGGGAGTACTTCTATAGGAGCTAAAGTGATTCACTTGGGGTCAGGGAGAACTTATATAGGGGGTAGGGTAACTCATTTGGGGTCAGGGAGTACTTATATGGGACTAGGGTACATCACTTGGGGTCAGGGAGTACTTATATAGGAGCTAAAGTGATTCACTTGGGGTCAGGGAGTACTTATATGGGACTAGGGTAACTCACTAGGGGTCAGGGAGTACTTATAAAGGGGCTAGGGCAACTCACTTGGGGTCAGGGAGTACTTATAAAAGGGCCAGGGTAACTCACTTGGGGTAGGGAGTACTTATATGGGACTAGGGTAACTCACTTGGGTTCAGGGAGTACTTATATGGGACTACGGTAACTCGCTTTAGGTCAGGGAGTACTTATATGGTACTAGGGTAACTCACTTGGTCGTCAAGGGGTACATATATGGAACCAGGGTAACCCACTTGGGGTCAGGGAGTACTTATATAGGACTAGGGTACCATACTTGGGGTCAGGGAGTACTTATAAAGGGGCTAGGGCAACTCACTTGGGATCAGGGAGTACTTATATGGGACTAGGGTAACTCACTTGGGGTCAGGGAGTACTTATATGCGACTAGGGTAACTCACTTGGGGTCAGGGAGTACTTATATGATACTAGGGTAACTCACTTGGGGTCAGGGAGTACTTATATGGGACTAGGGTAACTCACTTGGGGTCAGGGAGTACTTCTATAGGAGCTAAAGTGATTCACTTGGGTTCAGGGAGTACTTATATAGGGGGTAGGGTAACTCATTTGGGGTCAGGGAGTACTTATATGCGACTAGGGTAACTCACTTGGGGTCAGGGAGTACTTATATGATACTAGGGTAACTCACTTGGGGTCAGGGAGTACTTATATGCTACTAGGGTAACTCACTTAGGGTCACGGAGTACGTATATGGAACTAGGGTAACTCACTTGGGGTCAGGGAGTACTTATATGGGACTAGGGTAACTCACTTGGGGTCAGGGAGTACTTCTATAGTAGCTAAAGTGATTTACTTGGGGTCAGGGAGTACTTATATAGGGGGTAGGGTAACTCATTTGGGGTCAGGGAGTACTTATATGGGACTAGGGTACATCACTTGGGGTCAGGGAGTACTTATATAGGAGCTAAAGTGATTCACTTGGGGTCAGGGAGTACTTATATGTGACTAGGGTAACTCACTAGGGGTCAGGGAGTACTTATATAGGACTAGGGTACCATACTTGGGGTCAGGGAGTACTTATAAAGGGTTAGGGCATCTCACTTGGGGTCAGGGAGTACTTATATAGGGGGTAGGGTAAATCATTTGGGGTCAGGGATAACTTATATGGGACTAGGGTAACTCGCTTTAGGTCAGGGAGTACTTATATGGTACTAGGGTAACTCACTTGGTCGTCAGGGGGTACATATATGGAACCAGGGTAACCCACTTGGGGTCAGGGAGTACTTATATAGGACTAGGGTACCATACTTGGGGTCAGGGAGTACTTATAAAGGGGCTAGGGCAACTCACTTGGGGTCAGGGAGTACTTATAAAAGGGCCAGGGTAACTCACTTGGGGTAGGGAGTACTTATATGGGACTAGGGTAACTCACTTGGGTTCAGGGAGTACTTATATGAGACTAGGGTAACTCGCTTTAGGTCAGGGAGTACTTATATGGTACTAGGGTAACTCACTTGGTAGTCAGGGGGTACATATATGGAACCAGGGTAACCCACTTGGGGTCAGGGAGTACTTAAATAGGACTAGGGTACCATACTTGGGGTCAGAGAGTACTTATAAAGGGGCTAGGGCAACTCACTTGGGGTCAGGGAGTACTTATATGGGACTAGGGTAACTCTCTTGGGGTCAGGGAGTACTTATATAGGAGCGAAAGTAACTCACTTGGGGTCAGGGAGTACATCTATAGGAGCTAAAGTAACTCACTTGGGGTCAGGGAGTATTTACATGGGACTAGGGTAACTCACTTGGGGTCAGGGAGTACTTCTATAGGAGCTAAAGTGATTCACTTGGGGTCAGGGAGTACTTATATAGGGGGTAGGGTAACTCATTTGGGGTAAGGGAGTACTTATATGGGACTAGGGTAACTCGCTTTAGGTCAGGGAGTACTTATATGGTACTAGGGTAACTCACTTGGTCGACAGGGGGTACATATATGGAACCAGGGTAACCCACTTGGGGTCAGGGAGTACTTATATAGGACTAGGGTACCATACTTGGGGTCAGGGAGTACTTATATGGTACTAGGGTAACTCACTTGGTCGTCAGGGGGTACATATTTGGAACCAGGGTAACCCACTTGGGGTCAGGGAGTACTTATATAGGACTAGGGTAACTCACTAGGGGTCAGGGAGTACTTATAAAGGGGCTAGGGTAACTCAATTTGGTTGTCAGGGAGCACTTATATAGGACTAGGGTACCATACTTGGGGTCAGGGAGTACTTATAAAGGGGTTAGGGCATCTCACTTGGGGTCAGGGAGTACTTATATAGGGGGTAGGGTAAATCATTTGGGGTCAGGGATTACTTATATGGGACTAGGGTAACTCACTTGGGTTCAGGGAGTACTTATATGGGACTAGGGTAACTCGCTTTAAATCAGGGAGTACTTATATGGTACTAGGGTAACTCACTTGGTCGACAGGGGGTACATATATGGAACCAGGGTAACCCACTTGGGGTCAGGGAGTACTTATATAGGACTAGGGTACCATACTTGGGGTCAGGGAGTACTTGTAAAGGGGCTAGGGCAACTCACTTGGGGTCAGGGAGTACTTACATGGGACTAGGGTAACTCATTTGCGGTCAGAGAGTACTTATATGGGACTGCGGTAACTCACTTGGGGTCAGGGAGTACTTATATAGGAGCTAAAGTGACTCACTTGGGGTCAGGGAGTACTTATATGGGACTAGGGTAACTCATTTGGGGTCTGGGAGTACTTAAATGGGACTAGGGTAACTCACTTGGGGTCAGGGATTACTTATAAAGGGGCTAGGATAACTCACTTGGGGTCAGGGAGTACTTATATGGGACTTGGGTAACTCACTTGGGTTCAGGGAGTACTTATATGGGACTAGGGTAACTCGCTTTAGGTCAGGGAGTACTTATATAATATTAGGGTAACTCACTTGGGGTCAGGGAGTACTTATATGCGACTGGGTAACTCACTTAGGGTCACGGAGTACTTATATGGGACTAGGGTAACACAGTTGGGGTCAGGGTGTACTTATATAGGAGCTAGGGTAACTCACTTGTGGTCAGGGAGTACTTATATAGCAGCTAAAGTGACTCACTTGGGGTCAGGGAGTAATTATATGGGACTAGGTTAACTCATTTGGGTTCAGGGAGTACTTATATGGGACTAGGGTAACTCGCTTTAGGTCAGGGAGTACTTATATGGTACTAGGGTAACTCACTTGGTCGTCAGGGGGTACATATATGGAACCAGGGTAACCCACTTGGGGTCAGGGAGTACTTATATAGGACTAGGGTACCATACTTGGGGTCAGGGAGTACTTATAAAGGGGCTAGGGCAACTCACTTGGGGTCAGGGAGTACTTATATGGGACTAGGGTAACTCACTTGGGGTCAGGGAGTACTTATATGCGACTAGGGTAACTCACTTGGGGTCAGGGAGTACTTATATGATACTAGGGTAACTCACTTGGGGTCAAAGAGTACTTATATGGGACTAGGGTAACTCACTTGGGGTCAGGGAGTACTTCTATAGGAGATAAAGTGATTCACTTGGGGTCAGGGAGTACTTATATGGGACTAGGGTAACTCACTAGGGGACAGGGAGTACTTATAAAGGGGATGGGGTAACTCAATTTGGTGTCAGGGAGTACTTATATAGGACTAGGTTACCATACTTGGGGTCAGGGAGTACATCTATAGGAGCTAAAGTAACTCACTTGGGGTCAGGTAGTACTTATATGGGACTAGGGTAACTCACTTGGGGTCAGAGAGTACTTCTATAGGAGCTAAAGCGATTCACTTGGGGTCAGGGAGTACTTATATAGGGGGTAGGGTAACTCATTTGGGGTCAGGGAGTACTTATATGGGACTAGGGTAACTCGCTTTAGGTCAGGGAGTACTTATATGGTACTAGGGTAACTCACTTGGTCGTCAGGGGGTACATATATGGAACCAGGGTAACCCACTTGGGGCCAGGGAGTACTTATAAAGGGGCTAGGGCAACTCACTTGGGGTCAGGGAGTACTTATATGGGAATAGGGTAACTCACTTGGGGTCAGGGAGTACTTATATGGGACTAGGGTAACTCATTTGCGGTCAGAGAGTACTTATATGGGACTGGGGTAACTCACTTGGGGTCAGGGAGTACTTATAAAGGGGCTAGGGTATCTCATTTGGGGTCAGGTAGTACTTATATGGGACTAGGGTACCTCACTTGGGGTCAGGGAGTACTTATTTGGGACTAGGGTAACTCACTTGGGGAAAGGGAGTACTTATAAAGGGGCTAGGGTAACTCACTTGTGGGCAGGGAGTACTTATATAGGAGCTAAAGTGACTCACTTGGGGTCAGGGAGTACATATATGGGACTAGGGTAACTCATTTGGGGTCTGGGAGTACTTAAATGGGACTAGGGTAACTCACTTGGGGTCAGGGATTACTTATAAAGGGGCTAGGGTAACTCACATGGGGTCAGGGAGTACTTATATGGGACTTGGGTAACTCACTTGGGTTCAGGGAGTACATTTATAATACTAGGGTAACTCACTTGGTGGTCAGGGAGTACTTATATGGAACCAGGGTAACCCACTTGGTGTCAGGGAGTACTTATAAAGGGGCTAGGGTAACTCATTTGGGGTCAGGGAGTACTTATATGGGCCTAGGTTAACTCATTTAGGGCAAGGAGTACTTATTTGGGACTAGGGTAACTCACTTGGGGTCAGGGAGTACTTATATGGGACTAGGGTAACTCACTTGGGGTCAGGGAGTACTTATATGGGACTAGGGTAACTCGCTTTAGGTCAGGGAGTACTTATATGGTACTAGGGTAACACACTTGGTCGTCAGGGGGTACATATATGGAACCAGGGTAACCCACTTGGGGTCAGGGAGTACTTATAAAGGGGCTAGGGTAACTCAATTTGGGGTCAAGGAGTACTTATATAGGACTAGGGTACCATACTTGGTGTCAGGGAGTACTTATAAAGGGGCTAGGGCAACTCACTTGGGGTCAGGGAGTACTTATATAAGGGTTAGGGTAACTCACTTGGGGTAGGGAGTACTTATATGGGAGTAGGTTAACTCACTTGGGTTCAGGGAGTACTTATATGGGACTAGGGTAACTCGCTTTAGGTCAGGGAGTACTTATATGGTACTAGGGTAACTCACTTGGTCGTCAAGGGGTACATATATGGAACCAGGGTAACCCACTTGGGGTCAGGGAGTACTTATAAAGGGGCTAGGGTAACTCAATTTGGGGTCAGGGAGTACTTATATAGGACTAGGGTAACTCACTTGGGGTCAGGTATTACTTATATAGGGGGTAGGGTAACTCATTTGGGGTCAGGGAGTACTTATATGGGAATAGGGTAACTCACTTGGGGTCAGGGAGTACTTATATGGGACTAGGGTAACTCATTTGCGGTCAGAGAGTACTTATATGGGACTGGGGTAACTCACTTGGGGTCAGGGAGTACTTATAAAGGGGCTAGGGTATCTCATTTGGGGTCAGGTAGTACTTATATGGGACTAGGGTACCTCACTTGGGGTCAGGGAGTACTTATTTGGGACTAGGGTAACTCACTTGGGGAAAGGGAGTACTTATAAAGGGGCTAGGGTAACTCACTTGTGGGCAGGGAGTACTTATATAGGAGCTAAAGTGACTCACTTGGGGTCAGGGAGTACATATATGGGACTAGGGTAACTCATTTGGGGTCTGGGAGTACTTATATAGGACTAGGGTACCATACTTGGGGTCAGGGAGTACTTATAAAGGGGCTAGGGCAACTCACTTGGGGTCAGGGAGTACTTATAAAAGGGCCAGGGTAACTCACTTGGGGTAGGGAGTACTTATATGGGACTAGGGTAACTCACTTGGGTTCAGGGAGTACTTATATGAGACTAGGGTAACTCGCTTTAGGTCAGGGAGTACTTATATGGTACTAGGGTAACTCACTTGGTAGTCAGGGGGTACATATATGGAACCAGGGTAACCCACTTGGGGTCAGGGAGTACTTAAATAGGACTAGGGTACCATACTTGGGGTCAGAGAGTACTTATAAAGGGGCTAGGGCAACTCACTTGGGGTCAGGGAGTACTTATATGGGACTAGGGTAACTCTCTTGGGGTCAGGGAGTACTTATATAGGAGCGAAAGTAACTCACTTGGGGTCAGGGAGTACATCTATAGGAGCTAAAGTAACTCACTTGGGGTCAGGGAGTATTTACATGGGACTAGGGTAACTCACTTGGGGTCAGGGAGTACTTCTATAGGAGCTAAAGTGATTCACTTGGGGTCAGGGAGTACTTATATAGGGGGTAGGGTAACTCATTTGGGGTAAGGGAGTACTTATATGGGACTAGGGTAACTCGCTTTAGGTCAGGGAGTACTTATATGGTACTAGGGTAACTCACTTGGTCGACAGGGGGTACATATATGGAACCAGGGTAACCCACTTGGGGTCAGGGAGTACTTATATAGGACTAGGGTACCATACTTGGGGTCAGGGAGTACTTATATGGTACTAGGGTAACTCACTTGGTCGTCAGGGGGTACATATTTGGAACCAGGGTAACCCACTTGGGGTCAGGGAGTACTTATATAGGACTAGGGTAACTCACTAGGGGTCAGGGAGTACTTATAAAGGGGCTAGGGTAACTCAATTTGGTTGTCAGGGAGCACTTATATAGGACTAGGGTACCATACTTGGGGTCAGGGAGTACTTATAAAGGGGTTAGGGCATCTCACTTGGGGTCAGGGAGTACTTATATAGGGGGTAGGGTAAATCATTTGGGGTCAGGGATTACTTATATGGGACTAGGGTAACTCACTTGGGTTCAGGGAGTACTTATATGGGACTAGGGTAACTCGCTTTAAATCAGGGAGTACTTATATGGTACTAGGGTAACTCACTTGGTCGACAGGGGGTACATATATGGAACCAGGGTAACCCACTTGGGGTCAGGGAGTACTTATATAGGACTAGGGTACCATACTTGGGGTCAGGGAGTACTTGTAAAGGGGCTAGGGCAACTCACTTGGGGTCAGGGAGTACTTACATGGGACTAGGGTAACTCATTTGCGGTCAGAGAGTACTTATATGGGACTGCGATAACTCACTTGGGGTCAGGGAGTACTTATATAGGAGCTAAAGTGACTCACTTGGGGTCAGGGAGTACTTATATGGGACTAGGGTAACTCATTTGGGGTCTGGGAGTACTTAAATGGGACTAGGGTAACTCACTTGGGGTCAGGGATTACTTATAAAGGGGCTAGGATAACTCACTTGGGGTCAGGGAGTACTTATATGGGACTTGGGTAACTCACTTGGGTTCAGGGAGTACTTATATGGGACTAGGGTAACTCGCTTTAGGTCAGGGAGTACTTATATAATATTAGGGTAACTCACTTGGGGTCAGGGAGTACTTATATGCGACTGGGTAACTCACTTAGGGTCACGGAGTACTTATATGGGACTAGGGTAACACAGTTGGGGTCAGGGTGTACTTATATAGGAGCTAGGGTAACTCACTTGTGGTCAGGGAGTACTTATATAGCAGCTAAAGTGACTCACTTGGGGTCAGGGAGTAATTATATGGGACTAGGTTAACTCATTTGGGTTCAGGGAGTACTTATATGGGACTAGGGTAACTCGCTTTAGGTCAGGGAGTACTTATATGGTACTAGGGTAACTCACTTGGTCGTCAGGGGGTACATATATGGAACCAGGGTAACCCACTTGGGGTCAGGGAGTACTTATATAGGACTAGGGTACCATACTTGGGGTCAGGGAGTACTTATAAAGGGGCTAGGGCAACTCACTTGGGGTCAGGGAGTACTTATATGGGACTAGGGTAACTCACTTGGGGTCAGGGAGTACTTATATGCGACTAGGGTAACTCACTTGGGGTCAGGGAGTACTTATATGATACTAGGGTAACTCACTTGGGGTCAAAGAGTACTTATATGGGACTAGGGTAACTCACTTGGGGTCAGGGAGTACTTCTATAGGAGATAAAGTGATTCACTTGGGGTCAGGGAGTACTTATATGGGACTAGGGTAACTCACTAGGGGACAGGGAGTACTTATAAAGGGGATGGGGTAACTCAATTTGGTGTCAGGGAGTACTTATATAGGACTAGGTTACCATACTTGGGGTCAGGGAGTACATCTATAGGAGCTAAAGTAACTCACTTGGGGTCAGGTAGTACTTATATGGGACTAGGGTAACTCACTTGGGGTCAGAGAGTACTTCTATAGGAGCTAAAGCGATTCACTTGGGGTCAGGGAGTACTTATATAGGGGGTAGGGTAACTCATTTGGGGTCAGGGAGTACTTATATGGGACTAGGGTAACTCGCTTTAGGTCAGGGAGTACTTATATGGTACTAGGGTAACTCACTTGGTCGTCAGGGGGTACATATATGGAACCAGGGTAACCCACTTGGGGCCAGGGAGTACTTATAAAGGGGCTAGGGCAACTCACTTGGGGTCAGGGAGTACTTATATGGGAATAGGGTAACTCACTTGGGGTCAGGGAGTACTTATATGGGACTAGGGTAACTCATTTGCGGTCAGAGAGTACTTATATGGGACTGGGGTAACTCACTTGGGGTCAGGGAGTACTTATAAAGGGGCTAGGGTATCTCATTTGGGGTCAGGTAGTACTTATATGGGACTAGGGTACCTCACTTGGGGTCAGGGAGTACTTATTTGGGACTAGGGTAACTCACTTGGGGAAAGGGAGTACTTATAAAGGGGCTAGGGTAACTCACTTGTGGGCAGGGAGTACTTATATAGGAGCTAAAGTGACTCACTTGGGGTCAGGGAGTACATATATGGGACTAGGGTAACTCATTTGGGGTCTGGGAGTACTTAAATGGGACTAGGGTAACTCACTTGGGGTCAGGGATTACTTATAAAGGGGCTAGGGTAACTCACATGGGGTCAGGGAGTACTTATATGGGACTTGGGTAACTCACTTGGGTTCAGGGAGTACATTTATAATACTAGGGTAACTCACTTGGTGGTCAGGGAGTACTTATATGGAACCAGGGTAACCCACTTGGTGTCAGGGAGTACTTATAAAGGGGCTAGGGTAACTCATTTGGGGTCAGGGAGTACTTATATGGGCCTAGGTTAACTCATTTAGGGCAAGGAGTACTTATTTGGGACTAGGGTAACTCACTTGGGGTCAGGGAGTACTTATATGGGACTAGGGTAACTCACTTGGGGTCAGGGAGTACTTATATGGGACTAGGGTAACTCGCTTTAGGTCAGGGAGTACTTATATGGTACTAGGGTAACACACTTGGTCGTCAGGGGGTACATATATGGAACCAGGGTAACCCACTTGGGGTCAGGGAGTACTTATAAAGGGGCTAGGGTAACTCAATTTGGGGTCAAGGAGTACTTATATAGGACTAGGGTACCATACTTGGTGTCAGGGAGTACTTATAAAGGGGCTAGGGCAACTCACTTGGGGTCAGGGAGTACTTATATAAGGGTTAGGGTAACTCACTTGGGGTAGGGAGTACTTATATGGGAGTAGGTTAACTCACTTGGGTTCAGGGAGTACTTATATGGGACTAGGGTAACTCGCTTTAGGTCAGGGAGTACTTATATGGTACTAGGGTAACTCACTTGGTCGTCAAGGGGTACATATATGGAACCAGGGTAACCCACTTGGGGTCAGGGAGTACTTATAAAGGGGCTAGGGTAACTCAATTTGGGGTCAGGGAGTACTTATATAGGACTAGGGTAACTCACTTGGGGTCAGGTATTACTTATATAGGGGGTAGGGTAACTCATTTGGGGTCAGGGAGTACTTATATGGGAATAGGGTAACTCACTTGGGGTCAGGGAGTACTTATATGGGACTAGGGTAACTCATTTGCGGTCAGAGAGTACTTATATGGGACTGGGGTAACTCACTTGGGGTCAGGGAGTACTTATAAAGGGGCTAGGGTATCTCATTTGGGGTCAGGTAGTACTTATATGGGACTAGGGTACCTCACTTGGGGTCAGGGAGTACTTATTTGGGACTAGGGTAACTCACTTGGGGAAAGGGAGTACTTATAAAGGGGCTAGGGTAACTCACTTGTGGGCAGGGAGTACTTATATAGGAGCTAAAGTGACTCACTTGGGGTCAGGGAGTACATATATGGGACTAGGGTAACTCATTTGGGGTCTGGGAGTACTTAAATGGGACTAGGGTAACTCACTTGGGGTCAGGGATTACTTATAAAGGGGCTAGGGTAACTCACATGGGGTCAGGGAGTACTTATATGGGACTTGGGTAACTCACTTGGGTTCAGGGAGTACATTTATAATACTAGGGTAACTCACTTGGTGGTCAGGGAGTACTTATATGGAACCAGGGTAACCCACTTGGTGTCAGGGAGTACTTATAAAGGGGCTAGGGTAACTCATTTGGGGTCAGGGAGTACTTATATGGGCCTAGGTTAACTCATTTAGGGCAAGGAGTACTTATTTGGGACTAGGGTAACTCACTTGGGGTCAGGGAGTACTTATATGGGACTAGGGTAACTCACTTGGGGTCAGGGAGTACTTATATGGGACTAGGGTAACTCGCTTTAGGTCAGGGAGTACTTATATGGTACTAGGGTAACACACTTGGTCGTCAGGGGGTACATATATGGAACCAGGGTAACCCACTTGGGGTCAGGGAGTACTTATAAAGGGGCTAGGGTAACTCAATTTGGGGTCAAGGAGTACTTATATAGGACTAGGGTACCATACTTGGTGTCAGGGAGTACTTATAAAGGGGCTAGGGCAACTCACTTGGGGTCAGGGAGTACTTATATAAGGGTTAGGGTAACTCACTTGGGGTAGGGAGTACTTATATGGGAGTAGGTTAACTCACTTGGGTTCAGGGAGTACTTATATGGGACTAGGGTAACTCGCTTTAGGTCAGGGAGTACTTATATGGTACTAGGGTAACTCACTTGGTCGTCAAGGGGTACATATATGGAACCAGGGTAACCCACTTGGGGTCAGGGAGTACTTATAAAGGGGCTAGGGTAACTCAATTTGGGGTCAGGGAGTACTTATATAGGACTAGGGTAACTCACTTGGGGTCAGGTATTACTTATATAGGGGGTAGGGTAACTCATTTGTGGTCAGGGAGTACTTATATGGGACTAGGGTAACTCACTTGGGGTCAGGGAGTACTTATAAAAGGGCTAGGGTAACTCAATTGGGGTAGGGAGTACTTATATGGGACTAGGGTAACTCGCTTGGGGTCAGGGAGTACTTATATGGGACTAGGGTAACTCACTTGCGGTCAGGTATTACTTATATAGGGGGTAGGGTAACTCATTTGGGGTCAGGGAGTACTTATATGGGACTAGGGTAACGCACTAGGGGTCAGGGAGTACATCTATAGGAGCTAAAGTAACTCACTTGGGGTCAGGGAGTACTTATATGGGACTAGGGTAACTCACTTGGGGTCAGGGAGTACTTCTATAGGAGCTAAAGTGATTCACTTGGGGTCAGGGAGTACTTATATAGGGGGTAGGGTAACTCATTTGGGGTCAGGGAGTACTTATATGGGACTAGGGTACATCACTTGGGGTCAGGGAGTACTTATATAGGAGCTAAAGTGATTCACTTGGGGTCAGGGAGTACTTATATGGGACTAGGGTAACTCACTAGGGGTCAGGGAGTACTTATAAAGGGGCTAGGGTAACTCAATTTGGTGTCAGGGAGTACTTATATAGGGGGTAGGCTAAATCATTTGGGGTCAGGGATTACTTATATGGGACTAGGGTAACTCGCTTTAGGTGAGGGAGTACTTATATGGTACTAGGGTAACTCACTTGGTCGTCAGGGGGTACATATATGGAACCAGGGTAACCCACTGGGGGTCAGGGAGTACTTATAAAGGGGCTAGGGTAACTCAATTTGGGGTCAGGGAGTACTTATATAGGACTAGGGTACCATACTTGGGGTCAGGGATTACTTATATGCGACTAGGGTAACTCACTTAGGGTCACGGAGTACTTATATAGGACTAGGGTAACTCACTTGGGGTCAGGTATTACTTATATAGGGGGTAGGGTAACTCATTTGGGGTCAGGGAGTACTTATATGGGACTAGGGTAACTCACTTGGGGTCAGGGAGTACTTATAAAAGGGCTAGGGTAACTCAATTGGGGTAGGGAGTACTTATATGGGACTAGGGTAACTCACTTGGGGTCAGGGAGTACTTATATGGGACTAGGGTAACTCACTTGCGGTCAGGTATTACTTATATAGGGTGTAGGGTAACTCATTTGGGGTCAGGGAGTACTTATATGGGACTAGGGTAACTCACTAGGGGTCAGGGAGTACATCTATAGGAGCTAAAGTAACTCACTTGGGGTCAGGGAGTACTTATATGGGACTAGGGTAACTCACTTGGGGTCAGGGAGTACTTCTATAGGAGCTAAAGTGATTCACTTGGGGTCAGGGAGTACTTATATAGGGGGTAGGGTAACTCATTTGGGGTCAGGGAGTACTTATATGGGACTAGGGTACATCACTTGGGGTCAGGGAGTACTTATATAGGAGCTAAAGTGATTCACTTGGGGTCAGGGAGTACTTATATGGGACTAGGGTAACTCACTAGGGGTCAGGCAGTACTTATAAAGGGGCTAGGGTAACTCAATTTGGTGTCAGGGAGTACTTATATAGGGGGTAGGCTAAATCATTTGGGGTCAGGGATTACTTATATGGGACTAGGGTAACTCGCTTTAGGTGAGGGAGTACTTATATGGTACTAGGGTAACTCACTTGGTCGTCAGGGGGTACATATATGGAACCAGGGTAACCCACTTGGGGTCAGGGAGTACTTATAAAGAAGCTAGGGTAACTCAATTTGGGGTCAGGGAGTACTTATATAGGACTAGGGTACCATACTTGGGGTCAGGGAGTACTTATAAAGGGGCTAGGGCAACTCACTTGGGGTCAGGGGGTACTTATAAAAGGGCCAGGGTAACTCACTTGGGGTCAGGGAGTACTTATATGGGAATAGGTTAACTCACTTGGGGTCAGGGAGTACATATATGGGACTAGGGTAACTCACTTGGGTTCAGGGAGTACTTATATGGGACTAGGGTAACTCGCTTGGTCGTCAGGGGGTACATATATGGAACCAGGGTAACCCACTTGGGGTCAGGGAGTACTTATATAGGACTAGGGTACAATACTTGGGGTCAGGGAGTACTTATAAAGGGGCTAGGGCAACTCACTTGGGGTCAGGGAGTACTTATATGGGAATAGGTTAACTCACTTGGGGTCAGGGAGTACATCTATAGGAGCTAAAGTAACTCACTTGGGGTCAGGGAGTACTTATATGGGACTAGGGTAACTCACTTGGGGTCAGGGAGTACTTCTATAGGAGCTAAAGTGATTCACTTGGGGTCAGGGAGTACTTATATAGGAGGTAGGGTAACTCATTTGGGGTCAGGGAGTACTTATATGGGACTAGGGTACATCACTTGGGGTCAGGGAGTACTTATATAGGAGCTAAAGTGATTCACTTGGGTTCAGGGAGTACTTATATAGGACTAGGGTACCATACTTGGGTTCAGGGAGTACTTATAAAGGGGTTAGGGCATCTCACTTGAGGTCAGGGAGTACTTATAAAGGGGCTAGGGTAACTCAATTTGGGGTCAGGGAGTACTTATATAGGACTAGGGTACCATACTTGGGGTCAGGTAGTACTTATAAAGGGGCTAGGACAACTCACTTGGGGTCAGGGAGTATTTATATAGGACTAGGGTAACTCACTTGGGGTTAGGGAGTACTTATATAGGAGCGAAAGTAACTCACTTGGGGTCAGGGAGTACTTATATGGGACTAGGGTAACTCATTTGCGGTCAGGGAGTACTTATATGGGACTGGGGTAACTCACTTGGGGTCAGGGAGTACTTATATGGGACTAGGGTAACTCACTTGGGGAAAGGGAGTAGTTATAAAGGGGCTAGGGTAACTCACTTGTGGGCAGGGAGTACTTATATAGGAGCTAAAGTGACTCACTTGGGGTCAGGGAGTACTTATATGGGACTAGGGTAACTCATTTGGGGTCTGGGAGTACTTAAATGGGACTAGGGTAACTCACTTGGGGTCAGGGATTACTTATAAAGGGGCTAGGGTAACTCACTTGGGGTCAGGGAGTACTTATTTGGGACTTGGGTAACTCACTTGGGGTCAGGGAGTACTTATAAAGGGGCTAGGGTAACACATTTGGGGTCAGGCAGTACTTATATGGGCCTAGGGTAACTCACTTGGGGTTTGGGAGTACTTATATAGGAGCGAAAGTAACTCACTTGGGGTCAGGGAGTACTTATATGCGACTAGGGTAACTCACTTGGGGTAAGGGAGTACTTATATGATACTAGGGTATCTCACTTGGTGGTCTGGTGGTACATATATGGAACCAGGATAACCCAATTGGGGTCAGGGAGTACTTATAAATGGGCTAGGGTAACTCATTTTGGGGTCAGGGAGTACTTATATAGGACTAGGGTACCATACTTGGGGTCAGGGAGTACTTATAAAGGGGCTAGGGCAACTCACTTGGGGTCAGGGAGTACTTATATGGGACTAGGGTAACTCACTTGGGGTTAGGGAGTACTTATATAGGAGCGAAAGTAACTCACTTGGGGTCAGGGAGTACTTATATGGGACTAGGGTAACTCATTTGCGGTCAGGGAGTACTTATATGGGACTGGGGTAACTCACTTGGGGTCAGGGAGTACTTATAAAGGGGCTAGGGTAACTCATTTGGGGTCAGGTAGTACTTATATGGGACTAGGGTACCTCACTTGGGGTCAGGGAGTACTTATAAAGGGGCTAGGGTAACTCATTTGGGGTCAAGGAGTACTTATATGGGCCTAGGTTAACTCATTTAGGGCAAGGAGTACTTATTTGGGACTAGGGTAACTCACTTGGGGTCAGGGAGTACTTATATGGGACTGGGGTAACTCACTTGGGGTCAGGGAGTACTTATATAGGAGCTAAAGTGATTCACTTGGGGTCAGGGATTACTTATATGGGACTAGGGTATCTCACTTGGGGTCAGGGAGTACTTATAAAGGGGCTAGGGTAACTCAATTTGGTGTCAGGGAGTACTTATATAGGACTAGGGTACCATACTTGGGGTCAGGGAGTACTTATTTGGGACTATGGTAACTCACTTGAGGTCAGGGAGTACTTATATGGGACTAGGGTAACTCACTTGGGGTTAGGGAGTACTTATATAGGAGCGAAAGTAACTCATTTGCGGTCAGGGAGTACTTATATGGGACTGGGGTAACTCACTTGGGGTCAGGGAGTACTTATAAAGGGGCTAGGGTAACTCATTTGGGGTCAGGGAGTACTTATTTGGGAATAGGGTAACTCGCTTTAGGTCAGGGAGTACTTATATGGTACTAGGGTAACTCACTTGGTCGTCAGGGGGTACATATATGGAACCAGGGTAACCCACTTGGGGTCAGGGAGTACTTATAAAGGGGCTAGGGTAACTCAATTTGGGGTCAGGGAGTACTTATATAGGACTAGGGTACCATACTTGGGGTCAGGGAGTACTTATAAAGGGGCTAGGCCAACTCACTTGGGGTTAGGGAGTACTTATATGGGACTAGGGTAACTCTCTTGGGGTCAGGGAGCACTTATATGATACTAGGGTAACTCACTTGGGGTCAGGGAGTACTTATATGGGACCAGGGTAACTCACTTGGGGTCAGGGAGTACTTATATGCGACTAGGGTAACTCACTTAGGGTCACGGAGTACTTATATAGGACTAGGGTAACCCACTTGGGGTCAGGGAGTACTTATATGGGACTAGGGTAACTCACTTGGGGTCAGGTATTACTTATATAGGGGGTAGGGTAACTCATTTGGGGTCAGGGAGTACTTATATGGGACTAGGGTAACTCACTTGGGGTCAGGGAGTACTTATAAAAGGGCTAGGGTAACTCACTTGGGGTAGGGAGTACTTATATGGGACTAGGGTAACTCACTTGGGTTCAGGGAGTACTTATATGGGACTAGGGTAACTCGATTTAGGTCAGCGAGTACTTATATGGTACTAGGGTAACTCACTTGGTGGTCAGGGGGTACATATATGGAACCAGGGTAACCCACTTGGGGTCATGGAGTACTTATAAAGGGGCTAGGGTAACTCAATTTGGGGTCAGGGAGAACTTATATAGGACTAGGGTACCATACTTGGGGTCAGGTAGTACTTATAAAGGGGCTAGGGCAACTCACTTAGGTTCAGGGAGTACTTATATGAGACTAGGGTAACTCACTTGGGGTTAGGGAGTACTTATATGGGACTAGGGTAACTCATTTGCAGTCAGGGAGTACTTATATGGGACTGGGGTAACTCACTTGGGGTCAGGGAGTACTTATAAAGGGGCTAGGGTAACTCATTTGGGGTCAGGTAGTACTTATATGGGACTAGGGTACCTCACTTGGGGTCAGGGAGTACTTATATGGGACTAGGGTAACACACTTGGGGTCAGGGAGTACTTATATGGGACTTGGGTAACTCACTTGGTTTCAGGGTGTACTTATATAATACTAGGTTAACTCACTTGGTGGTCAGGGAGTACTTATATGGAACCAGGGTAACTCACTTGGGGTCAGGGAGTACTTATAAAAGGGCTAGGGTAACTCACTTGGGGTAGGGAGTACTTATATGGGACTAGGGTAACTCACTTGGGTTCAGGGAGTACTTATATGGGACTAGGGTAACTCGATTTAGGTCAGCGAGTACTTATATGGTACTAGGGTAACTCACTTGGTGGTCAGGGGGTACATATATGGAACCAGGGTAACCCACTTGGGGTCATGGAGTACTTATAAAGGGGCTAGGGTAACTCAATTTGGGGTCAGGGAGAACTTATATAGGACTAGGGTACCATACTTGGGGTCAGGTAGTACTTATAAAGGGGCTAGGGCAACTCACTTAGGTTCAGGGAGTACTTATATGAGACTAGGGTAACTCACTTGGGGTTAGGGAGTACTTATATGGGACTAGGGTAACTCATTTGCAGTCAGGGAGTACTTATATGGGACTGGGGTAACTCACTTGGGGTCAGGGAGTACTTATAAAGGGGCTAGGGTAACTCATTTGGGGTCAGGTAGTACTTATATGGGACTAGGGTACCTCACTTGGGGTCAGGGAGTACTTATATGGGACTAGGGTAACACACTTGGGGTCAGGGAGTACTTATATGGGACTTGGGTAACTCACTTGGTTTCAGGGTGTACTTATATAATACTAGGTTAACTCACTTGGTGGTCAGGGAGTACTTATATGGAACCAGGGTAACCCACTTGGTGTCAGGGAGTACTTATAAAGGGGCTAGGGTAACTCATTTGGGGTCAGGGAGTACTTATTTGGGCCTAGGTTAACTCATTTAGGGCAAGGAGTACTTATTTGGGACTAGGGTAACTCACTTGGGGTCAGGGAGTACTTATATGATACTAGGGTAACTCACTTGGGGTCAGGGAGTACTTATATGGGACTAGGGTAACTCACTTGGGGTCAGGGAGTACTTATATGCGACTAGGGTAACTCACTTAGGGTCACGGAGTACTTATATAGGACTAGGGTAACCCACTAGGGGTCAGGGAGTACTTATATGGGACTAGGGTAACTCACTTGGGGTCAGGTATTACTTATATAGGGGGTAGGGTAACTCATTTGGGGTCAGGGAGTACTTGTTTGGGACTAGGGTAACTCACTTGGGGCCAGGGAGTACTTATATGCGACTAGGGTAACTCACTTAGGGTCAGGGAGTACTTATATAGGACTAGGGTAACCCACTTGGGGTCAGGGAGTACTTATATGGGACTAGGGTAACTCACTTGGAGTCAGGTATTACTTATATAGGGGGTAGGGTAACTCATTTGTGGTCAGGGAGTACTTATATGGAACCAGGGTAACCCACTTGGGGTCATGGAGTACTTATAAAGGGGCTAGGGTAACTCACTTGGGGTCTGGGAGTACTTAAATGGGACTAGGGTAACTCACTTGGGGTCAGAGATTACTTATAAAGGGGCTAGGGTAACTCACTTGGGGTCAGGTGGTACTTATATGGGACTTGGGTAACTCACTTGGGTTCAGGGAGTACTTATATAATACTAGGGTAACTCACTTGGTGGTCAGGGAGTACTTATATAATACTAGGGTAACTCACTTGGTGGTCAGGGAGTACTTATATGGAACCAGGGTAACCCACTTGGTGTCAGGGAGTACTTATAAAGGGGCTAGGGTAACTCATTTGGGTTCAGGGAGTACTTATTTGGGCCTAGGTTAACTCATTTAGGGCAAGGAGTACTTATTTGGGACGAGGGTAACTCACTTGGGGTCAGGGAGTACTTATATGATACTAGGGTAACTCACTTGGGGTCAGGGAGTACTTATATGGGACTAGGGTAACTCACTTGGGGTCAGGGAGTACTTATATGCGACTAGGGTAACTCACTAGGGGTCAGGGAGTACTGATAAAGGGGATAGGGTAACTCAATTTGGTGTCAGGGAGTACTTATATAGGACTGTGGTACCATACTTGGGGTCAGGGAGTACTTATATAGGACTAGGGTACCATACTTGGGGTCAGGGAGTACTTATAAAGGGGCTAGGGCAACTCACTTGGGGTCAGGGAGTACTTATATGATACTAGGGTAACTCACTTGGGGTCAGGGAGTACTTATATGCGACTAGGGTAACTCACTTGGGGTCAGGGAGTACTTATATGATACTAGGGTAACTCACTTGGGGTCAGGGAGTACTTATATGCTACTAGGGTAACTCACTTAGGGTCACGGAGTACGTATATGGAACTAGGGTAACTCACTTGGGGTCAGGGAGTACTTATATGGGACTAGGGTAACTCACTTGGGGTCAGGGAGTACTTCTATAGGAGCTAAAGTGATTCACTTGGGGTCAGGGAGTACTTATATAGGGGGTAGGGTAACTCATTTGGGGTCAGGGAGTACTTATATGGGACTAGGGTACATCACTTGGGGTCAGGGAGTACTTATATAGGAGCTAAAGTGATTCACTTGGGGTCAGGGAGTACTTATATGTGACTAGGGTAACTCACTGGGGATCAGGGAGTACTTATAAAAGGGCTAGGGTAACTCAATTTGGTGTCAGGGAGTACTTATATAGGACTAGGGTACCATACTTGGGGTCAGGGAGTACTTATATAGGACTAGGGTACCATACTTGGGGTCAGGGAGTACTTATAAAGGGGTTAGGGCATCTCACTTGGGGTCAGGGAGTACTTATATAGGGGGTAGGGTAAATCATTTGGGGTCAGGGATTACTTATATGGGACTAGGGTAACTCGCTTTAGGTCAGGGAGTACTTATATGGTACTAGGGTAACTCACTTGGTCGTCAGGGGGTACATATATGGAACCAGGGTAACCCACTTGGGGTCAGGGAGTACTTATATAGGACTAGGGTACCATACTTGGGGTCAGGGAGTACTTATAAAGGGGCTAGGGCAACTCACTTGGGGTCAGGGAGTACTTATAAAAGGGCCAGGGTAACTCACTTGGGGTAGGGAGTACTTATATGGGACTAGGGTAACTCACTTGGGTTCAGGGAGTACTTATATGAGACTAGGTTAACTCGCTTTAGGTCAGGGAGTATTTATATGGTACTAGGGTAACTCACTTGGTCGTCAGGGGGTACATATATGGAACCAGGGTAACCCACTTGGGGTCAGGGAGTACTTATATAGGGGGTAGGGTAAATCATTTGGGGTCAGGGATTACTTATATGGGACTAGGGTAACTCGCTTTAGGTCAGGGAGTACTTATATGGTACTAGGGTAACTCACTTGGTCGTCAGGGGGTACATATATGGAACCAGGGTAACCCACTTGGGGTCAGGGAGTACTTATATAGGACTAGGGTACCATACTTGGGGTCAGGGAGTACTTATAAAGGGACTAGGGTAACTCACTTGGGGTCAGGGAGTACTTATATAGGGGGTAGGGTAAATCATTTGGGGTCAGGGATTACTTATATGGGACTAGGGTAACTCGCTTTAGGTCAGGGAGTACTTATATGGTACTAGGGTAACTCCCTTGGTCGTCAGGGGGTACATATATGGAACCAGGGTAACCCACTTGGGGTCAGGGAGTACTTATATAGGACTAGGGTACCATACTTGGGGTCAGGGAGTACTTATATAGGACTAGGGTACCATACTTGGGGTCAGCGAGTACTTATATGCGACTAGGGTAACTCACTTGGGGTCAGGGAGTACTTATATGCGACTAGGGTAACTCACTTGGGGTCAGGGAGTACTTATATGATACTAGGGTAACTCACTTGGGGTCAGGGAGTACTTATATGGGACTAGGGTAACTCACTTGGGGTCAGGGAGTACTTCTATAGTAGCTAAAGTGATTCACTTGGGGTCAGGGAGAACTTATATAGGGGGTAGGGTAACTCATTTGGGGTCAGGGAGTACTTATATGGGACTAGGGTAACTCACTTGGGGTCAGGGAGTACTTCTATAGTAGCTAAAGTGATTCACTTGGGGTCAGGGAGAACTTATATAGGGGGTAGGGTAACTCACTTGGGGTCAGGGAGTACTTATAAAGGGGCTAGGGTAACTCATTTGGGGTCAGGTAGTACTTATATGGGACTAGGGTACCTCACTTGGGGTCAGGGAGTACTTATATGGGACTAGGGTAACACACTTGGGGTCAGGGAGTACTTATATGGGACTTGGGTAACTCACTTGGTTTCAGGGTGTACTTATATAATACTAGGTTAACTCACTTGGTGGTCAGGGAGTACTTATATGGAACCAGGGTAACTCACTTGGGGTCAGGGAGTACTTATAAAAGGGCTAGGGTAACTCACTTGGGGTAGGGAGTACTTATATGGGACTAGGGTAACTCACTTGGGTTCAGGGAGTACTTATATGGGACTAGGGTAACTCGATTTAGGTCAGCGAGTACTTATATGGTACTAGGGTAACTCACTTGGTGGTCAGGGGGTACATATATGGAACCAGGGTAACCCACTTGGGGTCATGGAGTACTTATAAAGGGGCTAGGGTAACTCAATTTGGGGTCAGGGAGAACTTATATAGGACTAGGGTACCATACTTGGGGTCAGGTAGTACTTATAAAGGGGCTAGGGCAACTCACTTAGGTTCAGGGAGTACTTATATGAGACTAGGGTAACTCACTTGGGGTTAGGGAGTACTTATATGGGACTAGGGTAACTCATTTGCAGTCAGGGAGTACTTATATGGGACTGGGGTAACTCACTTGGGGTCAGGGAGTACTTATAAAGGGGCTAGGGTAACTCATTTGGGGTCAGGTAGTACTTATATGGGACTAGGGTACCTCACTTGGGGTCAGGGAGTACTTATATGGGACTAGGGTAACACACTTGGGGTCAGGGAGTACTTATATGGGACTTGGGTAACTCACTTGGTTTCAGGGTGTACTTATATAATACTAGGTTAACTCACTTGGTGGTCAGGGAGTACTTATATGGAACCAGGGTAACCCACTTGGTGTCAGGGAGTACTTATAAAGGGGCTAGGGTAACTCATTTGGGGTCAGGGAGTACTTATTTGGGCCTAGGTTAACTCATTTAGGGCAAGGAGTACTTATTTGGGACTAGGGTAACTCACTTGGGGTCAGGGAGTACTTATATGATACTAGGGTAACTCACTTGGGGTCAGGGAGTACTTATATGGGACTAGGGTAACTCACTTGGGGTCAGGGAGTACTTATATGCGACTAGGGTAACTCACTTAGGGTCACGGAGTACTTATATAGGACTAGGGTAACCCACTAGGGGTCAGGGAGTACTTATATGGGACTAGGGTAACTCACTTGGGGTCAGGTATTACTTATATAGGGGGTAGGGTAACTCATTTGGGGTCAGGGAGTACTTGTTTGGGACTAGGGTAACTCACTTGGGGCCAGGGAGTACTTATATGCGACTAGGGTAACTCACTTAGGGTCAGGGAGTACTTATATAGGACTAGGGTAACCCACTTGGGGTCAGGGAGTACTTATATGGGACTAGGGTAACTCACTTGGAGTCAGGTATTACTTATATAGGGGGTAGGGTAACTCATTTGTGGTCAGGGAGTACTTATATGGGACTAGGGTAACTCACTTGGGGTCAGGGAGTACTTATAAAAGGGCTAGGGTAACTCACTTGGGGTAGGGAGTACTTATATGGGACTAGGGTAACTCACTTGGGTTCAGGGAGTACTTATACGGTACTAGGGTAACTCACTTGGTGGTCAGGGGGTACATATATGGAACCAGGGTAACCCACTTGGGGTCATGGAGTACTTATAAAGGGGCTAGGGTAACTCACTTGGGGTCTGGGAGTACTTAAATGGGACTAGGGTAACTCACTTGGGGTCAGAGATTACTTATAAAGGGGCTAGGGTAACTCACTTGGGGTCAGGTGGTACTTATATGGGACTTGGGTAACTCACTTGGGTTCAGGGAGTACTTATATAATACTAGGGTAACTCACTTGGTGGTCAGGGAGTACTTATATAATACTAGGGTAACTCACTTGGTGGTCAGGGAGTACTTATATGGGACTAGGGTAACTCACTTGGGGTCAGGGAGTACTTATATGCGACTAGGGTAACTCACTAGGGGTCAGGGAGTACTGATAAAGGGGATAGGGTAACTCAATTTGGTGTCAGGGAGTACTTATATAGGACTGTGGTACCATACTTGGGGTCAGGGAGTACTTATATAGGACTAGGGTACCATACTTGGGGTCAGGGAGTACTTATAAAGGGGCTAGGGCAACTCACTTGGGGTCAGGGAGTACTTATATGATACTAGGGTAACTCACTTGGGGTCAGGGAGTACTTATATGCGACTAGGGTAACTCACTTGGGGTCAGGGAGTACTTATATGATACTAGGGTAACTCACTTGGGGTCAGGGAGTACTTATATGCTACTAGGGTAACTCACTTAGGGTCACGGAGTACGTATATGGAACTAGGGTAACTCACTTGGGGTCAGGGAGTACTTATATGGGACTAGGGTAACTCACTTGGGGTCAGGGAGTACTTCTATAGGAGCTAAAGTGATTCACTTGGGGTCAGGGAGTACTTATATAGGGGGTAGGGTAACTCATTTGGGGTCAGGGAGTACTTATATGGGACTAGGGTACATCACTTGGGGTCAGGGAGTACTTATATAGGAGCTAAAGTGATTCACTTGGGGTCAGGGAGTACTTATATGTGACTAGGGTAACTCACTGGGGATCAGGGAGTACTTATAAAAGGGCTAGGGTAACTCAATTTGGTGTCAGGGAGTACTTATATAGGACTAGGGTACCATACTTGGGGTCAGGGAGTACTTATATAGGACTAGGGTACCATACTTGGGGTCAGGGAGTACTTATAAAGGGGTTAGGGCATCTCACTTGGGGTCAGGGAGTACTTATATAGGGGGTAGGGTAAATCATTTGGGGTCAGGGATTACTTATATGGGACTAGGGTAACTCGCTTTAGGTCAGGGAGTACTTATATGGTACTAGGGTAACTCACTTGGTCGTCAGGGGGTACATATATGGAACCAGGGTAACCCACTTGGGGTCAGGGAGTACTTATATAGGACTAGGGTACCATACTTGGGGTCAGGGAGTACTTATAAAGGGGCTAGGGCAACTCACTTGGGGTCAGGGAGTACTTATAAAAGGGCCAGGGTAACTCACTTGGGGTAGGGAGTACTTATATGGGACTAGGGTAACTCACTTGGGTTCAGGGAGTACTTATATGAGACTAGGTTAACTCGCTTTAGGTCAGGGAGTATTTATATGGTACTAGGGTAACTCACTTGGTCGTCAGGGGGTACATATATGGAACCAGGGTAACCCACTTGGGGTCAGGGAGTACTTATATAGGACTAGGGTACCATACTTGGGGTCAGGGAGTACTTATAAAGGGGCTAGGGCAACTCACTTGGGGTCAGGGAGTACTTATATGGGACTAAGGTAACTCGCTTTAGGTCAGGGAGTACTTATATGGTACTAGGGTAACTCACTTGGTCGTCAGGGGGTACATATATGGAACCAGGGTAACCCACTTGGGGTCAGGGAGTACTTATAAAGGGGCTAGGGCAACTCACTTGGGGTCAGGCAGTACTTATATGGGACTAGGGTAACTCACTTGGGGTCAGGGAGTACTTATATAGGGGGTAGGGTAAATCATTTGGGGTCAGGGATTACTTATATGGGACTAGGGTAACTCGCTTTAGGTCAGGGAGTACTTATATGGTACTAGGGTAACTCCCTTGGTCGTCAGGGGGTACATATATGGAACCAGGGTAACCCACTTGGGGTCAGGGAGTACTTATATAGGACTAGGGTACCATACTTGGGGTCAGGGAGTACTTATATAGGACTAGGGTACCATACTTGGGGTCAGCGAGTACTTATATGCGACTAGGGTAACTCACTTGGGGTCAGGGAGTACTTATATGCGACTAGGGTAACTCACTTGGGGTCAGGGAGTACTTATATGATACTAGGGTAACTCACTTGGGGTCAGGGAGTACTTATATGGGACTAGGGTAACTCACTTGGGGTCAGGGAGTACTTCTATAGTAGCTAAAGTGATTCACTTGGGGTCAGGGAGAACTTATATAGGGGGTAGGGTAACTCATTTGGGGTCAGGGAGTACTTATATGGGACTAGGGTACATCACTTGGGGTCAGGGAGTACTTATATAGGAGCTAAAGTGATTCACTTGGGGTCAGGGAGTACTTATATGGGACTAGGGTAACTCACTAGGGGTCAGGGAGTACTTATAAAGGGGCTAGGGCAACTCACTTGGGGTCAGGGAGTACTTATAAAAGGGCCAGGGTAACTCACTTGGGGTAGGGAGTACTTATATGGGACTAGGGTAACTCACTTGGGTTCAGGGAGTACTTATATGGGACTACGGTAACTCGCTTTAGGTCAGGGAGTACTTATATGGTACTAGGGTAACTCACTTGGTCGTCAAGGGGTACATATATGGAACCAGGGTAACCCACTTGGGGTCAGGGAGTACTTATATAGGACTAGGGTACCATACTTGGGGTCAGGGAGTACTTATAAAGGGGCTAGGGCAACTCACTTGGGGTCAGGGAGTACTTATATGGGACTAGGGTAACTCACTTGGGGTCAGGGAGTACTTATATGCGACTAGGGTAACTCACTTGGGGTCAGGGAGTACTTATATGATACTAGGGTAACTCACTTGGGGTCAGGGAGTACTTATATGGGACTAGGGTAACTCACTTGGGGTCAGGGAGTACTTCTATAGGAGCTAAAGTGATTCACTTGGGTTCAGGGAGTACTTATATAGGGGGTAGGGTAACTCATTTGGGGTCAGGGAGTACTTATATGCGACTAGGGTAACTCACTTGGGGTCAGGGAGTACTTATATGATACTAGGGTAACTCACTTGGGGTCAGGGAGTACTTATATGCTACTAGGGTAACTCACTTAGGGTCACGGAGTACGTATATGGAACTAGGGTAACTCACTTGGGGTCAGGGAGTACTTATATGGGACTAGGGTAACTCACTTGGGGTCAGGGAGTACTTCTATAGGAGCTAAAGTGATTTACTTGGGGTCAGGGAGTACTTATATAGGGGGTAGGGTAACTCATTTGGGGTCAGGGAGTACTTATATGGGACTAGGGTACATCACTTGGGGTCAGGGAGTACTTATATAGGAGCTAAAGTGATTCACTTGGGGTCAGGGAGTACTTATATGTGACTAGGGTAACTCACTAGGGGTCAGGGAGTACTTATAAAGGGGCTAGGGTAACTCAATTTGGTGTCAGGGAGTACTTATATAGGACTAGGGTACCATACTTGGGGTCAGGGAGTACTTATAAAGGGTTAGGGCATCTCACTTGGGGTCAGGGAGTACTTATATAGGGGGTAGGGTAAATCATTTGGGGTCAGGGATTACTTATATGGGACTAGGGTAACTCGCTTTAGGTCAGGGAGTACTTATATGGTACTAGGGTAACTCACTTGGTCGTCAGGGGGTACATATATGGAACCAGGGTAACCCACTTGGGGTCAGGGAGTACTTATATAGGACTAGGGTAACATACTTGGGGTCAGGGAGTACTTATAAAGGGGCTAGGGCAACTCACTTGGGGTCAGGGAGTACTTATAAAAGGGCCAGGGTAACTCACTTGGGGTAGGGAGTACTTATATGGGACTGCGGTAACTCACTTGGGGTCAGGGAGTACTTATATAGGAGCTAAAGTGACTCACTTGGGGTCAGGGAGTACTTATATGGGACTAGGGTAACTCATTTGGGTTCTGGGAGTACTTAAATGGGACTAGGGTAACTCACTTGGGGTCAGGGATTACTTATAAAGGGGCTAGGATAACTCACTTGGGGTCAGGGAGTACTTATATGGGACTTGGGTAACTCACTTGGGTTCAGGGAGTACTTATATGGGACTAGGGTAACTCGCTTTAGGTCAGGGAGTACTTATATAATATTAGGGTAACTCACTTGGTGGTCAGGGAGTACTTATATGGAACCAGGGTAACCCACTTGGTGTCAGGGAGTACTTATAAAGGGGCTAGGGTAACTCATTTAGGGTCAGGGAGTACTTATATGGGCCTAGGTTAACTCACTTAGGGTCAGGGAGTACTTATATGGGACTAGGGTAACTCACTTGGGGTCAGGGAGTACTTATATAGGACTAGGGTACCATACTTGGGGTCAGGGGGTACTTATAAAGGGGCTAGGGCAACTCACTTGGGGTCAGGGAGTACTTATATGAGACTAGGGTAACTCACTTGGGGTCAGGGAGTACTTATATGCGACTAGGGTAACTCACTTGGGGTCAGGGAGTACTTATATAGGGGGTAGGGTAACTCATTTGGGGTCAGGGAGTACTTATAAAGGGGCTAGGGCAACTCACTTGGGGTCAGGGAGTACTTATATGCGACTAGGGTAACTCACTTGGGGTCAGGGAGTACATCTGTAGGAGCTAAAGTAACTCACTTGGGGTCAGGGAGTACTTATATGGGACTAGGGTAACTCACTTGGGGTCAGGGAGTACTTCTATAGGAGCTAAAGTAACTCACTTGGGGTCAGGGAGTACTTATATGGGACTAGGGTAACTCACTTGGGGTCAGGGAGTACTTCTATAGGAGCTAAAGTGATTCACTTGGGGTCAGGGAGTACTTATATAGGGGATAGGGTAACTCATTTGGGGTCAGGGAGTACTTATATGGGACTAGGGTACATCACTTGGGGTCAGGGAGTACTTATATAGGAGCTAAAGTGATTCACTTGGGGTCAGGGAGTACTTATATAGGACTAGGGTAACTCACTAGGGGTCAAGGAGTACTTATATAGGACTAGGGTACCATACTTGGGGTCAGGGAGTACTTATAAAGGGGTTAGGGCAACGCACTTGGGGTCAGGGAGTACTTATAAAAGGGCCAGGGTAACTCACTTTGGGTAGGGAGTACTTATATGGGACTAGGGTAACTCACTTGGGTTCAGGGAGTACTTATATGGGACTAGGGTAACTCGCTTTAGGTCAGGGAGTACTTATATAGGACTAGGGTACCATGCTTGGTGTCAGGGAGTACTTATAAAGGGGCTAGGGTAACTCACTTGGGGTAGGGAGTACTTATATGGGAGTAGGGTAACTCACTTGGGTTCAGGGAGTACTTATATGGTACTAGGGTAACTCACTTGGTCGTCAGGGGGTTCATATATGGAACCAGGGTAACCCACTTGGGGTCAGGGAGTACTTATAAAGGGGCTAGGGTAACTCAATTTGGGGTCAGGGAGTACTTATATAGGACTAGGGTACCATACTTGGGGTCAGGGAGTACTTATAAAGGGGATAAGGCAACTCACTTGGGGTTAGGGAGTACTTACATGGGACTAGGGTAACTCTCTTGGGGTGAGGGAGCACTTATATGATACTAGGGTACACCCACTTGGGGTCAGGGAGTACTTATATGGGACTAGGGTAACTCACTTGGGGTCAGGGAGTACTTATATGCGACTAGGGTAACTCACTTAGGGTCACGGAGTACTTATATAGGACTAGGGTAACCCACTTGGGGTCTGGGAGTACTTAAATGGGACTAGGGTAACTCACTTGGGGTCAGAGATTACTTATAAAGGGGCTAGGGTAACTCACTTGGGGTCAGGTGGTACTTATATGGGACTTGGGTAACTCACTTGGGTTCAGGGAGTACTTATATAATACTAGGGTAACTCACTTGGTGGTCAGGGAGTACTTATATAATACTAGGGTAACTCACTTGGTGGTCAGGGAGTACTTATATGGGACTAGGGTAACTCACTTGGGGTCAGGGAGTACTTATATGCGACTAGGGTAACTCACTAGGGGTCAGGGAGTACTGATAAAGGGGATAGGGTAACTCAATTTGGTGTCAGGGAGTACTTATATAGGACTGTGGTACCATACTTGGGGTCAGGGAGTACTTATATAGGACTAGGGTACCATACTTGGGGTCAGGGAGTACTTATAAAGGGGCTAGGGCAACTCACTTGGGGTCAGGGAGTACTTATATGATACTAGGGTAACTCACTTGGGGTCAGGGAGTACTTATATGCGACTAGGGTAACTCACTTGGGGTCAGGGAGTACTTATATGATACTAGGGTAACTCACTTGGGGTCAGGGAGTACTTATATGCTACTAGGGTAACTCACTTAGGGTCACGGAGTACGTATATGGAACTAGGGTAACTCACTTGGGGTCAGGGAGTACTTATATGGGACTAGGGTAACTCACTTGGGGTCAGGGAGTACTTCTATAGGAGCTAAAGTGATTCACTTGGGGTCAGGGAGTACTTATATAGGGGGTAGGGTAACTCATTTGGGGTCAGGGAGTACTTATATGGGACTAGGGTACATCACTTGGGGTCAGGGAGTACTTATATAGGAGCTAAAGTGATTCACTTGGGGTCAGGGAGTACTTATATGTGACTAGGGTAACTCACTGGGGATCAGGGAGTACTTATAAAAGGGCTAGGGTAACTCAATTTGGTGTCAGGGAGTACTTATATAGGACTAGGGTACCATACTTGGGGTCAGGGAGTACTTATATAGGACTAGGGTACCATACTTGGGGTCAGGGAGTACTTATAAAGGGGTTAGGGCATCTCACTTGGGGTCAGGGAGTACTTATATAGGGGGTAGGGTAAATCATTTGGGGTCAGGGATTACTTATATGGGACTAGGGTAACTCGCTTTAGGTCAGGGAGTACTTATATGGTACTAGGGTAACTCACTTGGTCGTCAGGGGGTACATATATGGAACCAGGGTAACCCACTTGGGGTCAGGGAGTACTTATATAGGACTAGGGTACCATACTTGGGGTCAGGGAGTACTTATAAAGGGGCTAGGGCAACTCACTTGGGGTCAGGGAGTACTTATAAAAGGGCCAGGGTAACTCACTTGGGGTAGGGAGTACTTATATGGGACTAGGGTAACTCACTTGGGTTCAGGGAGTACTTATATGAGACTAGGTTAACTCGCTTTAGGTCAGGGAGTATTTATATGGTACTAGGGTAACTCACTTGGTCGTCAGGGGGTACATATATGGAACCAGGGTAACCCACTTGGGGTCAGGGAGTACTTATATAGGACTAGGGTACCATACTTGGGGTCAGGGAGTACTTATAAAGGGGCTAGGGCAACTCACTTGGGGTCAGGGAGTACTTATATGGGACTAAGGTAACTCGCTTTAGGTCAGGGAGTACTTATATGGTACTAGGGTAACTCACTTGGTCGTCAGGGGGTACATATATGGAACCAGGGTAACCCACTTGGGGTCAGGGAGTACTTATAAAGGGGCTAGGGCAACTCACTTGGGGTCAGGCAGTACTTATATGGGACTAGGGTAACTCACTTGGGGTCAGGGAGTACTTATATAGGGGGTAGGGTAAATCATTTGGGGTCAGGGATTACTTATATGGGACTAGGGTAACTCGCTTTAGGTCAGGGAGTACTTATATGGTACTAGGGTAACTCCCTTGGTCGTCAGGGGGTACATATATGGAACCAGGGTAACCCACTTGGGGTCAGGGAGTACTTATATAGGACTAGGGTACCATACTTGGGGTCAGGGAGTACTTATATAGGACTAGGGTACCATACTTGGGGTCAGCGAGTACTTATATGCGACTAGGGTAACTCACTTGGGGTCAGGGAGTACTTATATGCGACTAGGGTAACTCACTTGGGGTCAGGGAGTACTTATATGATACTAGGGTAACTCACTTGGGGTCAGGGAGTACTTATATGGGACTAGGGTAACTCACTTGGGGTCAGGGAGTACTTCTATAGTAGCTAAAGTGATTCACTTGGGGTCAGGGAGAACTTATATAGGGGGTAGGGTAACTCATTTGGGGTCAGGGAGTACTTATATGGGACTAGGGTACATCACTTGGGGTCAGGGAGTACTTATATAGGAGCTAAAGTGATTCACTTGGGGTCAGGGAGTACTTATATGGGACTAGGGTAACTCACTAGGGGTCAGGGAGTACTTATAAAGGGGCTAGGGCAACTCACTTGGGGTCAGGGAGTACTTATAAAAGGGCCAGGGTAACTCACTTGGGGTAGGGAGTACTTATATGGGACTAGGGTAACTCACTTGGGTTCAGGGAGTACTTATATGGGACTACGGTAACTCGCTTTAGGTCAGGGAGTACTTATATGGTACTAGGGTAACTCACTTGGTCGTCAAGGGGTACATATATGGAACCAGGGTAACCCACTTGGGGTCAGGGAGTACTTATATAGGACTAGGGTACCATACTTGGGGTCAGGGAGTACTTATAAAGGGGCTAGGGCAACTCACTTGGGGTCAGGGAGTACTTATATGGGACTAGGGTAACTCACTTGGGGTCAGGGAGTACTTATATGCGACTAGGGTAACTCACTTGGGGTCAGGGAGTACTTATATGATACTAGGGTAACTCACTTGGGGTCAGGGAGTACTTATATGGGACTAGGGTAACTCACTTGGGGTCAGGGAGTACTTCTATAGGAGCTAAAGTGATTCACTTGGGTTCAGGGAGTACTTATATAGGGGGTAGGGTAACTCATTTGGGGTCAGGGAGTACTTATATGCGACTAGGGTAACTCACTTGGGGTCAGGGAGTACTTATATGATACTAGGGTAACTCACTTGGGGTCAGGGAGTACTTATATGCTACTAGGGTAACTCACTTAGGGTCACGGAGTACGTATATGGAACTAGGGTAACTCACTTGGGGTCAGGGAGTACTTATATGGGACTAGGGTAACTCACTTGGGGTCAGGGAGTACTTCTATAGGAGCTAAAGTGATTTACTTGGGGTCAGGGAGTACTTATATAGGGGGTAGGGTAACTCATTTGGGGTCAGGGAGTACTTATATGGGACTAGGGTACATCACTTGGGGTCAGGGAGTACTTATATAGGAGCTAAAGTGATTCACTTGGGGTCAGGGAGTACTTATATGTGACTAGGGTAACTCACTAGGGGTCAGGGAGTACTTATAAAGGGGCTAGGGTAACTCAATTTGGTGTCAGGGAGTACTTATATAGGACTAGGGTACCATACTTGGGGTCAGGGAGTACTTATAAAGGTTAGGGCATCTCACTTGGGGTCAGGGAGTACTTATATAGGAGCTAAAGTGATTCACTTGGGGTCAGGGAGTACTTATATGGGACTAGGGTAACTCACTAGGGGTCAGGGAGTACTTATAAAGGGGCTAGGGCAACTCACTTGGGGTCAGGGAGTACTTATAAAAGGGCCAGGGTAACTCACTTGGGGTAGGGAGTACTTATATGGGACTAGGGTAACTCACTTGGGTTCAGGGAGTACTTATATGGGACTACGGTAACTCGCTTTAGGTCAGGGAGTACTTATATGGTACTAGGGTAACTCACTTGGTCGTCAAGGGGTACATATATGGAACCAGGGTAACCCACTTGGGGTCAGGGAGTACTTATATAGGACTAGGGTACCATACTTGGGGTCAGGGAGTACTTATAAAGGGGCTAGGGCAACTCACTTGGGGTCAGGGAGTACTTATATGGGACTAGGGTAACTCACTTGGGGTCAGGGAGTACTTATATGCGACTAGGGTAACTCACTTGGGGTCAGGGAGTACTTATATGATACTAGGGTAACTCACTTGGGGTCAGGGAGTACTTATATGGGACTAGGGTAACTCACTTGGGGTCAGGGAGTACTTCTATAGGAGCTAAAGTGATTCACTTGGGTTCAGGGAGTACTTATATAGGGGGTAGGGTAACTCATTTGGGGTCAGGGAGTACTTATATGCGACTAGGGTAACTCACTTGGGGTCAGGGAGTACTTATATGATACTAGGGTAACTCACTTGGGGTCAGGGAGTACTTATATGCTACTAGGGTAACTCACTTAGGGTCACGGAGTACGTATATGGAACTAGGGTAACTCACTTGGGGTCAGGGAGTACTTATATGGGACTAGGGTAACTCACTTGGGGTCAGGGAGTACTTCTATAGGAGCTAAAGTGATTTACTTGGGGTCAGGGAGTACTTATATAGGGGGTAGGGTAACTCATTTGGGGTCAGGGAGTACTTATATGGGACTAGGGTACATCACTTGGGGTCAGGGAGTACTTATATAGGAGCTAAAGTGATTCACTTGGGGTCAGGGAGTACTTATATGTGACTAGGGTAACTCACTAGGGGTCAGGGAGTACTTATAAAGGGGCTAGGGTAACTCAATTTGGTGTCAGGGAGTACTTATATAGGACTAGGGTACCATACTTGGGGTCAGGGAGTACTTATAAAGGTTAGGGCATCTCACTTGGGGTCAGGGAGTACTTATATAGGGGGTAGGGTAAATCATTTGGGGTCAGGGATTACTTATATGGGACTAGGGTAACTCGCTTTAGGTCAGGGAGTACTTATATGGTACTAGGGTAACTCACTTGGTCGTCAGGGGGTACATATATGGAACCAGGGTAACCCACTTGGGGTCAGGGAGTACTTATATAGGACTAGGGTAACATACTTGGGGTCAGGGAGTACTTATAAAGGGGCTAGGGCAACTCACTTGGGGTCAGGGAGTACTTATAAAAGGGCCAGGGTAACTCACTTGGGGTAGGGAGTACTTATATGGGACTGCGGTAACTCACTTGGGGTCAGGGAGTACTTATATAGGAGCTAAAGTGACTCACTTGGGGTCAGGGAGTACTTATATGGGACTAGGGTAACTCATTTGGGTTCTGGGAGTACTTAAATGGGACTAGGGTAACTCACTTGGGGTCAGGGATTACTTATAAAGGGGCTAGGATAACTCACTTGGGGTCAGGGAGTACTTATATGGGACTTGGGTAACTCACTTGGGTTCAGGGAGTACTTATATGGGACTAGGGTAACTCGCTTTAGGTCAGGGAGTACTTATATAATATTAGGGTAACTCACTTGGTGGTCAGGGAGTACTTATATGGAACCAGGGTAACCCACTTGGTGTCAGGGAGTACTTATAAAGGGGCTAGGGTAACTCATTTAGGGTCAGGGAGTACTTATATGGGCCTAGGTTAACTCACTTAGGGTCAGGGAGTACTTATATGGGACTAGGGTAACTCACTTGGGGTCAGGGAGTACTTATATAGGACTAGGGTACCATACTTGGGGTCAGGGGGTACTTATAAAGGGGCTAGGGCAACTCACTTGGGGTCAGGGAGTACTTATATGAGACTAGGGTAACTCACTTGGGGTCAGGGAGTACTTATATGCGACTAGGGTAACTCACTTGGGGTCAGGGAGTACTTATATAGGGGGTAGGGTAACTCATTTGGGGTCAGGGAGTACTTATAAAGGGGCTAGGGCAACTCACTTGGGGTCAGGGAGTACTTATATGCGACTAGGGTAACTCACTTGGGGTCAGGGAGTACATCTGTAGGAGCTAAAGTAACTCACTTGGGGTCAGGGAGTACTTATATGGGACTAGGGTAACTCACTTGGGGTCAGGGAGTACTTCTATAGGAGCTAAAGTAACTCACTTGGGGTCAGGGAGTACTTATATGGGACTAGGGTAACTCACTTGGGGTCAGGGAGTACTTCTATAGGAGCTAAAGTGATTCACTTGGGGTCAGGGAGTACTTATATAGGGGATAGGGTAACTCATTTGGGGTCAGGGAGTACTTATATGGGACTAGGGTACATCACTTGGGGTCAGGGAGTACTTATATAGGAGCTAAAGTGATTCACTTGGGGTCAGGGAGTACTTATATAGGACTAGGGTAACTCACTAGGGGTCAAGGAGTACTTATATAGGACTAGGGTACCATACTTGGGGTCAGGGAGTACTTATAAAGGGGTTAGGGCAACTCACTTGGGGTCAGGGAGTACTTATAAAAGGGCCAGGGTAACTCACTTTGGGTAGGGAGTACTTATATGGGACTAGGGTAACTCACTTGGGTTCAGGGAGTACTTATATGGGACTAGGGTAACTCGCTTTAGGTCAGGGAGTACTTATATAGGACTAGGGTACCATGCTTGGTGTCAGGGAGTACTTATAAAGGGGCTAGGGTAACTCACTTGGGGTAGGGAGTACTTATATGGGAGTAGGTTAACTCACTTGGGTTCAGGGAGTACTTATATGGTACTAGGGTAACTCACTTGGTCGTCAGGGGGTTCATATATGGAACCAGGGTAACCCACTTGGGGTCAGGGAGTACTTATAAAGGGGCTAGGGTAACTCAATTTGGGGTCAGGGAGTACTTATATAGGACTAGGGTACCATACTTGGGGTCAGGGAGTACTTATAAAGGGGATAAGGCAACTCACTTGGGGTTAGGGAGTACTTACATGGGACTAGGGTAACTCTCTTGGGGTGAGGGAGCACTTATATGATACTAGGGTACACCCACTTTGGGTCAGGGAGTACTTATATGGGACTAGGGTAACTCACTTGGGGTCAGGGAGTACTTATATGCGACTAGGGTAACTCACTTAGGGTCACGGAGTACTTATATAGGACTAGGGTAACCCACTTGGGGTCAGGGAGTACTTATATGGTACTAGGGTAACTCACTTGGAGTCAGGTATTACTTATATAGGAGGTAGGGTAACTCATTTGGGGTCAGGGAGTACTTATATGGGACTAGGGTAACTCACTTGGGTTCAGGGAGTACTTATAAAAGGGCTAGGGTAACTCACTTGGGGTAGGGAGTACTTATATGGGACTAGGGTAACTCACTTGGTTTCAGGGAGTACTTATATGGGACTAGGGTAACTCACTTTAGGTCAGGGATTACTTATATGGTACTAGGGTAACTCACTTGGTGGTCAGGGGGTACATATATGGAACCAGGGTAACCCACTTGGGGTCAGGGAGTACTTATAAAGGGGCTAGGGTAACTCAATTTGGGGTCAGGAAGTACTTATATAGGACTAGGGTACCATACTTGGGGTCAGGGAGTACTTATTCAGGGGCTAGGGCAACTCACTTGGGGTCAGGGAGTACTTATATGGGACTAGGGTAACTTCTTGGGGTCAGGGAGTACTTATATGGGACTAGGGTAACTCACTTGGGGAAAGGGAGTAATTATAAAGGGGCAAGGGTAACTCACTTGTGGGCAGGGAGTACTTATATAGGAGCTAAAGTGACTCACTTGGGGTCAGGGAGTACATATATGGGACTAGGGTAACTCATTTGGGGTCTGGGAGTACTTAAATGGGACTAGGGTAACTCACTTGGGGTCAGGGATTACTTATAAAGGGGCTAGGGTAACTCACATGGGGTCAGGGAGTACTTATATGGGACTTGGGTAACTCACTTGGGTTCAGGGAGTACATATATAATACTAGGGTAACTCACTTGGTGGTCAGGGAGTACTTATATGGAACCAGGGTAACCCACTTGGTGTCAGGGAGTACTTATAAAGGGGCTAGGGTAACTCATTTGGGGTCAGGGAGTACTTATATGGGCCTAGGTTAACTCATTTAGCGCAAGGAGTACTTATTTGGGACTAGGGTAACTCACTTGGGGTCAGGGAGTACTTATATGGGACTAGGGTAACTCACTTGGGGTCAGGGAGTACTTATATGGGACTAGGGTAACTCGCTTTAGGTCAGGGAGTACTTATATGGTACTAGGGTAACACACTTGGTCGTCAGGGGGTACATATATGGAACCAGGGTAACCCACTTGGGGTCAGGGAGTACTTATAAAGGGGCTAGGGTAACTCAATTTGGGGTCAAGGAGTACTTATATAGGACTAGGGTACCATACTTGGTGTCAGGGAGTACTTATAAAGGGGCTAGGGCAACTCACTTGGGGTCAGGGAGTACTTATATAAGGGTTAGGGTAACTCACTTGGGGTAGGGAGTACTTATATGGGAGTAGGGTAACTCACTTGGGTTCAGGGAGTACTTATATGGGACTAGGGTAACTCGCTTTAGGTCAGGGAGTACTTATATGGTACTAGGGTAACTCACTTGGTCGTCAAGCGGTACATATATGGAACCAGGGTAACCCACTTGGGGTCAGGGAGTACTTATAAAGGGGCTAGGGTAACTCAATTTGGGGTCAGGGAGTACTTATATAGGACTAGGGTACCATACTTGGGGTCAGGGAGTACTTATATGCGACTAGGGTAACTCACTTAGGGTCACGGAGTACTTATATAGGACTAGGGTAACTCACTTGGGGTCAGGTATTACTTATATAGGGGGTAGGGTAACTCATTTGGGGTCAGGGAGTACTTATATGGGACTAGGGTAACTCACTTGGGGTCAGGGAGTACTTATAAAAGGGCTAGGGTAACTCAATTGGGGTAGGGAGTACTTATATGGGACTAGGGTAACTCGCTTGGGGTCAGGGAGTACTTATATGGGACTAGGGTAACTCACTTGCGGTCAGGTATTACTTATATAGGGGGTAGGGTAACTCATTTGGGGTCAGGGAGTACTTATATGGGACTAGGGTAACTCACTAGGGGTCAGGGAGTACATCTATAGGAGCTAAAGTAACTCACTTGGGGTCAGGGAGTACTTATATGGGACTAGGGTAACTCACTTGGGGTCAGGGAGTACTTATATAGGACTAGGGTAACTCACTTGGGGTCAGGTATTACTTATATAGGGGGTAGGGTAACTCATTTGGGGTCAGGGAGTACTTATATGGGACTAGGGTAACTCACTTGGGGTCAGGGAGTACTTATAAAAGGGCTAGGGTATCTCATTTGGGGTCAGGGAGTACTTATATAGGACTAGGGTACCATACTTGGGGTCAGGGATTACTTATATGCGACTAGGGTAACTCACTTAGGGTCACGGAGTACTTATATAGGACTAGGGTAACTCACTTGGGGTCAGGTATTACTTATATAGGGGGTAGGGTAACTCATTTGGGGTCAGGGAGTACTTATATGGGACTAGGGTAACTCACTTGGGGTCAGGGAGTACTTATAAAAGGGCTAGGGTAACTCAATTGGGGTAGGGAGTACTTATATGGGACTAGGGTAACTCACTTGGGGTCAGGGAGTACTTATATGGGACTAGGGTAACTCACTTGCGGTCAGGTATTACTTATATAGGGTGTAGGGTAACTCATTTGGGGTCAGGGAGTACTTATATGGGACTAGGGTAACTCACTAGGGGTCAGGGAGTACATCTATAGGAGCTAAAGTAACTCACTTGGGGTCAGGGAGTACTTATATGGGACTAGGGTAACTCACTTGGGGTCAGGGAGTACTTCTATAGGAGCTAAAGTGATTCACTTGGGGTCAGGGAGTACTTATATAGGGGGTAGGGTAACTCATTTGGGGTCAGGGAGTACTTATATAGGAACTAAAGTGATTCACTTGGGGTCAGGGAGTACTTATATGGGACTAGGGTAACTCACTAGGGGTCAGGGAGTACTTATAAAGGGGCTAGGGTAACTCAATTTGGTGTCAGGGAGTACTTATATAGGGGGTAGGCTAAATCATTTGGGGTCAGGGATTACTTATATGGGACTAGGGTAACTCGCTTTAGGTGAGGGAGTACTTATATGGTACTAGGGTAACTCACTTGGTCGTCAGGGGGTACATATATGGAACCAGGGTAACCCACTTGGGGTCAGGGAGTACTTATAAAGAAGCTAGGGTAACTCAATTTGGGGTCAGGGAGTACTTATATAGGACTAGGGTACCATACTTGGGGTCAGGGAGTACTTATAAAGGGGCTAGGGCAACTCACTTGGGGTCAGGGGGTACTTATAAAAGGGCCAGGGTAACTCACTTGGGGTCAGGGAGTACTTATATGGGAATAGGTTAACTCACTTGGGGTCAGGGAGTACATATATGGGACTAGGGTAACTCACTTGGGTTCAGGGAGTACTTATATGGGACTAGGGTAACTCGCTTGGTCGTCAGGGGGTACATATATGGAACCAGGGTAACCCACTTGGGGTCAGGGAGTACTTATATAGGACTAGGGTACAATACTTGGGGTCAGGGAGTACTTATAAAGGGGCTAGGGCAACTCACTTGGGGTCAGGGAGTACTTATATGGGAATAGGTTAACTCACTTGGGGTCAGGGAGTACATCTATAGGAGCTAAAGTAACTCACTTGGGGTCAGGGAGTACTTATATGGGACTAGGGTAACTCACTTGGGGTCAGGGAGTACTTCTATAGGAGCTAAAGTGATTCACTTGGGGTCAGGGAGTACTTATATAGGAGGTAGGGTAACTCATTTGGGGTCAGGGAGTACTTATATGGGACTAGGGTACATCACTTGGGGTCAGGGAGTACTTATATAGGAGCTAAAGTGATTCACTTGGGTTCAGGGAGTACTTATATAGGACTAGGGTACCATACTTGGGTTCAGGGAGTACTTATAAAGGGGTTAGGGCATCTCACTTGAGGTCAGGGAGTACTTATAAAGGGGCTAGGGTAACTCAATTTGGGGTCAGGGAGTACTTATTAGGACTAGGGTACCATACTTGGGGTCAGGTAGTACTTATAAAGGGGCTAGGACAACTCACTTGGGGTCAGGGAGTATTTATATAGGACTAGGGTAACTCACTTGGGGTTAGGGAGTACTTATATAGGAGCGAAAGTAACTCACTTGGGGTCAGGGAGTACTTATATGGGACTAGGGTAACTCATTTGCGGTCAGGGAGTACTTATATGGGACTGGGGTAACTCACTTGTGGGCAGGGAGTACTTATATAGGAGCTAAAGTGACTCACTTGGGGTCAGGGAGTACTTATATGGGACTAGGGTAACTCATTTGGGGTCTGGGAGTATTTAAATGGGACTAGGGTAACTCACTTGGGGTCAGGGATTACTTATAAAGGGGCTAGGGTAACTCACTTGGGGTCAGGGAGTACTTATTTGGGACTTGGGTAACTCACTTGGGGTCAGGGAGTACTTATAAAGGGGCTAGGGTAACTCATTTGGGGTCAGGCAGTACTTATATGGGCCTAGGGTAACTCACTTGGGGTTTGGGAGTACTTATATAGGAGCGAAAGTAACTCACTTGGGGTCAGGGAGTACTTATATGCGACTAGGGTAACTCACTTGGGGTAAGGGAGTACTTATATGATACTAGGGTATCTCACTTGGTGGTCTGGTGGTACATATATGGAACCAGGATAACCCACTTGGGGTCAGGGAGTACTTATAAATGGGCTAGGGTAACTCATTTTGGGGTCAGGGAGTACTTATATAGGACTAGGGTACCATACTTGGGGTCAGGGAGTACTTATAAAGGGGCTAGGGCAACTCACTTGGGGTCAGGGAGTACTTATATGGGACTAGGGTAACTCACTTGGGGTTAGGGAGTACTTATATAGGAGCGAAAGTAACTCACTTGGGGTCAGGGAGTACTTATATGGGACTAGGGTAACTCATTTGCGGTCAGGGAGTACTTATATGGGACTGGGGTAACTCACTTGGGGTCAGGGAGTACTTATAAAGGGGCTAGGGTAACTCATTTGGGGTCAGGTAGTACTTATATGGGACTAGGGTACCTCACTTGGGGTCAGGGAGTACTTATAAAGGGGCTAGGGTAACTCATTTGGGGTCAAGGAGTACTTATATGGGCCTAGGTTAACTCATTTAGGGCAAGGAGTACTTATTTGGGACTAGGGTAACTCACTTGGGGTCAGGGAGTACTTATATGGGACTGGGGTAACTCACTTGGGGTCAGGGAGTACTTATATAGGGGGTAGGGTAACTTATTTGGGGTCAGGGAGTACTTATATAGGAGCTAAAGTGATTCACTTGGGGTCAGGGATTACTTATATGGGACTAGGGTATCTCACTTGGGGTCAGGGAGTACTTATAAAGGGGCTAGGGTAACTCAATTTGGTGTCAGGGAGTACTTATATAGGACTAGGGTACCATACTTGGGGTCAGGGAGTACTTATTTGGGACTATGGTAACTCACTTGAGGTCAGGGAGTACTTATATGGGACTAGGGTAACTCACTTGGGGTTAGGGAGTACTTATATAGGAGCGAAAGTAACTCACTTGGGGTCAGGGAGTACTTATATGGGACTAGGGTAACTCATTTGCGGTCAGGGAGTACTTATATGGGACTGGGGTAACTCACTTGGGGTCAGGGAGTACTTATAAAGGGGCTAGGGTAACTCATTTGGGGTCAGGGAGTACTTATTTGGGACTAGGGTAACTCGCTTTAGGTCAGGGAGTACTTATATGGTACTAGGGTAACTCACTTGGTCGTCAGGGGGTACATATATGGAACCAGGGTAACCCACTTGGGGTCAGGGAGTACTTATAAAGGGGCTAGGGTAACTCAATTTGGGGTCAGGGAGTACTTATATAGGACTAGGGTACCATACTTGGGGTCAGGGAGTACTTATAAAGGGGCTAGGGCAACTCACTTGGGGTTAGGGAGTACTTATATGGGACTAGGGTAACTCTCTTGGGGTCAGGGAGCACTTATATGATACTAGGGTAACTCACTTGGGGTCAGGGAGTACTTATATGGGACCAGGGTAACTCACTTGGGGTCAGGGAGTACTTATATGCGACTAGGGTAACTCACTTAGGGTCACGGAGTACTTATATAGGACTAGGGTAACCCACTTGGGGTCAGGGAGTACTTATATGGGACTAGGGTAACTCACTTGGGGTCAGGGAGTACTTATAAAAGGGCTAGGGTAACTCACTTGGGGTAGGGAGTACTTATATGGGACTAGGGTAACTCACTTGGGTTCAGGGAGTACTTATATGGGACTAGGGTAACTCGATTTAGGTCAGGGAGTACTTATATGGTACTAGGGTAACTCACTTGGTGGTCAGGGGGTACATATATGGAACCAGGGTAACCCACTTGGGGTCATGGAGTACTTATAAAGGGGCTAGGGTAACTCAATTTGGGGTCAGGGAGTACTTATATAGGACTAGGGTACCATACTTGGGGTCAGGTAGTACTTATAAAGGGGCTAGGGCAACTCACTTAGGTTCAGGGAGTACTTATATGAGACTAGGGTAACTCACTTGGGGTTAGGGAGTACTTATATGGGACTAGGGTAACTCATTTGCAGTCAGGGAGTACTTATATGGGACTGGGGTAACTCACTTGGGGTCAGGGAGTACTTATAAAGGGGCTAGGGTAACTCATTTGGGGTCAGGTAGTACTTATATGGGACTAGGGTACCTCACTTGGGGTCAGGGGGTACTTATATGGGACTAGGGTAACACACTTGGGGTCAGGGAGTACTTATATGGGACTTGGGTAACTCACTTGGTTTCAGGGAGTACTTATATAATACTAGGTTAACTCACTTGGTGGTCAGGGAGTACTTATATGGAACCAGGGTAACCCACTTGGTGTCAGGGAGTACTTATAAAGGGGCTAGGGTAACTCATTTGGGGTCAGGGAGTACTTATTTGGGCCTAGGTTAACTCATTTAGGGCAAGGAGTACTTATTTGGGACCAGGGTAACTCACTTGGGGTCAGGGAGTACTTATATGATACTAGGGTAACTCACTTGGGGTCAGGGAGTACTTATATGGGACTAGGGTAACTCACTTGGGGTCAGGGAGTACTTATATGCGACTAGGGTAACTCACTTAGGGTCACGGAGTACTTATATAGGACTAGGGTAACCCACTAGGGGTCAGGGAGTACTTATATGGGACTAGGGTAACTCACTTGGGGTCAGGTATTACTTATATAGGGGGTAGGGTAACTCATTTGGTGTCAGGGAGTACTTATTTGGGACTAGGGTAACTCACTTGGGGCCAGGGAGTACTTATATGCGACTAGGGTAACTCACTTAGGGTCAGGGAGTACTTATATAGGACTAGGGTAACCCACTTGGGGTCAGGGAGTACTTATATGGGACTAGGGTAACTCACTTGGAGTCAGGTATTACTTATATAGGTGGTAGGGTAACTCATTTGGGGTCAGGGAGTACTTATATGGTACTAGGGTAACTCACTTGGGGTCAGGGAGTACTTATAAAAGGGCTAGGGTAACTCACTAGGGGTAGGGAGTACTTATATGGGACTAGGGTAACTCACTTGGGTTCAGGGAGTACTTATACGGTACTAGGGTAACTCACTTGGTGGTCAGGGGGTACATATATGGAACCAGGGTAACCCACTTGGGGTCATGGAGTACTTATAAAGGGGCTAGGGTAACTCACTTGGGGTCTGGGAGTACTTAAATGGGACTAGGGTAACTCACTTGGGGTCAGAGATTACTTATAAAGGGGCTAGGGTAACTCACTTGGGGTCAGGTGGTACTTATATGGGACTTGGGTATCTCACTTGGGTTCAGGGAGTACTTATATAATACTAGGGTAACTCACTTGGTGGTCAGGGAGTACTTATATAATACTAGGGTAACTCACTTGGTGTTCAGGGAGTACTTATATGGAACCAGGGTAACCCACTTGGTGTCAGGGAGTACTTATAAAGGGGCTAGGGTAACTCATTTGGGGTCAGGGAGTACTTATTTGGGCCTAGGTTAACTCATTTAGGGCAAGGAGTACTTATTTGGGACTAGGGTAACTCACTTGGGGTCAGGGAGTACTTATATGATACTAGGGTAACTCACTTGGGGTCAGGGAGTACTTATATGGGACTAGGGTAACTCACTTGGGGTCAGGGAGTACTTATATGCGACTAGGGTAACTCACTTAGGGTCACGGAGTACTTATATAGGACTAGGGTAACCCACTTGAGGTCAGGGAGTACTTATATGGGACTAGGGTAACCCACTTGGGGTCAGGTATTACTTATATAGGGGGTAGGGTAACTCATTTGGGGTCAGGGAGTACTTATTTGGGACTAGGGTAACTCACTTGGGGTCAGGGAGTACTTATATGGGACTAGGGTAACTCACTTGGGGTCAGGTAGTACTTATGTAGGGGGTAGGGTAACTCATTTGGGGTCAGGGAGTACTTATATGGGACTAGGGTAACTCACATGGGTTCAGGGAGTACTTATATGGGACTAGGGTAACTCGATTTAGGTCAGGGAGTACTTATATGGTACTAGGGTAACTCACTTGGTGGTCAGGGGGTACATATATGGAACCAGGGTAACCCACTTGGGGTCATGGAGTACTTATAAAGGGGCTAGGGTAACTCAATTTGGGGTCAGGGAGTACTTATATAGGACTAGGGTACCATACTTGGGGTCAGGTAGTACTTATAAAAGGGCTAGGGCAACTCACTTGGGGTCAGGGAGTACTTATATGGGACTAGGGTAACTCACTTGGGGTTAGGGAGTACTTATATGGGACTAGGGTAACTCATTTGCAGTCAGGGAGTACTTATATGCGACTGGGGTAACTCACTTGGGGTCAGGGAGTACTTATAAAGGGGCTAGTGTAACTCATTTGGGGTCAGGGAGTACTTATATGGGACTAGGGTAACTCACTTGGGTTCAGGGAGTACTTATATGGGACTAGGGTAACTCGATTTAGGTCAGGGAGTACTTATATGGTACTAGGGTAACTCACTTGGTGGTCAGGGGGTACATATATGGAACCAGGGTAACCCACTTGGGGTCATGGAGTACTTATAAAGGGGCTAGGGTAACTCAATTTGGGGTCAGGGAGTACTTATATAGGACTAGGGTACCATACTTGGGGTCAGGTAGTACTTATAAAGGGGCTAGGGCAACTCACTTGGGGTCAGGGAGTACTTATATGGGACTAGGGTAACTCACTTGGGGTTAGGGAGTACTTATATGGGACTAGGGTAACTCATTTGCAGTCAGGGAGTACTTATATGGGACTGGGGTAACTCACTTGGGGTCAGGGAGTACTTATAAAGGGGCTAGTGTAACTCATTTGGGGTCAGGTAGTACTTATATGGGACTAGGGTACCATACTTGGGGTCAGGTAGTACTTATAAAGGGGCTAGGGCAACTCACTTGGGGTCAGGGAGTACTTATATGGGACTAGGGTAACTCACTTGGGGTTAGGGAGTACTTATATGGGACTAGGGTAACTCATTTGCAGTCAGGGAGTACTTATATGGGACTGGGGTAACTCACTTGGGGTCAGGGAGTACTTATAAAGGGGCTAGGGTAACTCAATTTGGGGTCAGGGAGTACTTATATAGGACTAGGGTACCATACTTGGGGTCAGGTAGTACTTATAAAAGGGCTAGGGCAACTCACTTGGGGTCAGGGAGTACTTATATGGGACTAGGGTAACTCACTTGGGGTTAGGGAGTACTTATATGGGACTAGGGTAACTCATTTGCAGTCAGGGAGTACTTATATGGGACTGGGGTAACTCACTAGGGGTCAGGGAGTACTTATAAAGGGGCTAGTGTAACTCATTTGGGGTCAGGGAGTACTTATATGGGACTAGGGTAACTCACTTGGGTTCAGGGAGTACTTATATGGGACTAGGGTAAATCGATTTAGGTCAGGGAGTACTTATATGGTACTAGGGTAACTCACTTGGTGGTAAGGGGGTACATATATGGAACCAGGGTAACCCACTTGGGGTCATGGAGTACTTATAAAGGGGCTAGGGTAACTCAATTTGGGGTCAGGGAGTACTTATATAGGACTAGGGTACCATACTTGGGGTCAGGTAGTACTTATAAAGGGGCTAGGGCAACTCACTTGGGGTCAGGGAGTACTTATATGGGACTAGGGTAACTCACTTGGGGTTAGGGAGTACTTATATGGGACTAGGGTAACTCATTTGCAGTCAGGGAGTACTTATATGGGACTGGGGTAACTCACTTGGGGTCAGGGAGTACTTATAAAGGGGCTAGTGTAACTCATTTGGGGTCAGGTAGTACTTATATGGGACTAGGGTACCATACTTGGGGTCAGGTAGTACTTATAAAGGGGCTAGGGCAACTCACTTGGGGTCAGGGAGTACTTATATGGGACTAGGGTAACTCACTTGGGGTCAGGGAGTACTTATATGCGACTAGGGTAACTCACTTAGGGTCACGGAGTACTTATATAGGACTAGGGTAACCCACTAGGGGTCAGGGAGTACTTATATGGGACTAGGGTAACTCACTTGGGTCAGGTATTACTTATATAGGGGGTAGGGTAACTCATTTGGGGTCAGGGAGTACTTATTTGGGACTAGGGTAACTCACTTGGGGCCAGGGAGTACTTATATGCGACTAGGGTAACTCACTTAGGGTCAGGGAGTACTTATATAGGACTAGGGTAACCCACTTGGGGTCAGGGAGTACTTATATGGGACTAGGGTAACTCACTTGGGGTCAGGGAGTACTTATATGGGACTAGGGTAACTCACTTGGGGTCAGGTAGTACTTATGTAGGGGGTAGGGTAACTCATTTGGGGTCAGGGAGTACTTATATGGGACTAGGGTAACTCACTTGGGGTCAGGGAGTACTTATAAAAGGGCTAGGGTAACTCACTAGGGGTAGGGAGTACTTATATGGGACTAGGGTAACTCACTTGGGTTCAGGGAGTACTTATACGGTACTAGGGTAACTCACTTGGTGGTCAGGGGGTACATATATGGAACCAGGGTAACCCACTTGGGGTCATGGAGTACTTATAAAGGGGCTAGGGTAACTCACTTGGGGTCTGGGAGTACTTAAATGGGACTAGGGTAACTCACTTGGGGTCAGAGATTACTTATAAAGGGGCTAGGGTAACTCACTTGGGGTCAGGTGGTACTTATATGGGACTTGGGTAACTCACTTGGGTTCAGGGAGTACTTATATAATACTAGGGTAACTCACTTGGTGGTCAGGGAGTACTTATATAATACTAGGGTAACTCACTTGGTGGTCAGGGAGTACTTATATGGAACCAGGGTAACCCACTTGGTGTCAGGGAGTACTTATAAAGGGGCTAGGGTAACTCATTTGGGGTCAGGGAGTACTTATTTGGGCCTAGGTTAACTCATTTAGGGCAAGGAGTACTTATTTGGGACTAGGGTAACTCACTTGGGGTCAGGGAGTACTTATATGATACTAGGGTAACTCACTTGGGGTCAGGGAGTACTTATATGGGACTAGGGTAACTCACTTGGGGTCAGGGAGTTCTTATATGCGACTACGGTAACTCACTTAGGGTCACGGAGTACTTATATAGGACTAGGGTAACCCACTTGGGGTCAGGGAGTACTTATATGGGACTAGGGTAACCCACTTGGGGTCAGGTATTACTTATATAGGGGGTAGGGTAACTCATTTGGGGTCAGGGAGTACTTATTTGGGACTAGGGTAACTCACTTGGGGTCAGGGAGTACTTATATGGGACTAGGGTAACTCACTTGGGGTCAGGTAGTACTTATGTAGGGGGTAGGGTAACTCATTTGGGGTCAGGGAGTACTTATATGGGACTAGGGTAACTCACTTAGGGTCACGGAGTACTTATATGGGACTAGGGTAATTCATTTGCGTTCAGGGAGTACTTCTATAGGAGCTAAAGTAACTCACTTGGGGTCAGGGAGTACTTATATGGGACTAGGGCAGCTCACTTGGGGTCAGGTAGTACTTATATAGGGTGTAGGGTAACTCATTTGGGGTAAGGGAGTACTTATATGGGACTAGGGTAACTCACTTGGGGTCAGGGAGTACTTAAATGGGACTAGGGTAACTCACTTGGTGTCAGGGATTACTTATAAAGGGGCTAAGGTAACTCACTTGGGGTCAGGGAGTACTTATATGGGACTAGGGTAACACATTTGGGGTCAGGGAGTACTTATATGGGACTAGGGTAACTCATTTGGGGTCAGGGAGTACTTATAAAGGGGCTAGGGTAACTCATATGTGGTCAGGGAGTACTTATATAGGAGCTAAAGTGACTCACTTGGGGTCAGGGTGTAATTATATGGGACTAGGGTAACTCATTTGAAGTCAGGGTGTACTTAAATGGGACTAGGGTAACTCACTTGGGGTCAGGGATTACTTATAAAGGTGCTAGGGTAACTCACTTGGGGTCAGGGAGTACTTATATGGGACTTGGGTAACTCACTTGGGTTCAGGGAGTACTTATATGGAACTAGGGTAACTCACTTAGGGTCACGGAGTACTTATATAGGACTAGGGTAACTCACTTGGGGTCAGGGAGTATTTCTATAGGAGCTAAAGTAACTCACTTGGGGTCAGGGAGTACTTATATGGGACTAGGGTAACTCATTTAGGGCAGGGAGTACTTATTTGGGACTAGGGTAACTCACATGGGGTCAGGCAGTACTTATATGGGACTAGGGTAACTCACTTGTGGTCAGGTATTACTTATATAGGGGGTAGGGTAACTCATTTGGGGTTAGGGAGTACTTATATGGGACTAGGGTAACTCACTTGGGTCAGGGAGTACTTATAAAAGGGCTAGGGTAACTCACTTGGGGCAGGGAGTACTTATATGGGACTAGGGTAACTCACTTGGTTTCAGGGAGTACTTATATGGTCTAGGGTAACTCACTTGGTGGTCAGGGGGTACATATATGGAACCAGGGTAACCCACTTGGGGTCAGGGAGTACTTATAAAGGGGCTAGGGTAACTCAATTTGAGGTCAGGGAGTACTTATATAGGACTAGGGTACCATAGTTGGGGTCAGGGAGTACTTATAAAGGGGCTAGGGCAACTCACTTGGGGTCAGGGAGTACTTATATGCGACTGGGTAACTCACTTAGGGTAACGGAGTACTTATATGGGACTAGGGTAACACAGTTGGGGTCAGGGTGTACTTATATAGGGGCTAGGGTAACTCACTTGGGATCAGGGAGTACTTATATGGGACTAGGGTAACTCACTTGGGGTCAGGGAGTACTTATATAGGAGCGAAAGTAACTCACTTGGGGTCAGGGAGTACTTATATGGGACTAGGGTAACTCATTTGGGGTCAGGGAGAACTTATATAGGAGCTAAAGTGACTCACTTGGGGTCAGGGAGTAATTATTTGGGACTAGGGTAACTCATTTGGGGTCAGGGAGTACTTAAATGGGAATAGGGTAACTCACTTGTGGTCAGGGATTACTTATAAACGGGCTAGGGTACTCACTTGGGGTCAGGGAGTACTTATATAGGAGCGAAAGTAACTCACTTGGGGTCAGGGAGTACTTATATGGAACCAGGGTAACCCACTTAGGGTCAGGGAGTATTTATAAAGGGGCTAGGGTAACTCATTTGGGGTCAGGGAGTACTTATATGGGCCTAGGGTAACTCACTTAGGGTCACGGAATACTTATTGGAATTAGGGTAACTCACTTGGGGTCAGGGAGTACTTATATGGGACTAGGTTACATCACTTGGGGTCAGGGAGTTCTTATATAGGAGCTAAAGTGATTCACATGGGGTCAGGGAGTACTTATATGGGACTAGAGTAACTCACTTGGGGTCAGGGAGTACTTATAAAGGGGCTAGGGTTACTCATTTGGGGTCAGGGAGTACTTATATGGGACTAGGGTATCTCACTTGGGGAAAGGGAGTACTTATAAAGGGGCTAGGGTAACTCACTTGTGGTCAGGGAGTACTTATATAGGATCTAAAGTGACTCACTTGGGGTCAGGGAGTACTTATATGGGACTAGGGTAACTCATTTGGGGTCAGGGAGTACTTAAATGGGACTAGGGTAACTCACTTGGGGTCAGCGATTACTTATAAAGGGGCTAAGGTAACTCTCTTGGGGTCAGGGAGTACTTATATGGGACTAGGGTAACTCATTTGGGGTCAGGGAGTACTTATATGGGACTAGGGTAACTCATTTGGGGTCAGGGAGAACTTATATAGGAGCTAAAGTGACTCACTTGGGGTCAGGGAGTAATTATTTGGGACTAGGGTAACTCATTTGGGGTCAGGGAGTACTTAAAGGGGACTAGGGTAACTCACTTGGGGTCAGGGATTACTTATAAACGGGCTAGGGTACTCACTTGGGGTCAGGGAGTACTTATATGGGACTTGGGTAATTCACTTGGGTTCAGGGAGTACTTATATGGGACTAGGGTAACTTGCTTTAGGTCAGGGAGTACTTATATAATACTAGGGTAACTCACTTGGGGTCAGGGAGTACTTATATGGAACCAGGGTAACCCACTTGGGGTCAGGGAGTATTTATAAAGGGGCTAGGGTAACTCATTTGGGGTCAGGGAGTACTTATATGGGACTAGGGTAACTCACTTGGGGAAAGGGAGTACTTATAAAGGGGCTAGGGTAACTCACTTGTGGTCAGGGAGTACTTATATAGGATCTAAAGTGACTCACTTGGGGTCAGGGAGTACTTATATGGGACTAGGGTAACTCATTTGGGGTCAGGGAGTACTTAAATGGGACTAGGGTAACTCACTTGGGGTCAGCGATTACTTATAAAGGGGCTAAGGTAACTCACTTGGGGTCAGGGAGTACTTATATGGGACTAGGGTAACTCATTTGGGGTCAGGGAGTACTTATATGGGACTAGGGTAACTCATTTGGGGTCAGGGAGTACTTATATGGGACTAGGGTAACTCACTTGGGGTCAGGGATTACTTATAAAGCGGCTAGGGTAACTCACTTGGGGTCAGGGAGTACTTATATGGGACTAGGGTAACTCATTTAGGGCAGGGAGTACTTATATAGGGGCTAGAGTTACTCATTTGGGGTCAGGGAGTACTTATATGGGACTAGGGTAACTCACTTGGGGAAAGGGAGTACTTATAAAGGGGCTAGGGTAACTCACTTGTGGTCAGGGAGTACTTATATAGGATCTAAAGTGACTCACTTGGGGTCAGGGAGTACTTATATGGGACTAGGGTAACTCATTTGGGGTCAGGGAGTACTTAAATGGGACTAGGGTAACTCACTTGGGGTCAGCGATTACTTATAAAGGGGCTAAGGTAACTCATTTGGGGTCAGGGAGTACTTATATGGGACTAGGGTAACTCACTTGGGGTCAGGGAGTACTTATATGGGACTTGGGTAACTCACTTGGGTTCAGGGAGTACTTATATGGGACTAGGGTAACTCGCTTTAGGTCAGGGAGTACTTATATAATACTATTGTAACTCACTTGGGGTCAGGGAGTACTTATATGGAATCAGGGTAACCCACTTGGGGTCAGGGAGTATTTATAAAGGGGCTAGGGTAACTCACTTGGGGTCAGGGAGTACTTATATGCGACTAGGGTAACTCACTTGGAGTCAGGGTGTACTTATATGATACTAGGGTAACTCACTTGGGGTCAGGGAGTACTTATATGCTACTGGGGTAACTCACTTAGGGTCACGGAGTACTTATATGGAACTAGGGTAACTAACTTGGGGTCAGGGAGTACATCTATAGGAGCTAAAGTAACTCACTTGGGGTCAGGGTGTACTTATATGATACTAGGGTAACTCACTTGGGGTCAGGGAGTACTTATATGCTACTGGGGTAACTCACTTAGGGTCACGGAGTGCTTATATGGAACTAGGGTAACTCACTTGGGGTCAGGGAGTACTTATAAAAGGGCTAGGGTAACTCAATTGGGGTAGGGAGTACTTATATGGGACTAGGGTAACTCGCTTGGGGTCAGGGAGTACTTATATGGGACTAGGGTAACTCACTTGCGGTCAGGTATTACTTATATAGGGGGTAGGGTAACTCATTTGGGGTCAGGGAGTACTTATATGGGACTAGGGTAACTCACTAGGGGTCAGGGAGTACATCTATAGGAGCTAAAGTAACTCACTTGGGGTCAGGGAGTACTTATATGGGACTAGGGTAACTCACTTGGGGTCAGGGAGTACTTCTATAGGAGCTAAAGTGATTCACTTGGGGTCAGGGAGTACTTATATAGGGGGTAGGGTAACTCATTTGGGGTCAGGGAGTACTTATATAGGAACTAAAGTGATTCACTTGGGGTCAGGGAGTACTTATATGGGACTAGGGTAACTCACTAGGGGTCAGGGAGTACTTATAAAGGGGCTAGGGTAACTCAATTTGGTGTCAGGGAGTACTTATATGGGAATAGGTTAACTCACTTGGGGTCAGGGAGTACATATATGGGACTAGGGTAACTCACTTGGGTTCAGGGAGTACTTATATGGGACTAGGGTAACTCGCTTGGTCGTCAGGGGGTACATATATGGAACCAGGGTAACCCACTTGGGGTCAGGGAGTACTTATATAGGACTAGGGTACAATACTTGGGGTCAGGGAGTACTTATAAAGGGGCTAGGGCAACTCACTTGGGGTCAGGGAGTACTTATATGGGAATAGGTTAACTCACTTGGGGTCAGGGAGTACATCTATAGGAGCTAAAGTAACTCACTTGGGGTCAGGGAGTACTTATATGGGACTAGGGTAACTCACTTGGGGTCAGGGAGTACTTCTATAGGAGCTAAAGTGATTCACTTGGGGTCAGGGAGTACTTATATAGGAGGTAGGGTAACTCATTTGGGGTCAGGGAGTACTTATATGGGACTAGGGTACATCACTTGGGGTCAGGGAGTACTTATATAGGAGCTAAAGTGATTCACTTGGGTTCAGGGAGTACTTATATAGGACTAGGGTACCATACTTGGGTTCAGGGAGTACTTATAAAGGGGTTAGGGCATCTCACTTGAGGTCAGGGAGTACTTATAAAGGGGCTAGGGTAACTCAATTTGGGGTCAGGGAGTACTTATTAGGACTAGGGTACCATACTTGGGGTCAGGTAGTACTTATAAAGGGGCTAGGACAACTCACTTGGGGTCAGGGAGTATTTATATAGGACTAGGGTAACTCACTTGGGGTTAGGGAGTACTTATATAGGAGCGAAAGTAACTCACTTGGGGTCAGGGAGTACTTATATGGGACTAGGGTAACTCATTTGCGGTCAGGGAGTACTTATATGGGACTGGGGTAACTCACTTGTGGGCAGGGAGTACTTATATAGGAGCTAAAGTGACTCACTTGGGGTCAGGGAGTACTTATATGGGACTAGGGTAACTCATTTGGGGTCTGGGAGTATTTAAATGGGACTAGGGTAACTCACTTGGGGTCAGGGATTACTTATAAAGGGGCTAGGGTAACTCACTTGGGGTCAGGGAGTACTTATTTGGGACTTGGGTAACTCACTTGGGGTCAGGGAGTACTTATAAAGGGGCTAGGGTAACTCATTTGGGGTCAGGCAGTACTTATATGGGCCTAGGGTAACTCACTTGGGGTTTGGGAGTACTTATATAGGAGCGAAAGTAACTCACTTGGGGTCAGGGAGTACTTATATGCGACTAGGGTAACTCACTTGGGGTAAGGGAGTACTTATATGATACTAGGGTATCTCACTTGGTGGTCTGGTGGTACATATATGGAACCAGGATAACCCACTTGGGGTCAGGGAGTACTTATAAATGGGCTAGGGTAACTCATTTTGGGGTCAGGGAGTACTTATATAGGACTAGGGTACCATACTTGGGGTCAGGGAGTACTTATAAAGGGGCTAGGGCAACTCACTTGGGGTCAGGGAGTACTTATATGGGACTAGGGTAACTCACTTGGGGTTAGGGAGTACTTATATAGGAGCGAAAGTAACTCACTTGGGGTCAGGGAGTACTTATATGGGACTAGGGTAACTCATTTGCGGTCAGGGAGTACTTATATGGGACTGGGGTAACTCACTTGGGGTCAGGGAGTACTTACAAAGGGGCTAGGGTAACTCATTTGGGGTCAGGTAGTACTTATATGGGACTAGGGTACCTCACTTGGGGTCAGGGAGTACTTATAAAGGGGCTAGGGTAACTCATTTGGGGTCAAGGAGTACTTATATGGGCCTAGGTTAACTCATTTAGGGCAAGGAGTACTTATTTGGGACTAGGGTAACTCACTTGGGGTCAGGGAGTACTTATATGGGACTGGGGTAACTCACTTGGGGTCAGGGAGTACTTATATAGGGGGTAGGGTAACTTATTTGGGGTCAGGGAGTACTTATATAGGAGCTAAAGTGATTCACTTGGGGTCAGGGATTACTTATATGGGACTAGGGTATCTCACTTGGGGTCAGGGAGTACTTATAAAGGGGCTAGGGTAACTCAATTTGGTGTCAGGGAGTACTTATATAGGACTAGGGTACCATACTTGGGGTCAGGGAGTACTTATTTGGGACTATGGTAACTCACTTGAGGTCAGGGAGTACTTATATGGGACTAGGGTAACTCACTTGGGGTTAGGGAGTACTTATATAGGAGCGAAAGTAACTCACTTGGGGTCAGGGAGTACTTATATGGGACTAGGGTAACTCATTTGCGGTCAGGGAGTACTTATATGGAACCAGGGTAACCCACTTGGTGTCAGGGAGTACTTATAAAGGGGCTAGGGTAACTCATTTGGGGTCAGGGAGTACTTATTTGGGCCTAGGTTAACTCATTTAGGGCAAGGAGTACTTATTTGGGACCAGGGTAACTCACTTGGGGTCAGGGAGTACTTATATGGGACTAGGGTAACTCACTTGGAGTCAGGTATTACTTATATAGGTGGTAGGGTAACTCATTTGGGGTCAGGGAGTACTTATATGGTACTAGGGTAACTCACTTGGGGTCAGGGAGTACTTATAAAAGGGCTAGGGTAACTCACTAGGGGTAGGGAGTACTTATATGGGACTAGGGTAACTCACTTGGGTTCAGGGAGTACTTATACGGTACTAGGGTAACTCACTTGGTGGTCAGGGGGTACATATATGGAACCAGGGTAACCCACTTGGGGTCATGGAGTACTTATAAAGGGGCTAGGGTAACTCACTTGGGGTCTGGGAGTACTTAAATGGGACTAGGGTAACTCACTTGGGGTCAGAGATTACTTATAAAGGGGCTAGGGTAACTCACTTGGGGTCAGGTGGTACTTATATGGGACTTGGGTATCTCACTTGGGTTCAGGGAGTACTTATATAATACTAGGGTAACTCACTTGGTGGTCAGGGAGTACTTATATAATACTAGGGTAACTCACTTGGTGTTCAGGGAGTACTTATATGGAACCAGGGTAACCCACTTGGTGTCAGGGAGTACTTATAAAGGGGCTAGGGTAACTCATTTGGGGTCAGGGAGTACTTATTTGGGCCTAGGTTAACTCATTTAGGGCAAGGAGTACTTATTTGGGACTAGGGTAACTCACTTGGGGTCAGGGAGTACTTATATGATACTAGGGTAACTCACTTGGGGTCAGGGAGTACTTATATGGGACTAGGGTAACTCACTTGGGGTCAGGGAGTACTTATATGCGACTAGGGTAACTCACTTAGGGTCACGGAGTACTTATATAGGACTAGGGTAACCCACTTGAGGTCAGGGAGTACTTATATGGGACTAGGGTAACCCACTTGGGGTCAGGTATTACTTATATAGGGGGTAGGGTAACTCATTTGGGGTCAGGGAGTACTTATTTGGGACTAGGGTAACTCACTTGGGGTCAGGGAGTACTTATATGGGACTAGGGTAACTCACTTGGGGTCAGGTAGTACTTATGTAGGGGGTAGGGTAACTCATTTGGGGTCAGGGAGTACTTATATGGGACTAGGGTAACTCACATGGGTTCAGGGAGTACTTATATGGGACTAGGGTAACTCGATTTAGGTCAGGGAGTACTTATATGGTACTAGGGTAACTCACTTGGTGGTCAGGGGGTACATATATGGAACCAGGGTAACCCACTTGGGGTCATGGAGTACTTATAAAGGGGCTAGGGTAACTCAATTTGGGGTCAGGGAGTACTTATATAGGACTAGGGTACCATACTTGGGGTCAGGTAGTACTTATAAAAGGGCTAGGGCAACTCACTTGGGGTCAGGGAGTACTTATATGGGACTAGGGTAACTCACTTGGGGTTAGGGAGTACTTATATGGGACTAGGGTAACTCATTTGCAGTCAGGGAGTACTTATATGGGACTGGGGTAACTCACTTGGGGTCAGGGAGTACTTATAAAGGGGCTAGTGTAACTCATTTGGGGTCAGGGAGTACTTATATGGGACTAGGGTAACTCACTTGGGTTCAGGGAGTACTTATATGGGACTAGGGTAACTCGATTTAGGTCAGGGAGTACTTATATGGTACTAGGGTAACTCACTTGGTGGTCAGGGGGTACATATATGGAACCAGGGTAACCCACTTGGGGTCATGGAGTACTTATAAAGGGGCTAGGGTAACTCAATTTGGGGTCAGGGAGTACTTATATAGGACTAGGGTACCATACTTGGGGTCAGGTAGTACTTATAAAGGGGCTAGGGCAACTCACTTGGGGTCAGGGAGTACTTATATGGGACTAGGGTAACTCACTTGGGGTTAGGGAGTACTTATATGGGACTAGGGTAACTCATTTGCAGTCAGGGAGTACTTATATGGGACTGGGGTAACTCACTTGGGGTCAGGGAGTACTTATAAAGGGGCTAGTGTAACTCATTTGGGGTCAGGTAGTACTTATATGGGACTAGGGTACCATACTTGGGGTCAGGTAGTACTTATAAAGGGGCTAGGGCAACTCACTTGGGGTCAGGGAGTACTTATATGGGACTAGGGTAACTCACTTGGGGTTAGGGAGTACTTATATGGGACTAGGGTAACTCATTTGCAGTCAGGGAGTACTTATATGGGACTGGGGTAACTCACTTGGGGTCAGGGAGTACTTATAAAGGGGCTAGGGTAACTCAATTTGGGGTCAGGGAGTACTTATATAGGACTAGGGTACCATACTTGGGGTCAGGTAGTACTTATAAAAGGGCTAGGGCAACTCACTTGGGGTCAGGGAGTACTTATATGGGACTAGGGTAACTCACTTGGGGTTAGGGAGTACTTATATGGGACTAGGGTAACTCATTTGCAGTCAGGGAGTACTTATATGGGACTGGGGTAACTCACTAGGGGTCAGGGAGTACTTATAAAGGGGCTAGTGTAACTCATTTGGGGTCAGGGAGTACTTATATGGGACTAGGGTAACTCACTTGGGTTCAGGGAGTACTTATATGGGACTAGGGTAAATCGATTTAGGTCAGGGAGTACTTATATGGTACTAGGGTAACTCACTTGGTGGTAAGGGGGTACATATATGGAACCAGGGTAACCCACTTGGGGTCATGGAGTACTTATAAAGGGGCTAGGGTAACTCAATTTGGGGTCAGGGAGTACTTATATAGGACTAGGGTACCATACTTGGGGTCAGGTAGTACTTATAAAGGGGCTAGGGCAACTCACTTGGGGTCAGGGAGTACTTATATGGGACTAGGGTAACTCACTTGGGGTTAGGGAGTACTTATATGGGACTAGGGTAACTCATTTGCAGTCAGGGAGTACTTATATGGGACTGGGGTAACTCACTTGGGGTCAGGGAGTACTTATAAAGGGGCTAGTGTAACTCATTTGGGGTCAGGTAGTACTTATATGGGACTAGGGTACCATACTTGGGGTCAGGTAGTACTTATAAAGGGGCTAGGGCAACTCACTTGGGGTCAGGGAGTACTTATATGGGACTAGGGTAACTCACTTGGGGTCAGGGAGTACTTATATGCGACTAGGGTAACTCACTTAGGGTCACGGAGTACTTATATAGGACTAGGGTAACCCACTAGGGGTCAGGGAGTACTTATATGGGACTAGGGTAACTCACTTGGGTCAGGTATTACTTATATAGGGGGTAGGGTAACTCATTTGGGGTCAGGGAGTACTTATTTGGGACTAGGGTAACTCACTTGGGGCCAGGGAGTACTTATATGCGACTAGGGTAACTCACTTAGGGTCAGGGAGTAATTATATAGGACTAGGGTAACCCACTTGGGGTCAGGGAGTACTTATATGGGACTAGGGTAACTCACTTGGGGTCAGGGAGTACTTATATGGGACTAGGGTAACTCACTTGGGGTCAGGTAGTACTTATGTAGGGGGTAGGGTAACTCATTTGGGGTCAGGGAGTACTTATATGGGACTAGGGTAACTCACTTGGGGTCAGGGAGTACTTATAAAAGGGCTAGGGTAACTCACTAGGGGTAGGGAGTACTTATATGGGACTAGGGTAACTCACTTGGGTTCAGGGAGTACTTATACGGTACTAGGGTAACTCACTTGGTGGTCAGGGGGTACATATATGGAACCAGGGTAACCCACTTGGGGTCATGGAGTACTTATAAAGGGGCTAGGGTAACTCACTTGGGGTCTGGGAGTACTTAAATGGGACTAGGGTAACTCACTTGGGGTCAGAGATTACTTATAAAGGGGCTAGGGTAACTCACTTGGGGTCAGGTGGTACTTATATGGGACTTGGGTAACTCACTTGGGTTCAGGGAGTACTTATATAATACTAGGGTAACTCACTTGGTGGTCAGGGAGTACTTATATAATACTAGGGTAACTCACTTGGTGGTCAGGGAGTACTTATATGGAACCAGGGTAACCCACTTGGTGTCAGGGAGTACTTATAAAGGGGCTAGGGTAACTCATTTGGGGTCAGGGAGTACTTATTTGGGCCTAGGTTAACTCATTTAGGGCAAGGAGTACTTATTTGGGACTAGGGTAACTCACTTGGGGTCAGGGAGTACTTATATGATACTAGGGTAACTCACTTGGGGTCAGGGAGTACTTATATGGGACTAGGGTAACTCACTTGGGGTCAGGGAGTTCTTATATGCGACTACGGTAACTCACTTAGGGTCACGGAGTACTTATATAGGACTAGGGTAACCCACTTGGGGTCAGGGAGTACTTATATGGGACTAGGGTAACCCACTTGGGGTCAGGTATTACTTATATAGGGGGTAGGGTAACTCATTTGGGGTCAGGGAGTACTTATTTGGGACTAGGGTAACTCACTTGGGGTCAGGGAGTACTTATATGGGACTAGGGTAACTCACTTGGGGTCAGGTAGTACTTATGTAGGGGGTAGGGTAACTCATTTGGGGTCAGGGAGTACTTATATGGGACTAGGGTAACTCACTTAGGTCACGGAGTACTTATATGGGACTAGGGTAATTCATTTGCGTTCAGGGAGTACTTCTATAGGAGCTAAAGTAACTCACTTGGGGTCAGGGAGTACTTATATGGGACTAGGGCAGCTCACTTGGGGTCAGGTAGTACTTATATAGGGTGTAGGGTAACTCATTTGGGGTAAGGGAGTACTTATATGGGACTAGGGTAACTCACTTGGGGTCAGGGAGTACTTAAATGGGACTAGGGTAACTCACTTGGTGTCAGGGATTACTTATAAAGGGGCTAAGGTAACTCACTTGGGGTCAGGGAGTACTTATATGGGACTAGGGTAACACATTTGGGGTCAGGGAGTACTTATATGGGACTAGGGTAACTCATTTGGGGTCAGGGAGTACTTATAAAGGGGCTAGGGTAACTCATATGTGGTCAGGGAGTACTTATATAGGAGCTAAAGTGACTCACTTGGGGTCAGGGTGTAATTATATGGGACTAGGGTAACTCATTTGAAGTCAGGGTGTACTTAAATGGGACTAGGGTAACTCACTTGGGGTCAGGGATTACTTATAAAGGTGCTAGGGTAACTCACTTGGGGTCAGGGAGTACTTATATGGGACTTGGGTAACTCACTTGGGTTCAGGGAGTACTTATATGGAACTAGGGTAACTCACTTAGGGTCACGGAGTACTTATATAGGACTAGGGTAACTCACTTGGGGTCAGGGAGTATTTCTATAGGAGCTAAAGTAACTCACTTGGGGTCAGGGAGTACTTATATGGGACTAGGGTAACTCATTTAGGGCAGGGAGTACTTATTTGGGACTAGGGTAACTCACATGGGGTCAGGCAGTACTTATATGGGACTAGGGTAACTCACTTGTGGTCAGGTATTACTTATATAGGGGGTAGGGTAACTCATTTGGGGTTAGGGAGTACTTATATGGGACTAGGGTAACTCACTTGGGTCAGGGAGTACTTATAAAAGGGCTAGGGTAACTCACTTGGGGCAGGGAGTACTTATATGGGACTAGGGTAACTCACTTGGTTTCAGGGAGTACTTATATGGTCTAGGGTAACTCACTTGGTGGTCAGGGGGTACATATATGGAACCAGGGTAACCCACTTGGGGTCAGGGAGTACTTATAAAGGGGCTAGGGTAACTCAATTTGAGGTCAGGGAGTACTTATATAGGACTAGGGTACCATAGTTGGGGTCAGGGAGTACTTATAAAGGGGCTAGGGCAACTCACTTGGGGTCAGGGAGTACTTATATGCGACTGGGTAACTCACTTAGGGTAACGGAGTACTTATTTGGGACTAGGGTAACACAGTTGGGGTCAGGGTGTACTTATATAGGGGCTAGGGTAACTCACTTGGGATCAGGGAGTACTTATATGGGACTAGGGTAACTCACTTGGGGTCAGGGAGTACTTATATAGGAGCGAAAGTAACTCACTTGGGGTCAGGGAGTACTTATATGGGACTAGGGTAACTCATTTGGGGTCAGGGAGAACTTATATAGGAGCTAAAGTGACTCACTTGGGGTCAGGGAGTAATTATTTGGGACTAGGGTAACTCATTTGGGGTCAGGGAGTACTTAAATGGGAATAGGGTAACTCACTTGTGGTCAGGGATTACTTATAAACGGGCTAGGGTACTCACTTGGGGTCAGGGAGTACTTATATAGGAGCGAAAGTAACTCACTTGGGGTCAGGGAGTACTTATATGGAACCAGGGTAACCCACTTAGGGTCAGGGAGTATTTATAAAGGGGCTAGGGTAACTCATTTGGGGTCAGGGAGTACTTATATGGGCCTAGGGTAACTCACTTAGGGTCACGGAATACTTATTGGAATTAGGGTAACTCACTTGGGGTCAGGGAGTACTTATATGGGACTAGGTTACATCACTTGGGGTCAGGGAGTTCTTATATAGGAGCTAAAGTGATTCACATGGGGTCAGGGAGTACTTATATGGGACTAGAGTAACTCACTTGGGGTCAGGGAGTACTTATAAAGGGGCTAGGGTTACTCATTTGGGGTCAGGGAGTACTTATATGGGACTAGGGTATCTCACTTGGGGAAAGGGAGTACTTATAAAGGGGCTAGGGTAACTCACTTGTGGTCAGGGAGTACTTATATAGGATCTAAAGTGACTCACTTGGGGTCAGGGAGTACTTATATGGGACTAGGGTAACTCATTTGGGGTCAGGGAGTACTTAAATGGGACTAGGGTAACTCACTTGGGGTCAGCGATTACTTATAAAGGGGCTAAGGTAACTCTCTTGGGGTCAGGGAGTACTTATATGGGACTAGGGTAACTCATTTGGGGTCAGGGAGTACTTATATGGGACTAGGGTAACTCATTTGGGGTCAGGGAGAACTTATATAGGAGCTAAAGTGACTCACTTGGGGTCAGGGAGTAATTATTTGGGACTAGGGTAACTCATTTGGGGTCAGGGAGTACTTAAAGGGGACTAGGGTAACTCACTTGGGGTCAGGGATTACTTATAAACGGGCTAGGGTACTCACTTGGGGTCAGGGAGTACTTATATGGGACTTGGGTAATTCACTTGGGTTCAGGGAGTACTTATATGGGACTAGGGTAACTTGCTTTAGGTCAGGGAGTACTTATATAATACTAGGGTAACTCACTTGGGGTCAGGGAGTACTTATATGGAACCAGGGTAACCCACTTGGGGTCAGGGAGTATTTATAAAGGGGCTAGGGTAACTCATTTGGGGTCAGGGAGTACTTATATGGGACTAGGGTAACTCACTTGGGGAAAGGGAGTACTTATAAAGGGGCTAGGGTAACTCACTTGTGGTCAGGGAGTACTTATATAGGATCTAAAGTGACTCACTTGGGGTCAGGGAGTACTTATATGGGACTAGGGTAACTCATTTGGGGTCAGGGAGTACTTAAATGGGACTAGGGTAACTCACTTGGGGTCAGCGATTACTTATAAAGGGGCTAAGGTAACTCACTTGGGGTCAGGGAGTACTTATATGGGACTAGGGTAACTCATTTGGGGTCAGGGAGTACTTATATGGGACTAGGGTAACTCATTTGGGGTCAGGGAGTACTTATATGGGACTAGGGTAACTCACTTGGGGTCAGGGATTACTTATAAAGCGGCTAGGGTAACTCACTTGGGGTCAGGGAGTACTTATATGGGACTAGGGTAACTCATTTAGGGCAGGGAGTACTTATATAGGGGCTAGAGTTACTCATTTGGGGTCAGGGAGTACTTATATGGGACTAGGGTAACTCACTTGGGGAAAGGGAGTACTTATAAAGGGGCTAGGGTAACTCACTTGTGGTCAGGGAGTACTTATATAGGATCTAAAGTGACTCACTTGGGGTCAGGGAGTACTTATATGGGACTAGGGTAACTCATTTGGGGTCAGGGAGTACTTAAATGGGACTAGGGTAACTCACTTGGGGTCAGCGATTACTTATAAAGGGGCTAAGGTAACTCATTTGGGGTCAGGGAGTACTTATATGGGACTAGGGTAACTCACTTGGGGTCAGGGAGTACTTATATGGGACTTGGGTAACTCACTTGGGTTCAGGGAGTACTTATATGGGACTAGGGTAACTCGCTTTAGGTCAGGGAGTACTTATATAATACTATTGTAACTCACTTGGGGTCAGGGAGTACTTATATGGAATCAGGGTAACCCACTTGGGGTCAGGGAGTATTTATAAAGGGGCTAGGGTAACTCACTTGGGGTCAGGGAGTACTTATATGCGACTAGGGTAACTCACTTGGAGTCAGGGTGTACTTATATGATACTAGGGTAACTCACTTGGGGTCAGGGAGTACTTATATGCTACTGGGGTAACTCACTTAGGGTCACGGAGTACTTATATGGAACTAGGGTAACTAACTTGGGGTCAGGGAGTACATCTATAGGAGCTAAAGTAACTCACTTGGGGTCAGGGTGTACTTATATGATACTAGGGTAACTCACTTGGGGTCAGGGAGTACTTATATGCTACTGGGGTAACTCACTTAGGGTCACGGAGTGCTTATATGGAACTAGGGTAACTCACTTGGGGTCAGGGAGTACTTATAAAAGGGCTAGGGTAACTCAATTGGGGTAGGGAGTACTTATATGGGACTAGGGTAACTCGCTTGGGGTCAGGGAGTACTTATATGGGACTAGGGTAACTCACTTGCGGTCAGGTATTACTTATATAGGGGGTAGGGTAACTCATTTGGGGTCAGGGAGTACTTATATGGGACTAGGGTAACTCACTAGGGGTCAGGGAGTACATCTATAGGAGCTAAAGTAACTCACTTGGGGTCAGGGAGTACTTATATGGGACTAGGGTAACTCACTTGGGGTCAGGGAGTACTTCTATAGGAGCTAAAGTGATTCACTTGGGGTCAGGGAGTACTTATATAGGGGGTAGGGTAACTCATTTGGGGTCAGGGAGTACTTATATAGGAACTAAAGTGATTCACTTGGGGTCAGGGAGTACTTATATGGGACTAGGGTAACTCACTAGGGGTCAGGGAGTACTTATAAAGGGGCTAGGGTAACTCAATTTGGTGTCAGGGAGTACTTATATAGGGGGTAGGCTAAATCATTTGGGGTCAGGGATTACTTATATGGGACTAGGGTAACTCGCTTTAGGTGAGGGAGTACTTATATGGTACTAGGGTAACTCACTTGGTCGTCAGGGGGTACATATATGGAACCAGGGTAACCCACTTGGGGTCAGGGAGTACTTATAAAGAAGCTAGGGTAACTCAATTTGGGGTCAGGGAGTACTTATATAGGACTAGGGTACCATACTTGGGGTCAGGGAGTACTTATAAAGGGGCTAGGGCAACTCACTTGGGGTCAGGGGGTACTTATAAAAGGGCCAGGGTAACTCACTTGGGGTCAGGGAGTACTTATATGGGAATAGGTTAACTCACTTGGGGTCAGGGAGTACATATATGGGACTAGGGTAACTCACTTGGGTTCAGGGAGTACTTATATGGGACTAGGGTAACTCGCTTGGTCGTCAGGGGGTACATATATGGAACCAGGGTAACCCACTTGGGGTCAGGGAGTACTTATATAGGACTAGGGTACAATACTTGGGGTCAGGGAGTACTTATAAAGGGGCTAGGGCAACTCACTTGGGGTCAGGGAGTACTTATATGGGAATAGGTTAACTCACTTGGGGTCAGGGAGTACATCTATAGGAGCTAAAGTAACTCACTTGGGGTCAGGGAGTACTTATATGGGACTAGGGTAACTCACTTGGGGTCAGGGAGTACTTCTATAGGAGCTAAAGTGATTCACTTGGGGTCAGGGAGTACTTATATAGGAGGTAGGGTAACTCATTTGGGGTCAGGGAGTACTTATATGGGACTAGGGTACATCACTTGGGGTCAGGGAGTACTTATATAGGAGCTAAAGTGATTCACTTGGGTTCAGGGAGTACTTATATAGGACTAGGGTACCATACTTGGGTTCAGGGAGTACTTATAAAGGGGTTAGGGCATCTCACTTGAGGTCAGGGAGTACTTATAAAGGGGCTAGGGTAACTCAATTTGGGGTCAGGGAGTACTTATTAGGACTAGGGTACCATACTTGGGGTCAGGTAGTACTTATAAAGGGGCTAGGACAACTCACTTGGGGTCAGGGAGTATTTATATAGGACTAGGGTAACTCACTTGGGGTTAGGGAGTACTTATATAGGAGCGAAAGTAACTCACTTGGGGTCAGGGAGTACTTATATGGGACTAGGGTAACTCATTTGCGGTCAGGGAGTACTTATATGGGACTGGGGTAACTCACTTGTGGGCAGGGAGTACTTATATAGGAGCTAAAGTGACTCACTTGGGGTCAGGGAGTACTTATATGGGACTAGGGTAACTCATTTGGGGTCTGGGAGTATTTAAATGGGACTAGGGTAACTCACTTGGGGTCAGGGATTACTTATAAAGGGGCTAGGGTAACTCACTTGGGGTCAGGGAGTACTTATTTGGGACTTGGGTAACTCACTTGGGGTCAGGGAGTACTTATAAAGGGGCTAGGGTAACTCATTTGGGGTCAGGCAGTACTTATATGGGCCTAGGGTAACTCACTTGGGGTTTGGGAGTACTTATATAGGAGCGAAAGTAACTCACTTGGGGTCAGGGAGTACTTATATGCGACTAGGGTAACTCACTTGGGGTAAGGGAGTACTTATATGATACTAGGGTATCTCACTTGGTGGTCTGGTGGTACATATATGGAACCAGGATAACCCACTTGGGGTCAGGGAGTACTTATAAATGGGCTAGGGTAACTCATTTTGGGGTCAGGGAGTACTTATATAGGACTAGGGTACCATACTTGGGGTCAGGGAGTACTTATAAAGGGGCTAGGGCAACTCACTTGGGGTCAGGGAGTACTTATATGGGACTAGGGTAACTCACTTGGGGTTAGGGAGTACTTATATAGGAGCGAAAGTAACTCACTTGGGGTCAGGGAGTACTTATATGGGACTAGGGTAACTCATTTGCGGTCAGGGAGTACTTATATGGGACTGGGGTAACTCACTTGGGGTCAGGGAGTACTTATAAAGGGGCTAGGGTAACTCATTTGGGGTCAGGTAGTACTTATATGGGACTAGGGTACCTCACTTGGGGTCAGGGAGTACTTATAAAGGGGCTAGGGTAACTCATTTGGGGTCAAGGAGTACTTATATGGGCCTAGGTTAACTCATTTAGGGCAAGGAGTACTTATTTGGGACTAGGGTAACTCACTTGGGGTCAGGGAGTACTTATATGGGACTGGGGTAACTCACTTGGGGTCAGGGAGTACTTATATAGGGGGTAGGGTAACTTATTTGGGGTCAGGGAGTACTTATATAGGAGCTAAAGTGATTCACTTGGGGTCAGGGATTACTTATATGGGACTAGGGTATCTCACTTGGGGTCAGGGAGTACTTATAAAGGGGCTAGGGTAACTCAATTTGGTGTCAGGGAGTACTTATATAGGACTAGGGTACCATACTTGGGGTCAGGGAGTACTTATTTGGGACTATGGTAACTCACTTGAGGTCAGGGAGTACTTATATGGGACTAGGGTAACTCACTTGGGGTTAGGGAGTACTTATATAGGAGCGAAAGTAACTCACTTGGGGTCAGGGAGTACTTATATGGGACTAGGGTAACTCATTTGCGGTCAGGGAGTACTTATATGGGACTAGGGTAACTCATTTAGGGCAGGGAGTACTTATATAGGGGCTAGAGTTACTCATTTGGGGTCAGGGAGTACTTATATGGGACTAGGGTAACTCACTTGGGGAAAGGGAGTACTTATAAAGGGGCTAGGGTAACTCACTTGTGGTCAGGGAGTACTTATATAGGATCTAAAGTGACTCACTTGGGGTCAGGGAGTACTTATATGGGACTAGGGTAACTCATTTGGGGTCAGGGAGTACTTAAATGGGACTAGGGTAACTCACTTGGGGTCAGCGATTACTTATAAAGGGGCTAAGGTAACTCATTTGGGGTCAGGGAGTACTTATATGGGACTAGGGTAACTCACTTGGGGTCAGGGAGTACTTATATGGGACTTGGGTAACTCACTTGGGTTCAGGGAGTACTTATATGGGACTAGGGTAACTCGCTTTAGGTCAGGGAGTACTTATATAATACTATTGTAACTCACTTGGGGTCAGGGAGTACTTATATGGAATCAGGGTAACCCACTTGGGGTCAGGGAGTATTTATAAAGGGGCTAGGGTAACTCACTTGGGGTCAGGGAGTACTTATATGCGACTAGGGTAACTCACTTGGAGTCAGGGTGTACTTATATGATACTAGGGTAACTCACTTGGGGTCAGGGAGTACTTATATGCTACTGGGGTAACTCACTTAGGGTCACGGAGTACTTATATGGAACTAGGGTAACTAACTTGGGGTCAGGGAGTACATCTATAGGAGCTAAAGTAACTCACTTGGGGTCAGGGTGTACTTATATGATACTAGGGTAACTCACTTGGGGTCAGGGAGTACTTATATGCTACTGGGGTAACTCACTTAGGGTCACGGAGTGCTTATATGGAACTAGGGTAACTCACTTGGGGTCAGGGAGTACTTATAAAAGGGCTAGGGTAACTCAATTGGGGTAGGGAGTACTTATATGGGACTAGGGTAACTCGCTTGGGGTCAGGGAGTACTTATATGGGACTAGGGTAACTCACTTGCGGTCAGGTATTACTTATATAGGGGGTAGGGTAACTCATTTGGGGTCAGGGAGTACTTATATGGGACTAGGGTAACTCACTAGGGGTCAGGGAGTACATCTATAGGAGCTAAAGTAACTCACTTGGGGTCAGGGAGTACTTATATGGGACTAGGGTAACTCACTTGGGGTCAGGGAGTACTTCTATAGGAGCTAAAGTGATTCACTTGGGGTCAGGGAGTACTTATATAGGGGGTAGGGTAACTCATTTGGGGTCAGGGAGTACTTATATAGGAACTAAAGTGATTCACTTGGGGTCAGGGAGTACTTATATGGGACTAGGGTAACTCACTAGGGGTCAGGGAGTACTTATAAAGGGGCTAGGGTAACTCAATTTGGTGTCAGGGAGTACTTATATAGGGGGTAGGCTAAATCATTTGGGGTCAGGGATTACTTATATGGGACTAGGGTAACTCGCTTTAGGTGAGGGAGTACTTATATGGTACTAGGGTAACTCACTTGGTCGTCAGGGGGTACATATATGGAACCAGGGTAACCCACTTGGGGTCAGGGAGTACTTATAAAGAAGCTAGGGTAACTCAATTTGGGGTCAGGGAGTACTTATATAGGACTAGGGTACCATACTTGGGGTCAGGGAGTACTTATAAAGGGGCTAGGGCAACTCACTTGGGGTCAGGGGGTACTTATAAAAGGGCCAGGGTAACTCACTTGGGGTCAGGGAGTACTTATATGGGAATAGGTTAACTCACTTGGGGTCAGGGAGTACATATATGGGACTAGGGTAACTCACTTGGGTTCAGGGAGTACTTATATGGGACTAGGGTAACTCGCTTGGTCGTCAGGGGGTACATATATGGAACCAGGGTAACCCACTTGGGGTCAGGGAGTACTTATATAGGACTAGGGTACAATACTTGGGGTCAGGGAGTACTTATAAAGGGGCTAGGGCAACTCACTTGGGGTCAGGGAGTACTTATATGGGAATAGGTTAACTCACTTGGGGTCAGGGAGTACATCTATAGGAGCTAAAGTAACTCACTTGGGGTCAGGGAGTACTTATATGGGACTAGGGTAACTCACTTGGGGTCAGGGAGTACTTCTATAGGAGCTAAAGTGATTCACTTGGGGTCAGGGAGTACTTATATAGGAGGTAGGGTAACTCATTTGGGGTCAGGGAGTACTTATATGGGACTAGGGTACATCACTTGGGGTCAGGGAGTACTTATATAGGAGCTAAAGTGATTCACTTGGGTTCAGGGAGTACTTATATAGGACTAGGGTACCATACTTGGGTTCAGGGAGTACTTATAAAGGGGTTAGGGCATCTCACTTGAGGTCAGGGAGTACTTATAAAGGGGCTAGGGTAACTCAATTTGGGGTCAGGGAGTACTTATTAGGACTAGGGTACCATACTTGGGGTCAGGTAGTACTTATAAAGGGGCTAGGACAACTCACTTGGGGTCAGGGAGTATTTATATAGGACTAGGGTAACTCACTTGGGGTTAGGGAGTACTTATATAGGAGCGAAAGTAACTCACTTGGGGTCAGGGAGTACTTATATGGGACTAGGGTAACTCATTTGCGGTCAGGGAGTACTTATATGGGACTGGGGTAACTCACTTGTGGGCAGGGAGTACTTATATAGGAGCTAAAGTGACTCACTTGGGGTCAGGGAGTACTTATATGGGACTAGGGTAACTCATTTGGGGTCTGGGAGTATTTAAATGGGACTAGGGTAACTCACTTGGGGTCAGGGATTACTTATAAAGGGGCTAGGGTAACTCACTTGGGGTCAGGGAGTACTTATTTGGGACTTGGGTAACTCACTTGGGGTCAGGGAGTACTTATAAAGGGGCTAGGGTAACTCATTTGGGGTCAGGCAGTACTTATATGGGCCTAGGGTAACTCACTTGGGGTTTGGGAGTACTTATATAGGAGCGAAAGTAACTCACTTGGGGTCAGGGAGTACTTATATGCGACTAGGGTAACTCACTTGGGGTAAGGGAGTACTTATATGATACTAGGGTATCTCACTTGGTGGTCTGGTGGTACATATATGGAACCAGGATAACCCACTTGGGGTCAGGGAGTACTTATAAATGGGCTAGGGTAACTCATTTTGGGGTCAGGGAGTACTTATATAGGACTAGGGTACCATACTTGGGGTCAGGGAGTACTTATAAAGGGGCTAGGGCAACTCACTTGGGGTCAGGGAGTACTTATATGGGACTAGGGTAACTCACTTGGGGTTAGGGAGTACTTATATAGGAGCGAAAGTAACTCACTTGGGGTCAGGGAGTACTTATATGGGACTAGGGTAACTCATTTGCGGTCAGGGAGTACTTATATGGGACTGGGGTAACTCACTTGGGGTCAGGGAGTACTTATAAAGGGGCTAGGGTAACTCATTTGGGGTCAGGTAGTACTTATATGGGACTAGGGTACCTCACTTGGGGTCAGGGAGTACTTATAAAGGGGCTAGGGTAACTCATTTGGGGTCAAGGAGTACTTATATGGGCCTAGGTTAACTCATTTAGGGCAAGGAGTACTTATTTGGGACTAGGGTAACTCACTTGGGGTCAGGGAGTACTTATATGGGACTGGGGTAACTCACTTGGGGTCAGGGAGTACTTATATAGGGGGTAGGGTAACTTATTTGGGGTCAGGGAGTACTTATATAGGAGCTAAAGTGATTCACTTGGGGTCAGGGATTACTTATATGGGACTAGGGTATCTCACTTGGGGTCAGGGAGTACTTATAAAGGGGCTAGGGTAACTCAATTTGGTGTCAGGGAGTACTTATATAGGACTAGGGTACCATACTTGGGGTCAGGGAGTACTTATTTGGGACTATGGTAACTCACTTGAGGTCAGGGAGTACTTATATGGGACTAGGGTAACTCACTTGGGGTTAGGGAGTACTTATATAGGAGCGAAAGTAACTCACTTGGGGTCAGGGAGTACTTATATGGGACTAGGGTAACTCATTTGCGGTCAGGGAGTACTTATATGGGACTGGGGTAACTCACTTGGGGTCAGGGAGTACTTATAAAGGGGCTAGGGTAACTCATTTGGGGTCAGGGAGTACTTATTTGGGACTAGGGTAACTCGCTTTAGGTCAGGGAGTACTTATATGGTACTAGGGTAACTCACTTGGTCGTCAGGGGGTACATATATGGAACCAGGGTAACCCACTTGGGGTCAGGGAGTACTTATAAAGGGGCTAGGGTAACTCAATTTGGGGTCAGGGAGTACTTATATAGGACTAGGGTACCATACTTGGGGTCAGGGAGTACTTATAAAGGGGCTAGGGCAACTCACTTGGGGTTAGGGAGTACTTATATGGGACTAGGGTAACTCTCTTGGGGTCAGGGAGCACTTATATGATACTAGGGTAACTCACTTGGGGTCAGGGAGTACTTATATGGGACCAGGGTAACTCACTTGGGGTCAGGGAGTACTTATATGCGACTAGGGTAACTCACTTAGGGTCACGGAGTACTTATATAGGACTAGGGTAACCCACTTGGGGTCAGGGAGTACTTATATGGGACTAGGGTAACTCACTTGGGGTCAGGGAGTACTTATAAAAGGGCTAGGGTAACTCACTTGGGGTAGGGAGTACTTATATGGGACTAGGGTAACTCACTTGGGTTCAGGGAGTACTTATATGGGACTAGGGTAACTCGATTTAGGTCAGGGAGTACTTATATGGTACTAGGGTAACTCACTTGGTGGTCAGGGGGTACATATATGGAACCAGGGTAACCCACTTGGGGTCATGGAGTACTTATAAAGGGGCTAGGGTAACTCAATTTGGGGTCAGGGAGTACTTATATAGGACTAGGGTACCATACTTGGGGTCAGGTAGTACTTATAAAGGGGCTAGGGCAACTCACTTAGGTTCAGGGAGTACTTATATGAGACTAGGGTAACTCACTTGGGGTTAGGGAGTACTTATATGGGACTAGGGTAACTCATTTGCAGTCAGGGAGTACTTATATGGGACTGGGGTAACTCACTTGGGGTCAGGGAGTACTTATAAAGGGGCTAGGGTAACTCATTTGGGGTCAGGTAGTACTTATATGGGACTAGGGTACCTCACTTGGGGTCAGGGAGTACTTATATGGGACTAGGGTAACTCATTTGCGGTCAGGGAGTACTTATATGGGACTGGGGTAACTCACTTGGGGTCAGGGAGTACTTATAAAGGGGCTAGGGTAACTCATTTGGGGTCAGGGAGTACTTATTTGGGACTAGGGTAACTCGCTTTAGGTCAGGGAGTACTTATATGGTACTAGGGTAACTCACTTGGTCGTCAGGGGGTACATATATGGAACCAGGGTAACCCACTTGGGGTCAGGGAGTACTTATAAAGGGGCTAGGGTAACTCAATTTGGGGTCAGGGAGTACTTATATAGGACTAGGGTACCATACTTGGGGTCAGGGAGTACTTATAAAGGGGCTAGGGCAACTCACTTGGGGTTAGGGAGTACTTATATGGGACTAGGGTAACTCTCTTGGGGTCAGGGAGCACTTATATGATACTAGGGTAACTCACTTGGGGTCAGGGAGTACTTATATGGGACCAGGGTAACTCTCTTGGGGTCAGGGAGTACTTATATGCGACTAGGGTAACTCACTTAGGGTCACGGAGTACTTATATAGGACTAGGGTAACCCACTTGGGGTCAGGGAGTACTTATATGGGACTAGGGTAACTCACTTGGGGTCAGGGAGTACTTATAAAAGGGCTAGGGTAACTCACTTGGGGTAGGGAGTACTTATATGGGACTAGGGTAACTCACTTGGGTTCAGGGAGTACTTATATGGGACTAGGGTAACTCGATTTAGGTCAGGGAGTACTTATATGGTACTAGGGTAACTCACTTGGTGGTCAGGGGGTACATATATGGAACCAGGGTAACCCACTTGGGGTCATGGAGTACTTATAAAGGGGCTAGGGTAACTCAATTTGGGGTCAGGGAGTACTTATATAGGACTAGGGTACCATACTTGGGGTCAGGTAGTACTTATAAAGGGGCTAGGGCAACTCACTTAGGTTCAGGGAGTACTTATATGAGACTAGGGTAACTCACTTGGGGTTAGGGAGTACTTATATGGGACTAGGGTAACTCATTTGCAGTCAGGGAGTACTTATATGGGACTGGGGTAACTCACTTGGGGTCAGGGAGTACTTATAAAGGGGCTAGGGTAACTCATTTGGGGTCAGGTAGTACTTATATGGGACTAGGGTACCTCACTTGGGGTCAGGGAGTACTTATATGGGACTAGGGTAACACACTTGGGGTCAGGGAGTACTTATATGGGACTTGGGTAACTCACTTGGTTTCAGGGAGTACTTATATAATACTAGGTTAACTCACTTGGTGGTCAGGGAGTACTTATATGGAACCAGGGTAACCCACTTGGTGTCAGGGAGTACTTATAAAGGGGCTAGGGTAACTCATTTGGGGTCAGGGAGTACTTATTTGGGCCTAGGTTAACTCATTTAGGGCAAGGAGTACTTATTTGGGACCAGGGTAACTCACTTGGGGTCAGGGAGTACTTATATGATACTAGGGTAACTCACTTGGGGTCAGGGAGTACTTATATGGGACTAGGGTAACTCACTTGGGGTCAGGGAGTACTTATATGCGACTAGGGTAACTCACTTAGGGTCACGGAGTACTTATATAGGACTAGGGTAACCCACTAGGGGTCAGGGAGTACTTATATGGGACTAGGGTAACTCACTTGGGGTCAGGTATTACTTATATAGGGGGTAGGGTAACTCATTTGGGGTCAGGGAGTACTTATTTGGGACTAGGGTAACTCACTTGGGGCCAGGGAGTACTTATATGCGACTAGGGTAACTCACTTAGGGTCAGGGAGTACTTATATAGGACTAGGGTAACCCACTTGGGGTCAGGGAGTACTTATATGGGACTAGGGTAACTCACTTGGAGTCAGGTATTACTTATATAGGTGGTAGGGTAACTCATTTGGGGTCAGGGAGTACTTATATGGTACTAGGGTAACTCACTTGGGGTCAGGGAGTACTTATAAAAGGGCTAGGGTAACTCACTAGGGGTAGGGAGTACTTATATGGGACTAGGGTAACTCACTTGGGTTCAGGGAGTACTTATACGGTACTAGGGTAACTCACTTGGTGGTCAGGGGGTACATATATGGAACCAGGGTAACCCACTTGGGGTCATGGAGTACTTATAAAGGGGCTAGGGTAACTCACTTGGGGTCTGGGAGTACTTAAATGGGACTAGGGTAACTCACTTGGGGTCAGAGATTACTTATAAAGGGGCTAGGGTAACTCACTTGGGGTCAGGTGGTACTTATATGGGACTTGGGTATCTCACTTGGGTTCAGGGAGTACTTATATAATACTAGGGTAACTCACTTGGTGGTCAGGGAGTACTTATATAATACTAGGGTAACTCACTTGGTGTTCAGGGAGTACTTATATGGAACCAGGGTAACCCACTTGGTGTCAGGGAGTACTTATAAAGGGGCTAGGGTAACTCATTTGGGGTCAGGGAGTACTTATTTGGGCCTAGGTTAACTCATTTAGGGCAAGGAGTACTTATTTGGGACTAGGGTAACTCACTTGGGGTCAGGGAGTACTTATATGATACTAGGGTAACTCACTTGGGGTCAGGGAGTACTTATATGGGACTAGGGTAACTCACTTGGGGTCAGGGAGTACTTATATGCGACTAGGGTAACTCACTTAGGGTCACGGAGTACTTATATAGGACTAGGGTAACCCACTTGGGGTCAGGGAGTACTTATATGGGACTAGGGTAACCCACTTGGGGTCAGGTATTACTTATATAGGGGGTAGGGTAACTCATTTGGGGTCAGGGAGTACTTATTTGGGACTAGGGTAACTCACTTGGGGTCAGGGAGTACTTATATGGGACTAGGGTAACTCACTTGGGGTCAGGTAGTACTTATGTAGGGGGTAGGGTAACTCATTTGGGGTCAGGGAGTACTTATATGGGACTAGGGTAACTCACATGGGTTCAGGGAGTACTTATATGGGACTAGGGTAACTCGATTTAGGTCAGGGAGTACTTATATGGTACTAGGGTAACTCACTTGGTGGTCAGGGGGTACATATATGGAACCAGGGTAACCCACTTGGGGTCATGGAGTACTTATAAAGGGGCTAGGGTAACTCAATTTGGGGTCAGGGAGTACTTATATAGGACTAGGGTACCATACTTGGGGTCAGGTAGTACTTATAAAAGGGCTAGGGCAACTCACTTGGGGTCAGGGAGTACTTATATGGGACTAGGGTAACTCACTTGGGGTTAGGGAGTACTTATATGGGACTAGGGTAACTCATTTGCAGTCAGGGAGTACTTATATGGGACTGGGGTAACTCACTTGGGGTCAGGGAGTACTTATAAAGGGGCTAGTGTAACTCATTTGGGGTCAGGGAGTACTTATATGGGACTAGGGTAACTCACTTGGGTTCAGGGAGTACTTATATGGGACTAGGGTAACTCGATTTAGGTCAGGGAGTACTTATATGGTACTAGGGTAACTCACTTGGTGGTCAGGGGGTACATATATGGAACCAGGGTAACCCACTTGGGGTCATGGAGTACTTATAAAGGGGCTAGGGTAACTCAATTTGGGGTCAGGGAGTACTTATATAGGACTAGGGTACCATACTTGGGGTCAGGTAGTACTTATAAAGGGGCTAGGGCAACTCACTTGGGGTCAGGGAGTACTTATATGGGACTAGGGTAACTCACTTGGGGTTAGGGAGTACTTATATGGGACTAGGGTAACTCATTTGCAGTCAGGGAGTACTTATATGGGACTGGGGTAACTCACTTGGGGTCAGGGAGTACTTATAAAGGGGCTAGTGTAACTCATTTGGGGTCAGGTAGTACTTATATGGGACTAGGGTACCATACTTGGGGTCAGGTAGTACTTATAAAGGGGCTAGGGCAACTCACTTGGGGTCAGGGAGTACTTATATGGGACTAGGGTAACTCACTTGGGGTTAGGGAGTACTTATATGGGACTAGGGTAACTCATTTGCAGTCAGGGAGTACTTATATGGGACTGGGGTAACTCACTTGGGGTCAGGGAGTACTTATAAAGGGGCTAGGGTAACTCAATTTGGGGTCAGGGAGTACTTATATAGGACTAGGGTACCATACTTGGGGTCAGGTAGTACTTATAAAAGGGCTAGGGCAACTCACTTGGGGTCAGGGAGTACTTATATGGGACTAGGGTAACTCACTTGGGGTTAGGGAGTACTTATATGGGACTAGGGTAACTCATTTGCAGTCAGGGAGTACTTATATGGGACTGGGGTAACTCACTAGGGGTCAGGGAGTACTTATAAAGGGGCTAGTGTAACTCATTTGGGGTCAGGGAGTACTTATATGGTACTAGGGTAACTCACTTGGGTTCAGGGAGTACTTATATGGGACTAGGGTAAATCGATTTAGGTCAGGGAGTACTTATATGGTACTAGGGTAACTCACTTGGTGGTCAGGGGGTACATATATGGAACCAGGGTAACCCACTTGGGGTCATGGAGTACTTATAAAGGGGCTAGGGTAACTCAATTTGGGGTCAGGGAGTACTTATATAGGACTAGGGTACCATACTTGGGGTCAGGTAGTACTTATAAAGGGGCTAGGGCAACTCACTTGGGGTCAGGGAGTACTTATATGGGACTAGGGTAACTCACTTGGGGTTAGGGAGTACTTATATGGGACTAGGGTAACTCATTTGCAGTCAGGGAGTACTTATATGGGACTGGGGTAACTCACTTGGGGTCAGGGAGTACTTATAAAGGGGCTAGTGTAACTCATTTGGGGTCAGGTAGTACTTATATGGGACTAGGGTACCATACTTGGGGTCAGGTAGTACTTATAAAGGGGCTAGGGCAACTCACTTGGGGTCAGGGAGTACTTATATGGGACTAGGGTAACTCACTTGGGGTCAGGGAGTACTTATATGCGACTAGGGTAACTCACTTAGGGTCACGGAGTACTTATATAGGACTAGGGTAACCCACTAGGGGTCAGGGAGTACTTATATGGGACTAGGGTAACTCACTTGGGTCAGGTATTACTTATATAGGGGGTAGGGTAACTCATTTGGGGTCAGGGAGTACTTATTTGGGACTAGGGTAACTCACTTGGGGCCAGGGAGTACTTATATGCGACTAGGGTAACTCACTTAGGGTCAGGGAGTACTTATATAGGACTAGGGTAACCCACTTGGGGTCAGGGAGTACTTATATGGGACTAGGGTAACTCACTTGGGGTCAGGGAGTACTTATATGGGACTAGGGTAACTCACTTGGGGTCAGGTAGTACTTATGTAGGGGGTAGGGTAACTCATTTGGGGTCAGGGAGTACTTATATGGGACTAGGGTAACTCACTTGGGGTCAGGGAGTACTTATAAAAGGGCTAGGGTAACTCACTAGGGGTAGGGAGTACTTATATGGGACTAGGGTAACTCACTTGGGTTCAGGGAGTACTTATACGGTACTAGGGTAACTCACTTGGTGGTCAGGGGGTACATATATGGAACCAGGGTAACCCACTTGGGGTCATGGAGTACTTATAAAGGGGCTAGGGTAACTCACTTGGGGTCTGGGAGTACTTAAATGGGACTAGGGTAACTCACTTGGGGTCAGAGATTACTTATAAAGGGGCTAGGGTAACTCACTTGGGGTCAGGTGGTACTTATATGGGACTTGGGTAACTCACTTGGGTTCAGGGAGTACTTATATAATACTAGGGTAACTCACTTGGTGGTCAGGGAGTACTTATATAATACTAGGGTAACTCACTTGGTGGTCAGGGAGTACTTATATGGAACCAGGGTAACCCACTTGGTGTCAGGGAGTACTTATAAAGGGGCTAGGGTAACTCATTTGGGGTCAGGGAGTACTTATTTGGGCCTAGGTTAACTCATTTAGGGCAAGGAGTACTTATTTGGGACTAGGGTAACTCACTTGGGGTCAGGGAGTACTTATATGATACTAGGGTAACTCACTTGGGGTCAGGGAGTACTTATATGGGACTAGGGTAACTCACTTGGGGTCAGGGAGTTCTTATATGCGACTACGGTAACTCACTTAGGGTCACGGAGTACTTATATAGGACTAGGGTAACCCACTTGGGGTCAGGGAGTACTTATATGGGACTAGGGTAACCCACTTGGGGTCAGGTATTACTTATATAGGGGGTAGGGTAACTCATTTGGGGTCAGGGAGTACTTATTTGGGACTAGGGTAACTCACTTGGGGTCAGGGAGTACTTATATGGGACTAGGGTAACTCACTTGGGGTCAGGTAGTACTTATGTAGGGGGTAGGGTAACTCATTTGGGGTCAGGGAGTACTTATATGGGACTAGGGTAACTCACTTAGGGTCACGGAGTACTTATATGGGACTAGGGTAATTCATTTGCGTTCAGGGAGTACTTCTATAGGAGCTAAAGTAACTCACTTGGGGTCAGGGAGTACTTATATGGGACTAGGGCAGCTCACTTGGGGTCAGGTAGTACTTATATAGGGTGTAGGGTAACTCATTTGGGGTAAGGGAGTACTTATATGGGACTAGGGTAACTCACTTGGGGTCAGGGAGTACTTAAATGGGACTAGGGTAACTCACTTGGTGTCAGGGATTACTTATAAAGGGGCTAAGGTAACTCACTTGGGGTCAGGGAGTACTTATATGGGACTAGGGTAACACATTTGGGGTCAGGGAGTACTTATATGGGACTAGGGTAACTCATTTGGGGTCAGGGAGTACTTATAAAGGGGCTAGGGTAACTCATATGTGGTCAGGGAGTACTTATATAGGAGCTAAAGTGACTCACTTGGGGTCAGGGTGTAATTATATGGGACTAGGGTAACTCATTTGAAGTCAGGGTGTACTTAAATGGGACTAGGGTAACTCACTTGGGGTCAGGGATTACTTATAAAGGTGCTAGGGTAACTCACTTGGGGTCAGGGAGTACTTATATGGGACTTGGGTAACTCACTTGGGTTCAGGGAGTACTTATATGGAACTAGGGTAACTCACTTAGGGTCACGGAGTACTTATATAGGACTAGGGTAACTCACTTGGGGTCAGGGAGTATTTCTATAGGAGCTAAAGTAACTCACTTGGGGTCAGGGAGTACTTATATGGGACTAGGGTAACTCATTTAGGGCAGGGAGTACTTATTTGGGACTAGGGTAACTCACATGGGGTCAGGCAGTACTTATATGGGACTAGGGTAACTCACTTGTGGTCAGGTATTACTTATATAGGGGGTAGGGTAACTCATTTGGGGTTAGGGAGTACTTATATGGGACTAGGGTAACTCACTTGGGTCAGGGAGTACTTATAAAAGGGCTAGGGTAACTCACTTGGGGCAGGGAGTACTTATATGGGACTAGGGTAACTCACTTGGTTTCAGGGAGTACTTATATGGTCTAGGGTAACTCACTTGGTGGTCAGGGGGTACATATATGGAACCAGGGTAACCCACTTGGGGTCAGGGAGTACTTATAAAGGGGCTAGGGTAACTCAATTTGAGGTCAGGGAGTACTTATATAGGACTAGGGTACCATAGTTGGGGTCAGGGAGTACTTATAAAGGGGCTAGGGCAACTCACTTGGGGTCAGGGAGTACTTATATGCGACTGGGTAACTCACTTAGGGTAACGGAGTACTTATATGGGACTAGGGTAACACAGTTGGGGTCAGGGTGTACTTATATAGGGGCTAGGGTAACTCACTTGGGATCAGGGAGTACTTATATGGGACTAGGGTAACTCACTTGGGGTCAGGGAGTACTTATATAGGAGCGAAAGTAACTCACTTGGGGTCAGGGAGTACTTATATGGGACTAGGGTAACTCATTTGGGGTCAGGGAGAACTTATATAGGAGCTAAAGTGACTCACTTGGGGTCAGGGAGTAATTATTTGGGACTAGGGTAACTCATTTGGGGTCAGGGATACTTAAATGGGAATAGGGTAACTCACTTGTGGTCAGGGATTACTTATAAACGGGCTAGGGTACTCACTTGGGGTCAGGGAGTACTTATATAGGAGCGAAAGTAACTCACTTGGGGTCAGGGAGTACTTATATGGAACCAGGGTAACCCACTTAGGGTCAGGGAGTATTTATAAAGGGGCTAGGGTAACTCATTTGGGGTCAGGGAGTACTTATATGGGCCTAGGGTAACTCACTTAGGGTCACGGAATACTTATTGGAATTAGGGTAACTCACTTGGGGTCAGGGAGTACTTATATGGGACTAGGTTACATCACTTGGGGTCAGGGAGTTCTTATATAGGAGCTAAAGTGATTCACATGGGGTCAGGGAGTACTTATATGGGACTAGAGTAACTCACTTGGGGTCAGGGAGTACTTATAAAGGGGCTAGGGTTACTCATTTGGGGTCAGGGAGTACTTATATGGGACTAGGGTATCTCACTTGGGGAAAGGGAGTACTTATAAAGGGGCTAGGGTAACTCACTTGTGGTCAGGGAGTACTTATATAGGATCTAAAGTGACTCACTTGGGGTCAGGGAGTACTTATATGGGACTAGGGTAACTCATTTGGGGTCAGGGAGTACTTAAATGGGACTAGGGTAACTCACTTGGGGTCAGCGATTACTTATAAAGGGGCTAAGGTAACTCTCTTGGGGTCAGGGAGTACTTATATGGGACTAGGGTAACTCATTTGGGGTCAGGGAGTACTTATATGGGACTAGGGTAACTCATTTGGGGTCAGGGAGAACTTATATAGGAGCTAAAGTGACTCACTTGGGGTCAGGGAGTAATTATTTGGGACTAGGGTAACTCATTTGGGGTCAGGGAGTACTTAAAGGGGACTAGGGTAACTCACTTGGGGTCAGGGATTACTTATAAACGGGCTAGGGTACTCACTTGGGGTCAGGGAGTACTTATATGGGACTTGGGTAATTCACTTGGGTTCAGGGAGTACTTATATGGGACTAGGGTAACTTGCTTTAGGTCAGGGAGTACTTATATAATACTAGGGTAACTCACTTGGGGTCAGGGAGTACTTATATGGAACCAGGGTAACCCACTTGGGGTCAGGGAGTATTTATAAAGGGGCTAGGGTAACTCATTTGGGGTCAGGGAGTACTTATATGGGACTAGGGTAACTCACTTGGGGAAAGGGAGTACTTATAAAGGGGCTAGGGTAACTCACTTGTGGTCAGGGAGTACTTATATAGGATCTAAAGTGACTCACTTGGGGTCAGGGAGTACTTATATGGGACTAGGGTAACTCATTTGGGGTCAGGGAGTACTTAAATGGGACTAGGGTAACTCACTTGGGGTCAGCGATTACTTATAAAGGGGCTAAGGTAACTCACTTGGGGTCAGGGAGTACTTATATGGGACTAGGGTAACTCATTTGGGGTCAGGGAGTACTTATATGGGACTAGGGTAACTCATTTGGGGTCAGGGAGTACTTATATGGGACTAGGGTAACTCACTTGGGGTCAGGGATTACTTATAAAGCGGCTAGGGTAACTCACTTGGGGTCAGGGAGTACTTATATGGGACTAGGGTAACTCATTTAGGGCAGGGAGTACTTATATAGGGGCTAGAGTTACTCATTTGGGGTCAGGGAGTACTTATATGGGACTAGGGTAACTCACTTGGGGAAAGGGAGTACTTATAAAGGGGCTAGGGTAACTCACTTGTGGTCAGGGAGTACTTATATAGGATCTAAAGTGACTCACTTGGGGTCAGGGAGTACTTATATGGGACTAGGGTAACTCATTTGGGGTCAGGGAGTACTTAAATGGGACTAGGGTAACTCACTTGGGGTCAGCGATTACTTATAAAGGGGCTAAGGTAACTCATTTGGGGTCAGGGAGTACTTATATGGGACTAGGGTAACTCACTTGGGGTCAGGGAGTACTTATATGGGACTTGGGTAACTCACTTGGGTTCAGGGAGTACTTATATGGGACTAGGGTAACTCGCTTTAGGTCAGGGAGTACTTATATAATACTATTGTAACTCACTTGGGGTCAGGGAGTACTTATATGGAATCAGGGTAACCCACTTGGGGTCAGGGAGTATTTATAAAGGGGCTAGGGTAACTCACTTGGGGTCAGGGAGTACTTATATGCGACTAGGGTAACTCACTTGGAGTCAGGGTGTACTTATATGATACTAGGGTAACTCACTTGGGGTCAGGGAGTACTTATATGCTACTGGGGTAACTCACTTAGGGTCACGGAGTACTTATATGGAACTAGGGTAACTAACTTGGGGTCAGGGAGTACATCTATAGGAGCTAAAGTAACTCACTTGGGGTCAGGGTGTACTTATATGATACTAGGGTAACTCACTTGGGGTCAGGGAGTACTTATATGCTACTGGGGTAACTCACTTAGGGTCACGGAGTGCTTATATGGAACTAGGGTAACTCACTTGGGGTCAGGGAGTACATCTATAGGAGCTAAAGTAACTCACTTGGGGTCAGGGAGTACTTCTATGGGACTAGGGTAACTCATTTGGTATCAGGGAGTACTTATTTGGGACTAGGGTAACTCACTTGGGGTCAGGGAGTACTTATATGAGACTAGGGTAACTCACTTGGGGTCAGGGAGTACTTATAAAGGGGCTACGGTAACTCATTTGGGGTCAGGTAGTACTTATATGGGCCTAGGGTAACTCACTTAGGGTCAGGGAGTACTTATATGGGACTAGGGTAACTCACTTGGGGTCAGGGTGTACTTCTATAGGAGGTAAAGTAACTCACTTGGGGTCAGGGAGTACTTATATGGGACTAGGGTAACTCATTTAGAGCAGGGAGTACTTATTTGGGACTAGGGTAACTCACTTGGGGTCAGGGAGTACTTATATGGGACTGCGGTAACTCACTTGGGGTCAGGGAGTACTTATATAGGGGGTAGGGTAACTCATTGAGGGTCAGGCAGTACTTATATTGGACTAGGGTAACTCACTTGGGGTCAGGGAGTACTTATATGGGACTAGGGTAACTCATTTAGGGCAGGGAGTACTTATTTGGGACTAGGGTAACTCACATGGGGTCAGGGAGTACTTATATGGGACTAGGGTAACTCACTTGGGGTCAGGGTGTACTTCTATAGGAGGTAAAGTAACTCACTTGGGGTCAGGGAGTACTTATATGGGACTAGGGTAACTCACTTGGGGTCAGGTTGTACTTCTATAGGAGGTAAAGTAACTCACTTGGGGTCAGGGAGTACTTATATGGGACTAGGGTAACTCATTTAGAGCAGGGAGTACTTATTTGGGACTAGGGTAACTCACTTGGGGTCAGGGAGTACTTATATGGGACTACGGTAACTCACTTGGGGTCAGGGAGTACTTATAAAGGGGCTAGGGTAACTCAATTTGGGGTCAGGGAGTACTTATATAGGACTAGGTTTCCATACTTGGGGTCAGGGAGTACTTTAATGGGACCAAGGTAACTCACTTGGGGACATGGAGTACTTATAAATGGGCTAGGGTAACTCACTTGGGGTGAGGGAGTACTTATGAAGGCGCTAGGTAACTCATTTGGGGTCAGGGAGTACTTATATGGGACTAGGGTAACTCATTTAGGGCAGGGAGTACTTATTTGGACTAGGGTAACTCACTTGGGGTCAGGGAGTACTTATATGGGACTAGGGTAACTCACTTGGGGTCAGGGAGTACTTATGTAGGGGGTAGGGTAACTCATTTGGGGTCAGGGAGTACTTATATGGGACTAGGGTACATCACTTGTGGTCAGGGAGTACTTATATAGGAGCTAAAGTGATTCACATGGGGTCAGGGAATACTTATATGGGACTAGAGTAACTCACTTGGGGTCAGGGAGTACTTATAAAGGGGCTAGGGTTACTCATTTGGGGTCAGGGAGTACTTATATGGGACTAGGGTAACTCACTTGGGGTCAGGGAGTACTTATATGGGACTTGGGTAACTCATTTGGGGTCAGGGAGTACTTATATGGGACTAGGGTAACACACTTAGGGTCACGGAGTACTTATATGGAATTAGGGTAACTCATTTGGGGTCAGGGAGTACTTATATGGGACTAGGGTAACTCATTTAGGGCAGGGAGTACTTATATAGGGGCTAGAGTTACTCATTTGGGGTCAGGGAGTACTTATATGGGACTAGGGTAACTCACTTGGGGAAAGGGAGTACTTATAAAGGGGCTAGGGTAACTCACTTGTGGTCAGGGAGTACTTATATAGGATCTAAAGTGACTCACTTGGGGTCAGGGAGTACTTATATGGGACTAGGGTAACTCATTTGGGGTCAGGGAGTACTTAAATGGGACTAGGGTAACTCACTTTGGGTCAGCGATTACTTATAAAGGGGCTAAGGTAACTCACTTGGGGTCAGGGAGTACTTATATGGGACTAGGGTAACTCATTTGGGGTCAGGGAGTACTTATATGGGACTAGGGTAACTCATTTGGGGTCAGGGAGTACTTATATGGGACTAGGGTAACTCACTTGGGGTCAGGGATTACTTATAAAGCGGCTAGGGTAACTCACTTGGGGTCAGGGAGTACTTATATGGGACTTGGGTAACTCACTTGGGTTCAGGGAGTACTTATATGGGACTAGGGTAACTCGCTTTAGGTCAGAGAGTACTTATATAATACTAGGGTAACTCTCTTGGGGTCAGGGAGTACTTATATGGAACCAGGGTAACCCACTTGGTGTCAGGGAGTATTTATAAAGGGGCTAGGGTAACTCACTTGGGGTCAGGGAGTACTTATATGCGACTAGGGTAACTCACTTGGGGTCAGGGTGTACTTATATGATACTAGGGTAACTCACTTGGGGTCAGGGAGTACTTATATGCTACTGGGGTAACTCACTTAGGGTCACGGAGTACTTATATGGAACTAGGGTAACTCACTTGGGATCAGGGAGTATATCTATAGGAGCTAAAGTAACTCACTTGGGGTCAGGGAGTACTTATATGGGACTAGGGTAACTCACTTGGGGTCAGGGAGTACTTATATAGGGGGTAGGGTAACTCATTTGGGGTCAGGGAGTACTTATATGGGACTAGGGTACATCACTTGGGGTCAGGGAGTACTTATATAGGAGCTAAAGTGATTCACTTGGGGTCAGGGAGTACTTATATGGGATTAGGGTAACTCACTTGGAGTCAGGGAGTACTTATAAAGGGGCTAGGGTAACTCAATTTGGGGTCAGGGAGTACTTATATAGGACTAGTTTTCCATACTTGGGGTCAGGGAGTACTTTAATGGGACCAGGGTAACTCACTTGGGGACATGGAGTACTTATAAATGGGCTAGGGTAACTCACTTGGGGTGAGGGAGTACTTATGAAGGCGCTAGGTAACTCATTTGGGGTCAGGGAGTACTTATATGGGACTAGGGTAACTCATTTAGGGCAGGGAGTACTTATTTGGGACTAGGGTAACTCACTTGGGGTCAGGGAGTACTTATAAAGGGGCTAGGGTTACTCATTTGGGGTCAGGGAGTACTTATATGGGACTAGGGTAACTCACTTGGGGAAAGGGAGTACTTATAAAGGGGCTAGGGTAACTCACTTGTGGTCAGGGAGTACTTATATAGGATCTAAAGTGACTCACTTGGGGTCAGGGAGTACTTATATGGGACTAGGGTAACTCATTTGGGGTCAGGGAGTACTTAAATGGGACTAGGGTAACTCACTTGGAGTCAGCGATTACTTATAAAGGGGCTAAGGTAACTCACTTGGGGTCAGGGAGTACTTATATGGGACTAGGGTAACTCACTTGGGGTCAGGGAGTACTTATAAAGGGGCTAGGGTTACTCATTTGGGGTCAGGGAGTACTTATATGGGACTAGGGTAACTCACTTGGGGAAAGGGAGTACTTATAAAGGGGCTAGGGTAACTCACTTGTGGTCAGGGAGTACTTATATAGGATCTAAAGTGACTCACTTGGGGTCAGGGAGTACTTATATGGGACTAGGGTAACTCATTTGGGGTCAGGGAGTACTTAAATGGGACTAGGGTAACTCACTTGGAGTCAGCGATTACTTATAAAGGGGCTAAGGTAACTCACTTGGGGTCAGGGAGTACTTATATGGGACTAGGGTAACTCATTTGGGGTCAGGGAGTACTTATATGGGACTAGGGTAACTCATTTGGGGTCAGGGAGTACTTATATGGGACTAGGGTAACTCATTTGGGGTCAGGTAGTACTTATATGGGCCTAGGGTAACTCACTTAGGGTCAGGGAGTACTTATATGGAACTAGGGTAACTCACTTGGGGTCAGGGAGTACTTATAAAGGGGCTACGGTAACTCATTTGGGGTCAGGTAGTACTTATATGGAACTAGGGTAACTAACTTGGGGTCAGGGAGTACATCTATAGGAGCTAAAGTAACTCACTTGGGGTCAGGGTGTACTTATATGATACTAGGGTAACTCACTTGGGGTCAGGGAGTACTTATATGCTACTGGGGTAACTCACTTAGGGTCACGGAGTGCTTATATGGAACTAGGGTAACTCACTTGGGGTCAGGGAGTACATCTATAGGAGCTAAAGTAACTCACTTGGGGTCAGGGAGTACTTCTATGGGACTAGGGTAACTCATTTGGTATCAGGGAGTACTTATTTGGGACTAGGGTAACTCACTTGGGGTCAGGGAGTACTTATATGAGACTAGGGTAACTCACTTGGGGTCAGGGAGTACTTATAAAGGGGCTACGGTAACTCATTTGGGGTCAGGTAGTACTTATATGGGCCTAGGGTAACTCACTTAGGGTCAGGGAGTACTTATATGGGACTAGGGTAACTCACTTGGGGTCAGGGTGTACTTCTATAGGAGGTAAAGTAACTCACTTGGGGTCAGGGAGTACTTATATGGGACTAGGGTAACTCATTTAGAGCAGGGAGTACTTATTTGGGACTAGGGTAACTCACTTGGGGTCAGGGAGTACTTATATGGGACTACGGTAACTCACTTGGGGTCAGGGAGTACTTATATAGGGGGTAGGGTAACTCATTGAGGGTCAGGCAGTACTTATATTGGACTAGGGTAACTCACTTGGGGTCAGGGAGTACTTATATGGGACTAGGGTAACTCATTTAGGGCAGGGAGTACTTATTTGGGACTAGGGTAACTCACATGGGGTCAGGGAGTACTTATATGGGACTAGGGTAACTCACTTGTGGTCAGGTATTACTTATATAGGGGGTAGGGTAACTCATTTGGGGTTAGGGAGTACTTATATGGGACTAGGGTAACTCACTTGGGGTCAGGGAGTACTTATAAAAGGGCTAGGGTAACTCACTTGGGGTAGGGAGTACTTATATGGAACTAGGGTACATCACTTGGGGTCAGGGAGTACTTATATAGGAGCTAAAGTGATTCACTTGGGGTCAGGGAGTACTTATAAGGGACTAGGGTAACTCACTTGGGGTCAGGGAGTACTAATAAAGGGGCTAGGGAAACCCACTTGGGGTTAGGGTGTACTAATAAAGGGGCTAGGGTAACTCATTTGGGGTCAGGGAGTACTTATATGGGCCTAGGGTAACTCACTTAGCGTCTGGGAGTACTTATATGGGACTAGGGTAACTCACTTGGGGTCAGGGTGTACTTCTATAGGAGCTAAAGTAACTCACTTGGGGTCAGGGAGTACTTATATGGGACTAGGGTAACTCATTTAGGGCAGGGAGTACTTATTTGGGACTCGGGTAACTCACTTCGGTTCAGGGAGTACTTATATGGGACTAGGGTAACTCACTTAGGGTCACGGAGTACTTATATAGGACTAGGGTAACTCACTTGGGGTCAGGGAGTATTTCTATAGGAGCTAAAGTAACTCACTTGGGGTCAGGGAGTACTTATATGGGACTAGGGTAACTCATTTAGGGCAGGGAGTACTTATTTGGGACTAGGGTAACTCACTTGTGGTCAGGTATTACTTATATAGGGGGTAGGGTAACTCATTTGGGGTTAGGGAGTACTTATATGGGACTAGGGTAACTCACTTGGGGTCAGGGAGTACTTATAAAGGGGCTAGGGTAACTCAATTTGAGGTCAGGGAGTACTTATATAGGACTAGGGTACCATACTTGGGGTCAGGGAGTACTTATAAAGGGGCTAGGGCAACTCACTTGGGGTCAGGGAGTACTTATATGCGACTGGGTAACTCACTTAGGGTAACGGAGTACTTATATGGGACTAGGGTAACTCACTTGGGGTCAGGGAGTACTTATATGGGACTAGGGTAACTCGCTTTAGGTCAGGGAGTACTTATATGGTACTAGGGTAACACACTTGGTCGTCAGGGGGTACATATATGGAACCAGGGTAACCCACTTGGGGTCAGGGAGTACTTATAAAGGGGCTAGGGTAACTCAATTTGGGGTCAAGGAGTACTTATATAGGACTAGGGTACCATACTTGGTGTCAGGGAGTACTTATAAAGGGGCTAGGGCAACTCACTTGGGGTCAGGGAGTACTTATATAAGGGTTAGGGTAACTCACTTGGGGTAGGGAGTACTTATATGGGAGTAGGGTAACTCACTTGGGTTCAGGGAGTACTTATATGGGACTAGGGTAACTCGCTTTAGGTGAGGGAGTACTTATATGGTACTAGGGTAACTCACTTGGTCGTCAAGGGGTACATATATGGAACCAGGGTAACCCACTTGGGGTCAGGGAGTACTTATAAAGGGGCTAGTGTAACTCAATTTGGGGTCAGGGAGTACTTATATAGGACTAGGGTACCATACTTGGGGTCAGGGAGTACTTATATGCGACTAGGGTAACCCACTTAGGGTCACGGAGTACTTATATAGGACTAGGGTAACTCACTTGGGGTCAGGTATTACTTATATAGGGGGTAGGGTAACTCATTTGGGGTCAGGGAGTACTTATATGGGACTAGGGTAACTCACTTGGGGTCAGGGAGTACTTATAAAAGGGCTAGGGTAACTCAATTGGGGTAGGGAGTACTTATATGGGACTAGGGTAACTCGCTTGGGGTCAGGGAGTACTTATATGGGACTAGGGTAACTCACTTGCGGTCAGGTATTACTTATATAGGGTGTAGGGTAACTCATTTGGGGTCAGGGAGTACTTATATGGGACTAGGGTAACTCACTAGGGGTCAGGGAGTACATCTATAGGAGCTAAAGTAACTCACTTGGGGTCAGGGAGTACTTATATGGGACTAGGGTAACTCACTTGGGGTCAGGGAGTACTTATATAGGGGGTAGGGTAACTCATTTGGGGTCAGGGAGTACTTATATGGGACTAGGGTACATCACTTGGGGTCAGGGAGTACTTATATAGGAGCTAAAGTGATTCACTTGGGGTCAGGGAGTACTTATATGGGATTAGGGTAACTCACTTGGAGTCAGGGAGTACTTATAAAGGGGCTAGGGTAACTCAATTTGGGGTCAGGGAGTACTTATATAGGACTAGGTTTCCATACTTGGGGTCAGGGAGTACTTTAATGGGACCAGGGTAACTCACTTGGGGACATGGAGTACTTATAAATGGGCTAGGGTAACTCACTTGGGGTGAGGGAGTACTTATGAAGGCGCTAGGTAACTCATTTGGGGTCAGGGAGTACTTATATGGGACTAGGGTAACTCATTTAGGGCAGGGAGTACTTATTTGGGACTAGGGTAACTCACTTGGGGTCAGGGAGTACTTATATGGGACTAGGGTAACTCACTTGGGGTCAGGGAGTACTTATGTAGGGGGTAGGGTAACTCATTTGGGGTCAGGGAGTACTTATATGGGACTAGGGTACATCACTTGTGGTCAGGGAGTACTTATATAGGAGCTAAAGTGATTCACATGGGGTCAGGGAGTACTTATATGGGACTAGAGTAACTCACTTGGGGTCAGGGAGTACTTATAAAGGGGCTAGGGTTACTCATTTGGGGTCAGGGAGTACTTATATGGGACTAGGGTAACTCACTTGGGGAAAGGGAGTACTTATAAAGGGGCTAGGGTAACTCACTTGTGGTCAGGGAGTACTTATATAGGATCTAAAGTGACTCACTTGGGGTCAGGGAGTACTTATATGGGACTAGGGTAACTCATTTGGGGTCAGGGAGTACTTAAATGGGACTAGGGTAACTCACTTGGAGTCAGCGATTACTTATAAAGGGGCTAAGGTAACTCACTTGGGGTCAGGGAGTACTTATATGGGACTAGGGTAACTCATTTGGGGTCAGGGAGTACTTATATGGGACTAGGATAACTCATTTGGGGTCAGGGAGTACTTATATGGGACTAGGGTAACTCACTTGGGGTCAGGGAGTACTTATATGGGACTTGGGTAACTCACTTGGGTTCAGGGAGTACTTATATGGGACTAGGGTAACTCGCTTTAGGTCAGGGAGTACTTATATAATACTATTGTAACTCACTTGGGGTCAGGGAGTACTTATATGGAACCAGGGTAACCCACTTGGGGTCAGGGAGTATTTATAAAGGGGCTAGGGTAACTCACTTGGGGTCAGGGAGTACTTATATGCGACTAGGGTAACTCACTTGGAGTCAGGGTGTACTTATATGATACTAGGGTAACTCACTTGGGGTCAGGGAGTACTTATATGCTACTGGGGTAACTCACTTAGGGTCACGGAGTGCTTATATGGAACTAGGGTAACTCACTTGGGGTCAGGGAGTACATCTATAGGAGCTAAAGTAACTCACTTGGGGTCAGGGAGTACTTCTATGGGACTAGGGTAACTCATTTGGTATCAGGGAGTACTTATTTGGGACTAGGGTAACTCACTTGGGGTCAGGGAGTACTTATATGAGACTAGGGTAACTCACTTGGGGTCAGGGAGTACTTATAAAGGGGCTACGGTAACTCATTTGGGGTCAGGTAGTACTTATATGGGCCTAGGGTAACTCACTTAGGGTCAGGGAGTACTTATATGGAACTAGGGTAACTCACTTGGGGTCAGGGAGTACTTATAAAGGGGCTACGGTAACTCATTTGGGGTCAGGTAGTACTTATATGGAACTAGGGTAACTAACTTGGGGTCAGGGAGTACATCTATAGGAGCTAAAGTAACTCACTTGGGGTCAGGGTGTACTTATATGATACTAGGGTAACTCACTTGGGGTCAGGGAGTACTTATATGCTACTGGGGTAACTCACTTAGGGTCACGGAGTGCTTATATGGAACTAGGGTAACTCACTTGGGGTCAGGGAGTACATCTATAGGAGCTAAAGTAACTCACTTGGGGTCAGGGAGTACTTCTATGGGACTAGGGTAACTCATTTGGTATCAGGGAGTACTTATTTGGGACTAGGGTAACTCACTTGGGGTCAGGGAGTACTTATATGAGACTAGGGTAACTCACTTGGGGTCAGGGAGTACTTATAAAGGGGCTACGGTAACTCATTTGGGGTCAGGTAGTACTTATATGGGCCTAGGGTAACTCACTTAGGGTCAGGGAGTACTTATATGGGACTAGGGTAACTCACTTGGGGTCAGGGTGTACTTCTATAGGAGGTAAAGTAACTCACTTGGGGTCAGGGAGTACTTATATGGGACTAGGGTACCTCATTTAGAGCAGGGAGTACTTATTTGGGACTAGGGTAACTCACTTGGGGTCAGGGAGTACTTATATGGGACTACGGTAACTCACTTGGGGTCAGGGAGTACTTATATAGGGGGTAGGGTAACTCATTGAGGGTCAGGCAGTACTTATATTGGACTAGGGTAACTCACTTGGGGTCAGGGAGTACTTATATGGGACTAGGGTAACTCATTTAGGGCAGGGAGTACTTATTTGGGACTAGGGTAACTCACATGGGGTCAGGGAGTACTTATATGGGACTAGGGTAACTCACTTGTGGTCAGGTATTACTTATATAGGGGGTAGGGTAACTCATTTGGGGTTAGGGAGTACTTATATGGGACTAGGGTAACTCACTTGGGGTCAGGGAGTACTTATAAAAGGGCTAGGGTAACTCACTTGGGGTAGGGAGTACTTATATGGAACTAGGGTACATCACTTGGGGTCAGGGAGTACTTATATAGGAGCTAAAGTGATTCACTTGGGGTCAGGGAGTACTTATAAGGGACTAGGGTAACTCACTTGGGGTCAGGGAGTACTAATAAAGGGGCTAGGGAAACCCACTTGGGGTTAGGGTGTACTAATAAAGGGGCTAGGGTAACTCATTTGGGGTCAGGGAGTACTTATATGGGCCTAGGGTAACTCACTTAGCGTCTGGGAGTACTTATATGGGACTAGGGTAACTCACTTGGGGTCAGGGTGTACTTCTATAGGAGCTAAAGTAACTCACTTGGGGTCAGGGAGTACTTATATGGGACTAGGGTAACTCATTTAGGGCAGGGAGTACTTATTTGGGACTCGGGTAACTCACTTCGGTTCAGGGAGTACTTATATGGGACTAGGGTAACTCACTTAGGGTCACGGAGTACTTATATAGGACTAGGGTAACTCACTTGGGGTCAGGGAGTATTTCTATAGGAGCTAAAGTAACTCACTTGGGGTCAGGGAGTACTTATATGGGACTAGGGTAACTCATTTAGGGCAGGGAGTACTTATTTGGGACTAGGGTAACTCACTTGTGGTCAGGTATTACTTATATAGGGGGTAGGGTAACTCATTTGGGGTTAGGGAGTACTTATATGGGACTAGGGTAACTCACTTGGGGTCAGGGAGTACTTATAAAGGGGCTAGGGTAACTCAATTTGAGGTCAGGGAGTACTTATATAGGACTAGGGTACCATACTTGGGGTCAGGGAGTACTTATAAAGGGGCTAGGGCAACTCACTTGGGGTCAGGGAGTACTTATATGCGACTGGGTAACTCACTTAGGGTAACGGAGTACTTATATGGGACTAGGGTAACTCACTTGGGGTCAGGGAGTACTTATATGGGACTAGGGTAACTCGCTTTAGGTCAGGGAGTACTTATATGGTACTAGGGTAACACACTTGGTCGTCAGGGGGTACATATATGGAACCAGGGTAACCCACTTGGGGTCAGGGAGTACTTATAAAGGGGCTAGGGTAACTCAATTTGGGGTCAAGGAGTACTTATATAGGACTAGGGTACCATACTTGGTGTCAGGGAGTACTTATAAAGGGGCTAGGGCAACTCACTTGGGGTCAGGGAGTACTTATATAAGGGTTAGGGTAACTCACTTGGGGTAGGGAGTACTTATATGGGAGTAGGGTAACTCACTTGGGTTCAGGGAGTACTTATATGGGACTAGGGTAACTCGCTTTAGGTGAGGGAGTACTTATATGGTACTAGGGTAACTCACTTGGTCGTCAAGGGGTACATATATGGAACCAGGGTAACCCACTTGGGGTCAGGGAGTACTTATAAAGGGGCTAGTGTAACTCAATTTGGGGTCAGGGAGTACTTATATAGGACTAGGGTACCATACTTGGGGTCAGGGAGTACTTATATGCGACTAGGGTAACCCACTTAGGGTCACGGAGTACTTATATAGGACTAGGGTAACTCACTTGGGGTCAGGTATTACTTATATAGGGGGTAGGGTAACTCATTTGGGGTCAGGGAGTACTTATATGGGACTAGGGTAACTCACTTGGGGTCAGGGAGTACTTATAAAAGGGCTAGGGTAACTCAATTGGGGTAGGGAGTACTTATATGGGACTAGGGTAACTCGCTTGGGGTCAGGGAGTACTTATATGGGACTAGGGTAACTCACTTGCGGTCAGGTATTACTTATATAGGGTGTAGGGTAACTCATTTGGGGTCAGGGAGTACTTATATGGGACTAGGGTAACTCACTAGGGGTCAGGGAGTACATCTATAGGAGCTAAAGTAACTCACTTGGGGTCAGGGAGTACTTATATGGGACTAGGGTAACTCACTTGGGGTCAGGGAGTACTTCTATAGGAGCTAAAGTGATTCACTTGGGGTCAGGGAGTACTTATATAGGGGGTAGGGTAACTCATTTGGGGTCAGGGAGTACTTATATGGGACTAGGGTACATCACTTGGGGTCAGGGAGTACTTATATAGGAGCTAAAGTGATTCACTTGGGGTCAGGGAGTACTTATATGGGACTAGGGTAACTCACTAGGGGTCAGGGAGTACTTATAAAGGGGCTAGGGTAACTCAATTTGGTGTCAGGGAGTACTTATATAGGGGGTAGGGTAACTCATTTGGGGTCAGGGAGTACTTATATGGGACTAGGGTACATCACTTGGGGTCAGGGAGTACTTATATAGGAGCTAAAGTGATTCACTTGGGGTCAGGGAGTACTTATATGGGATTAGGGTAACTCACTTGGAGTCAGGGAGTACTTATAAAGGGGCTAGGGTAACTCAATTTGGGGTCAGGGAGTACTTATATAGGACTAGGTTTCCATACTTGGGGTCAGGGAGTACTTTAATGGGACCAGGGTAACTCACTTGGGGACATGGAGTACTTATAAATGGGCTAGGGTAACTCACTTGGGGTGAGGGAGTACTTATGAAGGCGCTAGGTAACTCATTTGGGGTCAGGGAGTACTTATATGGGACTAGGGTAACTCATTTAGGGCAGGGAGTACTTATTTGGGACTAGGGTAACTCACTTGGGGTCAGGGAGTACTTATATGGGACTAGGGTAACTCACTTGGGGTCAGGGAGTACTTATGTAGGGGGTAGGGTAACTCATTTGGGGTCAGGGAGTACTTATATGGGACTAGGGTACATCACTTGTGGTCAGGGAGTACTTATATAGGAGCTAAAGTGATTCACATGGGGTCAGGGAGTACTTATATGGGACTAGAGTAACTCACTTGGGGTCAGGGAGTACTTATAAAGGGGCTAGGGTTACTCATTTGGGGTCAGGGAGTACTTATATGGGACTAGGGTAACTCACTTGGGGAAAGGGAGTACTTATAAAGGGGCTAGGGTAACTCACTTGTGGTCAGGGAGTACTTATATAGGATCTAAAGTGACTCACTTGGGGTCAGGGAGTACTTATATGGGACTAGGGTAACTCATTTGGGGTCAGGGAGTACTTAAATGGGACTAGGGTAACTCACTTGGAGTCAGCGATTACTTATAAAGGGGCTAAGGTAACTCACTTGGGGTCAGGGAGTACTTATATGGGACTAGGGTAACTCATTTGGGGTCAGGGAGTACTTATATGGGACTAGGGTAACTCATTTGGGGTCAGGGAGTACTTATATGGGACTAGGGTAACTCACTTGGGGTCAGGGAGTACTTATATGGGACTTGGGTAACTCACTTGGGTTCAGGGAGTACTTATATGGGACTAGGGTAACTCGCTTTAGGTCAGGGAGTACTTATATAATACTATTGTAACTCACTTGGGGTCAGGGAGTACTTATATGGAACCAGGGTAACCCACTTGGGGTCAGGGAGTATTTATAAAGGGGCTAGGGTAACTCACTTGGGGTCAGGGAGTACTTATATGCGACTAGGGTAACTCACTTGGAGTCAGGGTGTACTTATATGATACTAGGGTAACTCACTTGGGGTCAGGGAGTACTTATATGCTACTGGGGTAACTCACTTAGGGTCACGGAGTGCTTATATGGAACTAGGGTAACTCACTTGGGGTCAGGGAGTACATCTATAGGAGCTAAAGTAACTCACTTGGGGTCAGGGAGTACTTCTATGGGACTAGGGTAACTCATTTGGTATCAGGGAGTACTTATTTGGGACTAGGGTAACTCACTTGGGGTCAGGGAGTACTTATATGAGACTAGGGTAACTCACTTGGGGTCAGGGAGTACTTATAAAGGGGCTACGGTAACTCATTTGGGGTCAGGTAGTACTTATATGGGCCTAGGGTAACTCACTTAGGGTCAGGGAGTACTTATATGGAACTAGGGTAACTCACTTGGGGTCAGGGAGTACTTATAAAGGGGCTACGGTAACTCATTTGGGGTCAGGTAGTACTTATATGGAACTAGGGTAACTAACTTGGGGTCAGGGAGTACATCTATAGGAGCTAAAGTAACTCACTTGGGGTCAGGGTGTACTTATATGATACTAGGGTAACTCACTTGGGGTCAGGGAGTACTTATATGCTACTGGGGTAACTCACTTAGGGTCACGGAGTGCTTATATGGAACTAGGGTAACTCACTTGGGGTCAGGGAGTACATCTATAGGAGCTAAAGTAACTCACTTGGGGTCAGGGAGTACTTCTATGGGACTAGGGTAACTCATTTGGTATCAGGGAGTACTTATTTGGGACTAGGGTAACTCACTTGGGGTCAGGGAGTACTTATATGAGACTAGGGTAACTCACTTGGGGTCAGGGAGTACTTATAAAGGGGCTACGGTAACTCATTTGGGGTCAGGTAGTACTTATATGGGCCTAGGGTAACTCACTTAGGGTCAGGGAGTACTTATATGGGACTAGGGTAACTCACTTGGGGTCAGGGTGTACTTCTATAGGAGGTAAAGTAACTCACTTGGGGTCAGGGAGTACTTATATGGGACTAGGGTAACTCATTTAGAGCAGGGAGTACTTATTTGGGACTAGGGTAACTCACTTGGGGTCAGGGAGTACTTATATGGGACTACGGTAACTCACTTGGGGTCAGGGAGTACTTATATAGGGGGTAGGGTAACTCATTGAGGGTCAGGCAGTACTTATATTGGACTAGGGTAACTCACTTGGGGTCAGGGAGTACTTATATGGGACTAGGGTAACTCATTTAGGGCAGGGAGTACTTATTTGGGACTAGGGTAACTCACATGGGGTCAGGGAGTACTTATATGGGACTAGGGTAACTCACTTGTGGTCAGGTATTACTTATATAGGGGGTAGGGTAACTCATTTGGGGTTAGGGAGTACTTATATGGGACTAGGGTAACTCACTTGGGGTCAGGGAGTACTTATAAAAGGGCTAGGGTAACTCACTTGGGGTAGGGAGTACTTATATGGAACTAGGGTACATCACTTGGGGTCAGGGAGTACTTATATAGGAGCTAAAGTGATTCACTTGGGGTCAGGGAGTACTTATAAGGGACTAGGGTAACTCACTTGGGGTCAGGGAGTACTAATAAAGGGGCTAGGGAAACCCACTTGGGGTTAGGGTGTACTAATAAAGGGGCTAGGGTAACTCATTTGGGGTCAGGGAGTACTTATATGGGCCTAGGGTAACTCACTTAGCGTCTGGGAGTACTTATATGGGACTAGGGTAACTCACTTGGGGTCAGGGTGTACTTCTATAGGAGCTAAAGTAACTCACTTGGGGTCAGGGAGTACTTATATGGGACTAGGGTAACTCATTTAGGGCAGGGAGTACTTATTTGGGACTCGGGTAACTCACTTCGGTTCAGGGAGTACTTATATGGGACTAGGGTAACTCACTTAGGGTCACGGAGTACTTATATAGGACTAGGGTAACTCACTTGGGGTCAGGGAGTATTTCTATAGGAGCTAAAGTAACTCACTTGGGGTCAGGGAGTACTTATATGGGACTAGGGTAACTCATTTAGGGCAGGGAGTACTTATTTGGGACTAGGGTAACTCACTTGTGGTCAGGTATTACTTATATAGGGGGTAGGGTAACTCATTTGGGGTTAGGGAGTACTTATATGGGACTAGGGTAACTCACTTGGGGTCAGGGAGTACTTATAAAGGGGCTAGGGTAACTCAATTTGAGGTCAGGGAGTACTTATATAGGACTAGGGTACCATACTTGGGGTCAGGGAGTACTTATAAAGGGGCTAGGGCAACTCACTTGGGGTCAGGGAGTACTTATATGCGACTGGGTAACTCACTTAGGGTAACGGAGTACTTATATGGGACTAGGGTAACTCACTTGGGGTCAGGGAGTACTTATATGGGACTAGGGTAACTCGCTTTAGGTCAGGGAGTACTTATATGGTACTAGGGTAACACACTTGGTCGTCAGGGGGTACATATATGGAACCAGGGTAACCCACTTGGGGTCAGGGAGTACTTATAAAGGGGCTAGGGTAACTCAATTTGGGGTCAAGGAGTACTTATATAGGACTAGGGTACCATACTTGGTGTCAGGGAGTACTTATAAAGGGGCTAGGGCAACTCACTTGGGGTCAGGGAGTACTTATATAAGGGTTAGGGTAACTCACTTGGGGTAGGGAGTACTTATATGGGAGTAGGGTAACTCACTTGGGTTCAGGGAGTACTTATATGGGACTAGGGTAACTCGCTTTAGGTGAGGGAGTACTTATATGGTACTAGGGTAACTCACTTGGTCGTCAAGGGGTACATATATGGAACCAGGGTAACCCACTTGGGGTCAGGGAGTACTTATAAAGGGGCTAGTGTAACTCAATTTGGGGTCAGGGAGTACTTATATAGGACTAGGGTACCATACTTGGGGTCAGGGAGTACTTATATGCGACTAGGGTAACCCACTTAGGGTCACGGAGTACTTATATAGGACTAGGGTAACTCACTTGGGGTCAGGTATTACTTATATAGGGGGTAGGGTAACTCATTTGGGGTCAGGGAGTACTTATATGGGACTAGGGTAACTCACTTGGGGTCAGGGAGTACTTATAAAAGGGCTAGGGTAACTCAATTGGGGTAGGGAGTACTTATATGGGACTAGGGTAACTCGCTTGGGGTCAGGGAGTACTTATATGGGACTAGGGTAACTCACTTGCGGTCAGGTATTACTTATATAGGGTGTAGGGTAACTCATTTGGGGTCAGGGAGTACTTATATGGGACTAGGGTAACTCACTAGGGGTCAGGGAGTACATCTATAGGAGCTAAAGTAACTCACTTGGGGTCAGGGAGTACTTATATGGGACTAGGGTAACTCACTTGGGGTCAGGGAGTACTTCTATAGGAGCTAAAGTGATTCACTTGGGGTCAGGGAGTACTTATATAGGGGGTAGGGTAACTCATTTGGGGTCAGGGAGTACTTATATGGGACTAGGGTACATCACTTGGGGTCAGGGAGTACTTATATAGGAGCTAAAGTGATTCACTTGGGGTCAGGGAGTACTTATATGGGACTAGGGTAACTCACTAGGGGTCAGGGAGTACTTATAAAGGGGCTAGGGTAACTCAATTTGGTGTCAGGGAGTACTTATATAGGGGGTAGGGTAACTCATTTGGGGTCAGGGAGTACTTATATGGGACTAGGGTACATCACTTGGGGTCAGGGAGTACTTATATAGGAGCTAAAGTGATTCACTTGGGGTCAGGGAGTACTTATATGGGATTAGGGTAACTCACTTGGAGTCAGGGAGTACTTATAAAGGGGCTAGGGTAACTCAATTTGGGGTCAGGGAGTACTTATATAGGACTAGGTTTCCATACTTGGGGTCAGGGAGTACTTTAATGGGACCAGGGTAACTCACTTGGGGACATGGAGTACTTATAAATGGGCTAGGGTAACTCACTTGGGGTGAGGGAGTACTTATGAAGGCGCTAGGTAACTCATTTGGGGTCAGGGAGTACTTATATGGGACTAGGGTAACTCATTTAGGGCAGGGAGTACTTATTTGGGACTAGGGTAACTCACTTGGGGTCAGGGAGTACTTATATGGGACTAGGGTAACTCACTTGGGGTCAGGGAGTACTTATGTAGGGGGTAGGGTAACTCATTTGGGGTCAGGGAGTACTTATATGGGACTAGGGTACATCACTTGTGGTCAGGGAGTACTTATATAGGAGCTAAAGTGATTCACATGGGGTCAGGGAGTACTTATATGGGACTAGAGTAACTCACTTGGGGTCAGGGAGTACTTATAAAGGGGCTAGGGTTACTCATTTGGGGTCAGGGAGTACTTATATGGGACTAGGGTAACTCACTTGGGGAAAGGGAGTACTTATAAAGGGGCTAGGGTAACTCACTTGTGGTCAGGGAGTACTTATATAGGATCTAAAGTGACTCACTTGGGGTCAGGGAGTACTTATATGGGACTAGGGTAACTCATTTGGGGTCAGGGAGTACTTAAATGGGACTAGGGTAACTCACTTGGAGTCAGCGATTACTTATAAAGGGGCTAAGGTAACTCACTTGGGGTCAGGGAGTACTTATATGGGACTAGGGTAACTCATTTGGGGTCAGGGAGTACTTATATGGGACTAGGGTAACTCATTTGGGGTCAGGGAGTACTTATATGGGACTAGGGTAACTCACTTGGGGTCAGGGAGTACTTATATGGGACTTGGGTAACTCACTTGGGTTCAGGGAGTACTTATATGGGACTAGGGTAACTCGCTTTAGGTCAGGGAGTACTTATATAATACTATTGTAACTCACTTGGGGTCAGGGAGTACTTATATGGAATCAGGGTAACCCACTTGGGGTCAGGGAGTATTTATAAAGGGGCTAGGGTAACTCACTTGGGGTCAGGGAGTACTTATATGCGACTAGGGTAACTCACTTGGAGTCAGGGTGTACTTATATGATACTAGGGTAACTCACTTGGGGTCAGGGAGTACTTATATGCTACTGGGGTAACTCACTTAGGGTCACGGAGTACTTATATGGAACTAGGGTAACTAACTTGGGGTCAGGGAGTACATCTATAGGAGCTAAAGTAACTCACTTGGGGTCAGGGTGTACTTATATGATACTAGGGTAACTCACTTGGGGTCAGGGAGTACTTATATGCTACTGGGGTAACTCACTTAGGGTCACGGAGTGCTTATATGGAACTAGGGTAACTCACTTGGGGTCAGGGAGTACATCTATAGGAGCTAAAGTAACTCACTTGGGGTCAGGGAGTACTTCTATGGGACTAGGGTAACTCATTTGGTATCAGGGAGTACTTATTTGGGACTAGGGTAACTCACTTGGGGTCAGGGAGTACTTATATGAGACTAGGGTAACTCACTTGGGGTCAGGGAGTACTTATAAAGGGGCTACGGTAACTCATTTGGGGTCAGGTAGTACTTATATGGGCCTAGGGTAACTCACTTAGGGTCAGGGAGTACTTATATGGGACTAGGGTAACTCACTTGGGGTCAGGGTGTACTTCTATAGGAGGTAAAGTAACTCACTTGGGGTCAGGGAGTACTTATATGGGACTAGGGTAACTCATTTAGAGCAGGGAGTACTTATTTGGGACTAGGGTAACTCACTTGGGGTCAGGGAGTACTTATATGGGACTGCGGTAACTCACTTGGGGTCAGGGAGTACTTATATAGGGGGTAGGGTAACTCATTGAGGGTCAGGCAGTACTTATATTGGACTAGGGTAACTCACTTGGGGTCAGGGAGTACTTATATGGGACTAGGGTAACTCATTTAGGGCAGGGAGTACTTATTTGGGACTAGGGTAACTCACATGGGGTCAGGGAGTACTTATATGGGACTAGGGTAACTCACTTGGGGTCAGGGTGTACTTCTATAGGAGGTAAAGTAACTCACTTGGGGTCAGGGAGTACTTATATGGGACTAGGGTAACTCACTTGGGGTCAGGTTGTACTTCTATAGGAGGTAAAGTAACTCACTTGGGGTCAGGGAGTACTTATATGGGACTAGGGTAACTCATTTAGAGCAGGGAGTACTTATTTGGGACTAGGGTAACTCACTTGGGGTCAGGGAGTACTTATATGGGACTACGGTAACTCACTTGGGGTCAGGGAGTACTTATAAAGGGGCTAGGGTAACTCAATTTGGGGTCAGGGAGTACTTATATAGGACTAGGTTTCCATACTTGGGGTCAGGGAGTACTTTAATGGGACCAAGGTAACTCACTTGGGGACATGGAGTACTTATAAATGGGCTAGGGTAACTCACTTGGGGTGAGGGAGTACTTATGAAGGCGCTAGGTAACTCATTTGGGGTCAGGGAGTACTTATATGGGACTAGGGTAACTCATTTAGGGCAGGGAGTACTTATTTGGACTAGGGTAACTCACTTGGGGTCAGGGAGTACTTATATGGGACTAGGGTAACTCACTTGGGGTCAGGGAGTACTTATGTAGGGGGTAGGGTAACTCATTTGGGGTCAGGGAGTACTTATATGGGACTAGGGTACATCACTTGTGGTCAGGGAGTACTTATATAGGAGCTAAAGTGATTCACATGGGGTCAGGGAATACTTATATGGGACTAGAGTAACTCACTTGGGGTCAGGGAGTACTTATAAAGGGGCTAGGGTTACTCATTTGGGGTCAGGGAGTACTTATATGGGACTAGGGTAACTCACTTGGGGTCAGGGAGTACTTATATGGGACTTGGGTAACTCATTTGGGGTCAGGGAGTACTTATATGGGACTAGGGTAACACACTTAGGGTCACGGAGTACTTATATGGAATTAGGGTAACTCATTTGGGGTCAGGGAGTACTTATATGGGACTAGGGTAACTCATTTAGGGCAGGGAGTACTTATATAGGGGCTAGAGTTACTCATTTGGGGTCAGGGAGTACTTATATGGGACTAGGGTAACTCACTTGGGGAAAGGGAGTACTTATAAAGGGGCTAGGGTAACTCACTTGTGGTCAGGGAGTACTTATATAGGATCTAAAGTGACTCACTTGGGGTCAGGGAGTACTTATATGGGACTAGGGTAACTCATTTGGGGTCAGGGAGTACTTAAATGGGACTAGGGTAACTCACTTTGGGTCAGCGATTACTTATAAAGGGGCTAAGGTAACTCACTTGGGGTCAGGGAGTACTTATATGGGACTAGGGTAACTCATTTGGGGTCAGGGAGTACTTATATGGGACTAGGGTAACTCATTTGGGGTCAGGGAGTACTTATATGGGACTAGGGTAACTCACTTGGGGTCAGGGATTACTTATAAAGCGGCTAGGGTAACTCACTTGGGGTCAGGGAGTACTTATATGGGACTTGGGTAACTCACTTGGGTTCAGGGAGTACTTATATGGGACTAGGGTAACTCGCTTTAGGTCAGAGAGTACTTATATAATACTAGGGTAACTCTCTTGGGGTCAGGGAGTACTTATATGGAACCAGGGTAACCCACTTGGTGTCAGGGAGTATTTATAAAGGGGCTAGGGTAACTCACTTGGGGTCAGGGAGTACTTATATGCGACTAGGGTAACTCACTTGGGGTCAGGGTGTACTTATATGATACTAGGGTAACTCACTTGGGGTCAGGGAGTACTTATATGCTACTGGGGTAACTCACTTAGGGTCACGGAGTACTTATATGGAACTAGGGTAACTCACTTGGGATCAGGGAGTATATCTATAGGAGCTAAAGTAACTCACTTGGGGTCAGGGAGTACTTATATGGGACTAGGGTAACTCACTTGGGGTCAGGGAGTACTTATATAGGGGGTAGGGTAACTCATTTGGGGTCAGGGAGTACTTATATGGGACTAGGGTACATCACTTGGGGTCAGGGAGTACTTATATAGGAGCTAAAGTGATTCACTTGGGGTCAGGGAGTACTTATATGGGATTAGGGTAACTCACTTGGAGTCAGGGAGTACTTATAAAGGGGCTAGGGTAACTCAATTTGGGGTCAGGGAGTACTTATATAGGACTAGTTTTCCATACTTGGGGTCAGGGAGTACTTTAATGGGACCAGGGTAACTCACTTGGGGACATGGAGTACTTATAAATGGGCTAGGGTAACTCACTTGGGGTGAGGGAGTACTTATGAAGGCGCTAGGTAACTCATTTGGGGTCAGGGAGTACTTATATGGGACTAGGGTAACTCATTTAGGGCAGGGAGTACTTATTTGGGACTAGGGTAACTCACTTGGGGTCAGGGAGTACTTATAAAGGGGCTAGGGTTACTCATTTGGGGTCAGGGAGTACTTATATGGGACTAGGGTAACTCACTTGGGGAAAGGGAGTACTTATAAAGGGGCTAGGGTAACTCACTTGTGGTCAGGGAGTACTTATATAGGATCTAAAGTGACTCACTTGGGGTCAGGGAGTACTTATATGGGACTAGGGTAACTCATTTGGGGTCAGGGAGTACTTAAATGGGACTAGGGTAACTCACTTGGAGTCAGCGATTACTTATAAAGGGGCTAAGGTAACTCACTTGGGGTCAGGGAGTACTTATATGGGACTAGGGTAACTCACTTGGGGTCAGGGAGTACTTATAAAGGGGCTAGGGTTACTCATTTGGGGTCAGGGAGTACTTATATGGGACTAGGGTAACTCACTTGGGGAAAGGGAGTACTTATAAAGGGGCTAGGGTAACTCACTTGTGGTCAGGGAGTACTTATATAGGATCTAAAGTGACTCACTTGGGGTCAGGGAGTACTTATATGGGACTAGGGTAACTCATTTGGGGTCAGGGAGTACTTAAATGGGACTAGGGTAACTCACTTGGAGTCAGCGATTACTTATAAAGGGGCTAAGGTAACTCACTTGGGGTCAGGGAGTACTTATATGGGACTAGGGTAACTCATTTGGGGTCAGGGAGTACTTATATGGGACTAGGGTAACTCATTTGGGGTCAGGGAGTACTTATATGGGACTAGGGTAACTCATTTGGGGTCAGGTAGTACTTATATGGGCCTAGGGTAACTCACTTAGGGTCAGGGAGTACTTATATGGAACTAGGGTAACTCACTTGGGGTCAGGGAGTACTTATAAAGGGGCTACGGTAACTCATTTGGGGTCAGGTAGTACTTATATGGAACTAGGGTAACTAACTTGGGGTCAGGGAGTACATCTATAGGAGCTAAAGTAACTCACTTGGGGTCAGGGTGTACTTATATGATACTAGGGTAACTCACTTGGGGTCAGGGAGTACTTATATGCTACTGGGGTAACTCACTTAGGGTCACGGAGTGCTTATATGGAACTAGGGTAACTCACTTGGGGTCAGGGAGTACATCTATAGGAGCTAAAGTAACTCACTTGGGGTCAGGGAGTACTTCTATGGGACTAGGGTAACTCATTTGGTATCAGGGAGTACTTATTTGGGACTAGGGTAACTCACTTGGGGTCAGGGAGTACTTATATGAGACTAGGGTAACTCACTTGGGGTCAGGGAGTACTTATAAAGGGGCTACGGTAACTCATTTGGGGTCAGGTAGTACTTATATGGGCCTAGGGTAACTCACTTAGGGTCAGGGAGTACTTATATGGGACTAGGGTAACTCACTTGGGGTCAGGGTGTACTTCTATAGGAGGTAAAGTAACTCACTTGGGGTCAGGGAGTACTTATATGGGACTAGGGTAACTCATTTAGAGCAGGGAGTACTTATTTGGGACTAGGGTAACTCACTTGGGGTCAGGGAGTACTTATATGGGACTACGGTAACTCACTTGGGGTCAGGGAGTACTTATATAGGGGGTAGGGTAACTCATTGAGGGTCAGGCAGTACTTATATTGGACTAGGGTAACTCACTTGGGGTCAGGGAGTACTTATATGGGACTAGGGTAACTCATTTAGGGCAGGGAGTACTTATTTGGGACTAGGGTAACTCACATGGGGTCAGGGAGTACTTATATGGGACTAGGGTAACTCACTTGTGGTCAGGTATTACTTATATAGGGGGTAGGGTAACTCATTTGGGGTTAGGGAGTACTTATATGGGACTAGGGTAACTCACTTGGGGTCAGGGAGTACTTATAAAAGGGCTAGGGTAACTCACTTGGGGTAGGGAGTACTTATATGGAACTAGGGTACATCACTTGGGGTCAGGGAGTACTTATATAGGAGCTAAAGTGATTCACTTGGGGTCAGGGAGTACTTATAAGGGACTAGGGTAACTCACTTGGGGTCAGGGAGTACTAATAAAGGGGCTAGGGAAACCCACTTGGGGTTAGGGTGTACTAATAAAGGGGCTAGGGTAACTCATTTGGGGTCAGGGAGTACTTATATGGGCCTAGGGTAACTCACTTAGCGTCTGGGAGTACTTATATGGGACTAGGGTAACTCACTTGGGGTCAGGGTGTACTTCTATAGGAGCTAAAGTAACTCACTTGGGGTCAGGGAGTACTTATATGGGACTAGGGTAACTCATTTAGGGCAGGGAGTACTTATTTGGGACTCGGGTAACTCACTTCGGTTCAGGGAGTACTTATATGGGACTAGGGTAACTCACTTAGGGTCACGGAGTACTTATATAGGACTAGGGTAACTCACTTGGGGTCAGGGAGTATTTCTATAGGAGCTAAAGTAACTCACTTGGGGTCAGGGAGTACTTATATGGGACTAGGGTAACTCATTTAGGGCAGGGAGTACTTATTTGGGACTAGGGTAACTCACTTGTGGTCAGGTATTACTTATATAGGGGGTAGGGTAACTCATTTGGGGTTAGGGAGTACTTATATGGGACTAGGGTAACTCACTTGGGGTCAGGGAGTACTTATAAAGGGGCTAGGGTAACTCAATTTGAGGTCAGGGAGTACTTATATAGGACTAGGGTACCATACTTGGGGTCAGGGAGTACTTATAAAGGGGCTAGGGCAACTCACTTGGGGTCAGGGAGTACTTATATGCGACTGGGTAACTCACTTAGGGTAACGGAGTACTTATATGGGACTAGGGTAACTCACTTGGGGTCAGGGAGTACTTATATGGGACTAGGGTAACTCGCTTTAGGTCAGGGAGTACTTATATGGTACTAGGGTAACACACTTGGTCGTCAGGGGGTACATATATGGAACCAGGGTAACCCACTTGGGGTCAGGGAGTACTTATAAAGGGGCTAGGGTAACTCAATTTGGGGTCAAGGAGTACTTATATAGGACTAGGGTACCATACTTGGTGTCAGGGAGTACTTATAAAGGGGCTAGGGCAACTCACTTGGGGTCAGGGAGTACTTATATAAGGGTTAGGGTAACTCACTTGGGGTAGGGAGTACTTATATGGGAGTAGGGTAACTCACTTGGGTTCAGGGAGTACTTATATGGGACTAGGGTAACTCGCTTTAGGTGAGGGAGTACTTATATGGTACTAGGGTAACTCACTTGGTCGTCAAGGGGTACATATATGGAACCAGGGTAACCCACTTGGGGTCAGGGAGTACTTATAAAGGGGCTAGTGTAACTCAATTTGGGGTCAGGGAGTACTTATATAGGACTAGGGTACCATACTTGGGGTCAGGGAGTACTTATATGCGACTAGGGTAACCCACTTAGGGTCACGGAGTACTTATATAGGACTAGGGTAACTCACTTGGGGTCAGGTATTACTTATATAGGGGGTAGGGTAACTCATTTGGGGTCAGGGAGTACTTATATGGGACTAGGGTAACTCACTTGGGGTCAGGGAGTACTTATAAAAGGGCTAGGGTAACTCAATTGGGGTAGGGAGTACTTATATGGGACTAGGGTAACTCGCTTGGGGTCAGGGAGTACTTATATGGGACTAGGGTAACTCACTTGCGGTCAGGTATTACTTATATAGGGTGTAGGGTAACTCATTTGGGGTCAGGGAGTACTTATATGGGACTAGGGTAACTCACTAGGGGTCAGGGAGTACATCTATAGGAGCTAAAGTAACTCACTTGGGGTCAGGGAGTACTTATATGGGACTAGGGTAACTCACTTGGGGTCAGGGAGTACTTATATAGGGGGTAGGGTAACTCATTTGGGGTCAGGGAGTACTTATATGGGACTAGGGTACATCACTTGGGGTCAGGGAGTACTTATATAGGAGCTAAAGTGATTCACTTGGGGTCAGGGAGTACTTATATGGGATTAGGGTAACTCACTTGGAGTCAGGGAGTACTTATAAAGGGGCTAGGGTAACTCAATTTGGGGTCAGGGAGTACTTATATAGGACTAGGTTTCCATACTTGGGGTCAGGGAGTACTTTAATGGGACCAGGGTAACTCACTTGGGGACATGGAGTACTTATAAATGGGCTAGGGTAACTCACTTGGGGTGAGGGAGTACTTATGAAGGCGCTAGGTAACTCATTTGGGGTCAGGGAGTACTTATATGGGACTAGGGTAACTCATTTAGGGCAGGGAGTACTTATTTGGGACTAGGGTAACTCACTTGGGGTCAGGGAGTACTTATATGGGACTAGGGTAACTCACTTGGGGTCAGGGAGTACTTATGTAGGGGGTAGGGTAACTCATTTGGGGTCAGGGAGTACTTATATGGGACTAGGGTACATCACTTGTGGTCAGGGAGTACTTATATAGGAGCTAAAGTGATTCACATGGGGTCAGGGAGTACTTATATGGGACTAGAGTAACTCACTTGGGGTCAGGGAGTACTTATAAAGGGGCTAGGGTTACTCATTTGGGGTCAGGGAGTACTTATATGGGACTAGGGTAACTCACTTGGGGAAAGGGAGTACTTATAAAGGGGCTAGGGTAACTCACTTGTGGTCAGGGAGTACTTATATAGGATCTAAAGTGACTCACTTGGGGTCAGGGAGTACTTATATGGGACTAGGGTAACTCATTTGGGGTCAGGGAGTACTTAAATGGGACTAGGGTAACTCACTTGGAGTCAGCGATTACTTATAAAGGGGCTAAGGTAACTCACTTGGGGTCAGGGAGTACTTATATGGGACTAGGGTAACTCATTTGGGGTCAGGGAGTACTTATATGGGACTAGGATAACTCATTTGGGGTCAGGGAGTACTTATATGGGACTAGGGTAACTCACTTGGGGTCAGGGAGTACTTATATGGGACTTGGGTAACTCACTTGGGTTCAGGGAGTACTTATATGGGACTAGGGTAACTCGCTTTAGGTCAGGGAGTACTTATATAATACTATTGTAACTCACTTGGGGTCAGGGAGTACTTATATGGAACCAGGGTAACCCACTTGGGGTCAGGGAGTATTTATAAAGGGGCTAGGGTAACTCACTTGGGGTCAGGGAGTACTTATATGCGACTAGGGTAACTCACTTGGAGTCAGGGTGTACTTATATGATACTAGGGTAACTCACTTGGGGTCAGGGAGTACTTATATGCTACTGGGGTAACTCACTTAGGGTCACGGAGTGCTTATATGGAACTAGGGTAACTCACTTGGGGTCAGGGAGTACATCTATAGGAGCTAAAGTAACTCACTTGGGGTCAGGGAGTACTTCTATGGGACTAGGGTAACTCATTTGGTATCAGGGAGTACTTATTTGGGACTAGGGTAACTCACTTGGGGTCAGGGAGTACTTATATGAGACTAGGGTAACTCACTTGGGGTCAGGGAGTACTTATAAAGGGGCTACGGTAACTCATTTGGGGTCAGGTAGTACTTATATGGGCCTAGGGTAACTCACTTAGGGTCAGGGAGTACTTATATGGAACTAGGGTAACTCACTTGGGGTCAGGGAGTACTTATAAAGGGGCTACGGTAACTCATTTGGGGTCAGGTAGTACTTATATGGAACTAGGGTAACTAACTTGGGGTCAGGGAGTACATCTATAGGAGCTAAAGTAACTCACTTGGGGTCAGGGTGTACTTATATGATACTAGGGTAACTCACTTGGGGTCAGGGAGTACTTATATGCTACTGGGGTAACTCACTTAGGGTCACGGAGTGCTTATATGGAACTAGGGTAACTCACTTGGGGTCAGGGAGTACATCTATAGGAGCTAAAGTAACTCACTTGGGGTCAGGGAGTACTTCTATGGGACTAGGGTAACTCATTTGGTATCAGGGAGTACTTATTTGGGACTAGGGTAACTCACTTGGGGTCAGGGAGTACTTATATGAGACTAGGGTAACTCACTTGGGGTCAGGGAGTACTTATAAAGGGGCTACGGTAACTCATTTGGGGTCAGGTAGTACTTATATGGGCCTAGGGTAACTCACTTAGGGTCAGGGAGTACTTATATGGGACTAGGGTAACTCACTTGGGGTCAGGGTGTACTTCTATAGGAGGTAAAGTAACTCACTTGGGGTCAGGGAGTACTTATATGGGACTAGGGTACCTCATTTAGAGCAGGGAGTACTTATTTGGGACTAGGGTAACTCACTTGGGGTCAGGGAGTACTTATATGGGACTACGGTAACTCACTTGGGGTCAGGGAGTACTTATATAGGGGGTAGGGTAACTCATTGAGGGTCAGGCAGTACTTATATTGGACTAGGGTAACTCACTTGGGGTCAGGGAGTACTTATATGGGACTAGGGTAACTCATTTAGGGCAGGGAGTACTTATTTGGGACTAGGGTAACTCACATGGGGTCAGGGAGTACTTATATGGGACTAGGGTAACTCACTTGTGGTCAGGTATTACTTATATAGGGGGTAGGGTAACTCATTTGGGGTTAGGGAGTACTTATATGGGACTAGGGTAACTCACTTGGGGTCAGGGAGTACTTATAAAAGGGCTAGGGTAACTCACTTGGGGTAGGGAGTACTTATATGGAACTAGGGTACATCACTTGGGGTCAGGGAGTACTTATATAGGAGCTAAAGTGATTCACTTGGGGTCAGGGAGTACTTATAAGGGACTAGGGTAACTCACTTGGGGTCAGGGAGTACTAATAAAGGGGCTAGGGAAACCCACTTGGGGTTAGGGTGTACTAATAAAGGGGCTAGGGTAACTCATTTGGGGTCAGGGAGTACTTATATGGGCCTAGGGTAACTCACTTAGCGTCTGGGAGTACTTATATGGGACTAGGGTAACTCACTTGGGGTCAGGGTGTACTTCTATAGGAGCTAAAGTAACTCACTTGGGGTCAGGGAGTACTTATATGGGACTAGGGTAACTCATTTAGGGCAGGGAGTACTTATTTGGGACTCGGGTAACTCACTTCGGTTCAGGGAGTACTTATATGGGACTAGGGTAACTCACTTAGGGTCACGGAGTACTTATATAGGACTAGGGTAACTCACTTGGGGTCAGGGAGTATTTCTATAGGAGCTAAAGTAACTCACTTGGGGTCAGGGAGTACTTATATGGGACTAGGGTAACTCATTTAGGGCAGGGAGTACTTATTTGGGACTAGGGTAACTCACTTGTGGTCAGGTATTACTTATATAGGGGGTAGGGTAACTCATTTGGGGTTAGGGAGTACTTATATGGGACTAGGGTAACTCACTTGGGGTCAGGGAGTACTTATAAAGGGGCTAGGGTAACTCAATTTGAGGTCAGGGAGTACTTATATAGGACTAGGGTACCATACTTGGGGTCAGGGAGTACTTATAAAGGGGCTAGGGCAACTCACTTGGGGTCAGGGAGTACTTATATGCGACTGGGTAACTCACTTAGGGTAACGGAGTACTTATATGGGACTAGGGTAACTCACTTGGGGTCAGGGAGTACTTATATGGGACTAGGGTAACTCGCTTTAGGTCAGGGAGTACTTATATGGTACTAGGGTAACACACTTGGTCGTCAGGGGGTACATATATGGAACCAGGGTAACCCACTTGGGGTCAGGGAGTACTTATAAAGGGGCTAGGGTAACTCAATTTGGGGTCAAGGAGTACTTATATAGGACTAGGGTACCATACTTGGTGTCAGGGAGTACTTATAAAGGGGCTAGGGCAACTCACTTGGGGTCAGGGAGTACTTATATAAGGGTTAGGGTAACTCACTTGGGGTAGGGAGTACTTATATGGGAGTAGGGTAACTCACTTGGGTTCAGGGAGTACTTATATGGGACTAGGGTAACTCGCTTTAGGTGAGGGAGTACTTATATGGTACTAGGGTAACTCACTTGGTCGTCAAGGGGTACATATATGGAACCAGGGTAACCCACTTGGGGTCAGGGAGTACTTATAAAGGGGCTAGTGTAACTCAATTTGGGGTCAGGGAGTACTTATATAGGACTAGGGTACCATACTTGGGGTCAGGGAGTACTTATATGCGACTAGGGTAACCCACTTAGGGTCACGGAGTACTTATATAGGACTAGGGTAACTCACTTGGGGTCAGGTATTACTTATATAGGGGGTAGGGTAACTCATTTGGGGTCAGGGAGTACTTATATGGGACTAGGGTAACTCACTTGGGGTCAGGGAGTACTTATAAAAGGGCTAGGGTAACTCAATTGGGGTAGGGAGTACTTATATGGGACTAGGGTAACTCGCTTGGGGTCAGGGAGTACTTATATGGGACTAGGGTAACTCACTTGCGGTCAGGTATTACTTATATAGGGTGTAGGGTAACTCATTTGGGGTCAGGGAGTACTTATATGGGACTAGGGTAACTCACTAGGGGTCAGGGAGTACATCTATAGGAGCTAAAGTAACTCACTTGGGGTCAGGGAGTACTTATATGGGACTAGGGTAACTCACTTGGGGTCAGGGAGTACTTCTATAGGAGCTAAAGTGATTCACTTGGGGTCAGGGAGTACTTATATAGGGGGTAGGGTAACTCATTTGGGGTCAGGGAGTACTTATATGGGACTAGGGTACATCACTTGGGGTCAGGGAGTACTTATATAGGAGCTAAAGTGATTCACTTGGGGTCAGGGAGTACTTATATGGGACTAGGGTAACTCACTAGGGGTCAGGGAGTACTTATAAAGGGGCTAGGGTAACTCAATTTGGTGTCAGGGAGTACTTATATAGGGGGTAGGGTAACTCATTTGGGGTCAGGGAGTACTTATATGGGACTAGGGTACATCACTTGGGGTCAGGGAGTACTTATATAGGAGCTAAAGTGATTCACTTGGGGTCAGGGAGTACTTATATGGGATTAGGGTAACTCACTTGGAGTCAGGGAGTACTTATAAAGGGGCTAGGGTAACTCAATTTGGGGTCAGGGAGTACTTATATAGGACTAGGTTTCCATACTTGGGGTCAGGGAGTACTTTAATGGGACCAGGGTAACTCACTTGGGGACATGGAGTACTTATAAATGGGCTAGGGTAACTCACTTGGGGTGAGGGAGTACTTATGAAGGCGCTAGGTAACTCATTTGGGGTCAGGGAGTACTTATATGGGACTAGGGTAACTCATTTAGGGCAGGGAGTACTTATTTGGGACTAGGGTAACTCACTTGGGGTCAGGGAGTACTTATATGGGACTAGGGTAACTCACTTGGGGTCAGGGAGTACTTATGTAGGGGGTAGGGTAACTCATTTGGGGTCAGGGAGTACTTATATGGGACTAGGGTACATCACTTGTGGTCAGGGAGTACTTATATAGGAGCTAAAGTGATTCACATGGGGTCAGGGAGTACTTATATGGGACTAGAGTAACTCACTTGGGGTCAGGGAGTACTTATAAAGGGGCTAGGGTTACTCATTTGGGGTCAGGGAGTACTTATATGGGACTAGGGTAACTCACTTGGGGAAAGGGAGTACTTATAAAGGGGCTAGGGTAACTCACTTGTGGTCAGGGAGTACTTATATAGGATCTAAAGTGACTCACTTGGGGTCAGGGAGTACTTATATGGGACTAGGGTAACTCATTTGGGGTCAGGGAGTACTTAAATGGGACTAGGGTAACTCACTTGGAGTCAGCGATTACTTATAAAGGGGCTAAGGTAACTCACTTGGGGTCAGGGAGTACTTATATGGGACTAGGGTAACTCATTTGGGGTCAGGGAGTACTTATATGGGACTAGGGTAACTCATTTGGGGTCAGGGAGTACTTATATGGGACTAGGGTAACTCACTTGGGGTCAGGGAGTACTTATATGGGACTTGGGTAACTCACTTGGGTTCAGGGAGTACTTATATGGGACTAGGGTAACTCGCTTTAGGTCAGGGAGTACTTATATAATACTATTGTAACTCACTTGGGGTCAGGGAGTACTTATATGGAACCAGGGTAACCCACTTGGGGTCAGGGAGTATTTATAAAGGGGCTAGGGTAACTCACTTGGGGTCAGGGAGTACTTATATGCGACTAGGGTAACTCACTTGGAGTCAGGGTGTACTTATATGATACTAGGGTAACTCACTTGGGGTCAGGGAGTACTTATATGCTACTGGGGTAACTCACTTAGGGTCACGGAGTGCTTATATGGAACTAGGGTAACTCACTTGGGGTCAGGGAGTACATCTATAGGAGCTAAAGTAACTCACTTGGGGTCAGGGAGTACTTCTATGGGACTAGGGTAACTCATTTGGTATCAGGGAGTACTTATTTGGGACTAGGGTAACTCACTTGGGGTCAGGGAGTACTTATATGAGACTAGGGTAACTCACTTGGGGTCAGGGAGTACTTATAAAGGGGCTACGGTAACTCATTTGGGGTCAGGTAGTACTTATATGGGCCTAGGGTAACTCACTTAGGGTCAGGGAGTACTTATATGGAACTAGGGTAACTCACTTGGGGTCAGGGAGTACTTATAAAGGGGCTACGGTAACTCATTTGGGGTCAGGTAGTACTTATATGGAACTAGGGTAACTAACTTGGGGTCAGGGAGTACATCTATAGGAGCTAAAGTAACTCACTTGGGGTCAGGGTGTACTTATATGATACTAGGGTAACTCACTTGGGGTCAGGGAGTACTTATATGCTACTGGGGTAACTCACTTAGGGTCACGGAGTGCTTATATGGAACTAGGGTAACTCACTTGGGGTCAGGGAGTACATCTATAGGAGCTAAAGTAACTCACTTGGGGTCAGGGAGTACTTCTATGGGACTAGGGTAACTCATTTGGTATCAGGGAGTACTTATTTGGGACTAGGGTAACTCACTTGGGGTCAGGGAGTACTTATATGAGACTAGGGTAACTCACTTGGGGTCAGGGAGTACTTATAAAGGGGCTACGGTAACTCATTTGGGGTCAGGTAGTACTTATATGGGCCTAGGGTAACTCACTTAGGGTCAGGGAGTACTTATATGGGACTAGGGTAACTCACTTGGGGTCAGGGTGTACTTCTATAGGAGGTAAAGTAACTCACTTGGGGTCAGGGAGTACTTATATGGGACTAGGGTAACTCATTTAGAGCAGGGAGTACTTATTTGGGACTAGGGTAACTCACTTGGGGTCAGGGAGTACTTATATGGGACTACGGTAACTCACTTGGGGTCAGGGAGTACTTATATAGGGGGTAGGGTAACTCATTGAGGGTCAGGCAGTACTTATATTGGACTAGGGTAACTCACTTGGGGTCAGGGAGTACTTATATGGGACTAGGGTAACTCATTTAGGGCAGGGAGTACTTATTTGGGACTAGGGTAACTCACATGGGGTCAGGGAGTACTTATATGGGACTAGGGTAACTCACTTGTGGTCAGGTATTACTTATATAGGGGGTAGGGTAACTCATTTGGGGTTAGGGAGTACTTATATGGGACTAGGGTAACTCACTTGGGGTCAGGGAGTACTTATAAAAGGGCTAGGGTAACTCACTTGGGGTAGGGAGTACTTATATGGAACTAGGGTACATCACTTGGGGTCAGGGAGTACTTATATAGGAGCTAAAGTGATTCACTTGGGGTCAGGGAGTACTTATAAGGGACTAGGGTAACTCACTTGGGGTCAGGGAGTACTAATAAAGGGGCTAGGGAAACCCACTTGGGGTTAGGGTGTACTAATAAAGGGGCTAGGGTAACTCATTTGGGGTCAGGGAGTACTTATATGGGCCTAGGGTAACTCACTTAGCGTCTGGGAGTACTTATATGGGACTAGGGTAACTCACTTGGGGTCAGGGTGTACTTCTATAGGAGCTAAAGTAACTCACTTGGGGTCAGGGAGTACTTATATGGGACTAGGGTAACTCATTTAGGGCAGGGAGTACTTATTTGGGACTCGGGTAACTCACTTCGGTTCAGGGAGTACTTATATGGGACTAGGGTAACTCACTTAGGGTCACGGAGTACTTATATAGGACTAGGGTAACTCACTTGGGGTCAGGGAGTATTTCTATAGGAGCTAAAGTAACTCACTTGGGGTCAGGGAGTACTTATATGGGACTAGGGTAACTCATTTAGGGCAGGGAGTACTTATTTGGGACTAGGGTAACTCACTTGTGGTCAGGTATTACTTATATAGGGGGTAGGGTAACTCATTTGGGGTTAGGGAGTACTTATATGGGACTAGGGTAACTCACTTGGGGTCAGGGAGTACTTATAAAGGGGCTAGGGTAACTCAATTTGAGGTCAGGGAGTACTTATATAGGACTAGGGTACCATACTTGGGGTCAGGGAGTACTTATAAAGGGGCTAGGGCAACTCACTTGGGGTCAGGGAGTACTTATATGCGACTGGGTAACTCACTTAGGGTAACGGAGTACTTATATGGGACTAGGGTAACTCACTTGGGGTCAGGGAGTACTTATATGGGACTAGGGTAACTCGCTTTAGGTCAGGGAGTACTTATATGGTACTAGGGTAACACACTTGGTCGTCAGGGGGTACATATATGGAACCAGGGTAACCCACTTGGGGTCAGGGAGTACTTATAAAGGGGCTAGGGTAACTCAATTTGGGGTCAAGGAGTACTTATATAGGACTAGGGTACCATACTTGGTGTCAGGGAGTACTTATAAAGGGGCTAGGGCAACTCACTTGGGGTCAGGGAGTACTTATATAAGGGTTAGGGTAACTCACTTGGGGTAGGGAGTACTTATATGGGAGTAGGGTAACTCACTTGGGTTCAGGGAGTACTTATATGGGACTAGGGTAACTCGCTTTAGGTGAGGGAGTACTTATATGGTACTAGGGTAACTCACTTGGTCGTCAAGGGGTACATATATGGAACCAGGGTAACCCACTTGGGGTCAGGGAGTACTTATAAAGGGGCTAGTGTAACTCAATTTGGGGTCAGGGAGTACTTATATAGGACTAGGGTACCATACTTGGGGTCAGGGAGTACTTATATGCGACTAGGGTAACCCACTTAGGGTCACGGAGTACTTATATAGGACTAGGGTAACTCACTTGGGGTCAGGTATTACTTATATAGGGGGTAGGGTAACTCATTTGGGGTCAGGGAGTACTTATATGGGACTAGGGTAACTCACTTGGGGTCAGGGAGTACTTATAAAAGGGCTAGGGTAACTCAATTGGGGTAGGGAGTACTTATATGGGACTAGGGTAACTCGCTTGGGGTCAGGGAGTACTTATATGGGACTAGGGTAACTCACTTGCGGTCAGGTATTACTTATATAGGGTGTAGGGTAACTCATTTGGGGTCAGGGAGTACTTATATGGGACTAGGGTAACTCACTAGGGGTCAGGGAGTACATCTATAGGAGCTAAAGTAACTCACTTGGGGTCAGGGAGTACTTATATGGGACTAGGGTAACTCACTTGGGGTCAGGGAGTACTTCTATAGGAGCTAAAGTGATTCACTTGGGGTCAGGGAGTACTTATATAGGGGGTAGGGTAACTCATTTGGGGTCAGGGAGTACTTATATGGGACTAGGGTACATCACTTGGGGTCAGGGAGTACTTATATAGGAGCTAAAGTGATTCACTTGGGGTCAGGGAGTACTTATATGGGACTAGGGTAACTCACTAGGGGTCAGGGAGTACTTATAAAGGGGCTAGGGTAACTCAATTTGGTGTCAGGGAGTACTTATATAGGGGGTAGGGTAACTCATTTGGGGTCAGGGAGTACTTATATGGGACTAGGGTACATCACTTGGGGTCAGGGAGTACTTATATAGGAGCTAAAGTGATTCACTTGGGGTCAGGGAGTACTTATATGGGATTAGGGTAACTCACTTGGAGTCAGGGAGTACTTATAAAGGGGCTAGGGTAACTCAATTTGGGGTCAGGGAGTACTTATATAGGACTAGGTTTCCATACTTGGGGTCAGGGAGTACTTTAATGGGACCAGGGTAACTCACTTGGGGACATGGAGTACTTATAAATGGGCTAGGGTAACTCACTTGGGGTGAGGGAGTACTTATGAAGGCGCTAGGTAACTCATTTGGGGTCAGGGAGTACTTATATGGGACTAGGGTAACTCATTTAGGGCAGGGAGTACTTATTTGGGACTAGGGTAACTCACTTGGGGTCAGGGAGTACTTATATGGGACTAGGGTAACTCACTTGGGGTCAGGGAGTACTTATGTAGGGGGTAGGGTAACTCATTTGGGGTCAGGGAGTACTTATATGGGACTAGGGTACATCACTTGTGGTCAGGGAGTACTTATATAGGAGCTAAAGTGATTCACATGGGGTCAGGGAGTACTTATATGGGACTAGAGTAACTCACTTGGGGTCAGGGAGTACTTATAAAGGGGCTAGGGTTACTCATTTGGGGTCAGGGAGTACTTATATGGGACTAGGGTAACTCACTTGGGGAAAGGGAGTACTTATAAAGGGGCTAGGGTAACTCACTTGTGGTCAGGGAGTACTTATATAGGATCTAAAGTGACTCACTTGGGGTCAGGGAGTACTTATATGGGACTAGGGTAACTCATTTGGGGTCAGGGAGTACTTAAATGGGACTAGGGTAACTCACTTGGAGTCAGCGATTACTTATAAAGGGGCTAAGGTAACTCACTTGGGGTCAGGGAGTACTTATATGGGACTAGGGTAACTCATTTGGGGTCAGGGAGTACTTATATGGGACTAGGGTAACTCATTTGGGGTCAGGGAGTACTTATATGGGACTAGGGTAACTCACTTGGGGTCAGGGAGTACTTATATGGGACTTGGGTAACTCACTTGGGTTCAGGGAGTACTTATATGGGACTAGGGTAACTCGCTTTAGGTCAGGGAGTACTTATATAATACTATTGTAACTCACTTGGGGTCAGGGAGTACTTATATGGAACCAGGGTAACCCACTTGGGGTCAGGGAGTATTTATAAAGGGGCTAGGGTAACTCACTTGGGGTCAGGGAGTACTTATATGCGACTAGGGTAACTCACTTGGAGTCAGGGTGTACTTATATGATACTAGGGTAACTCACTTGGGGTCAGGGAGTACTTATATGCTACTGGGGTAACTCACTTAGGGTCACGGAGTGCTTATATGGAACTAGGGTAACTCACTTGGGGTCAGGGAGTACATCTATAGGAGCTAAAGTAACTCACTTGGGGTCAGGGAGTACTTCTATGGGACTAGGGTAACTCATTTGGTATCAGGGAGTACTTATTTGGGACTAGGGTAACTCACTTGGGGTCAGGGAGTACTTATATGAGACTAGGGTAACTCACTTGGGGTCAGGGAGTACTTATAAAGGGGCTACGGTAACTCATTTGGGGTCAGGTAGTACTTATATGGGCCTAGGGTAACTCACTTAGGGTCAGGGAGTACTTATATGGAACTAGGGTAACTCACTTGGGGTCAGGGAGTACTTATAAAGGGGCTACGGTAACTCATTTGGGGTCAGGTAGTACTTATATGGAACTAGGGTAACTAACTTGGGGTCAGGGAGTACATCTATAGGAGCTAAAGTAACTCACTTGGGGTCAGGGTGTACTTATATGATACTAGGGTAACTCACTTGGGGTCAGGGAGTACTTATATGCTACTGGGGTAACTCACTTAGGGTCACGGAGTGCTTATATGGAACTAGGGTAACTCACTTGGGGTCAGGGAGTACATCTATAGGAGCTAAAGTAACTCACTTGGGGTCAGGGAGTACTTCTATGGGACTAGGGTAACTCATTTGGTATCAGGGAGTACTTATTTGGGACTAGGGTAACTCACTTGGGGTCAGGGAGTACTTATATGAGACTAGGGTAACTCACTTGGGGTCAGGGAGTACTTATAAAGGGGCTACGGTAACTCATTTGGGGTCAGGTAGTACTTATATGGGCCTAGGGTAACTCACTTAGGGTCAGGGAGTACTTATATGGGACTAGGGTAACTCACTTGGGGTCAGGGTGTACTTCTATAGGAGGTAAAGTAACTCACTTGGGGTCAGGGAGTACTTATATGGGACTAGGGTAACTCATTTAGAGCAGGGAGTACTTATTTGGGACTAGGGTAACTCACTTGGGGTCAGGGAGTACTTATATGGGACTACGGTAACTCACTTGGGGTCAGGGAGTACTTATATAGGGGGTAGGGTAACTCATTGAGGGTCAGGCAGTACTTATATTGGACTAGGGTAACTCACTTGGGGTCAGGGAGTACTTATATGGGACTAGGGTAACTCATTTAGGGCAGGGAGTACTTATTTGGGACTAGGGTAACTCACATGGGGTCAGGGAGTACTTATATGGGACTAGGGTAACTCACTTGTGGTCAGGTATTACTTATATAGGGGGTAGGGTAACTCATTTGGGGTTAGGGAGTACTTATATGGGACTAGGGTAACTCACTTGGGGTCAGGGAGTACTTATAAAAGGGCTAGGGTAACTCACTTGGGGTAGGGAGTACTTATATGGAACTAGGGTACATCACTTGGGGTCAGGGAGTACTTATATAGGAGCTAAAGTGATTCACTTGGGGTCAGGGAGTACTTATAAGGGACTAGGGTAACTCACTTGGGGTCAGGGAGTACTAATAAAGGGGCTAGGGAAACCCACTTGGGGTTAGGGTGTACTAATAAAGGGGCTAGGGTAACTCATTTGGGGTCAGGGAGTACTTATATGGGCCTAGGGTAACTCACTTAGCGTCTGGGAGTACTTATATGGGACTAGGGTAACTCACTTGGGGTCAGGGTGTACTTCTATAGGAGCTAAAGTAACTCACTTGGGGTCAGGGAGTACTTATATGGGACTAGGGTAACTCATTTAGGGCAGGGAGTACTTATTTGGGACTCGGGTAACTCACTTCGGTTCAGGGAGTACTTATATGGGACTAGGGTAACACACTTAGGGTCACGGAGTACTTATATAGGACTAGGGTAACTCACTTGGGGTCAGGGAGTATTTCTATAGGAGCTAAAGTAACTCACTTGGGGTCAGGGAGTACTTATATGGGACTAGGGTAACTCATTTAGGGCAGGGAGTACTTATTTGGGACTAGGGTAACTCACTTGTGGTCAGGTATTACTTATATAGGGGGTAGGGTAACTCATTTGGGGTTAGGGAGTACTTATATGGGACTAGGGTAACTCACTTGGGGTCAGGGAGTACTTATAAAGGGGCTAGGGTAACTCAATTTGAGGTCAGGGAGTACTTATATAGGACTAGGGTACCATACTTGGGGTCAGGGAGTACTTATAAAGGGGCTAGGGCAACTCACTTGGGGTCAGGGAGTACTTATATGCGACTGGGTAACTCACTTAGGGTAACGGAGTACTTATATGGGACTAGGGTAACTCACTTGGGGTCAGGGAGTACTTATATGGGACTAGGGTAACTCGCTTTAGGTCAGGGAGTACTTATATGGTACTAGGGTAACACACTTGGTCGTCAGGGGGTACATATATGGAACCAGGGTAACCCACTTGGGGTCAGGGAGTACTTATAAAGGGGCTAGGGTAACTCAATTTGGGGTCAAGGAGTACTTATATAGGACTAGGGTACCATACTTGGTGTCAGGGAGTACTTATAAAGGGGCTAGGGCAACTCACTTGGGGTCAGGGAGTACTTATATAAGGGTTAGGGTAACTCACTTGGGGTAGGGAGTACTTATATGGGAGTAGGGTAACTCACTTGGGTTCAGGGAGTACTTATATGGGACTAGGGTAACTCGCTTTAGGTGAGGGAGTACTTATATGGTACTAGGGTAACTCACTTGGTCGTCAAGGGGTACATATATGGAACCAGGGTAACCCACTTGGGGTCAGGGAGTACTTATAAAGGGGCTAGTGTAACTCAATTTGGGGTCAGGGAGTACTTATATAGGACTAGGGTACCATACTTGGGGTCAGGGAGTACTTATATGCGACTAGGGTAACCCACTTAGGGTCACGGAGTACTTATATAGGACTAGGGTAACTCACTTGGGGTCAGGTATTACTTATATAGGGGGTAGGGTAACTCATTTGGGGTCAGGGAGTACTTATATGGGACTAGGGTAACTCACTTGGGGTCAGGGAGTACTTATAAAAGGGCTAGGGTAACTCAATTGGGGTAGGGAGTACTTATATGGGACTAGGGTAACTCGCTTGGGGTCAGGGAGTACTTATATGGGACTAGGGTAACTCACTTGCGGTCAGGTATTACTTATATAGGGTGTAGGGTAACTCATTTGGGGTCAGGGAGTACTTATATGGGACTAGGGTAACTCACTAGGGGTCAGGGAGTACATCTATAGGAGCTAAAGTAACTCACTTGGGGTCAGGGAGTACTTATATGGGACTAGGGTAACTCACTTGGGGTCAGGGAGTACTTCTATAGGAGCTAAAGTGATTCACTTGGGGTCAGGGAGTACTTATATAGGGGGTAGGGTAACTCATTTGGGGTCAGGGAGTACTTATATGGGACTAGGGTACATCACTTGGGGTCAGGGAGTACTTATATAGGAGCTAAAGTGATTCACTTGGGGTCAGGGAGTACTTATATGGGACTAGGGTAACTCACTAGGGGTCAGGGAGTACTTATAAAGGGGCTAGGGTAACTCAATTTGGTGTCAGGGAGTACTTATATAGGGGGTAGGCTAAATCATTTGGGGTCAGGGATTACTTATATGGGACTAGGGTAACTCGCTTTAGGTGAGGGAGTACTTATATGGTACTAGGGTAACTCACTTGGTCGTCAGGGGGTACATATATGGAACCAGGGTAACCCATTTGGGGTCAGGGAGTACTTGTAAAGGGGCTAGGGTAACTCAATTTGGGGTCAGGGAGTACTTATATAGGACTAGGGTACCATACTTGGGGTCAGGGATTACTTATATGCGACTAGGGTAACTCACTTAGGGTCAGGGAGTACTTATATGCGACTAGGGTAACTCACTTAGGGTCACGGAGTACTTATATAGGACTAGGGTAACCCACTAGGGGTCAGGGAGTACTTATATGGGACTAGGGTAACTCACTTGGGGTCAGGTATTACTTATATAGGGGGTAGGGTAACTCATTTGGGGTCAGGGAGTACTTATTTGGGACTAGGGTAACACACTTGGGGCCAGGGAGTACTTATATGCGACTAGGGTAACTCACTTAGGGTCAGGGAGTACTTATATAGGACTAGGGTAACCCACTTGGGGTCAGGGAGTACTTATATGGGACTAGGGTAACTCACTTGGAGTCAGGTATTACTTATATAGGGGGTAGGGTAACTCATTTGGGGTCAGGGAGTACTTATATGGGACTAGGGTAACTCACTTGGGTTCAGGGAGTACTTATACGGTACTAGGGTAACTCACTTGGTGGTCAGGGGGTACATATATGGAACCAGGGTAACCCACTTGGGGTCATGGAGTACTTATAAAGGGGCTAGGGTAACTCACTTGGGGTCTGGGAGTACTTAAATGGGACTAGGGTAACTCACTAGGGGTCAGAGATTACTTATAAAGGGGCTAGGGTAACTCACTTGGGGTCAGGTGGTACTTATATGGGACTTGGGTAACTCACTTGGGTTCAGGGAGTACTTATATAATACTAGGGTAACTCACTTGGTGGTCAGGGAGTACTTATATAATACTAGGGTAACTCACTTGGTGGTCAGGGAGTACTTATATGGAACCAGGGTAACCCACTTGGTGTCAGGGAGTACTTATAAACGGGCTAGGGTAACTCATTTGGGGTCAGGGACTACTTATTTGGGCCTAGGTTAACTCATTTAGGGCAAGGAGTACTTATTTGGGACTAGGGTAACTCACTTGGGGTCAGGGAGTACTTATATGATACTAGGGTAACTCACTTGGGGTCAGGGAGTACTTATATGGGACTAGGGTAACTCACTTGGGGTCAGGGAGTACTTATATGCGACTAGGGTAACTCACTTAGGGTCACGGAGTACTTATATAGGACTAGGGTAACCCACTTGGGGTCAGGGAGTACTTATATGGGACTAGGGTAACCCACTTGGGGTCAGGTATTACTTATATAGGGGGTAGGGTAACTCATTTGGGGTCAGGGAGTACTTATTTGGGACTAGGGTAACTCACTTGGGGTCAGGGAGTACTTATATGGGACTAGGGTAACTCACTTGGGGTCAGGTAGTACTTATGTAGGGGGTAGGGTAACTCATTTGGGGTCAGGGAGTACTTATATGGGACTAGGGTAACTCACTTGGGTTCAGGGAGTACTTATATGGGACTAGGGTAACTCGATTTAGGTCAGGGAGTACTTATATGGTACTAGGGTAACTCACTTGGTGGTCAGGGGGTACATATATGGAACCAGGGTAACCCACTTGGGGTCATGGAGTACTTATAAAGGGGCTAGGGTAACTCAATTTGGGGTCAGGGAGTACTTATATAGGACTAGGGTACCATACTTGGGGTCAGGTAGTACTTATAAAGGGGCTAGGGCAACTCACTTGGGGTCAGGGAGTACTTATATGGGACTAGGGTAACTCACTTGGGGTTAGGGAGTACTTATATGGGACTAGGGTAACTCATTTGCAGTCAGGGAGTACTTATATGGGACTGGGGTAACTCACTTGGGGTCAGGGAGTACTTATAAAGGGGCTAGTGTAACTCATTTGGGGTCAGGGAGTACTTATATGGGACTAGGGTAACTCACTTGGGTTCAGGGAGTACTTATATGGGACTAGGGTAACTCGATTTAGGTCAGGGAGTACTTATATGGTACTAGGGTAACTCACTTGGTGGTCAGGGGGTACATATATGGAACCAGGGTAACCCACTTGGGGTCATGGAGTACTTATAAAGGGGCTAGGGTAACTCAATTTGGGGTCAGGGAGTACTTATATAGGACTAGGGTACCATACTTGGGGTCAGGTAGTACTTAAAAAGGGGCTAGGGCAACTCACTTGGGGTCAGGGAGTACTTATATGGGACTAGGGTAACTCACTTGGGGTTAGGGAGTACTTATATGGGACTAGGGTAACTCATTTGCAGTCAGGGAGTACTTATATGGGACTGGGGTAACTCACTTGGGGTCAGGGAGTACTTATAAAGGGGCTAGTGTAACTCATTTGGGGTCAGGTAGTACTTATATGGGACTAGGGTACCATACTTGGGGTCAGGTAGTACTTATAAAGGGGCTAGGGCAACTCACTTGGGGTCAGGGAGTACTTATATGGGACTAGGGTAACTCACTTGGGGTTAGGGAGTACTTATATGGGACTAGGGTAACTCATTTGCAGTCAGGGAGTACTTATATGGGACTGGGGTAACTCACTTGGGGTCAGGGAGTACTTATAAAGGGGCTAGTGTAACTCACTTGGGGTCAGGTAGTACTTATATGGGACTAGGGTACCTCACTTGGGGTCAGGGAGTACTTATATGGGACTAGGGTAACTCACTTGGGGTCAGGGAGTACTTATATAATACTAGGTTAACTCACTTGGGGGTCAGGGAGTACTTATATGGAACCAGGGTAACCCACTTGGTGTCAGGGAGTACTTATAAAGGGGCTAGGGTAACTCATTTGGGGTCAGGGAGTACTTATTTGGGCCTAGGTTAACTCATTTAGGGCAAGGAGTACTTATTTGGGACTAGGGTAACTCACTTGGGGTCAGGGAGTACTTATATGATACTAGGGTAACTCACTTGGGGTCAGGGAGTACTTATATGGGACTAGGGTAACTCACTTGGGGTCAGGGAGTACTTATATGCGACTAGGGTAACTCACTTAGGGTCACGGAGTACTTATATAGGACTAGGGTAACCCACTTGGGGTCAGGGAGTACTTATATGGGACTAGGGTAACCCACTTGGGGTCAGGTATTACTTATATAGGGGGTAGGGTAACTCATTTGGGGTCAGGGAGTACTTATTTGGGACTAGGGTAACTCACTTGGGGTCAGGGAGTACTTATATGGGACTAGGGTAACTCACTTGGGGTCAGGTAGTACTTATGTAGGGGGTAGGGTAACTCATTTGGGGTCAGGGAGTACTTATATGGGACTAGGGTAACTCACTTGGGTTCAGGGAGTACTTATATGGGACTAGGGTAACTCGATTTAGGTCAGGGAGTACTTATATGGTACTAGGGTAACTCACTTGGTGGTCAGGGGGTACATATATGGAACCAGGGTAACCCACTTGGGGTCATGGAGTACTTATAAAGGGGCTAGGGTAACTCAATTTTGGGTCAGGGAGTACTTATATAGGACTAGGGTACCATACTTGGGGTCAGGTAGTACTTATAAAGGGGCTAGGGCAACTCACTTGGGGTCAGGGAGTACTTATATGGGACTAGGGTAACTCACTTGGGGTTAGGGAGTACTTATATGGGACTAGGGTAACTCATTTGCAGTCAGGGAGTACTTATATGGGACTGGGGTAACTCACTTGGGGTCAGGGAGTACTTATAAAGGGGCTAGTGTAACTCATTTGGGGTCAGGTAGTACTTATATGGGACTAGGGTACCTCACTTGGGGTCAGGGAGTACTTATATGGGACTAGGGTACTCACTTGGGGTCAGGGAGTACTTATATAATACTAGGTTAACTCACTTGGGGGTCAGGGAGTACTTATATGGAACCAGGGTAACCCACTTGGTGTCAGGGAGTACTTATAAAGGGGCTAGGGTAACTCATTTGGGGTCAGGGAGTACTTATTTGGGCCTAGCTTAACTCATTTAGGGCAAGGAGTACTTATTTGGGACTAGGGTATCTCACTTGGGGTCAGGGAGTACTTATATGATACTAGGGTAACTCACTTGGGGTCAGGGAGTACTTATATGGGACTAGGGTAACTCACTTGGGGTCAGGGAGTACTTATATGCGACTAGGGTAACTCACTTAGGGTCACGGAGTACTTATATAGGACTAGGGTAACCCACTTGGGGTCAGGGAGTACTTATATGGGACTAGGGTAACTCACTTGGGGTCAGGTATTACTTATATAGGGGGTAGGGTAACTCACTTGGGGTCAGGGAGTACTTATATGGGACTAGGGTAACTCACTTGGGGTCAGGTAGTACTTATGTAGGGGGTAGGGTAACTCATTTGGGGTCAGGGAGTACTTATATGGGACTAGGGTAACTCACTTGGGTTCAGGGAGTACTTATATGGGACTAGGGTAACTCGATTTAGGTCAGGGAGTACTTATATGGTACTAGGGTAACTCACTTGGTGGTCAGGGGGTACATATATGGAACCAGGGTAACCCACTTGGGGTCATGGAGTACTTATAAAGGGGCTAGGGTAACTCAATTTTGGGTCAGGGAGTACTTATATAGGACTAGGGTACCATACTTGGGGTCAGGTAGTACTTATAAAGGGGCTAGGGCAACTCACTTGGGGTCAGGGAGTACTTATATGGGACTAGGGTAACTCACTTGGGGTTAGGGAGTACTTATATGGGACTAGGGTAACTCATTTGCAGTCAGGGAGTACTTATATGGGACTGGGGTAACTCACTTGGGGTCAGGGAGTACTTATAAAGGGGCTAGTGTAACTCATTTGGGGTCAGGTAGTACTTATATGGGACTAGGGTACCTCACTTGGGGTCAGGGAGTACTTATATGGGACTAGGGTACTCACTTGGGGTCAGGGAGTACTTATATAATACTAGGTTAACTCACTTGGGGGTCAGGGAGTACTTATATGGAACCAGGGTAACCCACTTGGTGTCAGGGAGTACTTATAAAGGGGCTAGGGTAACTCATTTGGGGTCAGGGAGTACTTATTTGGGCCTAGCATAACTCATTTAGGGCAAGGAGTACTTATTTGGGACTAGGGTATCTCACTTGGGGTCAGGGAGTACTTATATGATACTAGGGTAACTCACTTGGGGTCAGGGAGTACTTATATGGGACTAGGGTAACTCACTTGGGGTCAGGGAGTACTTATATGCGACTAGGGTAACTCACTTAGGGTCACGGAGTACTTATATAGGACTAGGGTAACCCACTTGGGGTCAGGGAGTACTTATATGGGACTAGGGTAACTCACTTGGGGTCAGGTATTACTTATATAGGGGGTAGGGTAACTCATTTGGGGTCAGGGAGTACTTATTTGGGACTAGGGTAACTCACTTGGGGTCAGGGAGTACTTATATGGGACTAGGGTAACTCACTTGGGGTCAGGTAGTACTTATGTAGGGGGTACGGTAACTCATTTGGGGTCAGGGAGTACTTATATGGGACTAGGGTAACTCACTTGTGGTCAGGGAGTACTTATAAAAGGGCTACGGTAACTCACTTGGGGTAGGGAGTACTTATATGGGACTAGGGTAACTCACATGGGTTCAGGGAGTACTTAAATGGGACTAGGGTAACTCACTTTAGGTCAGGGAGTACTTATATGGTACTAGGGTAACTCACTTGGTGGTCAGGGGGTACATATATGGAACCAGGGTAACCCACTTGGGGTCAGGGAGTACTTATAAAGGGGCTAGGGTAACTCAATTTGGGGTCAGGGAGTACATATATAGGAAGAGGATACCATACTTGGGGTCAGGGAGTACTTATAAAGGGGCTAGGGCAACTCACTTTGGGTCAGGGAGTACTTATATAGGGGGTAGGGTAACTCATTTGGGGTCAGGGAGTACTTATATGGGACTAGGGTAACTCGCTTTAGGTCAGGGAGTACTTATATGGTACTAGGGTAACTCACTTGGTCGTCAGGGGGTACATATATGGAACCAGGGTAACCCACTTGGGGTCAGGGAGTACTTATAAAGGGGCTAGGGTAACTCAATTTGGGTTCAAGGAGTACTTATATAGGACTAGGGTACCATACTTGGTGTCAGGGAGTACTTATAAAGAGGCTAGGGCAACTCACTTGGGGTCAGGGAGTACTTATAAAAGGGTTAGGGTAACTCACTTGGGGTCAGGGAGTACTTATATGGGACCAGGGTAACTCACTTGGGGCCAGGGAGTACTTATATGCGACTAGGGTAACTCACTTAGGGTCACGGAGTACTTATATAGGACTAGGGTAACCCACTTGGAGTCAGGGAGTACTTATATGGGACTAGGGTAACTCACTTGGGGTCAGGTATTACTTATATAGGGGGTAGGGTAACTCATTTGGGGTCAGGGAGTACTTATATGCGACTAGGGTAACTCACTTGGGGTCAGGGAGTACTTATAAAAGGGCTAGGGTAACTCACTTGGGGTAGGGAGTACTTATATGGGACTAGGGTAACTCACTTGGGTTCAGGGAGTACTTATATGGTACTAGGGTAACTCACTTGGTGGTCAGGGGGTACATATATGGAACCAGGGTAACCCACTTGGGTTCATGGAGTACTTATAAAGGGGCTAGGGTAACTCAATTTGGGGTCAGGGAGTACTTATATAGGACTAGGGTACCATACTTGGGGTCAGGTAGTACTTATAAAGGGGCTAGGGCAACTCACTTGGGGTCAGGGAGTACTTATATGGGACTAGGGTAACTCACTTGGGGTTAGGGAGTACTTATATGGGACTAGGGTAACTCATTTGCAGTCAGGGAGTACTTATATGGGACTGGGGTAACTCACTTGGGGTCAGGGAGTACTTATAAAGGGGCTAGGGTAACTCATTTGGGGTCAGATAGTACTTATATGGGACTAGGGTACCTCACTTGGGGTCAGGGAGTACTTATATGGGACTAGGGTAACTCACTTGGGGTCTGGGAGTACTTAAATGGGACTAGGATAACTCACTTGGGGTCAGAGATTACTTATAAAGGGGCTAGGGTAACTCACTTGGGGTCAGGTGGTACTTATATGGGACTTGGGTAACTCACTTGGGTTCAGGGAGTACTTATATAATACTAGGGTAACTCACTTGGTGGTCAGGGAGTACTTATATGGAACCAGGGTAACCCACTTGGTGTCAGGGAGTACTTATAAAGGGGCTAGGGTAACTCATTTGGGGTCAGGGAGTACTTATTTTGGCCTAGGTTAACTCATTTAGGGCAAGGAGTACTTATTTGGGACTAGGGTAACTCACTTGGGGTCAGGGAGTACTTATATGATACTAGGGTAACTCACTTGGGGTCAGGGAGTACTTATATGGGACTAGGGTAACTCACTTGGGGCCAGGGAGTACTTATATGCGACTAGGGTAACTCACTTAGGGTCACGGAGTACTTATATGGGACTAGGGTAATTCATTTGCGGTCAGGGAGTACTTCTATAGGAGCTAAAGTAACTCACTTGGGGTCAGGGAGTACTTATATGGGACTAGGGCAGCTCACTTGGGGTCAGGTAGTACTTATATAGGGTGTAGGGTAACTCATTTGGGGTAAGGGAGTACTTATATGGGACTAGGGTAACTCACTTGGGGTCAGGGAGTACTTAAATGGGACTAGGGTAACTCACTTGGTGTCAGGGATTACTTATAAAGGGGCTAAGGTAACTCACTTGGGGTCAGGGAGTACTTATATTGGACTAGGGTAACACATTTGGGGTCAGGGAGTACTTATATGGGACTAGGGTAACTCATTTGGGGTCAGGGAGTACTTATAAAGGGGCTAGGGTAACTCACATGTGGTCAGGGAGTACTTATATAGGACTTGGGTAACTCACTTGGGTTCAGGGAGTACTTATATGGGACTAGGGTAACTCACTTAGGGTCACGGAGTACTTATATAGGACTAGGGTAACTCACTTGGGGTCAGGGAGTATTTCTATAGGAGCTAAAGTAACTCACTTGGGGTCAGGGAGTACTTATATGGGACTAGGGTAACTCATTTAGGGCAGGGAGTACTTATTTGGGACTAGGGTAACTCACATGGGGTCAGGCAGTACTTATATGGGACTAGGGTAACTCACTTGTGGTCAGGTATTACTTATATAGGGGGTAGGGTAACTCATTTGGGGTTAGGGAGTACTTATATGGGACTAGGGTAACTCACTTGGGTCAGTGAGTACTTATAAAAGGGCTAGGGTAACTCACTTGGGGTAGGGAGTACTTATATGGGACTAGGGTAACTCACTTGGTTTCAGGGAGTACTTATATGGTCTAGGGTAACTCACTTGGTGGTCAGGGGGTACATATATGGAACCAGGGTAACCCACTTGGGGTCAGGGAGTACTTATAAAGGGGCTAGGGTAACTCAATTTGAGGTCAGGGAGTACTTATATAGGACTAGGGTACCATACTTGGGGTCAGGGAGTACTTATAAAGGGGCTAGGGCAACTCACTTGGGGTCAGGGAGTACTTATATGCGACTGGGTAATTCACTTAGGGTAACGGAGTACTTATATGGGACTAGGGTAACACAGTTGGGGTCAGGGTGTACTTATATAGGGGCTAGGGTAACTCACTTGGGATCAGGGAGTACTTATATGGGACTAGGGTAACTCACTTGGGGTCAGGGAGTACTTATATAGGAGCGAAAGTAACTCACTTGGGGTCAGGGAGTACTTATATGGGACTAGGGTAACTCATTTGGGGTCAGGGAGAACTTATATAGGAGCTAAAGTGACTCACTTGGGGTCAGGGAGTAATTATTTGGGACTAGGGTAACTCATTTGGGGTCAGGGAGTACTTAAATGGGAATAGGGTAACTCACTTGGGGTCAGGGATTACTTATAAACGGGCTAGGGTACTCACTTGGGGTCAGGGAGTACTTATATGGGACTTGGGTAACTCACTTGGGTTCAGGGAGTACTTATATGGGACTAGGGTAACTCGCTTTAGGTCAGGGAGTACTTATATAATACTAGGGTAACCCACTTGGGGTCAGGGAGTACTTATATGGAACCAGGGTAACCCACTTGGGGTCAGGGAGTATTTATAAAGGGGCTAGGGTAACTCATTTGGGGTCAGGGAGTACTTATATGGGCCTAGGGTAACTCACTTAGGGTCACGGAATACTTATTGGAATTAGGGTAACTCACTTGGGGTCAGGGAGTACTTATATGGGACTAGGTTACATCACTTGGGGTCAGGGAGTTCTTATATAGGAGCAAAAGTGATTCACATGGGGTCAGGGAGTACTTATATGGGACTAGAGTAACTCACTTGGGGTCAGGGAGTACTTATAAAGGGGCTAGGGTTACTCATTTGGGGTCAGGGAGTACTTATATGGGACTAGGGTATCTCACTTGGGGTCAGGGAGTACTTATATGGGACTAGGGTAACTCATATGGGGTCAGGGAGAACTTATATAGGAGCTAAAGTGACTCACTTGGGGTCAGGGAGTAATTATTTGGGACTAGGGTAACTCATTTGGGGTCAGGGAGTACTTAAATGGGACTAGGGTAACTCACTTGGGGTCAGGGATTACTTATAAACGGGCTAGGGTACTCACTTGGGGTCAGGGAGTACTTATATGGGACTTGGGTAACTCATTTGGGGTCAGGGAGTACTTATATGGGACTAGGGTAACTCATATGGGGTCAGGGAGAACTTATATAGGAGCTAAAGTGACTCACTTGGGGTCAGGGAGTAATTATTTGGGACTAGGGTAACTCATTTGGGGTCAGGGAGTACTTAAATGGGACTAGGGTAACTCACTTGGGGTCAGGGATTACTTATAAACGGGCTAGGGTACTCACTTGGGGTCAGGGAGTACTTATATGGGACTTGGGTAACTCACTTGGGTTCAGGGAGTACTTATATGGGACTAGGGTAACTTGCTTTAGGTCAGGGAGTACTTATATAATACTAGGGTAACTCACTTGGGGTCAGGGAGTACTTATATGGAACCAGGGTAACCCACTTGGGGTCAGAGAGTATTTATAAAGGGGCTAGGGTAACTCATTTGGGGTCAGGGAGTACTTATATGGGCCTAGGGTAACACACTTAGGGTCACGGAGTACTTATATGGAATTAGGGTAACTCATTTGGGGTCAGGGAGTACTTATATGGGACTAGGGTAACTCATTTAGGGCAGGGAGTACTTATATAGGGGCTAGAGTTACTCATTTGGGGTCAGGGAGTACTTATATGGGACTAGGGTAACTCACTTGGGGAAAGGGAGTACTTATAAAGGGGCTAGGGTAACTCACTTGTGGTCAGGGAGTACTTATATAGGATCTAAAGTGACTCACTTGGGGTCAGGGAGTACTTATATGGGACTAGGGTAACTCATTTGGGGTCAGGGAGTACTTAAATGGGACTAGGGTAACTCACTTGGGGTCAGCGATTACTTATAAAGGGGCTAAGGTAACTCACTTGGGGTCAGGGAGTACTTATATGGGACTAGGGTAACTCATTTGGGGTCAGGGAGTACTTATATGGGACTAGGGTAACTCATTTGGGGTCAGGGAGTACTTATATGGGACTAGGGTAACTCACTTGGGGTCAGGGATTACTTATAAAGCGGCTAGGGTAACTCACTTGGGGTCAGGGAGTACTTATATGGGACTTGGGTAACTCACTTGGGTTCAGGGAGTACTTATATGGGACTAGGGTAACTCGCTTTAGGTCAGAGAGTACTTATATAATACTAGGGTAACTCTCTTGGGGTCAGGGAGTACTTATATGGAACCAGGGTAACCCACTTGGGGTCAGGGAGTATTTATAAAGGGGCTAGGGTAACTCACTTGGGGTCAGGGAGTACTTATATGCGACTAGGGTAACTCACTTGGGGTCAGGGTGTACTTATATGATACTAGGGTAACTCACTTGGGGTCAGGGAGTACTTATATGCTACTGGGGTAACTCACTTAGGGTCACGGAGTACTTATATGGAACTAGGGTAACTCACTTGGGGTCAGGGAGTATATCTATAGGAGCTAAAGTAACTCACTTGGGGTCAGGGAGTACTTATATGGGACTAGGGTAACTCACTTGGGGTCAGGGAGTACTTATATAGGGGGTAGGGTAACTCATTTGGGGTCAGGGAGTACTTATATGGGACTAGGGTACATCACTTGGGGTCAGGGAGTACTTATATAGGAGCTAAAGTGATTCACTTGGGGTCAGGGAGTACTTATATGGGATTAGGGTAACTCACTTGGGGTCAGGGAGTACTTATAAAGGGGCTAGGGTAACTCAATTTGGGGTCAGGGAGTACTTATATAGGACTAGGTTTCCATACTTGGGGTCAGGGAGTACTTTAATGGGACCAGGGTAACTCACTTGGGGACATGGAGTACTTATAAATGGGCTAGGGTAACTCACTTGGGGTGAGGGAGTACTTACGAAGGCGCTAGGTAACTCATTTGGGGTCAGGGAGTACTTATATGGGACTAGGGTAACTCATTTAGGGCAGGGAGTACTTATTTGGGACTAGGGTAACTCACTTGGGGTCAGGGAGTACTTATATGGGACTAGGGTAACTCACTTGGGGTCAGGGAGTACTTATGTAGGGGGTAGGGTAACTCATTTGGGGTCAGGGAGTACTTATATGGGACTAGGGTACATCACTTGTGGTCAGGGAGTACTTATATAGGAGCTAAAGTGATTCACATGGGGTCAGGGAGTACTTATATGGGACTAGAGTAACTCACTTGGGGTCAGGGAGTACTTATAAAGGGGCTAGGGTTACTCATTTGGGGTCAGGGAGTACTTATATGGGACTAGGGTAACTCACTTGGGGAAAGGGAGTACTTATAAAGGGGCTAGGGTAACTCACTTGTGGTCAGGGAGTACTTATATAGGATCTAAAGTGACTCACTTGGGGTCAGGGAGTACTTATATGGGACTAGGGTAACTCATTTGGGGTCAGGGAGTACTTAAATGGGACTAGGGTAACTCACTTGGAGTCAGCGATTACTTATAAAGGGGCTAAGGTAACTCACTTGGGGCCAGGGAGTACTTATATGGGACTAGGGTAACTCATTTGGAGTCAGGGAGTACTTATATGGGACTAGGGTAACTCATTTGGGGTCAGGGAGTACTTATATGGGACTAGGGTAACTCACTTGGGGTCAGGGAGTACTTATATGGGACTTGGGTAACTCACTTGGGTTCAGGGAGTACTTATATGGGACTAGGGTAACTCGCTTTAGGTCAGGGAGTACTTATATAATACTATTGTAACTCACTTGGGGTCAGGGAGTACTTATATGGAACCAGGGTAACCCACATGGGGTCAGGGAGTATTTATAAAGGGGCTAGGGTAACTCACTTGGGGTCAGGGAGTACTTATATGCGACTAGGGTAACTCACTTGGAGTCAGGGTGTACTTATATGATACTAGGGTAACTCACTTGGGGTCAGGGAGTACTTATATGCTACTGGGGTAACTCACTTAGGGTCACGGAGTACTTATATGGAACTAGGGTAACTAACTTGGGGTCAGGGAGTACATCTATAGGAGCTAAAGTAACTCACTTGGGGTCAGGGTGTACTTATATGATACTAGGGTAACTCACTTGGGGTCAGGGAGTACTTATATGCTACTGGGGTAACTCACTTAGGGTCACGGAGTGCTTATATGGAACTAGGGTAACTCACTTGGGGTCAGGGAGTACATCTATAGGAGGTAAAGTAACTCACTTGGGGTCAGGGAGTACTTCTATGGGACTAGGGTAACTCATTTGGTATCAGGGAGTACTTATTTGGGACTAGGGTAACTCACTTGGGGTCAGGGAGTACTTATATGAGACTAGGGTAACTCACTTGGGGTCAGGGAGTACTTATAAAGGGGCTACGGTAACTCATTTGGGGTCAGGTAGTACTTATATGGGCCTAGGGTAACTCACTTAGGGTCAGGGAGTACTTATATGGGACTAGGGTAACTCACTTGGGGTCAGGGTGTACTTCTATAGGAGGTAAAGTAACTCACTTGGGGTCAGGGAGTACTTATATGGGACTAGGGTAACTCATTTAGGGCAGGGAGTACTTATTTGGGACTAGGGTAACTCACATGGGGTCAGGGAGTACTTATATGGGACTAGGGTAACTCACTTGTGGTCAGGTATTACTTATATAGGGGGTAGGGTAACTCATTTGGGGTTAGGGAGTACTTATATGGGACTAGGGTAACTCACTTGGGGTCAGGGAGTACTTATAAAAGGGCTAGGGTAACTCACTTGGGGTAGGGAGTACTTATATGGAACTAGGGTACATCACTTGGGGTCAGGGAGTACTTATATAGGAGCTAAAGTGATTCACTTGGGGTCAGGGAGTACTTATAAGGGACTAGGGTAACTCACTTGGGGTCAGGGAGTACTAATAAAGGGGCTAGGGAAACCCACTTGGGGTTAGGGTGTACTAATAAAGGGGCTAGGGTAACTCATTTGGGGTCAGGGAGTACTTATATGGGCCTAGGGTAACTCACTTAGCGTCTGGGAGTACTTATATGGGACTAGGGTAACTCACTTGGGGTCAGGGTGTACTTCTATAGGAGCTAAAGTAACTCACTTGGGGTCAGGGAGTACTTATATGGGACTAGGGTAACTCATTTAGGGCAGGGAGTACTTATTTGGGACTCGGGTAACTCACTTGGGTTCAGGGAGTACTTATATGGGACTAGGGTAACTCACTTAGGGTCACGGAGTACTTATATAGGACTAGGGTAACTCACTTGGGGTCAGGGAGTATTTCTATAGGAGCTAAAGTAACTCACTTGGGGTCAGGGAGTACTTATATGGGACTAGGGTAACTCATTTAGGGCAGGGAGTACTTATTTGGGACTAGGGTAACTCACATGGGGTCAGGGAGTACATATATGGGACTAGGGTAACTCACTTGTGGTCAGGTATTACTTATATAGGGGGTAGGGTAACTCATTTGGGGTTAGGGAGTACTTATATGGGACTAGGGTAACTCACTTGGGGTCAGGGAGTACTTATAAAGGGGCTAGGGTAACTCAATTTGAGGTCAGGGAGTACTTATATAGGACTAGGGTACCATACTTGGGGTCAGGGAGTACTTATAAAGGGGCTAGGGCAACTCACTTGGGGTCAGGGAGTACTTATATGCGACTGGGTAACTCACTTAGGGTAACGGAGTACTTATATGGGACTAGGGTAACACAGTTGGGGTCAGGGTGTACTTATATAGGGGCTAGGGTAACTCACTTGGGATCAGGGAGTACTTATATGGGACTAGGGTAATTCACTTGGGGTCAGGGAGTACTTATATAGGAGCGAAAGTAACTCACTTGGGGTCAGGGAGTACTTATATGGGACTAGGGTAACTCATTTGGAGTCAGGGAGAACTTATATAGGAGCTAAGGTGACTCACTTGGGGTCAGGGAGTAATTATTTGGGACTAGGGTAACTCATTTGGGGTCAGGGAGTACTTAAATGGGAATAGGGTAACTCACTTGGGGTCAGGGATTACTTATAAACGGGCTAGGGTACTCACTTGGGGTCAGGGAGTACTTATATGGGACTTGGGTAACTCACTTGGGTTCAGGGAGTACTTATATGGGACTAGGGTAACTCGCTTTAGGTCAGGGAGTACTTATATAATACTAGGGTAACTCACTTGGGGTTAGGGAGTACTTATATGGAACCAGGGTAACCCACTTGGGGTCAGGGAGTATTTATAAAGGGGCTAGGGTAACTCATTTGGGGTCAGGGAGTACTTATATGGGCCTAGGGTAACTCACTTAGGGTCACGGAGTACTTATTGGAATTAGGGTAACACACTTGGGGTCAGGGAGTACTTATATGAGACTAGGTTACATCACTTGGGGTCAGGGAGTACTTATATGGGACTAGAGTAACTCACTTGGGGTCAGGGAGTACTTATAAAGGGGCTAGGGTTACTCATTTGGGGTCAGGGAGTACTTATATGGGACTAGGGTATCTCACTTGGGGAAAGGGAGTACTTATAAAGAGGCTAGGGTAACTCACTTGTGGTCAGGGAGTACTTATATAGGATCTAAAGTGACTCACTTGGGGTCAGGGAGTACTTATATGGGACTAGGGTAACTCATTTGGGGTCAGGGAGTACTTAAATGGGACTAGGGTAACTCACTTGGGGTCAGCGATTACTTATAAAGGGGCTAAGGTAACTCTCTTGGGGTCAGGGAGTACTTATATGGGACTAGGGTAACTCATTTGGGGTCAGGGAGTACTTATATGGGACTAGGGTAACTCATTTGGGGTCAGGGAGAACTTATATAGGAGCTAAAGTGACTCACTTGGGGTCAGGGAGTAATTATTAGGGACTAGGGTAACTCATTTGGGGTCAGGGAGTACTTAAATGGGACTAGGGTAACTCACTTGGGGTCAGGGATTACTTATAAACGGGCTAGGGTACTCACTTGGGGTCAGGGAGTACTTATATGGGACTAGGGTAACTCACTTGGGGTCAGGGAGTATATCTATAGGAGCTAAAGTAACTCACTTGGGGTCAGGGAGTACTTATATGGGACTAGGGTAACTCACTTGGGGTCAGGGAGTACTTATATAGGGGGTAGGGTAACTCATTTGGGGTCAGGGAGTACTTATATGGGACTAGGGTACATCACTTGGGGTCAGGGAGTACTTATATAGGAGCTAAAGTGATTCACTTGGGGTCAGGGAGTACTTATATGGGATTAGGGTAACTCACTTGGGGTCAGGGAGTACTTATAAAGGGGCTAGGGTAACTCAATTTGGGGTCAGGGAGTACTTATATAGGACTAGGTTTCCATACTTGGGGTCAGGGAGTACTTTAATGGGACCAGGGTAACTCACTTGGGGACATGGAGTACTTATAAATGGGCTAGGGTAACTCACTTGGGGTGAGGGAGTACTTATGAAGGCGCTAGGTAACTCATTTGGGGTCAGGGAGTACTTATATGGGACTAGGGTAACTCATTTAGGGCAGGGATTACTTATTTGGGACTAGGGTAACTCACTTGGGGTCAGGGAGTACTTATGTAGGGGGTAGGGTAACTCATTTGGGGTCAGGGAGTACTTATATGGGACTAGGGTACATCACTTGGGGTCAGGGAGTACTTATATAGGAGCTAAAGTGATTCACATGGGGTCAGGGAGTACTTATATGGGACTAGAGTAACTCACTTGGGGTCAGGGAGTACTTATAAAGGGGCTAGGGTTACTCATTTGGGGTCAGGGAGTACTTATATGGGACTAGGGTAACTCACTTGGGGAAAGGGAGTACTTATAAAGGGGCTAGGGTAACTCACTTGTGGTCAGGGAGTACTTATATAGGATCTAAAGTGACTCACTTGGGGTCAGGGAGTATTTATATGGGACTAGGGTAACTCATTTGGGGTCAGGGAGTACTTAAATGGGACTAGGGTAACTCACTTGGAGTCAGCGATTACTTATAAAGGGGCTAAGGTAACTCACTTGGGGTCAGGGAGTACCTATATGGGACTAGGGTAACTCATTAGGGGTCAGGGAGTACTTATATGGGACTAGGGTAACTCGCTTTAGGTCAGGGAGTACTTATATAATACTATTGTAACTCACTTGGCGTCAGGGAGTACTTATATGGAACCAGGGTAACCCACATGGGGTCAGGGAGTATTTATAAAGGGGCTAGGGTAACTCACTTGGGGTCAGGGAGTACTTATATGCGACTAGGGTAACTCACTTGGAGTCAGGGTGTACTTATATGATACTAGGGTAACTCACTTGGGGTCAGGGAGTACTTATATGCTACTGGGGTAACTCACTTAGGGTCACGGAGTACTTATATGGAACTAGGGTAACTAACTTGGGGTCAGGGAGTACATCTATAGGAGCTAAAGTAACTCACTTGGGGTCAGGGTGTACTTATATGATACTAGGGTAACTCACTTGGGGTCAGGGAGTACTTATATGCTACTGGGGTAACTCACTTAGGGTCACGGAGTGCTTATATGGAACTAGGGTAACTCACTTGGGGTCAGGGAGTACATCTATAGGAGGTAAAGTAACTCACTTGGGGTCAGGGAGTACTTCTATGGGACTAGGGTAACTCATTTGGTATCAGGGAGTACCTATTTGGGACTAGGGTAACTCACTTGGGGTCAGGGAGTACTTATATGAGACTAGGGTAACTCACTTGGGGTCAGGGAGTACTTATAAAGGGGCTACGGTAACTCATTTGGGGTCAGGTAGTACTTATATGGGCCTAGGGTAACTCACTTAGGGTCAGGGAGTACTTATATGGGACTAGGGTAACTCACTTGGGGTCAGGGTGTACTTCTATAGGAGGTAAAGTAACTCACTTGGGGTCAGGGAGTACTTATATGGGACTAGGGTAACTCATTTAGGGCAGGGAGTACTTATTTGGGACTAGGGTAACTCACATGGGGTCAGGGAGTACTTATATGGGACTAGGGTAACTCACTTGTGGTCAGGTATTACTTATATAGGGGGTAGGGTAACTCATTTGGGGTTAGGGAGTACTTATATGGGACTAGGGTAACTCACTTGGGGTCAGGGAGTACTTATAAAAGGGCTAGGGTAACTCACTTGGGGTAGGGAGTACTTATATGGAACTAGGGTACATCACTTGGGGTCAGGGAGTACTTATATAGGAGCTAAAGTGATTCACTTGGGGTCAGGGAGTACTTATAAGGGACTAGGGTAACTCACTTGGGGTCAGGGAGTACTAATAAAGGGGCTAGGGAAACCCACTTGGGGTTAGGGTGTACTAATAAAGGGGCTAGGGTAACTCATTTGGGGTCAGGGAGTACTTATATGGGCCTAGGGTAACTCACTTAGCGTCTGGGAGTACTTATATGGGACTAGGGTAACTCACTTGGGGTCAGGGTGTACTTCTATAGGAGCTAAAGTAACTCACTTGGGGTCAGGGAGTACTTATATGGGACTAGGGTAACTCATTTAGGGCAGGGAGTACTTATTTGGGACTCGGGTAACTCACTTGGGTTCAGGGAGTACTTATATGGGACTAGGGTAACTCACTTAGGGTCACGGAGTACTTATATAGGACTAGGGTAACTCACTTGGGGTCAGGGAGTATTTCTATAGGAGCTAAAGTAACTCACTTGGGGTCAGGGAGTACTTATATGGGACTAGGGTAACTCATTTAGGGCAGGGAGTACTTATTTGGGACTAGGGTAACTCACATGGGGTCAGGGAGTACATATATGGGACTAGGGTAACTCACTTGTGGTCAGGTATTACTTATATAGGGGGTAGGGTAACTCATTTGGGGTTAGGGAGTACTTATATGGGACTAGGGTAACTCACTTGGGGTCAGGGAGTACTTATAAAGGGGCTAGGGTAACTCAATTTGAGGTCAGGGAGTACTTATATAGGACTAGGGTACCATACTTGGGGTCAGGGAGTACTTATAAAGGGGCTAGGGCAACTCACTTGGGGTCAGGGAGTACTTATATGCGACTGGGTAACTCACTTAGGGTAACGGAGTACTTATATGGGACTAGGGTAACACAGTTGGGGTCAGGGTGTACTTATATAGGGGCTAGGGTAACTCACTTGGGATCAGGGAGTACTTATATGGGACTAGGGTAATTCACTTGGGGTCAGGGAGTACTTATATAGGAGCGAAAGTAACTCACTTGGGGTCAGGGAGTACTTATATGGGACTAGGGTAACTCATTTGGAGTCAGGGAGAACTTATATAGGAGCTAAGGTGACTCACTTGGGGTCAGGGAGTAATTATTTGGGACTAGGGTAACTCACTTGGGTTCAGGGAGTACTTATATGGGACTAGGGTAACTCGCTTTAGGTCAGGGAGTACTTATATAATACTAGGGTAACTCACTTGGGGTTAGGGAGTACTTATATGGAACCAGGGTAACCCACTTGGGGTCAGGGAGTATTTATAAAGGGGCTAGGGTAACTCATTTGGGGTCAGGGAGTACTTATATGGGCCTAGGGTAACTCACTTAGGGTCACGGAGTACTTATTGGAATTAGGGTAACACACTTGGGGTCAGGGAGTACTTATATGAGACTAGGTTACATCACTTGGGGTCAGGGAGTACTTATATGGGACTAGAGTAACTCACTTGGGGTCAGGGAGTACTTATAAAGGGGCTAGGGTTACTCATTTGGGGTCAGGGAGTACTTATATGGGACTAGGGTATCTCACTTGGGGAAAGGGAGTACTTATAAAGAGGCTAGGGTAACTCACTTGTGGTCAGGGAGTACTTATATAGGATCTAAAGTGACTCACTTGGGGTCAGGGAGTACTTATATGGGACTAGGGTAACTCATTTGGGGTCAGGGAGTACTTAAATGGGACTAGGGTAACTCACTTGGGGTCAGCGATTACTTATAAAGGGGCTAAGGTAACTCTCTTGGGGTCAGGGAGTACTTATATGGGACTAGGGTAACTCATTTGGGGTCAGGGAGTACTTATATGGGACTAGGGTAACTCATTTGGGGTCAGGGAGAACTTATATAGGAGCTAAAGTGACTCACTTGGGGTCAGGGAGTAATTATTAGGGACTAGGGTAACTCATTTGGGGTCAGGGAGTACTTAAATGGGACTAGGGTAACTCACTTGGGGTCAGGGATTACTTATAAACGGGCTAGGGTACTCACTTGGGGTCAGGGAGTACTTATATGGGACTAGGGTAACTCACTTGGGGTCAGGGAGTATATCTATAGGAGCTAAAGTAACTCACTTGGGGTCAGGGAGTACTTATATGGGACTAGGGTAACTCACTTGGGGTCAGGGAGTACTTATATAGGGGGTAGGGTAACTCATTTGGGGTCAGGGAGTACTTATATGGGACTAGGGTACATCACTTGGGGTCAGGGAGTACTTATATAGGAGCTAAAGTGATTCACTTGGGGTCAGGGAGTACTTATATGGGATTAGGGTAACTCACTTGGGGTCAGGGAGTACTTATAAAGGGGCTAGGGTAACTCAATTTGGGGTCAGGGAGTACTTATATAGGACTAGGTTTCCATACTTGGGGTCAGGGAGTACTTTAATGGGACCAGGGTAACTCACTTGGGGACATGGAGTACTTATAAATGGGCTAGGGTAACTCACTTGGGGTGAGGGAGTACTTATGAAGGCGCTAGGTAACTCATTTGGGGTCAGGGAGTACTTATATGGGACTAGGGTAACTCATTTAGGGCAGGGATTACTTATTTGGGACTAGGGTAACTCACTTGGGGTCAGGGAGTACTTATGTAGGGGGTAGGGTAACTCATTTGGGGTCAGGGAGTACTTATATGGGACTAGGGTACATCACTTGGGGTCAGGGAGTACTTATATAGGAGCTAAAGTGATTCACATGGGGTCAGGGAGTACTTATATGGGACTAGAGTAACTCACTTGGGGTCAGGGAGTACTTATAAAGGGGCTAGGGTTACTCATTTGGGGTCAGGGAGTACTTATATGGGACTAGGGTAACTCACTTGGGGAAAGGGAGTACTTATAAAGGGGCTAGGGTAACTCACTTGTGGTCAGGGAGTACTTATATAGGATCTAAAGTGACTCACTTGGGGTCAGGGAGTATTTATATGGGACTAGGGTAACTCATTTGGGGTCAGGGAGTACTTAAATGGGACTAGGGTAACTCACTTGGAGTCAGCGATTACTTATAAAGGGGCTAAGGTAACTCACTTGGGGTCAGGGAGTACCTATATGGGACTAGGGTAACTCATTAGGGGTCAGGGAGTACTTATATGGGACTAGGGTAACTCATTTGGGGTCAGGGAGTACTTATATGGGACTAGGGTAACTCACTTGGGGAAAGGGAGTACTTATAAAGGGGCTAAGGTAACTCACTTGGGGTCAGGGAGTACCTATATGGGACTAGGGTAACTCATTAGGGGTCAGGGAGTACTTATATGGGACTAGGGTAACTCACTTGGGGTCAGGGAGTACTTATATGGGACTAGGGTAACTCACTTGGGGTCAGGGAGTACTTATGTAGGGGGTAGGGTAACTCATTTGGGGTCAGGGAGTACTTATATGGGACTAGGGTACATCACTTGGGGTCAGGGAGTACCTATATAGGAGCTAAAGTGATTCACATGGGGTCAGGGAGTACTTATATGGGACTAGAGTAACTCACTTGGGGTCAGGGAGTACTTATAAAGGGGCTAGGTTTACTCATTTGGGGTCAGGGAGTACTTATATGGGACTAGGGTAACTCACTTGGGGAAAGGGAGTACTTATAAAGGGGCTAGGGTAACTCACTTGTGGTCAGGGAGTACTTATATAGGATCTAAAGTGACTCACTTGGGGTCAGGGAGTACTTATATGGGACTAGGTAACTCATTTGGGGTCAGGGAGTACTTAAATGGGACTAGGGTAACTCACTTGGAGTCAGCGATTACTTATAAAGGGGCTAAGGTAACTCACTTGGGGTCAGGGAGTACCTATATGGGACTAGGGTAACTCATTAGGGGTCAGGGAGTACTTATATGGGACTAGGGTAACTCATTTGGGGTCAGGGAGTACTTATATGGGACTAGGGTAACTCACTTGGGGTCAGGGAGTACTTATATGGGACTTGGGTAACTCACTTGGGTTCAGGGAGTACTTATATGGGACTAGGGTAACTCGCTTTAGGTCAGGGAGTACTTATATAATACTATTGTAACTCACTTGGGGTCAGGGAGTACTTATATGGAACCAGGGTAACCCACTTGGGGTCAGGGAGTATTTATAAAGGGGCTAGGGTAACTCACTTGGAGTCAGGGAGTACTTATATGCGACTAGGGTAACTCACTTGGAGTCAGGGTGTACTTATATGATACTAGGGTAACTCACTTGGGGTCAGGGAGTACTTATATGCTACTGGGGTAACTCACTTAGGGTCACGGAGTACTTATATGGAACTAGGGTAACTAACTTGGGGTCAGGGAGTAAATCTATAGGAGCTAAAGTAACTCACTTGGGGTCAGGGTGTACTTATATGATACTAGGGTAACTCACATGGGGTCAGGGAGTACTTATATGCTACTGGGGTAACTCACTTAGGGTCACGGAGTGCTTATATGGAACTAGGGTAACTCACTTGGGGTCAGGGAGTACATCTATAGGAGCTAAAGTAACTCACTTGGGGTCAGGGAGTACTTCTATGGGACTAGGGTAACTCATTTGGTATCAGGGAGTACTTATTTGGGACTAGGGTAACTCACTTGGGGTCAGGGAGTACTTATATGAGACTAGGGTAACTCACTTGGGGTCAGGGAGTACTTATATGGGACTAGGGTACATCACTTGGGGTCAGGGAGTACTTATATAGGAGCTAAAGTGATTCACTTGGGGTCAGGGAGTACTTATATGGGATTAGGGTAACTCACTTGGGGTCAGGGAGTACTTATAAAGGGGCTAGGGTAACTCAATTTGGGGTCAGGGAGTACTTATATAGGACTAGGTTTCCATACTTGGGGTCAGGGAGTACTTTAATGGGACCAGGGTAACTCACTTGGGGACATGGAGTACTTATAAATGGGCTAGGGTAACTCACTTGGGGTGAGGGAGTACTTATGAAGGCGCTAGGTAACTCATTTGGGGTCAGGGAGTACTTATATGGGACTAGGGTAACTCATTTAGGGCAGGGATTACTTATTTGGGACTAGGGTAACTCACTTGGGGTCAGGGAGTACTTATGTAGGGGGTAGGGTAACTCATTTGGGGTCAGGGAGTACTTATATGGGACTAGGGTACATCACTTGGGGTCAGGGAGTACTTATATAGGAGCTAAAGTGATTCACATGGGGTCAGGGAGTACTTATATGGGACTAGAGTAACTCACTTTGGGTCAGGGAGTACTTATAAAGGGGCTAGGGTTACTCATTTGGGGTCAGGGAGTACTTATATGGGACTAGGGTAACTCACTTGGGGAAAGGGAGTACTTATAAAGGGGCTAGGGTAACTCACTTGTGGTCAGGGAGTACTTATATAGGATCTAAAGTGACTCACTTGGGGTCAGGGAGTATTTATATGGGACTAGGGTAACTCATTTGGGGTCAGGGAGTACTTAAATGGGACTAGGGTAACTCACTTGGAGTCAGCGATTATTTATAAAGGGGCTAAGGTAACTCACTTGGGGTCAGGGAGTACCTATATGGGACTAGGGTAACTCATTAGGGGTCAGGGAGTACTTATATGGGACTAGGGTAACTCATTTGGGGTCAGGGAGTACTTATATGGGACTAGGGTAACTCACTTGGGGTGAGGGAGTACTTATGAAGGCGCTAGGTAACTCATTTGGGGTCAGGGAGTACTTATATGGGACTAGGGTAACTCATTTAGGGCAGGGATTACTTATTTGGGACTAGGGTAACTCACTTGGGGTCAGGGAGTACTTATGTAGGGGGTAGGGTAACTCATTTGGGGTCAGGGAGTACTTATATGGGACTAGGGTACATCACTTGGGGTCAGGGAGTACTTATATAGGAGCTAAAGTGATTCACATGGGGTCAGGGAGTACTTATATGGGACTAGAGTAACTCACTTTGGGTCAGGGAGTACTTATAAAGGGGCTAGGGTTACTCATTTGGGGTCAGGGAGTACTTATATGGGACTAGGGTAACTCACTTGGGGAAAGGGAGTACTTATAAAGGGGCTAGGGTAACTCACTTGTGGTCAGGGAGTACTTATATAGGATCTAAAGTGACTCACTTGGGGTCAGGGAGTATTTATATGGGACTAGGGTAACTCATTTGGGGTCAGGGAGTACTTAAATGGGACTAGGGTAACTCACTTGGAGTCAGCGATTATTTATAAAGGGGCTAAGGTAACTCACTTGGGGTCAGGGAGTACCTATATGGGACTAGGGTAACTCATTAGGGGTCAGGGAGTACTTATATGGGACTAGGGTAACTCATTTGGGGTCAGGGAGTACTTATATGGGACTAGGGTAACTCACTTGGGGAAAGGGAGTACTTATAAAGGGGCTAAGGTAACTCACTTGGGGTCAGGGAGTACCTATATGGGACTAGGGTAACTCATTAGGGGTCAGGGAGTACTTATATGGGACTAGGGTAACTCACTTGGGGTCAGGGAGTACTTATATGGGACTAGGGTAACTCACTTGGGGTCAGGGAGTACTTATGTAGGGGGTAGAGTAACTCATTTGGGGTCAGGGAGTACTTATATGGGACTAGGGTACATCACTTGGGGTCAGGGAGTACCTATATAGGAGCTAAAGTGATTCACATGGGGTCAGGGAGTACTTATATGGGACTAGAGTAACTCACTTGGGGTCAGGGAGTACTTATAAAGGGGCTAGGTTTACTCATTTGGGGTCAGGGAGTACTTATATGGGACTAGGGTAACTCACTTGGGGAAAGGGAGTACTTATAAAGGGGCTAGGGTAACTCACTTGTGGTCAGGGAGTACTTATATAGGATCTAAAGTGACTCACTTGGGGTCAGGGAGTACTTATATGGGACTAGGGTAACTCATTTGGGGTCAGGGAGTACTTAAATGGGACTAGGGTAACTCACTTGGAGTCAGCGATTACTTATAAAGGGGCTAAGGTAACTCACTTGGGGTCAGGGAGTACCTATATGGGACTAGGGTAACTCATTAGGGGTCAGGGAGTACTTATATGGGACTAGGGTAACTCATTTGGGGTCAGGGAGTACTTATATGGGACTAGGGTAACTCACTTGGGGTCAGGGAGTACTTATATGGGACTTGGGTAACTCACTTGGGTTCAGGGAGTACTTATATGGGACTAAGGTAACTCGCTTTAGGTCAGGGAGTACTTATATAATACTATTGTAACTCACTTGGGGTCAGGGAGTACTTATATGGAACCAGGGTAACCCACTTGGGGTCAGGGAGTATTTATAAAGGGGCTAGGGTAACTCACTTGGAGTCAGGGAGTACTTATATGCGACTAGGGTAACTCACTTGGAGTCAGGGTGTACTTATATGATACTAGGGTAACTCACTTGGGGTCAGGGAGTACTTATATGCTACTGGGGTAACTCACTTAGGGTCACGGAGTACTTATATGGAACTAGGGTAACTAACTTGGGGTCAGGGAGTAAATCTATAGGAGCTAAAGTAACTCACTTGGGGTCAGGGTGTACTTATATGATACTAGGGTAACTCACATGGGGTCAGGGAGTACTTATATGCTACTGGGGTAACTCACTTAGGGTCACGGAGTGCTTATATGGAACTAGGGTAACTCACTTGGGGTCAGGGAGTACATCTATAGGAGCTAAAGTAACTCACTTGGGGTCAGGGAGTACTTCTATGGGACTAGGGTAACTCATTTGGTATCAGGGAGTACTTATTTGGGACTAGGGTAACTCACTTGGGGTCAGGGAGTACTTATATGAGACTAGGGTAACTCACTTGGGGTCAGGGAGTACTTATAAAGGGGCTACGGTAACTCATTTGGGGTCAGGTAGTACTTATATGGGCCTAGGGTAACTCACTTAGGGTCAGGGAGTACTTATATGGGACTAGGGTAACTCACTTGGGGTCAGGGTGTACTTCTATAGGAGGTAAAGTAACTCACTTGGGGTCAGGGAGTACTTATATGGGACTAGGGTAACTCATTTAGAGCAGGGAGTACTTATTTGGGACTAGGGTAACTCACTTTGGGAAAGGGAGTACTTATAAAGGGGCTAGGGTAACTCACTTGTGGTCAGGGAGTACTTATATAGGATCTAAAGTGACTCACTTGGGGTCAGGGAGTACTTATATGGGACTAGGGTAACTCATTTGGGGTCAGGGAGTACTTAAATGGGACTAGGGTAACTCACTTGGAGTCAGCGATTACTTATAAAGGGGCTAAGGTAACTCACTTGGGGTCAGGGAGTACCTATATGGGACTAGGGTAACTCATTAGGGGTCAGGGAGTACTTATATGGGACTAGGGTAACTCATTTGGGGTCAGGGAGTACTTATATGGGACTAGGGTAACTCACTTGGGGTCAGGGAGTACTTATATGGGACTTGGGTAACTCACTTGGGTTCAGGGAGTACTTATATGGGACTAGGGTAACTCGCTTTAGGTCAGGGAGTTCTTATATGGGACTACGGTAACTCACTTGGGGTCAGGGAGTACTTATATAGGGGGTAGGGTAACTCATTTAGGGCAGGGAGTACTTATTTGGGACTAGGGTAACTCACATGGGGTCAGGGAGTACTTATATGCGACTAGGGTAACTCACTTGGAGTCAGGGTGTACTTATATGATACTAGGGTAACTCACTTGGGGTCAGGGAGTACTTATATGCTACTGGGGTAACTCACTTAGGGTCACGGAGTACTTATATGGAACTAGGGTAACTAACTTGGGGTCAGGGAGTAAATCTATAGGAGCTAAAGTAACTCACTTGGGGTCAGGGTGTACTTATATGATACTAGGGTAACTCACATGGGGTCAGGGAGTACTTATATGCTACTGGGGTAACTCACTTAGGGTCACGGAGTGCTTATATGGAACTAGGGTAACTCACTTGGGGTCAGGGAGTACATCTATAGGAGCTAAAGTAACTCACTTGGGGTCAGGGAGTACTTCTATGGGACTAGGGTAACTCATTTGGTATCAGGGAGTACTTATTTGGGACTAGGGTAACTCACTTGGGGTCAGGGAGTACTTATATGAGACTAGGGTAACTCACTTGGGGTCAGGGAGTACTTATAAAGGGGCTACGGTAACTCATTTGGGGTCAGGTAGTACTTATATGGGCCTAGGGTAACTCACTTAGGGTCAGGGAGTACTTATATGGGACTAGGGTAACTCACTTGGGGTCAGGGTGTACTTCTATAGGAGGTAAAGTAACTCACTTGGGGTCAGGGAGTACTTATATGGGACTAGGGTAACTCATTTAGAGCAGGGAGTACTTATTTGGGACTAGGGTAACTCACTTGGGGTCAGGGAGTTCTTATATGGGACTACGGTAACTCACTTGGGGTCAGGGAGTACTTATATAGGGGGTAGGGTAACTCATTTAGGGCAGGGAGTACTTATTTGGGACTAGGGTAACTCACATGGGGTCAGGGAGTACTTATATGGGACTAGGGTAACTCACTTGTGGTCAGGTATTACTTATATAGGGGGTAGGGTAACTCATTTGGGGTTAGGGAGTACTTATATGGGACTAGGGTAACTCACTTGGGTCAGGGAGTACTTATAAAAGCGCTAGGGTAACTCACTTGGGGTAGGGAGTACTTATATGGGACTAGGGTAACTCACTTGGTTTCAGGGAGTACTTATATGGTCTAGGGTAACTCACTTGGTGGTCAGGGGGTACATATATGGAACCAGGGTAACCCACTTGGGGTCAGGGAGTACTTATAAAGGGGCTAGGGTAACTCAATTTGAGGTCAGGGAGTACTTATATAGGACTAGGGTACCATACTTGGGGTCAGGGAGTACTTATAAAGGGGCTAGGGCAACTCACTTGGGGTCAGGGAGTACTTATATGCGACTGGGTAACTCACTTAGGGTAACGGAGTACTTATATGGGACTAGGGTAACACAGTTGGGGTCAGGGTGTACTTATATAGGGGCTAGGGTAACTCACTTGGGATCAGGGAGTACTTATATGGGACTAGGGTAACTCACTTGGGGTCAGGGAGTACTTATATAGGAGCGAAAGTAACTCACTTGGGGTCAGGGAGTACTTATATGGGACTAGGGTAACTCATTTGGGGTCAGGGAGAACTTATATAGGAGCTAAAGTGACTCACTTGGGGTCAGGGAGTAATTATTTGGGACTAGGGTAATTCATTTGGGGTCAGGGAGTACTTAAATGGGAATAGGGTAACTCACTTGGGGTCAGGGATTACTTATAAACGGGCTAGGGTACTCACTTGGGGTCAGGGAGTACTTATATGGGACTTGGGTAACTCAATTGGGTTCAGGGAGTACTTATATGGGACTAGGGTAACTCGCTTTAGGTCAGGGAGTACTTATATAATACTAGGGTAACCCACTTGGGGTCAGGGAGTACTTATATGGAACCAGGGTAACCCACTTGGGGTCAGGGAGTATTTATAAAGGGGCTAGGGTAACTCATTTGGGGTCAGGGAGTACTTATATGGGCCTAGGGTAACTCACTTAGGGTCACGGAGTACTTATTGGAATTAGGGTAACTCACTTGGGGTCAGGGAGTACTTATATGGGACTAGGTTACATCACTTGGGGTCAGGGAGTACTTATATAGGAGCTAAAGTGATTCACATGGGGTCAGGGAGTACTTATATGGGACTAGAGTAACTCACTTGGGGTCAGGGAGTACTTATAAAGGGGCTAGGGTTACTCATTTGGGGTCAGGGAGTACTTATATGGGACTAGGGTATCTCACTTGGGGAAAGGGAGTACTTATAAAGGGGCTAGGGTAACTCACTTGTGGTCAGGGAGTACTTATATAGGATCTAAAGTGACTCACTTGGGGTCAGGGAGTACTTATATGGGACTAGGGTAACTCATTTGGGGTCAGCGAGTACTTAAATGGGACTAGGGTAACTCACTTGGGGTCAGCGATTACTTATAAAGGGGCTAAGGTAACTCTCTTGGGGTCAGGGAGTACTTATATGGGACTAGGGTAACTCATTTGGGGTCAGGGAGTACTTATATGGGACTAGGGTAACTCATTTGGGGTCAGGGAGAACTTATATAGGAGCTAAAGTGACTCACTTGGGGTCAGGGAGTAATTATTTGGGACTAGGGTAACTCATTTGGGGTCAGGGAGTACTTAAATGGGACTAGGGTAACTCACTTGGGGTCAGGGATTACTTATAAACGGGCTAGGGTACTCACTTGGGGTCAGGGAGTACTTATATGGGACTTGGGTAACTCACTTGGGTTCAGGGAGTACTTATATGGGACTAGGGTAACTCATTTGGGGTCAGGGAGAACTTATATAGGAGCTAAAGTGACTCACTTGGGGTCAGGGAGTAATTATTAGGGACTAGGGTAACTCATTTGGGGTCAGGGAGTACTTAAATGGGACTAGGGTAACTCACTTGGGGTCAGGGATTACTTATAAACGGGCTAGGGTACTCACTTGGGGTCAGGGAGTACTTATATGGGACTTGGGTAACTCACTTGGGTTCAGGGAGTACTTATATGGGACTAGGGTAACTTGCTTTAGGTCAGGGAGTACTTATATAATACTAGGGTAACTCACTTGGGGTCAGGGAGTACTTATATGGAACCAGGGTAACCCACTTGGGGTCAGGGAGTATTTATAAAGGGGCTAGGGTAACTCATTTGGGGTCAGGGAGTACTTATATGGGCCTAGGGTAACACACTTAGGGTCACGGAGTACTTATATGGAATTAGGGTAACTCATTTGGGGTCAGGGAGTACTTATATGGGACTAGGGTAACTCATTTAGGGCAGGGAGTACTTATATAGGGGCTAGAGTTACTCATTTGGGGTCAGGGAGTACTTATATGGGACTAGGGTAACTCACTTGGGGAAAGGGAGTACTTATAAAGGGGCTAGGGTAACTCACTTGTGGTCAGGGAGTACTTATATAGGATCTAAAGTGACTCACTTGGGGTCAGGGAGTACTTATATGCGACTAGGGTAACTCACTGGGGTCAGGGTGTACTTATATGATACTAGGGTAACTCACTTGGGGTCAGGGAGTACTTATATGCTACTGGGGTAACTCACTTAGGGTCACGGAGTACTTATATGGAACTAGGGTAACTCACTTGGGGTCAGGGAGTATATCTATAGGAGCTAAAGTAACTCACTTGGGGTCAGGGAGTACTTATATGGGACTAGGGTAACTCACTTGGGGTCAGGGAGTACTTATATAGGGGGTAGGGTAACTCATTTGGGGTCAGGGAGTACTTATATAGGAGCTAAAGTGATTCACTTGGGGTCAGGGAGTACTTATATGGGACTAGGGTAACTCACTTGGGGTCAGGGAGTACTTATAAAGGGGCTAGGGTAACTCAATTTGGGTTCAGGGAGTACTTATGTAAGACTAGGTTTCCATACTTGGGGTCAGGGAGTACTTTAATGGGACCAGGGTAACTCACTTGGGGACATGGAGTACTTATAAATGGGCTATGGTAACTCACTTGGGGTGAGGGAGTACTTATAAAGGCGCTAGGTAACTCATTTGGGGTCAGGGAGTACTTATATAGGACTAGGGTAACTCACTTGGGGAAAGGGAGTACTTATAAAGGGGCTAGGGTAACTCACTTGTGGTCAGGGAGTACTTATATAGGATCTAAAGTGACTCACTTGGGGTCAGGGAGTACTTATATGGGACTAGGGTAACTCATTTGGGGTCAGGGAGTACTTAAATGGGACTAGGGTAACTCACTTGGAGTCAGCGATTACTTATAAAGGGGCTAAGGTAACTCACTTGGGGTCAGGGAGTACTTATATGGGACTAGGGTAACTCATTTGGGGTCAGGGAGTACTTATATGGGACTAGGGTAACTCATTTGGGGTCAGGGAGTACTTATATGGGACTAGGGTAACTCACTTGGGGTCAGGGAGTACTTATATGGGACTTGGGTAACTCACTTGGGTTCAGGGAGTACTTATATGGGACTAGGGTAACTCGCTTTAGGTCAGGGAGTACTTATATAATACTATTGTAACTCACTTGGGGTCAGGGAGTACTTATATGGAACCAGGGTAACCCACTTGGGGTCAGGGAGTATTTATAAAGGGGCTAGGGTAACGCACTTGGGGTCAGGGAGTACTTATATGCGACTAGGGTAACTCACTTGGAGTCAGGGTGTACTTATATGATACTAGGGTAACTCACTTGGGGTCAGGGAGTACTTATATGCTACTGGGGTAACTCACTTAGGGTCACGGAGTACTTATATGGAACTAGGGTAACTAACTTGGGGTCAGGGAGTACATCTATAGTAGCTAAAGTAACTCACTTGGGGTCAGGGTGTACTTATATGATACTAGGGTAACTCACTTGGGGTCAGGGAGTACTTATATGCTACTGGGGTAACTCACTTAGGGTCACGGAGTGCTTATATGGAACTAGGGTAACTCACTTGGGGTCAGGGAGTACATCTATAGGAGCTAAAGTAACTCACTTGGGGTCATGGGTACTTCTATGGGACTAGGGTAACTCATTTGGTGTCAGGGAGTACTTATTTGGGACTAGGGTAACTCACTTGGGGTCAGGGAGTACTTATATGAGACTAGGGTAACTCACTTGGGGTCAGGGAGTACTTATAAAGGGGCTACGGTAACTCATTTGGGATCAGGTAGTACTTATATGGGCCTAGGGTAACTCACTTAGGGTCAGGGAGTACTTATATGGGACTAGGGTAACTCACTTGGGGTCAGGGTGTACTTCTATAGGAGGTAAAGTAACTCACTTGGGGTCAGGGAGTACTTATATGGGACTAGGGTAACTCATTTAGAGCAGGGAGTACTTATTTGGGACTAGGGTAACTCACTTGGGGTCAGGGAGTACTTATATGGGACTACGGTAACTCACTTGGGGTCAGGCAGTACTTATATTGGACTAGGGTAACTCACTTGGGGTCAGGGAGTACTTATAAAAGGGCTAAGGTAACTCACTTGGGGTAGGGAGTACTTATATGGGACTAGGGTAACTCACTTGGGTTCAGGGAGTACTTATATGGTACTAGGGTAACTTACTTGGTGTCAGGGAGTACTTCTATAGGAGCTAAAGTAACTCACTTGGGGTCAGGGAGTACTTATATGGGACTAGGGTAACTCATTTAGGGCAGGGAGTACTTATATGGGACTAGGGTAACTCACTTGGGGTCAGGGAGTACTTATATGGGACTAGGGTAACTCACTTGGGGTCAGGTAGTACTTATATAGGGGGTAGGGTAACTCATTTGGGGTTAGGGAGTACTTATATGGGACTAGGGTAACTCACTTGGGGTCAGGGGGTACATATATGGAACCAGGGTATCCCACTTGGGGTCAGGGAGTACTTATAGAGGGGCTAGGGTAACTCAATTTGGGGTCAGGGAGTACTTATATAGGACTAGGGTATCATACTTGGGGTCAGGAGTACTTATAAAGGGGCTAGGGTAACTCACTAGGGGTCAGGGAGTACTTATATGGGACTAGGGTAACTCACTAAGGGGTCAGGGAGTACTTATATAGGGGCTAAAGTAACTCACTTGGGGTCAGGGAGTTCTTCTATGGGACTAGGGTAACTCATTTGGGGTCAGGGAGTACTTATTTGGGACTAGGGTAACTCACTTGGGGTCAGGGAGTACTTATATGGGACTAGGGTAACTCACTTGGGGTCATGGAGTACTTATATAGGGGGTAGGGTAACTCATTTGGGGTCAGAGAGTACTTATATGGGACTAGGGTACATCACTTGGTGTCAGGGAGTACTTATATAGGAGCTAAAGTGATTCACTTGGGGTCAGGGAGTACTTATATGGGACTAGGGTAACTCACTTGGGGTCAGGGAGTACTAATAAAGGGGCTAGGGTAACTCACTTGTGGTCAGGGAGTACTTATATAGGATCTAAAGTGACTCACTTGGGGTCAGGGAGTACTTATATGGGACTAGGGTAACTCATTTGGGGTCAGGGAGTACTTAAATGGGACTAGGGTAACTCACTTGTGGTCAGCGATTACTTATAAAGGGGCTAAGGTAACTCACTTGGGGTCAGGGAGTACTTATATGGGACTAGGGTAACTCATTTGGGGTCAGGGAGTACTTATATGGGACTAGGGTAACTCATTTGGGGTCAGGGAGTACTTATATGGGACTAGGGTAACTCACTTGGGGTCAGGGATTACTTATAAAGCGGCTAGGGTAACTCACTTGAGGTCAGGGAGTACTTATATGGGACTTGGGTAACTCACTTGAGTTCAGGGAGTACTTATTTGGGACTAGGGTAACTCGCTTTAGGTCAGGGAGTACTTATATAATATTATTGTAACTCACTTGGGGTCAGGGAGTACTTATATGGAACCAGGGTAACCCACTTGGGGTCAGGGAGTATTTATAAAGGGGCTAGGGTAACTCACTTGGGGTCAGGGAGTACTTATATGCGACTAGGGTAACTCACTTGGGGTCAGGGTGTACTTATATGATACTAGGGTAACTCACTTGGGGTCAGGGAGTACTTTTATGCTACTGGGATAACTCATTTAAGGTCACGGAGTACTTATATGGAATTAGGGTAACTCACTTGGGGTCAGGGAGTACATCTATAGGAGCTAAAGTAACTCACTTGGGGTCAGGGTGTACTTATATGATACTAGGGTAACTCACTTGGGGTTAGGGAGTACTTATATGCTACTGGGGTAACTCACTTAGGGTCACGGAGTACTTATATGGAACTAGGGTAACTCACTTGGGGTCAGGGAGTACATCTATAGGAGCTAAAGTAACTCACTTGGGGTCAGGGAGTACTTCTATGGGACTAGGGTAACTCATTTGGTGTCAGGGAGTACTTATTTGGGACTAGGGTAACAAACTTGGGGTCAGGGAGTACTTATATGAGACTAGGGTAACACGCTTTAGGTCAGGAAGTACTTATAAAGGGGCTAGGGTAACTCACTTGGGGTCAGGGAGTACTTATATAGGACTTGGGTAACTCACTTGGGTTCAGGGAGTACTTTTATGGGCCTAGGGTAACTCACTTAGGGTCAGGGAGTACTTATATGGGACTAGGGTAACTCACTTGGGGTCAGGGTGTACTTCTATAGGAGGTAAAGTAACTCACTTGGGGTCAGGGAGTACTTATATGGGACTAGGGTAACTCATTTAGAGCAGGGAGTACTTATTTGGGACTAGGGTAACTCACTTGGGGTCAGGGAGTACTTATATGGGACTACGGTAACTCACTTGGGGTCAGGGAGTACTTATATAGGGGGTAGGGTAACTCATTTGGGGTCAGGCAGTACTTATATGGTACTAGGGTAACTTACTTGGTGTCAGGGAGTACTTCTATTGGAGCTAAAGTAACTCACTTGGGGTCAGGGAGTACTTATATGGGACTAGGGTAACTCATTTAGGGCAGGGAGTACTTATATGGGACTAGGGTAACTCACTTGGGGTCAGGGAGTACTTATATGGGACTAGGGTAACTCACTTGGGGTCAGGTAGTACTTATTTAGGGGGTAGGGTAACTCATTTGGGGTTAGGGAGTACTTATATGGGACTAGGGTAACTCACTTGGGGTCAGGGAGTACTTATATGGGACTAGGGTAACTCACTTGGGGTCATGGAGTACTTATATAGGGGGTGGGGTAACTCATTTGGGGTCAGAGAGTACTTATATGGGACTAGGGTACATCACTTGGTGTCAGGGAGTACTTATATAGGAGCTAAAGTGATTCACTTGGGGTCAGGGAGTACTTATATGGGACTAGGGTAACTCACTTGGGGTCAGGGAGTACTAATAAAGGGGCTAGGGTAACTCACTTGGGGTCAGGGAGTAATTATATGGGACTTGGGTAACTCACTTGGGTTCAGGGAGTACTTATATGGGACTAGGGTAACTCGCTTTAGGTCAGGAATTACATATGTAATACTAGGGTAACTCAATGGGTGGTCAGGGAGTACTTATATGGAACCAGGGAAACCCACTTGGGGTTAGGGTGTACTTATAAAGGGGCTAGGGTAACTCATTTGGGGTCAGGGAGTACTTATATGGGCCTAGGGTAACTCACTTAGGGTCAGGGAGTACTTATATTGGACTAGGGTAACTCACTTGGGTTCAGGGAGTACTTATATGGGACTAGGGTAACTCATTTAGGGCTGGGAGTACTTATTTGGGACTAGGGTAATTCACTTGGGGTCAGGGAGTACTTATATAGGGGGTAGGGTAACTCATTTGGGGTTAGGGAGTACTTATATGGGACTAGGGTAACTCACTTGGGTTCAGGGAGTACTTATATGGGACTAGGGTAACTCATTTAGGGCAGGGAGTACTTATTTGGGACTAGGGTAATTCACTTGGGGTCAGGGAGTACTTATATAGGGGGTAGGGTAACTCATTTGGGGTTAGGGAGTACTTATATGGGACTAGGGTAACTCACTTGGGGTCAGGGAGTACTTATAAAAGGGCTGGGGTAACTCACTTGGGGTAGGGAGTACTTATATGGGACTAGGGTAACTCGATTTAGGTCAGGGAGTACTTATATGGTACTAGGGTAACTCACTTGGTGGTCAGGGGGTACATATATGGAACCAGGGTATTCCACTTGGGGTCAGGGAGTACTTATAGAGGGGCTAGGGTAACTCAATTTGGGTTCAGGGAGTACTTATATGGGACTAGGGTACATCATTTGGGGTCAGGGAGTACTTATATGGGACTAGGGTAACTCACTTGGGGTCAGGGAGTACTAATAAAGGGGCTAGGGTAACTCACTTGGGGTCAGGGAGTACTTATATGGGACTAGGGTAACTCACTTGGGGTCAGGGAGTACTTATATAGGGGCTAAAGTAACTCACTTGGGGTCAGGGAGTACTTCTATGGGACTAGGGTAACTCATTTGGTGTCAGGGAGTACTTATTTGGGACTAGGGTAACTCACTTGGGGTCAGGGAGTACTTATTTGGGACTAGGGTAACTCACTTGGGGTCAGGGAGTACTTATATGGGACTAGGGTAACTCACTTGGAGTCAGCGATTACTTATAAAGGGGCTAAGGTAACTCACTTGGGGTCAGGGAGTACTTATATGGGACTAGGGTAACTCACTTGGGGTCAGGGAGTACTTATAAAGGGGCTAGGGTAACTCAATTTGGGTTCAGGGAGTACTTATATAAGACTAGGTTTCCATACTTGGGGTCAGGGAGTACTTTAATGGGACCAGGGTAACTCACTTGGGGACATGGAGTACTTATAAATGGGCTATGGTAACTCACTTGGGGTGAGGGAGTACTTATAAAGGCGCTAGGTAACTCATTTGGGGTCAGGGAGTACTTATATAGGACTAGGGTAACTCACTTGGGGAAAGGGAGTACTTATAAAGGGGCTAGGGTAACTCACTTGTGGTCAGGGAGTACTTATATAGGATCTAAAGTGACTCACTTGGGGTCAGGGAGTACTTATATGGGACTAGGGTAACTCATTTGGGGTCAGGGAGTACTTAAATGGGACTAGGGTAACTCACTTGGAGTCAGCGATTACTTATAAAGGGGCTAAGGTAACTCACTTGGGGTCAGGGAGTACTTATATGGGACTAGGGTAACTCATTTGGGGTCAGGGAGTACTTATATGGGACTAGGGTAACTCATTTGGGGTCAGGGAGTACTTATATGGGACTAGGGTAACTCACTTGGGGTCAGGGAGTACTTATATGGGACTTGGGTAACTCACTTGGGTTCAGGGAGTACTTATATGGGACTAGGGTAACTCGCTTTAGGTCAGGGAGTACTTATATAATACTATTGTAACTCACTTGGGGTCAGGGAGTACTTATATGGAACCAGGGTAACCCACTTGGGGTCAGGGAGTATTTATAAAGGGGCTAGGGTAACGCACTTGGGGTCAGGGAGTACTTATATAGGATCTAAAGTGACTCACTTGGGGTCAGGGAGTACTTATATGGGACTAGGGTAACTCATTTGGGGTCAGGGAGTACTTAAATGGGACTAGGGTAACTCACTTGGAGTCAGCGATTACTTATAAAGGGGCTAAGGTAACTCACTTGGGGTCAGGGAGTACTTATATGGGACTAGGGTAACTCATTTGGGGTCAGGGAGTACTTATATGGGACTAGGGTAACTCATTTGGGGTCAGGGAGTACTTATATGGGACTAGGGTAACTCACTTGGGGTCAGGGAGTACTTATATGGGACTTGGGTAACTCACTTGGGTTCAGGGAGTACTTATATGGGACTAGGGTAACTCGCTTTAGGTCAGGGAGTACTTATATAATACTATTGTAACTCACTTGGGGTCAGGGAGTACTTATATGGAACCAGGGTAACCCACTTGGGGTCAGGGAGTATTTATAAAGGGGCTAGGGTAACGCACTTGGGGTCAGGGAGTACTTATATGCGACTAGGGTAACTCACTTGGAGTCAGGGTGTACTTATATGATACTAGGGTAACTCACTTGGGGTCAGGGAGTACTTATATGCTACTGGGGTAACTCACTTAGGGTCACGGAGTACTTATATGGAACTAGGGTAACTAACTTGGGGTCAGGGTGTACTTATATGATACTAGGGTAACTCACTTGGGGTCAGGGAGTACTTATATGCTACTGGGGTAACTCACTTAGGGTCACGGAGTGCTTATATGGAACTAGGGTAACTCACTTGGGGTCAGGGAGTACATCTATAGGAGCTAAAGTAACTCACTTGGGGTCAGGGAGTACTTCTATGGGACTAGGGTAACTCATTTGGTGTCAGGGAGTACTTATTTGGGACTAGGGTAACTCACTTGGGGTCAGGGAGTACTTATATGAGACTAGGGTAACTCACTTGGGGTCAGGGAGTACTTATAAAGGGGCTACGGTAACTCATTTGGGATCAGGTAGTACTTATATGGGCCTAGGGTAACTCACTTAGGGTCAGGGAGTACTTATATGGGACTAGGGTAACTCACTTGGGGTCAGGGTGTACTTCTATAGGAGGTAAAGTAACTCACTTGGGGTCAGGGAGTACTTATATGGGACTAGGGTAACTCATTTAGAGCAGGGAGTACTTATTTGGGACTAGGGTAACTCACTTGGGGTCAGGGAGTACTTATATGGGACTACGGTAACTCACTTGGGGTCAGGCAGTACTTATATTGGACTAGGGTAACTCACTTGGGGTCAGGGAGTACTTATAAAAGGGCTAAGGTAACTCACTTGGGGTAGGGAGTACTTATATGGGACTAGGGTAACTCACTTGGGTTCAGGGAGTACTTATATGGTACTAGGGTAACTTACTTGGTGTCAGGGAGTACTTCTATAGGAGCTAAAGTAACTCACTTGGGGTCAGGGAGTACTTATATGGGACTAGGGTAACTCATTTAGGGCAGGGAGTACTTATATGGGACTAGGGTAACTCACTTGGGGTCAGGGAGTACTTATATGGGACTAGGGTAACTCACTTGGGGTCAGGTAGTACTTATATAGGGGGTAGGGTAACTCATTTGGGGTTAGGGAGTACTTATATGGGACTAGGGTAACTCACTTGGGGTCAGGGGGTACATATATGGAACCAGGGTATCCCACTTGGGGTCAGGGAGTACTTATAGAGGGGCTAGGGTAACTCAATTTGGGGTCAGGGAGTACTTATATAGGACTAGGGTATCATACTTGGGGTCAGGAGTACTTATAAAGGGGCTAGGGTAACTCACTAGGGGTCAGGGAGTACTTATATGGGACTAGGGTAACTCACTAAGGGGTCAGGGAGTACTTATATAGGGGCTAAAGTAACTCACTTGGGGTCAGGGAGTTCTTCTATGGGACTAGGGTAACTCATTTGGGGTCAGGGAGTACTTATTTGGGACTAGGGTAACTCACTTGGGGTCAGGGAGTACTTATATGGGACTAGGGTAACTCACTTGGGGTCATGGAGTACTTATATAGGGGGTAGGGTAACTCATTTGGGGTCAGAGAGTACTTATATGGGACTAGGGTACATCACTTGGTGTCAGGGAGTACTTATATAGGAGCTAAAGTGATTCACTTGGGGTCAGGGAGTACTTATATGGGACTAGGGTAACTCACTTGGGGTCAGGGAGTACTAATAAAGGGGCTAGGGTAACTCACTTGTGGTCAGGGAGTACTTATATAGGATCTAAAGTGACTCACTTGGGGTCAGGGAGTACTTATATGGGACTAGGGTAACTCATTTGGGGTCAGGGAGTACTTAAATGGGACTAGGGTAACTCACTTGTGGTCAGCGATTACTTATAAAGGGGCTAAGGTAACTCACTTGGGGTCAGGGAGTACTTATATGGGACTAGGGTAACTCATTTGGGGTCAGGGAGTACTTATATGGGACTAGGGTAACTCATTTGGGGTCAGGGAGTACTTATATGGGACTAGGGTAACTCACTTGGGGTCAGGGATTACTTATAAAGCGGCTAGGGTAACTCACTTGGGGTCAGGGAGTACTTATATGGAACCAGGGTAACCCACTTGGGGTCAGGGAGTATTTATAAAGGGGCTAGGGTAACTCACTTGGGGTCAGGGAGTACTTATATGCGACTAGGGTAACTCACTTGGGGTCAGGGTGTACTTATATGATACTAGGGTAACTCATTGGGGTCAGGGAGTACTTTTATGCTACTGGGGTAACTCATTTAGGGTCACGGAGTACTTATATGGAATTAGGGTAACTCACTTGGGGTCAGGGAGTACATCTATAGGAGCTAAAGTAACTCACTTGGGGTCAGGGTGTACTTATATGATACTAGGGTAACTCACTTGGGGTTAGGGAGTACTTATATGCTACTGGGGTAACTCACTTAGGGTCACGGAGTACTTATATGGAACTAGGGTAACTCACTTGGGGTCAGGGAGTACATCTATAGGAGCTAAAGTAACTCACTTGGGGTCAGGGAGTACTTCTATGGGACTAGGGTAACTCATTTGGTGTCAGGGAGTACTTATTTGGGACTAGGGTAACAAACTTGGGGTCAGGGAGTACTTATATGAGACTAGGGTAACACGCTTTAGGTCAGGAAGTACTTATAAAGGGGCTAGGGTAACTCACTTGGGGTCAGGGAGTACTTATATAGGACTTGGGTAACTCACTTGGGTTCAGGGAGTACTTTTATGGGCCTAGGGTAACTCACTTAGGGTCAGGGAGTACTTATATGGGACTAGGGTAACTCATTTAGAGCAGGGAGTACTTATTTGGGACTAGGGTAACTCACTTGGGGTCAGGGAGTACTTATATGGGACTACGGTAACTCACTTGGGGTCAGGGAGTACTTATATAGGGGGTAGGGTAACTCATTTGGGGTCAGGCAGTACTTATATGGTACTAGGGTAACTTACTTGGTGTCAGGGAGTACTTCTATAGGAGCTAAAGTAACTCACTTGGGGTCAGGGAGTACTTATATGGGACTAGGGTAACTCATTTAGGGCAGGGAGTACTTATATGGGACTAGGGTAACTCACTTGGGGTCAGGGAGTACTTATATGGGACTAGGGTAACTCACTTGGGGTCAGGTAGTACTTATTTAGGGGGTAGGGTAACTCATTTGGGGTTAGGGAGTACTTATATGGGACTAGGGTAACTCACTTGGGGTCAGGGAGTACTTATATGGGACTAGGGTAACTCACTTGGGGTCAGGGAGTACTTATATGGGACTAGGGTAACTCGCTTTAGGTCAGGAATTACATATGTAATACTAGGGTAACTCAATGGGTGGTCAGGGAGTACTTATATGGAACCAGGGAAACCCACTTGGGGTTAGGGTGTACTTATAAAGGGGCTAGGGTAACTCATTTGGGGTCAGGGAGTACTTATATGGGCCTAGGGTAACTCACTTAGGGTCAGGGAGTACTTATATTGGACTAGGGTAACTCACTTGGGTTCAGGGAGTACTTATATGGGACTAGGGTAACTCATTTAGGGCTGGGAGTACTTATTTGGGACTAGGGTAATTCACTTGGGGTCAGGGAGTACTTATATAGGGGGTAGGGTAACTCATTTGGGGTTAGGGAGTACTTATATGGGACTAGGGTAACTCACTTGGGTTCAGGGAGTACTTATATGGGACTAGGGTAACTCATTTAGGGCAGGGAGTACTTATTTGGGACTAGGGTAATTCACTTGGGGTCAGGGAGTACTTATATAGGGGGTAGGGTAACTCATTTGGGGTTAGGGAGTACTTATATGGGACTAGGGTAACTCACTTGGGGTCAGGGAGTACTTATAAAAGGGCTGGGGTAACTCACTTGGGGTAGGGAGTACTTATATGGGACTAGGGTAACTCGATTTAGGTCAGGGAGTACTTATATGGTACTAGGGTAACTCACTTGGTGGTCAGGGGGTACATATATGGAACCAGGGTATTCCACTTGGGGTCAGGGAGTACTTATAGAGGGGCTAGGGTAACTCAATTTGGGGTCAGGGAGTACTTATATGGGACTAGGGTACATCATTTGGGGTCAGGGAGTACTTATATGGGACTAGGGTAACTCACTTGGGGTCAGGGAGTACTAATAAAGGGGCTAGGGTAACTCACTTGGGGTCAGGGAGTACTTATATAGGGGCTAAAGTAACTCACTTGGGGTCAGGGAGTACTTCTATGGGACTAGGTTAACTCATTTGGTGTCAGGGAGTACTTATTTGGGACTAGGGTAACTCACTTGGGGTCAGGGAGTACTTATATGGGACTAGGGTAACTCACTTGGGGTCATGGAGTACTTATATAGGGGGTAGGGTAACTCATTTGGGGTCAGGGAGTACTTATATAGGACTAGGGTACCATACTTGGGGTCAGGGAGTACTTATAAAGGGGCTAGGGCAACTCACTAGGGGTCAGGGAGTACTTATATGGGACTAGGGTAACTCACTTGGGGTCAGGGAGTACTTATATGGGACTAGGGTAACTCACTTGGGGTCATGGAGTACTTATATAGGGGGTAGGGTAACTCATTTGGGGTCAGGGAGTACTTATATGGGACTAGGGTACATCACTTGGGGTCAGGGAGTACTTATATAGGAGCTAAAGTGATTCACTTGGGGTCAGGGAGTACTTATATGGGACTAGGGTAACTCACTTGGGGTCAGGGAGTACTAATAAAGGGGCTAGGGTAACTCACTTGGGGTCAGGGTGTAATTATATGGGACTTGGGTAACTCACTTGGGTTCAGGGAGTACTTATATGGGACTGGGGTAACTCGCTTTAGGTCAGGAAGTACATATATAATACTAGGGTAACTCAATGGGTGGTCAGGGAGTGCTTATATGGAACCAGTGAAACCCACTTGGGGTCAGGGAGTACTTATATGGGACTAGGGTACCATACTTGGGGTCAGGGAGTACTTATAAAGGGGCTAGGGCAACTCACTAGGGGTCAGGGAGTACTTATATGGGACTAGGGTAACTCACTTGGGGTCAGGGAGTACTTATATAGGGGCTAAAGTAACTCACTTGGGGTCAGGGAGTACTTCTATGGGACTAGGTTAACTCATTTGGTGTCAGGGAGTACTTATTTGGGACTAGGGTAACTCACTTGGGGTCAGGGAGTACTTATATGGGACTAGGGTAACTCACTTGGGGTCATGGAGTACTTATATAGGGGGTAGGGTAACTCATTTGGGGTCAGGGAGTACTTACATGGGACTAGGGTACATCACTTGGGGTCAGGGAGTACTTATATGGGACTAGGGTAACTCACTTGGGGCCAGGGTGTAATTATATGGGACTTGGGTAACTCACTTGGGTTCAGGGAGTACTTATATGGGACTAGGGTAACTCGCTTTAGGTCAGGAAGTACATATATAATACTAGGGTAACTCAATGGGTGTTCAGGGAGTGCTTATATGGAACCAGGGAAACCCACTTGGGGTTAGGGTGTACTTATAAAGGGGCTAGGGTAACTCATTTGGGGTCAGGGAGTACTTATATGGGACTAGGGTAACTCACTTGGGGTCAGGGTGTACTTCTATAGGAGCTAAAGTAACTCACTTGGGGTCAGGGAGTACTTATATGGGACTAGGGTAACTCATTTAGGGCAGGGAGTACTTATTTAGGACTAGGGTAACTCACTTGGGTTCAGGGAGTAATTATATGGGACTAGGGTAACTCATTTAGGGCAGGGAGTAATTATTTGGGACTAGGGTAACTCACTTGGGTTCAGGGATTACTTATATGGGACTAGGGTAACTCACTTGGGGTCAGGCAGTACTTATATGGGACTAGGGTAACTCATTTAGGGCAGGGAGTACTTATAAAAGGGCTAGGGTAACTCAATTTGGGGTCAGGGAGTACTTATATAGGACTAGGGTACCATACTTGGGGTCAGGGAGTACTTATATGGGACTAGGGTACCATACTTGGGGTCAGGGAGTACTTATAAAGGGGCTAGGGCAACTCACTAGGGGTCAGGGAGTACTTATATGGGACTAGGGTACATCATTTGGGGTCAGGGAGTACTTATATGGGACTAGGGTAACTCACTTGGGGTCAGGGAGTACTAATAAAGGGGCTAGGGTAACTCACTTGGGGTCAGGGAGTACTTATATAGGGGCTAAAGTAACTCACTTGGGGTCAGGGAGTACTTCTATGGGACTAGGTTAACTCATTTGGTGTCAGGGAGTACTTATTTGGGACTAGGGTAACTCACTTGGGGTCAGGGAGTACTTATATGGGACTAGGGTAACTCACTTGGGGTCATGGAGTACTTATATAGGGGGTAGGGTAACTCATTTGGGGTCAGGGAGTACTTATATGGGACTAGGGTACATCACTTGGGGTCAGGGAGTACTTATATGGGACTAGGGTAACTCACTTGGGGTCAGGGAGTACTAATAAAGGGGCTAGGGTAACTCACTTGGGGTCAGGGTGTAATTATATGGGACTTGGGTAACTCACTTGGGTTCAGGGAGTACTTATATGGGACTAGGGTAACTCGCTTTAGGTCAGGAAGTACATATATAATACTAGGGTAACTCAATGGGTGGTCAGGGAGTGCTTATATGGAACCAGGGAAACCCACTTGGGGTTAGGGTGTACTTATAAAGGGGCTAGGGTAACTCATTTGGGGTCAGGGAGTACTTATATGGGACTAGGGTAACTCACTTGGGGTCAGGGTGTACTTCTATAGGAGCTAAAGTAACTCACTTGGGGTCAGGGAGTACTTATATGGGACTAGGGTAACTCATTTAGGGCAGGGAGTACTTATTTAGGACTAGGGTAACTCACTTGGGTTCAGGGAGTAATTATATGGGACTAGGGTAACTCATTTAGGGCAGGGAGTAATTATTTGGGACTAGGGTAACTCACTTGGGTTCAGGGAATACTTATATGGGACTAGGGTAACTCACTTGGGGTCAGGCAGTACTTATATGGGACTAGGGTAACTCATTTAGGGCAGGGAGTACTTATAAAAGGGCTAGGGTAACTCAATTTGGGGTCAGGGAGTACTTATATAGGACTAGGGTACCATACTTGGGGTCAGGGAGTACTTATATGCGACTAGGGTAACTCACTTAGGCTCACGGAGTACTTATATAGGACTAGGGTAACTCACTTGGGGTCAGGGAGTACTTCTATAGGACCTAAAGTAACTCAATTGGGGTCAGGGAGTACTTATATGGGACTAGGGTAACTCATTTAGGGCAGGGAGTACTTATTTGGGACTAGGGTAACTCACTTGGCGTCAGGGAGTACTTATATGGGACTAGGGTAACTCACTTGGGGTCAGGGAGTACTTATATAGGACTTGGGTAACTCACTTGGCTTCAGGGAGTACTTTTATGGGACTAGGGTAACTCGCTTTAGGTCAGGAAGTACTTATATGGTACTAGGGTAACTCACTTGGTGGTCAGGGAGTACTTATATGGAACCAGGGTAACCCACTTGGGGTCAGGGAGTACTTATAAAGGGGATACGGTAACTCATTTGGGGGACAGGTAGTACTTATATGGGCCTAGGGTAACTCACTTAGGGTCAGGGAGTACTTATATGGGACTAGGGTAACTCACTTGGGGTCAGGGTGTACTTCTATAGGAGGTAAAGTAACTCACTTGGGGTCAGGGAGTACTTATATGGGACTAGGGTAACTCATTTAGAGCAGGGAGTACTTATTTGGGACTAGGGTAACTCACTTGGGGTCAGGGAGTACTTATAAAAGGGCTAGGGTAACTCACTTGGGGTAGGGAGTACTTATATGGGACTAGGGTAAGTCACTTGGGTTCAGGGAGTACTTATATGGGACTAGGGTTACTCACTTGGGGTCAGGGAGTACTTATATGCGACTAGGGTAACTCACTTAGGCTCACGGAGTACTTATATAGGACTAGGGTAACTCACTTGGGGTCAGGGAGTACTTCTATAGGACCTAAAGTAACTCAATTGGGGTCAGGGAGTACTTATATGGGACTAGGGTAACTCATTTAGGGCAGGGAGTACTTATTTGGGACTAGGGTAACTCACTTGGCGTCAGGGAGTACTTATATGGGACTAGGGTAACTCACTTGGGGTCAGGGAGTACTTATATAGGACTTGGGTAACTCACTTGGCTTCAGGGAGTACTTTTATGGGACTAGGGTAACTCGCTTTAGGTCAGGAAGTACTTATATGGTACTAGGGTAACTCACTTGGTGGTCAGGGAGTACTTATATGGAACCAGGGTAACCCACTTGGGGTCAGGGAGTACTTATAAAGGGGCTACGGTAACTCATTTGGGGGACAGGTAGTACTTATATGGGCCTAGGGTAACTCACTTAGGGTCAGGGAGTACTTATATGGGACTAGGGTAACTCATTTAGAGCAGGGAGTACTTATTTGGGACTAGGGTAACTCACTTGGGGTCAGGGAGTACTTATATGGGGGGTAGGGTAACTCATTTGGGGTCAGGGAGTACTTATATGGGACTAGGGTACATCACTTGGGGTCAGGGAGTACTTATATAGGACTAGGGTACCATACTTGGGGTCAGGGAGTACTTATAAAGGGGCTAGGGCAACTCACTAGGGGTCAGGGAGTACTTATATGGGACTAGGGTAACTCACTTGGGGTCAGGGAGTACTTATATAGGGGCTAAAGTAACTCACTTGGGGTCAGGGAGTACTTCTATGGGACTAGGGTAACTCATTTGGTGTCAGGGAGTACTTATTTGGGACTAGGGTAACTCACTTGGGGTCAGGGAGTACTTATATGGGACTAGGGTAACTCACTTGGGGTCATGGAGTACTTATATAGGGGGTAGGGTAACTCATTTGGGGTCAGGGAGTACTTATATGGGACTAGGGTACATCACTTGGGGTCAGGGAGTACTTATATAGGAGCTAAAGTGATTCACTTGGGGTCAGGGAGTACTTATATGGGACTAGGGTAACTCACTTGGGGTCAGGGAGTACTAATAAAGGGGCTAGGGTAACTCACTTGGGGTCAGGGTGTAATTATATGGGACTTGGGTAACTCACTTGGGTTCAGGGAGTACTTATATGGGACTGGGGTAACTCGCTTTAGGTCAGGAAGTACATATATAATACTAGGGTAACTCAATGGGTGGTCAGGGAGTGCTTATATGGAACCAGTGAAACCCACTTGGGGTTAGGGTGTACTTATAAAGGGGCTAGGGTAACTCATTTGGGGTCAGGGAGTACTTATATGGGACTAGGGTAACTCACTTGGGGTCAGGGAGTACTTATAAAGGGGCTAGGGTAACTCAATTTGGGGTCAGGGAGTACTTATATAGGACTAGGTTTCCATACTTGGGGTCAGGGAGTACTTTAATGGGACCAGGGTAACTCACTTGGGGACATGGAGTACTTATAAATGGGCTAGGGTAACTCACTTGGGGTGAGGGAGTACTTATAAAGGCGCTAGGTAACTCATTTGGGGTCAGGGAGTACTTATATGGGACTAGGGTAACTCATTTAGGGCAGGGAGTACTTATTTGGGACTAGGGTAACTCACTTGGGGTCAGGGAGTACTTCTATGGGACTAGGGTAACTCATTTGGTGTCAGGGAGTACTTATTTGGGACTAGGGTAACTCACTTGGGGTCAGGGAGTACTTATATGGGACTAGGGTAACTAACTTGGGGTCAGGCAGTACTTATATGGGACTAGGGTAACTCATTTAGGGCAGGGAGTACTTATAAAAGGGCTAGGGTAACTCAATTTGGGGTCAGGGAGTACTTATATAGGACTAGGGTACCATACTTGGGGTCAGGGAGTACTTATAAAGTGGCTAGGGCAACTCACTTGGGGTCAGGGAGTACTTATAAAAGGGCTAGGGTAACTCACTTGGGGTAGGGAGTACTTATATGGGACTAGGGTAAGTCACTTGGGTTCAGAGAGTACTTATATGGGACTAGGGTTACTCACTTGGGGTCAGGGAGTACTTATATGCGACTAGGGTAACTCACTTAGGCTCACGGAGTACTTATATAGGACTAGGGTAACTCAGTTGGGGTCAGGGAGTACTTCTATAGGAGCTAAAGTAACTCAATTGGGGTCAGGGAGTACTTATATGGGACTAGGGTAACTCATTTAGGGCAGGGAGTACTTATTTGGGACTAGGGTAACTCACTTGGCGTCAGGGAGTACTTATATGGGACTAGGGTAACTCACTTGGGGTCAGGGAGTACTTATATAGGACTTGGGTAACTCACTTGGCTTCAGGGAGTACTTTTATGGGACTAGGGTAACTCGCTTTAGGTCAGGAAGTACTTATATGGTACTAGGGTAACTCACTTGGTGGTCAGGGAGTACTTATATGGAACCAGGGTAACCCACTTGGGGTCAGGGAGTACTTATAAAGGGGCTACGGTAACTCATTTGGGGGACAGGTAGTACTTATATGGGCCTAGGGTAACTCACTTAGGGTCAGGGAGTACTTATATGGGACTAGGGTAACTCACTTGGGGTCAGGGTGTACTTCTATAGGAGGTAAAGTAACTCACTTGGGGTCAGGGAGTACTTATATGGGACTAGGGTAACTCATTTAGAGCAGGGAGTACTTATTTGGGACTAGGGTAACTCACTTGGGGTCAGGGAGTACTTATATGGGGGGTAGGGTAACTCATTTGGGGTCAGGGAGTACTTATATGGGACTAGGGTACATCACTTGGGGTCAGGGAGTACTTATATAGGGGCTAAAGTAACTCACTTGGGGTCAGGGAGTACTTCTATGGGACTAGGGTAACTCATTTGGTGTCAGGGAGTACTTATTTGGGACTAGGGTAACTCACTTGGGGTCAGGGAGTACTTATATGGGACTAGGGTAACTCACTTGGGGTCATGGAGTACTTATATAGGGGGTAGGGTAACTCATTTGGGGTCAGGGAGTACTTATATGGGACTAGGGTACATCACTTGGGGTCAGGGAGTACTTATATAGGAGCTAAAGTGATTCACTTGGGGTCAGGGAGTACTTATATGGGACTAGGGTAACTCACTTGGGGTCAGGGAGTACTAATAAAGGGGCTAGGGTAACTCACTTGGGGTCAGGGTGTAATTATATGGGACTTGGGTAACTCACTTGGGTTCAGGGAGTACTTATATGGGACTGGGGTAACTCGCTTTAGGTCAGGAAGTACATATATAATACTAGGGTAACTCAATGGGTGGTCAGGGAGTGCTTATATGGAACCAGTGAAACCCACTTGGGGTTAGGGTGTACTTATAAAGGGGCTAGGGTAACTCATTTGGGGTCAGGGAGTACTTATATGGGACTAGGATAACTCACTTGGGGTCAGGGAGTACTTATAAAGGGGCTAGGGTAACTCAATTTGGGGTCAGGGAGTACTTATATAGGACTAGGTTTCCATACTTGGGGTCAGGGAGTACTTTAATGGGACCAGGGTAACTCACTTGGGGACATGGAGTACTTATAAATGGGCTAGGGTAACTCACTTGGGGTGAGGGAGTACTTATAAAGGCGCTAGGTAACTCATTTGGGGTCAGGGAGTACTTATATGGGACTAGGGTAACTCATTTAGGGCAGGGAGTACTTATTTGGGACTAGGGTAACTCACTTGGGGTCAGGGAGTACTTCTATAGGACTAGGGTAACTCATTTGGTGTCAGGGAGTACTTATTTGGGACTAGGGTAACTCACTTGGGGTCAGGGAGTACTTATATGGGACTAGGGTAACTCACTTGGGGTCATGGATTACTTATATAGGGGGTAGGGTAACTCATTTGGGGTCAGGGAGTACTTATATGGGACTAGGGTAACTCACTTGGGGTGAGGGAGTACTTATAAAGGCGCTAGTTAACTCATTTGGGGTCAGGGAGTACTTATATGGGACTAGGGTAACTCATTTAGGGCAGGGAGTACTTATTTGGGACTAGGGTAACTCACTTGGGGTCAGGGAGTACTTATATGGGACTAGGGTAACTCACTTGGGGTCAGGGAGTACTTATATAGGGGGTAGGGTAACTCATTTGGGGTCAGGGAGTACTTATATGGGACTAGGGTACATCACTTGGGGTCAGGGAGTACTTATATAGGAGCTAAAGTGATTCACATGGGGTCAGGGAGTACTTATATGGGACTAGAGTAACTCACTTGGGGTCAGGGAGTACTTATAAAGGGGCTAGGGTTACTCATTTGGGGTCAGGGAGTACTTATATAGGATCTAAAGTGACTCACTTGGGGTCAGGGAGTACTTATATGGGACTAGGGTAACTCATTTGGGGTCAGGGAGTACTTAAATGGGACTAGGGTAACTCACTTGGGGTCAGTGATTACTTATAAAGGGGCTAAGGTAACTCACTTGGGGTCAGGGAGTACTTATATGGGACTAGGGTAACTCATTTGGGGTCAGGGAGTACTTATATGGGACTAGGGTACATCACTTGGGGTCAGGGAGTACATATATAGGAGCTAAAGTGATTCACATGGGGTCAGGGAGTACTTATATGGGACTAGAGTAACTCACTTGGGGTCAGGGAGTACTTATAAAGGGGCTAGGGTTACTCATTTGGGGTCAGGGAGTACTTATATAGGATCTAAAGTGACTCACTTGGGGTTAGGGAGTACTTATATGGGACTAGGGTAACTCATTTGGGGTCAGGGAGTACTTAAATGGGACTAGGGTAACTCACTTGGGGTCAGCGATTACTTATAAAGGGGCTAAGGTAACTCACTTGGGGTCAGGGAGTACTTATATGGGACTAGGGTAACTCATTTGGGGTCAGGGAGTACTTATATGGGACTAGGGTAACTCATTTGAGGTCAGGGAGTACTTATATGGGACTAGGGTAACTCACTTGGGGTCAGGGATTACTTATAAAGCGGCTAGGGTAACTCACTTGGTGTCAGGGAGTACTTATATAGGAGCTAAAGTGATTCACTTGGGGTCAGGGAGTACTTATATGGGACTTGGGTAACTCACTTGGGTTCAGGGAGTACTTATATGGGACTAGGGTAACTCGCTTTAGGTCATGGAGTACTTATATAATACTAGGGTAACTCACTTGGGGTCAGGGAGTACTTATATGGAACCAGGGTAACCCACTTGGGGTCAGGGAGTATTTATAAAGGGGCTAGGGTAACTCACTTGGGGTCAGGGAGTACTTATATGCGACTAGGGTAACTCACTTGGGTTAGGGTGTACTTATATGATACTAGGGTAACTCACTTGGGGTCTGGGAGTACTTATATGCTACTGGGGTAACTCACTTAGGGTCACGGAGTACTTATATGGAACTAGGGTAACTCACTTGGGGTCAGGGAATACATCTATAGGAGCTAAAGTAACTCACTTGGGGTCAGGGAGTACTTCTATGGAACTAGGGTAACTCACTTGGGGTCAGGGAATACATCTATAGGAGCTAAAGTAACTCACTTGGGGTCAGGGAGTACTTCTATGGAACTAGGGTAACTCATTTGATGTCAGGGAGTACTTATTTGGGACTAGGGTAACTCACTTGGGGTCAGGGAGTACTTATTTGAGACTAGGGTAACTCACTTGGGGTCAGGGAGTACTTATAAAGGGGCTAGGGTAACTCATTTGGGGTCAGGGAGTACTTATATGGGACTAGGGTAACTCACTTGGGGTCAGGGTGTACTTCTATAGGAGCTAAAGTAACTCACTTGGGGTCAGGGAGTACTTATATGGGACTAGGGTAACTCATTTAGGGCAGGGAGTACTTATTTAGGACTAGGGTAACTCACTTGGGTTCAGTGAGTAATTATATGGGACTAGGGTAACTCATTTAGGGCAGGGAGTAATTGTTTGGGTCTAGGGTAACTCACTTGGGTTCAGGGATTACTTATATGGGACTAGGGTAACTCACTTAGGCTCAGGCAGTACTTATATGGGACTAGGGTAACTCATTTAGGGCAGGGAGTAATTATAAAGGGGCTAGGGTAACTCAATTTTGGGTCAGGGAGTACTTATATAGGACTAGGGTACCATACTTGGGGTCAGGGAGTACTTATAATAGGGCTAGGGTAACTCACTTGGGGTAGGGAGTACTTATATGGGACTAGGGTAACTCACTTGGGTTCAGGGAGTACTTATATGGGACTAGGGTAACTCATTTAGGGCAGGGAGTACTTATTTGGGACTAGGGTAACTCACTTGGCGTCAGGGAGTACTTATATGGGACTAGGGTAACTCACTTGGGGTCAGGGAGTACTTATATAGGACTTGGGTAACTCACTTGGGTTCAGGGAGTACTTTTATGGAACTAGGGTAACTCGCTTTAGGTCAGGAAGTACTTATATGGTACTAGGGTAACTCACTTGGTGGTCAGGGAGTACTTATATGGAACCAGGGTAACCCACTTGGGGTCAGGGAGTACTTATAAAGGGGCTACGGTAACTCATTTGGGGGACAGGTAGTACTTATATGGGCCTAGGGTAACTCACTTAGGGTCAGGGAGTACTTATATGGGACTAGGGTAACTTACTTGGGGTCAGGGTGTACTTCTATAGGAGGTAAAGTAACTCACTTGGGGTCAGGGAGTACTTATATGGGACTAGGGTAACTCATTTAGAGCAGGGAGTACTTATTTGGGACTAGGGTAACTCACTTGGAGTCAGGGAGTACTTATATGGGACTACGGTAACTCACTTGGGGTCAGGGAGTACTTATATAGGGGGTAGGGTAACTCATTTGGGGTCAGGCAGTACTTATATTGGACTAGGGTAACTCACTTGGGGTCAGGGAGTACTTATATGGGACTGGGGTAACTCGCTTTAGGTCAGGAAGTACATATATAATACTAGGGTAACTCAATGTGTGGTCAGGGAGTGCTTATATGGAACCAGTGAAACCCACTTGGGGTTAGGGTGTACTTATAAAGGGGCTAGGGTAACTCATTTGGGGTCAGGGAGTACTTATATGGGACTAGGGTAACTCACTTGGGGTCAGGGAGTACTTATAAAGGGGCTAGGGTAACTCAATTTGGGGTCAGGGAGTACTTATATAGGACTAGGTTTCCATACTTGGGGTCAGGGAGTACTTTAATGGGACCAGGGTAACTCACTTGGGGACATGGAGTACTTATAAATGGGCTAGGGTAACTCACTTGGGGTGAGGGAGTACTTATAAAGGCGCTAGGTAACTCATTTGGGGTCAGGGAGTACTTATATGGGACTAGGGTAACTCATTTAGGGCAGGGAGTACTTATTTGGGACTAGGGTAACTCACTTGGGGTCAGGGAGTACTTCTATAGGACTAGGGTAACTCATTTGGTGTCAGGGAGTACTTATTTGGGACTAGGGTAACTCACTTGGGGTCAGGGAGTACTTATATGGGACTAGGGTAACTCACTTGGGGTCATGGATTACTTATATAGGGGGTAGGGTAACTCATTTGGGGTCAGGGAGTACTTATATGGGACTAGGGTAACTCACTTGGGGTGAGGGAGTACTTATAAAGGCGCTAGTTAACTCATTTGGGGTCAGGGAGTACTTATATGGGACTAGGGTAACTCATTTAGGGCAGGGAGTACTTATTTGGGACTAGGGTAACTCACTTGGGGTCAGGGAGTACTTATATGGGACTAGGGTAACTCACTTGGGGTCAGGGAGTACTTATATAGGGGGTAGGGTAACTCATTTGGGGTCAGGGAGTACTTATATGGGACTAGGGTACATCACTTGGGGTCAGGGAGTACTTATATAGGAGCTAAAGTGATTCACATGGGGTCAGGGAGTACTTATATGGGACTAGAGTAACTCACTTGGGGTCAGGGAGTACTTATAAAGGGGCTAGGGTTACTCATTTGGGGTCAGGGAGTACTTATATAGGATCTAAAGTGACTCACTTGGGGTCAGGGAGTACTTATATGGGACTAGGGTAACTCATTTGGGGTCAGGGAGTACTTAAATGGGACTAGGGTAACTCACTTGGGGTCAGCGATTACTTATAAAGGGGCTAAGGTAACTCACTTGGGGTCAGGGAGTACTTATATGGGACTAGGGTAACTCATTTGGGGTCAGGGAGTACTTATATGGGACTAGGGTACATCACTTGGGGTCAGGGAGTACTTATATAGGAGCTAAAGTGATTCACATGGGGTCAGGGAGTACTTATATGGGACTAGAGTAACTCACTTGGGGTCAGGGAGTACTTATAAAGGGGCTAGGGTTACTCATTTGGGGTCAGGGAGTACTTATATAGGATCTAAAGTGACTCACTTGGGGTCAGGGAGTACTTATATGGGACTAGGGTAACTCATTTGGGGTCAGGGAGTACTTAAATGGGACTAGGGTAACTCACTTGGGGTCAGCGATTACTTATAAAGGGGCTAAGGTAACTCACTTGGGGTCAGGGAGTACTTATATGGGACTAGGGTAACTCACTTGGGGTCAGGGAGTACTTATAAAGGGGCTAGGGTAACTCAATTTGGGGTCAGGGAGTACTTATATAGGACTAGGTTTCCATACTTGGGGTCAGGGAGTACTTTAATGGGACCAGGGTAACTCACTTGGGGACATGGAGTACTTATAAATGGGCTAGGGTAACTCACTTGGGGTGAGGGAGTACTTATAAAGGCGCTAGGTAACTCATTTGGGGTCAGGGAGTACTTATATGGGACTAGGGTAACTCATTTAGGGCAGGGAGTACTTATTTGGGACTAGGGTAACTCACTTGGGGTCAGGGAGTACTTCTATAGGACTAGGGTAACTCATTTGGTGTCAGGGAGTACTTATTTGGGACTAGGGTAACTCACTTGGGGTCAGGGAGTACTTATATGGGACTAGGGTAACTCACTTGGGGTCATGGATTACTTATATAGGGGGTAGGGTAACTCATTTGGGGTCAGGGAGTACTTATATGGGACTAGGGTAACTCACTTGGGGTGAGGGAGTACTTATAAAGGCGCTAGTTAACTCATTTGGGGTCAGGGAGTACTTATATGGGACTAGGGTAACTCATTTAGGGCAGGGAGTACTTATTTGGGACTAGGGTAACTCACTTGGGGTCAGGGAGTACTTATATGGGACTAGGGTAACTCACTTGGGGTCAGGGAGTACTTATATAGGGGGTAGGGTAACTCATTTGGGGTCAGGGAGTACTTATATGGGACTAGGGTACATCACTTGGGGTCAGGGAGTACTTATATAGGAGCTAAAGTGATTCACATGGGGTCAGGGAGTACTTATATGGGACTAGAGTAACTCACTTGGGGTCAGGGAGTACTTATAAAGGGGCTAGGGTTACTCATTTGGGGTCAGGGAGTACTTATATAGGATCTAAAGTGACTCACTTGGGGTCAGGGAGTACTTATATGGGACTAGGGTAACTCATTTGGGGTCAGGGAGTACTTAAATGGGACTAGGGTAACTCACTTGGGGTCAGCGATTACTTATAAAGGGGCTAAGGTAACTCACTTGGGGTCAGGGAGTACTTATATGGGACTAGGGTAACTCATTTGGGGTCAGGGAGTACTTATATGGGACTAGGGTACATCACTTGGGGTCAGGGAGTACTTATATAGGAGCTAAAGTGATTCACATGGGGTCAGGGAGTACTTATATGGGACTAGAGTAACTCACTTGGGGTCAGGGAGTACTTATAAAGGGGCTAGGGTTACTCATTTGGGGTCAGGGAGTACTTATATAGGATCTAAAGTGACTCACTTGGGGTCAGGGAGTACTTATATGGGACTAGGGTAACTCATTTGGGGTCAGGGAGTACTTAAATGGGACTAGGGTAACTCACTTGGGGTCAGCGATTACTTATAAAGGGGCTAAGGTAACTCACTTGGGGTCAGGGAGTACTTATATGGGACTAGGGTAACTCATTTGGGGTCAGGGAGTACTTATATGGGACTAGGGTAACTCATTTGAGGTCAGGGAGTACTTATATGGGACTAGGGTAACTCACTTGGGGTCAGGGATTACTTATAAAGCGGCTAGGGTAACTCACTTGGTGTCAGGGAGTACTTATATAGGAGCTAAAGTGATTCACTTGGGGTCAGGGAGTACTTATATGGGACTTGGGTAACTCACTTGGGTTCAGGGAGTACTTATATGGGACTAGGGTAACTCGCTTTAGGTCATGGAGTACTTATATAATACTAGGGTAACTCACTTGGGGTCAGGGAGTACTTATATGGAACCAGGGTAACCCACTTGGGGTCAGGGAGTATTTATAAAGGGGCTAGGGTAACTCACTTGGGGTCAGGGAGTACTTATATGCGACTAGGGTAACTCACTTGGGTTAGGGTGTACTTATATGATACTAGGGTAACTCACTTGGGGTCTGGGAGTACTTATATGCTACTGGGGTAACTCACTTAGGGTCACGGAGTACTTATATGGAACTAGGGTAACTCACTTAGGGTCAGGGAATACATCTATAGGAGCTAAAGTAACTCACTTGGGGTCAGGGAGTACTTCTATGGAACTAGGGTAACTCACTTGGGGTCAGGGAATACATCTATAGGAGCTAAAGTAACTCACTTGGGGTCAGGGAGTACTTCTATGGAACTAGGGTAACTCATTTGATGTCAGGGAGTACTTATTTGGGACTAGGGTAACTCACTTGGGGTCAGGGAGTACTTATTTGAGACTAGGGTAACTCACTTGGGGTCAGGGAGTACTTATAAAGGGGCTAGGGTAACTCATTTGGGGTCAGGGAGTACTTATATGGGACTAGGGTAACTCACTTGGGGTCAGGGTGTACTTCTATAGGAGCTAAAGTAACTCACTTGGGGTCAGGGAGTACTTATATGGGACTAGGGTAACTCATTTAGGGCAGGGAGTACTTATTTAGGACTAGGGTAACTCACTTGGGTTCAGTGAGTAATTATATGGGACTAGGGTAACTCATTTAGGGCAGGGAGTAATTGTTTGGGTCTAGGGTAACTCACTTGGGTTCAGGGATTACTTATATGGGACTAGGGTAACTCGCTTAGGCTCAGGCAGTACTTATATGGGACTAGGGTAACTCATTTAGGGCAGGGAGTAATTATAAAGGGGCTGGGGTAACTCAATTTTGGGTCAGGGAGTACTTATATAGGACTAGGGTACCATACTTGGGGTCAGGGAGTACTTATAAAAGGGCTAGGGTAACTCACTTGGGGTAGGGAGTACTTATATGGGACTAGGGTAACTCACTTGGGTTCAGGGAGTACTTATATGGGACTAGGGTAACTCACTTGGGGTCAGGGAGTACTTATATGCGACTAGGGTAACTCACTTAGGGTCACGGAGTACTTATATAGGACTAGGGTAACTCACTTGGGGTCAGGGAGTACTTCTATAGGAGCTAAAGTAACTCACTTGGGGTCAGGGAGTACTTATATGGGACTAGGGTAACTCATTTAGGGCAGGGAGTACTTATTTGGGACTAGGGTAACTCACTTGGCGTCAGGGAGTACTTATATGGGACTAGGGTAACTCACTTGGGGTCAGGGAGTACTTATATAGGACTTGGGTAACTCACTTGGGTTCAGGGAGTACTTTTATGGGACTAGGGTAACTCGCTTTAGGTCAGGAAGTACTTATATGGTACTAGGGTAACTCACTTGGTGGTCAGGGAGTACTTATATGGAACCAGGGTAACCCACTTGGGGTCAGGGAGTACTTATAAAGGGGCTACGGTAACTCATTTGGGGGACAGGTAGTACTTATATGGGCCTAGGGTAACTCACTTAGGGTCAGGGAGTACTTATATGGGACTAGGGTAACTTACTTGGGGTCAGGGTGTACTTCTATAGGAGGTAAAGTAACTCACTTGGGGTCAGGGAGTACTTATATGGGACTAGGGTAACTCATTTAGAGCAGGGAGTACTTATTTGGGACTAGGGTAACTCACTTGGAGTCAGGGAGTACTTATATGGGACTACGGTAACTCACTTGGGGTCAGGGAGTACTTATATAGGGGGTAGGGTAACTCATTTGGGGTCAGGCAGTACTTATATTGGACTAGGGTAACTCACTTGGGGTCAGGGAGTACTTATATGGGACTGGGGTAACTCGCTTTAGGTCAGGAAGTACATATATAATACTAGGGTAACTCAATGTGTGGTCAGGGAGTGCTTATATGGAACCAGTGAAACCCACTTGGGGTTAGGGTGTACTTATAAAGGGGCTAGGGTAACTCATTTGGGGTCAGGGAGTACTTATATGGGACTAGGGTAACTCACTTGGGGTCAGGGAGTACTTATAAAGGGGCTAGGGTAACTCAATTTGGGGTCAGGGAGTACTTATATAGGACTAGGTTTCCATACTTGGGGTCAGGGAGTACTTTAATGGGACCAGGGTAACTCACTTGGGGACATGGAGTACTTATAAATGGGCTAGGGTAACTCACTTGGGGTGAGGGAGTACTTATAAAGGCGCTAGGTAACTCATTTGTGTTCAAATAAATAAATAACTGAGTAACTCGTAGAAAGTAAATAGAAAAGAAATCTTTATTATATGTTGAATGTTCACAAAATTAGGAACCGAACAGTTTTATCGGACTGATAATTACTCGTACCGTTTTGTCTTCTTGAGTAATACTTTTTCGCTAGAGGTCTCCTCTGTCAAGAAAGAAGAAGCCGCTCACGCCATCTACTCGATAGACCTTGTACTTAAATAGATTGCTCTTTCAACACTCCCCTACAATCTGTCTACAAGTACAAACTAAGTGTTTCATAGATACTTTATACTAACTTTATGCATTCGGTATTCATCATAATTACACCCATTTCTGTTCGCAATTTGACAAATCTTTCACCTGTTAACCCCTTAGTCATGACATCAGCCAACTGATTTTCTGTTGGAACATATCTGACGTTCATTATTTTATTTTCAACTAAATCTTTTATAAAATTATATTTTATGTCTATATGTTTTAGCCTTTTGTGTTCGTGCTTCGTCAAAAGCTTTATACAGGACTGATTGTCTTCATACATTACAAACGGTTCACATGGTACTTTAAAATTTGACAGAAGACTTTTCAACCACAGAAATTCAGTTGCTGCATGTGCCAATGCAACATACTCTGCTTCAGTAGATGACAGTGCTACTGTAGCTTGACGCTTTGTTCCCGAACTAATTAAATTATTATTAAGATGAAAGACATAGCCGGAAGTAGATTTACGATCACTTCCACTACCCCAATCTGCATCAGCATATCCGACCAATGTTGAGCTTCCATTTTTACAGAAATGCAACCCCAGAGAGACTGTACCTTTGATGTAGCGCAAAATCCGCTTTAGACCTTTCCAGTGTGCAATTTTCGGATCGCTTTGGAACCTGCTAAAGTGATTAACCGCGAAACATAGGTCCGGTCTAGTTGTTTGTGTTACATACAGCAAGCAGCCTACTAGTTCTTTATAAGGTTCATTCGTTAAATTTTCCTCATCACTTTCAAGGTCGTTGACTCTAACTTCAATTGGTGTCTTTACGGGTTTACAATCGTACATATCAAATCGCTTGAGTAACTGTTCTAGATAATTCTTTTGACTCAAAAACAGGCCCTTGCTAGTTCTGTTAATGTCTATGCCTAAGAAAGTACTCAGTTCCCCCATATCTCTCATTTTAAATTTGCTTTTCAATTTCTCTTTTACATTTATAAGTCTAACTTTATCCTTACTAACTAAAATTATGTCATCCACGTACAACAGTAAAAACATACCGTCATTTTCCTTTTTACCAATGTAGAGACATTTATCTGCATCTGACTTTACAAATTTCAAGCTACTGACATAATTATCGAACATGAAATTCCATTCTCTGGGAGCCTGCTTGAGCCCGTATAGGGCTTTATTTATTTTGCAAACTTGATTTCCTCTCGTTTTTATTCCCGGGGGTACTCTCATGTATATAGTCTCATGCAGGTTTCCATGCAAGAATGCATTTTCAACATCGAGCTGATGAGCAAGTAGATCATTTTCTACTATTTCCGCCAGCAAGACTCTCAAGGTCGATAGACGTGCGACCGGTGCGTATGTTTCACCGTAATCGTAGCCCTTACTTTGAGCACACCCTTTCGCAACTAGTCTAGCCTTATACTTACTTATATTACCACTAGAATCACGTTTTAATTTAAAAATCCATTTACAACCGATTACATTAACATTTGGCGGCGCATTCACAAGTGTCCATGTGTTATTACTTTTCAATGAATCCAACTCCTTGTTGAGTGCTTCCATCCATTCCGCCTTGTTTTCGCTCTTCTGTACTTCCTCCATAGTTTCAGGTACATCTTCGACGTATGTTTCAGCATTCAAAGCCATAACAGCATGGTCTTCCAAGTACTTCAATTTTACTTTTTGTCGAGTGCTCCTGCGAAGTGGAATTTCCGGATATGTATCTTGATTTGTTTTAACTGGCATTTCTCCTTCAGTGTCTGTTTCGCCCTCTCCCTTTTTTATTGCACTTTCTTCAGGTATATCCATCTCCTCATGTACATCACTTGAAAGCCAATCATCACTGTTGGATGACTCAAACTCAAACTTATTTTCTTCAAAGTGCACATCTCTTCCAAGCACTATTTTATTTCCATTAATACTCCATAATCGGTATCCATTCGCACAATAGCCCATCATTATGCACTTTTCAGTTCGAGACTCAAACTTTCCACCTACTAATTCTTTTGGTATTTTAAGATACGCTGCACAGCCAAATACTTTCAGCTTTTTGTACTTTGGTATTTCTCCATACCATAAAGATGCAGGCACCTCTCCGTTATCAAGTGCTACTGTAGGGCTTCTGTTAATTACATATACAGCTGTGCGAACGGCTTCCGACCAGAATATCTTATTTACTTTACTTCCCAACAGCATACAACGAGCTCTTTCTAATATGCTACGATTCATACGTTCAGAGACTCCATTTTGCTGAGGCGTATATCGTATTGTATATTCAAACTGTATTCCATTGTTCTTGAAGTGTTCACGCATTTCTGTTGAAATATATTCACCACCATTGTCGCAGCGAAATCGACTAATTTTTGTTCCGAAATGCGCGGTTGCCATTGCTTCAAACTCTTTGAAGTAATGAAAAGTTTCCGATTTAGCTTCCATTAAGTAGGTTGCAGTAAAGTGTGTATAGTCATCAACAAACGATACTACATATCGCTTTCCGTCATAGGACACCGGACTTACTTGTCCAAAGACATCGCTGTGTATGAGCTGTAACGGCCGTGTCGCTCTTTTCCGAGTTTCCTTATGTGGCTTTTTCGTCTGCTTGCCTTCGATGCACGTTTCACACGTACTCGCAACTTCACTATTACTCAGATTTATATCTAGATCCATTTGACTAAGCCTTTTGATGTTTTCAAAGTTTAGATGACCCAATCTTTTATGCCAAATATTAATAGTGTCACTAGTTGTACATACATTTGCAAACGCACTTATCTCTTCAAAATTCAACCTATAGAGATTAACTTTCTCATCAAGCGGTGCGATTGCAAGTGGGTCTTGACCTTTTACAATTGTCCCCACCTTATTTTCAAAAATGACTTTCAAACCATTGGATTCCAGCTTTCTAACTGATAAAAGGTTATGTTCCAATCCCTTCAGTGAGAGAACATCTTTTATTGTTATTAACCTCTGCTTACCGTTCACTTCACTAATGACCATGAGCTCTCCGATAAAATGTGCTTCTAAAATTGTTCCTGACTTGGCTACTTTTATTTTTATAGGATATTCTAATTTCTTTTTATTCTTCAAGCCAATACATTCAGCTACCATATGTTCCGTGGCGCCGGAATCGAGATAGAAACTTAGTTCATTATGTTTATCTCTATCAACACTCGCCGAAAAACAAAACGCTGCTTCGTCGTTACATTTGTCCTTCGATGTGTAGTTAGCCGACGTACTTTGCTTACTGCCTGATAGCTTTCTACAATCCTTGCGCATATGTCCTATCTTTCCACAATTATAACACGTGAACTTAAATTTTTCACTTTTGTTGCCCTTTCCACTTTTATTATTTGACTGTGCCGTGAATACGTTTGACGATTCCATAACGTTCTTAATTTTCTTTCCACTATCAAAGCGTTTTGCCTCTTCATCTAATAAACGAGTTTTAACAAAACTCAGATTTATATTATCAACATTCAATGTCTCAATAGCGGTCACAACGTTATCGTATTCATTAGGCATCGTTAGTAATAGGTGACACACAACATCAGTTTCTTCTAGCGTTGCTCCCGTCGACTTCAACTCTCGAATCGTCTTATCGAATGTAAGAAAATGGCTTGCCAATGATTCTTTTGTCGCATTGAATTTCATCGTTAATAACCTTTTCCGTATTAACAATTGACCGACAATGCCCTTCCGCTCAAATGTTGTCGAGAGCGAATGCCATATTTCGTACGAAGTTTGTTTATCTTTCACATATTCGAGATGGCTATCCGCGATCCGTTGGATTATCTGTGAGCGACATTTTCTGTCCTTCTTTGCCCACGATTCGAGTAGCTTTTCCTTGACTTTCTTTTCAGCGTTCGTATCCTCAGCTAAGAATATTACGCGCTCTGTAAACGGTTCATCCACTAGCTCTACTAATTCCAGCTCTGTTAAAAGTGTCTCTAACCGAAATTTCCAGTTTGGAAAATTCGTTCCGTCGAACAAAGGTATTCTATACTTTTCAACCGTGTCCGCCATCTTTCTTGGTTCTTCACTTTTCAGATTTCCACAACACTTCTTTCCAAAAGATTTCAACTACTTAACCTTCTTTGTTACAAGCCCTGGGCCCATAACCTGTTCAAATAAATAAATAACTGAGTAACTCGTAGAAAGTAAATAGAAAAGAAATCTTTATTATATGTTGAATGTTCACAAAATTAGGAACCGAACAGTTTTATCGGACTGATAATTACTCGTACCGTTTTGTCTTCTTGAGTAATACTTTTTCGCTAGAGGTCTCCTCTGTCAAGAAAGAAGAAGCCGCTCACGCCATCTACTCGATAGACCTTGTACTTAAATAGATTGCTCTTTCAACAATTTGGGGTCAGGGAGTACTTATATGGGACTAGGGTAACTCATTTAGGGCAGGGAGTACTTATTTGGGACTAGGGTAACTCACTTAGGGTCACGGAGTACTTATATAGGACTAGGGTAACTCACTTGGGGTCAGGGAGTACTTCTATAGGAGCTAAAGTAACTCACTTGGGGTCAGGGAGTACTTATATGGGACTAGGGTAACTCATTTAGGGCAGGGAGTACTTATTTGGGACTAGGGTAACTCACTTGGGGTCAGGGAGTACTTATATGGGACTAGGGTAACTCACTTGGGGTCATGGAGTACTTATATAGGGGGTAGGGTAACTCATTTGGGGTCAGGGAGTACTTACATGGGACTAGGGTACATCACTTGGGCTCAGGGAGTACTTATATAGGAGCTAAAGTGATTCACTTGGGGTCAGGGAGTACTTATATGGGAATAGGGTAACTCACTTGGGGTCAGGGAGTACTTATAAAGGGGCTAGGGTAACTCAATTTGGGGTCAGGGAGTACTTATATAGGACTAGGTTTCCATACTTGGGGTCAGGGAGTACTTTAATGGGACCAGGGTAACTCACTTGGGGACATGGAGTACTTATAAATGGGCTAGGGTAACTCACTTGGGGTGAGGGAGTACTTATAAAGGCGCTAGGTAACTCATTTGGGGTCAGGGAGTACTTATATGGGACTAGGGTAACTCATTTAGGGCAGGGAGTACTTATTTGGGACTAGGGTAACTCACTTGGGGTCAGGGAGTACTTATATGGGACTAGGGTAACTCACTTGGGGTCAGGGAGTACTTATATAGGGGGTAGGGTAACTCATTTGGGGTCAGGGAGTACTTATATGGGACTAGGGTACATCACTTGGGGTCAGGGAGTACTTATATAGGAGCTAAAGTGATTCACATGGGGTCAGGGAGTACTTATATGGGACTAGAGTAACACACTTGGGGTCAGGGAGTACTTATAAAGGGGCTAGGGTTACTCATTTGGGGTCAGGGAGTACTTATATAGGATCTAAAGTGACTCACTTGGGGTCAGGGAGTACTTATATGGGACTAGGGTAACTCATTTGGGGTCAGGGAGTACTTAAATGGGACTAGGGTAACTCACTTGGGGTCAGCGATTACTTATAAAGGGGCTAAGGTAACTCACTTGGGGTCAGGGAGTACTTATATGGGACTAGGGTAACTCATTTGGGGTCAGGGTGTACTTATATGGGACTAGGGTAACTCATTTGAGGTCAGGGAGTACTTATATGGGACTAGGGTAACTCACTTGGGGTCAGGGATTACTTATAAAGCGGCTAGGGTAACTCACTTGGTGTCAGGGAGTACTTATATAGGAGCTAAAGTGATTCACTTGGGGTCAGGGAGTACTTATATGGGACTTGGGTAACTCACTTGGGTTCAGGGAGTACTTATATGGGACTAGGGTAACTCGCTTTAGGTCATGGAGTACTTATATAATACTAGGGTAACTCACTTGGGGTCAGGGAGTACTTATATGCGACTAGGTTAACTCACTTGGGTTAGGGTGTACTTATATGATACTAGGGTAACTCACTTGGGGTCTGGGAGTACTTATATGCTACTGGGGTAACTCACTTAGGGTCACGGAGTACTTATATGGAACTAGGGTAACTCACTTGGGGTCAGGGAGTACATGTATAGGAGCTAAAGTAACTCACTTGGGGTCAGGGTGTACTTATATGATACTAGGGTAACTCACTTGGGGTCAGGGAGTACTTATATGCTACTGGGGTAACTCACTTAGGGTCACGGAGTACTTATATGGAACTAGGGTAACTCACTTGGGGTCAGGGAGTACATCTATAGGTGCTAAAGTAACTCACTTGGGGTCAGGGAGTACTTCTATGGGACTAGGGTAACTCATTTGGTGTCAGGGAGTACTTATTTGGGACTAGGGTAACTCACTTGGGGTCAGGGAGTACTTATATGAGACTAGGGTAACTCACTTGGGGTCAAAGAGTACTTATAAAGGGGCTAGGGTAACTCATTTGGGGTCAGGGAGTACTTATATGGGACTAGTGTAACTCACTTGGGGTCAGGGTGTACTTCTATAGGAGCTAAAGTAACTCACTTGGGGTCAGGGAGTACTTATATGGGACTAGGGTAACTCACTTGGGGTCAGGGAGTACTTATATAGGGGCTAAAGTAACTCACTTGGGGTCAGGGAGTACTTCTATGGGACTAGGGTAACTCATTTGCTGTCAGGGAGTACTTATTTGGCAGTAGGGTAACTCACTTGGGGTCAGGGAGTACTTATATTGTACTAGGGTAACTTACTTGGTGTCAGGGAGTACTTCTATAGGAGCTAAAGTAACTCACTTGGGGTCAGGGAGTACTTATATGGGACTAGGGTAACTCATTTAGAGTAGGGAGTACTTATTTGGGACTAGGGTAACTCATTTAGGGCAGGGAGTACTTATATGGGACTAGGGTAACTCACTTGGGGTCAGGGAGTACTTATATGGGACTACGTTAACTCACTTGGGGTCAGGGAGTACTTATATAGGGGGTAGGGTAACTCATTTGGGGTCAGGCATTACTTATATTGGACTAGGTTAACTCACTTGGGGTCAGGGAGTACTTATAAAAGGGCTAAGGTAACTCACTTGGGGTAGGGAGTACTTATATGGGACTAGGGTAACTCACTTGGGTTCAGGGAGTACTTATATGGTACTAGGGTAACTTACTTGGTGTCAGGGAATACTTCTATAGGAGCTAAAGTAACTCACTTGGTGTCAGGGAGTACTTATTTGGGACTAGGGTAACTCACTTGGGGTCAGGGAGTACTTATATGGGACTAGGGTAACTCACTTGGGGTCATGGAGTACTTATATAGGGGGTAGGGTAACTCATTTGGGGTCAGGGAGTACTTATATGGGACTAGGGTACATCACTTGGTGTCAGGGAGTACTTATATAGGAGCTAAAGTGATTCACTTGGGGTCAGGGAGTACTTATATGGGACTAGGGTAACTCACTTGGGGTCAGGGAGTACTAATAAAGGGGCTAGGGTAACTCACTTGGGGTCAGGGAATAATTATATGGGACTTGGGTAACTCACTTGGGTTCAGGGAGTACTTATATGGGACTAGGGTAACTCGCTTTAGGTCAGGAAGTACATATATAATACTAGGGTAACTCAATGGGTGGTCAGGGAGTACTTATATGGAACCAGGGAAACCCACTTGGGGTTAGGGTGTACTTATAAAGGGGCTAGGGTAACTCATTTGGGGTCAGGGAGTACTTATATGGGCCTAGGGTAACTCACTTAGGGTCAGGGAGTACTTATATGGGACTAGGGTAACTCACTTGGGGTCAGGGTGTACTTCTATAGGAGCTAAAGTAACTCACTTGGGGTCAGGGAGTACTTATATGGGACTAGGGTAACTCATTTAGGGCAGGGAGTACTTATTTGGGTCTAGGGTAACTCACTTGGGTTCAGGGAGTACTTATATGGGACTAGGGTAACTCATTTAGGGCAGAGAGTACTTATTTGGGACTAGGGTAATTCACTTGGGGTCAGGGAGTACTTATATAGGGGGTAGGGTAACTCATTTGGGGTTAGGGAGTACTTATATGGGACTAGGGTAACTCACTTGGGGTCAGGGAGTACTTATAAAAGGGCTAGGGTAACTCACTTGGGGTAGGGAGTACTTATATGGGACTAGGGTAACTCATTTAGGGCAGAGAGTACTTATTTGGGACTAGGGTAATTCACTTGGGGTCAGGGAGTACTTATATAGGGGGTAGGGTAACTCATTTGGGGTTAGGGAGTACTTATATGGGACTAGGGTAACTCACTTGGGGTCAGGGAGTACTTATAAAAGGGCTAGGGTAACTCACTTGGGGTAGGGAGTACTTATATGGGACTAGGGTAACTCGATTTAGGTCAGGGAGTACTTATATGGTACTAGGGTAATTCACTTGGTGGTCAGGGGGTACATATATGGAACCAGGGTATCCCACTTGGGGTCAGGGAGTACTTATAGAGGGGTTAGGTTAACTCAATTTGGGGTCAGGGAGTACTTATATAGGACTAGGGTACCATACTTGGGGTCAGGGAGTACTTATAAAGGGGCTAGGGCAACTCACTAGGGGTCAGGGAGTACTTATATGGGACTAGGGTAACTCATTTGGTGTCAGGGAGTACTTATTTGGGACTAGGGTAACTCACTTGGGGTCAGGGAGTACTTATATGGGACTAGGGTAACTCACTTGGGGTCAGGGAGTACTTATATAGGGGGTAGGGTAACTCATTTGGGGTCAGGCATTACTTATATTGGACTAGGTTAACTCACTTGGGGTCAGGGAGTACTTATAAAAGGGCTAAGGTAACTCACTTGGGGTAGGGAGTACTTATATGGGACTAGGGTAACTCACTTGGGTTCAGGGAGTACTTATATGGTACTAGGGTAACTTACTTGGTGTCAGGGAATACTTCTATAGGAGCTAAAGTAACTCACTTGGTGTCAGGGAGTACTTATTTGGGACTAGGGTAACTCACTTGGGGACATGGAGTACTTATAAATGGGCTAGGGTAACTCACTTGGGGTGAGGGAGTACTTATAAAGGCGCTAGGTAACTCATTTGGGGTCAGGGAGTACTTATATGGGACTAGGGTAACTCATTTAGGGCAGGGAGTACTTATTTGGGACTAGGGTAACTCACTTGGGGTCAGGGAGTACTTATATGGGACTAGGGTAACTCACTTGGGGTCAGGGAGTACTTATATAGGGGGTAGGGTAACTCATTTGGGGTCAGGGAGTACTTATATGGGACTAGGGTACATCACTTGGGGTCAGGGAGTACTTATATAGGAGCTAAAGTGATTCACATGGGGTCAGGGAGTACTTATATGGGACTAGAGTAACACACTTGGGGTCAGGGAGTACTTATAAAGGGGCTAGGGTTACTCATTTGGGGTCAGGGAGTACTTATATAGGATCTAAAGTGACTCACTTGGGGTCAGGGAGTACTTATATGGGACTAGGGTAACTCATTTGGGGTCAGGGAGTACTTAAATGGGACTAGGGTAACTCACTTGGGGTCAGCGATTACTTATAAAGGGGCTAAGGTAACTCACTTGGGGTCAGGGAGTACTTATATGGGACTAGGGTAACTCATTTGGGGTCAGGGTGTACTTATATGGGACTAGGGTAACTCACTTGGGGTAGGGAGTACTTATATGGGACTAGGGTAACTCACTTGGGTTCAGGGAGTACTTATATGGGACTAGGGTTACTCACTTGGGGTCAGGGAGTACTTATATGCGACTAGGGTAACTCACTTAGGGTCACGGAGTACTTATATAAGACTAGGGTAACTCACTTGGGGTCAGGGAGTACTTCTATAGGAGCTAAAGTAACTCACTTGGGGTCAGGGAGTTCTTCTATGGGACTAGGGTAACTCATTTGGTGTCAGGGAGTACTTATTTGGTACTAGGGTAACTCACTTGGGGTCAGGGAGTACTTATATGGGACTAGGGTAACTCACTTGGGGTCATGGAGTACTTATATAGGGGGTAGGGTAACTCATTTGGGGTCAGAGAGTACTTATATGGGACTAGGGTACATCACTTGGTGTCAGGGAGTACTTATATAGGAGCTAAAGTGATTCACTTGGGGTCAGGGAGTACTTATATGGGACTAGTGTAACTCACTTGGGGTCAGGTAGTACTAATAAAGGGGCTAGGGTAACTCACTTGGGGCCAGGGAGTAATTATATGGGACTTGGGTAACTCACTTGGGTTCAGGGAGTACTTATATGGGACTAGGGTAACTCGCTTTAGGTCAGGAAGTACATATATAATACTAGGGTAACTCAATGGTTGGTCAGGGAGTACTTATATGGAACCAGGGAAACCCACTTGGGGTTAGGGTGTACTTATAAAGGGGCTAGGGTAACTCATTTGGGGTCAGGGAGTACTTATATGTGCCTAGGGTAACTCACTTAGGGTCAGGGAGTACTTATATGGGACTAGGGTAACTCACTTGGGGTCAGGGAGTACTTATATGGGACTAGGGTAACTCATTTAGGGCAGGGAGTACTTATTTTGGACTAGGGTAACTCACTTGGGTTCAGGGAGTACTTATATGGGACTAGGGTAACTCATTTAGGGCAGGGAGTACTTATTTGGGACTAGGGTAATTCACTTGGGGTCAGGGAGTACTTATATAGGGGGTAGGGTAACTCATTTGGGGTTAGGGAGTACTTATATGGGACTAGGGTAACTCACTTGGGGTCAGGGAGTACTTATAAAAGGGCTAGGGTAACTCACTTGGGGTAGGGAGTACTTATATGGGACTAGGGTAACTCGATTTAGGTCAGGGAGTACTTATATGGTAATAGGGTAACTCACTTGGTGGTCAGAGGGTACATATATGGAACCAGGGTATCCCACTTGGGGTCAGGGAGTACTTATAAAGGGGCTAGGGCAACTCACTAGGGGTCAGGGAGTACTTATATGGGACTAGGGTAACTCACTTGGGGTCAGGGAGTACTTCTATAGGAGCTAAAGTAACTCACTTGGGGTCAGGGAGTACTTATATGGGACTAGGGTAACTCATTTAGGGCAGGGAGTACTTATTTGGGACTAGGGTAACTCACTTGGGGTCAGGGAGTACTTATATGGGACTAGGGTAACTCACTTGGGGTCATGGAGTACTTATATAGGGGGTAGGGTAACTCATTTGGGGTCAAGGAGTACTTACATGGGACTAGGGTACATCACTTGGGCTCAGGGAGTACTTATATAGGAGCTAAAGTGATTCACTTGGGGTCAGGGAGTACTTATATGGGAATAGGGTAACTCACTTGGGGTCAGGGAGTACTTATAAAGGGGCTAGGGTAACTCAATTTGGGGTCAGGGAGTACTTATATAGGACTAGGTTTCCATACTTGGGGTCAGGGAGTACTTTAATGGGACCAGGGTAACTCACTTGGGGACATGGAGTACTTATAAATGGGCTAGGGTAACTCACTTGGGGTGAGGGAGTACTTATAAAGGCGCTAGGTAACTCATTTGGGGTCAGGGAGTACTTATATGGGACTAGGGTAACTCATTTAGGGCAGGGAGTACTTATTTGGGACTAGGGTAACTCACTTGGGGTCAGGGAGTACTTATATGGGACTAGGGTAACTCACTTGGGGACAGGGAGTACTTATATAGGGGGTAGGGTAACTCATTTGGGGTCAGGGAGTACTTATATGGGACTAGGGTACATCACTTGGGGTCAGGGAGTACTTATATAGGAGCTAAAGTGATTCACATGGGGTCAGGGAGTACTTATATGGGACTAGAGTAACACACTTGGGGTCAGGGAGTACTTATAAAGGGGCTAGGGTTACTCATTTGGGGTCAGGGAGTACTTATATAGGATCTAAAGTGACTCACTTGGGGTCAGGGAGTACTTATATGGGACTAGGGTAACTCATTTGGGGTCAGGGAGTACTTAAATGGGACTAGGGTAACTCACTTGGGGTCAGCGATTACTTATAAAGGGGCTAAGGTAACTCACTTGGGGTCAGGGAGTACTTATATGGGACTAGGGTAACTCATTTGGGGTCAGGGAGTACTTATATGGGACTAGGGTAACTCATTTGAGGTCAGGGAGTACTTATATGGGACTAGGGTAACTCACTTGGGGTCAGGGATTACATATAAAGCGGCTAGGGTAACTCACTTGGTGTCAGGGAGTACTTATATAGGAGCTAAAGTGATTCACTTGGGGTCAGGGAGTACTTATATGGGACTTGGGTAACTCACTTGGGTTCAGGGAGTACTTATATGGGACTAGGGTAACTCGCTTTAGGTCATGGAGTACTTATATAATGCTAGGGTAACTCACTTGGGGTCAGGGAGTACTTATATGGAACCAGGGTAACCCACTTGGGGTCAGGGAGTATTTATAAAGGGGCTAGGGTAACTCACTTGGGGTCAGGGAGTACTTATATGCGACTAGGTTAACTCACTTGGGTTAGGGTGTACTTATATGATACTAGGGTAACTCACTTGGGGTCTGGGAGTACTTATATGCTACTGGGGTAACTCACTTAGGGTCACGGAGTACTTATATGGAACTAGGGTAACTCACTTGGGGTCAGGGAGTACATCTATAGGTGCTAAAGTAACTCACTTGGGGTCAGGGAGTACTTCTATGGGACTAGGGTAACTCATTTGGTGTCAGGGAGTACTTATTTGGGACTAGGGTAACTCACTTGGGGTCAGGGAGTACTTATATGAGACTAGGGTAACTCACTTGGGGTCAGGGAGTACTTATAAAGGGGCTAGGGTAACTCATTTGGGGTCAGGGAGTACTTATATGGGACTAGGGTAACTCACTTGGGGTCAGGGTGTACTTCTATAGGAGCTAAAGTAACTCACTTGGGGTCAGGGAGTACATATATGGGACTAGGGTAACTCATTTAGGGCAGGGAGTACTTATTTAGGACTAGGGTAACTCACTTGGGTTCAGGGAGTAATTATATGGGACTAGGGTAACTCATTTAGGGCAGGGAGTAATTGTTTGGGTCTAGGGTAACTCACTTGGGTTCAGGGATTACTTATATGGGACTAGGGTAACTCACTTGGGCTCAGGCAGTACTTATATGGGACTAGGGTAACTCATTTAGGGCAGGGTATACTTATAAAGGGGCTAGGGTAACTCAATTTGGGGTCAGGGAGTACTTATATAGGACTAGGGTACCATACTTGGGGTCAGGGAGTACTTATAAAGTGGCTAGGGCAACTCACTTGGGGTCAGGGGTACTTATAAAAGGGCTAGGGTAACTCACTTGGGGTAGGGAGTACTTATATGGGACTAGGGTAACTCACTTGGGTTCAGGGAGTACTTATATGGGACTAGGGTTACTCACTTGGGGTCAGGGAGTACTTATATGCGACTAGGGTAACTCACTTAGGGTCACGGAGTACTTATATAGGACTAGGGTAACTCACTTGGGGTCAGGGAGTACTTCTATAGGAGCTAAAGTAACTCACTTGGGGTCAGGGAGTACTTATTTGGGACTAGGGTAACTCATTTAGGGCAGGGAGTACTTATTTGGGACTAGGGTAACTCACTTGGCGTCAGGGAGTACTTATATGGGACTAGGGTAACTCACTTGGGGTCAGGGAGTACTTATATAGGACTTGGGTAACTCACTTGGCTTCAGGGAGTACTTTTATGGGACTAGGGTAACTCGCTTTAGGTCAGGAAGTACTTATATGGTACTAGGGTAACTCACTTGGTGGTCAGGGAGTACTTATGTGGAACCAGGGTAACCCACTTGGGGTCAGGGAGTACTTATAAAGGGGCTACGGTAACTCATTTGGGGGACAGGTAGTACTTATATGGGCCTAGGGTAACTCACTTAGGGTCAGGGAGTACTTATATGGGACTAGAGTAACTCACTTGGGGTCAGGGTGTACTTCTATAGGAGGTAAAGTAACTCACTTGGGGTCAGGGAGTACTTATATGGGACTAGGGTAACTCATTTAGTGCAGGGAGTACTTATTTGGGACTAGGGTAACTCACTTGGGGTCAGGGAGTACTTATATGGGGGGTAGGGTAACTCATTTGGGGTCAGGGAGTACTTATATGGGACTAGGGTACATCACTTGGGGTCAGGGAGTACTTATATAGGACTAGGGTAACTCGCTTTAGGTCAGGAAGTACATATATAATACTAGGGTAACTCAATGGGTGGTCAGGGAGTGCTTATATGGAACCAGGGAAACCCACTTGGGGTTAGGGTGTACTTATAAAGGGGCTAGGGTAACTCATTTGGGGTCAGGGAGTACTTATATGGGACTAGGGTAACTCACTTGGGGTCAGGGTGTACTTCTATAAGAGCTATAGTAACTCACTTGGGGTCAGGGAGTACATATATGTGACTAGGGTAACTCATTTAGGGCAGGGAGTACTTATTTGGGACTAGGGTAACTCACTTGGGTTCAGGGAGTAATTATATGGGACTAGGGTAACTCATTTAGGGCAGGGAGTACTTATATAGGACTAGGGTACCATACTTGGGGTCAGGGAGTACTTGTAAAAGTGCTAGGTTAACTCACTTGGGGTAGGGAGTACTTATATGGGACTAGGGTAACTCACTTGGGTTCTGGGAGTACTTATATGGGACTAGGGTAACTCACTTGGGGTCAGGGAGTACTTATATGCGACTAGGGTAACTCACTTAGGGTCACGGAGTACTTATATAGGACTAGGGTAACTCACTTGGGGTCAGGGAGTACTTATATAGGACTTGGGTAGCTCACTTGGGGTGAGGGAGTACTTATAAAGGGGCTACGGTAACTCATTTGGGGTCAGGTAGTACTTATATGGGCCCAGGGTAACTCACTTAGGGTCAGGGAGTACTTATATGGGACTAGGGTAACTCACTTGGGGTCAGGGTGTACTTCTATAGGAGGTAAAGTAACGCACTTGGGGTCAGGGAGTGCTTATATGGGCCCAGGGTAACTCATTTAGAGCAGGGAGTACTTATTTGGGACTAGGGTAACTCACTTGGGGTCAGGGAGTACTTATATGGGACTACGGTAACTCACTTGGGGTCAGGGAGTACTTATATAAGGGGTAGGGTAACTCATTTGGGGTCAGGCATTACTTATATTGGACTAGGGTAACTCACTTGGGGTCAGGGAGTACTTATATGGGCCCAGGGTAACTCATTTAGAGCAGGGAGTACTTATTTGGGACTAGGGTAACTCACTTGGGGTCAGGGAGTACTTATATGGGACTACGGTAACTCACTTGGGGTCAGGGAGTACTTATATAAGGGGTAGGGTAACTCATTTGGGGTCAGGCATTACTTATATTGGACTAGGGTAACTCACTTGGGGTCAGGGAGTACTTATAAAAGGGCTAAGGTAACTCACTTGGGGTAGGGAGTACTTATATGGTACTAGGGTAACTTACTTGGTGTCTGGGAGTACTTCTATAGGAGCTAAAGTAACTCACTTGGGGTCAGGGAGTACTTATATGGGACTAGGGTAACTCATTTAGGGCAGGGAGTACTTATATGGGACTAGGGTAACTCACTTGGGGTCAGGGAGTACTTATATGGGACTAGGGTAACTCACTTGGGGTCAGGTAGTACTTATATAGTGGGTAGGGTAACTCATTTGGGGTTAGGGAGTACTTATATGGGACTAGGGTAACTCACTTGGGGTCAGGGAGTACTTATAAAAGGGCTAGGGTAACTCACTTGGGGTAGGGAGTACTTATATGGGACTAGGGTAACACGATTTAGGTCAGGGAGTACTTATATGGTACTAGGGTAACTCACTTGGTGGTCAGGGGGTACATATATGGAACCAGGGTATCCCACTTGGGGTCAGGGAGTACTTATAGAGGGGCTAGTGTAACTCAATTTGGGGTCAGGGAGTACTTATATAGGACTAGGGTACCATACTTGGGGTCAGGAGTACTTATAAAGGGGCTAAGGCAACTCACTAGGGGTCAGGGAGTACTTATATGGGACTAGGTAACTCACTTGGGGTCAGGGAGTACTTATATAGGGGCTAAAGTAACTCACTTGGGGTCAGGGAGTTCTTCTATGGGACTAGGGTAACTCATTTGGTGTCAGGGAGTACTTATTTGGTACTAGGGTAACTCACTTGGGGTCAGGGAGTACTTATATGGGACTAGGGTAACTCACTTGGGGTCATGGAGTACTTATATAGGGGGTAGGGTAACTCATTTGGGGTCAGAGAGTACTTATATGGGACTAGGGTACATCACTTGGTGTCAGGGAGTACTTATATAGGAGCTAAAGTGATTCACTTGGGGTCAGGGAGTACTTATATGGGACTAGTGTAACTCACTTGGGGTCAGGTAGTACTAATAAAGGGGCTAGGGTAACTCACTTGGGGCCAGGGAGTAATTATATGGGACTTGGGTAACTCGCTTGGGTTCAGGGAGTACTTATATGGGACTAGGGTAACTCGCTTTAGGTCAGGAAGTACATATATAATACTAGGGTAACTCAATGGTTGGTCAGGGAGTACTTATATGGAACCAGGGAAACCCACTTGGGGTTAGGGTGTACTTATAAAGGGGCTAGGGTAACTCATTTGGGGTCAGGGAGTACTTATATGGGCCTAGGGTAACTCACTTAGGGTCAGGGAGTACTTATATGGGACTAGGGTAACTCACTTGGGGTCAGGGAGTACTTATATGGGACTAGGGTAACTCATTTAGGGCAGGGAGTACTTATTTTGGACTAGGGTAACTCACTTGGGTTCAGGGAGTACTTATATGGGACTAGGGTAACTCATTTAGGGCAGGGAGTACTTATTTGGGACTAGGGTAATTCACTTGGGGTCAGGGAGTACTTATATAGGGGGTAGGGTAACTCATTTGGGGTTAGGGAGTACTTATATGGGACTAGGGTAACTCACTTGGGGTCAGGGAGTACTTATAAAAGGGCTAGGGTAACTCACTTGGGGTAGGGAGTACTTATATGGGACTAGGGTAACTCGATTTAGGTCAGGGAGTACTTATATGCTAATAGGGTAACTCACTTGGTGGTCAGAGGGTACATATATGGAACCAGGGTATCCCACTTGGGGTCAAGGAGTACTTATAGAGGGGCTAGGGTAACTCAATTTGGGGTCAGGGAGTACTTATAAAGGGGCTAGGGCAACTCACTAGGGGTCAGGGAGTACTTATATGGGACTAGGGTAACTCACTTGGGGTCAGGGAGTACTTATATAGGGGCTAAAGTAACTCACTTGGGGTCAGGGAATACTTCTATGGGACTAGGGTAACTCATTTGCTGTCAGGGAGTACTTATTTGGCAGTAGGGTAACTCACTTGGGGTCAGGGAGTACTTATATGGTACTAGGGTAACTTACTTGGTGTCAGGGAGTACTTCTATAGGAGCTAAAGTAACTCACTTGGGGTCAGGGAGTACTTATATGGGACTAGGGTAACTCATTTAGAGTAGGGAGTACTTATTTGGGACTAGGGTAACTCATTTAGGGCAGGGAGTACTTATATGGGACTAGGGTAACTCACTTGGGGTCAGGGAGTACTTATATGGGACTACGTTAACTCACTTGGGGTCAGGGAGTACTTATATAGGGGGTAGGGTAACTCATTTGGGGTCAGGCATTACTTATATTGAACTAGGTTAACTCACTTGGGGTCAGGGAGTACTTATAAAAGGGCTAAGGTAACTCACTTGGGGTAGGGAGTACTTATATGGGACTAGGGTAACTCACTTGGGTTCAGGGAGTACTTATATGGTACTAGGGTAACTTACTTGGTGTCAGGGAATACTTCTATAGGAGCTAAAGTAACTCACTTGGGGTCAGGGAGTACTTATATGGGACTAGGGTAACTCATTTAGGGCAGGGAGTACTTATATGGGACTAGGGTAACTCACTTGGGGTCAGGGAGTACTTATATGGGACTAGGGTAACTCACTTGGGGTCAGGTAGTACTTATATGGGACTAGGGTAACTCACTTGGGGTCAGGGAGTACTTATAAAAGGGCTAGGGTAACTCACTTGGGGTAGGGAGTACTTATAAAAGGGCTAGGGTAACTCACTTGGGGTAGGGAGTACTTATATGGGACTAGGGTAACCCGATTTAGGTCAGGGAGTACTTATATGGTACTAGGGTAACTCACTTGGTGGTCAGGGGGTACATATATGGAACCAGGGTATCCCATTTGGGGTCAGGGAGTACTTATAGAGGGGCTAGTGTAACTCAATTTGGGGTCAGGGAGTACTTATATAGGACTAGGGTACCATACTTGGGGTCAGGAGTACTTATAAAGGGGCTAGGGCAACTCACTAGGGGTCAGGGAGTACTTATATGGGACTAGGGTAACTCACTTGGGGTCAGGGAGTACTTCTATAGGAGCTAAAGTAACTCACTTCGGGTCAGGGAGTACTTATATGGTACTAGGTTAACTCACTTGGTGGTCAGGGAGTACTTATATAGAACCAGGGTAACCCACTTGGGGTCAGGGAGTACTTATAAAGGGGCTACGGTAACTCATTTGGGGGACAGGTAGTACTTATATGGGCCTAGGTTAACTCACTTAGGGTCAGGGAGTACTTATATGGGACTAGGGTAACTCACTTGGGGTCAGAGTGTACTTCTATAGGAGGTAAAGTAACTCACTTGGGGTCAGGGAGTACTTATATGGGACTAGGGTAACTCATTTAGAGCAGGGAGTACTTATTTGGGACTAGGGTAACTCACTTGGGGTCAGGGAGTACTTATATGGGACTACGGTAACTCACTTGGGGTCAGGGAGTACTTATATAGGGGGTAGGGTAACTCATTTGGGGTCAGGCAGTACTTATATTGGACTAGGGTACCTCACTTGGGGTCAGGGAGTACTTATATGGGACTAGGGTAACTCGATTTAGGTCAGGGAGTACTTATATGGTACTAGGGTAACTCACTTGGTGGTCAGTGGGTACATATATGGAACCAGGGTGTCCCACTTGGGGTCAGGGAGTACTTATAGAGGGGCTAGGGTAACTCAATTTGGGGTCAGGGAGTACTTATATAGGACTAGGGTACCATACTTGGGGTCAGGGAGTACTTATAAAGGGGCTAGGGCAACTCACTAGGGGTCAGGGAGTACTTATATGGGACTAGGGTAACTCACTTGGGGTCAGGGAGTACCTTTATAGGGGCTAAAGTAACTCACTTGGGGTCAGGGAGTTCTTCTATGGGACTAGGGTAACTCATTTGGTGTCAGGGAGTACTTATTTGGTACTAGGGTAACTCACTTGGGGTCAGGGAGTACTTATATGGGACTAGGGTAACTCACTTGGGGTCATGGAGTACTTATATAGGGGGTAGGGTAACTCATTTGGGGTCAGGGAGTACTTATATGGGACTAGGGTACATCACTTGGTGTCAGGGAGTACTTATATAGGAGCTAAAGTGATTCACTTGGGGTCAGGGAGTACTTATATGGGACTAGGGTAACTCACTTGGGGTCAGGGAGTACTAATAAAGGGGCTAGGGTAACTCACTTGGGATCAGGGAGTAATTATATGGGACTTGGGTAACTCACTTGGGTTCAGGGAGTACTTATATGGGACTAGGGTAACTCGCTTTAGGTCAGGAAGTACTTATATGGTACTAGGGTAACTCACTTGGTGGTCAGGGAGTACTTATGTGGAACCAGGGTAACCCACTTGGGGTCAGGGAGTACTTATAAAGGGGCTACGGTAACTCATTTGGGGGACAGGTAGTACTTATATGGGCCTAGGGTAACTCACTTAGGGTCAGGGAGTACTTATATGGGACTAGGGTAACTCACTTGGGGTCAGAGTGTACTTCTATAGGAGGTGAAGTAACTCACTTGGGGTCAGGGAGTACTTATATGGGACTAGGGTAACTCATTTAGAGCAGGGAGTACTTATTTGGGACTAGGGTAACTCACTTGGTGGTCAGGGAGTACTTATGTGGAACCAGGGTAACCCACTTGGGGTCAGGGAGTACTTATAAAGGGGCTACGGTAACTCATTTGGGGGACAGGTAGTACTTATATGGGCCTAGGGTAACTCACTTAGGGTCAGGGAGTACTTATATGGGACTAGGGTAACTCACTTGGGGTCAGAGTGTACTTCTATAGGAGGTAAAGTAACTCACTTGGGGTCAGGGAGTACTTATATGGGACTAGGGTAACTCATTTAGAGCAGGGAGTACTTATTTGGGACTAGGGTAACTCACTTGGGGTCAGGGAGTACTTATATGGGACTACGGTAACTCACTTGGGGTCGGGGAGTACTTATATAGGGGGTAGGGTAACTCATTTGGGTTCAGGCAGTACTTATATTGGACTAGGGTAACTTACTTGGGGTTAGGGAGTACTTATATGGGACAAGGGTAACTCACTTGGGGTCAGGGAGTACTTATAAAAGGGCTAGGGTAACTAACTTGGGGTAGGGAGTACTTATGTGGGACTAGGGTAACTCGATTTAGGTCAGGGAGTACTTATATGGTACTAGGGTAACTCACTTAGGGTCAGGGAGTACTTATATGGGACTAGGGTAACTCACTTGGGGTCAGAGTGTACTTCTATAGGAGGTAAAGTAACTCACTTGGGGTCAGGGAGTACTTATATGGGACTAGGGTAACTCACTTGGGTTCAGGCAGTACTTATATGGTACTAGGGTAACTTACTTGGTCTCAGGGAGTACTTCTATAGGAGCTAAAGTAACTCACTTGGGGTCAGGGAATACTTATATGGGACTAGGGTAACTCATTTAGGGCAGGGAGTACTTATATGGGACTAGGGTAACTTACTTGGGGTTAGGGAGTACTTATATGGGACTAGGGTAACTCACTTGGGGTCAGGGAGTACTTATAAAAGGGCTAGGGTAACTAACTTGGGGTAGGGAGTACTTATGTGGGACTAGGGTAACTCGATTTAGGTCAGGGAGTACTTATATGGTACTAGGGTAACTCACTTGGTGGTCAGTGGGTACATATATGGAACCAGGGTATCCCACTTGGGGTCAGGGAGTACTTATAGAGGGGCTAGGGTAACTCAATTTGGGGTCAGGGAGTACTTATATAGGACTAGGGTACCATACTTGGGGTCAGGGAGTACTTATAAAGGGGCTAGCGCAACTCACTAGGGGTCAGGGAGTACTTATATGGGACTAGGGTAACTCACTTGGGGTCAGGGAGTACCTTTATAGGGGCTAAAGTAACTCACTTGGGGTCAGGGAGTTCTTCTATGGGACTAGGGTAACTCATTTGGTGTCAGGGAGTACTTATTTGGGACTAGGGTAACTCACTTGGGGTCAGGGAGTACTTATATGGGACTAGGGTAACTCACTTGGGGTCATGGAGTACTTATATAGGGGGTAGGGTAACTCATTTGGGGTCAGGGAGTACTTATATGGGACTAGGGTACATCACTTTGTGTCAGGGAGTACTTATATAGGAGCTAAAGTGATTCACTTGGGGTCAGGGAGTACTTATATGGGACTAGGGTAACTCACTTGGGGTCAGGGAGTACTAATAAAGGGGCTAGGGTAACTCACTTGGGGTCAGGGAGTAATTATATGGGACTTGGGTAACTCACTTGGGTTCAGGGAGTACTTATATGGGACTAGGGTAACTCGCTTTAGGTCAGGAAGTACATATATAATACTAGGGTAACTCAATGGGTGGTCAGGGAGTACTTATATGGAACCAGGGAAACCCACTTGGGGTTAGGGTGTACTTATAAAGGGGCTAGGGTAACTCATTTGGGGTCAGGGAGTACTTATATGGGCCTAGGGTAAATCACTTAGGGTCAGGGAGTACTTATATGGGACTAGGGTAACTCACTTGGGGTCAGGGTGTACTTCTATAGGAGCTAAAGTAACTCACTTGGGGTCAGGGAGTACTTATATGGGACTAGGGTAACTCATTTAGGGCAGGGAGTACTTATTTGGGTCTAGGGTAACTCACTTGGGTTCAGGGAGTACTTATATGGGACTAGGGTAACTCATTTAGGGCAGAGAGTACTTATTTGGGACTAGGGTAATTCACTTGGGGTCAGGGAGTACTTATATAGGGGGTAGGGTAACTCATTTGGGGTTAGGGAGTACTTATATGGGACTAGGGTAACTCACTTGGGGTCAGGGAGTACTTATAAAAGGGCTAGGGTAACTCACTTGGGGTAGGGAGTACTTATATGGGACTAGGGTAACTCATTTAGGGCAGAGAGTACTTATTTGGGACTAGGGTAATTCACTTGGGGTCAGGGAGTACTTATATAGGGGGTAGGGTAACTCATTTGGGGTTAGGGAGTACTTATATGGGACTAGGGTAACTCACTTGGGGTCAGGGAGTACTTATAAAAGGGCTAGGGTAACTCACTTGGGGTAGGGAGTACTTATATGGGACTAGGGTAACTCGATTTAGGTCAGGGAGTACTTATATGGTACTAGGGTAACTCACTTGGTGGTCAGGGGGTACATATATGGAACCAGGGTATCCCACTTGGGGTCAGGGAGTACTTATAGAGGGGTTAGGTTAACTCAATTTGGGGTCAGGGAGTACTTATATAGGACTAGGGTACCATACTTGGTGTCAGGGAGTACTTATTTGGGACTAGGGTAACTCACTTGGGGTCAGGGAGTACTTATATGGTACTAGGGTAACTCACTTGGGGTCATGGAGTACTTATATAGGGGGTAGGGTAACTCATTTGGGGTCAGGGAGTACTTATATGGGACTAGGGTAACTCACTTGGGGTCAGGGAGTACTAATAAAGGGGCTAGGGTAACTCACTTGGGGTCAGGGTTTAATTATATGGGACTTGGGTAACTCACTTGGGTTCAGGGAGTACTTATATGGGACTGGGGTAACTCCCTTTAGGTCAGGAAGTACATATATAATACTAGGGTAACTTAATGGGTGGTCAGGGAGTGCTTATATGGAACCAGTGAAACCCACTTGGGGTTAGGGTGTACTTATAAAGGGGCTAGGGTAACTCATTTGGGGTCAGGGAGTACTTATATGGGACTAGGGTAACTCACTTGGGGTCAGGGTGTACTTCTATAGGAGCTAAAGTAACTCACTTGGGGTCAGGGAGTACTTATATGGGACAAGGGTAACTCATTTAGGGCAGGGAGTACTTATTTGTGACTAGGGTAACTCACTTGGGTTCAGGGAGTAATTATATTGGACTAGGGTAACTCATTTAGGGCAGGGAGTACTTAATTGGGACTAGGGTAACTCACTTGGGTTCAGGGATTACTTATATGGGACTAGGGTAACTCACTTGGGGTCAGGGAGTACTTCTATAGGAGCTAAAGTAACTCACTTCGGGTCAGGGAGTACTTTAATGGGACTAGGGTAACTCATTTAGGGCAGGGAGTACTTATAAAGGGGCTAGGGTAACTCAATTTGGGGACAGGGAGTACTTATATAGGACTAGGGTACCATACTTGGGGTCAGGGAGTACTTATAAAGTGGCTAGGGCAACTCACTTGGGGTCAGGGAGTACTTATAAAAGGGCTAGGGTAACTCACTTGGGGTAGGGAGTACTTATATGGGACTAGGGTAACTCACTTGGGTTCAGGGAGTACTTATATGGGACTAGGGTAACTCACTTGGGGTCAGGGAGAACTTATATGCGACTAGGGTAACTCACTTAGGGTCACGGAGTACTTATATAGGACTAGGGTAACTCACTTGGGGTCAGGGAGTACTTCTATAGGAGCTAAAGTAACTCACTTGGGGTCAGGGAGTACTTATATGGGACTAGGGTAACTCATTTAGGGCAGGGAGTACTTATTTGGGACTAGGGTAACTCACTTGGGGTCAGGGAGTACTTATATGGGACTAGGGTAACTCACTTGGGGTCAGGGATTACTTATAAAGGGGCTAGGGTAACTCACTTGGGGTCAGGGAGTACTTATATAGGACTTGGGTAACTCACTTGGGTTCAGGGAGTACTTTTATGGGACTAGGGTAACTCGCTTTAGGTCAGGAAGTACTTATATGGTACTAGGGTAACTCACTTGGTGGTCAGGGAGTACTTATATGGAACCAGGGTAACCCACTGGGGGTCAGGGAGTACTTATAAAGGGGCTACGGTAACTCATTTGGGGGACAGGTAGTACTTATATGGGCCTAGGGTAACTCACTTAGGGTCAGGGAGTACTTATATGGGACTAGGGTAACTCACTTGGGGTCAGGGTGTACTTCTATAGGAGGTAAAGTAACTCACTTGGGGTCAGGGAGTACTTATATGGGACTAGGGTAACTCATTTGGAGCAGGGAGTACTTATTTGGGACTAGGGTAACTCACTTGGGGTCAGGGAGTACTTATATGGGACTACGGTAACTCACTTGGGGTCAGGGAGTACTTATATAGGGGGTAGGGTAACTCATTTGGGGTCAGGCAGTACTTATATTGGACTAGGGTAACTCACTTGGGGTCAGGGAGTACTTATAAAAGGGCTAAGGTAACTCACTTGGGGTAGGGAGTACTTATATGGGACTAGGGTAACTCACTTGGGTTCAGGGAGTACTTATATGGTACTAGGGTAACTTACTTGGTGTCAGGGAGTACTTCTATAGGAGCTAAAGTAACTCACTTGGGGTCAGGGAGTACTTATATGGGACTAGGGTAACTCATTTAGGGCAGGGAGTACTTATATGGGACTAGGGTAACTCACTTGGGGTCAGGGAGTACTTATAAAAGGGCTAGGGTAACTCACTTGGGGTAGGGAGTACTTATATGGGACTAGGGTAACACGATTTAGGTCAGGGAGTACTTATATGGTACTAGGGTAACTCACTTGGTGGTCAGGGGGTACATATATGGAACCAGGGTATCCCACTTGGGGTCAGGGAGTACTTATAGAGGGGCTAGTGTAACTCAATTTGGGGTCAGGGAGTACTTATATAGGACTAGGGTACCATACTTGGGGTCAGGAGTACTTATAAAGGGGCTAAGGCAACTCACTAGGGGTCAGGGAGTACTTATATGGGACTAGGTAACTCACTTGGGGTCAGGGAGTACTTATATAGGGGCTAAAGTAACTCACTTGGGGTCAGGGAGTTCTTCTATGGGACTAGGGTAACTCATTTGGTGTCAGGGAGTACTTATTTGGTACTAGGGTAACTCACTTGGGGTCAGGGAGTACTTATATGGGACTAGGGTAACTCACTTGGGGTCATGGAGTACTTATATAGGGGGTAGGGTAACTCATTTGGGGTCAGAGAGTACTTATATGGGACTAGGGTACATCACTTGGTGTCAGGGAGTACTTATATAGGAGCTAAAGTGATTCACTTGGGGTCAGGGAGTACTTATATGGGACTAGTGTAACTCACTTGGGGTCAGGTAGTACTAATAAAGGGGCTAGGGTAACTCACTTGGGGCCAGGGAGTAATTATATGGGACTTGGGTAACTCACTTGGGTTCAGGGAGTACTTATATGGGACTAGGGTAACTCGCTTTAGGTCAGGAAGTACATATATAATACTAGGGTAACTCAATGGTTGGTCAGGGAGTACTTATATGGAACCAGGGAAACCCACTTGGGGTTAGGGTGTACTTATAAAGGGGCTAGGGTAACTCATTTGGGGTCAGGGAGTACTTATATGGGCCTAGGGTAACTCACTTAGGGTCAGGGAGTACTTATATGGGACTAGGGTAACTCACTTGGGGTCAGGGAGTACTTATATGGGACTAGGGTAACTCATTTAGGGCAGGGAGTACTTATTTTGGACTAGGGTAACTCACTTGGGTTCAGGGAGTACTTATATGGGACTAGGGTAACTCATTTAGGGCAGGGAGTACTTATTTGGGACTAGGGTAATTCACTTGGGGTCAGGGAGTACTTATATAGGGGGTAGGGTAACTCATTTGGGGTTAGGGAGTACTTATATGGGACTAGGGTAACTCACTTGGGGTCAGGGAGTACTTATAAAAGGGCTAGGGTAACTCACTTGGGGTAGGGAGTACTTATATGGGACTAGGGTAACTCGATTTAGGTCAGGGAGTACTTATATGCTAATAGGGTAACTCACTTGGTGGTCAGAGGGTACATATATGGAACCAGGGTATCCCACTTGGGGTCAAGGAGTACTTATAGAGGGGCTAGGGTAACTCAATTTGGGGTCAGGGAGTACTTATATAGGACTAGGGTACCATACTTGGGGTCAGGGAGTACTTATAAAGGGGCTAGGGCAACTCACTAGGGGTCAGGGAGTACTTATATGGGACTAGGGTAACTCACTTGGGGTCAGGGAGTACTTATATAGGGGCTAAAGTAACTCACTTGGGGTCAGGGAGTACTTCTATGGGACTAGGGTAACTCATTTGCTGTCAGGGAGTACTTATTTGGCAGTAGGGTAACTCACTTGGGGTCAGGGAGTACTTATATGGTACTAGGGTAACTTACTTGGTGTCAGGGAGTACTTCTATAGGAGCTAAAGTAACTCACTTGGGGTCAGGGAGTACTTATATGGGACTAGGGTAACTCATTTAGAGTAGGGAGTACTTATTTGGGACTAGGGTAACTCATTTAGGGCAGGGAGTACTTATATGGGACTAGGGTAACTCACTTGGGGTCAGGGAGTACTTATATGGGACTACGTTAACTCACTTGGGGTCAGGGAGTACTTATATAGGGGGTAGGGTAACTCATTTGGGGTCAGGCATTACTTATATTGAACCAGGTTAACTCACTTGGGGTAGGGAGTACTTATATGGGACTAGGGTAACTCATTTAGGGCAGAGAGTACTTATTTGGGACTAGGGTAATTCACTTGGGGTCAGGGAGTACTTATATAGGGGGTAGGGTAACTCATTTGGGGTTAGGGAGTACTTATATGGGACTAGGGTAACTCACTTGGGGTCAGGGAGTACTTATAAAAGGGCTAGGGTAACTCACTTGGGGTAGGGAGTACTTATATGGGACTAGGGTAACTCGATTTAGGTCAGGGAGTACTTATATGGTACTAGGGTAACTCACTTGGTGGTCAGGGGGTACATATATGGAACCAGGGTATCCCACTTGGGGTCAGGGAGTACTTATAGAGGGGTTAGGTTAACTCAATTTGGGGTCAGGGAGTACTTATATAGGACTAGGGTACCATACTTGGTGTCAGGGAGTACTTATTTGGGACTAGGGTAACTCACTTGGGGTCAGGGAGTACTTATATGGTACTAGGGTAACTCACTTGGGGTCATGGAGTACTTATATAGGGGGTAGGGTAACTCATTTGGGGTCAGGGAGTACTTATATGGGACTAGGGTAACTCACTTGGGGTCAGGGAGTACTAATAAAGGGGCTAGGGTAACTCACTTGGGGTCAGGGTTTAATTATATGGGACTTGGGTAACTCACTTGGGTTCAGGGAGTACTTATATGGGACTGGGGTAACTCCCTTTAGGTCAGGAAGTACATATATAATACTAGGGTAACTCAATGGGTGGTCAGGGAGTGCTTATATGGAACCAGTGAAACCCACTTGGGGTTAGGGTGTACTTATAAAGGGGCTAGGGTAACTCATTTGGGGTCAGGGAGTACTTATATGGGACTAGGGTAACTCACTTGGGGTCAGGGTGTACTTCTATAGGAGCTAAAGTAACTCACTTGGGGTCAGGGAGTACTTATATGGGACAAGGGTAACTCATTTAGGGCAGGGAGTACTTATTTGTGACTAGGGTAACTCACTTGGGTTCAGGGAGTAATTATATTGGACTAGGGTAACTCATTTAGGGCAGGGAGTACTTAATTGGGACTAGGGTAACTCACTTGGGTTCAGGGATTACTTATATGGGACTAGGGTAACTCACTTGGGGTCAGGGAGTACTTCTATAGGAGCTAAAGTAACTCACTTCGGGTCAGGGAGTACTTTAATGGGACTAGGGTAACTCATTTAGGGCAGGGAGTACTTATAAAGGGGCTAGGGTAACTCAATTTGGGGACAGGGAGTACTTATATAGGACTAGGGTACCATACTTGGGGTCAGGGAGTACTTATAAAGTGGCTAGGGCAACTCACTTGGGGTCAGGGAGTACTTATAAAAGGGCTAGGGTAACTCACTTGGGGTAGGGAGTACTTATATGGGACTAGGGTAACTCACTTGGGTTCAGGGAGTACTTATATGGGACTAGGGTAACTCACTTGGGGTCAGGGAGAACTTATATGCGACTAGGGTAACTCACTTAGGGTCACGGAGTACTTATATAGGACTAGGGTAACTCACTTGGGGTCAGGGAGTACTTCTATAGGAGCTAAAGTAACTCACTTGGGGTCAGGGAGTACTTATATGGGACTAGGGTAACTCATTTAGGGCAGGGAGTACTTATTTGGGACTAGGGTAACTCACTTGGGGTCAGGGAGTACTTATATGGGACTAGGGTAACTCACTTGGGGTCAGGGATTACTTATAAAGGGGCTAGGGTAACTCACTTGGGGTCAGGGAGTACTTATATAGGACTTGGGTAACTCACTTGGGTTCAGGGAGTACTTTTATGGGACTAGGGTAACTCGCTTTAGGTCAGGAAGTACTTATATGGTACTAGGGTAACTCACTTGGTGGTCAGGGAGTACTTATATGGAACCAGGGTAACCCACTGGGGGTCAGGGAGTACTTATAAAGGGGCTACGGTAACTCATTTGGGGGACAGGTAGTACTTATATGGGCCTAGGGTAACTCACTTAGGGTCAGGGAGTACTTATATGGGACTAGGGTAACTCACTTGGGGTCAGGGTGTACTTCTATAGGAGGTAAAGTAACTCACTTGGGGTCAGGGAGTACTTATATGGGACTAGGGTAACTCATTTGGAGCAGGGAGTACTTATTTGGGACTAGGGTAACTCACTTGGGGTCAGGGAGTACTTATATGGGACTACGGTAACTCACTTGGGGTCAGGGAGTACTTATATAGGGGGTAGGGTAACTCATTTGGGGTCAGGCAGTACTTATATTGGACTAGGGTAACTCACTTGGGGTCAGGGAGTACTTATAAAAGGGCTAAGGTAACTCACTTGGGGTAGGGAGTACTTATATGGGACTAGGGTAACTCACTTGGGTTCAGGGAGTACTTATATGGTACTAGGGTAACTTACTTGGTGTCAGGGAGTACTTCTATAGGAGCTAAAGTAACTCACTTGGGGTCAGGGAGTACTTATATGGGACTAGGGTAACTCATTTAGGGCAGGGAGTACTTATATGGGACTAGGGTAACTCACTTGGGGTCAGGGAGTACTTATAAAAGGGCTAGGGTAACTCACTTGGGGTAGGGAGTACTTATATGGGACTAGGGTAACACGATTTAGGTCAGGGAGTACTTATATGGTACTAGGGTAACTCACTTGGTGGTCAGGGGGTACATATATGGAACCAGGGTATCCCACTTGGGGTCAGGGAGTACTTATAGAGGGGCTAGTGTAACTCAATTTGGGGTCAGGGAGTACTTATATAGGACTAGGGTACCATACTTGGGGTCAGGAGTACTTATAAAGGGGCTAAGGCAACTCACTAGGGGTCAGGGAGTACTTATATGGGACTAGGTAACTCACTTGGGGTCAGGGAGTACTTATATAGGGGCTAAAGTAACTCACTTGGGGTCAGGGAGTTCTTCTATGGGACTAGGGTAACTCATTTGGTGTCAGGGAGTACTTATTTGGTACTAGGGTAACTCACTTGGGGTCAGGGAGTACTTATATGGGACTAGGGTAACTCACTTGGGGTCATGGAGTACTTATATAGGGGGTAGGGTAACTCATTTGGGGTCAGAGAGTACTTATATGGGACTAGGGTACATCACTTGGTGTCAGGGAGTACTTATATAGGAGCTAAAGTGATTCACTTGGGGTCAGGGAGTACTTATATGGGACTAGTGTAACTCACTTGGGGTCAGGTAGTACTAATAAAGGGGCTAGGGTAACTCACTTGGGGCCAGGGAGTAATTATATGGGACTTGGGTAACTCACTTGGGTTCAGGGAGTACTTATATGGGACTAGGGTAACTCGCTTTAGGTCAGGAAGTACATATATAATACTAGGGTAACTCAATGGTTGGTCAGGGAGTACTTATATGGAACCAGGGAAACCCACTTGGGGTTAGGGTGTACTTATAAAGGGGCTAGGGTAACTCATTTGGGGTCAGGGAGTACTTATATGGGCCTAGGGTAACTCACTTAGGGTCAGGGAGTACTTATATGGGACTAGGGTAACTCACTTGGGGTCAGGGAGTACTTATATGGGACTAGGGTAACTCATTTAGGGCAGGGAGTACTTATTTTGGACTAGGGTAACTCACTTGGGTTCAGGGAGTACTTATATGGGACTAGGGTAACTCATTTAGGGCAGGGAGTACTTATTTGGGACTAGGGTAATTCACTTGGGGTCAGGGAGTACTTATATAGGGGGTAGGGTAACTCATTTGGGGTTAGGGAGTACTTATATGGGACTAGGGTAACTCACTTGGGGTCAGGGAGTACTTATAAAAGGGCTAGGGTAACTCACTTGGGGTAGGGAGTACTTATATGGGACTAGGGTAACTCGATTTAGGTCAGGGAGTACTTATATGCTAATAGGGTAACTCACTTGGTGGTCAGAGGGTACATATATGGAACCAGGGTATCCCACTTGGGGTCAAGGAGTACTTATAGAGGGGCTAGGGTAACTCAATTTGGGGTCAGGGAGTACTTATATAGGACTAGGGTACCATACTTGGGGTCAGGGAGTACTTATAAAGGGGCTAGGGCAACTCACTAGGGGTCAGGGAGTACTTATATGGGACTAGGGTAACTCACTTGGGGTCAGGGAGTACTTATATAGGGGCTAAAGTAACTCACTTGGGGTCAGGGAGTACTTCTATGGGACTAGGGTAACTCATTTGCTGTCAGGGAGTACTTATTTGGCAGTAGGGTAACTCACTTGGGGTCAGGGAGTACTTATATGGTACTAGGGTAACTTACTTGGTGTCAGGGAGTACTTCTATAGGAGCTAAAGTAACTCACTTGGGGTCAGGGAGTACTTATATGGGACTAGGGTAACTCATTTAGAGTAGGGAGTACTTATTTGGGACTAGGGTAACTCATTTAGGGCAGGGAGTACTTATATGGGACTAGGGTAACTCACTTGGGGTCAGGGAGTACTTATATGGGACTACGTTAACTCACTTGGGGTCAGGGAGTACTTATATAGGGGGTAGGGTAACTCATTTGGGGTCAGGCATTACTTATATTGAACTAGGTTAACTCACTTGGGGTCAGGGAGTACTTATAAAAGGGCTAAGGTAACTCACTTGGGGTAGGGAGTACTTATATGGGACTAGGGTAACTCACTTGGGTTCAGGGAGTACTTATATGGTACTAGGGTAACTTACTTGGTGTCAGGGAATACTTCTATAGGAGCTAAAGTAACTCACTTGGGGTCAGGGAGTACTTATATGGGACTAGGGTAACTCATTTAGGGCAGGGAGTACTTATATGGGACTAGGGTAACTCACTTGGGGTCAGGGAGTACTTATATGGGACTAGGGTAACTCACTTGGGGTCAGGTAGTACTTATATGGGACTAGGGTAACTCACTTGGGGTCAGGGAGTACTTATAAAAGGGCTAGGGTAACTCACTTGGGGTAGGGAGTACTTATAAAAGGGCTAGGGTAACTCACTTGGGGTAGGGAGTACTTATATGGGACTAGGGTAACCCGATTTAGGTCAGGGAGTACTTATATGGTACTAGGGTAACTCACTTGGTGGTCAGGGGGTACATATATGGAACCAGGGTATCCCATTTGGGGTCAGGGAGTACTTATAGAGGGGCTAGTGTAACTCAATTTGGGGTCAGGGAGTACTTATATAGGACTAGGGTACCATACTTGGGGTCAGGAGTACTTATAAAGGGGCTAGGGCAACTCACTAGGGGTCAGGGAGTACTTATATGGGACTAGGGTAACTCACTTGGGGTCAGGGAGTACTTCTATAGGAGCTAAAGTAACTCACTTGGGGTCAGGGAGTACTTCTATAGGAGCTAAAGTAACTCACTTCGGGTCAGGGAGTACTTTAATGGGACTAGGGTAACTCATTTAGGGCAGGGAGTACTTATAAAGGGGCTAGGGTAACTCAATTTGGGGACAGGGAGTACTTATATAGGACTAGGGTACCATACTTGGGGTCAGGGAGTACTTATAAAGTGGCTAGGGCAACTCACTTGGGGTCAGGGAGTACTTATAAAAGGGCTAGGGTAACTCACTTGGGGTAGGGAGTACTTATATGGGACTAGGGTAACTCACTTGGGTTCAGGGAGTACTTATATGGGACTAGGGTAACTCACTTGGGGTCAGGGAGAACTTATATGCGACTAGGGTAACTCACTTAGGGTCACGGAGTACTTATATAGGACTAGGGTAACTCACTTGGGGTCAGGGAGTACTTCTATAGGAGCTAAAGTAACTCACTTGGGGTCAGGGAGTACTTATATGGGACTAGGGTAACTCATTTAGGGCAGGGAGTACTTATTTGGGACTAGGGTAACTCACTTGGGGTCAGGGAGTACTTATATGGGACTAGGGTAACTCACTTGGGGTCAGGGATTACTTATAAAGGGGCTAGGGTAACTCACTTGGGGTCAGGGAGTACTTATATAGGACTTGGGTAACTCACTTGGGTTCAGGGAGTACTTTTATGGGACTAGGGTAACTCGCTTTAGGTCAGGAAGTACTTATATGGTACTAGGGTAACTCACTTGGTGGTCAGGGAGTACTTATATGGAACCAGGGTAACCCACTGGGGGTCAGGGAGTACTTATAAAGGGGCTACGGTAACTCATTTGGGGGACAGGTAGTACTTATATGGGCCTAGGGTAACTCACTTAGGGTCAGGGAGTACTTATATGGGACTAGGGTAACTCACTTGGGGTCAGGGTGTACTTCTATAGGAGGTAAAGTAACTCACTTGGGGTCAGGGAGTACTTATATGGGACTAGGGTAACTCATTTGGAGCAGGGAGTACTTATTTGGGACTAGGGTAACTCACTTGGGGTCAGGGAGTACTTATATGGGACTACGGTAACTCACTTGGGGTCAGGGAGTACTTATATAGGGGGTAGGGTAACTCATTTGGGGTCAGGCAGTACTTATATTGGACTAGGGTAACTCACTTGGGGTCAGGGAGTACTTATAAAAGGGCTAAGGTAACTCACTTGGGGTAGGGAGTACTTATATGGGACTAGGGTAACTCACTTGGGTTCAGGGAGTACTTATATGGTACTAGGGTAACTTACTTGGTGTCAGGGAGTACTTCTATAGGAGCTAAAGTAACTCACTTGGGGTCAGGGAGTACTTATATGGGACTAGGGTAACTCATTTAGGGCAGGGAGTACTTATATGGGACTAGGGTAACTCACTTGGGGTCAGGGAGTACTTATAAAAGGGCTAGGGTAACTCACTTGGGGTAGGGAGTACTTATATGGGACTAGGGTAACACGATTTAGGTCAGGGAGTACTTATATGGTACTAGGGTAACTCACTTGGTGGTCAGGGGGTACATATATGGAACCAGGGTATCCCACTTGGGGTCAGGGAGTACTTATAGAGGGGCTAGTGTAACTCAATTTGGGGTCAGGGAGTACTTATATAGGACTAGGGTACCATACTTGGGGTCAGGAGTACTTATAAAGGGGCTAAGGCAACTCACTAGGGGTCAGGGAGTACTTATATGGGACTAGGTAACTCACTTGGGGTCAGGGAGTACTTATATAGGGGCTAAAGTAACTCACTTGGGGTCAGGGAGTTCTTCTATGGGACTAGGGTAACTCATTTGGTGTCAGGGAGTACTTATTTGGTACTAGGGTAACTCACTTGGGGTCAGGGAGTACTTATATGGGACTAGGGTAACTCACTTGGGGTCATGGAGTACTTATATAGGGGGTAGGGTAACTCATTTGGGGTCAGAGAGTACTTATATGGGACTAGGGTACATCACTTGGTGTCAGGGAGTACTTATATAGGAGCTAAAGTGATTCACTTGGGGTCAGGGAGTACTTATATGGGACTAGTGTAACTCACTTGGGGTCAGGTAGTACTAATAAAGGGGCTAGGGTAACTCACTTGGGGCCAGGGAGTAATTATATGGGACTTGGGTAACTCACTTGGGTTCAGGGAGTACTTATATGGGACTAGGGTAACTCGCTTTAGGTCAGGAAGTACATATATAATACTAGGGTAACTCAATGGTTGGTCAGGGAGTACTTATATGGAACCAGGGAAACCCACTTGGGGTTAGGGTGTACTTATAAAGGGGCTAGGGTAACTCATTTGGGGTCAGGGAGTACTTATATGGGCCTAGGGTAACTCACTTAGGGTCAGGGAGTACTTATATGGGACTAGGGTAACTCACTTGGGGTCAGGGAGTACTTATATGGGACTAGGGTAACTCATTTAGGGCAGGGAGTACTTATTTTGGACTAGGGTAACTCACTTGGGTTCAGGGAGTACTTATATGGGACTAGGGTAACTCATTTAGGGCAGGGAGTACTTATTTGGGACTAGGGTAATTCACTTGGGGTCAGGGAGTACTTATATAGGGGGTAGGGTAACTCATTTGGGGTTAGGGAGTACTTATATGGGACTAGGGTAACTCACTTGGGGTCAGGGAGTACTTATAAAAGGGCTAGGGTAACTCACTTGGGGTAGGGAGTACTTATATGGGACTAGGGTAACTCGATTTAGGTCAGGGAGTACTTATATGCTAATAGGGTAACTCACTTGGTGGTCAGAGGGTACATATATGGAACCAGGGTATCCCACTTGGGGTCAAGGAGTACTTATAGAGGGGCTAGGGTAACTCAATTTGGGGTCAGGGAGTACTTATATAGGACTAGGGTACCATACTTGGGGTCAGGGAGTACTTATAAAGGGGCTAGGGCAACTCACTAGGGGTCAGGGAGTACTTATATGGGACTAGGGTAACTCACTTGGGGTCAGGGAGTACTTATATAGGGGCTAAAGTAACTCACTTGGGGTCAGGGAGTACTTCTATGGGACTAGGGTAACTCATTTGCTGTCAGGGAGTACTTATTTGGCAGTAGGGTAACTCACTTGGGGTCAGGGAGTACTTATATGGTACTAGGGTAACTTACTTGGTGTCAGGGAGTACTTCTATAGGAGCTAAAGTAACTCACTTGGGGTCAGGGAGTACTTATATGGGACTAGGGTAACTCATTTAGAGTAGGGAGTACTTATTTGGGACTAGGGTAACTCATTTAGGGCAGGGAGTACTTATATGGGACTAGGGTAACTCACTTGGGGTCAGGGAGTACTTATATGGGACTACGTTAACTCACTTGGGGTCAGGGAGTACTTATATAGGGGGTAGGGTAACTCATTTGGGGTCAGGCATTACTTATATTGAACTAGGTTAACTCACTTGGGGTCAGGGAGTACTTATAAAAGGGCTAAGGTAACTCACTTGGGGTAGGGAGTACTTATATGGGACTAGGGTAACTCACTTGGGTTCAGGGAGTACTTATATGGTACTGGGGTAACTTACTTGGTGTCAGGGAATACTTCTATAGGAGCTAAAGTAACTCACTTGGGGTCAGGGAGTACTTATATGGGACTAGGGTAACTCATTTAGGGCAGGGAGTACTTATATGGGACTAGGGTAACTCACTTGGGGTCAGGGAGTACTTATATGGGACTAGGGTAACTCACTTGGGGTCAGGTAGTACTTATATGGGACTAGGGTAACTCACTTGGGGTCAGGGAGTACTTATAAAAGGGCTAGGGTAACTCACTTGGGGTAGGGAGTACTTATAAAAGGGCTAGGGTAACTCACTTGGGGTAGGGAGTACTTATATGGGACTAGGGTAACCCGATTTAGGTCAGGGAGTACTTATATGGTACTAGGGTAACTCACTTGGTGGTCAGGGGGTACATATATGGAACCAGGGTATCGCATTTGGGGTCAGGGAGTACTTATAGAGGGGCTAGTGTAACTCAATTTGGGGTCAGGGAGTACTTATATAGGACTAGGGTACCATACTTGGGGTCAGGAGTACTTATAAAGGGGCTAGGGCAACTCACTAGGGGTCAGGGAGTACTTATATGGGACTAGGGTAACTCACTTGGGGTCAGGGAGTACTTCTATAGGAGCTAAAGTAACTCACTTCGGGTCAGGGAGTACTTATATGGTACTAGGTTAACTCACTTGGTGGTCAGGGAGTACTTATATGGAACCAGGGTAACCCACTTGGGGTCAGGGAGTACTTATAAAGGGGCTACGGTAACTCATTTGGGGGACAGGTAGTACTTATATGGGCCTAGGTTAACTCACTTAGGGTCAGGGAGTACTTATATGGGACTAGGGTAACTCACTTGGGGTCAGAGTGTACTTCTATAGGAGGTAAAGTAACTCACTTGGGGTCAGGGAGTACTTATATGGGACTAGGGTAACTCATTTAGAGCAGGGAGTACTTATTTGGGACTAGGGTAACTCACTTGGGGTCAGGGAGTACTTATATGGGACTACGGTAACTCACTTGGGGTCAGGGAGTACTTATATAGGGGGTAGGGTAACTCATTTGGGGTCAGGCAGTACTTATATTGGACTAGGGTACCTCACTTGGGGTCAGGGAGTACTTATAAAAGGGCTAAGGTAACTCACTTGGGGTAGGGAGTACTTATATGGGACTAGGGTAACTCACTTGGGTTCAGGGAGTACTTATATGGTACTAGGGTAACTTACTTGGTGTCAGGGAGTACTTCTATAGGAGCTAAAGTAACTCACTTGGGGTCAGGGAGTACTTATATGGGACTAGGGTAACTCGATTTAGGTCAGGGAGTACTTATATGGTACTAGGGTAACTCACTTGGTGGTCAGTGGGTACATATATGGAACCAGGGTGTCCCACTTGGGGTCAGGGAGTACTTATAGAGGGGCTAGGGTAACTCAATTTGGGGTCAGGGAGTACTTATATAGGACTAGGGTACCATACTTGGGGTCAGGGAGTACTTATAAAGGGGCTAGGGCAACTCACTAGGGGTCAGGGAGTACTTATATGGGACTAGGGTAACTCACTTGGGGTCAGGGAGTACCTTTATAGGGGCTAAAGTAACTCACTTGGGGTCAGGGAGTTCTTCTATGGGACTAGGGTAACTCATTTGGTGTCAGGGAGTACTTATTTGGTACTAGGGTAACTCACTTGGGGTCAGGGAGTACTTATATGGGACTAGGATAACTCACTTGGGGTCATGGAGTACTTATATAGGGGGTAGGGTAACTCATTTGGGGTCAGGGAGTACTTATATGGGACTAGGGTACATCACTTGGTGTCAGGGAGTACTTATATAGGAGCTAAAGTGATTCACTTGGGGTCAGGGAGTACTTATATGGGACTAGGGTAACTCACTTTGGGTCAGGGAGTACTAATAAAGGGGCTAGGGTAACTCACTTGGGATCAGGGAGTAATTATATGGGACTTGGGTAACTCACTTGGGTTCAGGGAGTACTTATATGGGACTAGGGTAACTCGCTTTAGGTCAGGAAGTACTTATATGGTACTAGGGTAACTCACTTGGTGGTCAGGGAGTACTTATGTGGAACCAGGGTAACCCACTTGGGGTCAGGGAGTACTTATAAAGGGGCTACGGTAACTCATTTGGGGGACAGGTAGTACTTATATGGGCCTAGGGTAACTCACTTAGGGTCAGGGAGTACTTATATGGGACTAGGGTAACTCACTTGGGGTCAGAGTGTACTTCTATAGGAGGTGAAGTAACTCACTTGGGGTCAGGGAGTACTTATATGGGACTAGGGTAACTCATTTAGAGCAGGGAGTACTTATTTGGGACTAGGGTAACTCACTTGGTGGTCAGGGAGTACTTATGTGGAACCAGGGTAACCCACTTGGGGTCAGGGAGTACTTATAAAGGGGCTACGGTAACTCATTTGGGGGACAGGTAGTACTTATATGGGCCTAGGGTAACTCACTTAGGGTCAGGGAGTACTTATATGGGACTAGGGTAACTCACTTGGGGTCAGAGTGTACTTCTATAGGAGGTAAAGTAACTCACTTGGGGTCAGGGAGTACTTATATGGGACTAGGGTAACTCATTTAGAGCAGGGAGTACTTATTTGGGACTAGGGTAACTCACTTGGGGTCAGGGAGTACTTATATGGGACTACGGTAACTCACTTGGGGTCGGGGAGTACTTATATAGGGGGTAGGGTAACTCATTTGGGTTCAGGCAGTACTTATATTGGACTAGGGTAACTTACTTGGGGTTAGGGAGTACTTATATGGGACTAGGGTAACTCACTTGGGGTCAGGGAGTACTTATAAAAGGGCTAGGGTAACTAACTTGGGGTAGGGAGTACTTATGTGGGACTAGGGTAACTCGATTTAGGTCAGGGAGTACTTATATGGTACTAGGGTAACTCACTTAGGGTCAGGGAGTACTTATATGGGACTAGGGTAACTCACTTGGGGTCAGAGTGTACTTCTATAGGAGGTAAAGTAACTCACTTGGGGTCAGGGAGTACTTATATGGGACTAGGGTAACTCACTTGGGTTCAGGGAGTACTTATATGGTACTAGGGTAACTTACTTGGTCTCAGGGAGTACTTCTATAGGAGCTAAAGTAACTCACTTGGGGTCAGGGAGTACTTATATGGGACTAGGGTAACTCATTTAGGGCAGGGAGTACTTATATGGGACTAGGGTAACTTACTTGGGGTTAGGGAGTACTTATATGGGACTAGGGTAACTCACTTGGGGTCAGGGAGTACTTATAAAAGGGCTAGGGTAACTAACTTGGGGTAGGGAGTACTTATGTGGGACTAGGGTAACTCGATTTAGGTCAGGGAGTACTTATATGGTACTAGGGTAACTCACTTGGTGGTCAGTGGGTACATATATGGAACCAGGGTATCCCACTTGGGGTCAGGGAGTACTTATAGAGGGGCTAGGGTAACTCAATTTGGGGTCAGGGAGTACTTATATAGGACTAGGGTACCATACTTGGGGTCAGGGAGTACTTATAAAGGGGCTAGCGCAACTCACTAGGGGTCAGGGAGTACTTATATGGGACTAGGGTAACTCACTTGGGGTCAGGGAGTACCTTTATAGGGGCTAAAGTAACTCACTTGGGGTCAGGGAGTTCTTCTATGGGACTAGGGTAACTCATTTGGTGTCAGGGAGTACTTATTTGGGACTAGGGTAACTCACTTGGGGTCAGGGAGTACTTATATGGGACTAGGGTAACTCACTTGGGGTCATGGAGTACTTATATAGGGGGTAGGGTAACTCATTTGGGGTCAGGGAGTACTTATATGGGACTAGGGTACATCACTTTGTGTCAGGGAGTACTTATATAGGAGCTAAAGTGATTCACTTGGGGTCAGGGAGTATTTATATGGGACTAGGGTAACTCACTTGGGGTCAGGGAGTACTTATAAAAGGGCTAGGGTAACTAACTTGGGGTAGGGAGTACTTATGTGGGACTAGGGTAACTCGATTTAGGTCAGGGAGTACTTATATGGTACTAGGGTAACTCACTTGGTGGTCAGTGGGTACATATATGGAACCAGGGTATCCCACTTGGGGTCAGGGAGTACTTATAGAGGGGCTAGGGTAACTCAATTTGGGGTCAGGGAGTACTTATATAGGACTAGGGTACCATACTTGGGGTCAGGGAGTACTTATAAAGGGGCTAGCGCAACTCACTAGGGGTCAGGGAGTACTTATATGGGACTAGGGTAACTCACTTGGGGTCAGGGAGTACCTTTATAGGGGCTAAAGTAACTCACTTGGGGTCAGGGAGTACTTATATGGGACTAGGGTAACTCACTTGGGGTCATGGAGTACTTATATAGGGGGTAGGGTAACTCATTTGGGGTCAGGGAGTACTTATATGGGACTAGGGTACATCACTTTGTGTCAGGGAGTACTTATATAGGAGCTAAAGTGATTCACTTGGGGTCAGGGAGTACTTATATGGGACTAGGGTAACTCACTTGGGGTCAGGGAGTACTAATAAAGGGGCTAGGGTAACTCACTTGGGGTCAGGGAGTAATTATATGGGACTTGGGTAACTCACTTGAGTTCAGGGAGTACTTATATGGGCCTAGGGTAAATCACTTAGGGTCAGGGAGTACTTATATGGGACTAGGGTAACTCACTTGGGGTCAGGGTGTACTTCTATAGGAGCTAAAGTAACTCACTTGGGGTCAGGGAGTACTTATATGGGACTAGGGTAACTCATTTAGGGCAGGGAGTACTTATTTGGGTCTAGGGTAACTCACTTGGGTTCAGGGAGTACTTATATGGGACTAGGGTAACTCATTTAGGGCAGAGAGTACTTATTTGGGACTAGGGTAATTCACTTGGGGTCAGGGAGTACTTATATAGGGGGTAGGGTAACTCATTTGGGGTTAGGGAGTACTTATATGGGACTAGGGTAACTCACTTGGGGTCAGGGAGTACTTATAAAAGGGCTAGGGTAACTCACTTGGGGTAGGGAGTACTTATATGGGACTAGGGTAACTCATTTAGGGCAGAGAGTACTTATTTGGGACTAGGGTAATTCACTTGGGGTCAGGGAGTACTTATATAGGGGGTAGGGTAACTCATTTGGGGTTAGGGAGTACTTATATGGGACTAGGGTAACTCACTTGGGGTCAGGGAGTACTTATAAAAGGGCTAGGGTAACTCACTTGGGGTAGGGAGTACTTATATGGGACTAGGGTAACTCGATTTAGGTCAGGGAGTACTTATATGGTACTAGGGTAACTCACTTGGTGGTCAGGGGGTACATATATGGAACCAGGGTATCCCACTTGGGGTCAGGGAGTACTTATAGAGGGGTTAGGTTAACTCAATTTGGGGTCAGGGAGTACTTATATAGGACTAGGGTACCATACTTGGTGTCAGGGAGTACTTATTTGGGACTAGGGTAACTCACTTGGGGTCAGGGAGTACTTATATGGTACTAGGGTAACTCACTTGGGGTCATGGAGTACTTATATAGGGGGTAGGGTAACTCATTTGGGGTCAGGGAGTACTTATATGGGACTAGGGTAACTCACTTGGGGTCAGGGAGTACTAATAAAGGGGCTAGGGTAACTCACTTGGGGTCAGGGTGTAATTATATGGGACTTGGGTAACTCACTTGGGTTCAGGGAGTACTTATATGGGACTGGGGTAACTCCCTTTAGGTCAGGAAGTACATATATAATACTAGGGTAACTCAATGGGTGGTCAGGGAGTGCTTATATGGAACCAGTGAAACCCACTTGGGGTTAGGGTGTACTTATAAAGGGGCTAGGGTAACTCATTTGGGGTCAGGGAGTACTTATATGGGACTAGGGTAACTCACTTGGGGTCAGGGTGTACTTCTATAGGAGCTAAAGTAACTCACTTGGGGTCAGGGAGTACTTATATGGGACAAGGGTAACTCATTTAGGGCAGGGAGTACTTATTTGTGACTAGGGTAACTCACTTGGGTTCAGGGAGTAATTATATTGGACTAGGGTAACTCATTTAGGGCAGGGAGTACTTAATTGGGACTAGGGTAACTCACTTGGGTTCAGGGATTACTTATATGGGACTAGGGTAACTCACTTGGGGTCAGGGAGTACTTCTATAGGAGCTAAAGTAACTCACTTCGGGTCAGGGAGTACTTTAATGGGACTAGGGTAACTCATTTAGGGCAGGGAGTACTTATAAAGGGGCTAGGGTAACTCAATTTGGGGACAGGGAGTACTTATATAGGACTAGGGTACCATACTTGGGGTCAGGGAGTACTTATAAAGTGGCTAGGGCAACTCACTTGGGGTCAGGGAGTACTTATAAAAGGGCTAGGGTAACTCACTTGGGGTAGGGAGTACTTATATGGGACTAGGGTAACTCACTTGGGTTCAGGGAGTACTTATATGGGACTAGGGTAACTCACTTGGGGTCAGGGAGAACTTATATGCGACTAGGGTAACTCACTTAGGGTCACGGAGTACTTATATAGGACTAGGGTAACTCACTTGGGGTCAGGGAGTACTTCTATAGGAGCTAAAGTAACTCACTTGGGGTCAGGGAGTACTTATATGGGACTAGGGTAACTCATTTAGGGCAGGGAGTACTTATTTGGGACTAGGGTAACTCACTTGGGGTCAGGGAGTACTTATATGGGACTAGGGTAACTCACTTGGGGTCAGGGATTACTTATAAAGGGGCTAGGGTAACTCACTTGGGGTCAGGGAGTACTTATATAGGACTTGGGTAACTCACTTGGGTTCAGGGAGTACTTTTATGGGACTAGGGTAACTCGCTTTAGGTCAGGAAGTACTTATATGGTACTAGGGTAACTCACTTGGTGGTCAGGGAGTACTTATATGGAACCAGGGTAACCCACTGGGGGTCAGGGAGTACTTATAAAGGGGCTACGGTAACTCATTTGGGGGACAGGTAGTACTTATATGGGCCTAGGGTAACTCACTTAGGGTCAGGGAGTACTTATATGGGACTAGGGTAACTCACTTGGGGTCAGGGTGTACTTCTATAGGAGGTAAAGTAACTCACTTGGGGTCAGGGAGTACTTATATGGGACTAGGGTAACTCATTTGGAGCAGGGAGTACTTATTTGGGACTAGGGTAACTCACTTGGGGTCAGGGAGTACTTATATGGGACTACGGTAACTCACTTGGGGTCAGGGAGTACTTATATAGGGGGTAGGGTAACTCATTTGGGGTCAGGCAGTACTTATATTGGACTAGGGTAACTCACTTGGGGTCAGGGAGTACTTATAAAAGGGCTAAGGTAACTCACTTGGGTTCAGGGATTACTTATATGGGACTAGGGTAACTCACTTGGGGTCAGGGAGTACTTCTATAGGAGCTAAAGTAACTCACTTCGGGTCAGGGAGTACTTTAATGGGACTAGGGTAACTCATTTAGGGCAGGGAGTACTTATAAAGGGGCTAGGGTAACTCAATTTGGGGACAGGGAGTACTTATATAGGACTAGGGTACCATACTTGGGGTCAGGGAGTACTTATAAAGTGGCTAGGGCAACTCACTTGGGGTCAGGGAGTACTTATAAAAGGGCTAGGGTAACTCACTTGGGGTAGGGAGTACTTATATGGGACTAGGGTAACTCACTTGGGTTCAGGGAGTACTTATATGGGACTAGGGTAACTCACTTGGGGTCAGGGAGAACTTATATGCGACTAGGGTAACTCACTTAGGGTCACGGAGTACTTATATAGGACTAGGGTAACTCACTTGGGGTCAGGGAGTACTTCTATAGGAGCTAAAGTAACTCACTTGGGGTCAGGGAGTACTTATATGGGACTAGGGTAACTCATTTAGGGCAGGGAGTACTTATTTGGGACTAGGGTAACTCACTTGGGGTCAGGGAGTACTTATATGGGACTAGGGTAACTCACTTGGGGTCAGGGATTACTTATAAAGGGGCTAGGGTAACTCACTTGGGGTCAGGGAGTACTTATAAAAGGGCTAGGGTAACTCACTTGGGGTAGGGAGTACTTATATGGGGCTAGGGTAACTCGATTTAGGTCAGGGAGTACTTATATGGTACTAGGGTAACTCTCTTGGTGGTCAGGGGGTACATATATGGAACCAGGGTATCCCACTTGGGGTCAGGGAGTACTTATAGAGGGGCTAGGGTAACTCAATTTGGGGTCAGGGAGTACTTATATAGGACTAGGGTACCATACTTGGGGTCAGGGAGTACTTATAAAGGGGCTACGGTAACTCATTTGGGGGACAGGTAGTACTTATATGGGCCTAGGGTAACTCACTTAGGGTCAGGGAGTACTTATATGGGACTAGGGTAACTCACTTGGGGTCAGGGTGTACTTCTATAGGAGGTAAAGTAACTCACTTGGGGTCAGGGAGTACTTATATGGGACTAGGGTAACTCATTTGGAGCAGGGAGTACTTATTTGGGACTAGGGTAACTCACTTGGGGTCAGGGAGTACTTATATGGGACTACGGTAACTCACTTGGGGTCAGGGAGTACTTATATAGGGGGTAGGGTAACTCATTTGGGGTCAGGCAGTACTTATATTGGACTAGGGTAACTCACTTGGGGTCAGGGAGTACTTATAAAAGGGCTAAGGTAACTCACTTGGGGTAGGGAGTACTTATATGGGACTAGGGTAACTCACTTGGGTTCAGGGAGTACTTATATGGTACTAGGGTAACTTACTTGGTGTCAGGGAGTACTTCTATAGGAGCTAAAGTAACTCACTTGGGGTCAGGGAGTACTTATATGGGACTAGGGTAACTCATTTAGGGCAGGGAGTACTTATATGGGACTAGGGTAACTCACTTGGGGTCAGGGAGTACTTATATGGGACTAGGGTAACTCACTTGGGGTCAGGTAGTACTTATATAGGGGGTAGGGTAACTCATTTGGGGTTAGGGAGTACTTATATGGGACTAGGGTAACTCACTTGGGGTCAGGGAGTACTTATAAAAGGGCTAGGGTAACTCACTTGGGGTAGGGAGTACTTATATGGGGCTAGGGTAACTCGATTTAGGTCAGGGAGTACTTATATGGGACTAGGGTAACTCACTTGGGTTCAGGGAGTACTTATATGGTACTAGGGTAACTTACTTGGTGTCAGGGAGTACTTCTATAGGAGCTAAAGTAACTCACTTGGGGTCAGGGAGTACTTATATGGGACTAGGGTAACTCATTTAGGGCAGGGAGTACTTATATGGGACTAGGGTAACTCACTTGGGGTCAGGGAGTACTTATATGGGACTAGGGTAACTCACTTGGGGTCAGGTAGTACTTATATAGGGGGTAGGGTAACTCATTTGGGGTTAGGGAGTACTTATATGGGACTAGGGTAACTCACTTGGGGTCAGGGAGTACTTATAAAAGGGCTAGGGTAACTCACTTGGGGTAGGGAGTACTTATATGGGGCTAGGGTAACTCGATTTAGGTCAGGGAGTACTTATATGGTACTAGGGTAACTCACTTGGTGGTCAGGGGGTACATATATGGAACCAGGGTATCCCACTTGGGGTCAGGGAGTACTTATAGAGGGGCTAGGGTAACTCAATTTGGGGTCAGGGAGTACTTATATAGGACTAGGGTACCATACTTGGGGTCAGGGAGTACTTATAAAGGGGCTAGGGCAACTCACTAGGGGTCAGGGAGTACTTATATGGGACTAGGGTAACTCACTTGGGGTCAGGGAGTACTTCTATGGGACTAGGGTAACTCATTTGCGGTCAGGGAGTACTTATATGGGACTAGGGTAACTCACTTGGGGTCAGGGAGTACTTATAAAAGGGCTAGGGTAACTCACTTGGGGTAGGGAGTACTTATATGGGACTAGGGTAACTCACTTGGTTTCAGGGAGTACTTATATGGGACTAGGGTAACTCGCTTTAGGTCAGGGAGTACTTATATGGTACTAGGGTAACTCACTTGGTCGTCAGGGAGTACTTATATGATACTAGGGTAACTCACTTGGGGTCAGGGATTACTTATAAAGGGGCAAGGGTACTCACGTGGGGTCAGGGAGTACTTATATGGGACTTGGGTAACTCACTTGGGGTCAGGGAGTACTTATATGGGACTAGGGTAACTCACTTGGGGTCAGGGAGTACTTATATAGGGGGTAGGGTAACTCATTTGGGGTCAGGGAGTACTTATATGGGACTAGGGTACATCACTTGGGGTCAGGGAGTACTTATATAGGAGCTAAAGTGATTCACATGGGGTCAGGGAGTACTTATATCGGACTAGAGTAACTCACTTGGGGTCAGGGAGTACTTATATAGGGGGTAGGGTAACTCATTTGGGGTCAGGGAGTACTTATATGGGACTAGGGTACATCACTTGGGGTCAGGGAGTACTTATATTGGACTAGAGTAACTCACTTGGGGTCAGGGAGTACTTATAAAGGGGCTAGGGTTACTCATTTGGGGTCAGGGAGTACTTATTTGGGACTAGGGTAACTCGCTTTAGGTCAGGGAGTACTTATATGGTACTAGGGTAACTCACTTGGTCGTCAGGGAGTACTTATATGATACTAGGGTAACTCACTTGGGGTCAGGGATTACTTATAAAGGGGCTAGGGTACTCACGTGGGGTCAGGGAGTACTTATATGGGACTTGGGTAACTCACTTGGGGTCAGGGAGTACTTATATGGGACTAGGGTAACTCACTTGGGGTCAGGGAGTACTTATATAGGGGGTAGGGTAACTCATTTGGGGTCAGGGAGTACTTATATGGGACTAGGGTACATCACTTGGGGTCAGGGAGTACTTATATAGGAGCTAAAGTGATTCACATGGGGTCAGGGAGTACTTATATCGGACTAGAGTAACTCACTTGGGGTCAGGGAGTACTTATATAGGGGGTAGGGTAACTCACTTAGGGTCACGGAGTACTTATATAGGACTAGGGTAACTCACTTGGGGTCAGGAAGTACTTCTATAGGAGCTAAAGTAACTCACTTGGGGTCAGGGAGTACTTATATGGGACTAGGGTAACTCATTTAGGGCAGGGAGTACTTATTTGGGACTAGGGTAACTCACTTGGGGAAAGGGAGTACTTATAAAGGGGCTAGGGTAACTCAATTGTGGTCAGGGAGTACTTATATAGGATCTAAAGTGACTCACTTGGGGTCAGGGAGTACTTATTTGGGACTAGGGTAACTCATTTGGGGTCAGGGAGTACTTAAATGGGACTAGGGTAACTCACTTAGGGTCACGGAGTACTTATATAGGACTAGGGTAACTCACTTGGGGTCAGGGAGTACTTATATGGGACTAGGGTAACTCATTTAGGGCAGGGAGTACTTATTTGGGACTAGGGTAACTCACATGGCGTCAGGGAGTACTTATATGAGACTAGGGTAACTCACTTGGGGTCAGGGAGTACTTATATAGGACTTGGGTAACTCACTTGGGGTCAGGGAGTACTTATATGCGACTAGGGTAACTCACTTAGGGTCACGGAGTACTTATATAGTACTAGGGTAACTCACTTGGGGTCAGGGAGTATTTCTATAGGAGCTAAAGTAACTCACATGGGGTCAGGGAGTACTTATATGGGACTAGGGTAACTCACTTGGGGTCAGGTATTACTTATATAGGGGGTAGGGTAACTCATTTGGGGTCAGGGAGTACTTATATGGGACTAGGGTAACTCACTTGGGGTCAGGGAGTACTTATATGGGACTACGGTAACTCACTTGGGGTCAGGGAGTACTTATATAGGGGGTAGGGTAACTCATTTGGGGTCAGGCATTACTTATATTGGACTAGGGTAACTCACTTAGGGTCAGGGAGTACTTATATGGGACTAGGGTAACTCACTTGGGGTCAGGATGTACTTCTATAGGAGGTAAAGTAACTCACTTGGGGTCAGGGAGTACTTATATGGGACTAGGGTAATTCATTTAGAGCAGGGAGTACTTATTTGGGACTAGGGTAACTCACTTGGGGTCAGGGAGTACTTATATGGGACTACGGTAACTCACTTGGGGTCAGGGAGTACTTATATAGGGGGTAGGGTAACTCACTTGGGGTCAGGTAGTACTTATATAGGGGGTAGGGTAACTCATTTGGGGTTAGGGAGTACTTATATGGGACTAGGGTAACTCACTTGGGGTCAGGGAGTACTTATAAAAGGGCTAGGTAACTCACTTGGGGTAGGGAGTACTTATATGGGGCTAGGGTAACTCGATTTAGGTCAGGGAGTACTTATATGGTACTAGGGTAACTCACTTGGTGGTCAGGGGGTACATATATGGAACCAGGGTATCCCACTTGGGGTCAGGGAGTACTTATAGAGGGGCTAGGGTAACTCAATTTGGGGTCAGGGAGTACTTATATAGGACTAGGGTACCATACTTGGGGTCAGGGAGTACTTATAAAGGGGCTAGGGCAACTCACTAGGGGTCAGGGAGTACTTATATGGGACTAGGGTAACTCACTTGGGGTCAGGGAGTACTTCTATGGGACTAGGGTAACTCATTTGCGGTCAGGGAGTACTTATATGGGACTAGGGTAACTCACTTGGGGTCAGGGAGTACTTATAAAAGGGCTAGGGTAACTCACTTGGGGTAGGGAGTACTTATATGGGACTAGGGTAACTCACTTGGTTTCAGGGAGTACTTATATGGGACTAGGGTAACTCGCTTTAGGTCAGGGAGTACTTATATGGTACTAGGGTAACTCACTTGGTCGTCAGGGAGTACTTTTATGATACTAGGGTAACTCACTTGGGGTCAGGGATTACTTATAAAGGGGCTAGGGTACTCACGTGGGGTCAGGGAGTACTTATATGGGACTTGGGTAACTCACTTGGGGTCAGGGAGTACTTATATGGGACTAGGGTAACTCACTTGGGGTCAGGGAGTACTTATATAGGGGGTAGGGTAACTCATTTGGGGTCAGGGAGTACTTATATGGGACTAGGGTACATCACTTGGGGTCAGGGAGTACTTATATAGGAGCTAAAGTGATTCACATGGGGTCAGGGAGTACTTATATCGGACTAGAGTAACTCACTTGGGGTCAGGGAGTACTTATATAGGGGGTAGGGTAACTCACTTAGGGTCACGGAGTACTTATATAGGACTAGGGTAACTCACTTGGGGTCAGGAAGTACTTCTATAGGAGCTAAAGTAACTCACTTGGGGTCAGGGAGTACTTATATGGGACTAGGGTAACTCATTTAGGGCAGGGAGTACTTATTTGGGACTAGGGTAACTCACTTGGGGAAAGGGAGTACTTATAAAGGGGCTAGGGTAACTCAATTGTGGTCAGGGAGTACTTATATAGGATCTAAAGTGACTCACTTGGGGTCAGGGAGTACTTATTTGGGACTAGGGTAACTCATTTGGGGTCAGGGAGTACTTAAATGGGACTAGGGTAACTCACTTAGGGTCACGGAGTACTTATATAGGACTAGGGTAACTCACTTGGGGTCAGGGAGTATTTCTATAGGAGCTAAAGTAACTCACATGGGGTCAGGGAGTACTTATATGGGACTAGGGTAACTCACTTGGGGTCAGGTATTACTTATATAGGGGGTAGGGTAACTCATTTGGGGTCAGGGAGTACTTATATGGGACTAGGGTAACTCACTTGGGGTCAGGGAGTACTTATATGGGACTACGGTAACTCACTTGGGGTCAGGGAGTACTTATATAGGGGGTAGGGTAACTCATTTGGGGTCAGGCATTACTTATATTGGACTAGGGTAATTCACTTGGTGTCAGGGAGTACTTATAAAAGGGCTAAGGTAACTCACTTGGGGTAGGGAGTACTTATATGGGACTAGGGTAACTCACTTGGGTTCAGGGAGTACTTATATGGTACTAGGGTAACTTACTTGGTGTCAGGGAGTACTTCTATAGGAGCTAAAGTAACTCACTTGGGGTCAGGGAGTACTTATATGGGACTAGGGTAACTCATTTAGGGCAGGGAGTACTTATGTGGGACTAGGGTAACTCACTTGGGGTCAGGGAGTACTTATATGGAACTAGGGTAACTCACTTGGGGTCAGGTAGTACTTATATAGGGGGTAGGGTAACTCATTTGGGGTTAGGGAGTACTTATATGGGACTAGGGTAACTCACTTGGGGTCAGAGAGTACTTATAGAGGGGCTAGTGTAACTCAATTTGGGGTCAGGGAGTACTTATATAGGACTAGGGTACCATACTTGGGGTCAGGAGTACTTATAAAGGGGCTAGGGCAACTCACTAGGGGTCAGGGAGTACTTATATGGGACTAGGGTAACTCACTTGGGGTCAGGGAGTACTTATATAGGGGCTAAAGTAACTCACTTGGGGTCAGGGAGTTCTTCTATAGGACTAGGGTAACTCACTTGGGGTCATGGAGTACTTTTATAGGGGGTAGGGTAACTCATTTGGGGTCAGAGAGTACTTATGTGAGACTAGGGTACATCACTTGGTGTCAGGGAGTACTTATATGGGACTAGGGTAACTCACTTGGGGTCATGGAGTACTTATATAGGAGCTAAAGTGATTCACTTGGGGTCAGGGAGTACTTATATGGGACAAGGGTAACTCACTTGGGGTCAGGGAGTACTAATAAAGGGGCTAGGGTAACTCACTTGGGGTCAGGGAGTAATTATATGGGACTTGGGTAACTCACTTGGGTTCAGGGAGTACTTATATGGGACTAGGGTAACTCGCTTTAGGTCAGGAAGTACATATATAATACTAGGGTAACTCAATGGGTGGTCAGGGAGTACTTATATGGAACCAGGGAAACCCACTTGGGGTTAGGGTGTACTAATAAAGGGGCTAGGGTAACTCATTTGGGGTCAGGGAGTACTTATATGGGCCTAGGGTAACTCACTTAGGGTCAGGGAGTACTTATATGGGACTAGGGTAACTCACTTGGGGTCAGGGAGTACTTCTATAGGAGCTAAAGTAACTCACTTGGGGTCAGGGAGTACTTATATGGGACTAGGGTAACTCATTTAGGGCAGGGAGTACTTATTTGGGACTAGGGTAACTCACTTGGGTTCAGGGAGTACTTATATGGGACTAGGGTAACTCATTTAGGGCAGGGAGTACTTATTTGGGACTAGGGTAATTCACTTGGGGTCAGGGAGTACTTATATAGGGGGTAGGGTAACTCATTTGGGGTTAGAGAGTACTTATATGGGACTAGGGTAACTCACTTGGGGTCAGGGAGTACTTATAAAAGGGCTAGGGTAACTCACTTGGGGTAGGGAGTACTTATATGGGACTAGGGTAACTCGATTTAGGTCAGGGAGTACTTATATGGTACTAGGGTAACTCACTTGGTGGTCAGGGGGTACATATATGGAACCAGGGTATCCCACTTAGGGTCAGGGAGTACTTATAGAGGGGCTAGGGTAACTCAATTTGGGGTCAGGGAGTACTTATATAGGACTAGGGTACCATACTTGGGGTCAGGGAGTACTTATAAAGGGGCTAGGGCAACTCACTAGGGGTCAGGGAGTAATTATATGGGACTAGGGTAACTCACTTGGGGTCAGGGAGTACTTATATAGGGGCTAAAGTAACTCACTTGGGGTCAGGGAGTACTTCTATGGGACTAGGGTAACTCATTTGGTGTCAGGGAGTACTTATTTGGGAGTAGGGTAACTCACTTGGGGTCAGGGAGTACTTATATGGGACTAGGGTAACTCACTTGGGGTCATGGAGTACTTATATAGGGGGTAGGGTAACTCATTTGGGGTCAGGGAGTACTTATATGGGACTAGGGTACATCACTTGGGGTCAGGGAGTACTTATATAGGAGCTAAAGTGATTCACTTGGGGTCAGGGAGTACTTATATGGGACTAGGGTAACTCACTTGGGGTCAGGGAGTACTAATAAAGGGGCTAGGGTAACTCACTTGGGGTCAGGGTGTAATTATATGGGACTTGGGTAACTCACTTGGGTTCAGGGAGTACTTATATGGGACTAGGGTAACTCGCTTTAGGTAAGGAAGTACATATATAATACTAGGGTAACTCAATGGGTGGTCAGGGAGTGCTTATATGGAACCAGGGAAACCCACTTGTGGTTAGGGTGTACTTATAAAGGGGCTAGGGTAACTCATTTGGGGTCAGGGAGTACTTATATGGGACTAGGGTAACTCACTTGGGGTCAGGGTGTACTTCTATAGGAGCTAAAGTAACTCACTTGGGGTCAGGGAGTACTTATATGGGACTAGGGTAACTCATTTAAAGCAGGGAGTACTTATTTGGGACTAGGGTAACTCACTTGGGTTCAGGGAGTAATTATATGGGACTAGGGTAACTCATTTAGGGCAGGGAGTACTTATTTGGGACTAGGGTAACTCACTTGGGTTCAGGGATTACTTATATGGGACTAGGGTAACTCACTTGGGGTCAGGGAGTACTTCTATAGGAGCTAAAGTAACTCACTTCGGGTCAGGGAGTACTTATATGGGACTAGGGTAACTCATTTAGGGCAGGGAGTACTTATAAAGGGGCTAGGGTAACTCAATTTGGGGTCAGGGAGTACTTATATAGGACTTGGGTACCATACTTGGGGTCAGGGAGTACTTATAAAGTGGCTAGGGCAACTCACTTGGGGTCAGGGAGTACTTATAAAAGGGCTAGGGTAACTCACTTGGGGTAGGGAGTACTTATATGGGACTAGGGTAACTCACTTGGGTTCAGGGAGTACTTATATGGGACTAGGGTAACTCACTTGGGGTCAGGGAGTACTTATATGCGACTAGGGTAACTCACTTAGGGTCACGGAGTACTTATATAGGACTAGGGTAACTCACTTGGGGTCAGGAAGTACTTCTATAGGAGCTAAAGTAACTCACTTGGGGTTAGGGAGTACTTATATGGGACTAGGGTAACTCATTTAGGGCAGGGAGTACTTATTTTGGACTAGGGTAACTCACATGGCGTCAGGGAGTACTTATATGGGACTAGGGTAACTCACTTGGGGTCAGGGAGTACTTATATAGGACTTGGGTAACTCACTTGGGTTCAGGGAGTACTTTTATGGGACTAGGGTAACTTGCTTTAGGTCAGGAAGTACTTATATGGTACTAGGGTAACTCACTTGGTGGTCAGGGAGTACTTATATGGAACCAGGGTAACCCACTTGGGGTCAGGGAGTACTTATAAAGGGGCTACGGTAACTCATTTGGGAGACAGGTAGTACTTATATGGGCCTAGGGTAACTCACTTAGGGTCAGGGAGTACTTATATGGGACTAGGGCAACTCACTTGGGGTCAGGATGTACTTCTATAGGAGGTAAAGTAACTCACTTGGGGTCAGGGAGTACTTATATGGGACTAGGGTAACTCATTTAGAGCAGGGAGTACTTATTTGGGACTAGGGTAACTCACTTGGGGTCAGGGAGTACTTATATGGGACTACGGTAACTCACTTGGGGTCAGGGAGTACTTATATAGGGGGTAGGGTAACTCATTTGGGGTCAGGCTGTACTTATATTGGACTAGGGTAACTCACTTGGGGTCAGGGAGGTCTTATAAAAGGGCTAAGGTAACTCACTTGGGGTAGGGAGTACTTATATGGGACTAGGGTAACTCACTTGGGTTCAGGGAGTACTTATATGGTACTAGGGTAACTTACTTGGTGTCAGGGAGTACTTCTATAGGAGCTAAAGTAACTCACTTGGGGTCAGGGAGTACTTATAAAAGGGTTAAGGTAACTCACTTGGGGTAGGGAGTACTTATATGGGACTAGGGTAACTCAATTGGGGTCAGGAAGTACTTCTATAGGAGCTAAAGTAACTCACTTGGGGTCAGGGAGTACTTATATGGGACTAGGGTAACTCATTTAGGGCAGGGAGTACTTATTTGGGACTAGGGTAACTCACATGGCGTCAGGGAGTACTTATATGGAACCAGGGTAACCCACTTGGGGTCAGGGAGTACTTATAAAGGGGCTACGGTAACTCATTTGGGAGACAGGTAGTACTTATATGGGCCTAGGGTAACTCACTTAGGGTCAGTGAGTACTTATATGGGACTAGGGTAACTCACGTGGGGTCAGGGTGTACTTCTATAGGAGGTAAAGTAACTCACTTGGGGTCAGGGAGTACTTATATGGGACTAGGGTAACTCATTTAGAGCAGGGAGTACTTATTTGGGACTAGGGTAACTCACTTGGGGTCAGGGAGTACTTATATGGGACTACGGTAACTCACTTGGGGTCAGGGAGTACTTATATAGGGGGTAGGGTAACTCATTTGGGGTCAGGCAGTACTTATATTGGACTAGGGTAACTAACTTGGGGTCAGGGAGTACTTATAAAAGGGCTAAGGTAACTCACTTGGGGTAGGGAGTACTTATATGGGACTAGGGTAACTCACTTGGGTTCAGGGAGTACTTATATGGTACTAGGGTAACTTACTTGGTGTCAGGGAGTACTTCTATAGGAGCTAAAGTAACTCACTTGGGGTCAGGGAGTACTTATAAAAGGGCTAAGGTAACTCACTTGGGGTAGGGAGTACTTATATGGGACTAGGGTAACTCACTTGGGTTCAGGGAGTACTTATATGGTACTAGGGTAACTTACTTGGTGTCAGGGAGTACTTCTATAGGAGCTAAAGTAACTCACTTGGGGTCAGGGAGTACTTATATGGGACTAGGGTAACTCATTTAGGGCAGGGAGTAATTATATGGGACTAGGGTAACTCACTTGGGGTCAGGTAGTACTTATATAGGGGGTAGGGTAACTCATTTGGGGTTAGGGAGTACTTATATGGGACTAGGGTAACTCACTTGGGGTCAGGGCGTACTTATAAAAGGGCTAGGGTAACTCACTTGGGGTAGGGAGTACTTATATGGGACTAGGGTAACTCGATTTAGGTCAGGGAGTACTTATCTGGTACTAGGGTAACTAACTTGGTGGTCAGGGGGTACATATATATAACCAGGGTATCCCACTTGGGGTCAGGGAGTACTTATAGAGGGGCTAGGGTAACTCAATTTGGGGTCAGGGAGTACTTATATAGGACTAGGGTACCATACTTGGGGTCAGGGAGTACTTATAAAGGGGCTAGGGCAACTCATTAGGGGTCAGGGAGTACTTATATGGGACTAGGGTAACTCACTTGGGGTCAGGGAGTACTTCTATGGGACTAGGGTAACTCATTTGCGGTCAGGGAGTACTTATATGGGACTGGGGTAACTCACTTGGGGTCAGGGAGTACTTATATGCGACTAGGGTAACTCACTTAGGGTCACGGAGTACTTATATAGTACTAGGGTAACTCACTTGGGGTCAGGGAGTATTTCTATAGTAGCTAAAGTAACTCACATGGGGTCAGGGAGTACTTATATGGGACTAGGGTAACTCACTTGGGGTCAGGTATTACTTATATAGGGGGTAGGGTAACTCATTTGGGGTCAGGGAGTACTTATATGGGACTAGGGTAACTCACTTGGTCGTCAGGGAGTACTTATATGATACTAGGGTAACTCACTTGGGGTCAGGGATTACTTATAAAGGGGCTAGGGTACTCACGTGGGGTCAGGGAGTACTTATATGGGACTTGGGTAACTCACTTGGGGTCAGGGAGTACTTATATGGGACTAGGGTAACTCACTTGGGGTCAGGGAGTACTTATAGAGGGGCTAGGGTAACTCAATTTGGGGTCAGGGAGTACTTATATAGGACTAGGGTACCATACTTGGGGTCAGGGAGTACTTATAAAGGGGCTAGGGCAACTCACTAGGGGTCAGGGAGTAATTATATGGGACTAGGGTAACTCACTTGGGGTCAGGGAGTACTTATGTAGGGGCTAAAGTAACTCACTTGGGGTCAGGGAGTACTTCTATGGGACTAGGGTAACTCATTTGGTGTCAGGGAGTACTTATTTGGGAGTAGGGTAACTCACTTGGGGTCAGGGAGTACTTATATGGGACTAGGGTAACTCACTTGGGGTCATGGAGTACTTATATAGGGGGTAGGGTAACTCATTTGGGGTCAGGGAGTACTTATATGGGACTAGGGTACATCACTTGGGGTCAGGGAGTACTTATATAGGAGCTAAAGTGATTCACTTGGGGTCAGGGAGTACTTATATGGGACTAGGGTAACTCACTTGGGGTCAGGGAGTACTAATAAAGGGGCTAGGGTAACTCACTTGGGGTCAGGGTGTAATTATATGGGACTTGGGTAACTCACTTGGGTTCAGGGAGTACTTATATGGGACTAGGGTAACTCGCTTTAGGTCAGGAAGTACATATATAATACTAGGGTAACTCAATGGGTGGTCAGGGAGTGCTTATATGGAACCAGGGAAACCCACTTGTGGTTAGGGTGTACTTATAAAGGGGCTAGGGTAACTCATTTGGGGTCAGGGAGTACTTATATGGGACTAGGGTAACTCACTTGGGGTCAGGGTGTACTTCTATAGGAGCTAAAGTAACTCACTTGGGGTCAGGGAGTACTTATATGGGACTAGGGTAACTCATTTAAAGCAGGGAGTACTTATTTGGGACTAGGGTAACTCACTTGGGTTCAGGGAGTAATTATATGGGACTAGGGTAACTCATTTAGGGCAGGGAGTACTTATTTGGGACTAGGGTAACTCACTTGGGTTCAGGGATTACTTATATGGGACTAGGGTAACTCACTTGGGGTCAGGGAGTACTTCTATAGGAGCTAAAGTAACTCACTTCGGGTCAGGGAGTACTTATATGGGACTAGGGTAACTCATTTAGGGCAGGGAATACTTATAAAGGGGCTAGGGTAACTCAATTTGGGGTCAGGGAGTACTTATATAGGACTAGGGTACCATACTTGGGGTCAGGGAGTACATATAAAGTGGCTAGGGCAACTCACTTGGGGTCAGGGAGTACTTATAAAAGGGCTAGGGTAACTCACTTGGGGTAGGGAGTACTTATATGGGACTAGGGTAACTCACTTGGGTTCAGGGAGTACTTATATGGGACTAGGGTAACTCACTTGGGGTCAGGGAGTACTTATATGCGACTAGGGTAACTCACTTAGGGTCACGGAGTACTTATATAGGACTAGGGTAACTCACTTGGGGTCAGGAAGTACTTCTATAGGAGCTAAAGTAACTCACTTGGGGTCAGGGAGTACTTATATGGGACTAGGGTAACTCATTTAGGGCAGGGAGTACTTATTTGGGACTAGGGTAACTCACATGGCGTCAGGGAGTACTTATATGAGACTAGGGTAACTCACTTGGGGTCAGGGAGTACTTATATAGGACTTGGGTAACTCACTTGGGGTCAGGGAGTACTTATATGCGACTAGGGTAACTCACTTAGGGTCACGGAGTACTTATATAGTACTAGGGTAACTCACTTGGGGTCAGGGAGTATTTCTATAGTAGCTAAAGTAACTCACATGGGGTCAGGGAGTACTTATATGGGACTAGGGTAACTCACTTGGGGTCAGGTATTACTTATATAGGGGGTAGGGTAACTCATTTGGGGTCAGGGAGTACTTATATGGGACTAGGGTAACTCACTTGGGGTCAGGGAGTACTTATAAAAGGGCTAGGGTAACTCACTTGGGGTAGGGAGTACTTATATTGGACTAGGGTAACTCACTTGGTTTCAGGGAGTACTTATATGGGACTAGGGTAACTCGCCTTAGGTCAGGGGGTACATATATGGAACCAGGGTAACCCACTTGGGGTCAGGGAGTACTTATAAATGGGCTAGGGTAACTCACTTGGGGTAGGGAGTATTTATATGGGAGTAGGGTAACTCACTTGGGTTCAGGGAGTACTTTTATGGGACTAGGGTAACTCGCTTTAGGTCAGGGAGTACTTATATGGTACTAGGGTAACTCACTTGGTCGTCAGGGAGTACTTATATGATACTAGGGTAACTCACTTGGGGTCAGGGATTACTTATAAAGGGGCATGGGTACTCACGTGGGGTCAGGGAGTACTTATATGGGACTTGGGTAACTCACTTGAGGTCAGGGAGTACTTATATGGGACTAGGGTAACTCACTTGGGGTCAGGGAGTACTTATATAGGGGGTAGGGTAACTCATTTGGGGTCAGGGAGTACTTATATGAGACTAGGGTAACTCACTTGGGGTCAGGGAGTACTTATAAAAGGGCTAGGGTAACTCACTTGGGGTAGGGAGTACTTATATGGGACTAGGGTAACTCGATTTAGGTCAGGGAGTACTTACATGGTACTAGGGTAACTCACTTGGTGGTCAGGGGCTACATATATGGAACCAGGGTATCCCACTTGGGGTCAGGGAGTACTTATAGAGGGGCTAGGGTAACTCAATTTGGGGTCAGGGAGTACTTATATAGGAGTAGGGTACCATACTTGGGGTCAGGGAGTACTTATAAAGGGGCTAGGGCAACTCACTAGGGGTCAGGGAGTACTTATATGGGACTAGGGTAACTCACTTGGGGTCAGGGAGTACTTCTATGGGACTAGGGTAACTCATTTGCGGTCAGGGAGTACTTATATGGGACTGGGGTAACTCATTTGGGGTCAGGGAGTACTTATATAGGACTTGGGTAACTCACTTGGGTTCAGGGAGTACTTTTATGGGACTAGGGTAACTCGCTTTAGGTCAGGAAGTACTTATATGGTACTAGGGTAACTCACTTGGTGGTCAGGGAGTACTTATATGGAACCAGGGTAACCCACTTGGGGTCAGGGAGTACTTATATGGGACTAGGGTAACTCACTTGGGGTCAGGGTGTACTTCTATAGGAGCTAAAGTAACTCACTTGGGGTCAGGGAGTACTTATATGGGACTAGGGTAACTCATTTAAAGCAGGGAGTACTTATTTGGGACTAGGGTAACTCACTTGGGTTCAGGGAGTAATTATATGGGACTAGGGTAACTCATTTAGGGCAGGGAGTACTTATTTGGGACTAGGGTAACTCACTTGGGTTCAGGGATTACTTATATGGGACTAGGGTAACTCACTTGGGGTCAGGGAGTACTTCTATAGGAGCTAAAGTAACTCACTTCGGGTCAGGGAGTACTTATATGGGACTAGGGTAACTCATTTAGGGCAGGGAGTACTTATAAAGGGGCTAGGGTAACTCAATTTGGGGTCAGGGAGTACTTATATAGGACTTGGGTACCATACTTGGGGTCAGGGAGTACTTATAAAGTGGCTAGGGCAACTCACTTGGGGTCAGGGAGTACTTATAAAAGGGCTAGGGTAACTCACTTGGGGTAGGGAGTACTTATATGGGACTAGGGTAACTCACTTGGGTTCAGGGAGTACTTATATGGGACTAGGGTAACTCACTTGGGGTCAGGGAGTACTTATATGCGACTAGGGTAACTCACTTAGGGTCACGGAGTACTTATATAGGACTAGGGTAACTCACTTGGGGTCAGGAAGTACTTCTATAGGAGCTAAAGTAACTCACTTGGGGTTAGGGAGTACTTATATGGGACTAGGGTAACTCATTTAGGGCAGGGAGTACTTATTTTGGACTAGGGTAACTCACATGGCGTCAGGGAGTACTTATATGGGACTAGGGTAACTCACTTGGGGTCAGGGAGTACTTATATAGGACTTGGGTAACTCACTTGGGTTCAGGGAGTACTTTTATGGGACTAGGGTAACTTGCTTTAGGTCAGGAAGTACTTATATGGTACTAGGGTAACTCACTTGGTGGTCAGGGAGTACTTATATGGAACCAGGGTAACCCACTTGGGGTCAGGGAGTACTTATAAAGGGGCTACGGTAACTCATTTGGGAGACAGGTAGTACTTATATGGGCCTAGGGTAACTCACTTAGGGTCAGGGAGTACTTATATGGGACTAGGGTAACTCACTTGGGGTCAGGATGTACTTCTATAGGAGGTAAAGTAACTCACTTGGGGTCAGGGAGTACTTATATGGGACTAGGGTAACTCATTTAGAGCAGGGAGTACTTATTTGGGACTAGGGTAACTCACTTGGGGTCAGGGAGTACTTATATGGGACTACGGTAACTCACTTGGGGTCAGGGAGTACTTATATAGGGGGTAGGGTAACTCATTTGGGGTCAGGCTGTACTTATATTGGACTAGGGTAACTCACTTGGGGTCAGGGAGGTCTTATAAAAGGGCTAAGGTAACTCACTTGGGGTAGGGAGTACTTATATGGGACTAGGGTAACTCACTTGGGTTCAGGGAGTACTTATATGGTACTAGGGTAACTTACTTGGTGTCAGGGAGTACTTCTATAGGAGCTAAAGTAACTCACTTGGGGTCAGGGAGTACTTATAAAAGGGTTAAGGTAACTCACTTGGGGTAGGGAGTACTTATATGGGACTAGGGTAACTCAATTGGGGTCAGGAAGTACTTCTATAGGAGCTAAAGTAACTCACTTGGGGTCAGGGAGTACTTATATGGGACTAGGGTAACTCATTTAGGGCAGGGAGTACTTATTTGGGACTAGGGTAACTCACATGGCGTCAGGGAGTACTTATATGGAACCAGGGTAACCCACTTGGGGTCAGGGAGTACTTATAAAGGGGCTACGGTAACTCATTTGGGAGACAGGTAGTACTTATATGGGCCTAGGGTAACTCACTTAGGGTCAGTGAGTACTTATATGGGACTAGGGTAACTCACGTGGGGTCAAGGTGTACTTCTATAGGAGGTAAAGTAACTCACTTGGGGTCAGGGAGTACTTATATGGGACTAGGGTAACTCATTTAGAGCAGGGAGTACTTATTTGGGACTAGGGTAACTCACTTGGGGTCAGGGAGTACTTATATGGGACTACGGTAACTCACTTGGGGTCAGGGAGTACTTATATAGGGGGTAGGGTAACTCATTTGGGGTCAGGCAGTACTTATATTGGACTAGGGTAACTAACTTGGGGTCAGGGAGTACTTATAAAAGGGCTAAGGTAACTCACTTGGGGTAGGGAGTACTTATATGGGACTAGGGTAACTCACTTGGGTTCAGGGAGTACTTATATGGTACTAGGGTAACTTACTTGGTGTCAGGGAGTACTTCTATAGGAGCTAAAGTAACTCACTTGGGGTCAGGGAGTACTTATATGGGACTAGGGTAACTCATTTAGGGCAGGGAGTAATTATATGGGACTAGGGTAACTCACTTGGGGTCAGGTAGTACTTATATAGGGGGTAGGGTAACTCATTTGGGGTTAGGGAGTACTTATATGGGACTAGGGTAACTCACTTGGGGTCAGGGCGTACTTATAAAAGGGCTAGGGTAACTCACTTGGGGTAGGGAGTACTTATATGGGACTAGGGTAACTCGATTTAGGTCAGGGAGTACTTATCTGGTACTAGGGTAACTAACTTGGTGGTCAGGGGGTACATATATATAACCAGGGTATCCCACTTGGGGTCAGGGAGTACTTATAGAGGGGCTAGGGTAACTCAATTTGGGGTCAGGGAGTACTTATATAGGACTAGGGTACCATACTTGGGGTCAGGGAGTACTTATAAAGGGGCTAGGGCAACTCATTAGGGGTCAGGGAGTACTTATATGGGACTAGGGTAACTCACTTGGGGTCAGGGAGTACTTCTATGGGACTAGGGTAACTCATTTGCGGTCAGGGAGTACTTATATGGGACTGGGGTAACTCACTTGGGGTCAGGGAGTACTTATATGCGACTAGGGTAACTCACTTAGGGTCACGGAGTACTTATATAGTACTAGGGTAACTCACTTGGGGTCAGGGAGTATTTCTATAGTAGCTAAAGTAACTCACATGGGGTCAGGGAGTACTTATATGGGACTAGGGTAACTCACTTGGGGTCAGGTATTACTTATATAGGGGGTAGGGTAACTCATTTGGGGTCAGGGAGTACTTATATGGGACTAGGGTAACTCACTTGGTCGTCAGGGAGTACTTATATGATACTAGGGTAACTCACTTGGGGTCAGGGATTACTTATAAAGGGGCTAGGGTACTCACGTGGGGTCAGGGAGTACTTATATGGGACTTGGGTAACTCACTTGGGGTCAGGGAGTACTTATATGGGACTAGGGTAACTCACTTGGGGTCAGGGAGTACTTATAGAGGGGCTAGGGTAACTCAATTTGGGGTCAGGGAGTACTTATATAGGACTAGGGTACCATACTTGGGGTCAGGGAGTACTTATAAAGGGGCTAGGGCAACTCACTAGGGGTCAGGGAGTAATTATATGGGACTAGGGTAACTCACTTGGGGTCAGGGAGTACTTATGTAGGGGCTAAAGTAACTCACTTGGGGTCAGGGAGTACTTCTATGGGACTAGGGTAACTCATTTGGTGTCAGGGAGTACTTATTTGGGAGTAGGGTAACTCACTTGGGGTCAGGGAGTACTTATATGGGACTAGGGTAACTCACTTGGGGTCATGGAGTACTTATATAGGGGGTAGGGTAACTCATTTGGGGTCAGGGAGTACTTATATGGGACTAGGGTACATCACTTGGGGTCAGGGAGTACTTATATAGGAGCTAAAGTGATTCACTTGGGGTCAGGGAGTACTTATATGGGACTAGGGTAACTCACTTGGGGTCAGGGAGTACTAATAAAGGGGCTAGGGTAACTCACTTGGGGTCAGGGTGTAATTATATGGGACTTGGGTAACTCACTTGGGTTCAGGGAGTACTTATATGGGACTAGGGTAACTCGCTTTAGGTCAGGAAGTACATATATAATACTAGGGTAACTCAATGGGTGGTCAGGGAGTGCTTATATGGAACCAGGGAAACCCACTTGTGGTTAGGGTGTACTTATAAAGGGGCTAGGGTAACTCATTTGGGGTCAGGGAGTACTTATATGGGACTAGGGTAACTCACTTGGGGTCAGGGTGTACTTCTATAGGAGCTAAAGTAACTCACTTGGGGTCAGGGAGTACTTATATGGGACTAGGGTAACTCATTTAAAGCAGGGAGTACTTATTTGGGACTAGGGTAACTCACTTGGGTTCAGGGAGTAATTATATGGGACTAGGGTAACTCATTTAGGGCAGGGAGTACTTATTTGGGACTAGGGTAACTCACTTGGGTTCAGGGATTACTTATATGGGACTAGGGTAACTCACTTGGGGTCAGGGAGTACTTCTATAGGAGCTAAAGTAACTCACTTCGGGTCAGGGAGTACTTATATGGGACTAGGGTAACTCATTTAGGGCAGGGAATACTTATAAAGGGGCTAGGGTAACTCAATTTGGGGTCAGGGAGTACTTATATAGGACTAGGGTACCATACTTGGGGTCAGGGAGTACATATAAAGTGGCTAGGGCAACTCACTTGGGGTCAGGGAGTACTTATAAAAGGGCTAGGGTAACTCACTTGGGGTAGGGAGTACTTATATGGGACTAGGGTAACTCACTTGGGTTCAGGGAGTACTTATATGGGACTAGGGTAACTCACTTGGGGTCAGGGAGTACTTATATGCGACTAGGGTAACTCACTTAGGGTCACGGAGTACTTATATAGGACTAGGGTAACTCACTTGGGGTCAGGAAGTACTTCTATAGGAGCTAAAGTAACTCACTTGGGGTCAGGGAGTACTTATATGGGACTAGGGTAACTCATTTAGGGCAGGGAGTACTTATTTGGGACTAGGGTAACTCACATGGCGTCAGGGAGTACTTATATGAGACTAGGGTAACTCACTTGGGGTCAGGGAGTACTTATATAGGACTTGGGTAACTCACTTGGGGTCAGGGAGTACTTATATGCGACTAGGGTAACTCACTTAGGGTCACGGAGTACTTATATAGTACTAGGGTAACTCACTTGGGGTCAGGGAGTATTTCTATAGTAGCTAAAGTAACTCACATGGGGTCAGGGAGTACTTATATGGGACTAGGGTAACTCACTTGGGGTCAGGTATTACTTATATAGGGGGTAGGGTAACTCATTTGGGGTCAGGGAGTACTTATATGGGACTAGGGTAACTCACTTGGGGTCAGGGAGTACTTATAAAAGGGCTAGGGTAACTCACTTGGGGTAGGGAGTACTTATATTGGACTAGGGTAACTCACTTGGTTTCAGGGAGTACTTATATGGGACTAGGGTAACTCGCCTTAGGTCAGGGGGTACATATATGGAACCAGGGTAACCCACTTGGGGTCAGGGAGTACTTATAAATGGGCTAGGGTAACTCACTTGGGGTAGGGAGTATTTATATGGGAGTAGGGTAACTCACTTGGGTTCAGGGAGTACTTTTATGGGACTAGGGTAACTCGCTTTAGGTCAGGGAGTACTTATATGGTACTAGGGTAACTCACTTGGTCGTCAGGGAGTACTTATATGATACTAGGGTAACTCACTTGGGGTCAGGGATTACTTATAAAGGGGCATGGGTACTCACGTGGGGTCAGGGAGTACTTATATGGGACTTGGGTAACTCACTTGAGGTCAGGGAGTACTTATATGGGACTAGGGTAACTCACTTGGGGTCAGGGAGTACTTATATAGGGGGTAGGGTAACTCATTTGGGGTCAGGGAGTACTTATATGAGACTAGGGTAACTCACTTGGGGTCAGGGAGTACTTATAAAAGGGCTAGGGTAACTCACTTGGGGTAGGGAGTACTTATATGGGACTAGGGTAACTCGATTTAGGTCAGGGAGTACTTACATGGTACTAGGGTAACTCACTTGGTGGTCAGGGGCTACATATATGGAACCAGGGTATCCCACTTGGGGTCAGGGAGTACTTATAGAGGGGCTAGGGTAACTCAATTTGGGGTCAGGGAGTACTTATATAGGAGTAGGGTACCATACTTGGGGTCAGGGAGTACTTATAAAGGGGCTAGGGCAACTCACTAGGGGTCAGGGAGTACTTATATGGGACTAGGGTAACTCACTTGGGGTCAGGGAGTACTTCTATGGGACTAGGGTAACTCATTTGCGGTCAGGGAGTACTTATATGGGACTGGGGTAACTCATTTGGGGTCAGGGAGTACTTATATAGGACTTGGGTAACTCACTTGGGTTCAGGGAGTACTTTTATGGGACTAGGGTAACTCGCTTTAGGTCAGGAAGTACTTATATGGTACTAGGGTAACTCACTTGGTGGTCAGGGAGTACTTATATGGAACCAGGGTAACCCACTTGGGGTCAGGGAGTACTTATAAAGGGGCTACGGTAACTCATTTGGGAGACAGGTAGTACTTATATGGGCCTAGGGTAACTCACTTAGGGTCAGGGAGTACTTATATGGGACTAGGGTAACTTACGTGGGGTCAGGGTGTACTTCTATAGGAGGTAAAGTAACTCACTTGGGGTCAGGGAGTACTTATATGGGACTAGGGTAACTTACGTGGGGTCAGGGTGTACTTCTATAGGAGGTAAAGTAACTCACTTGGGGTCAGGGAGTACTTATATGGGACTAGGGTAACTCATTTAGAGCAGGGAGTACTTATTTGGGACTAGGGTAACTCACTTGGGGTCAGGGAGTACTTATATTGGACTAGGGTAACTCACTTGGGGTCAGGGAGTACTTATAAAAGGGCTAAGGTAACTCACTTGGGGTAGGGAGTACTTATTTGGGACTAGGGTAACTCACTTGGGTTCAGGGAGTACTTATATGGTACTAGGGTAACTTACTTGGTGTCAGGGAGTACTTCTATAGGAGCTAAAGTAACTCACTTGGGGTCAGGGAGTACTTATAAAAGGGCTAAGGTAACTCACTTGGGGTAGGGAGTACTTATATGGGACTAGGGTAACTCACTTGGGTTCAGGGAGTACTTATATGGTACTAGGGTAACTTACTTGGTGTCAGGGAGTACTTCTATAGGAGCTAAAGTAACTCACTTGGGGTCAGGGAGTACTTATATGGGACTAGGGTAACTCATTTAGGGCAGGGAGTAATTATATGGGACTAGGGTAACTCACTTGGGGTCAGGGAGTACTTATATGGGACTAGGGTAACTCACTTGGGGTCAGGTAGTACTTATATAGGGGGTAGGGTAACTCATTTGGGGTTAGGGAGTACTTATATGGGACTAGGGTAACTCAATTGGGGTCAGGGAGTACTTATAAAAGGGCTAGGGTAACTCACTTGGGGTAGGGAGTACTTATATGGGACTAGGGTAACTCGATTTAGGTCAGGGAGTACTTATATGGTACTAGGGTAACTCACTTGGTGGTCAGGGGGTACATATATGGAACCAGGGTATCCCACTTGGGGTCAGGGAGTACTTATAGAGGGGCTAGGGTAACTCAATTTGGGGTCAGGGAGTACTTATATAGGACTAGGGTACCATACTTGGGGTCAGGGAGTACTTATAAAGGGGCTAGGGCAACTCATTAGGGGTCAGGGAGTACTTATATGGGACTGGGGTAACTCACTTGGGGTCAGGGAGTACTTATATAGGACTTGGGTAACTCACTTGGGTTCAGGGAGTACTTATATGGGACTAGGGTAACTCATTTGGTGTCAGGGAGTACTTATTTGGGAGTAGGGTAACTCACTTGGGGTCAGGGAGTACTTATATGGGACTAGGGTAACTCACTTGGGGTCATGGAGTACTTATATAGGGGGTAGGGTAACTCATTTGGGGTCAGGGAGTACTTATATGGGACTAGGGTACATCACTTGGGGTCAGGGAGTACTTATATAGGAGCTAAAGTGATTCACTTGGGGTCAGGGAGTACTTATATGGGACTAGGGTAACTCACTTGGGGTCAGGGAGTACTAATAAAGGGGCTAGGGTAACTCACTTGGGGTCAGGGTGTAATTATATGGGACTTGGGTAACTCACTTGGGTTCAGGGAGTACTTATATGGGACTAGGGTAACTCGCTTTAGGTCAGGAAGTACATATATAATACTAGGGTAACTCAATGGGTGGTCAGGGAGTGCTTATATGGAACCAGGGAAACCCACTTGTGGTTAGGGTGTACTTATAAAGGGGCTAGGGTAACTCATTTGGGGTCAGGGAGTACTTATATGGGACTAGGGTAACTCACTTGGGGTCAGGGTGTACTTCTATAGGAGCTAAAGTAACTCACTTGGGGTCAGGGAGTACTTATATGGGACTAGGGTAACTCATTTAAAGCAGGGAGTACTTATTTGGGACTAGGGTAACTCACTTGGGTTCAGGGAGTAATTATATGGGACTAGGGTAACTCATTTAGGGCAGGGAGTACTTATTTGGGACTAGGGTAACTCACTTGGGTTCAGGGATTACTTATATGGGACTAGGGTAACTCACTTGGGGTCAGGGAGTACTTCTATAGGAGCTAAAGTAACTCACTTCGGGTCAGGGAGTACTTATATGGGACTAGGGTAACTCATTTAGGGCAGGGAATACTTATAAAGGGGCTAGGGTAACTCAATTTGGGGTCAGGGAGTACTTATATAGGACTAGGGTACCATACTTGGGGTCAGGGAGTACTTATAAAGTGGCTAGGGCAACTCACTTGGGGTCAGGGAGTACTTATAAAAGGGCTAGGGTAACTCACTTGGGGTAGGGAGTACTTATATGGGACTAGGGTAACTCACTTGGGTTCAGGGAGTACTTATATGGGACTAGGGTAACTCACTTGGGGTCAGGGAGTACTTATATGCGACTAGGGTAACTCACTTAGGGTCACGGAGTACTTATATAGGACTAGGGTAACTCACTTGGGGTCAGGAAGTACTTCTATAGGAGCTAAAGTAACTCACTTGGGGTCAGGGAGTACTTATATGGGACTAGGGTAACTCATTTAGGGCAGGGAGTACTTATTTGGGACTAGGGTAACTCACATGGCGTCAGGGAGTACTTATATGAGACTAGGGTAACTCACTTGGGGTCAGGGAGTACTTATATAGGACTTGGGTAACTCACTTGGGGTCAGGGAGTACTTATATGCGACTAGGGTAACTCACTTAGGGTCACGGAGTACTTATATAGTACTAGGGTAACTCACTTGGGGTCAGGGAGTATTTCTATAGTAGCTAAAGTAACTCACATGGGGTCAGGGAGTACTTATATGGGACTAGGGTAACTCACTTGGGGTCAGGTATTACTTATATAGGGGGTAGGGTAACTCATTTGGGGTCAGGGAGTACTTATATGGGACTAGGGTAACTCACTTGGGGTCAGGGAGTACTTATAAAAGGGCTAGGGTAACTCACTTGGGGTAGGGAGTACTTATATTGGACTAGGGTAACTCACTTGGTTTCAGGGAGTACTTATATGGGACTAGGGTAACTCGCCTTAGGTCAGGGGGTACATATATGGAACCAGGGTAACCCACTTGGGGTCAGGGAGTACTTATAAATGGGCTAGGGTAACTCACTTGGGGTAGGGAGTATTTATATGGGAGTAGGGTAACTCACTTGGGTTCAGGGAGTACTTTTATGGGACTAGGGTAACTCGCTTTAGGTCAGGGAGTACTTATATGGTACTAGGGTAACTCACTTGGTCGTCAGGGAGTACTTATATGATACTAGGGTAACTCACTTGGGGTCAGGGATTACTTATAAAGGGGCATGGGTACTCACGTGGGGTCAGGGAGTACTTATATGGGACTTGGGTAACTCACTTGAGGTCAGGGAGTACTTATATGGGACTAGGGTAACTCACTTGGGGTCAGGGAGTACTTATATAGGGGGTAGGGTAACTCATTTGGGGTCAGGGAGTACTTATATGAGACTAGGGTAACTCACTTGGGGTCAGGGAGTACTTATAAAAGGGCTAGGGTAACTCACTTGGGGTAGGGAGTACTTATATGGGACTAGGGTAACTCGATTTAGGTCAGGGAGTACTTATATGGTACTAGGGTAACTCACTTGGTGGTCAGGGGCTACATATATGGAACCAGGGTATCCCACTTGGGGTCAGGGAGTACTTATAGAGGGGCTAGGGTAACTCAATTTGGGGTCAGGGAGTACTTATATAGGAGTAGGGTACCATACTTGGGGTCAGGGAGTACTTATAAAGGGGCTAGGGCAACTCACTAGGGGTCAGGGAGTACTTATATGGGACTAGGGTAACTCACTTGGGGTCAGGGAGTACTTCTATGGGACTAGGGTAACTCATTTGCGGTCAGGGAGTACTTATATGGGACTGGGGTAACTCATTTGGGGTCAGGGAGTACTTATATAGGACTTGGGTAACTCACTTGGGTTCAGGGAGTACTTTTATGGGACTAGGGTAACTCGCTTTAGGTCAGGAAGTACTTATATGGTACTAGGGTAACTCACTTGGTGGTCAGGGAGTACTTATATGGAACCAGGGTAACCCACTTGGGGTCAGGGAGTACTTATAAAGGGGCTACGGTAACTCATTTGGGAGACAGGTAGTACTTATATGGGCCTAGGGTAACTCACTTAGGGTCAGGGAGTACTTATATGGGACTAGGGTAACTTACGTGGGGTCAGGGTGTACTTCTATAGGAGGTAAAGTAACTCACTTGGGGTCAGGGAGTACTTATATGGGACTAGGGTAACTTACGTGGGGTCAGGGTGTACTTCTATAGGAGGTAAAGTAACTCACTTGGGGTCAGGGAGTACTTCTATAGGAGCTAAAGTAACTCACTTCGGGTCAGGGAGTACTTATATGGGACTAGGGTAACTCATTTAGGGCAGGGAGTACTTATAAAGGGGCTAGGGTAACTCAATTTGGGGTCAGGGAGTACTTATATAGGACTAGGGTACCATACTTGGGGTCAGGGAGTACTTATAAAGTGGCTAGGGCAACTCACTTGGGGTCAGGGAGTACTTATAAAAGGGCTAGGGTAACTCACTTGGGGTAGGGAGTACTTATATGGGACTAGGGTAACTCACTTGGGTTCAGGGAGTACTTATATGGGACTAGGGTAACTCACTTGGGATCAGGGAGTACTTATATGCGACTAGGGTAACTCACTTAGGGTCACGGAGTACTTATATAGGACTAGGGTAACTCACTTGGGGTCAGGAAGTACTTCTATAGGAGCTAAAGTAACTCACTTGGGGTCAGGGAGTACTTATATGGGACTAGGGTAACTCATTTAGGGCAGGGAGTACTTATTTGGGACTAGGGTAACTCACATGGCGTCAGGGAGTACGTATATGGGACTAGGGTAACTCACTTGGGGTCAGGGAGTACTTATATAGGACTTGGGTAACTCACTTGGGTTCAGGGAGTACTTTTATGGGACTAGGGTAACTCGCTTTAGGTCAGGAAGTACTTATATGGGCCTAGGGTAACTCACTTAGGGTCAGGGAGTACTTATATGGGACTAGGGTAACTCACTTGGGGTCAGGGTGTACTTCTATAGGAGGTAAAGTAACTCACTTGGGGTCAGGGAGTACTTATATGGGACTAGGGTAACTCATTTAGAGCAGGGAGTACTTATTTGGGACTAGGGTAACTCACTTGGGGTCAGGGAGTACTTATATGGGACTACGGTAACTTACTTGGGGTCAGGGAGTACTTATATAGGGGGTAGGGTAACTCATTTGGGGTCAGGCAGTACTTATATTGGACTAGGGTAACTCACTTGGGGTCAGGGAGTACTTATAAAAGGGCTAAGGTAACTCACTTGGGGTAGGGAGTACTTATATGGGAGTAGGGTAACTCACTTGGGTTCAGGGAGTACTTATATGGTACTAGGGTAACTTACTTGGTGTCAGGGAGTACTTCTATAGGAGCTAAAGTAACTCACTTGGGGTCAGGGAGTACTTATATGGGACTAGGGTAACTCATTTAGGGCAGGGAGTAATTATATGGGACTAGGGTAACTCACTTGGGGTCAGGGAGTACTTATATGGGACTAGGGTAACTCACTTGGAGTCAGGTAGTACTTATATAGGGGGTAGGGTAACTCATTTGGGGTTAGGGAGTACTTATATGGGACTAGGGTAACTCACTTGGGGTCAGGGAGTACTTATAAAAGGGCTAGGGTAACTCACTTGGGGTAGGGAGTACTTATATGGGACTAGGGTAACTCGATTTAGGTCAGGGAGTACTTATATGGTACTAGGGTAACTCACTTGGTGGTCAGGGGGTACATATATGGAACCAGGGTATCCCACTTGGGGTCAGGGAGTACTTATAGAGGGGCTAGGGTAACTCAATTTGGGGTCAGGGAGTACTTATATAGGACTAGGGTACCATACTTGGGGTCAGGGAGTACTTATATGGGACTAGGGTAACTCACTTGGGGTCAGGTATTACTTATATAGGGGTTAGGGTAACTCATTTGGGGTCAGGGAGTACTTATATGGGACTAGGGTAACTCACTTGGGGTCAGGGAGTACTTATAAAAGGGCTAGGGTAACTCACTTGGGGTAGGGAGTACTTATATGGGACTAGGGTAACTCACTTGGTTTCAGGGAGTACTTATATGGGACTAGGGTAACTCGCTTTAGGTCAGGGGGTACATATATGGAACCAGGGTAACCCACTTGGGGTCAGGGAGTACTTATAAATGGGCTAGGGTAACTCACTTGGGGTAGGGAGTACTTATATGGGAGTAGGGTAACTCACTTGGGTTCAGGGAGTACTTTTATGGGACTAGGGTAACTCGCTTTAGGTCAGGGAGTACTTATATGATACTAGGGTAACTCACTTGGGGTCAGGGATTACTTATAAAGGGGCTAGGGTACTCACGTGGGGTCAGGGAGTACTTATATGGGACTAGGGTAACTCACTTGGGGTCAGGGAGTACTTATATAGGGGGTAGGGTAACTCATTTGGGGTCAGGGAGTACTTATATGACACTAGGGTAACTCACTTGGGGTCAGGGAGTACTTATAAAAGGGCTAGGGTAACTCACTTGGGGTAGGGAGTACTTATATGGGACTAGGGTAACTCGATTTAGGTCAGGGAGTACTTATATGGTACTAGGGTAACTCACTTGGTGGTCAGGGGCTACATATATGGAACCAGGGTATCCCACTTGGGGTCAGGGAGTACTTATAGAGGGGCTAGGGTAACTCAATTTGGGGTCAGGGAGTACTTATATAGGAGTAGGGTACCATACTTGGGGTCAGGGAGTACTTATAAAGGGGCTAGGGCAACTCACTAGGGGTCAGGGAGTACTTATATGGGACTAGGATAACTCACTTGGGGTCAGGGAGTACTTCTATGGGACTAGGGTAACTCATTTGCGGTCAGGGAGTACTTATATGGGACTGGGGTAACTCACTTGGGGTCAGGGAGTACTTATATGCGACTAGGGTAACTCACTTAGGGTCACGGAGTACTTATATAGTACTAGGGTAACTCACTTGGGGTCAGGGAGTATTTCTATAGTAGCTAAAGTAACTCACATGGGGTCAGGGAGTACTTATAAAGGGGCTAGGGTACTCACGTGGGGTCAGGGAGTACTTATATGGGACTTGGGTAACTCACTTGGGGTCAGGGAGTACTTATATGGGAGTAGGGTAACTCACTTGGGTTCAGGGAGTACTTTTATGGGACTAGGGTAACTCGCTTTTGGTCAGGGAGTACTTATATGGTACTAGGGTAACTCACTTGGTCGTCAGGGAGTACTTATATGATACTAGGGTAACTCACTTGGGGTCAGGGATTACTTATAAAGGGGCTAGGGTACTCACGTGGGGTCAGGGAGTACTTATATGGGACTTGGGTAACTCACTTGGGGTCAGGGAGTACTTATATGGGACTAGGGTAACTCACTTGGGGTCAGGGAGTACTTATAGAGGGGCTAGGGTAACTCAATTTGGGGTCAGGGAGTACTTATATAGGACTAGGGTACCATACTTGGGGTCAGGGAGTACTTATAAAGGGGCTAGGGCAACTCACTAGGGGTCAGGGAGTAATTATATGGGACTAGGGTAACTCACTTGGGGTCAGGGAGTACTTATATAGGGGCTGAAGTAACTCACTTGGGGTCAGGGAGTACTTCTATGGGACTAGGGTAACTCATTTGGTGTCAGGGAGTACTTATTTGGGAGTAGGGTAACTCACTTGGGGTCAGGGAGTACTTATATGGGACTAGGGTAACTCACTTGGGGTCATGGAGTACTTATATAGGGGGTAGGGTAACTCATTTGGGGTCAGGGAGTACTTATATGGGACTAGGGTACATCACTTGGGGTCAGGGAGTACTTATATAGGAGCTAAAGTGATTCACTTGGGGTCAGGGAGTACTTATATGGGACTAGGGTAACTCACTTGGAGTCAGGGAGTACTAATAAAGGGGCTAGGGTAACTCACTTGGGGTCAGGGTGTAATTATATGGGACTTGGGTAACTCACTTGGGTTCAGGGAGTACTTATATGGGACTAGGGTAACTCGCTTTAGGTCAGGAAGTACATATATAATACTAGGGTAACTCAATGGGTGGTCAGGGAGTGCTTATATGGAACCAGGGAAACCCACTTGTGGTTAGGGTGTACTTATAAAGGGGCTAGGGTAACTCATTTGGGGTCAGGGAGTACTTATATGGGACTAGGGTAACTCACTTGGGGTCAGGGTGTACTTCTATAGGAGCTAAAGTAACTCACTTGGGGTCAGGGAGTACTTATATGGGACTAAGGTAACTCATTTAAAGCAGGGAGTACTTATTTGGGACTAGGGTTACTCACTTGGGTTCAGGGAGTAATTATATGGGACTAGGGTAACTCATTTAGGGCAGGGAGTACTTATTTTGGACTAGGGTAACTCACTTGGGTTCAGGGATTACTTATATGGGACTAGGGTAACTCACTTGGGGTCAGGGAGTACTTCTATAGGGGCTAAAGTAACTCACTTCGGGTCAGGGAGTACTTATATGGGACTAGGATAACTCATTTAGGGCAGGGAGTACTTATAAAGGGGCTAGGGTAACTCAATTTGGGGTCAGGGAGTACTTATATAGGACTAGGGTACCATACTTGGGGTCAGGGAGTACTTATAAAGTGGCTAGGGCAACTCACTTGGGGTCAGGGAGTACTTATAAAAGGGCTAGGGTAACTCACTTGGGGTAGGGAGTACTTATATGGGACTAGGGTAACTCACTTGGGTTCAGGGAGTACTTATATGGGACTAGGGTAACTCACTTGGGGTCAGGGAGTACTTATATGCGACTAGGGTAACTCACTTAGGGTCACGGAGTACTTATATAGGACTAGGGTAACTCACTTGGGGTCAGGAAGTACTTCTATAGGAGCTAAAGTAACTCACTTGGGGTCAGGGAGTACTTATATGGGACTAGGGTAACTCATTTAGGGCAGGGAGTACTTATTTGGGACTAGGGTAACTCACATGGCGTCAGGGAGTACTTATATGGGACTAGGGTAACTCACTTGGGGTCAGGGAGTACTTATATAGGACTTGGGTAACTCACTTGGGTTCAGGGAGTACTTTTATGGGACTAGGGTAACTCGCTTTAGGTCAGGAAGTACTTATATGGTACTAGGGTAACTCACTTGGTGGTCAGGGAGTACTTATATGGAACCAGGGTAACCCACTTGGGGTCAGGGAGTACTTATAAAGGGGCTACGGTAACTCATTTGGGAGACAGGTAGTACTTATATGGGCCTAGGGTACCTCACTTAGGGTCAGGGAGTACTTATATGGGACTAGGGTAACTCACTTGGGGTCAGGGTGTACTTCTATAGGAGGTAAAGTAACTCACTTGGGGTCAGGGAGTACTTATATGGGACTAGGGTAACTCATTTAGAGCAGGGAGTACTTATTTGGGACTAGGGTAACTCACTTGGGGTCAGGGAGTACTTATATGGGACTACGGTAACTCACTTGGGGTCAGGGAGTACTTATATAGGGGGTAGGGTAACTCATTTGGGGTCAGGCAGTACTTATATTGGACTAGGGTAACTCACTTGGGGTCAGGGAGTACTTATAAAAGGGCTAAGGTAACTCACTTGGGGTAGGGAGTACTTATATGGGACTAGGGTAACTCACTTGGGTTCAGGGAGTACTTATATGGTACTAGGGTAACTTACTTGGTGTCAGGGAGTACTTCTATAGGAGCTAAAGTAACTCACTTGGGGTCAGGGAGTACTTATAAAAGGGTTAAGGTAACTCACTTGGGTTAGGGAGTACTTATATGGGACTAGGGTAACTCACTTGGCCTGGGGCGGTTTACCACGCTACCAGGCGCGTCCCCGGGTGGTGGATAGGGGGACGGCCGGCAGATATGCCGGTTAGCTGCGAAATAAGCCGTTTCATACGGACGAATAAGCAGTCGCGAACCAAAATGGTATTCTCACCCTCGCCTCATTTCATTCTCATGTGTCATCTGCCGTCGTACGGATTCCGGACGAGGGCCCCATAACATCACTTTTCTCATTTCACCCATTTCAGGGGACACGGGTACGGCCTCTGTGTTGACACTGCCCGAAAGGGATGTGTGGATGATTCCAGTAAGGTCGTGCTCGTGTCGGATCCCGGTGTCTACGCACCGTCCTCCCACGGAGGTATGCGGAATGCCAGTGATGGAAGAAGGTGTAAGGCGGCCTGGATGTTTGTCCCCGGGCTTGAGCCCCAAGCCATGGTGTCTGATGGAGGTAGGCATCATGGTGATCACCCCTCCACTTCCTGAGGCGGCGCGTTCGGAGACGCTCCGCATGCTGGTGATTATTTATTAATTTATGGAAAACCAAACTTCTTCTTATTCTTCCCCTACAGGTAACGGCGTTAGCGCAGGAACGGGCTCCAGAGCCATGGACTTGGAGGAGGTGCGGCTGCGCCTGGAGGCCCGTGACAGAAGTGCGCAGGAACTGCATACGCTCATCCAGCGTATGTCAGTAGCAATGACGGAGCTTCTTGGACTCACGGACGGGAGAAAGGGCGTCAAGAGGAGCATCCAGGGAAAAGTGAGGGACCTGCGGGATCTCGTCGTCTCCGCTGTGCAGGAGGTGCAGGGAGCTGCGACCCAGGATTGTGGGTCACTTCTCCCTGTGCTTCTTGAGACGAGGGAGCGGGACGAAGCGCGAGAAGAGGTGCAACGGCCAGCGCTGAAGAATAAGGGTACGCAGACGTCGCTTCCGCTTCCACCGACTTCTAAAGGGGGGAGGGGGGTTTCGATTAAGTCGGGTGGAAGCGGCAATAGGGAAAGGGGCGCGAAAAGGGGAGCTGCCCTGGGGACGCCTTCTCCGCCGAAGGAGGGGGCCTCTGGGGCAGCTGGCCCGCCACCAGTGGCTACGGCATCTCCTCCGCGGGAGGAGGGGGTGCAATGGTCGGTCGTGGCTGGGCGGAAGGGAAGGGGGAGGAGGGATTTGGGGCCGGCCCCGATATCCCGTCCTCCTCATTCGGGTAGGGTTGGGGCACCTCCTCTTCGCCCCCGTGCCCAGGCCGTGCTCGTAGCGTGCGGGTCGGATGGGTATGGGGGGGCGATGAGGTTGCTGAAGGAAAGGGTGGACCCCGGTAAGGTCGGGGTTGAGGTCAGGTCGATCAGGAGGACTCGCAGGGGAGACCTCCTGATTGAGCTGAACAAAGGAGGGGGCTCCGCGTCCACGCTCGCGGGGGCGGTCGCGGAGGCGTTGGGTAACGGGATTCCGGTCTCTGCTCTCTCTCCGATGGAGAGGGTAGAGATCCGGGACCTCGATGGGGTTTCGTCCGGGGAGGATGTGCGTGCGGCCCTTCTGGCCGCACTGGGCGAGGAGGCAGCCGGGGTTAGAGTCTCCGCGCCGCGAAGAACTGGTGGGGGCTCCTGGGCCGTCGGCGCTTCCATGCCACCCGAGGTGGCTGGCAAGTTGTTGCGGCTTGGGCGCGTTCGCGTTGGGTGGGTGGTCTGCAGGGTTCGCCCTGCGACCAGTATCGTGCGGTGCAAGAGGTGTCACCACTTCGGTCACACCTCGGGTAGCTGCAAATTCAGCACAGACCGTTCGGGGCTGTGTTGGAGATGCGGGGAGGGGGGTCATGCCTCTGCCAGTTGTAGGGGTTCTCCTTGTTGTCTCGCCTGTAGGGACTCGGGGCTTGCGCATGATCACGCTGGGGGCTCTTCAGCGTGCGGATCGATCGGGGTGTGGAGAGGATCGAGACGTACATGAAGGGTCTCCAGATCAATGTCAATCGTTCGCGATCTGCTCAGGACTTGGCCGTCCATTGCACGTACTCTGGCGAGTACACGGTCTGCCTTGTCTCAGAGCAGCATAGGAATAGTAATTTCCCAAGCACCGGCTTGGAGGATGTCGGGGGGGATTCGGCTATGCTGCCCGGTGCTTCGTGCAAACTGGCATCCGTCTCGTCCGGTCGGGGGTTTTGTTCGTCTCTCGTTGGGGGCATTAGGGTGTACAGTGTTTACTTTACCCCTAATGCCCCCATCGGGGAGTTCGAGGCTTTCCTGGAGGACTTGGCGGGGAGTGTCAGGGAGCATGGGGTGCCGGTCCTCATTGGTGGAGACTTCAACTCGTGGTCGACATCATGGGGATCCGGTTGCACTAACCGACGTGGAGAGCTTGTTGAGGAATGGGGCGGTCAGCTCGGGTTGACATTGCTCAACCGAGGTCGTTCTCCGACCTTCGTCTCAGGCGACCGTGGTAGTATAATAGATCTCACCTGGGTATCGTCGTCGATCGCCTCGAGAGTAGTCTCTTGGGAGGTGCTCGATGACGAGACTCTGAGCGATCACCGCTTCATCCAGTGGATTCTCACGGATGGGGGTCCTGGCCCTGCCTCGCCGGAGCGGGGGGTGCGCTGGGTTCGCTCGAGGTTCGACCCACTCTTATGCGAATTGGCATTTGCGTGGGGAATAGCCTCGAGCAGCTCAGCTTCCCCTCCGTCCGGGCGGGGGAGGGCCGGGGCGGACGTCGGCGGTGACGGCTCGGGCGTCTCGCCGGAGGGTTATCTCCGGAGACTCGTCGGGGCGTCCGACGCTTCTATGCCCAGGGCTCACGGAACTGCCAAGCGCTGGAAAGCAGCGTATTGGTGGTGTGAGGACCTCGACCGTCTCCGTAAGGCAGCGAATGCTGCCCGCAGGAGGTGGTCGAGGTCGAGGGGTGCCAATACGGAAGTTCACTTGCGCGAAGCCTATAAGACGGCGAGAACCGCTTTCTCCTCCGCTATACGCGAGAGGAAGCGGGCCGCATGGTTGGCGCTGGTGAATGAAGTGGAGGCAGATCCTTGGGGTCGCCCCTTCTGGGTGGCCTACAAGAGATTGAAGAGACAGACATCTGCTAGTCTGACGGAGTCTGAGACGGTGGTTGCGATTGAGAGTCTTTTCTCGACGTCGCAAGTGAGGCCTGGGGGCGTTCCATTCGTGTTTCGCGGTAACACCAGGCCGATCTTGGAGTCTGATCTCATCACGGAAGCAGAGATTGTCATGGCTGCCGGGAGGTCCCCTGCAAAGGGGGCCCCTGGTGTCGATGGCATTCTCCCGGAAGTGGTTAAGGTTGCAGCAATGAGCTGCCCCGCTGATTTTGCCCGGTTGTTCAACCGCTGCCTGGAACTCGGCGACTTTCCCGCTATCTGGAGGAGGGCGAGGGTTGTCCTAATCCCGAAAGGGATCGGGGGCTTCAGACCCATATCTCTCCTACCGGTGGTGGGGAAGTTGTTCGAGAGGGTAGTTGTCGCTCGTCTTACGGAGGTTTATGAGGGGGTCGCACCTCTCGCGGACGGTCAATACGGGTTCCGTCCTGGTAGAAGTACCATGGATGCCGTATCGGCTGTCCAGAATTTTATTCGGATCGCCCTTCGGGGGTCTGTGTACCGGAGCAAACGCGTGGCCGTAATCCTTCTCGACATTAAGAACGCGTTCAATTCTGTGTCGCATGCGGCCATCTTGGAGGCCCTGGCCGCCAATGGCGCGGTCCCGGGGGTGATTGTGGATATAGTCCGCAGTTACCTGGGGGACCGGGTCATTGAGTGCGCTGGACGGCAGTGGCGCGTTGGGGCGGGTGTTCCGCAGGGATCGGTCTTAGGACCTCTCCTGTGGAACATTTGTTTCGACGGTCTGCTGCGGTTGAGTCTCCCGGAGGGCTGCACGTTGACTTGTTACGCGGACGATACGGCATTGTGTGTGTCTGCGGGAAGCGTCGGGTCCTTGCAGTTGAAGGCTAACAGGGCTTTGTCGCGTATCGTTCTGTGGCTTGAGGGGAGGAACCTGGAGGTGAACGTCTCCAAATCGGAGGCTGTTTTCTTCTCTAGGAGGCGGTCTGATCGGGCTCCGCGGTTTTCGGTCGGGGGCGAGACGGTTTCCGTCTCCCCGCGGGCGAAATACCTCGGTGTGTGGTTGGATCGTCGTCTTTCCTTCAAGTTTCACATTGATTGCATGGTGGGAAAAGCCAAAAAGGCTGGGTGGGCGTTGAGTAATTTATTGCCGAACGTGGGTGGGTCGGGGGTCTCGGGAAGGATGTTGTACACGAATTTAGTGCACAGCATTCTTCTTTACGGGGCGCCTTGCTGGGCTGAGGCTGCCTCTCGCCCAACCATTGCGAGGTCCCTAATCTCCGCGCAGAGGGTCATGGCGCTGAGGGTTTCCCGCGCGTGTCGTACGGCTTCGTCCTGTGCGCTATTAGTAATCTCGGGCATACCACCGGCCCATCTTTTAGCTTTGGAGCGCAGGGAGGTGTACGATGCGTCGCGTGCGGGTGGCTCCTCGGCTGGCGTGGCCGAAGCGCGGAGATTGGCGAGGGCTAATTTAGTAGAGAGATGGCAGGCAGCATGGGACTCGGATGGTCGGGGTAGGTGGACCCACCGCCTCATCCCGGACATCCGGTCCTGGCTGGCTGCTAATTGTAGAAGCTTGAACTACCATGTTTCCCAGATGCTCCTGGGGCATGGTAGTTTCATGAGTCATCGCGCGAGGGTGGGCCGCAGGGCGACTCCCGACTGCTGGTGCTCCCCGAATCCGGTCGCGGATACGGCGGAGCACACGCTGTTGTGGTGTCCCCTGTGGGAATGCGAAAGAGCAGAAATCTGTGATGCTTTAGGTGTGCCCTCGTTGGAGGTGGAGACCCTTGTGTCCCATGTTACGAGTACGCCGAGAGCTTGGAATGCATTTTCCAGCTTCTCGGTTAGGGTCCTCACCTCCAAGGACAGTAGAGTCCGAGCTGAGGAGTCTGCTGCTCTCTCCTCTGGGGTGGGGTAGAGTCTGGGGTTTTTGTTTGTCTTGGGATGACCGCATACGGTCGTAGAGTAGAGCGTATACCCTCCTACCTGATGTTATAAGCTATGCTTGGTACCGGGTAGGGGGGCAGGTAGGGGGTTTTGGTGGGTTAGAATCCCACATAACCTCTGGCCAAAACATCGGCCGCCGGAGGTACTTAACAAGCCGTAAGGCTTTAAGAAGTTTCCCCCTACCTCGCAAAGCGTCGGAAAAAAAAAAAAAAAAAAAAAAAAAAAAAAAAAAAGGGTAACTCACTTGGGGTCAGGAAGTACTTCTATAGGAGCTAAAGTAACTCACTTGGGGTCAAGGAGAACTTATATGGGACTAGGGTAACTCATTTAGGGCAGGGAGTACTTATTTGGGACTAGGGTAACTCACATGGCGTCAGGGAGTACTTATATGGGACTAGGGTAACTCACTTGGGGTCAGGGAGTACTTATATAGGACTTGGGTAACTCACTTGGGTTCAGGGAGTACTTTTATGGGACTAGGGTAACTCGCTTTAGGTCCGGAAGTACTTATATGGTACTAAGGTAACTCACTTGGTGGTCAGGGAGTACTTATATGGAACCAGGGTAACCCACTTGGGGTCAGGGAGTACTTATAAAGGGGCTACGGTAACTCATTTGGGAGACAGGTAGTACTTATATGGGCCTAGGGTAACTCACTTAGGGTCAGGGAGTACTTATATGGGACTAGGGTAACTCACGTGGGGTCAGGGTGTACTTCTATAGGAGGTAAAGTAACTCACTTGGGGTCAGGGAGTACTTATATGGGACTAGGGTAACTCATTTAGAGCAGGGAGTACTTATTTGGGACTAGGGTAACTCACTTGGGGTCAGGGAGTACTTATATGTGGCTACGGTAACTCACTTGGGGTCAGGGAGTACTTATATAGGGGGTAGGGTAACTCATTTGGGGTCAGGCAGTACTTATATTGGACTAGGGTAACTCACTTGGGGTCAGGGAGTACTTATAAAAGGGCTAAGGTAACTCACTTGGGGTAGGGAGTACTTATATGGGACTAGGGTAACTCACTTGGGTTCAGGGAGTACTTATATGGTACTAGGGTAACTTACTTGGTGTCAGGGAGTACTTCTATAGGAGCTAAAGTAACTCACTTGGGGTCAGGGAGTACTTATAAAAGGGCTAAGGTAACTCACTTGGGGTAGGGAGTACTTATATGGGACTAGGGTAACTCACATGGGTTCAGGGAGTACTTATATGGTACTAGGGTAACTTACTTGGTGTCAGGGAGTACTTCTATAGGAGCTAAAGTAACTCACTTGGGGTCAGGGAGTACTTATATGGGACTAGGGTAACTCATTTAGGGCAGGGAGTAATTATATGGGACTAGGGTAACTCACTTGGGGTCAGGGAGTACTTATATAGGGGGTAGGGTAACTCATTTGGGGTCAGGCAGTACTTATATTGGACTAGGGTAACTCACTTGGGGTCAGGGAGTACTTATAAAAGGGCTAAGGTAACTCACTTGGGGTAGGGAGTACTTATATGGGACTAGGGTAACTCACTTGGGTTCAGGGAGTACTTATATGGTACTAGGGTAACTTACTTGGTGTCAGGGAGTACTTCTATAGGAGCTAAAGTAACTCACTTGGGGTCAGGGAGTACTTATATGGGACTAGGGTAACTCATTTAGGGCAGGGAGTAATTATATGGGACTAGGGTAACTCACTTGGGGTCAGGGAGTACTTATATGGGACTAGGGTAACTCACTTGGGGTCAGGTAGTACTTATATAGGGGGTAGGGTAACTCATTTGGGGTTAGGGAGTACTTATATGGGATTAGGGTAACTCACTTGGGGTCAGGGAGTACTTATATGCGACTAGGGTAACTCACTTAGGGTCACGGAGTACTTATATAGTACTAGGGTAACTCACTTGGGGTCAGGGCGTATTTCTATAGTAGCTAAAGTAACTCACATGGGGTCAGGGAGTACTTATATGGGACTAGGGAAACTCACTTGGGGTCAGGTATTACTTATATAGGGGGTAGGGTAACTCATTTGGGGTCAGGGAGTACTTATATGGGACTAGGGTAACTCACTTGGGGTCAGGGAGTACTTATAAAAGGGCTAGGGTAACTCACTTGGGGTAGGGAGTACTTATATGGGACTAGGGTAACTCACTTGGTTTCAGGGAGTACTTATAAGGGACTAGGGTAACTCGCTTTAGGTCAGGGGGTACATATATGGAACCAGGATAACCCACTTGGGGTCAGGGAGTACTTATAAATGGGCTAGGGTAACTCACTTGGGGTAGGGAGTACTTATATGGGAGTAGGGTAACTCACTTGGGTTCAGGGAGTACTTTTATGGGACTAGGGTAACTCGCTTTAGGTCAGGGAGTACTTATATGGTACTAGGGTAACTCACTTGGTCGTCAGGGAGTACTTATATGATACTAGGGTAACTCACTTGGGGTCAGGGATTACTTATAAAGGGGCTAGGGTACTCACGTGGGGTCAGGGAGTACTTATATGGGACTTGGGTAACTCACTTGAGGTCAGGGAGTACTTATATGGGACTAGGGTAACTCACTTGGGGTCAGGGAGTACTTATATAGGGGGTAGGGTAACTCATTTGGGGTCAGGGAGTACTTATATGAGACTAGGGTAACTCACTTGGGGTCAGGGAGTACTTATAAAAGGGCTAGGGTAACTCACTTGGGGTAGGGAGTACTTATATGGGACTAGGGTAACTCGATTTAGGTCAGGGAGTACTTATATGGTACTAGGGTAACTCACTTGGTGGTCAGGGGCTACATATATGGAACCAGGGTATCCCACTTGGGGTCAGGGAGTACTTATAGAGGGGCTAGGGTAACTCAATTTGGGGTCAGGGAGTACTTATATAGGAGTAGGGTACCATACTTGGGGTCAGGGAGTACTTATAAAGGGGCTAGGGCAACTCACTAGGGGTCAGGGAGTACTTATATGGGACTAGGATAACTCACTTGGGGTAAGGGAGTACTTCTATGGGACTAGGGTAACTCATTTGCGGTCAGGGAGTACTTATATGGGACTGGGGTAACTCACTTGGGGTCAGGGAGTACTTATATGCGACTAGGGTAACTCACTTAGGGTCACGGAGTACTTATATAGTACTAGGGTAACTCACTTGGGGTCAGGGAGTATTTCTATAGTAGCTAAAGTAACTCACATGGGGTCAGGGAGTACTTATATGGGACTAGGGTAACTCACTTGGGGTCAGGTATTACTTATATAGGGGGTAGGGTAACTCATTTGGGGTCAGGGAGTACTTATATGGGACTAGGGTAACTCACTTGGGGTCAGGGAGTACTTATAAAAGGGCTAGGGTAACTCACTTGGGGTAGGGAGTACTTATATGGGACTAGGGTAACTCACTTGGTTTCAGGGAGTACTTATATGGGACTAGGGTAACTCGCTTTAGGTCAGGGGGTACATATATGGAACCAGGGTAACCCACTTGGGGTCAGGGAGTACTTATAAATGGGCTAGGGTAACTCACTTGGGGTAGGGAGTACTTATATGGGAGTAGGGTAACTCACTTGGGTTCAGGGAGTACTTTTATGGGACTAGGGTAACTCGCTTTAGGTCAGGGAGTACTTATATGGTACTAGGGTAACTCACTTGGTCGTCAGGGAGTACTTATATGATACTAAAGTAACTCACTTGGGGTCAGGGAGTACTTATATGGGACTAGGGTAACTCATTTAGGGCAGGGAGTACTTATTTGGGACTAGGGTAACTCACATGGCGTCAGGGAGTACTTATATGGGACTAGGGTAACTCACTTGGGGTCAGGGAGTACTTATATAGGACTTGGGTAACTCACTTGGGTTCAGGGAGTACTTTTATGGGACTAGGGTAACTCGCTTTAGGTCAGGAAGTACTTATATGGTACTAAGGTAACTCACTTGGTGGTCAGGGAGTACTTATATGGAACCAGGGTAACCCACTTGGGGTCAGGGAGTACTTATAAAGGGGCTACGGTAACTCATTTGGGAGACAGGTAGTACTTATATGGGCCTAGGGTAACTCACTTAGGGTCAGGGAGTACTTATATGGGACTAGGGTAACTCACGTGGGGTCAGGGTGTACTTCTATAGGAGGTAAAGTAACTCACTTGGGGTCAGGGAGTACTTATATGGGACTAGGGTAACTCATTTAGAGCAGGGAGTACTTATTTGGGACTAGGGTAACTCACTTGGGGTCAGGGAGTACTTATATGGGGCTACGGTAACTCACTTGGGGTCAGGGAGTACTTATATAGGGGGTAGGGTAACTCATTTGGGGTCAGGGAGTACTTCTATAGGAGCTAAAGTAACTCACTTGGGGTCAGGGAGTACTTATAAAAGGGCTAGGGTAACTCACTTGGGGTAGGGAGTACTTATATGGGACTAGGGTAACTCACTTGGGGTCAGGGAGTACTTCTATGGGACTAGGGTAACTCATTTGCGGTCAGGGAGTACTTATATGGGACTGGGGTAACTCACTTGGGGTCAGGGAGTACTTATATGCGACTAGGGTAACTCACTTAGGGTCACGGAGTACTTATATAGTACTAGGGTAACTCACTTGGGGTCAGGGAGTATTTCTATAGTAGCTAAAGTAACTCACATGGGGTCAGGGAGTACTTATATGGGACTAGGGTAACTCACTTGGGTTCAGGGAGTACTTATATGGTACTAGGGTAACTTACTTGGTGTCAGGGAGTACTTCTATAGGAGCTAAAGTAACTCACTTGGGGTCAGGGAGTACTTATAAAAGGGCTAGGGTAACTCACTTGGGGTAGGGAGTACTTATATGGGACTAGGGTAACTCACTTGGGGTCAGGGAGTACTTCTATGGGACTAGGGTAACTCATTTGCGGTCAGGGAGTACTTATATGGGACTGGGGTAACTCACTTGGGGTCAGGGAGTACTTATATGCGACTAGGGTAACTCACTTAGGGTCACGGAGTACTTATATAGTACTAGGGTAACTCACTTGGGGTCAGGGAGTATTTCTATAGTAGCTAAAGTAACTCACATGGGGTCAGGGAGGACTTATATGGGACTAGGGTAACTCACTTGGGGTCAGGTATTACTTATATAGGGGGTAGGGTAACTCATTTGGGGCAGGGAGTACTTATATGGGACTAGGGTAACTCACTTGGGGTCAGGGAGTACTTATAATAGGGCTAGGGTAACTCACTTGGGGTAGGGAGTACTTATATGGGACTAGGGTAACTCACTTGGTTTCAGGGAGTACTTATATGGGACTAGGGTAACTCGCTTTAGGTCAGGGGGTACATATATGGAACCAGGGTATCCCACTTGGGGTCAGGGAGTACTTATAAATGGGCTAGGGTAACTCACTTGGGGTAGGGAGTACTTATATGGGAGTAGGGTAACTCACTTGGGTTCAGGGAGTACTTTTATGGGACTAGGGTAACTCGCTTTAGGTCAGGGAGTACTTATATGGTACTAGGGTAACTCACTTGGTCGTCAGGGAGTACTTATATGATACTAGGGTAACTCACTTGGGGTCAGGGATTACTTATAAAGGGGCTAGGGTACTCACGTGGGCTCAGGGAGTACTTATATGGGACTTGGGTAACTCACTTGGGGTCAGGGAGTACTTATATGGGACTAGGGTACCTCACTTGGGGTCAGGGAGTACTTATAGAGGGGCTAGGGTAACTCAATTTGGGGTCAGGGAGTACTTATATAGGACTAGGGTACCATACTTGGGGTCAGGGAGTACTTATAAAGGGGCTAGGGCAACTCACTAGGGGTCAGGGAGTAATTATATGGGACTAGGGTAACTCACTTGGGGTCAGGGAGTACTTATATAGGGGCTAAAGTAACTCACTTGGGGTCAGGGAGTACTTCTATGGGACTAGGGTAACTCATTTGGTGTCAGGGAGTACTTATTTGGGAGTAGGGTAACTCACTTGGGGTCAGGGAGTACTTATATGGGACTAGGGTAACTCACTTGGGGTCATGGAGTACTTATATAGGGGGTAGGGTAACTCATTTGGGGTCAGGGAGTACTTATATGGGACTAGGGTACATCACTTGGGGTCAGGGAGTACTTATATAGGAGCTAAAGTGATTCACTTGGGGTCAGGGAGTACTTATATGGGACTAGGGTAACTCACTTGTGGTCAGGGAGTACTAATAAAGGGGCTAGGGTAACTCACTTGGGGTCAGGGTGTAATTATATGGGACTTGGGTAACTCACTTGGGTTCAGGGAGTACTTATATGGGACTAGGGTAACTCGCTTTAGGTCAGGAAGTACATATATAATACTAGGGTAACTCAATGGGTGGTCAGGGAGTGCTTATATGGAACCAGGGAAACCCACTTGTGGTTAGGGTGTACTTATAAAGGGGCTAGGGTAACTCATTTGGGGTCAGGGAGTACTTATATGGGACTAGGGTAACTCACTTGGGGTCAGGGTGTACTTCTATAGGAGCTAAAGTAACTCACTTGGGGTCAGGGAGTACTTATATGGGACTAGGGTAACTCATTTAAAGCAGGGAGTACTTATTTGGGACTAGGGTAACTCACTTGGGTTCAGGGAGTAATTATATGGGACTAGGGTAATTCATTTAGGGCAGGGAGTACTTATTTGGGACTAGGGTAACTCACTTGGGTTCAGGGATTACTTATATGGGACTAGGGTAACTCACTTGGGGTCAGGGAGTACTTCTATAGGAGCTAAAGTAACTCACTTCGGGTCAGGGAGTACTTATATGGGACTAGGGTAACTCATTTAGGGCAGGGAGTACTTATAAATGGGTTAGGGTAACTCAATTTGGGGTCAGGGAGTACTTATATAGGACTAGGGTACCATACTTGGGGTCAGGGAGTACTTATAAAGTGGCTAGGGCAACTCACTTGGGGTCAGGGAGTACTTATAAAAGGGCTAGGGTAACTCACTTGGGGTAGGGAGTACTTATATGGGACTAGGGTAACTCACTTGGGTTCAGGGAGTACTTATATGGGACTAGGGTAACTCACTTGGGATCAGGGAGTACCTATATGCGACTAGGGTAACTCACTTAGGGTCACGGAGTACTTATATAGGACTAGGGTAACTCACTTGGGGTCAGGAAGTACTTCTATAGGAGCTAAAGTAACTCACTTGGGGTCAGGGAGTACTTATATGGGACTAGGGTAACTCATTTAGGGCAGGGAGTACTTATTTGGGACTAGGGTAACTCACATGGCGTCAGGGAGTACTTATATGGGACTAGGGTAACTCACTTGGGGTCAGGGAGTACTTATATAGGACTTGGGTAACTCACTTGGGTTCAGGGAGTACTTTTATGGGACTAGGGTAACTCGCTTTAGGTCAGGAAGTACTTATATGGGCCTAGGGTAACTCACTTAGGGTCAGGGAGTACTTATATGGGACTAGGGTAACTCATTTAGGGCAGGGAGTAATTATATGGGACTAGGGTAACTCACTTGGGGTCAGGGAGTACTTATATAGGGGGTAGGGTAACTCATTTGGGGTCAGGCAGTACTTATATTGGACTAGGGTAACTCACTTGGGGTCAGGGAGTACTTATAAAAGGGCTAAGGTAACTCACTTGGGGTAGGGAGTACTTATATGGGACTAGGGTAACTCACTTGGGTTCAGGGAGTACTTATATGGTACTAGGGTAACTTACTTGGGGTCAGGGAGTACTTATATGGGACTAGGGTAACTCATTTAGGGCAGGGAGTAATTATATGGGACTAGGGTAACTCACTTGGGGTCAGGGAGTACTTATATGGGACTAGGGTAACTCACTTGGGGTCAGGTAGTACTTATATAGGGGGTAGGGTAACTCATTTGGGGTTAGGGAGTACTTATATGGGACTAGGGTAACTCACTTGGGGTCAGGGAGTACTTATAAAAGGGCTAGGGTAACTCACTTGGGGTAGGGAGTACTTATATGGGACTAGGGTAACTCGATTTAGGTCAGGGAGTACTTATATGGTACTAGGGTAACTCACTTGGTGGTCAGGGGGTACATATATGGAACCAGGGTAACCCACTTGGGGTCAGGGAGTACTTATAAATGGGCTAGGGTAACTCACTTGGGGTAGGGAGTACTTATATGGGAGTAGGGTAACTCACTTGGGTTCAGGGAGTACTTTTATGGGACTAGGGTAACTCGCTTTAGGTCAGGGAGTACTTATATGGTACTAGGGTAACTCACTTGGTCGTCAGGGAGTACTTATATGATACTAGGGTAACTCACTTGGGGTCAGGGATTACTTATAAAGGGGCTAGGGTACTCACGTGGGGTCAGGGAGTACTTATATGGGACTTGGGTAACTCACTTGAGGTCAGGGAGTACTTATATGGGACTAGGGTAACTCACTTGTGGTCAGGGAGTACTTATATAGGGGGTAGGGTAACTCATTTGGGGTCAGGGAGTACTTATATGAGACTAGGGTAACTCACTTGGGGTCAGGGAGTACTTATAAAAGGGCTAGGGTAACTCACTTGGGGTAGGAAGTACTTATATGGGACTAGGGTAACTCGATTTAGGTCAGGGAGTACTTATATGGTACTAGGGTAACTCACTTGGTGGTCAGGGGCTACATATATGGAACCAGGGTATCCCACTTGGGGTCAGGGAATACTTATAGAGGGGCTAGGGTAACTCAATTTGGGGTCAGGGAGTACTTATATAGGAGTAGGGTACCATACTTGGGGTCAGGGAGTACTTATAAAAGGGCTAGGGTAACTCACTTGGGGTAGGGAGTACTTATATGGGACTAGGGTAACTCACTTGGGGTCAGGGAGTACTTCTATGGGACTAGGGTAACTCATTTGCGGTCAGGGAGTACTTATATGGGACTGGGGTAACTCACTTGGGGTCAGGGAGTACTTATATGCGACTAGGGTAACTCACTTAGGGTCACGGAGTACTTATATAGTACTAGGGTAACTCACTTGGGGTCAGGGAGTATTTCTATAGTAGCTAAAGTAACTCACATGGGGTCAGGGAGGACTTATATGGGACTAGGGTAACTCACTTGGGGTCAGGTATTACTTATATAGGGGGTAGGGTAACTCATTTGGGGCAGGGAGTACTTATATGGGACTAGGGTAACTCACTTGGGGTCAGGGAGTACTTATAATAGGGCTAGGGTAACTCACTTGGGGTAGGGAGTACTTATATGGGACTAGGGTAACTCACTTGGTTTCAGGGAGTACTTATATGGGACTAGGGTAACTCGCTTTAGGTCAGGGGGTACATATATGGAACCAGGGTAACCCACTTGGGGTCAGGGAGTACTTATAAATGGGCTAGGGTAACTCACTTGGGGTAGGGAGTACTTATATGGGAGTAGGGTAACTCACTTGGGTTCAGGGAGTACTTTTATGGGACTAGGGTAACTCGCTTTAGGTCAGGGAGTACTTATATGGTACTAGGGTAACTCACTTGGTCGTCAGGGAGTACTTATATGATACTAGGGTAACTCACTTGGGGTCAGGGATTACTTATAAAGGGGCTAGGGTACTCACGTGGGCTCAGGGAGTACTTATATGGGACTTGGGTAACTCACTTGGGGTCAGGGAGTACTTATATGGGACTAGGGTACCTCACTTGGGGTCAGGGAGTACTTATAGAGGGGCTAGGGTAACTCAATTTGGGGTCAGGGAGTACTTATATAGGATTAGGGTACCATACTTGGGGTCAGGGAGTACTTATAAAGGGGCTAGGGCAACTCACTAGGGGTCAGGGAGTAATTATATGGGACTAGGGTAACTCACTTGGGGTCAGGGAGTACTTATATAGGGGCTAAAGTAACTCACTTGGGGTCAGGGAGTACTTCTATGGGACTAGGGTAACTCATTTGGTGTCAGGGAGTACTTATTTGGGAGTAGGGTAACTCACTTGGGGTCAGGGAGTACTTATATGGGACTAGGGTAACTCACTTGGGGTCATGGAGTACTTATATAGGGGGTAGGGTAACTCATTTGGGGTCAGGGAGTACTTATATGGGACTAGGGTACATCACTTGGGGTCAGGGAGTACTTATATAGGAGCTAAAGTGATTCACTTGGGGTCAGGGAGTACTTATATGGGACTAGGGTAACTCACTTGTGGTCAGGGAGTACTAATAAAGGGGCTAGGGTAACTCACTTGGGGTCAGGGTGTAATTATATGGGACTTGGGTAACTCACTTGGGTTCAGGGAGTACTTATATGGGACTAGGGTAACTCGCTTTAGGTCAGGAAGTACATATATAATACTAGGGTAACTCAATGGGTGGTCAGGGAGTGCTTATATGGAACCAGGGAAACCCACTTGTGGTTAGGGTGTACTTATAAAGGGGCTAGGGTAACTCATTTGGGGTCAGGGAGTACTTATATGGGACTAGGGTAACTCACTTGGGGTCAGGGTGTACTTCTATAGGAGCTAAAGTAACTCACTTGGGGTCAGGGAGTACTTATATGGGACTAGGGTAACTCATTTAAAGCAGGGAGTACTTATTTGGGACTAGGGTAACTCACTTGGGTTCAGGGAGTAATTATATGGGACTAGGGTAATTCATTTAGGGCAGGGAGTACTTATTTGGGACTAGGGTAACTCACTTGGGTTCAGGGATTACTTATATGGGACTAGGGTAACTCACTTGGGGTCAGGGAGTACTTCTATAGGAGCTAAAGTAACTCACTTCGGGTCAGGGAGTACTTATATGGGACTAGGGTAACTCATTTAGGGCAGGGAGTACTTATAAATGGGTTAGGGTAACTCAATTTGGGGTCAGGGAGTACTTATATAGGACTAGGGTACCATACTTGGGGTCAGGGAGTACTTATAAAGTGGCTAGGGCAACTCACTTGGGGTCAGGGAGTACTTATAAAAGGGCTAGGGTAACTCACTTGGGGTAGGGAGTACTTATATGGGACTAGGGTAACTCACTTGGGTTCAGGGAGTACTTATATGGGACTAGGGTAACTCACTTGGGGTCAGGAAGTACTTCTATAGGAGCTAAAGTAACTCACTTGGGGTCAGGGAGTACTTATATGGGACTAGGGTAACTCATTTAGGGCAGGGAGTACTTATTTGGGACTAGGGTAACTCACATGGCGTCAGGGAGTACTTATATGGGACTAGGGTAACTCACTTGGGGTCAGGGAGTACTTATATAGGACTTGGGTAACTCACTTGGGTTCAGGGAGTACTTTTATGGGACTAGGGTAACTCGCTTTAGGTCAGGAAGTACTTATATGGGCCTAGGGTAACTCACTTAGGGTCAGGGAGTACTTATATGGGACTAGGGTAACTCATTTAGGGCAGGGAGTAATTATATGGGACTAGGGTAACTCACTTGGGGTCAGGGAGTACTTATATAGGGGGTAGGGTAACTCATTTGGGGTCAGGCAGTACTTATATTGGACTAGGGTAACTCACTTGGGGTCAGGGAGTACTTATAAAAGGGCTAAGGTAACTCACTTGGGGTAGGGAGTACTTATATGGGACTAGGGTAACTCACTTGGGTTCAGGGAGTACTTATATGGTACTAGGGTAACTTACTTGGGGTCAGGGAGTACTTATATGGGACTAGGGTAACTCATTTAGGGCAGGGAGTAATTATATGGGACTAGGGTAACTCACTTGGGGTCAGGGAGTACTTATATGGGACTAGGGTAACTCACTTGGGGTCAGGTAGTACTTATATAGGGGGTAGGGTAACTCATTTGGGGTTAGGGAGTACTTATATGGGACTAGGGTAACTCACTTGGGGTCAGGGAGTACTTATAAAAGGGCTAGGGTAACTCACTTGGGGTAGGGAGTACTTATATGGGACTAGGGTAACTCGATTTAGGTCAGGGAGTACTTATATGGTACTAGGGTAACTCACTTGGTGGTCAGGGGGTACATATATGGAACCAGGGTAACCCACTTGGGGTCAGGGAGTACTTATAAATGGGCTAGGGTAACTCACTTGGGGTAGGGAGTACTTATATGGGAGTAGGGTAACTCACTTGGGTTCAGGGAGTACTTTTATGGGACTAGGGTAACTCGCTTTAGGTCAGGGAGTACTTATATGGTACTAGGGTAACTCACTTGGTCGTCAGGGAGTACTTATATGATACTAGGGTAACTCACTTGGGGTCAGGGATTACTTATAAAGGGGCTAGGGTACTCACGTGGGGTCAGGGAGTACTTATATGGGACTTGGGTAACTCACTTGAGGTCAGGGAGTACTTATATGGGACTAGGGTAACTCACTTGTGGTCAGGGAGTACTTATATAGGGGGTAGGGTAACTCATTTGGGGTCAGGGAGTACTTATATGAGACTAGGGTAACTCACTTGGGGTCAGGGAGTACTTATAAAAGGGCTAGGGTAACTCACTTGGGGTAGGAAGTACTTATATGGGACTAGGGTAACTCGATTTAGGTCAGGGAGTACTTATATGGTACTAGGGTAACTCACTTGGTGGTCAGGGGCTACATATATGGAACCAGGGTATCCCACTTGGGGTCAGGGAATACTTATAGAGGGGCTAGGGTAACTCAATTTGGGGTCAGGGAGTACTTATATAGGAGTAGGGTACCATACTTGGGGTCAGGGAGTACTTATAAAGGGGCTAGGGCAACTCACTAGGGGTCAGGGAGTACTTATATGGGACTAGGGTAACTCACTTGGGGTCAGGGAGTACTTCTATGGGACTAGGGTAACTCATTTGCGGTCAGGGAGTACTTATATGGGACTGGGGTAACTCACTTGGGGTCAGGGAGTACTTATATGCGACTAGGGTAACTCACTTAGGGTCACGGAGTACTTATATAGTACTAGGGTAACTCACTTGGGGTCAGGGAGTATTTCTATAGTAGCTAAAGTAACTCACATGGGGTCAGGGAGGACTTATATGGGACTAGGGTAACTCACTTGGGGTCAGGTATTACTTATATAGGGGGTAGGGTAACTCATTTGGGGTCAGGGAGTACTTATATGGGACTAGGGTAACTCACTTGGGGTCAGGGAGTACTTATAATAGGGCTAGGGTAACTCACTTGGGGTAGGGAGTACTTATATGGGACTAGGGTAACTCACTTGGTTTCAGGGAGTACTTATATGGGACTAGGGTAACTCGCTTTAGGTCAGGGGGTACATATATGGAACCAGGGTAACCCACTTGGGGTCAGGGAGTACTTATAAATGGGCTAGGGTAACTCACTTGGGGTAGGGAGTACTTATATGGGACTTGGGTAACTCACTTGGGGTCAGGGAGTACTTATATGGGACTAGGGTACCTCACTTGGGGTCAGGGAGTACTTATAGAGGGGCTAGGGTAACTCAATTTGGGGTCAGGGAGTACTTATATAGGACTAGGGTACCATACTTGGGGTCAGGGAGTACTTATAAAGGGGCTAGGGCAACTCACTAGGGGTCAGGGAGTAATTATATGGGACTAGGGTAACTCACTTGGGGTCAGGGAGTACTTATATAGGGGCTAAAGTAACTCACTTGGGGTCAGGGAGTACTTCTATGGGACTAGGGTAACTCATTTGGTGTCAGGGAGTACTTATTTGGGAGTAGGGTAACTCACTTGGGGTCAGGGAGTACTTATATGGGACTAGGGTAACTCACTTGGGGTCATGGAGTACTTATATAGGGGGTAGGGTAACTCATTTGGGGTCAGGGAGTACTTATATGGGACTAGGGTACATCACTTGGGGTCAGGGAGTACTTATATAGGAGCTAAAGTGATTCACTTGGGGTCAGGGAGTACTTATATGGGACTAGGGTAACTCACTTGTGGTCAGGGAGTACTAATAAAGGGGCTAGGGTAACTCACTTGGGGTCAGGGTGTAATTATATGGGACTTGGGTAACACACTTGGGTTCAGGGAGTACTTATATGGGACTAGGGTAACTCGCTTTAGGTCAGGAAGTACATATATAATACTAGGGTAACTCAATGGGTGGTCAGGGAGTGCTTATATGGAACCAGGGAAACCCACTTGTGGTTAGGGTGTACTTATAAAGGGGCTAGGGTAACTCATTTGGAGTCAGGGAGTACTTATATGGGACTAGGGTAACTCACTTGGGGTCAGGGTGTACTTCTATAGGAGCTAAAGTAACTCACTTGGGGTCAGGGAGTACTTATATGGGACTAGGGTAACTCATTTAAAGCAGGGAGTACTTATTTGGGACTAGGGTAACTCACTTGGGTTCAGGGAGTAATTATATGGGACTAGGGTAACTCATTTAGGGCAGGGAGTACTTATTTGGGACTAGGGTAACTCACTTGGGTTCAGGGATTACTTATATGGGACTAGGGTAACTCACTTGGGGTCAGGGAGTACTTCTATAGGAGCTAAAGTAACTCACTTCGGGTCAGGGAGTACTTATATGGGACTAGGGTAACTCATTTAGGGCAGGGAGTACTTATAAATGGGCTAGGGTAACTCAATTTGGGGTCAGGGAGTACTTATATAGGACTAGGGTACCATACTTGGGGTCAGGGAGTACTTATAAAGTGGCTAGGGCAACTCACTTGGGGTCAGGGAGTACTTATAAAAGGGCTAGGGTAACTCACTTGGGGTAGGGAGTACTTATATGGGACTAGGGTAACTCACTTGGGTTCAGGGAGTACTTATATGGGACTAGGGTAACTCACTTGGGATCAGGGAGTACTTATATGCGACTAGGGTAACTCACTTAGGGTCACGGAGTACTTATATAGGACTAGGGTAACTCACTTGGGGTCAGGAAGTACTTCTATAGGAGCTAAAGTAACTCACTTGGGGTCAGGGAGTACTTATATGGGACTAGGGTAACTCATTTAGGGCAGGGAGTACTTATTTGGGACTAGGGTAACTCACATGGCGTCGGGGAGTACTTATATGGGACTAGGGTAACTCACTTGGGGTCAGGGAGTACTTATATAGGACTTGGGTAACTCACTTGGGTTCAGGGAGTACTTTTATGGGACTAGGGTAACTCGCTTTAGGTCAGGAAGTACTTATATGGGCCTAGGGTAACTCACTTAGGGTCAGGGAGTACTTATATGGGACTAGGGTAACTCACTTGGGGTCAGGGTGTACTTCTATAGGAGGTAAAGTAACTCACTTGGGGTCAGGGAGTACTTATATGGGACTAGGGTAACTCATTTAGAGCAGGGAGTACTTATTTGGGACTAGGGTAACTCACTTGGGGTCAGGGAGTACTTATATGGGACTACGGTAACTCACTTCGGGTCAGGGAGTACTTATATAGGGGGTAGGGTAACTCATTTGGGGTCAGGCAGTACTTATATTGGACTAGGGTAACTCACTTGGGGTCAGGGAGTACTTATAAAAGGGCTAAGGTAACTCACTTGGGGTAGGGAGTACTTATATGGGACTAGGGTAACTCACTTGGGTTCAGGGAGTACTTATATGGTACTAGGGTAACTTACTTGGTGTCAGGGAGTACTTCTATAGGAGCTAAAGTAACTCACTTGGGGTCAGGGAGTACTTATATGGGACTAGGGTAACTCATTTAGGGCAGGGAGTAATTATATGGGACTAGGGTAACTCACTTGGGGTCAGGGAGTACTTATATGGGACTAGGGTAACTCACTTGGTTTCAGGGAGTACTTATATGGGACTAGGGTAACTCGCTTTAGGTCAGGGGGTACATATATGGAACCAGGGTAACCCACTTGGGGTCAGGGAGTACTTATAAATGGGCTAGGGTAACTCACTTGGGGTAGGGAGTACTTATATGGGAGTAGGGTAACTCACTTGGGTTCAGGGAGTACTTTTATGGGACTAGGGTAACTCATTTAAAGCAGGGAGTACTTATTTGGGACTAGGGTAACTCACTTGGGTTCAGGGAGTAATTATATGGGACTAGGGTAACTCATTTAGGGCAGGGAGTACTTATTTGGGACTAGGGTAACTCACTTGGGGTCAGGGTGTACTTCTATAGGAGCTAAAGTAACTCACTTGGGGTCAGGGAGTACTTATATAGGACTAGGGTAACTCACTTGGGGTCAGGAAGTACTTCTATAGGAGCTAAAGTAACTCACTTGGGGTCAGGGAGTACTTATATGGGACTAGGGTAACTCATTTAGGGCAGGGAGTACTTATTTGGGACTAGGGTAACTCACATGGCGTCGGGGAGTACTTATATGGGACTAGGGTAACTCACTTGGGGTCAGGGAGTACTTATATAGGACTTGGGTAACTCACTTGGGTTCAGGGAGTACTTTTATGGGACTAGGGTAACTCGCTTTAGGTCAGGAAGTACTTATATGGGCCTAGGGTAACTCACTTAGGGTCAGGGAGTACTTATATGGGACTAGGGTAACTCACTTGGGGTCAGGGTGTACTTCTATAGGAGGTAAAGTAACTCACTTGGGGTCAGGGAGTACTTATATGGGACTAGGGTAACTCATTTAGAGCAGGGAGTACTTATTTGGGACTAGGGTAACTCACTTGGGGTCAGGGAGTACTTATATGGGACTACGGTAACTCACTTGGGGTCAGGGAGTACTTATATAGGGGGTAGGGTAACTCATTTGGGGTCAGGCAGTACTTATATTGGACTAGGGTAACTCACTTGGGGTCAGGGAGTACTTATAAAAGGGCTAAGGTAACTCACTTGGGGTAGGGAGTACTTATATGGGACTAGGGTAACTCACTTGGGTTCAGGGAGTACTTATATGGTACTAGGGTAACTTACTTGGTGTCAGGGAGTACTTCTATAGGAGCTAAAGTAACTCACTTGGGGTCAGGGAGTACTTATATGGGACTAGGGTAACTCATTTAGGGCAGGGAGTAATTATATGGGACTAGGGTAACTCACTTGGGGTCAGGGAGTACTTATATGGGACTAGGGTAACTCACTTGGGGTCAGGTAGTACTTATATAGGGGGTAGGGTAACTCATTTGGGGTTAGGGAGTACTTATATGGGACTAGGGTAACTCACTTGGGGTCAGGGAGTACTTATAAAAGGGCTAGGGTAACTCACTTGGGGTAGGGAGTACTTATATGGGACTAGGGTAACTCGATTTAGGTCAGGGAGTACTTATATGGTACTAGGGTAACTCACTTGGTGGTCAGGGGGTACATATATGGAACAAGGGTATCCCACTTGGGGTCAGGGAGTACTTATAGAGGGGCTAGGGTAACTCAATTTGGGGTCAGGGAGTACTTATATAGGACTAGGGTACCATACTTGGGGTCAGGGAGTACTTATAAAGGGGCTAGGGCAACTCATTAGGGGTCAGGGAGTACTTATATGGGACTAGGGTAACTCACTTGGGGTCAGGGAGTACTTCTATGGGACTAGGGTAACTCATTTGCGGTCAGGGAGTACTTATATGGGACTGGGGTAACTCACTTGGGGTCAGGGAGTACTTATATGCGACTAGGGTAACTCACTTAGGGTCACGGAGTACTTATATAGTACTAGGGTAACTCACTTGGGGTCAGGGCGTATTTCTATAGTAGCTAAAGTAACTCACATGGGGTCAGGGAGTACTTATATGGGACTAGGGTAACTCACTTGGGGTCAGGTATTACTTATATAGGGGGTAGGATAACTCATTTGGGGTCAGGGAGTACTTATAAGGGACTAGGGTAACTCACTTGGGGTCAGGGAGTACTTATAGAGGGGCTAGGGTAACTCAATTTGGGGTCAGGGAGTACTTATATAGGACTAGGGTACCATACTTGGGGTCAGGGAGTACTTATAAAGGGGCTAGGGCAACTCACTAGGGGTCAGGGAGTAATTATATGGGACTAGGGTAACTCACTTGGGGTCAGGGAGTACTTATATAGGGGCTAAAGTAACTCACTTGGGGTCAGGGAGTACTTCTATGGGACTAGGGTAACTCATTTGGTGTCAGGGAGTACTTATTTGGGAGTAGGGTAACTCACTTGGGGTCAGGGAGTACTTATATGGGACTAGGGTAACTCACTTGGGGTCATGGAGTACTTATATAGGGGGTAGGGTAACTCATTTGGGGTCAGGGAGTACTTATATGGGACTAGGGTACATCACTTGGGGTCAGGGAGTACTTATATAGGAGCTAAAGTGATTCACTTGGGGTCAGGGAGTACTTATATGGGACTAGGGTAACTCACTTGTGGTCAGGGAGTACTAATAAAGGGGCTAGGGTAACTCACTTGGGGTCAGGGTGTAATTATATGGGACTTGGGTAACTCACTTGGGTTCAGGGAGTACTTATATGGGACTAGGGTAACTCGCTTTAGGTCAGGAAGTACATATATAATACTAGGGTAACTCAATGGGTGGTCAGGGAGTGCTTATATGGAACCAGGGAAACCCACTTGTGGTTAGGGTGTACTTATAAAGGGGCTAGGGTAACTCATTTGGGGTCAGGGAGTACTTATATGGGACTAGGGTAACTCACTTGGGGTCAGGGTGTACTTCTATAGGAGCTAAAGTAACTCACTTGGGGTCAGGGAGTACTTATATGGGACTAGGGTAACTCATTTAAAGCAGGGAGTACTTATTTGGGACTAGGGTAACTCACTTGGGTTCAGGGAGTAATTATATGGGACTAGGGTAACTCATTTAGGGCAGGGAGTACTTATTTGGGACTAGGGTAACTCACTTGGGTTCAGGGATTACTTATATGGGACTAGGGTAACTCACTTGGGGTCAGGGAGTACTTCTATAGGAGCTAAAGTAACTCACTTCGGGTCAGGGAGTACTTATATGGGACTAGGGTAACTCATTTAGGGCAGGGAGTACTTATAAATGGGCTAGGGTAACTCAATTTGGGGTCAGGGAGTACTTATATAGGACTAGGGTACCATACTTGGGGTCAGGGAGTACTTATAAAGTGGCTAGGGCAACTCACTTGGGGTCAGGGAGTACTTATAAAAGGGCTAGGGTAACTCACTTGGGGTAGGGAGTACTTATATGGGACTGGGGTAACTCACTTGGGGTCAGGGAGTACTTATATGCGACTAGGGTAACTCACTTAGGGTCACGGAGTACTTATATAGTACTAGGGTAACTCACTTGGGGTCAGGGAGTATTTCTATAGTAGCTAAAGTAACTCACATGGGGTCAGGGAGGACTTATATGGGACTAGGGTAACTCACTTGGGGTCAGGTATTACTTATATAGGGGGTAGGGTAACTCATTTGGGGTCAGGGAGTACTTATATGGGACTAGGGTAACTCACTTGGGGTCAGGGAGTACTTATAATAGGGCTAGGGTAACTCACTTGGGGTAGGGAGTACTTATATGGGACTAGGGTAACTCACTTGGTTTCAGGGAGTACTTATATGGGACTAGGGTAACTCGCTTTAGGTCAGGGGGTACATATATGGAACCAGGGTAACCCACTTGGGGTCAGGGAGTACTTATAAATGGGCTAGGGTAACTCACTTGGGGTAGGGAGTACTTATATGGGACTTGGGTAACTCACTTGGGGTCAGGGAGTACTTATATGGGACTAGGGTACCTCACTTGGGGTCAGGGAGTACTTATAGAGGGGCTAGGGTAACTCAATTTGGGGTCAGGGAGTACTTATATAGGACTAGGGTACCATACTTGGGGTCAGGGAGTACTTATAAAGGGGCTAGGGCAACTCACTAGGGGTCAGGGAGTAATTATATGGGACTAGGGTAACTCACTTGGGGTCAGGGAGTACTTATATAGGGGCTAAAGTAACTCACTTGGGGTCAGGGAGTACTTCTATGGGACTAGGGTAACTCATTTGGTGTCAGGGAGTACTTATTTGGGAGTAGGGTAACTCACTTGGGGTCAGGGAGTACTTATATGGGACTAGGGTAACTCACTTGGGGTCATGGAGTACTTATATAGGGGGTAGGGTAACTCATTTGGGGTCAGGGAGTACTTATATGGGACTAGGGTACATCACTTGGGGTCAGGGAGTACTTATATAGGAGCTAAAGTGATTCACTTGGGGTCAGGGAGTACTTATATGGGACTAGGGTAACTCACTTGTGGTCAGGGAGTACTAATAAAGGGGCTAGGGTAACTCACTTGGGGTCAGGGTGTAATTATATGGGACTTGGGTAACACACTTGGGTTCAGGGAGTACTTATATGGGACTAGGGTAACTCGCTTTAGGTCAGGAAGTACATATATAATACTAGGGTAACTCAATGGGTGGTCAGGGAGTGCTTATATGGAACCAGGGAAACCCACTTGTGGTTAGGGTGTACTTATAAAGGGGCTAGGGTAACTCATTTGGAGTCAGGGAGTACTTATATGGGACTAGGGTAACTCACTTGGGGTCAGGGTGTACTTCTATAGGAGCTAAAGTAACTCACTTGGGGTCAGGGAGTACTTATATGGGACTAGGGTAACTCATTTAAAGCAGGGAGTACTTATTTGGGACTAGGGTAACTCACTTGGGTTCAGGGAGTAATTATATGGGACTAGGGTAACTCATTTAGGGCAGGGAGTACTTATTTGGGACTAGGGTAACTCACTTGGGTTCAGGGATTACTTATATGGGACTAGGGTAACTCACTTGGGGTCAGGGAGTACTTCTATAGGAGCTAAAGTAACTCACTTCGGGTCAGGGAGTACTTATATGGGACTAGGGTAACTCATTTAGGGCAGGGAGTACTTATAAATGGGCTAGGGTAACTCAATTTGGGGTCAGGGAGTACTTATATAGGACTAGGGTACCATACTTGGGGTCAGGGAGTACTTATAAAGTGGCTAGGGCAACTCACTTGGGGTCAGGGAGTACTTATAAAAGGGCTAGGGTAACTCACTTGGGGTAGGGAGTACTTATATGGGACTAGGGTAACTCACTTGGGTTCAGGGAGTACTTATATGGGACTAGGGTAACTCACTTGGGATCAGGGAGTACTTATATGCGACTAGGGTAACTCACTTAGGGTCACGGAGTACTTATATAGGACTAGGGTAACTCACTTGGGGTCAGGAAGTACTTCTATAGGAGCTAAAGTAACTCACTTGGGGTCAGGGAGTACTTATATGGGACTAGGGTAACTCATTTAGGGCAGGGAGTACTTATTTGGGACTAGGGTAACTCACATGGCGTCGGGGAGTACTTATATGGGACTAGGGTAACTCACTTGGGGTCAGGGAGTACTTATATAGGACTTGGGTAACTCACTTGGGTTCAGGGAGTACTTTTATGGGACTAGGGTAACTCGCTTTAGGTCAGGAAGTACTTATATGGGCCTAGGGTAACTCACTTAGGGTCAGGGAGTACTTATATGGGACTAGGGTAACTCACTTGGGGTCAGGGTGTACTTCTATAGGAGGTAAAGTAACTCACTTGGGGTCAGGGAGTACTTATATGGGACTAGGATAACTCATTTAGAGCAGGGAGTACTTATTTGGGACTAGGGTAACTCACTTGGGGTCAGGGAGTACTTATATGGGACTACGGTAACTCACTTCGGGTCAGGGAGTACTTATATAGGGGGTAGGGTAACTCATTTGGGGTCAGGCAGTACTTATATTGGACTAGGGTAACTCACTTGGGGTCAGGGAGTACTTATAAAAGGGCTAAGGTAACTCACTTGGGGTAGGGAGTACTTATATGGGACTAGGGTAACTCACTTGGGTTCAGGGAGTACTTATATGGTACTAGGGTAACTTACTTGGTGTCAGGGAGTACTTCTATAGGAGCTAAAGTAACTCACTTGGGGTCAGGGAGTACTTATATGGGACTAGGGTAACTCATTTAGGGCAGGGAGTAATTATATGGGACTAGGGTAACTCACTTGGGGTCAGGGAGTACTTATATGGGACTAGGGTAACTCACTTGGTTTCAGGGAGTACTTATATGGGACTAGGGTAACTCGCTTTAGGTCAGGGGGTACATATATGGAACCAGGGTAACCCACTTGGGGTCAGGGAGTACTTATAAATGGGCTAGGGTAACTCACTTGGGGTAGGGAGTACTTATATGGGAGTAGGGTAACTCACTTGGGTTCAGGGAGTACTTTTATGGGACTAGGGTAACTCATTTAAAGCAGGGAGTACTTATTTGGGACTAGGGTAACTCACTTGGGTTCAGGGAGTAATTATATGGGACTAGGGTAACTCATTTAGGGCAGGGAGTACTTATTTGGGACTAGGGTAACTCACTTGGGGTCAGGGTGTACTTCTATAGGAGCTAAAGTAACTCACTTGGGGTCAGGGAGTACTTATATAGGACTAGGGTAACTCACTTGGGGTCAGGAAGTACTTCTATAGGAGCTAAAGTAACTCACTTGGGGTCAGGGAGTACTTATATGGGACTAGGGTAACTCATTTAGGGCAGGGAGTACTTATTTGGGACTAGGGTAACTCACATGGCGTCGGGGAGTACTTATATGGGACTAGGGTAACTCACTTGGGGTCAGGGAGTACTTATATAGGACTTGGGTAACTCACTTGGGTTCAGGGAGTACTTTTATGGGACTAGGGTAACTCGCTTTAGGTCAGGAAGTACTTATATGGGCCTAGGGTAACTCACTTAGGGTCAGGGAGTACTTATATGGGACTAGGGTAACTCACTTGGGGTCAGGGTGTACTTCTATAGGAGGTAAAGTAACTCACTTGGGGTCAGGGAGTACTTATATGGGACTAGGGTAACTCATTTAGAGCAGGGAGTACTTATTTGGGACTAGGGTAACTCACTTGGGGTCAGGGAGTACTTATATGGGACTACGGTAACTCACTTGGGGTCAGGGAGTACTTATATAGGGGGTAGGGTAACTCATTTGGGGTCAGGCAGTACTTATATTGGACTAGGGTAACTCACTTGGGGTCAGGGAGTACTTATAAAAGGGCTAAGGTAACTCACTTGGGGTAGGGAGTACTTATATGGGACTAGGGTAACTCACTTGGGTTCAGGGAGTACTTATATGGTACTAGGGTAACTTACTTGGTGTCAGGGAGTACTTCTATAGGAGCTAAAGTAACTCACTTGGGGTCAGGGAGTACTTATATGGGACTAGGGTAACTCATTTAGGGCAGGGAGTAATTATATGGGACTAGGGTAACTCACTTGGGGTCAGGGAGTACTTATATGGGACTAGGGTAACTCACTTGGGGTCAGGTAGTACTTATATAGGGGGTAGGGTAACTCATTTGGGGTTAGGGAGTACTTATATGGGACTAGGGTAACTCACTTGGGGTCAGGGAGTACTTATAAAAGGGCTAGGGTAACTCACTTGGGGTAGGGAGTACTTATATGGGACTAGGGTAACTCGATTTAGGTCAGGGAGTACTTATATGGTACTAGGGTAACTCACTTGGTGGTCAGGGGGTACATATATGGAACCAGGGTATCCCACTTGGGGTCAGGGAGTACTTATAGAGGGGCTAGGGTAACTCAATTTGGGGTCAGGGAGTACTTATATAGGACTAGGGTACCATACTTGGGGTCAGGGAGTACTTATAAAGGGGCTAGGGCAACTCATTAGGGGTCAGGGAGTACTTATATGGGACTAGGGTAACTCACTTGGGGTCAGGGAGTACTTCTATGGGACTAGGGTAACTCATTTGCGGTCAGGGAGTACTTATATGGGACTGGGGTAACTCACTTGGGGTCAGGGAGTACTTATATGCGACTAGGGTAACTCACTTAGGGTCACGGAGTACTTATATAGTACTAGGGTAACTCACTTGGGGTCAGGGCGTATTTCTATAGTAGCTAAAGTAACTCACATGGGGTCAGGGAGTACTTATATGGGACTAGGGTAACTCACTTGGGGTCAGGTATTACTTATATAGGGGGTAGGATAACTCATTTGGGGTCAGGGAGTACTTATATGGGACTAGGGTAACTCACTTGGGGTCAGGGAGTACTTATAGAGGGGCTAGGGTAACTCAATTTGGGGTCAGGGAGTACTTATATAGGACTAGGGTACCATACTTGGGGTCAGGGAGTACTTATAAAGGGGCTAGGGCAACTCACTAGGGGTCAGGGAGTAATTATATGGGACTAGGGTAACTCACTTGGGGTCAGGGAGTACTTATATAGGGGCTAAAGTAACTCACTTGGGGTCAGGGAGTACTTCTATGGGACTAGGGTAACTCATTTGGTGTCAGGGAGTACTTATTTGGGAGTAGGGTAACTCACTTGGGGTCAGGGAGTACTTATATGGGACTAGGGTAACTCACTTGGGGTCATGGAGTACTTATATAGGGGGTAGGGTAACTCATTTGGGGTCAGGGAGTACTTATATGGGACTAGGGTACATCACTTGGGGTCAGGGAGTACTTATATAGGAGCTAAAGTGATTCACTTGGGGTCAGGGAGTACTTATATGGGACTAGGGTAACTCACTTGTGGTCAGGGAGTACTAATAAAGGGGCTAGGGTAACTCACTTGGGGTCAGGGTGTAATTATATGGGACTTGGGTAACTCACTTGGGTTCAGGGAGTACTTATATGGGACTAGGGTAACTCGCTTTAGGTCAGGAAGTACATATATAATACTAGGGTAACTCAATGGGTGGTCAGGGAGTGCTTATATGGAACCAGGGAAACCCACTTGTGGTTAGGGTGTACTTATAAAGGGGCTAGGGTAACTCATTTGGGGTCAGGGAGTACTTATATGGGACTAGGGTAACTCACTTGGGGTCAGGGTGTACTTCTATAGGAGCTAAAGTAACTCACTTGGGGTCAGGGAGTACTTATATGGGACTAGGGTAACTCATTTAAAGCAGGGAGTACTTATTTGGGACTAGGGTAACTCACTTGGGTTCAGGGAGTAATTATATGGGACTAGGGTAACTCATTTAGGGCAGGGAGTACTTATTTGGGACTAGGGTAACTCACTTGGGTTCAGGGATTACTTATATGGGACTAGGGTAACTCACTTGGGGTCAGGGAGTACTTCTATAGGAGCTAAAGTAACTCACTTCGGGTCAGGGAGTACTTATATGGGACTAGGGTAACTCATTTAGGGCAGGGAGTACTTATAAATGGGCTAGGGTAACTCAATTTGGGGTCAGGGAGTACTTATATAGGACTAGGGTACCATACTTGGGGTCAGGGAGTACTTATAAAGTGGCTAGGGCAACTCACTTGGGTCAGGGAGTACTTATAAAAGGGCTAGGGTAACTCACTTGGGGTAGGGAGTACTTATATGGGACTAGGGTAACTCACTTGGGTTCAGGGAGTACTTATATGGGACTAGGGTAACTCACTTGGGATCAGGGAGTACTTATATGCGACTAGGGTAACTCACTTAGGGTCACGGAGTACTTATATAGGACTAGGGTAACTCACTTGGGGTCAGGAAGTACTTCTATAGGAGCTAAAGTAACTCACTTGGGGTCAGGGAGTACTTATATGGGACTAGGGTAACTCATTTAGGGCAGGGAGTACTTATTTGGGACTAGGGTAACTCACATGGCGTCGGGGAGTACTTATATGGGACTAGGGTAACTCACTTGGGGTCAGGGAGTACTTATATAGGACTTGGGTAACTCACTTGGGTTCAGGGAGTACTTTTATGGGACTAGGGTAACTCGCTTTAGGTCAGGAAGTACTTATATGGGCCTAGGGTAACTCACTTAGGGTCAGGGAGTACTTATATGGGACTAGGGTAACTCACTTGGGGTCAGGGTGTACTTCTATAGGAGGTAAAGTAACTCACTTGGGGTCAGGGAGTACTTATATGGGACTAGGGTAACTCATTTAGAGCAGGGAGTACTTATTTGGGACTAGGGTAACTCACTTGGGGTCAGGGAGTACTTATATGGGACTACGGTAACTCACTTGGGGTCAGGGAGTACTTATATAGGGGGTAGGGTAACTCATTTGGGGTCAGGCAGTACTTATATTGGACTAGGGTAACTCACTTGGGGTCAGGGAGTACTTATAAAAGGGCTAAGGTAACTCACTTGGGGTAGGGAGTACTTATATGGGACTAGGGTAACTCACTTGGGTTCAGGGAGTACTTATATGGTACTAGGGTAACTTACTTGGTGTCAGGGAGTACTTCTATAGGATCTAAAGTAACTCACTTGGGGTCAGGGAGTACTTATATGGGACTAGGGTAACTCATTTAGGGCAGGGAGTAATTATATGGGACTAGGGTAACTCACTTGGGGTCAGGGAGTACTTATATGGGACTAGGGTAACTCACTTGGGGTCAGGTAGTACTTATATAGGGGGTAGGGTAACTCATTTGGGGTTAGGGAGTACTTATATGGGACTAGGGTAACTCACTTGGGGTCAGGGAGTACTTATAAAAGGGCTAGGGTAACTCACTTGGGGTAGGGAGTACTTATATGGGACTAGGGTAACTCGATTTAGGTCAGGGAGTACTTATATGGTACTAGGGTAACTCACTTGGTGGTCAGGGGGTACATATATGGAACCAGGGTATCCCACTTGGGGTCAGGGAGTACTTATAGAGGGGCTAGGGTAACTCAATTTGGGGTCAGGGAGTACTTATATAGGACTAGGGTACCATACTTGGGGTCAGGGAGTACTTATAAAGGGGCTAGGGCAACTCATTAGGGGTCAGGGAGTACTTATATGGGACTAGGGTAACTCACTTGGGGTCAGGGAGTACTTCTATGGGACTAGGGTAACTCATTTGCGGTCAGGGAGTACTTATATGGGACTGGGGTAACTCACTTGGGGTCAGGGAGTACTTATATGCGACTAGGGTAACTCACTTAGGGTCACGGAGTACTTATATAGTACTAGGGTAACTCACTTGGGGTCAGGGCGTATTTCTATAGTAGCTAAAGTAACTCACATGGGGTCAGGGAGTACTTATATGGGACTAGGGTAACTCACTTGGGGTCAGGTATTACTTATATAGGGGGTAGGATAACTCATTTGGGGTCAGGGAGTACTTATATGGGACTAGGGTAACTCACTTGGGGTCAGGGAGTACTTATAGAGGGGCTAGGGTAACTCAATTTGGGGTCAGGGAGTACTTATATAGGACTAGGGTACCATACTTGGGGTCAGGGAGTACTTATAAAGGGGCTAGGGCAACTCACTAGGGGTCAGGGAGTAATTATATGGGACTAGGGTAACTCACTTGGGGTCAGGGAGTACTTATATAGGGGCTAAAGTAACTCACTTGGGGTCAGGGAGTACTTCTATGGGACTAGGGTAACTCATTTGGTGTCAGGGAGTACTTATTTGGGAGTAGGGTAACTCACTTGGGGTCAGGGAGTACTTATATGGGACTAGGGTAACTCACTTGGGGTCATGGAGTACTTATATAGGGGGTAGGGTAACTCATTTGGGGTCAGGGAGTACTTATATGGGACTAGGGTACATCACTTGGGGTCAGGGAGTACTTATATAGGAGCTAAAGTGATTCACTTGGGGTCAGGGAGTACTTATATGGGACTAGGGTAACTCACTTGTGGTCAGGGAGTACTAATAAAGGGGCTAGGGTAACTCACTTGGGGTCAGGGTGTAATTATATGGGACTTGGGTAACTCACTTGGGTTCAGGGAGTACTTATATGGGACTAGGGTAACTCGCTTTAGGTCAGGAAGTACATATATAATACTAGGGTAACTCAATGGGTGGTCAGGGAGTGCTTATATGGAACCAGGGAAACCCACTTGTGGTTAGGGTGTACTTATAAAGGGGCTAGGGTAACTCATTTGGGGTCAGGGAGTACTTATATGGGACTAGGGTAACTCACTTGGGGTCAGGGTGTACTTCTATAGGAGCTAAAGTAACTCACTTGGGGTCAGGGAGTACTTATATGGGACTAGGGTAACTCATTTAAAGCAGGGAGTACTTATTTGGGACTAGGGTAACTCACTTGGGTTCAGGGAGTAATTATATGGGACTAGGGTAACTCATTTAGGGCAGGGAGTACTTATTTGGGACTAGGGTAACTCACTTGGGTTCAGGGATTACTTATATGGGACTAGGGTAACTCACTTGGGGTCAGGGAGTACTTCTATAGGAGCTAAAGTAACTCACTTCGGGTCAGGGAGTACTTATATGGGACTAGGGTAACTCATTTAGGGCAGGGAGTACTTATAAATGGGCTAGGGTAACTCAATTTGGGGTCAGGGAGTACTTATATAGGACTAGGGTACCATACTTGGGGTCAGGGAGTACTTATAAAGTGGCTAGGGCAACTCACTTGGGGTCAGGGAGTACTTATAAAAGGGCTAGGGTAACTCACTTGGGGTAGGGAGTACTTATATGGGACTAGGGTAACTCACTTGGGTTCAGGGAGTACTTATATGGGACTAGGGTAACTCACTTGGGATCAGGGAGTACTTATATGCGACTAGGGTAACTCACTTAGGGTCACGGAGTACTTATATAGGACTAGGGTAACTCACTTGGGGTCAGGAAGTACTTCTATAGGAGCTAAAGTAACTCACTTGGGGTCAGGGAGTACTTATATGGGACTAGGGTAACTCATTTAGGGCAGGGAGTACTTATTTGGGACTAGGGTAACTCACATGGCGTCGGGGAGTACTTATATGGGACTAGGGTAACTCACTTGGGGTCAGGGAGTACTTATATAGGACTTGGGTAACTCACTTGGGTTCAGGGAGTACTTTTATGGGACTAGGGTAACTCGCTTTAGGTCAGGAAGTACTTATATGGGCCTAGGGTAACTCACTTAGGGTCAGGGAGTACTTATATGGGACTAGGGTAACTCACTTGGGGTCAGGGTGTACTTCTATAGGAGGTAAAGTAACTCACTTGGGGTCAGGGAGTACTTATATGGGACTAGGGTAACTCATTTAGAGCAGGGAGTACTTATTTGGGACTAGGGTAACTCACTTGGGGTCAGGGAGTACTTATATGGGACTACGGTAACTCACTTGGGGTCAGGGAGTACTTATATAGGGGGTAGGGTAACTCATTTGGGGTCAGGCAGTACTTATATTGGACTAGGGTAACTCACTTGGGGTCAGGGAGTACTTATAAAAGGGCTAAGGTAACTCACTTGGGGTAGGGAGTACTTATATGGGACTAGGGTAACTCACTTGGGTTCAGGGAGTACTTATATGGTACTAGGGTAACTTACTTGGTGTCAGGGAGTACTTCTATAGGAGCTAAAGTAACTCACTTGGGGTCAGGGAGTACTTATATGGGACTAGGGTAACTCATTTAGGGCAGGGAGTAATTATATGGGACTAGGGTAACTCACTTGGGGTCAGGGAGTACTTATATGGGACTAGGGTAACTCACTTGGGGTCAGGTAGTACTTATATAGGGGGTAGGGTAACTCATTTGGGGTTAGGGAGTACTTATATGGGACTAGGGTAACTCACTTGGGGTCAGGGAGTACTTATAAAAGGGCTAGGGTAACTCACTTGGGGTAGGGAGTATTTATATGGGACTAGGGTAACTCGATTTAGGTCAGGGAGTACTTATATGGTACTAGGGTAACTCACTTGGTGGTCAGGGGGTACATATATGGAACCAGGGTATCCCACTTGGGGTCAGGGAGTACTTATAGAGGGGCTAGGGTAACTCAATTTGGGGTCAGGGAGTACTTATATAGGACTAGGGTACCATACTTGGGGTCAGGGAGTACTTATAAAGGGGCTAGGGCAACTCATTAGGGGTCAGGGAGTACTTATATGGGACTAGGGTAACTCACTTGGGGTCAGGGAGTACTTCTATGGGACTAGGGTAACTCATTTGCGGTCAGGGAGTACTTATATGGGACTGGGGTAACTCACTTAGGGTCACGGAGTACTTATATAGTACTAGGGTAACTCACTTGGGGTCAGGGCGTATTTCTATAGTAGCTAAAGTAACTCACATGGGGTCAGGGAGTACTTATATGGGACTAGGGTAACTCACTTGGGGTCAGGTATTACTTATATAGGGGGTAGGATAACTCATTTGGGGTCAGGGAGTACTTATATGGGACTAGGGTAACTCACTTGGGGTCAGGGAGTACTTATAAAAGGGCTAGGGTAACTCACTTGGGGTAGGGAGTACTTATATGGGACTAGGGTAACTCACTTGGTTTCAGGGAGTACTTATATGGGACTAGGGTAACTCGCTTTAGGTCAGGGGGTACATATATGGAACCAGGGTAACCCACTTGGGGTCAGGGAGTACTTATAAATGGGCTAGGGTAACTCACTTGGGGTAGGGAGTACTTATATGGGAGAAGGGTAACTCACTTGGGTTCAGGGAGTACTTTTATGGGACTAGGGTAACTCATTTAAAGCAGGGAGTACTTATTTGGGACTAGGGTAACTCACTTGGGTTCAGGGAGTAATTATATGGGACTAGGGTAACTCATTTAGGGCAGGGAGTACTTATTTGGGACTAGGGTAACTCACTTGGGGTCAGGGTGTACTTCTATAGGAGCTAAAGTAACTCACTTGGGGTCAGGGAGTACTTATATAGGACTAGGGTAACTCACTTGGGGTCAGGAAGTACTTCTATAGGAGCTAAAGTAACTCACTTGGGGTCAGGGAGTACTTATATGGGACTAGGGTAACTCATTTAGGGCAGGGAGTACTTATTTGGGACTAGGGTAACTCACATGGCGTCGGGGAGTACTTATATGGGACTAGGGTAACTCACTTGGGGTCAGGGAGTACTTATATAGGACTTGGGTAACTCACTTGGGTTCAGGGAGTACTTTTATGGGACTAGGGTAACTCGCTTTAGGTCAGGAAGTACTTATATGGGCCTAGGGTAACTCACTTAGGGTCAGGGAGTACTTATATGGGACTAGGGTAACTCACTTGGGGTCAGGGTGTACTTCTATAGGAGGTAAAGTAACTCACTTGGGGTCAGGGAGTACTTTTATGGGACTAGGGTAACTCATTTAGAGCAGGGAGTACTTATTTGGGACTAGGGTAACTCACTTGGGGTCAGGGAGTACTTATATGGGACTACGGTAACTCACTTGGGGTCAGGGAGTACTTATATAGGGGGTAGGGTAACTCATTTGGGGTCAGGCAGTACTTATATTGGACTAGGGTAACTCACTTGGGGTCAGGGAGTACTTATAAAAGGGCTAAGGTAACTCACTTGGGGTAGGGAGTACTTATATGGGACTAGGGTAACTCACTTGGGTTCAGGGAGTACTTATATGGTACTAGGGTAACTTACTTGGTGTCAGGGAGTACTTCTATAGGAGCTAAAGTAACTCACTTGGGGTCAGGGAGTACTTATATGGGACTAGGGTAACTCATTTAGGGCAGGGAGTAATTATATGGGACTAGGGTAACTCACTTGGGGTCAGGGAGTACTTATATGGGACTAGGGTAACTCACTTGGGGTCAGGTAGTACTTATATAGGGGGTAGGGTAACTCATTTGGGGTTAGGGAGTACTTATATGGGACTAGGGTAACTCACTTGGGGTCAGGGAGTACTTATAAAAGGGCTAGGGTAACTCACTTGGGGTAGGGAGTACTTATATGGGACTAGGGTAACTCGATTTAGGTCAGGGAGTACTTATATGGTACTAGGGTAACTCACTTGGTGGTCAGGGGGTACATATATGGAACCAGGGTATCCCACTTGGGGTCAGGGAGTACTTATAGAGGGGCTAGGGTAACTCAATTTGGGGTCAGGGAGTACTTATATAGGACTAGGGTACCATACTTGGGGTCAGGGAGTACTTATAAAGGGGCTAGGGCAACTCATTAGGGGTCAGGGAGTACTTATATGGGACTAGGGTAACTCACTTGGGGTCAGGGAGTACTTCTATGGGACTAGGGTAACTCATTTGCGGTCAGGGAGTACTTATATGGGACTGGGGTAACTCACTTGGGGTCAGGGAGTACTTATATGCGACTAGGGTAACTCACTTAGGGTCACGGAGTACTTATAAAAGGGCTAAGGTAACTCACTTGGGGTAGGGAGTACTTATATGGGACTAGGGTAACTCACTTGGGTTCAGGGAGTACTTATATGGTACTAGGGTAACTTACTTGGTGTCAGGGAGTACTTCTATAGGAGCTAAAGTAACTCACTTGGGGTCAGGGAGTACTTATATGGGACTAGGGTAACTCACTTGGGGTCAGGGAGTACTTCTATGGGACTAGGGTAACTCATTTGCGGTCAGGGAGTACTTATATGGGACTGGGGTAACTCATTTGGGGTCAGGCAGTACTTATATTGGACTAGGGTAACTCACTTGGGGTCAGGGAGTACTTATAAAAGGGCTAAGGTAACTCACTTGGGGTAGGGAGTACTTATATGGGACTAGGGTAACTCACTTGGGTTCAGGGAGTACTTATATGGTACTAGGGTAACTTACTTGGTGTCAGGGAGTACTTCTATAGGAGCTAAAGTAACTCACTTGGGGTCAGGGAGTACTTATATGGGACTAGGGTAACTCATTTAGGGCAGGGAGTAATTATATGGGACTAGGGTAACTCACTTGGGGTCAGGGAGTACTTATATGGGACTAGGGTAACTCACTTGGGGTCAGGTAGTACTTATATAGGGGGTAGGGTAACTCATTTGGGGTTAGGGAGTACTTATATGGGACTAGGGTAACTCACTTGGGGTCAGGGAGTACTTATAAAAGGGCTAGGGTAACTCACTTGGGGTAGGGAGTACTTATATGGGACTAGGGTAACTCGATTTAGGTCAGGGAGTACTTATATGGTACTAGGGTAACTCACTTGGTGGTCAGGGGGTACATATATGGAACCAGGGTATCCCACTTGGGGTCAGGGAGTACTTATAGAGGGGCTAGGGTAACTCAATTTGGGGTCAGGGAGTACTTATATAGGACTAGGGTACCATACTTGGGGTCAGGGAGTACTTATAAAGGGGCTAGGGCAACTCATTAGGGGTCAGGGAGTACTTATTTGGGACTAGGGTAACTCACTTGGGGTCAGGGAGTACTTCTATGGGACTAGGGTAACTCATTTGCGGTCAGGGAGTACTTATATGGGACTGGGGTAACTCACTTGGGGTCAGGGAGTACTTATATGCGACTAGGGTAACTCACTTAGGGTCACGGAGTACTTATATAGTACTAGGGTAACTCACTTGGGGTCAGGGCGTATTTCTATAGTAGCTAAAGTAACTCACATGGGGTCAGGGAGTACTTATATGGGACTAGGGTAACTCACTTGGGGTCAGGTATTACTTATATAGGGGGTAGGATAACTCATTTGGGGTCAGGGAGTACTTATATGGGACTAGGGTAACTCACTTGGGGTCAGGGAGTACTTATAAAAGGGCTAGGGTAACTCACTTGGGGTAGGGAGTACTTATATGGGACTAGGGTAACTCACTTGGTTTCAGGGAGTACTTATATGGGACTAGGGTAACTCGCTTTAGGTCAGGGGGTACATATATGGAACCAGGGTAACCCACTTGGGGTCAGGGAGTACTTATAAATGGGCTAGGGTAACTCACTTGGGGTAGGGAGTACTTATATGGGAGTAGGGTAACTCACTTGGGTTCAGGGAGTACTTTTATGGGACTAGGGTAACTCATTTAAAGCAGGGAGTACTTATTTGGGACTAGGGTAACTCACTTGGGTTCAGGGAGTAATTATATGGGACTAGGGTAACTCATTTAGGGCAGGGAGTACTTATTTGGGACTAGGGTAACTCACTTGGGGTCAGGGTGTACTTCTATAGGAGCTAAAGTAACTCACTTGGGGTCAGGGAGTACTTATATAGGACTAGGGTAACTCACTTGGGGTCAGGAAGTACTTCTATAGGAGCTAAAGTAACTCACTTGGGGTCAGGGAGTACTTATATGGGACTAGGGTAACTCATTTAGGGCAGGGAGTACTTATTTGGGACTAGGGTAACTCACATGGCGTCGGGGAGTACTTATATGGGACTACGGTAACTCACTTGGGGTCAGGGAGTACTTATATAGGACTTGGGTAACTCACTTGGGTTCAGGGAGTACTTTTATGGGACTAGGGTAACTCGCTTTAGGTCAGGAAGTACTTATATGGGCCTAGGGTAACTCACTTAGGGTCAGGGAGTACTTATATGGGACTAGGGTAACTCACTTGGGGTCAGGGTGTACTTCTATAGGAGGTAAAGTAACTCACTTGGGGTCAGGGAGTACTTATATGGGACTAGGGTAACTCATTTAGAGCAGGGAGTACTTATTTGGGACTAGGGTAACTCACTTGGGGTCAGGGAGTACTTATATGGGACTACGGTAACTCACTTGGGGTCAGGGAGTACTTATATAGGGGGTAGGGTAACTCATTTGGGGTCAGGCAGTACTTATATTGGACTAGGGTAACTCACTTGGGGTCAGGGAGTACTTATAAAAGGGCTAAGGTAACTCACTTGGGGTAGGGAGTACTTATATGGGACTAGGGTAACTCACTTGGGTTCAGGGAGTACTTATATGGTACTAGGGTAACTTACTTGGTGTCAGGGAGTACTTCTATAGGAGCTAAAGTAACTCACTTGGGGTCAGGGAGTACTTATATGGGACTAGGGTAACTCATTTAGGGCAGGGAGTAATTATATGGGACTAGGGTAACTCACTTGGGGTCAGGGAGTACTTATATGGGACTAGGGTAACTCACTTGGGGTCAGGTAGTACTTATATAGGGGGTAGGGTAACTCATTTGGGGTTAGGGAGTACTTATATGGGACTAGGGTAACTCACTTGGGGTCAGGGAGTACTTATAAAAGGGCTAGGGTAACTCACTTGGGGTAGGGAGTACTTATATGGGACTAGGGTAACTCGATTTAGGTCAGGGAGTACTTATATGGTACTAGGGTAACTCACTTGGTGGTCAGGGGGTACATATATGGAACCAGGGTATCCCACTTGGGGTCAGGGAGTACTTATAGAGGGGCTAGGGTAACTCAATTTGGGGTCAGGGAGTACTTATATAGGACTAGGGTACCATACTTGGGGTCAGGGAGTACTTATAAAGGGGCTAGGGCAACTCATTAGGGGTCAGGGAGTACTTATATGGGACTAGGGTAACTCACTTGGGGTCAGGGAGTACTTCTATGGGACTAGGGTAACTCATTTGCGGTCAGGGAGTACTTATATGGGACTGGGGTAACTCACTTGGGGTCAGGGAGTACTTATATGCGACTAGGGTAACTCACTTAGGGTCACGGAGTACTTATATAGTACTAGGGTAACTCACTTGGGGTCAGGGCGTATTTCTATAGTAGCTAAAGTAACTCACATGGGGTCAGGGAGTACTTATATGGGACTAGGGTAACTCACTTGGGGTCAGGTATTACTTATATAGGGGGTAGGATAACTCATTTGGGGTCAGGGAGTACTTATATGGGACTAGGGTAACTCACTTGGGGTCAGGGAGTACTTATAGAGGGGCTAGGGTAACTCAATTTGGGGTCAGGGAGTACTTATATAGGACTAGGGTACCATACTTGGGGTCAGGGAGTACTTATAAAGGGGCTAGGGCAACTCACTAGGGGTCAGGGAGTAATTATATGGGACTAGGGTAACTCACTTGGGGTCAGGGAGTACTTATATAGGGGCTAAAGTAACTCACTTGGGGTCAGGGAGTACTTCTATGGGACTAGGGTAACTCATTTGGTGTCAGGGAGTACTTATTTGGGAGTAGGGTAACTCACTTGGGGTCAGGGAGTACTTATATGGGACTAGGGTAACTCACTTGGGGTCATGGAGTACTTATATAGGGGGTAGGGTAACTCATTTGGGGTCAGGGAGTACTTATATGGGACTAGGGTACATCACTTGGGGTCAGGGAGTACTTATATAGGAGCTAAAGTGATTCACTTGGGGTCAGGGAGTACTTATATGGGACTAGGGTAACTCACTTGTGGACAGGGAGTACTAATAAAGGGGCTAGGGTAACTCACTTGGGGTCAGGGTGTAATTATATGGGACTTGGGTAACTCACTTGGGTTCAGGGAGTACTTATATGGGACTAGGGTAACTCGCTTTAGGTCAGGAAGTACATATATAATACTAGGGTAACTCAATGGGTGGTCAGGGAGTGCTTATATGGAACCAGGGAAACCCACTTGTGGTTAGGGTGTACTTATAAAGGGGCTAGGGTAACTCATTTGGGGTCAGGGAGTACTTATATGGGACTAGGGTAACTCACTTGGGGTCAGGGTGTACTTCTATAGGAGCTAAAGTAACTCACTTGGGGTCAGGGAGTACTTATATGGGACTAGGGTAACTCATTTAAAGCAGGGAGTACTTATTTGGGACTAGGGTAACTCACTTGGGTTCAGGGAGTAATTATATGGGACTAGGGTAACTCATTTAGGGCAGGGAGTACTTATTTGGGACTAGGGTAACTCACTTGGGTTCAGGGATTACTTATATGGGACTAGGGTAACTCACTTGGGGTCAGGGAGTACTTCTATAGGAGCTAAAGTAACTCACTTCGGGTCACGGAGTACTTATATAGGACTAGGGTAACTCACTTGGGGTCAGGAAGTACTTCTATAGGAGCTAAAGTAACTCACTTGGGGTCAGGGAGTACTTATATGGGACTAGGGTAACTCATTTAGGGCAGGGAGTACTTATTTGGGACTAGGGTAACTCACATGGCGTCAGGGAGTACTTATATGGGACTAGGGTAACTCACTTGGGGTCAGGGAGTACTTATATAGGACTTGGGTAACTCACTTGGGTTCAGGGAGTACTTTTATGGGACTAGGGTAACTCGCTTTAGGTCAGGAAGTACTTATATGGGCCTAGGGTAACTCACTTAGGGTCAGGGAGTACTTATATGGGACTAGGGTAACTCATTTAGGGCAGGGAGTAATTATATGGGACTAGGGTAACTCACTTGGGGTCAGGGAGTACTTATATAGGGGGTAGGGTAACTCATTTGGGGTCAGGCAGTACTTATATTGGACTAGGGTAACTCACTTGGGGTCAGGGAGTACTTATAAAAGGGCTAAGGTAACTCACTTGGGGTAGGGAGTACTTATATGGGACTAGGGTAACTCACTTGGGTTCAGGGAGTACTTATATGGTACTAGGGTAACTTACTTGGGGTCAGGGAGTACTTATATGGGACTAGGGTAACTCATTTAGGGCAGGGAGTAATTATATGGGACTAGGGTAACTCACTTGGGGTCAGGGAGTACTTATATGGGACTAGGGTAACTCACTTGGGGTCAGGTAGTACTTATACAGGGGGTAGGGTAACTCATTTGGGGTTAGGGAGTACTTATATGGGACTAGGGTAACTCACTTGGGGTCAGGGAGTACTTATAAAAGGGCTAGGGTAACTCACTTGGGGTAGGGAGTACTTATATGGGACTAGGGTAACTCGATTTAGGTCAGGGAGTACTTATATGGTACTAGGGTAACTCACTTGGTGGTCAGGGGGTACATATATGGAACCAGGGTAACCCACTTGGGGTCAGGGAGTACTTATAAATGGGCTAGGGTAACTCACTTGGGGTAGGGAGTACTTATATGGGAGTAGGGTAACTCACTTGGGTTCAGGGAGTACTTTTATGGGACTAGGGTAACTCGCTTTAGGTCAGGGAGTACTTATATGGTACTAGGGTAACTCACTTGGTCGTCAGGGAGTACTTATATGATACTAGGGTAACTCACTTGGGGTCAGGGATTACTTATAAAGGGGCTAGGGTACTCACGTGGGGTCAGGGAGTACTTATATGGGACTTGGGTAACTCACTTGAGGTCAGGGAGTACTTATATGGGACTAGGGTAACTCACTTGTGGTCAGGGAGTACTTATATAGGGGGTAGGGTAACTCATTTGGGGTCAGGGAGTACTTATATGAGACTAGGGTAACTCACTTGGGGTCAGGGAGTACTTATAAAAGGGCTAGGGTAACTCACTTGGGGTAGGAAGTACTTATATGGGACTAGGGTAACTCGATTTAGGTCAGGGAGTACTTATATGGTACTAGGGTAACTCACTTGGTGGTCAGGGGCTACATATATGGAACCAGGGTATCCCACTTGGGGTCAGGGAATACTTATAGAGGGGCTAGGGTAACTCAATTTGGGGTCAGGGAGTACTTATATAGGAGTAGGGTACCATACTTGGGGTCAGGGAGTACTTATAAAGGGGCTAGGGCAACTCACTAGGGGTCAGGGAGTACTTATATGGGACTAGGGTAACTCACTTGGGGTCAGGGAGTACTTCTATGGGACTAGGGTAACTCATTTGCGGTCAGGGAGTACTTATATGGGACTGGGGTAACTCACTTGGGGTCAGGGAGTACTTATATGCGACTAGGGTAACTCACTTAGGGTCACGGAGTACTTATATAGTACTAGGGTAACTCACTTGGGGTCAGGGAGTATTTCTATAGTAGCTAAAGTAACTCACATGGGGTCAGGGAGGACTTATATGGGACTAGGGTAACTCACTTGGGGTCAGGTATTACTTATATAGGGGGTAGGGTAACTCATTTGGGGTCAGGGAGTACTTATATGGGACTAGGGTAACTCACTTGGGGTCAGGGAGTACTTATAATAGGGCTAGGGTAACTCACTTGGGGTAGGGAGTACTTATATGGGACTAGGGTAACTCACTTGGTTTCAGGGAGTACTTATATGGGACTAGGGTAACTCGCTTTAGGTCAGGGGGTACATATATGGAACCAGGGTAACCCACTTGGGGTCAGGGAGTACTTATAAATGGGCTAGGGTAACTCACTTGGGGTAGGGAGTACTTATATGGGACTTGGGTAACTCACTTGGGGTCAGGGAGTACTTATATGGGACTAGGGTACCTCACTTGGGGTCAGGGAGTACTTATAGAGGGGCTAGGGTAACTCAATTTGGGGTCAGGGAGTACTTATATAGGACTAGGGTACCATACTTGGGTTCAGGGAGTACTTATAAAGGGGCTAGGGCAACTCACTAGGGGTCAGGGAGTAATTATATGGGACTAGGGTAACTCACTTGGGGTCAGGGAGTACTTATATAGGGGCTAAAGTAACTCACTTGGGGTCAGGGAGTACTTCTATGGGACTAGGGTAACTCATTTGGTGTCAGGGAGTACTTATTTGGGAGTAGGGTAACTCACTTGGGGTCAGGGAGTACTTATATGGGACTAGGGTAACTCACTTGGGGTCATGGAGTACTTATATAGGGGGTAGGGTAACTCATTTGGGGTCAGGGAGTACTTATATGGGACTAGGGTACATCACTTGGGGTCAGGGAGTACTTATATAGGAGCTAAAGTGATTCACTTGGGGTCAGGGAGTACTTATATGGGACTAGGGTAACTCACTTGTGGTCAGGGAGTACTAATAAAGGGGCTAGGGTAACTCACTTGGGGTCAGGGTGTAATTATATGGGACTTGGGTAACTCACTTGGGTTCAGGGAGTACTTATATGGGACTAGGGTAACTCGCTTTAGGTCAGGAAGTACATATATAATACTAGGGTAACTCAATGGGTGGTCAGGGAGTGCTTATATGGAACCAGGGAAACCCACTTGTGGTTAGGGTGTACTTATAAAGGGGCTAGGGTAACTCATTTGGGGTCAGGGAGTACTTATATGGGACTAGGGTAACTCACTTGGGGTCAGGGTGTACTTCTATAGGAGCTAAAGTAACTCACTTGGGGTCAGGGAGTACTTATATGGGACTAGGGTAACTCATTTAAAGCAGGGAGTACTTATTTGGGACTAGGGTAACTCACTTGGGTTCAGGGAGTAATTATATGGGACTAGGGTAACTCATTTAGGGCAGGGAGTACTTATTTGGGACTAGGGTAACTCACTTGGGTTCAGGGATTACTTATATGGGACTAGGGTAACTCACTTGGGGTCAGGGAGTACTTCTATAGGAGCTAAAGTAACTCACTTCGGGTCAGGGAGTACTTATATGGGACTAGGGTAACTCATTTAGGGCAGGGAGTACTTATAAATGGGCTAGGGTAACTCAATTTGGGGTCAGGGAGTACTTATATAGGACTAGGGTACCATACTTGGGGTCAGGGAGTACTTATAAAGTGGCTAGGGCAACTCACTTGGGGTCAGGGAGTACTTATAAAAGGGCTAGGGTAACTCACTTGGGGTAGGGAGTACTTATATGGGACTAGGGTAACTCACTTGGGTTCAGGGAGTACTTATATGGGACTAGGGTAACTCACTTGGGATCAGGGAGTACTTATATGCGACTAGGGTAACTCACTTAGGGTCACGGAGTACTTATATAGGACTAGGGTAACTCACTTGGGGTCAGGAAGTACTTCTATAGGAGCTAAAGTAACTCACTTGGGGTCAGGGAGTACTTATATGGGACTAGGGTAACTCATTTAGGGCAGGGAGTACTTATTTGGGACTAGGGTAACTCACATGGCGTCGGCTAGTACTTATATGGGACTAGGGTAACTCACTTGGGGTCAGGGAGTACTTATATAGGACTTGGGTAACTCACTTGGGTTCAGGGAGTACTTTTATGGGACTAGGGTAACTCGCTTTAGGTCAGGAAGTACTTATATGGGCCTAGGGTAACTCACTTAGGGTCAGGGAGTACTTATATGGGACTAGGGTAACTCACTTGGGGTCAGGGTGTACTTCTATAGGAGGTAAAGTAACTCACTTGGGGTCAGGGAGTACTTATATGGGACTAGGGTAACTCATTTAGAGCAGGGAGTACTTATTTGGGACTAGGGTAACTCACTTGGGGTCAGGGAGTACTTATATGGGACTACGGTAACTCACTTGGGGTCAGGGAGTACTTATATAGGGGGTAGGGTAACTCATTTGGGGTCAGGCAGTACTTATATTGGACTAGGGTAACTCACTTGGGGTCAGGGAGTACTTATAAAAGGGCTAAGGTAACTCACTTGGGGTAGGGAGTACTTATATGGGACTAGGGTAACTCACTTGGGTTCAGGGAGTACTTATATGGTACTAGGGTAACTTACTTGGTGTCAGGGAGTACTTCTATAGGAGCTAAAGTAACTCACTTGGGGTCAGGGAGTACTTATATGGGACTAGGGTAACTCATTTAGGGCAGGGAGTAATTATATGGGACTAGGGTAACTCACTTGGGGTCAGGGAGTACTTATATGGGACTAGGGTAACTCACTTGGGGTCAGGTAGTACTTATATAGGGGGTAGGGTAACTCATTTGGGGTTAGGGAGTACTTATATGGGACTAGGGTAACTCACTTGGGGTCAGGGAGTACTTATAAAAGGGCTAGGGTAACTCACTTGGGGTAGGGAGTACTTATATGGGACTAGGGTAACTCGATTTAGGTCAGGGAGTACTTATATGGTACTAGGGTAACTCACTTGGTGGTCAGGGGGTACATATATGGAACCAGGGTATCCCACTTGGGGTCAGGGAGTACTTATAGAGGGGCTAGGGTAACTCAATTTGGGGTCAGGGAGTACTTATATAGGACTAGGGTACCATACTTGGGGTCAGGGAGTACTTATAAAGGGGCTAGGGCAACTCATTAGGGGTCAGGGAGTACTTATATGGGACTAGGGTAACTCACTTGGGGTCAGGGAGTACTTCTATGGGACTAGGGTAACTCATTTGCGGTCAGGGAGTACTTATATGGGACTGGGGTAACTCACTTGGGGTCAGGGAGTACTTATATGCGACTAGGGTAACTCACTTAGGGTCACGGAGTACTTATATAGTACTAGGGTAACTCACTTGGGGTCAGGGCGTATTTCTATAGTAGCTAAAGTAACTCACATGGGGTCAGGGAGTACTTATATGGGACTAGGGTAACTCACTTGGGGTCAGGTATTACTTATATAGGGGGTAGGATAACTCATTTGGGGTCAGGGAGTACTTATATGGGACTAGGGTAACTCACTTGGGGTCAGGGAGTACTTATAAAAGGGCTAGGGTAACTCACTTGGGGTAGGGAGTACTTATATGGGACTAGGGTAACTCACTTGGTTTCAGGGAGTACTTATATGGGACTAGGGTAACTCGCTTTAGGTCAGGGGGTACATATATGGAACCAGGGTAACCCACTTGGGGTCAGGGAGTACTTATAAATGGGCTAGGGTAACTCACTTGGGGTAGGGAGTACTTATATGGGAGTAGGGTAACTCACTTGGGTTCAGGGAGTACTTTTATGGGACTAGGGTAACTCATTTAAAGCAGGGAGTACTTATTTGGGACTAGGGTAACTCACTTGGGTTCAGGGAGTAATTATATGGGACTAGGGTAACTCATTTAGGGCAGGGAGTACTTATTTGGGACTAGGGTAACTCACTTGGGGTCAGGGTGTACTTCTATAGGAGCTAAAGTAACTCACTTGGGGTCAGGGAGTACTTATATGGGACTAGGGTAACTCATTTAAAGCAGGGAGTACTTATTTGGGACTAGGGTAACTCACTTGGGTTCAGGGAGTAATTATATGGGACTAGGGTAACTCATTTAGGGCAGGGAGTACTTATTTGGGACTAGGGTAACTCACTTGGGTTCAGGGATTACTTATATGGGACTAGGGTAACTCACTTGGGGTCAGGGAGTACTTCTATAGGAGCTAAAGTAACTCACTTCGGGTCAGGGAGTACTTATATGGGACTAGGGTAACTCATTTAGGGCAGGGAGTACTTATAAATGGGCTAGGGTAACTCAATTTGGGGTCAGGGAGTACTTATATAGGACTAGGGTACCATACTTGGGGTCAGGGAGTACTTATAAAGTGGCTAGGGCAACTCACTTGGGGTCAGGGAGTACTTATAAAAGGGCTAGGGTAACTCACTTGGGGTAGGGAGTACTTATATGGGACTAGGGTAACTCACTTGGGTTCAGGGAGTACTTATATGGGACTAGGGTAACTCACTTGGGATCAGGGAGTACTTATATAGGAGCTAAAGTAACTCACTTGGGGTCAGGGAGTACTTATATGGGACTAGGGTAACTCATTTAGGGCAGGGAGTACTTATTTGGGACTAGGGTAACTCACATGGCGTCAGGGAGTACTTATATGGGACTAGGGTAACTCACTTGGGGTCAGGGAGTACTTATATAGGACTTGGGTAACTCACTTGGGTTCAGGGAGTACTTTTATGGGACTAGGGTAACTCGCTTTAGGTCAGGAAGTACTTATATGGGCCTAGGGTAACTCACTTAGGGTCAGGGAGTACTTATATGGGACTAGGGTAACTCACTTGGGGTCAGGGTGTACTTCTATAGGAGGTAAAGTAACTCACTTGGGGTCAGGGAGTACTTATATGGGACTAGGGTAACTCATTTAGAGCAGGGAGTACTTATTTGGGACTAGGGTAACTCACTTGGGGTCAGGGAGTACTTATATGGGACTACGGTAACTCACTTGGGGTCAGGGAGTACTTATATAGGGGGTAGGGTAACTCATTTGGGGTCAGGCAGTACTTATATTGGACTAGGGTAACTCACTTGGGGTCAGGGAGTACTTATAAAAGGGCTAAGGTAACTCACTTGGGGTAGGGAGTACTTATATGGGACTAGGGTAACTCACTTGGGTTCAGGGAGTACTTATATGGTACTAGGGTAACTTACTTGGTGTCAGGGAGTACTTCTATAGGAGCTAAAGTAACTCACTTGGGGTCAGGGAGTACTTATATGGGACTAGGGTAACTCATTTAGGGCAGGGAGTAATTATATGGGACTAGGGTAACTCACTTGGGGTCAGGGAGTACTTATATGGGACTAGGGTAACTCACTTGGGGTCAGGTAGTACTTATATAGGGGGTAGGGTAACTCATTTGGGGTTAGGGAGTACTTATATGGGACTAGGGTAACTCACTTGGGGTCAGGGAGTACTTATAAAAGGGCTAGGGTAACTCACTTGGGGTAGGGAGTACTTATATGGGACTAGGGTAACTCGATTTAGGTCAGGGAGTACTTATATGGTACTAGGGTAACTCACTTGGTGGTCAGGGGGTACATATATGGAACCAGGGTATCCCACTTGGGGTCAGGGAGTACTTATAGAGGGGCTAGGGTAACTCAATTTGGGGTCAGGGAGTACTTATATAGGACTAGGGTACCATACTTGGGGTCAGGGAGTACTTATAAAGGGGCTAGGGCAACTCATTAGGGGTCAGGGAATACTTATATGGGACTAGGGTAACTCACTTGGGGTCAGGGAGTACTTCTATGGGACTAGGGTAACTCATTTGCGGTCAGGGAGTACTTATATGGGACTGGGGTAACTCACTTGGGGTCAGGGAGTACTTATATGCGACTAGGGTAACTCACTTAGGGTCACGGAGTACTTATATAGTACTAGGGTAACTCACTTGGGGTCAGGGCGTATTTCTATAGTAGCTAAAGTAACTCACATGGGGTCAGGGAGTACTTATATGGGACTAGGGTAACTCACTTGGGGTCAGGTATTACTTATATAGGGGGTAGGGTAACTCATTTGGGGTCAGGGAGTACTTATATGGGACTAGGGTAACTCACTTGGGGTCAGGGAGTACTTATAAAAGGGCTAGGGTAACTCACTTGGGGTAGGGAGTACTTATATGGGACTAGGGTAACTCACTTGGTTTCAGGGAGTACTTATATGGGACTAGGGTAACTCGCTTTAGGTCAGGGGGTACATATATGGAACCAGGGTAACCCACTTGGGGTCAGGGAGTACTTATAAATGGGCTAGGGTAACTCACTTGGGGTAGGGAGTACTTATATGGGAGTAGGGTAACTCACTTGGGTTCAGGGAGTACTTTTATGGGACTAGGGTAACTCATTTAAAGCAGGGAGTACTTATTTGGGACTAGGGTAACTCACTTGGGTTCAGGGAGTAATTATATGGGACTAGGGTAACTCATTTAGGGCAGGGAGTACTTATTTGGGACTAGGGTAACTCACTTGGGTTCAGGGATTACTTATATGGGACTAGGGTAACTCACTTGGGGTCAGGGAGTACTTCTATAGGAGCTAAAGTAACTCACTTCGGGTCAGGGAGTACTTATATGGGACTAGGGTAACTCATTTAGGGCAGGGAGTACTTATAAATGGGCTAGGGTAACTCAATTTGGGGTCAGGGAGTACTTATATAGGACTAGGGTACCATACTTGGGGTCAGGGAGTACTTATAAAGTGGCTAGGGCAACTCACTTGGGGTCAGGGAGTACTTATAAAAGGGCTAGGGTAACTCACTTGGGGTAGGGAGTACTTATATGGGACTAGGGTAACTCACTTGGGTTCAGGGAGTACTTATATGGGACTAGGGTAACTCACTTGGGATCAGGGAGTACTTATATGCGACTAGGGTAACTCACTTAGGGTCACGGAGTACTTATATAGGACTAGGGTAACTCACTTGGGGTCAGGAAGTACTTCTATAGGAGCTAAAGTAACTCACTTGGGGTCAGGGAGTACTTATATGGGACTAGGGTAACTCATTTAGGGCAGGGAGTACTTATTTGGGACTAGGGTAACTCACATGGCGTCAGGGAGTACTTATATGGGACTAGGGTAACTCACTTGGGGTCAGGGAGTACTTATATAGGACTTGGGTAACTCACTTGGGTTCAGGGAGTACTTTTATGGGACTAGGGTAACTCGCTTTAGGTCAGGAAGTACTTATATGGGCCTAGGGTAACTCACTTAGGGTCAGGGAGTACTTATATGGGACTAGGGTAACTCACTTGGGGTCAGGGTGTACTTCTATAGGAGGTAAAGTAACTCACTTGGGGTCAGGGAGTACTTATATGGGACTAGGGTAACTCATTTAGAGCAGGGAGTACTTATTTGGGACTAGGGTAACTCACTTGGGGTCAGGGAGTACTTATATAGAGGGTAGGGTAACTCATTTGGGGTCAGGCAGTACTTATATTGGACTAGGGTAACTCACTTGGGGTCAGGGAGTACTTATAAAAGGGCTAAGGTAACTCACTTGGGGTAGGGAGTACTTATATGGGACTAGGGTAACTCACTTGGGTTCAGGGAGTACTTATATGGTACTAGGGTAACTTACTTGGTGTCAGGGAGTACTTCTGTAGGAGCTAAAGTAACTCACTTGGGGTCAGGGAGTACTTATATGGGACTAGGGTAACTCATTTAGGGCAGGGAGTAATTATATGGGACTAGGGTAACTCACTTGGGGTCAGGGAGTACTTATATGGGACTAGGGTAACTCACTTGGAGTCAGGTAGTACTTATATAGGGGGTAGGGTAACTCATTTGGGGTTAGGGAGTACTTATATGGGACTAGGGTAACTCACTTGGGGTCAGGGAGTACTTATAAAAGGGCTAGGGTAACTCACTTGGGGTAGGGAGTACTTATATGGGACTAGGGTAACTCGATTTAGGTCAGGGAGTACTTATATGGTACTAGGGTAACTCACTTGGTGGTCAGGGGGTACATATATGGAACCAGGGTATCCCACTTGGGGTCAGGGAGTACTTATAGAGGGGCTAGGGTAACTCAATTTGGGGTCAGGGAGTACTTATATAGGACTAGGGTACCATACTTGGGGTCAGGGAGTACTTATAAAGGGGCTAGGGCAACTCATTAGGGGTCAGGGAGTACTTATATGGGACTAGGGTAACTCACTTGGGGTCAGGGAGTACTTCTATGGGACTAGGGTAACTCATTTGCGGTCAGGGAGTACTTATATGGGACTGGGGTAACTCACTTGGGGTCAGGGAGTACTTATATGCGACTAGGGTAACTCACTTAGGGTCACGGAGTACTTATATAGTACTAGGGTAACTCACTTGGGGTCAGGGCGTATTTCTATAGTAGCTAAAGTAACTCACATGGGGTCAGGGAGTACTTATATGGGACTAGGGTAACTCACTTGGGGTCAGGTATTACTTATAAAGGGGGTAGGGTAACTCATTTGGGGTCAGGGAGTACTTATATGGGACTAGGGTAACTCACTTGGGGTCAGGGAGTACTTATAAAAGGGCTAGGGTAACTCACTTGGGGTAGGGAGTACTTATATGGGACTAGGGTAACTCACTTGGTTTCAGGGAGTACTTATATGGGACTAGGGTAACTCGCTTTTGGTCAGGGGGTACATATATGGAACCAGGGTAACCCACTTGGGGTCAGGGAGTACTTAATAATGGGCTAGGGTAACTCACTTGGGGTAGGGAGTACTTATATGGGAGTAGGGTAACTCACTTGGGTTCAGGGAGTACTTTTATGGGACTAGGGTAACTCATTTAAAGCAGGGAGTACTTATTTGGGACTAGGGTAACTCACTTGGGTTCAGGGAGTAATTATATGGGACTAGGGTAACTCATTTAGGGCAGGGAGTACTTATTTGGGACTAGGGTAACTCACTTGGGTTCAGGGATTACTTATATGGGACTAGGGTAACTCACTTGGGGTCAGGGAGTACTTCTATAGGAGCTGAAGTAACTCACTTCGGGTCAGGGAGTACTTATATGGGACTAGGGTAACTCATTTAGGGCAGGGAGTACTTATAAATGGGCTAGGGTAACTCAATTTGGGGTCAGGGAGTACTTATATAGGACTAGGGTACCATACTTGGGGTCAGGGAGTACTTATAAAGTGGCTAGGGCAACTCACTTGGGGTCAGGGAGTACTTATAAAAGGGCTAGGGTAACTCACTTGGGGTAGGGAGTACTTATATGGGACTAGGGTAACTCACTTGGGTTCAGGGAGTACTTATATGGGACTAGGGTAACTCACTTGGGATCAGGGAGTACTTATATGCGACTAGGGTAACTCACTTAGGGTCACGGAGTACTTATATAGGACTAGGGTAACTCACTTGGGGTCAGGAAGTACTTCTATAGGAGCTAAAGTAACTCACTTGGGGTCAGGGAGTACTTATATGGGACTAGGGTAACTCATTTAGGGCAGGGAGTACTTATTTGGGACTAGGGTAACTCACATGGCGTCAGGGAGTACTTATATGGTACTAGGGTAACTCACTTGGGGTCAGGGAGTACTTATATAGGACTTGGGTAACTCACTTGGGTTCAGGGAGTACTTTTATGGGACTAGGGTAACTCGCTTTAGGTCAGGAAGTACTTATATGGGCCTAGGGTAACTCACTTAGGGTCAGGGAGTACTTATATGGGACTAGGGTAACTCACTTGGGGTCAGGGTGTACTTCTATAGGAGGTAAAGTAACTCACTTGGGGTCAGGGAGTACTTATATGGGACTAGGGTAACTCATTTAGAGCAGGGAGTACTTATTTGGGACTAGGGTAACTCACTTGGGGTCAGGGAGTACTTATATAGGGGGTAGGGTAACTCATTTGGGGTCAGGCAGTACTTATATTGGACTAGGGTAACTCACTTGGGGTCAGGGAGTACTTATAAAAGGGCTAAGGTAACTCACTTGGGGTAGGGAGTACTTATATGGGACTAGGGTAACTCACTTGGGTTCAGGGAGTACTTATATGGTACTAGGGTAACTTACTTGGTGTCAGGGAGTACTTCTGTAGGAGCTAAAGTAACTCACTTGGGGTCAGGGAGTACTTATATGGGACTAGGGTAACTCATTTAGGGCAGGGAGTAATTATATGGGACTATGGTAACTCACTTGGGGTCAGGGAGTACTTATATGGGACTAGGGTAACTCACTTGGGGTCAGGTAGTACTTATATAGGGGGTAGGGTAACTCATTTGGGGTTAGGGAGTACTTATATGGGACTAGGGTAACTCACTTGGGGTCAGGGAGTACTTATAAAAGGGCTAGGGTAACTCACTTGGGGTAGGGAGTACTTATATGGGACTAGGGTAACTCGATTTAGGTCAGGGAGTACTTATATGGTACTAGGGTAACTCACTTGGTGGTCAGGGGGTACATATATGGAACCAGGGTATCCCACTTGGGGTCAGGGAGTACTTATAGAGGGGCTAGGGTAACTCAATTTGGGGTCAGGGAGTACTTATATAGGACTAGGGTACCATACTTGGGGTCAGGGAGTACTTATAAAGGGGCTAGGGCAACTCATTAGGGGTCAGGGAATACTTATATGGGACTAGGGTAACTCACTTGGGGTCAGGGAGTACTTCTATGGGACTAGGGTAACTCATTTGCGGTCAGGGAGTACTTATATGGGACTGGGGTAACTCACTTGGGGTCAGGGAGTACTTATATGCGACTAGGGTAACTCACTTAGGGTCACGGAGTACTTATATAGTACTAGGGTAACTCACTTGGGGTCAGGGCGTATTTCTATAGTAGCTAAAGTAACTCACATGGGGTCAGGGAGTACTTATATGGGACTAGGGTAACTCACTTGGGGTCAGGTATTACTTATATAGGGGGTAGGGTAACTCATTTGGGGTCAGGGAGTACTTATATGGGACTAGGGTAACTCACTTGGGGTCAGGGAGTACTTATAAAAGGGCTAGGGTAACTCACTTGGGGTAGGGAGTACTTATATGGGACTAGGGTAACTCACTTGGTTTCAGGGAGTACTTATATGGGACTAGGGTAACTCGCTTTAGGTCAGGGGGTACATATATGGAACCAGGGTAACCCACTTGGGGTCAGGGAGTACTTATAAATGGGCTAGGGTAACTCACTTGGGGTAGGGAGTACTTATATGGGAGTAGGGTAACTCACTTGGGTTCAGGGAGTACTTTTATGGGACTAGGGTAACTCATTTAAAGCAGGGAGTACTTATTTGGGACTAGGGTAACTCACTTGGGTTCAGGGAGTAATTATATGGGACTAGGGTAACTCATTTAGGGCAGGGAGTACTTATTTGGGACTAGGGTAACTCACTTGGGTTCAGGGATTACTTATATGGGACTAGGGTAACTCACTTGGGGTCAGGGAGTACTTCTATAGGAGCTAAAGTAACTCACTTCGGGTCAGGGAGTACTTATATGGGACTAGGGTAACTCATTTAGGGCAGGGAGTACTTATAAATGGGCTAGGGTAACTCAATTTGGGGTCAGGGAGTACTTATATAGGACTAGGGTACCATACTTGGGGTCAGGGAGTACTTATAAAGTGGCTAGGGCAACTCACTTGGGGTCAGGGAGTACTTATAAAAGGGCTAGGGTAACTCACTTGGGGTAGGGAGTACTTATATGGGACTAGGGTAACTCACTTGGGTTCAGGGAGTACTTATATGGGACTAGGGTAACTCACTTGGGATCAGGGAGTACTTATATGCGACTAGGGTAACTCACTTAGGGTCACGGAGTACTTATATAGGACTAGGGTAACTCACTTGGGGTCAGGAAGTACTTCTATAGGAGCTAAAGTAACTCACTTGGGGTCAGGGAGTACTTATATGGGACTAGGGTAACTCATTTAGGGCAGGGAGTACTTATTTGGGACTAGGGTAACTCACATGGCGTCAGGGAGTACTTATATGGGACTAGGGTAACTCACTTGGGGTCAGGGAGTACTTATATAGGACTTGGGTAACTCACTTGGGTTCAGGGAGTACTTTTATGGGACTAGGGTAACTCGCTTTAGGTCAGGAAGTACTTATATGGGCCTAGGGTAACTCACTTAGGGTCAGGGAGTACTTATATGGGACTAGGGTAACTCACTTGGGGTCAGGGTGTACTTCTATAGGAGGTAAAGTAACTCACTTGGGGTCAGGGAGTACTTATATGGGACTAGGGTAACTCATTTAGAGCAGGGAGTACTTATTTGGGACTAGGGTAACTCACTTGGGGTCAGGGAGTACTTATATAGAGGGTAGGGTAACTCATTTGGGGTCAGGCAGTACTTATATTGGACTAGGGTAACTCACTTGGGGTCAGGGAGTACTTATAAAAGGGCTAAGGTAACTCACTTGGGGTAGGGAGTACTTATATGGGACTAGGGTAACTCACTTGGGTTCAGGGAGTACTTATATGGTACTAGGGTAACTTACTTGGTGTCAGGGAGTACTTCTGTAGGAGCTAAAGTAACTCACTTGGGGTCAGGGAGTACTTATATGGGACTAGGGTAACTCATTTAGGGCAGGGAGTAATTATATGGGACTAGGGTAACTCACTTGGGGTCAGGGAGTACTTATATGGGACTAGGGTAACTCACTTGGAGTCAGGTAGTACTTATATAGGGGGTAGGGTAACTCATTTGGGGTTAGGGAGTACTTATATGGGACTAGGGTAACTCACTTGGGGTCAGGGAGTACTTATAAAAGGGCTAGGGTAACTCACTTGGGGTAGGGAGTACTTATATGGGACTAGGGTAACTCGATTTAGGTCAGGGAGTACTTATATGGTACTAGGGTAACTCACTTGGTGGTCAGGGGGTACATATATGGAACCAGGGTATCCCACTTGGGGTCAGGGAGTACTTATAGAGGGGCTAGGGTAACTCAATTTGGGGTCAGGGAGTACTTATATAGGACTAGGGTACCATACTTGGGGTCAGGGAGTACTTATAAAGGGGCTAGGGCAACTCATTAGGGGTCAGGGAGTACTTATATGGGACTAGGGTAACTCACTTGGGGTCAGGGAGTACTTCTATGGGACTAGGGTAACTCATTTGCGGTCAGGGAGTACTTATATGGGACTGGGGTAACTCACTTGGGGTCAGGGAGTACTTATATGCGACTAGGGTAACTCACTTAGGGTCACGGAGTACTTATATAGTACTAGGGTAACTCACTTGGGGTCAGGGCGTATTTCTATAGTAGCTAAAGTAACTCACATGGGGTCAGGGAGTACTTATATGGGACTAGGGTAACTCACTTGGGGTCAGGTATTACTTATAAAGGGGGTAGGGTAACTCATTTGGGGTCAGGGAGTACTTATATGGGACTAGGGTAACTCACTTGGGGTCAGGGAGTACTTATAAAAGGGCTAGGGTAACTCACTTGGGGTAGGGAGTACTTATATGGGACTAGGGTAACTCACTTGGTTTCAGGGAGTACTTATATGGGACTAGGGTAACTCGCTTTTGGTCAGGGGGTACATATATGGAACCAGGGTAACCCACTTGGGGTCAGGGAGTACTTAATAATGGGCTAGGGTAACTCACTTGGGGTAGGGAGTACTTATATGGGAGTAGGGTAACTCACTTGGGTTCAGGGAGTACTTTTATGGGACTAGGGTAACTCATTTAAAGCAGGGAGTACTTATTTGGGACTAGGGTAACTCACTTGGGTTCAGGGAGTAATTATATGGGACTAGGGTAACTCATTTAGGGCAGGGAGTACTTATTTGGGACTAGGGTAACTCACTTGGGTTCAGGGATTACTTATATGGGACTAGGGTAACTCACTTGGGGTCAGGGAGTACTTCTATAGGAGCTGAAGTAACTCACTTCGGGTCAGGGAGTACTTATATGGGACTAGGGTAACTCATTTAGGGCAGGGAGTACTTATAAATGGGCTAGGGTAACTCAATTTGGGGTCAGGGAGTACTTATATAGGACTAGGGTACCATACTTGGGGTCAGGGAGTACTTATAAAGTGGCTAGGGCAACTCACTTGGGGTCAGGGAGTACTTATAAAAGGGCTAGGGTAACTCACTTGGGGTAGGGAGTACTTATATGGGACTAGGGTAACTCACTTGGGTTCAGGGAGTACTTATATGGGACTAGGGTAACTCACTTGGGATCAGGGAGTACTTATATGCGACTAGGGTAACTCACTTAGGGTCACGGAGTACTTATATAGGACTAGGGTAACTCACTTGGGGTCAGGAAGTACTTCTATAGGAGCTAAAGTAACTCACTTGGGGTCAGGGAGTACTTATATGGGACTAGGGTAACTCATTTAGGGCAGGGAGTACTTATTTGGGACTAGGGTAACTCACATGGCGTCAGGGAGTACTTATATGGTACTAGGGTAACTCACTTGGGGTCAGGGAGTACTTATATAGGACTTGGGTAACTCACTTGGGTTCAGGGAGTACTTTTATGGGACTAGGGTAACTCGCTTTAGGTCAGGAAGTACTTATATGGGCCTAGGGTAACTCACTTAGGGTCAGGGAGTACTTATATGGGACTAGGGTAACTCACTTGGGGTCAGGGTGTACTTCTATAGGAGGTAAAGTAACTCACTTGGGGTCAGGGAGTACTTATATGGGACTAGGGTAACTCATTTAGAGCAGGGAGTACTTATTTGGGACTAGGGTAACTCACTTGGGGTCAGGGAGTACTTATATAGGGGGTAGGGTAACTCATTTGGGGTCAGGCAGTACTTATATTGGACTAGGGTAACTCACTTGGGGTCAGGGAGTACTTATAAAAGGGCTAAGGTAACTCACTTGGGGTAGGGAGTACTTATATGGGACTAGGGTAACTCACTTGGGTTCAGGGAGTACTTATATGGTACTAGGGTAACTTACTTGGTGTCAGGGAGTACTTCTGTAGGAGCTAAAGTAACTCACTTGGGGTCAGGGAGTACTTATATGGGACTAGGGTAACTCATTTAGGGCAGGGAGTAATTATATGGGACTAGGGTAACTCACTTGGGGTCAGGGAGTACTTATATGGGACTAGGGTAACTCACTTGGGGTCAGGTAGTACTTATATAGGGGGTAGGGTAACTCATTTGGGGTTAGGGAGTACTTATATGGGACTAGGGTAACTCACTTGGGGTCAGGGAGTACTTATAAAAGGGCTAGGGTAACTCACTTGGGGTAGGGAGTACTTATATGGGACTAGGGTAACTCGATTTAGGTCAGGGAGTACTTATATGGTACTAGGGTAACTCACTTGGTGGTCAGGGGGTACATATATGGAACCAGGGTATCCCACTTGGGGTCAGGGAGTACTTATAGAGGGGCTAGGGTAACTCAATTTGGGGTCAGGGAGTACTTATATAGGACTAGGGTACCATACTTGGGGTCAGGGAGTACTTATAAAGGGGCTAGGGCAACTCATTAGGGGTCAGGGAGTACTTATATGGGACTAGGGTAACTCACTTGGGGTCAGGGAGTACTTCTATGGGACTAGGGTAACTCATTTGCGGTCAGGGAGTACTTATATGGGACTGGGGTAACTCACTTGGGGTCAGGGAGTACTTATATGCGACTAGGGTAACTCACTTAGGGTCACGGAGTACTTATATAGTACTAGGGTAACTCACTTGGGGTCAGGGCGTATTTCTATAGTAGCTAAAGTAACTCACATGGGGTCAGGGAGTACTTATATGGGACTAGGGTAACTCACTTGGGGTCAGGTATTACTTATATAGGGGGTAGGGTAACTCATTTGGGGTCAGGGAGTACTTATATGGGACTAGGGTAACTCACTTGGGGTCAGGGAGTACTTATAAAAGGGCTAGGGTAACTCACTTGGGGTAGGGAGTACTTATATGGGACTAGGGTAACTCACTTGGTTTCAGGGGGTACATATATGGAACCAGGGTATCCCACTTGGGGTCAGGGAGTACTTATAGAGGGGCTAGGGTAACTCAATTTGGGGTCAGGGAGTACTTATATAGGACTAGGGTACCATACTTGGGGTCAGGGAGTACTTATAAAGGGGCTAGGGCAACTCATTAGGGGTCAGGGAGTACTTATATGGGACTAGGGTAACTCACTTGGGGTCAGGGAGTACTTCTATGGGACTAGGGTAACTCATTTGCGGTCAGGGAGTACTTATATGGGACTGGGGTAACTCACTTGGGGTCAGGGAGTACTTATATGCGACTAGGGTAACTCACTTAGGGTCACGGAGTACTTATATAGTACTAGGGTAACTCACTTGGGGTCAGGGCGTATTTCTATAGTAGCTAAAGTAACTCACATGGGGTCAGGGAGTACTTATATGGGACTAGGGTAACTCACTTGGGGTCAGGTATTACTTATATAGGGGGTAGGGTAACTCATTTGGGGTCAGGGAGTACTTATATGGGACTAGGGTAACTCACTTGGGGTCAGGGAGTACTTATAAAAGGGCTAGGGTAACTCACTTGGGGTAGGGAGTACTTATATGGGACTAGGGTAACTCACTTGGTTTCAGGGAGTACTTATATGGGACTAGGGTAACTCGCTTTAGGTCAGGGGGTACATATATGGAACCAGGGTAACCCACTTGGGGTCAGGGAGTACTTATAAATGGGCTAGGGTAACTCACTTGGGGTAGGGAGTACTTATATGGGAGTAGGGTAACTCACTTGGGTTCAGGGAGTACTTTTATGGGACTAGGGTAACTCGCTTTAGGTCAGGGAGTACTTATATGGTACTAGGGTAACTCACGTGGTCGTCATGGAGTACTTATATGATACTAGGGTAACTCACTTGGGGTCAGGGATTACTTATAAAGGGGCTAGGGTACTCACGTGGGGTCAGGGAGTACTTATATGGGACTTGGGTAACTCACTTGAGGTCAGGGAGTACTTATATGGGACTAGGGTAACTCACTTGGGGTCAGGGAGTACTTATATAGGGGGTAGGGTAACTCATTTGGGGTCAGGGAGTACTTATATGAGACTAGGGTAACTCACTTGGGGTCAGGGAGTACTTATAAAAGGGCTAGGGTAACTCACTTGGGGTAGGGAGTACTTATATGGGACTAGGGTAACTCGATTTAGGTCAGGGAGTACTTATATGGTACTAGGGTAACTCACTTGGTGGTCAGGGGCTACATATATGGAACCAGGGTATCCCACTTGGGGTCAGGGAGTACTTATAGAGGGGCTAGGGTAACTCAATTTGGGGTCAGGGAGTACTTATATAGGAGTAGGGTACTATACTTGGGGTCAGGGAGTACTTATAAAGGGGCTAGGGCAACTCACTAGGGGTCAGGGAGTACTTATATGGGACTAGGATAACTCACTTGGGGTCCGGGAGTACTTCTATGGGACTAGGGTAACTCATTTGCGGTCAGGGAGTACTTATATGGGACTGGGGTAACTCACTTGGGGTCAGGGAGTACTTATATGCGACTAGGGTAACTCACTTAGGGTCACGGAGTACTTATATAGTACTAGGGTAACTCACTTGGGGTCAGGGAGTATTTCTATAGTAGCTAAAGTAACTCACATGGGGTCAGGGAGTACTTATATGGGACTAGGCTAACTCACTTGGGGTCAGGGAGTACTTATAAAAGGGCTAGGGTAACTCACTTGGGGTAGGGAGTACTTATATGGGACTAGGGTAACTCACTTGGTTTCAGGGAGTACTTATATGGGACTAGGGTAACTCGCTTTAGGTCAGGGGGTACATATATGGAACCAGGGTAACCCACTTGGGGTCAGGGAGTACTTAAAAATGGGCTAGGGTAACTCACTTGGGGTAGGGAGTACTTATATGGGAGTAGGGTAACTCACTTGGGTTCAGGGAGTACTTTTATGGGACTAGGGTAACTCGCTTTAGGTCAGGGAGTACTTATATGGTACTAGGGTAACTCACTTGGTCGTCAGGGAGTACTTATATGATACTAGGGTAACTCACTTGGGGTCAGGGATTACTTATAAAGGGGCTAGGGTACTCACGTGGGGTCAGGGAGTACTTATATGGGACTTGGGTAACTCACTTGGGGTCAGGGAGTACTTATATGGGACTAGGGTAACTCACTTGGGGTCAGGGAGTACTTATAGAGGGGCTAGGGTAACTCAATTTGGGGTCAGGGAGTACTTATATAGGACTAGGGTACCATACTTGGGGTCAGGGAGTACTTATAAAGGGGGTAGGGCAACTCACTAGGGGTCAGGGAGTAATTATATGGGACTAGGGTAACTCACTTGGGGTCAGGGAGTACTTATATAGGGGCTGAAGTAACTCACTTGGGGTCAGGGAGTACTTCTATGGGACTAGGGTAACTCATTTGGTGTCAGGGAGTACTTATTTGGGAGTAGGGTAACTCACTTGGGGTCAGGGAGTACTTATATGGGACTAGGGTAACTCACTTGGGGTCATGGAGTACTTATATAGGGGGTAGGGTAACTCATTTGGGGTCAGGGAGTACTTATATGGGACTAGGGTACATCACTTGGGGTCAGGGAGTACTTATATAGGAGCTAAAGTGATTCACTTGGGGTCAGGGAGTACTTATATGGGACTAGGGTAACTCACTTGGGGTCAGGGAGTACTAATAAAGGGCTAGGGTAACTCACTTGGGGTCAGGGTGTAATTATATGGGACTTGGGTAACTCACTTGGGTTCAGGGAGTACTTATATGGGACTAGGGTAACTCGCTTTAGGTCAGGAAGTACATATATAATACTAGGGTAACTCAATGGGTGGTCAGGGAGTGCTTATATGGAACCAGGGAAACCCACTTGTGGTTAGGGTGTACTTATAAAGGGGCTAGGGTAACTCATTTGGGGTCAGGGAGTACTTATATGGGACTAGGGTAACTCACTTGGGGTCAGGGTGTACTTCTATAGGAGCTAAAGTAACTCACTTGGGGTCAGGGAGTACTTATATGGGACTAGGGTAACTCATTTAAAGCAGGGAGTACTTATTTGGGACTAGGGTAACTCACTTGGGTTCAGGGAGTAATTATATGGGACTAGGGTAACTCATTTAGGGCAGGGAGTACTTATTTTGGACTAGGGTAACTCACTTGGGTTCAGGGATTACTTATATGGGACTAGGGTAACTCACTTGGGGTCAGGGAGTACTCCTATAGGAGCTAAAGTAACTCACTTCGGGTCAGGGAGTACTTATATGGGACTAGGGTAACTCATTTAGGGCAGGGAGTACTTATAAAGGGGCTAGGGTAACTCAATTTGGGGTCAGGGAGTACTTATATAGGACTAGGGTACCATACTTGGGGTCAGGGAGTACTTATAAAGTGGCTAGGGCAACTCACTTGGGGTCAGGGAGTACTTATAAAAGGGCTAGGGTAACTCACTTGGGGTAGGAAGTACTTATATGGGACTAGGGTAACTCACTTGGGTTCAGGGAGTACTTATATGGGACTAGGGTAACTCACTTGGGGTCAGGGAGTACTTATATGCGACTAGGGTAACTCACTTAGGGTCACGGAGTACTTATATAGGACTAGGGTAACTCACTTGGGGTCAGGAAGTACTTCTATAGGAGCTAAAGTAACTCACTTGGGGTCAGGGAGTACTTATATGGGACTAGGGTAACTCATTTAGGGCAGGGAGTACTTATTTGGGACTAGGGTAACTCACATGGCGTCAGGGAGTACTTATATGGGACTAGGGTAACTCACTTGGGGTCAGGGAGTACTTATATAGGACTTGGGTAACTCACTTGGGTTCAGGGAGTACTTTTATGGGACTAGGGTAACTCGCTTTAGGTCAGGAAGTACTTATATGGTACTAGGGTAACTCACTTGGTGGTCAGGGAGTACTTATATGGAACCAGGTTAACCCACTTGGGGTCAGGGAGTACTTATAAAGGGGCTACGGTAACTCATTTGGGAGACAGGTAGTACTTATATGGGCCTAGGGTACCTCACTTATGGTCAGGGAGTACTTATATGGGACTAGGGTAACTCACTTGGGGTCAGGGTGTACTTCTATAGGAGGTAAAGTAACTCACTTGGGGTCAGGGAGTACTTATATGGGACTAGGGTAACTCATTTAGAGCAGGGAGTACTTATTTGGGACTAGGGTAACTCACTTGGGGTCAGGGAGTACTTATATGGGACTACGGTAACTCACTTGGGGTCAGGGAGTACTTATATAGGGGGTAGGGTAACTCATTTGGGGTCAGGCAGTACTTATATTGGACTAGGGTAACTCACTTGGGGTCAGGGAGTATTTATAAAAGGGCTAAGGTAACTCACTTGGGGTAGGGAGTACTTATATGGGACTAGGGTAACTCACTTGGGTTCAGGGAGTACTTATATGGTACTAGGGTAACTTACTTGGTGTGAGGGAGTACTTCTATAGGAGCTAAAGTAACTCACTTGGGGTCAGGGAGTACTTATAAAAGGGCTAAGGTAACTCACTTGGGTTAGGGAGTACTTATATGGGACTAGGGTAACTCACTTGGGGTCAGGAAGTACTTCTATAGGAGCTAAAGTAACTCACTTGGGGTCAGGGAGTACTTATATGGGACTAGGGTAACTCATTTAGGGCAGGGAGTACTTATTTGGGACTAGGGTAACTCACATGGCGTCAGGGAGTACTTATATGGGACTAGGGTAACTCACTTGGGGTCAGGGAGTACTTATATAGGACTTGGGTAACTCACTTGGGTTCAGGGAGTACTTTTATGGGACTAGGGTAACTCGCTTTAGGTCAGGAAGTACTTATATGGTACTAAGGTAACTCACTTGGTGGTCAGGGAGTACTTATATGGAACCAGGGTAACCCACTTGGGGTCAGGGAGTACTTATAAAGGGGCTACGGTAACTCATTTGGGAGACAGGTAGTACTTATATGGGCCTAGGGTAACTCACTTAGGGTCAGGGAGTACTTATATGGGACTAGGGTAACTCACGTGGGGTCAGGGTGTACTTCTATAGGAGGTAAAGTAACTCACTTGGGGTCAGGGAGTACTTATATGGGACTAGGGTAACTCATTTAGAGCAGGGAGTACTTATTTGGGACTAGGGTAACTCACTTGGGGTCAGGGAGTACTTATATGGGGCTACGGTAACTCACTTGGGGTCAGGGAGTACTTATATAGGGGGTAGGGTAACTCATTTGGGGTCAGGCAGTACTTATATTGGACTAGGGTAACTCACTTGGGGTCAGGGAGTACTTATAAAAGGGCTAAGGTAACTCACTTGGGGTAGGGAGTACTTATATGGGACTAGGGTAACTCACTTGGGTTCAGGGAGTACTTATATGGTACTAGGGTAACTTACTTGGTGTCAGGGAGTACTTCTATAGGAGCTAAAGTAACTTACTTGGGGTCAGGGAGTACTTATATGGGACTAGGGTAACTCATTTAGGGCAGGGAGTAATTATATGGGACTAGGGTAACTCACTTGGGGTCAGGGAGTACTTATATAGGGGGTAGGGTAACTCATTTGGGGTCAGGCAGTACTTATATTGGACTAGGGTAACTCACTTGGGGTCAGGGAGTACTTATAAAAGGGCTAAGGTAACTCACTTGGGGTAGGGAGTACTTATATGGGACTAGGGTAACTCACTTGGGTTCAGGGAGTACTTATATGGTACTAGGGTAACTTACTTGGTGTCAGGGAGTACTTCTATAGGAGCTAAAGTAACTCACTTGGGGTCAGGGAGTACTTATATGGGACTAGGGTAACTCATTTAGGGCAGGGAGTAATTATATGGGACTAGGGTAACTCACTTGGGGTCAGGGAGTACTTATATGGGACTAGGGTAACTCACTTGGGGTCAGGTAGTACTTATATAGGGGGTAGGGTAACTCATTTGGGGTTAGGGAGCACTTATATGGGACTAGGGTAACTCACTTGGGGTCAGGGAGTACTTATAAAAGGTCTAGGGTAACTCACTTGGGGTAGGGAGTACTTATATGGGACTAGGGTAACTCGATTTAGGTCAGGGAGTACTTATATGGTACTAGGGTAACTCACTTGGTGGTCAGGGGGTACATATATGGAACCAGGGTATCCCACTTGGGGTCAGGGAGTACTTATAGAGGGGCTAGGGTAACTCAATTTGGGGTCAGGGAGTACTTATATAGGACTAGGGTACCATACTTGGGGTCAGGGAGTACTTATAAAGGGGCTAGGGCAACTCATTAGGGGTCAGGGAGTACTTATATGGGACTAGGGTAACTCACTTGGGGTCAGGGAGTACTTCTATGGGACTAGGGTAACTCATTTGCGGTCAGGGAGTACTTATATGGGACTGGGGTAACTCACTTGGGGTCAGGGAGTACTTATATGCGACTAGGGTAACTCACTTAGGGTCACGGAGTACTTATATAGTACTAGGGTAACTCACTTGGGGTCAGGGCGTATTTCTATAGTAGCTAAAGTAACTCACATGGGGTCAGGGAGTACTTATATGGGACTAGGGTAACTCACTTGGGGTCAGGTATTACTTATATAGGGGGTAGGGTAACTCATTTGGGGTCAGGGAGTACTTATATGGGACTAGGGTAACTCACTTGGGGTCAGGGAGTACTTATAAAAGGGCTAGGGTAACTCACTTGGGGTAGGGAGTACTTATATGGGACTAGGGTAACTCACTTGGTTTCAGGGAGTACTTATATGGGACTAGGGTAACTCGCTTTAGGTCAGGGGGTACATATATGGAACCAGGGTAACCCACTTGGGGTCAGGGAGTACTTATAAATGGGCTAGGGTAACTCACTTGGGGTAGGGAGTACTTATATGGGAGTAGGGTAACTCACTTGGGTTCAGGGAGTACTTTTATGGGACTAGGGTAACTCGCTTTAGGTCAGGGAGTACTTATATGGTACTAGGGTAACTCACTTGGTCGTCAGGGAGTACTTATATGATACTAGGGTAACTCACTTGGGGTCAGGGATTACTTATAAAGGGGCTAGGCTACTCACGTGGGGTCAGGGAGTACTTATATGGGACTTGGGTAACTCACTTGAGGTCAGGGAGTACTTATATGGGACTAGGGTAACTCACTTGGGGTCAGGGAGTACTTATATAGGGGGTAGGGTAACTCATTTGGGGTCAGGGAGTACTTATATGAGACTAGGGTAACTCACTTGGGGTCAGGGAGTACTTATAAAAGGGCTAGGGTAACTCACTTGGGGTAGGGAGTACTTATATGGGACTAGGGTAACTCGATTTAGGTCAGGGAGTACTTATATGGTACTAGGGTAACTCACTTGGTGGTCAGGGGCTACATATATGGAACCAGGGTATCCCACTTGGGGTCAGGGAGTACTTATATGGGACTTGGGTAACTCACTTGAGGTCAGGGAGTACTTATATGGGACTAGGGTAACTCACTTGGGGTCAGGGAGTACTTATATAGGGGGTAGGGTAACTCATTTGGGGTCAGGGAGTACTTATATGAGACTAGGGTAACTCACTTGGGGTCAGGGAGTACTTATAAAAGGGCTAGGGTAACTCACTTGGGGTAGGGAGTACTTATATGGGACTAGGGTAACTCGATTTAGGTCAGGGAGTACTTATATGGTACTAGGGTAACTCACTTGGTGGTCAGGGGCTACATATATGGAACCAGGGTATCCCACTTGGGGTCAGGGAGTACTTATAGAGGGGCTAGGGTAACTCAATTTGGGGTCAGGGAGTACTTATATAGGAGTAGGGTACCATACTTGGGGTCAGGGAGTACTTATAAAGGGCCTAGGGCAACTCACTAGGGGTCAGGGAGTACTTATATGGGACTAGGATAACTCACTTGGGGTCAGGGAGTACTTCTATGGGACTAGGGTAACTCACTTAGGGTCACGGAGTACTTATATAGTACTAGGGTAACTCACTTGGGGTCAGGGAGTATTTCTATAGTAGCTAAAGTAACTCACATAGGGTCAGGGAGTACTTATATGGGACTAGGGTAACTCACTTGGGGTCAGGTATTACTTATATAGGGGGTAGGGTAACTCATTTGGGGTCAGGGGGTACTTATATGGGACTAGGGTAACTCACTTGGGGTCAGGGAGTACTTATAAAAGGGCTAGGGTAACTCACTTGGGGTAGGGAGTACTTATATGGGACTAGGGTAACTCACTTGGGTTCAGGGAGTACTTTTATGGGACTAGGGTAACTCGCTTTAGGTCAGGGAGTACTTATATGGTACTAGGGTAACTCACTTGGTCGTCAGGGAGTACTTATATGATACTAAAGTAACTCACTTGGGGTCAGGGAGTACTTATATGGGACTAGGGTAACTCATTTAGGGCAGGGAGTACTTATTTGGGACTAGGGTAACTCACATGGCGTCAGGGAGTACTTATATGGGACTAGGGTAACTCACTTGGGGTCAGGGAGTACTTATATAGGACTTGGGTAACTCACTTGGGTTCAGGGAGTACTTTTATGGGACTAGGGTAACTCGCTTTAGGTCAGGAATTACTTATATGGTACTAAGGTAACTCACTTGGTGGTCAGGGAGTACTTATATGGAACCAGGGTAACCCACTTGGGGTCAGGGAGTACTTATAAAGGGGCTACGGTAACTCATTTGGGAGACAGGTAGTACTTATATGGGCCTAGGGTAACTCACTTAGGGTCAGGGAGTACTTATATGGGACTAGGGTAACTCACGTGGGGTCAGGGTGTACTTCTATAGGAGGTAAAGTAACTCACTTGGGGTCAGGGAGTACTTATATGGGACTAGGGTAACTCATTTAGAGCAGGGAGTACTTATTTGGGACTAGGGTAACTCACTTGGGGTCAGGGAGTACTTATATGGGGCTACGGTAACTCACTTGGGGTCAGGGAGTACTTATATAGGGGGTAGGGTAACTCATTTGGGGTCAGGCAGTACTTATATTGGACTAGGGTAACTCACTTGGGGTCAGGGAGTACTTATAAAAGGGCTAAGGTAACTCACTTGGGGTAGGGAGTACTTATATGGGACTAGGGTAACTCACTTGGGTTCAGGGAGTACTTATATGGTACTAGGGTAACTTACTTGGTGTCAGGGAGTACTTCTATAGGAGCTAAAGTAACTCACTTGGGGTCAGGGAGTACTTATAAAAGGGCTAAGGTAACTCACTTGGGGTAGGGAGTACTTATATGGGACTAGGGTAACTCACATGGGTTCAGGGAGTACTTATATGGTACTAGGGTAACTTACTTGGTGTCAGGGAGTACTTCTATAGGAGCTAAAGTAACTCACTTGGGGTCTGGAGTACTTATATGGGACTAGGGTAACTCATTTAGGGCAGGGAGTAATTATATGGGACTAGGGTAACTCACTTGGGGTCAGGGAGTACTTATATAGGGGGTAGGGTAACTCATTTGGGGTCAGGCAGTACTTATATTGGACTAGGGTAACTCACTTGGGGTCAGGGAGTACTTATAAAAGGGCTAAGGTAACTCACTTGGGGTAGGGAGTACTTATATGGGACTAGGGTAACTCACTTGGGTTCAGGGAGTACTTATATGGTACTAGGGTAACTTACTTGATGTCAGGGAGTACTTCTATAGGAGCTAAAGTAACTCACTTGGGGTCAGGGAGTACTTATATGGGACTAGGGTAACTCATTTAGGGCAGGGAGTAATTATATGGGACTAGGGTAACTCACTTGGGGTCAGGGAGTACTTATATGGGACTAGGGTAACTCACTTGGGGTCAGGTAGTACTTATATAGGGGGTAGGGTAACTCATTTGGGGTTAGGGAGTACTTATATGGGACTAGGGTAACTCACTTGGGGTCAGGGAGTACTTATAAAAGGGCTAGGGTAACTCACTTGGGGTAGGGAGTACTTATATGGGACTAGGGTAACTCGATTTAGGTCAGGGAGTACTTATATGGTACTAGGGTAACTCACTTGGTGGTCAGGGGGTACATATATGGAACCAGGGTATCCCACTTGGGGTCAGGGAGTACTTATAGAGGGGCTAGGGTAACTCAATTTGGGGTCAGGGAGTACTTATATAGGACTAGGGTACCATACTTGGGGTCAGGGAGTACTTATAAAGGGGCTAGGGCAACTCATTAGGGGTCAGGGAGTACTTATATGGGACTAGGGTAACTCACTTGGGGTCAGGGAGTACTTCTATGGGACTAGGGTAACTCATTTGCGGTCAGGGAGTACTTATATGGGACTGGGGTAACTCACTTGGGGTCAGGGAGTACTTATATGCGACTAGGGTAACTCACTTAGGGTCACGGAGTACTTATATAGTACTAGGGTAACTCACTTGGGGTCAGGGCGTATTTCTATAGTAGCTAAAGTAACTCACATGGGGTCAGGGAGTACTTATATGGGACTAGGGTAACTCACTTGGGGTCAGGTATTACTTATATAGGGGGTAGGGTAACTCATTTGGGGTCAGGGAGTACTTATATGGGACTAGGGTAACTCACTTGGGGTCAGGGAGTACTTATAAAAGGGCTAGGGTAACTCACTTGGGGTAGGGAGTACTTATATGGGACTAGGGTAACTCACTTGGTTTCAGGGAGTACTTATATGGGACTAGGGTAACTCGCTTTAGGTCAGGGGGTACATATATGGAACCAGGGTAACCCACTTGGGGTCAGGGAGTACTTATAAATGGGCTAGGGTAACTCACTTGGGGTAGGGAGTACTTATATGGGAGTAGGGTAACTCACTTGGGTTCAGGGAGTACTTTTATGGGACTAGGGTAACTCGCTTTAGGTCAGGGAGTACTTATATGGTACTAGGGTAACTCACTTGGTCGTCAGGGAGTACTTATATGATACTAGGGTAACTCACTTGGGGTCAGGGATTACTTATAAAGGGGCTAGGGTACTCACGTGGGGTCAGGGAGTACTTATATGGGACTTGGGTAACTCACTTGAGGTCAGGGAGTACTTATATGGGACTAGGGTAACTCACTTGGGGTCAGGGAGTACTTATATAGGGGGTAGGGTAACTCATTTGGGGTCAGGGAGTACTTATATGAGACTAGGGTAACTCACTTGGGGTCAGGGAGTACTTATAAAAGGGCTAGGGTAACTCACTTGGGGTAGGGAGTACTTATATGGGACTAGGGTAACTCGATTTAGGTCAGGGAGTACTTATATGGTACTAGGGTAACTCACTTGGTGGTCAGGGGCTACATATATGGAACCAGGGTATCCCACTTGGGGTCAGGGAGTACTTATAGAGGGGCTAGGGTAACTCAATTTGGGGTCAGGGAGTACTTATATAGGAGTAGGGTACTATACTTGGGGTCAGGGAGTACTTATAAAGGGGCTAGGGCAACTCACTAGGGGTCAGGGAGCACTTATATGGGACTAGGATAACTCACTTGGGGTCAGGGAGTACTTCTATGGGACTAGGGTAACTCATTTGCGGTCAGGGAGTACTTATATGGGACTGGGGTAACTCACTTGGGGTCAGGGAGTACTTATATGCGACTAGGGTAACTCACTTAGGGTCACGGAGTACTTATATAGTACTAGGGTAACTCACTTGGGGTCAGGGAGTATTTCTATAGTAGCTAAAGTAACTCACATGGGGTCAGGGAGTACTTATATGGGACTAGGCTAACTCACTTGGGGTCAGGGAGTACTTATAAAAGGGCTAGGGTAACTCACTTGGGGTAGGGAGTACTTATATGGGACTAGGGTAACTCACTTGGTTTCAGGGAGTACTTATATGGGACTAGGGTAACTCGCTTTAGGTCAGGGGGTACATATATGGAACCAGGGTAACCCACTTGGGGTCAGGGAGTACTTAAAAATGGGCTAGGGTAACTCACTTGGGGTAGGGAGTACTTATATGGGAGTAGGGTAACTCACTTGGGTTCAGGGAGTACTTTTATGGGACTAGGGTAACTCGCTTTAGGTCAGGGAGTACTTATATGGTACTAGGGTAACTCACTTGGTCGTCAGGGAGTACTTATATGATACTAGGGTAACTCACTTGGGGTCAGGGATTACTTATAAAGGGGCTAGGGTACTCACGTGGGGTCAGGGAGTACTTATATGGGACTTGGGTAACTCACTTGGGGTCAGGGAGTACTTATATGGGACTAGGGTAACTCACTTGGGGTCAGGGAGTACTTATAGAGGGGCTAGGGTAACTCAATTTGGGGTCAGGGAGTACTTATATAGGACTAGGGTACCATACTTGGGGTCAGGGAGTACTTATAAAGGGGGTAGGGCAACTCACTAGGGGTCAGGGAGTAATTATATGGGACTAGGGTAACTCACTTGGGGTCAGGGAGTACTTATATAGGGGCTGAAGTAACTCACTTGGGGTCAGGGAGTACTTCTATGGGACTAGGGTAACTCATTTGGTGTCAGGGAGTACTTATTTGGGAGTAGGGTAACTCACTTGGGGTCAGGGAGTACTTATATGGGACTAGGGTAACTCACTTGGGGTCATGGAGTACTTATATAGGGGGTAGGGTAACTCATTTGGGGTCAGGGAGTACTTATATGGGACTAGGGTACATCACTTGGGGTCAGGGAGTACTTATATAGGAGCTAAAGTGATTCACTTGGGGTCAGGGAGTACTTATATGGGACTAGGGTAACTCACTTGGGGTCAGGGAGTACTAATAAAGGGGCTAGGGTAACTCACTTGGGGTCAGGGTGTAATTATATGGGACTTGGGTAACTCACTTGGGTTCAGGGAGTACTTATATGGGACTAGGGTAACTCGCTTTAGGTCAGGAAGTACATATATAATACTAGGGTAACTCAATGGGTGGTCAGGGAGTGCTTATATGGAACCAGGGAAACCCACTTGTGGTTAGGGTGTACTTATAAAGGGGCTAGGGTAACTCATTTGGGGTCAGGGAGTACTTATATGGGACTAGGGTAACTCACTTGGGGTCAGGGTGTACTTCTATAGGAGCTAAAGTAACTCACTTGGGGTCAGGGAGTACTTATATGGGACTAGGGTAACTCATTTAAAGCAGGGAGTACTTATTTGGGACTAGGGTAACTCACTTGGGTTCAGGGAGTAATTATATGGGACTAGGGTAACTCATTTAGGGCAGGGAGTACTTATTTTGGACTAGGGTAACACACTTGGGTTCAGGGATTACTTATATGGGACTAGGGTAACTCACTTGGGGTCAGGGAGTACTCCTATAGGAGCTAAAGTAACTCACTTCGGGTCAGGGAGTACTTATATGGGACTAGGGTAACTCATTTAGGGCAGGGAGTACTTATAAAGGGGCTAGGGTAACTCAATTTGGGGTCAGGGAGTACTTATATAGGACTAGGGTACCATACTTGGGGTCAGGGAGTACTTATAAAGTGGCTAGGGCAACTCACTTGGGGTCAGGGAGTACTTATAAAAGGGCTAGGGTAACTCACTTGGGGTAGGAAGTACTTATATGGGACTAGGGTAACTCACTTGGGTTCAGGGAGTACTTATATGGGACTAGGGTAACTCACTTGGGGTCAGGGAGTACTTATATGCGACTAGGGTAACTCACTTAGGGTCACGGAGTACTTATATAGGACTAGGGTAACTCACTTGGGGTCAGGAAGTACTTCTATAGGAGCTAAAGTAACTCACTTGGGGTCAGGGAGTACTTATATGGGACTAGGGTAACTCATTTAGGGCAGGGAGTACTTATTTGGGACTAGGGTAACTCACATGGCGTCAGGGAGTACTTTTATGGGACTAGGGTAACTCGCTTTAGGTCAGGAAGTACTTATATGGTACTAGGGTAACTCACTTGGTGGTCAGGGAGTACTTATATGGAACCAGGGTAACCCACTTGGGGTCAGGGAGTACTTATAAAGGGGCTACGGTAACTCATTTGGGAGACAGGTAGTACTTATATGGGCCTAGGGTACCTCACTTATGGTCAGGGAGTACTTATATGGGACTAGGGTAACTCACTTGGGGTCAGGGTGTACTTCTATAGGAGGTAAAGTAACTCACTTGGGGTCAGGGAGTACTTATATGGGACTAGGGTAACTCATTTAGAGCAGGGAGTACTTATTTGGGACTAGGGTAACTCACTTGGGGTCAGGGAGTACTTATATGGGACTACGGTAACTCACTTGGGGTCAGGGAGTACTTATATAGGGGGTAGGGTAACTCATTTGGGGTCAGGCAGTACTTATATTGGACTAGGGTAACTCACTTGGGGTCAGGGAGTACTTATAAAAGGGCTAAGGTAACTCACTTGGGGTAGGGAGTACTTATATGGGACTAGGGTAACTCACTTGGGTTCAGGGAGTACTTATATGGTACTAGGGTAACTTACTTGGTGTGAGGGAGTACTTCTATAGGAGCTAAAGTAACTCACTTGGGGTCAGGGAGTACTTATAAAAGGGCTAAGGTAACTCACTTGGGTTAGGGAGTACTTATATGGGACTAGGGTAACTCACTTGGGGTCAGGAAGTACTTCTATAGGAGCTAAAGTAACTCACTTGGGGTCAGGGAGTACTTATATGGGACTAGGGTAACTCATTTAGGGCAGGGAGTACTTATTTGGGACTAGGGTAACTCACATGGCGTCAGGGAGTACTTATATGGGACTAGGGTAACTCACTTGGGGTCAGGGAGTACTTATATAGGACTTGGGTAACTCACTTGGGTTCAGGGAGTACTTTTATGGGACTAGGGTAACTCGCTTTAGGTCAGGAAGTACTTATATGGTACTAAGGTAACTCACTTGGTGGTCAGGGAGTACTTATATGGAACCAGGGTAACCCACTTGGGGTCAGGGAGTACTTATAAAGGGGCTACGGTAACTCATTTGGGAGACAGGTAGTACTTATATGGGCCTAGGGTAACTCACTTAGGGTCAGGGAGTACTTATATGGGACTAGGGTAACTCACGTGGGGTCAGGGTGTACTTCTATAGGAGGTAAAGTAACTCACTTGGGGTCAGGGAGTACTTATATGGGACTAGGGTAACTCATTTAGAGCAGGGAGTACTTATTTGGGACTAGGGTAACTCACTTGGGGTCAGGGAGTACTTATATGGGGCTACGGTAACTCACTTGGGGTCAGGGAGTACTTATATAGGGGGTAGGGTAACTCATTTGGGGTCAGGCAGTACTTATATTGGACTAGGGTAACTCACTTGGGGTCAGGGAGTACTTATAAAAGGGCTAAGGTAACTCACTTGGGGTAGGGAGTACTTATATGGGACTAGGGTAACTCACTTGGGTTCAGGGAGTACTTATATGGTACTAGGGTAACTTACTTGGTGTCAGGGAGTACTTCTATAGGAGCTAAAGTAACTTACTTGGGGTCAGGGAGTACTTATATGGGACTAGGGTAACTCATTTAGGGCAGGGAGTAATTATATGGGACTAGGGTAACTCACTTGGGGTCAGGGAGTACTTATATAGGGGGTAGGGTAACTCATTTGGGGTCAGGCAGTACTTATATTGGACTAGGGTAACTCACTTGGGGTCAGGGAGTACTTATAAAAGGGCTAAGGTAACTCACTTGGGGTAGGGAGTACTTATATGGGACTAGGGTAACTCACTTGGGTTCAGGTAGTACTTATATGGTACTAGGGTAACTTACTTGGTGTCAGGGAGTACTTCTATAGGAGCTAAAGTAACTCACTTGGGGTCAGGGAGTACTTATATGGGACTAGGGTAACTCATTTAGGGCAGGGAGTAATTATATGGGACTAGGGTAACTCACTTGGGGTCAGGGAGTACTTATATGGGACTAGGGTAACTCACTTGGGGTCAGGTAGTACTTATATAGGGGGTAGGGTAACTCATTTGGGGTTAGGGAGTACTTATATGGGACTAGGGTAACTCACTTGGGGTCAGGGAGTACTTATAAAAGGTCTAGGGTAACTCACTTGGGGTAGGGAGTACTTATATGGGACTGGGGTAACTCACTTGGGGTCAGGGAGTACTTATATGCGACTAGGGTAACTCACTTAGGGTCACGGAGTACTTATATAGTACTAGGGTAACTCACTTGGGGTCAGGGCGTATTTCTATAGTAGCTAAAGTAACTCACATGGGGTCAGGGAGTACTTATATGGGACTAGGGTAACTCACTTGGGGTCAGGTATTACTTATATAGGGGGTAGGGTAACTCATTTGGGGTCAGGGAGTACTTATATGGGACTAGGGTAACTCACTTGGGGTCAGGGAGTACTTATAAAAGGGCTAGGGTAACTCACTTGGGGTAGGGAGTACTTATATGGGACTAGGGTAACTCACTTGGTTTCAGGGAGTACTTATATGGGACTAGGGTAACTCGCTTTAGGTCAGGGGGTACATATATGGAACCAGGGTAACCCACTTGGGGTCAGGGAGTACTTATAAATGGGCTAGGGTAACTCACTTGGGGTAGGGAGTACTTATATGGGAGTAGGGTAACTCACTTGGGTTCAGGGAGTACTTTTATGGGACTAGGGTAACTCGCTTTAGGTCAGGGAGTACTTATATGGTACTAGGGTAACTCACTTGGTCGTCAGGGAGTACTTATATGATACTAGGGTAACTCACTTGGGGTCAGGGATTACTTATAAAGGGGCTAGGGTACTCACGTGGGGTCAGGGAGTACTTATATGGGACTTGGGTAACTCACTTGAGGTCAGGGAGTACTTATATGGGACTAGGGTAACTCACTTGGGGTCAGGGAGTACTTATATAGGGGGTAGGGTAACTCATTTGGGGTCAGGGAGTACTTATATGAGACTAGAGTAACACACTTGGGGTCAGGGAGTACTTATAAAAGGGCTAGGGTAACTCACTTGGGGTAGGGAGTACTTATATGGGACTAGGGTAACTCGATTTAGGTCAGGGAGTACTTATATGGTACTAGGGTAACTCACTTGGTGGTCAGGGGCTACATATATGGAACCAGGGTATCCCACTTGGGGTCAGGGAGTACTTATATGGGACTTGGGTAACTCACTTGAGGTCAGGGAGTACTTATATGGGACTAGGGTAACTCACTTGGGGTCAGGGAGTACTTATATAGGGGGTAGGGTAACTCATTTGGGGTCAGGGAGTACTTATATGAGACTAGGGTAACTCACTTGGGGTCAGGGAGTACTTATAAAAGGGCTAGGGTAACTCACTTGGGGTAGGGAGTACTTATATGGGACTAGGGTAACTCGATTTAGGTCAGGGAGTACTTATATGGTACTAGGGTAACTCACTTGGTGGTCAGGGGCTACATATATGGAACCAGGGTATCCCACTTGGGGTCAGGGAGTACTTATAGAGGGGCTAGGGTAACTCAATTTGGGGTCAGGGAGTACTTATATAGGAGTAGGGTACCATACTTGGGGTCAGGGAGTACTTATAAAGGGCCTAGGGCAACTCACTAGGGGTCAGGGAGTACTTATATGGGACTAGGATAACTCACTTGGGGTCAGGGAGTACTTCTATGGGACTAGGGTAACTCACTTAGGGTCACGGAGTACTTATATAGTACTAGGGTAACTCACTTGGGGTCAGGGAGTATTTCTATAGTAGCTAAAGTAACTCACATGGGGTCAGGGAGTACTTATATGGGACTAGGGTAACTCACTTGGGGTCAGGTATTACTTATATAGGGGGTAGGGTAACTCATTTGGGGTCAGGGAGTACTTATATGGGACTAGGGTAACTCACTTGGGGTCAGGGAGTACTTATAAAAGGGCTAGGGTAACTCACTTGGGGTAGGGAGTACTTATATGGGACTAGGGTAACTCACTTGGGTTCAGGGAGTACTTTTATGGGACTAGGGTAACTCGCTTTAGGTCAGGGAGTACTTATATGGTACTAGGGTAACTCACTTGGTCGTCAGGGAGTACTTATATGATACTAAAGTAACTCACTTGGGGTCAGGGAGTACTTATATGGGACTAGGGTAACTCATTTAGGGCAGGGAGTACTTATTTGGGACTAGGGTAACTCACATGGCGTCAGGGAGTACTTATATGGGACTAGGGTAACTCACTTGGGGTCAGGGAGTACTTATATAGGACTTGGGTAACTCACTTGGGTTCAGGGAGTACTTTTATGGGACTAGGGTAACTCGCTTTAGGTCAGGAAGTACTTATATGGTACTAAGGTAACTCACTTGGTGGTCAGGGAGTACTTATATGGAACCAGGGTAACCCACTTGGGGTCAGGGAGTACTTATAAAGGGGCTACGGTAACTCATTTGGGAGACAGGTAGTACTTATATGGGCCTAGGGTAACTCACTTAGGGTCAGGGAGTACTTATATGGGACTAGGGTAACTCACGTGGGGTCAGGGTGTACTTCTATAGGAGGTAAAGTAACTCACTTGGGGTCAGGGAGTACTTATATGGGACTAGGGTAACTCATTTAGAGCAGGGAGTACTTATTTGGGACTAGGGTAACTCACTTGGGGTCAGGGAGTACTTATATGGGGCTACGGTAACTCACTTGGGGTCAGGGAGTACTTATATAGGGGGTAGGGTAACTCATTTGGGGTCAGGCAGTACTTATATTGGACTAGGGTAACTCACTTGGGGTCAGGGAGTACTTATAAAAGGGCTAAGGTAACTCACTTGGGGTAGGGAGTACTTATATGGGACTAGGGTAACTCACTTGGGTTCAGGGAGTACTTATATGGTACTAGGGTAACTTACTTGGTGTCAGGGAGTACTTCTATAGGAGCTAAAGTAACTCACTTGGGGTCAGGGAGTACTTATAAAAGGGCTAAGGTAACTCACTTGGGGTAGGGAGTACTTATATGGGACTAGGGTAACTCACATGGGTTCAGGGAGTACTTATATGGTACTAGGGTAACTTACTTGGTGTCAGGGAGTACTTCTATAGGAGCTAAAGTAACTCACTTGGGGTCTGGAGTACTTATATGGGACTAGGGTAACTCATTTAGGGCAGGGAGTAATTATATGGGACTAGGGTAACTCACTTGGGGTCAGGGAGTACTTATATAGGGGGTAGGGTAACTCATTTGGGGTCAGGGAGTACTTATATTGGACTAGGGTAACTCACTTGGGGTCAGGGAGTACTTATAAAAGGGCTAAGGTAACTCACTTGGGGTAGGGAGTACTTATATGGGACTAGGGTAACTCACTTGGGTTCAGGGAGTACTTATATGGTACTAGGGTAACTTACTTGATGTCAGGGAGTACTTCTATAGGAGCTAAAGTAACTCACTTGGGGTCAGGGAGTACTTATATGGGACTAGGGTAACTCATTTAGGGCAGGGAGTAATTATATGGGACTAGGGTAACTCACTTGGGGTCAGGGAGTACTTATATGGGACTAGGGTAACTCACTTGGGGTCAGGTAGTACTTATATAGGGGGTAGGGTAACTCATTTGGGGTTAGGGAGTACTTATATGGGACTAGGGTAACTCACTTGGGGTCAGGGAGTACTTATAAAAGGGCTAGGGTAACTCACTTGGGGTAGGGAGTACTTATATGGGACTAGGGTAACTCGATTTAGGTCAGGGAGTACTTATATGGTACTAGGGTAACTCACTTGGTGGTCAGGGGGTACATATATGGAACCAGGGTATCCCACTTGGGGTCAGGGAGTACTTATAGAGGGGCTAGGGTAACTCAATTTGGGGTCAGGGAGTACTTATATAGGACTAGGGTACCATACTTGGGGTCAGGGAGTACTTATAAAGGGGCTAGGGCAACTCATTAGGGGTCAGGGAGTACTTATATGGGACTAGGGTAACTCACTTGGGGTCAGGGAGTACTTCTATGGGACTAGGGTAACTCATTTGCGGTCAGGGAGTACTTATATGGGACTGGGGTAACTCACTTGGGGTCAGGGAGTACTTATATGCGACTAGGGTAACTCACTTAGGGTCACGGAGTACTTATATAGTACTAGGGTAACTCACTTGGGGTCAGGGCGTATTTCTATAGTAGCTAAAGTAACTCACATGGGGTCAGGGAGTACTTATATGGGACTAGGGTAACTCACTTGGGGTCAGGTATTACTTATATAGGGGGTAGGGTAACTCATTTGGGGTCAGGGAGTACTTATATGGGACTAGGGTAACTCACTTGGGGTCAGGGAGTACTTATAAAAGGGCTAGGGTAACTCACTTGGGGTAGGGAGTACTTATATGGGACTAGGGTAACTCACTTGGTTTCAGGGAGTACTTATATGGGACTAGGGTAACTCGCTTTAGGTCAGGGGGTACATATATGGAACCAGGGTAACCCACTTGGGGTCAGGGAGTACTTATAAATGGGCTAGGGTAACTCACTTGGGGTAGGGAGTACTTATATGGGAGTAGGGTAACTCACTTGGGTTCAGGGAGTACTTTTATGGGACTAGGGTAACTCGCTTTAGGTCAGGGAGTACTTATATGGTACTAGGGTAACTCACTTGGTCGTCAGGGAGTACTTATATGATACTAGGGTAACTCACTTGGAGTCAGGGATTACTTATAAAGGGGCTAGGGTACTCACGTGGGGTCAGGGAGTACTTATATGGGACTTGGGTAACTCACTTGAGGTCAGGGAGTACTTATATGGGACTAGGGTAACTCACTTGGGGTCAGGGAGTACTTATATAGGGGGTAGGGTAACTCATTTGGGGTCAGGGAGTACTTATATGAGACTAGGGTAACTCACTTGGGGTCAGGGAGTACTTATAAAAGGGCTAGGGTAACTCACTTGGGGTAGGGAGTACTTATATGGGACTAGGGTAACTCGATTTAGGTCAGGGAGTACTTATATGGTACTAGGGTAACTCACTTGGTGGTCAGGGGCTACATATATGGAACCAGGGTATCCCACTTGGGGTCAGGGAGTACTTATAGAGGGGCTAGGGTAACTCACTTGGGGTCAGGGAGTACTTATATAGTACTAGGGTAACTCACTTGGGGTCAGGGAGTATTTCTATAGTAGCTAAAGTAACTCACATGGGGTCAGGGAGTACTTATATGGGACTAGGCTAACTCACTTGGGGTCAGGGAGTACTTATAAAAGGGCTAGGGTAACTCACTTGGGGTAGGGAGTACTTATATGGGACTAGGGTAACTCACTTGGTTTCAGGGAGTACTTATATGGGACTAGGGTAACTCGCTTTAGGTCAGGGGGTACATATATGGAACCAGGGTAACCCACTTGGGGTCAGGGAGTACTTAAAAATGGGCTAGGGTAACTCACTTGGGGTAGGGAGTACTTATATGGGAGTAGGGTAACTCACTTGGGTTCAGGGAGTACTTTTATGGGACTAGGGTAACTCGCTTTAGGTCAGGGAGTACTTATATGGTACTAGGGTAACTCACTTGGTCGTCAGGGAGTACTTATATGATACTAGGGTAACTCACTTGGGGTCAGGGATTACTTATAAAGGGGCTAGGGTACTCACGTGGGGTCAGGGAGTACTTATATGGGACTTGGGTAACTCACTTGGGGTCAGGGAGTACTTATATGGGACTAGGGTAACTCACTTGGGGTCAGGGAGTACTTATAGAGGGGCTAGGGTAACTCAATTTGGGGTCAGGGAGTACTTATATAGGACTAGGGTACCATACTTGGGGTCAGGGAGTACTTATAAAGGGGGTAGGGCAACTCACTAGGGGTCAGGGAGTAATTATATGGGACTAGGGTAACTCACTTGGGGTCAGGGAGTACTTATATAGGGGCTGAAGTAACTCACTTGGGGTCAGGGAGTACTTCTATGGGACTAGGGTAACTCATTTGGTGTCAGGGAGTACTTATTTGGGAGTAGGGTAACTCACTTGGGGTCAGGGAGTACTTATATGGGACTAGGGTAACTCACTTGGGGTCATGGAGTACTTATATAGGGGGTAGGGTAACTCATTTGGGGTCAGGGAGTACTTATATGGGACTAGGGTACATCACTTGGGGTCAGGGAGTACTTATATAGGAGCTAAAGTGATTCACTTGGGGTCAGGGAGTACTTATATGGGACTAGGGTAACTCACTTGGGGTCAGGGAGTACTAATAAAGGGGCTAGGGTAACTCACTTGGGGTCAGGGTGTAATTATATGGGACTTGGGTAACTCACTTGGGTTCAGGGAGTACTTATATGGGACTAGGGTAACTCGCTTTAGGTCAGGAAGTACATATATAATACTAGGGTAACTCAATGGGTGGTCAGGGAGTGCTTATATGGAACCAGGGAAACCCACTTGTGGTTAGGGTGTACTTATAAAGGGGCTAGGGTAACTCATTTGGGGTGAGGGAGTACTTATATGGGACTAGGGTAACTCACTTGGGGTCAGGGTGTACTTCTATAGGAGCTAAAGTAACTCACTTGGGGTCAGGGAGTACTTATATGGGACTAGGGTAACTCATTTAAAGCAGGGAGTACTTATTTGGGACTAGGGTAACTCACTTGGGTTCAGGGAGTAATTATATGGGACTAGGGTAACTCATTTAGGGCAGGGAGTACTTATTTTGGACTAGGGTAACTCACTTGGGTTCAGGGATTACTTATATGGGACTAGGGTAACTCACTTGGGGTCAGGGAGTACTCCTATAGGAGCTAAAGTAACTCACTTCGGGTCAGGGAGTACTTATATGGGACTAGGGTAACTCATTTAGGGCAGGGAGTACTTATAAAGGGGCTAGGGTAACTCAATTTGGGGTCAGGGAGTACTTATATAGGACTAGGGTACCATACTTGGGGTCAGGGAGTACTTATAAAGTGGCTAGGGCAACTCACTTGGGGTCAGGGAGTACTTATAAAAGGGCTAGGGTAACTCACTTGGGGTAGGAAGTACTTATATGGGACTAGGGTAACTCACTTGGGTTCAGGGAGTACTTATATGGGACTAGGGTAACTCACTTGGGGTCAGGGAGTACTTATATGCGACTAGGGTAACTCACTTAGGGTCACGGAGTACTTATATAGGACTAGGGTAACTCACTTGGGGTCAGGAAGTACTTCTATAGGAGCTAAAGTAACTCACTTGGGGTCAGGGAGTACTTATATGGGACTAGGGTAACTCATTTAGGGCAGGGAGTACTTATTTGGGACTAGGGTAACTCACATGGCGTCAGGGAGTACTTATATGGGACTAGGGTAACTCACTTGGGGTCAGGGAGTACTTATATAGGACTTGGGTAACTCACTTGGGTTCAGGGAGTACTTTTATGGGACTAGGGTAACTCGCTTTAGGTCAGGAAGTACTTATATGGTACTAGGGTAACTCACTTGGTGGTCAGGGAGTACTTATATGGAACCAGGGTAACCCACTTGGGGTCAGGGAGTACTTATAAAGGGGCTACGGTAACTCATTTGGGAGACAGGTAGTACTTATATGGGCCTAGGGTACCTCACTTATGGTCAGGGAGTACTTATATGGGACTAGGGTAACTCACTTGGGGTCAGGGTGTACTTCTATAGGAGGTAAAGTAACTCACTTGGGGTCAGGGAGTACTTATATGGGACTAGGGTAACTCATTTAGAGCAGGGAGTACTTATTTGGGACTAGGGTAACTCACTTGGGGTCAGGGAGTACTTATATGGGACTACGGTAACTCACTTGGGGTCAGGGAGTACTTATATAGGGGGTAGGGTAACTCATTTGGGGTCAGGCAGTACTTATATTGGACTAGGGTAACTCACTTGGGGTCAGGGAGTACTTATAAAAGGGCTAAGGTAACTCACTTGGGGTAGGGAGTACTTATATGGGACTAGGGTAACTCACTTGGGTTCAGGGAGTACTTATATGGTACTAGGGTAACTTACTTGGTGTGAGGGAGTACTTCTATAGGAGCTAAAGTAACTCACTTGGGGTCAGGGAGTACTTATAAAAGGGCTAAGGTAACTCACTTGGGTTAGGGAGTACTTATATGGGACTAGGGTAACTCACTTGGGGTCAGGAAGTACTTCTATAGGAGCTAAAGTAACTCACTTGGGGTCAGGGAGTACTTATATGGGACTAGGGTAACTCATTTAGGGCAGGGAGTACTTATTTGGGACTAGGGTAACTCACATGGCGTCAGGGAGTACTTATATGGGACTAGGGTAACTCACTTGGGGTCAGGGAGTACTTATATAGGACTTGGGTAACTCACTTGGGTTCAGGGAGTACTTTTATGGGACTAGGGTAACTCGCTTTAGGTCAGGAAGTACTTATATGGTACTAAGGTAACTCACTTGGTGGTCAGGGAGTACTTATATGGAACCAGGGTAACCCACTTGGGGTCAGGGAGTACTTATAAAGGGGCTACGGTAACTCATTTGGGAGACAGGTAGTACTTATATGGGCCTAGGGTAACTCACTTAGGGTCAGGGAGTACTTATATGGGACTAGGGTAACTCACGTGGGGTCAGGGTGTACTTCTATAGGAGGTAAAGTAACTCACTTGGGGTCAGGGAGTACTTATATGGGACTAGGGTAACTCATTTAGAGCAGGGAGTACTTATTTGGGACTAGGGTAACTCACTTGGGGTCAGGGAGTACTTATATGGGGCTACGGTAACTCACTTGGGGTCAGGGAGTACTTATATAGGGGGTAGGGTAACTCATTTGGGGTCAGGCAGTACTTATATTGGACTAGGGTAACTCACTTGGGGTCAGGGAGTACTTATAAAAGGGCTAAGGTAACTCACTTGGGGTAGGGAGTACTTATATGGGACTAGGGTAACTCACTTGGGTTCAGGGAGTACTTATATGGTACTAGGGTAACTTACTTGGTGTCAGGGAGTACTTCTATAGGAGCTAAAGTAACTCACTTGGGGTCAGGGAGTACTTATAAAAGGGCTAAGGTAACTCACTTGGGGTAGGGAGTACTTATATGGGACTAGGGTAACTCACATGGGTTCAGGGAGTACTTATATGGTACTAGGGTAACTTACTTGGTGTCAGGGAGTACTTCTATAGGAGCTAAAGTAACTCACTTGGGGTCTGGAGTACTTATATGGGACTAGGGTAACTCATTTAGGGCAGGGAGTAATTATATGGGACTAGGGTAACTCACTTGGGGTCAGGGAGTACTTATATAGGGGGTAGGGTAACTCATTTGGGGTCAGGCAGTACTTATATTGGACTAGGGTAACTCACTTGGGGTCAGGGAGTACTTATAAAAGGGCTAAGGTAACTCACTTGGGGTAGGGAGTACTTATATGGGACTAGGGTAACTCACTTGGGTTCAGGGAGTACTTATATGGTACTAGGGTAACTTACTTGATGTCAGGGAGTACTTCTATAGGAGCTAAAGTAACTCACTTGGGGTCAGGGAGTACTTATATGGGACTAGGGTAACTCATTTAGGGCAGGGAGTAATTATATGGGACTAGGGTAACTCACTTGGGGTCAGGGAGTACTTATATGGGACTAGGGTAACTCACTTGGGGTCAGGTAGTACTTATATAGGGGCTAGGGTAACTCATTTGGGAGACAGGTAGTACTTATATGGGCCTAGGGTACCTCACTTATGGTCAGGGAGTACTTATATGGGACTAGGGTAACTCACTTGGGGTCAGGGTGTACTTCTATAGGAGGTAAAGTAACTCACTTGGGGTCAGGGAGTACTTATATGGGACTAGGGTAACTCATTTAGAGCAGGGAGTACTTATTTGGGACTAGGGTAACTCACTTGGGGTCAGGGAGTACTTATATGGGACTACGGTAACTCACTTGGGGTCAGGGAGTACTTATATAGGGGGTAGGGTAACTCATTTGGGGTCAGGCAGTACTTATATTGGACTAGGGTAACTCACTTGGGGTCAGGGAGTACTTATAAAAGGGCTAAGGTAACTCACTTGGGGTAGGGAGTACTTATATGGGACTAGGGTAACTCACTTGGGTTCAGGGAGTACTTATATGGTACTAGGGTAACTTACTTGGTGTGAGGGAGTACTTCTATAGGAGCTAAAGTAACTCACTTGGGGTCAGGGAGTACTTATAAAAGGGCTAAGGTAACTCACTTGGGTTAGGGAGTACTTATATGGGACTAGGGTAACTCACTTGGGGTCAGGAAGTACTTCTATAGGAGCTAAAGTAACTCACTTGGGGTCAGGGAGTACTTATATGGGACTAGGGTAACTCATTTAGGGCAGGGAGTACTTATTTGGGACTAGGGTAACTCACATGGCGTCAGGGAGTACTTATATGGGACTAGGGTAACTCACTTGGGGTCAGGGAGTACTTATATAGGACTTGGGTAACTCACTTGGGTTCAGGGAGTACTTTTATGGGACTAGGGTAACTCGCTTTAGGTCAGGAAGTACTTATATGGTACTAAGGTAACTCACTTGGTGGTCAGGGAGTACTTATATGGAACCAGGGTAACCCACTTGGGGTCAGGGAGTACTTATAAAGGGGCTACGGTAACTCATTTGGGAGACAGGTAGTACTTATATGGGCCTAGGGTAACTCACTTAGGGCCAGGGAGTACTTATATGGGACTAGGGTAACTCACGTGGGGTCAGGGTGTACTTCTATAGGAGGTAAAGTAACTCACTTGGGGTCAGGGAGTACTTATATGGGACTAGGGTAACTCATTTAGAGCAGGGAGTACTTATTTGGGACTAGGGTAACTCACTTGGGGTCAGGGAGTACTTATATGGGGCTACGGTAACTCACTTGGGGTCAGGGAGTACTTATATAGGGGGTAGGGTAACTCATTTGGGGTCAGGCAGTACTTATATTGGACTAGGGTAACTCACTTGGGGTCAGGGAGTACTTATAAAAGGGCTAAGGTAACTCACTTGGGGTAGGGAGTACTTATATGGGACTAGGGTAACTCACTTGGGTTCAGGGAGTACTTATATGGTACTAGGGTAACTTACTTGGTGTCAGGGAGTACTTCTATAGGAGCTAAAGTAACTCACTTGGGGTCAGGGAGTACTTATAAAAGGGCTAAGGTAACTCACTTGGGGTAGGGAGTACTTATATGGGACTAGGGTAACTCACATGGGTTCAGGGAGTACTTATATGGTACTAGGGTAACTTACTTGGTGTCAGGGAGTACTTCTATAGGAGCTAAAGTAACTCACTTGGGGTCTGGAGTACTTATATGGGACTAGGGTAACTCATTTAGGGCAGGGAGTAATTATATGGGACTAGGGTAACTCACTTGGGGTCAGGGAGTACTTATATAGGGGGTAGGGTAACTCATTTGGGGTCAGGCAGTACTTATATTGGACTAGGGTAACTCACTTGGGGTCAGGGAGTACTTATAAAAGGGCTAAGGTAACTCACTTGGGGTAGGGAGTACTTATATGGGACTAGGGTAACTCACTTGGGTTCAGGGAGTACTTATATGGTACTAGGGTAACTTACTTGATGTCAGGGAGTACTTCTATAGGAGCTAAAGTAACTCACTTGGGGTCAGGGAGTACTTATATGGGACTAGGGTAACTCATTTAGGGCAGGGAGTAATTATATGGGACTAGGGTAACTCACTTGGGGTCAGGGAGTACTTATATGGGACTAGGGTAACTCACTTGGGGTCAGGTAGTACTTATATAGGGGCTAGGGTAACTCAATTTGGGGTCAGGGAGTACTTATATAGGAGTAGGGTACCATACTTGGGGTCAGGGAGTACTTATAAAGGGCCTAGGGCAACTCACTAGGGGTCAGGGAGTACTTATATGGGACTAGGATAACTCACTTGGGGTCAGGGAGTACTTCTATGGGACTAGGGTAACTCACTTAGGGTCACGGAGTACTTATATAGTACTAGGGTAACTCACTTGGGGTCAGGGAGTATTTCTATAGTAGCTAAAGTAACTCACATGGGGTCAGGGAGTACTTATATGGGACTAGGGTAACTCACTTGGGGTCAGGTATTACTTATATAGGGGGTAGGGTAACTCATTTGGGGTCAGGGAGTACTTATATGGGACTAGGGTAACTCACTTGGGGTCAGGGAGTACTTATAAAAGGGCTAGGGTAACTCACTTGGGGTAGGGAGTACTTATATGGGACTAGGGTAACTCACTTGGGGTCAGGAAGTACTTCTATAGGAGCTAAAGTAACTCACTTGGGGTCAGGGAGTACTTATATGGGACTAGGGTAACTCATTTAGGGCAGGGAGTACTTATTTGGGACTAGGGTAACTCACATGGCGTCAGGGAGTACTTATATGGGACTAGGGTAACTCACTTGGGGTCAGGGAGTACTTATATAGGACTTGGGTAACTCACTTGGGTTCAGGGAGTACTTTTATGGGACTAGGGTAACTCGCTTTAGGTCAGGAAGTACTTATATGGTACTAAGGTAACTCACTTGGTGGTCAGGGAGTACTTATATGGAACCAGGGTAACCCACTTGGGGTCAGGGAGTACTTATAAAGGGGCTACGGTAACTCATTTGGGAGACAGGTAGTACTTATATGGGCCTAGGGTAACTCACTTAGGGTCAGGGAGTACTTATATGGGACTAGGGTAACTCACGTGGGGTCAGGGTGTACTTCTATAGGAGGTAAAGTAACTCACTTGGGGTCAGGGAGTACTTATATGGGACTAGGGTAACTCATTTAGAGCAGGGAGTACTTATTTGGGACTAGGGTAACTCACTTGGGGTCAGGGAGTACTTATATGGGGCTACGGTAACTCACTTGGGGTCAGGGAGTACTTATATAGGGGGTAGGGTAACTCATTTGGGGTCAGGCAGTACTTATATTGGACTAGGGTAACTCACTTGGGGTCAGGGAGTACTTATAAAAGGGCTAAGGTAACTCACTTGGGGTAGGGAGTACTTATATGGGACTAGGGTAACTCACTTGGGTTCAGGGAGTACTTATATGGTACTAGGGTAACTTACTTGGTGTCAGGGAGTACTTCTATAGGAGCTAAAGTAACTCACTTGGGGTCAGGGAGTACTTATAAAAGGGCTAAGGTAACTCACTTGGGGTAGGGAGTACTTATATGGGACTAGGGTAACTCACATGGGTTCAGGGAGTACTTATATGGTACTAGGGTAACTTACTTGGTGTCAGGGAGTACTTCTATAGGAGCTAAAGTAACTCACTTGGGGTCTGGAGTACTTATATGGGACTAGGGTAACTCATTTAGGGCAGGGAGTAATTATATGGGACTAGGGTAACTCACTTGGGGTCAGGGAGTACTTATATAGGGGGTAGGGTAACTCATTTGGGGTCAGGGAGTACTTATATTGGACTAGGGTAACTCACTTGGGGTCAGGGAGTACTTATAAAAGGGCTAAGGTAACTCACTTGGGGTAGGGAGTACTTATATGGGACTAGGGTAACTCACTTGGGTTCAGGGAGTACTTATATGGTACTAGGGTAACTTACTTGATGTCAGGGAGTACTTCTATAGGAGCTAAAGTAACTCACTTGGGGTCAGGGAGTACTTATATGGGACTAGGGTAACTCATTTAGGGCAGGGAGTAATTATATGGGACTAGGGTAACTCACTTGGGGTCAGGGAGTACTTATATGGGACTAGGGTAACTCACTTGGGGTCAGGTAGTACTTATATAGGGGGTAGGGTAACTCATTTGGGGTTAGGGAGTACTTATATGGGACTAGGGTAACTCACTTGGGGTCAGGGAGTACTTATAAAAGGGCTAGGGTAACTCACTTGGGGTAGGGAGTACTTATATGGGACTAGGGTAACTCGATTTAGGTCAGGGAGTACTTATATGGTACTAGGGTAACTCACTTGGTGGTCAGGGGGTACATATATGGAACCAGGGTATCCCACTTGGGGTCAGGGAGTACTTATAGAGGGGCTAGGGTAACTCAATTTGGGGTCAGGGAGTACTTATATAGGACTAGGGTACCATACTTGGGGTCAGGGAGTACTTATAAAGGGGCTAGGGCAACTCATTAGGGGTCAGGGAGTACTTATATGGGACTAGGGTAACTCACTTGGGGTCAGGGAGTACTTCTATGGGACTAGGGTAACTCATTTGCGGTCAGGGAGTACTTATATGGGACTGGGGTAACTCACTTGGGGTCAGGGAGTACTTATATGCGACTAGGGTAACTCACTTAGGGTCACGGAGTACTTATATAGTACTAGGGTAACTCACTTGGGGTCAGGGCGTATTTCTATAGTAGCTAAAGTAACTCACATGGGGTCAGGGAGTACTTATATGGGACTAGGGTAACTCACTTGGGGTCAGGTATTACTTATATAGGGGGTAGGGTAACTCATTTGGGGTCAGGGAGTACTTATATGGGACTAGGGTAACTCACTTGGGGTCAGGGAGTACTTATAAAAGGGCTAGGGTAACTCACTTGGGGTAGGGAGTACTTATATGGGACTAGGGTAACTCACTTGGTTTCAGGGAGTACTTATATGGGACTAGGGTAACTCGCTTTAGGTCAGGGGGTACATATATGGAACCAGGGTAACCCACTTGGGGTCAGGGAGTACTTATAAATGGGCTAGGGTAACTCACTTGGGGTAGGGAGTACTTATATGGGAGTAGGGTAACTCACTTGGGTTCAGGGAGTACTTTTATGGGACTAGGGTAACTCGCTTTAGGTCAGGGAGTACTTATATGGTACTAGGGTAACTCACTTGGTCGTCAGGGAGTACTTATATGATACTAGGGTAACTCACTTGGAGTCAGGGATTACTTATAAAGGGGCTAGGGTACTCACGTGGGGTCAGGGAGTACTTATATGGGACTTGGGTAACTCACTTGAGGTCAGGGAGTACTTATATGGGACTAGGGTAACTCACTTGGGGTCAGGGAGTACTTATATAGGGGGTAGGGTAACTCATTTGGGGTCAGGGAGTACTTATATGAGACTAGGGTAACTCACTTGGGGTCAGGGAGTACTTATAAAAGGGCTAGGGTAACTCACTTGGGGTAGGGAGTACTTATATGGGACTAGGGTAACTCGATTTAGGTCAGGGAGTACTTATATGGTACTAGGGTAACTCACTTGGTGGTCAGGGGCTACATATATGGAACCAGGGTATCCCACTTGGGGTCAGGGAGTACTTATAGAGGGGCTAGGGTAACTCACTTGGGGTCAGGGAGTACTTATATAGTACTAGGGTAACTCACTTGGGGTCAGGGAGTATTTCTATAGTAGCTAAAGTAACTCACATGGGGTCAGGGAGTACTTATATGGGACTAGGCTAACTCACTTGGGGTCAGGGAGTACTTATAAAAGGGCTAGGGTAACTCACTTGGGGTAGGGAGTACTTATATGGGACTAGGGTAACTCACTTGGTTTCAGGGAGTACTTATATGGGACTAGGGTAACTCGCTTTAGGTCAGGGGGTACATATATGGAACCAGGGTAACCCACTTGGGGTCAGGGAGTACTTAAAAATGGGCTAGGGTAACTCACTTGGGGTAGGGAGTACTTATATGGGAGTAGGGTAACTCACTTGGGTTCAGGGAGTACTTTTATGGGACTAGGGTAACTCGCTTTAGGTCAGGGAGTACTTATATGGTACTAGGGTAACTCACTTGGTCGTCAGGGAGTACTTATATGATACTAGGGTAACTCACTTGGGGTCAGGGATTACTTATAAAGGGGCTAGGGTACTCACGTGGGGTCAGGGAGTACTTATATGGGACTTGGGTAACTCACTTGGGGTCAGGGAGTACTTATATGGGACTAGGGTAACTCACTTGGGGTCAGGGAGTACTTATAGAGGGGCTAGGGTAACTCAATTTGGGGTCAGGGAGTACTTATATAGGACTAGGGTACCATACTTGGGGTCAGGGAGTACTTATAAAGGGGGTAGGGCAACTCACTAGGGGTCAGGGAGTAATTATATGGGACTAGGGTAACTCACTTGGGGTCAGGGAGTACTTATATAGGGGCTGAAGTAACTCACTTGGGGTCAGGGAGTACTTCTATGGGACTAGGGTAACTCATTTGGTGTCAGGGAGTACTTATTTGGGAGTAGGGTAACTCACTTGGGGTCAGGGAGTACTTATATGGGACTAGGGTAACTCACTTGGGGTCATGGAGTACTTATATAGGGGGTAGGGTAACTCATTTGGGGTCAGGGAGTACTTATATGGGACTAGGGTACATCACTTGGGGTCAGGGAGTACTTATATAGGAGCTAAAGTGATTCACTTGGGGTCAGGGAGTACTTATATGGGACTAGGGTAACTCACTTGGGGTCAGGGAGTACTAATAAAGGGGCTAGGGTAACTCACTTGGGGTCAGGGTGTAATTATATGGGACTTGGGTAACTCACTTGGGTTCAGGGAGTACTTATATGGGACTAGGGTAACTCGCTTTAGGTCAGGAAGTACATATATAATACTAGGGTAACTCAATGGGTGGTCAGGGAGTGCTTATATGGAACCAGGGAAACCCACTTGTGGTTAGGGTGTACTTATAAAGGGGCTAGGGTAACTCATTTGGGGTGAGGGAGTACTTATATGGGACTAGGGTAACTCACTTGGGGTCAGGGTGTACTTCTATAGGAGCTAAAGTAACTCACTTGGGGTCAGGGAGTACTTATATGGGACTAGGGTAACTCATTTAAAGCAGGGAGTACTTATTTGGGACTAGGGTAACTCACTTGGGTTCAGGGAGTAATTATATGGGACTAGGGTAACTCATTTAGGGCAGGGAGTACTTATTTTGGACTAGGGTAACTCACTTGGGTTCAGGGATTACTTATATGGGACTAGGGTAACTCACTTGGGGTCAGGGAGTACTCCTATAGGAGCTAAAGTAACTCACTTCGGGTCAGGGAGTACTTATATGGGACTAGGGTAACTCATTTAGGGCAGGGAGTACTTATAAAGGGGCTAGGGTAACTCAATTTGGGGTCAGGGAGTACTTATATAGGACTAGGGTACCATACTTGGGGTCAGGGAGTACTTATAAAGTGGCTAGGGCAACTCACTTGGGGTCAGGGAGTACTTATAAAAGGGCTAGGGTAACTCACTTGGGGTAGGAAGTACTTATATGGGACTAGGGTAACTCACTTGGGTTCAGGGAGTACTTATATGGGACTAGGGTAACTCACTTGGGGTCAGGGAGTACTTATATGCGACTAGGGTAACTCACTTAGGGTCACGGAGTACTTATATAGGACTAGGGTAACTCACTTGGGGTCAGGAAGTACTTCTATAGGAGCTAAAGTAACTCACTTGGGGTCAGGGAGTACTTATATGGGACTAGGGTAACTCATTTAGGGCAGGGAGTACTTATTTGGGACTAGGGTAACTCACATGGCGTCAGGGAGTACTTATATGGGACTAGGGTAACTCACTTGGGGTCAGGGAGTACTTATATAGGACTTGGGTAACTCACTTGGGTTCAGGGAGTACTTTTATGGGACTAGGGTAACTCGCTTTAGGTCAGGAAGTACTTATATGGTACTAGGGTAACTCACTTGGTGGTCAGGGAGTACTTATATGGAACCAGGGTAACCCACTTGGGGTCAGGGAGTACTTATAAAGGGGCTACGGTAACTCATTTGGGAGACAGGTAGTACTTATATGGGCCTAGGGTACCTCACTTATGGTCAGGGAGTACTTATATGGGACTAGGGTAACTCACTTGGGGTCAGGGTGTACTTCTATAGGAGGTAAAGTAACTCACTTGGGGTCAGGGAGTACTTATATGGGACTAGGGTAACTCATTTAGAGCAGGGAGTACTTATTTGGGACTAGGGTAACTCACTTGGGGTCAGGGAGTACTTATATGGGACTACGGTAACTCACTTGGGGTCAGGGAGTACTTATATAGGGGGTAGGGTAACTCATTTGGGGTCAGGCAGTACTTATATTGGACTAGGGTAACTCACTTGGGGTCAGGGAGTACTTATAAAAGGGCTAAGGTAACTCACTTGGGGTAGGGAGTACTTATATGGGACTAGGGTAACTCACTTGGGTTCAGGGAGTACTTATATGGTACTAGGGTAACTTACTTGGTGTGAGGGAGTACTTCTATAGGAGCTAAAGTAACTCACTTGGGGTCAGGGAGTACTTATAAAAGGGCTAAGGTAACTCACTTGGGTTAGGGAGTACTTATATGGGACTAGGGTAACTCACTTGGGGTCAGGAAGTACTTCTATAGGAGCTAAAGTAACTCACTTGGGGTCAGGGAGTACTTATATGGGACTAGGGTAACTCATTTAGGGCAGGGAGTACTTATTTGGGACTAGGGTAACTCACATGGCGTCAGGGAGTACTTATATGGGACTAGGGTAACTCACTTGGGGTCAGGGAGTACTTATATAGGACTTGGGTAACTCACTTGGGTTCAGGGAGTACTTTTATGGGACTAGGGTAACTCGCTTTAGGTCAGGAAGTACTTATATGGTACTAAGGTAACTCACTTGGTGGTCAGGGAGTACTTATATGGAACCAGGGTAACCCACTTGGGGTCAGGGAGTACTTATAAAGGGGCTACGGTAACTCATTTGGGAGACAGGTAGTACTTATATGGGCCTAGGGTAACTCACTTAGGGTCAGGGAGTACTTATATGGGACTAGGGTAACTCACGTGGGGTCAGGGTGTACTTCTATAGGAGGTAAATTAACTCACTTGGGGTCAGGGAGTACTTATATGGGACTAGGGTAACTCATTTAGAGCAGGGAGTACTTATTTGGGACTAGGGTAACTCACTTGGGGTCAGGGAGTACTTATATGGGGCTACGGTAACTCACTTGGGGTCAGGGAGTACTTATATAGGGGGTAGGGTAACTCATTTGGGGTCAGGCAGTACTTATATTGGACTAGGGTAACTCACTTGGGGTCAGGGAGTACTTATAAAAGGGCTAAGGTAACTCACTTGGGGTAGGGAGTACTTATATGGGACTAGGGTAACTCACTTGGGTTCAGGGAGTACTTATATGGTACTAGGGTAACTTACTTGGTGTCAGGGAGTACTTCTATAGGAGCTAAAGTAACTCACTTGGGGTCAGGGAGTACTTATAAAAGGGCTAAGGTAACTCACTTGGGGTAGGGAGTACTTATATGGGACTAGGGTAACTCACATGGGTTCAGGGAGTACTTATATGGTACTAGGGTAACTTACTTGGTGTCAGGGAGTACTTCTATAGGAGCTAAAGTAACTCACTTGGGGTCTGGAGTACTTATATGGGACTAGGGTAACTCATTTAGGGCAGGGAGTAATTATATGGGACTAGGGTAACTCACTTGGGGTCAGGGAGTACTTATATAGGGGGTAGGGTAACTCATTTGGGGTCAGGCAGTACTTATATTGGACTAGGGTAACTCACTTGGGGTCAGGGAGTACTTATAAAAGGGCTAAGGTAACTCACTTGGGGTAGGGAGTACTTATATGGGACTAGGGTAACTCACTTGGGTTCAGGGAGTACTTATATGGTACTAGGGTAACTTACTTGATGTCAGGGAGTACTTCTATAGGAGCTAAAGTAACTCACTTGGGGTCAGGGAGTACTTATATGGGACTAGGGTAACTCATTTAGGGCAGGGAGTAATTATATGGGACTAGGGTAACTCACTTGGGGTCAGGGAGTACTTATATGGGACTAGGGTAACTCACTTGGGGTCAGGTAGTACTTATATAGGGGCTAGGGTAACTCAATTTGGGGTCAGGGAGTACTTATATAGGAGTAGGGTACCATACTTGGGGTCAGGGAGTACTTATAAAGGGCCTAGGGCAACTCACTAGGGGTCAGGGAGTACTTATATGGGACTAGGATAACTCACTTGGGGTCAGGGAGTACTTCTATGGGACTAGGGTAACTCACTTAGGGTCACGGAGTACTTATATAGTACTAGGGTAACTCACTTGGGGTCAGGGAGTATTTCTATAGTAGCTAAAGTAACTCACATGGGGTCAGGGAGTACTTATATGGGACTAGGGTAACTCACTTGGGGTCAGGTATTACTTATATAGGGGGTAGGGTAACTCATTTGGGGTCAGGGAGTACTTATATGGGACTAGGGTAACTCACTTGGGGTCAGGGAGTACTTATAAAAGGGCTAGGGTAACTCACTTGGGGTAGGGAGTACTTATATGGGACTAGGGTAACTCACTTGGGTTCAGGGAGTACTTTTATGGGACTAGGGTAACTCGCTTTAGGTCAGGGAGTACTTATATGGTACTAGGGTAACTCACTTGGTCGTCAGGGAGTACTTATATGATACTAAAGTAACTCACTTGGGGTCAGGGAGTACTTATATGGGACTAGGGTAACTCATTTAGGGCAGGGAGTTCTTATATGGGACTAGGGTAACTCACTTGGGGTCAGGGAGTACTTCTATGGGACTAGGGTAACTCATTTGCGGTCAGGGAGTACTTATATGGGACTGGGGTAACTCACTTGGGGTCAGGGAGTACTTATATGCGACTAGGGTAACTCACTTAGGGTCACGGAGTACTTATATAGTACTAGGGTAACTCACTTGGGGTCAGGGCGTATTTCTATAGTAGCTAAAGTAACTCACATGGGGTCAGGGAGTACTTATATGGGACTAGGGTAACTCACTTGGGGTCAGGGAGTACTTATATAGGGGGTAGGGTAACTCATTTGGGGTCAGGGAGTACTTATATGAGACTAGGGTAACTCACTTGGGGTCAGGGAGTACTTATAAAAGGGCTAGGGTAACTCACTTGGGGTAGGGAGTACTTATATGGGACTAGGGTAACTCGATTTAGGTCAGGGAGTACTTATATGGTACTAGGGTAACTCACTTGGTGGTCAGGGGCTACATATATGGAACCAGGGTATCCCACTTGGGGTCAGGGAGTACTTATAGAGGGGCTAGGGTAACACAATTTGGGGTCAGGGAGTACTTATATAGGAGTAGGGTACCATACTTGGGGTCAGGGAGTACTTATAAAGGGGCTAGGGCAACTCACTAGGGGTCAGGGAGTACTTATATGGGACTAGGATAACTCACTTCGGGTCAGGGAGTACTTCTATGGGACTAGGGTAACTCATTTGCGGTCAGGGAGTACTTATATGGGACTGGGGTAACTCACTTGAGGTCAGGGAGTACTTATATGCGACTAGGGTAACTCACTTGGGGTCAGGGTGTACTTCTATAGGAGCTAAAGTAACTCACTTGGGGTCAGGGAGTACTTATATGGGACTAGGGTAACTCTTTTAAAGCAGGGAGTACTTATTTGGGACTAGGGTAACTCACTTGGGTTCAGGGAGTAATTATATGGGACTAGGGTAACTCATTTAGGGCAGGGAGTACTTATTTTGGACTAGGGTATCTCACTTGGGTTCAGTGATTACTTATATGGGACTAGGGTAACTCACTTGGGGTCAGGGAGTACTTCTATAGGAGCTAAAGTAACTCACTTCGGGTCAGGGAGTACTTATATGGGACTAGGGTAACTCATTTAGGGCAGGGAGTACTTATAAAGGGGCTAGGGTAACTCAATTTGGGGTCAGGGAGTACTTATATAGGACTAGGGTACCATACTTGGGGTCAGGGAGTACTTATAAAGTGGCTAGGGCAACTCACTTGGGGTCAGGGAGTACTTATAAAAGGGCTAGGGTAACTCACTTGGGGTAGGGAGTACTTATATGGGACTAGGGTAACTCACTTGGGTTCAGGGAGTACTTATATGGGACTAGGGTAACTCACTTGGGGTCAGGGAGTACTTATATGCGACTAGGGTAACTCACTTAGGGTCACGGAGTACTTATATAGGACTAGAGTAACTCACTTGGGGTCAGGAAGTACTTCTATAGGAGCTAAAGTAACTCACATGGGGTCAGGGAGTACTTATATGGGACTAGGGTAACTCATTTAGGGCAGGGAGTACTTATTTGGGACTAGGGTAACTCACATGGCGTCAGGGAGTACTTATATGGGACTAGGGTAACTCACTTGGGGTCAGGGAGTACTTATATAGGACTTAGGTAACTCACTTGGGTTCAGGGAGTACATTTATGGGACTAGGGTAACTCGCTTTAGGTCAGGAAGTACTTATATGGTACTAGGGTAACTCACTTGGTGGTCAGGGAGTACTTATATGGAACCAGGGTAACCCACTTGGGGTCAGGGAGTACTTATAAAGGGACTACGGTAACTCTTTTAAAGCAGGGAGTACTTATTTGGGACTAGGGTAACTCACTTGGGTTCAGGGAGTAATTATATGGGACTAGGGTAACTCATTTAGGGCAGGGAGTACTTATTTTGGACTAGGGTAACTCACTTGGGTTCAGTGATTACTTATATGGGACTAGGGTAACTCACTTGGGGTCAGGGAGTACTTCTATAGGAGCTAAAGTAACTCACTTCGGGTCAGGGAGTACTTATATGGGACTAGGGTAACTCATTTAGGGCAGGGAGTACTTATAAAGGGGCTAGGGTAACTCAATTTGGGGTCAGGGAGTACTTATATAGGACTAGGGTACCATACTTGGGGTCAGGGAGTACTTATAAAGTGGCTAGGGCAACTCACTTGGGGTCAGGGAGTACTTATAAAAGGGCTAGGGTAACTCACTTGGGGTAGGGAGTACTTATATGGGACTAGGGTAACTCACTTGGGTTCAGGGAGTACTTATATGGGACTAGGGTAACTCACTTGGGGTCAGGGAGTACTTATATGCGACTAGGGTAACTCACTTAGGGTCACGGAGTACTTATATAGGACTAGGGTAACTCACTTGGGGTCAGGAAGTACTTCTATAGGAGCTAAAGTAACTCACTTGGGGTCAGGGAGTACTTATATGGGACTAGGGTAACTCATTTAGGGCAGGGAGTACTTATTTGGGACTAGGGTAACTCACATGGCGTCAGGGAGTACTTATATGGGACTAGGCTAACTCACTTGGGGTCAGGGAGTACTTATATAGGACTTGGGTAACTCACTTGGGTTCAGGGAGTACTTTTATGGGACTAGGGTAACTCGCTTTAGGTCAGGAAGTACTTATATGGTACTAGGGTAACTCACTTGGTGGTCAGGGAGTACTTATATGGAACCAGGGTAACCCACTTGGGGTCAGGGAGTACTTATAAAGGGACTACGGTAACTCATTTGGGAGACAGGTAGTACTTATATGGGCCTAGGGTACCTCACTTAGGGTCAGGGAGTACTTATATGGGACTAGGGTAACTCACTTGGGGTCAGGGTGTACTTCTATAGGAGGTAAAGTAACTCACTTGGGGTCAGGGAGTACTTATATGGGACTAGGGTAACTCATTTAGAGCAGGGAGTACTTATTTGGGACTAGGGTAACTCACTTGGGGTCAGGGAGTACTTATATGGGACTACGGTAACTCACTTGGGGTCAGGGAGTACTTATATAGGGGGTAGGGTAACTCATTTGGGGTCAGGCAGTACTTATATTGGACTAGGGTAACTCACTTGGGGTCAGGGAGTACTTATAAAAGGGCTAAGGTAACTCACTTGGGGTAGGGAGTACTTATATGGGACTAGGGTAACTCACTTGGGTTCAGGGAGTACTTATATGGTACTAGGGTAACTTACTTGGTGTCAGGGAGTACTTCTATAGGAGCTAAAGTAACTCACTTGGGGTCAGGGAGTACTTATAAAAGGGCTAAGGTAACTCACTTGAGTTAGGGAGTACTTATATGGGACTAGGGTAACTCACTTGGGGTCAGGAAGTACTTCTATAGGAGCTAAAGTAACTCACTTGGGGTCAGGGAGTACTTATATGGGACTAGGGTAACTCATTTAGGGCAGGGAGTACTTATTTGGGACTAGGGTAACTCACTTGGGGTCAGGGAGTACTTATATGGGGCTACGGTAACTCACTTGGGGTCAGGGAGTACTTATATAGGGGGTAGGGTAACTCATTTGGGGTCAGGCAGTACTTATATTGGACTAGGGTAACTCACTTGGGGTCAGGGAGTACTTATAAAAGGGCTAAGGTAACTCACTTGGGGTAGGGAGTACTTATATGGGACTAGGGTAACTCACTTGGGTTCAGGGAGTACTTATATGGTACTAGGGTAACTTACTTGGTGTCAGGGAGTACTTCTATAGGAGCTAAAGTAACTCACTTGGGGTCAGGGAGTACTTATAAAAGGGCTAAGGTAACTCACTTGGGGTAGGGAGTACTTATATGGTACTAGGGTAACTTACTTGGTGTCAGGGAGTACTTCTATAGGAGCTAAAGTAACTCACTTGGGGTCAGGGAGTACTTATATGGGACTAGGGTAACTCATTTAGGGCAGGGAGTAATTATATGGGACTAGGGTAACTCATTTAGAGCAGGGAGTACTTATTTGGGACTAGGGTAACTCACTTGGGGTCAGGGAGTACTTATATGGGGCTACGGTAACTCACTTGGGGTCAGGGAGTACTTATATAGGGGGTAGGGTAACTCATTTGGGGTCAGGCAGTACTTATATTGGACTAGGGTAACTCACTTGGGGTCAGGGAGTACTTATAAAAGGGCTAAGGTAACTCACTTGGGGTAGGGAGTACTTATATGGGACTAGGGTAACTCACTTGGGTTCAGGGAGTACTTATATGGTACTAGGGTAACTTACTTGGTGTCAGGGAGTACTTCTATAGGAGCTAAAGTAACTCACTTGGGGTCAGGGAGTACTTATAAAAGGGCTAAGGTAACTCACTTGGGGTAGGGAGTACTTATATGGTACTAGGGTAACTTACTTGGTGTCAGGGAGTACTTCTATAGGAGCTAAAGTAACTCACTTGGGGTCAGGGAGTACTTATATGGGACTAGGGTAACTCATTTAGGGCAGGGAGTAATTATATGGGACTAGGGTAACTCACTTGGGGTCAGGGAGTACTTATATGGGACTAGGGTAACTCACTTGGGGTCAGTTAGTACTTATATAGGGGGTAGGGTAACTCATTTGGGGTTAGGGAGTACTTATATGGGACTAGGGTAACTCACTTGGGGTCAGGGAGTACTTATAAAAGGGCTAGGGTAACTCACTTGGGGTAGGGAGTACTTATATGGGACTAGGGTAACTCGATTTAGGTCAGGGAGTACTTATATGGTACTAGGGTAACTCACTTGGTGGTCAGGGGGTACATATATGGAACCAGGGTATCCCACTTGGGGTCAGGGAGTACTTATAGAGGGGCTAGGGTAACTCAATTTGGGGTCAGGGAGTACTTATATAGGACTAGGGTACCATACTTGGGGTCAGGGAGTACTTATAAAGGGGCTAGGGCAACTCATTAGGGGTCAGGGAGTACTTATATGGGACTAGGGTAACTCACTTGGGGTCAGGGAGTACTTCTATGGGACTAGGGTAACTCATTTGCGGTCAGGGAGTACTTATATGGGACTGGGGTAACTCACTTGGGGTCAGGGAGTACTTATATGCGACTAGGGTAACTCACTTAGGGTCACGGAGTACTTATATAGTACTAGGGTAACTCACTTGGGGTCAGGGAGTATTTCTATAGTAGCTAAAGTAACTCACATGGGGTCAGGGAGTACTTATATGGGACTAGGGTAACTCACTTGGGTTCAGGGAGTAATTATATGGGACTAGGGTAACTCATTTAGGGCAGGGAGTACTTATTTTGGACTAGGGTAACTCACTTGGGTTCAGGGATTACTTATATGGAACTAGGGTAACTCACTTGGGGTCAGGGAGTACTTCTATAGGAGCTAAAGTAACTCACTTCGGGTCAGGGAGTACTTATATGGGACTAGGGTAACTCATTTAGGGCAGGGAGTACTTATAAAGGGGCTAGGGTAACTCAATTTGGGGTCAGGGAGTACTTATATAGGACTAGGGTACCATACTTGGGGTCAGGGAGTACTTATAAAGTGGCTAGGGCAACTCACTTGGGGTCAGGGAGTACTTATAAAAGGGCTAGGGTAACTCACTTGGGGTAGGGAGTACTTATATGGGACTAGGGTAACTCACTTGGGTTCAGGGAGTACTTATATGGGACTAGGGTAACTCACTTGGGGTCAGGGAGTACTTATATGCGACTAGGGTAACTCACTTAGGGTCACGGAGTACTTATATAGGACTAGGGTAACTCACTTGGGGTCAGGAAGTACTTCTATAGGAGCTAAAGTAACTCACTTGGGGTCAGGGAGTACTTATATGGGACTAGGGTAACTCACTTGGGGTCAGGGTGTACTTCTATAGGAGGTAAAGTAACTCACTTGGGGTCAGGGAGTACTTATATGGGACTAGGGTAACTCATTTAGAGCAGGGAGTACTTATTTGGGACTAGGGTAACTCACTTGGGGTCAGGGAGTACTTATATGGGACTACGGTAACTCACTTGGGGTCAGGGAGTACTTATAAAAGGGCTAAGGTAACTCACTTGGGGTAGGGAGTACTTATATGGGACTAGGGTAACTCACTTGGGTTCAGGGAGTACTTATATGGTACTAGGGTAACTTACTTGGTGTCAGGGAGTACTTCTATAGGAGCTAAAGTAACTCACTTGGGGTCAGGGAGTACTTATAAAAGGGCTAAGGTAACTCACTTGGGTTAGGGAGTACTTATATGGGACTAGGGTAACTCACTTGGGGTCAGGAAGTACTTCTATAGGAGCTAAAGTAACTCACTTGGGGTCAGGGAGTACTTATATGGGACTAGGGTAACTCATTTAGGGCAGGGAGTACTTATTTGGGACTAGGGTAACTCACATGGCGTCAGGGAGTACTTATATGGGACTAGGGTAACTCACTTGGGGTCAGGGAGTACTTATATAGGACTTGGGTAACTCACTTGGGTTCAGGGAGTACTTTTATGGGACTAGGGTAACTCGCTTTAGGTCAGGAAGTACTTATATGGTACTAAGGTAACTCACTTGGTGGTCAGGGAGTACTTATATGGAACCAGGGTAACCCACTTGGGGTCAGGGAGTACTTATAAAGGGGCTACGGTAACTCATTTGGGAGACAGGTAGTACTTATATGGGCCTAGGGTAACTCACTTAGGGTCAGGGAGTATTTATATGGGACTAGGGTAACTCACGTGGGGTCAGGGTGTACTTCTATAGGAGGTAAAGTAACTCATTGGGGTCAGGGAGTACTTATATGGGACTAGGGTAACTCATTTAGAGCAGGGAGTACTTATTTGGGACTAGGGTAACTCACTTGGGGTCAGGGAGTACTTATATGGGACTAGGGTAACTCACTTGGTGTCAGTTAGTACTTATATAGGGGGTAGGGTAACTCATTTGGGGTTAGGGAGTACTTATATGGGACTAGGGTAACTCACTTGGGGTCAGGGAGTACTTATAAAAGGGCTAGGGTAACTCACTTGGGGTAGAGAGTACTTATATGGGACTAGGGTAACTCGATTTAGGTCAGGGAGTACTTATATGGTACTAGGGTAACTCACTTGGTGGTCAGGGGGTACATATATGGAACCAGGGTATCCAACTTGGGGTCAGGGAGTACTTATAGAGGGGCTAGGGTAACTCAATTTGGGGTCAGGGAGTACTTATATAGGACTAGGGTACCATACTTGGGGTCAGGGAGTACTTATAAAGGGGCTAGGGCAACTCATTAGGGGTCAGGGAGTACTTATATGGGACTAGGGTAACTCACTTGGGGTCAGGGAGTACTTCTATGGGACTAGGGTAACTCATTTGCGGTCAGGGAGTACTTATATGGGACTGGGGTAACTCACTTGGGGTCAGGGAGTACTTATATGCGACTAGGGTAACTCACTTAGGGTCACGGAGTACTTATATAGTACTAGGGTAACTCACTTGGGGTCAGGGAGTATTTCTATAGTAGCTAAAGTAACTCACATGGGGTCAGGGAGTACTTATATGGGACTAGGGTAACTCATTTAGAGCAGGGAGTACTTATTTGGGACTAGGGTAACTCACTTGGGGTCAGGGAGTACTTATATGGGGCTACGGTAACTCACTTGGGGTCAGGGAGTACTTATATAGGGGGTAGGGTAACTCATTTGGGGTCAGGCAGTACTTATATTGGACTAGGGTAACTCACTTGGGGTCAGGGAGTACTTATAAAAGGGCTAAGGTAACTCACTTGGGGTAGGGAGTACTTATATGGGACTAGGGTAACTCACTTGGGTTCAGGGAGTACTTATATGGTACTAGGGTAACTTACTTGGTGTCAGGGAGTAGTTCTATAGGAGCTAAAGTAACTCACTTGGGGTCAGGGAGTACTTATAAAAGGGCTAAGGTAACTCACTTGGGGTAGGGAGTACTTATATGGGACTAGGGTAACTCACATGGGTTCAGGGAGTACTTATATGGTACTAGGGTAACTTACTTGGTGTCAGGGAGTACTTCTATAGGAGCTAAAGTAACTCACTTGGGGTCAGGGAGTACTTATATGGGACTAGGGTAACTCATTTAGGGCAGGGAGTAATTATATGGGACTAGGGTAACTCACTTGGGGTCAGGGAGTACTTATATGGGACTAGGGTAACTCACTTGGGGTCAGGTAGTACTTATATAGGGGGTAGGGTAACTCATTTGGGGTTAGGGAGTACTTATATGGGACTAGGGTAACTCACTTGGGGTCAGGGAGTACTAATAAAAGGGCTAGGGTAACTCACTTGGGGTAGGGAGTACTTATATGGGACTAGGGTAACTCGATTTAGGTCAGAGAGTACTTATATGGTACTAGGGTAACTCACTTGGTGGTCAGGGGGTACATATATGGAACCAGGGTATCCCACTTGGGGTCAGGGAGTACTTATAGAGGGGCTAGGGTAACTCAATTTGGGGTCAGGGAGTACTTATATAGGACTAGGGTACCATACTTGGGGTCAGGGAGTACTTATAAAGGGGCTAGGGCAACTCATTAGGGTTCAGGGAGTACTTATATGGGACTAGGGTAACTCACTTGGGGTCAGGGAGTACTTCTATGGGACTAGGGTAACTCATTTGCAGTCAGGGAGTACTTATATGGGACTGGGGTAACTCACTTGGGGTCAGGGAGTACTTATATGCGACTAGGGTAACTCACTTAGGGTCACGGAGTACTTATATAGTACTAGGGTAACTCACTTGGGGTCAGGGAGTATTTCTATAGTAGCTAAAGTAACTCACATGGAGTCAGGGAGTACTTATATGGGACTAGGGTAACTCACTTGGGGTCAGGTATTACTTATATAGGGGGTAGGGTAACTCATTTGGGGACAGGGAGTACTTATATGGGACTAGGGTAACTCACTTGGGGTCAGGGAGTACTTATAAAAGGGCTAGGGTAACTCACTTGGGGTAGGGAGTACTTATATGGGACTAGGGTAACTCACTTGGTTTCAGGGAGTACTTATATGGGACTAGGGTAACTCGCTTTAGGTCAGGGGGTACATATATGGAACCAGGGTAACCCACTTGGGGTCAGGGAGTACTTATAAATGGGCTAGGGTAACTCACTTGGGGTAGAGAGTACTTATATGGGAGTAGGGTAACTCACTTGGGTTCAGGGAGTACTTTTATGGGACTAGGGTAACTCACTTAGGGTCACGGAGTACTTATATGGGACTAGGGTAACACAGTTGGGGTCAGGGTGTACTTATATAGGGGCTAGGGTAACTCACTTGGGATCAGGGAGTACTTATATGGGACTAGGGTAACTCACTTGGGGTCAGGGAGTACTTATATAGGAGGGAAAGTAACTCACTTGGGGTCAGGGAGTACTTATATGGGACTAGGGTAACTCATTTGGGGTCAGGGAGTACTTATAAAGGGGCTAGGGTAACTCACTTGTGGTCAGGGAGTACTTATATAGGAGCTAAAGTGACTCACTTGGGTTCAGGGAGTAATTATATGGGACTAGGGTAACTCATTTGGGGTCAGGGAGTACTTAAATGGGACTAGGGTAACTCACTTGGGGTCAGGGTGTAATTATATGGGACTTGGGTAACTCACTTTGTTTCAGGGAGTACTTATATGGGACTAGGGTAACTAGCTTTAGGTCAGGAAGTACATATATAATACTAGGGTAACTCAATGGGTGGTCAGGGAGTGCTTATATGGAACCAGGGAAACCCACTTGTGGTTAGGGTGTACTTATAAAGGGGCTAGGGTAACTCATTTGGGGTCAGGGAGTACTTATATGGGACTAGGGTAACTCACTTGGGGTCAGGGTGTACTTCTATAGGAGCTAAAGTAACTCACTTGGGGTCAGGGAGTACTTATATGGGACTAGGGTAACTCATTTAAAGCAGGGAGTACTTATTTCAGACTAGGGTAACTCACTTGGGTTCAGGGAGTAATTATATGGGACTAGGGTAACTCATTTAGGGCAGGGAGTACTTATTTTGGACTAGGGTAACTCACTTGGGTTCAGGGATTACTTATATGGGACTAGGGTAACTCACTTGGGGTCAGGGAGTACTTCTATAGGAGCTAAAGTAACTCACTTCGGGTCAGGGAGTACTTATATGGGACTAGGGTAACTTATTTAGGGCAGGGAGTACTTATAAAGGGGCTAGGGTAACTCAATTTGGGGTCAGGGAGTACTTATATAGGACTAGGGTACCATACTTGGGGTCAGGGAGTACTTATAAAGTGGCTAGGGCAACTCACTTGGGGTCAGGGAGTACTTATAAAAGGGCTAGGGTAACTCACTTGGGGTAGGGAGTACTTATATGGGACTAGGGTAACTCACTTGGGTTCAGGGAGTACTTATATGGGACTAGGGTAACTCACTTGGGGTCAGGGAATACTTATATGCGACTAGGGTAACTCACTTAGGGTCACGGAGTACTTATATAGGACTAGGGTAACTCACTTGGGGTCAGGAAGTACTTCTATAGGAGCTAAAGTAACTCACTTGGGGTCAGGGAGTACTTATATGGGACTAGGGTAACTCATTTAGGGCAGGGAGTACTTATTTGGGACTAGGGTAACTCACATGGCGTCAGGGAGTACTTATATGGGACTAGGGTAACTCACTTGGGGTCAGGGAGTACTTATATAGGACTTGGGTAACTCACTTGGGTTCAGGGAGTACTTTTATGGGACTAGGGTAACTCGCTTTAGGTCAGGAAGTACTTATATGGTACTAGGGTAACTCACTTGGTGGTCAGGGAGTACTTATATGGAACCAGGGTAACCCACTTGGGGTCAGGGAGTACTTATAAAGGGGCTAGGGTACTCACGTGGGGTCAGGGAGTACTTATATGGGACTTGGGTAACTCACTTGAGGTCAGGGAGTACTTATATGGGACTAGGGTAACTCACTTGGGGTCAGGGAGTACTTATATAGGGGGTAGGGTAACTCATTTGGGGTCAGGGAGTACTTATATGAGACTAGAGTAACTCACTTGGGGTCAGGTTGTACTTATAAAAGGGCTAGGGTAACTCACTTGGGGTAGGGAGTACTTATATGGGACTAGGGTAACTCGATTTAGGTCAGGGAGTACTTATATGGTACTAGGGTAACTCACTTGGTGGTCAGGGGCTACATATATGGAACCAGGGTATCCCACTTGGGGTCAGGGAGTACTTATATGGGACTTGGGTAACTCACTTGAGGTCAGGGAGTACTTATATGGGACTAGGGTAACTCACTTGGGGTCAGGGAGTACTTATATAGGGGGTAGGGTAACTCATTTGGGGTCAGGGAGTACTTATATGAGACTAGGGTAACTCACTTGGGGTCAGGGAGTACTTATAAAAGGGCTAGGGTAACTCACTTGGGGTAGGGAGTACTTATATGGGACTAGGGTAACTCGATTTAGGTCAGGGAGTACTTATATGGTACTAGGGTAACTCACTTGGTGGTCAGGGGCTACATATATGGAACCAGGGTATCCCACTTGGGGTCAGGGAGTACTTATAGAGGGGCTAGGGTAACTCAATTTGGGGTCAGGGAGTACTTATATAGGAGTAGGGTACCATACTTGGGGTCAGGGAGTACTTATAAAGGGCCTAGGGCAACTCACTAGGGGTCAGGGAGTACTTATATGGGACTAGGATAACTCACTTGGGGTCAGGGAGTACTTCTATGGGACTAGGGTAACTCACTTAGGGTCACGGAGTACTTATATAGTACTAGGGTAACTCACTTGGGGTCAGGGAGTATTTCTATAGTAGCTAAAGTAACTCACATGGGGTCAGGGAGTACTTATATGGGACTAGGGTAACTCACTTGGGGTCAGGTATTACTTATATAGGGGGTAGGGTAACTCATTTGGGGTCAGGGAGTACTTATATGGGACTAGGGTAACTCACTTGGGGTCAGGGAGTACTTATAAAAGGGCTAGGGTAACTCACTTGGGGTAGGGAGTACTTATATGGGACTAGGGTAACTCACTTGGGTTCAGGGAGTACTTTTATGGGACTAGGGTAACTCGCTTTAGGTCAGGGAGTACTTATATGGTACTAGGGTAACTCACTTGGTCGTCAGGGAGTACTTATATGATACTAAAGTAACTCACTTGGGGTCAGGGAGTACTTATATGGGACTAGGGTAACTCATTTAGGGCAGGGAGTACTTATTTGGGACTAGGGTAACTCACATGGCGTCAGGGAGTACTTATATGGGACTAGGGTAACTCACTTGGGGTCAGGGAGTACTTATATAGGACTTGGGTAACTCACTTGGGTTCAGGGAGTACTTTTATGGGACTAGGGTAACTCGCTTTAGGTCAGGAAGTACTTATATGGTACTAAGGTAACTCACTTGGTGGTCAGGGAGTACTTATATGGAACCAGGGTAACCCACTTGGGGTCAGGGAGTACTTATAAAGGGGCTACGGTAACTCATTTGGGAGACAGGTAGTACTTATATGGGCCTAGGGTAACTCACTTAGGGTCAGGGAGTACTTATATGGGACTAGGGTAACTCACGTGGGGTCAGGGTGTACTTCTATAGGAGGTAAAGTAACTCACTTGGGGTCAGGGAGTACTTATATGGGACTAGGGTAACTCATTTAGAGCAGGGAGTACTTATTTGGGACTAGGGTAACTCACTTGGGGTCAGGGAGTACTTATATGGGGCTACGGTAACTCACTTGGGGTCAGGGAGTACTTATATAGGGGGTAGGGTAACTCACTTGGGGTAGGGAGTACTTATATGGGACTAGGGTAACTCACTTGGGTTCAGGGAGTACTTATATGGTACTAGGGTAACTTACTTGGTGTCAGGGAGTACTTCTATAGGAGCTAAAGTAACTCACTTGGGGTCAGGGAGTACTTATAAAAGGGCTAAGGTAACTCACTTGGGGTAGGGAGTACTTATATGGGACTAGGGTAACTCACATGGGTTCAGGGAGTACTTATATGGTACTAGGGTAACTTACTTGGTGTCAGGGAGTACTTCTATAGGAGCTAAAGTAACTCACTTGGGGTCTGGAGTACTTATATGGGACTAGGGTAACTCATTTAGGGCAGGGAGTAATTATATGGGACTAGGGTAACTCACTTGGGGTCAGGGAGTACTTATATAGGGGGTAGGGTAACTCATTTGGGGTCAGGCAGTACTTATATTGGACTAGGGTAACTCACTTGGGGTCAGGGAGTACTTATAAAAGGGCTAAGGTAACTCACTTGGGGTAGGGAGTACTTATATGGGACTAGGGTAACTCACTTGGGTTCAGGGAGTACTTATATGGTACTAGGGTAACTTACTTGATGTCAGGGAGTACTTCTATAGGAGCTAAAGTAACTCACTTGGGGTCAGGGAGTACTTATATGGGACTAGGGTAACTCATTTAGGGCAGGGAGTAATTATATGGGACTAGGGTAACTCACTTGGGGTCAGGGAGTACTTATATGGGACTAGGGTAACTCACTTGGGGTCAGGTAGTACTTATATAGGGGCTAGGGTAACTCAATTTGGGGTCAGGGAGTACTTATATAGGAGTAGGGTACCATACTTGGGGTCAGGGAGTACTTATAAAGGGCCTAGGGCAACTCACTAGGGGTCAGGGAGTACTTATATGGGACTAGGATAACTCACTTGGGGTCAGGGAGTACTTCTATGGGACTAGGGTAACTCACTTAGGGTCACGGAGTACTTATATAGTACTAGGGTAACTCACTTGGGGTCAGGGAGTATTTCTATAGTAGCTAAAGTAACTCACATGGGGTCAGGGAGTACTTATATGGGACTAGGGTAACTCACTTGGGGTCAGGTATTACTTATATAGGGGGTAGGGTAACTCATTTGGGGTCAGGGAGTACTTATATGGGACTAGGGTAACTCACTTGGGGTCAGGGAGTACTTATAAAAGGGCTAGGGTAACTCACTTGGGGTAGGGAGTACTTATATGGGACTAGGGTAACTCACTTGGGTTCAGGGAGTACTTTTATGGGACTAGGGTAACTCGCTTTAGGTCAGGGAGTACTTATATGGTACTAGGGTAACTCACTTGGTCGTCAGGGAGTACTTATATGATACTAAAGTAACTCACTTGGGGTCAGGGAGTACTTATATGGGACTAGGGTAACTCATTTAGGGCAGGGAGTACTTATATGGGACTAGGGTAACTCACTTGGGGTCAGGGAGTACTTCTATGGGACTAGGGTAACTCATTTGCGGTCAGGGAGTACTTATATGGGACTGGGGTAACTCACTTGGGGTCAGGGAGTACTTATATGCGACTAGGGTAACTCACTTAGGGTCACGGAGTACTTATATAGTACTAGGGTAACTCACTTGGGGTCAGGGCGTATTTCTATAGTAGCTAAAGTAACTCACATGGGGTCAGGGAGTACTTATATGGGACTAGGGTAACTCACTTGGGGTCAGGGAGTACTTATATAGGGGGTAGGGTAACTCATTTGGGGTCAGGGAGTACTTATATGAGACTAGGGTAACTCACTTGGGGTCAGGGAGTACTTATATAGGGGGTAGGGTAACTCATTTGGGGTCAGGCAGTACTTATATTGGACTAGGGTAACTCACTTGGGGTCAGGGAGTACTTATAAAAGGGCTAAGGTAACTCACTTGGGTTCAGGGAGTACTTATATGGGACAAGGGTAACTTGCTTTAGGTCAGTGATTAATTATATAATACTAGGGTAACTCACTTGGTGGTCAGGGAGTACTTATATGGAACCAGGTTAACCCATTTGGGGTCAGGGAGTACTTATATGGGACTAGGGTAACTCATTTAGAGCAGGGAGTACTTATTTGGTACTAGGGTAACTCACTTGGGGTCAGGGAGTACTTATATGGGACTAGGGTAACTCACTTGGGGTCAGGGAGTACTTATATAGGGGGTAGGGTAACTCATTTGGGGTCAGGCAGTACTTATATTGGACTAGGGTAACTCACTTGGGGTCAGGGAGTACTTATAAAAGGGCTAAGGTAACTCACTTGGGGTCAGGGAGTACTTATAAAAGGGCTAGGGTAACTCACTTGGGGTAGGGAGTACTTATATGGGACTAGGGTAACTCGATTTAGGTCAGGGAGTACTTATATGGTACTAGGGTAACTCACTTGGTGGTCAGGGGCTACATATATGGAACCAGGGTATCCCACTTGGGGTCAGGGAGTACTTATAGAGGGGCTAGGGTAACACAATTTGGGGTCAGGGAGTACTTATATAGGAGTAGGGTACCATACTTGGGGTCAGGGAGTACTTATAAAGGGGCTAGGGCAACTCACTAGGGGTCAGGGAGTACTTATATGGGACTAGGATAACTCACTTCGGGTCAGGGAGTACTTCTATGGGACTAGGGTAACTCATTTGCGGTCAGGGAGTACTTATATGGGACTGGGGTAACTCACTTGAGGTCAGGGAGTACTTATATGCGACTAGGGTAACTCATTTAGGGCAGGGAGTACTTATTTTGGACTAGGGTATCTCACTTGGGTTCAGTGATTACTTATATGGGACTAGGGTAACTCACTTGGGGTCAGGGAGTACTTCTATAGGAGCTAAAGTAACTCACTTCGGGTCAGGGAGTACTTATATGGGACTAGGGTAACTCATTTAGGGCAGGGAGTACTTATAAAGGGGCTAGGGTAACTCAATTTGGGGTCAGGGAGTACTTATATAGGACTAGGGTACCATACTTGGGGTCAGGGAGTACTTATAAAGTGGCTAGGGCAACTCACTTGGGGTCAGGGAGTACTTATAAAAGGGCTAGGGTAACTCACTTGGGGTAGGGAGTACTTATATGGGACTAGGGTAACTCACTTGGGTTCAGGGAGTACTTATATGGGACTAGGGTAACTCACTTGGGGTCAGGGAGTACTTATATGCGACTAGGGTAACTCACTTAGGGTCACGGAGTACTTATATAGGACTAGGGTAACTCACTTGGGGTCAGGAAGTACTTCTATAGGAGCTAAAGTAACTCACATGGGGTCAGGGAGTACTTATATGGGACTAGGGTAACTCATTTAGGGCAGGGAGTACTTATTTGGGACTAGGGTAACTCACATGGCGTCAGGGAGTACTTATATGGGACTAGGGTAACTCACTTGGGGTCAGGGAGTACTTATATAGGACTTGGGTAACTCACTTGGGTTCAGGGAGTACATTTATGGGACTAGGGTAACTCGCTTTAGGTCAGGAAGTACTTATATGGTACTAGGGTAACTCACTTGGTGGTCAGGGAGTACTTATATGGAACCAGGGTAACCCACTTGGGGTCAGGGAGTACTTATAAAGGGACTACGGTAACTCTTTTAAAGCAGGGAGTACTTATTTGGGACTAGGGTAACTCACTTGGGTTCAGGGAGTAATTATATGGGACTAGGGTAACTCATTTAGGGCAGGGAGTACTTATTTTGGACTAGGGTAACTCACTTGGGTTCAGTGATTACTTATATGGGACTAGGGTAACTCACTTGGGGTCAGGGAGTACTTCTATAGGAGCTAAAGTAACTCACTTCGGGTCAGGGAGTACTTATATGGGACTAGGGTAACTCATTTAGGGCAGGGAGTACTTATAAAGGGGCTAGGGTAACTCAATTTGGGGTCAGGGAGTACTTATATAGGACTAGGGTACCATACTTGGGGTCAGGGAGTACTTATAAAGTGGCTAGGGCAACTCACTTGGGGTCAGGGAGTACTTATAAAAGGGCTAGGGTAACTCACTTGGGGTAGGGAGTACTTATATGGGACTAGGGTAACTCACTTGGGTTCAGGGAGTACTTATATGGGACTAGGGTAACTCACTTGGGGTCAGGGAGTACTTATATGCGACTAGGGTAACTCACTTAGGGTCACGGAGTACTTATATAGGACTAGGGTAACTCACTTGGGGTCAGGAAGTACTTCTATAGGAGCTAAAGTAACTCACTTGGGGTCAGGGAGTACTTATATGGGACTAGGGTAACTCATTTAGGGCAGGGAGTACTTATTTGGGACTAGGGTAACTCACATGGCGTCAGGGAGTACTTATATGGGACTAGGCTAACTCACTTGGGGTCAGGGAGTACTTATATAGGACTTGGGTAACTCACTTGGGTTCAGGGAGTACTTTTATGGGACTAGGGTAACTCGCTTTAGGTCAGGAAGTACTTATATGGTACTAGGGTAACTCACTTGGTGGTCAGGGAGTACTTATATGGAACCAGGGTAACCCACTTGGGGTCAGGGAGTACTTATAAAGGGACTACGGTAACTCATTTGGGAGACAGGTAGTACTTATATGGGCCTAGGGTACCTCACTTAGGGTCAGGGAGTACTTATATGGGACTAGGGTAACTCACTTGGGGTCAGGGTGTACTTCTATAGGAGGTAAAGTAACTCACTTGGGGTCAGGGAGTACTTATATGGGACTAGGGTAACTCATTTAGAGCAGGGAGTACTTATTTGGGACTAGGGTAACTCACTTGGGGTCAGGGAGTACTTATATGGGACTACGGTAACTCACTTGGGGTCAGGGAGTACTTATATAGGGGGTAGGGTAACTCATTTGGGGTCAGGCAGTACTTATATTGGACTAGGGTAACTCACTTGGGGTCAGGGAGTACTTATAAAAGGGCTAAGGTAACTCACTTGGGGTAGGGAGTACTTATATGGGACTAGGGTAACTCACTTGGGTTCAGGGAGTACTTATATGGTACTAGGGTAACTTACTTGGTGTCAGGGAGTACTTCTATAGGAGCTAAAGTAACTCACTTGGGGTCAGGGAGTACTTATAAAAGGGCTAAGGTAACTCACTTGAGTTAGGGAGTACTTATATGGGACTAGGGTAACTCACTTGGGGTCAGGAAGTACTTCTATAGGAGCTAAAGTAACTCACTTGGGGTCAGGGAGTACTTATATGGGACTAGGGTAACTCATTTAGGGCAGGGAGTACTTATTTGGGACTAGGGTAACTCACTTGGGGTCAGGGAGTACTTATATGGGGCTACGGTAACTCACTTGGGGTCAGGGAGTACTTATATAGGGGGTAGGGTAACTCATTTGGGGTCAGGCAGTACTTATATTGGACTAGGGTAACTCACTTGGGGTCAGGGAGTACTTATAAAAGGGCTAAGGTAACTCACTTGGGGTAGGGAGTACTTATATGGGACTAGGGTAACTCACTTGGGTTCAGGGAGTACTTATATGGTACTAGGGTAACTTACTTGGTGTCAGGGAGTACTTCTATAGGAGCTAAAGTAACTCACTTGGGGTCAGGGAGTACTTATAAAAGGGCTAAGGTAACTCACTTGGGGTAGGGAGTACTTATATGGTACTAGGGTAACTTACTTGGTGTCAGGGAGTACTTCTATAGGAGCTAAAGTAACTCACTTGGGGTCAGGGAGTACTTATATGGGACTAGGGTAACTCATTTAGGGCAGGGAGTAATTATATGGGACTAGGGTAACTCATTTAGAGCAGGGAGTACTTATTTGGGACTAGGGTAACTCACTTGGGGTCAGGGAGTACTTATATGGGGCTACGGTAACTCACTTGGGGTCAGGGAGTACTTATATAGGGGGTAGGGTAACTCATTTGGGGTCAGGCAGTACTTATATTGGACTAGGGTAACTCACTTGGGGTCAGGGAGTACTTATAAAAGGGCTAAGGTAACTCACTTGGGGTAGGGAGTACTTATATGGGACTAGGGTAACTCACTTGGGTTCAGGGAGTACTTATATGGTACTAGGGTAACTTACTTGGTGTCAGGGAGTACTTCTATAGGAGCTAAAGTAACTCACTTGGGGTCAGGGAGTACTTATAAAAGGGCTAAGGTAACTCACTTGGGGTAGGGAGTACTTATATGGTACTAGGGTAACTTACTTGGTGTCAGGGAGTACTTCTATAGGAGCTAAAGTAACTCACTTGGGGTCAGGGAGTACTTATATGGGACTAGGGTAACTCATTTAGGGCAGGGAGTAATTATATGGGACTAGGGTAACTCACTTGGGGTCAGGGAGTACTTATATGGGACTAGGGTAACTCACTTGGGGTCAGTTAGTACTTATATAGGGGGTAGGGTAACTCATTTGGGGTTAGGGAGTACTTATATGGGACTAGGGTAACTCACTTGGGGTCAGGGAGTACTTATAAAAGGGCTAGGGTAACTCACTTGGGGTAGGGAGTACTTATATGGGACTAGGGTAACTCGATTTAGGTCAGGGAGTACTTATATGGTACTAGGGTAACTCACTTGGTGGTCAGGGGGTACATATATGGAACCAGGGTATCCCACTTGGGGTCAGGGAGTACTTATAGAGGGGCTAGGGTAACTCAATTTGGGGTCAGGGAGTACTTATATAGGACTAGGGTACCATACTTGGGGTCAGGGAGTACTTATAAAGGGGCTAGGGCAACTCATTAGGGGTCAGGGAGTACTTATATGGGACTAGGGTAACTCACTTGGGGTCAGGGAGTACTTCTATGGGACTAGGGTAACTCATTTGCGGTCAGGGAGTACTTATATGGGACTGGGGTAACTCACTTGGGGTCAGGGAGTACTTATATGCGACTAGGGTAACTCACTTAGGGTCACGGAGTACTTATATAGTACTAGGGTAACTCACTTGGGGTCAGGGAGTATTTCTATAGTAGCTAAAGTAACTCACATGGGGTCAGGGAGTACTTATATGGGACTAGGGTAACTCACTTGGGTTCAGGGAGTAATTATATGGGACTAGGGTAACTCATTTAGGGCAGGGAGTACTTATTTTGGACTAGGGTAACTCACTTGGGTTCAGGGATTACTTATATGGGACTAGGGTAACTCACTTGGGGTCAGGGAGTACTTCTATAGGAGCTAAAGTAACTCACTTCGGGTCAGGGAGTACTTATATGGGACTAGGGTAACTCATTTAGGGCAGGGAGTACTTATAAAGGGGCTAGGGTAACTCAATTTGGGGTCAGGGAGTACTTATATAGGACTAGGGTACCATACTTGGGGTCAGGGAGTACTTATAAAGTGGCTAGGGCAACTCACTTGGGGTCAGGGAGTACTTATAAAAGGGCTAGGGTAACTCACTTGGGGTAGGGAGTACTTATATGGGACTAGGGTAACTCACTTGGGTTCAGGGAGTACTTATATGGGACTAGGGTAACTCACTTGGGGTCAGGGAGTACTTATATGCGACTAGGGTAACTCACTTAGGGTCACGGAGTACTTATATAGGACTAGGGTAACTCACTTGGGGTCAGGAAGTACTTCTATAGGAGCTAAAGTAACTCACTTGGGGTCAGGGAGTACTTATATGGGACTAGGGTAACTCATTTAGGGCAGGGAGTACTTATTTGGGACTAGGGTAACTCACATGGCGTCAGGGAGTACTTATATGGGACTAGGGTAACTCACTTGGGGTCAGGGAGTACTTATATAGGACTTGGGTAACTCACTTGGGTTCAGGGAGTACTTTTATGGGACTAGGGTAACTCGCTTTAGGTCAGGAAGTACTTATATGGTACTAGGGTAACTCACTTGGTGGTCAGGGAGTACTTATATGGAACCAGGGTAACCCACTTGGGGTCAGGGAGTACTTATAAAGGGGCTACGGTAACTCATTTGGGAGACAGGTAGTACTTATATGGGCCTAGGGTACCTCACTTAGGGTCAGGGAGTACTTATATGGGACTAGGGTAACTCACTTGGGGTCAGGGTGTACTTCTATAGGAGGTAAAGTAACTCACTTGGGGTCAGGGAGTACTTATATGGGACTACGGTAACTCACTTGGGGTCAGGGAGTACTTATAAAAGGGCTAAGGTAACTCACTTGGGGTAGGGAGTACTTATTTGGGACTAGGGTAACTCACTTGGGTTCAGGGAGTACTTATATGGTACTAGGGTAACTTACTTGGTGTCAGGGAGTACTTCTATAGGAGCTAAAGTAACTCACTTGGGGTCAGGGAGTACTTATAAAAGGGCTAAGGTAACTCACTTGGGTTAGGGAGTACTTATATGGGACTAGGGTAACTCACTTGGGGTCAGGAAGTACTTCTATAGGAGCTAAAGTAACTCACTTGGGGTCAGGGAGTACTTATATGGGACTAGGGTAACTCATTTAGGGCAGGGAGTACTTATTTGGGACTAGGGTAACTCACATGGCGTCAGGGAGTACTTATATGGGACTAGGGTAACTCACTTGGGGTCAGGGAGTACTTATATAGGACTTGGGTAACTCACTTGGGTTCAGGGAGTACTTTTATGGGACTAGGGTAACTCGCTTTAGGTCAGGAAGTACTTATATGGTACTAAGGTAACTCACTTGGTGGTCAGGGAGTACTTATATGGAACCAGGGTAACCCACTTGGGGTCAGGGAGTACTTATAAAGGGGCTACGGTAACTCATTTGGGAGACAGGTAGTACTTATATGGGCCTAGGGTAACTCACTTAGGGTCAGGGAGTATTTATATGGGACTAGGGTAACTCACGTGGGGTCAGGGTGTACTTCTATAGGAGGTAAAGTAACTCATTGGGGTCAGGGAGTACTTATATGGGACTAGGGTAACTCATTTAGAGCAGGGAGTACTTATTTGGGACTAGGGTAACTCACTTGGGGTCAGGGAGTACTTATATGGGACTAGGGTAACTCACTTGGTGTCAGTTAGTACTTATATAGGGGGTAGGGTAACTCATTTGGGGTTAGGGAGTACTTATATGGGACTAGGGTAACTCACTTGGGGTCAGGGAGTACTTATAAAAGGGCTAGGGTAACTCACTTGGGGTAGAGAGTACTTATATGGGACTAGGGTAACTCGATTTAGGTCAGGGAGTACTTATATGGTACTAGGGTAACTCACTTGGTGGTCAGGGGGTACATATATGGAACCAGGGTATCCCACTTGGGGTCAGGGAGTACTTATAGAGGGGCTAGGGTAACTCAATTTGGGGTCAGGGAGTACTTATATAGGACTAGGGTACCATACTTGGGGTCAGGGAGTACTTATAAAGGGGCTAGGGCAACTCATTAGGGGTCAGGGAGTACTTATATGGGACTAGGGTAACTCACTTGGGGTCAGGGAGTACTTCTATGGGACTAGGGTAACTCATTTGCGGTCAGGGAGTACTTATATGGGACTGGGGTAACTCACTTGGGGTCAGGGAGTACTTATATGCGACTAGGGTAACTCACTTAGGGTCACGGAGTACTTATATAGTACTAGGGTAACTCACTTGGGGTCAGGGAGTATTTCTATAGTAGCTAAAGTAACTCACATGGGGTCAGGGAGTACTTATATGGGACTAGGGTAACTCATTTAGAGCAGGGAGTACTTATTTGGGACTAGGGTAACTCACTTGGGGTCAGGGAGTACTTATATGGGGCTACGGTAACTCACTTGGGGTCAGGGAGTACTTATATAGGGGGTAGGGTAACTCATTTGGGGTCAGGCAGTACTTATATTGGACTAGGGTAACTCACTTGGGGTCAGGGAGTACTTATAAAAGGGCTAAGGTAACTCACTTGGGGTAGGGAGTACTTATATGGGACTAGGGTAACTCACTTGGGTTCAGGGAGTACTTATATGGTACTAGGGTAACTTACTTGGTGTCAGGGAGTAGTTCTATAGGAGCTAAAGTAACTCACTTGGGGTCAGGGAGTACTTATATGGGACTAGGGTAACTCATTTAGGGCAGGGAGTAATTATATGGGACTAGGGTAACTCACTTGGGGTCAGGGAGTACTTATATGGGACTAGGGTAACTCACTTGGGGTCAGGTAGTACTTATATAGGGGGTAGGGTAACTCATTTGGGGTTAGGGAGTACTTATATGGGACTAGGGTAACTCACTTGGGGTCAGGGAGTACTAATAAAAGGGCTAGGGTAACTCACTTGGGGTAGGGAGTACTTATATGGGACTAGGGTAACTCGATTTAGGTCAGAGAGTACTTATATGGTACTAGGGTAACTCACTTGGTGGTCAGGGGGTACATATATGGAACCAGGGTATCCCACTTGGGGTCAGGGAGTACTTATAGAGGGGCTAGGGTAACTCAATTTGGGGTCAGGGAGTACTTATATAGGACTAGGGTACCATACTTGGGGTCAGGGAGTACTTATAAAGGGGCTAGGGCAACTCATTAGGGTTCAGGGAGTACTTATATGGGACTAGGGTAACTCACTTGGGGTCAGGGAGTACTTCTATGGGACTAGGGTAACTCATTTGCAGTCAGGGAGTACTTATATGGGACTGGGGTAACTCACTTGGGGTCAGGGAGTACTTATATGCGACTAGGGTAACTCACTTAGGGTCACGGAGTACTTATATAGTACTAGGGTAACTCACTTGGGGTCAGGGAGTATTTCTATAGTAGCTAAAGTAACTCACATGGAGTCAGGGAGTACTTATATGGGACTAGGGTAACTCACTTGGGGTCAGGTATTACTTATATAGGGGGTAGGGTAACTCATTTGGGGTCAGGGAGTACTTATATGGGACTAGGGTAACTCACTTGGGGTCAGGGAGTACTTATAAAAGGGCTAGGGTAACTCACTTGGGGTAGGGAGTACTTATATGGGACTAGGGTAACTCACTTGGTTTCAGGGAGTACTTATATGGGACTAGGGTAACTCGCTTTAGGTCAGGGGGTACATATATGGAACCAGGGTAACCCACTTGGGGTCAGGGAGTACTTATAAATGGGCTAGGGTAACTCACTTGGGGTAGAGAGTACTTATATGGGAGTAGGGTAACTCACTTGGGTTCAGGGAGTACTTTTATGGGACTAGGGTAACTCACTTAGGGTCACGGAGTACTTATATGGGACTAGGGTAACACAGTTGGGGTCAGGGTGTACTTATATAGGGGCTAGGGTAACTCACTTGGGATCAGGGAGTACTTATATGGGACTAGGGTAACTCACTTGGGGTCAGGGAGTACTTATATAGGAGGGAAAGTAACTCACTTGGGGTCAGGGAGTACTTATATGGGACTAGGGTAACTCATTTGGGGTCAGGGAGTACTTATAAAGGGGCTAGGGTAACTCACTTGTGGTCAGGGAGTACTTATATAGGAGCTAAAGTGACTCACTTGGGTTCAGGGAGTAATTATATGGGACTAGGGTAACTCATTTGGGGTCAGGGAGTACTTAAATGGGACTAGGGTAACTCACTTGGGGTCAGGGTGTAATTATATGGGACTTGGGTAACTCACTTTGTTTCAGGGAGTACTTATATGGGACTAGGGTAACTAGCTTTAGGTCAGGAAGTACATATATAATACTAGGGTAACTCAATGGGTGGTCAGGGAGTGCTTATATGGAACCAGGGAAACCCACTTGTGGTTAGGGTGTACTTATAAAGGGGCTAGGGTAACTCATTTGGGGTCAGGGAGTACTTATATGGGACTTGGGTAACTCACTTGGGTTCAGGGAGTACTTTTATGGGACTAGGGTAACTCGCTTTAGGTCAGGAAGTACTTATATGGTACTAGGGTAACTCACTTGGTGGTCAGGGAGTACTTATATGGAACCAGGGTAACCCACTTGGGGTCAGGGAGTACTTATAAAGGGACTACGGTAACTCATTTGGGAGACAGGTAGTACTTATATGGGCCTAGGGTACCTCACTTAGGGTCAGGGAGTACTTATATGGGACTAGGGTAACTCACTTGGGGTCAGGGTGTACTTCTATAGGAGGTAAAGTAACTCACTTGGGGTCAGGGAGTACTTATATGGGACTAGGGTAACTCATTTAGAGCAGGGAGTACTTATTTGGGACTAGGGTAACTCACTTGGGGTCAGGGAGTACTTATATGGGACTAGGGTAACTCATTTAGGGCAGGGAGTACTTATTTGGGACTAGGGTAACTCACATGGCGTCAGGGAGTACTTATATGGGACTAGGCTAACTCACTTGGGGTCAGGGAGTACTTATATAGGACTTGGGTAACTCACTTGGGTTCAGGGAGTACTTTTATGGGACTAGGGTAACTCGCTTTAGGTCAGGAAGTACTTATATGGTACTAGGGTAACTCACTTGGTGGTCAGGGAGTACTTATATGGAACCAGGGTAACCCACTTGGGGTCAGGGAGTACTTATAAAGGGACTACGGTAACTCATTTGGGAGACAGGTAGTACTTATATGGGCCTAGGGTACCTCACTTAGGGTCAGGGAGTACTTATATGGGACTAGGGTAACTCACTTGGGGTCAGGGTGTACTTCTATAGGAGGTAAAGTAACTCACTTGGGGTCAGGGAGTACTTATATGGGACTAGGGTAACTCATTTAGAGCAGGGAGTACTTATTTGGGACTAGGGTAACTCACTTGGGGTCAGGGAGTACTTATATGGGACTACGGTAACTCACTTGGGGTCAGGGAGTACTTATATAGGGGGTAGGGTAACTCATTTGGGGTCAGGCAGTACTTATATTGGACTAGGGTAACTCACTTGGGGTCAGGGAGTACTTATAAAAGGGCTAAGGTAACTCACTTGGGGTAGGGAGTACTTATATGGGACTAGGGTAACTCACTTGGGTTCAGGGAGTACTTATATGGTACTAGGGTAACTTACTTGGTGTCAGGGAGTACTTCTATAGGAGCTAAAGTAACTCACTTGGGGTCAGGGAGTACTTATAAAAGGGCTAAGGTAACTCACTTGAGTTAGGGAGTACTTATATGGGACTAGGGTAACTCACTTGGGGTCAGGAAGTACTTCTATAGGAGCTAAAGTAACTCACTTGGGGTCAGGGAGTACTTATATGGGACTAGGGTAACTCATTTAGGGCAGGGAGTACTTATTTGGGACTAGGGTAACTCACTTGGGGTCAGGGAGTACTTATATGGGGCTACGGTAACTCACTTGGGGTCAGGGAGTACTTATATAGGGGGTAGGGTAACTCATTTGGGGTCAGGCAGTACTTATATTGGACTAGGGTAACTCACTTGGGGTCAGGGAGTACTTATAAAAGGGCTAAGGTAACTCACTTGGGGTAGGGAGTACTTATATGGGACTAGGGTAACTCACTTGGGTTCAGGGAGTACTTATATGGTACTAGGGTAACTTACTTGGTGTCAGGGAGTACTTCTATAGGAGCTAAAGTAACTCACTTGGGGTCAGGGAGTACTTATAAAAGGGCTAAGGTAACTCACTTGGGGTAGGGAGTACTTATATGGTACTAGGGTAACTTACTTGGTGTCAGGGAGTACTTCTATAGGAGCTAAAGTAACTCACTTGGGGTCAGGGAGTACTTATATGGGACTAGGGTAACTCATTTAGGGCAGGGAGTAATTATATGGGACTAGGGTAACTCATTTAGAGCAGGGAGTACTTATTTGGGACTAGGGTAACTCACTTGGGGTCAGGGAGTACTTATATGGGGCTACGGTAACTCACTTGGGGTCAGGGAGTACTTATATAGGGGGTAGGGTAACTCATTTGGGGTCAGGCAGTACTTATATTGGACTAGGGTAACTCACTTGGGGTCAGGGAGTACTTATAAAAGGGCTAAGGTAACTCACTTGGGGTAGGGAGTACTTATATGGGACTAGGGTAACTCACTTGGGTTCAGGGAGTACTTATATGGTACTAGGGTAACTTACTTGGTGTCAGGGAGTACTTCTATAGGAGCTAAAGTAACTCACTTGGGGTCAGGGAGTACTTATAAAAGGGCTAAGGTAACTCACTTGGGGTAGGGAGTACTTATATGGTACTAGGGTAACTTACTTGGTGTCAGGGAGTACTTCTATAGGAGCTAAAGTAACTCACTTGGGGTCAGGGAGTACTTATATGGGACTAGGGTAACTCATTTAGGGCAGGGAGTAATTATATGGGACTAGGGTAACTCACTTGGGGTCAGGGAGTACTTATATGGGACTAGGGTAACTCACTTGGGGTCAGTTAGTACTTATATAGGGGGTAGGGTAACTCATTTGGGGTTAGGGAGTACTTATATGGGACTAGGGTAACTCACTTGGGGTCAGGGAGTACTTATAAAAGGGCTAGGGTAACTCACTTGGGGTAGGGAGTACTTATATGGGACTAGGGTAACTCGATTTAGGTCAGGGAGTACTTATATGGTACTAGGGTAACTCACTTGGTGGTCAGGGGGTACATATATGGAACCAGGGTATCCCACTTGGGGTCAGGGAGTACTTATAGAGGGGCTAGGGTAACTCAATTTGGGGTCAGGGAGTACTTATATAGGACTAGGGTACCATACTTGGGGTCAGGGAGTACTTATAAAGGGGCGAGGGCAACTCATTAGGGGTCAGGGAGTACTTATATGGGACTAGGGTAACTCACTTGGGGTCAGGGAGTACTTCTATGGGACTAGGGTAACTCATTTGCGGTCAGGGAGTACTTATATGGGACTGGGGTAACTCACTTGGGGTCAGGGAGTACTTATATGCGACTAGGGTAACTCACTTAGGGTCACGGAGTACTTATATAGTACTAGGGTAACTCACTTGGGGTCAGGGAGTATTTCTATAGTAGCTAAAGTAACTCACATGGGGTCAGGGAGTACTTATATGGGACTAGGGTAACTCACTTGGGTTCAGGGAGTAATTATATGGGACTAGGGTAACTCATTTAGGGCAGGGAGTACTTATTTTGGACTAGGGTAACTCACTTGGGTTCAGGGATTACTTATATGGGACTAGGGTAACTCACTTGGGGTCAGGGAGTACTTCTATAGGAGCTAAAGTAACTCACTTCGGGTCAGGGAGTACTTATATGGGACTAGGGTAACTCATTTAGGGCAGGGAGTACTTATAAAGGGGCTAGGGTAACTCAATTTGGGGTCAGGGAGTACTTATATAGGACTAGGGTACCATACTTGGGGTCAGGGAGTACTTATAAAGTGGCTAGGGCAACTCACTTGGGGTCAGGGAGTACTTATAAAAGGGCTAGGGTAACTCACTTGGGGTAGGGAGTACTTATATGGGACTAGGGTAACTCACTTGGGTTCAGGGAGTACTTATATGGGACTAGGGTAACTCACTTGGGGTCAGGGAGTACTTATATGCGACTAGGGTAACTCACTTAGGGTCACGGAGTACTTATATAGGACTAGGGTAACTCACTTGGGGTCAGGAAGTACTTCTATAGGAGCTAAAGTAACTCACTTGGGGTCAGGGAGTACTTATATGGGACTAGGGTAACTCATTTAGGGCAGGGAGTACTTATTTGGGACTACGGTAACTCACATGGCGTCAGGGAGTACTTATATGGGACTAGGGTAACTCACTTGGGGTCAGGGAGTACTTATATAGGACTTGGGTAACTCACTTGGGTTCAGGGAGTACTTTTATGGGACTAGGGTAACTCGCTTTAGGTCAGGAAGTACTTATATGGTACTAGGGTAACTCACTTGGTGGTCAGGGAGTACTTATATGGAACCAGGGTAACCCACTTGGGGTCAGGGAGTACTTATAAAGGGGCTACGGTAACTCATTTGGGAGACAGGTAGTACTTATATGGGCCTAGGGTACCTCACTTAGGGTCAGGGAGTACTTATATGGGACTAGGGTAACTCACTTGGGGTCAGGGTGTACTTCTATAGGAGGTAAAGTAACTCACTTGGGGTCAGGGAGTACTTATATGGGACTACGGTAACTCACTTGGGGTCAGGGAGTACTTATAAAAGGGCTAAGGTAACTCACTTGGGGTAGGGAGTACTTATATGGGACTAGGGTAACTCACTTGGGTTCAGGGAGTACTTATATGGTACTAGGGTAACTTACTTGGTGTCAGGGAGTACTTCTATAGGAGCTAAAGTAACTCACTTGGGGTCAGGGAGTACTTATAAAAGGGCTAAGGTAACTCACTTGGGTTAGGGAGTACTTATATGGGACTAGGGTAACTCACTTGGGGTCAGGAAGTACTTCTATAGGAGCTAAAGTAACTCACTTGGGGTCAGGGAGTACTTATATGGGACTAGGGTAACTCATTTAGGGCAGGGAGTACTTATTTGGGACTAGGGTAACTCACATGGCGTCAGGGAGTACTTATATGGGACTAGGGTAACTCACTTGGGGTCAGGGAGTACTTATATAGGACTTGGGTAACTCACTTGGGTTCAGGGAGTACTTTTATGGGACTAGGGTAACTCGCTTTAGGTCAGGAAGTACTTATATGGTACTAAGGTAACTCACTTGGTGGTCAGGGAGTACTTATATGGAACCAGGGTAACCCACTTGGGGTCAGGGAGTACTTATAAAGGGGCTACGGTAACTCATTTGGGAGACAGGTAGTACTTATATGGGCCTAGGGTAACTCACTTAGGGTCAGGGAGTATTTATATGGGACTAGGGTAACTCACGTGGGGTCAGGGTGTACTTCTATAGGAGGTAAAGTAACTCATTGGGGTCAGGGAGTACTTATATGGGACTAGGGTAACTCATTTAGAGCAGGGAGTACTTATTTGGGACTAGGGTAACTCACTTGGGGTCAGGGAGTACTTATATGGGACTAGGGTAACTCACTTGGTGTCAGTTAGTACTTATATAGGGGGTAGGGTAACTCATTTGGGGTTAGGGAGTACTTATATGGGACTAGGGTAACTCACTTGGGGTCAGGGAGTACTTATAAAAGGGCTAGGGTAACTCACTTGGGGTAGAGAGTACTTATATGGGACTAGGGTAACTCGATTTAGGTCAGGGAGTACTTATATGGTACTAGGGTAACTCACTTGGTGGTCAGGGGGTACATATATGGAACCAGGGTATCCCACTTGGGGTCAGGGAGTACTTATAGAGGGGCTAGGGTAACTCAATTTGGGGTCAGGGAGTACTTATATAGGACTAGGGTACCATACTTGGGGTCAGGGAGTACTTATAAAGGGGCTAGGGCAACTCATTAGGGGTCAGGGAGTACTTATATGGGACTAGGGTAACTCACTTGGGGTCAGGGAGTACTTCTATGGGACTAGGGTAACTCATTTGCGGTCAGGGAGTACTTATATGGGACTGGGGTAACTCACTTGGGGTCAGGGAGTACTTATATGCGACTAGGGTAACTCACTTAGGGTCACGGAGTACTTATATAGTACTAGGGTAACTCACTTGGGGTCAGGGAGTATTTCTATAGTAGCTAAAGTAACTCACATGGGGTCAGGGAGTACTTATATGGGACTAGGGTAACTCATTTAGAGCAGGGAGTACTTATTTGGGACTAGGGTAACTCACTTGGGGTCAGGGAGTACTTATATGGGGCTACGGTAACTCACTTGGGGTCAGGGAGTACTTATATAGGGGGTAGGGTAACTCATTTGGGGTCAGGCAGTACTTATATTGGACTAGGGTAACTCACTTGGGGTCAGGGAGTACTTATAAAAGGGCTAAGGTAACTCACTTGGGGTAGGGAGTACTTATATGGGACTAGGGTAACTCACTTGGGTTCAGGGAGTACTTATATGGTACTAGGGTAACTCACTTAGGGTCACGGAGTACTTATATAGTACTAGGGTAACTCACTTGGGGTCAGGGAGTATTTCTATAGGAGCTAAAGTAACTCACTTGGGGTCAGGGAGTACTTATATGGGACTAGGGTAACTCATTTAGGGCAGGGAGTAATTATATGGGACTAGGGTAACTCACTTGGGGTCAGGGAGTACTTATATGGGACTAGGGTAACTCACTTGGGGTCAGGTAGTACTTATATAGGGGGTAGGGTAACTCATTTGGGGTTAGGGAGTACTTATATGGGACTAGGGTAACTCACTTGGGGTCAGGGAGTACCAATAAAAGGGCTAGGGTAACTCACTTGGGGTAGGGAGTACTTATATGGGACTAGGGTAACTCGATTTAGGTCAGAGAGTACTTATATGGTACTAGGGTAACTCACTTGGTGGTCAGGGGGTACATATATGGAACCAGGGTATCCCACTTGGGGTCAGGGAGTACTTATAGAGGGGCTAGGGTAACTCAATTTGGGGTCAGGGAGTACTTATATAGGACTAGGGTACCATACTTGGGGTCAGGGAGTACTTATAAAGGGGCTAGGGCAACTCATTAGGGTTCAGGGAGTACTTATATGGGACTAGGGTAACTCACTTGGGGTCAGGGAGTACTTCTATGGGACTAGGGTAACTCATTTGCAGTCAGGGAGTACTTATATGGGACTGGGGTAACTCACTTGGGGTCAGGGAGTACTTATATGCGACTAGGGTAACTCACTTAGGGTCACGGAGTACTTATATAGTACTAGGGTAACTCACTTGGGGTCAGGGAGTATTTCTATAGTAGCTAAAGTAACTCACATGGAGTCAGGGAGTACTTATATGGGACTAGGGTAACTCACTTGGGGTCAGGTATTACTTATATAGGGGGTAGGGTAACTCATTTGGGGTCAGGGAGTACTTATATGGGACTAGGGTAACTCACTTGGGGTCAGGGAGTACTTATAAAAGGGCTAGGGTAACTCACTTGGGGTAGGGAGTACTTATATGGGACTAGGGTAACTCACTTGGTTTCAGGGAGTACTTATATGGGACTAGGGTAACTCGCTTTAGGTCAGGGGGTACATATATGGAACCAGGGTAACCCACTTGGGGTCAGGGAGTACTTATAAATGGGCTAGGGTAACTCACTTGGGGTAGAGAGTACTTATATGGGAGTAGGGTAACTCACTTGGGTTCAGGGAGTACTTTTATGGGACTAGGGTAACTCACTTAGGGTCACGGAGTACTTATATGGGACTAGGGTAACACAGTTGGGGTCAGGGTGTACTTATATAGGGGCTAGGGTAACTCACTTGGGATCAGGGAGTACTTATATGGGACTAGGGTAACTCACTTGGGGTCAGGGAGTACTTATATAGGAGGGAAAGTAACTCACTTGGGGTCAGGGAGTACTTATATGGGACTAGGGTAACTCATTTGGGGTCAGGGAGTACTTATAAAGGGGCTAGGGTAACTCACTTGTGGTCAGGGAGTACTTATATAGGAGCTAAAGTGACTCACTTGGGTTCAGGGAGTAATTATATGGGACTAGGGTAACTCATTTGGGGTCAGGGAGTACTTAAATGGGACTAGGGTAACTCACTTGGGGTCAGGGTGTAATTATATGGGACTTGGGTAACTCACTTTGTTTCAGGGAGTACTTATATGGGACTAGGGTAACTAGCTTTAGGTCAGGAAGTACATATATAATACTAGGGTAACTCAATGGGTGGTCAGGGAGTGCTTATATGGAACCAGGGAAACCCACTTGTGGTTAGGGTGTACTTATAAAGGGGCTAGGGTAACTCATTTGGGGTCAGGGAGTACTTATATGGGACTAGGGTAACTCACTTGGGGTCAGGGTGTACTTCTATAGGAGCTAAAGTAACTCACTTGGGGTCAGGGAGTACTTATATGGGACTAGGGTAACTCATTTAAAGCAGGGAGTACTTATTTCAGACTAGGGTAACTCACTTGGGTTCAGGGAGTAATTATATGGGACTAGGGTAACTCATTTAGGGCAGGGAGTACTTATTTTGGACTAGGGTAACTCACTTGGGTTCAGGGATTACTTATATGGGACTAGGGTAACTCACTTGGGGTCAGGGAGTACTTCTATAGGAGCTAAAGTAACTCACTTCGGGTCAGGGAGTACTTATATGGGACTAGGGTAACTTATTTAGGGCAGGGAGTACTTATAAAGGGGCTAGGGTAACTCAATTTGGGGTCAGGGAGTACTTATATAGGACTAGGGTACCATACTTGGGGTCAGGGAGTACTTATAAAGTGGCTAGGGCAACTCACTTGGGGTCAGGGAGTACTTATAAAAGGGCTAGGGTAACTCACTTGGGGTAGGGAGTACTTATATGGGACTAGGGTAACTCACTTGGGTTCAGGGAGTACTTATATGGGACTAGGGTAACTCACTTGGGGTCAGGGAATACTTATATGCGACTAGGGTAACTCACTTAGGGTCACGGAGTACTTATATAGGACTAGGGTAACTCACTTGGGGTCAGGAAGTACTTCTATAGGAGCTAAAGTAACTCACTTGGGGTCAGGGAGTACTTATATGGGACTAGGGTAACTCATTTAGGGCAGGGAGTACTTATTTGGGACTAGGGTAACTCACATGGCGTCAGGGAGTACTTATATGGGACTAGGATAACTCACTTGGGGTCAGGGAGTACTTATATAGGACTTGGGTAACTCACTTGGGTTCAGGGAGTACTTTTATGGGACTAGGGTAACTCGCTTTAGGTCAGGAAGTACTTATATGGTACTAGGGTAACTCACTTGGTGGTCAGGGAGTACTTATATGGAACCAGGGTAACCCACTTGGGGTCAGGGAGTACTTATAAAGGGGCTACGGTAATTCATTTGGGAGACAGGTAGTACTTATATGGGCCTAGGGTAACTCACTTAGGGTCAGGGAGTACTTATATGGGACTAGGGTAACTCACTTGGGGTCAGGGTGTACTTCTATAGGAGGTAAAGTAACTCACTTGGGGTCCGGGAGTACTTATATGGGACTAGGGTAACTCATTTAGAGCAGGGAGTACTTATTTGGGACTAGGGTAACTCACTTGGGGTCAGGGAGTACTTATATGGGACTACGGTAACTCACTTGGGGTCAGGGAGTATTTATATAGGGGGTAGGGTAACTCATTTGGGGTCAGGCAGTACTTATATTGGACTAGGGTAACTCACTTGGGGTCAGGGAGTACTTATAAAAGGGCTAAGGTAACTCACTTGGGGTAGGGAGTACTTATATGGGACTAGGGTAACTCACTTGGGTTCAGGGAGTACTTATATGGTACTAGGGTAACTTACTTGGTGTCAGGGAGTACTTCTATAGGAGCTAAAGTAACTCACTTGGGGTCAGGGAGTACTTATAAAAGGGCTAAGGTAACTCACTTGGGTTAGGGAGTACTTATATGGGACTAGGGTAACTCACTTGGGGTCAGGAAGTACTTCTATAGGAGCTAAAGTAACTCACTTGGGGTCAGGGAGTACTTATATGGGACTAGGGTAACTCATTAAGGGCAGGGAGTACTTATTTGGGACTAGGGTAATTCACTTGGAGTCAGGGAGTACTTATATGGGACTAGGGTAACTCACTTGGGGTCAGCGATTACTTATAAAGGGGCTAGGGTAACTCACTTGGGGTCAGGAAGTACTTATATAGGACTTGGGTAACTCACTTGGGTTCAGGGAGTACTTTTATGGGACTAGGGTAACTCGCTTTAGGTCAGGAAGTACTTATATAATACTAGGGTAACTCACTTGGGGAAAGGGAGTACTTATAAAGGGGCTAGGGTAACTCACTTGTGGTCAGGGAGTACTTATATAGGATCTAAAGTGACTCACTTGGGGTCAGGGAGTACTTTTATGGGACTAGGGTAACTCATTTGGGGTCAGGGAGTACTTAAATGGGACTAGGGTAACTCACTTGGGGTCAGGGATTACTTATAAAGGGGCTAAGGTAACTCACTTGGGGTCAGAGAGTACTTATATGGGACTAGGGTAACTCATTTGGGGTCAGGGAGTACTTATATGGGACTAGGGTAACTCATTTGGGGTCAGGGAGTACTTATAAAGGGGCTAGGGTAACTCACTTGTGGTCAGGGAGTACTTATATAGGAGCTAAAGTGACTCACTTGGGGTCAGGGAGTAATTATATGGGACTAGGGTAACTCATTTGGGGTCAGGGAGTACTTAAATGGGACTAGGGTAACTCACTTGGGGTCAGGGATTACTTATAAAGGGGCTAGGGTAACTCACTTGGGGTCAGGGAATACTTATATGGGACTTGGGTAACTCACTTGGGTTCAGGGAGTACTTATATGGGACTAGGGTAACTCGCTTTAGGTCAGGGAGTACTTATATAATACTAGGGTAACTCACTTGGGGTCAGGGAGTACTTATATGGAACCAGGGTAACCCACTTGGGGTCAGGGAGTATTTATAAAGGGGCTAGGGTAACCCACTTGGGGTCAGGGAGTACTTATATGCGACTAGGGTAACTCACTTGGGGTCAGGGTGTACTTATATGCTACTAGGGTAACTCACTTGGGGTCAGGGAGTAGTTATATGCTACTAGGGTAACTCACTTAGTGTCACGGAGTACTCATATGGAACTAGGGTAACTCACGTGGGGTCAGGGAGTATATCTATAAGAGCTAAAGTAACTCACTTGGGGTCAGGGAGTACTTATATGGGACTAGGGTAACTCATTTAGGGCAGGGAGTACTTATTTGGGACTAGGGTAACTCATTTGGGGTCAGGGAGTACTTATATGGGACTAGGGTACATCACTTGGGGTCAGGGAGTACTTATATGGGACTTGGGTAACTCACTTGGGTTCAGGGAGTACTTATATGGGACTAGGGTAACTCGCTTTAGGTCAGGGAGTACTTATATAATACTAGGGTAACTCACTTGGGGTCAGGGAGTACTTATATGGAACCAGGGTAACCCACTTGGGGTCAGGGAGTATTTATAAAGGGGCTAGGGTAACCCACTTGGGGTCAGGGAGTACTTATATGCGACTAGGGTAACTCACTTGGGGTCAGGGAGTACTTATATGCTACTAGGGTAACTCACTTGGGGTCAGGGAGTAGTTATATGCTACTAGGGTAACTCACTTAGTGTCACGGAGTACTCATATGGAACTAGGGTAACTCACGTGGGGTCAGGGAGTATATCTATAAGAGCTAAAGTAACTCACTTGGGGTCAGGGAGTACTTATATGGGACTAGGGTAACTCATTTAGGGCAGGGAGTACTTATTTGGGACTAGGGTAACTCATTTGGGGTCAGGGAGTACTTATATGGGACTAGGGTACATCACTTGGGGTCAGGGAGTACTTATATGGGACAAGGGTAACTCACTTGGGGTCAGGGAGTACTTATAAAGGGGCTAGGGTAACTCAATTTGGGGTCAGGGAGTACTTATATAGGACTAGGGTTCCATACTTGGGGTCAGGGAGTACTTATAAAGGGGCTAGGGCAACCCACTTGGGGTCAGGGAGTACTTATATGGGACTAGGGTAACTCACTTGGGGTCTGGGAGTACTTCTATAGGAGCTAAAGTAACTCACTTGGGCTCAGGGAGTACTTTAATGGGACCAGGGTAACTCACTTGGGGACATGGAGTACTTATAAATGGGCTAGGGTAACTCACTTGGGGTGAGGGAGTACTTATAAAGGCGCTAGGTAACTCATTTGGGGTCAGGGAGTACTTATATGGGACTAGGGTACATCACTTGGGATAAGGGAGTACATATATAGGGGCTAAAGTAACTCACTTGGGGTCAGGGAGTACTTCTATGGGACTAGGGTAACTCATTTGGTGTCAGGGAGTACTTTTATGGGACTAGGGTAACTCACTTGGGGTCAGGGAGTACTTATATGGGACTAGGGTAACTCACTTGGTGTCAGTTAGTACTTATATAGGGGGTAGGGTAACTCATTTGGGGTTAGGGAGTACTTATATGGGACTAGGGTAACTCACTTGGGGTCAGGGAGTACTTATAAAAGGGCTAGGGTAACTCACTTGGGGTAGAGAGTACTTATATGGGACTAGGGTAACTCGATTTAGGTCAGGGAGTACTTATATGGTACTAGGGTAACTCACTTGGTGGTCAGGGGGTACATATATGGAACCAGGGTATCCCACTTGGGGTCAGGGAGTACTTATAGAGGGGCTAGGGTAACTCAATTTGGGGTCAGGGAGTACTTATATAGGACTAGGGTACCATACTTGGGGTCAGGGAGTACTTATAAAGGGGCTAGGGCAACTCATTAGGGGTCAGGGAGTACTTATATGGGACTAGGGTAACTCACTTGGGGTCAGGGAGTACTTCTATGGGACTAGGGTAACTCATTTGCGGTCAGGGAGTACTTATATGGGACTGGGGTAACTCACTTGGGGTCAGGGAGTACTTATATGCGACTAGGGTAACTCACTTAGGGTCACGGAGTACTTATATAGTACTAGGGTAACTCACTTGGGGTCAGGGAGTATTTCTATAGTAGCTAAAGTAACTCACATGGGGTCAGGGAGTACTTATATGGGACTAGGGTAACTCATTTAGAGCAGGGAGTACTTATTTGGGACTAGGGTAACTCATTTGGGGTCAGGGAGTACTTATATGGGGCTACGGTAACTCACTTGGGGTCAGGGAGTACTTATATAGGGGGTAGGGTAAATCATTTGGGGTCAGGCAGTACTTATATTGGACTAGGGTAACTCACTTGGGGTCAGGGAGTACTTATAAAAGGGCTAAGGTAACTCACTTGGGGTAGGGAGTACTTATATGGGACTAGGGTAACTCACTTGGGTTCAGGGAGTACTTATATGGTACTAGGGTAACTTACTTGGTGTCAGGGAGTACTTCTATAGGAGCTAAAGTAACTCACTTGGGGTCAGGGAGTACTTATAAAAGGGCTAAGGTAACTCACTTGGGGTAGGGAGTACTTATATGGGACTAGGGTAACTCACATGGGTTCAGGGAGTACTTATATGGTACTAGGGTAACTTACTTGGTGTCAGGGAGTACTTCTATAGGAGCTAAAGTAACTCACTTGGGGTCAGGGAGTACTTATATGGGACTAGGGTAACTCATTTAGGGCAGGGAGTAATTATATGGGACTAGGGTAACTCACTTGGGGTCAGGGAGTACTTATATGGGACTAGGGTAACTCACTTGGGGTCAGGTAGTACTTATATAGGGGGTAGGGTAACTCATTTGGGGTTAGGGAGTACTTATATGGGACTAGGGTAACTCACTTGGGGTCAGGGAGTACTTATAAAAGGGCTAGGGTAACTCACTTGGGGTAGGGAGTACTTATATGGGACTAGGGTAACTCGATTTAGGTCAGGGAGTACTTATATGGTACTAGGGTAACTCACTTGGTGGTCAGGGGGTACATATATGGAACCAGGGTATCCCACTTGGGGTCAGGGAGTACTTATAGAGGGGCTAGGGTAACTCAATTTGGGGTCAGGGAGTACTTATATAGGACTAGGGTACCATACTTGGGGTCAGGGAGTACTTATAAAGGGGCTAGGGCAACTCATTAGGGTTCAGGGAGTACTTATATGGGACTAGGGTAACTCACTTGGGGTCAGGGAGTACTTCTATGGGACTAGGGTAACTCATTTGCAGTCAGGGAGTACTTATATGGGACTGGGGTAACTCACTTGGGGTCAGGGAGTACTTATATGCGACTAGGGTAACTCACTTAGGGTCACGGAGTACTTATATAGTACTAGGGTAACTCACTTGGGGTCAGGGAGTATTTCTATAGTAGCTAAAGTAACTCACATGGAGTCAGGGAGTACTTATATGGGACTAGGGTAACTCACTTGGGGTCAGGTATTACTTATATAGGGGGTAGGGTAACTCATTTGGGGTCAGGGAGTACTTATATGGGACTAGGGTAACTCACTTGGGGTCAGGGAGTACTTATAAAAGGGCTAGGGTAACTCACTTGGGGTAGGGAGTACTTATATGGGACTAGGGTAACTCACTTGGTTTCAGGGAGTACTTATATGGGACTAGGGTAACTCGCTTTAGGTCAGGGGGTACATATATGGAACCAGGGTAACCCACTTGGGGTCAGGGAGTACTTATAAATGGGCTAGGGTAACTCACTTGGGGTAGAGAGTACTTATATGGGAGTAGGGTAACTCACTTGGGTTCAGGGAGTACTTTTATGGGACTAGGGTAACTCACTTAGGGTCACGGAGTACTTATATGGGACTAGGGTAACACAGTTGGGGTCAGGGTGTACTTATATAGGGGCTAGGGTAACTCACTTGGGATCAGGGAGTACTTATATGGGACTAGGGTAACTCACTTGGGGTCAGGGAGTACTTATATAGGAGGGAAAGTAACTCACTTGGGGTCAGGGAGTACTTATATGGGACTAGGGTAACTCATTTGGGGTCAGGGAGTACTTATAAAGGGGCTAGGGTAACTCACTTGTGGTCAGGGAGTACTTATATAGGAGCTAAAGTGACTCACTTGGGTTCAGGGAGTAATTATATGGGACTAGGGTAACTCATTTGGGGTCAGGGAGTACTTAAATGGGACTAGGGTAACTCACTTGGGGTCAGGGAGTACTAATAAAGGGGCTAGGGTAACTCACTTGGGGTCAGGGTGTAATTATATGGGACTTGGGTAACTCACTTTGTTTCAGGGAGTACTTATATGGGACTAGGGTAACTAGCTTTAGGTCAGGAAGTACATATATAATACTAGGGTAACTCAATGGGTGGTCAGGGAGTGCTTATATGGAACCAGGGAAACCCACTTGTGGTTAGGGTGTACTTATAAAGGGGCTAGGGTAACTCATTTGGGGTCAGGGAGTAATTATATGGGACTAGGGTAACTCACTTGGGGTCAGGGTGTACTTCTATAGGAGCTAAAGTAACTCACTTGGGGTCAGGGAGTACTTATATGGGACTAGGGTAACTCATTTAAAGCAGGGAGTACTTATTTCAGACTAGGGTAACTCACTTGGGTTCAGGGAGTAATTATATGGGACTAGGGTAACTCATTTAGGGCAGGGAGTACTTATTTTGGACTAGGGTAACTCACTTGGGTTCAGGGATTACTTATATGGGACTAGGGTAACTCACTTGGGGTCAGGGAGTACTTCTATAGGAGCTAAAGTAACTCACTTCGGGTCAGGGAGTACTTATATGGGACTAGGGTAACTTATTTAGGGCAGGGAGTACTTATAAAGGGGCTAGGGTAACTCAATTTGGGGTCAGGGAGTACTTATATAGGACTAGGGTACCATACTTGGGGTCAGGGAGTACTTATAAAGTGGCTAGGGCAACTCACTTGGGGTCAGGGAGTACTTATAAAAGGGCTAGGGTAACTCACTTGGGGTAGGGAGTACTTATATGGGACTAGGGTAACTCACTTGGGTTCAGGGAGTACTTATATGGGACTAGGGTAACTCACTTGGGGTCAGGGAGTACTTATATGCGACTAGGGTAACTCACTTAGGGTCACGGAGTACTTATATAGGACTAGGGTAACTCACTTGGGGTCAGGAAGTACTTCTATAGGAGCTAAAGTAACTCACTTGGGGTCAGGGAGTACTTATATGGGACTAGGGTAACTCATTTAGGGCAGGGAGTACTTATTTGGGACTAGGGTAACTCACATGGCGTCAGGGAGTACTTATATGGGACTAGGGTAACTCACTTGGGGTCAGGGAGTACTTATATAGGACTTGGGTAACTCACTTGGGTTCAGGGAGTACTTTTATGGGACTAGGGTAACTCGCTTTAGGTCAGGAAGTACTTATATGGTACTAGGGTAACTCACTTGGTGGTCAGGGAGTACTTATATGGAACCAGGGTAACCCACTTGGGGTCAGGGAGTACTTATAAAGGGGCTACGGTAACTCATTTGGGAGACAGGTAGTACTTATATGGGCCTAGGGTAACTCACTTAGGGTCAGGGAGTACTTATATGGGACTAGGGTAACTCACTTGGGGTCAGGGTGTACTTCTATAGGAGGTAAAGTAACTCACTTGGGGTCCGGGAGTACTTATATGGGACTAGGGTAACTCATTTAGAGCAGGGAGTACTTATTTGGGACTAGGGTAACTCACTTGGGGTCAGGGAGTACTTATATGGGACTACGGTAACTCACTTGGGGTCAGGGAGTACTTATATAGGGGGTAGGGTAACTCATTTGGGGTCAGGCAGTACTTATATTGGACTAGGGTAACTCACTTGGGGTCAGGGAGTACTTATAAAAGGGCTAAGGTAACTCACTTGGGGTAGGGAGTACTTATATGGGACTAGGGTAACTCACTTAAGTTCAGGGAGTACTTATATGGTACTAGGGTAACTTACTTGGTGTCAGGGAGTACTTCTATAGGAGCTAAAGTAACTCACTTGGGGTCAGGGAGTACTTATAAAAGGGCTAAGGTAACTCACTTGGGTTAGGGAGTACTTATATGGGACTAGGGTAACTCACTTGGGGTCAGGAAGTACTTCTATAGGAGCTAAAGTAACTCACTTGGGGTCAGGGAGTACTTATATGGGACTAGGGTAACTCATTAAGGGCAGGGAGTACTTATTTGGGACTAGGGTAATTCACTTGGAGTCAGGGAGTACTTATATGGGACTAGGGTAACTCACTTGGGGTCAGGGATTACTTATAAAGGGGCTAGGGTAACTCACTTGGGGTCAGGAAGTACTTATATAGGACTTGGGTAACTCACTTGGGTTCAGGGAGTACTTTTATGGGACTAGGGTAACTCGCTTTAGGTCAGGAAGTACTTATATAATACTAGGGTAACTCACTTGGGGAAAGGGAGTACTTATAAAGGGGCTAGGGTAACTCACTTGTGGTCAGGGAGTACTTATATAGGATCTAAAGTGACTCACTTGGGGTCAGGGAGTACTTTTATGGGACTAGGGTAACTCATTTGGGGTCAGGGAGTACTTAAATGGGACTAGGGTAACTCACTTGGGGTCAGGGATTACTTATAAAGGGGCTAAGGTAACTCACTTGGGGTCAGAGAGTACTTATATGGGACTAGGGTAACTCATTTGGGGTCAGGGAGTACTTATATGGGACTAGGGTAACTCATTTGGGGTCAGGGAGTACTTATAAAGGGGCTAGGGTAACTCACTTGTGGTCAGGGAGTACTTATATAGGAGCTAAAGTGACTCACTTGGGGTCAGGGAGTAATTATATGGGACTAGGGTAACTCATTTGGGGTCAGGGAGTACTTAAATGGGACTAGGGTAACTCACTTGGGGTCAGGGATTACTTATAAAGGGGCTAGGGTAACTCACTTGGGGTCAGGGAATACTTATATGGGACTTGGGTAACTCACTTGGGTTCAGGGAGTACTTATATGGGACTAGGGTAACTCGCTTTAGGTCAGGGAGTACTTATATAATACTAGGGTAACTCACTTGGGGTCAGGGAGTACTTATATGGAACCAGGGTAACCCACTTGGGGTCAGGGAGTATTTATAAAGGGGCTAGGGTAACCCACTTGGGGTCAGGGAGTACTTATATGCGACTAGGGTAACTCACTTGGGGTCAGGGAGTACTTATATGCTACTAGGGTAACTCACTTGGGGTCAGGGAGTAGTTATATGCTACTAGGGTAACTCACTTAGTGTCACGGAGTACTCATATGGAACTAGGGTAACTCACTTGGGGTCAGGGAGTATATCTATAAGAGCTAAAGTAACTCACTTGGGGTCAGGGAGTACTTATATGGGACTAGGGTAACTCATTTAGGGCAGGGAGTACTTATTTGGGACTAGGGTAACTCATTTGGGGTCAGGGAGTACTTATATGGGACTAGGGTACATCACTTGGGGTCAGGGAGTACTTATATGGGACAAGGGTAACTCACTTGGGGTCAGGGAGTACTTATAAAGGGGCTAGGGTAACTCAATTTGGGGTCAGGGAGTACTTATATAGGACTAGGGTTCCATACTTGGGGTCAGGGAGTACTTATAAAGGGGCTAGGGCAACCCACTTGGGGTCAGGGAGTACTTATATGGGACTAGGGTAACTCACTTGGGGTCTGGGAGTACTTCTATAGGAGCTAAAGTAACTCACTTGGGCTCAGGGAGTACTTTAATGGGACCAGGGTAACTCACTTGGGGACATGGAGTACTTATAAATGGGCTAGGGTAACTCACTTGGGGTGAGGGAGTACTTATAAAGGCGCTAGGTAACTCATTTGGGGTCAGGGAGTACTTATATGGGACTAGGGTACATCACTTGGGATAAGGGAGTACATATATAGGGGCTAAAGTAACTCACTTGGGGTCAGGGAGTACTTCTATGGGACTAGGGTAACTCATTTGGTGTCAGGGAGTACTTATTTGGGACTAGGGTAACTCACTTGGGGTCACGGAGTAGTTATATGGGACTAGAGTAACTCACTTGGGGTCATGGTGTACTTATATAGGGGGTAGGGTAACTCATTTGGGGTCAGGGAGTACTTATATGGGACTAGGGTACATCACTTGGGCTCAGGGAGTACTTATATAGGAACTAAAGTGATTCACTTGGGGTCAGGGAGTACTTATATGGGACTAGGGTAACTCACTTGGGGTCAGGGAGTACTTCTATAGGAGCTAAAGTAACTCACTTGGGGTCAGGGAGTATTTTAATGGGACCAGGGTAACTCACTTGGGGACATGGAGTACTTATAAATAGGCTAGGGTAACTCACTTGGGGTGAGGGAGTACTTATAAAGGCGCTAGGTAACTCATTTGGGGTCAGGGAGTACTTATATGGGACTAGGGTACATCACTTGGGATCAGGGAGTACTTATATAGGGGCTAAAGTAACTCACTTGGGGTCAGGGAGTACTTCTATGGGACTAGGGTAACTCATTTGGTGTCAGGGAGTACTTATTTGGGACTAGGGTAACTCACTTGGGGTCAGGGAGTACTTATATGGGACTAGGGTAACTCACTTGGGGTCATGGAGTACTTACATAGGGGGTAGGGTAACTCATTTGGGGTCAGGGAGTACTTATATGGGACTAGGGTACATCACTTGGGCTCAAGGAGTACTTATATAGGAGCTAAAGTGATTCACTTGGGGTCAGGGAGTACTAATAAAGGGGCTAGGGTAACTCACTTGGGGTCAGGGAGTAATTATATGGCACTTGGGTAACTCACTTGGGTTCAGGGAGTACTTATATGGGACTAGGGTAACTCGCTTTAGGTCAGGGAGTACATATATAATACTAGGGTAACTCAATGGGTGGTCTGGGAGTACTTATATGGAACCAGGGAAACCCACTTGGGGTTAGGGTGTACTTCTATAAGAGCTAAAGTAACTCACTTGGGGTCAGGGAGTACTTATATGGGACTAGGGTAACTCATTAAGGGCAGGGAGTACTTATTTGGGACTAGGGTAATTCACTTGGAGTCAGGGAGTACTTATATGGGACTAGGGTAACTCACTTGGGGTCAGGGATTACTTATAAAGGGGCTAGGGTAACTCACTTGGGGTCAGGAAGTACTTATATAGGACTTGGGTAACTCACTTGGGTTCAGAGAGTACTTTTATGGGACTAGGGTAACTCGCTTTAGGTCAGGAAGTACTTATATAATACTAGGGTAACTCACTTGGGGAAAGGGAGTAATTATATGGAACCAGGGTAATTCACTTGGAGTCAGGGAGTACTTATATGGGACTAGGGTAACTCACTTGGGGTCAGGGATTACTTATAAAGGGGCTAGGGTAACTCACTTGGGGTCAGGAAGTACTTATATAGGACTTGGGTAACTCACTTGGGTTCAGGGAGTACTTTTATGGGACTAGGGTAACTCGCTTTAGGTCAGGAAGTACTTATATAATACTAGGGTAACTCACTTGGGGAAAGGGAGTACTTATAAAGGGGCTAGGGTAACTCACTTGTGGTCAGGGAGTACTTATATAGGATCTAAAGTGACTCACTTGGGGTCAGGGAGTACTTATATGGGACTAGGGTAACTCATTTGGGGTCAGGGAGTACTTAAATGGGACTAGGGTAACTCACTTGGGGTCAGGGATTACTTATAAAGGGGCTAAGGTAACTCACTTGGGGTCAGAGAGTACTTATATGGGACTAGGGTAACTCATTTGGGGTCAGGGAGTACTTATATGGGACTAGGGTAACTCATTTGGGGTCAGGGAGTACTTATAAAGGGGCTAGGGTAACTCACTTGTGGTCAGGGAGTACTTATATAGGAGCTAAAGTGACTCACTTGGGGTCAGGGAGTAATTATATGGGACTAGGGTAACTCATTTGGGGTCAGGGAGTACTTAAATGGGACTAGGGTAACTCACTTGGGGTCAGGGATTACTTATAAAGGGGCTAGGGTAACTCACTTGGGGTCAGGGAATACTTATATGGGACTTGGGTAACTCACTTGGGTTCAGGGAGTACTTATATGGGACTAGGGTAACTCGCTTTAGGTCAGGGAGTACTTATATAATACTAGGGTAACTCACTTGGGGTCAGGGAGTACTTATATGGAACCAGGGTAACCCACTTGGGGTCAGGGAGTATTTATAAAGGGGCTAGGGTAACCCACTTGGGGTCAGGGAGTACTTATATGCGACTAGGGTAACTCACTTGGGGTCAGGGAGTACTTATATGCTACTAGGGTAACTCACTTGGGGTCAGGGAGTAGTTATATGCTACTAGGGTAACTCACTTAGTGTCACGGAGTACTCATATGGAACTAGGGTAACTCACGTGGGGTCAGGGAGTATATCTATAAGAGCTAAAGTAACTCACTTGGGGTCAGGGAGTACTTATATGGGACTAGGGTAACTCATTTAGGGCAGGGAGTACTTATTTGGGACTAGGGTAACTCATTTGGGGTCAGGGAGTACTTATATGGGACTAGGGTACATCACTTGGGGTCAGGGAGTACTTATATGGGACAAGGGTAACTCACTTGGGGTCAGGGAGTACTTATAAAGGGGCTAGGGTAACTCAATTTGGGGTCAAGGAGTACTTATATAGGACTAGGGTTCCATACTTGGGGTCAGGGAGTACTTATAAAGGGGCTAGGGCAACCCACTTGGGGTCAGGGAGTACTTATATGGGACTAGGGTAACTCACTTGGGGTCTGGGAGTACTTCTATAGGAGCTAAAGTAACTCACTTGGGCTCAGGGAGTACTTTAATGGGACCAGGGTAACTCACTTGGGGACATGGAGTACTTATAAATGGGCTAGGGTAACTCACTTGGGGTGAGGGAGTACTTATAAAGGCGCTAGGTAACTCATTTGGGGTCAGGGAGTACTTATATGGGACTAGGGTACATCACTTGGGATAAGGGAGTACATATATAGGGGCTAAAGTAACTCACTTGGGGTCAGGGAGTACTTCTATGGGACTAGGGTAACTCATTTGGTGTCAGGGAGTACTTATTTGGGACTAGGGTAACTCACTTGGGGTCAGGGAGTACTTATATGGGACTAGGGTAACTCACTTGGGGTCATGGAGTACTTATATAGGGGGTAGGGTAACTCATTTGGGGTCAGGGAGTACTTATATGGGACTAGGGTACATCACTTGCGCTCAAGGAGTACTTATATAGGAGCTAAAGTGATTCACTTGGGGTCAGGGAGTACTAATAAAGGGGCTAGGGTAACTCACTTGGGGTCAGGGAGTAATTATATGGGACTTGGGTAACTCACTTGGGTTCAGGGAGTACTTATATGGGACTAGGGTAACTCGCTTTAAGTCAGGGAGTACATATATAATACTAGGGTAACTCAATGGGTGGTCAGGGAGTACTTATATGGAACCAGGGAAACCCACTTGGGGTTAGGGTGTACTTATAAAGGGGCTAGGGTAACTCATTTGGGGTTAGGGAGTACTTATATGGGCCTAGGGTAACTCACTTGTGGTCAGGGAGTACTTATATGGGACTAGGGTAACTCACTTGGGGTCAGGGTGTACTTCTATAAGAGCTAAAGTAACTCACTTGGGGTCAGGGAGTACTTATATGGGACTAGGGTAACTCATTAAGGGCAGGGAGTACTTATTTGGGACTAGGGTAATTCACTTGGAGTCAGGGAGTACTTATATGGGACTAGGGTAACTCACTTGGGGTCAGGGATTACTTATAAAGGGGCTAGGGTAACTCACTTGGGGTCAGGAAGTACTTATATAGGACTTGGGTAACTCACTTGGGTTCAGAGAGTACTTTTATGGGACTAGGGTAACTCGCTTTAGGTCAGGAAGTACTTATATAATACTAGGGTAACTCACTTGGGGAAAGGGAGTAATTATAAAGGGGCTAGGGTAACTCACTTGTGGTCAGGGAGTACTTATATAGGATCTAAAGTGACTCACTTGGGGTCAGGGAATACTTATATGGGACTAGGGTAACTCATTTGGGGTCAGGGAGTACTTAAATGGGACTAGGGTAACTCACTTGGGGTCAGGGATTACTTATAAAGGGGCTAAGGTAACTCACTTGGGGTCAGAGAGTACTTATATGGGACTAGGGTAACTCATTTGGGGTCAGGGAGTACTTATATGGGACTAGGGTAACTCATTTGGGGTCAGGGAGTACTTATAAAAGGGCTAGGGTAACTCACTTGGGGTAGGGAGTACTTATATGGGACCAGGGTAACTCACTTGGGTTCAGGGAGTACTTTTATGGGACTAGGGTAACTCGCTATAGGTCAGGGAGTACTTATATGGTACTAGGGTAACTCTCTTGGTCGTCAGGGGGTACATATATGGAACCAGTCTAACCCACTTGGGGTCAGGGAGTACTTATAAAGGGGGTAGGGTAACTCAATTTGGGGTCAGGGAGTACTTATATGGGACTAGGGTAACTCTCTTGGGGTCAGGGAGTACTTATATGGGACTAGGATAACTCTCTTGGGGTCAGGGAGTACTTATATGATACTAGGGTAACTCACTTGGGGTCAGGGAGTACTTATATGGGACTAGGGTAACTCACTTGGGGTCAGGGAGTACTTATATGCGACTAGGGTAACTCACTTAGGGTCACGGAGTACTTATATAGGACTAGGGTAACTCACTTGGGGTCAGGGAGTACTTCTATAGGAGCTAAAGTAACTCACTTGGGGTCAGGGAGTACTTATATGGGACTAGGGTAACTCACTTGGGGTCAGGGAGTACTTATATGGGACTAGGGTAACTCACTTGGGGTCAGGGAGTACTTATATGCGACTAGGGTAACTCACTTAGGGTCACGGAGTACTTATATAGGACTAGGGTAACTCACTTGGGGTCAGGGAGTACTTCTATAGGAGCTAAAGTAACTCACTTGGGGTCAGGGAGTACTTATATGGGACTAGGGTAACTCATTTAGGGCAGGGAGTACTTATATGGGACTAGGGTAACTCACTTGGGGTCAGGGATTACTTATAAAGGGGCTAGGATAACTCACTTGGGTTCAGGGAGTACTTTTATGGGACTAGGGTAACTCGCTTTAGGTCAGGAAGTACTTATATAATACTAGGGTAACTCACTTGGGGTCAGGGAGTACTTATATAGGAGCTAAAGTGATTCACAAGGGTCAGGGAGTACTTATATGGGACTAGAGTAACTCACTTGGGGTCAGGGAGTACTTATAAAGGGGGTAGGGTTACTCATTTGGGGTCAGGGAGTACTTATATGGGACTAGGGTAACTCACTTGGGGAAAGGGAGTACTTATAAAGGGGCTAGGGTAACTCACTTGTGGTCAGGGAGTACTTATATAGGATCTAAAGTGACTCACTTGGGGTCAGGGTGTACTTATATGCTACTAGGGTAACTCACTTAGGGTCACGGAGTACTTATATGGAACTAGGGTAACTCACTTGGGGTCAGGGAGTACTTATATGGGACTAGGGTAACTCATTTAGGGCAGGGAGTACTTATTTGGGACTAGGGTAACTCATTTGGGGTCAGGGAGTACGTATATGGGACTAGGGTACATCACTTGGGGTCAGGGAGTACTTATATAGGAGCTAAAGTGATTCACTTGGGGTCAGGGAGTACTTATAAATGGGCTAGGGTAACTCACTTGGGGTGAGGGAGTACTTATAAAGGCGCTAGGTAACTCATTTGGGGTCAGGGAGTACTTATATGGGACTAGGGTACATCACTTGGGATCAGGGAGTACATATATAGGGGCTAAAGTAACTCACTTGGGGTCAGGGAGTACTTCTATGGGACTAGGGTAACTCATTTGGTGTCAGGGAGTACTTATTTGGGACTAGGGTAACTCACTTGGGGTCAGGGAGTAGTTATATGGGACTAGAGTAACTCACTTGGGGTCATGGTGTACTTATATAGGGGGTAGGGTAACTCATTTGGGGTCAGAGAGTACTTATACAGGGGCTAGGGTAACTCAATTTCGGGTCAGGGAGTACTCATATAGGACTAGGGTACCATACTTGGGGTCAGGGAGTACTTATAAAGGGGCTAGGGCAACTCACTTGGGGTCAGGGAGTACTTATAAAGTGGCTAGGGCAACTCACTTGGGGTCAGGGAGTACTTATAAAAGGGCTAGGGTAACTCACTTGGGGTAGGGAGTACTTATATGGGACTAGGGTAACTCACTTGGGTTCAGGGAGTACTTATATGGGACTAGGGTAACTCACTTGGGGTCAGGGAGTACTTATATGCGACTAGGGTAACTCACTTAGGGTCACGGAGTACTTATATAGGACTAGGGTAACTCACTTGGGGTCAGGAAGTACTTCTATAGGAGCTAAAGTAACTCACTTGGGGTCAGGGAGTACTTATATGGGACTAGGGTAACTCATTTAGGGCAGGGAGTACTTATTTGGGACTAGGGTAACTCACATGGCGTCAGGGAGTACTTATATGGGACTAGGGTAACTCACTTGGGGTCAGGGAGTACTTATATAGGACTTGGGTAACTCACTTGGGTTCAGGGAGTACTTTTATGGGACTAGGGTAACTCGCTTTAGGTCAGGAAGTACTTATATGGTACTAAGGTAACTCACTTGGTGGTCAGGGAGTACTTATATGGAACCAGGGTAACCCACTTGGGGTCAGGGAGTACTTATAAAGGGGCTACGGTAACTCATTTGGGAGACAGGTAGTACTTATATGGGCCTAGGGTAACTCACTTAGGGTCAGGGAGTATTTATATGGGACTAGGGTAACTCACGTGGGGTCAGGGTGTACTTCTATAGGAGGTAAAGTAACTCACTTGGGGTCAGGGAGTACTTATATGGGACTAGGGTAACTCATTTAGAGCAGGGAGTACTTATTTGGGACTAGGGTAACTCACTTGGGGTCAGGGAGTACTTATATGGGGCTACGGTAACTCACTTGGGGTCAGGGAGTACTTATATAGGGGGTAGGGTAACTCATTTGGGGTCAGGCAGTACTTATATTGGACTAGGGTAACTCACTTGGGGTCAGGGAGTACTTATAAAAGGGCTAAGGTAACTCACTTGGGGTAGGGAGTACTTATATGGGACTAGGGTAACTCACTTGGGTTCAGGGAGTACTTATATGGTACTAGGGTAACTTACTTGGTGTCAGGGAGTACTTCTATAGGAGCTAAAGTAACTCACTTGGGGTCAGGGAGTACTTATAAAAGGGCTAAGGTAACTCACTTGGGGTAGGGAGTACTTATATGGGACTAGGGTAACTCACATGGGTTCAGGGAGTACTTATATGGTACTAGGGTAACTTACTTGGTGTCAGGGAGTACTTCTATAGGAGCTAAAGTAACTCACTTGGGGTCAGGGAGTACTTATATGGGACTAGGGTAACTCATTTAGGGCAGGGAGTAATTATATGGGACTAGGGTAACTCACTTGGGGTCAGGGAGTACTTATATGGGACTAGGGTAACTCACTTGGTGTCAGTTAGTACTTATATAGGGGGTAGGGTAACTCATTTGGGGTTAGGGAGTACTTATATGGGACTAGGGTAACTCACTTGGGGTCAGGGAGTACTTATAAAAGGGCTAGGGTAACTCACTTGGGGTAGGGAGTACTTATATGGGACTAGGGTAACTCGATTTAGGTCAGGGAGTACTTATATGGTACTAGGGTAACTCACTTGGTGGTCAGGGGGTACATATATGGAACCAGGGTATCCCACTTGGGGTCAGGGAGTACTTATAAAGGGGCTAGGGCAACTCATTAGGGGTCAGGGAGTACTTATATGGGACTAGGGTAACTCACTTGGGGTCAGGGAGTACTTATATGGGACTGGGGTAACTCACTTGGGGTCAGGGAGTACTTATATGCGACTAGGGTAACTCACTTAGGGTCACGGAGTACTTATATAGTACTAGGGTAACTCACTTGGGGTCAGGGAGTATTTCTATAGTAGCTAAAGTAACTCACATGGGGTCAGGGAGTACTTATATGGGACTAGGGTAACTCATTTAGAGCAGGGAGTACTTATTTGGGACTAGGGTAACTCACTTGGGGTCAGGGAGTACTTATATGGGGCTACGGTAACTCACTTGGGGTCAGGGAGTACTTATATAGGGGGTAGGGTAACTCATTTGGGGTCAGGCAGTACTTATATTGGACTAGGGTAACTCACTTGGGGTCAGGGAGTACTTATAAAAGGGCTAAGGTAACTCACTTGGGGTAGGGAGTACTTATATGGGACTAGGGTAACTCACTTGGGTTCAGGGAGTACTTATATGGTACTAGGGTAACTTACTTGGTGTCAGGGAGTACTTCTATAGGAGCTAAAGTAACTCACTTGGGGTCAGGGAGTACTTATAAAAGGGCTAAGGTAACTCACTTGGGGTAGGGAGTACTTATATGGGACTAGGGTAACTCACATGGGTTCAGGGAGTACTTATATGGTACTAGGGTAACTTACTTGGTGTCAGGGAGTACTTCTATAGGAGCTAAAGTAACTCACTTGGGGTCAGGGAGTACTTATATGGGACTAGGGTAACTCATTTAGGGCAGGGAGTAATTATATGGGACTAGGGTAACTCACTTGGGGTCAGGGAGTACTTATATGGGACTAGGGTAACTCACTTGGGGTCAGGTAGTACTTATATAGGGGGTAGGGTAACTCATTTGGGGTTAGGGAGTACTTATATGGGACTAGGGTAACTCACTTGGGGTCAGGGAGTACTTATAAAAGGGCTAGGGTAACTCACTTGGGGTAGGGAGTACTTATATGGGACTAGGGTAACTCGATTTAGGTCAGGGAGTACTTATATGGTACTAGGGTAACTCACTTGGTGGTCAGGGGGTACATATATGGAACCAGGGTATCCCACTTGGGGTCAGGGAGTACTTATAGAGGGGCTAGGGTAACTCAATTTGGGGTCAGGGAGTACTTATATAGGACTAGGGTACCATACTTGGGGTCAGGGAGTACTTATAAAGGGGCTAGGGCAACTCATTAGGGTTCAGGGAGTACTTATATGGGACTAGGGTAACTCACTTGGGGTCAGGGAGTACTTCTATGGGACTAGGGTAACTCATTTGCAGTCAGGGAGTACTTATATGGGACTGGGGTAACTCACTTGGGGTCAGGGAGTACTTATATGCGACTAGGGTAACTCACTTAGGGTCACGGAGTACTTATATAGTACTAGGGTAACTCACTTGGGGTCAGGGAGTATTTCTATAGTAGCTAAAGTAACTCACATGGGGTCAGGGAGTACTTATATGGGACTAGGGTAACTCACTTGGGGTCAGGTATTACTTATATAGGGGGTAGGGTAACTCATTTGGGGTCAGGGAGTACTTATATGGGACTAGGGTAACTCACTTGGGGTCAGGGAGTACTTATAAAAGGGCTAGGGTAACTCACTTGGGGTAGGGAGTACTTATATGGGACTAGGGTAACTCACTTGGTTTCAGGGAGTACTTATATGGGACTAGGGTAACTCGCTTTAGGTCAGGGGGTACATATATGGAACCAGGGTAACCCACTTGGGGTCAGGGAGTACTTATAAATGGGCTAGGGTAACTCACTTGGGGTAGGGAGTACTTATATGGGAGTAGGGTAACTCACTTGGGTTCAGGGAGTACTTTTATGGGACTAGGGTAACTCGCTTTAGGTCAGGGAGTACTTATATGGTACTAGGGTAACTCACTTGGTCGTCAGGGAGTACTTATATGATACTAGGGTAACTCACTTGGGGTCAGGGAGTACTTATATGCGACTGGGTAACTCACTTAGGGTCACGGAGTACTTATATGGGACTAGGGTAACACAGTTGGGGTCAGGGTGTACTTATATAGGGGCTAGGGTAACTCACTTGGGATCAGGGAGTACTTATATGGGACTAGGGTAACTCACTTGGGGTCAGGGAGTACTTATATAGGAGGGAAAGTAACTCACTTGGGGTCAGGGAGTACTTATATGGGACTAGGGTAACTCATTTGGGGTCAGGGAGTACTTATAAAGGGGCTAGGGTAACTCACTTGTGGTCAGGGAGTACTTATATAGGAGCTAAAGTGACTCACTTGGGTTCAGGGAGTAATTATATGGGACTAGGGTAACTCATTTGGGGTCAGGGAGTACTTAAATGGGATTAGGGTAACTCACTTGGGGTCAGGGAGTACTAATAAAGGGGCTAGGGTAACTCACTTGGGGTCAGGGTGTAATTATATGGGACTTGGGTAACTCACTTTGTTTCAGGGAGTACTTATATGGGACTAGGGAAACTAGCTTTAGGTCAGGAAGTACATATATAATACTAGGGTAACTCAATGGGTGGTCAGGGAGTGCTTATATGGAACCAGGGAAACCCACTTGTGGTTAGGGTGTACTTATAAAGGGGCTAGGGTAACTCATTTGGGGTCAGGGAGTACTTATATGGGACTAGGGTAACTCACTTGGGGTCAGGGTGTACTTCTATAGGAGCTAAAGTAACTCACTTGGGGTCAGGGAGTACTTATATGGGACTAGGGTAACTCATTTAAAGCAGGGAGTACTTATTTCAGACTAGGGTAACTCACTTGGGTTCAGGGAGTAATTATATGGGACTAGGGTAACTCATTTAGGGCAGGGAGTACTTATTTTGGACTAGGGTAACTCACTTGGGTTCAGGGATTACTTATATGGGACTAGGGTAACTCACTTGGGGTCAGGGAGTACTTCTATAGGAGCTAAAGTAACTCACTTCGGGTCAGGGAGTACTTATATGGGACTAGGGTAACTTATTTAGGGCAAGGAGTACTTATAAAGGGGCTAGGGTAACTCAATTTGGGGTCAGGGAGTACTTATATAGGACTAGGGTACCATACTTGGGGTCAGGGAGTACTTATAAAGTGGCTAGGGCAACTCACTTGGGGTCAGGGAGTACTTATAAAAGGGCTAGGGTAACTCACTTGGGGTAGGGAGTACTTATATGGGACTAGGGTAACTCACTTGGGTTCAGGGAGTACTTATATGGGACTAGGGTAACTCACTTGGGGTCAGGGAGTACTTATATGCGACTAGGGTAACTCACTTAGGGTCACGGAGTACTTATATAGGACTAGGGTAACTCACTTGGGGTCAGGAAGTACTTCTATAGGAGCTAAAGTAACTCACTTGGGGTCAGGGAGTACTTATATGGGACTAGGGTAACTCATTTAGGGCAGGGAGTACTTATTTGGGACTAGGGTAACTCACATGGCGTCAGGGAGTACTTATATGGGACTAGGGTAACTCACTTGGGATCAGGGAGTACTTATATAGGACTTGGGTAACTCACTTGGGTTCAGGGAGTACTTTTATGGGACTAGGGTAACTCGCTTTAGGTCAGGAAGTACTTATATGGTACTAGGGTAACTCACTTGGTGGTCAGGGAGTACTTATATGGAACCAGGGTAACCCACTTGGGGTCAGGGAGTACTTATAAAGGGGCTACGGTAACTCATTTGGGAGACAGGTAGTACTTATATGGGCCTAGGGTAACTCACTTAGGGTCAGGGAGTACTTATATGGGACTAGGGTAACTCACTTGGGGTCAGGGTGTACTTCTATAGGAGGTAAAGTAACTCAATTGGGGTCAGGGAGTACTTATATGGGACTAGGGTAACTCATTTAGAGCAGGGAGTACTTATTTGGGACTAGGGTAACTCACTTGGGGTCAGGGAGTACTTATATGGGACTACGGTAACTCACTTGGGGTCAGGGAGTACTTATATAGGGGGTAGGGTAACTCATTTGGGGTCAGGCAGTACTTATATTGGACTAGGGTAACTCACTTGGGGTCAGGGAGTACTTATAAAAGGGCTAAGGTAACTCACTTGGGGTATGGAGTACTTATATGGGACTAGGGTAACTCACTTGGGTTCAGGGAGTACTTATATGGTACTAGGGTAACTTACTTGGTGTCAGGGAGTACTTCTATAGGAGCTAAAGTAACTCACTTGGGGTCAGGGAGTACTTATAAAAGGGCTAAGGTAACTCACTTGGGTTAGGGAGTACTTATATGGGACTAGGGTAACTCACTTGGGGTCAGGAAGTACTTCTATAGGAGCTAAAGTAACTCACTTGGGGTCAGGGAGTACTTATATGGGACTAGGGTAACTCATTAAGGGCAGGGAGTACTTATTTGGGACTAGGGTAATTCACTTGGAGTCAGGGAGTACTTATATGGGACTAGGGTAACTCACTTGGGGTCAGGGATTACTTATAAAGGGGCTAGGGTAACTCACTTGGGGTCAGGAAGTACTTATATAGGACTTGGGTAACTCACTTGGGTTCAGGGAGTACTTTTATGGGACTAGGGTAACTCGCTTTAGGTCAGGAAGTACTTATATAATACTAGGGTAACTCACTTGGGGAAAGGGAGTACTTATAAAGGGGCTAGGGTAACTCACTTGTGGTCAGGGAGTACTTATATAGGATCTAAAGTGACTCACTTGGGGTCAGGGAGTACTTATATGGGACTAGGGTAACTCATTTGGGGTCAGGGAGTACTTAAATGGGACTAGGGTAACTCACTTGGGGTCAGGGATTACTTATAAAGGGGCTAAGGTAACTCACTTGGGGTCAGAGAGTACTTATATGGGACTAGGGTAACTCATTTGGGGTCAGGGAGTACTTATATGGGACTAGGGTAACTCATTTGGGGTCAGGGAGTACTTATAAAGGGGCTAGGGTAACTCACTTGTGGTCAGGGAGTACTTATATAGGAGCTAAAGTGACTCACTTGGGGTCAGGGAGTAATTATATGGGACTAGGGTAAATCATTTGGGGTCAGGGAGTACTTAAATGGGACTAGGGTAACTCACTTGGGGTCAGGGATTACTTATAAAGGGGCTAGGGTAACTCACTTGGGGTCAGGGAATACTTATATGGGACTTGGGTAACTCACTTGGGTTCAGGGAGTACTTATATGGGACTAGGGTAACTCGCTTTAGGTCAGGGAGTACTTATATAATACTAGGGTAACTTACTTGGGGTCAGGGAGTACTTATATGGAACCAGGGTAACCCACTTGGGGTCAGGGAGTATTTATAAAGGGGCTAGGGTAACCCACTTGGGGTCAGGGAGTACTTATATGCGACTAGGGTAACTCACTTGGGGTCAGGGAGTACTTATATGCTACTAGGGTAACTCACTTGGGGTCAGGGAGTAGTTATATGCTACTAGGGTAACTCACTTAGTGTCACGGAGTACTCATATGGAACTAGGGTAACTCACTTGGGGTCAGGGAGTATATCTATAAGAGCTAAAGTAACTCACTTGGGGTCAGGGAGTACTTATATGGGACTAGGGTAACTCATTTAGGGCAGGGAGTACTTATTTGGGACTAGGGTAACTCATTTGGGGTCAGGGAGTACTTATATGGGACTAGGGTACATCACTTGGGGTCAGGGAGTACTTATATGGGACAAGGGTAACTCACTTGGGGTCAGGGAGTACTTATAAAGGGGCTAGGGTAACTCAATTTGGGGTCAGGGAGTACTTATATAGGACTAGGGTTCCATACTTGGGGTCAGGGAGTACTTATAAAGGGGCTAGGGCAACCCACTTGGGGTCAGGGAGTACTTATATGGGACTAGGGTAACTCACTTGGGGTCTGGGAGTACTTCTATAGGAGCTAAAGTAACTCACTTGGGCTCAGGGAGTACTTTAATGGGACCAGGGTAACTCACTTGGGGACATGGAGTACTTATAAATGGGCTAGGGTAACTCACTTGGGGTGAGGGAGTACTTATAAAGGCGCTAGGTAACTCATTTGGGGTCAGGGAGTACTTATATGGGACTAGGGTACATCACTTGGGATAAGGGAGTACATATATAGGGGCTAAAGTAACTCACTTGGGGTCAGGGAGTACTTCTAAGGGACTAGGGTAACTCATTTGGTGTCAGGGAGTACTTATTTGGGACTAGGGTAACTCACTTGGGGTCACGGAGTAGTTATATGGGACTAGAGTAACTCACTTGGGGTCATGGTGTACTTATATAGGGGGTAGGGTAACTCATTTGGGGACAGGGAGTACTTATATGGGACTAGGGTACATCACTTGGGCTCAGGGAGTACTTATATAGGAACTAAAGTGATTCACTTGGGGTCAGGGAGTACTTATATGGGACTAGGGTAACTCACTTGGGGTCAGGGAGTACTTCTATAGGAGCTAAAGTAACTCACTTGGGGTCAGGGAGTATTTTAATGGGACCAGGGTAACTCACTTGGGGACATGGAGTACTTATAAATAGGCTAGGGTAACTCACTTGGGGTGAGGGAGTACTTATAAAGGCGCTAGGTAACTCATTTGGGGTCAGGGAGTACTTATATGGGACTAGGGTACATCACTTGGGATCAGGCAGTACTTATATAGGGGCTAAAGTAACTCACTTGGGGTCAGGGAGTACTTCTATGGGACTAGGGTAACTCATTTGGTGTCAGGGAGTACTTATTTGGGACTAGGGTAACTCACTTGGGGTCAGGGAGTACTTATATGGGACTAGGGTAACTCACTTGGGGTCATGGAGTACTTATATAGGGGGTAGGGTAACTCATTTGGGGTCAGGGAGTACTTATATGGGACTAGGGTACATCACTTGGGCTCAAGGAGTACTTATATAGGAGCTAAAGTGATTCACTTGGGGTCAGGGAGTACTAATAAAGGAGCTAGGGTAACTCACTTGGGGTCAGGGAGTAATTATATGGGACTTGGGTAACTCACTTGGGTTCAGGGAGTACTTATATGGGACTAGGGTAACTCGCTTTAGGTCAGGGAGTACATATATAATACTAGGGTAACTCACTTGGGGAAAGGGAGTAATTATAAAGGGGCTAGGGTAACTCACTTGTGGTCAGGGAGTACTTATATAGGATCTAAAGTGACTCACTTGGGGTCAGGGAGTACTTATATGGGACTAGGGTAACTCATTTGGGGTCAGGGAGTACTTAAATGGGACTAGGGTAACTCACTTGGGGTCAGGGATTACTTATAAAGGGGCTAAGGTAACTCACTTGGGGTCAGAGAGTACTTATATGGGACTAGGGTAACTCATTTGGGGTCAGGGAGTACTTATATGGGACTAGGGTAACTCATTTGGGGTCAGGGAGTACTTATAAAAGGGCTAGGGTAACTCACTTGGGGTAGGGAGTACTTATATGGGACCAGGGTAACTCACTTGGGTTCAGGGAGTACTTATATGGGACTAGGGTAACTCGCTATAGGTCAGGGAGTACTTATATGGTACTAGGGTAACTCTCTTGGTCGTCAGGGGGTACATATATGGAACCAGTCTAACCCACTTGGGGTCAGGGAGTACTTATAAAGGGGGTAGGGTAACTCAATTTGGGGTCAGGGAGTACTTATATGGGACTAGGGTAACTCTCTTGGGGTCAGGGAGTACTTATATGGGACTAGGATAACTCTCTTGGGGTCAGGGAGTACTTATATGATACTAGGGTAACTCACTTGGGGTCAGGGAGTACTTATATGGGACTAGGGTAACTCACTTGGGGTCAGGGAGTACTTATATGCGACTAGGGTAACTCACTTAGGGTCACGGAGTACTTATATAGGACTAGGGTAACTCACTTGGGGTCAGGGAGTACTTCTATAGGAGCTAAAGTAACTCACTTGGGGTCAGGGAGTACTTATATGGGACTAGGGTAACTCACTTGGGGTCAGGGAGTACTTATATGGGACTAGGGTAACTCACTTGGGGTCAGGGAGTACTTATATGCGACTAGGGTAACTCACTTAGGGTCACGGAGTACTTATATAGGACTAGGGTAACTCACTTGGGGTCAGGGAGTACTTCTATAGGAGCTAAAGTAACTCACTTGGGGTCAGGGGTACTTATATGGGACTAGGGTAACTCATTTAGGGCAGGGAGTACTTATTTGGGACTAGGGTAATTCACTTGGAGTCAGGGAGTACTTATATGGGACTAGGGTAACTCACTTGGGGTCAGGGATTACTTATAAAGGGGCTAGGATAACTCACTTGGGTTCAGGGAGTACTTTTATGGGACTAGGGTAACTCGCTTTAGGTCAGGAAGTACTTATATAATACTAGGGTAACTCACTTGGGGTCAGGGAGTACTTATATAGGAGCTAAAGTGATTCACAAGGGTCAGGGAGTACTTATCAAGAGACACGGTAGTGTCTCGACGGCAAGTACATTTAAAAGTAGATAATGACATGTCTATACCGCCGAGCACTACCGTTAACTTATACAGCAAGTTTGGCCGTCCCAATTTTCAAACCGATTTATCTCCGTGAATAATCCATTGTCATGATTTTACTAAAGCTTTTCCTAAACTGGTTTTGAACAAGCTTTCATTTGAGACCATAAACATGAAAATCGGTTCATGCAATCCAGAGAACTCATACTATGTTAGCTATATATATATCGAAAATCAGATTTTTCTCCATAATCTTCTTCTTCTTCTTTTCCAGCCAGAATGTATGTCTCGGGCTGAAGTTGGTTGCTTAACGTAGATGCTAGTGACGTCAGTAGACGTAAACGTAAACATAGTTGCACACAATCGTAAATAGTGTGTGTGTGTGTGTCTCAGCGATATATGATTTATTTCGTTTAATATGGTAAATCAGGTTAAGCTGCAAGTTTGATTGACAGTATTAACCTTAAAATGAACCCAATTTTATAATAAATAAATGAAAGAAAATGATTAGGCTATTCTTATTTGAAACCGATGAGGTTATACTCGTACTCATCATACTCATTAAAAGGATTTTTAAAATTACTTAAAGGAATCAACACATTAGATAAGTATAACAATGAATTTTATAATATAAATTGTAATATATTTTGTGGTACTTTGTGGGATTTTATTTCAGATTAAATTATAGTGATGTGTTTATTGTGACTGCTAAGGATCGAGCTGTGTAGAGAGAAATATAATGTGACTATTGTATCGTTGCTGAGGATAGAGCTTACTGGATGAAGTAAGATTAATATTTACATATTTTCAATTCTATGCCAAAGAGAAGTATACTTTCAACATTTATATGCATCAGTGATTATCAGGAGCATATTAATTGCAAGAAATTATTAAGGTATTTGAAAATCATATGTTAAACTTCCCAGTATTGAAATCATTAACAAAATGCATATTTAACTGTTTCTTTTCTTTACACTGATGTGGGTTTCAATTGTCCGATAGGTTATATGATATATATACAAACAAATATATCAAATTAAATTATAGTAATGCTTGATTGAAAGATGTGAAACATTCCAAATAACCCTCTTTACGTAGAAACCAAGTTGACCAGTGCTTGGATTTTACAATAGTAGATGTTCACAAACGAAACAAATACATACCCAAGTATTAAAGATCTTTAATCTCAAGGACGTTAGGCCACTAAGAAATAAAGGAAATGAAGGTGGTACAAAGTCAAATGCAGGTAAGTAAATGAGATGATTTATGTTCCATCAAATATTTATTATTATTGAAGAATTTTGATTATTAAATGATTAATTGGTTTTAGGCTTACTATCAGTGCCATCGTTTAGTACTTTACAGTCACTACGCAAGTTTATTACAGAAAATGATGTATACCAGAAAGAGAAACGGTTTCTACGTATTCATTGAATGACCATGGTTTAATATCCTTTTTGGTTATGAAGCATTACAAATATTTCATCAGATATTTACCATGGGCACAGAAAGCTCAATTCTAGAGGAAGATAATAATGATTTGGTTTGACACAGGATATGTCAAAACTCAATGGTGATGTTGAGAGCTATAGTCTCTGAAAATATCAAAAAGTAGTATATTTAATGCCAAATTCTGACAAATGAAAGGCTTGTAACTCAGTTTGGTCTGAAATTCTTTAGAACATAAGGCAAATAGTTAACAAATATTATGACCAAAACATCTAAAAGCTTATAATTATGAAAATACAACTAATTTATCATTTTTCACATTAGAGGCATATGGTAGATGAAAGTAGGAAATTGACAGCAGAATTTCTAAGAAACTGAGGCTTCAATGAAATTCTCTGTGGTATTTCCTGATACAGAAGGTCCAGGGGAAGATAAAAATGATCTTGGTTTGGCAGAGGATATGTCAGAACTCAATGGTGATGTTGAGACCTGGAGTTAATAAAAATATGAAAAAAGGAGTAAATTTAATGCCAAATCCTAACAAATGAAGGGCTTCTAATTCAGTTTGGACTGAAATTCTTTAGAATATGAGGCTAATAGTTTACAAATATTATGACCAGAACATCTAGAAGCTTATAATTATGAAAATACTACCAATTTATCATTTATCACATTACAGGCATACGGTAGATGAAAGTAGGAAATTGACAGTAGAATTTCTAAGAAACTGAGGCTTCAATGATATTCTCTGTGGTATTTCCTGATACAGAATGCTGAAAGGAAGATAAAAATGATTTTGATCTGAAAGAGAATATGCCAGAAATCAATCAAGAGACACGGTAGTGTCTCGACGGCAAGTACATAAAAGTAGGTATAGACGTGTCTATACCGCCGTCCAGGCACTACTGTATCTTATACAGCAAGATTGGCCGTCTCAATTTTTAAATCGATTTTTTTCCGTAAATGAAACACTGTCATGATTTCAGTAAAGCTTTTCTTGAAATGGATTAGAACAAGCTTTTATTTGAGCCCATAAACATCAAAATTGGTTCACGCAATCCAGAGATCTCATAATCTGTTAGCTATATATATAACAAATTTAATTTCTTTCTGTTATCTTCTTCTTCTCCAGCCAGAGTGTATGTCTCGGGCTGAAGTTGGTCGCTAAGAAAAATGACGTCATTTTCACAACGCTTCCAACATAATATACTCAACGATCAAACTATGTATGGTTGTGAACTGTCAATTCGGCGACTATATTGAACTGTGTAAATTGTAATGTGAGGTTATTTTTATTTAATGCAGTGAGGTTATTCATCGTGTTGCGATATTGCATCTGTTAATCTCTACAATCACAAATAATTCAATTAACAGTGACTGAAGGATTCGCGAATTAGATAAGTATAATATTATATTTTACAATACAGGATGTAGTATATACTTTGTGGTACTTTGTGGTATTTCTTTTTGCAGATAAATTAAGACAGAATATTTTCATATTCATTGATGAGGATAGAGCTGACTGGATTAAATAAAATTAATATTTACAAGTCTGTGCCAATGAGAAATATACTTTCAACAGTAATGTGCATCGGTCATTATCAGCAGGATATTAATTGAAAGAAATTGTTAAGGTACTTAATAATCATATGCTAAACTTTCAGGTATTGAAATCATTAATCAAATGCATGTTTTGCTTTTTGTTTTCTTTAAACTGATATTGATTGTAATTATCCGATAGGTTATATCATATATATATAAACAAATATTTCAGATTAAATTATGGCAATGCTAATTTGAAAGATATGAAACATTCCAAAAAATCTTTATTTACGTAAAATACAAGTTGACCAGTATTTGGATTGGAACAAATTATACGATAGTAGATGTTTACAAAAGATGCGAATACAACCAAATATTACAGAAGTTAGGTCAACAAGCAATAAAGAAAATGGAGATGGGGCAAAATCAAACACTGGTAAGTATAACTGAGATGTTTCATGTTCCTTCAAATATTTATTTTCTTTGAAGATTAAGATTGTTAAATGATGAATTTGATTTCAGGCTTACGCATAGTGTTATCATTTAGTATTTTACAGTCACTGTGCAAGTTTATTATAGCAAATAGTAATACTTGTGCTTTGACTTAAATACATTTGGTACAATTGAATTAGAAAACCAAGGAAGAAGGTTCGCTCACATACTGACTATTGGAGTTGAATCAAACATTGGGCTTTTCATTCCTGCATTCTGGTATTTGAAACAGGCAAGGATGAAAGCATTGAAAGATTGGCAAAGTAAGAATAAGCCAATATTCAGATAATCGTCATCCATTGCTCAGCCATAATTTAAGGATGAGATTCATTGGATGAAATTCTGTAAAATTGAGTTAATAACTGTTGATAGTTTTCCTCTGTTACCTATGCTAGTATTCTAGGCCAAAGGCAGTATACTAGTCGTTGGTATGGATGAAAAAATGAACGGTTACTCTCAATTGAAAGTCAGTCCAAAAATTAATGGTTTCTACTCCATTTTGCAGCACCAGAAGTCCGACCAGTTTCAACAGTGTATAGAAATTAGCGAAACGAACATTTGAGGACTCTGGCACAGGAAATGTTATAAGGACGACTCGCCAATGTATCTCCCATGCCACCTTTTTCAAGAGTTACCAGCATAAATGTAATAATGATTGGTGCCAAAAAGAAACGTGGTATGCAAAACGACAATGCCAGCTTTGAATATATGCTTAATTCTAGCTTATTCAAAGCTTTGCGAATTGCTTGTCCAGTCATGCCCCTGTATCACCTCAAGCAGCTGATGGAGTTACTGAAGTTTCACAAAGTCAGATGTTGGTAAAAAGTAAAATGTTGATTAACAAATGGAATGATTCATGTTTCTTTAAAATATTATTTTCTTTGAAGATTTGAGATATTTAAATGAGTAATTTGATTTTAGGTTTACTCAGATGTTATCATTTAGCATTTTACAGTCACTGTGCAAGTGTATTATAGCAAATAGTAATACTTGTGCTTTGACTAAAATACATTTGGTACAATTGAATTAGAAAACCAAGGAAGAAGATTCGCTCACATACTGAATATTGGAGTTGAACCAATCATTGGGCTTTTCATTCCTGCATTCTGGTATTTGAAACAGGCAAGGATGAAAGCATTGAAAGATTGGCAAAGTAAGAATAAGCCAATATTCCGATAATCGTCATCCATTGCTCAGCCATAATTTAAGGATGAGATTCATTGGATGAAATTCTGTAAAATTGAGTTAATAACTGTTGATTGTTTTCCTCTGTTACCTATGCTAGTATTCTAGGCCAAAGGCAGTATACTAGTCATTGGTATGGATGAAAAAATGCACATTTATTCTCAATTGAAACTCAGTCCAAAAATTAATGGTTTCCACTCCATTTTGCAGCACCAGAAATCCGACCAGTTTCAACAGTGTATAGAAATTAGCGAAACGAACATTTGAGGACTCTGGCACAGGGAATGTTATAAGGACGACTCGCTAATATATCTCCTATATCACCTTTGTCAAGAATTAGCAGCATAAATGTGATAGTAACTGGTGCTAAAAAGAAACGTGGTATGCAAAACGACATAGTCAGCTTTGAATATATGCTTGATTGTAGCTTATTTAAAGCTTTGCGAATTGCTTGTCTAGTCTTGCCCCAGTATCAACTCAAGTAGTTGATGAAACTAGTGAAGTCTAGCAAGGTCAGATGGTGGTAAAAGTCAAATGTTGATAAACAGAAAATGTAAATTAATTAAAACATACATTTTACTTAATTATTTTTATGTTGAAAGTATGTTTATTGATTATGAAAAATTTAATCAAACTTTTATTATAGTGAAACTGAAAACATTAAACAAGTAGCCGGGGCATTAATTATGAAGTTCATTTATGCAGAATGCATTACAAATATCAATAAATTCAATGCGTTGACTGTGATATTTTTTCAATATTAATATATATTATTTTATTAGTTAAGCTCTGCTGTTTCAAAAAACGAGAAGTGTGGAAATTTTCTTTAAATTCTGTAGAAAAATTAAAAGAATTATTTAATTTTTTAAATATTATACTCTTACAAAACGTTATGAAATCCCACAAAAAACAGACTTCGCCTGTATAAAAAGGCGGCAAGTACATAAACCATTTAGCATAAATAATATAGTAAAATTATCCAATTAAAAAAAGTAGTGAAATCCAAATATTAGGCAAGTATATTTTTTCACCTTAGCAAAAGTTAAATTTTTGAAAAAAAAGGAACAACAAAATTACTTGCCGGGCCCGTAATGTCCATGCACAGTGGGAAATTGAATCGTGTGTGAGATTCAGCTATAGCGTAGTACAGCAAATTTCATGTTGAAATACAGAGTGAAGTTAGCCGAACCACAGACGATTCTATTTCTCACTGTGCATGGACATTACGGGCCCGGCAAGTAATTTTGTTGTTCCTTTTTTTTCAAAAATTTAACTTTTGCTAAGGTGAAAAAATATACTTGCCTAATATTTGGATTTCACTACTTTTTTTAATTGGATAATTTTACTATATTATTTATGCTAAATGGTTTATGTACTTGCCGCCTTTTTATACAGGCGAAGTCTGTTTTTTGTGGGATATGGGACTAGAGTAACTCACTTGGGGTCAGGGAGTACTTATAAAGGGGGTAGGGTTACTCATTTGGGGTCAGGGAGTACTTATATGGGACTAGGGTAACTCACTTGGGGAAAGGGAGTACTTATAAAGGGGCTAGGGTAACTCACTTGTGGTCAGGGAGTACTTATATAGGATCTAAAGTGACTCACTTGGGGTCAGGGTGTACTTATATGCTACTAGGGTAACTCACTTAGGGTCACGGAGTACTTATATGGAACTAGGGTAACTCACTTGGGGTCAGGGAGTACTTATATGGGACTAGGGTAACTCATTTAGGGCAGGGAGTACTTATTTGGGACTAGGGTAACTCATTTGGGGTCAGGGAGTACTTATATGGGACTAGGGTACATCACTTGGGGTCAGGGAGTACTTATATAGGAGCTAAAGTGATTCACTTGGGGTCAGGGAGTACTTATAAATGGGCTAGGGTAACTCACTTGGGGTGAGGGAGTACTTATATGGGACTAGGGTACATCACTTGGGATCAGGGAGTACATATATAGGGGCTAAAGTAACTCACTTGGGGTCAGGGAGTACTTCTATGGGACTAGGGTAACTCATTTGGTGTCAGGGAGTACTTATTTGGGACTAGGGTAACTCACTTGGGGTCAGGGAGTAGTTATATGGGACTAGAGTAACTCACTTGGGGTCATGGTGTACTTATATAGGGGGTAGGGTAACTCATTTGGTGTCAGGGAGTACTTATACAGGGGCTAGGGTAACTCAATTTCGGGTCAGGGAGTACTCATATAGGACTAGGGTACCATACTTGGGGTCAGGGAGTACTTATAAAGGGGCTAGGGCAACTCACTTGGGGTCAGGGAGTACTTATAAAAGGGCTAGGGTAACTCACTTGGGGTAGGGAGTACTTATATGGGACCAGGGTAACTCACTTGGGTTCAGGGAGTACTTATATGGGACTAGGGTAACTCGCTTTAGGTCAGGGAGTACTTATATGGTACTAGGGTAACTCTCTTGGTCGTCAGGGGGTACATATATGGAACCAGTGTAACCCACTTGGGGTCAGGGAGTACTTATAAAGGGGCTAGGGTAACTCAATTTGGGGTCAGGGAGTACTTATATGGGACTAGGGTAACTCATTTAGGGCAGGGAGTACTTATATGGGACTAGGGTACCTCACTTGGGGTCAGGGAGTACTTATAAAGGCGCTAGGTAACTCATTTGGGGTCAGGGAGTACTTATATGGGACTAGGGTAACTCAATTAGGGTCACGGAGTACTTATATAGGACTAGGGTAACTCACTTGGGGTCAGGGAGTACTTCTATAGGAGCTAAAGTAACTCACTTGGGGTCAGGGAGTACTTATATGGGACTAGGGTAACTCATTTAGGGCAGGGAGTACTTATATGGGACTAGGGTAACTCACTTGGGGTCAGGGAGTACTTATAAAGGCGCTAGGTAACTCATTTGGGGTCAGGGAGTACTTATATGGGACTAGGGTACATCACTTGGGATCAGGGAGTACATATATAGGGGCTAAAGTAACTCACTTGGGGTCAGGGAGTACTTCTATGGGACTAGGGTAACTCATTTGGTGTCAGGGAGTACTTATTTGGGACTAGGGTAACTCACTTGGGGTCAGGGAGTAGTTATATGGGACTAGAGTAACTCACTTGGGGTCATGGTGTACTTATATAGGGGGTAGGGTAACTCATTTGGGGTCAGGGAGTACTTATATGGGACTAGGGTACATCACTTGGGCTCAGGGAGTACTTATATAGGAACTAAAGTGATTCACTTGGGGTCAGGGAGTACTTATTTGGGACTAGAGTAACTCACTTGGTCAGGGAGTACTTCTATAGGAGCTAAAGTAACTTACTTGGGGTCAGGGAGTATTTTAATGGGACCAGGGTAACTCACTTGGGGACATGGAGTACTTATAAATAGGCTAGGGTAACTCACTTGGGGTGAGGGAGTACTTATAAAGGCGCTAGGTAACTCATTTGGGGTCAGGGAGTACTTATATGGGACTAGGGTACATCACTTGGGATCAGGGAGTACTTATATAGGGGCTAAAGTAACTCACTTGGGGTCAGGGAGTACTTCTATGGGACTAGGGTAACTCATTTGGTGTCAGGGAGTACTTATTTGGGACTAGGGTAACTCACTTGGGGTCAGGGAGTACTTATATGGGACTAGGGTAACTCACTTGGGTTCAGGGAGTACTTATATGGGACTAGGGTAACTCGCTTTAGGTCAGGGAGTACATATATAATACTAGGGTAACTCAATGGGTGGTCAGGGAGTACTTATATGGAACCAGGGAAACCCACTTGGGGTTAGGGAGTACTTATATGGGACTAGGGTACATCACTTGGGCTCAAGGAGTACTTATATAGGAGCTAAAGTGATTCACTTGGGGTCAGGGAGTACTAATAAAGGGGCTAGGGTAACTCACTTGGGGTCAGGGACTAATTATATGGGACTTGGGTAACTCACTTGGGTTCAGGGAGTACTTATATGGGACTAGGGTAACTCGCTTTAGGTCAGGGAGTACATATATAATACTAGGGTAACTCAATGGGTGGACAGGGAGTACTTATATGGAACCAGGGAAACCCACTTGGGGTTAGGGTGTACTTATAAAGGGGCTAGGGTAACTCATTTGGGGTCAGGGAGTACTTATATGGGCCTAGGGTAACTCACTTAGGGTCAGGGAGTACTTATATGGGACTAGGGTAACTCACTTGGGGTCAGGGTGTACTTCTATAGGAGCTAAAGTAACTCACTTGGGGTCAGGGAGTACTTATATGGGACTAGGGTAACTCATTTAGGGCAGGGAGTACTTATTTGGGACTAGGGTAACTCACTTGGGTTCAGGGAGTACTTATATGGGACTAGGGTAACTCATTTAGGGCAGGGAGTACTTATATGGGACTAGGGTAACTCACTTGGGGTCAGGGAGTACTTATATAGGGGGTAGGGTAACTAATTTGGGGTCAGGCAGTACTTATTTGGACTAGGGTAACTCACTTGGGGTCAGGGAGTACTTATAAAAGGGCTAGGGTAACTCACTTGGGGTAGGGAGTACTTATATGGGACTAGGGTAACTCACTTGGGGTAGGGAGTACTTATATGGGACTAGGGTAACTCACTTGGGTTCAGGGAGTACTTATATGGGACTAGGGTAACTCACTTGTGGTCAGGGAGTACTTCTATAGGAGCTAAAGTAACTCACTTGGGGTTAGGGAGTACTTATATGGGACTAGGGTAACTCATTTATGGCAGGGAGTACTTATACAGGGGCTAGGGTAACTCAATTTCGGGTCAGGGAGTACTCATATAGGACTAGGGTACCATACTTGGGGTCAGGGAGTACTTATAAAGGGGCTAGGGCAACTCACTTGGTGTCAGGGAGTACTTATAAAAGGGCTAGGGTAACTCACTTGGGGTAGGGAGTACTTATATGGGACCAGGGTAACTCACTTGGGTTCAGGGAGTACTTATATGGGACTAGGGTAACTCGCTTTAGGTCAGGGAGTACTTATATGGTACTAGGGTAACTCTCTTGGTCGTCAGGGGGTACATATATGGAACCAGTGTAACCCACTTGGGGTCAGGGAGTACTTATAAAGGGGCTAGGGTAACTCAATTTGGGGTCAGGGAGTACTTATATGGGACTAGGGTAACTCTCTTGGGGTCAGGGAGTACTTATATGGGACTAGGGTAACTCTCTTGGGGTCAGGGAGTACTTATATGATACTAGGGTAACTCACTTGGGGTCAGGGAGTACATATATGGGACTAGGGTAACTCACTTGGGGTCAGGTAGTACTTATATGCGACTAGGGTAACTCACTTAGGGTCACGGAGTACTTATATAGGACTAGGGTAACTCACTTGGGGTCAGGGAGTACTTCTATAGGAGCTAAAGTAACTCACTTGGGGTCAGGGAGTACTTATATGGGACTAGGGTAACTCACTTGGGGTCAGGGAGTACTTATATGGTACTAGGGTAACTCACTTGAAGTCAGGGAGTACTTATATGCGACTAGGGTAACTCAATTAGGGTCACGGAGTACTTATATAGGACTAGGGTAACTCACTTGGGGTCAGGGAGTACTTCTATAGGAGCTAAAGTAACTCACTTGGGGTCAGGGAGTACTTATATGGGACTAGGGTAACTCATTTAGGGCAGGGAGTACTTATATGGGACTAGGGTACCTCACTTGGGGTCAGGGAGTACTTATATAGGGGGTAGGGTAACTCACTTGGGGTCAGGGAGTACTTATATGGGACTAGGGTAACTCATTTAGGGCAGGGAGTACTTATTTGGGACTAGGGTAATTCACTTGGAGTCAGGGAGTACTTATATGGGACTAGGGTAACTCACTTGGGGTCAGGGATTAATTATAAAGGGGCTAGGGTAACTCACTTGGGTTCAGGGAGTACTTTTATGGGACTAGGGTAACTCGCTTTAGGTCAGGAAGTACTTATATAATACTAGGGTAACTCACTTGGGGTCAGGGAGTACTTATATAGGAGCTAAAGTGATTCACAAGGGTCAGGGAGTACTTATATGGGACTAGAGTAACTCACTTGGGGTCAGGGAGTACTTATAAAGGGGCTAGGGTTACTCAATTGGGGTCAGGGAGTACTTATATGGGACTAGGGTAACTCACTTGGGGAAAGGGAGTACTTATAAAGGGGCTAGGGTAACTCACTTGTGGTCAGGGAGTATTTATATAGGATCTAAAGTGACTCACTTGGGGTCAGGGTGTCCTTATATGCTACTAGGGTAACTCACTTAGGGTCACGGAGTACTTATATGGAACTAGGGTAACTCACTTGGGGTCAGGGAGTACTTATATGGGACTAGGGTAACTCATTTAGGGCAGGGAGTACTTATTTGGGACTAGGGTAACTCATTTGGGGTCAGGGAGTACTTATATGGGACTAGGGTACATCACTTGGGGTCAGGGAGTACTTATATAGGAGCTAAAGTGATTCACTTGGGGTCAGGGAGTACTTATATGGGACAAGGGTAACTCACTTGGGGACAGGGAGTACTTATTTGGGACTAGGGTAACTCACCTGGGGTCAGGGAGTACTTATATGGGACTAGGGTAACTCACTTGGGGTCATGGAGTACTTATATAGGGGTTAGGGTAACTCATTTGGGGTCAGGGAGTACTTATTAGGGACTAGGTTAACTCATTTACGGCAGGGAGTACTTATTTGGGACTAGGGTAACTCATTTGGGGTCAGGGAGTACTTATATGGGACTAGGGTACATCACTTGGGGTCAGGGAGTACTTCTATAGGAGCTAAAGTAACCCACTTGGGGTCAGGGAGTACTTTAATGGGACCAGGGTAACTCACTTGGGGACATGGAGTACTTATAAATGGGCTAGGGTAACTCATTTGGGGTCAGGGAGTACTTATATGGGACTAGGGTACATAACTTGGGATCAGGGAGTACTTATATAGGGGCTAAAGTAACTCACTTGGGGGTCAGGGAGTACTTCTATGGGACTAGGGTAACTCATTTGGTGTCAGGGAGTACTTATTTGGGACTAGGGTAACTCACCTGGGGTCAGGGAGTACTTATATGGGACTAGGGTAACTCACTTGGGGTCATGGAGTACTTATATAGGGGTTAGGGTAACTCATTTGGGGTCAGGGAGTACTTATTAGGGACTAGGTTAACTCATTTACGGCAGGGAGTACTTATTTGGGACTAGGGTAACTCATTTGGGGTCAGGGAGTACTTATATGGGACTAGGGTACATCACTTGGGGTCAGGGAGTACTTATATAGGAGCTAAAGTGATTCACTTGGGGTCAGGGAGTACTTATATGGGACAAGGGTAACTCACTTGGGGACAGGGAGTACTTATAAAGGGGCTAGGGTAACTCAATTTGGGGTCAGGGAGTACTTATATAGGACTAGGGTTCCATACTTGGGGTCAGGGAGTACTTATAAAGGGTCTAGGGCAACTCACTTGGGGTCAGGGAGTACTTATATGGGACTAGGGTAACTCACTTGGGGTCAGGGAGTACTTCTATAGGAGCTAAAGTAACTCACTTGGGGTCAGGGAGTACTTCTATAGGAGCTAAAGTAACTCACTTGGGGTCAGGGAGTACTTATATGGGACTAGGGTAACTCACTTGGGGTCATGGAGTACTTATATAGGGGGTAGGGTAACTCATTTGGGGTCAGGGAGTACTTATATGGGACTAGGTTACATCACTTGGGGTCAGGGAGTACTTATATAGGAGCTAAAGTGATTCACTTGGGGTCAGGGAGTACTTATATGGGACTAGGGTAACTCACTTGGGGTCAGGGAGTACTAATAAATGGGCTAGGGTAACTAACTTGGGGTCAGGGAGTAATTATATGGGACTTGGGTAACTCACTTCGGTTCAGGGAGTACTTATATGGGACTAGGGTAACTCGCTTTAGGTCAGGGAGTACATATATAATACTAGGGTAACTCAATGAGTGGTCAGGGAGTACTTATATGGAACCAGGGAAACCCACTTGGGGTTAGGGTGTACTTATAAAGGGGCTAGGGTAACTTATTTGGGGTCAGGGAGTACTTTTATAGGCCTAGGGTAACTCACTTAGGGTCAGGGAGAACTTGTATGGGACTAGGGTAACTCACTTGGGGTCAGGGAGTACTTATTAGGGACTAGGTTAACTCATTTACGGCAGGGAGTACTTATTTGGGACTTGGATAACTCACTTGGGTTCAGGGAGTACTTATATGGGACTAGGGTAACTCATTTAGGGCAGGGAGTATTTATTTGGGACTAAGGTAACTCACTTGGGGTCAGGGAGTACTTATATAGGGGGTAGGGTAACTCATTTGGGGTCAGGCAGTACTTATATTGGACTAGGGTAACTCACTTGGGGTCAGGGAGTACTTATAAAAGGGCTAGGGTAACTCACTTGGGGTAGGGAGTACTTATATGGGACTAGGGTAACTCACTTGGGTTCAGGGATTACTTATATGGGACTAGGGTAACTCACTTGGGGTCAGGGAGTACTTCTATAGGAGCTAAAGTAACTCACTTCGGGTCAGGGAGTACTTATATGGGACTAGGGTATCTCATTTAGGGCAGGGAGTACTTATAAAGGGGCTAGGGTAACTCAATTTGGGGTCAGGGAGTACTTATATAGGACTAGGGTACCATACTTGGGGTCAGGGAGTACTTATAAAGGGGCTAGGGCAACTCACTTGGGGTCAGGGAGTACTTATAAAAGGGCTAGGGTAACTCACTTGGGGTAGGGAGTACTTATATGGGACTAGGGTAACTCACTTGGGTACAGGGAGTACTTATATGGGACTAGGGTAACTCGCTTTAGGTCAGGGAGTACTTATATGGGACTAGGGTAGCTCACTTGGGGTCAGGGAGTACTTATATAAGGGGTAGGGTAACTGATTTGGGGTAAGGCAGTACTTATATTGGACTAGGGTAACTCACTTGGGGTCAGGGATTACTTATATGGGACTAGGGTAACTCATTTAGGGCAGGGAGTACTTATATGGGACTAGGGTAACTCACTTGGGTTCAGGGAGTACTTATATGGTACTAGGGTAACTCACTTGCTGTCAGGGTGTACTTCTATAGGACATAAAGTAACTCACTTGGGGTCAGGGATTACTTATATGGGACTAGGGTAACTCATTTAGGGCAGGGAGTACTTATATGGGAGTAGGGTAACTCACTTGGGTTCAGGGATTACTTATATGGGACTAGGGTAACTCACTTGGGGTCAGGGAGTACTTCTATAGGAGCTAAAGTAACTCACTTCGGGTCAGGGAGTACTTATATGGGACTAGGGTAACTCATTTAGGGCAGGGAGTACTTATAAAGGGGCTAGGGTAACTCAATTTGGGGTCAGGGAGTACTTATATAGGACTAGGGTACCATACTTGGGGTCAGGGAGTACTTATAAAAGGGCTAGGGCAACTCACTTGGGGTCAGGGAGTACTTATAAAAGGGCTAGGGTAACTCACTTGGGGTATTGAGTACTTATATGGGACTAGGGTAACTCATTTAGGGCAGGGAGTACTTATATGGGACTAGGGTACCTCACTTGGGGTCAGGGAGTACTTATATAGGGGGTAGGGTAACTCACTTGGGGTCAGGGAGTACTTATATGGGACTAGGGTAATTCACTTGGAGTCAGGGAGTACTTATATGGGACTAGGGTAACTCACTTGGGGTCAGGGATTAATTATAAAGGGGCTAGGGTAACTCACTTGGGTTCAGGGAGTACTTTTATGGGACTAGGGTAACTCGCTTTAGGTCAGGAAGTACTTATATAATACTAGGGTAACTCACTTGGGGTCAGGGAGTACTTATATAGGAGCTAAAGTGATTCACAAGGGTCAGGGAGTACTTATATGGGACTAGAGTAACTCACTTGGGGTCAGGGAGTACTTATAAAGGGGCTAGGGTTACTCAATTGGGGTCAGGGAGTACTTATATGGGACTAGGGTAACTCACTTGGGGAAAGGGAGTACTTATAAAGGGGCTAGGGTAACTCACTTGTGGTCAGGGAGTACTTATATAGGATCTAAAGTGACTCACTTGGGGTCAGGGTGTACTTATATGCTACTAGGGTAACTCACTTAGGGTCACGGAGTACTTATATGGAACTAGGGTAACTCACTTGGGGTCAGGGAGTACTTATATGGGACTAGGGTAACTCATTTAGGGCAGGGAGTACTTATTTGGGACTAGGGTAACTCATTTGGGGTCAGGGAGTACTTATATGGGACTAGGGTACATCACTTGGGGTCAGGGAGTACTTATATGGGACTAGGGTAACTCATTTAGGGCAGGGAGTATTTATTTGGGACTAAGGTAACTCACTTGGGGTCAGGGAGTACTTATATAGGGGGTAGGGTAACTCATTTGGGGTCAGGCAGTACTTATATTGGACTAGGGTAACTCACTTGGGGTCAGGGAGTACTTATAAAAGGGCTAGGGTAACTCACTTGGGGTAGGGAGTACTTATATGGGACTAGGGTAACTCACTTGGGTTCAGGGATTACTTATATGGGACTAGGGTAACTCACTTGGGGTCAGGGAGTACTTCTATAGGAGCTAAAGTAACTCACTTCGGGTCAGGGAGTACTTATATGGGACTAGGGTATCTCATTTAGGGCAGGGAGTACTTATAAAGGGGCTAGGGTAACTCAATTTGGGGTCAGGGAGTACTTATATAGGACTAGGGTACCATACTTAGGGTCAGGGAGTACTTATAAAGGGGCTAGGGCAACTCACTTGGGGTCAGGGAGTACTTATAAAAGGGCTAGGGTAACTTACTTGGGGTAGGGAGTACTTATATGGGACTAGGGTACATCACTTGGGGTCAGGGAGTACTTATATAGGAGCTAAAGTGATTCACTTGGGGTCAGGGAGTACTTATATGGGACAAGGGTAACTCACTTGGGGACAGGGAGTACTTATAAAGGGGCTAGGGTAACTCAATTTGGGGTCAGGGAGTACTTATATAGGACTAGGGTTCCATACTTGGGGTCAGGGAGTACTTATAAAGGGTCTAGGGCAACTCACTTGGGGTCAGGGAGTACTTATATGGGACTAGGGTAACTCACTTGGGGTCAGGGAGTACTTCTATAGGAGCTAAAGTAACTCACTTGGGGTCAGGGAGTACTTCTATAGGAGCTAAAGTAACTCACTTGGGGTCAGGGAGTACTTTAATGGGACCAGGGTAACTCACTTGGGGACATGGAGTACTTATAAATGGGCTAGGGTAACTCATTTGGGGTCAGGGAGTACTTATATGGGACTAGGGTACATAACTTGGGATCAGGGAGTACTTATATAGGGGCTAAAGTAACTCACTTGGGGGTCAGGGAGTACTTCTATGGGACTAGGGTAACTCATTTGGTGTCAGGGAGTACTTATTTGGGACTAGGGTAACTCACTTGGGGTCAGGGAGTACTTATATGGGACTAGGGTAACTCACTTGGGGTCATGGAGTACTTATATAGGGGTTAGGGTAACTCATTTGGGGTCAGGGAGTACTTATATGGGACTAGGTTACATCACTTGGGGTCAGGGAGTACTTATATAGGAGCTAAAGTGATTCACTTGGGGTCAGGGAGTACTTATATGGGACTAGGGTAACTCACTTGGGGTCAGGGAGTACTAATAAAGGGGCTAGGGTAACTAACTTGGGGTCAGGGAGTAATTATATGGGACTTGGGTAACTCACTTGGGTTCAGGGAGTACTTATATGGGACTAGGGTAACTCGCTTTAGGTCAGGGAGTACATATATAATACTAGGGTAACTCAATGAGTGGTCAGGGAGTACTTATATGGAACCAGGGAAACCCACTTGGGGTTAGGGTGTACTTATAAAGGGGCTAGGGTAACTTATTTGGGGTCAGGGAGTACTTTTATAGGCCTAGGGTAACTCACTTACGGTCAGGGAGAACTTATATGGGACTAGGGTAACTCACTTGGGGTCAGGGTGTACTTCTATAGGAACTAAAGTAACTCACTTGGGGTCAGGGAGTACTTATTAGGGACTAGGTTAACTCATTTACGGCAGGGAGTACTTATTTGGGACTAGGGTAACTCATTTGGGGTCAGGGAGTACTTATATGGGACTAGGGTACATCACTTGGGGTCAGAGAGTACTTATATGGGACAAGGGTAACTCACTTGGGGACAGGGAGTACTTATAAAGGGGCTAGGGTAACTCAATTTGGGGTCAGGGAGTACTTATATAGGACTAGGGTTCCATACTTGGGGTCAGGGAGTACTTATAAAGGGTCTAGGGCAACTCACTTGGGGTCAGGGAGTACTTATATGGGACTAGGGTAACTCACTTGGGGTCAGGGAGTACTTCTATAGGAGCTAAAGTAACTCACTTGGGGTCAGGGAGTACTTCTATAGGAGCTAAAGTAACTCACTTGGGGTCAGGGAGTACTTATATGGGACTAGGGTAACTCACTTGGGGTCATGGAGTACTTATATAGGGGGTAGGGTAACTCATTTGGGGTCAGGGAGTACTTATATGGGACTAGGTTACATCACTTGGGGTCAGGGAGTACTTATATAGGAGCTAAAGTGATTCACTTGGGGTCAGGGAGTACTTATAAAGGCGCTAGGTAACTCATTTGGGGTCAGGGAGTACTTATATGGGACTAGGGTACATCACTTGGGATCAGGGAGTACTTATATAGGGGCTAAAGTAACTCACTTGGGGTCAGGGAGTACTTCTATGGGACTAGGGTAACTCATTTGGTGTCAGGGAGTACTTATTTGGGACTAGGGTAACTCACTTGGGGTCAGGGAGTACTTATATGGGACTAGGGTAACTCACTTGGGTTCAGGGAGTACTTATATGGGACTAGGGTAACTCGCTTTAGGTCAGGGAGTACATATATAATACTAGGGTAACTCAATGGGTGTTCAGGGAGTACTTATATGGAACCAGGGAAACCCACTTGGGGTTAGGGAGTACTTATATGGGACTAGGGTACATCACTTGGGCTCAAGGAGTACTTATATAGGAGCTAAAGTGATTCACTTGGGGTCAGGGAGTACTAATAAAGGGGCTAGGGTAACTCAATTGGGGTCAGGGACTAATTATATGGGACTTGGGTAACTCACTTGGGTTCAGGGAGTACTTATATGGGACTAGGGTAACTCGCTTTAGGTCAGGGAGTACATATATAATACTAGGGTAACTCAATGGGTGGACAGGGAGTACTTATATGGAACCAGGGAAACCCACTTGGGGTTAAGGTGTACTTATAAAGGGGCTAGGGTAACTCATTTGGGGTCAGGGAGTACTTATATGGGCCTAGGGTAACTCACTTAGGGTCAGGGAGTACTTATATGGGACTAGGGTAACTCACTTGGGGTCAGGGTGTACTTCTATAGGAGCTAAAGTAACTCACTTGGGGTCAGGGAGTACTTATATGGGACTAGGGTAACTCATTTAGGGCAGGGAGTACTTATTTGAGACTTGGATAACTCACTTGGGTTCAGGGAGTACTTATATGGGACTAGGGTAACTCATTTAGGGCAGGGAGTATTTATTTGGGACTAAGGTAACTCACTTGGGGTCAGGGAGTACTTATATAGGGGGTAGGGTAACTCATTTGGGGTCAGGCAGTACTTATATTGGACTAGGGTAACTCACTTGGGGTCAGGGAGTACTTATAAAAGGGCTAGGGTAACTCACTTGGGGTAGGGAGTACTTATATGGGACTAGGGTAACTCACTTGGGTTCAGGGATTACTTATATGGGACTAGGGTAACTCACTTGGGGTCAGGGAGTACTTCTATAGGAGCTAAAGTAACTCACTTCGGGTCAGGGAGTACTTATATGGGACTAGGGTATCTCATTTAGGGCAGGGAGTACTTATAAAGGGGCTAGGGTAACTCAATTTGGGGTCAGGGAGTACTTATATAGGACTAGGGTACCATACTTAGGGTCAGGGAGTACTTATAAAGGGGCTAGGGCAACTCACTTGGGGTCAGGGAGTACTTATAAAAGGGCTAGGGTAACTCACTTGGGGTAGGGAGTACTTATATGGGACTAGGGTAACTCACTTGGGTTCAGGGAGTACTTATATGGGACTAGGGTAACTCGCTTTAGGTCAGGGAGTACTTATATGGGACTAGGGTAGCTCACTTGGGGTCAGGGAGTACTTATATATGGGGTAGGGTAACTGATTTGGGGTCAGGCAGTACTTATATTGGACTAGGGTAACTCACTTGGGGTCAGGGATTACTTATATGGGACAGGGTAACTCATTTAGGGCAGGGAGTACTTATATGGGACTAGGGTAACTCACTTGGGTTCAGGGAGTACTTATATGGTACTAGGGTAACTCACTTGCTGTCAGGGTGTACTTCTATAGGACATAAAGTAACTCACTTGGGGCCAGGGATTACTTATATGGGACTAGGGTAACTCATTTAGGGCAGGGAGTACTTATATGGGAGTAGGGTAACTCACTTGGGTTCAGGGATTACTTATATGGGACTAGGGTAACTCACTTGGGGTCAGGGAGTACTTCTATAGGAGCTAAAGTAACTCACTTCGGGTCAGGGAGTACTTATATGGGACTAGGGTAACTCATTTAGGGCAGGGAGTACTTATAAAGGGGCTAGGGTAACTCAATTTGGGGTCAGGGAGTACTTATATAGGACTAGGGTACCATACTTGGGGTCAGGGAGTACTTATAAAAGGGCTAGGGCAACTCACTTGGGGTCAGGGAGTACTTATAAAAGGGCTAGGGTAACTCACTTGGGGTATTGAGTACTTATATGGGACTAGGGTAACTCACTTGGGTTCAGGGAGTACTTATATGGGACTAGGGTAACTCGCTTTAGGTCAGGGAGTACTTATATGGTACTAGGGTAACTTACTTGGTCGTCAGGGGGTACATATATGGAACCAGGGTAACCCACTTGGGGTCAGGGAGTACTTATAAAGGTGCTAGGGTAACTCAATTTGGGGTCAGGGAGTACTTATATAAGACTAGGGTACCATACTTGGGGTCAGGGAGTACTTATAAAGGGGCTAGGGCAACTCACTTGGGGTCAGGGAGTACTTATATGGGACTAGGGTAACTCACTTGGGGTCAGGGAGTACTTATAAAGGGGCTAGGGTTACTCAATTGGGGTCAGGGAGTACTTATATGGGACTAGGGTAACTCACTTGGGGAAAGGGAGTACTTATAAAGGGGCTAGGGTAACTCACTTGTGGTCAGGGAGTACTTATATAGGATCTAAAGTGACTCACTTGGGGTCAGGGTGTACTTATATGCTACTAGGGTAACTCACTTAGGGTCACGGAGTACTTATATGGAACTAGGGTAACTCATTTAGGGCAGGGAGTACTTATAAAGGGGCTAGGGTAACTCAATTTAAGGTCAGGGATTACTTATATGGGACTAGGGTAACTCATTTAGGGCAGGGAGTACTTATATGGGACTAGGGTAACTCACTTGGGTTCAGGGAGTACTTATATGGTACTAGGGTAACTCACTTGCTGTCAGGGTGTACTTCTATAGGACATAAAGTAACTCACTTGGGGTCAGGGATTACTTATATGGGACTAGGGTAACTCATTTAGGGCAGGGAGTACTTATATGGGAGTAGGGTAACTCACTTGGGTTCAGGGATTACTTATATGGGACTAGGGTAACTCACTTGGGGTCAGGGAGTACTTCTATAGGAGCTAAAGTAACTCACTTCGGGTCAGGGAGTACTTATATGGGACTAGGGTAACTCATTTAGGGCAGGGAGTACTTATAAAGGGGCTAGGGTAACTCAATTTGGGGTCAGGGAGTACTTATATAGGACTAGGGTACCATACTTGGGGTCAGGGAGTACTTATAAAAGGGCTAGGGCAACTCACTTGGGGTCAGGGAGTACTTATAAAAGGGCTAGGGTAACTCACTTGGGGTATTGAGTACTTATATGGGACTAGGGTAACTCATTTAGGGCAGGGAGTACTTATATGGGACTAGGGTACCTCACTTGGGGTCAGGGAGTACTTATATAGGGGGTAGGGTAACTCACTTGGGGTCAGGGAGTACTTATATGGGACTAGGGTAACTCATTTAGGGCAGGGAGTACTTATTTGGGACTAGGGTAATTCACTTGGAGTCAGGGAGTACTTATATGGGACTAGGGTAACTCACTTGGGGTCAGGGATTAATTATAAAGGGGCTAGGGTAACTCACTTGGGTTCAGGGAGTACTTTTATGGGACTAGGGTAACTCGCTTTAGGTCAGGAAGTACTTATATAATACTAGGATAACTCACTTGGGGTCAGGGAGTACTTATATAGGAGCTAAAGTGATTCACAAGGGTCAGGGAGTACTTATATGGGACTAGAGTAACTCACTTGGGGTCAGGGAGTACTTATAAAGGGGCTAGGGTTACTCAATTGGGGTCAGGGAGTACTTATATGGGACTAGGGTAACTCACTTGGGGAAAGGGAGTACTTATAAAGGGGCTAGGGTAACTCACTTGTGGTCAGGGAGTACTTATATAGGATCTAAAGTGACTCAATTGGGGTCAGGGTGTACTTATATGCTACTAGGGTAACTCACTTAGGGTCACGGAGTACTTATATGGAACTAGGGTAACTCACTTGGGGTCAGGGAGTACTTATATGGGACTAGGGTACATCACTTGGGGTCAGGGAGTACTTATATAGGAGCTAAAGTGATTCACTTGGGGTCAGGGAGTACTTATATGGGACAAGGGTAACTCACTTGGGGACAGGGAGTACTTATAAAGAGGCTAGGGTAACTCAATTTGGGGTCAGGGAGTACTTATATAGGACTAGGGTTCCATACTTGGGGTCAGGGAGTACTTATAAAGGGTCTAGGGCAACTCACTTGGGGTCAGGGAGTACTTATATGGGACTAGGGTAACTCACTTGGGGTCAGGGAGTACTTCTATAGGAGCTAAAGTAACTCACTTGGGGTCAGGGAGTACTTCTATAGGAGCTAAAGTAACTCACTTGGGGTCAGGGAGTACTTTAATGGGACCAGGGTAACTCACTTGGGGACATGGAGTACTTATAAATGGGCTAGGGTAACTCATTTGGGGTCAGGGAGTACTTATATGGGACTAGGGTACATAACTTGGGATCAGGGAGTACTTATATAGGGGCTAAAGTAACTCACTTGGGGGTCAGGGAGTACTTCTATGGGACTAGGGTAACTCATTTGGTGTCAGGGAGTACTTATTTGGGACTAGGGTAACTCACTTGGGGTCAGGGAGTACTTATATGGGACTAGGGTAACTCACTTGGGGTCATGGAGTACTTATATAGGGGTCAGGGTAACTCATTTGGGGTCAGGGAGTACTTATATGGGACTAGGTTACATCACTTGGGGTCAGGGAGTACTTATATAGGAGCTAAAGTGATTCACTTGGGGTCAGGGAGTACTTATATGGGACTAGGGTAACTCATTTAGGGCAGGGAGTACTTATAAAGGGGCTAGGGTAACTCAATTTGGGGTCAGGGAGTACTTATATAGGACTAGGGTACCATACTTGGGGTCAGGGAGTACTTATAAAAGGGCTAGGGCAACTCACTTGGGGTCAGGGAGTACTTATAAAAGGGCTAGGGTAACTCACTTGGGGTATTGAGTACTTATATGGGACTAGGGTAACTCACTTGGGTTCAGGGAGTACTTATATGGGACTAGGGTAACTCGCTTTAGGTCAGGGAGTACTTATATGGTACTAGGGTAACTTACTTGGTCGTCAGGGGGTACATATATGGAACCAGGGTAACCCACTTGGGGTCAGGGAGTACTTATAAAGGTGCTAGGGTAACTCAATTTGGGGTCAGGGAGTACTTATATAAGACTAGGGTACCATACTTGGGGTCAGGGAGTACTTATAAAGGGGCTAGGGCAACTCACTTGGGGTCAGGGAGTACTTATATGGGACTAGGGTAACTCACTTGGGGTCAGGGATTACTTATAAAGGGGCTAGGGTAACTCACTTGGGGTCAGGGAGTACTTATATAGGACTTGGGTAACTCACTTGGGGTAGGGAGTACTTATATGGAACCAGGGAAACCCACTTGGGGTTAGGGTGTACTTATAAAGGGGCTAGGGTAACTCATTTGGGGTCAGGGAGTACTTATATGGGCCTAGGGTAACCCACTTAGGGTCAGGGAGTACTTATATGGGACTAGGGTAACTCACATGGGGACAGGGTGTACTTCTATAGGAGCTAAAGTAACTCACTTGGGGTCAGGGAGTACTTATATAGGAGCTAAAGTGATTCACTTGGGGTCAGGGAGTACTTATATGGGACTAGGGTAACTCACTTGGGGTAAGGGAGTACTTATAAAGGCGCTAGGTAACTCATTTGGGGTCAGGGAGTACTTATATGGGACTAGGGTACATCACTTGGGGTCAGGGAGTACTTATATGATACTAGGGTAACTCATTTGGGGTCAGGGATTACTTATAAAGGGGCTAGGGTAACTCACTTGGGGTCAGGGAGTACTTATATAGGACTTGGGTAACTCACTTGGGGTCAGGGAGTACTTATTTGGGACTAGGGTAACTCACTTGGGGTCAGGGATTACTTATAAAGGGGCTAGGGTAACTCACTTGGGGTCAGGGAGTACTTATATAGGACTTGGGTAACTCACTTGGGTTCAAGGAGTACTTTTATGGGACTAGGGTAACTCGCTTTAGGTCAGGAAGTACTTATATGGTACTAGGGTAACTCACTTGGTGGTCAGAGAGTACTTATATGGAACCAGGGTAACCCACTTGGGGTCAGGGAGTACTTATAAAGGGGCTAGGGTAACTCACTTGGGGTCAGGGAGTACTTATATGGGACTTGGGTAACACACTTGGGTTCAGGGAGTACTTATATGGGACTAAGGTAACTCACTTGGGGTCAGGGAGTACTTCTATAGGAGCTAAAGTAACTCACTTGGGGTTAGGGAGTACTTATATGGGACTAGGGTAACTCATTTATGGCAGGGAGTACTTATATGGGACTAGGGTAACCCACTTGGGGTCAGGGATTACTTATAAAGGGGCTAGGGTAACTCACTTGGGGTCAGGAAGTACTTATATAGGACTTGGGTAACTCACTTGGGGTCAGGGAGTACTTATATGGGACTAGGGTAACTCATTTAGGGCAGGGAGTACTTATTTGGGACTAGGGTAATTCACTTGCAGTCAGGGAGTACTTATATGGGACTAGGGTAACTCACTTGGGGTCAGGGAGTACTTATATGGGACTAGGGTAACTCACTTGGGGTCACGGAGTACTTATATAGGACTAGGGTAACACACTTGGGGTCAGGGAGTACTTCTATAGGAGCTAAAGTAACTCACTTGGGGTCAGGGAGTACTTATATGGGACTAGGGTAACTCATTTAGGGCAGGGAGTACTTATATGGGACTAGGGTACCTCACTTGGGGTCAGGGAGTACTTATATAGGGGGTAGGGTAACTCACTTGGGGTCAGGGAGTACTTATATGGGACTAGGGTAACTCATTTAGGGCAGGGAGTACTTATTTGGGACTAGGGTAATTCACTTGGAGTCAGGGAGTACTTATATGGGACTAGGGTAACTCACTTGGGGTCAGGGAGTACTTATATGGGACTAGGGTAACTCACTTGGGGTCAGGTAGTACTTATATAGGGGGTAGGGTAACTCACTTGGGGTCAGGGAGTACTTATATGGGACTAGGGTAACTCACTTTGGGTCAGGGAGTACTTATATGGGACTAGGGTAACTCACTTGGGGTCACGGAGTACTTATATAGGACTAGGGTAACTCACTTGGGGTCAGGGAGTACTTCTATAGGAGCTAAAGTAACTCACTTGGGGTCAGGGAGTACTTATATGGGACTAGGGTAACTCATTTAGGGCAGGGAGTACTTATATGGGACTAGGGTACCTCACTTGGGGTCAGGGAGTACTTATAAAGGGGCTAGGGTAACTCACTTGTGGTCAGGGAGTACTTATATAGGGTCTAAAGTGACTCACTTGGGGTCAGGGAGTACTTATATGGGACTAGGGTAACTCATTTGGGGTCAGGGAGTACTTAAATGGGACTAGGGTAACTCACTTGGGGTCAGGGATTACTTATAAAGGGGCTAAGGTAACTCACTTGGGGTCAGAGAGTACTTATATGGGACTAGGTTAACTCATTTGGGGTCAGGGAGTACTTATATGGGACTAGGGTAACTCATTTGGTGTCAGGGAGTACTTATAAAGGGGCTAGGGTAACTCACTTGTGGTCAGGGAGTACTTATATAGGAGCTAAAGTGACTCACTTGGGGTCAGGGAGTAATTATATGGGAATAGGGTAACTCATTTGGGGTCAGGGAGTACTTAAATGGGACTAGGGTAACTCACTTGGGGTCAGGGATTACTTATAAAGGGGCTAGGGTAACTCACTTGGGGTCAGGGAGTACTTATATGGGACTTGGGTAACTCACTTGGGTTCAGGGAGTACTTATATGGGACTAGGGTAACTCACTTGGGTTCAGGGAGTACTTATATGGGACTAAGGTAACTCACTTGGGGTCAGGGAGTACTTCTATAGGAGCTAAAGTAACTCACTTGGGGTTAGGGAGTACTTATATGGGACTAGGGTAACTCATTTATGGCAGGGAGTACTTATACAGGGGCTAGGGTTACTCAATTTGGGGTCAGGGAGTACTTATATAGGACTAGGGTACCACACTTGGGGTCAGGGAGTACTTATAAAGGGGCTAGGGCAACTCACTTGGGGTCAGGGAGTACTTAGAAAAGGGCTAGGGTAACTCACTTGGGGTAGGGAGTACTTATATGGGACTAGGGTAACTCACTTGGGTTCAGGGAGTACTTATATGGAACTAGGGTAACTCGCTTTAGGTCAGGGAGTACTTATATGGTACTAGGGTAACTCTCTTGGTCGTCAGGGGGTACATATATGGAACCAGGGTAACCCACTTGGGGTCAGGGAGTACTTATAAAGGGGCTAGGGTAACTCAATTTGGGGTCAGGGAGTACTTATATGGGACTAGGGTAATTCTCTTGGGGTCAGGGAGTACTTATATGGGACTAAGGTAACTCACTTGGGGTCAGGGAGTACTTCTATAGGAGCTAAAGTAACTCACTTGGGGTTAGGGAGTACTTATATGGGACTAGGGTAACTCATTTATGGCAGGGAGTACTTATATGGGACTAGGGTAACTCACTTGGGGTCAGGGATTACTTATAAAGGGGCTAGGGTAACTCACTTGGGGTCAGGAAGTACTTATATAGGACTTGGGTAACTCACTTGGGGTCAGGGAGTACTTATATGGGACTAGGGTAACTCATTTAGGGCAGGGAGTACTTATTTGGGACTAGGGTAATTCACTTGTAGTCAGGGAGTACTTATATGGGACTAGGGTAACTCACTTGGGGTCAGGGAGTACTTATATGGGACTAGGGTAACTCACTTGGGGTCACGGAGTACTTATATAGGACTAGGGTAACTCACTTGGGGTCAGGGAGTACTTCTATAGGAGCTAAAGTAACTCACTTGGGGTCAGGGAGTACTTATATGGGACTAGGGTAACTCATTTAGGGCAGGGAGTACTTATATGGGACTAGGGTACCTCACTTGGGGTCAGGGAGTACTTATATAGGGGGTAGGGTAACTCACTTGGGGTCAGGGAGTACTTATATGGGACTAGGGTAACTCATTTAGGGCAGGGAGTACTTATTTGGGACTAGGGTAATTAACTTGGAGTCAGGGAGTACTTATATGGGACTAGGGTAACTCACTTGGGGTCAGGGAGTACTTATATGGGACTAGGGTAACTCACTTGGGGTCAGGTAGTACTTATATAGGGGGTAGGGTAACTCACTTGGGGTCAGGGAGTACTTATTTGGGACTAGGGTAACTCACTTTGGGTCAGGGAGTACTTATATGGGACTAGGGTAACTCACTTGGGGTCACGGAGTACTTATATAGGACTAGGGTAACTCACTTGGGGTCAGGGAGTACTTCTATAGGAGCTAAAGTAACTCACTTGGGGTCAGGGAGTACTTATATGGGACTAGGGTAACTCATTTAGGGCAGGGAGTACTTATATGGGACTAGGGTACCTCACTTGGGGTCAGGGAGTACTTATAAAGGGGCTAGGGTAACTCACTTGTGGTCAGGGAGTACTTATATAGGATCTAAAGTGACTCACTTGGGGTCAGGGAGTACTTATATGGGACTAGGGTAACTCATTTGGGGTCAGGGAGTACTTATATGGGACTAGGGTAACTCATTTGGGGTCAGGGAGTACTTATAAAGGGGCTAGGGTAACTCACTTGTGGTCAGGGAGTACTTATATAGGAGCTAAAGTGACTCACTTGGGGTCAGGGAGTAATTATATGGGAATAGGGTAACTCATTTGGTGTCAGGGAGTACTTAAATGGGACTAGGGTAACTCACTTGGGGTCAGGGATTACTTATAAAGGGGCTAGGGTAACTCACTTGGGGTCAGGGAGTACTTATATGGGACTTGGGTAACTCACTTGGGTTCAGGGAGTACTTATATGGGACTAGGGTAACTCACTTGGGTTCAGGGAGTACTTATATGGGACTAAGGTAACTCACTTGGGGTCAGGGAGTACTTCTATAGGAGCTAAAGTAACTCACTTGGGGTTAGGGAGTACTTATATGGGACTAGGGTAACTCATTTATGGCAGGGAGTACTTATACAGGGGCTAGGGTTACTCAATTTGGGGTCAGGGAGTAGTTCTATAGGAGCTAAAGTAACTCACTTGGGGTCAGGGAGTACTTATATGGGACTAGGGTAACTCACTTGGGGTCAGGGAGTACTTATATGGGACTAGGGTAACTCACTTGGGGTCACGGAGTACTTATATAGGACTAGGGTAACTCACTTGGGGTCAGGGAGTACTTCTATAGGAGCTAAAGTAACTCACTTGGGGTCAGGGAGTACTTATATGGGACTAGGGTAACTCATTTAGGGCAGGGAGTACTTATATGGGACTAGGGTACCTCACTTGGGGTCAGGGAGTACTTATAAAGGGGCTAGGGTAACTCACTTGGGGTCAGGGAGTACTTATATGGGACTAGGGTAACTCATTTAGGGCAGGAAGTACTTATATGGGACTAGGGTACCTCACTTGTGGTCAGGGAGTACTTATATAGGGGGTAGGGTAACTCACTTGGGGTCAGGGAGTACTTATATGGGACTAGGGAAACTCATTAAGGGCAGGGAGTACTTATTTGGGACTAGGGTAATTCACTTGGAGTCAGGGAGTACTTATATGGGACTAGGGTAACTCACTTGGGGTCAGGGATTACTTATAAAGGGGCTAGGGTAACTCACTTGGGGTCAGGAAGTACTTATATAGGACTTGGGTAACTCACTTGGGTTCAGGGAGTACTTTTATGGGACTAGGGTAACTCGCTTTAGGTCAGGAAGTACTTATATAATACTAGGGTAACTCACTTGGGGAAAGGGAGTACTTATAAAGGGGCTAGGGTAACTCACTTGTGGTCAGGGAGTACTTATATAGGATCTAAAGTGACTCACTTGGGGTCAGGGAGTACTTATATGGGACCAGGGTAACTCATTTGGGGTCAGGGAGTACTTAAATGGGACTAGGGTAACTCACTTGGGGTCAGGGATTACTTATAAAGGGGCTAAGGTAACTCACTTGGGGTCAGAGAGTACTTATATGGGACTAGGGTAACTCATTTGGGGTCAGGGAGTACTTATTTGGGACTAGGGTAACTCATTTGTGGTCAGGGAGTACTTATAAAGGGGCTAGGGTAACTCACTTGTGGTCAGGGAGTACTTATATAGGAGCTAAAGTGACTCACTTGGGGTCAGGGAGTAATTATATGGGACTAGGGTAACTGATTTGGGGTCAGGGAGTACTTAAATGGGACTAGGGTAACTCACTTGGGGTCAGGGATTACTTATATGGGACTTGGGTAACTCACTTGGGTTCAGGGAGTACTTATATGGGACTAGGGTAACTCGCTTTAGGTCAGGGAGTACTTATATAATACTAGGGTAACTCACTTGGGGTCAGGGAGTACTTATATGGAACCAGGGTAACCCACTTGGGGTCAGGGAGTATTTATAAAGGGGCTAGGGTAACCCACTTGGGGTCAGGGAGTACTTATATGCGACTAGGGTAACTCACTTGGGGTCAGGGAGTACTTATATGCTACTAGGGTAACTCACTTGGGGTCAGGGAGTACTTATATGCTACTAGGGTAACTCACTTAGTGTCACGGAGTACTCATATGGAACTAGGGTAACTCACTTGGGGTCAGGGAGTACTTATATGGGACTAGGGTACATCACTTGGGGTCAGGGAGTACTTATATAGGAGCTAAAGTGATTCACTTGGGGTCAGGGAGTACTTATATGGGACAAGGGTAACTCACTTGGGGTCAGGGAGTACTTATAAAGGGGCTAGGGTAACTCAATTTGGGGTCAGGGAGTACTTATATAGGACTAGGGTTCCATACTTGGGGTCAGGGAGTACTTATAAAGGCGCTAGGTAACTCATTTGGGGTCAGGGAGTACTTATATGGGACTAGGGTACATCACTTGGGATCAGGGAGTACATATATAGGGGCTAAAGTAACTCACTTGGGGTCAGGGAGTACTTCTATGGGACTAGTGTAACTCATTTGGTGTCAGGGAGTACTTATTTGGGACTAGGGTAACTCACTTGGGGTCAGGGAGTAGTTATATGGGACTAGAGTAACTCACTTGGGGTCATGGTGTACTTATATAGGGGGTAGGGTAACTCATTTGGGGTCAGGGAGTACTTATATGGGACTAGGGTACATCACTTGGGCTCAGGGAGTACTTACATAGGAACTAAAGTGATTCACTTGGGGTCAGGGAGTACTTATATGGGACTAGGGTAACTCACTTGGGGTCAGGGAGTACTTCTATAGGAGCTAAAGTAACTCACTTGGGGTCAGGGAGTATTTTAATGGGACCAGGGTAACTCACTTGGGGACATGGAGTACTTATAAATAGGCTAGGGTAACTCACTTGGGGTGAGGGAGTACTTATAAAGGCGCTAGGTAACTCATTTGGGGTCAGGGAGTACTTATATGGGACTAGGGTACATCACTTGGGATCAGGGAGTACTTATATAGGGGCTAAAGTAACTCACTTGGGGTCAGGGAGTACTTCTATGGGACTAGGGTAACTCATTTGGTGTCAGGGAGTACTTATTTGGGACTAGGGTAACTCACTTGGGGTCAGGGAGTACTTATATGGGACTAGGGTAACTCACTTGGGGTCATGGAGTACTTATATAGGGGGTAGGGTAACTCATTTGGGGTCAGGGAGCACTTATATGGGACTAGGGTACATCACTTGGGCTCAAGGAGTACTTATATAGGAGCTAAAGTGATTCACTTGGGGTCAGGGAGTACTAATAAAGGGGCTAGGGTAACTCACTTGGGGTCAGGGAGTAATTATATGGGACTTGGGTAACTCACTTGGGTTCAGGGAGTACTTATATGGGACTAGGGTAACTCGCTTTAGGTCAGGGAGTACATATATAATACTAGGGTAACTCAATGGGTGGTCAGGGAGTACTTATATGGAACCAGGGAAACCCACTTGGGGTTAGGGTGTACTTATAAAGGGGCTAGGGTAACTCATTTGGGGTCAGGGAGTACTTATATGGGCCTAGGGTAACTCACTTAGGGTCAGGGAGTACTTATATGGGAATAGGGTAACTCACTTGGGGTCAGGGTGTACTTCTATAGGAGCTAAAGTAACTCACTTGGGGTCAGGGAGTACTTATTAGGGACTAGGGTAACTCATTTAGGGCAGGGAGTACTTATTTGGGACTAGGGTAACTCACTTGGGTTCAGGGAGTACTTATATGGGACTAGGGTAACTCATTTAGGGCAGGGAGTACTTATTTGGGACTAGGGTAACTCATTTGGGGTCAGGGAGTACTTATATGGGACTAGGGTACATCACTTGGGGTCAGGGAGTACTTATATAGGAGCTAAAGTGATTCACTTGGGGTCAGGGAGTACTTATATGGGACAAGCGTAACTCACTTGGGGTCAGGGAGTACTTATAAAGGGGCTAGGGTAACTCAATTTGGGGTCAGGGAGTACTTATATAGGACTAGGGTTCCATACTTGGGGTCAGGGAGTACTTATAAAGGGGCTAGGGCAACTCACTTGGGGTCAGGGAGTACTTATATAGGGGGTAGGGTAACTCATTTGGGGTCAGGCAGTACTTATATTGGACTAGGGTAACTCATTTGGGGTCAGGGAGTACTTATAAAGGGGATAGGGTAACTCACTTGTGGTCAGGGAGTACTTATATAGGAGCTAAAGTGACTCACTTGGGGTCAGGGAGTAATTATATGGGACTAGGGTAACTCATTTGGGGTCAGGGAGTACTTAAATGGGACTAGGGTAACTCATTTAGGGCAGGGAGTACTTATTTGGGACTAGGGTAACTCATTTGGGGTCAGGGAGTACTTATATGGGACTAGGGTACATCACTTGGGGTCAGGGAGTACTTATATAGGAGCTAAAGTGATTCACTTGGGGTCAGGGAGTACTTATATGGGACAAGGGTAACTCACTTGGGGTCAGGGAGTACTTATAAAGGGGCTAGGGTAACTCAATTTGGGGTCAGGGAGTACTTATATAGGACTAGGGTTCCATACTTGGGGTCAGGGAGTACTTATAAAGGGGCTAGGGCAACTCACTTGGGGTCAGGGATTACTTATAAAGGGGCTAAGGTAACTCACTTGGGGTCAGAGAGTACTTATATGGGACTAGGGTAACTCATTTGGGGTCAGGGAGTACTTATATGGGACTAGGGTAACTCATTTGGGGTCAGGGAGTACTTATAAAGGGGCTAGGGTAACTCACTTGTGGTCAGGGAGTACTTATAAAGGACTAGGGTACCACACTTGGGGTCAGGGAGTACTTATAAAGGGGCTAGGGCAACTCACTTGGGGTCAGGGAGTACTTAGAAAAGGGTTAGGGTAACTCACTTGGGTTCAGGGAGTACTTATATGGAACTAGGGTAACTCGCTTTAGGTCAGGGAGTACTTATATGGTACTAGGGTAACTCTCTTGGTCGTCAGGGGGTACATATATGGAACCAGGGTAACCCACTTGGGGTCAGGGAGTACTTATAAAGGGGCTAGGGTAACTCAATTTGGGGTCAGGGAGTACTTATATGGGACTAGGGTAACTCTCTTGGGGTCAGGGAGTACTTATATGGGACTAGGGTAACTCTCTTGGGGTCAGGGAGTACTTATATGATACTAGGGTAACTCACTTGGGGTCAGGGAGTACTTATATGGGACTAGGGTAACTCACTTGGGGTCAGGGAGTACTTATATGCGACTAGGGTAACTCAATTAGGGTCACGGAGTACTTATATAGGACTAGGGTAACTCACTTGGGGTCAGGGAGTAGTTCTATAGGAGCTAAAGTAACTCACTTGGGGTCAGGGAGTACTTATATGGGACTAGGGTAACTCACTTGGGGTCAGGGAGTACTTATATGGGACTAGGGTAACTCACTTGGGGTCAGGTAGTACTTATATAGGGGGTAGGGTAACTCACTAGGGGTCAGGGAGTACTTATATGGGACTAGGGTAACTCACTTGGGGTCAGGGAGTACCTTTATAGGGGCTAAAGTAACTCACTTGGGGTCAGGGAGTACTTATATGGGACTAGGGTAACTCACTTGGGGTCAGGGAGTACTTATATGGGACTAGGGTAACTCACTTGGGGTCAGGGAATACTTATATGGGACTATGGTAACTCACTTGGGGTCACGGAGTACTTATATAGGAATAGGGTAACTCACTTGGGGTCAGGGAGTACTTCTATAGGAGCTAAAGTAACTCACTTGGGGTCAGGGAGTACTTATATGGGACTAGGGTAACTCATTTAGGGCAGGAAGTACTTATATGGGACTAGGGTACCTCACTTGTGGTCAGGGAGTACTTATATAGGGGGTAGGGTAACTCACTTGGGGTCAGGGAGTACTTATATGGGACTAGGGTAACTCATTAAGGGCAGGGAGTACTTATTTGGGACTAGGGTAATTCACTTGGAGTCAGGGAGTACTTATATGGGACTAGGGTAACTCACTTGGGGTAAGGGATTACTTATAAAGGGGCTAGGGTAACTCACTTGGGGTCAGGAAGTACTTATATAGGACTTGGGTAACTCATTTGGGGTCAGGGAGTACTTATATGGGACTAGGGTAACTCATTTGGGGTCAGGGAGTAGTTCTATAGGAGCTAAAGTAACTCACTTGGGGTCAGGGAGTACTTATATGGGACTAGGGTAACTCATTTAGGGCAGGGAGTACTTATATGGGACTAGGGTACCTCACTTGGGGTCAGGGAGTACTTATAAAGGGGCTAGGGTAACTCACTTGGGGTCAGGGAGTACTTATATGGGACTAGGGTAACTCATTTAGGGCAGGAAGTACTTATATGGGACTAGGGTACCTCACTTGTGGTCAGGGAGTACTTATATAGGGGGTAGGGTAACTCACTTGGGGTCAGGGAGTACTTATATGGGACTAGGGAAACTCATTAAGGGCAGGGAGTACTTATTTGGGACTAGGGTAATTCACTTGGAGTCAGGGAGTACTTATATGGGACTAGGGTAACTCACTTGGGGTCAGGGATTACTTATAAAGGGGCTAGGGTAACTCACTTGGGGTCAGGAAGTACTTATATAGGACTTGGGTAACTCACTTGGGTTCAGGGAGTACTTTTATGGGACTAGGGTAACTCGCTTTAGGTCAGGAAGTACTTATATAATACTAGGGTAACTCACTTGGGGAAAGGGAGTACTTATAAAGGGGCTAGGGTAACTCACTTGTGGTCAGGGAGTACTTATATAGGATCTAAAGTGACTCACTTGGGGTCAGGGAGTACTTATATGGGACCAGGGTAACTCATTTGGGGTCAGGGAGTACTTAAATGGGACTAGGGTAACTCACTTGGGGTCAGGGATTACTTATAAAGGGGCTAAGGTAACTCACTTGGGGTCAGAGAGTACTTATATGGGACTAGGGTAACTCATTTGGGGTCAGGGAGTACTTATTTGGGACTAGGGTAACTCATTTGGGGTCAGGGAGTACTTATAAAGGGGCTAGGGTAACTCACTTGTGGTCAGGGAGTACTTATATAGGAGCTAAAGTGACTCACTTGGGGTCAGGGAGTAATTATATGGGACTAGGGTAACTGATTTGGGGTCAGGGAGTACTTAAATGGGACTAGGGTAACTCACTTGGGGTCAGGGATTACTTATATGGGACTTGGGTAACTCACTTGGGTTCAGGGAGTACTTATATGGGACTAGGGTAACTCGCTTTAGGTCAGGGAGTACTTATATAATACTAGGGTAACTCACTTGGGGTCAGGGAGTACTTATATGGAACCAGGGTAACCCACTTGGGGTCAGGGAGTATTTATAAAGGGGCTAGGGTAACCCACTTGGGGTCAGGGAGTACTTATATGCGACTAGGGTAACTCACTTGGGGTCAGGGAGTACTTATATGCTACTAGGGTAACTCACTTGGGGTCAGGGAGTACTTATATGCTACTAGGGTAACTCACTTAGTGTCACGGAGTACTCATATGGAACTAGGGTAACTCACTTGGGGTCAGGGAGTACTTATATGGGACTAGGGTACATCACTTGGGGTCAGGGAGTACTTATATAGGAGCTAAAGTGATTCACTTGGGGTCAGGGAGTACTTATATGGGACAAGGGTAACTCACTTGGGGTCAGGGAGTACTTATAAAGGGGCTAGGGTAACTCAATTTGGGGTCAGGGAGTACTTATATAGGACTAGGGTTCCATACTTGGGGTCAGGGAGTACTTATATGGGACTAGGGTAACTCACTTGGGGTCAGGGAGTACTTATATGGGACTAGGGTAACTCACTTGGGGTCAGGGAATACTTATATGGGACTATGGTAACTCACTTGGGGTCACGGAGTACTTATATAGGAATAGGGTAACTCACTTGGGGTCAGGGAGTACTTCTATAGGAGCTAAAGTAACTCACTTGGGGTCAGGGAGTACTTATATGGGACTAGGGTAACTCATTTAGGGCAGGAAGTACTTATATGGGACTAGGGTACCTCACTTGTGGTCAGGGAGTACTTATATAGGGGGTAGGGTAACTCACTTGGGGTCAGGGAGTACTTATATGGGACTAGGGTAACTCATTAAGGGCAGGGAGTACTTATTTGGGACTAGGGTAATTCACTTGGAGTCAGGGAGTACTTATATGGGACTAGGGTAACTCACTTGGGGTAAGGGATTACTTATAAAGGGGCTAGGGTAACTCACTTGGGGTCAGGAAGTACTTATATAGGACTTGGGTAACTCATTTGGGGTCAGGGAGTACTTATATGGGACTAGGGTAACTCATTTGGGGTCAGGGAGTAGTTCTATAGGAGCTAAAGTAACTCACTTGGGGTCAGGGAGTACTTATATGGGACTAGGGTAACTCATTTAGGGCAGGGAGTACTTATATGGGACTAGGGTACCTCACTTGGGGTCAGGGAGTACTTATAAAGGGGCTAGGGTAACTCACTTGGGGTCAGGGAGTACTTATATGGGACTAGGGTAACTCATTTAGGGCAGGAAGTACTTATATGGGACTAGGGTACCTCACTTGTGGTCAGGGAGTACTTATATAGGGGGTAGGGTAACTCACTTGGGGTCAGGGAGTACTTATATGGGACTAGGGAAACTCATTAAGGGCAGGGAGTACTTATTTGGGACTAGGGTAATTCACTTGGAGTCAGGGAGTACTTATATGGGACTAGGGTAACTCACTTGGGGTCAGGGATTACTTATAAAGGGGCTAGGGTAACTCACTTGGGGTCAGGAAGTACTTATATAGGACTTGGGTAACTCACTTGGGTTCAGGGAGTACTTTTATGGGACTAGGGTAACTCGCTTTAGGTCAGGAAGTACTTATATAATACTAGGGTAACTCACTTGGGGAAAGGGAGTACTTATAAAGGGGCTAGGGTAACTCACTTGTGGTCAGGGAGTACTTATATAGGATCTAAAGTGACTCACTTGGGGTCAGGGAGTACTTATATGGGACCAGGGTAACTCATTTGGGGTCAGGGAGTACTTAAATGGGACTAGGGTAACTCACTTGGGGTCAGGGATTACTTATAAAGGGGCTAAGGTAACTCACTTGGGGTCAGAGAGTACTTATATGGGACTAGGGTAACTCATTTGGGGTCAGGGAGTACTTATTTGGGACTAGGGTAACTCATTTGGGGTCAGGGAGTACTTATAAAGGGGCTAGGGTAACTCACTTGTGGTCAGGGAGTACTTATATAGGAGCTAAAGTGACTCACTTGGGGTCAGGGAGTAATTATATGGGACTAGGGTAACTGATTTGGGGTCAGGGAGTACTTAAATGGGACTAGGGTAACTCACTTGGGGTCAGGGATTACTTATATGGGACTTGGGTAACTCACTTGGGTTCAGGGAGTACTTATATGGGACTAGGGTAACTCGCTTTAGGTCAGGGAGTACTTATATAATACTAGGGTAACTCACTTGGGGTCAGGGAGTACTTATATGGAACCAGGGTAACCCACTTGGGGTCAGGGAGTATTTATAAAGGGGCTAGGGTAACCCACTTGGGGTCAGGGAGTACTTATATGCGACTAGGGTAACTCACTTGGGGTCAGGGAGTACTTATATGCTACTAGGGTAACTCACTTGGGGTCAGGGAGTACTTATATGCTACTAGGGTAACTCACTTAGTGTCACGGAGTACTCATATGGAACTAGGGTAACTCACTTGGGGTCAGGGAGTACTTATATGGGACTAGGGTACATCACTTGGGGTCAGGGAGTACTTATATAGGAGCTAAAGTGATTCACTTGGGGTCAGGGAGTACTTATATGGGACAAGGGTAACTCACTTGGGGTCAGGGAGTACTTATAAAGGGGCTAGGGTAACTCAATTTGGGGTCAGGGAGTACTTATATAGGACTAGGGTTCCATACTTGGGGTCAGGGAGTACTTATAAAGGGGCTAGGGCAACTCACTTGGGATCAGGGAGTACTTATATGGGACTAGGGTAACTCACTTGGGGTCTGGGAGTACTTCTATAGGAGCTAAAGTAACTCACTTGGGCTCAGGGAGTACTTTAATGGGACCAGGGTAACTCACTTGGGGACATGGAGTAATTATAAATGGGCTAGGGTAACTCACTTGGGGTGAGGGAGTACTTATAAAGGCGCTAGGTAACTCATTTGGGGTCAGGGAGTACTTATATGGGACTAGGGTACATCACTTGGGATCAGGGAGTACATATATAGGGGCTAAAGTAACTCACTTGGGGTCAGGGAGTACTTCTATGGGACTAGTGTAACTCATTTGGTGTCAGGGAGTACTTATTTGGGACCAGGGTAACTCACTTGGGGTCAGGGAGTAGTTATATGGGACTAGAGTAACTCACTTGGGGTCATGGTGTACTTATATAGGGGGTAGGGTAACTCATTTGGGGTCAGGGAGTACTTATATGGGACTAGGGTACATCACTTGGGCTCAGGGAGTACTTACATAGGAACTAAAGTGATTCACTTGGGGTCAGGGAGTACTTATATGGGACTAGGGTAACTCACTTGGGGTCAGGGAGTACTTCTATAGGAGCTAAAGTAACTCACTTGGGGTCAGGGAGTATTTTAATGAGACCAGGGTAACTCACTTGGGGACATGGAGTACTTATAAATAGGCTAGGGTAACTCACTTGGGGTGAGGGAGTACTTATAAAGGCGCTAGGTAACTCATTTGGGGTCAGGGAGTACTTATATGGGACTAGGGTACATCACTTGGGATCAGGGAGTACTTATATAGGGGCTAAAGTAACTCACTTGGGGTCAGGGAGTACTTCTATGGGACTAGGGTAACTCATTTGGTGTCAGGGAGTACTTATTTGGGACTAGGGTAACTCACTTGGGGTCAGGGAGTACTTATATGGGACTAGGGTAACTCACTTGGGGTCATGGAGTACTTATATAGGGGGTAGGGTAACTCATTTGGGGTCAGGGAGCACTTATATGGGACTAGGGTACATCACTTGGGCTCAAGGAGTACTTATATAGGAGCTAAAGTGATTCACTTGGGGTCAGGGAGTACTAATAAAGGGGCTAGGGTAACTCACTTGGGGTCAGGGAGTAATTATATGGGACTTGGGTAACTCACTTGGGTTCAGGGAGTACTTATATGGGACTAGGGTAACTCGCTTTAGGTCAGGGAGTACATATATAATACTAGGGTAACTCAATGGGTGGTCAGGGAGTACTTATATGGAACCAGGGAAACCCACTTGGGGTTAGGGTGTACTTATAAAGGGGCTAGGGTAACTCATTTGGGGTCAGGGAGTACTTATATGGGCCTAGGGTAACTCACTTAGGGTCAGGGAGTACTTATATGGGAATAGGGTAACTCACTTGGGGTCAGGGTGTACTTCTATAGGAGCTAAAGTAACTCACTTGGGGTCAGGGAGTACTTATTAGGGACTAGGGTAACTCATTTAGGGCAGGGAGTACTTATTTGGGACTAGGGTAACTCACTTGGGTTCAGGGAGTACTTATATGGGACTAGGGTAACTCATTTAGGGCAGGGAGTACTTATTTGGGACTAGGGTAACTCATTTGGGGTCAGGGAGTACTTATATGGGACTAGGGTACATCACTTGGGGTCAGGGAGTACTTATATAGGAGCTAAAGTGATTCACTTGGGGTCAGGGAGTACTTATATGGGACAAGGGTAACTCACTTGGGGTCAGGGAGTACTTATAAAGGGGCTAGGGTAACTCAATTTGGGGTCAGGGAGTACTTATATAGGACTAGGGTTCCATACTTGGGGTCAGGGAGTACTTATAAAGGGGCTAGGGCAACTCACTTGGGGTCAGGGAGTACTTATATAGGGGGTAGGGTAACTCATTTGGGGTCAGGCAGTACTTATATTGGACTAGGGTAACTCATTTGGGGTCAGGGAGTACTTATAAAGGGGATAGGGTAACTCACTTGTGGTCAGGGAGTACTTATATAGGAGCTAAAGTGACTCACTTGGGGTCAGGGAGTAATTATATGGGACTAGGGTAACTCATTTGGGGTCAGGGAGTACTTAAATGGGACTAGGGTAACTCATTTAGGGCAGGGAGTACTTATTTGGGACTAGGGTAACTCATTTGGGGTCAGGGAGTACTTATATGGGACTAGGGTACATCACTTGGGGTCAGGGAGTACTTATATAGGAGCTAAAGTGATTCACTTGGGGTCAGGGAGTACTTATATGGGACAAGGGTAACTCACTTGGGGTCAGGGAGTACTTATAAAGGGGCTAGGGTAACTCAATTTGGGGTCAGGGAGTACTTATATAGGACTAGGGTTCCATACTTGGGGTCAGGGAGTACTTATAAAGGGGCTAGGGCAACTCACTTGGGGTCAGGGATTACTTATAAAGGGGCTAAGGTAACTCACTTGGGGTCAGAGAGTACTTATATGGGACTAGGGTAACTCATTTGGGGTCAGGGAGTACTTATATGGGACTAGGGTAACTCATTTGGGGTCAGGGAGTACTTATAAAGGGGCTAGGGTAACTCACTTGTGGTCAGGGAGTACTTATAAAGGACTAGGGTACCACACTTGGGGTCAGGGAGTACTTATAAAGGGGCTAGGGCAACTCACTTGGGGTCAGGGAGTACTTAGAAAAGGGTTAGGGTAACTCACTTGGGTTCAGGGAGTACTTATATGGAACTAGGGTAACTCGCTTTAGGTCAGGGAGTACTTATATGGTACTAGGGTAACTCTCTTGGTCGTCAGGGGGTACATATATGGAACCAGGGTAGCCCACTTGGGGTCAGGGAGTACTTATAAAGGGGCTAGGGTAACTCAATTTGGGGTCAGGGAGTACTTATATGGGACTAGGGTAACTCTCTTGGGGTCAGGGAGTACTTATATGGGACTAGGGTAACTCTCTTGGGGTCAGGGAGTACTTATATGATACTAGGGTAACTCACTTGGGGTCAGGGAGTACTTATATGGGACTAGGGTAACTCACTTGGGGTCAGGGAGTACTTATATGCGACTAGGGTAACTCAATTAGGGTCACGGAGTACTTATATAGGACTAGGGTAACTCACTTGGGGTCAGGGAGTAGTTCTATAGGAGCTAAAGTAACTCACTTGGGGTCAGGGAGTACTTATATGGGACTAGGGTAACTCACTTGGGGTCAGGGAGTACTTATATGGGACTAGGGTAACTCACTTGGGGTCAGGTAGTACTTATATAGGGGGTAGGGTAACTCACTAGGGGTCAGGGAGTACTTATATGGGACTAGGGTAACTCACTTGGGGTCAGGGAGTACCTTTATAGGGGCTAAAGTAACTCACTTGGGGTCAGGGAGTACTTATATGGGACTAGGGTAACTCACTTGGGGTCAGGGAGTACTTATATGGGACTAGGTTAACTCACTTGGGGTCAGGGAATACTTATATGGGACTATGGTAACTCACTTGGGGTCACGGAGTACTTATATAGGAATAGGGTAACTCACTTGGGGTCAGGGAGTACTTCTATAGGAGCTAAAGTAACTCACTTGGGGTCAGGGAGTACTTATATGGGACTAGGGTAACTCATTTAGGGCAGGAAGTACTTATATGGGACTAGGGTACCTCACTTGTGGTCAGGGAGTACTTATATAGGGGGTAGGGTAACTCACTTGGGGTCAGGGAGTACTTATATGGGACTAGGGTAACTCATTAAGGGCAGGGAGTACTTATTTGGGACTAGGGTAATTCACTTGGAGTCAGGGAGTACTTATATGGGACTAGGGTAACTCACTTGGGGTAAGGGATTACTTATAAAGGGGCTAGGGTAACTCACTTGGGGTCAGGAAGTACTTATATAGGACTTGGGTAACTCACTTGGGTTCAGGGATTACTTATAAAGGGGCTAAGGTAACTCACTTGGGGTCAGAGAGTACTTATATGGGACTAGGGTAACTCATTTGGGGTCAGGGAGTACTTATATGGGACTAGGGTAACTCATTTGGGGTCAGGGAGTACTTATAAAGGGGCTAGGGTAACTCACTTGTAGTCAGGGAGTACTTATATAGGAGCTAAAGTGACTCACTTGGGGTCAGGGAGTAATTATATGGGACTAGGGTAACTCATTTGGGGTCAGGGAGTACTTAAATGGGACTAGGGTAACTCACTTGGGGTCAGGGATTACTTATAAAGGGGCTAGGGTAACTCACTTGGGGTCAGGGAATACTTATATGGGACTTGGGTAACTCACTTGGGTTCAGGGAGTACTTATATGGGACTAGGGTAACTCGCTTTAGGTCAGGGAGTACTTATATAATACTAGGGTAACTCACTTGGGGTCAGGGAGTACTTATATGGAACCAGGGTAACCCACTTGGGGTCAGGGAGTATTTATAAAGGGGCTAGGGTAACCCACTTGGGGTCAGGGAGTACTTATATTGCGACTAGGGTAACTCACTTGGGGTCAGGGAGTACTTATATGCTACTAGGGTAACTCACTTGGGGTCAGGGAGTAGTTATATGCTACTAGGGTAACTCACTTAGTGTCACGGAGTACTCATATGGAACTAGGGTAACTCACTTGGGGTCAGGGAGTATATCTATAAGAGCTAAAGTAACTCACTTGGGGTCAGGGAGTACTTATATGGGACTAGGGTAACTCATTTAGGGCAGGGAGTACTTATTTGGGACTAGGGTAACTCATTTGGGGTCAGGGAGTACTTATATGGGACTAGGGTACATCACTTGGGGTCAGGGAGTACTTATATAGGAGCTAAAGTGATTCACTTGGGGTCAGGGAGTACTTATATGGGACAAGGGTAACTCACTTGGGGTCAGGGAGTACTTATAAAGGGGCTAGGGTAACTCAATTTGGGGTCAGGGAGTACTTATATAGGACTAGGGTTCCATACTTGGGGTCAGGGAGTACTTATAAAGGGGGTAGGGCAACTCACTTGGGGTCAGGGAGTACTTATATGGGACTAGGGTAACTCACTTGGGGTCTGGGAGTACTTCTATAGGAGCTAAAATAACTCACTTGGGCTCAGGGAGTACTTTAATGGGACCAGGGTAACTCACTTGGGGACATGGAGTACTTATAAATGGGCTAGGGTAACTCACTTGGGGTGAGGGAGTACTTATAAAGGCGCTAGGTAACTCATTTGGGGTCAGGGAGTACTTATATGGGACTAGGGTACATCACTTGGGATAAGGGAGTACATATATAGGGGCTAAAGTAACTCACTTGGGGTCAGGGAGTACTTCTATGGGACTAGGGTAACTCATTTGGTGTCAGGGAGTACTTATTTGGGACTAGGGTAACTCACTTGGGGTCAGGGAGTAGTTATATGGGACTAGAGTAACTCACTTGGGGTCATGGTGTACTTATATAGGGGGTAGGGTAACTCATTTGGGGTCAGGGAGTACTTATATGGGACTAGGGTACATCACTTGGGCTCAGGGAGTACTTATATAGGAACTAAATTGATTCACTTGGGGTCAGGGAGTACTTATATGGGACTAGGGTAACTCACTTGGGGTCAGGGAGTACTTCTATAGGAGCTAAAGTAACTCACTTGGGGTCAGGGAGAATTTTAATGGGACCAGGGTAACTCACTTGGGGACATGGAGTACTTATAAATAGGCTAGGGTAACTCACTTGGGGTGAGGGAGTACTTATAAAGGCGCTAGGTAACTCATTTGGGGTCAGGGAGTACTTATATGGGACTAGGGTACATCACTTGGGATCAGGGAGTACTTATATAGGGGCTAAAGTAACTCACTTGGGGTCAGGGAGTACTTCTATGGGACTAGGGTAACTCATTTGGTGTCAGGGAGTACTTATTTGGGACTAGGGTAACTCACTTGGGGTTAGGGAGTACTTATATGGGACTAGGGTAACTCACTTGGGGTCATGGAGTACTTATATAGGGGGTAGGGTAACTCATTTGGGGTCAGGGAGTACTTATATGGGACTAGGGTACATCACTTGGGCTCAAGGAGTACTTATATAGGAGCTAAAGTGATTCACTTGGGGTCAGGGAGTACTAATAAAGGGGCTAGGGTAACTCACTTGGGGTCAGGGAGTAATTATATGGGACTTGGGTAACTCACTTGGGTTCAGGGAGTACTTATATGGGACTAGGGTAACTCGCTTTAGGTCAGGGAGTACATATATAATACTAGGGTAACTCAATGGGTGGTCAGGGAGTACTTATATGGAACCAGGGAAACCCACTTGGGGTTAGGGTGTACTTATAAAGGGGCTAGGGTAACTCATTTGGGGTCAGGGAGTACTTATATGGGCCTAGGGTAACTCACTTAGGGTCAGGGAGTACTTATATGGGAATAGGGTAACTCACTTGGGGTCAGGGTGTACTTCTATAAGAGCTAAAGTAACTCACTTGGGGTCAGGGAGTACTTATATGGGACTATGGTAACTCATTTAGGGCAGGGAGTACTTATTTGGGACTAGGGTAACTCACTTGGGGTCAGGGAGTACTTCTATAGGAGCTAAAGTAACTCACTTGGGGTTAGGGAGTACTTATATGGGACTAGGGTAACTCATTTATGGCAGGGAGTACTTATACAGGGGCTAGGGTAACTCAATTTCGGGTCATGGAGTACTCATATAGGACTAGGGTACCATACTTGGGGTCAGGGAGTACTTATAAAGGGGCTAGGGCAACTCACTTGGGGTCAGGGAGTACTTATAAAAGGGCTAGGGTAACTCACTTGGGGTAGGGAGTACTTATATGGGACCAGGGTAACTCACTTGGGTTCAGGGAGTACTTATATGGGACTAGGGTAACTCGCTATAGGTCAGGGAGTACTTATATGGTACTAGGGTAACTCTCTTGGTCGTCAGGGGGTACATATATGGAACCAGTCTAACCCTCTTGGGGTCAGGGAGTACTTATAAAGGGGCTAGGGTAACTCAATTTGGGGTCAGGGAGTACTTATATGGGACTAGGGTAACTCTCTTGGGGTCAGGGAGTACTTATATGGGACTAGGGTAACTATCTTGGGGTCAGGGAGTACTTATATGATACTAGGGTAACTCACTTGGGGTCAGGGGGTACTTATATGGGACTAGGGTAACTCACTTGGGGTCAGGGAGTACTTATATGCGACTAGGGTAACTCACTTAGGGTCACGGAGTACTTATATAGGAACTAAAGTGATTCACTTGGGGTCAGGGAGTACTTCTATAGGAGCTAAAGTAACTCACTTGGGGTCAGGGAGTATTTTAATGGGACCAGGGTAACTCACTTGGGGACATGGAGTACTTATAAATAGGCTAGGGTAACTCACTTGGGGTGAGGGAGTACTTATAAAGGCGCTAGGTAACTCATTTGGGGTCAGGGAGTACTTATATGGGACTAGGGTACATCACTTGGGATCAGGGAGTACTTATATAGGGGCTAAAATAACTCACTTGGGGTCAGGGAGTACTTCTATGGGACTAGGGTAACTCATTTGGTGTCAGGGAGTACTTATTTGGGACTAGGGTAACTCACTTGGGGTCAGGGAGTACTTATATGGGACTAGGGTAACTCACTTGGGGTCATGGAGTACTTATATAGGGGGTAGGGTAACTCATTTGGGGTCAGGGAGCACTTATATGGGACTAGGGTACATCACTTGGGCTCAAGGAGTACTTATATAGGAGCTAAAGTGATTCACTTGGGGTCAGGGAGTACTAATAAAGGGGCTAGGGTAACTCACTTGGGGTCAGGGAGTAATTATATGGGACTTGGGTAACTCACTTGGGTTCAGGGAGTACTTATATGGGACTAGGGTAACTCGCTTTAGGTCAGGGAGTACATATATAATACTAGGGTAACTCAATGGGTGGTCAGGGAGTACTTATATGGAACCAGGGAAACCCACTTGGGGTTAGGGTGTACTTATAAAGGGGCTAGGGTAACTCATTTGGGGTCAGGGAGTACTTATATGGGCCTAGGGTAACTCACTTAGGGTCAGGGAGTACTTATATGGGACTAGGGTAACTCACTTGGGGTCAGGGTGTACTTCTATAGGAGCTAAAGTAACTCACTTGGGGTCAGGGAGTACTTATTAGGGACTAGGGTAACTCATTTAGGGCAGGGAGTACTTATTTGGGACTAGGGTAATTCACTTGGAGTCAGGGAGTACTTATATGGGACTAGGGTAACTCACTTGGGGTCAGGGATTACTTATAAAGGGGCTAGGGTAACTCACTTGGGGTCAGGAAGTACTTATATAGGACTTGGGTAACTCACTTGGGTTCAGGGAGTACTTTTATGGGACTAGGGTAACTCGCTTTAGGTCAGGAAGTACTTATATAATACTAGGGTGTAACGTCCAGAGTAGCATAATCGTTATTTTGACTGTTACTGGTAGCGTATCTAGCCTTCACGTAAGGCGTTATGGGTAAATGATGAACTCTGGGCGCACAAAAATGAAGAGAGAAGAAAAATATAACAAATATAATACAACACCTTACCTATTCGTGAGTATTGTAATGAACCCAAACAACAACAAAATATAAAGGTAGAAAGGGACCTCTCTTGTCGACTGCTCAGTAGACTACGGACGTGATCGCCGTAGGGAGTCCTTGGATTGGCGAGGATATGTGTGTGTGTGAGTATGTGGTCGTTAACGTGAACACCAGATTAAGTATGAGTAATAAAAAAAACTTTAATCAATTGAATTACACAAATTAATTCGCGTGACAATTAAAACACGAGATATCTGAATGACACAAAATCACGAACTCAACCTCGCTCTCTAAGACAAAAAAAAATTTATGACGATTGGAAAAAACGACCTAATTAAGTAACGAATCTATATCAAAAGCCGCTCGCGTCCACTCGCTCCCAGCTTAAATAATTAGTCGAGAGGGGAGTGAGATGCCACCTCTGACCAATCAGAAGGCACGACCGCCTGAGCTGATGCGCTAGAGAAGAAGAGCAAGGATGTTGAGCTTGCACTTTCGGTATACAATCGTTTATTTATTCAAAGACGCAATTTTTAATGAATAATAATAAAAAATAATTTCAAGGTAGGGTTTCGCAGTAACATTAGCCAGTGTATTGATTTAATTCCTTAAAAAGAAAGAAAAAATATAGACCTCTGCAAGAAGGGGAAAACATTTATCCTTTAGGAAGTAATTACACGACATTGCTGTCAAACGGTTAATTGTTCCCACAAATAAAATTGTTAAACAATTTACACGTGGCTATCTGTTAACGCGATGCCAAGCCATCGCGAGGCCGGATGCGCTGATGCATAAGTTTCTTATTCCTATGGTAGCGAAATATACTAGGTGGCCCAGATGGTTCGGAGGAGGAAAAGGGAACCATATGTCCCCGCGGTACCGCACTGGAGATCAAGCGGCGGATGGATTTGAAAACGCACACAGGGTGTAGCGGAGAGGAGATAGGATGGCTCAAGCCAGTAGCGTGAGATCTGCTGATTTTGCGTCTGGCTGCGATTAGTATCGAGTTGGCGAAGTATGAAAGTTATTAATTATTAATTTGAAAGAAAAGGTTGGAAAAATAAGATATACAGAAATTCCTCTAAAAACCAATCCGCTGTCTCCAGTGTGATCTCCGATTCATCGATGGTCATAAAATAACCCGTTAAAATATATGTATATATATATATAAATGTATTAAAACTAATTTGGACGTTACACCCCCCCTCTTACAGAAGACCGAATTACACCGTAATTTGGTCAGCGTCGATCCTTCGGCGATTGGCTATTGTAGCGTAGATGTTATCGTGATTTCTCAACGCATAGACGTTTGCGCTCGGGTTTCCATTGGGTCTGCGTTCTGATAAGAAGATGAGGAGGTGGGTAATCGCGCTCCACAAGGAGGCGAAAATGTGCAGACCGCAGCCGTAAAGCGAATGTAGGGTGTAGCCTCTGACGATGGTGCTGACGAGGTATTTGATCGCCCCAATAATAATGAGAATCCCGATGATCCCGGAACTAATTTCTCCGAAGGAAGTAAAGCCACTCCATAATCTTTCGGCTGTTGATTTAGCTAAACGTTTGATGGATTCTTCATTGAACAAATCATCAGGTCGGAGAGATCCCGAAGTCAATGGTTTGCCAATCGCTCCGCGCGCAATTTCGTGTAATAGAGTTTCCTTTTGATTTGGGAAGAAAAGGTGTTCTGTCAGTTTGTCCAAATCGTTCGTGGAATAAATCCCGCTGGTGGCTAGGGAACTTGCATCCGTGTAGGCCCACTTACCGTTAGAGTTCGGGTCCAGTCTGATTGGTGTGTCTGGTTGTTGGATGGTTCCTGGGATGTTGATCCATTTGCCGTAGAGTTCAAATTGTGTCGGCAAGAGAGGGTTGCAGTCTTTTTGAGTCCCCCTTTTGACTATTAGATGGTTGTGCGGAGTGAGGAAATAAGACTGGTTGTGTAGTGTGATGGGCAGTTCCTCGAAACATTCTTTGCTATGCCGGATAGTCACTGGGACTGGAATGCATTTGTAAACATGAATGCTTTCTCCGGTAAGTGCCCCCAAATAACCCGGACTGTCCATGATTCTGTACGCGAATTCGTTCGGGTGGTCTCTTGCTATGCTCAGGGCCGTGTCCAGGTCCTGGAATTCCAGTTCGCAGCGCTGGTTGATAATGTCTTGGTACAAAGACACTAACTGAGTTTTAATATGTTTTTCCAAGTATAACACCTTGGTGTTTACGTATGCAAAAAGGTCAATATTTTTATCGGAGATATCCTGACGAGCCCCAATGGGTGTGGTGGTAACTTCATGGATGAGCAACTTCGGGTGTTCCGTGGTGTAGAGTGTATATCCACAAATGACCTTAGCTTGGATTTTGGTCAAGGCGAAGGTTATGTCTTTAGAAGTTACTGTATAAATTTCCGGATGGTTAGAAGTTAAGGAATCCCTGAGTTTTATGGCTGGGCCTTGGTACAGATTTACGTATGGCCTGAAATCGCAGGTGTGTGATGGGAAAACATCCCAGAAGGTGTGGCTGCCGTCGTTGTCAATACAGAATTCCTCCTTTAAGGAGCAAGATACTCCGCTGTTGAGAATAATTTTGTTCTGTCTGAGGTTTACGTTCGAGAAGTAATCTTTGACAGTTATGAGGACAATTGCTTGAACAGCGACCTTATTCCATGTGCCAAATTCGTCAGTGTATTGTGTCCCTTCACAAGTACCATCCATGCCCAGGCTGCCGGCCAGGACCACACTACGTGTTACAGTGCTGTTTTGACGAATGCCTGAGAAAATTATCCCGTCTCGCAAGACGAGATCGCCGGAAGAGTGAAGGAGGTCATAAGCGCGACGTGTGATTTCCTTCAGGTATTCAGCTCGACCGTTTAGAACAACGGAAACGTGTGAGTGCATTCCGCATCGATAGATTGTTCTATCAATTTCGATCTTGCACTGTTTGACCGGGGTTGTTTCATAGTCCGAAAGCTGAAGGAGTTGTATCTTCACTTCACTGGAGGTGACAGTCTCGACGTTCGTGTTGCAGGGCAGAGGCGGCTTGGTTGAAAACGTCGTGACGTTGAGGAGCGTGCTGTTGCAGTCGTAGCCGATGAGTGCTTCTGCTCGAGTATGATGAATGACAAAAAGAAGGAGGAGGTGGAGATGTAACGCCATATCTGTGAAGCATGCGTTTCACTTACAGTTTAGCTAGTTTCAATTTATTCTTATGGACAACCTTGGTCCTAGATTCGCTGGTTTTAATCCTAACATTTTCGTTGTCGTAAACCTCCAGAATAGGAAAAGGACCCACATATTGATTATCAAATTTTCCCTTTGTAGGTTCTTTTAACAAATAAACCTGGTCCCCTATCTGGAAGTCTATTACATTAATTCTTTTATCATAATACTCTTTATTCTTTAGTTTGGCGCGCTCTAAGTTCTCTTTGGCAGTTTCTTCGACTTCCTTTATTCGATCGAACAACCCGGCTAAATAGTTATAGTACGTATCGTCGCGAATGGTTTCTAAGTCCGGATCTCTAACATGGTTTCTGGCAAATCTGCCGAAAACTAGTTCGAAGGGGGTACATTTAGTGCCCTCGTGGACAGAGCTGTTATAAGATAACGCCACTAGTGGCAGCAATTTATCCCAATTCCTATTATTTAATAGGAAGGTTTTGAGGTAATCGATTATACTAGCATGAGATCTTTCATTAGAACCATTCGATTGAGGATGGTATGCCGTGGTGGTTGCTTGCAAAATGTTGTACTTTTTTAGTAACCCTTTTATGAGAGGACTCAGGAAGTTAGGTCCTCGATCCGTGAGGATACATTTAGGCGCGCCAAAAACACTAAGGAATCTGTTAGTAAAAGCGTTGGCTATACTAACCGAAGTCATGCTGGTTAGTGGTACCAAAACGAGAAACTTACTGAGTAGGTCTTGGATAACTAAAATGTACTCGTTATGGGAGGAAGTAGGCGGGAGTGGGCCCATAAGATCAAGGGAGATCTTTTCCATGCTGGATCCAGGAGTATCCGTTAGTACCATTGGTTGACGCGTTTTCCTCCTTACCAATTTCCTCAATTGACAGTCAGTGCATGAACCAATTACATTTTGAATCTGAGCCTTCATTCTAGGCCAGTGGTAATCATGCCGCAGTCGGTGATAGATTTTGGTGACACCCTTGTGACCGCCGAGGAATGATCTATGAGTATCCATGATCAATGCTTCACGTTGACTTTCCGGCGGAATTACAGTCTTCATTGCGCACACGGTTATTAGGATGTCGTGCTCTGCGAAGAGTGCTTTAATGGTAAACAACAAGTGTTCCCAGGTTAATTCGGGAATGTCGGTGGTCTTAGCGATGCTAAATGACCTTAACTGTAATTCGTTTATCACGTCTGTCAACGAAATAAAACCTTCGTGTAGTATGTCAATGTCGAGTGGATAATTTTGAGTTTCCTTGACGTACATAACGATTAGCTTTTTCCCTTTCACGGTTTTAACCTTGCAACGACCCAGAACGGCATCGGGGAAGTCGGGAAGCAACCCGTCGCACTGGTATTGTCTCGCGCCGGCGTCAAGCGGTTGATTGTTGAGAGTGGTCAGGATAACATGATTGTCCGCGCTACTAAGCAATGAGTCGCGGATTTCGACAATTCGTAGCCATGATTCGCGCCCGGGGCTCATTAGGTTCTCGGGTTCTTCAACGACAGATAGCGTGTCTTCGGAATCCAGATCAGACTCCGGTTCGTCACCTTCAAGATTCATGGGCACATCTACCGAATCTTCGATAAGTTCGAAGAGTTCGTGAGAGCCAGTAGGTTGCGTAGGAGTAACGGCATCATCATTTAGATGCGACGGTCCTGCTATTGGAACGAAATTTGAGGCTTCTGGATTAAGGGGAGTAGAAGAAAGGGGTGGAGGGTTAGAGGGGATGATTGGGGGAGCTAAAGGGATGGGTGGTGGGTTGATCGTGGGAGCAGGCGTAATGCGTTTAGGTATAATTTTCCTACGTTTCCTTAGATTCATATGAAAGGTTGACTCGCTATCTGAAAGTTCGTCTGAAGTTCGCTTTGTGAGAGCTAGTATTGGCGGGTTGCGTGATAACGCGTCGGCGTTTAAATTCGTTGTGCCCGGCTTATATACAATCTCATAGTCGAACTCCATGAGCTTTATGCGGAATTTCCAAAGGCGTGACAACGGATCCTTAACGTTATGTAACCACTTAAGCGGTTGATGATCCGTAATGAGGTTAAACCTATGCCCGTACAAATAGGGTCGGAAGTGCATGACACTGTAAACGATAGCAAGGCATTCCTTTTCTATCGTGGAATAATTCAGCTCGGCTTTGTTTAAAAGACGCGAGGTGAATGCGACCGGTAAGTCCTTGCCTACAGGTCCTTGGCTGAGTACACCGCCTATCGCGTAACCCGAAGCGTCGGTCGTCACGTTGAACGGTTTATTAAAGTCAGGGTACTGAAGAATTAAATCGGAGCAAAGGATGGTTTTGAGCTCTTCGAAAGCTCTCGCTTGTTTTTCTCCCCAGACAAATGGCGTATTCTTCCTTAATAATTCAGTGAGAGGTTTGCTAATACTGGAAAAATTTTTAATAAAGCGCCTATAATAACCGGCTAATCCCAAGAATTGTCTAACATTTTTAACCTCTTTAGGGGTCGGGAAAAGTCTCACCGCCTCAATGGTCTTCGGGTTCGTTTTTACGCCGTCGGCGCCGATTACATGCCCCAAATACGTTACCTCGGTACGCAAGATTTGGCATTTATCGGTCTGTAGCATTAGGTTCGCGGCCCGAAGACGTTTCATTAGTCGTTCGAATTTAATTTCGTGCTCTTCTATCGAGCGGGCGTGAATAACTATATCGTCGAGATACACAAAGGCGTCCGTACCTTGTAGACCGTATAGCACGTGATCCATTAAGCGTTGGAAGGTCGCGGGCGCGTTTTTAAGTCCGAATGGCATTCGTGTGAACTCGTAATGTCCATTTGGGGTGGTGAAAGCCGTCTTATGGGCGTCTTCTGGGTTCATAGGAATCTGGTGGAACCCGGAAGCTAAGTCGAAAGTGGAGAAATATTTGGCTCCGCCCAGTTGATCCAGAATTTCCGAAATATTTGGTAGAGGATACGCGTCACCGATAGTTTGTTCGTTGAGTTTACGGAAATCAATGACTAACCGCCATCGTTTATTTCCTTCCGCGTCAGGTTTTTTAGGCACTATCCAAAGTGGCGAATTAAATGGGGACAGTGAAGGCTGAATGATGTCGTTTTTTAGCAATTCGTTTACCTGACGTTTGATTTCTTCTCGATGTACGGGCGGGTAACGGTATTGTTTCACGTGAAGCGGTGCGTGACTGTCTGTCCGAATGTCGTGGTGCATTATATGGGTGCGCGGTATCAGATCATTTTCTGTAATGAAGCGATCCTGGTTTAAATCAACTATCCGCCTGGCAGAGGCTTCTTCTAATGGGCCCATATGATCCGTTGGCAGTATGGCCCATATGCGATCGAGACGCGATTTTAGCTCTTCCTTGTTCGTGTCGATATTCAAACTCCTTATCAAGGTTGCAACTTCATCGGTGTAGTCTTCCCTACTCGGGTTGATTCTCAAATCTTTAAACAAGGTTGTGAGTTCGTCAGAGTATTCCTCCCTGGTCTCGAAAGGTTCTAATTCTATTGGCGAGAGGTCGTGCATATATTCTTCTTCAGACGAGTTAACAAGAGGTATGTAGGCGTACCCTTTTATATTGTCGGTGATTGTTTCACCATAGAAAACGCTTGAGGCGCAAGAGTGACGTGGGACAAAACCCGTTGCCACATTAGGATTTAAAATAGGAGCCTTAATAGGCAGAACGGTGCGTGGTGGCACTCGTATAACTTCCCTCGCGACGAAGGGAATAAAAACATCGTTGAAGAAGAGGCAATTTAACTCGAAGTCTATTTTTGCACGATATTGTCGGAAAAACTCCGCGCCGATTAGTCCGTCCTGGTCAATCAGCGTGAGGTCTGAAATTATATGGAAAACCACGGGGTTTCCTAGAAAGGGAAGGCATACTGTGCCGAGAGTGCTCACGAGGCTGGAAGAGATACCGCGAAGCTGGACAACGTTCTCGAAGTTTACGGTCGATTTATCGACAACGAACCTCTCCTTGATCAAATTAGGCTCAGCCCCTGTGTCCACGAGAAATTCCAGGGGGGAGGTTTCCGATACTCCTTTCACCCGGATCGTAGGAGATTTTTCGAAGGAAGGCAAGGTTAATTGTCGCACATGTCGTGGGACGTCGACGGACCTGCTTGGTCCACTTGGTTGATCATAGCTACGGCAGGGCGAGGTTGGCCGCTGGGTAAGTTGGACCGGCTCGCGGCCTGGGTAGGCTGGCCCGATGTTTCGTTTCCCGAAGTTCTTTGACGATTTTTTAACTTGAATCACTGTTCGATGGTGTGTCCGGGATTTTTGCAATATCGACACGTTGGGGCGTTAGAATTTTGCGGCTGGGAGTTATTGTTTCTTCCGTTGCCGTTTCCTGAGTGTTGGCCCGAAAGAGTACGTTCATCCGAAGCGACGTTAGAGGGGCGGTTACTTGGAACCGAAGGTTGAGGCGGCGGCCTTGCCGAACTGTTATGTTCGGGTTGACTAGAATTATTCGTGTTACTATGTCCGCGCTGGTTTTTGTTCCAGCAGTCGCTAGAGGTGTGCCCCCTTCTCTTGCAAAGATTGCACGTAGGCTTTGAATCGGGGGTTTTCCTCCAATCTGGGTCTTTTCGTGAATAAGCTTTTTCTAACCGCAACGCCAATTGACAAGCTCCTTCGAAGTTATGGAACCCTTCGATCTTCATACGCGTGACAAATTCTTCCGGGAATCCGTTTAACAGGCCCTTAACAGCCTCCTTGTCCAAGCTGTCCTTGAAATCCTGGTCGATGCGTGGAAACCCGTCGGTTTTTACCGCGTCCTCTATACCGTTGCAAATGTCCCTAATTCGCGAAATGAATTCTATAAGGTGTTCAGATTTACGCCATTTAATATTCCCCAATTCGCCGCGGTACTCATTAGCTTCCTTATTCGGTGCGAATGCACATTTTAGCCAATCCAATAAGCTCGGGATGTCGTTTACAATTCTGTCTTCGACAGTTCTAGCCGCCAAGCCTTGTAATTTACCGACGATTGCCATGGCGAGGTTAAATTCTAGTTCTGGTGCTATCATCTCGCGCACGCGCATGCACTTCCTCCCGAATTCGAAAACACTAAGGTTTGTTCCGTCATAGGGTGGAATTTGGTTTAGGACATCGGATATTTTCATCCTTGACCGATAATCTTGTGGTTCCGCCGGTTCTTGAAAGTTACAACGCCGTGGGGTAGAAGGGTCTGCTCGCGACGCCGATTCGTGAAAATTCAGACGCTGTGGAGTAGAAGGGCCCGCTCGCGACGCTGGCGTCGGGAGGCTAGAACAGGACGGTAGTTGAGGATTTCTTAGTGGCGTAAGGCTGGCGAGTAACGATTGACGCATTTCAATCAAGTCACGACGATTCTGCTGACGTGATTGTTCCATATCATGACGTAGTCGTTCCTGCGACGTGATCAAACTGTCTATTAAAACTTGAAATTTAGCGAGAGTGTCTAAGGTAAACATTTGCTCTTGCGCGTTTGAGAGAGCGGCAGCAAGCGGCTCGGGTGTTGGAATCCGCGGGATTGGAGAAGACGACCGCGACGAGACGTTGGAACGATTGTTTTCGCGGTCCCGGCGGTCAGCGGTATCCAAGGCGTCACGCCTTTCTTGCAGAGAATTTAAACGTGCGCTTAATCTATCACTGAGAGGAGCTGGAGGTTCGTTATTCATTTCGGTCGAACTTAATAATGTTCACACAAATAAATAAATAGTAATAATAATGAGAAAAATTGGTAAGAAGGCGGTAGTTACGCGCCGTCAAAATTTCGTTCGGCAATTAGTAAATATTAACAGAGAACAGAGAAGAGAGAGCATCCCACCGCTGCCACCAATTTTTGTAACGTCCAGAGTAGCATAATCGTTATTTTGACTGTTACTGGTAGCGTATCTAGCCTTCACGTAAGGCGTTATGGGTAAATGATGAACTCTGGGCGCACAAAAATGAAGAGAGAAGAAAAATATAACAAATATAATACAACACCTTACCTATTCGTGAGTATTGTAATGAACCCAAACAACAACAAAATATAAAGGTAGAAAGGGACCTCTCTTGTCGACTGCTCAGTAGACTACGGACGTGATCGCCGTAGGGAGTCCTTGGATTGGCGAGGATATGTGTGTGTGTGAGTATGTGGTCGTTAACGTGAACACCAGATTAAGTATGAGTAATAAAAAAAACTTTAATCAATTGAATTACACAAATTAATTCGCGTGACAATTAAAACACGAGATATCTGAATGACACAAAATCACGAACTCAACCTCGCTCTCTAAGACAAAAAAAAATTTATGACGATTGGAAAAAACGACCTAATTAAGTAACGAATCTATATCAAAAGCCGCTCGCGTCCACTCGCTCCCAGCTTAAATAATTAGTCGAGAGGGGAGTGAGATGCCACCTCTGACCAATCAGAAGGCACGACCGCCTGAGCTGATGCGCTAGAGAAGAAGAGCAAGGATGTTGAGCTTGCACTTTCGGTATACAATCGTTTATTTATTCAAAGACGCAATTTTTAATGAATAATAATAAAAAATAATTTCAAGGTAGGGTTTCGCAGTAACATTAGCCAGTGTATTGATTTAATTCCTTAAAAAGAAAGAAAAAATATAGACCTCTGCAAGAAGGGGAAAACATTTATCCTTTAGGAAGTAATTACACGACATTGCTGTCAAACGGTTAATTGTTCCCACAAATAAAATTGTTAAACAATTTACACGTGGCTATCTGTTAACGCGATGCCAAGCCATCGCGAGGCCGGATGCGCTGATGCATAAGTTTCTTATTCCTATGGTAGCGAAATATACTAGGTGGCCCAGATGGTTCGGAGGAGGAAAAGGGAACCATATGTCCCCGCGGTACCGCACTGGAGATCAAGCGGCGGATGGATTTGAAAACGGACACAGGGTTTAGCGGAGAGGAGATAGGATGGCTCAAGCCAGTAGCGTGAGATCTGCTGATTTTGCGTCTGGCTGCGATTAGTATCGAGTTGGCGAAGTAGGAAAGTTATTAATTATTAATTTGAAAGAAAAGGTTGGAAAAATAAGATATACAGAAATTCCTCTAAAAACCAATCCGCTGTCTCCAGTGTGATCTCCGATTCATCGATGGTCATAAAATAACCCGTTAAAATATATGTATATATATATATAAATGTATTAAAACTAATTTGGACGTTACAAGGGTAACTCACTTGGGGAAAGGGAGTACTTATAAAGGGGCTAGGGTAACTCACTTGTTGTCAGGGAGTACTTATATAGGATCTAAAGTGACTCACTTGGGGTCAGGGAGTACTTATATGGGACTAGGGTAACTCATTTGGGGTCAGGGAGTACTTAAATGGGACTAGGGTAACTCACTTGGGGTCAGGGATTACTTATAAAGGGGCTAAGGTAACTCATTTGGGGTCAGAGAGTACTTATATGGGACTAGGGTAACTCATTTGGGGTCAGGGAGTACTTATATGGGACTAGGGTAACTCATTTGGGGTCAGGGAGTACTTATAAAGGGGCTAGGGTAACTCACTTGGGGTCAGGGAATACTTATATGGGACTTGGGTAACTCACTTGGGTTCAGGGAGTACTTATATGGGACTAGGGTAACTCGCTTTAGGTCAGGGAGTACTTATATAATACTAGGGTAACTCACTTGGGGTCAGGGAGTACTTATATGGAACCAGGGTAACCCACTTGGGGTCAGGGAGTATTTATAAAGGGGCTAGGGTAACCCACTTGGGGTCAGGGAGTACTTATATTGCGACTAGGGTAACTCACTTGGGGTCAGGGAGTACTTATATGCTACTAGGGTAACTCACTAGGGGTCAGGGAGTAGTTATATGCTACTAGGGTAACTCACTTAGTGTCACGGAGTACTCATATGGAACTAGGGTAACTCACTTGGGGTCAGGGAGTATATCTATAAGAGCTAAAGTAACTCACTTGGGGTCAGGGAGTACTTATATGGGACTAGGGTAACTCATTTAGGGCAGGGAGTACTTATTTGGGACTAGGGTAACTCATTTGGGGTCAGGGAGTACTTATATGGGACTAGGGTACATCACTTGGGGTCAGGGAGTACTTATGTAGGAGCTAAAGTGATTCACTTGGGGTCAGGGAGTACTTATATAATACTAGGGTAACTCACTTGGGGTCAGGGAGTACTTATATGGAACCAGGGTAACCCACTTGGGGTCAGGGAGTATTTATAAAGGGGCTAGGGTAACCCACTTGGGGTCAGGGAGTACTTATATTGCGACTAGGGTAACTCACTTGGGGTCAGGGAGTACTTATATGCTACTAGGGTAACTCACTTGGGGTCAGGGAGTAGTTATATGCTACTAGGGTAACTCACTTAGTGTCACGGAGTACTCATATGGAACTAGGGTAACTCACTTGGGGTCAGGGAGTATATCTATAAGAGCTAAAGTAACTCACTTGGGGTCAGGGAGTACTTATATGGGACTAGGGTAACTCATTTAGGGCAGGGAGTACTTATTTGGGACTAGGGTAACTCATTTGGGGTCAGGGAGTACTTATATGGGACTAGGGTACATCACTTGGGGTCAGGGAGTACTTATATAGGAGCTAAAGTGATTCACTTGGGGTCAGGGAGTACTTATATGGGACAAGGGTAACTCACTTGGGGTCAGGGAGTACTTATAAAGGGGCTAGGGTAACTCAATTTGGGGTCAGGGAGTACTTATATAGGACTAGGGTTCCATACTTGGGGTCAGGGAGTACTTATAAAGGGGCTAGGGCAACTCACTTGGGGTCAGGGAGTACTTATATGGGACTAGGGTAACTCACTTGGGGTCTGGGAGTACTTCTATAGGAGCTAAAGTAACTCACTTGGGCTCAGGGAGTACTTTAATGGGACCAGGGTAACTCACTTGGGGACATGGAGTACTTATAAATGGGCTAGGGTAACTCACTTGGGGTGAGGGAGTACTTATAAAGGCGCTAGGTAACTCATTTGGGGTCAGGGAGTACTTATATGGGACTAGGGTACATCACTTGGGATAAGGGAGTACATATATAGGGGCTAAAGTAACTCACTTGGGGTCAGGGAGTACTTCTATGGGACTAGGGTAACTCATTTGGTGTCAGGGAGTACTTATTTGGGACTAGGGTAACTCACTTGGGGTCAGGGAGTAGTTATATGGGACTAGAGTAACTCACTTGGGGTCATGGTGTACTTATATAGGGGGTAGGGTAACTCATTTGGGGTCAGGGAGTACTTATATGGGACTAGGGTAACTCACTTGGGGTCAGGGAGTACTTATATGGGACTAGGGTAACTCACTTGGGATTAGGGAGTACTTATATGGGACTAGGGTAACTCACTTGGGGACAGGGAGTACTTATAACGGGGCTAGGGTAACTCACTTGGGGTCAGGGTATACTTTCATGGGACTAGGGTAACTCACTTGGGGTCAGGGAGTACTTTTAAAAGGGCTAGTGTAATTCATTTGGGGTCAGGTAGTACTTATATGGGACTAGGGTACCTCACTTGGGGTCAGGGAGTACATATATGGGACTAGGGTAACTCACTTGGGGACAGGGAGTACTTATATGGGACTTGGGTATCTCACTTGGGGTCAGGGAGTACTTATTTGGGACTAGGATCACACACTTTGGGTCACGGAGTAATTATATGGGACTAGGGTAACTCACTTGGGGTCAGGGAGTACTTATATGGAACTAGGGTAACTCACTTGGGGTCAGGGAGTACTTATATGGGACTAGGGTACATCACTTGGGATCAGGGAGTACTTATATAGGGGCTAAAGTAACTCACTTGGGGTCAGGGAGTACTTCTATGGGACTAGGGTAACTCATTTGGTGTCAGGGAGTACTTATTTGGGACTAGGGTAACTCACTTGGGGTCAGGGAGTACTTATATGGGACTAGGGTACATCACTTGGGATCAGGGAGTACTTATATAGGGGCTAAAGTAACTCACTTGGGGTCAGGGAGTACTTCTATGGGACTAGGGTAACTCATTTGGTGTCAGGGAGTACTTATTTGGGACTAGGGTAACTCACTTGGGGTCATGGAGTACTTATATAGGGGGTAGGGTAACTCATTTGGGGTCAGGGAGTACTTATATGGGACTAGGGTACATCACTTGGGCTCAAGGAGTACTTATATAGGAGCTAAAGTGATTCACTTGGGGTCAGGGAGTACTAATAAAGGGGCTAGGGTAACTCACTTGGGGTCAGGGAGTAATTATATGGGACTTGGGTAACTCACTTGGGTTCAGGGAGTACTTATATGGGACTAGGGTAACTCGCTTTAGGTCAGGGAGTACATATATAATACTAGGGTAACTCAATGGGTGGTCAGGGAGTACTTATATGGAACCAGGGAAACCCACTTGGGGTTAGGGTGTACTTATAAAGGGGCTAGGGTAACTCATTTGGGGTCAGGGAGTACTTATATGGGCCTAGGGTAACTCACTTAGGGTCAGGGAGTACTTATATGGGACTAGGGTAACTCACTTGGGGTCAGGGTGTACTTCTATAAGAGCTAAAGTAACTCACTTGGGGTCAGGGAGTACTTATATGGGACTATGGTAACTCATTTAGGGCAGGGAGTACTTATTTGGGACTAGGGTAACTCACTTGGGGTCAGGGAGTACTTCTATAGGAGCTAAAGTAACTCACATGGGGTTAGGGAGTACTTATATGGGACTAGGGTAACTCATTTATGGCAGGGAGTACTTATACAGGGGCTAGGGTAACTCAATTTCGGGTCAGGGAGTACTCATATAGGACTAGGGTACCATACTTGGGGTCAGGGAGTACTTATAAAGGGGCTAGGGCAACTCACTTGGGGTCAGGGAGTACTTATAAAAGGGCTAGGGTAACTCACTTGGGGTAGGGAGTACTTATATGGGACCAGGGTAACTCACTTGGGTTCAGGGAGTACTTATATGGGACTAGGGTAACTCGCTATAGGTCAGGGAGTACTTATATGGTACTAGGGTAACTCTCTTGGTCGTCAGGGGGTACATATATGGAACCAGTCTAACCCTCTTGGGGTCAGGGAGTACTTATAAAGGGGCTAGGGTAACTCAATTTGGGGTCAGGGAGTACTTATATGGGACTAGGGTAACTCTCTTGGGGTCAGGGAGTACTTATATGGGACTAGTGTAACTATCTTGGGGTCAGGGAGTACTTATATGATACTAGGGTAACTCACTTGGGGTCAGGGAGTACTTATATGGGACTAGGGTAACTCACTTGGGGTCAGGGAGTACTTATATGCGACTAGGGTAACTCACTTAGGGTCACGGAGTACTTATATAGGACTAGGGTAACTCACTTGGGGTCAGGGAGTACTTCTATAGGAGCTAAAGTAACTCACTTGGGGTCAGGGAGTACTTATATGGGACTAGGGTAACTCACTTGGGGTCAGGGAGTACTTATATGGGACTAGGGTAACTCACTTGGGGTCAGGGAGTACTTATATGCGACTAGGGTAACTCACTTAGGGTCACGGAGTACTTATATAGGACTAGGGTAACTCACTTGGGGTCAGGGAGTACTTCTATAGGAGCTAAAGTAACTCACTTGGGGTCAGGGAGTACTTATATGGGACTAGGGTAAGTCATTTAGGGCAGGGAGTACTTATTTGGGACTAGGGTAATTCACTTGGAGTCAGGGAGTACTTATATGGGACTAGGGTAACTCACTTGGGGTCAGGGATTACTTATAAAGGGGCTAGGGTAACTCACTTGGGTTCAGGGAGTACTTTTATGGGACTAGGGTAACTCGCTTTAGGTCAGGAAGTACTTATATAATACTAGGGTAACTCACTTGGGGTCAGGGAGTACTTATATAGGAGCTAAAGTGATTCACAAGGGTCAGGGAGTACTTATATGGGACTAGAGTAACTCACTTGGGGTCAGGGAGTACTTATAAAGGGGCTAGGGTTACTCATTTGGGGTCAGGGAGTACTTATATGGGACTAGGGTAACTCACTTGGGGAAAGGGAGTACTTATAAAGGGGCTAGGGTAACTCACTTGTGGTCAGGGAGTACTTATATAGGATCTAAAGTGACTCACTTGGGGTCAGGGTGTACTTATATGCTACTAGGGTAACTCACTTAGGGTCACGGAGTACTTATATGGAACTAGGGTAACTCACTTGGGGTCAGGGAGTACTTATATGGGACTAGGGTAACTCATTTAGGGCAGGGAGTACTTATTTGGGACTAGGGTAACTCATTTGGGGTCAGGGAGTACTTATATGGGACTAGGGTACATCACTTGGGGTCAGGGAGTACTTATATAGGAGCTAAAGTGATTCACTTGGGGTCAGGGAGTACTTATATGGGACAAGGGTAACTCACTTGGGGACAGGGAGTACTTATAAAGGGGCTAGGGTAACTCAATTTGGGGTCAGGGAGTACTTATATAGGACTAGGGTTCCATACTTGGGGTCAGGGAGTACTTATAAAGGGTCTAGGGCAACTCACTTGGGGTCAGGGAGTACTTATATGGGACTAGGGTAACTCACTTGGGGTCAGGGAGTACTTCTATAGGAGCTAAAGTAACTCACTTGGGGTCAGGGAGTACTTTAATGGGACCAGGGTAACTCACTTGGGGACATGGAGTACTTATAACTGGGCTAGGGTAACTCATTTGGGGTCAGGGAGTACTTATATGGGACTAGGGTACATAACTTGGGATCAGGGAGTACTTATATAGGGGCTAAAGTAACTCACTTGGAGTCAGGGAGTACTTATATGGGACTAGGGTAACTCACTTGGGGTCAGGGATTACTTATAAAGGGGCTAGGGTAACTCACTTGGGGTCAGGAAGTACTTATATAGGACTTGGGTAACTCACTTGGGTTCAGGGAGTACTTTTATGGGACTAGGGTAACTCGCTTTAGGTCAGGAAGTACTTATATAATACTAGGGTAACTCACTTGGGGAAAGGTAGTACTTATAAAGGGGCTAGGGTAACTCACTTGTGGTCAGGGAGTACTTATATAGGATCTAAAGTGACTCACTTGGGGTCAGGGAGTACTTATATGGGACTATGGTAACTCATTTGGGGTCAGGGAGTACTTAAATGGGACTAGGGTAACTCACTTGGGGTCAGGGATTACTTATAAAGGGGCTAGGGTAACTCACTTGGGGTCAGGGAGTACTTATATGGGACTTGGGTAACTCACTTGGGTTCAGGGAGTACTTATATGGGAATAGGGTAACTCGCTTTAGGTCAGGGAGTACTTATATAATACTAGGGTAACTCACTTGGGGTCAGGGAGTACTTATATGGAACCAGGGTAACCCACTTGGGGTCAGGGAGTATTTATAAAGGGGCTAGGGTAACCCACTTGGGGTCAGGGAGTACTTATATGCGACTAGGGTAACTCACTTAGTGTCACGGAGTACTCATATGGAACTAGGGTAACTCACTTGGGGTCAGGGAGTATATCTATAAGAGCTAAAGTAACTCACTTGGGGTCAGGGAGTACTTATATAGGGGCTAAAGTAACTCACTTGGAGTCAGGGAGTACTTATATGGGACTAGGGTAACTCACTTGGGGTCAGGGATTACTTATAAAGGGGCTAGGGTAACTCACTTGGGGTCAGGAAGTACTTATATAGGACTTGGGTAACTCACTTGGGTTCAGGGAGTACTTTTATGGGACTAGGGTAACTCGCTTTAGGTCAGGAAGTACTTATATAATACTAGGGTAACTCACTTGGGGAAAGGGAGTACTTATAAAGGGGCTAGGGTAACTCACTTGTGGTCAGGGAGTACTTATATAGGATCTAAAGTGACTCACTTGGGGTCAGGGAGTACTTATATGGGACTAGGGTAACTCATTTGGGGTCAGGGAGTACTTAAATGGGACTAGGGTAACTCACTTGGGGTCAGGGATTACTTATAAAGGGGCTAGGGTAACTCACTTGGGGTCAGGGAGTACTTATATGGGACTTGGGTAACTCACTTGGGTTCAGGGAGTACTTATATGGGAATAGGGTAACTCGCTTTAGGTCAGGGAGTACTTATATGGGACTTGGGTATCTCACTTGGGGTCAGGGAGTACTTATTTGGGACTAGGATCACACACTTTGGGTCACGGAGTAATTATATGGGACTAGGGTAACTCACTTGGGGTCAGGGAGTACTTATATGGAACTAGGGTAACTCACTTGGGGTCAGGGAGTATTTTAATGGGACCAGGGTAACTCACTTGGGGTCAGGGAGTACTTCTATAGGAGCTAAAGTAACTCACTTGGGGTCAGGGAGTATTTTAATGGGACCAGGGTAACTCACTTGGGGACATGGAGTACTTATAAATAGGCTAGGGTAACTCACTTGGGGTGAGGGAGTACTTATAAAGGCGCTAGGTAACTCATTTGGGGTCAGGGAGTACTTATATGGGACTAGGGTACATCACTTGGGATCAGGGAGTACTTATATAGGGGCTAAAGTAACTCACTTGGGGTCAGGGAGTACTTCTATGGGACTAGGGTAACTCATTTGGTGTCAGGGAGTACTTATTTGGGACTAGGGTAACTCACTTGGGGTCAGGGAGTACTTATATGGGACTAGGGTAACTCACTTGGGGTCATGGAGTACTTATATAGGGGGTAGGGTAACTCATTTGGGGTCAGGGAGTACTTATATGGGACTAGGGTACATCACTTGGGCTCAAGGAGTACTTATATAGGAGCTAAAGTGATTCACTTGGGGTCAGGGAGTACTAATAAAGGGGCTAGGGTAACTCACTTGGGGTCAGGGAGTAATTATATGGGACTTGGGTAACTCACTTGGGTTCAGGGAGTACTTATATGGGACTAGGGTAACTCGCTTTAGGTCAGGGAGTACATATATAATACTAGGGTAACTCAATGGGTGTTCAGGGAGTACTTATATGGAACCAGGGAAACCCACTTGGGGTTAGGGTGTACTTATAAAGGGGCTAGGGTAACTCATTTGGGGTCAGGGAGTACTTATATGGGCCTAGGGTAACTCACTTAGGGTCAGGGAGTACTTATATGGGACTAGGGTAACTCACTTGGGGTCAGGGTGTACTTCTATAAGAGCTAAAGTAACTCACTTGGGGTCAGGGAGTACTTATATGGGACTATGGTAACTCATTTAGGGCAGGGAGTACTTATTTGGGACTAGGGTAACTCACTTGGGGTCAGGGAGTACTTCTATAGGAGCTAAAGTAACTCACATGGGGTTAGGGAGTACTTATATGGGACTAGGGTAACTCATTTATGGCAGGGAGTACTTATACAGGGGCTAGGGTAACTCAATTTCGGGTCAGGGAGTACTCATATAGGACTAGGGTACCATACTTGGGGTCAGGGAGTACTTATAAAGGGGCTAGGGCAACTCACTTGGGGTCAGGGAGTACTTATAAAAGGGCTAGGGTAACTCACTTGGGGTAGGGAGTACTTATATGGGACCAGGGTAACTCACTTGGGTTCAGGGAGTACTTATATGGGACTAGGGTAACTCGCTATAGGTCAGGGAGTACTTATATGGTACTAGGGTAACTCTCTTGGTCGTCAGGGGGTACATATATGGAACCAGTCTAACCCTCTTGGGGTCAGGGAGTACTTATAAAGGGGCTAGGGTAACTCAAATTGGGGTCAGGGAGTACTTATATGGGACTAGGGTAACTCTCTTGGGGTCAGGGAGTACTTATATGGGACTAGGGTAACTATCTTGGGGTCAGGGAGTACTTATATGATACTAGGGTAACTCACTTGGGGTCAGGGAGTACTTATATGGGACTAGGGTAACTCACTTGGGGTCAGGGAGTACTTATATGCGACTAGGGTAACTCACTTAGGGTCACGGAGTACTTATATAGGACTAGGGTAACTCACTTGGGGTCAGGGAGTACTTCTATAGGAGCTAAAGTAACTCACTTGGGGTCAGGGAGTACTTATATGGGACTAGGGTAACTCACTTGGGGTCAGGGAGTACTTATATGGGACTAGGGTAACTCACTTGGGGTCAGGGAGTACTTATATGCGACTAGGGTAACTCACTTAGGGTCACGGAGTACTTATATAGGACTAGGGTAACTCACTTGGGGTCAGGGAGTACTTCTATAGGAGCTAAAGTAACTCACTTGGGGTCAGGGAGTACTTATATGGGACTAGGGTAAGTCATTTAGGGCAGGGAGTACTTATTTGGGACTAGGGTAATTCACTTGGAGTCAGGGAGTACTTATATGGGACTAGGGTAACTCACTTGGGGTCAGGGATTACTTATAAAGGGGCTAGGGTAACTCACTTGGGTTCAGGGAGTACTTTTATGGGACTAGGGTAACTCGCTTTAGGTCAGGAAGTACTTATATAATACTAGGGTAACTCACTTGGGGTCAGGGAGTACTTATATAGGAGCTAAAGTGATTCACAAGGGTCAGGGAGTACTTATATGGGACTAGAGTAACTCACTTGGGGTCAGGGAGTACTTATAAAGGGGCTAGGGTTACTCATTTGGGGTCAGGGAGTACTTATATGGGACTAGGGTAACTCACTTGGGGAAAGGGAGTACTTATAAAGGGGCTAGGGTAACTCACTTGTGGTCAGGGAGTACTTATATAGGATCTAAAGTGACTCACTTGGGGTCAGGGTGTACTTATATGCTACTAGGGTAACTCACTTAGGGTCACGGAGTACTTATATGGAACTAGGGTAACTCACTTGGGGTCAGGGAGTACTTATATGGGACTAGGGTAACTCATTTAGGGCAGGGAGTACTTATTTGGGACTAGGGTAACTCATTTGGGGTCAGGGAGTACTTATATGGGACTAGGGTACATCACTTGGGGTCAGGGAGTACTTATATAGGAGCTAAAGTGATTCACTTGGGGTCAGGGAGTACTTATATGGGACAAGGGTAACTCACTTGGGGACAGGGAGTACTTATAAAGGGGCTAGGGTAACTCAATTTGGGGTCAGGGAGTACTTATATAGGACTAGGGTTCCATACTTGGGGTCAGGGAGTACTTATAAAGGGTCTAGGGCAACTCACTTGGGGTCAGGGAGTACTTATATGGGACTAGGGTAACTCACTTGGGGTCAGGGAGTACTTCTATAGGAGCTAAAGTAACTCACTTGGGGTCAGGGAGTACTTTAATGGGACCAGGGTAACTCACTTGGGGACATGGAGTACTTATAACTGGGCTAGGGTAACTCATTTGGGGTCAGGGAGTACTTATATGGGACTAGGGTAACTCACTTGGGGTCAGGGATTACTTATAAAGGGGCTAGGGTAACTCACTTGGGGTCAGGAAGTACTTATATAGGACTTGGGTAACTCACTTGGGTTCAGGGAGTACTTTTATGGGACTAGGGTAACTCGCTTTAGGTCAGGAAGTACTTATATAATACTAGGGTAACTCACTTGGGGAAAGGTAGTACTTATAAAGGGGCTAGGGTAACTCACTTGTGGTCAGGGAGTACTTATATAGGATCTAAAGTGACTCACTTGGGGTCAGGGAGTACTTATATGGGACTAGGGTAACTCATTTGGGGTCAGGGAGTACTTAAATGGGACTAGGGTAACTCACTTGGGGTCAGGGATTACTTATAAAGGGGCTAGGGTAACTCACTTGGGGTCAGGGAGTACTTATATGGGACTTGGGTAACTCACTTGGGTTCAGGGAGTACTTATATGGAAATAGGGTAACTCGCTTTAGGTCAGGGAGTACTTATATAATACTAGGGTAACTCACTTGGGGTCAGGGAGTACTTATATGGAACCAGGGTAACCCACTTGGGGTCAGGGAGTATTTATAAAGGGGCTAGGGTAACTCATTTAGGGCAGGGAGTACTTATTTGGGACTAGGGTAACTCATTTGGGGTCAGGGAGTACTTATATGGGACTAGGGTACATCACTTGGGGTCAGGGAGTACTTATATAGGAGCTAAAGTGACTCACTTGGGGTCAGGGAGTACTTATATGGGACTAGGGTAACTCATTTGGGGTCAGGGAGTACTTAAATGGGACTAGGGTAACTCACTTGGGGTCAGGGATTACTTATAAAGGGGCTAGGGTAACTCACTTGGGGTCAGGGAGTACTTATATGGGACTTGGGTAACTCACTTGGGTTCAGGGAGTACTTATATGGGAATAGGGTAACTCGCTTTAGGTCAGGGTGTACTTATATGCTACTAGGGTAACTCACTTAGGGTCACGGAGTACTTATATGGAACTAGGGTAACTCACTTGGGGTCAGGGAGTACTTATATGGGACTAGGGTAACTCATTTAGGGCAGGGAGTACTTATTTGGGACTAGGGTAACTCATTTGGGGTCAGGGAGTACTTATATGGGACTAGGGTACATCACTTGGGGTCAGGGAGTACTTATATAGGAGCTAAAGTGATTCACTTGGGGTCAGGGAGTACTTATATGGGACAAGGGTAACTCACTTGGGGACAGGGAGTACTTATAAAGGGGCTAGGGTAACTCAATTTGGGGTCAGGGAGTACTTATATAGGACTAGGGTTCCATACTTGGGGTCAGGGAGTACTTATAAAGGGTCTAGGGCAACTCACTTGGGGTCAGGGAGTACTTATATGGGAATAGGGTAACTCACTTGGGGTCAGGGAGTACTTCTATAGGAGCTAAAGTAACTCACTTGGGGTCAGGGAGTACTTTAATGGGACCAGGGTAACTCACTTGGGGACATGGAGTACTTATAACTGGGCTAGGGTAACTCATTTGGGGTCAGGGAGTACTTATATGGGACTAGGGTAACTCACTTGGGGTCAGGGATTACTTATAAAGGGGCTAGGGTAACTCACTTGGGGTCAGGAAGTACTTATATAGGACTTGGGTAACTCACTTGGGTTCAGGGAGTACTTTTATGGGACTAGGGTAACTCGCTTTAGGTCAGGAAGTACTTATATAATACTAGGGTAACTCACTTGGGGAAAGGTAGTACTTATAAAGGGGCTAGGGTAACTCACTTGTGGTCAGGGAGTACTTATATAGGATCTAAAGTGACTCACTTGGGGTCAGGGAGTACTTATATGGGACTAGGGTAACTCATTTGGGGTCAGGGAGTACTTAAATGGGACTAGGGTAACTCACTTGGGGTCAGGGATTACTTATAAAGGGGCTAGGGTAACTCACTTGGGGTCAGGGAGTACTTATATGGGACTTGGGTAACTCACTTGGGTTCAGGGAGTACTTATATGGGAATAGGGTAACTCGCTTTAGGTCAGGGAGTACTTATATAATACTAGGGTAACTCACTTGGGGTCAGGGAGTACTTATATGGAACCAGGGTAACCCACTTGGGGTCAGGGAGTATTTATAAAGGGGCTAGGGTAACCCACTTGGGGTCAGGGAGTACTTATATGCGACTAGGGTAACTCACTTAGTGTCACGGAGTACTCATATGGAACTAGGGTAACTCACTTGGGGTCAGGGAGTATATCTATAAGAGCTAAAGTAACTCACTTGGGGTCAGGGAGTACTTATATAGGGGCTAAAGTAACTCACTTGGAGTCAGGGAGTACTTATATGGGACTAGGGTAACTCACTTGGGGTCAGGGATTACTTATAAAGGGGCTAGGGTAACTAACTTGGGGTCAGGAAGTACTTATATAGGACTTGGGTAACTCACTTGGGTTCAGGGAGTACTTTTATGGGACTAGGGTAACTCGCTTTAGGTCAGGAAGTACTTATATAATACTAGGGTAACTCACTTGGGGAAAGGGAGTACTTATAAAGGGGCTAGGGTAACTCACTTGTGGTCAGGGAGTACTTATATAGGATCTAAAGTGACTCACTTGGGGTCAGGGAGTACTTATATGGGACTAGGGTAACTCATTTGGGGTCAGGGAGTACTTAAATGGGACTAGGGTAACTCACTTGGGGTCAGGGATTACTTATAAAGGGGCTAGGGTAACTCACTTGGGGTCAGGGAGTACTTATATGGGACTTGGGTAACTCACTTGGGTTCAGGGAGTACTTATATGGGAATAGGGTAACTCGCTTTAGGTCAGGGAGTACTTATATAATACTAGGGTAACTCACTTGGGGTCAGGGAGTACTTATATGGAACCAGGGTAACCCACTTGGGGTCAGGGAGTATTTATAAAGGGGCTAGGGTAACCCACTTGGGGTCAGGGAGTACTTATATGCGACTAGGGTAACTCACTTGGGGTCAGGGAGTACTTATATGCTACTAGGGTAACTCACTTGGGGTCAGGGAGTACTTATATGCTACTAGGGTAACTCACTTAGTGTCACGGAGTACTCATATGGAACTAGGGTAACTCACTTGGGGTCAGGGAGTATATCTATAATAGCTAAAGTAACTCACTTGGGGTCAGGGAGTACTTATATGGGACTAGGGTAACTCACTTGGGGTCAGGGAGTACTTATATGCGACTAGGGTAACTCACTTAGGGTCACGGAGTACTTATATAGGACTAGGGTAACTCACTTGGGGTCAGGGAGTACTTCTATAGGAGCTAAAGTAACTCACTTGGGGTCAGGGAGTACTTATATGGGACTAGGGTAACTCACTTGGGGTCAGGGAGTACTTATATGGGACTAGGGTAACTCACTTGGGGTCAGGGAGTACTTATATGCGACTAGGGTAACTCACTTAGGGTCACGGAGTACTTATATAGGACTAGGGTAACTCACTTGGGGTCAGGGAGTACTTCTATAGGAGCTAAAGTAACTCACTTGGGGTCAGGGAGTACTTATATGGGACTAGGGTAAGTCATTTAGGGCAGGGAGTACTTATTTGGGACTAGGGTAATTCACTTGGAGTCAGGGAGTACTTATATGGGACTAGGGTAACTCACTTGGGGTCAGGGATTACTTATAAAGGGGCTAGGGTAACTCACTTGGGTTCAGGGAGTAGTTTTATGGGACTAGGGTAACTCGCTTTAGGTCAGGAAGTACTTATATAATACTAGGGTAACTCACTTGGGGTCAGGGAGTACTTATATAGGAGCTAAAGTGATTCACAAGGGTCAGGGAGTACTTATATGGGACTAGAGTAACTCACTTGGGGTCAGGGAGTACTTATAAAGGGGCTAGGGTTACTCATTTGGGGTCAGGGAGTACTTATATGGGACTAGGGTAACTCACTTGGGGAAAGGGAGTACTTATAAAGGGGCTAGGGTAACTCACTTGTGGTCAGGGAGTACTTATATAGGATCTAAAGTGACTCACTTGGGGTCAGGGTGTACTTATATGCTACTAGGGTAACTCACTTAGGGTCACGGAGTACTTATATGGAACTAGGGTAACTCACTTGGGGTCAGGGAGTACTTATATGGGACTAGGGTAACTCATTTAGGGCAGGGAGTACTTATTTGGGACTAGGGTAACTCATTTGGGGTCAGGGAGTACTTATATGGGACTAGGGTACATCACTTGGGGTCAGGGAGTACTTATATAGGAGCTAAAGTGATTCACTTGGGGTCAGGGAGTACTTATATGGGACAAGGGTAACTCACTTGGGGACAGGGAGTACTTATAAAGGGGCTAGGGTAACTCAATTTGGGGTCAGGGAGTACTTATATAGGACTAGGGTTCCATACTTGGGGTCAGGGAGTACTTATAAAGGGTCTAGGGCAACTCACTTGGGGTCAGGGAGTACTTATATGGGACTAGGGTAACTCACTTGGGGTCAGGGAGTACTTCTATAGGAGCTAAAGTAACTCACTTGGGGTCAGGGAGTACTTTAATGGGACCAGGGTAACTCACTTGGGGACATGGAGTACTTATAACTGGGCTAGGGTAACTCATTTGGGGTCAGGGAGTACTTATATGGGACTAGGGTAACTCACTTGGGGTCAGGGATTACTTATAAAGGGGCTAGGGTAACTCACTTGGGGTCAGGAAGTACTTATATAGGACTTGGGTAACTCACTTGGGTTCAGGGAGTACTTTTATGGGACTAGGGTAACTCGCTTTAGGTCAGGAAGTACTTATATAATACTAGGGTAACTCACTTGGGGAAAGGTAGTACTTATAAAGGGGCTAGGGTAACTCACTTGTGGTCAGGGAGTACTTATATAGGATCTAAAGTGACTCACTTGGGGTCAGGGAGTACTTATATGGGACTAGGGTAACTCATTTGGGGTCAGGGAGTACTTAAATGGGACTAGGGTAACTCACTTGGGGTCAGGGATTACTTATAAAGGGGCTAGGGTAACTCACTTGGGGTCAGGGAGTACTTATATGGGACTTGGGTAACTCACTTGGGTTCAGGGAGTACTTATATGGAAATAGGGTAACTCGCTTTAGGTCAGGGAGTACTTATATAATACTAGGGTAACTCACTTGGGGTCAGGGAGTACTTATATGGAACCAGGGTAACCCACTTGGGGTCAGGGAGTATTTATAAAGGGGCTAGGGTAACTCATTTAGGGCAGGGAGTACTTATTTGGGACTAGGGTAACTCATTTGGGGTCGGGGAGTACTTATATGGGACTAGGGTACATCACTTGGGGTCAGGGAGTACTTATATAGGAGCTAAAGTGACTCACTTGGGGTCAGGGAGTACTTATATGGGACTAGGGTAACTCATTTGGGGTCAGGGAGTACTTAAATGGGACTAGGGTAACTCACTTGGGGTCAGGGATTACTTATAAAGGGGCTAGGGTAACTCACTTGGGGTCAGGGAGTACTTATATGGGACTTGGGTAACTCACTTGGGTTCAGGGAGTACTTATATGGGAATAGGGTAACTCGCTTTAGGTCAGGGTGTACTTATATGCTACTAGGGTAACTCACTTAGGGTCACGGAGTACTTATATGGAACTAGGGTAACTCACTTGGGGTCAGGGAGTACTTATATGGGACTAGGGTAACTCATTTAGGGCAGGGAGTACTTATTTGGGACTAGGGTAACTCATTTGGGGTCAGGGAGTACTTATATGGGACTAGGGTACATCACTTGGGGTCAGGGAGTACTTATATAGGAGCTAAAGTGATTCACTTGGGGTCAGGGAGTACTTATATGGGACAAGGGTAACTCACTTGGGGACAGGGAGTACTTATAAAGGGGCTAGGGTAACTCAATTTGGGGTCAGGGAGTACTTATATAGGACTAGGGTTCCATACTTGGGGTCAGGGAGTACTTATAAAGGGTCTAGGGCAACTCACTTGGGGTCAGGGAGTACTTATATGGGACTAGGGTAACTCACTTGGGGTCAGGGAGTACTTCTATAGGAGCTAAAGTAACTCACTTGGGGTCAGGGAGTACTTTAATGGGACCAGGGTAACTCACTTGGGGACATGGAGTACTTATAACTGGGCTAGGGTAACTCATTTGGGGTCAGGGAGTACTTATATGGGACTAGGGTAACTCACTTGGGGTCAGGGATTACTTATAAAGGGGCTAGGGTAACTCACTTGGGGTCAGGAAGTACTTATATAGGACTTGGGTAACTCACTTGGGTTCAGGGAGTACTTTTATGGGACTAGGGTAACTCGCTTTAGGTCAGGAAGTACTTATATAATACTAGGGTAACTCACTTGGGGAAAGGTAGTACTTATAAAGGGGCTAGGGTAACTCACTTGTGGTCAGGGAGTACTTATATAGGATCTAAAGTGACTCACTTGGGGTCAGGGAGTACTTATATGGGACTAGGGTAACTCATTTGGGGTCAGGGAGTACTTAAATGGGACTAGGGTAACTCACTTGGGGTCAGGGATTACTTATAAAGGGGCTAGGGTAACTCACTTGGGGTCAGGGAGTACTTATATGGGACTTGGGTAACTCACTTGGGTTCAGGGAGTACTTATATGGGAATAGGGTAACTCGCTTTAGGTCAGGGAGTACTTATATAATACTAGGGTAACTCACTTGGGGTCAGGGAGTACTTATATGGAACCAGGGTAACCCACTTGGGGTCAGGGAGTATTTATAAAGGGGCTAGGGTAACCCACTTGGGGTCAGGGAGTACTTATATGCGACTAGGGTAACTCACTTAGTGTCACGGAGTACTCATATGGAACTAGGGTAACTCACTTGGGGTCAGGGAGTATATCTATAAGAGCTAAAGTAACTCACTTGGGGTCAGGGAGTACTTATATAGGGGCTAAAGTAACTCACTTGGAGTCAGGGAGTACTTATATGGGACTAGGGTAACTCACTTGGGGTCAGGGATTACTTATAAAGGGGCTAGGGTAACTCACTTGGGGTCAGGAAGTACTTATATAGGACTTGGGTAACTCACTTGGGTTCAGGGAGTACTTTTATGGGACTAGGGTAACTCGCTTTAGGTCAGGAAGTACTTATATAATACTAGGGTAACTCACTTGGGGAAAGGGAGTACTTATAAAGGGGCTAGGGTAACTCACTTGTGGTCAGGGAGTACTTATATAGGATCTAAAGTGACTCACTTGGGGTCAGGGAGTACTTATATGGGACTAGGGTAACTCATTTGGGGTCAGGGAGTACTTAAATGGGACTAGGGTAACTCACTTGGGGTCAGGGATTACTTATAAAGGGGCTAGGGTAACTCACTTGGGGTCAGGGAGTACTTATATGGGACTTGGGTAACTCACTTGGGTTCAGGGAGTACTTATATGGGAATAGGGTAACTCGCTTTAGGTCAGGGAGTACTTATATAATACTAGGGTAACTCACTTGGGGTCAGGGAGTACTTATATGGAACCAGGGTAACCCACTTGGGGTCAGGGAGTATTTATAAAGGGGCTAGGGTAACCCACTTGGGGTCAGGGAGTACTTATATGCGACTAGGGTAACTCACTTGGGGTCAGGGAGTACTTATATGCTACTAGGGTAACTCACTTGGGGTCAGGGAGTACTTATATGCTACTAGGGTAACTCACTTAGTGTCACGGAGTACTCATATGGAACTAGGGTAACTCACTTGGGGTCAGGGAGTATATCTATAATAGCTAAAGTAACTCACTTGGGGTCAGGGAGTACTTATATGGGACTAGGGTAACTCATTTAGGGCAGGGAGTACTTATTTGGGACTAGGGTAACTCATTTGGGGTCAGGGAGTACTTATATGGGACTAGGGTACATCACTTGGGGTCAGGGAGTACTTATATAGGAGCTAAAGTGATTCACTTGGGGTCAGGGAGTACTTATATGGGACAAGGGTAACTCACTTGGGGTCAGGGAGTACTTATAAAGGGGCTAGGGTAACTCAATTTGGGGTCAGGGAGTACTTATATAGGACTAGGGTTCCATACTTGGGGTCAGGGAGTACTTATAAAGGGGCTAGGGCAACTCACTTGGGGTCAGGGAGTACTTATATGGGACTAGGGTAACTCACTTGGGGTCTGGGAGTACTTCTATAGGAGCTAAAGTAACTCACTTGGGCTCAGGGAGTACTTTAATGGGACCAGGGTAACTCACTTGGGGACATGGAGTACTTATAAATGGGCTAGGGTAACTCACTTGGGGTGAGGGAGTACTTATAAAGGCGCTAGGTAACTCATTTGGGGTCAGGGAGTACTTATATGGGACTAGGGTACATCACTTGGGATCAGGGAGTACTTATATAGGGGCTAAAGTAACTCACTTGGGGTCAGGGAGTACTTCTATGGGACTAGGGTAACTCATTTGGTGTCAGGGAGTACTTATTTGGGACTAGGGTAACTCACTTGGGGTCAGGGAGTACTTATATGGGACTAGGGTAACTCACTTGGGTTCAGGGAGTACTTATATGGGACTAGGGTAAATCGCTTTAGCTCAGGGAGTACATATATAATACTAGGGTAACTCAATGGGTTGTCAGGGAGTACTTATATGGAACCAGGGAAACCCACTTGGGGTTAGGGAGTACTTATATGGGACTAGGGTACATCACTTGGGCTCAAGGAGTACTTATATAGGAGCTAAAGTGATTCACTTGGGGTCAGGGAGTACTAATAAAGGGGCTAGGGTAACTCACTTGGGGTCAGGGACTAATTATATGGGACTTGGGTAACTCACTTAGGGTCAGGGAGTACTTATATGGGACTAGGGTAACTCACTTGGGGTCAGGGTGTACTTCTATAGGAGCTAAAGTAACTCACTTGGGGTCAGGGAGTACTTATATGGGACTAGGGTAACTCATTTAGGGCAGGGAGTACTTATTTGGGACTAGGGTAACTCACTTGGGTTCAGGGAGTACTTATATGGGACTAGGGTAACTCATTTAGGGCAGGGAGTACTTATATGGGACTAGGGTACCTCACTTGGGGTCAGGGAGTACTTATAAAGGCGCTAGGTAACTCATTTGGGGTCAGGGAGTACTTATATGGGACTAGGGTACATCACTTGGGATCAGGGAGTACATATATAGGGGCTAAAGTAACTCACTTGGGGTCAGGGAGTACTTCTATGGGACTAGGGTAACTCATTTGGTGTCAGGGAGTACTTATTTGGGACTAGGGTAACTCACTTGGGGTCAGGGAGTAGTTATATGGGACTAGAGTAACTCACTTGGGGTCATGGTGTACTTATATAGGGGGTAGGGTAACTCATTTGGGGTCAGGGAGTACTTATATGAGACTAGGGTACATCACTTGGGCTCAGGGAGTACTTATATAGGAACTAAAGTGATTCACTTGGGGTCAGGGAGTACTTATTTGGGACTAGGGTAACTCACTTGGGGACATGGAGTACTTATAAATAGGCTAGGGTAACTCACTTGGGGTGAGGGAGTACTTATAAAGGCGCTAGGTAACTCATTTGGGGTCAGGGAGTACTTATATGGGACTAGGGTACATCACTTTGGATCAGGGAGTACTTATATAGGGGCTAAAGTAACTCACTTGGGGTCAGGGAGTACTTCTATGGGACTAGGGTAACTCATTTGGTGTCAGGGAGTACTTATTTGGGACTAGGGTAACTCACTTGGGGTCAGGGAGTACTTATATGGGACTAGGGTAACTCACTTGGGTTCAGGGAGTACTTATATGGGACTAGGGTAACTCGCTTTAGGTCAGGGAGTACATATATAATACTAGGGTAACTCAATGGGTGGTCAGGGAGTACTTATATGGAACCAGGGAAACCCACTTGGGGTTAGGGAGTACTTATATGGGACGAGGGTACATCACTTGGGCTCAAGGAGTACTTATATAGGAGCTAAAGTGATTCACTTGGGGTCAGGGAGTACTAATAAAGGGGCTAGGGTAACTCACTTGGGGTCAGGGACTAATTATATGGGACTTGGGTAACTCACTTGGGTTCAGGGAGTACTTATATGGGACTAGGGTAACTCGCTTTAGGTCAGGGAGTACATATATAATACTAGGGTAACTCAATGGGTGGACAGGGAGTACTTATATGGAACCAGGGAAACCCACTTGGGGTTAGGGTGTACTTATAAAGGGGCTAGGGTAACTCATTTGGGGTCAGGGAGTACTTATATGGGCCTAGGGTAACTCACTTAGGGTCAGGGAGTACTTATATGGGACTAGGGTAACTCACTTGGGGTCAGGGTGTACTTCTATAGGAGCTAAAGTAACTCACTAGGGGTCAGGGAGTACTTATATGGGACTAGGGTAACTCATTTAGGGCAGGGAGTACTTATTTGGGACTAGGGTAACTCACTTGGGTTCAGGGAGTACTTATATGGGACTAGGGTAACTCATTTAGGGCAGGGAGTACTTATATGGGACTAGGGTAACTCACTTGGGGTCAGGGAGTACTTATATAGGGGGTAGGGTAACTCATTTGGGGTCAGGCATTACTTATATTGGACTAGGGTAACTCACTTGGGGTCAGGGAGTACTTATAAAAGGGCTAGGGTAACTCACTTGGGGTAGGGAGTACTTATATGGGACTAGGGTAACTCACTTGGGGTAGGGAGTACTTATATGGGACTAGGGTAACTCACTTGGGTTCAGGGAGTACTTATATGGGACTAGGGTAACTCACTTGGGGTCAGGGAGTACTTCTATAGGAGCTAAAGTAACTCACTTGGGGTTAGGGAGTACTTATATGGGACTAGGGTAACTCATTTATGGCAGGGAGTACTTATACAGGGGCTAGGGTAACTCAATTTCGGGTCAGGGAGTACTCATATAGGACTAGGGTACCATACTTGGGGTCAGGGAGTAATTATATGGGACTTGGGTAACTCACTTGGGTTCAGGGAGTACTTATATGGGACTAGGGTAACTCGCTTTAGGTCAGGGAGTACATATATAATACTAGGGTAACTCAATGGGTGGTCAGGGAGTACTTATATGCAACCAGGGAAACCCACTTGGGGTTAGGGTGTACTTATAAAGGGGCTAGGGTAACTCATTTGGGGTCAGGGAGTACTTATATGGGCCTAGGGTAACTCACTTAGGGTCAGGGAGTACTTATATGGGACTAGGGTAACTCACTTGGGGTCAGGGAGTACCTATATAGGGGGTAGGGTAACTCATTTGGGGTCAGGCAGTACTTATATTGGACTAGGGTAACTCACTTGGGGTCAGGGAGTACTTATAAAAGGGCTAGGGTAACTCACTTGGGGTAGGGAGTACTTATATGGGACTAGGGTAACTCACTTGGGGTAGGGAGTACTTATATGGGACTAGGATAACTCACTTGGGTTCAGGGAGTACTTATATGGGACTAGGGTAACTCATTTATGGCAGGGAGTACTTATACAGGGGCTAGGGTAACTCAATTTCGGGTCAGGGAGTACTCATATAGGACTAGGGTACCATACTTGGGGTCAGGGAGTACTTATAAAGGGGCTAGGGCAACTCACTTGGGGTCAGGGAGTACTTATAAAAGGGCTAGGGTAACTCACTTGGGGTAGGGAGTACTTATATGGGACCAGGGTAACTCACTTGGGTTCAGGGAGTACTTATATGGGACTAGGGTAACTCGCTTTAGGTCAGGGAGTACTTATATGGTACTAGGGTAACTCTCTTGGTCGTCAGGGGGTACATATATGGAACCAGTGTAACCCACTTGGGGTCAGGGAGTACTTATAAAGGGGCTAGGGTAACTCAATTTGGGGTCAGGGAGTACTTATATGGGACTAGGGTAACTCTCTTGGGGTCAGGGAGTACTTATATGGGACTAGGGTAACTCTCTTGGGGTCAGGGAGTACTTATATGATACTAGGGTAACTCACTTGGGGTCAGGGAGTACATATATGGGACTAGGGTAACTCACTTGGGGTCAGGGAGTACTTATATGCGACTAGGGTAACTCACCTAGGGTCACGGAGTACTTATATAGGACTAGGGTAACTCACTTGGGGTCAGGGAGTACTTCTATAGGAGCTAAAGTAACTCACTTGGGGTCAGGGAGTACTTATATGGGACTAGGGTAACTCACTTGGGGTCAGGGAGTACTTATATGGTACTAGGGTAACTCACTTGGGGTCAGGGAGTACTTATATGCGACTAGGGTAACTCAATTAGGGTCACGGAGTACTTATATAGGACTAGGGTAACTCACTTGGGGTCAGGGAGTACTTCTATAGGAGCTAAAGTAACTCGCTTTAGGTCAGGAAGTACTTATATAATACTAGGGTAACTCACTTGGGGTCAGGGAGTACTTATTGTGACGCTACTGGCTATCCTCGGGGATAGTATAGAAGGGGAGGGAGGAGTGATCCCTCACCGATCGCGTTCGCGTCCCAATAGGCGACTTCCTACTAGACCCGGGCGCCTTCGATGTATTTCTGATAATACCCGAATATTTATTTATGCAGAGGGGGTTCTAACCCTCGTACGCGACTATCGGGGATGGGGTGCTAATACAATAAACGCTAGTTTCAGTTAGACTCTCTTTATTACGATATCAATGATCAATACAATATCCGGTTCGTGTTACCCGGTATTGGGGAAGTTACCTTAGGTCCTACGTGTGGGCGCGGCCTAAGGGGTGCGGACGCGGCTGAAGTCCCGATGACGTACTAGCTAGCCTCGCGCTCGAGCCACTAGTTGGCGTTCGCGGCGGCCCCACCGAGTCGCGCGGTCCTCGCGCGCCACCGGCGGATCCCTAGACTAACTACTCCTCAGCGCTACGCGGATAAGTCCCCCTTTCCGCGCGTGCGCGTCCCGCGACGGTTACCCGCACTCGCTCCGTTCCCGCGTACTTAAACACAACAACGACCCGGAGTGTTTACTTCTATAAGCCTAAGGTCGCGAGTCCTCACGATCACTACAATAAGCCCGCGGCCTTGAACCGACTGAAGGGAACGTCCCTGTCAACGGTCGAACTCACAACGGTCACGGTAATCGCGAACAATCTGGATAATTCGAGATTCTCTACACTATGACACGCGTTATCGGTCCGACGGAATGACCACTCCTCTAAGTTGCCCGCTTACCCGTGACAGGTGAGCAGGGCCAGCGGTTCCCTATAAAACCGTTCGGTGCTACGAGCCCTGAAGCCCTAGCACACCCCGGGACGTCACAGGACTTTCTTACAAAACGAATAATCACCCTAAATTCGGCTTACTATGGCTGGCTTTCTTCGCTCTCTCTCTCGCTCTCTCTCTCGCTCTCTCTCTCGCTCTCTCTCTCGCTCTCTCTCGCCTCAGTCTCTCCTTCTCTCTCTCTTTCGCTCTCGCCCTTAATTCTTGCCCTTGGGGCAGTAGATTTCCTCTGGCCGGTATGGGTTCGTGGCGGTGGCAGTCGCTGCACTTTCCGTGCCTCCCAAATTTCCGTCCTGTAGCGGCTGTCACTCCTGGGCTCGTACCGGCTAGGGGAACTTCTCTCGGCACGATCTGTCACTTATGACTTCTAAACTACGTGTGTCGGGGCAGTCCGCGGGAGCAGGTAAGGCCCTGCGCCTGTCCCGCCGCTGCCCCGCTACACCCATCGCGCGGCAAAAGGGAGCCGACAAGTTATCGATCCTAGATCAATACTTATCGGTTGATAACTCCCTAGTTCGTACGCGACCCGCCTATCTAGCGCTTGAGATTAGCAAAGCGCTAGAGGGCAGCTATAGTAACGTTGCGAGAACGCAACGTTACAACTCCCCCCTCGTTAGGACCAACGTAGGGGTTGGTCAACTTCCTCCCGGTTGAAGTCGACCCTGGGGTGTCTCTGGTTCGATTTAATTTCTTCTGGTGCGCGCAATCCTACAATAAAAAAACGCTCGCTTCACATTCACACATACTTTATTACAAAAAAAATTCGGCCTACATAAACGATAAAAAAAAATTAATTATTTGGCTCGATACAACAACAAACAAAAAATAAAAAAAATATAAAAAAAAAACAAGACTCTATATAAAAAAAACACAAGACGCGGACACGGACGGTCTAAATATTGAGGAGGAGCTCATCCTCCATGGCCTCCTCCTCCCTTTTCTTCTCCTCTGCTCTCTCCCTTTCCTTTCTCTCCTTTTCCCTCTTCCTCGCCTCCTCCTGCTTCCTCTTCTCCCTCTCTTCCTCTCTTCTCCTCTCGACGGCAGCGCGGATGCGCTGCCGCCGAGCCTCATCCTCCCTTTCCTCCTTCTGCTTCCTCTCCTCCGCCCGCCTCCTTTGCTGGGCCCTTCCCTGGCCCTTCCGGCCACCCCGTCTGCCCCGGTGTGCCTTTTTCTTCGGCTTGGGTACAGCCGGCCCGATTCCCGCCGCTGGTGGCGGAGGCACCCTCTGCGGGGGAGGACGAGTGCCCGTACGGGTGCGGGAGTAACCCGCCCCCCGCCGGAGCATCTCGTTCTCCCACCGCAGACGGCGATTCTCCTCCTCCCAGTCGGCGGGCTGCGGTCCGGTGTACCCAGAGGCCTGGGCTTGGTGGTGGGCCGGAGGGTAGGGGGTACCCCGCTCAGGATAGCGGGGCGGAGGGAGGGAATACCCCGGCTGGTATGGGGTGGAGGTTTGGTGGTGGTGGGTGGGTGGTGGGTAGGCGGCGGTGGGTGGACCCACTGCTGGTAGGGGTCCGGGCAGCGGAATCCCTTGTAACCAGCAGTGGGTTACCACCTGTTGTAGGTAGGGATCCATTCTGCAAGGAGAAGTGCACCGTCACGTATCCGTAAAAAAAAAACAATAAAGAAAAATCACGCGACACACTCATCCATCCATCACACACACAAGTCCGCACTCAGGTTCGCGAGGGTTAGGCTGGGTCTCGACGTGGACGCAGGCGTGCCGTCCACGTAGACGGGGCGGAATCCGACGAGTCGCTCACGATCGACATTTTCCGTTTTCCCGGAGTCCCTTTCCGTTTACCGGTCGGTTTTGGGGAAGGTGCAGGGTCGTCGTCCCCTTCCCCCGCAACGGTTTCCTCACCCGGTTCATCGGCGTCCGGAACGCAAAACGACGCGACAAACGGTTTTAGATCCGAAACGTGGACCTTCGGATTACTACGGCCTTGATTTTCTAGCTCGTAGACGACCGGCGATATTACGCGAACTACTTTAAACGGGCCCTCGTACGATGGTGCTAGCTTCGCAGCAAAATTATCAGCAGATGACGATAATGGTCTGCCGCGCCGCCATACCACGTCTCCTACCTGATACCTGATATCGCGCCGGCCACGATTGTAATAGCGGGCTTGACGAGCACTCGCTTTTTCTATCTCTACCTGCACGATATCATGAATCAAAGGAAGACGTTTTAGTCGCGCCACCCAATTTTCGGGGTCGCTCCTAAGTATCGTACGAGAACCCTCAATCTCTCGCCGTAGATTCGGAGTAATTACTGGGTCTCGACCGAGGTTAAGTAATGCGGGAGATACTCCAGTCGACGAATGCATCGCGGAATTAATCGCGAAACGGAATTCTGCAAGATGAACGTCCCAGTCTCGGTGGTCGCTCTCTACGAATATCCTAATCATCGTTTTAATTACCCGATTCACGCGTTCTACCGGGTTAGCTTGCGCGTGATACGGCGGAATAGTAAATTGCCTAATCTGATGCTCATTTAGAAATTTGGTCACTTCCTTATTTACGAACTCGGTACCGTTATCGCAAAGAAATATTTCCGGTGATCCCCAACGGTAAATAACCAGCTCGCTAAAAGCTTTCAAGATGCTTTTGGCGTCAGCTGTGCGGATCGCTCGCATTTCCACGTAACGACTGAAGTTGTCGAGGAAGACTACTACGTAACGCTGTTGGGCCTTACTCGGTGGAAAGGGGCCCATTATGTCTCCCGCCACCACAGTCCATGGTCGCTCCACTACCCGAGTTCCCATAAGTCCTACAGGGGCAAGCTGTACAGCTTTATGTTGCTGACAGACTTTGTACCCGCGGACGAATGCTACGGCGTCTTTGAAAACTCCCGGCCAATAGTAATCTTTACAGATTCTAGCGTGAGTTTTCTGAACGCCAGCATGTCCTGCGGAAGTGTTATTGTGAGCTTCCTGTAGGGCTAAAAGTCGAGCCTCTCGCGGGAGGACTAACTTCCACGCATCATAATCGCGACCTATCGATTCGAGTATCACGTCCGGCCGATGGCAATACAGCCGGTTTCCCTCAACTTTCCAGTCTGGGTAAGCCCGCGGTCGCTGAATTACTTTTCCGCGTCGTGCTGTATACCACGGGTCGCTCTCGAAGTCGATACGCGACTGTGTGACCAAATTTTCGCTCGAATTTTCGCTATTTTCTTCGTTAACCGCGGAGACGCATTCATTTTCGATGCCTACTGGGAGGGCGCGTGATAATGCATCGGGTACGTGATGCAATGCGCCTTTACGATGAACCACATCGAACGAATGATGTTGTAATTCGAGGGCCCATCGACCTAATCTCCCGACTGTATCTTTCAAGTTGTGTAGCCAACGCAAACTACTGTGATCCGTGACAACCGTAAAATGATAGCCTTCTAAATACGGTCTTAGTTTCCGAATTGCCCACACGACAGCGAGACACTCCTTCTCGGTCGTCGTGTAATTCCGCTCCTCTTTGGATAGTACTCGATTAGCGAATACAATCGGATGCTCTTCAGTTCCGTTTCGCTGAGTTAATACTGCTCCTATTGCATAGTCGCTAGCATCTGTCTGTACTTGGAAAGGTCTCGAAAAATCGGGCCTTGCCAAGACCGGGGCCGAGCACAGCGCTTCCTTCAATCGCTCAAAGGAAGTCTGTTGCTCTTGATCCCAATGCCAGCGCACGCCTTTATGCAATAACAAGACGAGTGGAATTTTGTCCTTCGACAGGTTGGGTAAGAAGCGTGCATACCAACCAACCATCCCTAGGAATCGGCGTAGTGTTTTTAAGTCTTTTGGCGGCGGATAATTCATTAATGGCGCAGTTCGCTCGGGATCTGGAGCTAAACCATTACGATTTATCAGATACCCAAGGAACCGCACCTCCGACCTGCAGAATTTACTTTTCTCGCGATTGATTTCTAGACCCGCGAATTGAATAATATTCAACACACGCTCTAACCATCCTAGGTGTTCCGCGAACGTGTTCGTTACGATTATTATATCGTCCAGATAGACAAACACGTATGGATCGAATTCAGGCGGAATTAATTGATCCATCATTCGCTGGAACGTCGCAGGGGCATTCGTAAGACCGTACGGCATACGCCTAAATTGGAAGAGTCCTTTTCCGGGTACTATAAACGCTGTAATTTCCCGACTCTCGTCTCCTAGCGGTATTTGGAAGTACGCTTGACTTAAATCTAACGTCGAAATGTATCTCGCGTGGCGGAGTTTATCGAGAATGCTATCGATATGCGGGATCGGGTACGCGTCTTTGCGCGTTACCTCATTCACGCGTCGAAAATCTATGCAAAATCGATATTTCCCGCCCGGTTTTGGTACTATAACCGGACAGCTGGCCCACCCGCTCGTGGAGGGTTCGATAATCCCTTCACCCAATAATTTATCGACCTCTTCGTGCGCTACTTTATAGATCACCGGCGACACTCTCCTTGCCGCTTGGCGGATTGGAGCCTGACCCTGGACATCTATATGATGTTTGACCAGGGTAGTCGCCGGGACTGGTCCAACTATCTCGGGGAAGTTATCGCTTAGAAACTTCTCTAATACCGCGTTTTGCTCGCTAGTCATTTCAGCGATAGCAAAACACGAAGATACGTGTGTCTCATTTGAGCTTGCCGCGTTTATTTTCGCGAATCTCAAATTTACTCGGTCGCGCGTTTGCCATAAATCGCGCGAAGTATCAATTATAACTCCGAATAATCGGAGAAAATCCATACCGAGGACACAGTCGTAGTCTAAAACCGGTACCACGCGGAAATACATGACTCTTTTCGTTTTCCCTAACTCTAATTCTAGCGCAATAACCCCTATTACTCGCGTTTCCGTACCATCGGCAGTACGCATAACTCTATCTTGCGACCTGTCAATCTTCGCTTGGATTCTTTCCAGCGTTCGATGTCCGAGGTACGATCGCGATGCTCCCGTATCTATTAGTGCAGGAAAAATTTGTCCAAATAATTCTAACTGCAAATAATAGCGGCCATCGGTATTCGGTTGATTAGGGAACGCATCACTCCGAACACAGCGACGAGTTCGGATTATGATGTTCCCTTTCTCCCCTACCTGGCCAAGAGTCGCGGTGCGCTTCTTGGGCAATAATTCGTCCAAAGCACACAAATGATCGGATAAACTACTCGGTTCCGTTTCATTTATCGAATCTTCAGGGTTACTTCCTAATGAAGGTCGTCTTCCTACTTCTGAGGTAAAACTATAAACGCTCTCTTCACTAGAATCTTCGGCGCTAAAGTCCGGTCGCGTCGCATTAGGTTCATCTTCTGACTCCGAGGTCGAAGAGTCCCGCAAATCTTTTTGTTCGCTTTCCGACGCGTAATCTTCGTAATCCGTGCTACTCACCGATGAGTCCCTCCACGATTCGGGGTCAGTAAATCGTACTGTCCTACCCGATTTACGAAGATTATCAGCCGGGCCCGCGCGAGCTTCCTCCGCGAGCCCTACTGCCCGTTTCCCGGATTTCTCGCATTCCCGTATACATTATTCAATAGGCTCTGACCTATTGTCGACGCGGACGTTGTCGGTGGCCACTGCGCTTGATTATAAGACAGCGCGGGTGTGGTCACCGTTTGCGGTGGCATCGGCGCTTGCATCCCGGCAGCTTGCTGAGCCCACCAAGGTGCAGGCGCAATCGCGGCTTGAGTCGGCTCACGCGAAGGACACTCTCTCGCGTAGTGTCCTCTTCCTCCACAACGATGGCATATCGCTGCGTCGCGGAATTGACCCCCACGATCCTGATATCGCGACTGACCCGCTACATGTCCTCCCGGCGCTCGTGAGGAGGAGGTTGGTCTTCGCTGACCTTGTTTTGGAGCTGCAGCGATAGCACCTAGCTCGTCCGACGAACTGCTACGGTGTCCGCTATGGCTTGAGCTCTCTTTCCTACTCCCTTTGTCAGAATGTCTTCGGGACGATCTCCTAGATGATTTCTTAGGAGATTCCCGCGAACTATCTGACCCCGAGCTAGAGTCGCTGGTCGATCCAGACGAGCGTCGTTTGGATTTACCGCGTTTTCCTCTCCTTGAACGCGACTTCTTCTTTTTCGGCTTCTCCTCGTCCGATTTCTTCGCGTTCTTGCCGGTTGCGTCGCTTTTTTTCTGTTTTACGGGCTGTTTCTCGCTTTTCTCGGAAACTGCAGAGAGAGCTTCACGATTTTTACGCGACGATTTATCCTCTTCGCGCGTTTTCGTAGCTCCAGGCGGTGGTTTAAATGCCTTATCTATCTCCGCGTTCTTTTCTATTTCCCGACCTATTTCGCGCAAACCCGTGAATGAATCAAAATCCCTCCGAAACATTCTACGGCGGTAATTGGGACGTAGGTTTCGATAAACCAGGTCCAATTGAACCGAAACGGAAGGGGTCGGCCTAATTTCTTTTAGAATCGACCGAATACGCACTAAATACGCCTTGATCGATTCGCCCTCCCTTTGAGTCTGTTGTCGCGCCTTCTCCCATTTCGCGTCGTTATCCTCCTCATCCCCGAATTGGCTGAGGAAGGCCTCGCGAAAGCCACGCCATGTTGAGCAGGAGCTGCCTTCGACCTTAAACCAGGCTTTGGCTTCCCCGCTCAACACGACGGGGAGGGTTTCCCTGATCTCGCTAAACGTTAGGTCGGAAACATTGCGGCAATGTTCTAAATTCTCTATAAAGTCTTCAGCGTCGTCAGCATCGTGATTTTTAAATCGAATACCCCATTTCCGGAAAGCATCTATTACTCGTGTTCCTCTCCGGCTGGAATATCGTGAGCTAGACTCGCTCGATCTTTCCGAACTCGATGATCTATTTCGCGATCGGTATTCGGAGGGTTGTCGACGGCGGCTAGTCGCACCCCGGCTTATTCCCGGCGAATCTCTACTAATTTCGCGGGGTTGTGGCATCTCCGGTGCCCTTTCGACCGGTGCAGACCCTTGCGCTCCTGCCGACTGATACGCAATTACTAACTGCACGATGCTAGCTAGTAATTCGGGCGGAACCGCTCCTAATGCGGAGTTTCCCGCTCCTATCGGCGCATTTCTTTCCCTCGAATACTCCGGGTTCGCTGGGGTTTGGTCAGGTGGTCCCGAAGACCGCTCATCAAGGTCACGCCTCCGGGAGCCCGACCTGTCTGAATCTGATTCAAACGTAACCCCTCGTTTCGGTTTCGGCGTTAGTTTGCGATTCTTGTCAATACATGTCAAATTTGAGTCGCTACTCTCTTCTGACATGTTTATCTGTCGCGACGTTTCCCCTCCACGCGGGGTCTCAAATAACTCGCGAAGTGCATCTCCCGATTGCCGACTTAATTTCGGGTTCGTTTTCGGTGTCGCTAATTCGTCATCGTTGGTTTTTATCGCCGAAGGTGTCGGAAGCGGCTGAGGTGGGACGGCGGGGTGGAATGGTTCCAATTCATCCACTCGCGGATTCCACTGAGCTGCTTCCGGTCCGAAACTCTCACGTAACCTATGACGCACAAATCGATCGCGTAGTTGATCTTCCGAACTATCGCGTGTGTTTAGCTCCGCGTCTTTCAAAGCAATGATTAATTTACTACGCGGCATATTTTTCGCGTACCGTCGTAATTCGTTCCGTTCCGTTAATATTTCCCGATCGCGTACTGACATTCCACTCGATTTGTCGGAATCCGACATAATTTTCAATTTCCGATACTAATCGCTTAAACAACACAAAAAAAAATTCCTAATCCCGCAAAAAAAATTCTATCCTCGGTAGGGGTGCGAGAAAAAAAAAATTTTTCCGCCACTCGACCTACCAGAACAGCAAAAAAAAAAAAATTTTCTCAATCCCCAAAAAAAAATTCCTAAAAAAACTATTCTCAAATCCAAAAAAAAATTAGCACTCTACCCCGCGTACGAGACCTCACTCCGTCGGGCCCCACGTTGGGCGCCAAATTGTGACGCTACTGGCTATCCTCGGGGATAGTATAGAAGGGGAGGGAGGAGTGATCCCTCACCGATCGCGTTCGCGTCCCAATAGGCGACTTCCTACTAGACCCGGGCGCCTTCGATGTATTTCTGATAATACCCGAATATTTATTTATGCAGAGGGGGTTCTAACCCTCGTACGCGACTATCGGGGATGGGGTGCTAATACAATAAACGCTAGTTTCAGTTAGACTCTCTTTATTACGATATCAATGATCAATACAATATCCGGTTCGTGTTACCCGGTATTGGGGAAGTTACCTTAGGTCCTACGTGTGGGCGCGGCCTAAGGGGTGCGGACGCGGCTGAAGTCCCGATGACGTACTAGCTAGCCTCGCGCTCGAGCCACTAGTTGGCGTTCGCGGCGGCCCCACCGAGTCGCGCGGTCCTCGCGCGCCAACGGCGGATCCCTAGACTAACTACTCCTCAGCGCTACGCGGATAAGTCCCCCTTTCCGCGCGTGCGCGTCCCGCGACGGTTACCCGCACTCGCTCCGTTCCCGCGTACTTAAACACAACAACGACCCGGAGTGTTTACTTCTATAAGCCTAAGGTCGCGAGTCCTCACGATCACTACAATAAGCCCGCGGCCTTGAACCGACTGAAGGGAACGTCCCTGTCAACGGTCGAACTCACAACGGTCACGGTAATCGCGAACAATCTGGATAATTCGCGATTCTCTACACTATGACACGCGTTATCTGTCCGACGGAATGACCACTCCGCTAAGTTGCCCGCTTACCCGTGACAGGTGAGCAGGGCCAGCGGTTCCCTATAAAACCGTTCGGTGCTACGAGCCCTGAAGCCCTAGCACACCCCGGGACGTCACAGGACTTTCTTACAAAACGAATAATCACCCTAAATTCGGCTTACTATGGCTGGCTTTCTTCGCTCTCTCTCTCGCTCTCTCTCTCGCTCTCTCTCGCCTCAGTCTCTCCTTCTCTCTCTCTTTCGCTCTCGCCCTTAATTCTTGCCCTTGGGGCAGTAGATTTCCTCTGGCCGGTATGGGTTCGTGGCGGTGGCAGTCGCTGCACTTTCCGTGCCTCCCAAATTTCCGTCCTGTAGCGGCTGTCACTCCTGGGCTCGTACCGGCTAGGGGAACTTCTCTCGGCACGATCTGTCACTTATGACTTCTAAACTACGTGTGTCGGGGCAGTCCGCGGGAGCAGGTAAGGCCCTGCGCCTGTCCCGCCGCTGCCCCGCTACACCCATCGCGCGGCAAAAGGGAGCCGACAAGTTATCGATCCTAGATCAATACTTATCGGTTGATAACTCCCTAGTTCGTACGCGACCCGCCTATCTAGCGCTTGAGATTAGCAAAGCGCTAGAGGGCAGCTATAGTAACGTTGCGAGAACGCAACGTTACATTATATAGGAGCTAAAGTGATTCATAAGGGTCAGGGAGTACTTATATGGGACTAGAGTAACTCACTTGGGGTCAGGGAGTACTTATAAAGGGGCTAGGGTTACTCATTTGGGGTCAGGGAGTACTTATATGGGACTAGGGTAACTCACTTGGGGAAAGGGAGTACTTATAAAGGGGCTAGGGTAACTCACTTGTGGTCAGGGAGTACTTATATAGGATCTAAAGTGACTCACTTGGGGTCAGGGTGTACTTATATGCTACTAGGGTAACTCACTTAGGGTCACGGAGTACTTATATGGAACTAGGGTAACTCACTTGGGGTCAGGGAGTACTTATATGGGACTAGGGTAACTCATTTAGGGCAGGGAGTACTTATTTGGGACTAGGGTAACTCATTTGGGGTCAGGGAGTACTTATATGGGACTAGGGTACATCACTTGGGGTCAGGGAGTACTTATATAGGAGCTAAAGTGATTCACTTGGGGTCAGGGAGTACTTATATGGGACAAGGGTAACTCACTTGGGGACAGGGAGTACTTATAAAGGGGCTAGGGTAACTCAATTTGGGGTCAGGGAGTACTTATATAGGACTAGAATTCCATACTTGGGGTCAGGGAGTACTTATAAAGGGTCTAGGGCAACTCACTTGGGGTCAGGGAGTACTTATATGGGACTAGGGTAACTCACTTGGGGTCAGGGAGTACTTCTATAGGAGCTAAAGTAACTCACTTGGGGTCAGGGAGTACTTCTATAGGAGCTAAAGTAACTCACTTGGGGTCAGGGAGTACTTCTATAGGAGCTAAAGTAACTCACTTGGGGTCAGGGAGTACTTTAATGGGACCAGGTTAACCCACTTGGGGTCAGGGAGTACTTATATGGGACTAGGGTAACTCATTTAGAGCAGGGAGTACTTATTTGGTACTAGGGTAACTCACTTGGGGTCAGGGAGTACTTATATGGGACTAGGGTAACTCACTTGGGGTCAGGGAGTACTTATATAGGGGGTAGGGTAGCTCATTTGGGGTCAGGCAGTACTTATATTGGACTAGGGTAACTCACTTGGGGTCAGGGAGTACTTATAAAAGGGCTAAGGTAACTCACTTGGGGTAGGGAGTACTTATATGGAACCAGGGAAACCCACTTGGGGTTAGGGTGTACTTATAAAGGGGCTAGGGTAACTCATTTGGGGTCAGGGAGTACTTATATGGGCCTAGGGTAACCCACTTAGGGTCAGGGAGTACTTATATGGGACTAGGGTAACTTACATGGGGACAGGGTGTACTTCTATAGGAGCTAAAGTAACTCACTTGGGGTCAGGGAGTACTTATATAGGAGCTAAAGTGATTCACTTGGGGTCAGGGAGTACTTATATGGGACTAGGGTAACTCACTTGGGGTCAGGGAGTACTTATAAAGGGGCTAGGGTAACTCAATTTGGGGTCAGGGAGTACTTATATAGGACTAGGTTTCCATACTTGGGGTCAGGGAGTACTTTAATGGGACCAGGGTAACTCACTTGGGGACATGGAGTACTTATAAATGGGCTAGGGTAACTCACTTGGGGTAAGGGAGTACTTATAAAGGCGCTAGGTAACTCATTTGGGGTCAGGGAGTACTTATATGGGACTAGGGTACATCACTTGGGGTCAGGGAGTACTTATATGATACTAGGGTAACTCACTTGGGGTCAGGGAGTACTTCTATAGGAGCTAAAGTAACTCACTTGGGGTCAGGGAGTACTTATTTGGGACTAGGGTAACTCACTTGGGGTCAGGGATTACTTATAAAGGGGCTAGGGTAACTCACTTGGGGTCAGGGAGTACTTATATAGGACTTGGGTAACTCACTTGGGTTCAGGGAGTACTTTTATGGGACTAGGGTAACTCGCTTTAGGTCAGGAAGTACTTATATGGTACTAGGGTAACTCACTTGGTGGTCAGAGAGTACTTATATGGAACCAGGGTAACCCACTTGGGGTCAGGGAGTACTTATAAAGGGGCTAGGGTAACTCACTTGGGTTCAGGGAGTACTTATATGGGACAAGGGTAACTTGCTTTAGGTCAGTGATTAATTATATAATACTAGGGTAACTCACTGGGTGGTCAGGGAGTACTTATATGGAACCAGGTTAACCCACTTGGGGTCAGGGAGTACTTATAAAGGGGCTACGGTAACTCATTTGGGGTCAGGTAGTACTTATATGGGCCTAGGGTAACTCACTTAGAATCAGGGAGTACTTATATGGGACTAGGGTAACTCACTTGGGGTCAGGGTGTACTTCTATAGGTTGTAAAGTAACTCACTTGGGGTCAGGGAGTACTTATATAGGGGGTAGGGTAACTCATTTGGGGTCAGGCAGTACTTATATTGGACTAGGGTAACTCACTTGGGGTCAGGGAGTACTTATAAAAGGGCTAAGGTAACTCACTTGGGGTAGGGACTACTTATATGGGACTAGGGTAACTTACTTGGGTTCAGGGAGTACTTATATGGTACTAGGGTAACTCACTTGGTGTCAGGGAGTACTTCTATAGGAGCTAAAGTAACTCACTTGGTTTCAGGGAGTACTTATATGGGACTAGGGTAACTCATTTAGGGCAGGGAGTACTTATATGGGACTAGGGTAACTCACTTGGGGTCAGGGAGTACTTATATGGGACTAGGGTAACTCACTTGGTGGTCAGAGAGTACTTATAAAGGTGCTAGGGTAACTCAATTTGGGGTCAGGGAGTACTTATATAAGACTAGGGTACCATACTTGGGGTCAGGGAGTACTTATAAAGGGGCTAGGGCAACTCACTTGGGGTCAGGGAGTACTTATATGGGGCTAGGGTAACTCACTTGGGGTCAGGGAGTACTTATATAGGACTTGGGTAACTCACTTGGGTTCAGGTAGTACTTTTATGGGACTAGGGTAACTCGCTTTAGGTCAGGAAGTACTTATATGGTACTAAGGTAACTCACTTGGTGGTCAGGGAGTACTTATATGGAACCAGGTTAACCCACTTGGGGTCAGGGAGTACTTATATGGGACTAGGGTAACTCATTTAGAGCAGGGAGTACTTATTTGGTACTAGGGTAACTCACTTGGGGTCAGGGAGTACTTATATGGGACTAGGGTAACTCACTTGGGGTCAGGGAGTACTTATACAGGGGGTAGGGTAACTCATTTGGGGTCAGGCAGTACTTATATTGGACTAGGGTAACTCACTTGGGGTCAGGGAGTACTTATAAAAGGGCTAAGGTAACTCACTTGGGGTAGGTAGTACTTATATGGAACCAGGGAAACCCACTTGGGGTTAGGGTGTACTTATAAAAGGGCTAGGGTAACTCATTTGGGGTCAGGGAGTACTTATATGGGCCTAGGGTAACCCACTTAGGGTCAGGGAGTACTTATATGGGACTAGGGTAACTCACATGGGGACAGGGTGTACTTCTATAGGAGCTAAAGTAACTCACTTGGGGTCAGGGAGTACTTATATAGGAGCTAAAGTGATTCACTTGGGGTCAGGGAGTACTTATATGGGACTAGGGTAACTCACTTGGGGTCAGGGAGTACTTATAAAGGGGCTAGGGTAACTCAATTTGGGGTCAGGGAGTACTTATATAGGACTAGGTTTCCATACTTGGGGTCAGGGAGTACTTTAATGGGACCAGGGTAACTCACTTGGGGACATGGAGTACTTATAAATGGGCTAGGGTAACTCACTTGGGGTAAGGGAGTACTTATAAAGGCGCTAGGTAACTCATTTGGGGTCAGGGAGTACTTATATGGGAGTAGGGTACATCACTTGGGGTCAGGGAGTACTTATATGATACTAGGGTAACTCACTTGGGGTCAGGGAGTACTTCTATAGGAGCTAAAGTAACTCACTTGGGGTCAGGGAGTACTTATTTGGGACTAGGGTAACTTACTTGGGTTCAGGGAGTACTTATATGGTTCTAGGGTAACTCACTTTGTGTCAGGGAGTACTTCTATAGGAGCTAAAGTAACTCACTTGGGGTCAGGGAGTACTTATATGGGACTAGGGTAAGTCATTTAGGGCAGGGAGTACTTATATGGGAGTAGGGTAACTCACTTGGGTTCAGGGATTACTTATATGGGACTAGGGTAACTCACTTGGGGTCAGGGAGTATTTCTAGAGGAGCTAAAGTAACTCACTTCGGGTCAGGGAGTACTTATATGGGACTAGGGTAACTCATTTAGGGCAGGGAGTACTTATAAAGGGGCTAGGGTAACTCAATTTGGGGTCAGGGAGTACTTATATAGGACTAGGGTACCATACTTGGGGTCAGGGAGTACTTATAAACGGGCTAGGGCAACTCACTTGGGGTCAGGGAGTACTTATAAAAGGGCTAGGGTAACTCACTTGGGGTATTGAGTACTTATATGGGACTAGGGTAACTCACTTGGGTTCAGGGAGTACTTATATGGGACTAGGGTAACTCGCTTTAGGTCAGGGAGTACTTATATGGTACTAGGGTAACTTACTTGGTCGTCAGGGGGTACATATATGGAACCAGGGTAACCCACTTGGGGTCAGGGAGTACTTATAAAGGTGCTAGGGTAACTCAATTTGGGGTCAGTGAGTACTTATATAAGACTAGGGTACCATACTTGGGGTCAGGGAGTACTTATAAAGGGGCTAGGGCAACTCACTTGGGGTCAGGGAGTACTTATATGGGACTAGGGTAACTCACTTGGGGTCAGGGATTACTTATAAAGGGGCTAGGGTAACTCACTTGGGGTCAGGGAGTACTTATATAGGACTTGGGTAACTCACTTGGGTTCAGGGAGTACTTTTATGGGACTAGGGTAACTCGCTTTAGGTCAGGAAGTACTTATATGGTACTAGGGTAACTCACTTGGTGGTCAGGGAGTACTTATATGGAACCAGGTTAACCCACTTGGGGTCAGGGAGTACTTATATGGGACTAGGGTAACTCATTTAGAGCAGGGAGTACTTATTTGGTACTAGGGTAACTCACTTGGGGTCAGGGAGTACTTATATGGGACTAGGGTAACTCACTTGGGGTCAGGGAGTACTTATATAGGGGGTAGGGTAACTCATTTGGGGTCAGGCAGTACTTATATTGGACTAGGGTAACTCACTTGGGGTCAGGGAGTACTTATAAAAGGGCTAAGGTAACTCACTTGGGGTAGGGAGTACTTATATGGAACCAGGGAAACCCACTTGGGGTTAGGGTGTACTTAGAAAGGGGCTAGGGTAACTCATTTGGGGTCAGGGAGTACTTATATGGGCCTAGGGTAACCCACTTAGGGTCAGGGAGTACTTATATGGGACTAGGGTAACTCACATGGGGACAGGGTGTACTTCTATAGGAGCTAAAGTAACTCACTTGGGGTCAGGGAGTACTTATATAGGAGCTAAAGTGATTCACTTGGGGTCAGGGAGTACTTATATGGGACTAGGGTAACTCACTTGGGGTCAGGGAGTACTTATAAAGGGGCTAGGGTAACTCAATTTGGGGTCAGGGAGTACTTATATAGGACTAGGTTTCCATACTTGGGGTCAGGGAGTACTTTAATGGGACCAGGGTAACTCACTTGGGGACATGGAGTACTTATAAATGGGCTAGGGTAACTCAGTTGGGGTAAGGGAGTACTTATAAAGGCGCTAGGTAACTCATTTGGGGTCAGGGAGTACTTATATGGGACTAGGTTTCCATACTTGGGGTCAGGGAGTACTTTAATGGGACCAGGGTAACTCACTTGGGGTCAGGGATTACTTATAAAGGGGCTAGGGTAACTCACTTGGGGTCAGGGAGTACTTATATAGGACTTGGGTAACTCACTTGGGTTCAGGGAGTACTTTTATGGGACTAGGGTAACTCGCTTTAGGTCAGGAAGTACTTATATGGTACTAGGGTAACTCACTTGGTGGTCAGAGAGTACTTATATGGAACCAGGGTAACCCACTTGGGGTCAGGGAGTACTTATAAAGGGGCTAGGGTAACTCACTTGGGGTCAGGGAGTACTTATATGGGACTTGGGTAACACACTTGGGTTCAGGGAGTACTTATATGGGACAAGGGTAACTTGCTTTAGGTCAGTGATTAATTATATAATACTAGGGTAACTCACTGGGTGGTCAGGGAGTACTTATATGGAACCAGGTTAACCCACTTGGGGTCAGGGAGTACTTATAAAGGGGCTACGGTAACTCATTTGGGGTCAGGTAGTACTTATATGGGCCTAGGGTAACTCACTTAGAATCAGGGAGTACTTATATGGGACTAGGGAAACTCACTTGGGGTCAGGGTGTACTTCTATAGGTTGTAAAGTAACTCACTTGGGGTCAGGGAGTACTTTAATGGGACCAGGTTAACCCACTTGGGGTCAGGGAGTACTTATATGGGACTAGGGTAACTCATTTAGAGCAGGGAGTACTTATTTGGTACTAGGGTAACTCACTTGGGGTCAGGGAGTACTTATATGGGACTAGGGTAACTCACTTGGGGTCAGGGAGTACTTATATAGGGGGTAGGGTAGCTCATTTGGGGTCAGGCAGTACTTATATTGGACTAGGGTAACTCACTTGGGGTCAGGGAGTACTTATAAAAGGGCTAAGGTAACTCACTTGGGGTAGGGAGTACTTATATGGAACCAGGGAAACCCACTTGGGGTTAGGGTGTACTTATAAAGGGGCTAGGGTAACTCATTTGGGGTCAGGGAGTACTTATATGGGCCTAGGGTAACCCACTTAGGGTCAGGGAGTACTTATATGGGACTAGGGTAACTTACATGGGGACAGGGTGTACTTCTATAGGAGCTAAAGTAACTCACTTGGGGTCAGGGAGTACTTATATAGGAGCTAAAGTGATTCACTTGGGGTCAGGGAGTACTTATATGGGACTAGGGTAACTCACTTGGGGTCAGGGAGTACTTATAAAGGGGCTAGGGTAACTCAATTTGGGGTCAGGGAGTACTTATATAGGACTAGGTTTCCATACTTGGGGTCAGGGAGTACTTTAATGGGACCAGGGTAACTCACTTGGGGACATGGAGTACTTATAAATGGGCTAGGGTAACTCACTTGGGGTAAGGGAGTACTTATAAAGGCGCTAGGTAACTCATTTGGGGTCAGGGAGTACTTATATGGGACTAGGGTACATCACTTGGGGTCAGGGAGTACTTATATGATACTAGGGTAACTCACTTGGGGTCAGGGAGTACTTCTATAGGAGCTAAAGTAACTCACTTGGGGTCAGGGAGTACTTATTTGGGACTAGGGTAACTCACTTGGGGTCAGGGATTACTTATAAAGGGGCTAGGGTAACTCACTTGGGGTCAGGGAGTACTTATATAGGACTTGGGTAACTCACTTGGGTTCAGGGAGTACTTTTATGGGACTAGGGTAACTCGCTTTAGGTCAGGAAGTACTTATATGGTACTAGGGTAACTCACTTGGTGGTCAGAGAGTACTTATATGGAACCAGGGTAACCCACTTGGGGTCAGGGAGTACTTATAAAGGGGCTAGGGTAACTCACTTGGGTTCAGGGAGTACTTATATGGGACAAGGGTAACTTGCTTTAGGTCAGTGATTAATTATATAATACTAGGGTAACTCACTGGGTGGTCAGGGAGTACTTATATGGAACCAGGTTAACCCACTTGGGGTCAGGGAGTACTTATAAAGGGGCTACGGTAACTCATTTGGGGTCAGGTAGTACTTATATGGGCCTAGGGTAACTCACTTAGAATCAGGGAGTACTTATATGGGACTAGGGTAACTCACTTGGGGTCAGGGTGTACTTCTATAGGTTGTAAAGTAACTCACTTGGGGTCAGGGAGTACTTATATAGGGGGTAGGGTAACTCATTTGGGGTCAGGCAGTACTTATATTGGACTAGGGTAACTCACTTGGGGTCAGGGAGTACTTATAAAAGGGCTAAGGTAACTCACTTGGGGTAGGGACTACTTATATGGGACTAGGGTAACTTACTTGGGTTCAGGGAGTACTTATATGGTACTAGGGTAACTCACTTGGTGTCAGGGAGTACTTCTATAGGAGCTAAAGTAACTCACTTGGTTTCAGGGAGTACTTATATGGGACTAGGGTAACTCATTTAGGGCAAGGAGTACTTATATGGGACTAGGGTAACTCACTTGGGGTCAGGAAGTACTTATATGGGACTAGGGTAACTCACTTGGTGGTCAGAGAGTACTTATAAAGGTGCTAGGGTAACTCAATTTGGGGTCAGGGAGTACTTATATAAGACTAGGGTACCATACTTGGGGTCAGGGAGTACTTATAAAGGGGCTAGGGCAACTCACTTGGGGTCAGGGAGTACTTATATGGGGCTAGGGTAACTCACTTGGGGTCAGGGAGTACTTATATAGGACTTGGGTAACTCACTTGGGTTCAGGGAGTACTTTTATGGGACTAGGGTAACTCGCTTTAGGTCAGGAAGTACTTATATGGTACTAAGGTAACTCACTTGGTGGTCAGGGAGTACTTATATGGAACCAGGTTAACCCACTTGGGGTCAGGGAGTACTTATATGGGACTAGGGTAACTCATTTAGAGCAGGGAGTACTTATTTGGTACTAGGGTAACTCACTTGGGGTCAGGGAGTACTTATATGGGACTAGGGTAACTCACTTGGGGTCAGGGAGTACTTATACAGGGGGTAGGGTAACTCATTTGGGGTCAGGCAGTACTTATATTGGACTAGGGTAACTCACTTGGGGTCAGGGAGTACTTATAAAAGGGCTAAGGTAACTCACTTGGGGTAGGTAGTACTTATATGGAACCAGGGAAACCCACTTGGGGTTAGGGTGTACTTATAAAAGGGCTAGGGTAACTCATTTGGGGTCAGGGAGTACTTATATGGGCCTAGGGTAACCCACTTAGGGTCAGGGAGTACTTATATGGGACTAGGGTAACTCACATGGGGACAGGGTGTACTTCTATAGGAGCTAAAGTAACTCACTTGGGGTCAGGGAGTACTTATATAGGAGCTAAAGTGATTCACTTGGGGTCAGGGAGTACTTATATGGGACTAGGGTAACTCACTTGGGGTCAGGGAGTACTTATAAAGGGGCTAGGGTAACTCAATTTGGGGTCAGGGAGTACTTATATAGGACTAGGTTTCCATACTTGGGGTCAGGGAGTACTTTAATGGGACCAGGGTAACTCACTTGGGGACATGGAGTACTTATAAATGGGCTAGGGTAACTCACTTGGGGTAAGGGAGTACTTATAAAGGCGCTAGGTAACTCATTTGGGGTCAGGGAGTACTTATATGGGAGTAGGGTACATCACTTGGGGTCAGGGAGTACTTATATGATACTAGGGTAACTCACTTGGGGTCAGGGAGTACTTCTATAGGAGCTAAAGTAACTCACTTGGGGTCAGGGAGTACTTATTTGGGACTAGGGTAACTTACTTGGGTTCAGGGAGTACTTATATGGTTCTAGGGTAACTCACTTTGTGTCAGGGAGTACTTCTATAGGAGCTAAAGTAACTCACTTGGGGTCAGGGAGTACTTATATGGGACTAGGGTAAGTCATTTAGGGCAGGGAGTACTTATATGGGAGTAGGGTAACTCACTTGGGTTCAGGGATTACTTATATGGGACTAGGGTAACTCACTTGGGGTCAGGGAGTATTTCTAGAGGAGCTAAAGTAACTCACTTCGGGTCAGGGAGTACTTATATGGGACTAGGGTAACTCATTTAGGGCAGGGAGTACTTATAAAGGGGCTAGGGTAACTCAATTTGGGGTCAGGGAGTACTTATATAGGACTAGGGTACCATACTTGGGGTCAGGGAGTACTTATAAACGGGCTAGGGCAACTCACTTGGGGTCAGGGAGTACTTATAAAAGGGCTAGGGTAACTCACTCTGGGTATTGAGTACTTATATGGGACTAGGGTAACTCACTTGGGTTCAGGGAGTACTTATATGGGACTAGGGTAACTCGCTTTAGGTCAGGGAGTACTTATATGGTACTAGGGTAACTTACTTGGTCGTCAGGGGGTACATATATGGAACCAGGGTAACCCACTTGGGGTCAGGGAGTACTTATAAAGGTGCTAGGGTAACTCAATTTGGGGTCAGTGAGTACTTATATAAGACTAGGGTACCATACTTGGGGTCAGGGAGTACTTATAAAGGGGCTAGGGCAACTCACTTGGGGTCAGGGAGTACTTATATGGGACTAGGGTAACTCACTTGGGGTCAGGGATTACTTATAAAGGGGCTAGGGTAACTCACTTGGGGTCAGGGAGTACTTATATAGGACTTGGGTAACTCACTTGGGTTCAGGGAGTACTTTTATGGGACTAGGGTAACTCGCTTTAGGTCAGGAAGTACTTATATGGTACTAGGGTAACTCACTTGGTGGTCAGGGAGTACTTATATGGAACCAGGTTAACCCACTTGGGGTCAGGGAGTACTTATATGGGACTAGGGTAACTCATTTAGAGCAGGGAGTACTTATTTGGTACTAGGGTAACTCACTTGGGGTCAGGGAGTACTTATATGGGAATAGGGTAACTCACTTGGGGTCAGGGAGTACTTATATAGGGGGTAGGGTAACTCATTTGGGGTCAGGCAGTACTTATATTGGACTAGGGTAACTCACTTGGGGTCAGGGAGTACTTATAAAAGGGCTAAGGTAACTCACTTGGGGTAGGGAGTACTTATATGGAACCAGGGAAACCCACTTGGGGTTAGGGTGTACTTAGAAAGGGGCTAGGGTAACTCATTTGGGGTCAGGGAGTACTTATATGGGCCTAGGGTAACCCACTTAGGGTCAGGGAGTACTTATATGGGACTAGGGTAACTCACATGGGGACAGGGTGTACTTCTATAGGAGCTAAAGTAACTCACTTGGGGTCAGGGAGTACTTATATAGGAGCTAAAGTGATTCACTTGGGGTCAGGGAGTACTTATATGGGACTAGGGTAACTCACTTGGGGTCAGGGAGTACTTATAAAGGGGCTAGGGTAACTCAATTTGGGGTCAGGGAGTACTTATATAGGACTAGGTTTCCATACTTGGGGTCAGGGAGTACTTTAATGGGACCAGGGTAACTCACTTGGGGACATGGAGTACTTATAAATGGGCTAAGGTAACTCACTTGGGGTAGGGAGTACTTATATGGAACCAGGGAAACCCACTTGGGGTTAGGGTGTACTTAGAAAGGGGCTAGGGTAACTCATTTGGGGTCAGGGAGTACTTATATGGGCCTAGGGTAACCCACTTAGGGTCAGGGAGTACTTATATGGGACTAGGGTAACTCACATGGGGACAGGGTGTACTTCTATAGGAGCTAAAGTAACTCACTTGGGGTCAGGGAGTACTTATATAGGAGCTAAAGTGATTCACTTGGGGTCAGGGAGTACTTATATGGGACTAGGGTAACTCACTTGGGGTCAGGGAGTACTTATAAAGGGGCTAGGGTAACTCAATTTGGGGTCAGGGAGTACTTATATAGGACTAGGTTTCCATACTTGGGGTCAGGGAGTACTTTAATGGGACCAGGGTAACTCACTTGGGGACATGGAGTACTTATAAATGGGCTAGGGTAACTCAGTTGGGGTAAGGGAGTACTTATAAAGGCGCTAGGTAACTCATTTGGGGTCAGGGAGTACTTATATGGGACTAGGTTTCCATACTTGGGGTCAGGGAGTACTTTAATGGGACCAGGGTAACTCACTTGGGGTCAGGGATTACTTATAAAGGGGCTAGGGTAACTCACTTGGGGTCAGGGAGTACTTATATAGGACTTGGGTAACTCACTTGGGTTCAGGGAGTACTTTTATGGGACTAGGGTAACTCGCTTTAGGTCAGGAAGTACTTATATGGTACTAGGGTAACTCACTTGGTGGTCAGAGAGTACTCATATGGAACCAGGGTAACCCACTTGGGGTCAGGGAGTACTTATAAAGGGGCTAGGGTAACTCACTTGGGGTCAGGGAGTACTTATATGGGACTTGGGTAACACACTTGGGTTCAGGGAGTACTTATATGGGACAAGGGTAACTTGCTTTAGGTCAGTGATTAATTATATAATACTAGGGTAACTCACTGGGTGGTCAGGGAGTACTTATATGGAACCAGGTTAACCCACTTGGGGTCAGGGAGTACTTATAAAGGGGCTACGGTAACTCATTTGGGGTCAGGTAGTACTTATATGGGCCTAGGGTAACTCACTTAGAATCAGGGAGTACTTATATGGGACTAGGGAAACTCACTTGGGGTCAGGGTGTACTTCTATAGGTTGTAAAGTAACTCACTTGGGGTCAGGGAGTACTTATATAGGGGGTAGGGTAACTCATTTGGGGTCAGGCAGTACTTATATTGGACTAGGGTAACTCACTTGGGGTCAGGGAGTACTTATAAAAGGGCTAAGGTAACTCACTTGGGGTAGGGAGTACTTATATGGGACTAGGGTAACTCACTTGGTGTCAGGGAGTACTTCTATAGGAGCTAAAGTAACTCACTTGGGGTCAGGGAGTACTTATATAGGAGCTAAAGTGATTCACTTGGGGTCAGGGAGTACTTATATGGGACTAGGGTAACTCACTTGGGGTCAGGGAGTACTTATAAAGGGGCTAGGGTAACTCAATTTGGGGTCAGGGAGTACTTATATAGGACTAGGTTTCCATACTTGGGGTCAGGGAGTACTTTAATGGGACCAGGGAAACTCACTTGGGGACATGGAGTACTTATAAATGGGCTAGGGTAACTCACTTGGGGTAAGGGAGTACTTATAAAGGCGCTAGGTAACTCATTTGGGGTCAGGGAGTACTTATATGGGACTAGGGTACATCACTTGGGGTCAGGGAGTACTTATATGATACTAGGGTAACTCACTTGGGGTCAGGGAGTACTTCTATAGGAGCTAAAGTAACTCACTTGGGGTCAGGGATTACTTATTTGGGACTAGGGTAACTCACTTGGGGTCAGGGATTACTTATAAAGGGGCTAGGGTAACTCACTTGGGGTCAGGGAGTACTTATATAGGACTTGGGTAACTCACTTGGGTTCAGGGAGTACTTTTATGGGACTAGGGTAACTCGCTTTAGGTCAGGAAGTACTTATATGGTACTAGGGTAACTCACTTGGTGGTCAGGGAGTACTTATATGGAACCAGGTTAACCCACTTGGGGTCAGGGAGTACTTATAAAGGGGCTAGGGTAACTCACTTGGGGTCAGGGAGTACTTATATGGGCCTAGGGTAACTCTCTTAGAATCAGGGAGTACTTATATGGGACTAGGGTAACTCACTTGGGGTCAGGGTGTACTTCTATAGGTTGTAAAGTAACTCACTTGGGGTCAGGGAGTACTTATATAGGGGGTAGGGTAACTCATTTGGGGTCAGGCAGTACTTATATTGGACTAGGGTAACTCACTTGGGGTCAGGGAGTACTTATAAAACAGCTAAGGTAACTCACATGGGGTAGGGAGTACTTATATGGGACTAGGGTAACTTACTTGGGTTCAGGGAGTACTTATATGGTACTAGGGTAACTCACTTGGTGTCAGGGAGTACTTCTATAGGAGCTAAAGTAACTCACTTGGGTTCAGGGAGTACTTATATGGGACTAGGGTAACTCATTTAGGGCAGGGAGTACTTATATGGGACTAGGGTAACTCACTTGGGGTCAGGGAGTACTTATATGGGACTAGGGTAGCTCACTTGGTGGTCAGAGAGTACTTAAATGGAACCAGGGTAACCCACTTGGGGTCAGGGAGTACTTATAAAGGTGCTAGGGTAACTCAATTTGGGGTCAGGGAGTACTTATATAAGACTAGGGTACCATACTTGGGGTCAGGGAGTACTTATAAAGGGGCTAGGGCAACTCACTTGGGGTCAGGGAGTACTTTTATGGGACTAGGGTAACTCGCTTTAGGTCAGGAAGTACTTATATGGTACTAGGGTAACTCACTTGGTGGTCAGGGAGTACTTATATGGAACCAGGTTAACCCACTTGGGGTCAGGGAGTACTTATATGGGACTAGGGTAATTCATTTAGAGCAGGGAGTACTTATTTGGTACTAGGGTAACTCACTTGGGGTCAGGGAGTACTTATATGGGACTAGGGTAACTCACTTGGGGTCAGGGAGTACTTATATAGGGGGTAGGGTAACTCATTTGGGGTCAGGCAGTACTTATATTGGACTAGGGTAACTCACTTGGGGTCAGGGAGTACTTATAAGAGGGCTAAGGTAACTCACTTGGGGTAGGTAGTACTTATATGGAACCAGGGAAACCCACTTGGGGTTAGGGTGTACTTATAAAGGGGCTAGGGTAACTCATTTGGGGTCAGGGAGTACTTATATGGGCCTAGGGTAACCCACTTAGGGTCAGGGAGTACTTATATGGGACTAGGGTAACTCACATGGGGACAGGGTGTACTTCTATAGGAGCTAAAGTAACTCACTTGGGGTCAGGGAGTACTTATATAGGAGCTAAAGTGATTCACTTGGGGTCAGGGAGTACTTATATGGGACTAGGGTAACTCACTTGGGGTCAGGGAGTACTTATAAAGGGGCTAGGGTAACTCAATTTGGGGTCAGGGAGTACTTATATAGGACTAGGTTTCCATACTTGGGGTCAGGGAGTACTTTAATGGGACCAGGGTAACTCACTTGGGGACATGGAGTACTTATAAATGGGCTAGGGTAACTCACTTGGGGTAAGGGAGTACTTATAAAGGCGCTAGGTAACTCATTTGGGGTCAGGGAGTACTTATATGGGACTAGGGTACATCACTTGGGGTCAGGGAGTACTTATATGATACTAGGGTAACTCACTTGGGGTCAGGGAGTACTTCTATAGGAGCTAAAGTAACTCACTTGGGGTCAGGGAGTACTTATTTGGGACTAGGGTAACTTACTTGGGTTCAGGGAGTACTTATATGGTACTAGGGTAACTCACTTGGTGTCAGGGAGTACTTCTATAGGAGCTAAAGTAACTCACTTGGGGTCAGGGAGTACTTATATGGGACTAGGGTAACTCATTTAGGGCAGGGAGTACTTATATGGGACTAGGGTAACTCACTTGGGGTCAGGGAGTACTTATATGGGACTAGGGTAACTCACTTGGGGTCAGGTAGTACTTATATAGGGGGTAGGGTAACTCATTTGGGGTTAGGGAGTACTTATATGGGACTCGGGTAACTCACTTGGGGTCAGGGAGTACTTATAAAAAGGCTAGGGTAACTCACTTGGGGTAGGGAGTACTTATATGGGACTAGTGTAACTCGATTTAGGTCAGGGAGTACTTATATGGTACTAGGGTAACTCACTTGGTGGTCAGGGGGTACATATATGGAACCAGGGTATCCCACTTGGGGTCAGGGAGTACTTACAGAGGGGCTAGGGTAACTCAATTTGGGGTCAGGGAGTACTTATATAGGACTAGGGTACCATACTTGGGGTCAGGGAGTACTTATAAAGGGGCTAGGGCAACTCACTAGGGGTCAGGGAGTACTTATATGGGACTAGGGTAACTCACTTGGGGTCAGGGAGTACTTATATAGGGGCTAAAGTAACTCACTTGGGGTCAGGGAGTACTTCTATGGGACTAGGGTAACTCATTTGGTGTCAGGGAGTACTTATTTGGGACTAGGGTAACTCACTTGGGGTCAGGGAGTACTTATATGGGACTAGGGTAACTCACTTGGGGTCATGGAGTACTTATATAGGGGGTAGGGTAACTCATTTGGGGTCAGGGAGTACTTATATGGGACTAGGGTACATCACTTGGGATCAGGGAGTACTTATATAGGAGCTAAAGTGATTCACTAGGGGTCAGGGAGTACTTATATGGGACTAGGGTAACTCACTTGGGGTCAGGGAGTACTAATAAAGGGGCTAGGGTAAATCACTTGGGGTCAGGGAGTAATTATATGGGACTTGGGTAACTCACTTGGGGTCAGGGAGTACTTATATGGGACTAGGGTAACTCACTTGGGGTCATGGAGTACTTATATAGGGGGTAGGGTAACTCACTTAGGGTCAGGGAGTACTTATATGGGACTAGGGTAACTCACTTGGGGTCAGGGTGTACATCTATAGGAGCTAAAGTAACTCACTTGGGGTCAGGGAGTACTTATATAGGAGCTAAAGTGATTCACTTGGGGTCAGGGAGTACTTATATGGGACTAGGGTAACTCACTTGGGGTCAGGGAGTACTTTAATAGGACCAGGGTAACTCACTTGGGGACATGGAGTAGTTATAAATGGGCTAGGGTAACTCACTTGGGGTGAGGGAGTACTTATAAAGGCGCTAGGTAACTCATTTGGGGTCAGGGAGTACTTATATGGGACTAGGGTACATCACTTGGGGTCAGGGAGTACTTATATGATACTAGGGTAACTCACTTGGGGTCAGGGAGTACTTATATGGGACTAGGGTAACTCACTTGGGGTCAGGGAGTACTTATATGCGACTAGGGTAACTCACTTAGGGTCACGGAGTACTTATATAAGACTAGTGTAACTCACTTGTGGTCAGGGAGTACTTCTATAGGAGCTAAAGTAACTCACTAGGGGTCAGGGAGTACTTATATGGGACTAGGGTAACTCATTTAGGGCAGGGAGTACTTATTTGGGACTAGGGTAACTCACTTGGGGTCAGGGAGTACTTATATGCGACTAGGGTAACTCAATTAGGGTCACGGAGTACTTATATAGGACTAGTGTAACTCACTTGTGGTCAGGGAGTACTTCTATAGGAGCTAAAGTAACTCACTGGGTGGTCAGGGAGTACTTATATGGAACCAGGTTAACCCACTTGGGGTCAGGGAGTACTTATAAAGGGGCTACGGTAACTCATTTGGGGTCAGGTAGTACTTATATGGGCCTAGGGTAACTCACTTAGAATCAGGGAGTACTTATATGGGACTAGGGTAACTCACTTGGGGTCAGGGTGTACTTCTATAGGTTGTAAAGTAACTCACTTGGGGTCAGGGAGTACTTATATGGGACTAGGGTAACTCATTTAGAGCAGGGAGTACTTATTTGGTACTAGGGTAACTCACTTGGGGTCAGGGAGTACTTATATGGGACTAGGGTAACTCACTTGGGGTCAGGGAGTACTTATATAGGGGGTAGGGTAACTCATTTGGGGTCAGGCAGTACTTATATTGGACTAGGGTAACTCACTTGGGGTCAGGGAGTACTTATAAAAGGGCTAAGGTAACTCACTTGGGGTAGGGAGTACTTATATGGGACTAGGGTAACTTACTTGGGTTCTGGGAGTACTTATATGGTACTAGGGTAACTCACTTGGTGTCAGGGAGTACTTATATGGGACTAGGGTAACTCACTCGGTGGTCAGAGAGTACTTATATGGAACCAGGGTAACCCACTTGGGGTTAGGGTGTACTTATAAAGGGGCTAGGGTAACTCATTTGGGGTCAGGGAGTACTTATATGGGCCTAGGGTAACCCACTTAGGGTCAGGGAGTACTTATATGGGACTAGCGTAACTCACATGGGGACAGGGTGTACTTCTATAGGAGCTAAAGTAACTCACTTGGGGTCAGGGAGTACTTATATAGGAGCTAAAGTGATTCACTTGGGGTCAGGGAGTACTTATATGGGACTAGGGTAACTCACTTGGGGTCAGGGAGTACTTATAAAGGGGCTAGGGTAACTCACTTGGGGTAAGGGAGTACTTATAAAGGCGCTAGGTAACTCATTTGGGGTCAGGGAGTACTTATATGATACTAGGGTAACTCACTTGGGGTCAGGGAGTACTTCTATAGGAGCTAAAGTAACTCACTTGGGGTCAGGGAGTACTTATTTGGGACTAGGGTAACTCACTTGGGGTCAGGGAGTACTTATTTGGGACTAGGGTAACTCACTTGGGGTCAGGGAGTACTTATATGGGACTAGGGTAACTCACTTGGGGTCAGGGATTACTTATAAAGGGGCTAGGGTAACTCACTTGGGGTCAGGGAGTACTTATATAGGACTTGGGTAACTCACTTGGGTTCAGGGAGTACTTTTATGGGACTAGGGTAACTCGCTTTAGGTCAGGAAGTACTTATATGGTACTAGGGTAACTCACTTGGTGGTCAGAGAGTACTTATATGGAACCAGGGTAACCCACTTGGGGTCAGGGAGTACTTATAAAGGGGCTAGGGTAACTCACTTGGGGTCAGGGAGTACTTATATGGGACTTGGGTAACACACTTGGGTTCAGGGAGTACTTATATGGGACAAGGGTAACTTGCTTTAGGTCAGTGATTAATTATATAATACTAGGGTAACTCACTGGGTGGTCAGGGAGTACTTATATGGAACCAGGTTAACCCACTTGGGGTCAGGGAGTACTTATAAAGGGGCTACGGTAACTCATTTGGGGTCAGGTAGTACTTATATGGGCCTAGGGTAACTCACTTAGAATCAGGGAGTACTTATATGGGACTAGGGTAACTCACTTGGGGTCAGGGTGTACTTCTATAGGTTGTAAAGTAACTCACTTGGGGTCAGGGAGTACTTATATGGGACTAGGGTAACTCATTTAGAGCAGGGAGTACTTATTTGGTACTAGGGTAACTCACTTGGGGTCAGGGAGTACTTATATGGGACTAGGGTAACTCACTTGGGGTCAGGGAGTACTTATATAGGGGGTAGGGTAACTCATTTGGGGTCAGGCAGTACTTATATTGGACTAGGGTAACTCACTTGGGGTCAGGGAGTACTTATAAAAGGGCTAAGGTAACTCACTTGGGGTAGGGAGTACTTATATGGGACTAGGGTAACTTACTTGGGTTCAGGGAGTACTTATATGGTACTAGGGTAACTCACTTGGTGTCAGGGAGTACTTCTATAGGAGCTAAAGTAACTCACTTGGGGTCAGGGAGTACTTATATGGGACTAGGGTAACTCATTTAGGGCAGGGAGTACTTATATGGGACTAGGGTAACTCACTTGGGGTCAGGGAGTACTTATATGGGACTAGGGTAACTCACTTGGGGTCAGGTAGTACTTATATAGGGGGTAGGGTAACTCATTTGGGGTTAGGGAGTACTTATATGGGACTAGGGTAACTCACTTGGGGTCAGGGAGTACTTATAAAAGGGCTAGGGTAACTCACTTGGGGTAGGGAGTACTTATATGGGACTAGGGTAACTCGATTTAGGTCAGGGAGTACTTATATGGTACTAGGGTAACTCACTTGGTGGTCAGGGGGTACATATATGGAACCAGGGTATCCCACTTGGGGTCAGGGAGTACTTATAGAGGGCATAGGGTAACTCAATTTGGTGTCAGGGAGTACTTATATAGGACTAGGGTACCATACTTGGGGTCAGGGAGTACTTATAAAGGGGCTAGGGCAACTCACTAGGGGTCAGGGAGTACTTATATGGGACTAGGGTAACTCACTTGGGGTCAGGGAGTACTTATGTAGGGGCTAAAGTAACTCACTTGGGGTCAGGGAGTACTTCTATGGGACTAGGGTAACTCATTTGGTGTCAGGGAGTACTTATTTGGGACTAGGGTAACTCACTTGGGGTCAGGGAGTACTTATATGGGACTAGGGTAACTCACTTGGGGTCATGGAGTACTTATATAGGGGGTAGGGTAACTCATTTGGGGTCAGGGAGTACTTATATGGGACTAGGGTACATCACTTGGGATCAGGGAGTACTTATATAGGAGCTAAAGTGATTCACTAGGGGTCAGGGAGTACTTATATGGGACTAGGGTAACTCACTTGGGGTCAGGGAGTACTAATAAAGGGGCTAGGGTAAATCACTTGGGGTCAGGGAGTAATTATATGGGACTTGGGTAACTCACTTGGGTTCAGGGAGTACTTATATGGGACTAGGGTAACTCGCTTTAGGTCAGGAAGTACATATATAATACTAGGGTAACTCAATGGGTGGTCAGGGAGTACTTATATGGAACCAGGGAAACCCACTTGGGGTTAGGGTGTACTTATAAAGGGGCTAGGGTAACTCATTTGGGGTCAGGGAGTACTTATATGGGCCTAGGTTAACTCACTTAGGGTCAGGGAGTACTTATATGGGACTAGGGTAACTCACTTGGGGTCAGGGTGTACTTCTATAGGAGCTAAAGTAACTCACTTGGGGTCAGGGAGTACTTATATAGGAGCTAAAGTGATTCACTTGGGGTCAGGGAGTACTTCTATGGGACTAGGGTAACTCACTTGGGGTCAGGGAGTACTTTAATAGGACCAGGGTAACTCACTTGGGGACATGGAGTAGTTATATATGGGCTAGGGTAACTCACTTGGGGTGAGGGAGTACTTATAAAGGCGCTAGGTAACTCATTTGGGGTCAGGGAGTACTTATATGGGACTAGGGTACATCACTTGGGGTCAGGGAGTACTTATATGATACTAGGGTAACTCACTTGGGGTCAGGGAGTACTTATATGCGACTAGGGTAACTCACTTAGGGTCACGGAGTACTTATATAGGACTAGTGTAACTCACTTGTGGTCAGGGAGTACTTCTATAGGAGCTAAAGTAACTCACTAGGGGTCAGGGAGTACTTATATGGGACTAGGGTAACTCATTTAGGGCAGGGAGTACTTATTTGGGACTAGGGTAACTCACTTTGGGTCAGGGAGTACTTATATGGGACTAGGGTAACTCACTTGGGGTCAGGGATTACTTATAAAGGGGCTAGGGTAACTTACTTGGGGTCAGGGAGTACTTATATAGGACTTGGGTAACTCACTTGGGTTCAGGGAGTACTTTTATGGGACTAGGGTAACTCGCTTTAGGTCAGGAAGTACTTATATGGTACTAGGGTAACTCACTTGGTGGTCAGGGAGTACTTATATGGAACCAGGGTAACCCACTTGGGGTCAGGGAGTACTTATAAAAGGGCTAGGGTAACTCACTTGGGGTCAGGGAGTACTTATATGGGACTTGGGTAACACACTTGGGTTCAGGGAGTACTTATATGGGACAAGGGTAACTTGCTTTAGGTCAGTGATTAATTATATAATACTAGGGTAACTCACTGGGTGGTCAGGGAGTACTTATATGGAACCAGGTTAACCCACTTGGGGTCAGGGAGTACTTATATGGGCCTAGGTTAACTCACTTAGGGTCAGGGAGTACTTATATGGGACTAGGGTAACTCACTTGGGGTCAGGGTGTACTTCTATAGGAGGTAAAGTAACTCACTTGGGGTCAGGGAGTACTTATATTGGACTAGGGTAACTCATTTAGAGCAGGGAGTACTTATTTGGTACTAGGGTAACTCACTTGGGGTCAGGGAGTACTTATATGGGACTAGGGTAACTCACTTGGGGTCAGGGAGTACTTATATAGGGGGTAGGGTAACTCATTTGGGGTCAGGCAGTACTTATATGGGACTAGGGTAACTCACTTGGGGTCAGGGTGTACTTCTATAGGAGGTAAAGTAACTCACTTGGGGTCAGGGAGTACTTATATGGGACTAGGGTAACTCACTTGGGGTCAGGGAGTACTTATATAGGGGGTAGGGTAACTCATTTGGGGTCAGGCAGTACTTATATTGGACTAGGGTAACTCACTTGGGGTCAGGGAGTACTTATATAGGGGGTAGGGTAACTCATTTTGGGTCAGGCAGTACTTATATTGGACTAGGGTAACTCACTTGGGGTCAGGGAGTACTTATAAAAGGGCTAAGGTAACTCACTTGGGGTAGGGAGTACTTATATGGGACTAGGGTAACTCACTTGGGTTCAGGGAGTACTTATATGGTACTAGGGTAACTCACTTGGTGTCAGGGAGTACTTCTATAGGAGCTAAAGTAACTCACTTGGGGTCAGGGAGTACTTATATGGGACTAGGGTAACTTATTTAGGGCAGGGAGTACTTATATGGGACTAGGGTAACTCACTTGGGGTCAGGGAGTACTTATATGGGACTAGGGTAACTCACTTGGGGACAGGTAGTACTTATATAGGGGGTAGGGTAACTCATTTGGGGTTAGGGAGTACTTATATGGGACTAGGGTAACTCACTTGGGGTCAGGGAGTACTTATAAAAGGGCTAGGGTAACTCACTTGGGGTAGGGAGTACTTATATGGGACTAGGGTAACTCGATTTAGGTCAGGGAGTACTTATATGGTACTAGGGTAACTCACTTGGTGGTCAGGGGGTACATATATGGAACCAGGGTATCCCACTTGGGGTCAGGGAGTACTTATAGAGGGGCTAGGGTAACTCAATTTGGGGTCAGGGAGTACTTATAAAGGGGCTAGGGCAACTCACTTGGGGTAGGGAGTACTTATATGGGACTAGGGTAACTCGATTTAGGTCAGGGAGAACTTATATGGTACTAGGGTAACTCACTTGGTGGTCAGGGAGTACTTATATGGGACTAGGGTAACTCACTTGGGGTCAGGGAGTACTTCTATAGGAGCTAAAGTAACTCACTTGGGGTCAGGGAGTACTTATATGGGACTAGGGTAACTCATTTAGGGCAGGGAGTACTTATATGGGACTAGGGTAACTCACTTGGGGTCAGGGAGTACTTATATGGGACTAGGGTAACTCACTTGGTGGTCAGAGAGTACTTATATGGAACCAGGGTAACCCACTTGGGGTCAGGGAGTACTTATAAAGGTGCTAGGGTAACTCAATTTGGGGTCAGGGAGTACTTATATAAGACTAGGGTACCATACTTGGGGTCAGGGAGTACTTATAAAGGGGCTAGGGCAACTCACTTGGGGTCAGGGAGTACTTATATGGGACTAGGGTAACTCACTTGGGGTCAGGGATTACTTATAAAGGGGCTAGGGTAACTCACTTGGGGTCAGGGAGTACTTATATAGGACTTGGGTAACTCACTTGGGTTCAGGGAGTACATTTATGGGACTAGGGTAACTCGCTTTAGGTCAGGAAGTACTTATATGGTACTAGGGTAACTCACTTGGTGGTCAGGGAGTACTTATATGGAACCAGATTAACCCACTTGGGGTCAGGGAGTACTTATATGGGACTAGGGTAACTCATTTAGAGCAGGGAGTACTTATTTGGTACTAGGGTAACTCACTTGGGGTCAGGGAGTTCTTATATGGGACTAGGGTAACTCACTTGGGGTCAGGGAGTACTTATATAGGGGGTAGGGTAACTCATTTGGGGTCAGGCAGTACTTATATTGGACTAGGGTAACTCACTTGGGGTCAGGGAGTACTTATAAAAGGGCTAAGGTAACTCACTTGGGGTAGGGAGTACTTATATGGAACCAGGGAAACCCACTTGGGGTTAGGGTGTACTTATAAAGGGGCTAGGGTAACTCATTTGGGGTCAGGGAGTACTTATATGGGCCTAGGGTAACCCACTTAGGGTCAGGGAGTACTTATATGGGACTAGGGTAACTCACATGGGGACAGGGTGTACTTCTATAGGAGCTAAAGTAACTCACTTGGGGTCAGGGAGTACTTATATAGGAGCTAAAGTGATTCACTTGGGGTCAGGGAGTACTTATATGGGACTAGGGTAACTCACTTGGGGTCAGGGAGTACTTCTATAGGAGCTAAAGTAACTCACTTGGGGTCAGGGAGTACTTATTTGGGACTAGGGTAACTCACTTGGGGTCAGGGAGTACTTATATGGGACTAGGGTAACTCACTTGGGGTCAGGGATTACTTATAAAGGGGCTAGGGTAACTCACTTGGGGTCAGGGAGTACTTATATAGGACTTGGGTAACTCACTTGGGTTCAGGGAGTACTTTTATGGGACTAGGGTAACTCGCTTTAGGTCAGGAAGTACTTATATGGTACTAGGGTAACTCACTTGGTGGTCAGAGAGTACTTATATGGAACCAGGGTAACCCACTTGGGGTCAGGGAGTACTTATAAAAGGGCTAGGGTAACTCACTTGGGGTCAGGGAGTACTTATATGGGACTTGGGTAACACACTTGGGTTCAGGGAGTACTTATATGGGACAAGGGTAACTTGCTTTAGGTCAGTGATTAATTATATAATACTAGGGTAACTCACTGGGTGGTCAGGGAGTACTTATATGGAACCAGGTTAACCCACTTGGGGTCAGGGAGTACTTATATGGGCCTAGGTTAACTCACTTATGGTCAGGGAGTACTTATATGGGACTAGGGTAACTCACTTGGGGTCAGGGTGTACTTCTATAGGAGGTAAAGTAACTCACTTGGGGTCAGGGAGTACTTATATTGGACTAGGGTAACTCATTTAGAGCAGGGAGTACTTATTTGGTACTAGGGTAACTCACTTGGGGTCAGGGAGTACTTATATGGGACTAGGGTAACTCACTTGGGGTCAGGGAGTACTTATATAGGGGGTAGGGTAACTCATTTGGGGTCAGGCAGTACTTATATGGGACTAGGGTAACTCACTTGGGGTCAGGGTGTACTTCTATAGGAGGTAAAGTAACTCACTTGGGGTCAGGGAGTACTTATATGGGACTAGGGTAACACACTTGGGGTCAGGGAGTACTTATATAGGGGGTAGGGTAACTCATTTGGGGTCAGGCAGTACTTATATTGGACTAGGGTAACTCACTTGGGGTCAGGGAGTACTTATATAGGGGGTAGGGTAACTCATTTTGGGTCAGGCAGTACTTATATTGGACTAGGGTAACTCACTTGGGGTCAGGGAGTACTTATAAAAGGGCTAGGGTAACTCACTTGGGGTAGGGAGTACTTATATGGGACTAGGGTAACTCACTTGGGTTCAGGGAGTACTTATATGGTACTAGGGTAACTCACTTGGTGTCAGGGAGTACTTCTATAGGAGCTAAAGTAACTCACTTGGGGTCAGGGAGTACTTATATGGGACTAGGGTAACTTATTTAGGGCAGGGAGTACTTATATGGGACTAGGGTAACTCACTTGGGGTCAGGGAGTACTTATATGGGACTAGGGTAACTCACTTGGGGACAGGTAGTACTTATATAGGGGGTAGGGTAACTCATTTGGGGTTAGGGAGTACTTATATGGGACTAGGGTAACTCACTTGGGGTCAGGGAGTACTTATAAAAGGGCTAGGGTAACTCACTTGGGGTAGGGAGTACTTATATGGTACTAGGGTAACTCGATTTAGGTCAGGGAGTACTTATATGGTACTAGGGTAACTCACTTGGTGGTCAGGGGGTACATATATGGAACCAGGGTATCCCACTTGGGGTCAGGGAGTACTTATAGAGGGGCTAGGGTAACTCAATTTGGGGTCAGGGAGTACTTATATAGGACTAGGGTACCATACTTGGGGTCAGGGAGTACTTATAAAGGGGCTAGGGCAACTCACTTGGGGTAGGGAATACTTATATGGGACTAGGGTAACTCGATTTAGGTCAGGGAGTACTTATATGGTACTAGGGTAACTCACTTGGTGGTCAGGGAGTACTTATATGGGACTAGGGTAACTCACTTGGGGTCAGGGAGTACTTATATAGGGGCTAAAGTAACTCACTTGGGGTCAGGAAGTACTTCTATGGGACTAGGGTAACTCATTTGGTTTCAGGGAGTACTTATTTGGGACTAGGGTAACTCATTTGGGGTCAGGGAGTACTTATATGGGACTAGGGTACATCACTTGGGGTCAGGGAGTACTTATATAGGAGCTAAAGTGATTCACTTGGGGTCAGGGAGTACTTATATGGGACTAGGGTAACTCACTTGGGGTCAGGGAGTACTAATAAAGGGGCTAGGGTAACTCACTTGGGGTCAGGGAGTAATTATATGGGACTTGGGTAACTCACTTGGGTTCAGGGAGTACTTATATGGGACTACGGTAACTCGCTTTAGGTCAGGAAGTACATATATAATACTAGGGTAACTCAATGGGTAATCCGGGAGTACTTATATGGAACCAGGGAAACCCACTTGGGGTTAGGGTGTACTTATAAAGGGGCTAGGGTAACTCATTTGGGGTCAGGGAGTACTTATATGGGCCTAGGGTAACTCACTTAGGGTCAGGGAGTACTTATATGGGACTAGGATGACTCACTTGGGGTCAGGGTGTACTTCTATAGGAGCTAAAGTAACACACTTGGGGTCAGGGAGTACTTATATAGGAGCTAAAGTGATTCACTTGGGGGCAGGGAGTACTTATATGGGACTAGGGTAACTCACTTGGGGTCAGGGAGTACTTATAAAGGGGCTAGGGTAACTCAATTTGGGGTCAGGGAGTACTTATATAGGACTAGGTTTCCATACTTGGGGTCAGGGAGTACTTTAATGGGACCAGGGTAACTCACTTGGGGACATGGAGTACTTATAAATGGGCTAGGGTAACTCACTTGGGGTGAGGGAGTACTTATAAAGGCGCTAGGTAACTCATTTGGGGTCAGGGAGTACTTATTTGGGACTAGGGTACATCACTTGGGATCAGGGAGTACTTATATAGGGGCTAAAGTAACTCATTTGGGGTCAGGGAGTACTTATATGGGACTAGGGTACATCACTTGGGGTCAGGGAGTACTTATATAGGAGCTAAAGTGATTCACTTGGGGTCAGGGACTACTTATATGGGACTAGGGTAACTCACTTGGGGTCAGGGAGTACTTATAAAGGGGCTAGGGTAACTCAATTTGGGGTCAGGGAGTACTTATATAGGACTAGGTTTCCATACTTGGGGTCAGGGAGTACTTTAATGGGACCAGGGTAACTCACTTGGGGACATGGAGTACTTATAAATGGGCTAGGGTAACTCACTTGGGGTGAGGGAGTACTTATAAAGGCGCTAGGTAACTCATTTGGGGTCAGGGAGTACTTATATGGGACAAGGGTACATCACTTGGGATCAGGGAGTACTTATATAGGGGCTAAAGTAACTCACTTGGGGTCAGGGAGTACTACTATGGGACTAGGGTAACTCATTTGGTGTCAGGGAGTACTTATTTGGGACTAGGGTAACTCACTTGGGGTCAGGGAGTACTTATATGGGACTAGGGTAACTCACTTGGGGTCATGGAGTACTTATATAGGGGGTAGGTTAACTCATTTGGGGTCAGGGAGTACTTATATGGGACTAGGGTACATCACTTGGGCTCAGGGAGTACTTATATAGGAGCTAAAGTGATTCACTTGGGTTCAGGGAGTACTTATATGGGACTAGGGTAACTCACTTGGGGTCAGGGAGTACTAATAAAGGGGCTAGGGTAACTCACTTGGGGTCAGGGAGTAATTATATGGGACTTGGGTAACTCACTTGGGTTCAGGGAGTACTTCTATAGGAGCTAAAGTAACTCACTTCGGGTCAGGGAGTACTTATATGGGACTAGGGTATCTCATTTAGGGCAGGGAGTACTTATAAAGGGGCTAGGGTAACTCAATTTGGGGTCAGGGAGTACTTATATAGGACTAGGGTACCATACTTGGGGTCAGGGAGTACTTATAAAGGGGCTAGGGCAACTCACTTGGGGTCAGGGAGTACTTATAAAAGGGCTAGGGTAACTCACTTGGGGTAGGGAGTACTTATATGGGACTAGGGTAACTCACTTGGGTTCAAGGAGTACTTATATGGGACTAGGGTAACTCACTTGGGGTCAGGGTGTACTTCTATAGGAGCTAAAGTAACTCACTTGGGTTCAGGGAGTACTTATATGGGACTAGGGTAACTCATTTAGGGCAGGGAGTACTTATTTGGGACTAGGGTAACTCACTTGGAGTCAGGGAGTACTTATATAGGGGGTAGGGTAACTCATTTGGGGTCAGGCAGTACTTATATTGGACTAGGGTAACTCACTTGGGGTCAGGGAGTACTTATAAAAGGGCTAGGGTAACTCACTTGGGGTAGGGAGTACTTATATGGAACTAGGGTAACTCACTTGGGTTCAGGGATTACTTATATGGGACTAGGGTAACTCACTTGGGGTCAGGGAGTACTTCTATAGGAGCTAAAGTAACTCACTTCGGGTCAGGGAGTACTTATATGGGACTAGGGTATCTCATTTAGGGAAGGGAGTACTTATAAAGGGGCTAGGGTAACTCAATTTGGGGTCAGGGAGTACTTATATAGGACTAGGGTACCATACTTGGGGTCAGGGAGTACTTATAAAGGGGCTAGGGCAACTCACTTGGGGTCAGGGAGTACTTATAAAAGGGCTAGGGTAACTCACTTGGGGTAGGGAGTACTAATATGGGACTAGGGTAACTCACTTGGGTTCAGGGAGTACTTATATTGGACTAGGGTAACTCACTTGGGGTCAGGGAGTACTTATAAAAGGGCTAAGGTAACTCACTTGGGGTCAGGGAGTAATTATATGGGACTTGGGTAACTCACTTGGGTTCAGGGAGTACTTATATGGGACTACGGTAACTCGCTTTAGGTCAGGAAGTACATATATAATACTAGGGTAACTCAATGGGTAATCCGGGAGTACTTATATGGAACCAGGGAAACCCACTTGGGGTTAGGGTGTACTTATAAAGGGGCTAGGGTAACTCTTTTGGGGTCAGGGAGTACTTATATGGGCCTAGGGTAACTCACTTAGGGTCAGGGAGTACTTATATGGGACTAGGATGACTCACTTGGGGTCAGGGTGTACTTCTATAGGAGCTAAAGTAACACACTTGGGGTCAGGGAGTACTTATATAGGAGCTAAAGTGATTCACTTGGGGGCAGGGAGTACTTATATGGGACTAGGGTAACTCACTTGGGGTCAGGGAGTACTTATAAAGGGGCTAGGGTAACTCAATTTGGGGTCAGGGAGTACTTATATAGGACTAGGTTTCCATACTTGGGGTCAGGGAGTACTTTAATGGGACCAGGGTAACTCACTTGGGGACATGGAGTACTTATAAATGGGCTAGGGTAACTCACTTGGGGTGAGGGAGTACTTATAAAGGCGCTAGGTAACTCATTTGGGGTCAGGGAGTACTTATTTGGGACTAGGGTACATCACTTGGGATCAGGGAGTACTTATATAGGGGCTAAAGTAACTCACTTGGGGTCAGGGAGTACTTCTATGGGACTAGGGTAACGCATTTGGTGTCAGGGAGTACTTATTTGGGACTAGGGTAACTCACCTGGGGTCAGGGAGTACTTATATGGGACTAGGGTAACTCACTTGGGGTCATGGAGTACTTATATAGCGGGTAGGGTAACTCATTTGGGGTCAGGGAGTACTTATATGGGACTAGGGTACATCACTTGGGGTCAGGGAGTACTTATATAGGAGCTAAAGTGATTCACTTGGGGTCAGGGACTACTTATATGGGACTAGGGTAACTCACTTGGGGTCAGGGAGTACTTATAAAGGGGCTAGGGTAACTCAATTTGGGGTCAGGGAGTACTTATATAGGACTAGGTTTCCATACTTGGGGTCAGGGAGTACTTTAATGGGACCAGGGTAACTCACTTGGGGACATGGAGTACTTATAAATGGGCTAGGGTAACTCACTTGGGGTGAGGGAGTACTTATAAAGGCGCTAGGTAACTCATTTGGGGTCAGGGAGTACTTATATGGGACAAGGGTACATCACTTGGGATCAGGGAGTACTTATATAGGGGCTAAAGTAACTCACTTGGGGTCAGGGAGTACTACTATGGGACTAGGGTAACTCATTTGGTGTCAGGGAGTACTTATTTGGGACTAGGGTAACTCACTTGGGGTCAGGGAGTACTTATATGGGACTAGGGTAACTCACTTGGGGTCATGGAGTACTTATATAGGGGGTAGGTTAACTCATTTGGGGTCAGGGAGTACTTATATGGGACTAGGGTACATCACTTGGGCTCAGGGAGTACTTATATAGGAGCTAAAGTGATTCACTTGGGTTCAGGGAGTACTTATATGGGACTAGGGTAACTCACTTGGGGTCAGGGAGTACTAATAAAGGGGCTAGGGTAACTCACTTGGGGTCAGGGAGTAATTATATGGGACTTGGGTAACTCACTTGGGTTCAGGGAGTACTTCTATAGGAGCTAAAGTAACTCACTTCGGGTCAGGGAGTACTTATATGGGACTAGGGTATCTCATTTAGGGCAGGTAGTACTTATAAAGGGGCTAGGGTAACTCAATTTGGGGTCAGGGAGTACTTATATAGGACTAGGGTACCATACTTGGGGTCAGGGAGTACTTATAAAGGGGCTAGGGCAACTCACTTGAGGTCAGGGAGTACTTATAAAAGGGCTAGGGTAACTCACTTGGGGTAGGGAGTACTTATATGGGACTAGGGTAACTCACTTGGGTTCAAGGAGTACTTATATGGGACTAGGGTAACTCACTTGGGGTCAGGGTGTACTTCTATAGGAGCTAAAGTAACTCACTTGGGTTCAGGGAGTACTTATATGGGACTAGGGTAACTCATTTAGGGCAGGGAGTACTTATTTGGGACTAGGGTAACTCACTTGGGTTCAGGGAGTACTTATATGCGACTAGGGTAACTCATTTATGGCAGGGAGTATTTATTTGGGACTAGGGTAACTCACTTGGAGTCAGGGAGTACTTATATAGGGGGTAGGGTAACTCATTTGGGGTCAGGCAGTACTTATATTGGACTAGGGTAACTCACTTGGGGTCAGGGAGTACTTATAAAAGGGCTAGGGTAACTCACTTGGGGTAGGGAGTACTTATATGGAACTAGGGTAACTCACTTGGGTTCAGGGATTACTTATATGGGACTAGGGTAACTCACTTGGGGTCAGGGAGTACTTCTATAGGAGCTAAAGTAACTCACTTCGGGTCAGGGAGTACTTATATGGGACTAGGGTATCTCATTTAGGGAAGGGAGTACTTATAAAGGGGCTAGGGTAACTCAATTTGGGGTCAGGGAGTACTTATATAGGACTAGGGTACCATACTTGGGGTCAGGGAGTACTTATAAAGGGGCTAGGGCAACTCACTTGGGGTCAGGGAGTACTTATAAAAGGGCTAGGGTAACTCACTTGGGGTAGGGAGTACTAATATGGGACTAGGGTAACTCACTTGGGTTCAGGGAGTACTTATATGGGACTAGGGTAACTCACTTGGGGTCAGGGAGTACTAATAAAGGGGCTAGGGTAACTCACTTGGGGTCAGGGAGTAATTATATGGGACTTGGGTAACTCACTTGGGTTCAGGGAGTACTTATATGGGACTACGGTAACTCGCTTTAGGTCAGGAAGTACATATATAATACTAGGGTAACTCAATGGGTAATCCGGGAGTACTTATATGGAACCAGGGAAACCCACTTGGGGTTAGGGTGTACTTATAAAGGGGCTAGGGTAACTCATTTGGGGTCAGGGAGTACTTATATGGGCCTAGGGTAACTCACTTAGGGACAGGGAGTACTTATATGGGACTAGGATGACTCACTTGGGGTCAGGGTGTACTTCTATAGGAGCTAAAGTAACACACTTGGGGTCAGGGAGTACTTATATAGGAGCTAAAGTGATTCACTTGGGGGCAGGGAGTACTTATATGGGACTAGGGTAACTCACTTGGGGTCAGGGAGTACTTATAAAGGGGCTAGGGTAACTCAATTTGGGGTCAGGGAGTACTTATATAGGACTAGGTTTCCATACTTGGGGTCAGGGAGTACTTTAATGGGACCAGGGTAACTCACTTGGGGACATGGAGTACTTATAAATGGGCTAGGGTAACTCACTTGGGGTGAGGGAGTATTTATAAAGGCGCTAGGTAACTCATTTGGGGTCAGGGAGTACTTATATGGGACTAGGGTACATCACTTGGGATCAGGGAGTACTTATATAGGGGGTAAAGTAACCCACTTGGGGTCAGGGAGTACTTCTATGGGACTAGGGTAACGCATTTGGTGTCAGGGAGTACTTATTTGGGACTAGGGTAACTCACCTGGGGTCAGGGAGTACTTATATGGGACTAGGGTAACTCACTTGGGGTCATGGAGTACTTATATAGCGGGTAGGGTAACTCATTTGGGGTCAGGGAGTACTTATATGGGACTAGGGTACATCACTTGGGGTCAGGGAGTACTTATATAGGAGCTAAAGTGATTCACTTGGGGTCAGGGAGTACTTATATGGGACTAGGGTAACTCACTTGGGGTCAGGGAGTACTTATAAAGGGGCTAGGGTAACTCAATTTGGGGTCAGGGAGTACTTATATAGGACTAGGTTTCCATACTTGGGGTCAGGGAGTACTTTAATGGGACCAGGGTAACTCACTTGGGGACATGGAGTACTTATAAATGGGCTAGGGTAACTCACTTGGGGTGAGGGAGTACTTATAAAGGCGCTAGGTAACTCATTTGGGGTCAGGGAGTACTTATATGGGACAAGGGTACATCACTTGGGATCAGGGAGTACTTATATAGGGGCTAAAGTAACTCACTTGGGGTCAGGGAGTACTACTATGGGACTAGGGTAACTCATTTGGTGTCAGGGAGTACTTATTTGGGACTAGGGTAACTCACTTGGGGTCAGGGAGTACTTATATGGGACTAGGGTAACTCACTTGGGGTCATGGAGTACTTATATAGGGGGTAGGTTAACTCATTTGGGGTCAGGGAGTACTTATATGGGACTAGGGTACATCACTTGGGCTCAGGGAGTACTTATATAGGAGCTAAAGTGATTCACTTGGGTTCAGGGAGTACTTATATGGGACTAGGGTAACTCACTTGGGGTCAGGGAGTACTAATAAAGGGGCTAGGGTAACTCACTTGGGGTCAGGGAGTAATTATATGGGACTTGGGTAACTCACTTGGGTTCAGGGAGTACTTCTATAGGAGCTAAAGTAACTCACTTCGGGTCAGGGAGTACTTATATGGGACTAGGGTATCTCATTTAGGGCAGGGAGTACTTATAAAGGGGCTAGGGTAACTCAATTTGGGGTCAGGGAGTACTTATATAGGACTAGGGTACCATACTTGGGGTCAGGGAGTACTTATAAAGGGGCTAGGGCAACTCACTTGGGGTCAGGGAGTACTTATAAAAGGGCTAGGGTAACTCACTTGGGGTAGGGAGTACTTATATGGGACTAGGGTAACTCACTTGGGTTCAAGGAGTACTTATATGGGACTAGGGTAACTCACTTGGGGTCAGGGTGTACTTCTATAGGAGCTAAAGTAACTCACTTGGGTTCAGGGAGTACTTATATGGGACTAGGGTAACTCATTTAGGGCAGGGAGTACTTATTTGGGACTAGGGTAACTCACTTGGGTTCAGGGAGTACTTATATGCGACTAGGGTAACTCATTTATGGCAGGGAGTATTTATTTGGGACTAGGGTAACTCACTTGGAGTCAGGGAGTACTTATATAGGGGGTAGGGTAACTCATTTGGGGTCAGGCAGTACTTATATTGGACTAGGGTAACTCACTTGGGGTCAGGGAGTACTTATAAAAGGGCTAGGGTAACTCACTTGGGGTAGGGAGTACTTATATGGAACTAGGGTAACTCACTTGGGTTCAGGGATTACTTATATGGGACTAGGGTAACTCACTTGGGGTCAGGGAGTACTTCTATAGGAGCTAAAGTAACTCACTTCGGGTCAGGGAGTACTTATATGGGACTAGGGTATCTCATTTAGGGAAGGGAGTACTTATAAAGGGGCTAGGGTAACTCAATTTGGGGTCAGGGAGTACTTATATAGGACTAGGGTACCATACTTGGGGTCAGGGAGTACTTATAAAGGGGCTAGGGCAACTCACTTGGGGTCAGGGAGTACTTATAAAAGGGCTAGGGTAACTCACTTGGGGTAGGGAGTACTAATATGGGACTAGGGTAACTCACTTGGGTTCAGGGAGTACTTATATGGGACTAGGGTAACTCACTTGGGGTCAGGGAGTACTAATAAAGGGGCTAGGGTAACTCACTTGGGGTCAGGGAGTAATTATATGGGACTTGGGTAACTCACTTGGGTTCAGGGAGTACTTATATGGGACTACGGTAACTCGCTTTAGGTCAGGAAGTACATATATAATACTAGGGTAACTCAATGGGTAATCCGGGAGTACTTATATGGAACCAGGGAAACCCACTTGGGGTTAGGGTGTACTTATAAAGGGGCTAGGGTAACTCATTTGGGGTCAGGGAGTACTTATATGGGCCTAGGGTAACTCACTTAGGGACAGGGAGTACTTATATGGGACTAGGATGACTCACTTGGGGTCAGGGTGTACTTCTATAGGAGCTAAAGTAACACACTTGGGGTCAGGGAGTACTTATATAGGAGCTAAAGTGATTCACTTGGGGGCAGGGAGTACTTATATGGGACTAGGGTAACTCACTTGGGGTCAGGGAGTACTTATAAAGGGGCTAGGGTAACTCAATTTGGGGTCAGGGAGTACTTATATAGGACTAGGTTTCCATACTTGGGGTCAGGGAGTACTTTAATGGGACCAGGGTAACTCACTTGGGGACATGGAGTACTTATAAATGGGCTAGGGTAACTCACTTGGGGTGAGGGAGTACTTATAAAGGCGCTAGGTAACTCATTTGGGGTCAGGGAGTACTTATATGGGACTAGGGTACATCACTTGGGATCAGGGAGTACTTATATAGGGGGTAAAGTAACTCACTTGGGGTCAGGGAGTACTTCTATGGGACTAGGGTAACGCATTTGGTGTCAGGGAGTACTTATTTGGGACTAGGGTAACTCACCTGGGGTCAGGGAGTACTTATATGGGACTAGGGTAACTCACTTGGGGTCATGGAGTACTTATATAGCGGGTAGGGTAACTCATTTGGGGTCAGGGAGTACTTATATGGGACTAGGGTACATCACTTGGGATCAGGGAGTACTTATATAGGAGCTAAAGTGATTCACTTGGGGTCAGGGAGTACTTATATGGGACTAGGGTAACTCACTTGGGGTCAGGGAGTACTTATAAAGGGGCTAGGGTAACTCAATTTGGGGTCAGGGAGTACTTATATAGGACTAGGTTTCCATACTTGGGGTCAGGGAGTACTTTAATGGGACCAGGGTAACTCACTTGGGGACATGGAGTACTTATAAATGGGCTAGGGTAACTTACTTGGGGTGAGGGAGTACTTATAAAGGCGCTAGGTAACTCATTTGGGGTCAGGGAGTACTTATATGGGACAAGGGTACATCACTTGGGATCAGGGAGTACTTATATAGGGGCTAAAGTAACTCACTTGGGGTCAGGGAGTACTACTATGGGACTAGGGTAACTCATTTGGTGTCAGGGAGTACTTATTTGGGACTAGGGTAACTCACTTGGGGTCAGGGAGTACTTATATGGGACTAGGGTAACTCACTTGGGGTCATGGAGTACTTATATAGGGGGTAGGTTAACTCATTTGGGGTCAGGGAGTACTTATATGGGACTAGGGTACATCACTTGGGCTCAGGGAGTACTTATATAGGAGCTAAAGTGATTCACTTGGGTTCAGGGAGTACTTATATGGGACTAGGGTAACTCACTTGGGGTCAGGGAGTACTTATATAGGGGGTAGGGTAACTCATTTGGGGTCAGGCAGTACTGATATGGGACTAGGGTAACTCACTTGGGGTCAGGGTGTACTTCTATAGGAGGTAAAGTAACTCACTTGGGGTCAGGGAGTACTTATATGGGACTAGGGTAACTCACTTGGGGTCAGGGAGTACTTATATAGGGGGTAGGGTAACTCATTTGGGGTCAGGCAGTACTTATATTGGACTAGGGTAACTCACTTGGGGTCAGGGAGTACTTATAAAAGGGCTAAGGTAACTCACTTGGGGTAGGGAGTACTTATATGGGACTAGGGTAACTCACTTGGGTTCAGGGAGTACTTATAAGGTACTAGGGTAACTCACTTGGTGGCAGGGAGTACTTCTATAGGAGCTAAAGTAACTCACTTGGGGTCAGGTAGTACTTATATGGGACTAGGGTAACTTATTTAGGGCAGGGAGTACTTATATGGGACTAGGGTAACTCACTTGGGGTCAGGGAGTACTTATATGGGACTAGGGTAACTCACTTGGGGACAGGTAGTACTTATATAGGGGGTAGGGTAACTCATTTGGGGTTAGGGAGTACTTATATGGGACTAGGGTAACTCACTTGGGGTCAGGGAGTACTTATAAAAGGGCTAGGGTAACTCACTTGGGGTAGGGAGTACTTATATGGGACTAGGGTAACTCGATTTAGGTCAGGGAGTACTTATATGGTACTAGGGTAACTCACTTGGTGGTCAGGGGGTACATATATGGAACCAGGGTATCCCACTTGGGGTCAGGGAGTACTTATAGAGGGGCTAGGGTAACTCAATTTAGGGTCAGGGAGTACTTATATAGGACTAGGGTACCATACTTGGGGTCAGGGAGTACTTATAAAGGGGCTAGGGCAACTCACTAGGGGTCAGGGAGTACTTATATGGGACTAGGGTAACTCACTTGGGGTCAGGGAGTACTTATATAGGGGCTAAAGTAACTCACTTGGGGTCAGGGAGTACTTATATGGGACTAGGGTAACTCGCTTTAGGTCAGGAAGTACATATATAATACTAGGGTAACTCAATGGGTGGTCAGGGAGTACTTATATAGAACCAGGGAAACCCACTTGGGGTTAGGGTGTACTTATAAAGGGGCTAGGGTAACTCATTTGGGGTCAGGGAGTACTTATATAGGAGCTAAAGTGATTCACTTGGGGTCAGGGAGTACTTATATGGGACTAGGGTAACTCACTTGGGGTCAGGGAGTACTTTAATGGGACCAGGGTAACTCACTTGGGGACATGGAGTAATTATAAATGGGCTAGGGTAACTCACTTGGGGTGAGGGAGTACTTATAAAGGCGCTAGATAACTCATTTGGGGTCAGGGAGTACTTATATGGGACTAGGGTACATCACTTGGGGTCAGGGAGTACTTATATGATACTAGGGTAACTCACTTGGGGTCAGGGAGTACTTATATGGGACTAGGGTAACTCACTTGGGGTCAGGGAGTACTTATATGCGACTAGGGTAACTCACTTAGGGTCACGGAGTACTTATATAGGACTAGTGTAACTCACTTGTGGTCAGGGAGTACTTCTATAGGAGCTAAAGTAACTCACTAGGGGTCAGGGAGTACTTATATGGGACTAGGGTAACTCATTTAGGGCAGGGAGTACTTATTTGGGACTAGGGTAACTCACTTTGGGTCAGGGAGTACTTATATGGGACTAGGGTAACTCACTTGGGGTCAGGGATTACTTATAAAGGGGCTAGGGTAACTCACTTGGGGTCAGGGAGTACTTATATAGGACTTGGGTAACTCACTTGGGTTCAGGGAGTACTTTTATGGGACTAGGGTAACTCGCTTTAGGTCAGGAAGTACTTATATGGTACTAGGGTAACTCACTTGGTGGTCAGGGAGTACTTATATGGAACCAGGGTAACCCACTTGGGGTGAGGGAGTACTTATAAAAGGGCTAGGGTAACTCACTTGGGGTCAGGGAGTACTTATATGGGACTTGGGTAACACACTTGGGTTCAGGGAGTACTTATATGGGACAAGGGTAACTTGCTTTAGGTCAGTGATTAATTATATAATATTAGGGTAACTCACTGGGTGGTCAGGGAGTACTTATATGGAACCAGGTTAACCCACTTGGGGTCAGGGAGTACTTATAAAGGAGCTACGGTAACTCATTTGGGGTCAGGGAGTACTTATATGGGCCTAGGGTAACTCACTTGGGGTCAGGGTGTACTTCTATAGGTTGTAAAATAAGTCACTTGGGGTCAGGGAGTACTTATATGGGACTAGGGTAACTCATTTAGAGCAGGGAGTACTTATTTGGTACTAGGGTAACTCACTTGGGGTCAGGGAGTACTTATATGGGACTAGGGTAACTCACTTGGGGTCAGGGAGTACTTATATAGGGGGTAGGGTAACTCATTTGTGGTCAGGCAGTACTTATATTGGACTAGGGTAACTCACTTGGGGTCAGGGAGTACTTATAAAAGGGCTAAGGTAACTCACTTGGGGTAGGGAGTACTTATATGGGACTAGGGTAACTCACTTGGGTTCAGGGAGTACTTATATGGTACTAGGGTAACTCATTTGGGATCAGGGATTACTTATATGGGACTAGGGTACATCACTTGGGGTCAGGGAGTACTTATATAGGAGCTAAAGTGATTCACTTGGGGTCAGGGAGTACTTATATGGGACTAGGGTAACTCACTTGGGGTCAGGGAGTACTAATAAAGGGGCTAGGGTAACTCACTTGGCGTCAGGGAGTAATTATATGGGACTTGGGTAACTCACTTGGGTTCAGGGAGTACTTATATGGGGCTAGGGTAACTCGCTTTAGGTCAGGAAGTACATATATAATACTAGGGTAACTCAATGGGTGGTCCGGGAGTACTTATATGGAACCAGGGAAACCCACTTGGGGTTAGGGTGTACTTATAAAGGGGCTAGGGTAACTCATTTGGGGTCAGGGAGTACTTATATGGGCCTAGGGTAACTCACTTAGGGTCAGGGAGTACTTATATGGGACTAGGGTGACTCACTTGGGGTCAGGGTTTACTTCTATAGGAGCTAAAGTAACACACTTGGGGTCAGGGAGTACTTATAAAGGGGCTAGGGTAACTCAATTTGGGGTCAGGGAGTACTTATATAGGGGCTAAAGTAACTCACTTGGGGTCAGGGAGTACTTCTATGGGACTAGGGTAACTCATTTGGTGTCAGGGAGTACTTATTTGGGACTAGGGTAACTCACTTGGGGTCAGGGAGTACTTATATGGGACTAGGGTAACTCACTTGGGGTCATGGAGTACTTATATAGGGGGTAGGGTAACTCATTTGGGGTCAGGGAGTACTTATATGGGACTAGGGTACATCACTTGGGGTCAGGGAGTACTTATATATTAGCTAAAGTGATTCACTAGGGGTCAGGGAGTACTTATATGGGACTAGGGTAACTCACTTGGGGTCAGGGAGTACTAATAAAGGGGCTAGGGTAAATCACTTGGGGTCAGGGAGTAATTTTATGGGACTTGGGTAACTCACTTGGGTTCAGGGAGTACTTGTATGGGACTAGGGTAACTCGCTTTAGGTCAGGAAGTACATATATAATACTAGGGTAACTCAATGGGTGGTCAGGGAGTACTTATATGGAACCAGGGAAACCCACTTGGGGTTAGGGTGTACTTATAAAGGGGCTAGGGTAACTCATTTGGGGTCAGGGAGTACTTATATGGGCCTAGGGTAACTCACTTAGGGTCAGGGAGTACTTATATGGGACTAGGGTAACTCACTTGGGGTCAGGGAGTACTTCTATAGGAGCTAAAGTAACTCACTTGGGGTCAGGGAGTACTTATATAGGAGCTAAAGTGATTCACTTGGGGTCAGGGAGTACTTATATGGGACTAGGGTAACTCACTTGGGGTCAGGGAGTACTTTAATGGGACCAGGGTAACTCACTTGGGGACATGGAGTAGTTATAAATGGGCTAGGGTAACTCACTTGGGGTGAGGGAGTACTTATAAAGGCGCTAGGTAACTCATTTGGGGTCAGGGAGTACTTATATGGGACTAGGGTACATCACTTGGGGTCAGGGAGTACTTATATGGGACTAGGGTAACTCACTTGGGGTCAGGGAGTACTTATATGCGACTAGGGTAACTCACTTAGGGTCACGGAGTACTTATATAGGACTAGTGTAACTCACTTGTGGTCAGGGAGTACTTCTATAGGAGCTAAAGTAACTCACTAGGGGTCAGGGAGTACTTATATGGGACTAGGGTAACTCATTTAGGGCAGGGAGTACTTATTTGGGACTAGGGTAACTCACTTTGGGTCAGGGAGTACTTATATGGGACTAGGGTAACTCACTTGGGGTCAGGGATTACTTATAAAGGGGCTAGGGTAACTCACTTGGTGTCAGGGAGTACTTATATAGGACTTGGGTAACTCACTTGGGTTCAGGGAGTACTTTTATGGGACTAGGGTAACTCGCTTTAGGTCAGGAAGTACTTATATGGTACTAGGGTAACTCACTTGGTGGTCAGGGTGTACTTATATGGAACCAGGGTAACCCACTTGGGATCAGGGAGTACTTATAAAAGGGCTAGGGTAACACACTTGGGTTCAGGGAGTACTTATATGGGACAAGGGGAACTTGCTTTAGGTCAGTGATTAATTATATAATACTAGGGTAACTCACTGGGTGTTCAGGGAGTACTTATATGGAACCAGGTTAACCCACTTGGGGTCAGGGAGTACTTATAAAGGGGCTACGGTAACTCATTTGGGGTCAGGTAGTACTTATATGGGCCTAGGGTAACTCACTTAGGGTCAGGGAGTACTTATATGGGACTAGGGTAACTCACTTGGGGTCAGGGTGTACTTCTATAGGAGGTAAAGTAACTCACTTGGGGTCAGGGAGTACTTATATTGGACTAGGGTAACTCATTTAGAGCAGGGAGTACTTATTTGGTACTAGGGTAACTCACTTGGGGTCAGGGAGTACTTATATGGGACTAGGGTAACTCACTTGGGGTAAGGGAGTACTTATATAGGGGGTAGGGTAACTATTTTGGGGTCAGGCAGTACTTATATGGGACTAGGGTAACTCACTTGGGGTCAGGGTGTACTTCTATAGGAGGTAAAGTAACTCACTTGGGGTCATGGAGTACTTATATGGGACTAGGGTAACTCACTTGGGGTCAGGGAGTACTTATATAGGGGGTAGGGTAACTCATTTGGGGTCAGGCAGTACTTATATTGGACTAGGGTAACTCACTTGGGGTCAGGGAGTACTTATAAAAGGGCTAAGGTAACTCACTTGGGGTAGGGAGTACTTATATGGGACTAGGGTAACTCACTTGGGTTCAGGGAGTACTTATATGGTACTAGGGTAACTCACTTGGTGTCAGGGAGTACTTCTATAGGAGCTAAAGTAACTCACTTGGGGTCAGGGAGTACTTATATGGGACTAGGGTAACTTATTTAGGGCAGGGAGTACTTATATGGGACTAGGGTAACTCACTTGGGGTCAGGGAGTACTTATATGGGACTAGGGTAACTCACTTGGGGACAGGTAGTACTTATATAGGGGGTAGGGTAACTCATTTGGGGTTAGGGAAAACTTATATGGGACTAGGGTAACTCACTTGGGGTCAGGGAGTACTTATAAAAGGGCTAGGGTAACTCACTTGGGGTAGGGAGTACTTATATGGGTCTAGGGTAACTCGATTTAGGTCAGGGAGTACTTATATGGTACTAGGGTAACTCACTTGGTGGTCAGGGGGTACATATATGGAACCAGGGTATCCCACTTGGGGTCAGGGAGTACTTATAGAGGGGCTAGGGTAACTCAATTTGGGGTCTGGGAGTACTTATATAGGACTAGGGTACCATACTTGGGGTCAGGGAGTACTTATAAAGGGGTTAGGGCAACTCACTAGGGGTCAGGGAGTACTTATTTGGGACTAGGGTAATTCACTTGGGGTCATGGAGTACTTATATAGGAGGTAGGTTAACTCATTTGGGGTCAGGGAGTACTTATATGGGACTAGGGTACATCACTTGGGCTCAGGGAGTACTTATATAGGAGCTAAAGTGATTCACTTGGGTTCAGGGAGTACTTATATGGGACTAGGGTAACTCACTTGGGGTCAGGGAGTACTAATAAAGGGGCTAGGGTAACTCACTTGGGGTCAGGGAGTAATTATATGTGACTTGGGTAACTCACTTGGGTTCAGGGAGTACTTATATGGGACTAGGGTAACTCGCTTTAGGTCAGGGAGTACATATATAATACTAGGGTAACTCAATGGGTGGTCAGGGAGTACTTATATGGAACCAGGGAAACCCACTTGGGGTTAGGGTGTACTTATAAAGGGGCTAGGGTAACTCATTTGGGGTCAGGGAGTACTTATATGGGCCTAGGTTAACTCACTTAGGGTCGGGGAGTACTTATATGGGACTAGGGTAACTCACTTGGGGTCAGGGTGTACTTCTATAGGAGCTAAAGTAACTCACTTGGGTTCAGGGAGTACTTATATGGGACTAGGGTAACTCATTTAGGGCAGGGAGTACTTATTTGGGACTAGGGTAACTCACTTGGGTTCTGGGAGTACTTATATGGGACTAGGGTAACTCATTTAGGGCAGGGAGTACTTATTTGGGACTAGGGTAACTCACTTGGAGTCAGGGAGTACTTATATAGGGGGTAGGGTAACTCATTTGGGGTCAGGCAGTACTTATAAAAGGGCTAGGGTAACTCACTTGGTGTCAGGGAGTACTTATATGGGACTTGGGTAACACACTTGGGTTCAGGGAGTACTTATATGGGACAAGGGTAACTTGCTTTAGGTCAGTGATTAATTATATAATACTAGGGTAACTCACTGGGTGGTCAGGGAGTACTTATATGGAACCAGGTTAACCCACTTGGGGTCAGGGAGTACTTATAAAGGAGCTACGGTAACTCATTTGGGGTCAGGTAGTACTTATATGGGCCTAGGGTAACTCACTTAGGGTCTGGGAGTACTTATATGGGACTAGGGTAACTCACTTGGGGTCAGGGTGTACTTCTATAGGAGGTAAAGTAACTCACTTGGGGTCAGGGAGTACTTATATTGGACTAGGGTAACTCATTTAGAGCAGGGAGTACTTATTTGGTACTAGGGTAACTCACTTGGGTTCAGGGAGTACTTATATGGGACTAGGGTAACTCACTTGGGGTCAGGGAGTACTTATATAGGGGGTAGGGTAACTCATTTGGGGTCAGGCAGTACTTATATGGGACTAGGGTAACTCACTTGGGGTCAGGGTGTACTTCTATAGGAGGTAAAGTAACTCACTTGGGGTCAGGGAGTACTTATATGGGACTAGGGTAACTCACTTGGGGTCAGGGAGTACTTATATAGGGGGTAGGGTAACTCATTTGGGGTCAGTCAGTACTTATATTGGACTAGGGTAACTCACTTGGGGTCAGGGAGTACTTATAAAAGGGCTAAGGTAACTCACTTGGGGTAGGGAGTACTTATATGGGACTAGGGTAACTCACTTGGGTTCAGGGAGTACTTATATGGTACTAGGGTAACTCACTTGGTGTCAGGGAGTACTTCTATAGGAGCTAAAGTAACTCACTTGGGGTCAGGGAGTACTTATATGGGACTAGGGTAACTTATTTAGGGCAGGGAGTACTTATATGGGACTAGGGTAACTCACTTGGGGTCAGGGAGTACTTATATGGGACTAGGGTAACTCACTTGGGGACAGGTAGTACTTATATAGGGGGTAGGGTAACTCATTTGGGGTTAGGGAGTACTTATATGGGACTAGGGTAACTCACTTGGGGTCAGGGAGTACTTATATGGGACTAGGGTAACTCACTTGGGGTCAGGGAGTACTTATATAGGGGCTAAAGTAACTCACTTGGGGTCAGGGAGTACTTATATGGGACTAAGGTAACTCGCTTTAGGTCAGGAAGTACATATATAATACTAGGGTAACTCAATGGGTGGTCAGGGAGTACTTAAATGGAACCAGGGAAACCCACTTGGGGTTAGGGTGTACTTATAAAGGGGCTAGGGTAACTCATTTGGGGTCAGGGAGTACTTATATGGGACTAGGGTAACTCACTTGAGGTCAGGGAGTACTTATATAGGAGCTAAAGTGATTCACTTGGGGTCAGGGAGTACTTATATGGGACTAGGGTAACTCACTTGGGGACAGGTAGTACTTATATAGGGGGTAGGGTAACTCATTTGGGGTTAGGGAGTACTTATATGGGACTAGGGTAACTCACTTGGGGTCAGGGAGTACTTATAAAAGGGCTAGGGTAACTCACTTGGGGTAGGGAGTACTTATATGGGACTAGGGTAACTCGATTTAGGTCAGGGAGTACTTATATGGTACTAGGGTAACTCACTTGGTGGTCAGGGGGTACATATATGGAACCAGGGTATCCCACTTGGGGTCAGGGAGTACTTATGGAGGGGCTAGGGTAACTCAATTTAGGGTCAGGGTGTACTTATATAGGACTAGGGTACCATACTTGGGGTCAGGGAGTACTTATATGGGACTAGGGTAACTCACTTGGGGTCAGGGAGTACTTATATAGGGGCTAAAGTAACTCACTTGGGGTCAGGGAGTACTTATATGGGACTAAGGTAACTCGCTTTAGGTCAGGAAGTACATATATAATACTAGGGTAACTCAATGGGTGGTCAGGGAGTACTTAAATGGAACCAGGGAAACCCACTTGGGGTTAGGGTGTACTTATAAAGGGGCTAGGGTAACTCATTTGGGGTCAGGGAGTACTTATATGGGACTAGGGTAACTCACTTGAGGTCAGGGAGTACTTATATAGGAGCTAAAGTGATTCACTTGGGGTCAGGGAGTACTTATATGGGACTAGAGTAACTCACTTGGGGTCAGGGAGTACTTTAATGGGACCAGGGTAACTCACTTGGGGACATGGAGTAGTTATAAATGGGCTAGGGTAACTCACTTGGGGTGAGGGAGTACTTATAAAGGCGCTAGGTAACTCATTTGGGGTCAGGGAATACTTATATGGGACTAGGGTACATCACTTGGGGTCAGGGAGTACTTATATGATACTAGGGTAACTCACTTGGGGTCAGGGAGTACTTATATGGGACTAGGGTAACTCACTTGGGGTCAGGGAGTACTTATATGCGACTAGGGTAACTCACTTAGGGTCACGGAGTACTTATATAGGACTAGTGTAACTCACTTGTGGTCAGGGAGTACTTCTATAGGAGCTAAAGTAACTCACTAGGGGTCAGGGAGTACTTATATGGGACTAGGGTAACTCATTTAGGGCAGGGAGTACTTATTTGGGACTAGGGTAACTCACTTTGGGTCAGGGAGTACTTATATGGGACTAGGGTAACTCACTTGGGGTCAGGGATTACTTATAAAGGGGCTAGGGTAACTCACTTGGGGTCAGGGAGTACTTATATAGGACTTGGGTAACTCACTTGGGTTCAGGGAGTACTTTTATGGGACTAGGGTAACTCGCTTTAGGTCAGGAAGTACTTATATGGTACTAGGGTAACTCACTTGGTGGTCAGGGAGTACTTATATGGAACCAGGGTAACCCACTTGGGGTCAGGGAGTACTTATGGAGGGGCTAGGGTAACTCTATTTAGGGTCAGGGTGTACTTATATAGGACTAGGGTACCATACTTGGGGTCAGGGAGTACTTATATGGGACTAGGGTAACTCACTTGGGGTCAGGGAGTACTTATATAGGGGCTAAAGTAACCCACTTGGGGTCAGGGAGTACTTATATGGGACTAAGGTAACTCGCTTTAGGTCAGGAAGTACATATATAATACTAGGGTAACTCAATGGGTGGTCAGGGAGTACTTAAATGGAACCAGGGAAACCCACTTGGGGTTAGGGTGTACTTATAAAGGGGCTAGGGTAACTCATTTGGGGTCAGGGAGTACTTATATGGGACTAGGGTAACTCACTTGGGGTCAGGGTGTACTTCTATAGGAGCTAAAGTAACTCACTTGGGGTCAGGGAGTACTTATATAGGAGCTAAAGTGATTCACTTGGGGTCAGGGAGTACTTATATGGGACTAGGGTAACTCACTTGGGGTCAGGGAGTACTTTAATGGGACCAGGGTAACTCACTTGGGGACATGGAGTAGTTATAAATGGGCTAGGGTAACTCACTTGGGGTGAGGGAGTACTTATAAAGGCGCTAGGTAACTCATTTGGGGTCAGGGAATACTTATATGGGACTAGGGTACATCACTTGGGGTCAGGGAGTACTTATATGATACTAGGGTAACTCACTTGGGGTCAGGGAGTACTTATATGGGACTAGGGTAACTCACTTGGGGTCAGGGAGTACTTATATGCGACTAGGGTAACTCACTTAGGGTCACGGAGTACTTATATAGGACTAGTGTAACTCACTTGTGGTCAGGGAGTACTTCTATAGGAGCTAAAGTAACTCACTAGGGGTCAGGGAGTACTTATATGGGACTAGGGTAACTCATTTAGGGCAGGGAGTACTTATTTGGGACTAGGGTAACTCACTTTGGGTCAGGGAGTACTTATATGGGACTAGGGTAACTCACTTGGTGTCAGGGATTACTTATAAAGGGGCTAGGGTAACTCACTTGGGGTCAGGGAGTACTTATATAGGACTTGGGTAACTCACTTGGGTTCAGGGAGTACTTTTATGGGACTAGGGTAACTCGCTTTAGGTCAGGAAGTACTTATATGGTACTAGGGTAACTCACTTGGTGGTCAGGGAGTACTTATATGGAACCAGGGTAACCCACTTGGGGTCAGGGAGTACTTATAAAAGGGCTAGGGTAACTCACTTGGGGTCAGGGAGTACTTATATGGGACTTGGGTAACACACTTGGGTTCAGGGAGTACTTATATGGGACAAGGGTAACTTGCTTTAGGTCAGTGATTAATTATATAATACTAGGGTAACTCACTGGGTGGTCAGGGAGTACTTATATGGAACCAGGTTAACCCACTTGGGGTCAGGGAGTACTTATAAAGGAGCTACGGTAACTCATTTGGGGTCAGGGAGTACTTATATGGGCCTAGGGTAACTCACTTGGGGTCAGGGTGTACTTCTATAGGTTGTAAAGTAAGTCACTTGGGGTCAGGGAGTACTTATTTGGGACTAGGGTAACTCATTTAGAGCAGGGAGTACTTATTTGGTACTAGGGTAACTCACTTGGGGTCAGGGAGTACTTATATGGGACTAGGGTAACTCACTTGGGGTCAGGGAGTACTTATATAGGGGGTAGGGTAACTCATTTGGGGTCAGGCAGTACTTATATTGGACTAGGGTAACTCACTTGGGGTCAGGGAGTACTTATAAAAGGGCTAAGGTAACTCACTTGGGGTAGGGAGTACTTATATGGGACTAGGGTAACTCACTTGGGTTCAGGGAGTACTTATATGGTACTAGGGTAACTCATTTGGGGTCAGGGATTACTTATATGGGACTAGGGTACATCACTTGGGGTCAGGGAGTACTTATATAGGAGCTAAAGTGATTCACTTGGGGTCAGGGAGTACTTATATGGGACTAGGGTAACTCACTTGGGGTCAGGGAGTACTTATAAAGGGGCTAGGGTAACTCAATTTGGGGTCAGGGAGTACTTATATAGGGGCTAAAGTAACTCACTTGGGGTCAGGGAGTACTTCTATGGGACTAGGGTAACTCATTTGGTGTCAGGGAGTACTTATTTGGGACTAGGGTAACTCACTTGGGGTCAGGGAGTACTTATATAGGGGCTAAAGTAACTCACTTGGGGTCAGGGAGTACTTCTATGGGACTAGGGTAACTCATTTGGTGTTAGGGAGTACTTATTTGGGACTAGGGTAACTCACTTGGGGTCAGGGAGTACTTATATGGGACTAGGGTAACTCACTTGGGGTCATGGAGTACTTATATAGGGGGTAGGGTAACTCATTTGGGGTCAGGGAGTACTTATATGGGACTAGGGTACATCACTTGGGGTCAGGGAGTACTTATATAGGAGCTAAAGTGATTCACTAGGGGTCAGGGAGTACTTATATGGGACTAGGGTAACTCACTTGGGGTCAGGGAGTACTAATAAAGGGGCTAGGGTAAATCACTTGGGGTCAGGGAGTAATTATATGGGACTAGGGTAACTCGCTTTAGGTCAGGAAGTACATATATAATACTAGGGTAACTCAATGGGTGGTCAGGGAGTACTTATATGGAACCAGGGAAACCCACTTGCGGTTAGGGTGTACTTATAAAGGGGCTAGGGTAACTCATTTGGGGTCAGGGAGTACTTATATGGGCCTAGGGTAACTCACTTAGGGTCAGGGAGTACTTATATGGGACTAGGGTAACTCACTTGGGGTCAGGGTGTACTTCTATAGGAGCTAAAGTAACTCACTTGGGGTCAGGGAGTACTTATATAGGAGCTAAAGTGATTCACTTGGGGTCAGGGAGTACTTATATGGGACTAGGGTAACTCACTTGGGGTCAGGGAGTACTTTAATGGGACCAGGGTAACTCACTTGGGGACATGGAGTAGTTATAAATGGGCTAGGGTAACTCACTTGGGGTGAGGGAGTACTTATAAAGGCGCTAGGTAACTCATTTGGGGTCAGGGAGTACTTATATGGGACTAGGGTACATCACTTGGGGTCAGGGAGTACTTATATGATACTAGGGTAACTCACTTGGGGTCAGGGAGTACTTATATGGGACTAGGGTAACTCACTTGGGGTCAGGGAGTACTTATATGCGACTAGGGTAACTCACTTAGGGTCACGGAGTACTTATATAGGACTAGTGTAACTCACTTGTGGTCAGGGAGTACTTCTATAGGAGCTAAAGTAACTCACTAGGGGTCAGGGAGTACTTATATGGGACTAGGGTAACTCATTTAGGGCAGGGAGTACTTATTTGGGACTAGGGTAACTCACTTTGGGTCAGGGAGTACTTATATGGGACTAGGGTAACTCACTTGGGGTCAGGGATTACTTATAAAGGGGCTAGGGTAACTCACTTGGGGTCAGGGAGTACTTATATAAGACTTGGGTAACTCACTTGGGTTCAGGGAGTACTTTTATGGGACTAGGGTAACTCGCTTTAGGTCAGGAAGTACATATATGGTACTAGGGTAACTCACTTGGTGGTCAGGGAGTACTTATATGGAACCAGGGTAACCCACTTGGGGTCAGGGAGTACTTAAAAAAGGGCTAGGGTAACACACTTGGGTTCAGGGAGTACTTATATGGGACAAGGGTAACTTGCTTTAGGTCAGTGATTAATTATATAATACTAGGGTAACTCACTGGGTGGTCAGGGAGTACTTATATGGAACCAGGTTAACCCACTTGGGGTCAGGGAGTACTTATATGGGACTAGGGTAACTCACTTGGGGTCAGGGTGTACTTCTATAGGAGGTAAAGTAACTCACTTGGGGTCAGGGAGTACTTATATTGGACTAGGGTAACTCATTTAGAGCAGGGAGTACTTATTTGGTACTAGGGTAACTCACTTGGGGTCAGGGAGTACTTATATGGGACTAGGGTAACTCACTTGGGGTCAGGGAGTACTTATATAGGGGGTAGGGTAACTCATTTGGGGTCAGGCAGTACTTATATGGGACTAGGGTAACTCACTTGGGGTCAGGGTGTACTTCTATAGGAGGTAAAGTAACTCACTTGGGGTCAGGGAGTACTTATATGGGACTAGGGTAACTCACTTGGGGTCAGGGAGTACTTATATAGGGGGTAGGGTAACTCATTTGGGGTCAGGCAGTACTTATATTGGACTAGGGTAACTCACTTGGGGTCAGGGAGTACTTATATAGGACTAGGGTACCATACTTGGGGTCAGGGAGTACTTATAAAGGGGCTAGGGCAACTCACTAGGGGTCAGGGAGTACTTATATGGGACTAGGGTAACTCACTTGGGGTCATGGAGTACTTATATAGGGGGTAGGGTAACTCATTTGGGGTCAGGGAGTACTTATATGGGACTAGGGTACATCACTTGGGGTCAGGGAGTACTTATATAGGAGCTAAAGTGATTCACTTGGGGTCAGGGAGTACTTATATGGGACTAGGGTAACTCACTTGGGGTCAGGGAGTACTAATAAAGGGGCTAGGGTAACTCACTTGGGGTCAGGGAGTAATTATATGGGACTTGGGTAACTCACTTGGGTTCAGGGAGTACTTATATAGGGGGTAGGGTAACTCGCTTTAGGTCAGGAAGTACATATATAATACTAGGGTAACTCAATGGGTGGTCCGGGAGTACTTATATGGAACCAGGGAAACCCACTTGGGGTTAGGGTGTACTTATAAAGGGGCTAGGGTAACTCATTTGGGGTCAGGGAGTACTTATATGGGCCTAGGGTAACTCACTTAGAGTCAGGGAGTACTTATATGGGACTAGGGTGACTCACTTGGGGTCAGGGTGTACTTCTATAGGAGCTAAAGTAACACACTTGGGGTCAGGGAGTACTTATATAAGAGCTAAAGTGATTCACTTGGGGTCAGGGAGTACTTATATGGGACTAGGGTAACTCACTTGGGGTCAGGGAGTACTTATAAAGGGGCTAGGGTAACTCAATTTGGGGTCAGGGAGTACTTATATAGGACTAGGTTTCCATACTTGGGGTCAGGGAGTACTTTAATGGGACGAGGGTAACTCACTTGGGGACATGGAGTACTTATGAATGGGCTAGGGTAACTCACTTGGGGTGAGGGAGTACTTACAAACGCGCTAGGTAACTCATTTGGGGTCAGGGAGTACTTATATGGGACAAGGGTACATCACTTGGGATCAGGGAGTACTTATATAGGGGCTAAAGTAACTCACTTGGTGTCAGGGAGTACTTCTATGGGACTAGGGTAACTCATTTGGTGTCAGGGAGTACTTATTTGGGACTAGGGTAACTCACTTGGGGTCAGGGATTACTTATATGGGACTAGGGTAACTCACTTGGGGTCATGGAGTACTTATAAAGGGGCTAGGGTAACTCACTTGTGGTCAGGGAGTACTTATATAGGAGCTAAAGTGACTCACTTGGGGTCAAGGAGTACTTATATAGGAGCTAAAGTGATTCACTTGGGGTCAGGGAGTACTTATATGGGACTAGGGTAACTCACTTGGGGTCAGGGAGTACTAATATAGGGGCTAGGGTAACTCACTTGGGGTCAGGGAGTAATTATATGGGACTTGGGTAACTCACTTGGGTTCAGGGAGTACTTATATGGGACTAGGGTAACTCATTTAGGGCAGGGAGTACTTATTTGGGACTAGGGTAACTCACTTGGGGTCAGGGAGTACTAATAAAGGGGCTAGGGTAACTCACTTGGGGTCAGGGAGTAATTATATGGGACTTGGGTAACTCACTTGGGTTCAGGGATTACTTATATTGGACTAGGGTAACTCGCTTTAGGTCAGGGAGTACATATATAATACTAGGGTAACTAAATGGGTGGTCAGGGAGTACTTATATGGAACCAGGGAAACCCACTTGGGGTTAGGGTGTACTTATAAAGGGGCTAGGGTAACTCATTTGGGGTCAGGGAGTACTTATATGGGCCTAGGTTAACTCACTTAGGGTCAGGGAGTACTTATATGGGACTAGGGTAACTCACATGGGGTCAGGGTGTACTTCTATAGGAGCTAAAGTAACTCACTTGGGTTCAGGGAGTACTTATATGGGACTAGGGTAACTCATTTAGGGCAGGGAGTACTTATTTGGGACTAGGGTAACTCACTTGGGTTCAGGGAGTAGTTATATGGGACTAGGGTAACTCATTTAGGGCAGGGAGTACTTATTTGGGACTAGGGTAACTCACTTGGAGTCAGGGAGTACTTATATAGGGGGTAGGGTAACTCATTTGGGGTCAGGCAGTACTTATATTGGACTAGGGTAACTCACTTGGGGTCAGGGAGTACTTATATGCGACTAGGGTAACTCACTTAGGGTCACGGAGTACTTATATAGGACTAGGGTAACTCACTTGGGGTCAGGGAGTACTTCTATAGGAGCAAAAGTAACTCACTTGGGGTCAGGGATTACTTATATGGGACTAGGGTAACTCATTTAGGGCAGGGAGTACTTATATGGGACTAGGGTACCTCACTTGGAGTCAGGGCGTACTTATATAGGGGGTAGGGTAACTCACTTGGGGTCAGGGAGTACTTATATGGGACTAGGTTAACTCATTTAGGGCAGGGAGTACTTATTTGGGACTAGGGTAATTCACTTGGAGTCAGGGAGTACTTTTATGGGACTAGGGTAACTCGCTTTAGGTCAGGAAGTACTTATATAATACTAGGGTAACTCACTTGGGGTCAGGGAGTACTTATATAGGAGCTAAAGTGATTCACAAGGGTCAGGGAGTACTTATATGGGACTAGAGTAACTCACTTGGGGTCAGGGAGTACTTATAAAGGGGCTAGGGTTACTCATTTGGGGTCAGGGAGTACTTATATGGGACTAGGGTAACTCACTTGGGGAAAGGGAGTACTTATAAAGGGGCTAGGGTAACTCACTTGGGGGCAGGGAGTACTTATATAGGATCTAAAGTGACTCACTTGGGGTCAGGGAGTACTTATATGGGACTAGGGTAACTCATTTGGGGTCAGGGAGTACTTAAATGGGACTAGGGTAATTCACTTGGGGTCAGGGATTACTTATAAAGGGGCTAAGGTAACTCACTTGGGGTCAGGGAGTACTTATAAAGGGGCTAGGGTAACTCACTTGTGGTCAGGGTGTACTTATATAGGAGCTAAAGTGACTCACTTGGGGTCAGGGAGTACTTATATAGGAGCTAAAGTGATTCACTTGGGGTCAGGGAGTACTTATATGGGACTAGGGTAACTCACTTGGGGTCAGGGAGTACTAATATAGGGGCTAGGGTAACTCACTTGGGGTCAGGGAGTAATTATATGGGACTTGGGTAACTCACTTGGGTTCAGGGAGTACTTATATGGGACTAGGGTAACTCATTTAGGGCAGGGAGTACTTATTTGGGACTAGGGTAACTCACTTGGGGTCAGGGAGTACTTATATAGGGGGTAGGGTAACTCATTTGGGGTCAGGCAGTACTTATATTGGACTAGGGTAACTCACTTGGGGTCAGGGAGTATTTATAAAAGGGCTAGGGTAACTCACTTGGGGTAGGGAGTACTTATATGGGACTAGGGTAACTCACTTGGGGTCATGGAGTACTTATATAGGGGGTAGGTTAACTCATTTGGGGTCAGGGATTACTTATATGGGACTAGGGTACATCACTTGGGCTCAGGGAGTACTTATATAGGAGCTAAAGTGATTCACTTGGGTTCAGGAACTACTTATATGGGACTAGGGTAACTCACTTGGGGTCAGGGAGTACTAATAAAGGGGCTAGGGTAACTCACTTGGGGTCAGGGAGTAATTATATGGGACTTGGGTAACTCACTTGGGTTCAGGGAGTACTTATATGGGACTAGGGTAACTCGCTTTAGGTCAGGGAGTACATATATAATACTAGGGTAACTCAATGGGTGGTCAGGGAGTACTTATATGGAACCAGGGAAACCCACTTGGGGTTAGGGTGTACTTATAAAGGGGCTAGGGTAACTCATTTGGGGTCAGGGAGTACTTATATGGGCCTAGGTTAACTCACTTAGGGTCAGGGAGTACTTATATGGGACTAGGGTAACTCACTTGGGGTCAGGGTGTACTTCTATAGGAGCTAAAGTAACTCACTTGGGTTCAGGGAGTACTTATATGGGACTAGGGTAACTCATTTAGGGCAGGGAGTACTTATTTGGGACTAGGGTAATTTACTTGGGTTCAGGGAGTACTTATATGGGACTAGGGTAACTCATTTAGGGCAGGGAGTACTTATTTGGGACTAGGGTAACTCACTTGGAGTCAGGGAGTACTTATATAGGGGGTAGGGTAACTCATTTGGGGTCAGGCAGTACTTATATTGGACTAGGGTAACTCACTTGGGGTCAGGGAGTACTTATAAAAGGGCTAGGGTAACTCACTTGGGGTAGGGAGTACTTATATGGGACTAGGGTAACTCACTTGGGTTCAGGGAGTACTTATATGGGACTAGGGTTACTCACATGGGGTCAGGGATTACTTATAAAGGGGCTAAGGTAACTCACTTGGGGTCAGGGAGTACTTATAAAGGGGCTAGGGTAACTCACTTGTGGTCAGGGAGTACTTATATAGGAGCTAAAGTGACTCACTTGGGGTCAGGGAGTACTTATATAGGAGCTAAAGTGATTCACTTGGGGTCAGGGAGTACTTATATGGGACTAGGGTAACTCACTTGGGTTCAGGGAGTACTTATATGGGACTAGGGTTACTCACTTGGGGTCAGGGAGTACTTCTATAGGAGCTAAAGTAACTCACTTGGGGTTAGGGAGTACTTATATGGGACTAGGGTAACTCATTTATGGCCGGGAGTACTTATACAGGGGCTAGGGTAACTCAATTTGGGGTCAGGGAGTACTTATATAGGACTAGGGTACCATACTTGGGGTCAGGGAGTACTTATAAAGGGGCTAGGGCAACTCACTTGGGGTCAGGGAGTACTTATAAAAGGGCTAGGGTAACTCACTTGGGGTAGGGAGTACTTATATGGGACTAGGGTAACTCACTTGGGTTCAGGGAGTACTTATATGGGACTAGAGTAACTCGCTTTAGGTCAGGGAGTACTTATATGGTACTAGGGTAACTCTCTTGGTCGTCAGGGGGTACATATGTGGAACCAGGGTAACCCACTTGGGGTCAGGGAGTACTTATAAAGGGGCTATGGTAACTCAATTTGGGGTCAGGGAGTACTTATATGGGACTAGGGTAACTCTCTTGGGGTCAGGGAGTACTTATATGGGACTAGGGTAACTCTCTTGGGGTCAGGGAGTACTTATATGATACTAGGGTAACTCACTTGGGGTCAGGGAGTACTTATATGGGACTAGGGTAACTCACTTGGGGTCAGGGAGTACTTATATGCGACTAGGGTAACTCACTTAGGGTCACGGAGTACTTATATAGGACTAGGGTAACTCACTTGGGGTCAGGGAGTACTTCTATAGGAGCTAAAGTAACTCACTTGGGGTCAGGGAGTACTTATATGCGACTAGGGTAACTCACTTAGGGTCACGGAGTACTTATATAGGACTAGGGTAACTCACTTGGGGTCAGGGAGTACTTCTATAGGAGCTAAAGTAACCCACTTGGGGTCAGGGAGTACTTATATGGGACTAGGGTAACTCACTTGGGGTCAGGTAGTACTTATATAGGACTTGGGTAACTCACTAGGGTTCAGGGAGTACTTTTATGGGTCTAGGGTAACTCGCTTTAGGTCAGGAAGTACTTATATAATACTACGGTAACTCACTTGGGGTCAGGGAGTACTTATATAGGAGCTAAAGTGATTCACAAGGGTCAGGGAGTACTTATATGGGACTAGAGTAACTCACTTGGGGTCAGGGAGTACTTATAAAGGGGCTAGGGTTACTCATTTGGGGTCAGGGAGTACTTATATGGGACTAGGGTAACTCACTTGGGGAAAGGGAGTACTTATAAAGGGGCTAGGGTAACTCACTTGTGGTCAGGGAGTACTTATATAGGATCTAAAGTGACTCACTTGGGCTCAGGGAGTACTTATATGGGACTAGGGTAACTCATTTGGGGTCAGCGAGTACTTAAATGGGACTAGGGTAACTCACTTGGGGTCAGGGATTACTTATAAAGGGGCTAAGGTAACTCACTTGGGGTCAGGGAGTACTTATAAAGGGGCTAGGGTAACTCACTTGTGGTCAGGGAGTACTTATATAGGAGCTAAAGTGACTCACTTGGGGTCAGGGAGTAATTATATGGGACTAGGGTACATCACTTGGGGTCAGGGAGTACTTATATAGGAGCTAAAGTGATTCACTTGGGGTCAGGGAGTACTTATATGGGACTAGGGTAACTCACTTGGGGTCAGGGAGTACTAATAAAGGGGCTAGGGTAACTCACTTGGGGTCAGGGAGTAATTATATGGGACTTGGGTAACTCACTTGGGTTCAGGGAGTACTTATATGGGACTAGGGTAACTCATTTAGCGCAGGGAGTACTTATTTGGGACTAGGGTAACTCACTTGGGGTCAGGGAGTACTTATATAGGGGGTAGGGTAACTCATTTGGGGTCAGGCAGTACTTATATTGGACTAGGGTAACTCACTTGGGGTCAGGGAGTATTTATAAAAGGGCTAGGGTAACTCACTTGGGGTAGGGAATACTTATATGGGACTAGGGTAACTCACTTGGGGTCAGGGAGTACTTATATGCGACCAGCATAACTCACTTAGGGTCACGGAGTACTTATATAGGACTAGGGTAACTCACTTGGGGTCAGGGAGTACTTCTATAGGAGCTAAAGTAACTCACTTGGGGTCAGGGAATACTTATATGGGACTAGGGTAACTCGCTTTAGGTCAGGGAGTACTTATATGGTACTAGGGTAACTCTCTTGGTCGTCAGGGGGTACATATATGGAACCAGGGTAACCCACTTGGGGTCAGGGAGTACTTATATGGGACTAGGGTAACTCGCTTTAGGTCAGGGAGTACTTATATGGTACTAGGGTAACTCTCTTGGTCGTCAGGGGGTACATATATGGAACCAGGGTAACCCACTTGGGGTCAGGGAGTACTTATAAAGGGGCTAGGGTAACTCAATTTGGGGTCAGGGAGTACTTATATGGGACTAGGGTAACTCTCTTGGGGTCAGGGAGTACTTATATGGGACTAGGGTAACTCTCTTGGGGTCAGGGAGTACTTATATGATACTAGGGTAACTCACTTGGGGTCAGGGAGTACTTATATGGGACTAGGGTAACTCACTTGGGGTCAGGGAGTACTTATATGCGACTAGGGTAACTCACTTAGGGTCACGGAGTACTTATATAGGACTAGGGCAACTCACTTGGGGTCAGGGAGTACTTCTATAGGAGCTAAAGTAACTCACTTGGGGTCAGGGAATGCTTATATGGGACTAGGGTAACTCACGTGGGGTCAGGGAGTACTTATATGGGACTAGGGTAACTCACTTGGGGTCAGGTAGTACTTATATAGGGGGTAGGGTAACTCACTTGGGGTCAGGAAGTACTTATATGGGACTAGGGTAACTCACTTGGGGTCAGGGAGTACTTATATGCGACTAGGGTAACTCACTTAGGGTCACGGAGTACTTATATAGGACTAGGGTAACTCACTTGGGGTCAGGGAGTACTTCTATAGGAGCTAAAGTAACTCACTTGGGGTCAGGGAATACTTATATGGGACTAGGGTAACTCACTTGGGGTCAGGGAGTACTTATATGGGACTAGGGTAACTCGCTTTAGGTCAGGGAGTACTTATATGGTACTAGGGTAACTCTCTTGGTCGTCAGGGGGTACATATATGGAACCAGGGTAACCCACTTGGGGTCAGGGAGTACTTATAAAAGGGCTAGGGTAACTCACTTGGGGTCAGGGAGTACTTATATGGGACTTGGGTAACACACTTGGGTTCAGGGAGTACTTATATGGGACAAGGGTAACTTGCTTTAGGTCAGTGATTAATTATATAATACTAGGGTAACTCACTGGGTGGTCAGGGAGTACTTATATGGAACCAGGTTAACCCACTTGGGGTCAGGGAGTACTTATAAAGGAGCTACGGTAACTCATTTGGGGTCAGGGAGTACTTATATTGGCCTAGGGTAACTCACTTGGGGTCAGGGTGTACTTCTATAGGTTGTAAAGTAAGTCACTTGGGGTCAGGGAGTACTTATATGGGACTAGGGTAACTCATTTAGAGCAGGGAGTACTTATAAAGGGGCTAGGGTAACTCACTTGTGGTCAGGGAGTACTTATATAGGATCTAAAGTGACTCACTTGGGGTCAGGGAGTACTTATATGGGACTAGGGTAACTCATTTGGGGTCAGGGAGTACTTAAATGGGACTAGGGTAACTCACTTGGGGTCAGGGATTACTTATAAAGGGGCTAAGGTAACTCACTTGGGGTCAGGGAGTACTTATAAAGGGGCTAGGGTAACTCACTTGTGGTCAGGGAGTACTTATATAGTAGCTAAAGTGACTCACTTGGGGTCAGGGAGTAATTATATGGGACTAGGGTACATCACTTGGGGTCAGGGAGTACTTATATAGGAGCTAAAGTGATTCACTTGGGGTCAGGGAGTACTTATATGGGACTAGGGTAACTCACTTGGGGTCAGGGAGTACTAATAAAGGGGCTAGGGTAACTCACTTGGGGTCAGGGAGTAATTATATGGGACTTGGGTAACTCACTTGGGTTCAGGGAGTACTTATATGGGACTAGGGTAACTCATTTAGGGCAGGGAGTTCTTATTTGGGACTAGGGTAACTCACTTGGGGTCAGGGAGTACTTATATAGGGGGTAGGGTAACTCATTTGGGGTCAGGCAGTACTTATATTGGACTAGGGTAACTCACTTGGGGTCAGGGAGTATTTATAAAAGGGCTAGGTTAACTCACTTGGGGTAGGGAGTACTTATATGGGACTAGGGTAACTCACTTGGGGTCAGGGAGTACTTATATGCGACCAGCATAACTCACTTAGGGTCACGGAGTACTTATATAGGACTAGGGTAACTCACTTGGGGTCAGGGAGTACTTCTATAGGAGCTAAAGTAACTCACTTGGGGTCAGGGAATACTTATATGGGACTAGGGTAACTCACTTGGGGTCAGGGAGTACTTATATGGGACTAGGGTAACTCGCTTTAGGTCAGGGAGTACTTATATGGTACTAGAGTAACTCTCTTGGTCGTCAGGGGGTACATATATGGAACCAGGGTAACCCACTTGGGGTCAGGGAGTACTTATAAAGGGGCTAGGGTAACTCAATTTGGGGTCAGGGAGTACTTATATGGGACTAGGGTAACTCTCTTGGGGTCAGGGAGTACTTATATGGGACTAGGGTAACTCTCTTGGGGTCAGGGAGTACTTATATGATACTAGGGTAACTCACTTGGGGTGAGGGAGTACTTATATGGGACTAGGGTAACTCACTTGGGGTCAGGGAGTACTTATATGCGACTAGGGTAACTCACTTAGGGTCACGGAGTACTTATATAGGACTAGGGCAACTCACTTGGGGTCAGGGAGTACTTCTATAGGAGCTAAAGTAACTCACTTGGGGTCAGGGAATACTTATATGGGACTAGGGTAACTCACGTGGGGTCAGGGAGTACTTATATGGGACTAGGGTAACTCACTTGGGGTCAGGTAGTACTTATATAGGGGGTAGGGTAACTCACTTGGGGTCAGGAAGTACTTATATGGGACTAGGGTAACTCACTTGGGGTCAGGGAGTACTTATATGCGACTAGGGTAACTCACTTAGGGTCACGGAGTACTTATATAGGACTAGGGTAACTCACTTGGGGTCAGGGAGTACTTCTATAGGAGCTAAAGTAACTCACTTGGGGTCAGGGAATACTTATATGGGACTAGGGTAACTCACTTGGGGTCAGGGAGTACTTATATGGGACTAGGGTAACTCGCTTTAGGTCAGGGAGTACTTATATGGTACTAGGGTAACTCTCTTGGTCGTCAGGGGGTACATATATGGAACCAGGGTAACCCACTTGGGGTCAGGGAGTACTTATAAAAGGGCTAGGGTAACTCACTTGAGGTCAGGGAGTACTTATATGGGACTTGGGTAACACACTTGGGTTCAGGGAGTACTTATATGGGACAAGGGTAACTCACTTGGGGTCAGGGATTACTTATAAAGGGGCTAGGGTAACTCACTTGGGGTCAGGGAGTACTTATATAGGACTTGGGTAACTCACTTGGGTTCAGGGAGTACTTTTATGGGACTAGGGTAACTCGCTTTAGGTCAGGAAGTACTTATATGGTACTAGGGTAACTCACTTGGTGGTCAGGGAGTACTTATATGGAACCAGGGTAACCCACTTGGGGTCAGGGAGTACTTATAAAAGGGCTAGGGTAACACACTTGAGTTCAGGGAGTACTTATATGGGACAAGGGTAACTTGCTTTAGGTCAGTGATTAATTATATAATACTAGGGTAACTCACTGGGTGGTCAGGGAGTACTTATATGGAACCAGGTTAACCCACTTGGGGTCAGGGAGTACTTATAAAGGGGCTACGGTAACTCATTTGGGGTCAGGTAGTACTTATATGGGCCTAGGGTAACTCACTTAGGGTCAGGGAGTACTTATATGGGACTAGGGTAACTCACTTGGGGTCAGGGAGTACTTATATGGGACTAGGGTAACTCACTTGGAGACAGGGAGTACTTATAAAAGGGCTAGGGTAACTCACTTGGGGTAGGGAGTACTTATATGGGACTAGGGTAACTCGATTTAGGTCAGGGAGTACTTATATGGTACTAGGGTAACTCACTTGGTGGTCAGGGGGTACATATATGGAACCAGGGTATCCCACTTGGGGTCAGGGAGTACTTATAGAGGGGCTAGGGTAACTCAATTTGGGGTCTGGGAGTACTTTTATAGGACTAGGGTACCATACTTGGGGTCAGGGAGTACTTATAAAGGGGCTAGGGCAACTCACTAGGGGTCAGGGAGTACTTATATTGGACTAGGATAACTCACTTGGGGTCAGGGAGTACTTATATAGGGGCTAAAGTAACCCACTTGGGGTCAGGAAGTACTTCTATGGGACTAGGGTAACTCATTTGCTGTCAGGGAGTACTTATTTGGGACTAGGGTAACTCACTTGGGGTCATGGAGTACTTATATAGGGGGTAGGTTAACTCATTTGGGGTCAGGGAGTACTTATATGGGACTAGGGTACATCACTTGGGCTCAGGGAGTACTTATATAGGAGCTAAAGTGATTCACTTGGGTTCAGGGAGTACTTATATGGGACTAGGGTAACTCACTTGGGGTCAGGGAGTACTAATAAAGGGGCTAGGGTAACTCACTTGGGGTCAGGGAGTAATTATATGGGACTTGGGTAACTCACTTGGGTTCAGGGAGTACTTATATGGGACTAGGGTAACTCGCTTTAGGTCAGGGAGTACATATATAATACTAGGGTAACTCAATGGGTGGTCAGGGAGTACTTATATGGAACCAGGGAAACCCACTTGGGGTTAGGGTGTACTTATAAAGGGGCTAGGGTAACTCATTTGGGGTCAGGGAGTACTTATATGGGCCTAGGGTAACTCACTTACGGTCAGGGAGTACTTATATGGGACTAGGGTGACTCACTTGGGGTCAGGATGTACTTCTATAGGAGCTAAAGTAACACACTTGGGGTCAGGGAGTACTTATATAGGAGCTAAAGTGATTCACTTGGGGTCAGGGAGTACTTATATGGGACTAGGGTAACTCACTTGGGGTCAGGGAGTACTTATAAAGGGGCTAGGGTAACTCAATTTGGGGTCAGGGAGTACTTATATAGGACTAGGTTTCCATACTTGGGGTCAGGGAGTACTTTAATGGGACCAGGGTAACTCACTTGGGGACATGGAGTACTTATAAATGGGCTAGGGTAACTCACTTGGGGTGAGGGAGTACTTATAAAGGCGCTAGGTAACTCATTTGGGGTCAGGGAGTACTTATATGGGACTAGGGTACATCACTTGGGATCAGGGAGTACTTATATAGGGGCTAAAGTAACTCACTTTGGGTCAGGGAGTACTTCTATGGGACTGGGGTAACGCATTAGGTGTCAGGGAGTACTTCTATAGGAGCTAAAGTAACTCACTTGGGGTCAGGGAGTATTTATATGGGACTAGGGTAACTCATTTAGGGCAGGGAGTACTTATATGGGACTAGGGTAACTCACGTGGGGTCAGGGAGTACTTATATGGGACTAGGGTAACTCACTTGGGGTCAGGTAGTACTTATATAGGGGGTAGGGTAACTCATTTGGGGTTAGGGAGTACTTATATGGGACTAGGGTAACTCACTTGGGGTCAGGGAGTACTTATTAAAGGGATAGGGTAACTCACTTGGGGTAGGGAGTACTTATATGGGACTAGGGTAACTCGATTTAGGTCAGGGAGTACTTATATGGTACTAGGGTAACTCACTTGGTGGTCAGGGGGTACATATATGGAACCAGGGTATCCCACTTGGGGTCAGGGAGTACTTATAGAGGGGCTAGGGTAACTCAATTTGGGGTCAGGGAGTACTTATATAGGACTAGGGTACCATACTTGGGGTCAGGGAGTACTTATAAAGGGGCTAGGGCAACTCACTAGGGGTCAGGGAGTACTTATATGGGACTAGGGTAACTCACTTGGGGTCAGGGAGTACTTATATAGGGGCTAAAGTAACTCACTTGGGGTCAGGGAGTACTTCTATGGGACTAGGGTAACTCATTTGGTGTCAGGGAGTACTTATTTGGGACTAGGGTAACTCACTTGGGGTCAGGGAGTACTTATATGGGACTAGGGTAACTCACTTGGGGTCATGGAGTACTTATATAGGGGGTAGGGTAACTCATTTGGGGTCAGGGAGTACTTATATGGGACTAGGGTACATCACTTGGGGTCAGGGAGTACTTATATATTAGATAAAGTGATTCACTAGGGGTCAGGGAGTACTTATATGGGACTAGGGTAACTCACTTGGGGTCAGGGAGTACTAATAAAGGGGCTAGGGTAAATCACTTGGGGTCAGGGAGTAATTATATGGGACTTGGGTAACTCACTTGGGTTCAGGGAGTACTTATATGGGACTAGGGTAACTCGCTTTAGGTCAGGAAGTACATATATAATACTAGGGTAACTCAATGGGTGGTCAGGGAGTACTTATATGGAACCAGGGAAACCTACTTGGGGTTAGGGTGTACTTATAAAGGGGCTAGGGTAACTCATTTGGGGTCAGGGAGTACTTATATGGGCCTAGGGTAACTCACTTAGGGTCAGGGAGTACTTATATAGGAGCTAAAGTGATTCACTTGGGGTCAGGGAGTACTTATATGGGACTAGGGTAACTCACTTGGGGTCAGGGAGTACTTTAATGGGACCAGGGTAACTCACTTGGGGACATGGAGTAGTTATAAATGGGCTAGGGTAACTCACTTGGGGTGAGGGAGTACTTATAAAGGCGCTAGGTAACTCATTTGGGGTCAGGGAGTACTTATATGGGACTAGGGTACATCACTTGGGGTCAGGGAGTACTTATATGATACTAGGGTAACTCACTTGGGGTCAGGGAGTACTTATATGGGACTAGGGTAACTCACTTGGGGTCAGGGAGTACTTATATGCGACTAGGGTAACTCACTTAGGGTCACGGAGTACTTATATAGGACTAGTGTAACTCACTTGTGGTCAGGGAGTACTTCTATAGGAGCTAAAGTAACTCACTAGGGGTCAGGGAGTACTTATATGGGACTAGGGTAACTCATTTAGGGCAGGGAGTACTTATTTGGGACTAGGGTAACTCACTTTGGGTCAGGGAGTACTTATATGGGACTAGGGTATCTCACTTGGGGTCAGGGATTACTTATAAAGGGGCTAGGGTAACTCACTTGGGGTCAGGGAGTACTTATATAGGACTTGGGTAACTCACTTGGGTTCAGGGAGTACTTTTATGGGACTAGGGTAACTCGCTTTAGGTCAGGAAGTACTTATATGGTACTAGGGTAACTCACTTGGTGGTCAGGGAGTACTTATATGGAACCAGGGTAACCCACTTGGGGTCAGGGAGTACTTATAAAAGGGCTAGGGTAACTCACTTGGGGTCAGGGAGTACTTATATGGGACTTGGGTAACACACTTGGGTTCAGGGAGTACTTATATGGGACAAGGGTAACTTGCTTTAGGTCAGTGATTAATTATATAATACTAGGGTAACTCACTGGGTGGTCAGGGAGTACTTATATGGAACCAGGTTAACCCACTTGGGGTCAGGGAGTACTTATAAAAGGGCTAGGGTAACTCACTTGGGGTCAGGGAGTACTTATTTGGTACTAGGGTAACTCACTTGGGGTCAGGGAGTACTTATATGGGACTAGGGTAACTCACTTGGGGTCAGGGAGTACTTATATAGGGGGTAGGGTAACTCATTTGGGGTCAGGCAGTACTTATATTGGACTAGGGTAACTCACTTGGGGTCAGGGAGTACTTATAAAAGGGCTAAGGTAACTCACTTGGGGTAGGGAGTACTTATATGCGACTAGGGTAACTCACTTAGGGTCACGGAGTACTTATATAGGACTAGTGTAACTCACTTGTGGTCAGGGAGTACTTCTATAGGAGCTAAAGTAACTCACTAGGGGTCAGGGAGTACTTATATGGGACTAGGGTAACTCATTTAGGGCAGGGAGTACTTATTTGGGACTAGGGTAACTCACTTTGGGTCAGGGAGTACTTATATGGGACTAGGGTAACTCACTTGGGGTCAGGGATTACTTATAAAGGGGCTAGGGTTACTCACTTGGGGTCAGGGAGTACTTATATGGGACTAGGGTAACTCGATTTAGGTCAGGGAGTACTTATATTGTACTAGGGTAACTCACTTGGTGGTCAGGGGGTACTTATATGGAACCAGGGTATCCCACTGGGGGTCAGGGAGTACTTATAGAGGGGCTAGGGTAACTCAATTTGGGGTCTGGGAGTACTTATATAGGACTAGGGTACCATACTTGGGGTCAGGGAGTACTTATAAAGGGGCTAGGGCAACTCACTAGTGGTCAGGGAGTACTTATATGGGACTAGGGTAACTCACTTGGGGTCAGGGAGTACTTATATAGGGGCTAAAGTAACTCACTTGGGGTCAGGAAGTACTTCTATGGGACTAGGGTAACTCATTTGGTGTCAGGGAGTACTTATTTGGGACTAGGGTAACTCACTTGGGGTCAGGGAGTACTTATATGGGACTAGGGTAACTCACTTGGGGTCATGGAGTACTTATATAGGGGGTAGGGTAACTTATTTGGGGTCTGGGAGTACTTATATAGGACTAGGGTACCATACTTGGGGTCAGGGAGTACTTATAAAGGGGCTAGGGCAACTCACTAGGGGTCAGGGAGTACTTATATGGGACTAGGGTAACTCACTTGGGGTCAGGGAGTACTTATATAGGGGCTAAAGTAACTCACTTGGGGTAAGGAAGTACTTCTATGGGACTAGGGTAACTCATTTGGTGTCAGGGAGTACTTATTTGGGACTAGGGTAACTCACTTGGGGTCAGGGAGTACTTATATGGGACTAGGGTAACTCACTTGGGGTCATGGAGTACTTATATAGGGGGTAGGGTAACTCATTTGGGGTCAGGGAGTACTTATATGGGACTAGGGTACATCACTTGGGGTCAGGGAGTACTTATATAGGAGCTAAAGTGATTCACTTGGGGTCAGGGAGTACTTATATGGGACTAGGGTAACTCACTTGGGGTCAGGGAGTACTAATAAAGGGGCTAGGGTAACTCACTTGGGGTCAGGGAGTAATTATATGGGACTTGGGTAACTCACTTGGGTTCAGGGAGTACTTATATGGGACTAGGGTAACTCGCTTTAGGTCAGGAAGTACATATATAATACTAGGGTAACTCAATGGGTGGTCCGGGAGTACTTATATGGAACCAGGGAAACCCACTTGGGGTTAGGGTGTACTTATAAAGGGGCTAGGGTAACTCATTTGGGGTCAGGGAGTACTTATATGGGCCTAGGGTAACTCACTTAGAGTCAGGGAGTACTTATATGGGACTAGGGTGACTCACTTGGGGTCAGGGTGTACTTCTATAGGAGCTAAAGTGATTCACTTGGGGTCAGGGAGTACTTATATGGGACTAGGGTACCTCACTTGGGGTCAGGGCGTACTTATATAGGGGGTAGGGTAACTCACTTGGGGTCAGGGAGTACTTATATAGGACTAGGTTTCCATACTTGGGGTCAGGGAGTACTTATATGCGACTAGGGTAACTCACTTAGGGTCACGGAGTACTTATTTAGGACTAGGGTAACTCACTTGGGGTCAGGGAGTACTTCTATAGGAGCTAAAGTAACTCACTTGGGGTCAGGGAGTACTTATATGGGACTAGGGTAACTCACTTGGGGTCAGGTAGTACTTATATAGGGGGTAGGGTAACTCACTTGGGGTCAGGGAGTACTTATAAGGGACTAGGGTAACTCACTTGGGGTCAGGGAGTACTTATATGGGACTAGGGTAACTCATTTAGGGCAGGGAGTACTTATTTGGGACTAGGGTAATTCACTTGGAGTCAGGGAGTACTTATATGGGACTAGGGTAACTCACTTGGGGTCAGGGATTACTTATAAAGGGGCTAGGGTAACTCACTTGGGGTCAGGGAGTACTTATATAGGACTTGGGTAACTCACTAGGGTTCAGGGAGTACTTTTATGGGTCTAGGGTAACTCGCTTTAGGTCAGGAAGTACTTATATAATACTAGGGTAACTCACTTGGGGTCAGGGAGTACTTATATAGGAGCTAAAGTGATTCACAAGGGTCAGGGAGTACTTATATGGGACTAGAGTAACTCACTTGTGGTCAGGGAGTACTTATATAGGAGCTAAAGTGACTCACTTGGGGTCAAGGAGTACTTATATAGAAGCTAAAGTGATTCACTTGGGGTCAGGGAGTACTTATATGGGACTAGGGTAACTCATTTAGGGCAGGGAGTACTTATTTGGGACTAGGGTAACTCACTTGGGGTCAGGGAGTACTTATATGGGACTAGGGTAACTCATTTAGGGCAGGGAGTACTTATTTGGGACTAGGGTAACTCACTTGGGGTCAGGGAGTACTAATAAAGGGGCTAGGGTAACTCACTTGGGGTCAGGGAGTAATTATATGGGACTTGGGTAACTCACTTGGGTTCAGGGAGTACTTATATGGGACTAGGGTAACTCGCTTTAGGTCAGGGAGTACATATATAATACTAGGGTAACTAAATGGGTGGTCAGGGAGTACTTATATGGAACCAGGGAAACCCACTTGGGGTTAGGGTGTACTTCTATAGGAGCTAAAGTAACTCACTTGGGTTCAGGGAGTACTTATATGGGACTAGGGTAACTCATTTAGGGCAGGGAGTACTTATTTGGGACTAGGGTAACTCACTTGGGTTCAGGGAGTACTTATATGGGCCTAGGTTAACTCACTTAGGGTCAGGGAGTACTTATATGGGACTAGGGTAACTCACATGGGGTCAGGGTGTACTTCTATAGGAGCTAAAGTAACTCACTTGGGTTCAGGGAGTACTTATATGGGACTAGGGTAACTCATTTAGGGCAGGGAGTACTTATTTGGGACTAGGGTAACTCACTTGGGTTCAGGGAGTACTTATATGGGACTAGGGTAACTCATTTAGGGCAGGGAGTACTTATTAGGGACTAGGATAACTCACTTGGAGTCAGGGAGTACTTATATAGGGGGTAGGGTAACTCATTTGGGGTCAGGCAGTACTTATATTGGACTAGGGTAACTCACTTGGGGTCAGGGAGTACTTATATGCGACTAGGGTAACTCACTTAGGGTCACGGAGTACTTATATAGGACTAGGGTAACTCACTTGGGGTCAGGGAGTACTTCTATAGGAGCAAAAGTAACTCACTTGGGGTCAGGGAGTACTTATATGGGACTAGGGTAATTCATTTAGGGCAGGGAGTACTTATATGGGACTAGGGTACCTCACTTGGGGTCAGGGCGTACTTATATAGGGGGTAGGGTAACTCACTTGGGGTCAGGGAGTACTTATATGGGACTAGGTTAACTCATTTAGGGCAGGGAGTACTTATTTGGGACTAGGGTAATTCACTTGGAGTCAGGGAGTACTTTTATGGGACTAGGGTAACTCGCTTTAGGTCAGGAAGTACTTATATAATACTAGGGTAACTCACTTGGGGTCAGGGAGTACTTATATAGGAGCTAAAGTGATTCACAAGGGTCAGGGAGTACTTATATGGGACTAGAGTAACTCACTTGGGGTCAGGGAGTACTTATAAAGGGGCTAGGGTAACTCACTTGGGGGCAGGGAGTACTTATATAGGATCTAAAGTGACTCACTTGGGGTCAGGGAGTACTTATATGGGACTAGGGTAACTCATTTGGGGTCAGGGAGTACTTAAATGGGACTAGGGTAATTCACTTGGGGTCAGGGATTACTTATAAAGGGGCTAAGGTAACTCACTTGGGGTCAGGGAGTACTTATAAAGGGGCTAGGGTAACTCACTTGTGGTCAGGGAGTACTTATATAGGAGCTAAAGTGACTCACTTGGGGTCAGGGAGTACTTATATAGGAGCTAAAGTGATTCACTTGGGGTCAGGGAGTACTTATATGGGACTAGGGTAACTCACTTGGGGTCAGGGAGTACTAATATAGGGGCTAGGGTAACTCACTTGGGGTCAGGGAGTAATTATATGGGACTTGGGTAACTCACTTGGGTTCAGGGAGTACTTATATGGGACTAGTTTAACTCATTTAGGGCAGGGAGTACTTATTTGGGACTAGGGTAATTCACTTGGAGTCAGGGAGTACTTTTATGGGACTAGGGTAACTCGCTTTAGGTCAGGAAGTACTTATATAATACTAGGGTAACTCACTTGGGGTCAGGGAGTACTTATATAGGAGCTAAAGTGATTCACAAGGGTCAGGGAGTACTTATATGGGACTAGAGTAACTCACTTGGGGTCAGGGAGTACTTATAAAGGGGCTAGGGTTACTCATTTGGGGTCAAGGAGTACTTATATGGGACTAGGGTAACTCACTTGGGGAAAGGGAGTACTTATAAAGGGGCTAGGGTAACTCACTTGGGGGCAGGGAGTACTTATATAGGATCTAAAGTGACTCACTTGGGGTCAGGGAGTACTTATATGGGACTAGGGTAACTCATTTGGGGTCAGGGAGTACTTAAATGGGACTAGGGTAATTCACTTGGAGTCAGGGAGTACTTTTATGGGACTAGGGTAACTCGCTTTAGGTCAGGAAGTACTTATATAATACTAGGGTAACTCACTTGGGGTCAGGGAGTACTTATATAGGAGCTAAAGTGATTCACAAGGGTCAGGGAGTACTTATATGGGACTAGAGTAACTCACTTGGGGTCAGGGAGTACTTATAAAGGGGCTAGGGTTACTCATTTGGGGTCAAGGAGTACTTATATGGGACTAGGGTAACTCACTTGGGGAAAGGGAGTACTTATAAAGGGGCTAGGGTAACTCACTTGGGGGCAGGGAGTACTTATATAGGATCTAAAGTGACTCACTTGGGGTCAGGGAGTACTTATATGGGACTAGGGTAACTCATTTGGGGTCAGGGAGTACTTAAATGGGACTAGGGTAATTCACTTGGGGTCAGGGATTACTTATAAATGGGCTAAGGTAACTCACTTGGGGTCAGGGAGTACTTATAAAGGGGCTAGGGTAACTCACTTGTGGTCAGGGAGTACTTATATAGGAGCTAAAGTGACTCACTTGGGGTCAGGGAGTACTTATATAGGAGCTAAAGTGATTCACTTGGGGTCAGGGAGTACTTATATGGGACTAGGGTAACTCACTTGGGGTCAGGGAGTACTAATATAGGGGCTAGGGTAACTCACTTGGGGTCAGGGAGTAATTATATGGGACTTGGGTAACTCACTTGGGTTCAGGGAGTACTTATATGGGACTAGGTTAACTCATTTAGGGCAGGGAGTACTTATTTGGGACTAGGGTAATTCACTTGGAGTCAGGGAGTACTTTTATGGGACTAGGGTAACTCGCTTTAGGTCAGGAAGTACTTATATAATACTAGGGTAACTCACTTGGGGTCAGGGAGTACTTATATAGGAGCTAAAGTGATTCACAAGGGTCAGGGAGTACTTATATGGGACTAGAGTAACTCACTTGGGGTCAGGGAGTACTTATAAAGGGGCTAGGGTTACTCATTTGGGGTCAAGGAGTACTTATATGGGACTAGGGTAACTCACTTGGGGAAAGGGAGTACTTATAAAGGGGCTAGGGTAACTCACTTGGGGGCAGGGAGTACTTATATAGGATCTAAAGTGACTCACTTGGGGTCAGGGAGTACTTATATGGGACTAGGGTAACTCATTTGGGGTCAGGGAGTACTTAAATGGGACTAGGGTAATTCACTTGGGGTCAGGGATTACTTATAAAGGGGCTAAGGTAACTCACTTGGGGTCAGGGAGTACTTATAAAGGGGCTAGGGTAACTCACTTGTGGTCAGGGAGTACTTATATAGGAGCTAAAGTGACTCACTTGGGGTCATGGAGTACTTATATAGGAGCTAAAGTGATTCACTTGGGGTCAGGGAGTACTTATATGGGACTAGGGTAACTCACTTGGGGTCAGGGAGTACTAATATAGGGGCTAGGGTAACTCACTTGGGGTCAGGGAGTAATTATATGGGACTTGGGTAACTCACTTGGGTTCAGGGAGTACTTATATGGGACTAGGGTAACTCATTTAGGGCAGGGAGTACTTATTTGGGACTAGGGTAACTCACTTGGGGTCAGGGAGTACTTATATAGGGGGTAGGGTAACTCATTTGGGGTCAGGCAGTACTTATATTGGACTAGGGTAACTCACTTGGGGTCAGGGAGTATTTATAAAAGGGCTAGGGTAACTCACTTGGGGTAGGGAGTACTTATATGGGACTAGGGTAACTCACTTGGGGTCATGGAGTACTTATATAGGGGGTAGGTTAACTCATTTGGGGTCAGGGAGTACTTATATGGGACTAGGGTACATCACTTGGGCTCAGGGAGTACTTATATAGGAGCTAAAGTGATTCACTTGGGTTTAGGGACTACTTATATGGGACTAGGGTAACTCACTTGGGGTCAGGGAGTACTAATAAAGGGGCTAGGGTAACTCACTTGGGGTCAGGGAGTAATTATATGGGACTTGGGTAACTCACTTGGGTTCAGGGAGTACTTATATGGGACTAGGGTAACTCGCTTTAGGTCAGGGAGTACATATATAATACTAGGGTAACTCAATGGGTGGTCAGGGAGTACTTATATGGAACCAGGGAAACCCACTTGGGGTTAGGGTGTACTTATAAAGGGGCTAGGGTAACTCATTTGGGGTCAGGGAGTACTTATATGGGCCTAGGTTAACTCACTTAGGGTCAGGGAGTACTTATATGGGACTAGGGTAACTCACTTGGGGTCAGGGTGTACTTCTATAGGAGCTAAAGTAACTCACTTGGGTTCAGGGAGTACTTATATGGGACTAGGGTAACTCATTTAGGGCAGGGAGTACTTATTTGGGACTAGGGTAATTTACTTGGGTTCAGGGAGTACTTATATGGGACTAGGGTAACTCATTTAGGGAAGGGAGTACTTATTTGGGACTAGGGTAACTCACTTGGAGTCAGGGAGTACTTATATAGGGGGTAGGGTAACTCATTTGGGGTCAGGCAGTACTTATATTGGACTAGGGTAACACACTTGGGGTCAGGGAGTACTTATAAAAGGGCTAGGGTAACTCACTTGGGGTAGGGAGTACTTATATGGGACTAGGGTAACTCACTTGGGTTCAGGGAGTACTTATATGGGACTAGGGTTACTCACTTGGGGTCAGGGAGTACTTCTATAGGAGCTAAAGTAACTCACTTGGGGTTAGGGAGTACTTATATGGGACTAGGGTAACTCATTTATGGCCGGGAGTACTTATACAGGGGCTAGGGTAACTCAATTTGGGGTCAGGGAGTACTTATATAGGACTAGGGTACCATACTTGGGGTCAGGGAGTACTTATAAAGGGGCTAGGGCAACTCACTTGGGGTCCGGGAGTACTTATAAAAGGGCTAGGGTAACTCACTTGGGGTAGGGAGTACTTATATGGGACTAGGGTAACTCACTTGGGTTCAGGGAGTACTTATATGGGACTAGGGTAACTCGCTTTAGGTCAGGGAGTACTTATATGGTACTAGGGTAACTCTCTTGGTCGTCAGGGGGTACATATATGGAACCAGGGTAACCCACTTGGGGTCAGGGAGTACTTATAAAGGGGCTATGGTAACTCAATTTGGGGTCAGGGAGTACTTATATGGGACTAGGGTAACTCTCTTGGGGTCAGGGAGTACTTATATGGGACTAGGGTAACTCTCTTGGGGTCAGGGAGTACTTATATGATACTAGGGTAACTCACTTGGGGTCAGGGAGTACTTATATGGGACTAGGGTAACTCACTTGGGGTCAGGGAGTACTTATATGCGACTAGGGTAACTCACTTAGGGTCACGGAGTACTTATATAGGACTAGGGTAACTCACTTGGGGTCAGGGAGTACTTCTATAGGAGCTAAAGTAACTCACTTGGGGTCAGGGAGTACTTATATGCGACTAGGGTAACTCACTTAGAGTCACGGAGTACTTATATAGGACTAGGGTAACTCACTTGGGGTCAGGGAGTACTTCTATAGGAGCTAAAGTAACTCACTTGGGGTCAGGGAGTACTTATATGGGACTAGGGTAACTCACTTGGGGTCAGGTAGTACTTATATAGGGGGTAGGGTAACTCACTTGGGGTCAGGGAGTACTTATAAGGGACTAGGGTAACTCACTTGGGGTCAGGGAGTACTTATATGGGACTAGGGTAACTCATTTAGGGCAGGGAGTACTTATTTGGGACTAGGGTAATTCACTTGGAGTCAGGGAGTACTTATATGGGACTAGGGTAACTCACTTGGGGTCAGGGATTACTTATAAAGGGGCTAGGGTAACTCACTTGGGGTCAGCGAGTACTTATATAGGACTTGGGTAACTCACTAGGGTTCAGGGAGTACTTTTATGGGTCTAGGGTAACTCGCTTTAGGTCAGGAAGTACTTATATAATACTAGGGTAACTCACTTGGGGTAAGGGAGTACTTATATAGGAGCTAAAGTGATTCACAAGGGTCAGGGAGTACTTATATGGGACTAGAGTAACTCACTTGGGGTCAGGGAGTACTTATAAAGGGGCTAGGGTTACTCATTTGGGGTCAGGGAGTACTTATATGGGACTAGGGTAACTCACTTGGGGAAAGGGAGTACTTATAAAGGGGCTAGGGTAACTCACTTGTGGTCAGGGAGTACTTATATAGGATCTAAAGTGACTCACTTGGGGTCAGGGAGTACTTATATGGGACTAGGGTAACTCATTTGGGGTCAGGGAGTACTTAAATGGGACTAGGGTAACTCACTTGGGGTCAGGGATTACTTATAAAGGGGCTAAGGTAACTCACTTGGGGTCAGGGAGTACTTATAAAGGGGCTAGGGTAACTCACTTGTGGTCAGGGAGTACTTATATAGGAGCTAAAGTGACTCACTTGGGGTCAGGGAGTAATTATATGGGACTAGGGTACATCACTTGGGGTCAGGGAGTACTTATATAGGAGCTAAAGTGATTCACTTGGGGTCAGGGAGTACTTATATGGGACTAGGGTAACTCACTTGGGGTCAGGGAGTACTAATAAAGGGGCTAGGGTAACTCACTTGGGGTCAGGGAGTAATTATATGGGACTTGGGTAACTCACTTGGGTTCAGGGAGTACTTATATGGGACTAGGGTAACTCATTTAGCGCAGGGAGTACTTATTTGGGACTAGGGTAACTCACTTGGGGTCAGGGAGTACTTATATAGGGGGTAGGGTAACTCATTTGGGGTCAGGCAGTACTTATATTGGACTAGGGTAACTCACTTGGGGTCAGGGAGTATTTATAAAAGGGCTAGGGTAACTCACTTGGGGTAGGGAATACTTATATGGGACTAGGGTAACTCACTTGGGGTCAGGGAGTACTTATATGCGACCAGCATAACTCACTTAGGGTCACGGAGTACTTATATAGGACTAGGGTAACTCACTTGGGGTCAGGGAGTACTTCTATAGGAGCTAAAGTAACTCACTTGGGGTCAGGGAATACTTATATGGGACTAGGGTAACTCACTTGGGGTCAGGGAGTACTTATATGGGACTAGGGTAACTCGCTTTATGTCAGGGAGTACTTATATGGTACTAGGGTAACTCTCTTGGTCGTCAGGGGGTACATATATGGAACCAGGGTAACCCACTTGGGGTCAGGGAGTACTTATAAAGGGGCTAGGGTAACTCAATTTGGGGTCAGGGAGTACTTATATGGGACTAGGGTAACTCTCTTGGGGTCAGGGAGTACTTATATGGGACTAGGGTAACTCTCTTGGGGTCAGGGAGTACTTATATGATACTAGGGTAACTCACTTGGGGTCAGGGAGTACTTATATGGGACTAGGGTAACTCACTTGGGGTCAGGGAGTACTTATATGCGACTAGGGTAACTCACTTAGGGTCACGGAGTACTTATATAGGACTAGGGCAACTCACTTGGGGTCAGGGAGTACTTCTATAGGAGCTAAAGTAACTCACTTGGGGTCAGGGAATACTTATATGGGACTAGGGTAACTCACGTGGGGTCAGGGAGTACTTATATGGGACTAGGGTAACTCACTTGGGGTCAGGTAGTACTTATATAGGGGGTAGGGTAACTCACTTGGGGTCAGGAAGTACTTATATGGGACTAGGGTAACTCACTTGGGGTCAGGGAGTACTTATATGCGACTAGGGTAACTCACTTAGGGTCACGGAGTACTTATATAGGACTAGGGTAACTCACTTGGGGTCAGGGAGTACTTCTATAGGAGCTAAAGTAACTCACTTGGGGTCAGGGAATGCTTATATGGGACTAGGGTAACTCACGTGGGGTCAGGGAGTACTTATATGGGACTAGGGTAACTCACTTGGGGTCAGGTAGTACTTATATAGGGGGTAGGGTAACTCACTTGGGGTCAGGAAGTACTTATATGGGACTAGGGTAACTCACTTGGGGTCAGGGAGTACTTATATGCGACTAGGGTAACTCACTTAGGGTCACGGAGTACTTATATAGGACTAGGGTAACTCACTTGGGGTCAGGGAGTACTTCTATAGGAGCTAAAGTAACTCACTTGGGGTCAGGGAATACTTATATGGGACTAGGGTAACTCACTTGGGGTCAGGGAGTACTTATATGGGACTAGGGTAACTCGCTTTAGGTCAGGGAGTACTTATATGGTACTAGGGTAACTCTCTTGGTCGTCAGGGGGTACATATATGGAACCAGGGTAACCCACTTGGGGTCAGGGAGTACTTATAAAAGGGCTAGGGTAACTCACTTGGGGTCAGGGAGTACTTATATGGGACTTGGGTAACACACTTGGGTTCAGGGAGTACTTATATGGGACAAGGGTAACTTGCTTTAGGTCAGTGATTAATTATATAATACTAGGGTAACTCACTGGGTGGTCAGGGAGTACTTATATGGAACCACGTTAACCCACTTGGGGTCAGGGAGTACTTATAAAGGAGCTACGGTAACTCATTTGGGGTCAGGGAGTACTTATATGGGCCTAGGGTAACTCACTTGGGGTCAGGGTGTACTTCTATAGGTTGTAAAGTAAGTCACTTGGGGTCAGGGAGTACTTATATGGGACTAGGGTAACTCATTTAGAGCAGGGAGTACTTATAAAGGGGCTAGGGTAACTCACTTGTGGTCAGGGAGTACTTATATAGGATCTAAAGTGACTCACTTGGGGTCAGGGAGTACTTATTTGGGACTAGGGTAACTCATTTGGGGTCAGGGAGTACTTAAATGGGACTAGGGTAACTCACTTGGGGTCAGGGATTACTTATAAAGGGGCTAAGGTAACTCACTTGGGGTCAGGGAGTACTTATAAAGGGGCTAGGGTAACTCACTTGTGGTCAGGGAGTACTTATATAGGAGCTAAAGTGACTCACTTGGGGTCAGGGAGTAATTATATGGGACTAGGGTACATCACTTGGGGTCAGGGAGTACTTATATAGGAGCTAAAGTGATTCACTTGGGGTCAGGGAGTACTTATATGGGACTAGGGTAACTCACTAGGGGTCAGGGAGTACTAATAAAGGGGCTAGGGTAACTCACTTGGGGTCAGGGAGTAATTATATGGGACTTGGGTAACTCACTTGGGTTCAGGGAGTACTTATATGGGACTAGGGTAACTCATTTAGGGCAGGGAGTACTTATTTGGGAATAGGGTAACTCACTTGGGGTCAGGGAGTACTTATATAGGGGGTAGGGTAACTCATTTGGGGTCAGGCAGTACTTATATTGGACTAGGGTAACTCACTTGGGGTCAGGGAGTATTTATAAAAGGGCTAGGGTAACTCACTTGGGGTAGGGAGTACTTATATGGGACTAGGGTAACTCACTTGGGGTCAGGGAGTACTTATATGCGACCAGCATAACTCACTTAGGGTCACGGAATACTTATATAGGACTAGGGTAACTCACTTGGGGTCAGGGAGTACTTCTATAGGAGCTAAAGTAACTCACTTGGGGTCAGGGAATACTTATATGGGACTAGAGTAACTCACTTGGGGTCAGGGAGTACTTATATGGGACTAGGGTAACTCGCTTTAGGTCAGGGAGTACTTATATGGTACTAGGGTAACTCTCTTGGTCGTCAGGGGGTACATATATGGAACCAGGGTAACCCACTTGGGGTCAGGGAGTACTTATAAAGGGGCTAGGGTAACTCAATTTGGGGTCAGGGAGTACTTATATGGGACTAGGGTAACTCTCTTGGGGTCAGGGAGTACTTATATGGGACTAGGGTAACTCTCTTGGGGTCAGGGAGTACTTATATGATACTAGGGTAACTCACTTGGGGTCAGGGAGTACTTATATGGGACTAGGGTAACTCACTTGGGGTCAGGGAGTACTTATATGCGACTAGGGTAACTCACTTAGGGTCACGGAGTACTTATATAGGACTAGGGCAACTCACTTGGGGTCAGGGAGTACTTCTATAGGAGCTAAAGTAACTCACTTGGGGTCAGGGAATACTTATATGGGACTAGGGTAACTCACGTGGGGTCAGGGAGTACTTATATGGGACTAGGGTAACTCACTTGGGGTCAGGTAGTACTTATATAGGGGGTAGGGTAACTCACTTGGGGTCAGGAAGTACTTATATGGGACTAGGGTAACTCACTTGGGGTCAGGGAGTACTTATATGCGACTAGGGTAACTCACTTAGGGTCACGGAGTACTTATATAGGACTAGGGTAACTCACTTGGGGTCAGGGAGTACTTCTATAGGAGCTAAAGTAACTCACTTGGGGTCAGGGAATACTTATATGGGACTAGGTTAACTCACTTGGGGTCAGGGAGTACTTATATGGGACTAGGGTAACTCGCTTTAGGTCAGGGAGTACTTATATGGTACTAGGGTAACTCTCTTGGTCGTCAGGGGGTACATATATGGAACCAGGGTAACCCACTTGGGGTCAGGGAGTACTTATAAAAGGGCTAGGGTAACTCACTTGGGGTCAGGGAGTACTTATATGGGACTTGGGTAACACACTTGGGTTCAGGGAGTACTTATATGGGACAAGGGTAACTTGCTTTAGGTCAGTGATTAATTATATAATACTAGGGTAACTCACTGGGTGGTCAGGGAGTACTTATATGGAACCAGGTTAACCCACTTGGGGTCAGGGAGTACTTATAAAGGAGCTACGGTAACTCATTTGGGGTCAGGGAGTACTTATATGGGCCTAGGGTAACTCACTTGGGGTCAGGGTGTACTTCTATAGGTTGTAAAGTAAGTCACTTAGGGTCAGGGAGTACTTATATGGGACTAGGGTAACTCATTTGGGGTCAGGCAGTACTTATATTGGACTAGGGTAACTCACTTGGGGTCAGGGAGTACTTATAAAAGGGCTAAGGTAACTCACTTGGGGTAGGGAGTACTTATATGGGACTAGGGTAACTCACTTGGGTTCAGGGAGTACTTATATGGTACTAGGGTAACTCATTTGGGGTCAGGGATTACTTATATGGGACTAGGGTACATCACTTGGGGTCAGGGAGTACTTATATAGGAGCTAAAGTGATTCACTTGGGGTCAGGGAGTACTTATATGGGACTAGGGTAACTCACTTGGGGTCAGGGAGTACTTATAAAGGGGCTAGGGTAACTCAATTTGGGGTCAGGGAGTACTTATATAGGGGTTAAACTAACTCACTTGGGGTCAGGGAGTACTTCTATGGGACTAGGGTAACTCATTTGGTGTCAGGGAGTACTTATTTGGGACTAGGGTAACTCACTTGGGGTCAGGGAGTACTTATATAGGGGCTAAAGTAACTCACTTGGGGTCAGGGAGTACTTCTATGGGACTAGGGTAACTCATTTGGTGTCAGGGAGTACTTATTTGGGACTAGGGTAACTCACTTGGGGTCAGGGAGTACTTATATGGGACTAGGGTAACTCTCTTGGGGTCAGGGAGTACTTATATGGGACTAGGGTAACTCTCTTGGGGTCAGGGAGTACTTATATGATACTAGGGTAACTCACTTGGGGTCAGGGAGTACTTATATGGGACTAGGGTAACTCACTTGGGGTCAGGGAGTACTTATATGCGACTAGGGTAACTCACTTAGGGTCACGGAGTACTTATATAGGACTAGGGCAACTCACTTGGGGTCAGGGAGTACTTCTATAGGAGCTAAAGTAACTCACTTGGGGTCAGGGAATACTTATATGGGACTAGGGTAACTCACGTGGGGTCAGGGAGTACTTATATGGGACTAGGGTAACTCACTTGGGGTCAGGGAATGCTTATATGGGACTAGGGTAACTCACGTGGGGTCAGGGAGTACTTATATGGGACTAGGGTAACTCACTTGGGGTCAGGTAGTACTTATATAGGGGGTAGGGTAACTCACTTGGGGTCAGGAAGTACTTATATGGGACTAGGGTAACTCACTTGGGGTCAGGGAGTACTTATATGCGACTAGGGTAACTCACTTAGGGTCACGGAGTACTTATATAGGACTAGGGTAACTCACTTGGGGTCAGGGAGTACTTCTATAGGAGCTAAAGTAACTCACTTGGGGTCAGGGAATACTTATATGGGACTAGGTTAACTCACTTGGGGTCAGGGAGTACTTATATGGGACTAGGGTAACTCGCTTTAGGTCAGGGAGTACTTATATGGTACTAGGGTAACTCTCTTGGTCGTCAGGGGGTACATATATGGAACCAGGGTAACCCACTTGGGGTCAGGGAGTACTTATAAAAGGGCTAGGGTAACTCACTTGGGGTCAGGGAGTACTTATATGGGACTTGGGTAACACACTTGGGTTCAGGGAGTACTTATATGGGACAAGGGTAACTTGCTTTAGGTCAGTGATTAATTATATAATACTAGGGTAACTCACTGGGTGGTCAGGGAGTACTTATATGGAACCAGGTTAACCCACTTGGGGTCAGGGAGTACTTATAAAGGAGCTACGGTAACTCATTTGGGGTCAGGGAGTACTTATATGGGCCTAGGGTAACTCACTTGGGGTCAGGGTGTACTTCTATAGGTTGTAAAGTAAGTCACTTAGGGTCAGGGAGTACTTATATGGGACTAGGGTAACTCATTTGGGGTCAGGCAGTACTTATATTGGACTAGGGTAACTCACTTGGGGTCAGGGAGTACTTATAAAAGGGCTAAGGTAACTCACTTGGGGTAGGGAGTACTTATATGGGACTAGGGTAACTCACTTGGGTTCAGGGAGTACTTATATGGTACTAGGGTAACTCATTTGGGGTCAGGGATTACTTATATGGGACTAGGGTACATCACTTGGGGTCAGGGAGTACTTATATAGGAGCTAAAGTGATTCACTTGGGGTCAGGGAGTACTTATATGGGACTAGGGTAACTCACTTGGGGTCAGGGAGTACTTATAAAGGGGCTAGGGTAACTCAATTTGGGGTCAGGGAGTACTTATATAGGGGTTAAACTAACTCACTTGGGGTCAGGGAGTACTTCTATGGGACTAGGGTAACTCATTTGGTGTCAGGGAGTACTTATTTGGGACTAGGGTAACTCACTTGGGGTCAGGGAGTACTTATATAGGGGCTAAAGTAACTCACTTGGGGTCAGGGAGTACTTCTATGGGACTAGGGTAACTCATTTGGTGTCAGGGAGTACTTATTTGGGACTAGGGTAACTCACTTGGGGTCAGGGAGTACTTATATGGGACTAGGGTAACTCTCTTGGGGTCAGGGAGTACTTATATGGGACTAGGGTAACTCTCTTGGGGTCAGGGAGTACTTATATGATACTAGGGTAACTCACTTGGGGTCAGGGAGTACTTATATGGGACTAGGGTAACTCACTTGGGGTCAGGGAGTACTTATATGCGACTAGGGTAACTCACTTAGGGTCACGGAGTACTTATATAGGACTAGGGCAACTCACTTGGGGTCAGGGAGTACTTCTATAGGAGCTAAAGTAACTCACTTGGGGTCAGGGAATACTTATATGGGACTAGGGTAACTCACGTGGGGTCAGGGAGTACTTATATGGGACTAGGGTAACTCACTTGGGGTCAGGTAGTACTTATATAGGGGGTAGGGTAACTCACTTGGTCGTCAGGGGGTACATATATGGAACCAGGGTAACCCACTTGGGGTCAGGGAGTACTTATAAAAGGGCTAGGGTAACTCACTTGGGGTCAGGGAGTACTTATATGGGACTTGGGTAACACACTTGGGTTCAGGGAGTACTTATATGGGACAAGGGTAACTTGCTTTAGGTCAGTGATTAATTATATAATACTAGGGTAACTCACTGGGTGGTCAGGGAGTACTTATATGGAACCAGGTTAACCCACTTGGGGTCAGGGAGTACTTATAAAGGAGCTACGGTAACTCATTTGGGGTCAGGGAGTACTTATATGGGCCTAGGGTAACTCACTTGGGGTCAGGGTGTACTTCTATAGGTTGTAAAGTAAGTCACTTAGGGTCAGGGAGTACTTATATGGGACTAGGGTAACTCATTTAGAGCAGGGAGTACTTATTTGGTACTAGGGTAACTCACTTGGGGTCAGGGAGTACTTATATGGGACTAGGGTAACTCACTTGGGGTCAGGGAGTACTTATATAGGGGGTAGGGTAACTCATTTGGGGTCAGGCAGTACTTATATTGGACTAGGGTAACTCACTTGGGGTCAGGGAGTACTTATAAAAGGGCTAAGGTAACTCACTTGGGGTAGGGAGTACTTATATGGGACTAGGGTAACTCACTTGGGTTCAGGGAGTACTTATATGGTACTAGGGTAACTCATTTGGGGTCAGGGATTACTTATATGGGACTAGGGTACATCACTTGGGGTCAGGGAGTACTTATATAGGAGCTAAAGTGATTCACTTGGGGTCAGGGAGTACTTATATGGGACTAGGGTAACTCACTTGGGGTCAGGGAGTACTTATAAAGGGGCTAGGGTAACTCAATTTGGGGTCAGGGAGTACTTATATAGGGGTTAAACTAACTCACTTGGGGTCAGGGAGTACTTCTATGGGACTAGGGTAACTCATTTGGTGTCAGGGAGTACTTATTTGGGACTAGGGTAACTCACTTGGGGTCAGGGAGTACTTATATAGGGGCTAAAGTAACTCACTTGGGGTCAGGGAGTACTTCTATGGGACTAGGGTAACTCATTTGGTGTCAGGGAGTACTTATTTGGGACTAGGGTAACTCACTTGGGGTCAGGGAGTACTTATATGGGACTAGGGTAACTCACTTGGGGTCATGGAGTACTTATATAGGGGGTAGGGTAACTCATTTGGGGTCAGGCAGTACTTATATGGGACTAGGGTACATCACTTGGGGTCAGGGAGTACTTATATAGGAGCTAAAGTGATTCACTAGGGGTCAGGGAGTACTTATATGGGACTAGGGTAACTCACTTGGGGTCAGGGAGTACTAATAAAGGGGCTAGGGTAAATCACTTGGGGTCAGGGAGTAATTATATGGGACTTGGGTAACTCACTTGGGTTCAGGGAGTACTTATATGGGACTAGGGTAACTCGCTTTAGGTCAGGAAGTACATATATAATACTAGGGTAACTCAATAGGTGGTCAGGGAGTACTTATATGGAACCAGGGAAACCCACTTGCGGTTAGGGTGTACTTATAAAGGGGCTAGGGTAACTCATTTGGGGTCAGGGAGTACTTATATGGGCTTAGGGTAACTCACTTAGGGTCAGGGAGTACTTATATGGGACTAGGGTAACTCACTTGGGGTCAGGGTGTACTTCTATAGGAGCTAAAGTAACTCACTTGGGGTCAGGGAGTACTTATATAGGAGCTAAAGTGATTCACTTGGGGTCAGGGAGTACTTATATGGGACTAGGGTAACTCACTTGGGGTCAGGGAGTACTTTAATGGGACCAGGGTAACTCACTTGGGGACATGGAGTAGTTATAAATGGGCTAGGGTAACTCACTTGGGTTGAGGGAGTACTTATAAAGGCGCTAGGTAACTCATTTGGGGTCAGGGAGTACTTATATGGGACTAGGGTACATCACTTGGGGTCAGGGAGTACTTATATGATACTAGGGTAACTCACTTGGGGTCAGGGAGTACTTATATGGGACTAGGGTAACTCACTTGGGGTCAGGGAGTACTTATATGCGACTAGGGTAACTCACTTAGGGTCACGGAGTACTTATATAGGACTAGTGTAACTCACTTGTGGTCAGGGAGTACTTCTATAGGAGCTAAAGTAACTCACTAGGGGTCAGGGAGTACTTATATGGGACTAGGGTAACTCATTTAGGGCAGGGAGTACTTATTTGGGACTAGGGTAACTCACTTTGGGTCAGGGAGTACTTATATGGGACTAGGGTAACTCACTTGGGGTCAGGGATTACTTATAAAGGGGCTAGGGTAACTCACTTGGGGTCAGGGAGTACTTATATAGGACTTGGGTAACTCACTTGGGTTCAGGGAGTACTTTTATGGGACTAGGGTAACTCGCTTTAGGTCAGGAAGTACTTATATGGTACTAGGGTAACTCACTTGGTGGTCAGGGAGTACTTATATGGAACCAGGGTAACCCACTTGGGGTCAGGGAGTACTTATAAAAGGGCTAGGGTAACACACTTGGGTTCAGGGAGTACTTATATGGGACAAGGGTAACTTGCTTTAGGTCAGTGATTAATTATATAATACTAGGGTAACTCACTGGGTGGTCAGGGAGTACTTATATGGAACCAGGTTAACCCACTTGGGGTCAGGGAGTACTTATAAAGGGGCTACGGTAACTCATTTGGGGTCAGGTAGTACTTATATGGGCATAGGGTAACTCACTTAGGGTCAGGGAGTACTTATATGGGACTAGGGTAACTCACTTGGGGTCAGGGAGTACTTATATGGGACTAGGGTAACTCACTTGGGGTCAGGGAGTACTTATAAAGGGGCTAGGGTAACTCAATTTGGGGTCAGGGAGTACTTATATAGGGGCTAAAGTAACTCACTTGGGGTCAGGGAGTACTTCTATGGGACTAGGGTAACTCATTTGGTGTCAGGGAGTACTTATTTGGGACTAGGGTAACTCACTTGGGGTCAGGGAGTACTTATATAGGGGCTAAAGTAACTCACTTGGGGTCAGGGAGTACTTCTATGGGACTAGGGTAACTCATTTGGTGTCAGGGAGTACTTATTTGGGACTAGGGTAACTCACTTGGGGTCAGGGAGTACTTATATGGGACTAGGGTAACTCACTTGGGGTCATGGAGTACTTATATAGGGGGTAGGGTAACTCATTTGGGGTCAGGGAGTACTTATATGGGACTAGGGTACATCACTTGGGGTCAGGGAGTACTTATATAGGAGCTAAAGTGATTCACTAGGGGTCAGGGAGTACTTATATGGGACTAGGGTAACTCACTTGGGGTCAGGGAGTACTAATAAAGGGGCTAGGGTAAATCACTTGGGGTCAGGGAGTAATTATATGGGACTTGGGTAACTCACTTGGGTTCAGGGAGTACTTATATGGGACTAGGGTAACTCGCTTTAGGTCAGGAAGTACATATATAATACTAGGGTAACTCAATGGGTGGTCAGGGAGTACTTATATGGAAACAGGGAAACCCACTTGCGGTTAGGGTGTACTTATAAAGGGGCTAGGGTAACTCATTTGGGGTCAGGGAGTACTTATATGGGCTTAGGGTAACTCACTTAGGGTCAGGGAGTACTTATATGGGACTAGGGTAACTCACTTGGGGTCAGGGTGTACTTCTATAGGAGCTAAAGTAACTCACTTGGGGTCAGGGAGTACTTATATAGGAGCTAAAGTGATTCACTTGGGGTCAGGGAGTACTTATATGGGACTAGGGTAACTCACTTGGGGTCAGGGAGTACTTTAATGGGACCAGGGTAACTCACTTGGGGACATGGAGTAGTTATAAATGGGCTAGGGTAACTCACTTGGGGTGAGGGAGTACTTATAAAGGCGCTAGGTAACTCACTTGGGTTCAGGGAGTACTTTTATGGGACTAGGGTAACTCGCTTTAGGTCAGGAAGTACTTATATGGTACTAGGGTAACTCACTTGGTGGTCAGGGAGTACTTATATGGAACCAGGGTAACCCACTTGGGGTCAGGGAGTACTTATAAAAGGGCTAGGGTAACACACTTGGGTTCAGGGAGTACTTATATGGGACAAGGGTAACTTGCTTTAGGTCAGTGATTAATTATATAATACTAGGGTAACTCACTGGGTGGTCAGGGAGTACTTATATGGAACCAGGTTAACCCACTTGGGGTCAGGGAGTACTTATAAAGGGGCTACGGTAACTCATTTGGGGTCAGGTAGTACTTATATGGGCATAGGGTAACTCACTTAGGGTCAGGGAGTACTTATATGGGACTAGGGTAACTCACTTGGGGTCAGGGAGTACTTATATGGGACTAGGGTAACTCACTTGGGGACAGGGAGTACTTATAAAAGGGCTAGGGTAACTCACTTGGGGTAGGGAGTACTTATATGGGACTAGGGTAACTCGATTTAGGTCAGGGAGTACTTATATGGTACTAGGGTAACTCACTTGGTGGTCAGGGGGTACATATATGGAACCAGGGTATCCCACTTGGGGTCAGGGAGTACTTATAGAGGGGCTAGGGTAACTCAATATGGGGTCTGGGAGTACTTATATAGGACTAGGGTACCATACTTGGGGTCAGGGAGTACTTATAAAGGGGCTAGGGCAACTCACTAGGGGTCAGGGAGTACTTATATTGGACTAGGGTAACTCACTTGGGGTCAGGGAGTACTTATATAGGGGCTAAAGTAACTCACTTGGGGTCAGGAAGTACTTCTATGGGACTAGGGTAACTCATTTGCTGTCAGGGAGTACTTATTTGGGACTAGGGTAACTCACTTGGGGTCATGGAGTACTTATATAGGGGGTAGGTTAACTCATTTGGGGTCAGGGAGTACTTATATGGGACTAGGGTACATCACTTGGGCTCAGGGAGTACTTATATAGGAGCTAAAGTGATTCACTTGGGTTCAGGGAGTACTTATATGGGACTAGGGTAACTCACTTGGGGTCAGGGAGTACTAATAAAGGGGCTAGGGTAACTCACTTGGGGTCAGGGAGTAATTATATGGTACTTGGGTAACTCACTTGGGTTCAGGGAGTACTTATATGGGACTAGGGTAACTCGCTTTAGGTCAGGGAGTACATATATAATACTAGGGTAACTCAATGGGTGGTCAGGGAGTACTTATATGGAACCAGGGAAACCCACTTGGGGTTAGGGTGTACTTATAAAGGGGCTAGGGTAACTCATTTGGGGTCAGGGAGTACTTATATGGGCCTAGGGTAACTCACTTAGGGTCAGGGAGTACTTATATGGGACTAGGGTGACTCACTTGGGGTCCGGGTGTACTTCTATAGGAGCTAAAGTAACACACTTGGGGTCAGGGAGTACTTATATAGGAGCTAAAGTGATTCACTTGGGGTCAGGGAGTACTTATATGGGACTAGGGTAACTCACTTGGGGTCAGGGAGTACTTATAAAGGGGCTAGGGTAACTCAATTTGGGGTCAGGGAGTACTTATATAGGACTAGGTTTCCATACTTGGGGTCAGGGAGTACTTTAATGGGACCAGGGTAACTCACTTGGGGACATGGAGTACTTATAAATGGGCTAGGGTAACTCACTTGGGGTGAGGGAGTACTTATAAAGGCGCTAGGTAACTCATTTGGGGTCAGGGAGTACTTATATGGGACTAGGGTACATCACTTGGGATCAGGGAGTACTTATATAGGGGCTAAAGTAACTCACTTTGGGTCAGGGATTACTTCTATGGGACTAGGGTAACGCATTAGGTGTCAGGGAGTACTTCTATAAGAGCTAAAGTAACTCACTTGGGGTCAGGGAGTATTTATATGGGACTAGGGTAACTCATTTAGGGCAGGGAGTACTTATATGGGACTAGGGTAACTCACGTGGGGTCAGGGAGTACTTATATGGGACTAGGGTAACTCACTTGGGGTCAGGTAGTACTTATATAGGGGGTAGGGTAACTCATTTGGGGTTAGGGAGTACTTATATGGGACTAGGGTAACTCACTTGGGGTCAGGGAGTACTTATTAAAGGGATAGGGTAACTCACTTGGGGTAGGGAGTACTTATATGGGACTAGGGTAACTCGATTTAGGTCAGGGAGTACTTATATGGTACTAGGGTAACTCACTTGGTGGTCAGGGGGTACATATATGGAACCAGGGTATCCCACTTGGGGTCAGGGAGTACTTATAGATGGGCTAGGGTAACTCAATTTGGGGTCAGGGAGTACTTATATAGGACTAGGGTACCATACTTGGGGTCAGGGAGTACTTATAAAGGGGCTAGGGCAACTCACTAGGGGTCAGGGAGTACTTATATGGGACTAGGGTAACTCACTTGGGGTCAGGGAGTACTTATATAGGGGCTAAAGTAACTCACTTGGGGTCAGGGAGTACTTCTATGGGACTAGGGTAACTCATTTGGTGTCAGGGAGTACTTATTTGGGACTAGGGTAACTCACTTGGGGTCAGGGAGTACTTATATGGGACTAGGGTAACTCACTTGGGGTCAGGTAGTACTTATATAGGGGGTAGGGTAACTCATTTGGGGTTAGGGAGTACTTATATGGGACTAGGGTAACTCACTTGGGGTCAGGGAGTACTTATTAAAGGGATAGGGTAACTCACTTGGGGTAGGGAGTACTTATATGGGACTAGGGTAACTCGATTTAGGTCAGGGAGTACTTATATGGTACTAGGGTAACTCACTTGGTGGTCAGGGGGTACATATATGGAACCAGGGTATCCCACTTGGGGTCATGGAGTACTTATATAGGGGGTAGGGTAACTCATTTGGGGTCAGGGAGTACTTATATGGGACTAGGGTACATCACTTGGGGTCAGGGAGTACTTATATATTAGCTAAAGTGATTCACTAGGGGTCAGGGAGTACTTATATGGGACTAGGGTAACTCACTTGGGGTCAGGGAGTACTAATAAAGGGGCTAGGGTAAATCACTTGGGGTCAGGGAGTAATTATATGGGACTTGGGTAACTCACTTGGGGTCAGGGAGTACTTATATGCGACTAGGGTAACTCACTTAGGGTCATGGAGTACTTATATAGGGGGTAGGGTAACTCATTTGGGGTCAGGGAGTACTTATATGGGACTAGGGTACATCACTTGGGGTCAGGGAGTACTTATATATTAGCTAAAGTGATTCACTAGGGGTCAGGGAGTACTTATATGGGACTAGGGTAACTCACTTGGGGTCAGGGAGTACTAATAAAGGGGCTAGGGTAAATCACTTGGGGTCAGGGAGTAATTATATGGGACTTGGGTAACTCACTTGGGTTCAGGGAGTACTTATATAGGGGGTAGGGTAACTCATTTGGGGTCAGGGAGTACTTATATGGGACTAGGGTACATCACTTGGGGTCAGGGAGTACTTATATATTAGCTAAAGTGATTCACTAGGGGTCAGGGAGTACTTCTATGGACTAGGGTAACTCATTTGGTGTCAGGGAGTACTTATTTGGGACTAGGGTAACTCACTTGGGGTCAGGGAGTACTTATATGGGACTAGGGTAACTCACTTGGGGTCAGGGAGTACTTATAAAGGGGCTAGGGCAACTCACTAGGGGTCAGGGAGTACTTATATGGGACTAGGGTAACTCACTTGGGGTCAGGGAGTACTTATATAGGGGCTAAAGTAACTCACTTGGGGTCAGGGAGTACTTCTATGGGACTAGGGTAACTCATTTGGTGTCTGGGAGTACTTATTTGGGACTAGGGTAACTCACTTGGGGTCAGGGAGTACTTATATGGAACTAGGGTAACTCACTTGGGGTCATGGAGTACTTATATAGGGGGTAGGGTAACTCATTTGGGGTCAGGGAGTACTTATATGGGACTAGGGTACATCACTTGGGGTCAGGGAGTACTTATATATTAGCTAAAGTGATTCACTAGGGGTCAGGGAGTACTTATATGGGACTAGGGTAACTCACTTGGGGTCAGGGAGTACTAATAAAGGGGCTAGGGTAAATCACTTGGGGTCAGGGAGTAATTATATGGGACTTGGGTAACTCACTTGGGTTCAGGGAGTACTTATATGGGACTAGGGTAACTCGCTTTAGGTCAGGAAGTACATATATAATACTAGGGTAACTCAATGGGTGGTCAGGGAGTACTTATATGGAACCAGGGAAACCCACTTGGGGTTAGGCTGTACTTATAAAGGGGCTAGGGTAACTCATTTGGGGTCAGGGAGTACTTATATGGGCCTAGGGTAACTCACTTGGGGTCAGGGAGTACTTTAATGGGACCAGGGTAACTCACTTGGGGACTTGGAGTAGTTATAAATGGGCTAGGGTAACTCACTTGGGGTGAGGGAGTACTTATAAAGGCGCTAGGTAACTCATTTGGGGTCAGGGAGTACTTATATGGGACTAGGGTACATCACTTGGGGTCAGGGAGTACTTATATGATACTAGGGTAACTCACTTGGGGTCAGGGAGTACTTATATGGGAATAAGGTAACTCACTTGGGGTCAGGGAGTACTTATATGCGACTAGGGTAACTCACTTAGGGTCACGGAGTACTTATATAGGACTAGTGTAACTCACTTGTGGTCAGGGAGTACTTCTATAGGAGCTAAAGTAACTCACTAGGGGTCAGGGAGTACTTATATGGGACTAGGGTAACTCATTTAGGGCAGGGAGTACTTATTTGGGACTAGGGTAACTCACTTTGGGTCAGGGAGTACTTATATGGGACTAGGATAACTCACTTGGGGTCAGGGATTACTTATAAAGGGGCTAGGGTAACTCACTTGGTGTCAGGGAGTACTTATATAGGACTTGGGTAACTCACTTGGGTTCAGGGAGTACTTTTATGGGACTAGGGTAACTCGCTTTAGGTCAGGAAGTACTTATATGGTACTAGGGTAACTCACTTGGTGGTCAGGGAGTACTTATATGGAACCAGGGTAACCCACTTGGGATCAGGGAGTACTTATAAAAGGGCTAGGGTAACACACTTGGGTTCAGGGAGTACTTATATGGGACAAGGGTAACTTGCTTTAGGTCAGTGATTAATTATATAATACTAGGGTAACTCACTGGGTGGTCAGGGAGTACTTATATGGAACCAGGTTAACCCACTTGGGGTCAGGGAGTACTTATAAAGGGGCTACGGTAACTCATTTGGGGTCAGGTAGTACTTATATGGGCCTAGGGTAACTCACTTAGGGTCAGGGAGTACTTATATGGGACTAGGGTAACTCACTTGGGGTCAGGGTGTACTTCTATAGGAGGTAAAGTAACTCACTTGGGGTCAGGGAGTACTTATATTGGACTAGGGTAACTCATTTAGAGCAGGGAGTACTTATATGGTACAAGGGTAACTCTCTTGGTCGTCAGGGGGTACATATATGGAACCAGGGTAACCCACTTGGGGTCAGGGAGTACTTATAAAGGGGCTAGGGTAACTCAATTTGGGGTCAGGGAGTACTTATATGGGACTAGGGTAACTCTCTTGGGGTCAGGGAGTACTTATATGGGAATAGGGTAACTCTCTTGGGGTCAGGGAGTACTTATATGATACTAGGGTAACTCACTTGGGGTCAGGGAGTACTTATATGCGACTAGGGTAACTCACTTAGGGTCACGGAATACTTATATAGGACTAAGGTAACTCACTTGGGGTCAGGGAGTACTTCTATAGGAGCTAAAGTAACTCACTTGGGGTCAGGGAGTACTTATATGGAACCAGGGAAACCCACTTGGGGTTAGGGTGTACTTATAAAGGGGCTAGGGTAACTCATTTGGGGTCAGGGAGTACTTATATGGGCCTAGGGTAACTCACTTAGGGTCAGGGAGTACTTATATGGGACTAGGGTAACTCACTTGGGGTCAGGGTGTACTTCTATAGGAGCTAAAGTAACTCACTTGGGGTCAGGGAGTACTTATATAGGAGCTAAAGTGATTCACTTGGGGTCAGGGAGTACTTATATGGGACTAGGGTAACTCACTTGGGGTCAGGGAGTACTTTAATGGGACCAGGGTAACTCACTTGGGGACATGGAGTAGTTATAAATGGGCTAGGGTAACTCACTTCGGGTGAGGGAGTACTTATAAAGGCGCTAGGTAACTCATTTGGGGTCAGGGAGTACTTATATGGGACTAGGGTACATCACTTGGGGTCAGGGAGTACTTATATGATACTAGGGTAACTCACTTGGGGTCAGGGAATACTTATATGGGACTAGGGTAACTCACTTGGGGTCAGGGAGTACTTATATGCGACTAGGGTAACTCACTTGTAGTCAGGGAGTACTTCTATAGGAGCTAAAGTAACTCACTAGGGGTCAGGGAGTACTTATATGGGACTATGGTAACTCATTTAGGGCAGGGAGTACTTATTTGGGACTAGGGTAACTCACTTTGGGTCAGGGAGTACTTATATGGGACTAGGGTAACTCCCTTGGGGTCAGGGATTACTTATAAAGGGGCTAGGGTAACTCACTTGGGGTCAGGGAGTACTTATATAGGACTTGGGTAACTCACTTGGGTTCAGGGAGTAATTTTATGGGACTAGGGTAACTCGCTTTAGGTCAGGAAGTACTTATATGGTACTAGGGTAACTCACTTGGTGGTCAGGGAGTACTTATATGGAACCAGGGTAACCCACTTGGGGTCAGGGAGTACTTATAAAAGGGCTAGGGTAACACACTTGGGTTCAGGGAGTACTTATATGGGACAAGGGTAACTTGCTTTAGGTCAGTGATTAATTATATAATACTAGGGTAACTCACTGGGTGGTCAGGAAGTACTTATATGGAACCAGGTTAACCCACTTGGGGTCAGGGAGTACTTATAAAGGGGCTACGGTAACTCATTTGGGGTCAGGTAGTACTTATATGGGCCTAGGATAACTCACTTAGGGTCAGGGAGTACTTATATGGGACTAGGGTAACTCACTTGGGGTCAGGTTGTACTTCTATAGGAGGTAAAGTAACTCACTTGGGGTCAGGGAGTACTTATATTGGACTAGGGTAACTCATTTAGAGCAGGGAGTACTTATTTGGTACTAGGGTAACTCACTTGGGGTCAGGGAGTACTTATATGGGACTAGGGTAACTCACTTGGGGTCAGGGAGTACTTATATAGGGGGTAGGGTAACTCATTTGGGGTCAGGCAGTACTTATATGGGACTAGGGTAACTCACTTGGGGTCAGGGTGTACTTCTATAGGAGGTAAAGTAACTCACTTGGGGTCAGGGAGTACTTATATGGGACTAGGGTAACTCACTTGAGGTCAGGGAGTACTTATATAGGGGGTAGGGTAACTCATTTGGGGTCAGGCAGTACTTATATTGGACTAGGGTAACTCACTTGGGGTCAGGGAGTACTTATAAAAGGGCTAAGGTAACTCACTTGGGGTAGGGAGTACTTATATGGGACTAGGGTAACTCACTTGGGTTCAGGGAGTACTTATATGGTACTAGGGTAACTCACTTGGTGTCAGGGAGTACTTCTATAGGAGCTAAAGTAACTCACTTGGGGTCAGGGAGTACTTATATGGGACTAGGGTAACTTATTTAGGGCAGGGAGTACTTATATGGGACTAGGGTAACTCACTTGGGGTCAGGGAGTACTTATATGGGACTAGGGTAACTCACTTGGGGACAGGTAGTACTTATATGGGACTAGGGTAACTCGCTTTAGGTCAGGGAGTACTTATATGGTACTAGGGTAACTCTCTTGGTCGTCAGGGGGTACATATATGGAACCAGGGTAACCCACTTGGGGTCAGGGAGTACTTATAAAGGGGCTAGGGTAACTCAATTTGGGGTCAGGGAGTACTTATATGGGACTATGGTAACTCTCTTGGGGTCAGGGAGTACTTATATGGGACTAGGGTAACTCACTTGGGGTCAGGGAGTACTTATATGGGCCTAGGGTAACTCACTTAGGGTCAGGGAGTACTTATATGGGCCTAGGGTAACTCACTTAGGGTCAGGGAGTACTTATATGGGACTAGGGTAACTCACTTGGGGTCAGGGTGTACTTCTATAGGAGCTAAAGTAACTCACTTGGGGTCAGGGAGTACTTATATAAGAGCTAAAGTGATTCACTTGGGGTCAGGGAGTACTTATATGGGACTAGGGTAACTCACTTGGGGTCAGGGAGTACTTTAATGGGACCAGGGTAACTCACTTGGGGACATGGAGTAGTTATAAATGGGCTAGGGTAACTCACTTGGGGTGAGGGAGTACTTATAAAGGCGCTAGGTAACTCATTTGGGGTCAGGGAGTACTTATATGGGACTAGGGTACATCACTTGGGGTCAGGGAGTACTTATATGATACTAGGGTAACTCACTTGGGGTCAGGGAGTACTTATATGGGACTAGGGTAACTCACTTGGGGTCAGGGAGTACTTATATGCGACTAGGGTAACTCACTTAGGGTCACGGAGTACTTATATAGGACTAGTGTAACTCACTTGTGGTCAGGGAGTACTTCTATAGGAGCTAAAGTAACTCACTAGGGGTCAGGGAGTACTTATATGGGACTAGGGTAACTCATTTAGGGCAAGGAGTACTTATTTGGGACTAGGGTAACTCACTTTGGGTCAGGGAGTACTTATATGGGACTAGGGTAACTCACTTGGGGTCAGGGATTACTTATAAAGGGGCTAGGGTAACTCACTTGGGGTCAGGGAGTACTTATATAGGACTTGGGTAACTCACTTGGGTGCAGGGAGTACTTTTATGGGACTAGGGTAACTCGCTTTAGGTCAGGAAGTACTTATATGGTACTAGGGTAACTCACTTGGTGGTCAGGGAGTACTTATATTGAACCAGGGTAACCCACTTGGGGTCAGGGAGTACTTATAAAAGGGCTAGGGTAACACACTTGGGTTCAGGGAGTACTTATATGGGACAAGGGTAACTTGCTTTAGGTCAGTGATTAATTATATAATACTAGCGTAACTCACTGGGTGGTCAGGGAGTACTTATATGGAACCAGGTTAACCCACTTGGGGTCAGGGAGTACTTATAAAGGGGCTACGGTAACTCATTTGGGGTCAGGTAGTACTTATATGGGCCTAGGGTAACTCACTTAGGGTCAGGGAGTACTTATATGGGACTAGGGTAACTCACTTGGGGTCAGGGTGTACTTCTATAGGAGGTAAAGTAACTCACTTGGGGTCAGGGAGTACTTATATTGGACTAGGGTAACTCATTTAGAGCAGGGAGTACTTATTTGGTACTAGGGTAACTCACTTGGGGTCAGGGAGTACTTATATGGGACTAGGGTAACTCACTTGGGGTCAGGGAGTACTAATATAGGGGGTAGGGTAACTCATTTGGGGTCAGGCAGTACTTATATGGGACTAGGGTAACTCACTTGGGGTCAGGGTGTACTTCTATAGGAGGTAAAGTAACTCACTTGGGGTCAGGGAGTACTTATATAGGGGGTAGGGTAACTCATTTGGGGTCAGGCAGTACTTATATTGGACTAGGGTAACTCACTTGGGGTCAGGGAGTACTTAAAAAAGGGCTAAGGTAACTCACTTGGGGTAGGGAGTACTTATATGGGACTAGGGTAACTCACTTGGGTTCAGGGAGTACTTATATGGTACTAGGGTAACTCACTTGGTGTCAGGGAGTACTTCTATAGGAGCTAAAGTAACTCACTTGGGGTCAGGGAGTACTTATATGGGACTAGGGTAACTTATTTAGGGCAGGGAGTACTTATTTGGGACTAGGGTAACTCACTTTGGGTCAGGGAGTACTTATATGGGACTAGGGTAACTCACTTGGGGTCAGGGATTACTTATAAAGGGGCTAGGGTAACTCACTTGGGGTCAGGGAGTACTTATATAGGACTTGGGTAACTCACTTGGGTTCAGGGAGTAATTTTATGGGACTAGGGTAACTCGCTTTAGGTCAGGAAGTACTTATATGGTACTAGGGTAACTCACTTGGTGGTCAGGGAGTACTTATATGGAACCAGGGTAACCCACTTGGGGTCAGGGAGTACTTATAAAAGGGCTAGGGTAACACACTTGGGTTCAGGGAGTACTTATATGGGACAAGGGTAACTTGCTTTAGGTCAGTGATTAATTATATAATACTAGGGTAACTCACTGGGTGGTCAGGAAGTACTTATATGGAACCAGGTTAACCCACTTGGGGTCAGGGAGTACTTATAAAGGGGCTACGGTAACTCATTTGGGGTCAGGTAGTACTTATATGGGCCTAGGATAACTCACTTAGGGTCAGGGAGTACTTATATGGGACTAGGGTAACTCACTTGGGGTCAGGTTGTACTTCTATAGGAGGTAAAGTAACTCACTTGGGGTCAGGGAGTACTTATATTGGACTAGGGTAACTCATTTAGAGCAGGGAGTACTTATTTGGTACTAGGGTAACTCACTTGGGGTCAGGGAGTACTTATATGGGACTAGGGTAACTCACTTGGGGTCAGGGAGTACTTATATAGGGGGTAGGGTAACTCATTTGGGGTCAGGCAGTACTTATATGGGACTAGGGTAACTCACTTGGGGTCAGGGTGTTCTTCTATAGGAGGTAAAGTAACTCACTTGGGGTCAGGGAGTACTTATATGGGACTAGGGTAACTCACTTGAGGTCAGGGAGTACTTATATAGGGGGTAGGGTAACTCATTTGGGGTCAGGCAGTACTTATATTGGACTAGGGTAACTCACTTGGGGTCAGGGAGTACTTATAAAAGGGCTAAGGTAACTCACTTGGGGTAGGGAGTACTTATATGGGACTAGGGTAACTCACTTGGGTTCAGGGAGTACTTATATGGTACTAGGGTAACTCACTTGGTGTCAGGGAGTACTTCTATAGGAGCTAAAGTAACTCACTTGGGGTCAGGGAGTACTTATATGGGACTAGGGTAACTTATTTAGGGCAGGGAGTACTTATATGGGACTAGGGTAACTCACTTGGGGTCAGGGAGTACTTATATGGGACTAGGGTAACTCACTTGGGGACAGGTAGTACTTATATAGGGGGTAGGGTAACTCATTTGGGGTTAGGGAGTACTTATATGGGACTAGGGTAACTCACTTGGGGTCAGGGAGTACTTATATGGGACTAGGGTAACTCACTTGGGGTCAGGGAGTACTTCTATAGGAGCTAAAGTAACTCACTTGGGGTTAGGGAGTACTTATATGGGACTAGGGTAACTCATTTATGGCAGGGAGTACTTATACAGGGGCTAGGGTAACTCAATTTGGGGTCAGGGATTACTTATATAGGACTAGGGTACCATACTTGGGGTCAGGGAGGACTTATAAAGGAGCTAGGGCAACTCACTTGGGGTCAGGGAGTACTTATAAAAGGGCTAGGGTAACTCACTTGGGGTAGGGAGTACTTATATGGGACTAGGGTAACTCACTTGGGTTCAGGGAGTACTTATATGGGACTAGGGTAACTCGCTTTAGGTCAGGGAGTACTTATATGGTACTAGGGTAACTCTCTTGGTCGTCAGGGGGTACATATATGGAACCAGGGTAACCCACTTGGGGTCAGGGAGTACTTATAAAGGGGCTAGGGTAACTCAATTTGGGGTCAGGGAGTACTTATATGGGACTATGGTAACTCTCTTGGGGTCAGGGAGTGCTTATATGGGACTAGGGTAACTCACTTGGGGTCAGGGAGTACTTTTAAAAGGGCTAGGGTAACTCACTTGGGGTCAGGGAGTACTTATATGGGACTAGGGTAACTCACTTGGGGTCAGGGAGTACTTATATGCGACTAGGGTAACTCACTTAGGGTCACGGAGTACTTATATAGGACTAGGGTAACTCACTTGGGGTCAGGGAGTACTTCTATAGGAGCTAAAGTAACTCACTTGGGGTCAGGGAGTACTTATATGGAACCAGGGAAACCCACTTGGGGTTAGGGTGTACTTATAAAGGGGCTAGGGTAACTCATTTGGGGTCAGGGAGTACTTATATGGGCCTAGGGTAACTCACTTAGGGTCAGGGAGTACTTATATGGGACTAGGGTAACTCACTTGGGGTCAGGGTGTACTTCTATAGGAGCTAAAGTAACTCACTTGGGGTCAGGGAGTACTTATATAAGAGCTAAAGTGATTCACTTGGGGTCAGGGAGTACTTATATGGGACTAGGGTAACTCACTTGGGGTCAGGGAGTACTTTAATGGGACCAGGGTAACTCACTTGGGGACATGGAGTAGTTATAAATGGGCTAGGGTAACTCACTTGGGGTGAGGGAGTACTTATAAAGGCGCTAGGTAACTCATTTGGGGTTAGGGAGTACTTATATGGGACTAGGGTACATCACTTGGGGTCAGGGAGTACTTATATGATACTAGCGTAACTCACTTGGGGTCAGGGAGTACTTATATGGGACTAGGGTAACTCACTTGGGGTCAGGGAGTACTTATATGCGACTAGGGTAACTCACTTAGGGTCACGGAGTACTTATATAGGACTAGTGTAACTCACTTGTGGTCAGGGAGTACTTCTATAGGAGCTAAAGTAACTCACTAGGGGTCAGGGAGTACTTATATGGGACTAGGGTAACTCATTTAGGGCAGGGAGTACTTATTTGGGACTAGGGTAACTCACTTTGGGTCAGGGAGTACTTATATGGGACTAGGGTAACTCACTTGGGGTCAGGGATTACTTATAAAGGGGCTAGGGTAACTCACTTGGGGTCAGGGAGTACTTATATAGGACTTGGGTAACTCACTTGGGTGCAGGGAGTACTTTTATGGGACTAGGGTAACTCGCTTTAGGTCAGGAAGTACTTATATGGTACTAGGGTAACTCACTTGGTGGTCAGGGAGTACTTATATTGAACCAGGGTAACCCACTTGGGGTCAGGGAGTACTTATAAAAGGGCTAGGGTAACACACTTGGGTTCAGGGAGTACTTATATGGGACAAGGGTAACTTGCTTTAGGTCAGTGATTAATTATATAATACTAGCGTAACTCACTGGGTGGTCAGGGAGTACTTATATGGAACCAGGTTAACCCACTTGGGGTCAGGGAGTACTTATAAAGGGGCTACGGTAACTCATTTGGGGTCAGGTAGTACTTATATGGGCCTAGGGTAACTCACTTAGGGTCAGGGAGTACTTATATGGGACTAGGGTAACTCACTTGGGGTCAGGGTGTACTTCTATAGGAGGTAAAGTAACTCACTTGGGGTCAGGGAGTACTTATATTGGACTAGGGTAACTCATTTAGAGCAGGGAGTACTTATTTGGTACTAGGGTAACTCACTTGGGGTCAGGGAGTACTTATATGGGACTAGGGTAACTCACTTGGGGTCAGGGAGTACTAATATAGGGGGTAGGGTAACTCATTTGGGGTCAGGCAGTACTTATATGGGACTAGGGTAACTCACTTGGGGTCAGGGTGTACTTCTATAGGAGGTAAAGTAACTCACTTGGGGTCAGGGAGTACTTATATGGGACTAGGGTAACTCACTTGGGGTCAGGGAGTACTTATATAGGGGGTAGGGTAACTCATTTGGGGTCAGGCAGTACTTATATTGGACTAGGGTAACTCACTTGGGGTCAGGGAGTACTTAAAAAAGGGCTAAGGTAACTCACTTGGGGTAGGGAGTACTTATATGGGACTAGGGTAACTCACTTGGGTTCAGGGAGTACTTATATGGTACTAGGGTAACTCACTTGGTGTCAGGGAGTACTTCTATAGGAGCTAAAGTAACTCACTTGGGGTCAGGGAGTACTTATATGGGACTAGGGTAACTTATTTAGGGCAGGGAGTACTTATATGGGACTAGGGTAACTCACTTGGGGTCAGGGAGTACTTATATGGGACTAAGGTAACTCACTTGGGGACAGGTAGTACTTATATAGGGGGTAGGGTAACTCATTTGGGGTTAGGGAGTACTTATATGGGACTAGGGTAACTCACTTGGGGTCAGGGAGTACTTATAAAAGGGCTAGGGTAACTCACTTGGGGTAGGGAGTACTTATATGGGACTAGGGTAACTCGATTTAGGTCAGGGAGTACTTATATTGTACTAGGGTAACTCACTTGGTGGTCAGGGGGTACATATATGGAACCAGGGTATCCCACTTGGGGTCAGGGAGTACTTATAGAGGGGCTAGGGTAACTCAATTTGGGGTCTGGGAGTACTTATATAGGACTAGGGTACCATACTTGGGGTCAGGGAGTACTTATAAAGGGGCTAGGGCAACTCACTAGGGGTCAGGGAGTACTTATATGGGACTAGGGTAACTCACTTGGGGTCAGGGAGTACTTATATAGGGGCTAAAGTAACTCACTTGGGGTCAGGAAGTACTTCTATGGGACTAGGGTAACTCATTTGGTGTCAGGGAGTACTTATTTGGGACTAGGGTAACTCACTTGTGGTCAGGGAGTACTTATATTGGACTAGGGTAACTCACTTGGGGTCATGGAGTACTTATATAGGGGGTAGGGTAACTCATTTGGGGTCAGGGAGTACTTATATGGGACTAGGGTACATCACTTGGGGTCAGGGAGTACTTATATAGGAGCTAAAGTGATTCACTTGGGGTCAGGGAGTACTTATATGGGACTAGGGTAACTCACTTGGGGTCAGGGAGTACTAATAAAGGGGCTAGGGTAACTCACTTGGTGTCAGGGAGTAATTATATGGGACTTGGGTAACTCACTTGGGTTCAGGGAGTACTTATATGGGACTAGGGTACCTCACTTGGGGTCATGGAGTACTTATAAAGGGGCTAGGGTAACTCTCTTGTGGTCAGGGAGTACTTATATAGGAGCTAAAGTGACTCACTTGGGGTCAAGGAGTACTTATATAGGAGCTAAAGTGATTCACTTGGGGTCAGGGAGTACTTATATGGGACTAGGGTAACTCACTTGGGGTCAGGGAGTACTAATATAGGGGCTAGGGTAACTCACTTGGGGTCAGGGAGTAATTATATGGGACTTGGGTAACTCACTTGGGTTCAGGGAGTACTTATATGGGACTAGGGTAACTCATTTAGGGCAGGGAGTACTTATTTGGGACTAGGGTAACTCACTTGGGGTCAGGGAGTACTTATATAGGGGGTAGGGTAACTCATTTGGGGTCAGGCAGTACTTATATTGGACTAGGGTAACTCACTTGGGGTCAGGGAGTATTTATAAAAGGGCTAGGGTAACTCACTTGGGGTAGGGAGTACTTATATGGGACTAGGGTAACTCACTTGGGGTCATGGAGTACTTATATAGGGGGTAGGTTAACTCATTTGGGGTCAGGGAGTACTTATATGGGACTAGGGTAACTCACTTGGGGTCAGGGAGTACTAATAAAGGGGCTAGGGTAACTCACTTGGGGGTCAGGGAGTAATTATATGGGACTTGGGTAACTCACTTGGGTTCAGGGAGTACTTATATGGGACTAGGGTAACTCGCTTTAGGTCAGGGAGTACATATATAATACTAGGGTAACTCAATGGGTGGTCAGGGAGTACTTATATGGAACCAGGGAAACCCACTTGGGGTTAGGGTGTACTTATAAAGGGGCTAGGGTAACTCATTTGGGGTCAGGGAGTACTTATATGGGCCTAGGTTAACTCACTTAGGGTCAGGGAGTACTTATATGGGACTAGGGTAACTCACATGGGGTCAGGGTGTACTTCTATAGGAGCTAAAGTAACTCACTTGGGTTCAGGGAGTACTTATATGGGACTAGGGTAACTCATTTAGGGCAGGGAGTACTTATTTGGGACTAGGGTAACTCACTTGGGTTCAGGGAGTACTTATATGGGACTAGGGTAACTCATTTAGGGCAGGGAGTACTTATTTGGGACTAGGGTAACTCACTTGGAGTCAGGGAGTACTTATATAGGGGGTAGGGTAACTCATTTGGGGTCAGGCAGTACTTATATTGGACTAGGGTAACTCACTTGGGGTCAGGGAGTACTTATATGCGACTAGGGTAACTCACTTAGGGTCACGGAGTACTTATATAGGACTAGGGTAACTCACTTGGGGTCAGGGAGTACTTCTATAGGAGCAAAAGTAACTCACTTGGGGTCAGGGAGTACTTATATGGGACTAGGGTAACTCGTTTAGGGCAGGGAGTACTTATTTGGGACTAGGGTAATTCACTTGGAGTCAGGGAGTACTTATATAGGAGCTAAAGTGATTCACAAGGGTCAGGGAGTACTTATATGGGACTAGAGTAACTCACTTGGGGTCAGGGAGTACTTATAAAGGGGCTAGGGTTACTCATTTGGGGTCAGGGAGTACTTATATGGGACTAGGGTTACTCACTTGGGGAAAGGGAGTACTTATAAAGGGGCTAGGGTAACTCGCTTGGGGGCAGGGAGTACTTATATAGGATCTAAAGTGACTCACTTGGGGTCAGGGAGTACTTATATGGGACTAGGGTAACTCATTTGGGGTCAGGGAGTACTTAAATGGGACTAGGGTAATTCACTTGGGGTCAGGGATTACTTATAAAGGGGCTAAGGTAACTCACTTGGGGTCAGGGAGTACTTATAAAGGGGCTAGGGTAACTCACTTGTGGTCAGGGAGTACTTATATAGGAGCTAAAGTGACTCACTTGGGGTCAGGGAGTACTTATATAGGAGCTAAAGTGATTCACTTGGGGTCAGGGAGTACTTATATGGGACTAGGGTAACTCACTTGGGGTCAGGGAGTACTAATATAGGGGCTAGGGTAACTCACTTGGGGTCAGGGAGTAATTATATGGGACTTGGGTAACTCACTTGGGTTCAGGGAGTACTTATATGGGACTAGGGTAACTCGCTTTAGGTCAGGGAGTACATATATAATACTAGGGTAACTCAATGGGTGGTCAGGGAGTACTTATATGGAACCAGGGAAACCCACTTGGGGTTAGGGTGTACTTATAAAGGGGCTAGGGTAACTCATTTGGGGTCAGGGAGTACTTATATGGGCCTAGGTTAACTCACTTAGGGTCAGGGAGTACTTATGTGGGACTAGGGTAACTCACTTGGGGTCAGGGTGTACTTCTATAGGAGCTAAAGTAACTCACTTGGGTTCAGGGAGTACTTATATGGGACTAGGGTAACTCATTTAGGGCAGGGAGTACTTATTCGGGACTAGGGTAACTCACTTGGGTTCTGGGAGTACTTATATGGGACTAGGGTAACTCATTTAGGGCAGGGAGTACTTATTTGGGACTAGGGTAACTCACTTGGAGTCAGGGAGTACTTATATAGGGGGTAGGGTAACTCATTTGGGGTCAGGCAGTACTTATAAAAGGGCTAGGGTAACTCACTTGGGGTCAGGGAGTACTTATATGGGACTTGGGTAACACACTTGGGTTCAGGGAGTACTTATATGGGACAAGGCTAACTTGCTTTAGGTCAGTGATTAATTATATAATACTAGGGTAACTCACTGGGTGGTCAGGGAGTACTTATATGGAACCAGGTTAACCCACTTGGGGTCAGGGAGTACTTATAAAGGAGCTACGGTAACTCATTTGGGGTCAGGTAGTACTTATATGAGCCTAGGGTAACTCACTTAGGGTCAGGGAGTACTTATATGGGACTAGGGTAACTCACTTGGGGTCAGGGTGTACTTCTATAGGAGGTAAAGTAACTCACTTGGGGTCAGGGAGTACTTATATTGGACTAGGGTAACTCATTTAGAGCAGGGAGTACTTATTTGGTACTAGGGTAACTCACTTGGGTTCAGGGAGTACTTATATGGGACTAGGGTAACTCACTTGGGGTCAGGGTGTACTTCTATAGGAGGTAAAGTAACTCACTTGGGGTCAGGGAGTACTTATATGGGACTAGGGTAACTCACTTGGGGTCAGGGAGTACTTATATAGGGGGTAGGGTAACTCCTTTGGGGTCAGGCAGTACTTATATTGGACTAGGGTAACTCACTTGGGGTCAGGGAGTACTTATAAAAGGGCTAAGGTAACTCACTTGGGGTAGGGAGTACTTATATGGGACTAGGGTAACTCACTTGGGTTCAGGGAGTACTTATATGGTACTAGGGTAACTCACTTGGTGTCAGGGAGTACTTCTATAGGAGCTAAAGTAACTCACTTGGGGTCAGGGAGTACTTATATGGGACTAGGGTAACTTATTTAGGGCAGGGAGTACTTATATGGGACTAGGGTAACTCACTTGGGGTCAGGGAGTACTTATATGGGACTAGGGTAACTCACTTGGGGACAGGTAGTACTTATATAGGGGGTAGGGTAACTCATTTGGGGTTAGGGAGTACTTATATGGGACTAGGGTTTTTCACTTGGGGTCAGGGAGTACTTATAAAAGGGCTAGGGTAACTCACTTGGGGTAGGGAGTACTTATATGGGACTAGGGTAACTCGATTTAGGTCAGGGAGTACTTATATGGTACTAGGGTAACTCACTTGGTGGTCAGGGGGTACATATATGGAACCAGGGTATCCCACTTGGGGTCAGGGAGTACTTATAGAGGGGCTAGGGTAACTCAATTTAGGGTCAGGGAGTACTTATATAGGACTAGGGTACCATACTTGGGGTCAGGGAGTACTTATAAAGGGGCTAGGGCAACTCACTAGGGGTCAGGGAGTACTTATATGGGACTAGGGTAACTCACTTGGGGTCAGGGAGTACTTATATAGGGGCTAAAGTAACTCACTTGGGGTCAGGGAGTACTTATATGGGACTAAGGTAACTCGCTTTAGGTCAGGAAGTACATATATAATACTAGGGTAACTCAATGGGTGGTCAGGGAGTACTTAAATGGAACCAGGGTATCCCACTTGGGGTCAGGGAGTACTTATAGAGGGGCTAGGGTAACTCAATTTAGGGTCAGGGAGTACTTATATAGGACTAGGGTACCATACTTGGGGTCAGGGAGTACTTATAAAGGGGCTAGGGTAACTCATTTGGGGTCAGGGAATACTTATATGGGACTAGGGTAACTCACTTGGGGTCAGGGTGTACTTCTATAGGAGCTAAAGTAACTCACTTGGGGTCAGGGAGTACTTATATAGGAGCTAAAGTGATTCACTTGGGGTCAGGGAGTACTTATATGGGACTAGGGTAACTCACTTGGGGTCAGGGAGTACTTTAATGGGACCAGGGTAACTCACTTGGGGACATGGAGTAGTTATAAATGGGCTAGGGTAACTCACTTGGGGTGAGGGAGTACTTATAAAGGCGCTAGGTAACTCATTTGGGGTCAGGGAATACTTATATGGGACTAGGGTACATCACTTGGGGTCAGGGAGTACTTATATGATACTAGGGTAACTCACTTGGGGTCAGGGAGTACTTATATGGGACTAGGGTAACTCACTTGGGGTCAGGGAGTACTTATATGCGACTAGGGTAACTCACTTAGGGTCACGGAGTACTTATATAGGACTAGTGTAACTCACTTGTGGTCAGGGAGTACTTCTATAGGAGCTAAAGTAACTCACTAGGGGTCAGGGAGTACTTATATGGGACTAGGGTAACTCATTTAGGGCAGGGAGTACTTATTTGGGACTAGGGTAACTCACTTTGGGTCAGGGAGTACTTATATGGGACTAGGGTAACTCACTTGGGGTCAGGGATTACTTATAAAGGGGCTAGGGTAACTCACTTGGGGTCAGGGAGTACTTATATAGGACTTGGGTAACTCACTTGGGTTCAGGGAGTACTTTTATGGGACTAGGGTAACTCGCTTTAGGTCAGGAAGTACTTATATGGTACTAGGGTAACTCACTTGGTGGTCAGGGAGTACTTATATGGAACCAGGGTAACCCACTTGGGGTCAGGGAGTACTTATAAAAGGGCTAGGGTAACTCACTTGGGGTCAGGGAGTACTTATATGGGACTTGGGTAACACACTTGGGTTCAGGGAGTACTTATATGGGACAAGGGTAACTTGCTTTAGGTCAGTGATTAATTATATAATACTAGGGTAACTCACTGGGTGGTCAGGGAGTACTTATATGGAACCAGGTTAACCCACTTGGGGTCAGGGAGTACTTATAAAGGAGCTACGGTAACTCATTTGGGGTCAGGGAGTACTTATATGGGCCTAGGGTAACTCACTTGGGGTCAGGGTGTACTTCTATAGGTTGTAAAGTAAGTCACTTGGGGTCAGGGAGTACTTATTTGGGACTAGGGTAACTCATTTAGAGCAGGGAGTACTTATTTGGTACTAGGGTAACTCACTTGGGGTCAGGGAGTACTTATATGGGACTAGGGTAACTCACTTGGGGTCAGGGAGTACTTATATAGAGGGTAGGGTAACTCATTTGGGGTCAGGCAGTACTTATATTGGACTAGGGTAACTCACTTGGGGTCAGGGAGTACTTATAAAAGGGCTAAGGTAACTCACTTGGGGTAGGGAGTACTTATATGGGACTAGGGTAACTCACTTGGGTTCAGGGAGTACTTATATGGTACTAGGGTAACTCATTTGGAGTCAGGGATTACTTATATGGGACTAGGGTACATCACTTGGGGTCAGGGAGTACTTATATAGGAGCTAAAGTGATTCACTTGGGGTCAGGGAGTACTTATATGGGACTAGGGTAACTCACTTGGGGTCAGGGAGTACTTATAAAGGGGCTAGGGTAACTCAATTTGGGGTCAGGGAGTACTTATATAGGGGCTAAAGTAACTCACTTGGGGTCAGGGAGTACTTCTATGGGACTAGGGTAACTCATTTGGTGTCAGGGAGTACTTATTTGGGACTAGGGTAACTCACTTGGGGTCAGGGAGTACTTATATAGGGGCTAAAGTAACTCACTTGGGGTCAGGGAGTACTTCTATGGGACTAGGGTAACTCATTTGGTGTCAGGGAGTACTTATTTGGGACTAGGGTAACTCACTTGGGGTCAGGGAGTACTTATATGGGACTAGGGTAACTCACTTGGTGTCATGGAGTACTTATATAGGGGGTAGGGTAACTCATTTGGGGTCAGGGAGTACTTATATGGGACTAGGGTACATCACTTGGGGTCAGGGAGTACTTATATAGGAGCTAAAGTGATTCACTAGGGGTCAGGGAGTACTTATATGGGACTAGGGTAACTCACTTGGGGTCAGGGAGTACTAATAAAGGGGCTAGGGTAAATCACTTGGGGTCAGGGAGTAATTATATGGGACTTGGGTAACTCACTTGGGTTCAGGGAGTACTTATATGGGACTAGGGTAACTCGCTTTAGGTCAGGAAGTACATATATAATACTAGGGTAACTCAATGGGTGGTCAGGGAGTACTTATATGGAACCAGGGAAACCCACTTGCGGTTAGGGTGTACTTATAAAGGGGCTAGGGTAACTCATTTGGGGTCAGGGAGTACTTATATGGGCCTAGGGTAACTCACTTAGGGTCAGGGAGTACTTATATGGGACTAGGGTAACTCACTTGGGGTCAGGGTGTACTTCTATAGGAGCTAAAGTAACTCACTTGGGGTCAGGGAGTACTTATATAGGAGCTAAAGTGATTCACTTGGGGTCAGGGAGTACTTATATGGGACTAGGGTAACTCACTTGGGGTCAGGGAGTACTTTAATGGGACCAGGGTAACTCACTTGGGGACATGGAGTAGTTATAAATGGGCTAGGGTAACTCACTTGGGGTGAGGGAGTACTTATAAAGGTGCTAGGTAACTCATTTGGGGTCAGGGAGTACTTATATGGGACTAGGGTAACTCACTTTGGGTCAGGGAGTACTTATATGGGACTAGGGTAACTCACTTGGGGTCAGGGATTACTTATAAAGGGGCTAGGGTAACTCACTTGGGGTCAGGGAGTACTTATATAGGACTTGGGTAACTCACTTGGGTTCAGGGAGTACTTTTATGGGACTAGGGTAACTCGCTTTAGGTCAGGAAGTACTTATATGGTACTAGGGTAACTCACTTGGTGGTCAGGGAGTACTTATATGGAACCAGGGTAACCCACTTGGGGTCAGGGAGTACTTATAAAAGGGCTAGGGTAACTCACTTGGGGTCAGGGAGTACTTATATGGGACTTGGGTAACACACTTGGGTTCAGGGAGTACTTATATGGGACAAGGGTAACTTGCTTTAGGTCAGTGATTAATTATATAATACTAGGGTAACTCACTGGGTGGTCAGGGAGTACTTATATGGAACCAGGTTAACCCACTTGGGGTCAGGGAGTACTTATAAAGGAGCTACGGTAGCTCATTTGGGGTCAGGGAGTACTTATATGGGCCTAGGGTAACTCACTTGGGGTCAGGGTGTACTTCTATAGGTTGTAAAGTAAGTCACTTGGGGTCAGGGAGTACTTATTTGGGACTAGGGTAACTCATTTAGAGCAGGGAGTACTTATTTGGTACTAGGGTAACTCACTTGGGGTCAGGGAGTACTTATATGGGACTAGGGTAACTCACTTGGGGTCAGGGAGTACTTATATAGGGGGTAGGGTAAGTCATTTGGGGTCAGGCAGTACTTATATTGGACTAGGGTAACTCACTTGGGGTCAGGGAGTACTTATAAAAGGGCTAAGGTAACTCACTTGGGGTAGGGAGTACTTATATGGGACTAGGGTAACTCACTTGGGTTCAGGGAGTACTTATAAGGTACTAGGGTAACTCATTTGGGGTCAGGGATTACTTATATGGGACTAGGGTACATCACTTGGGGTCAGGGAGTACTTATATAGGAGCTAAAGTGATTCACTTGGGGTCAGGGAGTACTTATATGGGACTAGGGTAACTCACTTGGGGTCAGGGAGTACTTATAAAGGGGCTAGGGTAACTCAATTTGGGGTCAGGGAATACTTATGTAGGGGCTAAAGTAACTCACTTGGGGTCAGGGAGTACTTCTATGGGACTAGGGTAACTCATTTGGTGTCAGGGAGTACTTATTTGGGACTAGGGTAACTCACTTGGGGTCAGGGAGTACTTATATAGGGGCTAAAGTAACTCACTTGGGGTCAGGGAGTACTTCTATGGGACTAGGGTAACTCATTTGGTGTCAGGGAGTACTTATTTGGGACTAGGGTAACTCACTTGGGGTCAGGGAGTACTTATATGGGACTAGGGTAACGCACTTGGGGTCATGGAGTACTTATATAGGGGGTAGGGTAACTCATTTGGGGTCAGGGAGTACTTATATGGGACTAGGATACATCACTTGGGGTCAGGGAGTACTTATATAGGAGCTAAAGTGATTCACTAGGGGTCAGGGAGTACTTATATGGGACTAGGGTAACTCACTTGGGGTCAGGGAGTACTTATATAGGAGCTAAAGTGATTCACTAGGGGTCAGGGAGTACTTATATGGGACTAGGGTAACTCACTTGGGTTCAGGGAGTACTTATATGGTACTAGGGTAACTCACTTGGTGTCAGGGAGTACTTCTATAGGAGCTAAAGTAACTCACTTGGGGTCAGGGAGTACTTATATGGGACTAGGGTAACTTATTTAGGGCAGGGAGTACTTATATGGGACTAGGGTAACTCACTTGGGGTCAGGGAGTACTTATATGGGACTAAGGTAACTCACTTGGGGACAGGTAGTACTTATATAGGGGGTAGGGTAACTCATTTGGGGTTAGGGAGTACTTATATGGGACTAGGGTAACTCACTTGGGGTCAGGGAGTACTTATAAAAGGGCTAGGGTAACTCACTTGGGGTAGGGAGTACTTATATGGGACTAGGGTAACTCGATTTAGGTCAGGGAGTACTTATATTGTACTAGGGTAACTCACTTGGTGGTCAGGGGGTACATATATGGAACCAGGGTATCCCACTTGGGGTCAGGGAGTACTTATAGAGGGGCTAGGGTAACTCAATTTGGGGTCTCGGAGTACTTATATAGGACTAGGGTACCATACTTGGGGTCAGGGAGTACTTATAAAGGGGCTAGGGCAACTCACTAGGGGTCAGGGAGTACTTATATAGGGGCTAAAGTAACTCACTTGGGGTCAGGAAGTACTTCTATGGGACTAGGGTAACTCATTTGGTGTCAGGGAGTACTTATTTGGGACTAGGGTAACTCACTTGGGGTCAGGGAGTACTTATATGGGACTAGGGTAACTCACTTGGGGTCATGGAGTACTTATATAGGGGGTAGGGTAACTCATTTGGGGTCAGGGAGTACTTATATGGGACTAGGGTACATCACTTGGGGTCAGGGAGTACTTATATAGGAGCTAAAGTGATTCACTTGGGGTCAGGGAGTACTTATATGGGACTAGGGTAACTCACTTGGGGTCAGGGAGTACTAATAAATGGGCTAGGGTAACTCACTTGGGGTCAGGGAGTAATTATATGGGACTTGGGTAACTCACTTGGGTTCAGGGAGTACTTATATGGGACTAGGGTAACTCGCTTTAGGTTAGGAAGTACATATATAATACTAGGGTAACTCAATGGGTGGTCCGGGAGTACTTATATGGAACCAGGGAAACCCACTTGGGGTTAGGGTGTACTTATAAAGACCTCCTGATTGAGCTGAACAAAGGAGGGGGCTCCGCGTCCACGCTCGCGGGGGCGGTCGCGGAGGCGTTGGGTAACGGGATTCCGGTCTCTGCTCTCTCTCCGATGGAGAGGGTGGAGATCCGGGACCTCGATGGGGTTTCGTCCGGGGAGAATGTGCGTGCGGCCCTTCTGGCCGCACTGGGCGAGGAGGCAGCCGGGGTTAGAGTCTCCGCGCCGCGAAGAACTGGTGGGGGCTCCTGGGCCGTCGGCGCTTCCATGCCACCCGAGGTGGCTGGCAAGTTGTTGCGGCTTGGGCGCGTTCGCGTTGGGTGGGTGGTCTGCAGGGTTCGCCCTGCGACCAGTATCGTGCGGTGCAAGAGGTGTCACCACTTCGGTCACACCTCGGGTAGCTGCAAATTCAGCACAGACCGTTCGGGGCTGTGTTGGAGATGCGGGGAGGGGGGTCATGCCTCTGCCAGTTGTAGGGGTTCTCCTTGTTGTCTCGCCTGTAGGGACTCGGGGCTTGCGCATGATCACGCTGGGGGCTCTTCAGCGTGCGGATCGATCGGGGTGTGGAGAGGATCGAGACGTACATGAAGGGTCTCCAGATCAATGTCAATCGTTCGCGATCTGCTCAGGACTTGGCCGTCCATTGCACGTACTCTGGCGAGTACACGGTCTGCCTTGTCTCAGAGCAGCATAGGAATAGTAATTTCCCAAGCACCGGCTTGGAGGATGTCGGGGGGGATTCGGCTATGCTGCCCGGTGCTTCGTGCAAACTGGCATCCGTCTCGTCCGGTCGGGGGTTTTGTTCGTCTCTCGTTGGGGGCATTAGGGTGTACAGTGTTTACTTTACCCCTAATGCCCCCATCGGGGAGTTCGAGGCTTTCCTGGAGGACTTGGCGGGGAGTGTCAGGGAGCATGGGGTGCCGGTCCTCATTGGTGGAGACTTCAACTCGTGGTCGACATCATGGGGATCCGGTTGCACTAACCGACGTGGAGAGCTTGTTGAGGAATGGGGCGGTCAGCTCGGGTTGACATTGCTCAACCGAGGTCGTTCTCCGACCTTCGTCTCAGGCGACCGTGGTAGTATAATAGATCTCACCTGGGTATCGTCGTCGATCGCCTCGAGAGTAGTCTCTTGGGAGGTGCTCGATGACGAGACTCTGAGCGATCACCGCTTCATCCAGTGGATTCTCACGGATGGGGGTCCTGGCCCTGCCTCGCCGGAGCGGGGGGTGCGCTGGGTTCGCTCGAGGTTCGACCCACTCTTATGCGAATTGGCATTTGCGTGGGGAATAGCCTCGAGCAGCTCGGCTTCCCCTCCGTCCGGCCGGGGGAGGGCCGGGGCGGACGTCGGCGGTGACGGCTCGGGCGTCTCGCCGGAGGGTTATCTCCGGAGACTCGTCGGGGCGTCCGACGCTTCTATGCCCAGGGCTCACGGAACTGCCAAGCGCTGGAAAGCAGCGTATTGGTGGTGTGAGGACCTCGACCGTCTCCGTAAGGCAGCGAATGCTGCCCGCAGGAGGTGGTCGAGGTCGAGGGGTGCCAATACGGAAGTTCACTTGCGCGAAGCCTATAAGACGGCGAGAACCGCTTTCTCCTCCGCTATACGCGAGAGGAAGCGGGCCGCATGGTTGGCGCTGGTGAATGAAGTGGAGGCAGATCCTTGGGGTCGCCCCTTCTGGGTGGCCTACAAGAGATTGAAGAGACAGACATCTGCTAGTCTGACGGAGTCTGAGACGGTGGTTGCGATTGAGAGTCTTTTCTCGACGTCGCAAGTGAGGCCTGGGGGCGTTCCATTCGTGGTTCGCGGTAACACCAGGCCGATCTTGGAGTCTGATCTCATCACGGAAGCAGAGATTGTCATGGCTGCCGGGAGGTCCCCTGCAAAGGGGGCCCCTGGTGTCGATGGCATTCTCCCGGAAGTGGTTAAGGTTGCAGCAATGAGCTGCCCCGCTGATTTTGCCCGGTTGTTCAACCGCTGCCTGGAACTCGGCGACTTTCCCGCTATCTGGAGGAGGGCGAGGGTTGTCCTAATCCCGAAAGGGATCGGGGGCTTCAGACCCATATCTCTCCTACCGGTGGTGGGGAAGTTGTTCGAGAGGGTAGTTGTCGCTCGTCTTACGGAGGTTTATGAGGGGGTCGCACCTCTCGCGGACGGTCAATACGGGTTCCGTCCTGGTAGAAGTACCATGGATGCCGTATCGGCTGTCCAGAATTTTATTCGGATCGCCCTTCGGGGGTCTGTGTACCGGAGCAAACGCGTGGCCGTAATCCTTCTCGACATTAAGAACGCGTTCAATTCTGTGTCGCATGCGGCCATCTTGGAGGCCCTGGCCGCCAATGGCGCGGTCCCGGGGGTGATTGTGGATATAGTCCGCAGTTACCTGGGGGACCGGGTCATTGAGTGCGCTGGACGGCAGTGGCGCGTTGGGGCGGGTGTTCCGCAGGGATCGGTCTTAGGACCTCTCCTGTGGAACATTTGTTTCGACGGTCTGCTGCGGTTGAGTCTCCCGGAGGGCTGCACGTTGACTTGTTACGCGGACGATACGGCATTGTGTGTGTCTGCGGGAAGCGTCGGGTCCTTGCAGTTGAAGGCTAACAGGGCTTTGTCGCGTATCGTTCTGTGGCTTGAGGGGAGGAACCTGGAGGTGAACGTCTCCAAATCGGAGGCTGTTTTCTTCTCTAGGAGGCGGTCTGATCGGGCTCCGCGGTTTTCGGTCGGGGGCGAGACGGTTTCCGTCTCCCCGCGGGCGAAATACCTCGGTGTGTGGTTGGATCGTCGTCTTTCCTTCAAGTTTCACATTGATTGCATGGTGGGAAAAGCCAAAAAGGCTGGGTGGGCGTTGAGTAATTTATTGCCGAACGTGGGTGGGTCGGGGGTCTCGGGAAGGATGTTGTACACGAATTTAGTGCACAGCATTCTTCTTTACGGGGCGCCTTGCTGGGCTGAGGCTGCCTCTCGCCCAACCATTGCGAGGCCCCTAATCTCCGCGCAGAGGGTCATGGCGCTGAGGGTTTCCCGCGCGTGTCGTACGGCTTCGTCCTGTGCGCTATTAGTAATCTCGGGCATACCACCGGCCCATCATTTAGCTTTGGAGCGCAGGGAGGTGTACGATGCGTCGCGTGCGGGTGGCTCCTCGGCTGGCGTGGCCGAAGCGCGGAGATTGGCGAGGGCTAATTTAGTAGAGAGATGGCAGGCAGCATGGGACTCGGATGGTCGGGGTAGGTGGACCCACCGCCTCATCCCGGACATCCGGTCCTGGCTGGCTGCTAATTGTAGAAGCTTGAACTGCCATGTTTCCCAGATGCTCCTGGGGCATGGTAGTTTCATGAGTCATCGCGCGAGGGTGGGCCGCAGGGCGACTCCCGACTGCTGGTGCTCCCCGAATCCGGTCGCGGATACGGCGGAGCACACGCTGTTGTGGTGTCCCCTGTGGGAATGCGAAAGAGCAGAACTCTGTGATGCTTTAGGTGTGCCCTCGTTGGAGGTGGAGACCCTTGTGTCCCATGTTACGAGTACGCCGAGAGCTTGGAATGCATTTTCCAGCTTCTCGGTTAGGGTCCTCACCTCCAAGGACAGTAGAGTCCGAGCTGAGGAGTCTGCTGCTCTCTCCTCTGGGGTGGGGTAGAGTCTGGGGTTTTTGTTTGTCTTGGGATGACCGCATACGGTCGTAGAGTAGAGCGTATACCCTCCTACCTGATGTTATAAGCTATGCTTGGTACCGGGTAGGGGGGCAGGTAGGGGGTTTTGGTGGGTTAGAATCCCACATAACCTCTGGCCAAAACATCGGCCGCCGGAGGTACTTAACAAGCCGTAAGGCTTTAAGAAGTTTCCCCCTACCTCGCAAAGCGTCGGAAAAAAAAAAAAAAAAAAAAAAAAAAAAAAAAAGGGTGTACTTATAAAGGGGCTAGGGTAACTCATTTGGGGTCAGGGAGTACTTATATGGGCCTAGGGTAACTCACTTAGAGTCAGGGAGTACTTATATGGGACTAGGGTGACTCACTTGGGGTCAGGGTGTACTTCTATAGGAGCTAAAGTAACACACTTGGGGTCAGGGAGTACTTATATAGGAGCTAAAGTGATTCACTTGGGGTCAGGGAGTACTTATATGGGACTAGGGTAACTCACTTGGGGTCAGGGAGTACTTATAAAAGGGCTAGGGTAACTCACTTGGGGTAGGGAGTACTTATATGGGACTAGGGTAACTCACTTGGGTTCAGGGAGTACTTATATGGGACTAGGGTTACTCACTTGGGGTCATGGAGTACTTATATAGGGGGTAGGTTAACTCATTTGGGGTCAGGGAGTACTTATATGGGACTAGGGTACATCACTTGGGCTCAGGGAGTACTTATATAGGAGCTAAAGTGATTCACTTGGGTTCAGGGACTACTTATATGGGACTAGGGTAACTCACTTGGGGTCAGGGAGTACTAATAAAGGGGCTAGGGTAACTCACTTGGGGTCAGGGAGTAATTATATGGGACTTGGGTAACCCACTTGGGTTCAGGGAGTACTTATATGGGACTAGGGTAACTCGCTTTAGGTCAGGGAGTACATATATAATACTAGGGTAACTCAATGGGTGGTCAGGGAGTACTTATATGGAACCAGGGAAACCCACTTGGGGTTAGGGTGTACTTATAAAGGGGCTAGGGTAACTCATTTGGGGTCAGGGAGTACTTATATGGGCCTAGGTTAACTCACTTAGGGTCAGGGAGTACTTATATGGGACTAGGGTAACTCACTTGGGGTCAGGGTGTACTTCTATAGGAGCTAAAGTAACTCACTTGGGTTCAGGGAGTACTTATATGGGACTAGGGTAACTCATTTAGGGCAGGGAGTACTTATTTGGGACTAGGGTAATTTACTTGGGTTCAGGGAGTACTTATGTGGGACTAGGGTAACTCATTTAGGGCAGGGAGTACTTATTTGGGACTAGGGTAACTCACTTGGAGTCAGGGAGTACTTATATAGGGGGTAGGGTAACTCATTTGGGGTCAGGCAGTACTTATATTGGACTAGGGTAACTCACTTGGGGTCAGGGAGTACTTATAAAAGGGCTAGGGTAACTCACTTGGGGTAGGGAGTACTTATATGGGACTAGGGTAACTCACTTGGGTTCAGGGAGTACTTATATGGGACTAGGGTTACTCACTTGGGGTCAGGGAGTACTTCTATAGGAGCTAAAGTAACTCACTTGGGGTTAGGGAGTACTTATATGGGACTAGGGTAACTCATTTATGGCCGGGAGTACTTATACAGGGGCTAGGGTAACTCAATTTGGGGTAAGGGAGTACTTATATAGGACTAGGGTACCATACTTGGGGTCAGGGAGTACTTATAAAGGGGCTAGGGCAACTCACTTGGGGTCAGGGAGTACTTATAAAAGGGCTAGGGTAACTCACTTGGGGTAGGGAGTACTTATATGGGACTAGGGTAACTCACTTGGGTTCAGGGAGTACTTATATGGGACTAGGGTAACTCGCTTTAGGTCAGGGAGTACTTATATGGTACTAGGGTAACTCTCTTGGTCGTCAGGGGGTACATATATGGAACCAGGGTAACCCACTTGGGGTCAGGGAGTACTTATAAAGGGGCTATGGTAACTCAATTTGGGGTCAGGGAGTACTTATATGGGACTAGGGTAACTCTCTTGGGGTCAGGGAGTACTTATATGGGACTAGGGTAACTCTCTTGGGGTCAGGGAGTACTTCTATAGGAGCTAAAGTAACTCACTTGGGGTTAGGGAGTACTTATATGGGACTATGGTAACTCATTTATGGCCGGGAGTACTTATACAGGGGCTAGGGTAACTCAATTTGGGGTAAGGGAGTACTTATATAGGACTAGGGTACCATACTTGGGGTCAGGGAGTACTTATAAAGGGGCTAGGGCAACTCACTTGGGGTCAGGGAGTACTTATAAAAGGGCTAGGGTAACTCACTTGGGGTAGGGAGTACTTATATGGGACTAGGGTAACTCACTTGGGTTCAGGGAGTACTTATATGGGACTAGGGTAACTCGCTTTAGGTCAGGGAGTACTTATATGGTACTAGGGTAACTCTCTTGGTCGTCAGGGGGTACATATATGGAACCAGGGTAACCCACTTGGGGTCAGGGAGTACTTATAAAGGGGCTATGGTAACTCAATTTGGGGTCAGGGAGTACTTATATGGGACTAGGGTAACTCTCTTGGGGTCAGGAAGTACTTCTATGGGACTAGGGTAACTCACTTGGGGTCAGGGAGTACTTATATAGGGGCTAAAGTAACTCACTTGGGGTCAGGAAGTACTTCTATGGGACTAGGGTAACTCATTTGGTGTCAGGGAGTACTTATATAGGGGGTAGGGTAACTCATTTGGGGTCAGGGAGTACTTATATGGGACTAGGGTACATCACTTGGGGTCAGGGAGTACTTATATAGGAGCTAAAGTGATTCACTTGGGGTCAGGGAGTACTTATATGGGACTAGGGTAACTCACTTGGGGTCAGGGAGTACTAATAAATGGGCTAGGGTAACTCACTTGGGGTCAGGGAGTAATTATATGGGACTTGGGTAACTCACTTGGGTTCAGGGAGTACTTATATGGGACTAGGGTAACTCGCTTTAGGTTAGGAAGTACATATATAATACTAGGGTAACTCAATGGGTGGTCCGGGAGTACTTATATGGAACCAGGGAAACCCACTTGGGGTTAGGGTGTACTTATAAAGGGGCTAGGGTAACTCATTTGGGGTCAGGGAGTACTTATATGGGCCTAGGGTAACTCACTTAGAGTCAGGGAGTACTTATATGGGACTAGGGTGACTCACTTGGGGTCAGGGTGTACTTCTATAGGAGCTAAAGTAACACACTTGGGGTCAGGGAGTACTTATATAGGAGCTAAAGTGATTCACTTGGGGTCAGGGAGTACTTATATGGGACTAGGGTAACTCACTTGGGGTCAGGGAGTACTTATAAAAGGGCTAGGGTAACTCACTTGGGGTAGGGAGTACTTATATGGGACTAGGGTAACTCACTTGGGTTCAGGGAGTACTTATATGGGACTAGGGTTACTCACTTGGGGTCATGGAGTACTTATATAGGGGGTAGGTTAACTCATTTGGGGTCAGGGAGTACTTATATGGGACTAGGGTACATCACTTGGGCTCAGGGAGTACTTATATAGGAGCTAAAGTGATTCACTTGGGTTCAGGGACTACTTATATGGGACTAGGGTAACTCACTTGGGGTCAGGGAGTACTAATAAAGGGGCTAGGGTAACTCACTTGGGGTCAGGGAGTAATTATATGGGACTTGGGTAACTCACTTGGGTTCAGGGAGTACTTATATGGGACTAGGGTAACTCGCTTTAGGTCAGGGAGTACATATATAATACTAGGGTAACTCAATGGGTCGTCAGGGGGTACATATATGGAACCAGGGTAACCCACTTGGGGTCAGGGAGTACTTATAAAGGGGCTAGGGTAACTCAATTTGGGGTCAGGGAGTACTTATATGGGACTAGGGTAACTCTCTTGGGGTCAGGGAGTACTTATATGGGACTAGGGTAACTCTCTTGGGGTCAGGGAGTACTTATATGATACTAGGGTAACTCACTTGGGGTCAGGGTGTACTTATATGGGACTAGGGTAACTCACTTGGGGTCAGGGAGTACTTATATGCGACTAGGGTAACTCACTTAGGGTCACGGAGTACTTATATAGGACTAGGGTAACTCACTTGGGGTCAGGGAGTACTTCTATAGGAGCTAAAGTAACTCACTTGGGGTCAGGGAATGCTTATATGGGACTAGGGTAACTCACGTGGGGTCAGGGAGTACTTATATGGGACTAGGGTAACTCACTTGGGGTCAGGTAGTACTTATATAGGGGGTAGGGTAACTCACTTGGGGTCAGGAAGTACTTATATGGGACTAGGGTAACTCACTTGGGGTCAGGGAGTACTTATATGCGACTAGGGTAACTCACTTAGGGTCACGGAGTACTTATATAGGACTAGGGTAACTCACTTGGGGTCAGGGAGTACTTCTATAGGAGCTAAAGTAACTCACTTGGGGTCAGGGAATACTTATATGGGACTAGGGTAACTCACTTGGGGTCAGGGAGTACTTATATGGGACTAGGGTAACTCGCTTTAGGTCAGGGAGTACTTATATGGTACTAGGGTAACTCTCTTGGTCGTCAGGGGGTACATATATGGAACCAGGGTAACCCACTTGGGGTCAGGGAGTACTTATAAAAGGGCTAGGGTAACTCACTTGGGGTCAGGGAGTACTTATATGGGACTTGGGTAACACACTTGGGTTCAGGGAGTACTTATATGGGACAAGGGTAACTTGCTTTAGGTCAGTGATTAATTATATAATACTAGGGTAACTCACTGGGTGGTCAGGGAGTACTTATATGGAACCAGGTTAACCCACTTGGGATCAGGGAGTACTTATAAAGGAGCTACGGTAACTCATTTGGGGTCAGGGAGTACTTATATGGGCCTAGGGTAACTCACTTGGGGTCAGGGTGTACTTCTATAGGTTGTAAAGTAAGTCACTTGGGGTCAGGGAGTACTTATATGGGACTAGGGTAACTCATTTAGAGCAGGGAGTACTTATAAAGGGGCTAGGGTAACTCACTTGTGGTCAGGGAGTACTTATATAGGATCTAAAGTGACTCACTTGGGGTCAGGGAGTACTTATATGGGACTAGGGTAACTCATTTGGGGTCAGGGAGTACTTAAATGGGACTAGAGTAACTCACTTGGGGTCAGGGATTACTTATAAAGGGGCTAAGGTAACTCACTTGGGGTCAGGGAGTACTTATAAAGGGGCTAGGGTAACGCACTTGTGGTCAGGGAGTACTTATATAGGAGCTAAAGTGACTCACTTGGGGTCAGGGAGTAATTATATGGGACTAGGGTACATCACTTGGGGTCAGGGAGTACTTATATAGGAGCTAAAGTGATTCACTTGGGGTCAGGGAGTACTTATATGGGACTAGGGTAACTCACTTGGGGTCAGGGAGTACTAATAAAGGGGCTAGGGTAACTCACTTGGGGTCAGGGAGTAATTATATGGGACTTGGGTAACTCACTTGGGTTCAGGGAGTACTTATATGGGACTAGGGTAACTCATTTAGGGCAGGGAGTACTTATTTGGGACTAGGGTAACTCACTTGGGGTCAGGGAGTACTTATATAGGGGGTAGGGTAACTCATTTGGGGTCAGGCAGTACTTATATTGGACTAGGGTAACTCACTTGGGGTCAGGGAGTATTTATAAAAGGGCTAGGGTAACTCACTTGGGGTAGGGAGTACTTATATGGGACTAGGGTAACTCAATTGGGGTCAGGGAGTACTTATATGCGACCAGCATAACTCACTTAGGGTCACGGAGTACTTATATAGGACTAGGGTAACTCACTTGGGGTCAGGGAGTACTTCTATAGGAGCTAAAGTAACTCACTTGGGGTCAGGGAATACTTATATGGGACTAGGGTAACTCACTTGGGGTCAGGGAGTACTTATATGGGACTAGGGTAACTCGCTTTAGGTCAGGGAGTACTTATATGGTACTAGGGTAACTCTCTTGGTCGTCAGGGGGTACATATATGGAACCAGGGTAACACACTTGGGGTCAGGGAGTACTTATAAAGGGGCTAGGGTAACTCAATTTGGGGTCAGGGAGTACTTATATGGGACTAGGGTAACTCTCTTGGGGTCAGGGAGTACTTATATGGGACTAGGGTAACTCTCGTGGGGTCAGGGAGTACTTATATGATACTAGGGTAACTCACTTGGGATCAGGGAGTACTTATATGCGACTAGGGTAACTCACTTAGGGTCACGGAGTACTTATATAGGACTAGGGCAACTCACTTTGGGTCAGGGAGTACTTCTATAGGAGCTAAAGTAACTCACTTGGGGTCAGGGAGTATTTATATGGGACTAGGGTAACTCATTTAGGGCAGGGAGTACTTATATGGGACTAGGGTAACTCACGTGGGGTCAGGGAGTACTTATATGGGACTAGGGTAACTCACTTGGGGTCAGGTAGTACTTATATAGGGGGTAGGGTAACTCATTTGGGGTCACGGAGTACTTATATAGGACTAGGGCAACTCACTTTGGGTCAGGGAGTACTTCTATGGGACTAGGGTAACGCATTAGGTGTCAGGGAGTACTTCTATAGGAGCTAAAGTAACTCACTTGGGGTCAGGGAGTATTTATATGGGACTAGGGTAACTCATTTAGGGCAGGGAGTACTTATATGGGACTAGGGTAACTCACGTGGGGTCAGGGAGTACTTATATGGGACTAGGGTAACTCACTTGGGGTCAGGTAGTACTTATATAGGGGGTAGGGTAACTCATTTGGGGTCACGGAGTACTTATATAGGACTAGGGTAACTCACTTGGGGTCAGGGAGTACTTCTATAGGAGCTAAAGTAACTCACTTGGGGTCAGGGAATACTTATATGGGACTAGGGTAACTCACTTGGGGTCAGGGAGTACTTATATGGGACTAGGGTAACTCGCTTTAGGTCAGGGAGTACTTATATGGTACTAGGGTAACTCTCTTGGTCGTCAGGGGGTACATATATGGAACCAGGGTAACCCACTTGGGGTCAGGGAGTACTTATAAAAGGGCTAGGGTAACTCACTTGGGGTCAGGGAGTACTTATATGGGACTTGGGTAACACACTTGGGTTCAGGGAGTACTTATATGGGACAAGGGTAACTTGCTTTAGGTCAGTGATTAATTATATAATACTAGGGTAACTCACTGGGTGGTCAGGGAGTACTTATATGGAACCAGGTTAACCCACTTGGGGTCAGGGAGTACTTATAAAGGAGCTACGGTAACTCATTTGGGGTCAGGGAGTACTTATATGGGCCTAGGTTAACTCACTTGGGGTCAGGGTGTACTTCTATAGGTTGTAAAGTAAGTCACTTGGGGTCAGGGAGTACTTATATGGGACTAGGGTAACTCATTTAGAGCAGGGAGTACTTATTTGGTACTAGGGTAACTCACTTGGGGTCAGGGAGTACTTATATGGGACTAGGGTAACTCACTTGGGGTCAGGGAGTACTTATATAGGGGGTAGGGTAACTCATTTGGGGTGAGGGAGTACTTATAAAGGCGCTAGGTAACTCATTTGGGGTCAGGGAGTACTTATATGGGACTAGGGTACATCACTTGGGGTCAGGGAGTACTTATATGATACTAGGGTAACTCACTTGGGGTCAGGGAGTACTTATATGGGACTAGGGTAACTCACTTGGGGTCAGGGGGTACTTATATGCGACTAGGGTAACTCACTTAGGGTCACGGAGTACTTATATAGGACTAGTGTAACTCACTTGTGGTCAGGGAGTACTTCTATAGGAGCTAAAGTAACTCACTAGGGGTCAGGGAGTACTTATATGGGACTAGGGTAACTCATTTAGGGCAGGGAGTACTTATTTGGGACTAGGGTAACTCACTTTGGGTCAGGGAGTACTTATATGGGACTAGGGTAACTCACTTGGGGTCAGGGATTACTTATAAAGGGGCTAGGGTAACTCACTTGGGGACAGGGAGTACTTATATAGGACTTGGGTAACTCACTTGGGTTCAGGGAGTACTTTTATGGGACTAGGGTAACTCGCTTTAGGTCAGGAAGTACTTATATGGTACTAGGGTAACTCACTTGGTGGTCAGGGAGTACTTATATGGAACCAGGGTAACCCACTTGGGGTCAGGGAGTACTTATAAAAGGGCTAGGGTAACACACTTGGGTTCAGGGAGTACTTATATGGGACAAGGGTAACTTGCTTTAGGTCAGTGATTAATTATATAATACTAGGGTAACTCACTGGGTGGTCAGGGAGTACTTATATGGAACCAGGTTAACCCACTTGGGGTCAGGGAGTACTTATAAAGGGGCTACGGTAACTCATTTGGGGTCAGGTAGTACTTATATGGGCCTAGGGTAACTCACTTAGGGTCAGGGAGTACTTATATGGGACTAGGGTAACTCACTTGGGGTCAGGGTGTACTTCTATAGGAGGTAAAGTAACTCACTTGGGGTCAGGGAGTACTTATATTGGACTAGGGTAACTCATTTAGAGCAGGGAGTACTTATTTGGTAATAGGGTAACTCACTTGGGGTCAGGGAGTACTTATATGGGACTAGGGTAACTCACTTGGGGTCAGGGAGTACTTATATAGGGGGTAGGGTAACTCATTTGGGGTCAGGCAGTACTTATATGGGACTAGGGTAACTCACTTGGGGTCAGGGTGTACTTCTATAGGAGGTAAAGTAACTCACTTGGGGTCAGGGAGTACTTATATGGGACTAGGGTAACTCACTTGGGGTCAGGGAGTACTTATATAGGGGGTAGGGTAACTCATTTGGGGTCAGGCAGTACTTATATTGGACTAGGGTAACTCACTTGGGGTCAGGGAGTACTTATAAAAGGGCTAAGGTAACTCACTTGGGGTAGGGAGTACTTATATGGGACTAGGGTAACTCACTTGGGTTCAGGGAGTACTTATATGGTACTAGGGTAACTCACTTGGTGTCAGGGAGTACTTCTATAGGAGCTAAAGTAACTCACTTGGGGTCAGGGAGTACTTATATGGGACTAGGGTAACTTATTTAGGGCAGGGAGTACTTATATGGGACTAGGGTAACTCACTTGGGGTCAGGGAGTACTTATATGGGACTAGGGTAACTCACTTGGGGACAGGGAGTACTTATAAAAGGGCTAGGGTAACTCACTTGGGGTAGGGAGTACTTATATGGGACTAGGGTAACTCGATTTAGGTCAGGGAGTACTTATATGGTACTAGGGTAACTCACTTGGTGGTCAGGGGGTACATATATGGAACCAGGGTATCCCACTTGGGGTCAGGGAGTACTTATAGAGGGGCTAGGGTAACTCAATTTGGGGTCTGGGAGTACTTATATAGGACTAGGGTACCATACTTGGGGTCAGGGAGTACTTATAAAGGGGCTAGGGCAACTCACTAGGGGTCAGGGAGTACTTATATTGGACTAGGGTAACTCACTTGGGGTCAGGGAGTACTTATATAGGGGCTAAAGTAACTCACTTGGGGTCAGGAAGTACTTCTATGGGACTAGGGTACATCACTTGGGCTCAGGGAGTACTTATATAGGAGCTAAAGTGATTCACTTGGGTTCAGGGAGTACTTATATGGGACTAGGGTAACTCACCTGGGGTCAGGGAGTACTAATAAAGGGGCTAGGGTAACTCACTTGGGGTCAGGGAGTAATTATATGGGACTTGGGTAACTCACTTGGGTTCAGGGAGTACTTATATGGGACTAGGGTAACTCGCTTTAGGTCAGGGAGTACATATATAATACTAGGGTAACTCAATGGGTGGTCAGGGAGTACTTATATGGAACCAGGGAAACCCACTTGGGGTTAGGGTGTACTTATAAAGGGGCTAGGGTAACTCATTTGGGGTCAGGGAGTACTTATATGGGACTAGGGTAACTCACGTGGGGTCAGGGAGTACTTATATGGGACTAGGGTAACTCACTTGGGGTCAGGTAGTACTTATATAGGGGGTAGGGTAACTCATTTGGGGTCACGGAGTACTTATATAGGACTAGGGTAACTCACTTGGGGTCAGGGAGTACTTCTATAGGAGCTAAAGTAACTCACTTGGGGTCAGGGAATACTTATATGGGACTAGGGTAACTCACTTGGGGTCAGGGAGTACTTATATGGGACTAGGGTAACTCGCTTTAGGTCAGGGAGTACTTATATGGTACTAGGGTAACTCTCTTGGTCGTCAGGGGGTACATATATGGAACCAGGGTAACCCACTTGGGGTCAGGGAGTACTTATAAAAGGGCTAGGGTAACTCACTTGGGGTCAGGGAGTACTTATATGGGACTTGGGTAACACACTTGGGTTCAGGGAGTACTTATATGGGACAAGGGTAACTTGCTTTAGGTCAGTGATTAATTATATAATACTAGGGTAACTCACTGGGTGGTCAGGGAGTACTTATATGGAACCAGGTTAACCCACTTGGGGTCAGGGAGTACTTATAAAGGAGCTACGGTAACTCATTTGGGGTCAGGGAGTACTTATATGGGCCTAGGGTAACTCACTTGGGGTCAGGGTGTACTTCTATAGGTTGTAAAGTAAGTCACTTGGGGTCAGGGAGTACTTATATGGGACTAGGGTAACTCATTTAGAGCAGGGAGTACTTATTTGGTACTAGGGTAACTCACTTGGGGTCAGGGAGTACTTATATGGGACTAGGGTAACTCACTTGGGGTCAGGGAGTACTTATATAGGGGGTAGGGTAACTCATTTGGGGTGAGGGAGTACTTATAAAGGCGCTAGGTAACTCATTTGGGGTCAGGGAGTACTTATATGGGACTAGGGTACATCACTTGGGGTCAGGGAGTACTTATATGATACTAGGGTAACTCACTTGGGGTCAGGGAGTACTTATATGGGACTAGGGTAACTCACTTGGGGTCAGGGAGTACTTATATGCGACTAGGGTAACTCACTTAGGGTCACGGAGTACTTATATAGGACTAGTGTAACTCACTTGTGGTCAGGGAGTACTTCTATAGGAGCTAAAGTAACTCACTAGGGGTCAGGGAGTACTTATATGGGACTAGGGTAACTCATTTAGGGCAGGGAGTACTTATTTGGGACTAGGGTAACTCACTTTGGGTCAGGGAGTACTTATATGGGACTAGGGTAACTCACTTGGGGTCAGGGATTACTTATAAAGGGGCTAGGGTAACTCACTTGGGGTCAGGGAGTACTTATATAGGACTTGGGTAACTCACTTGGGTTCAGGGAGTACTTTTATGGGACTAGGGTAACTCGCTTTAGGTCAGGAAGTACTTATATGGTACTAGGGTAACTCACTTGGTGGTCAGGGAGTACTTATATGGAACCAGGGTAACCCACTTGGGGTCAGGGAGTACTTATAAAAGGGCTAGGGTAACACACTTGGGTTCAGGGAGTACTTATATGGGACAAGGGTAACTTGCTTTAGGTCAGTGATTAATTATATAATACTAGGGTAACTCACTGGGTGGTCAGGGAGTACTTATATGGAACCAGGTTAACCCACTTGGGGTCAGGGAGTACTTATAAAGGGGCTACGGTAACTCATTTGGGGTCAGGTAGTACTTATATGGGCCTAGGGTAACTCACTTAGGGTCAGGGAGTACTTATATGGGACTAGGGTAACTCACTTGGGGTCAGGGTGTACTTCTATAGGAGGTAAAGTAACTCACTTGGGGTCAGGGAGTACTTATATTGGACTAGGGTAACTCATTTAGAGCAGGGAGTACTTATTTGGTACTAGGGTAACTCACTTGGGGTCAGGGAGTACTTATATGGGACTAGGGTAACTCACTTGGGGTCAGGGAGTACTTATATAGGGGGTAGGGTAACTCATTTGGGGTCAGGCAGTACTTATATGGGACTAGGGTAACTCACTTGGGGTAAGGGTGTACTTCTATAGGAGGTAAAGTAACTCACTTGGGGTCAGGGAGTACTTATATAGGGGGTAGGGTAACTCATTTGGGGTCAGGCAGTACTTATATTGGACTAGGGTAACTCACTTGGGGTCAGGGAGTACTTATAAAAGGGCTAAGGTAACTCACTTGGGGTATGGAGTACTTATATGGGACTAGGGTAACTCACTTGGGTTCAGGGAGTACTTATATGGTACTAGGGTAACTCACTTGGTGTCAGGGAGTACTTCTATAGGAGCTAAAGTAACTCACTTGGGGTCAGGGAGTACTTATATGGGACTAGGGTAACTTATTTAGGGCAGGGAGTACTTATATGGGACTAGGGTAACTCACTTGGGGTCAGGGAGTACTTATATGGGACTAGGGTAACTCAATTGGGGACAGGGAGTACTTATAAAAGGGCTAGGGTAACTCACTTGGGGTAGGGAGTACTTATATGGGACTAGGGTAACTCGATTTAGGTCAGGGAGTACTTATATGGTACTAGGGTAACTCACTTGGTGGTCAGGGGGTACATATATGGAACCAGGGTATCCCACTTGGGGTCAGGGAGTACTTATAGAGGGGCTAGGGTAACTCAATTTGGGGTCTGGGAGTACTTATATAGGACTAGGGTACCATACTTGGGGTCAGGGAGTACTTATAAAGGGGCTAGGGCAACTCACTAGGGGTCAGGGAGTACTTATATTGGACTAGGGTAACTCACTTGGGGTCAGGGAGTACTTATATAGGGGCTAAAGTAACTCACTTGGGGTCAGGAAGTACTTCTATGGGACTAGGGTAACTCATTTGCTGTCAGGGAGTACTTATTTGGGACTAGGGTAACTCACTTGGGGTCATGGAGTACTTATATAGGGGGTAGGTTAACTCATTTGGGGTCAGGGAGTACTTATATGGGACTAGGGTACATCACTTGGGCTCAGGGAGTACTTATATAGGAGCTAAAGTGATTCACTTGGGTTCAGGGAGTACTTATATGGGACTAGGGTAACTCACTTGGGGTCAGGGAGTACTAATAAAGGGGCTAGGGTAACTCACTTGGGGTCAGGGAGTAATTATATGGGACTTGGGTAACTCACTTGGGTTCAGGGAGTACTTATATGGGACTAGGGTAACTCGCTTTAGGTCAGGGAGTACATATATAATACTAGGGTAACTCAATGGGTGGTCAGGGAGTACTTATATGGAACCAGGGAAACCCACTTGGGGTTAGGGTGTACTTATAAAGGGGCTAGGGTAACTCATTTGGGGTCAGGGAGTACTTATATGGGCCTAGGGTAACTCACTTAGGGTCAGGGAGTACTTATATGGGACTAGGGTGACTCACTTGGGGTCAGGGTGTACTTCTATAGGAGCTAAAGTAACACACTTGGGGTCAGGGAGTACTTATATAGGAGCTAAAGTGATTCACTTGGGGTCAGGGAGTACTTATATGGGACTAGGGTAACTCACTTGGGGTCAGGGAGTACTTATAAAGGGGCTAGGGTAACTCAATTTGGGGTCAGGGAGTACTTATATAGGACTAGGTTTCCATACTTGGGGTCAGGGAGTACTTTAATGGGACCAGGGTAACTCACTTGGGGACATGGAGTACTTATAAATGGGCTAGGGTAACTCACTTGGGGTGAGGGAGTACTTATAATGGCGCTAGGTAACTCATTTGCGGTCAGGGAGTACTTATATGGGACTAGGGTACATCACTTGGGATCAGGGAGTACTTATATAGGGGCTAAAGTAACTCACTTTGGGTCAGGGAGTACTTCTATGGGACTAGGGTAACTCACTTTGGGTCAGGGAGTACTTCTATGGGACTAGGGTAACGCATTAGGTGTCAGGGAGTACTTCTATAGGAGCTAAAGTAACTCACTTGGGGTCAGGGAGTATTTATATGGGACTAGGGTAACTCATTTAGGGCAGGGAGTACTTATATGGGACTAGGGTAACTCACGTGGGGTCAGGGAGTACTTATATGGGACTAGGGTAACTCACTTGGGGTCAGGTAGTACTTATATAGGGGGTAGGGTAACTCATTTGGGGTTAGGGAGTACTTATATGGGACTAGGGTAACTCACTTGGGGTCAGGGAGTACTTATTAAAGGGATAGGGTAACTCACTTGGGGTAGGGAGTACTTATATGGGACTAGGGTAACTCGATTTAGGTCAGGGAGTACTTATATGGTACTAGGGTAACTCACTTGGTGGTCAGGGGGTACATATATGGAACCAGGGTATCCCACTTGGGGTCAGGGAGTACTTATAGAGGGGCTAGGGTAACTCAATTTGGGGTCAGGGAGTACTTATATAGGACTAGGGTACCATACTTGGGGTCAGGGAGTACTTATAAAGGGGCTAGGGCAACTCACTAGGGGTCAGGGAGTACTTATATGGGACTAGGGTAACTCACTTGGGGTCAGGGAGTACTTATATAGGGGCTAAAGTAACTCACTTGGGGTCAGGGAGTACTTCTATGGGACTAGGGTAACTCATTTGGTGTCAGGGAGTACTTATTTGGGACTAGGGTAACTCACTTGGGGTCAGGGAGTACTTATATGGGACTAGGGTAACTCACTTGGGGTCAGGGAGTACTTATATATTAGCTAAAGTGATTCACTAGGGGTCAGGGAGTACTTATATGGGACTAGGGTACATCACTTGGGGTCAGGGAGTACTAATAAAGGGGCTAGGGTAAATCACTTGGGGTCAGGGAGTAATTATATGGGACTTGGGTAACTCACTTGGGTTCAGGGAGTACTTATATGGGACTAGGGTAACTCGCTTTAGGTCAGGAAGTACATATATAATACTAGGGTAACTCAATGGGTGGTCAGGGAGTACTTATATGGAACCAGGGAAACCCACTTGGGGTTAGGGTGTACTTATAAAGGGGCTAGGGTAACTCATTTGGGGTCAGGGAGTACTTATATGGGCCTAGGGTAACTCACTTAGGGTCAGGGAGTACTTATATGGGACTAGGGTAACTCACTTGGGGTCAGGGAGTACTTTAATGGGACCAGGGTAACTCACTTGGGGACATGGAGTAGTTATAAATGGGCTAGGGTAACTCACTTGGGGTGAGGGAGTACTTATAAAGGCGCTAGGTAACTCATTTGGGGTCAGGGAGTACTTATATGGGACTAGGGTACATCACTTGGGGTCAGGGAGTACTTATATGATACTAGGGTAACTCACTTGGGGTCAGGGAGTACTTATATGGGACTAGGGTAACTCACTTGGGGTCAGGGAGTACTTATATGCGACTAGGGTAACTCACTTAGGGTCACGGAGTACTTATATAGGACTAGTGTAACTCACTTGTGGTCAGGGAGTACTTCTATAGGAGCTAAAGTAACTCACTAGGGGTCAGGGAGTACTTATATGGGACTAGGGTAACTCATTTAGGGCAGGGAGTACTTATTTGGGACTAGGGTAACTCACTTGGGGTCAGGGAGTACTTATATGGGACTAGGGTAACTCACTTGGGGTCAGGGATTACTTATAAAGGGGCTAGGGTAACTCACTTGGTGTCAGGGAGTACTTATATAGGACTTGGGTAACTCACTTGGGTTCAGGGAGTACTTTTATGGGACTAGGGTAACTCGCTTTAGGTCAGGAAGTACTTATATGGTACTAGGGTAACTCACTTGGTGGTCAGGGAGTACTTATATGGAACCAGGGTAACCCACTTGGGATCAGGGAGTACTTATAAAAGGGCTAGGGTAACACACTTGGGTTCAGGGAGTACTTATATGGGACAAGGGTAACTTGCTTTAGGTCAGTGATTAATTATATAATACTAGGGTAACTCACTGGGTGGTCAGGGAGTACTTATATGGAACCAGGTTAACCCACTTGGGGTCAGGGAGTACTTATAAAGGGGCTACGGTAACTCATTTGGGGTCAGGTAGTACTTATATGGGCCTAGGGTAACTCACTTAGGGTCAGGGAGTACTTATATGGGACTAGGGTAACTCACTTGGGGTCAGGGTGTACATCTATAGGAGGTAAAGTAACTCACTTGGGGTCAGGGAGTACTTATATTGGACTAGGGTAACTAATTTAGAGCAGGGAGTACTTATATGGTACTAGGGTAACTCTCTTGGTCGTCAGGGGGTACATATATGGAACCAGGGTAACCCACTTGGGGTCAGGGAGTACTTATAAAGGGGCTAGGGTAACTCAATTTGGGGTCAGGGAGTACTTATATGGGACTAGGGTAACTCTCTGGGGGTCAGGGAGTACTTATATGGGAATAGGGTAACTCTCTTGGGGTCATGGAGTACTTATATGATACTAGGGTAACTCACTTGGGGTCAGGGAGTACTTATATGCGACTAGGGTAACTCACTTAGGGTCACGGAATACTTATATAGGACTAAGGTAACTCACTTGGGGTCAGGGAGTACTTCTATAGGAGCTAAAGTAACTCACTTGGGGTCAGGGAGTACTTATATGGGACTAGGGTAACTTATTTACGGCAGGGAGTACTTATATGGGACTAGGGTAACTCACTTGGGGTCAGGGTGTACTTCTATAGGAGGTAAAGTAACTCACTTGGGGTCAGGGAGTACTTATATGGGACTAGGGTAACTCACTTGAGGTCAGGGAGTACTTATATAGGGGGTAGGGTAACTCATTTGGGGTCAGGCAGTACTTATATTGGACTAGGGTAACTCACTTGGGGTCAGGGAGTACTTATAAAAGGGCTAAGGTAACTCACTTGGGGTAGGGAGTACTTATATGGGACTAGGGTAACTCACTTGGGTTCAGGGAGTACTTATATGGTACTAGGGTAACTCACTTGGTGTCAGGGAGTACTTCTATAGGAGCTAAAGTAACTCACTTGGGGTCAGGGAGTACTTATATGGGACTAGGGTAACTTATTTAGGGCAGGGAGTACTTATATGGGACTAGGGTAACTCACTTGGGGTCAGGGAGTACTTATATGGGACTAGGGTAACTCACTTGGGGACAGGTAGTACTTATATAGGGGGTAGGGTAACTCATTTGGGGTTAGGGAGTACTTATATGGGACTAGGGTAACTCACTTGGGGTCAGGGAGTACTTATATGGGACTAGGGTAACTCACTTGGGGTCAGGGAGTACTTCTATAGGAGCTAAAGTAACTCACTTGGGGTTAGGGAGTACTTATATGGGACTAGGGTAACTCATTTATGGCAGGGAGTACTTATACAGGGGCTAGGGTAACTCAATTTGGGGTCAGGGATTACTTATATAGGACTAGGGTACCATACTTGGGGTCAGGGAGGACTTATAAAGGAGCTAGGGCAACTCACTTGGGGTCAGGGAGTACTTATAAAAGGGCTAGGGTAACTCACTTGGGTTCAGGGAGTACTTATATGGGACTAGGGTAACACGCTTTAGGTCAGGGAGTACTTATATGGTACTAGGGTAACTCTCTTGGTCGTCAGGGGGTACATATATGGAACCAGGGAAACCCACTTGGGGTTAGGGTGTACTTCTATAGGAGGTAAAGTAACTCACTTGGGGTCAGGGAGTACTTATATGGGACTAGGGTAACTCACTTGGGGTCAGGGAGTACTTATATAGGGGGTAGGGTAACTCATTTGGGGTCAGGCAGTACTTATATTGGACTAGGGTAACTCACTTGGGGTCAGGGAGTACTTATAAAAGGGCTAAGGTAACTCACTTGGGGTAGGGAGTACTTATATGGGACTAGGGTAACTCACTTGGGTTCAGGGAGTACTTATATGGTACTAGGGTAACTCACTTGGTGTCAGGGAGTACTTCTATAGGAGCTAAAGTAACTCACTTGGGGTCAGGGAGTACTTATATGGGACTAGGGTAACTTATTTAGGGCAGGGAGTACTTATATGGGACTAGGGTAACTCACTTGGGGTCAGGGAGTACTTATATGGGACTAGGGTAACTCACTTGGGGACAGGGAGTACTTATAAAAGGGCTAGGGTAACTCACTTGGGGTAGGGAGTACTTATATGGGACTAGGGTAACTCGATTTAGGTCAGGGAGTACTTATATGGTACTAGGGTAACTCACTTGGTGGTCAGGGGGTACATATATGGAACCAGGGTATCCCACTTGGGGTCAGGGAGTACTTATAGAGGGGCTAGGGTAACTCAATTTGGGGTCTGGGAGTACTTATATAGGACTAGGGTACCATACTTGGGGTCAGGGAGTACTTATAAAGGGGCTAGGGCAACTCACTAGGGGTCAGGGAGTACTTATATTGGACTAGGGTAACTCACTTGGGGTCAGGGAGTACTTATATAGGGGCTAAAGTAACTCACTTGGGGTCAGGAAGTACTTCTATGGGACTAGGGTAACTCATTTGCTGTCAGGGAGTACTTATTTGGGACTAGGGTACCTCACTTGGGGTCATGGAGTACTTATATAGGGGGTAGGTTAACTCATTTGGGGTCAGGGAGTACTTATATGGGACTAGGGTACATCACTTGGGCTCAGGGAGTACTTATATAGGAGCTAAAGTGATTCACTTGGGTTCAGGGAGTACTTATATGGGACTAGGGTAACTCACTTGGGGTCAGGGAGTACTAATAAAGGGGCTAGGGTAACTCACTTGGGGTCAGGGAGTAATTATATGGGACTTGGGTAACTCACTTGGGTTCAGGGAGTACTTATATGGGACTAGGGTAACTCGCTTTAGGTCAGGGAGTACATATATAATACTAGGGTAACTCAATGGGTGGTCAGGGAGTACTTATATGGAACCAGGGAAACCCACTTGGGGTTAGGGTGTACTTATAAAGGGGCTAGGGTAACTCATTTGGGGTCAGGGAGTACTTATATGGGCCTAGGGTAACTCACTTAGGGTCAGGGAGTACTTATATGGGACTAGGGTAACTCACTTGGGGTCAGGGAGTACTTCTATAGGAGCTAAAGTAACTCACTTGGGGTCAGGGAGTACTTATATAGGAGCTAAAGTGATTCACTTGGGGTCAGGGAGTACTTATATGGGACTAGGGTAACTCACTTGGGGTCAGGGAGTACTTTAATGGGACCAGGGTAACTCACTTGGGGACATGGAGTAATTATAAATGGGCTAGGGTAACTCACTTGGGGTGAGGGAGTACTTATAAAGGCGCTAGGTAACTCATTTGGGGTCAGGGAGTACTTATATGGGACTAGGGTACATCACTTGGGGTCAGGGAGTACTTATATAGGAGCTAAAGTGATTCACTTGGGGTCAGGGAGTACTTATATGGGACTAGGGTAACTCACTTGGGGTCAGGGAGTACTTATAAAGGGGCTAGGGTAACTCAATTTGGGGTCAGGGAGTACTTATATAGGACTAGGTTTCCATACTTGGGGTCAGGGAGTACTTTAATGGGACCAGGGTAACTCACTTGGGGACATGGAGTACTTATAAATGGGCTAGGGTAACTCACTTGGGGTGAGGGAGTACTTATAATGGCGCTAGGTAACTCATTTGCGGTCAGGGAGTACTTATATGGGACTAGGGTACATCACTTGGGATCAGGGAGTACTTATATAGGGGCTAAAGTAACTCACTTTGGGTCAGGGAGTACTTCTATGGGACTAGGGTAACTCACTTTGGGTCAGGGAGTACTTCTATGGGACTAGGGTAACGCATTAGGTGTCAGGGAGTACTTCTATAGGAGCTAAAGTAACTCACTTGGGGTCAGGGAGTATTTATATGGGACTAGGGTAACTCATTTAGGGCAGGGAGTACTTATATGGGACTAGGGTAACTCACGTGGGGTCAGGGAGTACTTATATGGGACTAGGGTAACTCACTTGGGGTCAGGTAGTACTTATATAGGGGGTAGGGTAACTCATTTGGGGTTAGGGAGTACTTATATGGGACTAGGGTAACTCACTTGGGGTCAGGGAGTACTTATTAAAGGGATAGGGTAACTCACTTGGGGTAGGGAGTACTTATATGGGACTAGGGTAACTCGATTTAGGTCAGGGAGTACTTATATGGTACTAGGGTAACTCACTTGGTGGTCAGGGGGTACATATATGGAACCAGGGTATCCCACTTGGGGTCAGGGAGTACTTATAGAGGGGCTAGGGTAACTCAATTTGGGGTCAGGGAGTACTTATATAGGACTAGGGTACCATACTTGGGGTCAGGGAGTACTTATAAAGGGGCTAGGGCAACTCACTAGGGGTCAGGGAGTACTTATATGGGACTAGGGTAACTCACTTGGGGTCAGGGAGTACTTATATAGGGGCTAAAGTAACTCACTTGGGGTCAGGGAGTACTTCTATGGGACTAGGGTAACTCATTTGGTGTCAGGGAGTACTTATTTGGGACTAGGGTAACTCACTTGGGGTCAGGGAGTACTTATATGGGACTAGGGTAACTCACTTGGGGTCAGGGAGTACTTATATATTAGCTAAAGTGATTCACTAGGGGTCAGGGAGTACTTATATGGGACTAGGGTACATCACTTGGGGTCAGGGAGTACTAATAAAGGGGCTAGGGTAAATCACTTGGGGTCAGGGAGTAATTATATGGGACTTGGGTAACTCACTTGGGTTCAGGGAGTACTTATATGGGACTAGGGTAACTCGCTTTAGGTCAGGAAGTACATATATAATACTAGGGTAACTCAATGGGTGGTCAGGGAGTACTTATATGGAACCAGGGAAACCCACTTGGGGTTAGGGTGTACTTATAAAGGGGCTAGGGTAACTCATTTGGGGTCAGGGAGTACTTATATGGGCCTAGGGTAACTCACTTAGGGTCAGGGAGTACTTATATGGGACTAGGGTAACTCACTTGGGGTCAGGGAGTACTTCTATAGGAGCTAAAGTAACTCACTTGGGGTCAGGGAGTACTTATATAGGAGCTAAAGTGATTCACTTGGGGTCAGGGAGTACTTATATGGGACTAGGGTAACTCACTTGGGGTCAGGGAGTACTTTAATGGGACCAGGGTAACTCACTTGGGGACATGGAGTAGTTATAAATGGGCTAGGGTAACTCACTTGGGGTGAGGGAGTACTTATAAAGGCGCTAGGTAACTCATTTGGGGTCAGGGAGTACTTATATGGGACTAGGGTACATCACTTGGGGTCAGGGAGTACTTATATGATACTAGGGTAACTCACTTGGGGTCAGGGAGTACTTATATGGGACTAGGGTAACTCACTTGGGGTCAGGGAGTACTTATATGCGACTAGGGTAACTCACTTAGGGTCACGGAGTACTTATATAGGACTAGTGTAACTCACTTGTGGTCAGGGAGTACTTCTATAGGAGCTAAAGTAACTCACTAGGGGTCAGGGAGTACTTATATGGGACTAGGGTAACTCATTTAGGGCAGGGAGTACTTATTTGGGACTAGGGTAACTCACTTGGGGTCAGGGAGTACTTATATGGGACTAGGGTAACTCACTTGGGGTCAGGGATTACTTATAAAGGGGCTAGGGTAACTCACTTGGTGTCAGGGAGTACTTATATAGGACTTGGGTAACTCACTTGGGTTCAGGGAGTACTTTTATGGGACTAGGGTAACTCGCTTTAGGTCAGGAAGTACTTATATGGTACTAGGGTAACTCACTTGGTGGTCAGGGAGTACTTATATGGAACCAGGGTAACCCACTTGGGATCAGGGAGTACTTATAAAAGGGCTAGGGTAACACACTTGGGTTCAGGGAGTACTTATATGGGACAAGGGTAACTTGCTTTAGGTCAGTGATTAATTATATAATACTAGGGTAACTCACTGGGTGGTCAGGGAGTACTTATATGGAACCAGGTTAACCCACTTGGGGTCAGGGAGTACTTATAAAGGGGCTACGGTAACTCATTTGGGGTCAGGTAGTACTTATATGGGCCTAGGGTAACTCACTTAGGGTCAGGGAGTACTTATATGGGACTAGGGTAACTCACTTGGGGTCAGGGTGTACATCTATAGGAGGTAAAGTAACTCACTTGGGGTCAGGGAGTACTTATATTGGACTAGGGTAACTAATTTAGAGCAGGGAGTACTTATATGGTACTAGGGTAACTCTCTTGGTCGTCAGGGGGTACATATATGGAACCAGGGTAACCCACTTGGGGTCAGGGAGTACTTATAAAGGGGCTAGGGTAACTCAATTTGGGGTCAGGGAGTACTTATATGGGACTAGGGTAACTCTCTGGGGGTCAGGGAGTACTTATATGGGAATAGGGTAACTCTCTTGGGGTCAGGGAGTACTTATATGATACTAGGGTAACTCACTTGGGGTCAGGGAGTACTTATATGCGACTAGGGTAACTCACTTAGGGTCACGGAATACTTATATAGGACTAAGGTAACTCACTTGGGGTCAGGGAGTACTTCTATAGGAGCTAAAGTAACTCACTTGGGGTCAGGGAGTACTTATATGGGACTAGGGTAACTTATTTAGGGCAGGGAGTACTTATATGGGACTAGGGTAACTCACTTGGGGACAGGTAGTACTTATATAGGGGGTAGGGTAACTCATTTGGGGTTAGGGAGTACTTATATGGGACTAGGGTAACTCACTTGGGGTCAGGGAGTACTTATATGGGACTAGGGTAACTCACTTGGGGTCAGGGAGTACTTCTATAGGAGCTAAAGTAACTCACTTGGGGTTAGGGAGTACTTATATGGGACTAGGGTAACTCATTTATGGCAGGGAGTACTTATATAGGGGGTAGGGTAACTCATTTGGGGTCAGGCAGTACTTATATTGGACTAGGGTAACTCACTTGGGGTCAGGGAGTACTTATAAAAGGGCTAAGGTAACTCACTTGGGGTAGGGAGTACTTATATGGGACTAGGGTAACTCACTTGGGTTCAGGGAGTACTTATATGGTACTAGGGTAACTCACTTGGTGTCAGGGAGTACTTCTATAGGAGCTAAAGTAATTCACTTGGGGTCAGGGAGTACTTATATGGGACTAGGGTAACTTATTTAGGGCAGGGAGTACTTATATGGGACTAGGGTAACTCACTTGGGGTCAGGGAGTACTTATATGGGACTAGGGTAACTCACTTGGGGACAGGTAGTACTTATATAGGGGGTAGGGTAACTCATTTGGGGTTAGGGAGTACTTATATGGGACTAGGGTAACTCACTTGGGGTCAGGGAGTACTTATATGGGACTAGGGTAACTCACTTGGGGTCAGGGAGTACTTCTATAGGAGCTAAAGTAACTCACTTGGGGTTAGGGAGTACTTATATGGGACTAGGGTAACTCATTTATGGCAGGGAGTACTTATACAGGGGCTAGGGTAACTCAATTTGGGGTCAGGGATTACTTATATAGGACTAGGGTACCATACTTGGGGTCAGGGAGGACTTATAAAGGAGCTAGGGCAACTCACTTGGGGTCAGGGAGTACTTATAAAAGGGCTAGGGTAACTCACTTGGGTTCAGGGAGTACTTATATGGGACTAGGGTAACACGCTTTAGGTCAGGGAGTACTTATATGGTACTAGGGTAACTCTCTTGGTCGTCAGGGGGTACATATATGGAACCAGGGAAACCCACTTGGGGTTAGGTTGTACTTCTATAGGAGGTAAAGTAACTCACTTGGGGTCAGGGAGTACTTATATGGGACTAGGGTAACTCACTTGGGGTCAGGGAGTACTTATATAGGGGGTAGGGTAACTCATTTGGGGTCAGGCAGTACTTATATTGGACTAGGGTAACTCACTTGGGGTCAGGGAGTACTTATAAAAGGGCTAAGGTAACTCACTTGGGGTAGGGAGTACTTATATGGGACTAGGGTAACTCACTTGGGTTCAGGGAGTACTTATATGGTACTAGGGTAACTCACTTGGTGTCAGGGAGTACTTCTATAGGAGCTAAAGTAACTCACTTGGGGTCAGGGAGTACTTATATGGGACTAGGGTAACTTATTTAGGGCAGGGAGTACTTATATGGGACTAGGGTAACTCACTTGGGGTCAGGGAGTACTTATATGGGACTAGGGTAACTCACTTGGGGACAGGGAGTACTTATAAAAGGGCTAGGGTAACTCACTTGGGGTAGGGAGTACTTATATGGGACTAGGGTAACTCGATTTAGGTCAGGGAGTACTTATATGGTACTAGGGTAACTCACTTGGTGGTCAGGGGGTACATATATGGAACCAGGGTATCCCACTTGGGGTCAGGGAGTACTTATAGAGGGGCTAGGGTAACTCAATTTGGGGTCTGGGAGTACTTATATAGGACTAGGGTACCATACTTGGGGTCAGGGAGTACTTATAAAGGGGCTAGGGCAACTCACTAGGGGTCAGGGAGTACTTATATTGGACTAGGGTAACTCACTTGGGGTCAGGGAGTACTTATATAGGGGCTAAAGTAACTCACTTGGGGTCAGGAAGTACTTCTATGGGACTAGGGTAACTCATTTGCTGTCAGGGAGTACTTATTTGGGACTAGGGTACCTCACTTGGGGTCATGGAGTACTTATATAGGGGGTAGGTTAACTCATTTGGGGTCAGGGAGTACTTATATGGGACTAGGGTACATCACTTGGGCTCAGGGAGTACTTATATAGGAGCTAAAGTGATTCACTTGGGTTCAGGGAGTACTTATATGGGACTAGGGTAACTCACTTGGGGTCAGGGAGTACTAATAAAGGGGCTAGGGTAACTCACTTGGGGTCAGGGAGTAATTATATGGGACTTGGGTAACTCACTTGGGTTCAGGGAGTACTTATATGGGACTAGGGTAACTCGCTTTAGGTCAGGAAGTACATATATAATACTAGGGTAACTCAATGGGTGGTCAGGGAGTACTTATATGGAACCAGGGAAACCCACTTGGGGTTAGGGTGTACTTATAAAGGGGCTAGGGTAACTCATTTGGGGTCAGGGAGTACTTATATGGGCCTAGGGTAACTCACTTAGGGTCAGGGAGTACTTATATGGGACTAGGGTGACTCACTTGGGGTCAGGGTGTACTTCTATAGGAGCTAAAGTAACACACTTGGGGTCAGGGAGTACTTATATAGGAGCTAAAGTGATTCACTTGGGGTCAGGGAGTACTTATATGGGACTAGGGTAACTCACTTGGGGTCAGGGAGTACTTATAAAGGGGCTAGGGTAACTCAATTTGGGGTCAGGGAGTACTTATATAGGACTAGGTTTCCATACTTGGGGTCAGGGAGTACTTTAATGGGACCAGGGTAACTCACTTGGGGACATGGAGTACTTATAAATGGGCTAGGGTAACTCACTTGGGGTGAGGGAGTACTTATAAAGGCGCTAGGTAACTCATTTGGGGTCAGGGAGTACTTATATGGGACTAGGGTACATCACTTGGGATCAGGGAGTACTTATATAGGGGCTAAAGTAACTCACTTTGGGTCAGGGAGTACTTCTATGGGACTAGGGTAACTCACTTTGGGTCAGGGAGTACTTCTATGGGACTAGGGTAACGCATTAGGTGTCAGGGAGTACTTCTATAGGAGCTAAAGTAACTCACTTGGGGTCAGGGAGTATTTATATGGGACTAGGGTAACTCATTTAGGGCAGGGAGTACTTATATGGGACTAGGGTAACTCACGTGGGGTCAGGGAGTACTTATATGGGACTAGGGTAACTCACTTGGGGTCAGGTAGTACTTATATAGGGGGTAGGGTAACTCATTTGGGGTTAGGGAGTACTTATATGGGACTAGGGTAACTCACTTGGGGTCAGGGAGTACTTATTAAAGGGATAGGGTAACTCACTTGGGGTAGGGAGTACTTATATGGGACTAGGGTAACTCGATTTAGGTCAGGGAGTACTTATATGGTACTAGGGTAACTCACTTGGTGGTCAGGGGGTACATATATGGAACCAGGGTATCCCACTTGGGGTCAGGGAGTACTTATAGAGGGGCTAGGGTAACTCAATTTGGGGTCAGGGAGTACTTATACAGGACTAGGGTACCATACTTGGGGTCAGGGAGTACTTATAAAGGGGCTAGGGCAACTCACTAGGGGTCAGGGAGTACTTATATGGGACTAGGGTAACTCACTTGGGGTCAGGGAGTACTTATATAGGGGCTAAAGTAACTCACTTGGGGTCAGGGAGTACTTCTATGGGACTAGGGTAACTCATTTGGTGTCAGGGAGTACTTATTTGGGACTAGGGTAACTCACTTGGGGTCAGGGAGTACTTATATGGGACTAGGGTAACTCACTTGGGGTCATGGAGTACTTATATAGGGGGTAGGGTAACTCATTTGGGGTCAGGGAGTACTTATATGGGACTAAGGTACATCACTTGGGGTCAGGGAGTACTTATATATTAGCTAAAGTGATTCACTAGGGGTCAGGGAGTACTTATATGGGACTAGGGTAACTCACTTGGGGTCAGGGAGTACTAATAAAGGGGCTAGGGTAAATCACTTGGGGTCAGGGAGTAATTATATGGGACTTGGGTAACTCACTTGGGTTCAGGGAGTACTTATATGGGACTAGGGTAACTCGCTTTAGGTCAGGAAGTACATATATAATACTAGGGTAACTCAATGGGTGGTCAGGGAGTACTTATATGGAACCAGGGAAACCCACTTGGGGTTAGGGTGTACTTATAAAGGGGCTAGGGTAACTCATTTGGGGTCAGGGAGTACTTATATGGGCCTAGGGTAACTCACTTAGGGTCAGGGAGTACTTATATGGGACTAGGGTAACTCACTTGGGGTCAGGGAGTACTTCTATAGGAGCTAAAGTAACTCACTTGGGGTCAGGGAGTACTTATATAGGAGCTAAAGTGATTCACTTGGGGTCAGGGAGTACTTATATGGGACTAGGGTAACTCACTTGGGGTCAGGGAGTACTTTAATGGGACCAGGGTAACTCACTTGGGGACATGGAGTAGTTATAAATGGGCTAGGGTAACTCACTTGGGGTGAGGGAGTACTTATAAAGGCGCTAGGTAACTCATTTGGGGTCAGGGAGTACTTATATGGGACTAGGGTACATCACTTGGGGTCAGGGAGTACTTATATGATACTAGGGTAACTCACTTGGGGTCAGGGAGTACTTATATGGGACTAGGGTAACTCACTTGGGGTCAGGGAGTACTTATATGCGACTAGGGTAACTCACTTAGGGTTACGGAGTACTTATATAGGACTAGTGTAACTCACTTGTGGTCAGGGAGTACTTCTATAGGAGCTAAAGTAACTCACTAGGGGTCAGGGAGTACTTATATGGGACTAGGGTAACTCATTTAGGGCAGGGAGTACTTATTTGGGACTAGGGTAACTCACTTTGGGTCAGGGAGTACTTATATGGGACTAGGGTAACTCACTTGGGGTCAGGGATTACTTATAAAGGGGCTAGGGTAACTCACTTGGTGTCAGGGAGTACTTATATAGGACTTGGGTAACTCACTTGGGTTCAGGGAGTACTTTTATGGGACTAGGTTAACTCGCTTTAGGTCAGGAAGTACTTATATGGTACTAGGGTAACTCACTTGGTGGTCAGGGAGTACTTATATGGAACCAGGGTAACCCACTTGGGATCAGGGAGTACTTATAAAAGGGCTAGGGTAACACACTTGGGTTCAGGGAGTACTTATATGGGACAAGGGTAACTTGCTTTAGGTCAGTGATTAATTATATAATACTAGGGTAACTCACTGGGTGGTCAGGGAGTACTTATAAAGGGGCTACGGTAACTCATTTGGGGTCAGGTAGTACTTATATGGGCCTAGGGTAACTCACTTAGGGTCAGGGAGTACTTATATGGGTCTAGGGTAACTCACTTGGGGTCAGGGTGTACTTCTATAGGAGGTAAAGTAACTCACTTGGGGTCAGGGAGTACTTATATTGGACTAGGGTAACTCATTTAGAGCAGGGAGTACTTATATGGTACTAGGGTAACTCTCTTGGTCGTCAGGGGGTACATATATGGAACCAGGGTAACCCACTTGGGGTCAGGGAGTACTTATAAAGGGGCTAGGGTAACTCAATTTGGGGTCAGGGAGTACTTATATGGGACTAGGGTAACTCTCTTGGGGTCAGGGAGTACTTATATGGGAATAGGGTAACTCTCTTGGGGTCAGGGAGTACTTATATGATACTAGGGTAACTCACTTGGGGTCAGGGAGTACTTATATGCGACTAGGGTAACTCACTTAGGGTCACGGAATACTTATATAGGACTAAGGTAACTCACTTGGGGTCAGGGAGTACTTCTATAGGAGCTAAAGTAACTCACTTGGGGTCAGGGAGTACTTATATGGAACCAGGGAAACCCACTTGGGGTTAGGGTGTACTTATAAAGGGGCTAGGGTAACTCATTTGGGGTCAGGGAGTACTTATATGGGCCTAGGGTAACTCACTTAGGGTCAGGGAGTACTTATATGGGACTAGGGTAACTCACTTGGGGTCAGGGTGTACTTCTATAGGAGCTAAAGTAACTCACTTGGGGTCAGGGAGTACTTATATAGGAGCTAAAGTGATTCACTTGGGGTCAGGGAGTACTTATATGGGACTAGGGTAACTCACTTGGGGTCAGGGAGTACTTTAATGGGACCAGGGTAACTCACTTGGGGACATGGAGTAGTTATAAATGGGCTAGGGTAACTCACTTCGGGTGAGGGAGTACTTATAAAGGCGCTAGGTAACTCATTTGGGGTCAGGGAGTACTTATATGGGACTAGGGTACATCACTTGGGGTCAGGGAGTACTTATATGATACTAGGGTAACTCACTTGGGGTCAGGGAGTACTTATATGGGACTAGGGTAACTCACTTGGGGTCAGGGAGTACTTATATGCGACTAGGGTAACTCACTTGTAGTCAGGGAGTACTTCTATAGGAGCTAAAGTAACTCACTAGGGGTCAGGGAGTACTTATATGGGACTAGGGTAACTCATTTAGGGCAGGGAGTACTTATTTGGGACTAGGGTAACTCACTTTGGGTTAGGGAGTACTTATATGGGACTAGGGTAACTCACTTGGGGTCAGGGATTACTTATAAAGGGGCTAGGGTAACTCACTTGGGGTCAGGGAGTACTTATATAGGACTTGGGTAACTCACTTGGGTTCAGGGAGTAATTTTATGGGACTAGGGTAACTCGCTTTAGGTCAGGAAGTACTTATATGGTACTAGGGTAACTCACTTGGTGGTCAGGGAGTACTTATATGGAACCAGGGTAACCCACTTGGGGTCAGGGAGTACTTATAAAAGGGCTAGGGTAACACACTTGGGTTCAGGGAGTACTTATATGGGACAAGGGTAACTTGCTTTAGGTCAGTGATTAATTATATAATACTAGGGTAACTCACTGGGTGGTCAGGAAGTACTTATATGGAACCAGGTTAACCCACTTGGGGTCAGGGAGTACTTATAAAGGGGCTACGGTAACTCATTTGGGGTCAGGTAGTACTTATATGGGCCTAGGATAACTCACTTAGGGTCAGGGAGTACTTATATGGGACTAGGGTAACTCACTTGGGGTCAGGTTGTACTTCTATAGGAGGTAAAGTAACTCACTTGGGGTCAGGGAGTACTTATATTGGACTAGGGTAACTCATTTAGAGCAGGGAGTACTTATTTGGTACTAGGGTAACTCACTTGGGGTCAGGGAGTACTTATATGGGACTAGGGTAACTCACTTGGGGTCAGGGAGTACTTATATAGGGGGTAGGGTAACTCATTTGGGGTCAGGCAGTACTTATATGGGACTAGGGTAACTCACTTGGGGTCAGGGTGTACTTCTATAGGAGGTAAAGTAACTCACTTGGGGTCAGGGAGTACTTATATGGGACTAGGGTAACTCACTTGAGGTCAGGGAGTACTTATATAGGGGGTAGGGTAACTCATTTGGGGTCAGGCAGTACTTATATTGGACTAGGGTAACTCACTTGGGGTCAGGGAGTACTTATAAAAGGGCTAAGGTAACTCACTTGGGGTAGGGAGTACTTATATGGGACTAGGGTAACTCACTTGGGTTCAGGGAGTACTTATATGGTACTAGGGTAACTCACTTGGTGTCAGGGAGTACTTCTATAGGAGCTAAAGTAACTCACTTGGGGTCAGGGAGTACTTATATGGGACTAGGGTAACTTATTTAGGGCAGGGAGTACTTATATGGGACTAGGGTAACACACTTGGGGTCAGGGAGTACTTATATGGGACTAGGGTAACTCACTTGGGGACAGGTAGTACTTATATAGGGGGTAGGGTAACTCATTTGGGGTTAGGGAGTACTTATATGGGACTAGGGTAACTCACTTGGGGTCAGGGAGTACTTATATGGGACTAGGGTAACTCACTTGGGGTCAGGGAGTACTTCTATAGGAGCTAAAGTAACTCACTTGGGGTTAGGGAGTACTTTTATGGGACTAGGGTAACTCATTTATGGCAGGGAGTACTTATACAGGGGCTAGGGTAACTCAATTTGGGGTCAGGGATTACTTATATAGGACTAGGGTACCATACTTGGGGTCAGGGAGGACTTATAAAGGAGCTAGGGCAACTCACTTGGGGTCAGGGAGTACTTATAAAAGGGCTAGGGTAACTCACTTGGGTTCAGGGAGTACTTATATGGGACTAGGGTAACACGCTTTAGGTCAGGGAGTACTTATATGGTACTAGGGTAACTCTCTTGGTCGTCAGGGGGTACATATATGGAACCAGGGTAACCCACTTGGGGTCAGGGAGTACTTATAAAGGGGCTAGGGTAACTCAATTTGGGGTCAGGGAGTACTTATATGGGACTATGGTAACTTTCTTGGGGTCAGGGAGTACTTATATGGGACTAGGGTAACTCACTTGGGGTCAGGGAGTACTTATAAAAGGGCTAGGGTAACTCACTTGGGGTCAGGGAGTACTTATATAAGAGCTAAAGTGATTCACTTGGGGTCAGGGAGTACTTATATGGGACTAGGGTAACTCACTTGGGGTCAGGGAGTACTTTAATGGGACCAGGGTAACTCACTTGGGGACATGGAGTAGTTATAAATGGGCTAGGGTAATTCACTTGGGGTGAGGGAGTACTTATAAAGGCGCTAGGTAACTCATTTGGGGTCAGGGAGTACTTATATGGGACTAGGGTACATCACTTGGGGTCAGGGAGTACTTATATGATACTAGGGTAACTCACTTGGGGTCAGGGAGTACTTATATGGGACTAGGGTAACTCACTTGGGGTCAGGGAGTACTTATATGCGACTAGGGTAACTCACTTAGGGTCACGGAGTACTTATATAGGACTAGTGTAACTCACTTGTGGTCAGGGAGTACTTCTATAGGAGCTAAAGTAACTCACTAGGGGTCAGGGAGTACTTATATGGGACTAGGGTAACTCATTTAGGGCAGGGAGTACTTATTTGGGACTAGGGTAACTCACTTTGGGTCAGGGAGTACTTATATGGGACTAGGGTAACTCACTTGGGGTCAGGGATTACTTATAAAGGGGCTAGGGTAACTCACTTGGGGTCAGGGAGTACTTATATAGGACTTGGGTAACTCACTTGGGTGCAGGGAGTACTTTTATGGGACTAGGGTAACTCGCTTTAGGTCAGGAAGTACTTATATGGTACTAGGGTAACTCACTTGGTGGTCAGGGAGTACTTATATGGAACCAGGGTAACCCACTTGGGGTCAGGGAGTACTTATAAAAGGGCTAGGGTAACACACTTGGGTTCAGGGAGTACTTATATGGGACAAGGGTAACTTGCTTTAGGTCAGTGATTAATTATATAATACTAGGGTAACTCACTGGGTGGTCAGGGAGTACTTATATGGAACCAGGTTAACCCACTTGGGGTCAGGGAGTACTTATAAAGGGGCTACGGTAACTCATTTGGGGTCAGGTAGTACTTATATGGGCCTAGGGTAACTCACTTAGGGTCAGGGAGTACTTATATGGGACTAGGGTAACTCACTTGGGGTCAGGGTGTACTTCTATAGGAGGTAAAGTAACTCACTTGGGGTCAGGGAGTACTTATATTGGACTAGGGTAACTCATTTAGAGCAGGGAGTACTTATTTGGTACTAGGGTAACTCACTTGGGGTCAGGGAGTACTTATATGGGACTAGGGTAACTCACTTGGGGTCAGGGAGTACTTATATAGGGGGTAGGGTAACTCATTTGGGGTCAGGCAGTACTTATATGGGACTAGGGTAACTCACTTGGGGTCAGGGTGTACTTCTATAGGAGGTAAAGTAACTCACTTGGGGTCAGGGAGTACTTATATGGGACTAGGGTAACTCACTTGAGGTCAGGGAGTACTTATATAGGGGGTAGGGTAACTCATTTGGGGTCAGGCAGTACTTATATTGGACTAGGGTAACTCACTTGGGGTCAGGGAGTACTTATAAAAGGGCTAAGGTAACTCACTTGGGGTAGGGAGTACTTATATGGGACTAGGGTAACTCACTTGGGTTCAGGGAGTACTTATATGGTACTAGGGTAACTCACTTGGTGTCAGGGAGTACTTCTATAGGAGCTAAAGTAACTCACTTGGGGTCAGGGAGTACTTATATGGGACTAGGGTAACTTATTTAGGGCAGGGAGTACTTATATGGGACTAGGGTAACACACTTGGGGTCAGGGAGTACTTATATGGGACTAGGGTAACTCACTTGGGGACAGGTAGTACTTATATAGGGGGTAGGGTAACTCATTTGGGGTTAGGGAGTACTTATATGGGACTAGGGTAACTCACTTGGGGTCAGGGAGTACTTATATGGGACTAGGGTAACTCACTTGGGGTCAGGGAGTACTTCTATAGGAGCTAAAGTAACTCACTTGGGGTTAGGGAGTACTTTTATGGGACTAGGGTAACTCATTTATGGCAGGGAGTACTTATACAGGGGCTAGGGTAACTCAATTTGGGGTCAGGGATTACTTATATAGGACTAGGGTACCATACTTGGGGTCAGGGAGGACTTATAAAGGAGCTAGGGCAACTCACTTGGGGTCAGGGAGTACTTATAAAAGGGCTAGGGTAACTCACTTGGGTTCAGGGAGTACTTATATGGGACTAGGGTAACACGCTTTAGGTCAGGGAGTACTTATATGGTACTAGGGTAACTCTCTTGGTCGTCAGGGGGTACATATATGGAACCAGGGTAACCCACTTGGGGTCAGGGAGTACTTATAAAGGGGCTAGGGTAACTCAATTTGGGGTCAGGGAGTACTTATATGGGACTATGGTAACTTTCTTGGGGTCAGGGAGTACTTATATGGGACTAGGGTAACTCACTTGGGGTCAGGGAGTACTTATAAAAGGGCTAGGGTAACTCACTTGGGGTCAGGGAGTACTTATATAAGAGCTAAAGTGATTCACTTGGGGTCAGGGAGTACTTATATGGGACTAGGGTAACTCACTTGGGGTCAGGGAGTACTTTAATGGGACCAGGGTAACTCACTTGGGGACATGGAGTAGTTATAAATGGGCTAGGGTAATTCACTTGGGGTGAGGGAGTACTTATAAAGGCGCTAGGTAACTCATTTGGGGTCAGGGAGTACTTATATGGGACTAGGGTACATCACTTGGGGTCAGGGAGTACTTATATGATACTAGGGTAACTCACTTGGGGTCAGGGAGTACTTATATGGGACTAGGGTAACTCACTTGGGGTCAGGGAGTACTTATATGCGACTAGGGTAACTCACTTAGGGTCACGGAGTACTTATATAGGACTAGTGTAACTCACTTGTGGTCAGGGAGTACTTCTATAGGAGCTAAAGTAACTCACTAGGGGTCAGGGAGTACTTATATGGGACTAGGGTAACTCATTTAGGGCAGGGAGTACTTATTTGGGACTAGGGTAACTCACTTTGGGTCAGGGAGTACTTATATGGGACTAGGGTAACTCACTTGGGGTCAGGGATTACTTATAAAGGGGCTAGGGTAACTCACTTGGGGTCAGGGAGTACTTATATAGGACTTGGGTAACTCACTTGGGTGCAGGGAGTACTTTTATGGGACTAGGGTAACTCGCTTTAGGTCAGGAAGTACTTATATGGTACTAGGGTAACTCACTTGGTGGTCAGGGAGTACTTATATGGAACCAGGGTAACCCACTTGGGGTCAGGGAGTACTTATAAAAGGGCTAGGGTAACACACTTGGGTTCAGGGAGTACTTATATGGGACAAGGGTAACTTGCTTTAGGTCAGTGATTAATTATATAATACTAGGGTAACTCACTGGGTGGTCAGGGAGTACTTATATGGAACCAGGTTAACCCACTTGGGGTCAGGGAGTACTTATAAAGGGGCTACGGTAACTCATTTGGGGTCAGGTAGTACTTATATGGGCCTAGGGTAACTCACTTAGGGTCAGGGAGTACTTATATGGGACTAGGGTAACTCACTTGGGGTCAGGGTGTACTTCTATAGGAGGTAAAGTAACTCACTTGGGGTCAGGGAGTACTTATATTGGACTAGGGTAACTCATTTAGAGCAGGGAGTACTTATTTGGTACTAGGGTAACTCACTTGGGGTCAGGGAGTACTTATATGGGACTAGGGTAACTCACTTGGGGTCAGGGAGTACTAATATAGGGGGTAAGGTAACTCATTTGGGGTCAGGCAGTACTTATATGGGACTAGGGTAACTCACTTGGGGTCAGGGTGTACTTCTATAGGAGGTAAAGTAACTCACTTGGGGTCAGGGAGTACTTATATGGGACTAGGGTAACTCACTTGGGGTCAGGGAGTACTTATATAGGGGGTAGGGTAACTCATTTGGGGTCAGGCAGTACTTATATTGGACTAGGGTAACTCACTTGGGGTCAGGGAGTACTTAAAAAAGGGCTAAGGTAACTCACTTGGGGTAGGGAGTACTTATATGGGACTAGGGTAACTCACTTGGGTTCAGGGAGTACTTATATGGTACTAGGGTAACTCACTTGGTGTCAGGGAGTACTTCTATAGGAGCTAAAGTAACTCACTTGGGGTCAGGGAGTACTTATATGGGACTAGGGTAACTTATTTAGGGCAGGGAGTACTTATATGGGACTAGGGTAACTCACTTGGGGTCAGGGAGTACTTATATGGGACTAAGGTAACTCACTTGGGGACAGGTAGTACTTATATAGGGGGTAGGGTAACTCATTTGGGGTTAGGGAGTACTTATATGGGACTAGGGTAACTCACTTGGGGTCAGGGAGTACTTATAAAAGGGCTAGGGTAACTCACTTGGGGTAGGGAGTACTTATATGGGAATAGGGTAACTCGATTTAGGTCAGGGAGTACTTATATTGTACTAGGGTAACTCACTTGGTGGTCAGGGGGTACATATATGGAACCAGGGTATCCCACTTGGGGTCAGGGAGTACTTATAGAGGGGCTAGGGTAACTCAATTTGGGGTCTGGGAGTACTTATATAGGACTAGGGTACCATACTTGGGGTCAGGGAGTACTTATAAAGGGGCTAGGGCAACTCACTAGGGGTCAGGGAGTACTTATATGGGACTAGGGTAACTCACTTGGGGTCAGGGAGTACTTATATAGGGGCTAAAGTAACTCACTTGGGGTCAGGAAGTACTTCTATGGGACTAGGGTAACTCATTTGGTGTCAGGGAGTACTTATTTGGGACTAGGGTAACTCACTTGGGGTCAGGGAGTACTTATATGGGACTAGGGTAACTCACTTGGGGTCATGGAGTACTTATATAGGGGGTAGGGTAACTCATTTGGGGTCAGGGAGTACTTATATGGGACTAGGGTACATCACTTGGGGTCAGGGAGTACTTATATAGGAGCTAAAGTGATTCACTTGGGGTCAGGGAGTACTTATATGGGACTAGGGTAACTCACTTGGGGTCAGGGAGTACTAATAAAGGGGCTAGGGTAACTCACTTGGGGTCAGGGAGTAATTATATGGGACTTGGGTAACTCACTTGGGTTCAGGGAGTACTTATATGGGACTAGGGTAACTCGCTTTAGGTCAGGAAGTACATATATAATACTAGGGTAACTCAATGGGTGGTCCGGGAGTACTTATATGGAACCAGGGAAACCCACTTGGGGTTAGGGTGTACTTATAAAGGGGCTAGGGTAACTCATTTGGGGTCAGGGAGTACTTATATGGGCCTAGGGTAACTCACTTAGAGTCAGGGAGTACTTATATGGGACTAGGGTGACTCACTTGGGGTCAGGGTGTACTTCTATAGGAGCTAAAGTAACACACTTGGGGTCAGGGAGTACTTATATAGGAGCTAAAGTGATTCACTTGGGGTCAGGGAGTACTTATATGGGACTAGGGTAACTCACTTGGGGTCAGGGAGTACTTATAAAGGGGCTAGGGTAACTCAATTTGGGGTCAGGGAGTACTTATATAGGACTAGGTTTCCACACTTGGGGTCAGGGAGTACTTTAATGGGACCAGGGTAACTCACTTGGGGACATGGAGTACTTATGAATGGGCTAGGGTAACTCACTTGGGGTGAGGGAGTACTTACAAACGCGCTAGGTAACTCATTTGGGGTCAGGGAGTACTTATATGGGACAAGGGTACATCACTTGGGATCAGGGAGTACTTATATAGGGGCTAAAGTAACTCACTTGGTGTCAGGGAGTACTTCTATGGGACTAGGGTAACTCATTTGGGGTCATGGAGTACTTATAAAGGGGCTAGGGTAACTCACTTGTGGTCAGGGAGTACTTATATGGGAGCTAAAGTGACTCACTTGGGGTCAAGGAGTACTTATATAGGAGCTAAAGTGATTCACTTGGGGTCAGGGAGTACTTATATGGGACTAGGGTAACTCATTTGGGGTCAGGGAGTACTAATATAGGGGCTAGGGTAACTCACTTGGGGTCAGGGAGTAATTATATGGGACTTGGGTAACTCACTTGGGTTCAGGGAGTACTTATATGGGACTAGGGTAACTCATTTAGGGCAGGGAGTACTTATTTGGGACTAGGGTAACTCACTTGGGGTCAGGGAGTACTTATATAGGGGGTAGGGTAACTCATTTGGGGTCAGGCAGTACTTATATTGGACTAGGGTAACTCACTTGGGGTCAGGGAGTATTTATAAAAGGGCTAGGGTAACTCACTTGGGGTAGGGAGTACTTATATGGGACTAGGGTAACTCACTTGGGGTCATGGAGTACTTATATAGGGGGTAGGTTAACTCATTTGGGGTCAGGGAGTACTTATATGGGACTAGGGTACCTCACTTGGGGTCAGGGCGTACTTATATAGGGGGTAGGGTAACTCACTTGGGGTCAGGGAGTACTTATATGGGACTAGGTTAACTCATTTAGGGCAGGGAGTACTTATTTGGGACTAGGGTAATTCACTTGGAGTCAGGGAGTACTTTTATGGGACTAGGGTAACTCACTTGGGGTCAGGGAGTACTAATAAAGGGGCTAGGGTAACTCACTTGGGGTCAGGGAGTAATTATATGGGACTTGGGTAACTCACTTGGGTTCAGGGAGTACTTATATTTGACTAGGGTAACTCGCTTTAGGTCAGGGAGTACATATATAATACTAGGGTAACTCAATGGGTGGTCAGGGAGTACTTATATGGAACCAGGGAAACCCACTTGGGGTTAGGGTGTACTTATATAGGGGCTAGGGTAACTCATTTGGGGTCAGGGAGTACTTATATGGGCCTAGTTTAACTCACTTAGGGTCAGGGAGTACTTATATGGGACTAGGGTAACTCACATGGGGTCAGGGTGTACTTCTATAGGAGCTAAAGTAACTCACTTGGGTTCAGGGAGTACTTATATGGGACTAGGGTAACTCATTTAGGGCAGGGAGTACTTATTTGGGACTAGGGTAACTCACTTGGGTTCAGGGAGTACTTATATGGGACTAGGGTAACTCATTTAGGGCAGGGAGTACTTATTTGGGACTAGGGTAACTCACTTGGAGTCAGGGAGTACTTATATAGGGGGTAGGGTAACTCATTTGGGGTCAGGCAGTACTTATATTGGACTAGGGTAACTCACTTGGGGTCAGGGAGTACTTATATGCGACTAGGGTAACTCACTTAGGGTCACGGAGTACTTATATAGGACTAGGGTAACTCACTTGGGGTCAGGGAGTACTTCTATAGGAGCAAAAGTAACTCACTTGTGGTCAGGGAGTACTTATATGGGACTAGGGTAACTCATTTAGGGCAGGGAGTACTTATATGGGACTAGGGTACCTCACTTGGGGTCAGGGCGTACTTATATAGGGGGTAGGGTAACTCACTTGGGGTCAGGGAGTACTTATATGGGACTAGGTTAACTCATTTAGGGCAGGGAGTACTTATTTGGGACTAGGGTAATTCACTTGGAGTCAGGGAGTACTTTTATGGGACTAGGGTAACTCGCTTTAGGTCAGGAAGTACTTATATAATACTAGGGTAACTCACTTGGGGTCAGGGAGTACTTATATAGGAGCTAAAGTGATTCACAAGGGTCAGGGAGTACTTATATGGGACTAGAGTAACTCACTTGGGGTCAGGGAGTACTTATAAAGGGGCTAGGGTAACTCACTTGTGGTCAGGGAGTACTTATATAGGAGCTAAAGTGACTCACTTGGGGTCAGGGAGTACTTATATAGGAGCTAAAGTGATTCACTTGGGGTCAGGGAGTACTTATATGGGACTAGGGTAACTCACTTGGGGTCAGGGAGTACTAATATAGGGGCTAGGGTAACTCACTTGGGGTCAGGGAGTAATTATATGGGACTTGGGTAACTCACTTGGGTTCAGGGAGTACTTATATGGGACTAGGGTAACTCATTTAGGGCAGGGAGTACTTATTTGGGACTAGGGTAACTCACTTGGGGTCAGGGAGTACTTATATAGGGGGTAGGGTAACTCATTTGGGGTCAGGCAGTACTTATATTGGACTAGGGTAACTCACTTGGGGTCAGGGAGTATTTATAAAAGGGCTAGGGTAACTCACTTGGGGTAGGGAGTACTTATATGGGACTAGGGTAACTCACTTGGGGTCATGGAGTACTTATATAGGGGGTAGGTTAACTCATTTGGGGTCAGGGAGTACTTATATGGGACTAGGGTACATCACTTGGGCTCAGGGAGTACTTATATAGGAGCTAAAGTGATTCACTTGGGTTCAGGGACTACTTATATGGGACTAGGGTAACTCACTTGGGGTCAGGGAGTACTAATAAAGGGGCTAGGGTAACTCACTTGGGGTCAGGGAGTAATTATATGGGACTTGGGTAACTCACTTGGGGTCAGGGAGTACTAATAAAGGGGCTAGGGTAACTCACTTGGGGTCAGGGAGTAATTATATGGGACTTGGGTAACTCACTTGGGTTCAGGGAGTACTTATATGGGACTAGGGTAACTCGCTTTAGGTCAGGGAGTACATATATAATACTAGGGTAACTCAATGGGTGGTCAGGGAGTACTTATATGGAACCAGGGAAACCCACTTGGGGTTAGGGTGTACTTATAAAGGGGCTAGGGTAACTCATTTGGGGTCAGGGAGTACTTATATGGGCCTAGGTTAACTCACTTAGGGTCAGGGAGTACTTATATGGGACTAGGGTAACTCACTTGGGGTCAGGGTGTACTTCTATAGGAGCTAAAGTAACTCACTTGGGTTCAGGGAGTACTTATATGGGACTAGGGTAACTCATTTAGGGCAGGGAGTACTTATTTGGGACTAGGGTAATTTACTTGGGTTCAGGGAGTACTTATATGGGACTAGGGTAACTCATTTAGGGCAGGGAGTACTTATTTGGGACTAGGGTAACTCACTTGGAGTCAGGGAGTACTTATATAGGGGGTAGGGTAACTCATTTGGGGTCAGGCAGTACTTATATTGGACTAGGGTAACTCACTTGGGGTCAGGGAGTACTTATAAAAGGGCTAGGGTAACTCACTTGGGGTAGGGAGTACTTATATGGGACTAGGGTAACTCACTTGGGTTCAGGGAGTACTTATATGGGACTAGGGTTACTCACTTGGGGTCAGGGAGTACTTCTATAGGAGCTAAAGTAACTCACTTGGGGTTAGGGAGTACTTATATGGGACTAGGGTAACTCATTTATGGCCGGGAGTACTTATACAGGGGCTAGGGTAACTCAATTTGGGGTCAGGGAGTACTTATATAGGACTAGGGTACCATACTTGGGGTCAGGGAGTACTTATAAAGGGGCTAGGGCAACTCACTTGGGGTCAGGGAGTACTTATAAAAGGGCTAGGGTAACTCACTTGGGGTAGGGAGTACTTATATGGGACTAGGGTAACTCACTTGGGTTCAGGGAGTACTTATATGGGACTAGGGTAACTCGCTTTAGGTCAGGGAGTACTTATATGGTACTAGGGTAACTCTCTTGGTCGTCAGGGGGTACATATATGGAACCAGGGTAACCCACTTGGGGTCAGGGAGTACTTATAAAGGGGCTATGGTAACTCAATTTGGGGTCAGGGAGTACTTATATGGGACTAGGGTAACTCTCTTGGGGTCAGGGAGTACTTATATGGGACTAGGGAAACTCTCTTGGGGTCAGGGAGTACTTATATGATACTAGGGTAACTCACTTGGGGTCAGGGAGTACTTATATGGGACTAGGGTAACTCACTTGGGGTCAGGGAGTACTTATATGCGACTAGGGTAACTCACTTAGGGTCACGGAGTACTTATATAGGACTAGGGTAACTCACTTGGGGTCAGGGAGTACTTCTATAGGAGCTAAAGTAACTCACTTGGGGTCAGGGAGTACTTATATGCGACTAGGGTAACTCACTTAGGGTCACGGAGTACTTATATAGGACTAGGGTAACTCACTTGGGGACAGGGAGTACTTCTATAGGAGCTAAAGTAACTCACTTGGGGTCAGGGAGTACTTATATGGGACTAGGGTAACTCACTTGGGGTCAGGTAGTACTTATATAGGGGGTAGGGTAACTCACTTGGGGTCAGGGAGTACTTATAAGGGACTAGGGTAACTCACTTGGGGTCAGGGAGTACTTATATGCGACTAGGGTAACTCACTTAGGGTCACGGAGTACTTATATAGGACTAGGGTAACTCACTTGGGGTCAGGGAGTACTTCTATAGGAGCTAAAGTAACTCACTTGGGGTCAGGGAGTACTTATATGGGACTAGGGTAACTCATTTAGGGCAGGTAGTACTTATATAGGGGGTAGGGTAACTCACTTGGGGTCAGGGAGTACTTATAAGGGACTAGGGTAACTCACTTGGGGTCAGGGAGTACTTATATGCGACTAGGGTAACTCACTTAGGGTCACGGAGTACTTATATAGGACTAGGGTAACTCACTTGGGGTCAGGGAGTACTTCTATAGGAGCTAAAGTAACTCACTTGGGGTCAGGGAGTACTTATATGGGACTAGGGTAACTCATTTAGGGCAGGGAGTACTTATATGGGACTAGGGTACCTCACTTGGGGTCAGGGCGTACTTATATAGGGGGTAGGGTAACTCACTTGGGGTCAGGGAGTACTTATATGGGACTAGGGTAACTCATTTAGGGCAGGGAGTACTTATTTGGGACTAGGGTAATTCACTTGGAGTCAGGGAGTACTTATATGGGACTAGGGTAACTCACTTGGGGTCAGGGATTACTTATAAAGGGGCTAGGGTAACTCACTTGGGGTCAGGGAGTACTTATAAAGGGGCTAGGATTACTCATTTGGGGTCAGGGAGTACTTATATGGGACTAGGGTAACTCACTTGGGGAAAGGGAGTACTTATAAAGGGGCTAGGGTAACTCACTTGTGGTCAGGGAGTACTTATATAGGATCTAAAGTGACTCACTTGGGGTCAGGGAGTACTTATATGGGACTAGGGTAACTCATTTGGGGTCAGGGAGTACTTAAATGGGACTAGGGTAACTCACTTGGGGTCAGGGATTACTTATAAAGGGGCTAAGGTAACTCACTTGGGGTCAGGGAGTACTTATAAAGGGGCTAGGGTAACTCACTTGTGGTCAGGGAGTACTTATATAGGAGCTAAAGTGACTCACTTGGGGTCAGGGAGTAATTATATGGGACTAGGGTACATCACTTGGGGTCAGGGAGTACTTATATAGGAGCTAAAGTGATTCACTTGGGGTCAGGGAGTACTTATATGGGACTAGGGTAACTCACTTGGGGTCAGGGAGTACTAATAAAGGGGCTAGGGTAACTCACTTGGGGTCAGGGAGTACTTATATGGGACTAGGGTAACTCATTTAGGGCAGGGAGTACTTATTTGGGACTAGGGTAATTTACTTGGGTTCAGGGAGTACTTATATGGGACTAGGGTAACTCATTTAGGGCAGGGAGTACTTATTTGGGACTAGGGTAACTCACTTGGAGTCAGGGAGTACTTATATAGGGGGTAGGGTAACTCATTTGGGGTCAGGCAGTACTTATATTGGACTAGGGTAACTCACTTGGGGTCAGGGAGTACTTATAAAAGGGCTAGGGTAACTCACTTGGGGTAGGGAGTACTTATATGGGACTAGGGTAACTCACTTGGGTTCAGGGAGTACTTATATGGGACTAGGGTTACTCACTTGGGGTCAGGGAGTACTTCTATAGGAGCTAAAGTAACTCACTTGGGGTTAGGGAGTACTTATATGGGACTAGGGTAACTCATTTATGGCCGGGAGTACTTATACAGGGGCTAGGGTAACTCACTTGGGGTCAGGGAGTACTTATATAGGACTAGGGTACCATACTTGGGGTCAGGGAGTACTTATAAAGGGGCTAGGGCAACTCACTTGGGGTCAGGGAGTACTTATAAAAGGGCTAGGGTAACTCACTTGGGGTAGGGAGTACTTATATGGGACTAGGGTAACTCACTTGGGTTCAGGGAGTACTTATATGAGACTAGGGTAACTCGCTTTAGGTCAGGGAGTACTTATATGGTACTAGGGTAACTCTCTTGGTCGTCAGGGGGTACATATATGGAACCAGGGTAACCCACTTGGGGTCAGGGAGTACTTATAAAGGGGCTATGGTAACTCAATTTGGGGTCAGGGAGTACTTATATGGGACTAGGGTAACTCTCTTGGGGTCAGGGAGTACTTATATGGGACTAGGGAAACTCTCTTGGGGTCAGGGAGTACTTATATGATACTAGGGTAACTCACTTGGGGTCAGGGAGTACTTATATGGGACTAGGGTAACTCACTTGGGGTCAGGGAGTACTTATATGCGACTAGGGTAACTCACTTAGGGTCACGGAGTACTTATATAGGACTAGGGTAACTCACTTGGGGTCAGGGAGTACTTCTATAGGAGCTAAAGTAACTCACTTGGGGTCAGGGAGTACTTATATGCGACTAGGGTAACTCACTTAGGGTCACGGAGTACTTATATAGGACTAGGGTAACTCACTTGGGGACAGGGAGTACTTCTATAGGAGCTAAAGTAACTCACTTGGGGTCAGGGAGTACTTATATGGGACTAGGGTAACTCACTTGGGGTCAGGTAGTACTTATATAGGGGGTAGGGTAACTCACTTGGGGTCAGGGAGTACTTATAAGGGACTAGGGTAACTCACTTGGGGTCAGGGAGTACTTATATGCGACTAGGGTAACTCACTTAGGGTCACGGAGTACTTATATAGGACTAGGGTAACTCACTTGGGGTCAGGGAGTACTTCTATAGGAGCTAAAGTAACTCACTTGGGGTCAGGGAGTACTTATATGGGACTAGGGTAACTCATTTAGGGCAGGTAGTACTTATATAGGGGGTAGGGTAACTCACTTGGGGTCAGGGAGTACTTATAAGGGACTAGGGTAACTCACTTGGGGTCAGGGAGTACTTATATGCGACTAGGGTAACTCACTTAGGGTCACGGAGTACTTATATACGACTAGGGTAACTCACTTGGGGTCAGGGAGTACTTCTATAGGAGCTAAAGTAACTCACTTGGGGTCAGGGAGTACTTATATGGGACTAGGGTAACTCATTTAGGGCAGGGAGTACTTATATGGGACTAGGGTACCTCACTTGGGGTCAGGGCGTACTTATATAGGGGGTAGGGTAACTCACTTGGGGTCAGGGAGTACTTATATGGGACTAGGGTAACTCATTTAGGGCAGGGAGTACTTATTTGGGACTAGGGTAATTCACTTGGAGTCAGGGAGTACTTATATGGGACTAGGGTAACTCACTTGGGGTCAGGGATTACTTATAAAGGGGCTAGGGTAACTCACTTGGGGTCAGGGAGTACTTATAAAGGGGCTAGGGTTACTCATTTGGGGTCAGGGAGTACTTATATGGGACTAGGGTAACTCACTTGGGGAAAGGGAGTACTTATAAAGGGGCTAGGGTAACTCACTTGTGGTCAGGGAGTACTTATATAGGATCTAAAGTGACTCACTTGGGGTCAGGGAGTACTTATATGGGACTAGGGTAACTCATTTGGGCCAGGGAGTACTTAAATGGGACTAGGGTAACTCACTTGGGGTCAGGGATTACTTATAAAGGGGCTAAGGTAACTCACTTGGGGTCAGGGAGTACTTATAAAGGGGCTAGGGTAACTCACTTGTGGTCAGGGAGTACTTATATAGGAGCTAAAGTGACTCACTTGGGGTCAGGGAGTAATTATATGGGACTAGGGTACATCACTTGGGGTCAGGGAGTACTTATATAGGAGCTAAAGTGATTCACTTGGGGTCAGGGAGTACTTATATGGGACTAGGGTAACTCACTTGGGGTCAGGGAGTACTAATAAAGGGGCTAGGGTAACTCACTTGGGGTCAGGGAGTAATTATATGGGACTTGGGTAACTCACTTGGGTTCAGGGAGTACTTATATGGGACTAGGGTAACTCATTTAGGGCAGGGAGTACTTATTTGGGACTAGGGTAACTCACTTGGGGTCAGGGAGTACTTATATAGGAGCTAAAGTGATTCACTTGGGGTCAGGGAGTACTTATATGGGACTAGGGTAACTCACTTGGGGTCAGGGAGTACTAATAAAGGGGCTAGGGTAACTCACTTGGGGTCAGGGAGTAATTATATGGGACTTGGGTAACTCACTTGGGTTCAGGGAGTACTTATATGGGACTAGGGTAACTCATTTAGGGCAGGGAGTACTTATTTGGGACTAGGGTAACTCACTTGGGGTCAGGGAGTACTTATATAGGGGGTAGGGTAACTCATTTGGGGTCAGGCAGTACTTATATTGGACTAGGGTAACTCACTTGGGGTCAGGGAGTATTTATAAAAGGGCTAGGGTAACTCACTTGGGGTAGGGAGTACTTATATGGGACTAGGGTAACTCACTTGGGGTCAGGGAGTACTTATATGCGACCAGCATAACTCACTTAGGGTCACGGAATACTTATATAGGACTAGGGTTACTCACTTGGGGTCAGGGAGTACTTCTATAGGAGCTAAAGTAACTCACTTGGGGTCAGGGAATACTTATATGGGACTAGGGTAACTCACTTGGGGTCAGGGAGTACTTATATGGGACTAGGGTAACTCGCTTTAGGTCAGGGAGTACTTATATGGTACTAGGGTAACTCTCTTGGTCGTCAGGGGGTACATATATGGAACCAGGGTAACCCACTTGGGGTCAGGGAGTACTTATAAAGGGGCTAGGGTAACTCAATTTGGGGTCAGGGAGTACTTATATGGGACTAGGGTAACTCTCTTGGGGTCAGGGAGTACTTATATGGGACTAGGGTAACTCTCTTGGTGTCAGGGAGTACTTATATGATACTAGGGTAACTCACTTGGGGTCAGGGAGTACTTATATGGGACTAGGGTAACTCACTTGGGGTCAGGGAGTACTTATATGCGACTAGGGTAACTCACTTAGGGTCACGGAGTACTTATATAGGACTAGGGTAACTCACTTGGGGTCAGGGAGTACTTCTATAGGAGCTAAAGTAACTCACTTGGGGTCAGGGAATACTTATATGGGACTAGGGTAACTCACGTGGGGTCAGGGAGTACTTATATGGGACTAGGGTAACTCACTTGGGGTCAGGTAGTACTTATATAGGGGGTAGGGTAACTCACTTGGGGTCAGGAAGTACTTATATGGGACTAGGGTAACTCACTTGGGGTCAGGGAGTACTTATATGCGACTAGGGTAACTCACTTAGTGTCACGGAGTACTTATATAGGACTAGGGTAACTCACTAGGGGTCAGGGAGTACTTCTATAGGAGCTAAAGTAACTCACTTGGGGTCAGGGAATACTTATATGGGACTAGGGTAACTCACTTGGGGTCAGGGAGTACTTATATGGGACTAGGGTAACTCACTTGGGGTCAGGTAGTACTTATATAGGGGGTAGGGTAACTCACTTGGGGTCAGGAAGTACTTATATGGGACTAGGGTAACTCACTTGGGGTCAGGGAGTACTTATATGCGACTAGGGTAACTCACTTAGGGTCACGGAGTACTTATATAGGACTAGGGTAACTCATTTGGGGTCAGGGAGTACTTCTATAAGAGCTAAAGTAACTCACTTGGGGTCAGGGAGTACTTATATGGGACTAGGGTAACTCATTTAGGGCAGGGAGTACTTATATGGGACTAGGGTACCTCACTTGGGGTCAGGGCGTACTTATATAGGGGGTAGGGTAACTCACTTGGGGTCAGGGAGTACTTATATGGGACTAGGGTAACTCATTTAGGGCAGGGAGTACTTATTTGGAACTAGGGTAATTCACTTGGAGTCAGGGAGTACTTATATGGGACTAGGGTAACTCACTTGGGGTCAGGGATTACTTATAAAGGGGCTAGGGTAACTCACTTGGGGTCAGGCAGTACTTATATTGGACTAGGGTAACTCACTTGGGGTAGGGAGTACTTATATGGGACTAGGGTAACTCACTTGGGTTCAGGGAGTACTTATATGGGACTAGGGTTACTCACTTGGGGTCAGGGAGTACTTCTATAGGAGCTAAAGTAACTCACTTGGGGTTAGGGAGTACTTATATGGGACTAGGGTAACTAATTTATGGCAGGGAGTACTTATACAGGGGCTAGGGTAACTCAATTTGGGGTCAGGGAGTACTTATATAGGACTAGGGTACCATACTTGGGGTCAGGGAGTACTTATAAAGGGGCTAGGGCAACTCACTTGGGGTCAGGGAGTACTTATAAAAGGGCTAGGGTAACTCACTTGGGGTAGGGAGTACTTATATGGGACTAGGGTAACTCACTTGGGTTCAGGGAGTACTTATATGGGACTAGGGTAACTCGCTTTAGGTCAGGGAGTACTTATATGGTACTAGGGTAACTCTCTTGGTCGTCAGGGGGTACATATATGGAACCAGGGTAACCCACTTGGGGTCAGGGAGTACTTATAAAGGGGCTATGGTAACTCAATTTGGGGTCAGGGAGTACTTATATGGGACTAGGGTAACTCTCTTGGGGTTAGGGAGTACTTATATGGGACTAGGGTAACTCTCTTGGGGTCAGGGAGTACTTATATTTGGCGGGGAGTGTCAGGGAGCATGGGGTGCCGGTCCTCATTGGTGGAGACTTCAACTCGTGGTCGACATCATGGGGATCCGGTTGCACTAACCGACGTGGAGAGCTTGTTGAGGAATGGGGCGGTCAGCTCGGGTTGACATTGCTCAACCGAGGTCGTTCTCCGACCTTCGTCTCAGGCGACCGTGGTAGTATAATAGATCTCACCTGGGTATCGTCGTCGATCGCCTCGAGAGTAGTCTCTTGGGAGGTGCTCGATGACGAGACTCTGAGCGATCACCGCTTCATCCAGTGGATTCTCACGGATGGGGGTCCTGGTCCTGCCTCGCCGGAGCGGGGGGTGCGCTGGGTTCGCTCGAGGTTCGACCCACTCTTATGCGAATTGGCATTTGCGTGGGGAATAGCCTCGAGCAGCTCGGCTTCCCCTCCGTCCGGCCGGGGGAGGGCCGGGGCGGACGTCGGCGGTGACGGCTCGGGCGTCTCGCCGGAGGGTTATCTCCGGAGACTCGTCGGGGCGTCCGACGCTTCTATGCCCAGGGCTCACGGAACTGCCAAGCGCTGGAAAGCAGCGTATTGGTGGTGTGAGGACCTCGACCGTCTCCGTAAGGCAGCGAATGCTGCCCGCAGGAGGTGGTCGAGGTCGAGGGGTGCCAATACGGAAGTTCACTTGCGCGAAGCCTATAAGACGGCGAGAACCGCTTTCTCCTCCGCTATACGCGAGAGGAAGCGGGCCGCATGGTTGGCGCTGGTGAATGAAGTGGAGGCAGATCCTTGGGGTCGCCCCTTCTGGGTGGCCTACAAGAGATTGAAGAGACAGACATCTGCTAGTCTGACGGAGTCTGAGACGGTGGTTGCGATTGAGAGTCTTTTCTCGACGTCGCAAGTGAGGCCTGGGGGCGTTCCATTCGTGGTTCGCGGTAACACCAGGCCGATCTTGGAGTCTGATCTCATCACGGAAGCAGAGATTGTCATGGCTGCCGGGAGGTCCCCTGCAAAGGGGGCCCCTGGTGTCGATGGCATTCTCCCGGAAGTGGTTAAGGTTGCAGCAATGAGCTGCCCCGCTGATTTTGCCCGGTTGTTCAACCGCTGCCTGGAACTCGGCGACTTTCCCGCTATCTGGAGGAGGGCGAGGGTTGTCCTAATCCCGAAAGGGATCGGGGGCTTCAGACCCATATCTCTCCTACCGGTGGTGGGGAAGTTGTTCGAGAGGGTAGTTGTCGCTCGTCTTACGGAGGTTTATGAGGGGGTCGCACCTCTCGCGGACGGTCAATACGGGTTCCGTCCTGGTAGAAGTACCATGGATGCCGTATCGGCTGTCCAGAATTTTATTCGGATCGCCCTTCGGGGGTCTGTGTACCGGAGCAAACGCGTGGCCGTAATCCTTCTCGACATTAAGAACGCGTTCAATTCTGTGTCGCATGCGGCCATCTTGGAGGCCCTGGCCGCCAATGGCGCGGTCCCGGGGGTGATTGTGGATATAGTCCGCAGTTACCTGGGGGACCGGGTCATTGAGTGCGCTGGACGGCAGTGGCGCGTTGGGGCGGGTGTTCCGCAGGGATCGGTCTTAGGACCTCTCCTGTGGAACATTTGTTTCGACGGTCTGCTGCGGTTGAGTCTCCCGGAGGGCTGCACGTTGACTTGTTACGCGGACGATACGGCATTGTGTGTGTCTGCGGGAAGCGTCGGGTCCTTGCAGTTGAAGGCTAACAGGGCTTTGTCGCGTATCGTTCTGTGGCTTGAGGGGAGGAACCTGGAGGTGAACGTCTCCAAATCGGAGGCTGTTTTCTTCTCTAGGAGGCGGTCTGATCGGGCTCCGCGGTTTTCGGTCGGGGGCGAGACGGTTTCCGTCTCCCCGCGGGCGAAATACCTCGGTGTGTGGTTGGATCGTCGTCTTTCCTTCAAGTTTCACATTGATTGCATGGTGGGAAAAGCCAAAAAGGCTGGGTGGGCGTTGAGTAATTTATTGCCGAACGTGGGTGGGTCGGGGGTCTCGGGAAGGATGTTGTACACGAATTTAGTGCACAGCATTCTTCTTTACGGGGCGCCTTGCTGGGCTGAGGCTGCCTCTCGCCCAACCATTGCGAGGCCCCTAATCTCCGCGCAGAGGGTCATGGCGCTGAGGGTTTCCCGCGCGTGTCGTACGGCTTCGTCCTGTGCGCTATTAGTAATCTCGGGCATACCACCGGCCCATCTTTTAGCTTTGGAGCGCAGGGAGGTGTACGATGCGTCGCGTGCGGGTGGCTCCTCGGCTGGCGTGGCCGAAGCGCGGAGATTGGCGAGGGCTAATTTAGTAGAGAGATGGCAGGCAGCATGGGACTCGGATGGTCGGGGTAGGTGGACCCACCGCCTCATCTCGGACATCCGGTCCTGGCTGGCTGCTAATTGTAGAAGCTTGAACTACCATGTTTCCCAGATGCTCCTGGGGCATGGTAGTTTCATGAGTCATCGCGCGAGGGTGGGCCGCAGGGCGACTCCCGACTGCTGGTGCTCCCCGAATCCGGTCGCGGATACGGCGGAGCACACGCTGTTGTGGTGTCCCCTGTGGGAATGCGAAAGAGCAGAACTCTGTGATGCTTTAGGTGTGCCCTCGTTGGAGGTGGAGACCCTTGTGTCCCATGTTACGAGTACGCCGAGAGCTTGGAATGCATTTTCCAGCTTCTCGGTTAGGGTCCTCACCTCCAAGGACAGTAGAGTCCGAGCTGAGGAGTCTGCTGCTCTCTCCTCTGGGGTGGGGTAGAGTCTGGGGTTTTTGTTTGTCTTGGGATGACCGCATACGGTCGTAGAGTAGAGCGTATACCCTCCTACCTGATGTTATAAGCTATGCTTGGTACCGGGTAGGGGGGCAGGTAGGGGGTTTTGGTGGGTTAGAATCCCACATAACCTCTGGCCAAAACATCGGCCGCCGGAGGTACTTAACAAGCCGTAAGGCTTTAAGAAGTTTCCCCCTACCTCGCAAAGCGTCGGAAAAAAAAAAAAAAAAAAAAAAAAAAAAAAAAGGGAGTACTTATATGATACTAGGGTAACTCACTTGGGGTCAGGGAGTACTTATATGGGACTAGGGTAACTCACTTGGGGTCAGGGAGTACTTATATGCGACTAGGGTAACTCACTTAGGGTCACGGAGTACTTATATAGGACTAGGGTAACTCACTTGGGGTCAGGGAGTACTTCTATAGGAGCTAAAGTAACTCACTTGGGGTCAGGGAGTACTTATATGCGACTAGGGTAACTCACTTAGGGTCACGGAGTACTTATATAGGACTAGGGTAACTCACTTGGGGTCAGGGAGTACTTCTATAGGAGCTAAAGTAACTCACTTGGGGTCAGGGAGTACTTATATGGGACTAGGGTAACTCACTTGGGGTCAGGTAGTACTTATATAGGGGGTAGGGTAACTCACTTGGGGTCAGGGAGTACTTATAAGGGACTAGGGTAACTCACTTGGGGTCAGGGAGTACTTATATGCGACTAGGGTAACTCACTTAGGGTCACGGAGTACTTATATAGGACTAGGGTAACTCACTTGGGGTCAGGGAGTACTTCTATAGGAGCTAAAGTAACTCACTTGGGGTCAGGGAGTACTTATATGGGACTAGGGTAACTCATTTAGGGCAGGGAGTACTTATATGGGACTAGGGTACCTCACTTGGGGTCAGGGCGTACTTATATAGGGGGTAGGGTAACTCACTTGGGGTCAGGGAGTACTTATATGGGACTAGGGTAACTCATTTAGGGCAGGGAGTACTTATTTGGGACTAGGGTAATTCACTTGGAGTCAGGGAGTACTTATATGGGACTAGGGTAACTCACTTGGGGTAAGGGATTACTTATAAAGGGGCTAGGGTAACTCACTTGGGGTCAGGGAGTACTTATATAGGACTTGGGTAACTCACTTGGGTTCAGGGAGTACTTTTATGGGTCTAGGGTAACTCGCTTTAGGTCAGGAAGTACTTATATAATACTAGGGTAACTCACTTGGGGTCAGGGAGTACTTATATAGGAGCTAAAGTGATTCACAAGGGTCAGGGAGTACTTATATGGGACTAGAGTAACTCACTTGGGGTCAGGGAGTACTTATAAAGGGGCTAGGGTTACTCATTTGGGGTCAGGGAGTACTTATATGGGACTAGGGTAACTCACTTGGGGTCAGGGAGTACTTCTATAGGAGCTAAAGTAACTCACTTGGGGTCAGGGAGTACTTATATGGGACTAGGGTAACTCATTTAGGGCAGGGAGTACTTATATGGGACTAGGGTACCTCACTTGGGGTCAGGGCGTACTTATATAGGGGGTAGGGTAACTCACTTGGGGTCAGGGAGTACTTATATGGGACTAGGGTAACTCATTTAGGGCAGGGAGTACTTATTTGGGACTAGGGTAATTCACTTGGAGTCAGGGAGTACTTATATGGGACTAGGGTAACTCACTTGGGGTCAGGGATTACTTATAAAGGGGCTAGGGTAACTCACTTGGGGTCAGGGAGTACTTATATAGGACTTGGGTAACTCACTTGGGTTCAGGGAGTACTTTTATGGGTCTAGGGTAACTCGCTTTAGGTCAGGAAGTACTTATATAATACTAGGGTAACTCACTTGGGGTCAGGGAGTACTTATATAGGAGCTAAAGTGATTCACAAGGGTCAGGGAGTACTTATATGGGACTAGAGTAACTCACTTGGGGTCAGGGAGTACTTATAAAGGGGCTAGGGTTACTCATTTGGGGTCAGGGAGTACTTATATGGGACTAGGGTAACTCACTTGGGGAAAGGGAGTACTTATAAAGGGGCTAGGGTAACTCACTTGTGGTCAGGGAGTACTTATATAGGATCTAAAGTGACTCACTTGGGGTCAGGGAGTACTTATATGGGACTAGGGTAACTCATTTGGGGTCAGGGAGTACTTAAATGGGACTAGGGTAACTCACTTGGGGTCAGGGATTACTTATAAATGGGCTAAGGTAACTCACTTGGGGTCAGGGAGTACTTATAAAGGGGCTAGGGTAACTCACTTGTGGTCAGGGAGTACTTATATAGGAGCTAAAGTGACTCACTTGGGGTCAGGGAGTAATTATATGGGACTAGGGTACATCACTTGGGGTCAGGGAGTACTTATATAGGAGCTAAAGTGATTCACTTGGGGTCAGGGAGTACTTATATGGGACTAGGGTAACTCACTTGGGGTCAGGGAGTACTAATAAAGGGGCTAGGGTAACTCACTTGGGGTCAGGGAGTAATTATATGGGACTTGGGTAACTCACTTGGGTTCAGGGAGTACTTATATGGGACTAGGGTAACTCATTTAGGGCAGGGATTACTTATTTGGGACTAGGGTAACTCACTTGGGGTCAGGGAGTACTTATATAGGGGGTAGGGTAACTCATTTGGGGTCAGGCAGTACTTATATTGGACTAGGGTAACTCACTTGGGGTCAGGGAGTATTTATAAAAGGGCTAGGGTAACTCACTTGGGGTAGGGAGTACTTATATGGGACTAGGGTAACTCACTTGGGGTCAGGGAGTACTTATATGCGACCAGCATAACTCACTTAGGGTCACGGAGTACTTATATAGGACTAGGGTAACTCACTTGGGGTCAGGGAGTACTTCTATAGGAGCTAAAGTAACTCACTTGGGGTCAGGGAATACTTATATGGGACTAGGGTAACTCACTTGGGGTCAGGGAGTACTTATATGGGACTAAGGTTACTCGCTTTAGGTCAGGGAGTACTTATATGGTACTAGGGTAACTCTCTTGGTCGTCAGGGGGTACATATATGGAACCAGGGTAACCCACTTGGGGTCAGGGAGTACTTATAAAGGGGCTAGGGTAACTCAATTTGGGGTCAGGCAGTACTTATATGGGACTAGGGTAACTCTCTTGGGGTCAGGGAGTACTTATATGGGACTAGGGTAACTCTCTTGGGGTCAGGGAGTACTTATATGATACTAGGGTAACTCACTTGGGGTCAGGGAGTACTTATATGGGACTAGGGTAACTCACTTGGGGTCAGGGAGTACTTATATGCGACTAGGGTAACTCACTTAGGGTCACGGAGTACTTATATAGGACTAGGGTAACTCACTTGGGGTCAGGGAGTACTTCTATAGGAGCTAAAGTAACTCACTTGGGGTCAGGGAATACTTATATGGGACTAGGGTAACTCACGTGGGGTCAGGGAGTACTTATATGGGACTAGGGTAACTCACTTGGGGTCAGGTAGTACTTATATAGGGGGTAGGGTAACTCACTTGGGGTCAGGAAGTACTTATATGGGACTAGGGTAACTCACTTGGGGTCAGGGAGTACTTATATGCGACTAGGGTAACTCACTTAGGGTCACGGAGTACTTATATAGGACTAGGGTAACTCACTTGGGGTCAGGGAGTACTTCTATAGGAGCTAAAGTAACTCACTTGGGGTCAGGGAATACTTATATGGGACTAGGGTAACTCACTTGGGGTCAGGGAGTACTTATATGGGACTAGGGTAACTCACTTGGGGTCAGGTAGTACTTATATAGGGGGTAGGGTAACTCACTTGGGGTCAGGAAGTACTTATATGGGACTAGGGTAACTCACTTGGGGTCAGGGAGTACTTATATGCGACTAGGGTAACTCACTTAGGGTCACGGAGTACTTATATAGGACTAGGGTAACTCATTTGGGGTCAGGGAGTACTTCTATAGGAGCTAAAGTAACTCACTTGGGGTCAGGGAGTACTTATATGGGACTAGGGTAACTCATTTAGGGCAGGGAGTACTTATATGGGACTAGGGTACCTCACTTGGGGTCAGGGCGTACTTATATAGGGGGTAGGGTAACTCACTTGGGGTCTGGGAGTACTTATATGGGACTAGGGTAACTCATTTAGGGCAGGGAGTACTTATTTGGAACTAGGGTAATTCACTTGGAGTCAGGGAGTACTTATATGGGACTAGGGTAACTCACTTGGGGTCAGGGATTACTTATAAAGGGGCTAGGGTAACTCACTTGGGGTCAGGCAGTACTTATATTGGACTAGGGTAACTCACTTGGGGTAGGGAGTACTTATATGGGACTAGGGTAACTCACTTGGGTTCAGGGAGTACTTATATGGGACTAGGGTTACTCACTTGGGGTCAGGGAGTACTTCTATAGGAGCTAAAGTAACTCACTTGGGGTTAGGGAGTACTTATATGGGACTAGGGTAACTCATTTATGGCAGGGAGTACTTATACAGGGGCTAGGGTAACTCAATTTGGGGTCAGGGAGTACTTATATAGGACTAGGGTACCATACTTGGGGTCAGGGAGTACTTATAAAGGGGCTAGGGCAACTCACTTGGGGTCAGGGAGTACTTATAAAAGGGCTAGGGTAACTCACTTGGGGTAGGGAGTACTTATATGGGACTAGGGTAACTCACTTGGGTTCAGGGAGTACTTATATGGGACTAGGGTAACTCGCTTTAGGTCAGGGAGTACTTATATGGTACTAGGGTAACTCTCTTGGTCGTCAGGGGGTACATATATGGAACCAGGGTAACCCACTTGGGGTCAGGGAGTACTTATAAAGGGGCTATGGTAACTCAATTTGGGGTCAGGGAGTACTTATATGGGACTAGGGTAACTCTCTTGGGGTCAGGGAGTACTTATATGGGACTAGGGTAACTCTCTTGGGGTCAGGGAGTACTTATATGATACTAGGGTAACTCACTTGGGGTCAGGGAGTACTTATATGGGACTAGGGTAACTCACTTGGGGTCAGGGAGTACTTATATGCGACTAGGGTAACTCACTTAGGGTCACGGAGTACTTATATAGGACTAGGGTAACTCACTTGGGGTCAGGGAGTACTTCTATAGGAGATAAAGTAACTCACTTGGGGTCAGGGAGTACTTATATGCGACTAGGGTAACTCACTTAGGGTCACGGAGTACTTATATAGGACTAGGGTAACTCACTTGGGGTCAGGGAGTACTTCTATAGGAGCTAAAGTAACTCACTTGGGGTCAGGGAGTACTTATATGGGACTAGGGTAACTCACTTGGGGTCAGGTAGTACTTATATAGGGGGTAGGGTAACTCACTTGGGGTCAGGGAGTACTTATAAGGGACTAGGGTAACTCACTTGGGGTCAGGGAGTACTTATATGCGACTAGGGTAACTCACTTAGGGTCACGGAGTACTTATTTAGGACTAGGGTAACTCACTTGGGGTCAGGGAGTACTTCTATAGGAGCTAAAGTAACTCACTTGGGGTCAGGGAGTACTTATATGGGACTAGGGTAACTCATTTAGGGCAGGGAGTACTTATTTGGGACTAGGGTAATTCACTTGGAGTCAGGGAGTACTTATATGGGACTAGGGTAACTCACTTGGGGTCAGGGATTACTTATAAAGGGGCTAGGGTAACTCACTTGGGGTCAGGGAGTACTTATATAGGACTTGGGTAACTCACTTGGGTTCAGGGAGTACTTTTATGGGTCTAGGGTAACTCGCTTTAGGTCAGGAAGTACTTATATAATACTAGGGTAACTCACTTGGGGTCAGGGAGTACTTATATAGGAGCTAAAGTGATTCACAAGGGTCAGGGAGTACTTATATGGGACTAGAGTAACTCACTTGGGGTCAGGGAGTACTTATAAAGGGGCTAGGGTTACTCATTTGGGGTCAGGGAGTACTTATATGGGACTAGGGTAACTCACTTGGGGAAAGGGAGTACTTATAAAGGGGCTAGGGTAACTCACTTGTGGTCAGGGAGTACTTATATAGGATCTAAAGTGACTCACTTGTGGTCAGGGAGTACTTATATGGGACTAGAGTAACTCATTTGGGGTCAGGGAGTACTTAAATGGGACTAGGGTAACTCACTTGGGGTCAGGGATTACTTATAAAGGGGCTAAGGTAACTCACTTGGGGTCAGGGAGTACTTATAAAGGGGCTAGGGTAACTCACTTGTGGTCAGGGAGTACTTATATAGGAGCTAAAGTGACTCACTTGGGGTCAGGGAGTAATTATATGGGACTAGGGTACATCACTTGGGGTCAGGGAGTACTTATATAGGAGCTAAAGTGATTCACTTGGGGTCAGGGAGTACTTATATGGGACTAGGGTAACTCACTTGGGGTCAGGGAGTACTAATAAAGGGGCTAGGGTAACTCACTTGGGGTCAGGAAGTAATTATATGGGACTTGGGTAACTCACTTGGGTTCAGGGAGTACTTATATGGGACTAGGGTAACTCATTTAGGGCAGGGAGTACTTATTTGGGACTAGGGTAACTCACTTGGGGTCAGGGAGTACTTATATAGGGGGTAGGGTAACTCATTTGGGGTCAGGCAGTACTTATATTGGACTAGGGTAACTCACTTGGGGTCAGGGAGTATTTATAAAAGGGCTAGGGTAACTCACTTGGGGTAGGGAGTACTTATATGGGACTAGAGTAACTCACTTGGGGTCAGGGAGTACTTATATGCGACCAGCATAACTCACTTAGGGTCACGGAGTACTTATATAGGACTAGGGTAACTCACTTGGGGTCAGGGAGTACTTCTATAGGAGCTAAAGTAACTCACTTGGGGTCAGGGAATACTTATATGGGACTAGGGTAACTCACTTGGGGTCAGGGAGTACTTATATGGGACTAGGGTAACTCGCTTTAGGTCAGGGAGTACTTATATGGTACTAGGGTAACTCTCTTGGTCGTCAGGGGGTACATATATGGAACCAGGGTAACCCACTTGGGGTCAGGGAGTACTTATAAAGGGGCTAGGGTAACTCAATTTGGGGTCAGGGAGTACTTATATGGGACTACGGTAACTCTCTTGGGGTCAGGGAGTACTTATATGGGACTAGGGTAACTCTCTTGGGGTCAGGGAGTACTTATATGATACTAGGGTAACTCACTTGGGGTCAGGGAGTACTTATATGGGACTAGGGTAACTCACTTGGGGTCAGGGAGTACTTATATGCGACTAGGGTAACTCACTTAGGGTCACGGAGTACTTATATAGGACTAGGGTAACTCACTTGGTGTCAGGGAGTACTTCTATAGGAGCTAAAGTAACTCACTTGGGGTCAGGGAATACTTATATGGGACTAGGGTAACTCACGTGGGGTCAGGGAGTACTTATATGGGACTAGGGTAACTCACTTGGGGTCAGGTAGTACTTATATAGGGGGTGGGGTAACTCACTTGGGGTCAGGAAGTACTTATATGGGACTAGGGTAACTCACTTGGGGTCAGGGAGTACTTATATGCGACTAGGGTAACTCACTTAGGGTCACGGAGTACTTATATAGGACTAGGGTAACTCACTTGGGGTCAGGGAGTACTTCTATAGGAGCTAAAGTAACTCACTTGGGGTCAGGGAATACTTATATGGGACTAGGGTAACTCACTTGGGGTCAGGGAGTACTTATATGGGACTAGGGTAACTCACTTGGGGTCAGGTAGTACTTATATAGGGGGTAGGGTAACTCACTTGGGGTCAGGAAGTACTTATATTGGACTAGAGTAACTCACTTGGGGTCAGGGAGTACTTATATGCGACTAGGGTAACTCACTTAGGGTCACGGAGTACTTATATAGGACTAGGGTAACTCATTTGGTGTCAGGGAGTACTTCTATAGGAGCTAAAGTAACTCAATTGGGGTCAGGGAGTACTTATATGGGACTAGGGTAACTCATTTAGGGCAGGGAGTACTTATATGGGACTAGGGTACCTCACTTGGGGTCAGGGCGTACTTATATAGGGGGTAGGGTAACTCACTTGGGGTCAGGGAGTACTTATATGGGACTAGGGTAACTCACTTGGGGTCAGGGATTACTTATAAAGGGGCTAGGGTAACTCACTTGGGGTCAGGGAGTACTTATATAGGACTTGGGTAACTCACTTGGGTTCAGGGAGTACTTTTATGGGACTAGGGTAACTCGCTTTAGGTCAGGAAGTACTTATATAATACTAGGGTAACTCACTTGGGGTCAGGGAGTACTTATATAGGAGCTAAAGTGATTCACAAGGGTCAGGGAGTACTTATATGGGACTAGAGTAACTCACTTGGGGTCAGGGAGTACTTATAAAGGGGCTAGGGTTACTCATTTGGGGTCAGGGAGTACTTATATGGGACTAGGGTAACTTACTTGGGGAAAGGGAGTACTTATAAAGGAGCTAGGGTAACTCACTTGTGGTCAGGGAGTACTTATATAGGATCTAAAGTGACTCACTTGGGGTCAGGGAGTACATATATGGGACTAGGGTAACTCATTTGGGGTCAGGGAGTACTTAAATGGGACTAGGGTAACACACTTGGGGTCAGGGATTACTTATAAAGGGGCTAAGGTAACTCACTTGGGGTCAGAGAGTACTTATATGGGACTAGGGTAACTCATTTGGGGTCAGGGAGTACTTATATGGGACTAGGGTAACTCATTTGGGGTCAGGGAGTACTTATAAAGGGGCTAGGGTAACTCACTTGTGGTCAGGGAGTACTTATATAGGAGCTAAAGTGACTCACTTGGGGTCAGGGAGTAATTATATGGGACTAGGGTAACTCATTTGGGGTCAGGGAGTACTTATATGGGACTAGGGTAACTCACTTGGGGTCATGGAGTACTTATATAGGGGGTAGGGTAACTCATTTGGGGTCAGGGAGTACTTATATGGGACTAGGGTAATTCACTTGGGGTCAGGGAGTACTTATATAGGAGCTAAAGTGATTCACTTGGGGTCAGGGAGTACTTATATGGGACTAGGCTAACTCACTTGGGGTCAGGGAGTACTAATAAAGGGGCTAGGGTAACTCACTTGGGGTCAGGGATTACTTATAAAGGGGCTAGGGTAACTCACTTGGGGTCAGGGAGTACTTATATAGGACTTGGGTAACTCACTTGGGTTCAGGGAGTACTTTTATGGGACTAGGGTAACTCGCTTTAGGTCAGGAAGTACTTATATGGTACTAGGGTAACTCACTTGGTGGTCAGGGAGTACTTATATGGAACCAGGGTAACCCACTTGGGGTCAGGGAGTACTTATAAAGGGGCTAGAATAACTCACTTGGGGTCAGGGAGTACTTATATGGGACTTGGGTAACACACTTGGGTTCAGGGAGTACTTATATGGGACAAGGGTAACTTCCTTTGGGTCAGTGATTAATTATATAATACTAGGGTAACTCACTGGGTGGTCAGGGAGTACTTATATGGAATCAGGGTAACCCACTTGGGGTCAGGGAGTACTTATAAAGGGGCTACGGTAACACATTTGGGGTCAGGTAGTACTTATATGGGCCTAGGGTAACTCACTTAAGGTCAGGGAGTACTTATATGGGACTAGGGTAACTCACTTGGGGTCAGGGTGTACTTCTATAGGAGGTAAAGTAACTCACTTGGGGTCAGGGTGTACTTATATGGGACTAGGGTAACTCATTTAGAGCAGGGAGCACTTATTTGGGACTAGGGTAACTCACTTGGGGTCAGGGAGTCCTTTATGGGACTAGGGTAACTCACTTGGGGTCAGGGAGTACTTATATAGGGGATAGGGTAACTTATTTGGGGTCAGGCAGTACTTATATTGGACTAGGGTAACTCACTTGGGGTCAGGGAGTACTTATAAAAGGGCTAAGGTAACTCACTTGGGGTAGGGAGTACTTATATGGGACTAGGGTAACTCACTTGGGTTCAGGGAGTACTTATATGGTACTAGGGTAACTCACTTGGTGTCAGGGAGTACTTCTATAGGAGCTAAAGTAACTCACTTGGGGTCAGGGAGTACTTATATGTGACTAGGGTAACTCATTTAGGGCAGGGAGTACTTATATGGGACTAGGGTAACTCACTTGGGGTCAGGGAGTACTTATATGGGACTAGGGTAACTCACTTGGGGTCAGGTAGTACTTATATAGGGGGTAGGGTAACTCATTTGTGGTTAGGGAGTACTTATATGGACTAGGATAACTCACTTGGGTTCAGGGAGTACTTATAAAGGGGCTAGGGTAACTCACTTGTGGTAAGGGAGTACTTATATAGGATCTAAAGTGACTCACTTGGGGTCAGGGAGTACTTATATGGGACTAGGGTAACTCATTTGGGGTCAGGGAGTACTTAAATGGGACTAGGGTAACACACTTGGGGTCAGGGATTACTTATAAAGGGGCTAAGGTAACTCACTTGGGGTCAGAGAGTACTTATATGGGACTAGGGTAACTCATTTGGGGTCAGGGAGTACTTATATGGGACTAGGGTAACTCATTTGGGGTCAGGGAGTACTTATAAAGGGGCTAGGGTAACTCACTTGTGGTCAGGGAGTTCTTATATAGGAGCTAAAGTGACTCACTTGGGGTCAGGGAGTAATTATATGGGACTAGGGTAACTCATTTGGGGTCAGGGAGTACTTATATGGGACTAGGGTAACTCACTTGGGGTCATGGAGTACTTATATAGGGGGTAGGGTAACTCATTTGGGGTCAGGGAGTACTTATATGGGACTAGGGTAACTCACTTGGGGTCAGGGAGTACTAATAAAGGGGCTAGGGTAACTCACTTGGGGTCAGGGATTACTTATAAAGGGGCTAGGGTAACTCACTTGGAGTCAGGGAGTACTTATATAGGATTAGGGTAACTCACTTGGGTTCAGGGAGTACTTTTATGGGACTAGGGTAACTCGCTTTAGGTCAGGAAGTACTTATATGGTACTAGGGTAACTCACTTGGTGGTCAGGGAGTACTTATATGGAACCAGGGTAACCCACTTGGGGTCAGGGAGTACTTATATGGGACAAGGGTAACTTGCTTTAGGTCAGTGATTAATTATATAATACTAGGGTAACTCACTGGGTGGTCAGGGAGTACTTATATGGAATCAGGGTAACCCACTTGGGGTCAGGGAGTACTTATAAAGGGGCTACGGTAACTCATTTGGGGTCAGGTAGTACTTATATGGGCCTAGGGTAACTCACTTAAGGTCAGGGAGTACTTATATGGGACTAGGGTAACTCACTTGGGGTCAGGGTGTACTTCTATAGGAGGTAAAGTAACTCACTTGGGGTCAGGGAGTACTTATATGGGACTAGGGTAACTCATTTAGAGCAGGGAGTACTTATTTGGGACTAGGGTAACTCACTTGGGGTCAGGGAGTACTTATATGGGACTAGGGTAACTCACTTGGGGTCAGGGAGTACTTATATAGGGGGTAGGGTAACTCATTTGGGGTCAGGCAGTACTTATATTGGACTAGGGTAACTCACTTGGGGTCAGGGAGTACTTATATGATACTAGGGTAACTCACTTGGGGTCAGGGAGTACTTATATGGGACTAGGGTAACTCACTTGGGGTCAGGGAGTACTTATATGCGACTAGGGTAACTCACTTAGGGTCACGGAGTACTTATATAGGACTAGGGTAACTTACTTGGGGGAAGGGAGTACTTATAAAGGGGCTAGGGTAACTCACTTGTGGTCAGGGAGTACTTATATAGGATATAAAGTGACTCACTTGGGGTCAGGGAGTACATATATGGGACTAGGGTAACTCATTTGGGGTCAGGGAGTACTTAAATGGGACTAGGGTAACACACTTGGGGTCAGGGATTACTTATAAAGGGGCTAAGGTAACTCACTTGGGGTCAGAGAGTACTTATATGGGACTAGGGTAACTCATTTGGGGTCAGGGAGTACTTATATGGGACTAGGGTAACTCATTTGGGGTCAGGGAGTACTTATAAAGGGGCTAGGGTAACTCACTTGTGGTCATGGAGTACTTATATAGGAGCTAAAGTGACTCACTTGGGGTCAGGGAGTAATTATATGGGACTAGGGTAACTCATTTGGGGTCAGGGAGTACTTATATGGGACTAGGGTAACTCACTTGGGGTCAGGGAGTACTAATAAAGGGGCTAGGGTAACTCACTTGGGGTCAGGGATTACTTATAAAGGGGCTAGGGTAACTCACTTGGGGTCAGGGAGTACTTATATAGGACTTGGGTAACTCACTTGGGTTCAGGGAGTACTTTTATGGGACTAGGGTAACTCGCTTTAGGTCAGGAAGTACTTATATGGTACTAGGGTAACTCACTTGGGGTCAGGGTGTACTTCTATAGGAGGTAAAGTAACTCACTTGGGGTCAGGGAGTACTTTTTATGGGACTAGGGTAACTCATTTAGAGCAGGGAGTACTTATTTGGGACTAGGGTAACTCACTTGGGGTCAGGGAGTACTTATATGGGACTAGGGTAACTCACTTGGGGTCAGGGAGTACTTATATAGGGGGTAGGGTAACTCATTTGGGGTCTGGCAGTACTTATATTGGACTAGGGTAACTCACTTGGGGTCAGGGAGTACTTATAAAAGGGCTAAGGTAACTCACTTGGGGTAGGGAGTACTTATATGGGACTAGGGTAACTCACTTGGGTTCAGGGAGTACTTATATGGTACTAGGGTAACTCACTTGGTGTCAGGGAGTACTTCTATAGGAGCTAAAGTAACTCATTTGGGGTCAGGGAGTACTTATATGGGACTAGGGTAACTCATTTAGGGCAGGGAGTACTTATATGGGAATAGGGTAACTCACTTGGGGTCAGGGAGTACTTATATGGGACTAGGGTAACTCACTTGGGGTCAGGTAGTACTTATATAGGGGGTAGGGTAACTCATTTGGGGTTAGGGAGTACTTATATGGGACTAGGATAACTCACTTGGGTTCAGGGAGTACTTATATAGGATCTAAAGTGACTCACTTGGGGACAGGGAGTACTGATATGGGACTAGGGTAACTCATTTGGGGTCAGGGAGTACTTAAATGGGACTAGGGTAACACACTTGGGGTCAGGGATTACTTATAAAGGGGCTAAGGTAACTCACTTGGGGTCAGAGAGTACTTATATGGGACTAGGGTAACTCATTTGGGGTCAGGGAGTACTTATATGGGACTAGGGTAACTCATTTGGGGTCAGGGAGTACTTATAAAGGGGCTAGGGTAACTCACTTGTGGTCAGGGAGTACTTATATAGGAGCTAAAGTGACTCACTTGGGGTCAGGGAGTACTAATAAAGGGGCTAGGGTAACTCACTTGGGGTCAGGGATTACTTATAAAGGGGCTAGGGTAACTCACTTGGGGTCAGGGAGTACTAATATAGGACTTGGGTAACTCACTTGGGTTCAGGGAGTACTTTTATGGGACTAGGGTAACTCGCTTTAGGTCAGGAAGTACTTATATGGTACTAGGGTAACTCACTTGGTGGTCAGGGAGTACTTATATGGAACCAGGGTAACCCACTTGGGGTCAGGGAGTACTTATATAGGGGCTAGAATAACTCACTTGGGGTCAGGGAGTACTTATATGGTACTAGGGTAACTCACTTGGTGGTCAGGGAGTACTTATATGGAACCAGGGTAACCCACTTGGGGTCAGGGAGTACTTATATAGGGGCTAGGGTAACTCACTTGGGGTCAGGGAGTACTAATATAGGACTTGGGTAACTCACTTGGGTTCAGGGAGTACTTTTATGGGACTAGGGTAACTCGCTTTAGGTCAGGAAGTACTTATATGGTACTAGGGTAACTCACTTGGGGTCAGGGAGTACTAATATAGGACTTGGGTAACTCACTTGGGTTCAGGGAGTACTTTTATGGGACTAGGGTAACTCGCTTTAGGTCAGGAAGTACTTATATGGTACTAGGGTAACTCACTTGGTGGTCAGGGAGTACTTATATGGAACCAGGGTAACCCACTTGGGGTCAGGGAGTACTTATATAGGGGCTAGAATAACTCACTTGGGGTCAGGGAGTACTTATATGGGACTTGGGTAACACACTTGGGTTCAGGGAGTACTTATATGGGACAAGGGTAACTTGCTTTAGGTCAGTGATTAATTATATAATACTAGGGTAACTCACTGGGTGGTCAGGGAGTACTTATATGGAATCAGGGTAACCCACTTGGGGTCAGGGAGTACTTATAAAGGGGCTACGGTAACTCATTTGGGGTCAGGTAGTACTTATATGGGCCTAGGGTAACTCACTTAAGGTCAGGGAATACTTATATGGGACTAGGGTAACTCACTTGGGGTCAGGGTGTACTTCTATAGGAGGTAAAGTAACTCACTTGGGGTCAGGGAGTACTTATATGGGACTAGGGTAACTCATTTAGAGCAGGGAGTACTTATTTGGGACTAGGGTAACTCACTTGGGGTCAGGGAGTACTTATATGGGACTAGGGTAACACACTTGGGGTCAGGGATTACTTATAAAGGGGCTAGGGTAACTCATTTGGGTTCAGGCAGTACTTATATGGGACTAGGGTAACTCATTTGGGGTCAGGGAGTACTTATATGGGACTAGGGTAACTCATTTGGGGTCAGGGAGTACTTATAAAGGGGCTAGGGTAACTCACTTGTGGTCAGGGAGTACTTATATAGGAGCTAAAGTGACTCACTTGGGGTCAGGGAGTAATTATATGGGACTAGGGTAACTCACTTGGGGTCATGGAGTACTTATATAGGGGGTAGGGTAACTCATTTGGGGTCAGGGAGTACTTATATGGGACTAGGGTACATCACTTGGGGTCAGGGAGTACTTATATAGGAGCTAAAGTGATTCACTTGGGGTCAGGGAGTACTTATATGGGACTAGGGTAACTCACTTGGGGTCAGGGAGTACTAATAAAGGGGCTAGGGTAACTCACTTGGGGTCAGGGATTACTTATAAAGGGGCTAGGGTAACTCATTTGGGGTCAGGGAGTCCTTATATAGGACTTGGGTAACTCACTTGGGTTCAGGGAGTACTTTTATGGGACTAGGGTAACTCGCTTTAGGTCAGGAAGTACTTATATGGTACTAGGGTAACTCACTTGGTGGTCAGGGAGTACTTATATGGAACCAGGGTAACCCAATTGGGGTCAGGGAGTACTTATAAAGGGGCTAGAATAACTCACTTGGGGTCAGGGAGTACTTATATGGGACTTGGGTAACACACTTGGGTTCAGGGAGTACTTATATGGGACAAGGGTAACTTGCTTTAGGTCAGTGATTAATTATATAATACTAGGGTAACTCACTGGGTGGTCAGGGAGTACTTATATGGAATCAGGGTAACCCACTTGGGGTCAGGGAGTACTTATAAAGGGGCTACGGTAACTCATTTGGGGTCAGGTAGTACTAATATGGGCCTAGGGTAACTCACTTAAGGTCAGGGAGTACTTATATGGGACTAGGGTAACTCACTTGGGGTCAGGGTGTACTTCTATAGGAGGTAAAGTAACTCACTTGGGGTCAGGGAGTACTTATATGGGACTAGGGTAACTCACTTGGTGTCAGGGAGTACATCTATAGGAGCTAAAGTAACTCATTTGGGGTCAGGGAGTACTTATATGGGACTAGGGTAACTCATTTAGGGCAGGGAGTACTTATATGGGACTAGGGTAACTCACTTGGGGTCAGGGAGTACTTATATGGGACTAGGGTAACTCACTTGGGGTCAGGTAGTACTTATATAGGGGGTAGGGTAACTCATTTGGGGTTAGGGAGTACTTATATGGGACTAGGATAACTCACTTGGGTTCAGGGAGTACTTATAAAGGGGCTAGGGTAACTCACTTGTGGTCAGGGAGTACTTATATAGGATCTAAAGTGACTCACTTGGGGTCAGGGAGTACTTATATGGGACTAGGGTAACTCATTTGGGGTCAGGGAGTACTTAAATGGGACTAGGGTAACACACTTGGGGTCAGGGATTACTTATAAAGGGGCTAAGGTAACTCACTTGGGGTCAGAGAGTACTTATATGGGACTAGGGTAACTCATTTGGGGTCAGGGAGTACTTATATGGGACTAGGGTAACTCATTTGGGGTCAGGGAGTACTTATAAAGGGGCTAGGGTAACTCACTTGTGGTCAGGGAGTACTTATATAGGAGCTAAAGTGACTCACTTGGGGTCAGGGAGTACTAATAAAGGGGCTAGGGTAACTCACTTGGGGTCAGGGATTACTTATAAAGGGGCTAGGGTAACTCACTTGGGGTCAGGGAGTACTTATATAGGACTTGGGTAACTCACTTGGGTTCAGGGAGTACTTTTATGGGACTAGGGTAACTCGCTTTAGGTCAGGAAGTACTTATATGGTACTAGGGTAACTCACTTGGTGGTCAGGGAGTACTTATATGGAACCAGGGTAACCCACTTGGGGTCAGGGAGTACTTATATAGGGGCTAGAATAACTCACTTGGGGTCAGGGAGCACTTATATGGGACTTGGGTAACACACTTGGGTTCAGGGAGTACTTATATGGGACAAGGGTAACTTGCTTTAGGTCAGTGATTAATTATATAATACTAGGGTATCTCACTGGGTGGTCAGGGAGTACTTATATGGAATCAGGGTAACCCACTTGGGGTCAGGGAGTACTTATAAAGGGGCTACGGTAACTCATTTGGGGTTAGGTAGTACTTATATGGGCCTAGGGTAACTCACTTAAGGTCAGGGAGTACTTATATGGGACTAGGGTAACTCACTTGGGGTCAGGGTGTACTTCTATAGGAGGTAAAGTAACTCATTTGGGTTCAGGCAGTACTTATATGGGACTAGGGTACATCACTTGGGGTCAGGGAGTACTTATATAGGAGCTAAAGTGATTCACTTGGGGTCAGGGAGTACTTATATGGGACTAGGGTAACTCACTTGGGGTCAGGGAGTACTAATAAAGGGGCTAGGGTAACTCACTTGGGGTCAGGGATTACTTATAAAGGGGCTAGGGTAACTCACTTGGGGTCAGGGAGTACTTATATAGGACTTGGGTAACTCACTTGGGTTCAGGGAGTACTTTTATGGGACTAGGGTAACTCGCTTTAGGTCAGGAAGTACTTATATGGTACTAGGGTAACTCACTTGGTGGTCAGGGAATACTTATATGGAACCAGGGTAACCCAATTGGGGTCAGGGAGTACTTATAAAGGGGCTAGAATAACTCACTTGGGGTCAGGGAGTACTTATATGGGACTTGGGTAACACACTTGGGTTCAGGGAGTACTTATATGGGACAAGGGTAACTTGCTTTAGGTCAGTGATTAATTATATAATACTAGGGTAACTCACTGGGTGGTCAGGGAGTACTTATATGGAATCAGGGTAACCCACTTGGGGTCAGGGAGTACTTATAAAGGGGCTACGGTAACTCATTTGGGGTCAGGTAGTACTTATATGGGCCTAGGGTAACTCACTTAAGGTCAGGGAGTACTTATATGGGACTAGGGTAACTCACTTGGGGTCAGCGTGTACTTCTATAGGAGGTAAAGTAACTCACTTGGGGTCAGGGAGTACTTATATGGGACTAGGGTAACTCATTTAGAGCAGGGAGTACTTATTTGGGACTAGGGTAACTCACTTGGGGTCAGGGAGTACTTATATGGGACTAGGGTAACTCACTTGGGGTCAGGGAGTACTTATATAGGGGGTAGGGTAACTCATTTGGGGTCTGGCAGTACTTATATTGGACTAGGGTAACTCACTTGGTGTCAGGGAGTACTTATAAAAGGGCTAAGGTAACTCACTTGGGGTAGGGAATACTTATATGGGACTAGGGTAACTCACTTGGGTTCAGGGAGTACTTATATGGTACTAGGGTAACTCACTTGGTGTCAGGGAGTACTTCTATAGGAGCTAAAGTAACTCATTTGGGGTCAGGGAGTACTTTTATGGGACTAGGGTAACTCATTTAGGGCAGGGAGTACTTATATGGGACTAGGGTAACTCACTTAGGGTCAGGGATTACTTATATAGGACTAGGGTAACTCACTTGGGGTCAGGGAGTACTTCTATAGGAGCTAAAGTAACTCACTTGGGGTCAGGGAGTACTTATATGGGACTAGGGTAACTCATTTGGGGTCAGGGAGTACTTAAATGGGACTAGGGTAACACACTTGGGGTCAGGGATTACTTATAAAGGGGCTAAGGTAACTCACTTGGGGTCAGAGAGTACTTATATGGGACTAGGGTAACTCATTTGGGGTCAGGGAGTACTTATATGGGACTAGGGTAACTCATTTGGGGTCAGGGAGTACTTATAAAGGGGCTAGGGTAACTCATTTGGGGTCAGGGAGTACTTATATGGGACTAGGGTAGCTCACTTGGGGTCATGGAGTACTTATATAGGGGGTAGGGTAACTCATTTGGGGTCAGGGAGTACTTATATGGGACTAGGGTACATCACTTGGGATCAGGGAGTACTTATATAGGAGCTAAAGTGATTCACTTGGGGTCAGGGAGTACTTATATGGGACTAGGGTAACTCACTTGGGGTGAGGGAGTACTAATAAAGGGGCTAGGGTAACTCACTTGGGGTCAGGGAGTAATTATATGGGACTTGGGTAACTCACTTGGGTTCAGGGAGTACTTATATGGGACTAGGGTAACTCGCTTTAGGTCAGGGAGTACATATATAATACTAGGGTAACTCAATGAGTGGTCAGGGAGTACTTATATGATACTAGGGTAACTCACTTGGGGTCAGGGAGAACTTATATGGGACTAGGGTAACTCACTTGGAGTCAGGGAGTACTTATATGCGACTAGGGTAACTCACTTAGGGTCACGGAGTACTTATATAGGACTAGGGTAACTCACTTGGGGTCAGGGAGTACTTCTATAGGAGCTAAAGTAACTCACTTGGGGTCAGGGAGTACTTATATGGGACTAGGGTAACTCACTTGGGGTCAGGGAGTACTTATATGGGACTAGGGTAACTCACTTGGGGTCAGGTAGTACTTATATAGGGGGTAGGGTAACTCACTTGGGGTCAGGGAGTACTTATATGGGACTAGGGTAACTCACTTGGGGTCAGGGAGTACTTATATGCGACTAGGGTAACTCACTTAGGGTCACGGAGTACTTATATAGGACTAGGGTAACTCACTTGGGGTCAGGGAGTACTTCTATAGGAGCTAAAGTAACTCAATTGGGGTCAGGGAGTACCTATATGGGACTAGGGTAACTCATTTAGGGCAGGGAGTACTTATATGGGACTAGGGTACCTCACTTGGGGTCAGGGAGTACTTATATGGGACTAGGGTAACTCACTTGGGGTCAGGTAGTACTTATATAGGGGGTAGGGTAACTCACTTGGGGTCAGGGAGTACTTATATGCGACTAGGGTAACTCACTTAGGGTCACGGAGTACTTATATAGGACTAGGGTAACTCACTTGGGGTCAGGGAGTACTTCTATAGGAGCTAAAGTAACTCATTTGGGGTCAGGGAGTACTTATATGGGACTAGGGTAGCTCACTTGGGGTCATGGAGTACTTATATAGGGGGTAGGGTAACTCATTTGGGGTCAGGGAGTACTTATATGGGACTAGGGTACATCACTTGGGGTCAGGGAGTACTTATATAGGAGCTAAAGTGATTCACTTGGGGTCAGGGAGTACTTATATGGGACTAGGGTAACTCACTTGGGGTGAGGGAGTACTAATAAAGGGGCTAGGGTACTCACTTGGGGTCAGGGAGTAATTATATGGGACTTGGGTAACTCACTTGGGTTCAGGGAGTACTTATATGGGACTAGGGTAACTCGCTTTAGGTCAGGGAGTACATATATAATACTAGGGTAACTCAATGAGTGGTCAGGGAGTACTTATATGATACTAGGGTAACTCACTTGGGGTCAGGGAGAACTTATATGGGACTAGGGTAACTCACTTGGAGTCAGGGAGTACTTATATGCGACTAGGGTAACTCACTTAGGGTCACGGAGTACTTATATAGGACTAGGGTAACTCACTTGGGGTCAGGGAGTACTTCTATAGGAGCTAAAGTAACTCACTTGGGGTCAGGGAGTACTTATATGGGACTAGAGTAACTCATTTGGGGTCAGGGAGTACTTAATGGGACTAGGGTAACACACTTGGGGTCAGGGATTACTTATAAAGGGGCTAAGGTAACTCACTTGGGGTCAGAGAGTACTTATATGGGACTAGGGTAACTCATTTGGGGTCAGGGAGTACTTATATGGGACTAGGGTAACTCATTTGGGGTCAGGGAGTACTTATAAAGGGGCTAGGGTAACTCACTTGTGGTCAGGGAGTACTTATATAGGAGCTAAAGTGACTCACTTGGTGTCAGGGAGTAATTATATGGGACTAGGGTAACTCATTTGGGGTCAGGGAGTACTTATATGGGACTAGGGTAGCTCACTTGGGGTCATGGAGTACTTATATAGGGGGTAGGGTAACTCATTTGGGGTCAGGGAGTACTTATATGGGACTAGGGTACATCACTTGGGGTCAGGGAGTACTTATATAGGAGCTAAAGTGATTCACTTGGGGTCAGGGAGTACTTATATGGGACTAGGGTAACTCACTTGGGGTGAGGGAGTACTAATAAAGGGGCTAGGGTAACTCACTTGGGGTCAGGGAGTAATTATATGGGACTTGGGTAACTCACTTGGGTTCAGGGAGTACTTATATGGGACTAGGGTAACTCGCTTTAGGTCAGGGAGTACATATATAATACTAGGGTAACTCAATGAGTGGTCAGGGAGTACTTATATGGAATCAGGGAAACCCACTTGGGGTTAGGGTGTACTTATAAAGGGGCTAGGGTAACTTAATTGGGGTCAGGGAGTGCTTTTATAGGCCTAGGGTAACTCACTTAGGGTCAGGGAGTACTTATATGGGACTAGGGTAACTCACTTGGGGTCAGGGTGTACTTCTATAGGAGCTAAAGTAACTCACTTGGGGTCAGGGAGTACTTATAAAAGGGCTAGGGTAACTCACTTGGGGTAGGGAGTACTTATATGGGACTAGGGTAACTCACTTGGGTTCAGGGATTACTTATATGGGACTAGGGTAACTCATTTGGGGTCAGGGAGTACTTCTATAGGAGCTAAAGTAACTCACTTCGGGCCAGGGAGTACTTATATGGGACTAGGGTAACTCATTTAGGGCAGGGAGTACTTATAAAGGGGCTAGGGTAACTCAATTTGGGGTCAGGGAGTACTTATATAGGACTAGGGTACCATACTTGGGGTCAGGGAGTACTTATAAAGGGGCTAGGGCAACTCACTTGGGGTCAGGGAGTACTTATAAAAGGGCTAAGGTAACTCACTTGGGGTAGGGAGTACTTATATGGGACTAGGGTAACTCACTTGGGTTCAGGGAGTACTTATATGGTACTAGGGTAACTCACTTGGTGTCAGGGAGTACTTCTACAGGAGCTAAAGTAACTCACTTGGGGTCAGGGAGTGCTTATATGGGACTAGGGTAACTCACTTGGGTTCAGGGATTACTTATATGGGACTAGGGTAACTCACTTGGGGTCAGGGAGTACTTCTATAGGAGCTAAAGTAACTCACTTCGGGTCAGGGAGTACTTATAAAAGGGCTAGGTTAACACACTTGGGGTATTGAGTACTTATATGGGACTAGGGTAACTCACTTGGGTTCAGGGAGTACTTATATGGGACAAGGGTAACTCGCTTTAGGTCAGGGAGTACTTATATGGTACTAGGGTAACTTACTTGGTCGTCAGGGGGTACATATATGGAACCAGGGTAATCCACTTGGGGTCAGGGAGTACTTATATAGGATCTAAAGTGACTCACTTGGGGTCAGGGAGTACTTATATGGGACTAGGGTAACTCAGTTGGGGTCAGGGAGTACTTATATGCGACTAGGGTAACTCACTTAGGGTCACGGAGTACTTATATAGGACTAGGGTAACTCTCTTGGGGTCAGGGAGTACTTCTATAGGAGCTAAAGTAACTCAATTGGGGTCAGGGAGTACCTATATGGGACTAGGGTAACTCATTTAGGGCAGGGAGTACTTATATGGGACTAGGGTACTTCACTTGGGGTCAGGGAGTACTTATATGGGACTAGGGTAACTCACTTGGGGTCAGGTAGTACTTATATAGGGGGTAGGGTAACTCACTTGGGGTCAGGGAGTACTTATATGCGACTAGGGTAACTCACTTAGGGTCACGGAGTACTTATATAGGACTAGGGTAACTCACTTGAGGTCAGGGAGTACTTCTATAGGAGCTAAAGTAACTCATTTGGGGTCACGGAGTACTTATGTGGGACTAGGGTAGCTCACTTGGGGTCATGGAGTACTTATATAGGGGGTAGGGTAACTCATTTGGGGTCAGGGAGTACTTATATGGGACTAGGGTACATCACTTGGGGTCAGGGAGTACTTATATAGGAGCTAAAGTGATTCACTTGGGGTCAGGGAGTACTTATATGGGACTAGGGTAACTCACTTGGGGTGAGGGAGTACTAATAAAGGGGCTAGGGTAACTCACTTGTGGTCAGGGAGTACTTATATAGGATCTAAAGTGACTCACTTGTGGTCAGGGAGTACTTATATGGGACTAGGGTAACTCATTTGGGGTCAGGGAGTACTTAAATGGGACTAGGGTAACTCACTTGGGGTCAGGGATTACTTATAAAGGGGCTAAGGTAACTCACTTGGGATCAGGGAGTACTTATAAAGGGGCTAGGGTAACTCACTTGTGGTCAGGGAGTACTTATATAGGAGCTAAAGTGACTCACTTGGGGTCAGGGAGTAATTATATGGGACTAGGGTACATCACTTGGGGTCAGGGAGTACTTATATAGGAGCTAAAGTGATTCACTTGGGGTCAGGGAGTACTTATATGGGACTAGGGTAACTCACTTGGGGTCAGGGAGTACTAATAAAGGGGCTAGGGTAACTCACTTGGGGTCAGGAAGTAATTATATGGGACTTGGGTAACTCACTTGGGTTCAGGGAGTACTTATATGGGACTAGGGTAACTCATTTAGGGCAGGGAGTACTTATTTGGGACTAGGGTAACTCACTTGGGGTCAGGGAGTACTTATATAGGGGGTAGGGTAACTCATTTGGGGTCAGGCAGTACTTATATTGGACTAGGGTAACTCACTTGGGGTCAGGGAGTATTTATAAAAGGGCTAGGGTAACTCACTTGGGGTAGGGAGTACTTATATGGGACTAGAGTAACTCACTTGGGGTCAGGGAGTACTTATATGCGACCAGCATAACTCACTTAGGGTCACGGAGTACTTATATAGGACTAGGGTAACTCACTTGGGGTCAGGGAGTACTTCTATAGGAGCTAAAGTAACTCACTTGGGGTCAGGGAATACTTATATGGGACTAGGGTAACTCACTTGGGGTCAGGGAGTACTTATATGGGACTAGGGTAACTCGCTTTAGGTCAGGGAGTACTTATATGGTACTAGGGTAACTCTCTTGGTCGTCAGGGGGTACATATATGGAACCAGGGTAACCCACTTGGGGTCAGGGAGTACTTATAAAGGGGCTAGGGTAACTCAATTTGGGGTCAGGGAGTACTTATATGGGACTACGGTAACTCTCTTGGGGTCAGGGAGTACTTATATGGGACTAGGGTAACTCTCTTGGGGTCAGGGAGTACTTATATGATACTAGGGTAACTCACTTGGGGTCAGGGAGTACTTATATGGGACTAGGGTAACTCACTTGGGGTCAGGGTGTACTTATATGCGACTAGGGTAACTCACTTAGGGTCACGGAGTACTTATATAGGACTAGGGTAACTCACTTGGTGTCAGGGAGTACTTCTATAGGAGCTAAAGTAACTCACTTGGGGTCAGGGAATACTTATATGGGACTAGGGTAACTCAAGTGGGGTCAGGGAGTACTTATATGGGACTAGGGTAACTCACTTGGGGTCAGGTAGTACTTATATAGGGGGTGGGGTAACTCACTTGGGGTCAGGAAGTACTTATATGGGACTAGGGTAACTCACTTGGGGTCAGGGAGTACTTATATGCGACTAGGGTAACTCACTTAGCGTCACGGAGTACTTATATAGGACTAGGGTAACTCACTTGGGGTCAGGGAGTACTTATATGCGACTAGGGTAACTTACTTAGGGTCACGGAGTACTTATATAGGACTAGGGTAACTCATTTGGTGTCAGGGAGTACTTCTATAGGAGCTAAAGTAACTCAATTGGGGTCAGGGAGTACTTATATGGGACTAGGGTAACTCATTTAGGGCAGGGAGTACTTATATGGGACTAGGGTACCTCACTTGGGGTCAGGGCGTACTTATATAGGGGGTAGGGTAACTCACTTGGGGTCAGGGAGTACTTATATGGGACTAGGGTAACTCACTTGGGGTCAGGGATTACTTATAAAGGGGCTAGGGTAACTCACTTGGGGTCAGGGAGTACTTATATAGGACTTGGGTAACTCACTTGGGTTCAGGGAGTACTTTTATGGGACTAGGGTAACTCGCTTTAGGTCAGGAAGTACTTATATAATACTAGGGTAACTCACTTGGGGTCAGGGAGTACTTATATAGGAGCTAAAGTGATTCACAAGGGTCAGGGAGTACTTATATGGGACTAGAGTAACTCACTTGGGGTCAGGGAGTACTTATAAAGGGGCTAGGGTTACTCATTTGGGGTCAGGGAGTACTTATATGGGACTAGGGTAACTTACTTGGGGAAAGGGAGTACTTATAAAGGAGCTAGGGTAACTCACTTGTGGTCAGGGAGTACTTATATAGGATCTAAAGTGACTCACTTGGGGTCAGGGAGTACATATATGGGACTAGGGTAACTCATTTGGGGTCAGGGAGTACTTAAATGGGACTAGGGTAACACACTTGGGGTCAGGGATTACTTATAAAGGGGCTAAGGTAACTCACTTGGGGTCAGAGAGTACTTATATGGGACTAGGGTAACTCATTTGGGGTCAGGGAGTACTTATATGGGACTAGGGTAACTCATTTGGGGTCAGGGAGTACTTATATGGGACTAGGGTAACTCACTTGGGGTCATGGAGTACTTATATAGGGGGTAGGGTAACTCATTTGGGGTCAGGGAGTACTTATATGGGACTAGGGTACATCACTTGGGGTCAGGGAGTACTTATATAGGAGCTAAAGTGATTCACTTGGGGTCAGGGAGTACTTATATGGGACTAGGCTAACTCACTTGGGGTCAGGGAGTACTAATAAAGGGGCTAGGGTAACTCACTTGGGGTCAGGGATTACTTATAAAGGGGTTAGGGTAACTCAATTGGGGTCAGGGAGTACTTATATAGGACTTGGGTAACTCACTTGGGTTCAGGGAGTACTTTTATGGGACTAGGGTAACTCGCTTTAGGTCAGGAAGTACTTATATGGTAATAGGGTAACGCACTTGGTGGTCAGGGAGTACTTATATGGAACCAGGGTAACCCACTTGGGGTCAGGGAGTACTTATAAAGGGGCTAGAATAACTCACTTGGGGTCAGGGAGTACTTATATGGGACTTGGGTAACACACTTGGGTTCAGGGAGTACTTATATGGGACAAGGGTAACTTCCTTTGGGTCAGTGATTAATTATATAATACTAGGGTAACTCACTGGGTGGTCAGGGAGTACTTATATGGAAACAGGGTAACCCACTTGGGGTCAGGGAGTACTTATAAAGGGGCTACGGTAACACATTTGGGGTCAGGTAGTACTTATATGGGCCTAGGGTAACTCACTTAAGGTCAGGGAGTACTTATATGGGACTAGGGTAACTCACTTGGGGTCAGGGTGTACTTCTATAGGAGGTAAAGTAACTCACTTGGGGTCAGGGTGTACTTATATGGGACTAGGGTAACTCATTTAGAGCAGGGAGCACTTATTTGGGACTAGGGTAACTCACTTGGGGTCAGGGAGTCCTTTATGGGACTAGGGTAACTCACTTGGGGTCAGGGAGTACTTATATAGGGGGTAGGGTAACTTATTTGGGGTCAGGCAGTACTTAAATTGGACTAGGGTAACTCACTTGGGGTCAGGGAGTACTTATAAAAGGGCTAAGGTAACTCACTTGGGGTAGGGAGTACTTATATGGGACTAGGGTAACTCACTTGGGTTCAGGGAGTACTTATATGGTACTAGGGTAACTCACTTGGTGTCAGGGAGTACTTCTATAGGAGCTAAAGTAACTCACTTGGGGTCAGGGAGTACTTATATGTGACTAGGGTAACTCATTTAGGGCAGGGAGTACTTATATGGGACTAGGGTAACTCACTTGGGGTCAGGGAGTACTTATATGGGACTAGGGTAACTCACTTGGGGTCAGGTAGTACTTATATAGGGGGTAGGGTAACTCATTTGTGGTTAGGGAGTACTTATATGGACTAGGATAACTCACTTGGGTTCAGGGAGTACTTATAAAGGGGCTAGGGTAACTCACTTGTGGTAAGGGAGTACTTATATAGGATCTAAAGTGACTCACTTGGGGTCAGGGAGTACTTATATGGGACTAGGGTAACTCATTTGGGGTCAGGGAGTACTTAAATGGGACTAGGGTAACACACTTGGGGTCAGGGATTACTTATAAAGGGGCTAAGGTAATTCACTTGGGGTCAGAGAGTACTTATATGGGACTAGGGTAACTCATTTGGGGTCAGGGAGTACTTATATGGGACTAGGGTAACTCACTTGGGGTCAGGGAGTACTTATATGGGACTAGGGTAACTCACTTGGGGTCAGGGAGTACTTATATAGGGGGTAGGGTAACTCATTTGGGGTCAGGCAGTACTTATATTGGACTAGGGTAACTCACTTGGGGTCAGGGAGTACTTATATGATACTAGGGTAACTCACTTGGGGTCAGGGAGTACTTATATGGGACTAGGGTAACTCACTTGGGGTCAGGGAGTACTTATATGCGACTAGGGTAACTCACTTAGGGTCACGGAGTACTTATATAGGACTAGGGTAACTTACTTGGGGAAAGGGAGTACTTATAAAGGGGCTAGGGTAACTCACTTGTGGTCAGGGAGTACTTATATAGGATCTAAAGTGACTCACTTGGGGTCAGGGAGTACATATATGGGACTAGGGTAACTCATTTGGGGTCAGGGAGTACTTAAATGGGACTAGGGTAACACACTTGGGGTCAGGGATTACTTATAAAGGGGCTAAGGTAACTCACTTGGGGTCAGAGAGTACTTATATGGGACTAGGGTAACTCATTTGGGGTCAGGGAGTACTTATATGGGACTAGGGTAACTCATTTGGGGTCAGGGAGTACTTATAAAGGGGCTAGGGTAACTCACTTGTGGTCAGGGAGTACTTATATAGGAGCTAAAGTGACTCACTTGGGGTCAGGGAGTAATTATATGGGACTAGGGTAACTCATTTGGGGTCAGGGAGTACTTATATGGGACTAGGGTAACTCACTTGGGGTCAGGGAGTACTAATAAAGGGGCTAGGGTAACTCACTTGGGGTCAGGGATTACTTATAAAGGGGCTAGGGTAACTCACTTGGGGTCAGGGAGTACTTATATAGGACTTGGGTAACTCACTTGGGTTCAGGGAGTACTTTTATGGGACTAGGGTAACTCGCTTTAGGTCAGGAAGTACTTATATGGTACTAGGGTAACTCACTTGGGGTCAGGGTGTACTTCTATAGGAGGTAAAGTAACTCACTTGGGGTCAGGGAGTACTTATATGGGACTAGGGTAACTCATTTGATGCAGGGAGTACTTATTTGGGACTAGGGTAACTCACTTGGGGTCAGGGAGTACTTATATGGGACTAGGGTAACTCACTTGGGGTCAGGGAGTACTTATATAGGGGGTAGGGTAACTCATTTGGGGTCTGGCAGTACTTATATTGGACTAGGGTAACTCACTTGGGGTCAGGGAGTACTTATAAAAGGGCTAAGGTAACTCACTTGGGGTAGGGAGTACTTATATGGGACTAGGGTAACTCACTTGGGTTCAGGGAGTACTTATATGGTACTAGGGTAACTCACTTGGTGTCAGGGAGTACTTCTATAGGAGCTAAAGTAACTCATTTGGGGTCAGGGAGTACTTATATGGGACTAGGGTAACTCATTTAGGGCAGGGAGTACTTATATGGGACTAGGGTAACTCACTTGGGGTCAGGGAGTACTTATATGGGACTAGGGTAACTCACTTGGGGTCAGGTAGTACTTATATAGGGGGTAGGGTAACTCATTTGGGGTTAGGGAGTACTTATATGGGACTAGGATAACTCACTTGGGTTCAGGGAGTACTTATAAAGGGGCTAGGGTAACTCACTTGTGGTCAGGGAGTACTTATATTGGATCTAAAGTGACTCACTTGGGGTCAGGGAGTACTTATATGGGACTAGGGTAACTCATTTGGGGTCAGGGAGTACTTAAATGGGACTAGGGTAACACACTTGGGGTCAGGGATTACTTATAAAGGGGCTAAGGTAACTCACTTGGGGTCAGAGAGTACTTATATGGGACTAGGGTAACTCATTTGGGGTCAGGGAGTACTTATATGGGACTAGGGTAACTCATTTGGGGTCAGGGAGTACTTATAAAGGGGCTAGGGTAACTCACTTGTGGTCAGGGAGTACTTATATAGGAGCTAAAGTGACTCACTTGGGGTCAGGGAGTACTAATAAAGGGGCTAGGGTAACTCACTTGGGGTCAGGGATTACTTATAAAGGGGCTAGGGTAACTCACTTGGGGTCATTGAGTACTTATATAGGACTTGGGTAACTCACTTGGGTTCAGGGAGTACTTTTATGGGACTAGGGTAACTCGCTTTAGGTCAGGAAGTACTTATATGGTACTAGGGTAACTCACTTGGTGGTCAGGGAGTACTTATATGGAACCAGGGTAACCCACTTGGGGTCAGGGAGTACTTATATAGGGGCTAGAATAACTCACTTGGGGTCAGGGAGTACTTATATGGGACTTGGGTAACACACTTGGGTTCAGGGAGTACTTATATGGGACAAGGGTAACTTGCTTTAGGTCAGTGATTAATTATATAATACTAGGGTAACTCACTGGGTGGTCAGGGAGTACTTATATGGAATCAGGGTAACCCACTTGGGGTCAGGGAGTACTTATAAAGGGGCTACGGTAACTCATTTGGGGTCAGGTAGTACTTATATGGGCCTAGGGTAACTCACTTAAGGTCAGGGAATACTTATATGGGACTAGGGTAACTCACTTGGGGTCAGGGTGTACTTCTATAGGAGGTAAAGTAACTCACTTGGGGTCAGGGAGTACTTATATGGGACTAGGGTAACTCATTTAGAGCAGGGAGTACTTATTTGGGACTAGGGTAACTCACTTGGGGTCAGGGAGTACTTATATGGGACTAGGGTAACACACTTGGGGTCAGGGATTACTTATAAAGGGGCTAGGGTAACTCATTTGGGTTCAGGCAGTACTTATATGGGACTAGGGTAACTCATTTGGGGTCAGGGAGTACTTATATGGGACTAGGGTAACTCATTTGGGGTCAGGGAGTACTTATAAAGGGGCTAGGGTAACTCACTTGTGGTCAGGGAGTACTTATATAGGAGCTAAAGTGACTCACTTGGGGTCAGGGAGTAATTATATGGGACTAGGGTAACTCACTTGGGGTCATGGAGTACTTATATAGGGGGTAGGGTAACTCATTTGGGGTCAGGGAGTACTTATATGGGACTAGGGTACATCACTTGGGGTCAGGGAGTACTTATATAGGAGCTAAAGTGATTCACTTGGGGTCAGGGAGTACTTATATGGGACTAGGGTAACTCACTTGGGGTCAGGGAGTACTAATAAAGGGGCTAGGGTAACTCACTTGGGGTCAGGGATTACTTATAAAGGGGCTAGGGTAACTCATTTGGGGTCAGGGAGTACTTATATAGGACTTGGGTAACTCACTTGGGTTCAGGGAGTACTTTTATGGGACTAGGGTAACTCGCTTTAGTTCAGGAAGTACTTATATGGTACTAGGGTAACTCACTTGGTGGTCAGGGAGTACTTATATGGAACCAGGGTAACCCAATTGGGGTCAGGGAGTACTTATAAAGGGGCTAGAATAACTCACTTGGGGTCAGGGAGTACTTATATGGGACTTGGGTAACACACTTGGGTTCAGGGAGTACTTATATGGGACAAGGGTAACTTGCTTTAGGTCAGTGATTAATTATATAATACTAGGGTAACTCACTGGGTGGTCAGGGAGTACTTATATGGAATCAGGGTAACCCACTTGGGGTCAGGGAGTACTTATAAAGGGGCTACGGTAACTCATTTGGGGTCAGGTAGTACTAATATGGGCCTAGGGTAACTCACTTAAGGTCAGGGAGTACTTATATGGGACTAGGGTAACTCACTTGGGGTCAGGGTGTACTTCTATAGGAGGTAAAGTAACTCACTTGGGGTCAGGGAGTACTTATATGGGACTAGGGTTACTCACTTGGTGTCAGGGAGTACATCTATAGGAGCTAAAGTAACTCATTTGGGGTCAGGGAGTACTTATATGGGACTAGGGTAACTCATTTAGGGCAGGGAGTACTTATATGGGACTAGGGTAACTCACTTGGGGTCAGGGAGTACTTATATGGGACTAGGGTAACTCACTTGGGGTCAGGTAGTACTTATATAGGGGGTAGGGTAACTCATTTGGGGTTAGGGAGTACTTATATGGGACTAGGATAACTCACTTGGGTTCAGGGAGTACTTATAAAGGGGCTAGTGTAACTCACTTGTGGTCAGGGAGTACTTACATAGGATCTAAAGTGACTCACTTGGGGTCAGGGAGTACTTATATGGGACTAGGGTAACTCATTTGGGGTCAGGGAGTACTTAAATGGGACTAGGGTAACACACTTGGGGTCAGGGATTACTTATAAAGGGGCTAAGGTAACTCACTTGGGGTCAGAGAGTACTTATATGGGACTAGGGTAACTCATTTGGGGTCAGGGAGTACTTATATGGGACTAGGGTAACTCATTTGGGGTCAGGGAGTACTTATAAAGGGGCTAGGGTAACTCACTTGTGGTCAGGGAGTACTTATATAGGAGCTAAAGTGACTCACTTGGGGTCAGGGAGTACTAATAAAGGGGCTAGGGTAACTCACTTGGGGTCAGGGATTACTTATAAAGGGGCAAGGGTAACTCACTTGGGGTCAGGGAGTACTTATATAGGACTTGGGTAACTCACTTGGGTTCAGGGAGTACTTTTATGGGACTAGGGTAACTCGCTTTAGGTCAGGAAGTACTTATATGGTACTAGGGTAACTCACTTGGTGGTCAGGGAGTACTTATATGGAACCAGGGTAACCCACTTGGGGTCAGGGAGTACTTATATAGGGGCTAGAATAACTCACTTGGGGTCAGGGAGCACTTATATGGGACTTGGGTAACACACTTGGGTTCAGGGAGTACTTATATGGGACAAGGGTAACTTGCTTTAGGTCAGTGATTAATTATATAATACTAGGGTATCTCACTGGGTGGTCAGGGAGTACTTATATGGAATCAGGGTAACCCACTTGGGGTCAGGGAGTACTTATAAAGGGGCTACGGTAACTCATTTGGGGTTAGGTAGTACTTATATGGGCCTAGGGTAACTCACTTAAGGTCAGGGAGTACTTATATGGGACTAGGGTAACTCACTTGGGGTCAGGGTGTACTTCTATAGGAGGTAAAGTAACTCACTTGGGGTCAGGGAGTACTTATATGGGACTAGGGTAACTCATTTAGAGCAGGGAGTACTTATTTGGGACTAGGGTAACTCACTTGGGGTCAGGGAGTACTTATATGGGACTAGGGTAACTCACTTGGTGTCAGGGAGTACTTATATAGGGGGTAGGGTAACTCATTTGGGTTCAGGCAGTACTTATATGGGACTAGGGTACATCACTTGGGGTCAGGGAGTACTTATATAGGAGCTAAAGTGATTCACTTGGGGTCAGGGAGTACTTATATGGGACTAGGGTAACTCACTTGGGGTCAGGGAGTACTAATAAAGGGGCTAGGGTAACTCACTTGGGGTCAGGGATTACTTATAAAGGGGCTAGGGTAACTCACTTGGGGTCAGGGAGTACTTATATAGGACTTGGGTAACTCACTTGGGTTCAGGGAGTACTTTTGTGGGACTAGGGTAACTCGCTTTAGGTCAGGAAGTACTTATATGGTACTAGGGTAACTCACTTGGTGGTCAGGGAATACTTATATGGAACCAGGGTAACCCAATTGGGGTCAGGGAGTACTTATAAAGGGGCTAGAATAACTCACTTGGGGTCAGGGAGTACTTATATGGGACTTGGGTAACACACTTGGGTTCAGGGAGTACTTATATGGGACAAGGGTAACTTGCTTTAGGTCAGTGATTAATTATATAATACTAGGGTAACTCACTGGGTGGTCAGGGAGTACTTATATGGAATCAGGGTAACCCACTTGGGGTCAGGGAGTACTTATAAAGGGGCTACGGTAACTCATTTGGGGTCAGGTAGTACTTATATGGGCCTAGGGTAACTCACTTAAGGTCAGGGAGTACTTATATGGGACTAGGGTAACTCACTTGGGGTCAGGGTGTACTTCTATAGGAGGTAAAGTAACTCACTTGGGGTCAGGGAGTACTTATATGGGACTAGGGTAACTCATTTAGAGCAGGGAGTACTTATTTGGGACTAGGGTAACTCACTTGGGGTCAGGGAGTACTTATATGGGACTAGGGTAACTCACTTGGGGTCAGGGAGTACTTATATAGGGGGTAGGGTAACTCATTTGGGGTCTGGCAGTACTTATATTGGACTAGGGTAACTCACTTGGTGTCAGGGAGTACTTATAAAAGGGCTAAGGTAACTCACTTGGGGTAGGGAATACTTATATGGGACTAGGGTAACTCACTTGGGTTCAGGGAGTACTTATATGGTACTAGGGTAACTCACTTGGTGTCAGGGAGTACTTCTATAGGAGCTAAAGTAACTCATTTGGGGTCAGGGAGTACTTTTATGGGACTAGGGTAACTCATTTAGGGCAGGGAGTACTTATATGGGACTAGGGTAACTCACTTGGGGTCAGGGATTACTTATATAGGACTAGGGTAACTCACTTGGGGTCAGGGAGTACTTCTATAGGAGCTAAAGTAACTCACTTGGGGTCAGGGAGTACTTATATGGGACTAGGGTAACTCATTTGGGGTCAGGGAGTACTTAAATGGGACTAGGGTAACACACTTGGGGTCAGGGATTACTTATAAAGGGGCTAAGGTAACTCACTTGGGGTCAGAGAGTACTTATATGGGACTAGGGTAACTCATTTGGGGTCAGGGAGTACTTATATGGGACTAGGGTAACTCATTTGGGGTCAGGGAGTACTTATAAAGGGGCTAGGGTAACTCATTTGGGGTCAGGGAGTACTTATATGGGACTAGGGTAGCTCACTTGGGGTCATGGAGTACTTATATAGGGGGTAGGGTAACTCATTTGGGGTCAGGGAGTACTTATATGGGACTAGGGTACATCACTTGGGGTCAGGGAGTACTTATATAGGAGCTAAAGTGATTCACTTTGGGTCAGGGAGTACTTATATGGGACTAGGGTAACTCACTTGGGGTGAGGGAGTACTAATAAAGGGGCTAGGGTAACTCACTTGGGGTCAGGGAGTAATTATATGGGACTTGGGTAACTCACTTGGGTTCAGGGAGTACTTATATGGGACTAGGGTAACTCGCTTTAGGTCAGGGAGTACATATATAATACTAGGGTAACTCAATGAGTGGTCAGGGAGTACTTATATGATACTAGGGTAACTCACTTGGGGTCAGGGAGAACTTATATGGGACTAGGGTAACTCACTTGGAGTCAGGGAGTACTTATATGCGACTAGGGTAACTCACTTAGGGTCACGGAGTACTTATATAGGACTAGGGTAACTCACTTGGGGTCAGGGAGTACTTCTATAGGAGCTAAAGTAACTCACTTGGGGTCAGGGAGTACTTATATGGGACTAGGGTAACTCACTTGGGGTCAGGGAGTACTTATATAGGACTAGGGTAACTCACTTGGGGTCAGGTAGTACTTATATAGGGGGTAGGGTAACTCACTTGGGGTCAGGGAGTACTTATATGGGACTAGGGTAACTCACTTGGGGTCAGGGAGTACTTATATGCGACTAGGGTAACTCACTTAGGGTCACGGAGTACTTATATAGGACTAGGGTAACTCACTTGGGGTCAGGGAGTACTTCTATAGGAGCTAAAGTAACTCAATTGGGGTCAGGGAGTACCTATATGGGACTAGGGTAACTCATTTAGGGCAGGGAGTACTTATATGGGACTAGGGTACCTCACTTGGGGTCAGGGAGTACTTATATGGGACTAGGGTAACTCACTTGGGGTCAGGTAGTACTTATATAGGGGGTAGGGTAACTCACTTGGGGTCAGGGAGTACTTATATGCGACTAGGGTAACTCACTTAGGGTCACGGAGTACTTATATAGGACTAGGGTAACTCACTTGGGGTCAGGGAGTACTTCTATAGGAGCTAAAGTAACTCATTTGGGGTCAGGGAGTACTTATATGGGACTAGGGTAGCTCACTTGGGGTCATGGAGTACTTATATAGGGGGTAGGGTAACTCATTTGGGGTCAGGGAGTACTTATATGGGACTAGGGTACATCACTTGGGGTCAGGGAGTACTTATATAGGAGCTAAAGTGATTTACTTGGGGTCAGGGAGTACTTATATGGGACTAGGGTAACTCACTTGGGGTGAGGGAGTACTAATAAAGGGGCTAGGGTACTCACTTGGGGTCAGGGAGTAATTATATGGGACTTGGGTAACTCACTTGGGTTCAGGGAGTACTTATATGGGACTAGGGTAACTCGCTTTAGGTCAGGGAGTACATATATAATACTAGGGTAACTCAATGAGTGGTCAGGGAGTACTTATATGATACTAGGGTAACTCACTTGGGGTCAGGGAGAACTTATATGGGACTAGGGTAACTCACTTGGAGTCAGGGAGTACTTATATGCGACTAGGGTAACTCACTTAGGGTCACGGAGTACTTATATAGGACTAGGGTAACTCACTTGGGGTCAGGGAGTACTTCTATAGGAGCTAAAGTAACTCACTTGGGGTCAGGGAGTACTTATATGGGACTAGAGTAACTCATTTGGGGTCAGGGAGTACTTAATGAGACTAGGGTAACACACTTGGGGTCAGGGATTACTTATAAAGGGGCTAAGGTAACTCACTTGGGGTCAGAGAGTACTTATATGGGACTAGGGTAACTCATTTGGGGTCAGGGAGTACTTATATGGGACTAGGGTAACTCATTTGGGGTCAGGGAGTACTTATAAAGGGGCTAGGGTAACTCACTTGTGGTCAGGGAGTACTTATATAGGAGCTAAAGTGACTCACTTGGTGTCAGGGAGTAATTATATGGGACTAGGGTAACTCATTTGGGGTCAGGGAGTACTTATATGGGACTAGGGTAGCTCACTTGGGGTCATGGAGTACTTATATAGGGGGTAGGGTAACTCATTTGGGGTCAGGGAGTACTTATATGGGACTAGGGTACATCACTTGGGGTCAGGGAGTACTTATATAGGAGCTAAAGTGATTCACTTGGGGTCAGGGAGTACTTATATGGGACTAGGGTAACTCACTTGGGGTGAGGGAGTACTAATAAAGGGGCTAGGGTAACTCACTTGGGGTCAGGGAGTAATTATATGGGACTTGGGTAACTCACTTGGGTTCAGGGAGTACTTATATGGGACTAGGGTAACTCGCTTTAGGTCAGGGAGTACATATATAATACTAGGGTAACTCAATGAGTGGTCAGGGAGTACTTATATGGAATCAGGGAAACCCACTTGGGGTTAGGGTGTACTTATAAAGGGGCTAGGGTAACTTAATTGGGGTCAGGGAGTGCTTTTATAGGCCTAGGGTAACTCACTTAGGGTCAGGGAGTACTTATATGGGACTAGGGTAACTCACTTGGGGTCAGGGTGTACTTCTATAGGAGCTAAAGTAACTCACTTGGGGTCAGGGAGTACTTATAAAAGGGCTAGGGTAACTCACTTGGGGTAGGGAGTACTTATATGGGACTAGGGTAACTCACTTGGGTTCAGGGATTACTTATATGGGACTAGGGTAACTCATTTGGGGTCAGGGAGTACTTCTATAGGAGCTAAAGTAACTCACTTCGGGCCAGGGAGTACTTATATGGGACTAGGGTAACTCATTTAGGGCAGGGAGTACTTATAAAGGGGCTAGGGTAACTCAATTTGGGGTCAGGGAGTACTTATATAGGACTAGGGTACCATACTTGGGGTCAGGGAGTACTTATAAAGGGGCTAGGGCAACTCACTTGGGGTCAGGGAGTACTTATAAAAGGGCTAAGGTAACTCACTTGGGGTAGGGAGTACTTATATGGGACTAGGGTAACTCACTTGGGTTCAGGGAGTACTTATATGGTACTAGGGTAACTCACTTGGTGTCAGGGAGTACTTCTACAGGAGCTAAAGTAACTCACTTGGGGTCAGGGAGTGCTTATATGGGACTAGGGTAACTCACTTGGGTTCAGGGATTACTTATATGGGACTAGGGTAACTCACTTGGGGTCAGGGAGTACTTCTATAGGAGCTAAAGTAACTCACTTCGGGTCAGGGAGTACTTATAAAAGGGCTAGGTTAACTCACTTGGGGTATTGAGTACTTATATGGGACTAGGGTAACTCACTTGGGTTCAGGGAGTACTTATATGGGACAAGGGTAACTCGCTTTAGGTCAGGGAGTACTTATATGGTACTAGGGTAACTTACTTGGTCGTCAGGGGGTACATATATGGAACCAGGGTAATCCACTTGGGGTCAGGGAGTACTTATATAGGATCTAAAGTGACTCACTTGGGGTCAGGGAGTACTTATATGGGACTAGGGTAACTCAGTTGGGGTCAGGGAGTACTTATATGCGACTAGGGTAACTCACTTAGGGTCACGGAGTACTTATATAGGACTAGGGTAACTCTCTTGGGGTCAGGGAGTACTTCTATAGGAGCTAAAGTAACTCAATTGGGGTCAGGGAGTACCTATATGGGACTAGGGTAACTCATTTAGGGCAGGGAGTACTTATATGGGACTAGGGTACTTCACTTGGGGTCAGGGAGTACTTATATGGGACTAGGGTAACTCACTTGGGGTCAGGTAGTACTTATATAGGGGGTAGGGTAACTCACTTGGGGTCAGGGAGTACTTATATGCGACTAGGGTAACTCACTTAGGGTCACGGAGTACTTATATAGGACTAGGGTAACTCACTTGAGGTCAGGGAGTACTTCTATAGGAGCTAAAGTAACTCATTTGGGGTCACGGAGTACTTATGTGGGACTAGGGTAGCTCACTTGGGGTCATGGAGTACTTATATAGGGGGTAGGGTAACTCATTTGGGGTCAGGGAGTACTTATATGGGACTAGGGTACATCACTTGGGGTCAGGGAGTACTTATATAGGAGCTAAAGTGATTCACTTGGGGTCAGGGAGTACTTATATGGGACTAGGGTAACTCACTTGGGGTGAGGGAGTACTAATAAAGGGGCTAGGGTAACTCACTTGTGGTCAGGGAGTACTTATATAGGATCTAAAGTGACTCACTTGTGGTCAGGGAGTACTTATATGGGACTAGGGTAACTCATTTGGGGTCAGGGAGTACTTAAATGGGACTAGGGTAACTCACTTGGGGTCAGGGATTACTTATAAAGGGGCTAAGGTAACTCACTTGGGATCAGGGAGTACTTATAAAGGGGCTAGGGTAACTCACTTGTGGTCAGGGAGTACTTATATAGGAGCTAAAGTGACTCACTTGGGGTCAGGGAGTAATTATATGGGACTAGGGTACATCACTTGGGGTCAGGGAGTACTTATATAGGAGCTAAAGTGATTCACTTGGGGTCAGGGAGTACTTATATGGGACTAGGGTAACTCACTTGGGGTCAGGGAGTACTAATAAAGGGGCTAGGGTAACTCACTTGGGGTCAGGAAGTAATTATATGGGACTTGGGTAACTCACTTGGGTTCAGGGAGTACTTATATGGGACTAGGGTAACTCATTTAGGGCAGGGAGTACTTATTTGGGACTAGGGTAACTCACTTGGGGTCAGGGAGTACTTATATAGGGGGTAGGGTAACTCATTTGGGGTCAGGCAGTACTTATATTGGACTAGGGTAACTCACTTGGGGTCAGGGAGTATTTATAAAAGGGCTAGGGTAACTCACTTGGGGTAGGGAGTACTTATATGGGACTAGAGTAACTCACTTGGGGTCAGGGAGTACTTATATGCGACCAGCATAACTCACTTAGGGTCACGGAGTACTTATATAGGACTAGGGTAACTCACTTGGGGTCAGGGAGTACTTCTATAGGAGCTAAAGTAACTCACTTGGGGTCAGGGAATACTTATATGGGACTAGGGTAACTCACTTGGGGTCAGGGAGTACTTATATGGGACTAGGGTAACTCGCTTTAGGTCAGGGAGTACTTATATGGTACTAGGGTAACTCTCTTGGTCGTCAGGGGGTACATATATGGAACCAGGGTAACCCACTTGGGGTCAGGGAGTACTTATAAAGGGGCTAGGGTAACTCAATTTGGGGTCAGGGAGTACTTATATGGGACTACGGTAACTCTCTTGGGGTCAGGGAGTACTTATATGGGACTAGGGTAACTCTCTTGGGGTCAGGGAGTACTTATATGATACTAGGGTAACTCACTTGGGGTCAGGGAGTACTTATATGGGACTAGGGTAACTCACTTGGGGTCAGGGTGTACTTATATGCGACTAGGGTAACTCACTTAGGGTCACGGAGTACTTATATAGGACTAGGGTAACTCACTTGGTGTCAGGGAGTACTTCTATAGGAGCTAAAGTAACTCACTTGGGGTCAGGGAATACTTATATGGGACTAGGGTAACTCAAGTGGGGTCAGGGAGTACTTATATGGGACTAGGGTAACTCACTTGGGGTCAGGGAGTACTTATATGCGACTAGGGTAACTCACTTAGCGTCACGGAGTACTTATATAGGACTAGGGTAACTCACTTGGGGTCAGGGAGTACTTATATGCGACTAGGGTAACTTACTTAGGGTCACGGAGTACTTATATAGGACTAGGGTAACTCATTTGGTGTCAGGGAGTACTTCTATAGGAGCTAAAGTAACTCAATTGGGGTCAGGGAGTACTTATATGGGACTAGGGTAACTCATTTAGGGCAGGGAGTACTTATATGGGACTAGGGTACCTCACTTGGGGTCAGGGCGTACTTATATAGGGGGTAGGGTAACTCACTTGGGGTCAGGGAGTACTTATATGGGACTAGGGTAACTCACTTGGGGTCAGGGATTACTTATAAAGGGGCTAGGGTAACTCACTTGGGGTCAGGGAGTACTTATATAGGACTTGGGTAACTCACTTGGGTTCAGGGAGTACTTTTATGGGACTAGGGTAACTCGCTTTAGGTCAGGAAGTACTTATATAATACTAGGGTAACTCACTTGGGGTCAGGGAGTACTTATATAGGAGCTAAAGTGATTCACAAGGGTCAGGGAGTACTTATATGGGACTAGAGTAACTCACTTGGGGTCAGGGAGTACTTATAAAGGGGCTAGGGTTACTCATTTGGGGTCAGGGAGTACTTATATGGGACTAGGGTAACTTACTTGGGGAAAGGGAGTACTTATAAAGGAGCTAGGGTAACTCACTTGTGGTCAGGGAGTACTTATATAGGATCTAAAGTGACTCACTTGGGGTCAGGGAGTACATATATGGGACTAGGGTAACTCATTTGGGGTCAGGGAGTACTTAAATGGGACTAGGGTAACACACTTGGGGTCAGGGATTACTTATAAAGGGGCTAAGGTAACTCACTTGGGGTCAGAGAGTACTTATATGGGACTAGGGTAACTCATTTGGGGTCAGGGAGTACTTATATGGGACTAGGGTAACTCATTTGGGGTCAGGGAGTACTTATATGGGACTAGGGTAACTCACTTGGGGTCATGGAGTACTTATATAGGGGGTAGGGTAACTCATTTGGGGTCAGGGAGTACTTATATGGGACTAGGGTACATCACTTGGGGTCAGGGAGTACTTATATAGGAGCTAAAGTGATTCACTTGGGGTCAGGGAGTACTTATATGGGACTAGGCTAACTCACTTGGGGTCAGGGAGTACTAATAAAGGGGCTAGGGTAACTCACTTGGGGTCAGGGATTACTTATAAAGGGGTTAGGGTAACTCAATTGGGGTCAGGGAGTACTTATATAGGACTTGGGTAACTCACTTGGGTTCAGGGAGTACTTTTATGGGACTAGGGTAACTCGCTTTAGGTCAGGAAGTACTTATATGGTAATAGGGTAACGCACTTGGTGGTCAGGGAGTACTTATATGGAACCAGGGTAACCCACTTGGGGTCAGGGAGTACTTATAAAGGGGCTAGAATAACTCACTTGGGGTCAGGGAGTACTTATATGGGACTTGGGTAACACACTTGGGTTCAGGGAGTACTTATATGGGACAAGGGTAACTTCCTTTGGGTCAGTGATTAATTATATAATACTAGGGTAACTCACTGGGTGGTCAGGGAGTACTTATATGGAAACAGGGTAACCCACTTGGGGTCAGGGAGTACTTATAAAGGGGCTACGGTAACACATTTGGGGTCAGGTAGTACTTATATGGGCCTAGGGTAACTCACTTAAGGTCAGGGAGTACTTATATGGGACTAGGGTAACTCACTTGGGGTCAGGGTGTACTTCTATAGGAGGTAAAGTAACTCACTTGGGGTCAGGGTGTACTTATATGGGACTAGGGTAACTCATTTAGAGCAGGGAGCACTTATTTGGGACTAGGGTAACTCACTTGGGGTCAGGGAGTCCTTTATGGGACTAGGGTAACTCACTTGGGGTCAGGGAGTACTTATATAGGGGGTAGGGTAACTTATTTGGGGTCAGGCAGTACTTAAATTGGACTAGGGTAACTCACTTGGGGTCAGGGAGTACTTATAAAAGGGCTAAGGTAACTCACTTGGGGTAGGGAGTACTTATATGGGACTAGGGTAACTCACTTGGGTTCAGGGAGTACTTATATGGTACTAGGGTAACTCACTTGGTGTCAGGGAGTACTTCTATAGGAGCTAAAGTAACTCACTTGGGGTCAGGGAGTACTTATATGTGACTAGGGTAACTCATTTAGGGCAGGGAGTACTTATATGGGACTAGGGTAACTCACTTGGGGTCAGGGAGTACTTATATGGGACTAGGGTAACTCACTTGGGGTCAGGTAGTACTTATATAGGGGGTAGGGTAACTCATTTGTGGTTAGGGAGTACTTATATGGACTAGGATAACTCACTTGGGTTCAGGGAGTACTTATAAAGGGGCTAGGGTAACTCACTTGTGGTAAGGGAGTACTTATATAGGATCTAAAGTGACTCACTTGGGGTCAGGGAGTACTTATATGGGACTAGGGTAACTCATTTGGGGTCAGGGAGTACTTAAATGGGACTAGGGTAACACACTTGGGGTCAGGGATTACTTATAAAGGGGCTAAGGTAATTCACTTGGGGTCAGAGAGTACTTATATGGGACTAGGGTAACTCATTTGGGGTCAGGGAGTACTTATATGGGACTAGGGTAACTCACTTGGGGTCAGGGAGTACTTATATGGGACTAGGGTAACTCACTTGGGGTCAGGGAGTACTTATATAGGGGGTAGGGTAACTCATTTGGGGTCAGGCAGTACTTATATTGGACTAGGGTAACTCACTTGGGGTCAGGGAGTACTTATATGATACTAGGGTAACTCACTTGGGGTCAGGGAGTACTTATATGGGACTAGGGTAACTCACTTGGGGTCAGGGAGTACTTATATGCGACTAGGGTAACTCACTTAGGGTCACGGAGTACTTATATAGGACTAGGGTAACTTACTTGGGGAAAGGGAGTACTTATAAAGGGGCTAGGGTAACTCACTTGTGGTCAGGGAGTACTTATATAGGATCTAAAGTGACTCACTTGGGGTCAGGGAGTACATATATGGGACTAGGGTAACTCATTTGGGGTCAGGGAGTACTTAAATGGGACTAGGGTAACACACTTGGGGTCAGGGATTACTTATAAAGGGGCTAAGGTAACTCACTTGGGGTCAGAGAGTACTTATATGGGACTAGGGTAACTCATTTGGGGTCAGGGAGTACTTATATGGGACTAGGGTAACTCATTTGGGGTCAGGGAGTACTTATAAAGGGGCTAGGGTAACTCACTTGTGGTCAGGGAGTACTTATATAGGAGCTAAAGTGACTCACTTGGGGTCAGGGAGTAATTATATGGGACTAGGGTAACTCATTTGGGGTCAGGGAGTACTTATATGGGACTAGGGTAACTCACTTGGGGTCAGGGAGTACTAATAAAGGGGCTAGGGTAACTCACTTGGGGTCAGGGATTACTTATAAAGGGGCTAGGGTAACTCACTTGGGGTCAGGGAGTACTTATATAGGACTTGGGTAACTCACTTGGGTTCAGGGAGTACTTTTATGGGACTAGGGTAACTCGCTTTAGGTCAGGAAGTACTTATATGGTACTAGGGTAACTCACTTGGGGTCAGGGTGTACTTCTATAGGAGGTAAAGTAACTCACTTGGGGTCAGGGAGTACTTATATGGGACTAGGGTAACTCATTTGATGCAGGGAGTACTTATTTGGGACTAGGGTAACTCACTTGGGGTCAGGGAGTACTTATATGGGACTAGGGTAACTCACTTGGGGTCAGGGAGTACTTATATAGGGGGTAGGGTAACTCATTTGGGGTCTGGCAGTACTTATATTGGACTAGGGTAACTCACTTGGGGTCAGGGAGTACTTATAAAAGGGCTAAGGTAACTCACTTGGGGTAGGGAGTACTTATATGGGACTAGGGTAACTCACTTGGGTTCAGGGAGTACTTATATGGTACTAGGGTAACTCACTTGGTGTCAGGGAGTACTTCTATAGGAGCTAAAGTAACTCATTTGGGGTCAGGGAGTACTTATATGGGACTAGGGTAACTCATTTAGGGCAGGGAGTACTTATATGGGACTAGGGTAACTCACTTGGGGTCAGGGAGTACTTATATGGGACTAGGGTAACTCACTTGGGGTCAGGTAGTACTTATATAGGGGGTAGGGTAACTCATTTGGGGTTAGGGAGTACTTATATGGGACTAGGATAACTCACTTGGGTTCAGGGAGTACTTATAAAGGGGCTAGGGTAACTCACTTGTGGTCAGGGAGTACTTATATTGGATCTAAAGTGACTCACTTGGGGTCAGGGAGTACTTATATGGGACTAGGGTAACTCATTTGGGGTCAGGGAGTACTTAAATGGGACTAGGGTAACACACTTGGGGTCAGGGATTACTTATAAAGGGGCTAAGGTAACTCACTTGGGGTCAGAGAGTACTTATATGGGACTAGGGTAACTCATTTGGGGTCAGGGAGTACTTATATGGGACTAGGGTAACTCATTTGGGGTCAGGGAGTACTTATAAAGGGGCTAGGGTAACTCACTTGTGGTCAGGGAGTACTTATATAGGAGCTAAAGTGACTCACTTGGGGTCAGGGAGTACTAATAAAGGGGCTAGGGTAACTCACTTGGGGTCAGGGATTACTTATAAAGGGGCTAGGGTAACTCACTTGGGGTCATTGAGTACTTATATAGGACTTGGGTAACTCACTTGGGTTCAGGGAGTACTTTTATGGGACTAGGGTAACTCGCTTTAGGTCAGGAAGTACTTATATGGTACTAGGGTAACTCACTTGGTGGTCAGGGAGTACTTATATGGAACCAGGGTAACCCACTTGGGGTCAGGGAGTACTTATATAGGGGCTAGAATAACTCACTTGGGGTCAGGGAGTACTTATATGGGACTTGGGTAACACACTTGGGTTCAGGGAGTACTTATATGGGACAAGGGTAACTTGCTTTAGGTCAGTGATTAATTATATAATACTAGGGTAACTCACTGGGTGGTCAGGGAGTACTTATATGGAATCAGGGTAACCCACTTGGGGTCAGGGAGTACTTATAAAGGGGCTACGGTAACTCATTTGGGGTCAGGTAGTACTTATATGGGCCTAGGGTAACTCACTTAAGGTCAGGGAATACTTATATGGGACTAGGGTAACTCACTTGGGGTCAGGGTGTACTTCTATAGGAGGTAAAGTAACTCACTTGGGGTCAGGGAGTACTTATATGGGACTAGGGTAACTCATTTAGAGCAGGGAGTACTTATTTGGGACTAGGGTAACTCACTTGGGGTCAGGGAGTACTTATATGGGACTAGGGTAACACACTTGGGGTCAGGGATTACTTATAAAGGGGCTAGGGTAACTCATTTGGGTTCAGGCAGTACTTATATGGGACTAGGGTAACTCATTTGGGGTCAGGGAGTACTTATATGGGACTAGGGTAACTCATTTGGGGTCAGGGAGTACTTATAAAGGGGCTAGGGTAACTCACTTGTGGTCAGGGAGTACTTATATAGGAGCTAAAGTGACTCACTTGGGGTCAGGGAGTAATTATATGGGACTAGGGTAACTCACTTGGGGTCATGGAGTACTTATATAGGGGGTAGGGTAACTCATTTGGGGTCAGGGAGTACTTATATGGGACTAGGGTACATCACTTGGGGTCAGGGAGTACTTATATAGGAGCTAAAGTGATTCACTTGGGGTCAGGGAGTACTTATATGGGACTAGGGTAACTCACTTGGGGTCAGGGAGTACTAATAAAGGGGCTAGGGTAACTCACTTGGGGTCAGGGATTACTTATAAAGGGGCTAGGGTAACTCATTTGGGGTCAGGGAGTACTTATATAGGACTTGGGTAACTCACTTGGGTTCAGGGAGTACTTTTATGGGACTAGGGTAACTCGCTTTAGTTCAGGAAGTACTTATATGGTACTAGGGTAACTCACTTGGTGGTCAGGGAGTACTTATATGGAACCAGGGTAACCCAATTGGGGTCAGGGAGTACTTATAAAGGGGCTAGAATAACTCACTTGGGGTCAGGGAGTACTTATATGGGACTTGGGTAACACACTTGGGTTCAGGGAGTACTTATATGGGACAAGGGTAACTTGCTTTAGGTCAGTGATTAATTATATAATACTAGGGTAACTCACTGGGTGGTCAGGGAGTACTTATATGGAATCAGGGTAACCCACTTGGGGTCAGGGAGTACTTATAAAGGGGCTACGGTAACTCATTTGGGGTCAGGTAGTACTAATATGGGCCTAGGGTAACTCACTTAAGGTCAGGGAGTACTTATATGGGACTAGGGTAACTCACTTGGGGTCAGGGTGTACTTCTATAGGAGGTAAAGTAACTCACTTGGGGTCAGGGAGTACTTATATGGGACTAGGGTAACTCACTTGGTGTCAGGGAGTACATCTATAGGAGCTAAAGTAACTCATTTGGGGTCAGGGAGTACTTATATGGGACTAGGGTAACTCATTTAGGGCAGGGAGTACTTATATGGGACTAGGGTAACTCACTTGGGGTCAGGGAGTACTTATATGGGACTAGGGTAACTCACTTGGGGTCAGGTAGTACTTATATAGGGGGTAGGGTAACTCATTTGGGGTTAGGGAGTACTTATATGGGACTAGGATAACTCACTTGGGTTCAGGGAGTACTTATAAAGGGGCTAGGGTAACTCACTTGTGGTCAGGGAGTACTTATATAGGATCTAAAGTGACTCACTTGGGGTCAGGGAGTACTTATATGGGACTAGGGTAACTCATTTGGGGTCAGGGAGTACTTAAATGGGACTAGGGTAACACACTTGGGGTCAGGGATTACTTATAAAGGGGCTAAGGTAACTCACTTGGGGTCAGAGAGTACTTATATGGGACTAGGGTAACTCATTTGGGGTCAGGGAGTACTTATATGGGACTAGGGTAACTCATTTGGGGTCAGGGAGTACTTATAAAGGGGCTAGGGTAACTCACTTGTGGTCAGGGAGTACTTATATAGGAGCTAAAGTGACTCACTTGGGGTCAGGGAGTACTAATAAAGGGGCTAGGGTAACTCACTTGGGGTCAGGGATTACTTATAAAGGGGCTAGGGTAACTCACTTGGGGTCAGGGAGTACTTATATAGGACTTGGGTAACTCACTTGGGTTCAGGGAGTACTTTTATGGGACTAGGGTAACTCGCTTTAGGTCAGGAAGTACTTATATGGTACTAGGGTAACTCACTTGGTGGTCAGGGAGTACTTATATGGAACCAGGGTAACCCACTTGGGGTCAGGGAGTACTTATATAGGGGCTAGAATAACTCACTTGGGGTCAGGGAGCACTTATATGGGACTTGGGTAACACACTTGGGTTCAGGGAGTACTTATATGGGACAAGGGTAACTTGCTTTAGGTCAGTGATTAATTATATAATACTAGGGTATCTCACTGGGTGGTCAGGGAGTACTTATATGGAATCAGGGTAACCCACTTGGGGTCAGGGAGTACTTATAAAGGGGCTACGGTAACTCATTTGGGGTTAGGTAGTACTTATATGGGCCTAGGGTAACTCACTTAAGGTCAGGGAGTACTTATATGGGACTAGGGTAACTCACTTGGGGTCAGGGTGTACTTCTATAGGAGGTAAAGTAACTCACTTGGGGTCAGGGAGTACTTATATGGGACTAGGGTAACTCATTTAGAGCAGGGAGTACTTATATAGGGGGTAGGGTAACTCATTTGGGTTCAGGCAGTACTTATATGGGACTAGGGTACATCACTTGGGGTCAGGGAGTACTTATATAGGAGCTAAAGTGATTCACTTGGGGTCAGGGAGTACTTATATGGGACTAGGGTAACTCACTTGGGGTCAGGGAGTACTAATAAAGGGGCTAGGGTAACTCACTTGGGGTCAGGGATTACTTATAAAGGGGCTAGGGTAACTCACTTGGGGTCAGGGAGTACTTATATAGGACTTGGGTAACTCACTTGGGTTCAGGGAGTACTTTTGTGGGACTAGGGTAACTCGCTTTAGGTCAGGAAGTACTTATATGGTACTAGGGTAACTCACTTGGTGGTCAGGGAATACTTATATGGAACCAGGGTAACCCAATTGGGGTCAGGGAGTACTTATAAAGGGGCTAGAATAACTCACTTGGGGTCAGGGAGTACTTATATGGGACTTGGGTAACACACTTGGGTTCAGGGAGTACTTATATGGGACAAGGGTAACTTGCTTTAGGTCAGTGATTAATTATATAATACTAGGGTAACTCACTGGGTGGTCAGGGAGTACTTATATGGAATCAGGGTAACCCACTTGGGGTCAGGGAGTACTTATAAAGGGGCTACGGTAACTCATTTGGGGTCAGGTAGTACTTATATGGGCCTAGGGTAACTCACTTAAGGTCAGGGAGTACTTATATGGGACTAGGGTAACTCACTTGGGGTCAGGGTGTACTTCTATAGGAGGTAAAGTAACTCACTTGGGGTCAGGGAGTACTTATATGGGACTAGGGTAACTCATTTAGAGCAGGGAGTACTTATTTGGGACTAGGGTAACTCACTTGGGGTCAGGGAGTACTTATATGGGACTAGGGTAACTCACTTGGGGTCAGGGAGTACTTATATAGGGGGTAGGGTAACTCATTTGGGGTCTGGCAGTACTTATATTGGACTAGGGTAACTCACTTGGTGTCAGGGAGTACTTATAAAAGGGCTAAGGTAACTCACTTGGGGTAGGGAATACTTATATGGGACTAGGGTAACTCACTTGGGTTCAGGGAGTACTTATATGGTACTAGGGTAACTCACTTGGTGTCAGGGAGTACTTCTATAGGAGCTAAAGTAACTCATTTGGGGTCAGGGAGTACTTTTATGGGACTAGGGTAACTCATTTAGGGCAGGGAGTACTTATATGGGACTAGGGTAACTCACTTGGGGTCAGGGATTACTTATATAGGACTAGGGTAACTCACTTGGGGTCAGGGAGTACTTCTATAGGAGCTAAAGTAACTCACTTGGGGTCAGGGAGTACTTATATGGGACTAGGGTAACTCATTTGGGGTCAGGGAGTACTTAAATGGGACTAGGGTAACACACTTGGGGTCAGGGATTACTTATAAAGGGGCTAAGGTAACTCACTTGGGGTCAGAGAGTACTTATATGGGACTAGGGTAACTCATTTGGGGTCAGGGAGTACTTATATGGGACTAGGGTAACTCATTTGGGGTCAGGGAGTACTTATAAAGGGGCTAGGGTAACTCATTTGGGGTCAGGGAGTACTTATATGGGACTAGGGTAGCTCACTTGGGGTCATGGAGTACTTATATAGGGGGTAGGGTAACTCATTTGGGGTCAGGGAGTACTTATATGGGACTAGGGTACATCACTTGGGGTCAGGGAGTACTTATATAGGAGCTAAAGTGATTCACTTTGGGTCAGGGAGTACTTATATGGGACTAGGGTAACTCACTTGGGGTGAGGGAGTACTAATAAAGGGGCTAGGGTAACTCACTTGGGGTCAGGGAGTAATTATATGGGACTTGGGTAACTCACTTGGGTTCAGGGAGTACTTATATGGGACTAGGGTAACTCGCTTTAGGTCAGGGAGTACATATATAATACTAGGGTAACTCAATGAGTGGTCAGGGAGTACTTATATGATACTAGGGTAACTCACTTGGGGTCAGGGAGAACTTATATGGGACTAGGGTAACTCACTTGGAGTCAGGGAGTACTTATATGCGACTAGGGTAACTCACTTAGGGTCACGGAGTACTTATATAGGACTAGGGTAACTCACTTGGGGTCAGGGAGTACTTCTATAGGAGCTAAAGTAACTCACTTGGGGTCAGGGAGTACTTATATGGGACTAGGGTAACTCACTTGGGGTCAGGGAGTACTTATATAGGACTAGGGTAACTCACTTGGGGTCAGGTAGTACTTATATAGGGGGTAGGGTAACTCACTTGGGGTCAGGGAGTACTTATATGGGACTAGGGTAACTCACTTGGGGTCAGGGAGTACTTATATGCGACTAGGGTAACTCACTTAGGGTCACGGAGTACTTATATAGGACTAGGGTAACTCACTTGGGGTCAGGGAGTACTTCTATAGGAGCTAAAGTAACTCAATTGGGGTCAGGGAGTACCTATATGGGACTAGGGTAACTCATTTAGGGCAGGGAGTACTTATATGGGACTAGGGTACCTCACTTGGGGTCAGGGAGTACTTATATGGGACTAGGGTAACTCACTTGGGGTCAGGTAGTACTTATATAGGGGGTAGGGTAACTCACTTGGGGTCAGGGAGTACTTATATGCGACTAGGGTAACTCACTTAGGGTCACGGAGTACTTATATAGGACTAGGGTAACTCACTTGGGGTCAGGGAGTACTTCTATAGGAGCTAAAGTAACTCATTTGGGGTCAGGGAGTACTTATATGGGACTAGGGTAGCTCACTTGGGGTCATGGAGTACTTATATAGGGGGTAGGGTAACTCATTTGGGGTCAGGGAGTACTTATATGGGACTAGGGTACATCACTTGGGGTCAGGGAGTACTTATATAGGAGCTAAAGTGATTCACTTGGGGTCAGGGAGTACTTATATGGGACTAGGGTAACTCACTTGGGGTGAGGGAGTACTAATAAAGGGGCTAGGGTACTCACTTGGGGTCAGGGAGTAATTATATGGGACTTGGGTAACTCACTTGGGTTCAGGGAGTACTTATATGGGACTAGGGTAACTCGCTTTAGGTCAGGGAGTACATATATAATACTAGGGTAACTCAATGAGTGGTCAGGGAGTACTTATATGATACTAGGGTAACTCACTTGGGGTCAGGGAGAACTTATATGGGACTAGGGTAACTCACTTGGAGTCAGGGAGTACTTATATGCGACTAGGGTAACTCACTTAGGGTCACGGAGTACTTATATAGGACTAGGGTAACTCACTTGGGGTCAGGGAGTACTTCTATAGGAGCTAAAGTAACTCACTTGGGGTCAGGGAGTACTTATATGGGACTAGAGTAACTCATTTGGGGTCAGGGAGTACTTAATGAGACTAGGGTAACACACTTGGGGTCAGGGATTACTTATAAAGGGGCTAAGGTAACTCACTTGGGGTCAGAGAGTACTTATATGGGACTAGGGTAACTCATTTGGGGTCAGGGAGTACTTATATGGGACTAGGGTAACTCATTTGGGGTCAGGGAGTACTTATAAAGGGGCTAGGGTAACTCATTTGTGGTCAGGGAGTACTTATATAGGAGCTAAAGTGACTCACTTGGTGTCAGGGAGTAATTATATGGGACTAGGGTACATCACTTGGGGTCAGGGAGTACTTATATAGGAGCTAAAGTGATTCACTTGGGGTCAGGGAGTACTTATATGGGACTAGGGTAACTCACTTGGGGTGAGGGAGTACTAATAAAGGGGCTAGGGTAACTCACTTGGGGTCAGGGAGTAATTATATGGGACTTGGGTAACTCACTTGGGTTCAGGGAGTACTTATATGGGACTAGGGTAACTCGCTTTAGGTCAGGGAGTACATATATAATACTAGGGTAACTCAATGAGTGGTCAGGGAGTACTTATATGGAATCAGGGAAACCCACTTGGGGTTAGGGTGTACTTATAAAGGGGCTAGGGTAACTTAATTGGGGTCAGGGAGTGCTTTTATAGGCCTAGGGTAACTCACTTAGGGTCAGGGAGTACTTATATGGGACTAGGGTAACTCACTTGGGGTCAGGGTGTACTTCTATAGGAGCTAAAGTAACTCACTTGGGGTCAGGGAGTACTTATAAAAGGGCTAGGGTAACTCACTTGGGGTAGGGAGTACTTATATGGGACTAGGGTAACTCACTTGGGTTCAGGGATTACTTATATGGGACTAGGGTAACTCATTTGGGGTCAGGGAGTACTTCTATAGGAGCTAAAGTAACTCACTTCGGGCCAGGGAGTACTTATATGGGACTAGGGTAACTCATTTAGGGCAGGGAGTACTTATAAAGGGGCTAGGGTAACTCAATTTGGGGTCAGGGAGTACTTATATAGGACTAGGGTACCATACTTGGGGTCAGGGAGTACTTATAAAGGGGCTAGGGCAACTCACTTGGGGTCAGGGAGTACTTATAAAAGGGCTAAGGTAACTCACTTGGGGTAGGGAGTACTTATATGGGACTAGGGTAACTCACTTGGGTTCAGGGAGTACTTATATGGTACTAGGGTAACTCACTTGGTGTCAGGGAGTACTTCTACAGGAGCTAAAGTAACTCACTTGGGGTCAGGGAGTGCTTATATGGGACTAGGGTAACTTACTTGGGTTCAGGGATTACTTATATGGGACTAGGGTAACTCACTTGGGGTCAGGGAGTACTTCTATAGGAGCTAAAGTAACTCACTTCGGGTCAGGGAGTACTTATAAAAGGGCTAGGTTAACTCACTTGGGGTATTGAGTACTTATATGGGACTAGGGTAACTCACTTGGGTTCAGGGAGTACTTATATGGGACAAGGGTAACTCGCTTTAGGTCAGGGAGTACTTATATGGTACTAGGGTAACTTACTTGGTCGTCAGGGGGTACATATATGGAACCAGGGTAATCCACTTGGGGTCAGGGAGTACTTATATAGGATCTAAAGTGACTCACTTGGGGTCAGGGAGTACTTATATGGGACTAGGGTAACTCACTTGGGGTCAGGGAGTACTTATATGCGACTAGGGTAACTCACTTAGGGTCACGGAGTACTTATATAGGACTAGGGTAACTCTCTTGGGGTCAGGGAGTACTTCTATAGGAGCTAAAGTAACTCAATTGGGGTCAGGGAGTACCTATATGGGACTAGGGTAACTCATTTAGGGCAGGGAGTACTTATATGGGACTAGGGTACTTCACTTGGGGTCAGGGAGTACTTATATGGGACTAGGGTAACTCACTTGGGGTCAGGTAGTACTTATATAGGGGGTAGGGTAACTCACTTGGGGTCAGGGAGTACTTATATGCGACTAGGGTAACTCACTTAGGGTCACGGAGTACTTATATAGGACTAGGGTAACTCACTTGGGGTCAGGGAGTACTTCTATAGGAGCTAAAGTAACTCATTTGGGGTCAGGGAGTACTTATATGGGACTAGGGTAGCTCACTTGGGGTCATGGAGTACTTATATAGGGGGTAGGGTAACTCATTTGGGGTCAGGGAGTACTTATATGGGACTAGGGTACATCACTTGGGGTCAGGGAGTACTTATATAGGAGCTAAAGTGATTCACTTGGGGTCAGGGAGTACTTATATGGGACTAGGGTAACTCACTTGGGGTGAGGGAGTACTAATAAAGGGGCTAGGGTAACTCACTTGGGGTCAGGGAGTAATTATATGGGACTTGGGTAACTCACTTGGGTTCAGGGAGTACTTATATGGGACTAGGGTAACTCGCTTTAGGTCAGGGAGTACATATATAATACTAGGGTAACTCAATGAGTGGTCAGGGAGTACTTATATGATACTAGGGTAACTCACTTGGGGTCAGGGAGAACTTATATGGGACTAGGGTAACTCACTTGGAGTCAGGGAGTACTTATATGCGACTAGGGTAACTCACTTAGGGTCACGGAGTACTTATATAGGACTAGGGTAACTCACTTGGGGTCAGGGAGTACTTCTATAGGAGCTAAAGTAACTCACTTGGGGTCAGGGAGTACTTATATGGGACTAGAGTAACTCATTTGGGGTCAGGGAGTACTTAATGGGACTAGGGTAACACACTTGGGGTCAGGGATTACTTATAAAGGGGCTAAGGTAACTCACTTGGGGTCAGAGAGTACTTATATGGGACTAGGGTAACTCATTTGGGGTCAGGGAGTACTTATATGGGACTAGGGTAACTCATTTGGGGTCAGGGAGTACTTATAAAGGGGCTAGGGTAACTCACTTGTGGTCAGGGAGTACTTATATAGGAGCTAAAGTGACTCACTTGGTGTCAGGGAGTAATTATATGGGACTAGGGTAACTCATTTGGGGTCAGGGAGTACTTATATGGGACTAGGGTAGCTCACTTGTGGTCATGGAGTACTTATATAGGGGGTAGGGTAACTCATTTGGGGTCAGGGAGTACTTATATGGGACTAGGGTACATCACTTGGGGTCAGGGAGTACTTATATAGGAGCTAAAGTGATTCACTTGGGGTCAGGGAGTACTTATATGGGACTAGGGTAACTCACTTGGGGTGAGGGAGTACTAATAAAGGGGCTAGGGTAACTCACTTGGGGTCAGGGAGTAATTATATGGGACTTGGGTAACTCACTTGGGTTCAGGGAGTACTTATATGGGACTAGGGTAACTCGCTTTAGGTCAGGGAGTACATATATAATACTAGGGTAACTCAATGAGTGGTCAGGGAGTACTTATATGGAATCAGGGAAACCCACTTGGGGTTAGGGTGTACTTATAAAGGGGCTAGGGTAACTTAATTGGGGTCAGGGAGTGCTTTTATAGGCCTAGGGTAACTCACTTAGGGTCAGGGAGTACTTATATGGGACTAGGGTAACTCACTTGGGGTCAGGGTGTACTTCTATAGGAGCTAAAGTAACTCACTTCGGGCCAGGGAGTACTTATAAAGGGGCTAGGGTAACTCAATTTGGGGTCAGGGAGTACTTATATAGGACTAGGGTACCATACTTGGGGTCAGGGAGTACTTATAAAGGGGCTAGGGCAACTCACTTGGGGTCAGGGAGTACTTATAAAAGGGCTAAGGTAACTCACTTGGGGTAGGGAGTACTTATATGGGACTAGGGTAACTCACTTGGGTTCAGGGAGTACTTATATGGTACTAGGGTAACTCACTTGGTGTCAGGGAGTACTTCTACAGGAGCTAAAGTAACTCACTTGGGGTCAGGGAGTGCTTATATGGGACTAGGGTAACTCACTTGGGTTCAGGGATTACTTATATGGGACTAGGGTAACTCACTTGGGGTCAGGGAGTACTTCTATAGGAGCTAAAGTAACTCACTTCGGGTCAGGGAGTACTTATAAAAGGGCTAGGTTAACTCACTTGGGGTATTGAGTACTTATATGGGACTAGGGTAACTCACTTGGGTTCAGGGAGTACTTATATGGGACAAGGGTAACTCGCTTTAGGTCAGGGAGTACTTATATGGTACTAGGGTAACTTACTTGGTCGTCAGGGGGTACATATATGGAACCAGGGTAATCCACTTGGGGTCAGGGAGTACTTATATAGGATCTAAAGTGACTCACTTGGGGTCAGGGAGTACTTATATGGGACTAGGGTAACTCATTTGGAGTCAGGGAGTACTTAAATGGGACTAAGGTAACTCACTTGGGGTCAGGGATTACTTATAAAGGGGCTAAGGTAACTCACTTGGGGTCAGGGAGTACTTATATGGGACTAGGGTAACTCACTTGGGGTCAGGGAGTACTTATATGGGACTAGGGTAACTCACTTGGGGTCAGGGAGTACTTATATGCGACTAGGGTAACTCACTTAGGGTCACGGAGTACTTATATAGGACTAGGGTAACTCACTTGGGGTCAGGGAGTACTTCTATAGGAGCTAAAGTAACTCACTTGGGGTCAGGGAGTACTAATATGGGACTAGGGTAACTCATTTAGGGCAGAGAGTACTTATTTGGGACTAGGATAACTCACTTGGGGTCAGGGAGTACTTATATAGGGGGTAGGGTAACTCATTTGGGGTCAGGCAGTACTTATATTGGACTAGGGTAACTCACTTGGTGTCAGGGAGTACTTCTACAGGAGCTAAAGTAACTCACTTGGGGTCAGGGAGTGCTTATATGGGACTAGGGTAACTCACTTGGGTTCAGGGATTACTTATATGGGACTAGGGTAACTCACTTGGGGTCAGGGAGTACTTCTATAGGAGCTAAAGTAACTCACTTCGGGTCAGGGAGTACTTATAAAAGGGCTAGGTTAACTCACTTGGGGTATTGAGTACTTATATGGGACTAGGGTAACTCACTTGGGTTCAGGGAGTACTTATATGGGACAAGGGTAACTCGCTTTAGGTCAGGGAGTACTTATATGGTACTAGGGTAACTTACTTGGTCGTCAGGGGGTACATATATGGAACCAGGGTAATCCACTTGGGGTCAGGGAGTACTTATATAGGATCTAAAGTGACTCACTTGGGGTCAGGGAGTACTTATATGGGACTAGGGTAACTCATTTGGAGTCAGGGAGTACTTAAATGGGACTAAGGTAACTCACTTGGGGTCAGGGATTACTTATAAAGGGGCTAAGGTAACTCACTTGGGGTCAGGGAGTACTTATATGGGACTAGGGTAACTCACTTGGGGTCAGGGAGTACTTATATGGGACTAGGGTAACTCACTTGGGGTCAGGGAGTACTTATATGCGACTAGGGTAACTCACTTGGGGTCAGGGTGTACTTCTATAGGAGCTAAAGTAACTCACTTGGGGTCAGGGAGTACTTATAAAAGGGCTAGGGTAACTCGCTTTAGGTCAGGGAGTACATATATAATACTAGGGTAACTCAATGAGTGGTCAGGGAGTACTTATATGGAATCAGGGAAACCCACTTGGGGTTAGGGTGTACTTATAAAGGGGCTAGGGTAACTTAATTGGGGTCAGGGAGCGCTTTTATAGGCCTAGGGTAACTCACTTAGGGTCAGGGAGTACTTATATGGGACTAGGGTAACTCACTTGGGGTCAGGGTGTACTTCTATAGGAGCTAAAGTAACTCACTTGGGGTCAGGGAGTACTTATAAAAGGGCTAGGGTAACTCACTTGGGGTAGGGAGTACTTATATGGGACTAGGGTAACTCACTTGGGCTCAGGGATTACTTATATGGGACTAGGGTAACTCACTTGGGGTCAGGGAGTACTTCTATAGGAGCTAAAGAAACTCACTTCGGGCCAGGGAGTACTTATATGGGACTAGGGTAACTCATTTAGGGCAGGGAGTACTTATAAAGGGGCTAGGGTAACTCAATTTGGGGTCAGGGAGTACTTATATAGGACTAGGGTACCATACATGGGGTCAGGGAGTACTTATAAAGGGGCTAGGGCAACTCACTTGGGGTCAGGGAGTACTTATAAAAGGGCTAAGGTAACTCACTTGGGGTAGGGAGTACTTATATGGGACTAGGGTAACTCACTTGGGTTCAGGGAGTACTTATAAGGTACTAGGGTAACTCACTTGGTGTCAGGGAGTACTTCTACAGGAGCTAAAGTAACTCACTTGGGGTCAGGGAGTGCTTATATGGGACTAGGGTACCTCACTTGGGGTCAGGGAGTACTTATATGGGACTAGGGTAACTCACTTGGGGTCTGGGAGTACTTATATGGGACTAAGGTAACTCACTTGGGGTCTGGGAGTATTTATTTGGGACTAAGGTAACTCACTTGGGGTAAGGGAGTACTTATATAGGACTAGGGTAAATCAAATGGGGTCAGGAAGTACTTATAAAGGGGGTAGGGTAACTCACTTGGGGTCAGGGAGTACTTATATGCGACTAGGGTAACTCACTTAGGGTCACGGAGTACTTATATAGGACTAGGGTAACTCACTTGGGGTCAGGGAGTACTTCTATAGGAGCTAAAGTAACTCATTTGGGGTCAGGGAGTACTTATATGGGACTAGGGTAGCTCACTTGGGGTCATGGAGTACTTATATAGGGGGTAGGGTAACTCATTTGGGGTCAGGGAGTACTTATATGGGACTAGGGTAACTCACTTGGGGTGAGGGAGTACTAATAAAGGGGCTAGGGTAACTCACTTGGGGTCAGGGAGTAATTATATGGGACTTGGGTAACTCACTTGGGTTCAGGGAGTACTTATATGGGACTAGGGTAACTCGCTTTAGGTCAGGGAGTACATATATAATACTAGGGTAACTCAATGAGTGGTCAGGGAGTACTTATATGATACTAGGGTAACTCACTTGGGGTCAGGGAGAACTTATATGGGACTAGGGTAACTCACTTGGAGTCAGGGAGTACTTATATGCGACTAGGGTAACTCACTTAGGGTCACGGAGTACTTATATAGGACTAGGGTAACTCACTTGGGGTCAGGGAGTACTTATATGGGACTAGAGTAACTCATTTGGGGTCAGGGAGTACTTAATGGGACTAGGGTAACTCACTTGGGGTGAGGGAGTACTAATAAAGGGGCTAGGGTAACTCACTTGGGGTCAGGGAGTAATTATATGGGACTTGGGTAACTCACTTGGGTTCAGGGAGTACTTATATGGGACTAGGGTAACTCGCTTTAGGTCAGGGAGTACATATATAATACTAGGGTAACTCAATGAGTGGTCAGGAAGTACTTATATGGAATCAGGGAAACCCACTTGGGGTTAGGGTGTACTTATAAAGGGGCTAGGGTAACTTAATTGGGGTCAGGGAGTGCTTTTATAGGCCTAGGGTAACTCACTTAGGGTCAGGGAGTATTTATATGGGACTAGGGTAACTCACTTGGGGTCAGGGTGTACTTCTATAGGAGCTAAAGTAACTCACTTGGGGTCAGGGAGTACTTATATGGGACTAGGGTAACTCACTTGGGTTCAGGGATTACTTATATGGGACTAGGGTAACTCACTTGGGGTCAGGGAGTACTTCTATAGGAGCTAAAGTAACTCACTTCGGGCCAGGGAGTACTTATATGGGACTAGGGTAACTCATTTAGGGCAGGGAGTACTTATAAAGGGGCTAGGGTAACTCAATTTGGGGTCAGGGAGTACTTATATAGGACTAGGGTACCATACTTGGGGTCAGGGAGTACTTATAAAGGGGCTAGGGCAACTCACTTGGGGTCAGGGAGTACTTATAAAAGGGCTAAGGTAACTCACTTGGGGTAGGGAGTACTTATATGGGACTAGGGTAACTCACTTGGGTTCAGGGAGTACTTATATGGTACTAGGGTAACTCACTTGGTGTCAGGGAGTACTTCTACAGGAGCTAAAGTAACTCACTTGGGGTCAGGGAGTGCTTATATGGGACTAGGGTAACTCACTTGGGTTCAGGGATTACTTATATGGGACTAGGGTAACTCACTTGGGGTCAGGGAGTACTTCTATAGGAGCTAAAGTAACTCACTTCGGGTCAGGGAGTACTTATAAAAGGGCTAGGTTAACTCACTTGGGGTATTGAGTACTTATATGGGACTAGGGTAACTCACTTGGGTTCAGGGAGTACTTATATGGGACAAGGGTAACTCGCTTTAGGTCAGGGAGTACTTATATGGTACTAGGGTAACTTACTTGGTCGTCAGGGGGTACATATATGGACCCAGGGTAATCCACTTGGGGTCAGGGAGTACTTATATAGGATCTAAAGTGACTCACTTGGGGTCAGGGAGTACTTATATGGGACTAGGGTAACTCATTTGGAGTCAGGGAGTACTTAAATGGGACTAAGGTAACTCACTTGGGGTCAGGGATTACTTATAAAGGGGCTAAGGTAACTCACTTGGGGTCAGGGAGTACTTATATGGGACTAGGGTAACTCACTTGGGGTCAGGGAGTACTTATATGGGACTAGGGTAACTCACTTGGGGTCAGGGAGTACTTATATGCGACTAGGGTAACTCACTTTGGGTCACGGAGTACTTATATAGGACTAGGGTAACTCACTTGGGGTCAGGGAGTACTTCTATAGGAGCTAAAGTAACTCACTTGGGGTCAGGGAGTACTTATATGGGACTAGGGTAACTCATTTAGGGCAGAGAGTACTTATTTGGGACTAGGATAACTCACTTGGGGTCAGGGAGTACTTATATAGGGGGTAGGGTAACTCATTTGGGGTCAGGCAGTACTTATATTGGACTAGGGTAACTCGCTTGGGTTCAGGGAGTACTTATATGGGACTAGGGTAACTCACTTGGGGTCAGGGAGTACTTCTATAGGAGCTAAAGTAATTCACTTGGGGTCAGGGAGTACTTATATGGGACTAGGGTAACTCAATTAGGGGTCAGGGAGTACTTATATAGGACTAGCGTACCATACTTGGGGTCAAGGAGTACTTATAAAGGGGCTAGGGCAACTCACTTGGGGTCAGGAAGTACTTATAAAAGGGCTAGGGTAACTCACTTGGGGTAGGGAGTACTTATATGCGACTAGGGTAACTCACTTAGGGTCACGGAGTACTTATATAGGACTAGGATAACTCACTTGGGGTCAGGGAGTACTTCTATAGGAGCTAAAGTAACTCACTTGGGGTCAGGGAGTACTTATATGGGACTAGGGTAACTCACTTGGGGTCTGGGAGTACTTATATGGGACTACGGTAACTCACTTGGGGTCAGGTAGTACTTATATAGGGGGTAGGGTAACTCACTTGGGGTCAGGGAGTACTTATATGGGACTAGGGTAACTCACTTGGGGTCAGGGAGTACTTATATGCGACTAGGGTAACTCACTTAGGGTCACGGAGTACTTATATAGGACTAGGGTAACTCACTTGGGGTCAGGGAGTACTTCTATAGGAGCTAAAGTAACTCAATTGGGGTCAGGGAGTACCTATATGGGACTAGGGTAACTCATTTAGGGCAGGGAGTACTTATATGGGACTAGGGTACCTCACTTGGGGTCAGGGCGTACTTATATAGGGGGTAGGGTAACTCACTTGAGGTCAGGGAGTACTTATATGGGACTAGGGTAACTCATTTGGGGCAGGGAGTACTTATTTGGGAATAGGGTAATTCACTTGGAGTCAGGGAGTACTTATATGGGACTAGGGTAACTCACTTGGGGTCAGGGATTACTTATAAAGGGGCTAGGGTAACTCACTTGGGGTCAGGGAGTACTTATATAGGACTTGGGTAACTCACTTGGGTTCAGGGAGTACTTATATGGGACTAGGGTAACTCATTTGGGGCAGGGAGTACTTATTTGGGAATAGGGTAATTCACTTGGAGTCAGGGAGTACTTATATGGGACTAGGGTAACTCACTTGGGGTCAGGGAGTACTTCTATAGGAGCTAAAGTAACTCAATTGGGGTCAGGGAGTACCTATATGGGACTAGGGTAACTCATTTAGGGCAGGGAGTACTTATATGGGACTAGGGTACCTCACTTGGGGTCAGGGAGTACTTATATGGGACTAGGGTAACTCACTTGGGGTCTGGGAGTACTTATATGGGACTAAGGTAACTCACTTGGGGTCTGGGAGTATTTATTTGGGACTAAGGTAACTCACTTGGGGTAAGGGAGTACTTATATAGGACTAGGGTAAATCAAATGGGGTCAGGAAGTACTTATAAAGGGGGTAGGGTAACTCACTTGGGGTCAGGGAGTACTTATATGCGACTAGGGTAACTCACTTAGGGTCACGGAGTACTTATATAGGACTAGGGTAACTCACTTGGGGTCAGGGAGTACTTCTATAGGAGCTAAAGTAACTCATTTGGGGTCAGGGAGTACTTATATGGGACTAGGGTAGCTCACTTGGGGTCATGGAGTACTTATATAGGGGGTAGGGTAACTCATTTGGGGTCAGGGAGTACTTATATGGGACTAGGGTACATCACTTGGGGTCAGGGAGTACTTATATAGGAGCTAAAGTGATTCACTTGGGGTCAGGGAGTACTTATATGGGACTAGGGTAACTCACTTGGGGTGAGGGAGTACTAATAAAGGGGCTAGGGTAACTCACTTGGGTTCAGGGAGTACTTATATGGGACTAGGGTAACTCGCTTGGAGTCAGGGAGTACTTATATGCGACTAGGGTAACTCACTTAGGGTCACGGAGTACTTATATAGGACTAGGGTAACTCACTTGGGGTCAGGGAGTACTTCTATAGGAGCTAAAGTAACTCACTTGGGGTCAGGGAGTACTTATATGGGACTAGAGTAACTCATTTGGGGTCAGGGAGTACTTAATGGGACTAGGGTAACTCACTTGGGGTGAGGGAGTACTAATAAAGGGGCTAGGGTAACTCACTTGGGGTCAGGGAGTAATTATATGGGACTTGGGTAACTCACTTGGGTTCAGGGAGTACTTATATGGGACTAGGGTAACTCGCTTTAGGTCAGGGAGTACATATATAATACTAGGGTAACTCAATGAGTGGTCAGGAAGTACTTATATGGAATCAGGGAAACCCACTTGGGGTTAGGGTGTACTTATAAAGGGGCTAGGGTAACTTAATTGGGGTCAGGGAGTGCTTTTATAGGCCTAGGGTAACTCACTTAGGGTCAGGGAGTACTTATATGGGACTAGGGTAACTCACTTGGGGTCAGGGTGTACTTCTATAGGAGCTAAAGTAACTCACTTGGGGTCAGGGAGTACTTATAAAAGGGCTAGGGTAACTCACTTGGGGTAGGGAGTACTTATATGGGACTAGGGTAACTCACTTGGGTTCAGGGATTACTTATATGGGACTAGGGTAACTCACTTGGGGTCAGGGAGTACTTCTATAGGAGCTAAAGTAACTCACTTCGGGCCAGGGAGTACTTATATGGGACTAGGGTAACTCATTTAGGGCAGGGAGTACTTATAAAGGGGCTAGGGTAACTCAATTTGGGGTCAGGGAGTACTTATATAGGACTAGGGTACCATACTTGGGGTCAGGGAGTACTTATAAAGGGGCTAGGGCAACTCACTTGGGGTCAGGGAGTACTTATAAAAGGGCTAAGGTAACTCACTTGGGGTAGGGAGTACTTATATGGGACTAGGGTAACTCACTTGGGTTCAGGGAGTACTTATATGGTACTAGGGTAACTCACTTGGTGTCAGGGAGTACTTCTACAGGAGCTAAAGTAACTCACTTGGGGTCAGGGAGTGCTTATATGGGACTAGGGTAACTCACTTGGGTTCAGGGATTACTTATATGGGACTAGGGTAACTCACTTGGGGTCAGGGAGTACTTCTATAGGAGCTAAAGTAACTCACTTCGGGTCAGGGAGTACTTATAAAAGGGCTAGGTTAACTCACTTGGGGTATTGAGTACTTATATGAGACTAGGGTAACTCACTTGGGTTCAGGGAGTACTTATATGGGACAAGGGTAACTCGCTTTAGGTCAGGGAGTACTTATATGGTACTAGGGTAACTTACTTGGTCGTCAGGGGGTACATATATGGAACCAGGGTAATCCACTTGGGGTCAGGGAGTACTTATATAGGATCTAAAGTGACTCACTTGGGGTCAGGGAGTACTTATATGGGACTAGGGTAACTCATTTGGAGTCAGGGAGTACTTAAATGGGACTAAGGTAACTCACTTGGGGTCAGGGATTACTTATAAAGGGGCTAAGGTAACTCACTTGGGGTCAGGGAGTACTTATATGGGACTAGGGTAACTCACTTGGGGTCAGGGAGTACTTATATGGGACTAGGGTAACTCACTTGGGGTCAGGGAGTACTTATATGCGACTAGGGTAACTCACTTATGGTCACGGAGTACTTATATAGGACTAGGGTAACTCACTTGGGGTCAGGGAGTACTTCTATAGGAGCTAAAGTAACTCACTTGGGGTCAGGGAGTACTTATATGGGACTAGGGTAACTCATTTAGGGCAGAGAGTACTTATTTGGGACTAGGATAACTCACTTGGGGTCAGGGAGTACTTATATAGGGGGTAGGGTAACTCATTTGGGGTCAGGCAGTACTTATATTGGACTAGGGTAACTCGCTTGGGTTCAGGGAGTACTTATATGGGACTAGGGTAACTCACTTGGGGTCAGGGAGTACTTCTATAGGAGCTAAAGTAATTCACTTGGGGTCAGGGAGTACTTATATGGGACTAGGGTAACTCAATTAGGGGTCAGGGAGTACTTATATAGGACTAGCGTACCATACTTGGGGTCAAGGAGTACTTATAAAGGGGCTAGGGCAACTCACTTGGGGTCAGGGAGTACTTATAAAAGGGCTAGGGTAACTCACTTGGGGTAGGGAGTACTTATATGCGACTAGGGTAACTCACTTAGGGTCACGGAGTACTTATATAGGACTAGGATAACTCACTTGGTGTCAGGGAGTACTTCTACAGGAGCTAAAGTAACTCACTTGGGGTCAGGGAGTGCTTATATGGGACTAGGGTAACTCACTTGGGTTCAGGGATTACTTATATGGGACTAGGGTAACTCACTTGGGGTCAGGGAGTACTTCTATAGGAGCTAAAGTAACTCACTTCGGGTCAGGGAGTACTTATAAAAGGGCTAGGTTAACTCACTTGGGGTATTGAGTACTTATATGAGACTAGGGTAACTCACTTGGGTTCAGGGAGTACTTATATGGGACAAGGGTAACTCGCTTTAGGTCAGGGAGTACTTATATGGTACTAGGGTAACTTACTTGGTCGTCAGGGGGTACATATATGGAACCAGGGTAATCCACTTGGGGTCAGGGAGTACTTATATAGGATCTAAAGTGACTCACTTGGGGTCAGGGAGTACTTATATGGGACTAGGGTAACTCATTTGGAGTCAGGGAGTACTTAAATGGGACTAAGGTAACTCACTTGGGGTCAGGGATTACTTATAAAGGGGCTAAGGTAACTCACTTGGGGTCAGGGAGTACTTATATGGGACTAGGGTAACTCACTTGGGGTCAGGGAGTACTTATATGGGACTAGGGTAACTCACTTGGGGTCAGGGAGTACTTATATGCGACTAGGGTAACTCACTTATGGTCACGGAGTACTTATATAGGACTAGGGTAACTCACTTGGGGTCAGGGAGTACTTCTATAGGAGCTAAAGTAACTCACTTGGGGTCAGGGAGTACTTATATGGGACTAGGGTAACTCATTTAGGGCAGAGAGTACTTATTTGGGACTAGGATAACTCACTTGGGGTCAGGGAGTACTTATATAGGGGGTAGGGTAACTCATTTGGGGTCAGGCAGTACTTATATTGGACTAGGGTAACTCGCTTGGGTTCAGGGAGTACTTATATGGGACTAGGGTAACTCACTTGGGGTCAGGGAGTACTTCTATAGGAGCTAAAGTAATTCACTTGGGGTCAGGGAGTACTTATATGGGACTAGGGTAACTCAATTAGGGGTCAGGGAGTACTTATATAGGACTAGCGTACCATACTTGGGGTCAAGGAGTACTTATAAAGGGGCTAGGGCAACTCACTTGGGGTCAGGGAGTACTTATAAAAGGGCTAGGGTAACTCACTTGGGGTAGGGAGTACTTATATGCGACTAGGGTAACTCACTTAGGGTCACGGAGTACTTATATAGGACTAGGATAACTCACTTGGGGTCAGGGAGTACTTCTATAGGAGCTAAAGTAACTCACTTGGGGTCAGGGAGTACTTATATGGGACTAGGGTAACTCACTTGGGGTCTGGGAGTACTTATATGGGACTACGGTAACTCACTTGGGGTCAGGTAGTACTTATATAGGGGGTAGGGTAACTCACTTGGGGTCAGGGAGTACTTATATGGGACTAGGGTAACTCACTTGGGGTCAGGGAGTACTTATATGCGACTAGGGTAACTCACTTAGGGTCACGGAGTACTTATATAGGACTAGGGTAACTCACTTGGGGTCAGGGAGTACTTCTATAGGAGCTAAAGTAACTCAATTGGGGTCAGGGAGTACCTATATGGGACTAGGGTAACTCATTTAGGGCAGGGAGTACTTATATGGGACTAGGGTACCTCACTTGGGGTCAGGGCGTACTTATATAGGGGGTAGGGTAACTCACTTGGGGTCAGGGAGTACTTATATGGGACTAGGGTAACTCATTTGGGGCAGGGAGTACTTATTTGGGAATAGGGTAATTCACTTGGAGTCAGGGAGTACTTATATGGGACTAGGGTAACTCACTTGGGGTCAGGGATTACTTATAAAGGGGCTAGGGTAACTCACTTGGGGTCAGGGAGTACTTATATAGGACTTGGGTAACTCACTTGGGTTCAGGGAGTACTTTTATGGGACTAGGGTAACTCGCTTTAGGTCAGGAAGTACTTATATAATACTAGGGTAACTCACTTGGGGTCAGGGAGTACTTATATAGGAGCTAAAGTGATTCACAAGGGTCAGGGAGTACTTATATGGGACTAGAGTAACTCATTTGGGGTCAGGGAGTACTTAATGGGACTAGGGTAACACACTTGGGGTCAGGAATTACTTATAAAGGGGCTAAGGTAACTCACTTGGGGTCAGAGAGTACTTATATGGGACTAGGGTAACTCATTTGGGGTCAGGGAGTACTTATATGGGACTAGGGTAACTCATTTGGGGTCAGGGAGTACTTATAAAGGGGCTAGGGTAACTCACTTGTGGTCAGGGAGTACTTATATAGGAGCTAAAGTGATTCACTTGGGGTCAGGGAGTACTTATATGGGACTAGGGTAACTCACTTGGGGTGAGGGAGTACTAATAAAGGGGCTAGGGTAACTCACTTGGGGTCAGGGAGTAATTATATGGGACTTGGGTAACTCACTTGGGTTCAGGGAGTACTTATATGGGACTAGGGTAACTCGCTTTAGGTCAGGGAGTACATATATAATACTAGGGTAACTCAATGAGTGGTCAGGGAGTACTTATATGGAATCAGGGAAACCCACTTGGGGTTAGGGTGTACTTATAAAGGGGCTAGGGTAACTTAATTGGGGTCAGGGAGTACTTTTATAGGCCTAGGGTAACTCACTTAGGGTCAGGGAGTACTTATATGGGACTAGGGTAACTCACTTGGGGTCAGGGTGTACTTCTATAGGAGCTAAAGTAACTCACTTGGGGTCAGGGAGTACTTATAAAAGGGCTAGGGTAACTCACTTGGGGTAGGGAGTACTTATATGGGACTAGGGTAACTCACTTGGGTTCAGGGATTACTTATATGGGACTAGGGTAACTCACTTGGGGTCAGGGAGTACTTCTATAGGAGCTAAAGTAACTCACTTCGGTCCAGGGAGTACTTATATGGGACTAGGGTAACTCATTTAGGGCAGGGAGTACTTATAAAGGGGCTAGGGTAACTCAATTTGGGGTCAGGGAGTACTTATATAGGACTAGGGTACCATACTTGGGGTCAGGGAGTACTTATAAAGGGGCTAGGGCAACTCACTTGGGGTCAGGTAGTACTTATAAAAGGGCTAAGGTAACTCACTTGGGGTCAGGGAGTGCTTATATGGGACTAGGGTAACTCACTTGGGTTCAGGGAGTACTTCTATAGGAGCTAAAGTAACTCACTTCGGGTCAGGGAGTACTTATAAAAGGGCTAGGTTAACTCACTTGGGGTATTGAGTACTTATATGGGACTAGGGTAACTCACTTGGGTTCAGGGAGTACTTATATGGGACAAGGGTAACTCGCTTTAGGTCAGGGAGTACTTATATGGTACTAGGGTAACTTACTTGGTCGTCAGGGGGTACATATATGGAACCAGGGTAATCCACTTGGGGTCAGGGAGTACTTATATAGGATCTAAAGTGACTCACTTGGGGTCAGGGAGTACTTATATGGGACTAGGGTAACTCACTTGGGGTCAGGGAGTACATCTATAAGAGCTAAAGTAACTCACTTGGGGTCAGGGAGTACTTATATGGGACTAGGGTAACTCATTTAGGGCAGGGAGTACTTATTTGGGACTAGGGTAACTCATTTGGGGTCAGGGAGTACTTATATGGGACTAGGGTACATCACTTGGGGTCAGGGAGTACTTATATAGGAGCTAAAGTGATTCACTTGGGGTCAGGGAGTACTTATATGGGACAAGGGTAACTCACTTGGGGTCAGGGAGTACTTATAAAGGGGCTAGGGTAACTCAATTTGGTGTCAGGGAGTACTTATATAGGACTAGGGTTCCATACTTGGGGTCAGGGAGTACTTATAAAGGGGCTATGGCAACTCACTTGGGGTCAGGGAGTACTTATATGGGACTAGGGTAACTCACTTGGGGTCTGGGAGTACTTCTATAGGAGCTAAAGTAACTCACTTGTGGTCAGGGAGTACTTATATAGGATCTAAAGTGACACACTTGGGGTCAGGGAGTACTTATATGCTACTAGGGTAACTCACTTAGGGTCACGGAGTACTTATATGGAACTAGGGTAACTCACTTGGGGTCAGGGAGTACTTATATGGGACTAGGGTAACTCATTTAGGGCAGGGAGTACTTATTTGGGACTAGGGTAACTCATTTGGGGTCAGGGAGTACTTATATGGGACTAGGGTACATCACTTGGGGTCAGGGAGTACTTATATAGGAGCTAAAGTGATTCACTTGGGGTCAGGGAGTACTTATATGGGACAAGGGTAACTCACTTGGGGACAGGGAGTACTTATAAAGGGGCTAGGGTAACTCAATTTGGGGTCAGGGAGTACTTATATAGGACTAGGGTTCCATACTTGGGGTGAGGGAGTACTTATAAAGGGGCTAGGGCAACTCACTTGGGGTCAGGGAGTACTTATATGGGACTAGGGTAACTCATTTGGGGTCAGGGAGTACTTCTATAGGAGCTAAAGTAACTCACTTGGGGTCAGGGAGTACTTTAATGGGACCAGGGTAACTCACTTGGGGACATGGAGTACTTATATGGGACTAGGGTACATAACTTGGGATCAGGGAGTACTTATATAGGGGCTAAAGTAACTCACTTGGGGTCAGGGAGTACTTCTATGGGACTAGGGTAACTCATTTGGTGTCAGGGAGTACTTATTTGGGACTAGGGTAACTCACTTGGGGTCAGGGAGTACTTATAAAGGGGCTAGGGTAACTCAATTTGGGGTCAGGGAGTACTTATATGGGACTAGGGTAACTCTCTTGGGGTCAGGGAGTACTTATATGGGACTAGGGTACCATACTTGGGGTCAGGGAGTACTTATAAAGGGGCTAGGGCAACTCACTTGGGATCAGGGAGTACTGATAAAAGGGCTAGAGTAACTCACTTGGGGTAGGGAGTACTTATATGGGACTAGGGTAACTCACTTGGGTTCAGGGAGTACTTATATGGGACTAGGGTAACTCTCTTGGGGTCAGGGAGTACTTATATGATACTAGGGTAACTCACTTGGGGTCAGGGAGTACTTATATGGGACTAGGGTAACTCACTTGGAGTCAGGGGGTACATATATGGAACCAGGGTAACCCACTTGTGGTCAGGGAGTACTTATAAAGGGGCTAGGGTAACTCAATTTGGGGTCAGGGAGTACTTATATGGGACTAGGGTAACTCTCTTGGGGTCAGGGAGTACTTATATGGGACTAGGGTAACTCTCTTGGGGTCAGGGAGTACTTATATGATACTAGGGTAACTCACTTGGGGTCAGGGAGTACTTATATGGGACTTGGGTAACTCACTTGGAGTCAGGGAGTACTTATATGCGACTAGGGTAACTCACTTAGGGTCACGGAGTACTTATATAGGACTAGGGTAACTCACTTGGGGTCAGGGAGTACTTCTATAGGAGCTAAAGTAACTCACTTGGGGTCAGGGAGTACTTATATGGGACTAGGGTAACTCACTTGGGGTCAGGGAGTACTTATATGGGACTAGGGTAACTCACTTGGGGTCAGGTAGTACTTATATAGGGGGTAGGGTAACTCACTTGGGGTCAGGGAGTACTTATATGGGACTAGGGTAACTCACTTGGGGTCAGGGAGTACTTATATGGGACTAGGGTAACTCACTTGGGGTCAGGGAGTACTTATATGCGACTAGGGTAACTCACTTAGGGTCACGGAGTACTTATATAGGACTAGGGTAACTCACTTGGGGTCAGGGAGTACTTCTATAGGAGCTAAAGTAACTCACTTGGGGTCAGGGAGTTCTTATATAGGGGGTAGGGTAACTCACTTGGGGTCAGGGAGTACTTCTATAGGAGCTAAAGTAACTCACTTGGGGTCAGGGAGTACTTATATAGGGGGTAGGGTAACTCACTTGGAGTCAGGGAGTACTTATATGGGACTAGGGTAACTCACTTGGGGTCAGGGATTACTTATAAAGGGGCTAGGGTAACTCACTTGGGGTCAGGGAGTACTTATATAGGACTTGGGTAACTCACTTGGGTTCAGGGAGTACTTTTATGGGACTAGGGTAACTCGCTTTAGGTCAGGAAGTACTTATATAATACTAGGGTAACTCACTTGGGGTCAGGGAGTACTTATATAGGAGCTAAAGTGATTCACAAGGGTCAGGGAGTACTTATATGGGACTAGAGTAACTCATTTGGGGTCAGGGAGTACTTAAATGGGACTAGGGTAACACACTTGGGGTCAGAGATTACTTATAAAGGGGCTAAGGTAACTCACTTGGGGTCAGAGAGTACTTATATGGGACTAGGGTAACTCATTTGGGGTCAGGGAGTACTTATATGGGACTAGGGTAACTCATTTGGGGTCAGGGAGTACTTATAAAGGGGCTAGGGTAACTCACTTGTGGTCAGGGAGTACTTATATAGGAGCTAAAGTGACTCACTTGGTGTCAGGGAGTAATTATATGGGACTAGGGTAACTCATTTGGGGTCAGGGAGTACTTATATGGGACTAGGGTAGCTCACTTGGGGTCATGGAGTACTTAAATAGGTGGTAGGGTAACTCATTTGGGGTCAAGGAGTACTTATATGGGACTAGGGTACATCACTTGGGGTCAGGGAGTACTTATATAGGAGCTAAAGTGATTCACTTGGGGTCAGGGAGTACTTATAAGGGGCTAGGGTAACTCACTTGGGGTCAGGGAGTAATTATATGGGACTTGGGTAACTCACTTGGGTTCAGGGAGTACTTATATGGGACTAGGGTAACTCGCTTTAGGTCAGGGAGTACATATATAATACTAGGGTAACTCAATGAGTGGTCAGGGAGTACTTATATGGAATCAGGGAAACCCACTTGGGGTTAGGGTGTACTTATAAAGGGGCTAGGGTAACTTAATTGGGGTCAGGGAGTACTTTTATAGGCCTAGGGTAACTCACTTAGGGTCAGGGAGTACTTATATGGGACTAGGGTAACTCACTTGGGGTCAGGGAGTACTTATAAAAGGGCTAGGGTAACTCACTTGGGGTAGGGAGTACTTATATGGAACTAGGGTAACTCACTTGGGTTAAGGGATTACTTATATGGGACTAGGGTAACTCACTTGAGGTCAGGGAGTACTTCTATAGGAGCTAAAGTAACAAACTTCGGGCCAGGGAGTACTTATATGGGACTAGGGTAACTCATTTAGGGCAGGGAGTACTTATAAAGGGGCTAGGGTAACTCAATTTGGGGTCAGGGAGTACTTATATAGGACTAGGGTACAATACTTGGGGTCAGGGAGTACTTATAAAGGGGCTAGGGCAACTCACTTGGGGTCAGGGAGAACTTATAAAAGGGCTAAGGTAACTCACTTGGGGTAGGGAGTACTTATATGGGACTAGGGTAACTCACATGGGTTCAGGGAGTACTTATATGGGACTAGGGTATCTCACTTGGTGTCAGGGAGTACTTCTACAGGAGCTAAAGTAACTCACTTGGGGTCAGGGAGTGCTTATATGGGACTAGGGTAACTCACTTGGGTTCAGGGATTACTTATATGGGACTAGGGTAACTCACTTGGGGTCAGGGAGTACTTCTATAGGACTAGGGTAACTCACTTGGGGTCAGGGAGTACTTCTATAGGAGCTAAAGTAACTCACTTGGGGTCAGGGAGTACTTATATGCGACTAGGGTAACTCACTTAGGGTCACGGAGTACTTATATAGGACTAGGGTAACTCACTTGGGGTCAGGGAGTACTTCTATAGGAGCTAAAGTAACTCACTTGGGGTCAGGGAGTACTTATATGGGACTAGGGTAACTCACTTGGGGTCAGGGAGTACTTATATGGGACTAGGGTAACTCACTTGGGGTCAGGTAGTACTTATATAGGGGGTAGGGTAACTCACTTGGGGTCAGGGAGTACTTATATGGGACTAGGGTAACTCACTTGGGGTCAGGGAGTACTTATATGGGACTAGGGTAACTCACTTGGGGTCAGGGAGTACTTATATGCGACTAGGGTAACTCACTTAGGGTCACGGAGTACTTATATAGGACTAGGGTAACTCACTTGGGGTCAGGGAGTACTTCTATAGGAGCTAAAGTAACTCACTTGGGGTCAGGGAGTTCTTATATAGGGGGTAGGGTAACTCACTTGGGGTCAGGGAGTACTTCTATAGGAGCTAAAGTAACTCACTTGGGGTCAGGGAGTACTTATATAGGGGGTAGGGTAACTCACTTGGAGTCAGGGAGTACTTATATGGGACTAGGGTAACTCACTTGGGGTCAGGGATTACTTATAAAGGGGCTAGGGTAACTCACTTGGGGTCAGGGAGTACTTATATAGGACTTGGGTAACTCACTTGGGTTCAGGGAGTACTTTTATGGGACTAGGGTAACTCGCTTTAGGTCAGGAAGTACTTATATAATACTAGGGTAACTCACTTGGGGTCAGGGAGTACTTATATAGGAGCTAAAGTGATTCACAAGGGTCAGGGAGTACTTATATGGGACTAGAGTAACTCATTTGGGGTCAGGGAGTACTTAAATGGGACTAGGGTAACACACTTGGGGTCAGAGATTACTTATAAAGGGGCTAAGGTAACTCACTTGGGGTCAGAGAGTACTTATATGGGACTAGGGTAACTCATTTGGGGTCAGGGAGTACTTATATGGGACTAGGGTAACTCATTTGGGGTCAGGGAGTACTTATAAAGGGGCTAGGGTAACTCACTTGTGGTCAGGGAGTACTTATATAGGAGCTAAAGTGACTCACTTGGTGTCAGGGAGTAATTATATGGGACTAGGGTAACTCATTTGGGGTCAGGGAGTACTTATATGGGACTAGGGTAGCTCACTTGGGGTCATGGAGTACTTAAATAGGTGGTAGGGTAACTCATTTGGGGTCAAGGAGTACTTATATGGGACTAGGGTACATCACTTGGGGTCAGGGAGTACTTATATAGGAGCTAAAGTGATTCACTTGGGGTCAGGGAGTACTTATAAGGGGCTAGGGTAACTCACTTGGGGTCAGGGAGTAATTATATGGGACTTGGGTAACTCACTTGGGTTCAGGGAGTACTTATATGGGACTAGGGTAACTCGCTTTAGGTCAGGGAGTACATATATAATACTAGGGTAACTCAATGAGTGGTCAGGGAGTACTTATATGGAATCAGGGAAACCCACTTGGGGTTAGGGTGTACTTATAAAGGGGCTAGGGTAACTTAATTGGGGTCAGGGAGTACTTTTATAGGCCTAGGGTAACTCACTTAGGGTCAGGGAGTACTTATATGGGACTAGGGTAACTCACTTGGGGTCAGGGAGTACTTATAAAAGGGCTAGGGTAACTCACTTGGGGTAGGGAGTACTTATATGGAACTAGGGTAACTCACTTGGGTTAAGGGATTACTTATATGGGACTAGGGTAACTCACTTGAGGTCAGGGAGTACTTCTATAGGAGCTAAAGTAACAAACTTCGGGCCAGGGAGTACTTATATGGGACTAGGGTAACTCATTTAGGGCAGGGAGTACTTATAAAGGGGCTAGGGTAACTCAATTTGGGGTCAGGGAGTACTTATATAGGACTAGGGTACAATACTTGGGGTCAGGGAGTACTTATAAAGGGGCTAGGGCAACTCACTTGGGGTCAGGGAGAACTTATAAAAGGGCTAAGGTAACTCACTTGGGGTAGGGAGTACTTATATGGGACTAGGGTAACTCACATGGGTTCAGGGAGTACTTATATGGGACTAGGGTATCTCACTTGGTGTCAGGGAGTACTTCTACAGGAGCTAAAGTAACTCACTTGGGGTCAGGGAGTGCTTATATGGGACTAGGGTAACTCACTTGGGTTCAGGGATTACTTATATGGGACTAGGGTAACTCACTTGGGGTCAGGGAGTACTTCTATAGGAGCTAAAGTAACTCACTTCGGGTCAGGGAGTACTTATATGGGGCTAGGGTAACTCATTTAGGGCAGGGAGTACTTATAAAGGGGCTAGGGTAACTCAATTTGGGGTCAGGGAGTACATATATAGGACTAGGGTACCATACTTGGGGTCAGGGAGTACTTTTAAAAGGGCTAGGGCAACTCACTTGGGGTCAGGGAGTACTTATAAAAGGGCTAGGGTAACTCACTTGGGGTATTGAGTACTTATATGGGACTAGGGTAACTCACTTGGGTTCAGGGAGTACTTATATGGGACAAGGGTAATTCGCTTTAGGTCAGGGAGTACTTATATGGTACTAGGGTAACTTACTTGGTCGTCAGGGGGTACATATATGGAACCAGGGTAACCCACTTGGGGTCAGGGTGTACTTATATAGGATCTAAAGTGACTCACTTGGGGTCAGGGAGTACTTATATGGGACTAGGGTAACTCACTTGGTGTCAGGGAGTACTTCTACAGGAGCTAAAGTAACTCACTTGGGGTCAGGGAGTACTTATATAGGGGGCAGGGTAACTCATTTGGGGTCAGGCAGTACTTATATTGGACTAGGGTAACTCACTTGGGGTCAGGGAGTACTTATAAAAGGGCTAGGGTAACTCACTTGGGGTAGGGAGTACTTATATAGGACTAGGGTAACTCACTTGGGGTCAGGGAGTACTTCTATAGGAGCTAAAGTAACTCACTTGGGGTCAGGGAGTACTTATATAGGGGGTAGGGTAACTCACTTGGGGTCAGGGAGTACTTATATGGGACTAGGGTAACTCATTTAGGGCAGGGAGTACTTATTTGGGACTAGGGTAATTCACTTGGAGTCAGGGAGTACTTATATGGGACTAGGGTAACTCACTTGGGGTCAGGGATTACTTATAAAGGGGCTAGGGTAACTCACTTGGGGTCAGGGAGTACTTATATAGGACTTGGGTAACTCACTTGGGTTCAGGGAGTACTTTTATGGGACTAGGGTAACTCGCTTTAGGTCAGGAAGTACTTATATAATACTAGGGTAACTCACTTGGGGTCAGGGAGTACTTATATAGGAGCTAAAGTGATTCACAAGGGTCAGGGAGTACTTATATGGGACTAGAGTAACTCATTTGGGGTCAGGGAGTACTTAAATGGGACTAGGGTAACACACTTGGGGTCAGGGATTACTTATAAAGGGGCTAAGGTAACTCACTTGGGGTCAGAGAGTACTTATATGGGACTAGGGTAACTCATTTGGGGTCAGGGAGTACTTATATGGGACTAGGGTAACTCATTTGGGGTCAGAGAGTACTTATAAAGGGGCTAGGGTAACTCACTTGTGGTCAGGGAGTACTTATATAGGAGCTAAAGTGACTCACTTGGTGTCAGGGAGTAATTATATGGGACTAGGGTAACTCATTTGGGGTCAGGGAGTACTTATATGGGACTAGGGTAGCTCACTTGGGGACATGGAGTACTTAAATAGGTGGTAGGGTAACTCATTTGGGGTCAGGGAGTACTTATATGGGACTAGGGTACATCACTTGGGGTCAGGGAGTACTTATATAGGAGCTAAAGTGATTCACTTGGGGTCAGGGAGTACTTATAAGGGGCTAGGGTAACTCACTTGGGGTGAGGGAGTACTAATAAAGGGGCTAGGGTAACTCACTTGTGGTCAGGGAGTAATTATATGGGACTTGGGTAACTCACTTGGGTTCAGGGAGTACTTATATGGGACTAGGGTAACTCGCTTTAGGTCAGGGAGTACATATATAATACTAGGGTAACTCAATGAGTGGTCAGGGAGTACTTATATGGAATCAGGGAAACCCACTTGGGGTTAGGGTGTACTTATAAAGGGGCTAGGGTAACTTAATTGGGGTCAGGGAGTACTTTTATAGGCCTAGGGTAACTCACTTAGGGTCAGGGAGTACTTATATGGGACTAGGGTAACTCACTTGGGGTCAGGGAGTACTTATAAAAGGGCTAGGGTAACTCACTTGGGGTAGGGAGTACTTATATGGGACTAGGGTAACTCACTTGGGTTCAGGGATTACTTATATGGGACTAGGGTAACTCACTTGAGGTCAGGGAGTACTTCTATAGGAGCTAAAGTAACAAACTTCGGGCCAGGGAGTACTTATATGGGACTAGGGTAACTCATTTAGGGCAGGGAGTACTTATAAAGGGGCTAGGGTAACTCAATTTGGGGTCAGGGAGTACTTATATAGGACTAGGGTACAATACTTGGGGTCAGGGAGTACTTATAAAGGGGCTAGGGCAACTCACTTGGGGTCAGGGAGAACTTATAAAAGGGCTAAGGTAACTCACTTGGGGTAGGGAGTACTTATATGGGACTAGGGTAACTCACATGGGTTCAGGGAGTACTTATATGGGACTAGGGTATCTCACTTGGTGTCAGGGAGTACTTCTACAGGAGCTAAAGTAACTCACTTGGGGTCAGGGAGTGCTTATATGGGACTAGGGTAACTCACTTGGGTTCAGGGATTACTTATATGGGACTAGGGTAACTCACTTGGGGTCAGGGAGTACTTCTATAGGAGCTAAAGTAACTCACTTCGGGTCAGGGAGTACTTATATGGGACTAGGGTAACTCATTTAGGGCAGGGAGTACTTATAAAGGGGCTAGGGTAACTCAATTTGGGGTCAGGGAGTACATATATAGGACTAGGGTACCATACTTGGGGTCAGGGAGTACTTTTAAAAGGGCTATGGCAACTCACTTGGGGTCAGGGAGTACTTATAAAAGGGCTAGGGTAACTCACTTGGGGTATTGAGTACTTATATGGGACTAGGGTAACTCACTTGGGTTCAGGGAGTACTTATATGGGACAAGGGTAATTCGCTTTAGGTCAGGGAGTACTTATATGGTACTAGGGTAACTTACTTGGTCGTCAGGGGGTACATATATGGAACCAGGGTAACCCACTTGGGGTCAGGGAGTACTTATATAGGATCTAAAGTGACTCACTTGGGGTCAGGGAGTACTTATATGGGACTAGGGTAACTCATTTGGAGTCAGGGAGTACTTAAATGGGACTAAGGTAACTCACTTGGGGTCAGGGATTACTTATAAAGGGGCTAAGGTAACTCACTTGGGGTCAGGGAGTACTTATATGGGACTAGGGTAACTCACTTGGGGTCAGGGAGTACTTATATGGGACTAGGGTAACTCACTTGGGGTCAGGGAGTACTTATATGCGACTAGGGTAACTCACTTAGGGTCACGGAGTACTTATATAGGACTAGGGTAACTCACTTGGGGTCAGGGAGTACTTCTATAGGAGCTAAAGTAACTCACTTGGGGTCAGGGAGTACTTATATGGGACTAGGGTAACTCATTTAGGGCAGAGAGTACTTATTTGGGACTAGGATAACTCACTTGGGGTCAGGGAGTACTTATATAGGGGGTAGGGTAACTCATTTGGGGTCAGGCAGTACTTATATTGGACTAGGGTAACTCGCTTGGGTTCAGGGAGTACTTATATGGGACTAGGGTAACTCACTTGGGGTCAGGGAGTACTTCTATAGGAGCTAAAGTAATTCACTTGGGGTCAGGGAGTACTTATATGGGACTAGGGTAACTCAATTAGGGGTCAGGGAGTACTTATATAGGACTAGCGTACCATACTTGGGGTCAAGGAGTACTTATAAAGGGGCTAGGGCAACTCACTTGGGGTCAGGGAGTACTTATAAAAGGGCTAGGGTAACTCACTTGGGGTAGGGAGTACTTATATGCGACTAGGGTAACTCACTTAGGGTCACGGAGTACTTATATAGGACTAGGATAACTCACTTGGGGTCAGGGAGTACTTCTATAGGAGCTAAAGTAACTCACTTGGGGTCAGGGAGTACTTATATGGGACTAGGGTAACTCACTTGGGGTCTGGGAGTACTTATATGGGACTACGGTAACTCACTTGGGGTCAGGTAGTACTTATATAGGGGGTAGGGTAACTCACTTGGGGTCAGGGAGTACTTATATGGGACTAGGGTAACTCACTTGGGGTCAGGGAGTACTTATATGCGACTAGGGTAACTCACTTAGGGTCACGGAGTACTTATATAGGACTAGGGTAACTCACTTGGGGTCAGGGAGTACTTCTATAGGAGCTAAAGTAACTCAATTGGGGTCAGGGAGTACCTATATGGGACTAGGGTAACTCATTTAGGGCAGGGAGTACTTATATGGGACTAGGGTACCTCACTTGGGGTCAGGGCGTACTTATATAGGGGGTAGGGTAACTCACTTGGGGTCAGGGAGTACTTATATGGGACTAGGGTAACTCATTTGGGGCAGGGAGTACTTATTTGGGAATAGGGTAATTCACTTGGAGTCAGGGAGTACTTATATGGGACTAGGGTAACTCACTTGGGGTCAGGGATTACTTATAAAGGGGCTAGGGTAACTCACTTGGGGTCAGGGAGTACTTATATAGGACTTGGGTAACTCACTTGGGTTCAGGGAGTACTTTTATGGGACTAGGGTAACTCGCTTTAGGTCAGGAAGTACTTATATAATACTAGGGTAACTCACTTGGGGTCAGGGAGTACTTATATAGGAGCTAAAGTGATTCACAAGGGTCAGGGAGTACTTATATGGGACTAGAGTAACTCATTTGGGGTCAGGGAGTACTTAATGGGACTAGGGTAACACACTTGGGGTCAGGAATTACTTATAAAGGGGCTAAGGTAACTCACTTGGGGTCAGAGAGTACTTATATGGGACTAGGGTAACTCATTTGGGGTCAGGGAGTACTTATATGGGACTAGGGTAACTCATTTGGGGTCAGGGAGTACTTATAAAGGGGCTAGGGTAACTCACTTGTGGTCAGGGAGTACTTATATAGGAGCTAAAGTGATTCACTTGGGGTCAGGGAGTACTTATATGGGACTAGGGTAACTCACTTGGGGTGAGGGAGTACTAATAAAGGGGCTAGGGTAACTCACTTGGGGTCAGGGAGTAATTATATGGGACTTGGGTAACTCACTTGGGTTCAGGGAGTACTTATATGGGACTAGGGTAACTCGCTTTAGGTCAGGGAGTACATATATAATACTAGGGTAACTCAATGAGTGGTCAGGGAGTACTTATATGGAATCAGGGAAACCCACTTGGGGTTAGGGTGTACTTATAAAGGGGCTAGGGTAACTTAATTGGGGTCAGGGAGTACTTTTATAGGCCTAGGGTAACTCACTTAGGGTCAGGGAGTACTTATATGGGACTAGGGTAACTCACTTGGGGTCAGGGTGTACTTCTATAGGAGCTAAAGTAACTCACTTGGGGTCAGGGAGTACTTATAAAAGGGCTAGGGTAACTCACTTGGGGTAGGGAGTACTTATATGGGACTAGGGTAACTCACTTGGGTTCAGGGATTACTTATATGGGACTAGGGTAACTCACTTGGGGTCAGGGAGTACTTCTATAGGAGCTAAAGTAACTCACTTCGGGCCAGGGAGTACTTATATGGGACTAGGGTAACTCATTTAGGGCAGGGAGTACTTATAAAGGGGCTAGGGTAACTCAATTTGGGGTCAGGGAGTACTTATATAGGACTAGGGTACCATACTTGGGGTCAGGGAGTACTTATAAAGGGGCTAGGGCAACTCACTTGGGGTCAGGTAGTACTTATAAAAGGGCTAAGGTAACTCACTTGGGGTCAGGGAGTGCTTATATGGGACTAGGGTAACTCACTTGGGTTCAGGGAGTACTTCTATAGGAGCTAAAGTAACTCACTTCGGGTCAGGGAGTACTTATAAAAGGGCTAGGTTAACTCACTTGGGGTATTGAGTACTTATATGGGACTAGGGTAACTCACTTGGGTTCAGGGAGTACTTATATGGGACAAGGGTAACTCGCTTTAGGTCAGGGAGTACTTATATGGTACTAGGGTAACTTACTTGGTCGTCAGGGGGTACATATATGGAACCAGGGTAATCCACTTGGGGTCAGGGAGTACTTATATAGGATCTAAAGTGACTCACTTGGGGTCAGGGAGTACTTATATGGGACTAGGGTAACTCACTTGGGGTCAGGGAGTACATCTATAAGAGCTAAAGTAACTCACTTGGGGTCAGGGAGTACTTATATGGGACTAGGGTAACTCATTTAGGGCAGGGAGTACTTATTTGGGACTAGGGTAACTCATTTGGGGTCAGGGAGTACTTATATGGGACTAGGGTACATCACTTGGGGTCAGGGAGTACTTATATAGGAGCTAAATTGATTCACTTGGGGTCAGGGAGTACTTATATGGGACAAGGGTAACTCACTTGGGGTCAGGGAGTACTTATAAAGGGGCTAGGGTAACTCAATTTGGTGTCAGGGAGTACTTATAATGGACTAGGGTTCCATACTTGGGGTCAGGGAGTACTTATAAAGGGGCTATGGCAACTCACTTGGGGTCAGGGAGTACTTATATGGGACTAGGGTAACTCACTTGGGGTCTGGGAGTACTTCTATAGGAGCTAAAGTAACTCACTTGTGGTCAGGGAGTACTTATATAGGATCTAAAGTGACACACTTGGGGTCAGGGAGTACTTATATGCTACTAGGGTAACTCACTTAGGGTCACGGAGTACTTATATGGAACTAGGGTAACTCACTTGGGGTCAGGGAGTACTTATATGGGACTAGGGTAACTCATTTAGGGCAGGGAGTACTTATTTGGGACTAGGGTAACTCATTTGGGGTCAGGGAGTACTTATATGGGACTAGGGTACATCACTTGGGGTCAGGGAGTACTTATATAGGAGCTAAAGTGATTCACTTGGGGTCAGGGAGTACTTATATGGGACAAGGGTAACTCACTTGGGGACAGGGAGTACTTATAAAGGGGCTAGGGTAACTCAATTTGGGGTCAGGGAGTACTTATATAGGACTAGGGTTCCATACTTGGGGTGAGGGAGTACTTATAAAGGGGCTAGGGCAACTCACTTGGGGTCAGGGAGTACTTATATGGGACTAGGGTAACTCATTTGGGGTCAGGGAGTACTTCTATAGGAGCTGAAGTAACTCACTTGGGGTCAGGGAGTACTTTAATGGGACCAGGGTAACTCACTTGGGGACATGGAGTACTTATATGGGACTAGGGTACATAACTTGGGATCAGGGAGTACTTATATAGGGGCTAAAGTAACTCACTTGGGGTCAGGGAGTACTTCTATGGGACTAGGGTAACTCATTTGGTGTCAGGGAGTACTTATTTGGGACTAGGGTAACTCACTTGGGGTCAGGGAGTACTTATAAAGGGGCTAGGGTAACTCAATTTGGGGTCAGGGAGTACTTATATGGGACTAGGGTAACTCTCTTGGGGTCAGGGAGTACTTATATGGGACTAGGGTACCATACTTGGGGTCAGGGAGTACTTATAAAGGGGCTAGGGCAACTCACTTGGGATCAGGGAGTACTGATAAAAGGGCTAGGGTAACTCACTTGGGGTAGGGAGTACTTATATGGGACTAGGGTAACTCACTTGGGTTCAGGGAGTACTTATATGGGACTAGGGTAACTCTCTTGGGGTCAGGGAGTACTTATATGATACTAGGGTAACTCACTTGGGGTCAGGGAGTACTTATATGGGACTAGGGTAACTCACTTGGAGTCAGGGGGTGCATATATGGAACCAGGGTAACCCACTTGTGGTCAGGGAGTACTTATAAAGGGGCTAGGGTAACTCAATTTGGGGTCAGGGAGTACTTATATGGGACTAGGGTAACTCTCTTGGGGTCAGGGAGTACTTATATGGGACTAGGGTAACTCTCTTGGGGTCAGGGAGTACTTATATGATACTAGGGTAACTCACTTGGGGTCAGGGAGTACTTATATGGGACTTGGGTAACTCACTTGGAGTCAGGGAGTACTTATATGCGACTAGGGTAACTCACTTAGGGTCACGGAGTACTTATATAGGACTAGGGTAACTCACTTGGGGTCAGGGAGTACTTCTATAGGAGCTAAAGTAACTCACTTGGGGTCAGGGAGTACTTATATGGGACTAGGGTAACTCACTTGGGGTCAGGGAGTACTTATATGGGACTAGGGTAACTCACTTGGGGTCAGGTAGTACTTATATAGGGGGTAGGGTAACTCACTTGGGGTCAGGGAGTACTTATATGGGACTAGGGTAACTCACTTGGGGTCAGGGAGTACTTATATGGGACTAGGGTAACTCACTTGGGGTCAGGGAGTACTTATATGCGACTAGGGTAACTCACTTAGGGTCACGGAGTACTTATATAGGACTAGGGTAACTCACTTGGGGTCAGGGAGTACTTCTATAGGAGCTAAAGTAACTCACTTGGGGTCAGGGAGTTCTTATATAGGGGGTAGGGTAACTCACTTGGGGTCAGGGAGTACTTCTATAGGAGCTAAAGTAACTCACTTGGGGTCAGGGAGTACTTATATAGGGGGTAGGGTAACTCACTTGGAGTCAGGGAGTACTTATATGGGACTAGGGTAACTCACTTGGGGTCAGGGATTACTTATAAAGGGGCTAGGGTAACTCACTTGGGGTCAGGGAGTACTTATATAGGACTTGGGTAACTCACTTGGGTTCAGGGAGTACTTTTATGGGACTAGGGTAACTCGCTTTAGGTCAGGAAGTACTTATATAATACTAGGGTAACTCACTTGGGGTCAGGGAGTACTTATATAGGAGCTAAAGTGATTCACAAGGGTCAGGGAGTACTTATATGGGACTAGAGTAACTCATTTGGGGTCAGGGAGTACTTAAATGGGACTAGGGTAACACACTTGGGGTCAGAGATTACTTATAAAGGGGCTAAGGTAACTCACTTGGGGTCAGAGAGTACTTATATGGGACTAGGGTAACTCATTTGGGGTCAGGGAGTACTTATATGGGACTAGGGTAACTCATTTGGGGTCAGGGAGTACTTATAAAGGGGCTAGGGTAACTCACTTGTGGTCAGGGAGTACTTATATAGGAGCTAAAGTGACTCACTTGGTGTCAGGGAGTAATTATATGGGACTAGGGTAACTCATTTGGGGTCAGGGAGTACTTATATGGGACTAGGGTAGCTCACTTGGGGTCATGGAGTACTTAAATAGGTGGTAGGGTAACTCATTTGGGGTCAGGGAGTACTTATATGGGACTAGGGTACATCACTTGGGGTCAGGGAGTACTTATATAGGAGCTAAAGTGATTCACTTGGGGTCAGGGAGTACTTATAAGGGGCTAGGGTAACTCACTTGGGGTCAGGGAGTAATTATATGGGACTTGGGTAACTCACTTGGGTTCAGGGAGTACTTATATGGGACTAGGGTAACTCGCTTTAGGTCAGGGAGTACATATATAATACTAGGGTAACTCAATGAGTGGTCAGGGAGTACTTATATGGAATCAGGGAAACCCACTTGGGGTTAGGGTGTACTTATAAAGGGGCTAGGGTAACTTAATTGGGGTCAGGGAGTACTTTTATAGGCCTAGGGTAACTCACTTAGGGTCAGGGAGTACTTATTTGGGACTAGGGTAACTCACTTGGGGTCAGGGAGTACTTATAAAAGGGCTAGGGTAACTCACTTGGGGTAGGGAGTACTTATATGGAACTAGGGTAACCCACTTGGGTTAAGGGATTACTTATATGGGACTAGGGTAACTCACTTGAGGTCAGGGAGTACTTCTATAGGAGCTAAAGTAACAAACTTCGGGCCAGGGAGTACTTATATGGGACTAGGGTAACTCATTTAGGGCAGGGAGTACTTATAAAGGGGCTAGGGTAACTCAATTTGGGGTCAGGGAGTACTTATATAGGACTAGGGTACAATACTTGGGGTCAGGGAGTACTTATAAAGGGGCTAGGGCAACTCACTTGGGGTCAGGGAGAACTTATAAAAGGGCTAAGGTAACTCACTTGGGGTAGGGAGTACTTATATGGGACTAGGGTAACTCACATGGGTTCAGGGAGTACTTATATGGGACTAGGGTATCTCACTTGGTGTCAGGGAGTACTTCTACAGGAGCTAAAGTAACTCACTTGGGGTCAGGGAGTGCTTATATGGGACTAGGGTAACTCACTTGGGTTCAGGGATTACTTATATGGGACTAGGGTAACTCACTTGGGGTCAGGGAGTACTTCTATAGGAGCTAAAGTAACTCACTTCGGGTCAGGGAGTACTTATATGGGGCTAGGGTAACTCATTTAGGGCAGGGAGTACTTATAAAGGGGCTAGGGTAACTCAATTTGGGGTCAGGGAGTACATATATAGGACTAGGGTACCATACTTGGGGTCAGGGAGTACTTTTAAAAGGGCTAGGGCAACTCACTTGGGGTCAGGGAGTACTTATAAAAGGGCTAGGGTAACTCACTTGGGGTATTGAGTACTTATATGGGACTAGGGTAACTCACTTGGGTTCAGGGAGTACTTATATGGGACAAGGGTAATTCGCTTTAGGTCAGGGAGTACTTATATGGTACTAGGGTAACTTACTTGGTCGTCAGGGGGTACATATATGGAACCAGGGTAACCCACTTGGGGTCAGGGTGTACTTATATAGGATCTAAAGTGACTCACTTGGGGTCAGGGAGTACTTATATGGGACTAGGGTAACTCATTTGGAGTCAGGGAGTACTTCTATAGGAGCTAAAGTAACTCACTTGGGGTCAGGGAGTACTTATATGGGACTAGGGTAACTCACTTGGTGTCAGGGAGTACTTCTACAGGAGCTAAAGTAACTCACTTGGGGTCAGGGAGTACTTATATAGGGGGCAGGGTAACTCATTTGGGGTCAGGCAGTACTTATATTGGACTAGGGTAACTCACTTGGGGTCAGGGAGTACTTATAAAAGGGCTAGGGTAACTCACTTGGGGTAGGGAGTACTTATATAGGACTAGGGTAACTCACTTGGGGTCAGGGAGTACTTCTATAGGAGCTAAAGTAACTCACTTGGGGTCAGGGAGTACTTATATAGGGGGTAGGGTAACTCACTTGGGGTCAGGGAGTACTTATATGGGACTAGGGTAACTCATTTAGGGCAGGGAGTACTTATTTGGGACTAGGGTAATTCACTTGGAGTCAGGGAGTACTTATATGGGACTAGGGTAACTCACTTGGGGTCAGGGATTACTTATAAAGGGGCTAGGGTAACTCACTTGGGGTCAGGGAGTACTTATATAGGACTTGGGTAACTCACTTGGGTTCAGGGAGTACTTTTATGGGACTAGGGTAACTCGCTTTAGGTCAGGAAGTACTTATATAATACTAGGGTAACTCACTTGGGGTCAGGGAGTACTTATATAGGAGCTAAAGTGATTCACAAGGGTCAGGGAGTACTTATATGGGACTAGAGTAACTCATTTGGGGTCAGGGAGTACTTAAATGGGACTAGGGTAACACACATGGGGTCAGGGATTACTTATAAAGGGGCTAAGGTAACTCACTTGGGGTCAGAGAGTACTTATATGGGACTAGGGTAACTCATTTGGGGTCAGGGAGTACTTATATGGGACTAGGGTAACTCATTTGGGGTCAGAGAGTACTTATAAAGGGGCTAGGGTAACTCACTTGTGGTCAGGGAGTACTTATATAGGAGCTAAAGTGACTCACTTGGTGTCAGGGAGTAATTATATGGGACTAGGGTAACTCATTTGGGGTCAGGGAGTACTTATATGGGACTAGGGTAGCTCACTTGGGGACATGGAGTACTTAAATAGGTGGTAGGGTAACTCATTTGGGGTCAGGGAGTACTTATATGGGACTAGGGTACATCACTTGGGGTCAGGGAGTACTTATATAGGAGCTAAAGTGATTCACTTGGGGTCAGGGAGTACTTATAAGGGGCTAGGGTAACTCACTTGGGGTGAGGGAGTACTAATAAAGGGGCTAGGGTAACTCACTTGGGGTCAGGGAGTAATTATATGGGACTTGGGTAACTCACTTGGGTTCAGGGAGTACTTATATGGGACTAGGGTAACTCGCTTTAGGTCAGGGAGTACATATATAATACTAGGGTAACTCAATGAGTGGTCAGGGAGTACTTATATGGAATCAGGGAAACCCACTTGGGGTTAGGGTGTACTTATAAAGGGGCTAGGGTAACTTAATTGGGGTCAGGGAGTACTTTTATAGGCCTAGGGTAACTCACTTAGGGTCAGGGAGTACTTATATGGGACTAGGGTAACTCACTTGGGGTCAGGGAGTACTTATAAAAGGGCTAGGGTAACTCACTTGGGGTAGGGAGTACTTATATGGGACTAGGGTAACTCACTTGGGTTCAGGGATTACTTATATGGGACTAGGGTAACTCACTTGAGGTCAGGGAGTACTTCTATAGGAGCTAAAGTAACAAACTTCGGGCCAGGGAGTACTTATATGGGACTAGGGTAACTCATTTAGGGCAGGGAGTACTTATAAAGGGGCTAGGGTAACTCAATTTGGGGTCAGGGAGTACTTATATAGGACTAGGGTACAATACTTGGGGTCAGGGAGTACTTATAAAGGGGCTAGGGCAACTCACTTGGGGTCAGGGAGAACTTATAAAATGGCTAAGGTAACTCACTTGGGGTAGGGAGTACTTATATGGGACTAGGGTAACTCACATGGGTTCAGGGAGTACTTATATGGGACTAGGGTATCTCACTTGGTGTCAGGGAGTACTTCTACAGGAGCTAAAGTAACTCACTTGGGGTCAGGGAGTGCTTATATGGGACTAGGGTAACTCACTTGGGTTCAGGGATTACTTATATGGGACTAGGGTAACTCACTTGGGGTCAGGGAGTACTTCTATAGGAGCTAAAGTAACTCACTTCGGGTCAGGGAGTACTTATATGGGACTAGGGTAACTCATTTAGGGCAGGGAGTACTTATAAAGGGGCTAGGGTAACTCAATTTGGGGTCAGGGAGTACATATATAGGACTAGGGTACCATACTTGGGGTCAGGGAGTACTTTTAAAAGGGCTATGGCAACTCACTTGGGGTCAGGGAGTACTTATAAAAGGGCTAGGGTAACTCACTTGGGGTATTGAGTACTTATATGGGACTAGGGTAACTCACTTGGGTTCAGGGAGTACTTATATGGGACAAGGGTAATTCGCTTTAGGTCAGGGAGTACTTATATGGTACTAGGGTAACTTACTTGGTCGTCAGGGGGTACATATATGGAACCAGGGTAACCCACTTGGGGTCAGGGAGTACTTATATAGGATCTAAAGTGACTCACTTGGGGTCAGGGAGTACTTATATGGGACTAGGGTAACTCATTTGGAGTCAGGGAGTACTTCTATAGGAGCTAAAGTAACTCACTTGGGGTCAGGGAGTACTTATATGGGACTAGGGTAACTCACTTGGTGTCAGGGAGTACTTCTACAGGAGCTAAAGTGACTCACTTGGGGTCAGGGAGTACTTATATAGGGGGCAGGGTAACTCATTTGGGGTCAGGCAGTACTTATATTGGACTAGGGTAACTCACTTGGGGTCAGGGAGTACTTATAAAAGGGCTAGGGTAACTCACTTGGGGTAGGGAGTACTTATATGGGACTAGGGTAACTCACTTGGGTTCAGGGAGTACTTATATGGGACTAGGGTAACTCACTTGGGTTCAGGGAGTACTTATATGGGACTAGGGTAACTCACTTGGTGTCAGGGAGTACTTCTACAGGAGCTAAAGTAACTCACTTGGGGTCAGGGAGTGCTTATATGGGACTAGGGTAACTCACTTGGGTTCAGGGATTACTTATATGGGACTAGGGTAACTCACTTGGGGTCAGGGAGTACTTCTATAGGAGCTAAAGTAACTCACTTCGGGTCAGGGAGTACTTATATGGGACTAGGGTAACTCATTTAGGGCAGGGAGTACTTATAAAGGGGCTAGGGTAACTCAATTTGGGGTCAGGGAGTACATATATAGGACTAGGGTACCATACTTGGGGTCAGGGAGTACTTTTAAAAGGGCTAGGGCAACTCACTTAGGGTCAGGGAGTACTTATAAAAGGGCTAGGGTAACTCACTTGGGGTATTGAGTACTTATATGGGACTAAGGTAACTCACTTGGGGTCAGGGATTACTTATAAAGGGGCTAAGGTAACTCACTTGGGGTCAGGGAGTACTTATATGGGACTAGGGTAACTCACTTGGGGTCAGGGAGTACTTATATGGGACTAGGGTAACTCACTTGGGGTCAGGGAGTACTTATATGCGACTAGGGTAACTCACTTAGGGTCACGGAGTACTTATATAGGACAAGGGTAACTCACTTGGGGTCAGGGAGTACTTCTATAGGAGCTAAAGTAACTCACTTGGGGTCAGGGAGTACTTATATGGGACTAGGGTAACTCATTTAGGGCAGAGAGTACTTATTTGGGACTAGGATAACTCACTTGGGGTCAGGGAGTACTTATATAGGGGGTAGGGTAACTCATTTGGGGTCAGGAAGTACTTATATTGGACTAGGGTAACTCACTTGGGGTCAGGGAGTACTTATAAAAGGGCTAGGGTAACTCACATGGGGTAGGGAGTACTTATATGGGACTAGGGTAACTCACTTGGGTTCAGGGAGTACTTATATAAGACTAGGGTAACTCACTTGGGGTCAGGGAGTACTTCTATAGGAGCTAAAGTAACTCACTTGGGGTCAGGGAGTACTTATATGGGACTAGGGTAACTCCTTTATGGCAGGGAGTACTTATACAGGGGCTAGGGTAACTCAATTAGGGGTCAGGGAGTACTTATATAGGACTAGCGTACCATTCTTGGGGTCAAGGAGTACTTATAAAGGGGCTAGGGCAACTCACTTGGGGTCAGGGAGTACTTATAAAAGGGCTAGGGTAACTCACTTGGGGTAGGGAGTACTTATATGGGACTAGGGTAACTTACTTGGGTTCAGGGAGTACTTATATGGGACTAGGGTAACTCGCTTTAGGTCAGGGAGTACTTATATGGTACTAGGGTAACTCTCTTGGTCGTCAAGGGGTACATATATGGAACCAGGGTAACCCACTTGGGGTCAGGGAGTACTTATAAATGGGCTAGGGTAACTCAATTTGGGGTCAGGGAGTACTTATATGGGACTAGGGTAACTCTCTTGGGGTCAGGGAGTACTTATATGGGACTAGGGTAACTCTCTTGGGGTCAGGGAGTACTTATATGATACTAGGGTAACTCACTTGGGGTCAGGGAGTACTTATATGGGACTAGGGTAACTCACTTGGGGTCAGGGAGTACTTATATGCGACTAGGGTAACTCACTTAGGGTCACGGAGTACTTATATAGGACTAGGGTAACTCACTTGGGGTCAGGGAGTACTTCTATAGGAGCTAAAGTAACTCACTTGGGGTCAGGGAGTACTTATATGGGACTAGGGTAACTCACTTGGGGTCAGGGAGTACTTATATGGGACTAGGGTAACTCTCTTGTGGTCAGGTAGTACTTATATAGGAGCTAAAGTGATTCACATGGGGTCAGGGAGTACTTATATGGGACTAGAGTAACTCACTTGGGGTCAGGGAGTACTTATAAAGGGGCTAGGGTTACTCATTTGGGGTCAGGGAGTACTTATATGGGACTAGGGTAACTCACTTGGGGATAGGGAGTACTTATAAAGGGGCTAGGGTAACTCACTTGTGGTCAGGGAGTACTTATATAGGATCTAAAGTGACTCACTTGGGGTCAGGGAGTACTTATATGGGACTAGGGTAACTCATTTGGGGTCAGGGAGTACTTAAATGGGACTAGGGTAACTCACTTGGGGTCAGGGATTACTTATAAAGGGGCTAAGGTAACTCACTTGGGGTCAGGGAGTACTTATATGGGACTTGGGTAACTCATTTGGGGTCAGGGAGTACTTATATGGGACTAGGGTAACTCATTTGGGGTCAGGGAGTACTTATAATGGGGCTAGGGTAACTCAATTGTGGTCAGGGAGTACTTATATAGAAGCTAAAGTGACTCACTTGGGGTCAGGGAGTAATTATATGGGACTAGGGTAACTCATTTGGGGTCAGGGAGTACTTAAATGGGACTAGGGTAACTCACTTGGGGTCAGGGATTACTTATAAAGGGGCTAGGGTAACTCACTTGGGGTCAGGGAGTACTTATATGGGACTTGGGTAACTCACTTGGGTTCAGGGAGTACTTATATGGGACTAGGGTAACTCGCTTTAGGTCAGGGAGTACTTATATAATACTAGGGTAACTCACTTGGGGTGTGGGAGTACTTATATGGAACCAGGGTAACCCACTTGGGGTCAGGGAGTATTTATAAAGGGGCTAGGGTAACTCACTTCGGGTCAGGGAGTACTTATATGCGACTAGGGTAACTCACTTGGGGTCAGGGAGTACTTATATGCTACTAGGGTAACTCACTTGGGGTCAGGGAGTACTTATATGCTACTAGGGTAACTCACTTAGTGTCACGGAGTACTTATATGGAACTAGGGTAACTCATTTGGGGTCAGGGAGTACATCTATAAGAGCTAAAGTAACTCACTTGGGGTCAGGGAGTACTTATATGGGACTTGGGTAACTCACTTGGGTTCAGGGAGTACTTATATGGGACTAGGGTAACTCGCTTTAGGTCAGGGAGTACTTATATAATACTAGGGTAACTCACTTGGGGTCAGGGAGTACTTATATGGAACCAGGGTAACCCACTTGGGGTCAGGGAGTATTTATAAAGGGGCTAGGGTAACTCACTTCGGGTCAGGGAGTACTTATATGGAACTAGGGTAACTCACTTGGGGTCAGGGAGTACATCTATAAGAGCTAAAGTAACTCACTTGGGGTCAGGGAGTACTTATATGGGACTAGGGTAACTCATTTAGGGCAGGGAGTACTTATTTGGGACTAGGGTAACTCATTTGGGGTCAGGGAGTACTTATATGGGACTAGAGTACATCACTTGGGGTCAGGGAGTACTTATATAGGAGCTAAAGTAACTCACTTGGGGTCTGGGAGTACTTTAATGGAAACAGGGTAACTCACTTGGGGACATGGAGTACTTATAAATGGGCTAGGGTAACTCACTTGGGGTGAGGGAGTACTTATAAAGGGGCTAGGTAACTCATTTGGGGTCAGGGAGTACTTATATGAGACTAGGGTACATCACTTGGGATCAGGGAGTACATATATAGGGGCTAAAGTAACTCACTTGGGGTCAGGGAGTACTTCCATGGGACTAGGGTAACACATTTGGTGTAAGGGAGTACTTATTTGGGACTAGGGTAACTCACTTGGGGTCAGGGAGTAGTTATATGGGACTAGAGTAACTCACTTGGGGTCATGGAGTACTTATATAGGGGGTAGGGTAACTCATTTGGGGTCAGGGAGTACTTATATGGGACTAGGGTACATCACTTGGGCTCAGGGAGTACTTATATAGGAACTAAAGTGATTCACTTGGGGTCAGGGAGTACTTATATGGGACTAGGGTAACTCACTTGGGGTCAGGGAGTACTTATAAAGGGGCTAGGGTTACTCATTTGGGGTCAGGGAGTACTTATATGGGACTAGGGTACATCACTTGGGGTCAGGGAGTACTTATATAGGAGCTAAAGTAACTCACTTGGGGTCAGGGAGTACTTTAATGGGACCAAGGTAACTCACTTGGGGACATGGAGTACTTATAAATGGGCTAGGGTAACTCACTTGGGGTGAGGGAGTACTTATAAAAGCGCTAGGTAACTCATTTGGGGTCAGGGAGTACTTATATGGGACTAGGGTACATCACTTGGGATCAGGGAGTACTTGTATAGGGGCTAAAGTAACTCACTTGGGGTCAGGGAGTACTTATAAAGGGGCTAGGGTAACTCATTTGGTGTCAGGGAGTACTTATTTGGGACTAGGGTAACTCACTTGGGGTCAGGGAGTACTTATATGGGACTAGGGTAACTCACTTGGGGTCATGGAGTACTTATATAGGGGGTAGGGTAACTGATTTGGGGTCAGGGAGTACATATATGGGACTAGGGTACATCACTTGGGCTCAAGGAGTACTTATATAGGAGCTAAAGTGATTCACTTGGGGTCAGGGAGTACTAATAAAGGGGCTAGGGTAACTCACTTGGGTTCAGGGAGTACTTATATGGGACTAGGGTAACTCGCTTTAGGTCAGGGAGTACATATATAATACTAGGGTAACTCAATGGGTGGTCAGGGAACACTTATATGGAACCAGGGAAACCCACTTGGGGTTAGGGTGTACTTATAAAGGGGCTAGGGTAACTCATTTGGGGTCAGGGAGTACTTATATGGGCCTAGGGTAACTCACTTAGGGTCAGGGAGTACTTATATGGGACTAGGGTAACTCACTTGGGGTCAGGGAGTACTTATATGGGACTAGGGTAACTCTCTTGTGGTCAGGTAGTATTTATATAGGAGCTAAAGTGATTCACATGGGGTCAGGGAGTACTTATATGGGACTAGAGTAACTCACTTGGGGTCAGGGAGTACTTATAAAGGGGCTAGGGTTACTCATTTGGGGTCAGGGAGTACTTATATGGGACTAGGGTAACTCACTTGGAGAAAGGGAGTACTTATAAAGGGGCTAGGGTAACTCACTTGTGGTCAGGGAGTACTTATATAGGATCTAAAGTGACTCACTTGGGGTCAGGGAGTACTTATATGGGACTAGGGTAACTCATTTGGGGTCAGGGAGTACTTAAATGGGACTAGGGTAACTCACTTGGGGTCAGGGATTACTTATAAAGGGGCTAAGGTAACTCACTTGGGGTCAGGGAGTACTTATATGGGACTTGGGTAACTCATTTGGGGTCAGGGAGTACTTATATGGGACTAGGGTAACTCATTTGGGGTCAGGGAGTACTTATAATGGGGCTAGGGTAACTCAATTGTGGTCAGGGAGTACTTATATAGGAGCTAAAGTAACTCACTTGGGGTCAGGGAGTACTTATATGGGACTAGGGTAACTCATTTAGGGCAGGGAGTACTTATTTGGGACTAGGGTAACTCACTTGGGGTCAGGGAGTACTTATATGGGACTAGGGTAACTTACTTGGGGTCAGGTAGTACTTATATAGGGGGTAGGGTAACTCATTTGGGGTCAGGGAGTACTAATATGGGACTAGGGTAACTCGCTTTAGGTCAGGGAGTACTTATATAATACTAGGGTAACTCACTTGGGGTCAGGGAGTACTTATATGGGACTAGGGTAACCCACTTGGGGTCAGGGAGTACTTATAAAGGGGCTAGGGTAACTCATTTGGGGTCAGGGAGTACTTACATGATACTAGGGTAACTCACTTGGGGTCAGGGAGTACTTATATGGGACTAGGGTAACTCATTTAGGGCAGGGAGTACTAATATGGGACTAGGGTAACTCATTTGGGGTCAGGGAGTACTTATATAGGGGCTAGGGCAACTCACTAGGGGTCAGGGAGTACTTATATGGGACTAGGGTAACTCATTTAGGGCAGGGAGTACATAATTGGGACTAGGGTAACTCACTTGGGGTCAGGGAGTACTTATATGGGACTAGGGTAACTCACTTGGGGTCAGGGAGTACTTATATAGGGGGTAGGGTATCTCATTTGGGGTCAGGGAGTACTTATATGGGACTAGGGTAACTCACTTGGGGTCAGGGAGTACTTCTATAGGAGCTAAAGTAACTCACTTGGGTCAGGGAGTACTTACAAAGGCGCTAGGTAACTCATTTGGGATCAGGGAGTACTTATAAAGGCGCTAGGTAACTCATTTGGGGTCAGGGAGTACTTATATGGGACTAGGGTACATCACTTGGGATAAGGGAGTACTTATATAGGGGCTAAAGTAACTCACTTGGGGTCAGGGAGTACTTATTTGGGACTAGGGTAACTCACTTGGGGTCAGGGAGTACTTATATGGGACTAGGGTAACTCACTTGGGGTCAGGGAGTACTTATATAGGGGGTAGGGTAACTCATTTGGGGTCAGTGAGTACTTATATGGGACTAGGGTACATCACTTGGGGTCATGGAGTACTTATATAGGAGCTAAAGTGATTCACTTGGGGTCAGGGAGTACTTATATGATACTAGGGTTACTCACTTGGGGTCAGGGATTACTTATAAAGGGGCTAGGGTAATTCACTTGGGGTCAGGGAGTACTTATATGGGACTTGTGTAACTCACTTGGGTTCAGGGAGTACTTATATGGGACTAGGGTAACTCACTTGTGGAAAGGGAGTACTTATAAAGGGGCTAGGGTAACTCACTTGTGGTCAGGGAGTACTTATATAGGAGCTAAGTGACTCACTTGGGGTCAGGGAGTACTTATATGGGACTAGGGTAACTTATTTGGGGACTGGGAGTACTTATATAGGGGGTAGGGTAACTCATTTGGGGTCAGGGAGTACTTATATGGGACTAGGGTAACTCACTTGGGGTCAGGGAGTACATCTATTAGAACTAAAGTAACTCACTTGGGGTCAGGGAGTACTTATATGGGACTAGGGTAACTCATTTAGGGCAGGGAGTACTAATATGGGACTAGGGTAACTCACTTGGGGTCAGGGAGTACTTATATTGGGGGTAGGGTAACTCACTTGGGGTCAGGGAGTACTTATATGGGACTAGGGTAACTCATTTAGGGCAGGGAGTACTTAATTGGGACTAGGGTAACTCACTTGGGATCAGGGAGTACTTATATGGGACTAGGGTAACTCACTTGGGGTCAGGGAGTACTTATATAGGGGGTAGGGTAACTCACTTGGGGTCAGGGAGTACATATATGGGACTAAGGTAACTCATTTAGGGCAGGGAGTACTTATTTGGGACTAGGGTAACTCACTTGGGGTCAGGGAGTACTTATATGGGACTAGGGTAACACACTTGGGGTCAGGTAGTACTTATATAGGGGGTAGGGTAACTCATTTGGGGCAGGGAGTACTTAACTGGGACTAGGGTAACTCACTTGGGGTCAGGGAGTACTTATATGGGACTAGGGTAACTCACTTGGGGTCAGGGAGTACTTATATAGGGGGTAGGGTAACTCATTTGGGGTCAGGGAGTACTTATATGGGACTAGGGTAACTCACTTGGGGTCAGGGAGTACATCTATTAGAACTAAAGTAACTCACTTGGGGTCAGGGAGTACTTATATGGGACTAGGGTAACTCATTTAGGGCAGGGAGTACTAATATGGGACTAGGGTAACTCACTTGGGGTCAGGGAGTACTTATATTGGGGGTAGGGTAACTCACTTGGGGTCAGGGAGTACTTATATGGGACTAGGGTACATCACTTGGGGTCAGGGAGTACTTATATGATACTAGGGTTACTAACTTGGGGTCAGGGATTACTTATAAAGGGGCTAGGGTAACTCACTTGGGGTCAGGGAGTACTTATATGGGACTTGGGTAACTCACTTGGGTTCAGGGAGTACTTATATGGGACTAGGGTAACTCGCTTGGGGAAAGGGTGTACTTATAAAGGGGCTAGGGTAACTCACTTGTGGTCAGGGAGTACTTATATAGGACCTATAGTGACTCACTTGGGGTCAAGGAGTACTTATATGGGACTAGGGTAACTCATTTGGGGTCTGGGAGTACTTAAATGGGACTAGGGTAACTCACTTGGGGTCAGGGGGTACTTATATGGGACTAGGGTACATCACTTGGGGTCAGGGTGTACTTCTATAGGAGCTAAAGTAACTCACTTGGGGTCAGGGAGTACTTATATGGGACTAGGGTAAATCACTTGGGGTCAGGGAGTACTTATATAGGAGCTAAATTGATTCACTTGGGGTCAGGGAGTACTTATATGATACTAGGGTTACTCACTTGGGGTCAGGGAGTAGTTATATGGGACTTGGGTAACTCACTTGGGTTCAGGGAGTACTTATATGGGACTAGGGTAACTCACTTGGGGTCAGGGTGTACTTCTATAGGAGCTAAAGTAACTCACTTGGGGTCAGGGAGTACTTATATGGGACTAGGGTAACTCATTTAGGGCAGGGAGTACTTATAAAAGGGCTAGGGTAACTCACTTGGGGTCAGGGAGTACTTATATGGGACTAGGGTAACTCACTTGGGGTCAGGGAGTACTTATATATGGTGTAGGGTAACTCATTTGGGGTCAGGCAGTACTTATATTGGACTAGGGTAACTCACTTAGGGTCAGGGAGTACTTATAAAAGGGCTAGGGTAACTCACTTGGGGTAGGGAGTACTTATATGGGACTAGGGTATCTCACTTGGGTTCAGGGAGTACTTATATGGGACTAGGGTAACTCACTTGGGGTAAGGGAGAACTTCTATTGGACCTAAAGTAACTCACTTGGGGTCAGGGAGTACTTATATGGGACTAGGGTAACTCACTTGGGGTCAGGTAGTACTTATATAGGGGGTAGGGTAACTCATTTGGGGTCAGGGAGTACTTATATGGGACTAGGGTAACTCACTTGGGGTCAGGGAGTACTTATAAAAGGGCTAGGGTAACTCACTTAGGGTAGGGAGTACTTATATGGAACTAGGGTAACTCACTTGGGTTCAAGGAGTACTTATATGGGACCAGGGTAACTCACTTGGGGTAAGGGAGAACTTCTATAGGAGCTAAAGTAACTCACTTGGGGTCAGGGAGTACTTATGTGGGACTAGGGTAACTCATTTAGGGCAGGGAGTACTTATTTGGGACTAGGGTAACTCACTTGGGGTCAGGGAGTACTTATATGGGACTAGGGTAACTCACTTGGGTTCAGGGAGTACTTATATGGGACCAGGGTAACTCACTTGGGGTAAGGGAGAACTTCTATAGGAGCTAAAGTAACTCACTTGGGGTCAGGGAGTACTTATAAAGGGGCTAGGGTAACTCATTTGGGGTCAGGGAGTACTTATATGATACTAGGGTAACTCACTTGGGGTCAGGGAGTACTTATATGCGACTAGGGTAACTCACTTGGGGTCAGGGAGTACATCTATAGGAGCTAAAGTAACTCACTTGGGGTCAGGGAGTACTTATATAGGGGGTAGGGTATCTCATTTGGGGTCAGGGAGTACTTATATGGGACTAGGGTAACTCACTTGGGGTCAGGTAGTACTTATATAGGGGGTAGGGTAACTCATTGGGGTCAGGGAGTACTTATATGGGACTAGGGTAACTCATTTAGGGCAGGGAGTACTTATTTGGGACTAGGGTAACTCACTTGGGGTCAGGGAGTACTTATATGGGACTAGGGTAACTCACTTGGGGTCAGGTAGTACTTATATAGGGGGTAGGGTAACTCATTTGGTGTCAGGGAGTACTTATATGATACTAGGGTAACTCACTTGGGGTCAGGGAGTACTTATATGCGAATAGGGTAACTCACTTGGGGTCAGGGAGTACATCTATAGGAGCTAAAGTAACTCACTTGGGGTCAGGGAGTACTTATATAGGGGGTAGGGTATCTCATTTGGGGTCAGGGAGTACTTATATGGGACTAGGGTAACTCACTTGGGGTCAGGGAGTACTTCTATAGGAGCTAAAGTAACTCACTTGGGTCAGGGAGTACTTATAAAGGCGCTAGGTAACTCATTTGGGGTCAGGGAGTACTTATAAAAGCGATAGGTAACTCATTTGGGGTCAGGGAGTACATATATGGGACTAGGGTACATCACTTGGGATCAGGGAGTACTTATATAGGGGCTAAAGTAACTCACTTGGGGTCAGGGAGTACTTATTTGGGACTAGGGTAACTCACTTGGGGACAGGGAGTACTTATATGGGACTAGGGTAACTCACTTGGGGTCAGGGAGTATTTATATAGGGGGTAGTGTAACTCATTTGGGGTCAGGGAGTACTTATATGGGACTAGGGTACATCACTTGTGATCAGGGAGTACTTATATAGGAGCTAAAGTGATTCACATGGGGTCAGGGAGTACTTATATGATACTAGGGTTACTCACTTGGGGTCAGGGATTACTTATAAAGGGGCTAGGGTAACTCACTTGGAGTCAGGGAGTACTTATATAGGACTTGGGTAACTCACTTGGGTTCAGGGAGTACTTATATGGTACTAGGGTAACTCGCTTTAGGTCAGGAAGTATTTATATGGTACTAGGGTAACTCACTTGGGGTCAGGGAGTACTTATAAAGGGGCTAGGGTAACTCATTTGGGGTCAGGTAGTACTTATATGGGACTAGGGTACCTCACTTGGGGTCAGGAGTACTTATATGGGACTAGGGTAACTCACTTGTGGAAAGGGAGTACTTATAAAGGGGCTAGGGTAACTCACTTGTGGTCAGGGAGTACTTATATAGGAGCTAAAGTGACTCACTTGGGGTCATGGAGTACTTATATGGGACTAGGGTAACACATTTGGGGTCTGGGAGTACTTAAATGGGACTAGGGTAACTCACTTGGGGTCAGGGATTACTTATAAAGGGGCTAGGGTAACTCATTTGGGGTCAGGGAGTACTTATATGGGCCTAGGCTAACTCACTTAGGGTCAGGGAGTACTTATTAGGGACTAGGGTAACTCACTTGGGGTCAGGGTGTACTTCTAAAGGAGCTAAAGTAACTCACTTGGGGTCAGGGTGTACTTCTATAGGAGCTAAAGTAACTCACTTGGGGTTAAGGAGTACTTATATGGGACTAGGGTAACTCATTTAGGGCAGGGAGTACTTATAAAAGGTCTAGGGTAACTCACTTGGGGTAGGGAGTACTTATATGGGACTAGGGTAACTCACTTGGGTTCAGGGAGTACTTATATGGGACCAGGGTAACTCACTTGGGCTAAGGGAGAACTTCTATAGGAGCTAAAGTAACTCACTTGGGGTCAGGGAGTACTTATATGGGACTAGGGTAACTCACTTGGGGTCAGGGAGTACTTATAAAAGGGCTAGGGTAACTCACTTTGGGTAGGGAGTACTTATATGGGACTAGGGTAATTCACTTGGGTACAGGGAGTACTTATATGGTAATAGGGTAACTCACTTGGTTGTCAGGGGGTACATATATGGAACCAGGGTAACCCACTTGGGGTCAGGGAGTACTTATAAAGGGGCTAGGGTAACTCAATTTGGGGTCAGGGAGTACTTATATAGGACTAGGGTAACTCACTTGGGGTCAGGGAGTACTTATAAAAGGGCTAGGGTAACTCACTTGGGGTAGGGAGTACTTATATGGGACTAGGGTAATTCACTTGGGTTCAGGGAGTACTTATATGGTACTAGGGTAACTCACTTGGTTGTCAGGGGGTACATATTAGGAACCAGGGTAACCCACTTGGGGTAAGGGAGTACTTATAAAGGGGCTAGGGTAACTCAATTTGGGGTCAGGGAGTACTTATATAGGACTAGGGTACCATACTTGGGGTCAGGGAGTACTTATAAAGGGGCTAGGGCAACTCACTTGGGGTCAGGGAGTACTTATATGGGACTAGGGTAACTCACTTGGGGTCAGGGAGTACTTATATAGGAGCGAAAGTAACTCACTTGGGGTCAGGGAGTACTTATATGGGACTAGGGTAACTCATTTGGGGTCAGGGAGTACTTAAATGGGACTAGGATAACTCACTTGGGGTCAGGGAGTACTTATATGGGACTAGGGTAACCCACTTGGGGTCAGGTAGTACTTATATAGGGGGTGAGGTAACTCATTTGGGGTCAGGGAGTACTTATATGGGACTAGGGTAACTCACTTGGGGTCAGGGAGTACTTATAAAAGGGCTAGGGTAACTCACTTGGGGTAGGGAGTACTTATATGGGACTAGGGTAACTCACTTGGGTTCAGGGAGTACTTATATGGGACCAGGATAACTCACTTGGGGTAAGGGAGAACTTCTATAGGAGCTAAAGTAACTCACTTGGGGTCAGGGAGTACTTATATGGGACTAGGGTAACTCCTTTATGGCAGGGAGTACTTATACAGGGGCTAGGGTAACTCAATTAGGGGTCAGGGAGTACTTATATAGGACTAGCGTACCATACTTGGGGTCAAGGAGTACTTATAAAGGGGCTAGGGCAACTCACTTGGGGTCAGGGAGTACTTATAAAAGGGCTAGGGTAACTCACTTGGGGTAGGGAGTACTTATATGGGACTAGGGTAACTTACTTGGGTTCAGGGAGTACTTATATGGGACTAGGGTAACTCGCTTTAGGTCAGGGAGTACTTATATGGTACTAGGGTAACTCTCTTGGTCGTCAAGGGGTACATGTATGGAACCAGGGTAACCCACTTGGGGTCAGGGAGTACTTATAAATGGGCTAGGGTAACTCAATTTGGGGTCAGGGAGTACTTATATGGGACTAGGGTAACTCTCTTGGGGTCAGGGAGTACTTATATGGGACTAGGGTAACTCTCTTGGGGTCAGGGAGTACTTATATGATACTAGGGTAACTCACTTGGGGTCAGGGAGTACTTATATGGGACTAGGGTAACTCACTTGGGGTCAGGGAGTACTTATATGCGACTAGGGTAACTCACTTAGGGTCACGGAGTACTTATATAGGACTAGGGTAACTCACTAGGGGTCAGGGAGTACTTCTATAGGAGCTAAAGTAACTCACTTGGGGTCAGGGAGTACTTATATGGGACTAGGGTAACTCACTTGGGGTCAGGGAGTACTTATATGGGACTAGGGTAACTCTCTTGTGGTCAGGTAGTACTTATATAGGAGCTAAAGTGATTCACATGGGGTCAGGGAGTACTTATATGGGACTAGAGTAACTCACTTGGGGTCAGGGAGTACTTATAAAGGGGCTAGGGTTACTCATTTGGGGTCAGGGAGTACTTATATGGGACTAGGGTAACTCACTTGGGGAAAGGGAGTACTTATAAAGGGGCTAGGGTAACTCACTTGTGGTCAGGGAGTACTTATATAGGATCTAAAGTGACTCACTTGGGGTCAGGGAGTAATTATATGGGACTTGGGTAACTCACTTGGGTTCAGGGAGTACTTATATGGGACTAGGGTAACTCGCTTTAGGTCAGGGAGTACTTATATAATACTAGGGTAACTCACTTGGGGTGTGGGAGTACTTATATGGAACCAGGGTAACCCACTTGGGGTCAGGGAGTATTTATAAAGGGGCTAGGGTAACTCACTTCGGGTCAGGGAGTACTTATATGCGACTAGGGTAACTCACTTGGGGTCAGGGAGTACTTATATGCTACTAGGGTAACTCACTTGGGGTGAGGGAGTACTTATATGCTACTAGGGTAACTCACTTAGTGTCACGGAGTACTTATATGGAACTAGGGTAACTCATTTGGGGTCAGGGAGTACATCTATAAGAGCTAAAGTAACTCACTTGGGGTCAGGGAGTACTTATATGGGACTTGGGTAACTCACTTGGGTTCAGGGAGTACTTATATGGGACTAGGGTAACTCGCTTTAGGTCAGGGAGTACTTATATAATACTAGGGTAACTCACTTGGGGTCAGGGAGTACTTATATGGAACCAGGGTAACCCACTTGGGGTCAGGGAGTATTTATAAAGGGACTAGGGTAACTCACTTCGGGTCAGGGAGTACTTATATGCCACTAGGGTAACTCACTTGGGGTCAGGGAGTACTTATATGCTACTAGGGTAACTCACTTGGGGTCAGGGAGTACTTATATGCTACTAGGGTAACTCACTTAGTGTCACGGAGTACTTATATAGGGGGTGAGGTAACTCATTTGGGGTCAGGGAGTACTTATATGGGACTAGGGTAACTCATTTGGGGTCAGGGAGTACTTATAAAAGGGCTAGGGTAACTCACTTGGGGTAGGGAGTACTTATATGGGACTAGGGTAACTCACTTGGGTTCAGGGAGTACTTATATGGGACCAGGGTAACTCACTTGGGGTAAGGGAGAACTTCTATAGGAGCTAAAGTAACTCACTTGGGGTCAGGGAGTACTTATATGGGACTAGGGTAACTCCTTTATGGCAGGGAGTACTTATACAGGGGCTAGGGTAACTCAATTAGGGGTCAGGGAGTACTTATATAGGACTAGCGTACCATACTTGGGGTCAAGGAGTACTTATAAAGGGGCTAGGGCAACTCACTTGGGGTCAGGGAGTACTTATAAAAGGGCTAGGGTAACTCATTTGGGGTCAGGGAGTACTTATATGAGACTAGGGTACATCACTTGGGATCAGGGAGTACATATATAGGGGCTAAAGTAACTCACTTGGGGTCAGGGAGTACTTCCATGGGACTAGGGTAACTCATTTGGTGTAAGGGAGTACTTATTTGGGACTAGGGTAACTCACTTGGGGTCAGGGAGTAGTTATATGGGACTAGAGTAACTCACTTGGGGTCATGGAGTACTTATATAGGGGGTAGGGTAACTCATTTGGGGTCAGGGAGTACTTATATGGGACTAGGGTACATCACTTGGGCTCAGGGAGTACTTATATAGGAACTAAAGTGATTCACTTGGGGTCAGGGAGTACTTATATGGGACTAGGGTAACTCACTTGGGGTCAGGGAGTACTTCTATAGGAGCTAAAGTAACTCACTTGGGGTCAGGGAGTACTTTACTGGGACCAAGGTAACTCACTTGGGGACATGGAGTACTTATAAATGGGCTAGGGTAACTCACTTGGGGTGAGGGAGTACTTATAAAGGCGCTAGGTAACTCATTTGGGGTCAGGGAGTACTTATATGGGACTAGGGTACATCACTTGGGATCAGGGAGTACTTGTATAGGGGCTAAAGTAACTCACTTGGGGTCAGGGAGTACTTCTATGGGACTAGGGTAACTCATTTGGTGTCAGGGAGTACTTATTTGGGACTAGGGTAACTCACTTGGGGTCAGGGAGTACTTATATGGGACTAGGGTAACTCACTTGGGGTCATGGAGTACTTATATAGGGGGTAGGGTAACTCATTTGGGGTCAGGGAGTACATATATGGGACTAGGGTACATCACTTGGGCTCAAGGAGTACTTATATAGGAGCTAAAGTGATTCACTTGGGGTCATGGAGTACTAATAAAGGGGCTAGGGTAACTCACTTGGGTTCAGGGAGTACTTATATGGGACTAGGGTAACTCGCTTTAGGTCAGGGAGTACATATATAATACTAGGGTAACTCAATGGGTGGTCAGGGAACACTTATATGGAACCAGGGAAACCCACTTGGGGTTAGGGTGTACTTATAAAGGGGCTAGGGTAACTCATTTGGGGTCAGGGAGTACTTATATGGGCCTAGGGTAACTCACTTAGGGTCAGGGAGTACTTATATGGGACTAGGGTAACTCACTTGGGGTCAGGGAGTACTTATATGGGACTAGGGTAACTCTCTTGTGGTCAGGTAGTATTTATATAGGAGCTAAAGTGATTCACATGGGGTCAGGGAGTACTTATATGGGACTAGAGTAACTCACTTGGGGTCAGGGAGTACTTATAAAGGGGCTATGGTTACTCATTTGGGGTCAGGGAGTACTTATATGGGACTAGGGTAACTCACTTGGGGAAAGGGAGTACTTATAAAGGGGGTAGGGTAACTCACTTGTGGTCAGGGAGTACTTATATGGGACTAGGGTAACTTACTTGGGTTCAGGGAGTACTTATATGGGACTAGGGTAACTCGCTTTAGGTCAGGGAGTACTTATATGGTACTAGGGTAACTCTCTTGGTCGTCAAGGGGTACATATATGGAACCAGGGTAACCCACTTGGGGTCAGGGAGTACTTATAAATGGGCTAGGGTAACTCAATTTGGGGTCAGGGAGTACTTATATGGGACTAGGGTAACTCTCTTGGGGTCAGGGAGTACTTATATGGGACTAGGGTAACTCTCTTGGGGTCAGGGAGTACTTATATGATACTAGGGTAACTCACTTGGGGTCAGGGAGTACTTATATGGGACTAGGGTAACTCACTTGGGGTCAGGGAGTACTTATATGCGACTAGGGTAACTCACTTAGGGTCACGGAGTACTTATATAGGACTAGGGTAACTCACTTGGGGTCAGGGAGTACTTCTATAGGAGCTAAAGTAACTCACTTGGGGTCAGGGAGTACTTATATGGGACTAGGGTAACTCACTTGGGGTCAGGGAGTACTTATATGGGACTAGGGTAACTCTCTTGTGGTCAGGTAGTACTTATATAGGAGCTAAAGTGATTCACATGGGGTCAGGGAGTACTTATATGGGACTAGAGTAACTCACTTGGGGTCAGGGAGTACTTATAAAGGGGCTAGGGTTACTCATTTGGGGTCAGGGAGTACTTATATGGGACTAGGGTAACTCACTTGGGGAAAGGGAGTACTTATAAAGGGGCTAGGGTAACTCACTTGTGGTCAGGGAGTACTTATATAGGATCTAAAGTGACTCACTTGGGGTCAGGGAGTAATTATATGGGACTTAGGTAACTCACTTGGGTTCAGGGAGTACTTATATGGGACTAGGGTAACTCGCTTTAGGTCAGGGAGTACTTATATAATACTAGGGTAACTCACTTGGGGTGTGGGAGTACTTATATGGAACCAGGGTAACCCACTTGGGGTCAGGGAGTATTTATAAAGGGGCTAGGGTAACTCACTTCGGGTCAGGGAGTACTTATATGCGACTAGGGTAACTCACTTGGGGTCAGGGAGTACTTATATGCTACTAGGGTAACTCACTTGGGGTGAGGGAGTACTTATATGCTACTAGGGTAACTCACTTAGTGTCACGGAGTACTTATATGGAACTAGGATAACTCATTTGGGGTCAGGGAGTACATCTATAAGAGCTAAAGTAACTCACTTGGGGTCAGGGAGTACTTATATGGGACTTGGGTAACTCACTTGGGTTCAGGGAGTACTTATATGGGACTAGGGTAACTCGCTTTAGGTCAGGGAGTACTTATATAATACTAGGGTAACTCACTTGGGGTCAGGGAGTACTTATATGGAACCAGGGTAACCCACTTGGGGTCAGGGAGTATTTATAAAGGGACTAGGGTAACTCACTTCGGGTCAGGGAGTACTTATATGCCTCTAGGGTAACTCACTTGGGGTCAGGGAGTACTTATATGCTACTAGGGTAACTCACTTGGGGTCAGGGAGTACTTATATGCTACTAGGGTAACTCACTTAATGTCACGGAGTACTTATATGGAACTAGGGTAACTCACTTGGGGTCAGGGAGTACATCTATAAGAGCTAAAGTAACTCACTTGGGGTCAGGGAGTACTTATATGGGACTAGGGTAACTCATTTAGGGCAGGGAGTACTTATTTGGGACTAGGGTAATTCATTTGGGGTCAGGGAGTACTTATATGGGACTAGGGTACATCACTTGGGGTCAGGGAGTACTTATATAGGAGCTAAAGTAACTCACTTGGGGTCTGGGAGTACTTTAATGGGAACAGGGTAACTCACTTGGGGAAATGGAGTACTTATAAATGGGCTAGGGTAACTCACTTGGGGTGAGGGAGTACTTATAAAGGGGCTAGGTAACTCATTTGGGGTCAGGGAGTACTTATATGAGACTAGGGTACATCACTTGGGATCAGGGAGTACATATATAGGGGCTAAAGTAACTCACTTGGGGTCAGGGAGTACTTCCATGGGACTAGGGTAACTCATTTGGTGTAAGGGAGTACTTATTTGGGACTAGGGTAACTCACTTGGGGTCAGGGAGTAGTTATATGGGACTAGAGTAACTCACTTGGGGTCATGGAGTACTTATATAGGGGGTAGGGTAACTCATTTGGGGTCAGGGAGTACTTATATGGGACTAGGGTACATCACTTGGGCTCAGGGAGTACTTATATAGGAACTAAAGTGATTCACTTGGGGTCAGGGAGTACTTATATGGGACTAGGGTAACTCACTTGGGGTCAGGGAGTACTTCTATAGGAGCTAAAGTAACTCACTTGGGGTCAGGGAGTACTTTACTGGGACCAAGGTAACTCACTTGGGGACATGGAGTACTTATAAATGGGCTAGGGTAACTCACTTGGGGTGAGGGAGTACTTATAAAGGCGCTAGGTAACTCATTTGGGGTCAGGGAGTACTTATATGGGACTAGTGTACATCACTTGGGATCAGGGAGTACTTGTATAGGGGCTAAAGTAACTCACTTGGGGTCAGGGAGTACTTCTATGGGACTAGGGTAACTCATTTGGTGTCAGGGAGTACTTATTTGGGACTAGGGTAACTCACTTGGGGTCAGGGAGTACTTATATGGGACTAGGGTAACTCACTTGGGGTCATGGAGTACTTATATAGGGGGTAGGGTAACTCATTTGGGGTCAGGGAGTACATATATGGGACTAGGGTACATCACTTGGGCTCAAGGAGTACTTATATAGGAGCTAAAGTGATTCACTTGGGGTCATGGAGTACTAATAAAGGGGCTAGGGTAACTCACTTGGGTTCAGGGAGTACTTATATGGGACTAGGGTAACTCGCTTTAGGTCAGGGAGTACATATATAATACTAGGGTAACTCAATGGGTGGTCAGGGAACACTTATATGGAACCAGGGAAACCCACTTGGGGTTAGGGTGTACTTATAAAGGGGCTAGGGTAACTCATTTGGGGTCAGGGAGTACTTATATGGGCCTAGGGTAACTCACTTAGGGTCAGGGAGTACTTATATGGGACTAGGGTAACTCACTTGGGGTCAGGGAGTACTTATATGGGACTAGGGTAACTCTCTTGTGGTCAGGTAGTATTTATATAGGAGCTAAAGTGATTCACATGGGGTCAGGGAGTACTTATATGGGACTAGAGTAACTCACTTGGGGTCAGGGAGTACTTATAAAGGGGCTATGGTTACTCATTTGGGGTCAGGGAGTACTTATATGGGACTAGGGTAACTCACTTGGGGAAAGGGAGTACTTATAAAGGGGCTAGGGTAACTCACTTGTGGTCAGGGAGTACTTATATAGGATCTAAAGTGACTCACTTGGGGTCAGGGAGTACTTATATGGGACTAGGGTAACTCATTTGGGGTCAGGGAGTACTTAAATGGGACTAGGGTAACTCACTTGGGGTCAGGGATTACTTATAAAGGGGCTAAGGTAACTCACTTGGGGTCAGGGAGTACTTATATGGGACTTGGGTAACTCATTTGGGGTCAGGGAGTACTTATATGGGACTAGGGTAACTCATTTGGGGTCAGGGAGTACTTATAATGGGGCTAGGGTAACTCAATTGTGGTCAGGGAGTACTTATATAGGAGCTAAAGTAACTCACTTGGGGTCAGGGAGTACTTATATGGGACTAGGGTAACTCATTTAGGGCAGGGAGTACTTATTTGGGACTAGGGTAACTCACTTGGGGTCAGGGAGTACTTATATGGGACTAGGGTAACTTACTTGGGGTCAGGTAGTACTTATATAGGGGGTAGGGTAACTCATTTGGGGTCAGGGAGTACTAATATGGGACTAGGGTAACTCGCTTTAGGTCAGGGAGTACTTATATAATACTAGGGTAACTCACTTGGGGTCAGGGAGTACTTATATGGGACTAGGGTAACCCACTTGGGGTCAGGGAGTACTTATAAAGGGGCTAGGGTAACTCACTTGGGGACAGGGAGTACTTATATGGGACTAGGGTAACTCACTTGGGGTCAGGGAGTATTTATATAGGGGGTAGTGTAACTCATTTGGGGTCAGTGAGTACTTATATGGGACTAGGGTACATCACTTGGGGTCAGGGAGTACTTATATAGGAGCTAAAGTGATTCACTTGGGGTCAGGGAGTACTTATATGATACTAGGGTTACTCACTTGGGGTCAGGGATTACTTATAAAGGGGCTAGGGTAACTCACTTGGGGTCAGGGAGTACTTATATAGGACTTGGGTAACTCACTTGGGTTCAGGGAGTACTTATATGGTACTAGGGTAACTCGCTTTAGGTCAGGAAGTATTTATATGGTACTAGGGTAACTCACTTGGGGTCAGGGAGTACTTATAAAGGGGCTAGGGTAACTCATTTGGGGTCAGGTAGTACTTATATGGGACTAGGGTACCTCACTTGGGGTCAGGAGTACTTATATGGGACTAGGGTAACTCACTTGTGGAAAGGGAGTACTTATAAAGGGGCTAGGGTAACTCACTTGTGGTCAGGGAGTACTTATATAGGAGCTAAAGTGACTCACTTGGGGTCATGGAGTACTTATATGGGACTAGGGTAACACATTTGGGGTCTGGGAGTACTTAAATGGGACTAGGGTAACTCACTTGGGGTCAGGGATTACTTATAAAGGGGCTAGGGTAACTCATTTGGGGTCAGGGAGTACTTATATGGGCCTAGGCTAACTCACTTAGGGTCAGGGAGTACTTATTAGGGACTAGGGTAACTCACTTGGGGTCAGGGTGTACTTCTAAAGGAGCTAAAGTAACTCACTTGGGGTCAGGGTGTACTTCTATAGGAGCTAAAGTAACTCACTTGGGGTTAAGGAGTACTTATATGGGACTAGGGTAACTCATTTAGGGCAGGGAGTACTTATAAAAGGTCTAGGGTAACTCACTTGGGGTAGGGAGTACTTATATGGGACTAGGGTAACTCACTTGGGTTCAGGGAGTACTTATATGGGACCAGGGTAACTCACTTGGGGTAAGGGAGAACTTCTATAGGAGCTAAAGTAACTCACTTGGGGTCAGGGAGTACTTATATGGGACTAGGGTAACTCACTTGGGGTCAGGGAGTACTTATAAAAGGGCTAGGGTAACTCACTTTGGGTAGGGAGTACTTATATGGGACTAGGGTAATTCACTTGGGTACAGGGAGTACTTATATGGTAATAGGGTAACTCACTTGGTTGTCAGGGGGTACATATATGGAACCAGGGTAACCCACTTGGGGTCAGGGAGTACTTATAAAGGGGCTAGGGTAACTCAATTTGGGGTCAGGGAGTACTTATATAGGACTAGGGTAACTCACTTGGGGTCAGGGAGTACTTATAAAAGGGCTAGGGTAACTCACTTGGGGTAGGGAGTACTTATATGGGACTAGGGTAATTCACTTGGGTTCAGGGAGTACTTATATGGTACTAGGGTAACTCACTTGGTTGTCAGGGGGTACATATTAGGAACCAGGGTAACCCACTTGGGGTAAGGGAGTACTTATAAAGGGGCTAGGGTAACTCAATTTGGGGTCAGGGAGTACTTATATAGGACTAGGGTACCATACTTGGGGTCAGGGAGTACTTATAAAGGGGCTAGGGCAACTCACTTGGGGTCAGGGAGTACTTATATGGGACTAGGGTAACTCACTTGGGGTCAGGGAGTACTTATATAGGAGCGAAAGTAACTCACTTGGGGTCAGGGAGTACTTATATGGGACTAGGGTAACTCATTTGGGGTCAGGGAGTACTTAAATGGGACTAGGATAACTCACTTGGGGTCAGGGAGTACTTATATGGGACTAGGGTAACCCACTTGGGGTCAGGTAGTACTTATATAGGGGGTGAGGTAACTCATTTGGGGTCAGGGAGTACTTATATGGGACTAGGGTAACTCACTTGGGGTCAGGGAGTACTTATAAAAGGGCTAGGGTAACTCACTTGGGGTAGGGAGTACTTATATGGGACTAGGGTAACTCACTTGGGTTCAGGGAGTACTTATATGGGACCAGGATAACTCACTTGGGGTAAGGGAGAACTTCTATAGGAGCTAAAGTAACTCACTTGGGGTCAGGGAGTACTTATATGGGACTAGGGTAACTCCTTTATGGCAGGGAGTACTTATACAGGGGCTAGGGTAACTCAATTAGGGGTCAGGGAGTACTTATATAGGACTAGCGTACCATACTTGGGGTCAAGGAGTACTTATAAAGGGGCTAGGGCAACTCACTTGGGGTCAGGGAGTACTTATAAAAGGGCTAGGGTAACTCACTTGGGGTAGGGAGTACTTATATGGGACTAGGGTAACTTACTTGGGTTCAGGGAGTACTTATATGGGACTAGGGTAACTCGCTTTAGGTCAGGGAGTACTTATATGGTACTAGGGTAACTCTCTTGGTCGTCAAGGGGTACATGTATGGAACCAGGGTAACCCACTTGGGGTCAGGGAGTACTTATAAATGGGCTAGGGTAACTCAATTTGGGGTCAGGGAGTACTTATATGGGACTAGGGTAACTCTCTTGGGGTCAGGGAGTACTTATATGGGACTAGGGTAACTCTCTTGGGGTCAGGGAGTACTTATATGATACTAGGGTAACTCACTTGGGGTCAGGGAGTACTTATATGGGACTAGGGTAACTCACTTGGGGTCAGGGAGTACTTATATGCGACTAGGGTAACTCACTTAGGGTCACGGAGTACTTATATAGGACTAGGGTAACTCACTAGGGGTCAGGGAGTACTTCTATAGGAGCTAAAGTAACTCACTTGGGGTCAGGGAGTACTTATATGGGACTAGGGTAACTCTCTTGTGGTCAGGTAGTACTTATATAGGAGCTAAAGTGATTCACATGGGGTCAGGGAGTACTTATATGGGACTAGAGTAACTCACTTGGGGTCAGGGAGTACTTATAAAGGGGCTAGGGTTACTCATTTGGGGTCAGGGAGTACTTATATGGGACTAGGGTAACTCACTTGGGGAAAGGGAGTACTTATAAAGGGGCTAGGGTAACTCACTTGTGGTCAGGGAGTACTTATATAGGATCTAAAGTGACTCACTTGGGGTCAGGGAGTAATTATATGGGACTTGGGTAACTCACTTGGGTTCAGGGAGTACTTATATGGGACTAGGGTAACTCGCTTTAGGTCAGGGAGTACTTATATAATACTAGGGTAACTCACTTGGGGTGTGGGAGTACTTATATGGAACCAGGGTAACCCACTTGGGGTCAGGGAGTATTTATAAAGGGGCTAGGGTAACTCACTTCGGGTCAGGGAGTACTTATATGCGACTAGGGTAACTCACTTGGGGTCAGGGAGTACTTATATGCTACTAGGGTAACTCACTTGGGGTGAGGGAGTACTTATATGCTACTAGGGTAACTCACTTAGTGTCACGGAGTACTTATATGGAACTAGGGTAACTCATTTGGGGTCAGGGAGTACATCTATAAGAGCTAAAGTAACTCACTTGGGGTCAGGGAGTACTTATATGGGACTTGGGTAACTCACTTGGGTTCAGGGAGTACTTATATGGGACTAGGGTAACTCGCTTTAGGTCAGGGAGTACTTATATAATACTAGGGTAACTCACTTGGGGTCAGGGAGTACTTATATGGAACCAGGGTAACCCACTTGGGGTCAGGGAGTATTTATAAAGGGACTAGGGTAACTCACTTCGGGTCAGGGAGTACTTATATGCCACTAGGGTAACTCACTTGGGGTCAGGGAGTACTTATATGCTACTAGGGTAACTCACTTGGGGTCAGGGAGTACTTATATGCTACTAGGGTAACTCACTTAGTGTCACGGAGTACTTATATAGGGGGTGAGGTAACTCATTTGGGGTCAGGGAGTACTTATATGGGACTAGGGTAACTCACTTGGGGTCAGGGAGTACTTATAAAAGGGCTAGGGTAACTCACTTGGGGTAGGGAGTACTTATATGGGACTAGGGTAACTCACTTGGGTTCAGGGAGTACTTATATGGGACCAGGGTAACTCACTTGGGGTAAGGGAGAACTTCTATAGGAGCTAAAGTAACTCACTTGGGGTCAGGGAGTACTTATATGGGACTAGGGTAACTCCTTTATGGCAGGGAGTACTTATACAGGGGCTAGGGTAACTCAATTAGGGGTCAGGGAGTACTTATATAGGACTAGCGTACCATACTTGGGGTCAAGGAGTACTTATAAAGGGGCTAGGGCAACTCACTTGGGGTCAGGGAGTACTTATAAAAGGGCTAGGGTAACTCATTTGGGGTCAGGGAGTACTTATATGAGACTAGGGTACATCACTTGGGATCAGGGAGTACATATATAGGGGCTAAAGTAACTCACTTGGGGTCAGGGAGTACTTCCATGGGACTAGGGTAACTCATTTGGTGTAAGGGAGTACTTATTTGGGACTAGGGTAACTCACTTGGGGTCAGGGAGTAGTTATATGGGACTAGAGTAACTCACTTGGGGTCATGGAGTACTTATATAGGGGGTAGGGTAACTCATTTGGGGTCAGGGAGTACTTATATGGGACTAGGGTACATCACTTGGGCTCAGGGAGTACTTATATAGGAACTAAAGTGATTCACTTGGGGTCAGGGAGTACTTATATGGGACTAGGGTAACTCACTTGGGGTCAGGGAGTACTTCTATAGGAGCTAAAGTAACTCACTTGGGGTCAGGGAGTACTTTACTGGGACCAAGGTAACTCACTTGGGGACATGGAGTACTTATAAATGGGCTAGGGTAACTCACTTGGGGTGAGGGAGTACTTATAAAGGCGCTAGGTAACTCATTTGGGGTCAGGGAGTACTTATATGGGACTAGGGTACATCACTTGGGATCAGGGAGTACTTGTATAGGGGCTAAAGTAACTCACTTGGGGTCAGGGAGTACTTCTATGGGACTAGGGTAACTCATTTGGTGTCAGGGAGTACTTATTTGGGACTAGGGTAACTCACTTGGGGTCAGGGAGTACTTATATGGGACTAGGGTAACTCACTTGGGGTCATGGAGTACTTATATAGGGGGTAGGGTAACTCATTTGGGGTCAGGGAGTACATATATGGGACTAGGGTACATCACTTGGGCTCAAGGAGTACTTATATAGGAGCTAAAGTGATTCACTTGGGGTCATGGAGTACTAATAAAGGGGCTAGGGTAACTCACTTGGGTTCAGGGAGTACTTATATGGGACTAGGGTAACTCGCTTTAGGTCAGGGAGTACATATATAATACTAGGGTAACTCAATGGGTGGTCAGGGAACACTTATATGGAACCAGGGAAACCCACTTGGGGTTAGGGTGTACTTATAAAGGGGCTAGGGTAACTCATTTGGGGTCAGGGAGTACTTATATGGGCCTAGGGTAACTCACTTAGGGTCAGGGAGTACTTATATGGGACTAGGGTAACTCACTTGGGGTCAGGGAGTACTTATATGGGACTAGGGTAACTCTCTTGTGGTCAGGTAGTATTTATATAGGAGCTAAAGTGATTCACATGGGGTCAGGGAGTACTTATATGGGACTAGAGTAACTCACTTGGGGTCAGGGAGTACTTATAAAGGGGCTATGGTTACTCATTTGGGGTCAGGGAGTACTTATATGGGACTAGGGTAACTCACTTGGGGAAAGGGAGTACTTATAAAGGGGGTAGGGTAACTCACTTGTGGTCAGGGAGTACTTATATGGGACTAGGGTAACTTACTTGGGTTCAGGGAGTACTTATATGGGACTAGGGTAACTCGCTTTAGGTCAGGGAGTACTTATATGGTACTAGGGTAACTCTCTTGGTCGTCAAGGGGTACATATATGGAACCAGGGTAACCCACTTGGGGTCAGGGAGTACTTATAAATGGGCTAGGGTAACTCAATTTGGGGTCAGGGAGTACTTATATGGGACTAGGGTAACTCTCTTGGGGTCAGGGAGTACTTATATGGGACTAGGGTAACTCTCTTGGGGTCAGGGAGTACTTATATGATACTAGGGTAACTCACTTGGGGTCAGGGAGTACTTATATGGGACTAGGGTAACTCACTTGGGGTCAGGGAGTACTTATATGCGACTAGGGTAACTCACTTAGGGTCACGGAGTACTTATATAGGACTAGGGTAACTCACTTGGGGTCAGGGAGTACTTCTATAGGAGCTAAAGTAACTCACTTGGGGTCAGGGAGTACTTATATGGGACTAGGGTAACTCACTTGGGGTCAGGGAGTACTTATATGGGACTAGGGTAACTCTCTTGTGGTCAGGTAGTACTTATATAGGAGCTAAAGTGATTCACATGGGGTCAGGGAGTACTTATATGGGACTAGAGTAACTCACTTGGGGTCAGGGAGTACTTATAAAGGGGCTAGGGTTACTCATTTGGGGTCAGGGAGTACTTATATGGGACTAGGGTAACTCACTTGGGGAAAGGGAGTACTTATAAAGGGGCTAGGGTAACTCACTTGTGGTCAGGGAGTACTTATATAGGATCTAAAGTGACTCACTTGGGGTCAGGGAGTAATTATATGGGACTTAGGTAACTCACTTGGGTTCAGGGAGTACTTATATGGGACTAGGGTAACTCGCTTTAGGTCAGGGAGTACTTATATAATACTAGGGTAACTCACTTGGGGTGTGGGAGTACTTATATGGAACCAGGGTAACCCACTTGGGGTCAGGGAGTATTTATAAAGGGGCTAGGGTAACTCACTTCGGGTCAGGGAGTACTTATATGCGACTAGGGTAACTCACTTGGGGTCAGGGAGTACTTATATGCTACTAGGGTAACTCACTTGGGGTGAGGGAGTACTTATATGCTACTAGGGTAACTCACTTAGTGTCACGGAGTACTTATATGGAACTAGGATAACTCATTTGGGGTCAGGGAGTACATCTATAAGAGCTAAAGTAACTCACTTGGGGTCAGGGAGTACTTATATGGGACTTGGGTAACTCACTTGGGTTCAGGGAGTACTTATATGGGACTAGGGTAACTCGCTTTAGGTCAGGGAGTACTTATATAATACTAGGGTAACTCACTTGGGGTCAGGGAGTACTTATATGGAACCAGGGTAACCCACTTGGGGTCAGGGAGTATTTATAAAGGGACTAGGGTAACTCACTTCGGGTCAGGGAGTACTTATATGCCTCTAGGGTAACTCACTTGGGGTCAGGGAGTACTTATATGCTACTAGGGTAACTCACTTGGGGTCAGGGAGTACTTATATGCTACTAGGGTAACTCACTTAATGTCACGGAGTACTTATATGGAACTAGGGTAACTCACTTGGGGTCAGGGAGTACATCTATAAGAGCTAAAGTAACTCACTTGGGGTCAGGGAGTACTTATATGGGACTAGGGTAACTCATTTAGGGCAGGGAGTACTTATTTGGGACTAGGGTAATTCATTTGGGGTCAGGGAGTACTTATATGGGACTAGGGTACATCACTTGGGGTCAGGGAGTACTTATATAGGAGCTAAAGTAACTCACTTGGGGTCTGGGAGTACTTTAATGGGAACAGGGTAACTCACTTGGGGAAATGGAGTACTTATAAATGGGCTAGGGTAACTCACTTGGGGTGAGGGAGTACTTATAAAGGGGCTAGGTAACTCATTTGGGGTCAGGGAGTACTTATATGAGACTAGGGTACATCACTTGGGATCAGGGAGTACATATATAGGGGCTAAAGTAACTCACTTGGGGTCAGGGAGTACTTCCATGGGACTAGGGTAACTCATTTGGTGTAAGGGAGTACTTATTTGGGACTAGGGTAACTCACTTGGGGTCAGGGAGTAGTTATATGGGACTAGAGTAACTCACTTGGGGTCATGGAGTACTTATATAGGGGGTAGGGTAACTCATTTGGGGTCAGGGAGTACTTATATGGGACTAGGGTACATCACTTGGGCTCAGGGAGTACTTATATAGGAACTAAAGTGATTCACTTGGGGTCAGGGAGTACTTATATGGGACTAGGGTAATTCACTTGGGGTCAGGGAGTACTTCTATAGGAGCTAAAGTAACTCACTTGGGGTCAGGGAGTACTTTACTGGGACCAAGGTAACTCACTTGGGGACATGGAGTACTTATAAATGGGCTAGGGTAACTCACTTGGGGTGAGGGAGTACTTATAAAGGCGCTAGGTAACTCATTTGGGGTCAGGGAGTACTTATATGGGACTAGTGTACATCACTTGGGATCAGGGAGTACTTGTATAGGGGCTAAAGTAACTCACTTGGGGTCAGGGAGTACTTCTATGGGACTAGGGTAACTCATTTGGTGTCAGGGAGTACTTATTTGGGACTAGGGTAACTCACTTGGGGTCAGGGAGTACTTATATGGGACTAGGGTAACTCACTTGGGGTCATGGAGTACTTATATAGGGGGTAGGGTAACTCATTTGGGGTCAGGGAGTACATATATGGGACTAGGGTACATCACTTGGGCTCAAGGAGTACTTATATAGGAGCTAAAGTGATTCACTTGGGGTCATGGAGTACTAATAAAGGGGCTAGGGTAACTCACTTGGGTTCAGGGAGTACTTATATGGGACTAGGGTAACTCGCTTTAGGTCAGGGAGTACATATATAATACTAGGGTAACTCAATGGGTGGTCAGGGAACACTTATATGGAACCAGGGAAACCCACTTGGGGTTAGGGTGTACTTATAAAGGGGCTAGGGTAACTCATTTGGGGTCAGGGAGTACTTATATGGGCCTAGGGTAACTCACTTAGGGTCAGGGAGTACTTATATGGGACTAGGGTAACTCACTTGGGGTCAGGGAGTACTTATATGGGACTAGGGTAACTCTCTTGTGGTCAGGTAGTATTTATATAGGAGCTAAAGTGATTCACATGGGGTCAGGGAGTACTTATATGGGACTAGAGTAACTCACTTGGGGTCAGGGAGTACTTATAAAGGGGCTATGGTTACTCATTTGGGGTCAGGGAGTACTTATATGGGACTAGGGTAACTCACTTGGGGAAAGGGAGTACTTATAAAGGGGCTAGGGTAACTCACTTGTGGTCAGGGAGTACTTATATAGGATCTAAAGTGACTCACTTGGGGTCAGGGAGTACTTATATGGGACTAGGGTAACTCATTTGGGGTCAGGGAGTACTTAAATGGGACTAGGGTAACTCACTTGGGGTCAGGGATTACTTATAAAGGGGCTAAGGTAACTCACTTGGGGTCAGGGAGTACTTATATGGGACTTGGGTAACTCATTTGGGGTCAGGGAGTACTTATATGGGACTAGGGTAACTCATTTGGGGTCAGGGAGTACTTATAATGGGGCTAGGGTAACTCAATTGTGGTCAGGGAGTACTTATATAGGAGCTAAAGTAACTCACTTGGGGTCAGGGAGTACTTATATGGGACTAGGGTAACTCATTTAGGGCAGGGAGTACTTATTTGGGACTAGGGTAACTCACTTGGGGTCAGGGAGTACTTATATGGGACTAGGGTAACTTACTTGGGGTCAGGTAGTACTTATATAGGGGGTAGGGTAACTCATTTGGGGTCAGGGAGTACTAATATGGGACTAGGGTAACTCGCTTTAGGTCAGGGAGTACTTATATAATACTAGGGTAACTCACTTGGGGTCAGGGAGTACTTATATGGGACTAGGGTAACCCACTTGGGGTCAGGGAGTACTTATAAAGGGGCTAGGGTAACTCACTTGGGGTCAGGGAGTACTTATATGGGACTAGGGTAACTCACTTGGGGTCAGGGAGTACTTATATAGGGGGTAGGGTAACTCATTTGGGGTCAGTGAGTACTTATATGGGACTAGGGTACATCACTTGGGGTCAGGGAGTACTTATATAGGAGCTAAAGTGATTCACTTGGGGTCAGGGAGTACTTATATGATACTAGGGTCACTCACTTGGGGTCAGGGATTACTTATAAAGGGGCTAGGGTAACTCACTTGGGGTCAGGGAGTACTTATATGGGACTTGTGTAACTCACTTGGGTTCAGGGAGTACTTATATGGGACTAGGGTAACTCGCTTTAGGTCAGGAAGTACTTATATGGTACTAGGGTAACTCACTTGGGGTCAGGGAGTACTTATAAAGGGGCTAGGGTAACTCATTTGGGGTCAGGTAGTACTTATATGGGACTAGGGTACCTCACTTGGGGTCAGGGAGTACTTATATGGGACTAGGGTAACTCACTTGTGGAAAGGGAGTACTTATAAAGGGGCTAGGGTAACTCACTTGTGGTCAGGGAGTACTTATATAGGAGCTAAGTGACTCACTTGGGGTCAGGGAGTACTTATATGGGACTAGGGTAACTCATTTGGGGACTGGGAGTACTTAAATGGGACTAGGCTAACTCACTTAGGGTCAGGGAGTACTTATATGGGACTAGGGTAACTCACTTGGAGTCAGGGAGTACATAATGGGACTAAGGTAACTCATTTAGGGCAGGGAGTACTTATTTGGGACTAGGGTAACTCACTTGGGGTCAGGGAGTACTTATATGGGACTAGGGTAACACACTTGGGGTCAGGTAGTACTTATATAGGGGGTAGGGTAACTCATTTGGGGCAGGGAGTACTTAATTGGGACTAGGGTAACTCACTTGGGGTCAGGGAGTACTTATATGGGACTAGGGTAACTGACTTGGGGTCAGGGAGTACTTATATAGGGGGTAGGGTAACTCATTTGGGGTCAGGGAGTACTTATATGGGACTAGGGTAACTCACTTGGGGTCAGGGAGTACATCTATTAGAACTAAAGTAACTCACTTGGGGTCAGGGAGTACTTATATGGGACTAGGGTAACTCATTTAGGGCAGGGAGTACTAATATGGGACTAGGGTAACTCACTTGGGGTCAGGGAGTACTTATATTGGGGGTAGGGTAACTCACTTGGGGTCAGGGAGTACTTATATGGGACTAGGGTAACTCATTTAGGGCAGGGAGTACTTAATTGGGACTAGGGTAACTCACTTGGGATCAGGGAGTACTTATATGGGACTAGGGTAACTCACTTGGGGTCAGGGAGTACTTATATAGGGGGTAGGGTAACTCACTTGGGGTCAGGGAGTACATATATGGGACTAAGGTAACTCATTTAGGGCAGGGAGTACTTATTTGGGACTAGGGTAACTCACTTGGGGTCAGGGAGTACTTATATGGGACTAGGGTAACACACTTGGGGTCAGGTAGTACTTATATAGGGGGTAGGGTAACTCATTTGGGCCAGGGAGTACTTAATTGGGACTAGGGTAACTCACTTGGGGTCAGCGAGTACTTATATGGGACTAGGGTAACTCACTTGGGGTCAGGGAGTACTTATATAGGGGGTAGGGTAACTCATTTGGGGTCAGGGAGTACTTACATGGGACTAGGGTAACTCACTTGGGGTCAGGGAGTACTTCTATAGGAACTAAAGTAACTCACTTGAGGTCAGGGAGTACTTATATGCGACTAGGGTAACTCACTTGGGGTCAGGGAGTACATCTATTAGAACTAAAGTAACTCACTTGGGGTCAGGGAGTACTTATATGGGACTAGGGTAACTCATTTAGGGCAGGGAGTACTAATATGGGACTAGGGTAACTCACTTGGGGTCAGGGAGTACTTATATTGGGGGTAGGGTAACTCACTTGGGGTCAGGGAGTACTTATATGGGACTAGGGTACATCACTTGGGGTCAGGGATTACTTATATGATACTAGGGTTACTCACTTGGGGTCAGGGATTACTTATAAAGGGGCTAGGGTAACTCACTTGGGGTCAGGGAGTACTTATATGGGACTTGGGTAACTCACTTGGGTTCAGGGAGTACTTATATGGGACTAGGGTAACTCGCTTTAGGTCACGAAGTACTTATATGGTACTAGGGTAACTCACTTGGGGTCAGGGAGTACTTATAAAGGGGCTAGGGTAACTCATTTGGAGTCAGGTAGTACTTATATGGGACTAGGGTACCTCACTTGGGGTCAGGGAGTACTTATATGGGACTAGGGTAACTCACTTGGGGAAAGGGTGTACTTATAAAGGGGCTAGGGTACCTCACTTGGGGTCAGGGAGTACTTATATGCGACTAGGGTAACTCACTTAGGGTCACGGAGTACTTATATAGGACTAGGGTAACTCACTTGGGGTCAGGGAGTACTTCTATAGGAGCTAAAGTAACTCACTTGGGGTCAGGGAGTACTTATATGGGACTAGGGTAACTCACTTGGGGTCAGGGAGTACTTATATGGGACTAGGGTAACTCTCTTGTGGTCAGGTAGTACTTATATAGGAGCTAAAGTGATTCACATGGGGTCAGGGAGTACTTATATGGGACTAGAGTAACTCACTTGGGGTCAGGGAGTACTTATAAAGGGGCTAGGGTTACTCATTTGGGGTCAGGGAGTACTTATATGGGACTAGGGTAACTCACTTGGGGAAAGGGAGTACTTATAAAGGGGCTAGGGTAACTCACTTGTGGTCAGGGAGCACTTATATAGGATCTAAAGTGACTCACTTGGGGTCAGGGAGTAATTATATGGGACTTAGGTAACTCACTTGGGTTCAGGGAGTACTTATATGGGACTAGGGTAACTCGCTTTAGGTCAGGGAGTACTTATATAATACTAGGGTAACTCACTTGGGGTGTGGGAGTACTTATATGGAACCAGGGTAACCCACTTGGGGTCAGGGAGTATTTATAAAGGGGCTAGGGTAACTCACTTCGGGTCAGGGAGTACTTATATGCGACTAGGGTAACTCACTTGGGGTCAGGGAGTACTTATATGCTACTAGGGTAACTCACTTGGGGTGAGGGAGTACTTATATGCTACTAGGGTAACTCACTTAGTGTCACGGAGTACTTATATGGAACTAGGGTAACTCATTTGGGGTCAGGGAGTACATCTATAAGAGCTAAAGTAACTCACTTGGGGTCAGGGAGTACTTATATGGGACTTGGGTAACTCACTTGGGTTCAGGGAGTACTTATATGGGACTAGGGTAACTCGCTTTAGGTCAGGGAGTACTTATATAATACTAGGGTAACTCACTTGGGGTCAGGGAGTACTTATATGGAACCAGGGTAACCCACTTGGGGTCAGGGAGTATTTATAAAGGGACTAGGGTAACTCACTTCGGGTCAGGGAGTACTTATATGCCACTAGGGTAACTCACTTGGGGTCAGGGAGTACTTATATGCTACTAGGGTAACTCACTTGGGGTCAGGGAGTACTTATATGCTACTAGGGTAACTCACTTAGTGTCACGGAGTACTTATATGGAACTAGGGTAACTCACTTGGGGTCAGGGAGTACATCTATAAGAGCTAAAGTAACTCACTTGGGGTCAGGGAGTACTTATATGGGACTAGGGTAACTCATTTAGGGCAGGGAGTACTTATTTGGGACTAGGGTAACTCATTTGGGGTCAGGGAGTACTTATATGGGACTAGGGTACATCACTTGGGGTCAGGGAGTACTTATATAGGAGCTAAAGTAACTCACTTGGGGTCTGGGAGTACTTTAATGGGAACAGGGTAACTCACTTGGGGAAATGGAGTACTTATAAATGGGCTAGGGTAACTCACTTGGGGTGAGGGAGTACTTATAAAGGGGCTAGGTAACTCATTTGGGGTCAGGGAGTACTTATATGAGACTAGGGTACATCACTTGGGATCAGGGAGTACATATATAGGGGCTAAAGTAACTCACTTGGGGTCAGGGAGTACTTCCATGGGACTAGGGTAACTCATTTGGTGTAAGGGAGTACTTATTTGGGACTAGGGTAACTCACTTGGGGTCAGGGAGTAGTTATATGGGACTAGAGTAACTCACTTGGGGTCATGGAGTACTTATATAGGGGGTAGGGTAACTCATTTGGGGTCAGGGAGTACTTATATGGGACTAGGGTACATCACTTGGGCTCAGGGAGTACTTATATAGGAACTAAAGTGATTCACTTGGGGTCAGGGAGTACTTATATGGGACTAGGGTAACTCACTTGGGGTCAGGGAGTACTTCTATAGGAGCTAAAGTAACTCACTTGGGGTCAGGGAGTACTTTACTGGGACCAAGGTAACTCACTTGGGGACATGGAGTACTTATAAATGGGCTAGGGTAACTCACTTGGGGTGAGGGAGTACTTATAAAGGCGCTAGGTAACTCATTTGGGGTCAGGGAGTACTTATATGGGACTAGTGTACATCACTTGGGATCAGGGAGTACTTGTATAGGGGCTAAAGTAACTCACTTGGGGTCAGGGAGTACTTCTATGGGACTAGGGTAACTCATTTGGTGTCAGGGAGTACTTATTTGGGACTAGGGTAACTCACTTGGGGTCAGGGAGTACTTATATGGGACTAGGGTAACTCACTTGGGGTCATGGAGTACTTATATAGGGGGTAGGGTAACTCATTTGGGGTCAGGGAGTACATATATGGGACTAGGGTACATCACTTGGGCTCAAGGAGTACTTATATAGGAGCTAAAGTGATTCACTTGGGGTCATGGAGTACTAATAAAGGGGCTAGGGTAACTCACTTGGGTTCAGGGAGTACTTATATGGGACCAGGGTAACTCGCTTTAGGTCAGGGAGTACATATATAATACTAGGGTAACTCAATGGGTGGTCAGGGAACACTTATATGGAACCAGGGAAACCCACTTGGGGTTAGGGTGTACTTATATGGGCCTAGGGTAACTCACTTAGGGTCAGGGAGTACTTATATGGGACTAGGGTAACTCACTTGGGGTCAGGGAGTACTTATATGGGACTAGGGTAACTCTCTTGTGGTCAGGTAGTATTTATATAGGAGCTAAAGTGATTCACATGGGGTCAGGGAGTACTTATATGGGACTAGAGTAACTCACTTGGGGTCAGGGAGTACTTATAAAGGGGCTATGGTTACTCATTTGGGGTCAGGGAGTACTTATATGGGACTAGGGTAACTCACTTGGGGAAAGGGAGTACTTATAAAGGGGCTAGGGTAACTCACTTGTGGTCAGGGAGTACTTATATAGGATCTAAAGTGACTCACTTGGGGTCAGGGAGTACTTATATGGGACTAGGGTAACTCATTTGGGGTCAGGGAGTACTTAAATGGGACTAGGGTAACTCACTTGGGGTCAGGGATTACTTATAAAGGGGCTAAGGTAACTCACTTGGGGTCAGGGAGTACTTATATGGGACTTGGGTAACTCATTTGGGGTCAGGGAGTACTTATATGGGACTAGGGTAACTCATTTGGGGTCAGGGAGTACTTATAATGGGGCTAGGGTAACTCAATTGTGGTCAGGGAGTACTTATATAGGAGCTAAAGTAACTCACTTGGGGTCAGGGAGTACTTATATGGGACTAGGGTAACTCATTTAGGGCAGGGAGTACTTATTTGGGAGTAGGGTAACTCACTTGGGGTCAGGGAGTACTTATATGGGACTAGGGTAACTTACTTGGGGTCAGGTAGTACTTATATAGGGGGTAGGGTAACTCATTTGGGGTCAGGGAGTACTAATATGGGACTAGGGTAACTCGCTTTAGGTCAGGGAGTACTTATATAATACTAGGGTAACTCACTTGGGGTCAGGGAGTACTTATATGGGACTAGGGTAACCCACTTGGGGTCAGGGAGTACTTATAAAGGGGCTAGGGTAACTCACTTGGGGTCAGGGAGTACTTATATGGGACTAGGGTAACTCACTTGGGGTCAGGGAGTACTTATATAGGGGGTAGGGTAACTCATTTGGGGTCAGTGAGTACTTATATGGGACTAGGGTACATCACTTGGGGTCAGGGAGTACTTATATAGGAGCTAAAGTGATTCACTTGGGGTCAGGGAGTACTTATATGATACTAGGGTCACTCACTTGGAGTCAGGGATTACTTATAAAGGGGCTAGGGTAACTCACTTGGGGTCAGGGAGTACTTATATGGGACTTGTGTAACTCACTTGGGTTCAGGGAGTACTTATATGGGACTAGGGTAACTCGCTTTAGGTCAGGAAGTACTTATATGGTACTAGGGTAACTCACTTGGGGTCAGGGAGTACTTATAAAGGGGCTAGGGTAACTCATTTGGGGTCAGGTAGTACTTATATGGGACTAGGGTACCTCACTTGGGGTCAGGGAGTACTTATATGGGACTAGGGTAACTCACTTGTGGAAAGGGAGTACTTATAAAGGGGCTAGGGTAACTCACTTGTGGTCAGGGAGTACTTATATAGGAGCTAAGTGACTCACTTGGGGTCAGGGAGTACTTATATGGGACTAGGGTAACTCATTTGGGGACTGGGAGTACTTAAATGGGACTAGGCTAACTCACTTAGGGTCAGGGAGTACTTATATGGGACTAGGGTAACTCACTTGGAGTCAGGGAGTACATAATGGGACTAAGGTAACTCATTTAGGGCAGGGAGTACTTATTTGGGACTAGGGTAACTCACTTGGGGTCAGGGAGTACTTATATGGGACTAGGGTAACACACTTGGGGTCAGGTAGTACTTATATAGGGGGTAGGGTAATTCATTTGGGGCAGGGAGTACTTAATTGGGACTAGGGTAACTCACTTGGGGTCAGGGAGTACTTATATGGGACTAGGGTAACTGACTTGGGGTCAGGGAGTACTTATATAGGGGGTAGGGTAACTCATTTGGGGTCAGGGAGTACTTATATGGGACTAGGGTAACTCACTTGGGGTCAGGGAGTACATCTATTAGAACTAAAGTAACTCACTTGGGGTCAGGGAGTACTTATATGGGACTAGGGTAACTCATTTAGGGCAGGGAGTACTAATATGGGACTAGGGTAACTCACTTGGGGTCAGGGAGTACTTATATTGGGGGTAGGGTAACTCACTTGGGGTCAGGGAGTACTTATATGGGACTAGGGTAACTCATTTAGGGCAGGGAGTACTTAATTGGGACTAGGGTAACTCACTTGGGATCAGGGAGTACTTATATGGGACTACGGTAACTCACTTGGGGTCAGGGAGTACTTATATAGGGGGTAGGGTAACTCACTTGGGGTCAGGGAGTACATATATGGGACTAAGGTAACTCATTTAGGGCAGGGAGTACTTATTTGGGACTAGGGTAACTCACTTGGGGTCAGGGAGTACTTATATGGGACTAGGGTAACACACTTGGGGTCAGGTAGTACTTATATAGGGGGTAGGGTAACTCATTTGGGCCAGGGAGTACTTAATTGGGACTAGGGTAACTCACTTGGGGTCAGCGAGTACTTATATGGGACTAGGGTAACTCACTTGGGGTCAGGGAGTACTTATATAGGGGGTAGGGTAACTCATTTGGGGTCAGGGAGTACTTATATGGGACTAGGGTAACTCACTTGGGGTCAGGGAGTACTTCTATAGGAACTAAAGTAACTCACTTGAGGTCAGGGAGTACTTATATGCGACTAGGGTAACTCACTTGGGGTCAGGGAGTACATCTATTAGAACTAAAGTAACTCACTTGGGGTCAGGGAGTACTTATATGGGACTAGGGTAACTCATTTAGGGCAGGGAGTACTAATATGGGACTAGGGTAACTCACTTGGGGTCAGGGAGTACTTATATTGGGGGTAGGGTAACTCACTTGGGGTCAGGGAGTACTTATATGGGACTAGGGTACATCACTTGGGGTCAGGGATTACTTATATGATACTAGGGTTACTCACTTGGGGTCAGGGATTACTTATAAAGGGGCTAGGGTAACTCACTTGGGGTCAGGGAGTACTTATATGGGACTAGGGTAACTCATTTGGTGTAAGGGAGTACTTATTTGGGACTAGGGTAACTCACTTGGGGTCAGGGAGTAGTTATATGGGACTAGAGTAACTCACTTGGGGTCATGGAGTACTTATATAGGGGGTAGGGTAACTCATTTGGGGTCAGGGAGTACTTATATGGGACTAGGGTACATCACTTGGGCTCAGGGAGTACTTATATAGGAACTAAAGTGATTCACTTGGGGTCAGGGAGTACTTATATGGGACTAGGGTAACTCACTTGGGGTCAGGGAGTACTTCTATAGGAGCTAAAGTAACTCACTTGGGGTCAGGGAGTACTTTACTGGGACCAAGGTAACTCACTTGGGGACATGGAGTACTTATAAATGGGCTAGGGTAACTCACTTGGGGTGAGGGAGTACTTATAAAGGCGCTAGGTAACTCATTTGGGGTCAGGGAGTACTTATATGGGACTAGTGTACATCACTTGGGATCAGGGAGTACTTGTATAGGGGCTAAAGTAACTCACTTGGGGTCAGGGAGTACTTCTATGGGACTAGGGTAACTCATTTGGTGTCAGGGAGTACTTATTTGGGACTAGGGTAACTCACTTGGGGTCAGGGAGTACTTATATGGGACTAGGGTAACTCACTTGGGGTCATGGAGTACTTATATAGGGGGTAGGGTAACTCATTTGGGGTCAGGGAGTACATATATGGGACTAGGGTACATCACTTGGGCTCAAGGAGTACTTATATAGGAGCTAAAGTGATTCACTTGGGGTCATGGAGTACTAATAAAGGGGCTAGGGTAACTCACTTGGGTTCAGGGAGTACTTATATGGGACTAGGGTAACTCGCTTTAGGTCAGGGAGTACATATATAATACTAGGGTAACTCAATGGGTGGTCAGGGAACACTTATATGGAACCAGGGAAACCCACTTGGGGTTAGGGTGTACTTATAAAGGGGCTAGGGTAACTCATTTGGGGTCAGGGAGTACTTATATGGGCCTAGGGTAACTCACTTAGGGTCAGGGAGTACTTATATGGGACTAGGGTAACTCACTTGGGGTCAGGGAGTACTTATATGGGACTAGGGTAACTCTCTTGTGGTCAGGTAGTATTTATATAGGAGCTAAAGTGATTCACATGGGGTCAGGGAGTACTTATATGGGACTAGAGTAACTCACTTGGGGTCAGGGAGTACTTATAAAGGGGCTATGGTTACTCATTTGGGGTCAGGGAGTACTTATATGGGACTAGGGTAACTCACTTGGGGAAAGGGAGTACTTATAAAGGGGCTAGGGTAACTCACTTGTGGTCAGGGAGTACTTATATAGGATCTAAAGTGACTCACTTGGGGTCAGGGAGTACTTATATGGGACTAGGGTAACTCATTTGGGGTCAGGGAGTACTTAAATGGGACTAGGGTAACTCACTTGGGGTCAGGGATTACTTATAAAGGGGCTAAGGTAACTCACTTGGGGTCAGGGAGTACTTATATGGGACTTGGGTAACTCATTTGGGGTCAGGGAGTACTTATATGGGACTAGGGTAACTCATTTGGGGTCAGGGAGTACTTATAATGGGGCTAGGGTAACTCAATTGTGGTCAGGGAGTACTTATATAGGAGCTAAAGTAACTCACTTGGGGTCAGGGAGTACTTATATGGGACTAGGGTAACTCATTTAGGGCAGGGAGTACTTATTTGGGACTAGGGTAACTCACTTGGGGTCAGGGAGTACTTATATGGGACTAGGGTAACTTACTTGGGGTCAGGTAGTACTTATATAGGGGGTAGGGTAACTCATTTGGGGTCAGGGAGTACTAATATGGGACTAGGGTAACTCGCTTTAGGTCAGGGAGTACTTATATAATACTAGGGTAACTCACTTGGGGTCAGGGAGTACTTATATGGGACTAGGGTAACCCACTTGGGGTCAGGGAGTACTTATAAAGGGGCTAGGGTAACTCACTTGGGGTCAGGGAGTACTTATATGGGACTAGGGTAACTCACTTGGGGTCAGGGAGTACTTATATAGGGGGTAGGGTAACTCATTTGGGGTCAGTGAGTACTTATATGGGACTAGGGTACATCACTTGGGGTCAGGGAGTACTTATATAGGAGCTAAAGTGATTCACTTGGGGTCAGGGAGTACTTATATGATACTAGGGTCACTCACTTGGAGTCAGGGATTACTTATAAAGGGGCTAGGGTAACTCACTTGGGGTCAGGGAGTACTTATATGGGACTTGTGTAACTCACTTGGGTTCAGGGAGTACTTATATGGGACTAGGGTAACTCGCTTTAGGTCAGGAAGTACTTATATGGTACTAGGGTAACTCACTTGGGGTCAGGGAGTACTTATAAAGGGGCTAGGGTAACTCATTTGGGGTCAGGTAGTACTTATATGGGACTAGGGTACCTCACTTGGGGTCAGGGAGTACTTATATGGGACTAGGGTAACTCACTTGTGGAAAGGGAGTACTTATAAAGGGGCTAGGGTAACTCACTTGTGGTCAGGGAGTACTTATATAGGAGCTAAGTGACTCACTTGGGGTCAGGGAGTACTTATATGGGACTAGGGTAACTCATTTGGGGACTGGGAGTACTTAAATGGGACTAGGCTAACTCACTTAGGGTCAGGGAGTACTTATATGGGACTAGGGTAACTCACTTGGAGTCAGGGAGTACATAATGGGACTAAGGTAACTCATTTAGGGCAGGGAGTACTTATTTGGGACTAGGGTAACTCACTTGGGGTCAGGGAGTACTTATATGGGACTAGGGTAACACACTTGGGGTCAGGTAGTACTTATATAGGGGGTAGGGTAACTCATTTGGGGCAGGGAGTACTTAATTGGGACTAGGGTAACTCACTTGGGGTCAGGGAGTACTTATATGGGACTAGGGTAACTGACTTGGGGTCAGGGAGTACTTATATAGGGGGTAGGGTAACTCATTTGGGGTCAGGGAGTACTTATATGGGACTAGGGTAACTCACTTGGGGTCAGGGAGTACATCTATTAGAACTAAAGTAACTCACTTGGGGTCAGGGAGTACTTATATGGGACTAGGGTAACTCATTTAGGGCAGGGAGTACTAATATGGGACTAGGGTAACTCACTTGGGGTCAGGGAGTACTTATATTGGGGGTAGGGTAACTCACTTGGGGTCAGGGAGTACTTATATGGGACTAGGGTAACTCATTTAGGGCAGGGAGTACTTAATTGGGACTAGGGTAACTCACTTGGGATCAGGGAGTACTTATATGGGACTACGGTAACTCACTTGGGGTCAGGGAGTACTTATATAGGGGGTAGGGTAACTCACTTGGGGTCAGGGAGTACATATATGGGACTAAGGTAACTCATTTAGGGCAGGGAGTACTTATTTGGGACTAGGGTAACTCACTTGGGGTCAGGGAGTACTTATATGGGACTAGGGTAACACACTTGGGGTCAGGTAGTACTTATATAGGGGGTAGGGTAACTCATTTGGGCCAGGGAGTACTTAATTGGGACTAGGGTAACTCACTTGGGGTCAGCGAGTACTTATATGGGACTAGGGTAACTCACTTGGGGTCAGGGAGTACTTATATAGGGGGTAGGGTAACTCATTTGGGGTCAGGGAGTACTTATATGGGACTAGGGTAACTCACTTGGGGTCAGGGAGTACTTCTATAGGAACTAAAGTAACTCACTTGAGGTCAGGGAGTACTTATATGCGACTAGGGTAACTCACTTGGGGTCAGGGAGTACATCTATTAGAACTAAAGTAACTCACTTGGGGTCAGGGAGTACTTATATGGGACTAGGGTAACTCATTTAGGGCAGGGAGTACTAATATGGGACTAGGGTAACTCACTTGGGGTCAGGGAGTACTTATATTGGGGGTAGGGTAACTCACTTGGGGTCAGGGAGTACTTATATGGGACTAGGGTACATCACTTGGGGTCAGGGATTACTTATATGATACTAGGGTTACTCACTTGGGGTCAGGGATTACTTATAAAGGGGCTAGGGTAACTCACTTGGGGTCAGGGAGTACTTATATGGGACTTGGGTAACTCACTTGGGTTCAGGGAGTACTTATATGGGACTAGGGTAACTCGCTTTAGGTCACGAAGTACTTATATGGTACTAGGGTAACTCACTTGGGGTCAGGGAGTACTTATAAAGGGGCTAGGGTAACTCATTTGGGGTCAGGTAGTACTTATATGGGACTAGGGTACCTCACTTGGGGTCAGGGAGTACTTATATGGGACTAGGGTAACTCACTTGGGGAAAGGGTGTACTTATAAAGGGGCTAGGGTAACTCACTTGTGGTCAGGGAGTACTTATATAGGACCTATAGTGACTCACTTGGGGTCAAGGAGTACTTATATGGGACTAGGGTAACTCATTTGGGGTCTGGGAGTACTTAAATGGGACTAGGGTAACTCACTTGGGGTCAGGGGGTACTTATATGGGACTAGGGTACATCACTTGGGGTCAGGGTGTACTTCTATAGGAGCTAAAGTAACTCACTTGGGGTCAGGGAGTACTTATATGGGACTGGGGTAACTCACTTGGGGTCAGGGAGTACTTATATAGGGGGTAGGGTAACTCATTTGGGGTCAGGGAGTACTTATATGGGACTAGGGTAAATCACTTGGGGTCAGGGAGTACTTATATAGGAGCTAAAGTGATTCACTTGGGGTCAGGGAGTACTTATATGATACTAGGGTTACTCACTTGGGGTCAGGGAGTACTTATATAGGAGCGAAAGTAACTCACATGGGGTCAGGGAGTACTTATATAGGAGCGAAAGTAACTCACTTGGGGTCAGGGAGTACTTATATGGGACTAGGGTAACTCATTTGGTGTCAGGGAGTACTTATATGGGACTAGGGTAACTCACTTGGGGAAAGGGAGTACTTATAAAGGGGCTAGGGTAACTCACTTGTGGTCAGGGAGTACTTATATAGGAGCTAAAGTGACTAACTTGGGGTCAGGGAGTACTTATATGGGACTAGGGTAACTCATTTGGGGTCTGGGAGTACTTAAATGGGACCAGGGTAACTCACTTGGGGTCAGGGATTACTTATAAAGGAGCTAGGGTAACTCACTTGGGGCCAGGGAGTACTTATATGGGACTTGGGTAACTCACTTGGGTTCAGGGAGTACTTATATGGGACTAGGGTAACTCGATTTAGGTCAGGGAGTACTTATATAATACTAGGGTAACTCACTTGGTGGTCAGGGTGTACTTATATGGAACCAGGGTAACCCACTTGGGGTCAGGGAGTACTTATATGGGACTAGGGTACATCACTTGGGATCAGGGAGTACTTATATAGGAGCTAAAGTAACTCACTTGGGGTCAGGGAGTACTTCTATGGGACTAGGGTAACTCATTTGGTGTCAGGGAGTACTTATTTGGGACTAGGGTAACTCACTTGGGGTCAGGGAGTACTTATATGGGACTAGGGTAACTCACTTGGGGTCAGGGAGTACTTATATGGGACTAGGGTAACTCACTTGGGGTCAGGGAGTACTTATATGGGACTAGGGTAATTCACTTGGGGTCAGGGAGTACTTATATATGGTGTAGGGTAACTCATTTGGGGTCAGGCAGTACTTATATTGGACTAGGGTAACTCACTTAGGGTCAGGGAGTACTTATAAAAGGGCTAGGGTAATTCACTTGGGGTAGGGAGTACTTATATGGGACTAGGGTAACTCACTTGGGGTAAGGGAGAACTTCTATTGGACCTATAGTAACTCACTTGGGGTCAGGGAGTACTTATATGGGACTAGGGTAACTCACTTGGGGTCAGGTAGTACTTATATAGGGGGTAGGGTAACTCATTTGGGGTCAGGGAGTACTTATATGGGACTAGGGTAACTCACTTGGGGTCAGGGAGTACTTATAAAAGGGCTAGGGTAACTCACTTAGGGTAGGGAGTACTTATATGGACTAGGGTAACTCACTTGGGTTCAAGGAGTACTTATATGGGACCAGGGTAACTCACTTGGGGTAAGGGAGAACTTCTATAGGAGCTAAAGTAACTCACTTGGGGTCAGGGAGTACTTATGTGGGACTAGGGTAACTCATTTAGGGCAGGGAGTACTTATTTGGGACTAGGGTAACTCACTTGGGGTCAGGGAGTACTTATATGGGACTAGGGTAACTCACTTGGGTTCAGGGAGTACTTATATGGGACCAGGGTAACTCACTTGGGGTAAGGGAGAACTTCTATAGGAGCTAAAGTAACTCACTTGGGGTCAGGGAGTACTTATAAAGGGGCTAGGGTAACTCATTTGGGGTCAGGGAGTACATCTATAGGAGCTAAAGTAACTCACTTGGGGTCAGGGAGTACTTATATGGGACTAGGGTAACTCACTTGGGGTCAGGGAGTACTTCTATAGGAGCTAAAGTAACTCACTTGGGTCAGGGAGTACTTACAAAGGCGCTAGGTAACTCATTTGGGATCAGGGAGTACTTATAAAGGCGCTAGGTAACTCATTTGGGGTCAGGGAGTACTTATATGGGACTAGGGTAACTCACTTGGGGTCAGGGAGTACATCTATAAGAGCTAAAGTAACTCACTTGGGGTCAGGGAGTACTTATATGGGAGTAGGGTAACTCACTTAGTGTCACGGAGTACTTATATGGAACTAGGGTAACTCACTTGGGGTCAGGGAGTACATCTATAAGAGCTAAAGTAACTCACTTGGGGTCAGGGAGTACTTATATGGAACTAGGGTAACTCACTTGGGTTCAAGGAGTACTTATATGGGACCAGGGTAACTCACTTGGGGTAAGGGAGAACTTCTATAGGAGCTAAAGTAACTCACTTGGGGTCAGGGAGTACTTATATGCTACTAGGGTAACTCACTTAGTGTCACGGAGTATTTATATGGAACTAGGGTAAATCACTTGGGGTCAGGGAGTACATCTATAAGAGCTAAAGTAACTCACTTGGGGTCAGGGAGTACTTATATGGGACTAGGGTAACTCATTTAGGGCAGGGAGTACTTATTTGGGACTAGGGTAACTCATTTGGGGTCAGGGAGTACTTATATGGGACTAGGGTACATCACTTGGGGTCAGGGAGTACTTATATAGGAGCTAAAGTAACTCACTTGGGGTCTGGGAGTACTTTAATGGGAACAGGGTAACTCACTTGGGGACATGGAGTACTTATAAATGGGCTAGGGTAACTCACTTGGGGTGAGGGAGTACTTATAAAGGGGCTAGGTAACTCATTTGGGGTCAGGGAGTACTTATATGAGACTAGGGTACATCACTTGGGATCAGGGAGTACATATATAGGGGCTAAAGTAACTCACTTGGGGTCAGGGAGTACTTCCATGGGACTAGGGTAACTCATTTGGTGTAAGGGAGTACTTATTTGGGACTAGGGTAACTCACTTGGGGTCAGGGAGTAGTTATATGGGACTAGAGTAACTCACTTGGGGTCATGGAGTACTTATATAGGGGGTAGGGTAACTCATTTGGGGTCAGGGAGTACTTATATGGGACTAGGGTACATCACTTGGGCTCAGGGAGTACTTATATAGGAACTAAAGTGATTCACTTGGGGTCAGCGAGTACTTATATGGGACTAGGGTAACTCACTTGGGGTCAGGGAGTACTTCTATAGGAGCTAAAGTAACTCACTTGGGGTCAGGGAGTACTTTAATGGGACCAAGGTAACTCACTTGGGGACATGGAGTACTTATAAATGGGCTAGGGTAACTCACTTGGGGTGAGGGAGTACTTATAAAGGCGCTAGGTAACTCATTTGGGGTCAGGGAGTACTTATATGGGACTAGGGTACATCACTTGGGATCAGGGAGTACTTGTATAGGGGCTAAAGTAACTCACTTGGGGTCAGGGAGTACTTCTATGGGACTAGGGTAACTCATTTGGTGTCAGGGAGTACTTATTTGGGACTAGGGTAACTCACTTGGGGTCAGGGAGTACTTATATGGGACTAGGGTAACACACTTGGGGTCATGGAGTACTTATATAGGGGGTAGGGTAACTCATTTGGGGTCAGGGAGTACATATATGGGACTAGGGTACATCACTTGGGCTCAAGGAGTACTTATATAGGAGCTAAAGTGATTCACTTGGGGCCAGGGAGTACTAATAAAGGGGCTAGGGTAACTCACTTGGGTTCAGGGAGTACTTATATGGGACTAGGGTAACTCGCTTTAGGTCAGGGAGTACATATATAATACTAGGGTAACTCAATGGGTGGTCAGGGAACACTTATATGGAACCAGGGAAACCCACTTGGGGTTAGGGTGTACTTATAAAGGGGCTAGGGTAACTCATTTGGGGTCAGGGAGTACTTATATGGGCCTAGGGTAACTCACTTAGGGTCAGGGAGTACTTATATGGGACTAGGGTAACTCACTTGGGGTCAGGGAGTACTTATATGGGACTAGGGTAACTCTCTTGTGGTCAGGTAGTATTTATATAGGAGCTAAAGTGATTCACATGGGGTCAGGGAGTACTTATATGGGGCTAGAGTAACTCACTTGGGGTCAGGGAGTACTTATAAAGGGGCTATGGTTACTCATTTGGGGTCAGGGAGTACTTATATGGGACTAGGGTAACTCACTTGGGGAAAGGGAGTACTTATAAAGGGGCTAGGGTAACTCACTTGTGGTCAGGGAGTACTTATATAGGATCTAAAGTGACTCACTTGGGGTCAGGGAGTACTTATATGGGACTAGGGTAAATCATTTGGGGTCAGGGAGTACTTAAATGGGACTAGGGTAACTCACTTGGGGTCAGGGATTACTTATAAAGGGGCTAAGGTAACTCACTTGGGGTCAGGGAGTACTTATATGGGACTTGGGTAACTCATTTGGGGTCAGGGAGTACTTATATGGGACTAGGGTAACTCATTAGGGGTCAGGGAGTACTTATAATGGGGCTAGGGTAACTCAATTGTGGTCAGGGAGTACTTATATAGGAGCTAAAGTAACTCATTTGGGGTCAGGGAGTACTTATATGGGACTAGGGTAACTCATTTAGGGCAGGGAGTACTTATTTGGGACTAGGGTAACTCACTTGGGGTCAGGGAGTACTTATATGGGACTAGGGTAACTTACTTGGGGTCAGGTAGTACTTATATAGGGGGTAGGGTAACTCATTTGGGGTCAGTGAGTACTTATATGGGACTAGGGTACATCACTTGTGGTCAGGGAGTACTTATATAGGAGCTAAAGTGATTCACTTGGGGTCAGGGAGTACTTATATGATACTAGGGTCACTCACTTGGGGTCAGGGATTACTTATAAAGGGGCTAGGGTAACTCACTTGGGGTCAGGGAGTACTTATATGGGACTTGTGTAACTCACTTGGGTTCAGGGAGTACTTATATGGGACTAGGGTAACTCGCTTTAGGTCAGGAAGTACTTATATGGTACTAGGGTAACTCACTTGGGGTCAGGGAGTACTTATAAAGGGGCTAGGGTAACTCATTTGGGGTCAGGTAGTACTTATATGGGACTAGGGTACCTCACTTGGGGTCAGGGAGTACTTATATGGGACTAGGGTAACTCACTTGTGGAAAGGGAGTACTTATAAAGGGGCTAGGGTAACTCACTTGTGGTAAGGGAGTACTTATATAGGAGCTAAGTGACTCACTTGGGGTCAGGGAGTACTTATATGGGACTAGGGTAACTCATTTGGGGACTGGGAGTACTTAAATGGGACTAGGCTAACTCACTTAGGGTCAGGGAGTACTTATATGGGACTAGGGTAACTCACTTAAAGTCAGGGAGTACATAATGGGACTAAGGTAACTCATTTAGGGCAGGGAGTACTTATTTGGGACTAGGGTAACTCACTTGGGGTCAGGGAGTACTTATATGGGACTAGGGTAACACACTTGGGGTCAGGTAGTACTTATATAGGGGGTAGGGTAACTCATTTGGGGCAGGGAGTACTTAATTGGGACTAGGGTAACTCACTTGGGGTCAGGGAGTACTTATATGGGACTAGGGTAACTCACTTGGGGTCAGGGAGTACATCTATTAGAACTAAAGTAACTCACTTGGGGTCAGGGAGTACTTATATGGGACTAGGGTAACTCATTTAGGGCAGGGAGTACTAATATGGGACTAGGGTAACTCACTTGGGGTCAGGGAGTACTTATATTGGGGGTAGGGTAACTCACTTGGGGTCAGGGAGTACTTATATGGGACTAGGGTAACTCATTTAGGGCAGGGAGTACTTAATTGGGACTAGGGTAACTCACTTGGGATCAGGGAGTACTTATATGGGACTAGGGTAACTCACTTGGGGTCAGGGAGTACTTATATAGGGGGTAGGGTAACTCACTTGGGGTCAGGGAGTACATATATGGGACTAAGGTAACTCATTTAGGGCAGGGAGTACTTATTTGGGACTAGGGTAACTCACTTGGGGTCAGGGAGTACTTATATGGGACTAGGGTAACACACTTGGGGTCAGCGAGTACTTATATGGGACTAGGGTAACTCACTTGGGGTCAGGGAGTACTTATATAGGGGGTAGGGTAACTCATTTGGGGTCAGGGAGTACTTATATGGGACTAGGGTAACTCACTTGGGGTCAGGGAGTACTTCTATAGGAACTAAAGTAACTCACTTGAGGTCAGGGAGTACTTATATGCGACTAGGGTAACTCACTTGGGGTCAGGGAGTACATCTATTAGAACTAAAGTAACTCACTTGGGGTCAGGGAGTACTTATATGGGACTAGGGTAACTCATTTAGGGCAGGGAGTACTAATATGGGACTAGGGTAACTCACTTGGGGTCAGGGAGTACTTATATTGGGGGTAGGGTAACTCACTTGGGGTCAGGGAGTACTTATATGGGACTAGGGTACATCACTTGGGGTCAGGGATTACTTATATGATACTAGGGTTACTCACTTGGGGTCAGGGATTACTTATAAAGGGGCTAGGGTAACTCACTTGGGGTCAGGGAGTACTTATATGGGACTTGGGTAACTCACTTGGGTTCAGGGAGTACTTATATGGGACTAGGGTAACTCGCTTTAGGTCACGAAGTACTTATATGGTACTAGGGTAACTCACTTGGGGTCAGGGAGTACTTATAAAGGGGCTAGGGTAACTCATTTGGGGTCAGGTAGTACTTATATGGGACTAGGGTACCTCACTTGGGGTCAGGGAGTACTTATATGGGACTAGGGTAACTCACTTGGGGAAAGGGTGTACTTATAAAGGGGCTAGGGTAACTCACTTGTGGTCAGGGAGTACTTATATAGGACCTATAGTGACTCACTTGGGGTCAAGGAGTACTTATATGGGACTAGGGTAACTCATTTGGGGTCTGGGAGTACTTAAATGGGACTAGGGTAACTCACTTGGGGTCAGGGGGTACTTATATGGGACTAGGGTACATCACTTGGGGTCAGGGTGTACTTCTATAGGAGCTAAAGTAACTCACTTGGGGTCAGGGAGTACTTATATGGGACTGGGGTAACTCACTTGGGGTCAGGGAGTACTTATATAGGGGGTAGGGTAACTCATTTGGGGTCAGGGAGTACTTATATGGGACTAGGGTAAATCACTTGGGGTCAGGGAGTACTTATATAGGAGCTAAAGTGATTCACTTGGGGTCAGGGAGTACTTATATGATACTAGGGTTACTCACTTGGGGTCAGGGAGTACTTATATAGGAGCGAAAGTAACTCACATGGGGTCAGGGAGTACTTATATAGGAGCGAAAGTAACTCACTTGGGGTCAGGGAGTACTTATATGGGACTAGGGTAACTCATTTGGTGTCAGGGAGTACTTATATGGGACTAGGGTAACTCACTTGGGGAAAGGGAGTACTTATAAAGGGGCTAGGGTAACTCACTTGTGGTCAGGGAGTACTTATATAGGAGCTAAAGTGACTAACTTGGGGTCAGGGAGTACTTATATGGGACTAGGGTAACTCATTTGTGGTCTGGGAGTACTTAAATGGGACCAGGGTAACTCACTTGGGGTCAGGGATTACTTATAAAGGAGCTAGGGTAACTCACTTGGGGCCAGGGAGTACTTATATGGGACTTGGGTAACTCACTTGGGTTCAGGGAGTACTTATATGGGACTAGGGTAACTCGCTTTAGGTCAGGGAGTACTTATATAATACTAGGGTAACTCACTTGGTGGTCAGGGAGTACTTATATGGAACCAGGGTAACCCACTTGGGGTCAGGGAGTACTTATATGGGACTAGGGTACATCACTTGGGATCAGGGAGTACTTATATAGGAGCTAAAGTAACTCACTTGGGGTCAGGGAGTACTTCTATGGGACTAGGGTAACTCATTTGGTGTCAGGGAGTACTTATTTGGGACTAGGGTAACTCACTTGGGGTCAGGGAGTACTTATATGGGACTAGGGTAACTCACTTGGGGTCAGGGAGTACTTATATGGGACTAGGGTAACTCACTTGGGGTCAGGGAGTACTTATATGGGACTAGGGTAACTCACTTGGGGTCAGGGATTACTTATAAAGGGGGTAGGGTAACTCATTTAGGGCAGGGAGTACTTATTTGGGACTAGGGTAACTCACTTGGGGTCAGGGAGTACTTATATGGGTCTAGGGTAATTCACTTGGGGTCAGGGAGTACTTATATATGGTGTAGGGTAACTCATTTGGGGTCAGGCAGTACTTATATTGGACTAGGGTAACTCACTTAGGGTCAGGGAGTACTTATAAAAGGGCTAGGGTAATTCACTTGGGGTAGGGAGTACTTATATGGGACTAGGGTAACTCACTTGGGGTAAGGGAGAACTTCTATTGGACCTATAGTAACTCACTTGGGGTCAGGGAGTACTTATATGGGACTAGGGTAACTCACTTGGGGTCAGGTAGTACTTATATAGGGGGTAGGGTAACTCATTTGGGGTCAGGGAGTACTTATATGGGACTAGGGTAACTCACTTGGGGTCAGGGAGTACTTATAAAAGGGCTAGGGTAACTCACTTAGGGTAGGGAGTACTTATATGGACTAGGGTAACTCACTTGGGTTCAAGGAGTACTTATATGGGACCAGGGTAACTCACTTGGGGTAAGGGAGAACTTCTATAGGAGCTAAAGTAACTCACTTGGGGTCAGGGAGTACTTATGTGGGACTAGGGTAACTGATTTAGGGCAGGGAGTACTTATTTGGGACTAGGGTAACTCACTTGGGGTCAGGGAGTACTTATATGGGACTAGGGTAACTCACTTGGGTTCAGGGAGTACTTATATGGGACCAGGGTAACTCACTTGGGGTAAGGGAGAACTTCTATAGGAGCTAAAGTAACTCACTTGGGGTCAGGGAGTACTTATAAAGGGGCTAGGGTAACTCATTTGGGGTCAGGGAGTACATCTATAGGAGCTAAAGTAACTCACTTGGGGTCAGGGAGTACTTATATGGGACTAGGGTAACTCACTTGGGGTCAGGGAGTACTTCTATAGGAGCTAAAGTAACTCACTTGGGTCAGGGAGTACTTACAAAGGCGCTAGGTAACTCATTTGGGATCAGGGAGTACTTATAAAGGCGCTAGGTAACTCATTTGGGGTCAGGGAGTACTTATATGGGACTAGGGTAACTCACTTGGGGTCAGGGAGTACATCTATAAGAGCTAAAGTAACTCACTTGGGGTCAGGGAGTACTTATATGGGAGTAGGATAACTCACTTAGTGTCACGGAGTACTTATATGGAACTAGGGTAACTCACTTGGGGTCAGGGAGTACATCTATAAGAGCTAAAGTAACTCACTTGGGGTCAGGGAGTACTTATATGGAACTAGGGTAACTCACTTGGGTTCAAGGAGTACTTATATGGGACCAGGGTAACTCACTTGGGGTAAGGGAGAACTTCTATAGGAGCTAAAGTAACTCACTTGGGGTCTGGGAGTACTTAAATGGGACCAGGGTAACTCACTTGGGGTCAGGGATTACTTATAAAGGAGCTAGGGTAACTCACTTGGGGCCAGGGAGTACTTATATGGGACTTGGGTAACTCACTTGGGTTCAGGGAGTACTTATATGGGACTAGGGTAACTCGCTTTAGGTCAGGGAGTACTTATATAATACTAGGGTAACTCACTTGGTGGTCAGGGAGTACTTATATGGAACCAGGGTAACCCACTTGGGGTCAGGGAGTACTTATATGGGACTAGGGTACATCACTTGGGATCAGGGAGTACTTATATAGGAGCTAAAGTAACTCACTTGGGGTCAGGGAGTACTTCTATGGGACTAGGGTAACTCATTTGGTGTCAGGGAGTACTTATTTGGGACTAGGGTAACTCACTTGGGGTCAGGGAGTACTTATATGGGACTAGGGTAACTCACTTGGGGTCAGGGAGTACTTATATGGGACTAGGGTAACTCACTTGGGGTCAGGGAGTACTTATATGGGACTAGGGTAACTCACTTGGGGTCAGGGATTACTTATAAAGGGGGTAGGGTAACTCATTTAGGGCAGGGAGTACTTATTTGGGACTAGGGTAACTCACTTGGGGTCAGGGAGTACTTATATGGGTCTAGGGTAATTCACTTGGGGTCAGGGAGTACTTATATATGGTGTAGGGTAACTCATTTGGGGTCAGGCAGTACTTATATTGGACTAGGGTAACTCACTTAGGGTCAGGGAGTACTTATAAAAGGGCTAGGGTAATTCACTTGGGGTAGGGAGTACTTATATGGGACTAGGGTAACTCACTTGGGGTAAGGGAGAACTTCTATTGGACCTATAGTAACTCACTTGGGGTCAGGGAGTACTTATATGGGACTAGGGTAACTCACTTGGGGTCAGGTAGTACTTATATAGGGGGTAGGGTAACTCATTTGGGGTCAGGGAGTACTTATATGGGACTAGGGTAACTCACTTGGGGTCAGGGAGTACTTATAAAAGGGCTAGGGTAACTCACTTAGGGTAGGGAGTACTTATATGGACTAGGGTAACTCACTTGGGTTCAAGGAGTACTTATATGGGACCAGGGTAACTCACTTGGGGTAAGGGAGAACTTCTATAGTAGCTAAAGTAACTCACTTGGGGTCAGGGAGTACTTATGTGGGACTAGGGTAACTGATTTAGGGCAGGGAGTACTTATTTGGGACTAGGGTAACTCACTTGGGGTCAGGGAGTACTTATATGGGACTAGGGTAACTCACTTGGGTTCAGGGAGTACTTATATGGGACCAGGGTAACTCACTTGGGGTAAGGGAGAACTTCTATAGGAGCTAAAGTAACTCACTTGGGGTCAGGGAGTACTTATAAAGGGGCTAGGGTAACTCATTTGGGGTCAGGGAGTACATCTATAGGAGCTAAAGTAACTCACTTGGGGTCAGGGAGTACTTATATGGGACTAGGGTAACTCACTTGGGGTCAGGGAGTACTTCTATAGGAGCTAAAGTAACTCACTTGGGTCAGGGAGTACTTACAAAGGCGCTAGGTAACTCATTTGGGATCAGGGAGTACTTATAAAGGCGCTAGGTAACTCATTTGGGGTCAGGGAGTACTTATATGGGACTAGGGTAACTCACTTGGGGTCAGGGAGTACATCTATAAGAGCTAAAGTAACTCACTTGGGGTCAGGGAGTACTTATATGGGAGTAGGATAACTCACTTAGTGTCACGGAGTACTTATATGGAACTAGGGTAACTCACTTGGGGTCAGGGAGTACATCTATAAGAGCTAAAGTAACTCACTTGGGGTCAGGGAGTACTTATATGGAACTAGGGTAACTCACTTGGGTTCAAGGAGTACTTATATGGGACCAGGGTAACTCACTTGGGGTAAGGGAGAACTTCTATAGGAGCTAAAGTAACTCACTTGGGGTCAGGGAGTACTTATATGCTACTAGGGTAACTCACTTAGTGTCACGGAGTACTTATATGGAACTAGGGTAACTCACTTGGGGTCAGGGAGTACATCTATAAGAGCTAAAGTAACTCACTTGGGGTCAGGGAGTACTTATATGGGACTAGGGTAACTCATTTAGGGCAGGGAGTACTTATTTGGGACTAGGGTAACTCATTTGGGGTCAGGGAGTACTTATATGGGACTAGGGTACATCACTTGGGGTCAGGGAGTACTTATATAGGAGCTAAAGTAACTCACTTGGGGTCTGGGAGTACTTTAATGGGAACAGGGTAACTCACTTGGGGACATGGAGTACTTATAAATGGGCTAGGGTAACTCACTTGGGGTGAGGGAGTACTTATAAAGGGGCTAGGTAACTCATTTGGGGTCAGGGAGTACTTATATGAGACTAGGGTACATCACTTGGGATCAGGGAGTACATATATAGGGGCTAAAGTAACTCACTTGGGGTCAGGGAGTACTTCCATGGGACTAGGGTAACTCATTTGGTGTAAGGGAGTACTTATTTGGGACTAGGGTAACTCACTTGGGGTCAGGGAGTAGTTATAAAGGGGCTAGGGTAACTCATTTGGGGTCAGGGAGTACTTATAAAGGCGCTAGGTAACTCATTTGGGGTCAGGGAGTACTTATATGGGACTAGGGTAACTCACTTGGGGTCAGGGAGTACATCTATAGGAGCTAAAGTAACTCACTTGGGGTCAGGGAGTACTTATAAAGGGGCTAGGGTAACTCATTTGGGGTCAGGGAGTACATCTATAGGAGCTAAAGTAACTCACTTGGGGTCAGGGAGTACTTATATGGGACTAGGGTAACTCACTTGGGGTCAGGGAGTACTTCTATAGGAGCTAAAGTAACTCACTTGGGTCAGGGAGTACTTACAAAGGCGCTAGGTAACTCATTTGGGATCAGGGAGTACTTATAAAGGCGCTAGGTAACTCATTTGGGGTCAGGGAGTACTTATATGGGACTAGGGTAACTCACTTGGGGTCAGGGAGTACATCTATAAGAGCTAAAGTAACTCACTTGGGGTCAGGGAGTACTTATATGGGAGTAGGATAACTCACTTAGTGTCACGGAGTACTTATATGGAACTAGGGTAACTCACTTGGGGTCAGGGAGTACATCTATAAGAGCTAAAGTAACTCACTTGGGGTCAGGGAGTACTTATATGGAACTAGGGTAACTCACTTGGGTTCAAGGAGTACTTATATGGGACCAGGGTAACTCACTTGGGGTAAGGGAGAACTTCTATAGGAGCTAAAGTAACTCACTTGGGGTCAGGGAGTACTTATATGCTACTAGGGTAACTCACTTAGTGTCACGGAGTACTTATATGGAACTAGGGTAACTCACTTGGGGTCAGGGAGTACATCTATAAGAGCTAAAGTAACTCACTTGGGGTCAGGGAGTACTTATATGGGACTAGGGTAACTCATTTAGGGCAGGGAGTACTTATTTGGGACTAAGGTAACTCATTTGGGGTCAGGGAGTACTTATATGGGACTAGGGTACATCACTTGGGGTCAGGGAGTACTTATATAGGAGCTAAAGTAACTCACTTGGGGTCTGGGAGTACTTTAATGGGAACAGGGTAACTCACTTGGGGACATGGAGTACTTATAAATGGGCTAGGGTAACTCACTTGGGGTGAGGGAGTACTTATAAAGGGGCTAGGTAACTCATTTGGGGTCAGGGAGTACTTATATGAGACTAGGGTACATCACTTGGGATCAGGGAGTACATATATAGGGGCTAAAGTAACTCACTTGGGGTCAGGGAGTACTTCCATGGGACTAGGGTAACTCATTTGGTGTAAGGGAGTACTTATTTGGGACTAGGGTAACTCACTTGGGGTCAGGGAGTAGTTATATGGGACTAGAGTACATCACTTGGGCTCAGGGAGTACTTATATAGGAACTAAAGTGATTCACTTGGGGTCAGGGAGTACTTATATGGGACTAGGGTAACTCACTTGGGGTCAGGGAGTACTTCTATAGGAGCTAAAGTAACTCACTTGGGGTCAGGGAGTACTTTAATGGGACCAAGGTAACTCACTTGGGGACATGGAGTACTTATAAATGGGCTAGGGTAACTCACTTGGGGTGAGGGAGTACTTATAAAGGCGCTAGGTAACTCATTTGGGGTCAGGGAGTACTTATATGGGACTAGGGTAACACACTTGGGGTCATGGAGTACTTATATAGGGGGTAGGGTAACTCATTTGGGGTCAGGGAGTACATATATGGGACTAGGGTACATCACTTGGGCTCAAGGAGTACTTATATAGGAGCTAAAGTGATTCACTTGGGGTCAGGGAGTACTAATAAAGGGGCTAGGGTAACTCACTTGGGTTCAGGGAGTACTTATATGGGACTAGGGTAACTCATTTAGAGCAGGGAGTACTTAATTGGGACTAGGGTAACTCACTTGGGGTCAGGGAGTACTTATATGGGACTAGGGTAACTCACTTGGGGTCAGGGATTACTTATAAAGGGGCTAGGGTAACTCATTTGGGGTCAGGGAGTACTTATATGAGACTAGGGTAACTCATTAAGGGCAGGGAGTACTAATATGGGACTAGGGTAACTCATTCGGGGTCAGGGAGTACTTATATAGGGGCTAGGGTAACTCACTTGGGGTCAGGGAGTACTTATATGGGACTAGGGTACATCACTTGGGGTCAGGGAATACTTATATAGGAGCTAAAGTGATTCACTTGTGGTCAGGGAGTACTAATATGATACTAGGGTTACTCACTTGGGGTCAGGGATTACTTATAAAGGGGCTAGGGTAACTCACTTGGGGTCAGGGAGTACTTATATGGGACTTGGGTAACTCACTTGGGTTCAGGGAGTACTTATATGGGACTAGGGTAACTCACATGGGGTCAGGATGTACTTCTATAGGAGCTAAAGTAACTCACTTGGGGTCAGGGAGTACTTATATGGGACTAGGGTACATCACTTGGGGTCAGGGTGTACTTCTATAGGAGCTAAAGTAACTCACTTGGGGTCAGGGAGTACTTATATGGGACTGGGGTAACTCACTTGGGGTCAGGGAGTACTTATATAGGGGGTAGGGTAACTCATTTGGGGTCAGGGAGTACTTATATAGGAGCTAAAGTGATTCACTTGGGGTCAGGGAGTACTTATATGATACTAGGGTTACTCACTTGGGGTCAGGGAGTACTTATATGATACTAGGGTTACTCACTTGGGGTCAGGGAGTACTTATATAGGAGCGAAAGTAACTCACATGGGGTCAGGGAGTACTTATATAGGAGCGAAAGTAACTCACTTGGGGTCAGGGAGTACTTATATGGGACTAGGGTAACTCATTTGGTGTCAGGGAGTACTTATATGGGACTAGGGTAACTCACTTGGGGAAAGGGAGTACTTATAAAGGGGCTAGGGTAACTCACTTGTGGTCAGGGAGTACTTATATAGGAGCTAAAGTGACTAACTTGGGGTCAGGGAGTACTTATATGGGACTAGGGTAACTCATTTGTGGTCTGGGAGTACTTAAATGGGACCAGGGTAACTCACTTGGGGTCAGGGATTACTTATAAAGGAGCTAGGGTAACTCACTTGGGGCCAGGGAGTACTTATATGGGACTTGGGTAACTCACTTGGGTTCAGGGAGTACTTATATGGGACTAGGGTAACTCGCTTTAGGTCAGGGAGTACTTATATAATACTAGGGTAACTCACTTGGTGGTCAGGGAGTACTTATATGGAACCAGGGTAACCCACTTGGGGTCAGGGAGTACTTATATGGGACTAGGGTACATCACTTGGGATCAGGGAGTACTTATATAGGAGCTAAAGTAACTCACTTGGGGTCAGGGAGTACTTCTATGGGACTAGGGTAACTCATTTGGTGTCAGGGAGTACTTATTTGGGACTAGGGTAACTCACTTGGGGTCAGGGAGTACTTATATGGGACTAGGGTAACTCACTTGGGGTCAGGGAGTACTTATATGGGACTAGGGTAACTCACTTGGGGTCAGGGAGTACTTATATGGGACTAGGGTAACTCACTTGGGGTCAGGGATTACTTATAAAGGGGGTAGGGTAACTCATTTAGGGCAGGGAGTACTTATTTGGGACTAGGGTAACTCACTTGGGGTCAGGGAGTACTTATATGGGACTAGGGTACATCACTTGGGATCAGGGAGTACTTATATAGGAGCTAAAGTAACTCACTTGGGGTCAGGGAGTACTTCTATGGGACTAGGGTAACTCATTTGGTGTCAGGGAGTACTTATTTGGGACTAGGGTAACTCACTTGGGGTCAGGGAGTACTTATATGGGACTAGGGTAACTCACTTGGGGTCAGGGAGTACTTATATGGGACTAGGGTAACTCACTTGGGGTCAGGGAGTACTTATATGGGACTAGGGTAACTCACTTGGGGTCAGGGATTACTTATAAAGGGGGTAGGGTAACTCATTTAGGGCAGGGAGTACTTATTTGGGACTAGGGTAACTCACTTGGGGTCAGGGAGTACTTATATGGGTCTAGGGTAATTCACTTGGGGTCAGGGAGTACTTATATATGGTGTAGGGTAACTCATTTGGGGTCAGGCAGTACTTATATTGGACTAGGGTAACTCACTTAGGGTCAGGGAGTACTTATAAAAGGGCTAGGGTAATTCACTTGGGGTAGGGAGTACTTATATGGGACTAGGGTAACTCACTTGGGGTAAGGGAGAACTTCTATTGGACCTATAGTAACTCACTTGGGGTCAGGGAGTACTTATATGGGACTAGGGTAACTCACTTGGGGTCAGGTAGTACTTATATAGGGGGTAGGGTAACTCATTTGGGGTCAGGGAGTACTTATATGGGACTAGGGTAACTCACTTGGGGTCAGGGAGTACTTATAAAAGGGCTAGGGTAACTCACTTAGGGTAGGGAGTACTTATATGGACTAGGGTAACTCACTTGGGTTCAAGGAGTACTTATATGGGACCAGGGTAACTCACTTGGGGTAAGGGAGAACTTCTATAGGAGCTAAAGTAACTCACTTGGGGTCAGGGAGTACTTATGTGGGACTAGGGTAACTGATTTAGGGCAGGGAGTACTTATTTGGGACTAGGGTAACTCACTTGGGGTCAGGGAGTACTTATATGGGACTAGGGTAACTCACTTGGGTTCAGGGAGTACTTATATGGGACCAGGGTAACTCACTTCGGGTAAGGGAGAACTTCTATAGGAGCTAAAGTAACTCACTTGGGGTCAGGGAGTACTTATAAAGGGGCTAGGGTAACTCATTTGGGGTCAGGGAGTACATCTATAGGAGCTAAAGTAACTCACTTGGGGTCAGGGAGTACTTATATGGGACTAGGGTAACTCACTTGGGGTCAGGGAGTACTTCTATAGGAGCTAAAGTAACTCACTTGGGTCAGGGAGTACTTACAAAGGCGCTAGGTAACTCATTTGGGATCAGGGAGTACTTATAAAGGCGCTAGGTAACTCATTTGGGGTCAGGGAGTACTTATATGGGACTAGGGTAACTCACTTGGGGTCAGGGAGTACATCTATAAGAGCTAAAGTAACTCACTTGGGGTCAGGGAGTACTTATATGGGAGTAGGATAACTCACTTAGTGTCACGGAGTACTTATATGGAACTAGGGTAACTCACTTGGGGTCAGGGAGTACATCTATAAGAGCTAAAGTAACTCACTTGGGGTCAGGGAGTACTTATATGGAACTAGGGTAACTCACTTGGGTTCAAGGAGTACTTATATGGGACCAGGGTAACTCACTTGGGGTAAGGGAGAACTTCTATAGGAGCTAAAGTAACTCACTTGGGGTCAGGGAGTACTTATATGCTACTAGGGTAACTCACTTAGTGTCACGGAGTACTTATATGGAACTAGGGTAACTCACTTGGGGTCAGGGAGTACATCTATAAGAGCTAAAGTAACTCACTTGGGGTCAGGGAGTACTTATATGGGACTAGGGTAACTCATTTAGGGCAGGGAGTACTTATTTGGGACTAGGGTAACTCATTTGGGGTCAGGGAGTACTTATATGGGACTAGGGTACATCACTTGGGGTCAGGGAGTACTTATATAGGAGCTAAAGTAACTCACTTGGGGTCTGGGAGTACTTTAATGGGAACAGGGTAACTCACTTGGGGACATGGAGTACTTATAAATGGGCTAGGGTAACTCACTTGGGGTGAGGGAGTACTTATAAAGGGGCTAGGTAACTCATTTGGGGTCAGGGAGTACTTATATGAGACTAGGGTACATCACTTGGGATCAGGGAGTACATATATAGGGGCTAAAGTAACTCACTTGGGGTCAGGGAGTACTTCCATGGGACTAGGGTAACTCATTTGGTGTAAGGGAGTACTTATTTGGGACTAGGGTAACTCACTTGGGGTCAGGGAGTAGTTATATGGGACTAGAGTACATCACTTGGGCTCAGGGAGTACTTATATAGGAACTAAAGTGATTCACTTGGGGTCAGGGAGTACTTATATGGGACTAGGGTAACTCACTTGGGGTCAGGGAGTACTTCTATAGGAGCTAAAGTAACTCACTTGGGGTCAGGGAGTACTTTAATGGGACCAAGGTAACTCACTTGGGGACATGGAGTACTTATAAATGGGCTAGGGTAACTCACTTGGGGTGAGGGAGTACTTATAAAGGCGCTAGGTAACTCATTTGGGGTCAGGGAGTACTTATATGGGACTAGGGTAACACACTTGAGGTCATGGAGTACTTATATAGGGGGTAGGGTAACTCATTTGGGGTCAGGGAGTACATATATGGGACTAGGGTACATCACTTGGGCTCAAGGAGTACTTATATAGGAGCTAAAGTGATTCACTTGGGGTCAGGGAGTACTAATAAAGGGGCTAGGGTAACTCACTTGGGTTCAGGGAGTACTTATATGGGACTAGGGTAACTCATTTAGAGCAGGGAGTACTTAATTGGGACTAGGGTAACTCACTTGGGGTCAGGGAGTACTTATATGGGACTAGGGTAACTCACTTGGGGTCAGGGATTACTTATAAAGGGGCTAGGGTAACTCATTTGGGGTCAGGGAGTACTTATATGAGACTAGGGTAACTCATTTAGGGCAGGGAGTACTAATATGGGACTAGGGTAACTCATTCGGGGTCAGGGAGTACTTATATAGGGGCTAGGGTAACTCACTTGGGGTCAGGGAGTACTTATATGGGACTAGGGTACATCACTTGGGGTCAGGGAATACTTATATAGGAGCTAAAGTGATTCACTTGTGGTCAGGGAGTACTAATATGATACTAGGGTTACTCACTTGGGGTCAGGGATTACTTATAAAGGGGCTAGGGTAACTCACTTGGGGTCAGGGAGTACTTATATGGGACTTGGGTAACTCACTTGGGTTCAGGGAGTACTTATATGGGACTAGGGTAACTCACATGGGGTCAGGATGTACTTCTATAGGAGCTAAAGTAACTCACTTGGGGTCAGGGAGTACTTATATGGGACTAGGGTACATCACTTGGGGTCAGGGTGTACTTCTATAGGAGCTAAAGTAACTCACTTGGGGTCAGGGAGTACTTATATGGGACTAGGGTAACTCACTTGGGGTCAGGGAGTACTTATATGGGACTAGGGTAACTCACTTGGGGTCAGGGAGTACTTATATGGGACTAGGGTAACTCACTTGGGGTCAGGGATTACTTATAAAGGGGGTAGGGTAACTCATTTAGGGCAGGGAGTACTTATTTGGGACTAGGGTAACTCACTTGGGGTCAGGGAGTACTTATATGGGACTAGGGTACATCACTTGGGATCAGGGAGTACTTATATAGGAGCTAAAGTAACTCACTTGGGGTCAGGGAGTACTTCTATGGGACTAGGGTAACTCATTTGGTGTCAGGGAGTACTTATTTGGGACTAGGGTAACTCACTTGGGGTCAGGGAGTACTTATATGGGACTAGGGTAACTCACTTGGGGTCAGGGAGTACTTATATGGGACTAGGGTAACTCACTTGGGGTCAGGGAGTACTTATATGGGACTAGGGTAACTCACTTGGGGTCAGGGATTACTTATAAAGGGGGTAGGGTAACTCATTTAGGGCAGGGAGTACTTATTTGGGACTAGGGTAACTCACTTGGGGTCAGGGAGTACTTATATGGGTCTAGGGTAATTCACTTGGGGTCAGGGAGTACTTATATATGGTGTAGGGTAACTCATTTGGGGTCAGGCAGTACTTATATTGGACTAGGGTAACTCACTTAGGGTCAGGGAGTACTTATAAAAGGGCTAGGGTAATTCACTTGGGGTAGGGAGTACTTATATGGGACTAGGGTAACTCACTTGGGGTAAGGGAGAACTTCTATTGGACCTATAGTAACTCACTTGGGGTCAGGGAGTACTTATATGGGACTAGGGTAACTCACTTGGGGTCAGGTAGTACTTATATAGGGGGTAGGGTAACTCATTTGGGGTCAGGGAGTACTTATATGGGACTAGGGTAACTCACTTGGGGTCAGGGAGTACTTATAAAAGGGCTAGGGTAACTCACTTAGAGTAGGGAGTACTTATATGGACTAGGGTAACTCACTTGGGTTCAAGGAGTACTTATATGGGACCAGGGTAACTCACTTGGGGTAAGGGAGAACTTCTATAGGAGCTAAAGTAACTCACTTGGGGTCAGGGAGTACTTATGTGGGACTAGGGTAACTGATTTAGGGCAGGGAGTACTTATTTGGGACTAGGGTAACTCACTTGGGGTCAGGGAGTACTTATATGGGACTAGGGTAACTCACTTGGGTTCAGGGAGTACTTATATGGGACCAGGGTAACTCACTTCGGGTAAGGGAGAACTTCTATAGGAGCTAAAGTAACTCACTTGGGGTCAGGGAGTACTTATAAAGGGGCTAGGGTAACTCATTTGGGGTCAGGGAGTACATCTATAGGAGCTAAAGTAACTCACTTGGGGTCAGGGAGTACTTATATGGGACTAGGGTAACTCACTTGGGGTCAGGGAGTACTTCTATAGGAGCTAAAGTAACTCACTTGGGTCAGGGAGTACTTACAAAGGCGCTAGGTAACTCATTTGGGATCAGGGAGTACTTATAAAGGCGCTAGGTAACTCATTTGGGGTCAGGGAGTACTTATATGGGACTAGGGTAACTCACTTGGGGTCAGGGAGTACATCTATAAGAGCTAAAGTAACTCACTTGGGGTCAGGGAGTACTTATATGGGAGTAGGATAACTCACTTAGTGTCACGGAGTACTTATATGGAACTAGGGTAACTCACTTGGGGTCAGGGAGTACATCTATAAGAGCTAAAGTAACTCACTTGGGGTCAGGGAGTACTTATATGGAACTAGGGTAACTCACTTGGGTTCAAGGAGTACTTATATGGGACCAGGGTAACTCACTTGGGGTAAGGGAGAACTTCTATAGGAGCTAAAGTAACTCACTTGGGGTCAGGGAGTACTTATATGCTACTAGGGTAACTCACTTAGTGTCACGGAGTACTTATATGGAACTAGGGTAACTCACTTGGGGTCAGGGAGTACATCTATAAGAGCTAAAGTAACTCACTTGGGGTCAGGGAGTACTTATATGGGACTAGGGTAACTCATTTAGGGCAGGGAGTACTTATTTGGGACTAGGGTAACTCATTTGGGGTCAGGGAGTACTTATATGGGACTAGGGTACATCACTTGGGGTCAGGGAGTACTTATATAGGAGCTAAAGTAACTCACTTGGGGTCTGGGAGTACTTTAATGGGAACAGGGTAACTCACTTGGGGACATGGAGTACTTATAAATGGGCTAGGGTAACTCACTTGGGGTGAGGGAGTACTTATAAAGGGGCTAGGTAACTCATTTGGGGTCAGGGAGTACTTATATGAGACTAGGGTACATCACTTGGGATCAGGGAGTACATATATAGGGGCTAAAGTAACTCACTTGGGGTCAGGGAGTACTTCCATGGGACTAGGGTAACTCATTTGGTGTAAGGGAGTACTTATTTGGGACTAGGGTAACTCACTTGGGGTCAGGGAGTAGTTATATGGGACTAGAGTACATCACTTGGGCTCAGGGAGTACTTATATAGGAACTAAAGTGATTCACTTGGGGTCAGGGAGTACTTATATGGGACTAGGGTAACTCACTTGGGGTCAGGGAGTACTTCTATAGGAGCTAAAGTAACTCACTTGGGGTCAGGGAGTACTTTAATGGGACCAAGGTAACTCACTTGGGGACATGGAGTACTTATAAATGGGCTAGGGTAACTCACTTGGGGTGAGGGAGTACTTATAAAGGCGCTAGGTAACTCATTTGGGGTCAGGGAGTACTTATATGGGACTAGGGTAACACACTTGGGGTCATGGAGTACTTATATAGGGGGTAGGGTAACTCATTTGGGGTCAGGGAGTACATATATGGGACTAGGGTACATCACTTGGGCTCAAGGAGTACTTATATAGGAGCTAAAGTGATTCACTTGGGGTCAGGGAGTACTAATAAAGGGGCTAGGGTAACTCACTTGGGTTCAGGGAGTACTTATATGGGACTAGGGTAACTCATTTAGAGCAGGGAGTACTTAATTGGGACTAGGGTAACTCACTTGGGGTCAGGGAGTACTTATATGGGACTAGGGTAACTCACTTGGGGTCAGGGATTACTTATAAAGGGGCTAGGGTAACTCATTTGGGGTCAGGGAGTACTTATATGAGACTAGGGTAACTCATTTAGGGCAGGGAGTACTAATATGGGACTAGGGTAACTCATTCGGGGTCAGGGAGTACTTATATAGGGGCTAGGGTAACTCACTTGGGGTCAGGGAGTACTTATATGGGACTAGGGTACATCACTTGGGGTCAGGGAATACTTATATAGGAGCTAAAGTGATTCACTTGTGGTCAGGGAGTACTAATATGATACTAGGGTTACTCACTTGGGGTCAGGGATTACTTATAAAGGGGCTAGGGTAACTCACTTGGGGTCAGGGAGTACTTATATGGGACTTGGGTAACTCACTTGGGTTCAGGGAGTACTTATATGGGACTAGGGTAACTCACATGGGGTCAGGATGTACTTCTATAGGAGCTAAAGTAACTCACTTGGGGTCAGGGAGTACTTATATGGGACTAGGGTACATCACTTGGGGTCAGGGTGTACTTCTATAGGAGCTAAAGTAACTCACTTGGGGTCAGGGAGTACTTATATGGGACTGGGGTAACTCACTTGGGGTCAGGGAGTACTTATATAGGGGGTAGGGTAACTCATTTGGGGTCAGGGAGTACTTATATGGGACTAGGGTAAATCACTTGGGGTCAGGGAGTACTTATATAGGAGCTAAAGTGATTCACTTGGGGTCAGGGAGTACTTATATGATACTAGGGTTACTCACTTGGGGTCAGGGAGTACTTATATAGGAGCGAAAGTAACTCACATGGGGTCAGGGAGTACTTATATAGAAGCGAAAGTAACTCACTTGGGGTCAGGGAGTACTTATATGGGACTAGGGTAACTCATTTGGTGTCAGGGAGTACTTATATGGGACTAGGGTAACTCACTTGGGGAAAGGGAGTACTTATAAAGGGGCTAGGGTAACTCACTTGTGGTCAGGGAGTACTTATATAGGAGCTAAAGTGACTAACTTGGGGTCAGGGAGTACTTATATGGGACTAGGGTAACTCATTTGTGGTCTGGGAGTACTTAAATGGGACCAGGGTAACTCACTTGGGGTCAGGGATTACTTATAAAGGAGCTAGGGTAACTCACTTGGGGCCAGGGAGTACTTATATGGGACTTGGGTAACTCACTTGGGTTCAGGGAGTACTTATATGGGACTAGGGTAACTCGCTTTAGGTCAGGGAGTACTTATATAATACTAGGGTAACTCACTTGGTGGTCAGGGAGTACTTATATGGAACCAGGGTAACCCACTTGGGGTCAGGGAGTACTTATATGGGACTAGGGTACATCACTTGGGATCAGGGAGTACTTATATAGGAGCTAAAGTAACTCACTTGGGGTCAGGGAGTACTTCTATGGGACTAGGGTAACTCATTTGGTGTCAGGGAGTACTTATTTGGGACTAGGGTAACTCACTTGGGGTCAGGGAGTACTTATATGGGACTAGGGTAACTCACTTGGGGTCAGGGAGTACTTATATGGGACTAGGGTAACTCACTTGGGGTCAGGGAGTACTTATATGGGACTAGGGTAACTCACTTGGGGTCAGGGATTACTTATAAAGGGGGTAGGGTAACTCATTTAGGGCAGGGAGTACTTATTTGGGACTAGGGTAACTCACTTGGGGTCAGGGAGTACTTATATGGGTCTAGGGTAATTCACTTGGGGTCAGGGAGTACTTATATATGGTGTAGGGTAACTCATTTGGGGTCAGGCAGTACTTATATTGGACTAGGGTAACTCACTTAGGGTCAGGGAGTACTTATAAAAGGGCTAGGGTAATTCACTTGGGGTAGGGAGTACTTATATGGGACTAGGGTAACTCACTTGGGGTAAGGGAGAACTTCTATTGGACCTATAGTAACTCACTTGGGGTCAGGGAGTACTTATATGGGACTAGGGTAACTCACTTGGGGTCAGGTAGTACTTATATAGGGGGTAGGGTAACTCATTTGGGGTCAGGGAGTACTTATATGGGACTAGGGTAACTCACTTGGGGTCAGGGAGTACTTATAAAAGGGCTAGGGTAACTCACTTAGGGTAGGGAGTACTTATATGGACTAGGGTAACTCACTTGGGTTCAAGGAGTACTTATATGGGACCAGGGTAACTCACTTGGGGTAAGGGAGAACTTCTATAGGAGCTAAAGTAACTCACTTGGGGTCAGGGAGTACTTATGTGGGACTAGGGTAACTCATTTAGGGCAGGGAGTACTTATTTGGGACTAGGGTAACTCACTTGGGGTCAGGGAGTACTTATATGGGACTAGGGTAACTCACTTGGGTTCAGGGAGTACTTATATGGGACCAGGGTAACTCACTTGGGGTAAGGGAGAACTTCTATAGGAGCTAAAGTAACTCACTTGGGGTCAGGGAGTACTTATAAAGGGGCTAGGGTAACTCATTTGGGGTCAGGGAGTACATCTATAGGAGCTAAAGTAACTCACTTGGGGTCAGGGAGTACTTATATGGGACTAGGGTAACTCATTTAGGGCAGGGAGTACTAATATGGGACTAGGGTAACTCACTTGGGGTCAGGGAGTACTTATATTGGGGGTAGGGTAACTCACTTGGGGTCAGGGAGTACTTATATGGGACTAGGGTAACTCATTTAGGGCAGGGAGTACTTAATTGGGACTAGGGTAACTCACTTGGGATCAGGGAGTACTTATATGGGACTAGGGTAACTCACTTGGGGTCAGGGAGTACTTATATGGGACTAGGGTAACTCACTTGGGGTCAGGGAGTACTTATATAGGGGGTAGGGTAACTCATTTGGGGTCAGGGAGTACTTATATGGGACTAGGGTAACTCGCTTGGGGTCAGGGAGTACTTCTATAGGAACTAAAGTAACTCACTTGAGGTCAGGGAGTACTTATATGCGACTAGGGTAACTAACTTGGGGTCAGGGAGTACATCTATTAGAACTAAAGTAACTCACTTGGGGTCAGGGAGTACTTATATGGGACTAGGGTAACTCATTTAGGGCAGGGAGTACTATTATGGGACTAGGGTAACTCACTTGGGGTCAGGGAGTACTTATATTGGGGGTAGGGTAACTCACTTTGGGTCAGGGAGTACTTATATGGGACTAGGGTACATCACTTGGGGTCAGGGATTACTTATATGATACTAGGGTTACTCACTTGGGGTCAGGGATTACTTATAAAGGGGCTAGGGTAACTCACTTGGGGTCAGGGAGTACTTATATGGGACTTGGGTAACTCACTTGGGTTCAGGGAGTACTTATATGGGACTAGGGTAACTCGCTTTAGGTCACGAAGTACTTATATGGTACTAGGGTAACTCACTTGGGGTCAGGGAGTACTTATAAAGGGGCTAGGGTAACTCATTTGGGGTCAGGTAGTACTTATATGGGACTAGGGTACCTCACTTGGGGTCAGGGAGTACTTATATGGGACTAGGGTAACTCACTTGGGGAAAGGGTGTACTTATAAAGGGGCTAGGGTAACTCACTTGTGGTCAGGGAGTACTTATATAGGACCTATAGTGACTCACTTGGGGTCAAGGAGTACTTATATGGGACTAGGGTAACTCATTTGGGGTCTGGGAGTACTTAAATGGGACTAGGGTAACTCACTTGGGGTCAGGGGGTACTTATATGGGACTAGGGTACATCACTTGGGGTCAGGGTGTACTTCTATAGGAGCTAAAGTAACTCACTTGGGGTCAGGGAGTACTTATATGGGACTGGGGTAACTCACTTGGGGTCAGGGAGTACTTATATAGGGGGTAGGGTAACTCATTTGGGGTCAGGGAGTACTTATATGGGACTAGGGTAAATCACTTGGGGTCAGGGAGTACTTATATAGGAGCTAAAGTGATTCATTGGGGTCAGGGAGTACTTATATGATACTAGGGTTACTCACTTGGGGTCAGGGAGTACTTATATAGGAGCGAAAGTAACTCACATGGGGTCAGGGAGTACTTATATAGGAGCGAAAGTAACTCACTTGGGGTCAGGGAGTACTTATATGGGACTAGGGTAACTCATTTGGTGTCAGGGAGTACTTATATGGGACTAGGGTAACTCACTTGGGGAAAGGGAGTACTTATAAAGGGGCTAGGGTAACTCACTTGTGGTCAGGGAGTACTTATATAGGAGCTAAAGTGACTAACTTGGGGTCAGGGAGTACTTATATGGGACTAGGGTAACTCATTTGTGGTCTGGGAGTACTTAAATGGGACCAGGGTAACTCACTTGGGGTCAGGGATTACTTATAAAGGAGCTAGGGTAACTCACTTGGGGCCAGGGAGTACTTATATGGGACTTGGGTAACTCACTTGGGTTCAGGGAGTACTTATATGGGACTAGGGTAACTCGCTTTAGGTCAGGGAGTACTTATATAATACTAGGGTAACTCACTTGGTGGTCAGGGAGTACTTATATGGAACCAGGGTAACCCACTTGGGGTCAGGGAGTACTTATATGGGACTAGGGTACATCACTTGGGATCAGGGAGTACTTATATAGGAGCTAAAGTAACTCACTTGGGGTCAGGGAGTACTTCTATGGGACTAGGGTAACTCATTTGGTGTCAGGGAGTACTTATTTGGGACTAGGGTAACTCACTTGGGGTCAGGGAGTACTTATATGGGACTAGGGTAACTCACTTGGGGTCAGGGAGTACTTATATGGGACTAGGGTAACTCACTTGGGGTCAGGGAGTACTTATATGGGACTAGGGTAACTCACTTGGGGTCAGGGATTACTTATAAAGGGGGTAGGGTAACTCATTTAGGGCAGGGAGTACTTATTTGGGACTAGGGTAACTCACTTGGGGTCAGGGAGTACTTATATGGGTCTAGGGTAATTCACTTGGGGTCAGGGAGTACTTATATATGGTGTAGGGTAACTCATTTGGGGTCAGGCAGTACTTATATTGGACTAGGGTAACTCACTTAGGGTCAGGGAGTACTTATAAAAGGGCTAGGGTAATTCACTTGGGGTAGGGAGTACTTATATGGGACTAGGGTAACTCACTTGGGGTAAGGGAGAACTTCTATTGGACCTATAGTAACTCACTTGGGGTCAGGGAGTACTTATATGGGACTAGGGTAACTCACTTGGGGTCAGGTAGTACTTATATAGGGGGTAGGGTAACTCATTTGGGGTCAGGGAGTACTTATATGGGACTAGGGTAACTCACTTGGGGTCAGGGAGTACTTATAAAAGGGCTAGGGTAACTCACTTAGGGTAGGGAGTACTTATATGGACTAGGGTAACTCACTTGGGTTCAAGGAGTACTTATATGGGACCAGGGTAACTCACTTGGGGTAAGGGAGAACTTCTATAGGAGCTAAAGTAACTCACTTGGGGTCAGGGAGTACTTATGTGGGACTAGGGTAACTGATTTAGGGCAGGGAGTACTTATTTGGGACTAGGGTAACTCACTTGGGGTCAGGGAGTACTTATATGGGACTAGGGTAACTCACTTGGGTTCAGGGAGTACTTATATGGGACCATGGTAACTCACTTGGGGTAAGGGAGAACTTCTATAGGAGCTAAAGTAACTCACTTGGGGTCAGGGAGTACTTATAAAGGGGCTAGGGTAACTCATTTGGGGTCAGGGAGTACATCTATAGGAGCTAAAGTAACTCACTTGGGGTCAGGGAGTACTTATATGGGACTAGGGTAACTCACTTGGGGTCAGGGAGTACTTCTATAGGAGCTAAAGTAACTCACTTGGGTCAGGGAGTACTTACAAAGGCGCTAGGTAACTCATTTGGGATCAGGGAGTACTTATAAAGGCGCTAGGTAACTCATTTGGGGTCAGGGAGTACTTATATGGGACTAGGGTAACTCACTTGGGGTCAGGGAGTACATCTATAAGAGCTAAAGTAACTCACTTGGGGTCAGGGAGTACTTATATGGGAGTAGGATAACTCACTTAGTGTCACGGAGTACTTATATGGAACTAGGGTAACTCACTTGGGGTCAGGGAGTACATCTATAAGAGCTAAAGTAACTCACTTGGGGTCAGGGAGTACTTATATGGAACTAGGGTAACTCACTTGGGTTCAAGGAGTACTTATATGGGACCAGGGTAACTCACTTGGGGTAAGGGAGAACTTCTATAGGAGCTAAAGTAACTCACTTGGGGTCAGGGAGTACTTATATGCTACTAGGGTAACTCACTTAGTGTCACGGAGTACTTATATGGAACTAGGGTAACTCACTTGGGGTCAGGGAGTACATCTATAAGAGCTAAAGTAACTCACTTGGGGTCAGGGAGTACTTATTTGGGACTAGGGTAACTCATTTAGGGCAGGGAGTACTTATTTGGGACTAGGGTAACTCATTTGGGGTCAGGGAGTACTTATATGGGACTAGGGTACATCACTTGGGGTCAGGGAGTACTTATATAGGAGCTAAAGTAACTCACTTGGGGTCTGGGAGTACTTTAATGGGAACAGGGTAACTCACTTGGGGACATGGAGTACTTATAAATGGGCTAGGGTAACTCACTTGGGGTGAGGGAGTACTTATAAAGGGGCTAGGTAACTCATTTGGGGTCAGGGAGTACTTATATGAGACTAGGGTACATCACTTGGGATCAGGGAGTACATATATAGGGGCTAAAGTAACTCACTTGGGGTCAGGGAGTACTTCCATGGGACTAGGGTAACTCATTTGGTGTAAGGGAGTACTTATTTGGGACTAGGGTAACTCACTTGGGGTCAGGGAGTAGTTATATGGGACTAGAGTACATCACTTGGGCTCAGGGAGTACTTATATAGGAACTAAAGTGATTCACTTGGGGTCAGGGAGTACTTATATGGGACTAGGGTAACTCACTTGGGGTCAGGGAGTACTTCTATAGGAGCTAAAGTAACTCACTTGGGGTCAGGGAGTACTTTAATGGGACCAAGGTAACTCACTTGGGGACATGGAGTACTTATAAATGGGCTAGGGTAACTCACTTGGGGTGAGGGAGTACTTATAAAGGCGCTAGGTAACTCATTTGGGGTCAGGGAGTACTTATATGGGACTAGGGTAACACACTTGGGGTCATGGAGTACTTATATAGGGGGTAGGGTAACTCATTTGGGGTCAGGGAGTACATATATGGGACTAGGGTACATCACTTGGGCTCAAGGAGTACTTATATAGGAGCTAAAGTGATTCACTTGGGGTCAGGGAGTACTAATAAAGGGGCTAGGGTAACTCACTTGGGTTCAGGGAGTACTTATATGGGACTAGGGTAACTCATTTAGAGCAGGGAGTACTTAATTGGGACTAGGGTAACTCACTTGGGGTCAGGGAGTACTTATATGGGACTAGGGTAACTCACTTGGGGTCAGGGATTACTTATAAAGGGGCTAGGGTAACTCATTTGGGGTCAGGGAGTACTTATATGAGACTAGGGTAACTCATTTAGGGCAGGGAGTACTAATATGGGACTAGGGTAACTCATTCGGGGTCAGGGAGTACTTATATAGGGGCTAGGGTAACTCACTTGGGGTCAGGGAGTACTTATATGGGACTAGGGTACATCACTTGGGGTCAGGGAATACTTATATAGGAGCTAAAGTGATTCACTTGTGGTCAGGGAGTACTAATATGATACTAGGGTTACTCACTTGGGGTCAGGGATTACTTATAAAGGGGCTAGGGTAACTCACTTGGGGTCAGGGAGTACTTATATGGGACTTGGGTAACTCACTTGGGTTCAGGGAGTACTTATATGGGACTAGGGTAACTCACATGGGGTCAGGATGTACTTCTATAGGAGCTAAAGTAACTCACTTGGGGTCAGGGAGTACTTATATGGGACTAGGGTACATCACTTGGGGTCAGGGTGTACTTCTATAGGAGCTAAAGTAACTCACTTGGGGTCAGGGAGTACTTATATGGGACTGGGGTAACTCACTTGGGGTCAGGGAGTACTTATATAGGGGGTAGGGTAACTCATTTGGGGTCAGGGAGTACTTATATGGGACTAGGGTAAATCACTTGGGGTCAGGGAGTACTTATATAGGAGCTAAAGTGATTCACTTGGGGTCAGGGAGTACTTATATGATACTAGGGTTACTCACTTGGGGTCAGGGAGTACTTATATAGGAGCGAAAGTAACTCACATGGGGTCAGGGAGTACTTATATAGGAGCGAAAGTAACTCACTTGGGGTCAGGGAGTACTTATATGGGACTAGGGTAACTCATTTGGTGTCAGGGAGTACTTATATGGGACTAGGGTAACTCACTTGGGGAAAGGGAGTACTTATAAAGGGGCTAGGGTAACTCACTTGTGGTCAGGGAGTACTTATATAGGAGCTAAAGTGACTAACTTGGGGTCAGGGAGTACTTATATGGGACTAGGGTAACTCATTTGTGGTCTGGGAGTACTTAAATGGGACCAGGGTAACTCACTTGGGGTCAGGGATTACTTATAAAGGAGCTAGGGTAACTCACTTGGGGCCAGGGAGTACTTATATGGGACTTGGGTAACTCACTTGGGTTCAGGGAGTACTTATATGGGACTAGGGTAACTCGCTTTAGGTCAGGGAGTACTTATATAATACTAGGGTAACTCACTTGGTGGTCAGGGAGTACTTATATGGAACCAGGGTAACCCACTTGGGGTCAGGGAGTACTTATATGGGACTAGGGTACATCACTTGGGATCAGGGAGTACTTATATAGGAGCTAAAGTAACTCACTTGGGGTCAGGGAGTACTTCTATGGGACTAGGGTAACTCATTTGGTGTCAGGGAGTACTTATTTGGGACTAGGGTAACTCACTTGGGGTCAGGGAGTACTTATATGGGACTAGGGTAACTCACTTGGGGTCAGGGAGTACTTATATGGGACTAGGGTAACTCACTTGGGGTCAGGGAGTACTTATATGGGACTAGGGTAACTCACTTGGGGTCAGGGATTACTTATAAAGGGGGTAGGGTAACTCATTTAGGGCAGGGAGTACTTATTTGGGACTAGGGTAACTCACTTGGGGTCAGGGAGTACTTATATGGGTCTAGGGTAATTCACTTGGGGTCAGGGAGTACTTATATATGGTGTAGGGTAACTCATTTGGGGTCAGGCAGTACTTATATTGGACTAGGGTAACTCACTTAGGGTCAGGGAGTACTTATAAAAGGGCTAGGGTAATTCACTTGGGGTAGGGAGTACTTATATGGGACTAGGGTAACTCACTTGGGGTAAGGGAGAACTTCTATTGGACCTATAGTAACTCACTTGGGGTCAGGGAGTACTTATATGGGACTAGGGTAACTCACTTGGGGTCAGGTAGTACTTATATAGGGGGTAGGGTAACTCATTTGGGGTCAGGGAGTACTTATATGGGACTAGGGTAACTCACTTGGGGTCAGGGAGTACTTATAAAAGGGCTAGGGTAACTCACTTAGGGTAGGGAGTACTTATATGGACTAGGGTAACTCACTTGGGTTCAAGGAGTACTTATATGGGACCAGGGTAACTCACTTGGGGTAAGGGAGAACTTCTATAGGAGCTAAAGTAACTCACTTGGGGTCAGGGAGTACTTATGTGGGACTAGGGTAACTCATTTAGGGCAGGGAGTACTTATTTGGGACTAGGGTAACTCACTTGGGGTCAGGGAGTACTTATATGGGACTAGGGTAACTCACTTGGGTTCAGGGAGTACTTATATGGGACCAGGGTAACTCACTTGGGGTAAGGGAGAACTTCTATAGGAGCTAAAGTAACTCACTTGGGGTCAGGGAGTACTTATAAAGGGGCTAGGGTAACTCATTTGGGGTCAGGGAGTACATCTATAGGAGCTAAAGTAACTCACTTGGGGTCAGGGAGTACTTATATGGGACTAGGGTAACTCACTTGGGGTCAGGGAGTACTTCTATAGGAGCTAAAGTAACTCACTTGGGTCAGGGAGTACTTACAAAGGCGCTAGGTAACTCATTTGGGATCAGGGAGTACTTATAAAGGCGCTAGGTAACTCATTTGGGGTCAGGGAGTACTTATATGGGACTAGGGTAACTCACTTGGGGTCAGGGAGTACATCTATAAGAGCTAAAGTAACTCACTTGGGGTCAGGGAGTACTTATATGGGAGTAGGATAACTCACTTAGTGTCACGGAGTACTTATATGGAACTAGGGTAACTCACTTGGGGTCAGGGAGTACATCTATAAGAGCTAAAGTAACTCACTTGGGGTCAGGGAGTACTTATATGGAACTAGGGTAACTCACTTGGGTTCAAGGAGTACTTATATGGGACCAGGGTAACTCACTTGGGGTAAGGGAGAACTTCTATAGGAGCTAAAGTAACTCACTTGGGGTCAGGGAGTACTTATATGCTACTAGGGTAACTCACTTAGTGTCACGGAGTACTTATATGGAACTAGGGTAACTCACTTGGGGTCCGGGAGTACATCTATAAGAGCTAAAGTAACTCACTTGGGGTCAGGGAGTACTTATATGGGACTAGGGTAACTCATTTAGGGCAGGGAGTACTTATTTGGGACTAGGGTAACTCATTTGGGGTCAGGGAGTACTTATATGGGACTAGGGTACATCACTTGGGGTCAGGGAGTACTTATATAGGAGCTAAAGTAACTCACTTGGGGTCTGGGAGTACTTTAATGGGAACAGGGTAACTCACTTGGGGACATGGAGTACTTATATGGGACTTGGGTAACTCACTTGGGTTCAGGGAGTACTTATATGGGACTAGGGTAACTCGCTTTAGGTCACGAAGTACTTATATGGGACTAGGGTACATCACTTGGGGTCAGGGATTACTTATATGATACTAGGGTTACTCACTTGGGGTCAGGGATTACTTATAAAGGGGCTAGGGTAACTCACTTGGGGTCAGGGAGTACTTATATGGGACTTGGGTAACTCACTTGGGTTCAGGGAGTACTTATATGGGACTAGGGTAACTCGCTTTAGGTCACGAAGTACTTATATGGTACTAGGGTAACTCACTTGGGGTCAGGGAGTACTTATAAAGGGGCTAGGGTAACTCATTTGGGGTCAGGTAGTACTTATATGGGACTAGGGTACCTCACTTGGGGTCAGGGAGTACTTATATGGGACTAGGGTAACTCACTTGGGGAAAGGGTGTACTTATAAAGGGGCTAGGGTAACTCACTTGGGATCAGGGAGTACTTATATGGGACTAGGGTAACTCACTTGGGGTCAGGGAGTACTTATATGGGACTAGGGTAACCCATTTGGGGTCAGGGAGTACTTATATGGGACTAGGGTAACTCATTTGGGGTCAGGGAGTACTTAAATTGGACGAGGGTAACTCACTTGGGGTCAGGGATTACTTATAAAGGGGCTAGGGTAACTCACTTGGGGTCAGGGTGTACTTATTTGGGACTTGGGTAACTCATTTGGGTTCAGGGAGTACTTATATGGGACTAGGGTAACTCGCTTTAGGTGAGGGAGTACTTATATAATAATAGGGTAACTCACTTGGGGTCAGGGAGTACTTATATGGAACCAGGGTAACCCACTTGGGGTCAGGGAGTATTTATAAAGGGGGTAGGGTACCTAATTTGGGGTCAGGGAGTACTTATATGGGACTAGGGTAACTCATTTAGGGCAGGGAGTACTTATTTGGGACTAGGGCAACTCACTTGGGGTCAGGGAGTACTTATAAAGGGGCTAGGATAACTCATTTGGGGTTAGGTAGTACTTATATGGGACTAGGGTACCTCACTTGGGGTCAGGGAGTACTTATATGGGACTAGGGTAACTCACTTGGGGAAAGGGAGTACTTCTAAAGGGGCTAGGGTAACTCACTTGGGGTTAGGTAGTACTTATATGGGACTAGGGTACCTCACTTGGGGTCAGGGAGTACTTATATGGGACTAGGGTAACTCACTTGAGGAAAGGGAGTACTTCTAAAGGGGCTAGGGTAACTCACTTGGGGTCAGGGAGTACTTATATGGGACTAGGGTAACCCACTTGGGGTCAGGGAGTACTTATAAAGGGGCTAGGGTAACTCATTTGGGGTCAGGGAGTACTTATATGGGACTAGGGTAACTCATTTAGGGCAGGGAGTACTTATTTGGGACTAGGGTAACTCACTTGGGGTCAGGGAGTGCTTATATGGGACTAGGGTAACTCACTTGGGGTCAGGGAGTACTTATATAGGGGGTAGGGTAACTCATTTGGGGTCAGGGAGTACTTATATGGGACTAGGGTACATCACTTGGGGTCAGGGAGTACTTATATAGGAGCTAACGTTATTCACTTGGGGTCAGGGAGTACTTATATGGGACTAGGGTAACTCACTTGGGGTCAGGGAGTACTTATATGGAACTAGGGTAACTCATTTGGGGTCAGGGAGTACTTATATGGGACTGGGGTAACTCACTTGGGGTCAGGGAGTACTTATAAAGGGGCTAGGATAACTCATTTGGGGTTAGGTAGTACTTATATGGGACTAGGGTACCTCACTTGGGGTCAGGGAGTACTTATATGGGACTAGGGTAACTCACTTGGGGAAAGGGAGTACTTCTAAAGGGGCTAGGGTAACTCACTTGGGGTCAGGGAGTACTTATATGGGACTAGGGTAACCCACTTGGGGTCAGGGAGTACTTATAAAGGGGCTAGGGTAACTCATTTGGGGTCAGGGAGTACTTATATGGGCCTAGGGTAACTCACTTAGGGTCAGGGAGTAGTTATATGGGACTGGGGTAACTCACTTGGGGTCAGGGAGTACTTATATGGGACTAGGGTAACTCACTTGGGGAAAGGGAGTACTTCTAAAGGGGCTAGGGTAACTCACTTGGGGTCAGGGAGTACTTATATGGGACTAGGGTAACTCATTTGGGGTCAGGGAGTACTTATATAAGGGGTAGGGTAACTCATTTTGGGTCAGGGAGTACTTATATGGTACTAGGTTAACTCACTTGGGGTCAGGGAGTACTTATATGGGACTAGGGTAACTCATTTAGGGCAGGGAGTACTTATTTGGGACTAGGGTAACTCACTTGGGGTCAGGGAGTGCTTATATGGGACTAGGGTAACTCACTTGGGGTCAGGGAGTACTTATATAGGGGGTAGGGTAACTCATTTGGGGTCAGGGAGTACTTATATGGGACTAGGGTACATCACTTGGGGTCAGGGAGTACTTATATAGGAGCTAACATAATTCACTTGGGGTCAGGGAGTACTTATATAGGAGCTAAAGTGATTCACTTGGGGTCAGGGAGTACTTATATGGGACTAGGGTAACTCACTTGGGGTCAGGGAGTACTTATATGGAACTAGGGTAACTCATTTGGGGTCAGGGAGGACTTATATGGGACTGGGGTAATTCACTTGGGGTCAGGGAGTACTTATAAAGGGGCTAAGGTAACTCATTTGGGGTCAGGTAGTACTTATATGGGACTAGGGTACCTCACTTGGGGTCAGGGAGTACTTATATGGGACTAGGGTAACTCACTTGGGGAAAGGGAGTACTTCTAAAGGGGCTAGGGTAAATCAACTGTGGTCAGGGAGTACTTATATAGGAGCTAAAGTGACTCACTTGGGGTCAGGGAGTACTTATATGGGAATAGGGTAACCCACTTGGGGTCAGGGAGTACATATAAAGGGGCTAGGGTAACTCATTTGGGGTCAGGGAGTACTTATTTGGGCCTAGGGTAACTCACTTAGGGTCAGGGAGTACTTATATGGGACTGGGGTAACTCACTTGGGGTCAGGGAGTACTTATATGATACTAGGGTAACTCACTTGGGGTCAGGGAGTACTTATAAAGGGGCTAGGGCAACTCACTTGGGGTCAGGGAGTACTTATATGGGACTAGGGTAACTCACTTGGGGTCAGGGAGTACTTATATAGGGGGTAGGGTAACTCATTTTGGGTCAGGGAGTACTTGTATGGGACTAGGTTAACTCACTGGGGTCAGGGAGTACTTCTATAGGAGCTAAAGTAACTCACTTGGGGTCAGAGAGTACTTATATGGGACTAGGGTAACTCATTTAGGGCAGGGAGTACTTATTTGGGACTAGGGTAACTCACTTGGGGTCAGGGAGTACTTATATGGGACTAGGGTAACTCACTTGGGGTCAGGGAGTACTTATATAGGGGGTAGGGTAACTCATTTGGGGTCAGGGAGTACTTATATGGGACTAGGGTACATCACTTGGGGTCAGGGAGTACTTATATACGAGCTAAAGTGATTCACTTGGGGTCAGGGAGTACTTATATGGGACTAGGGTAACTCACTTGGGGTCAGGGAGTACTTATAAAGGGGCGAGGGTAACTCAATTTGGGGTCAGGGAGTACTTATATAGGACTAGGGTACCATACTTGGGGTCAGGGAGTACTTATAAAGGGGCTAGGGCAACTCACTTGGGGTCAGGGAGTACTTATATGGGACTAGGGTAACTCACTTGGGGTCAGGGAGTACTTATAAAGGGGCGAGGGTAACTCAATTTGGGGTCAGGGAGTACTTATATAGGACTAGGGTACCATACTTGGGGTCAGGGAGTACTTATAAAAGGGCTAGGGTAACTCACTTGGGGTAGGGAGTACTTATATGGGACTAGGGTAACTCACTTGGGTTCAGGGAGTACTTATATGGGACTAGGGTAACTCGCTTTAGGTCAGGGAGTACTTATATGGTACAAGGGTAACTCACTTGGAGGTCAGGGGGTATATATTTGGAACCAGGGTAACCCACTTGGGGTCATTGAGTACTTATAAAGGGGCTAGGGCAACTCACTTGGGGTCAGGGAGTACTTATATGGAACCAGGGTGACCCACTTGGGGTCAGGGAGTATTTATAAATGGGGTAGGGTAACTCATTTGGGGTCAGGAAGTACTTATATGGGACTAGGGTACATCACTTGGGGTCAGGGAGTACTTATGTAGGAGCTAAAGTGATTCACTTGGGGTCAGGGAGTACTTATATGGGACTAGAGTAGCTCAATTGGGGTCAGGGAGTACTTATAAAAGGGCTAGGGTAACTCAATTTGGGGTCAGGGAGTACTTATATGGAACTAAGGTAACTCACTTGGGGTCAGGGAGTACATCTATAGGAGCTAAAGTAACTCACTTGGGGTCAGGGAGTACTTATATGGGACTAGGGTAACTCATTTAGGGCAGGGAGTACTTATTTGGGACTAGGGTAACTCACTTGGTGTCAGGGAGTACTTATATGCTACTAGGGTAACTCACTTGGGGACAGGGAGTACTTATATGATACTAGGGTAACTCACTTGGGGTCAGGGAGTACTTATGTAGGAGCTAAAGTGATTCACTTGGGGTCAAGGAGTACTTATATGGGACTAGGGTAACACAGTTGGGGTCAGGGTGTACTTATAAAGGGGCAAGGGTAACTCACTTGGGATCAGGGAGTACTTATATGGGACTAGGGTAACTCACTTGGGGTCAGGGAGTACTTATATGGGACTAGGGTAACCCATTTGGGGTCAGGGAGTACTTATATGGGACTAGGGTAACTCATTTGGGGTCAGGGAGTACTTATATAATAATAGGGTAACTCACTTGGGGTCAGGGAGTACTTATATAGAACCAGGGTAACTCACTTGGGGTCAGGGAGTACTTATATGGGACTAGGGTAACTCACTTGGGGTCAGGGAGTACTTATATAGGGGGTAGGGTAATTCATTTTGGGTCAGGGAGTACTTATATGGGACTAGGTTAACTCACTTGGGGTCAGGGAGTACTTCTATAGGAGCTAAAGTAACTCACTTGGGGTCAGGGAGTACTTATATGGGACTAGGTTAAGTCATTTAGCGCAGGTAGTACTTATTTAGGACTAGGGTAACTCACTTAGGGTCAGGGAGTACTTATATGGGACTAGGGTAACTCACTTGGGGTCAGGGAGTACTTATATGGGACTTGGGTAACTCACTTGGGGTCAGGTAGTACTTATATAGGGGGTAGGGTAACTCATTTGGGGTCAGGGAGTAGTTTAAATGGGACTGGGGTAACTCACTTGGGGTCAGGGAGTACTTATATGATACTAGGGTAACTCACTTGGGGTCAGGGAGTACTTATAAAGGGGCTAGGGCAACTCACTTGGGGTCAGGGAGTACTTATATGGGACTAGGGTAACTCACTTGGGGTCAGGGAGTACTTATATAGGGGGTAGGGTAACTCATTTTGGGTCAGGGAGTACTTATATGGGACTAGGTTAACTCACTGGGGTCAGGGAGTACTTCTATAGGAGCTAAAGTAACTCACTTGGGGTCAGGGAGTACTTATATGAGACTAGGGTAACTCATTTAGGGCAGGGAGTACTTATTTGGGACTAGGGTAACTCACTTAGGGTCAGGGAGTACTTATATGGGACTAGGGTAACTCACTTGGGGTCAGGGAGTACTTATTAAGGGGGTAGGGTAACTCATTTGGGGTCAGGGAGTACTTATATGGGACTAGAGTACATCACTTGGGGTCAGGGAGTACTTATATAGGAGCTAAAGTGATTCACTTGGGGTCAGGGAGTACTTATATGGGACTAGGGTAACTCACTTGGGGTCAGGGAGTACTTATTTGGGACTTGGGTAACTCATTTGGGTTCAGGGAGTACTTATATGGGACTAGCGTAACTCGCTTTAGGTGAGGGAGTACTTATATAATAATAGGGTAACTCACTTGGGGTCAGGGAGTACTTATATGGAACCAGGTTAACCCACTTGGGGTCAGGGAGTATTTATAAAGGGGGTAGGGTAACTAATTTGGGGTCAGGGAGTACTTATATGGGACTAGGGTAACTCATTTAGGGCAGGGAGTACTTATTTGGGACTAGGGCAACTCACTTGGTGTCAGGGAGTACTTATATGCTACTAGGGTAACTCACTTGGGGTCAGGGAGTACTTATATGATACTAGGGTAACTCACTTTGGGTCAGGGAGTACTTATGTAGGAGCTAAAGTGATTCACTTGGGGTCAAGGAGTACTTATATGGGACTAGGGTAACACAGTTGGGGTCAGGGTGTACTTATAAAGGGGCTAGGGTAACTCACTTGGGATCAGGGAGTACTTATATGGGACTAGGGTAACTCACTTGGGGTCAGGGAGTACTTATATGGGACTAGGGTAACCCATTTGGGGTCAGGGAGTACTTATATGGGACTAGGGTAACTCATTTGGGGTCAGGGAGTACTTAAATGGGACGAGGGTAACTCACTTGGGGTCAGGGATTACTTATAAAGGGGCTAGGGTAACTCACTTGGGGTCAGGGAGTACTTATATGGGACTAGGGTAACACAGTTGGGGTCAGGGTGTACTTATAAAGGGGCTAGGGTAACTCACTTGGGATCAGGGAGTACTTATATGGGACTAGGGTAACTCACTTGGGGTCAGGGAGTACTTATATGGGACTAGGGTAACCCATTTGGGGTCAGGGAGTACTTATATGGGACTAGGGTAACTCATTTGGGGTCAGGGAGTACTTAAATGGGACGAGGGTAACTCACTTGGGGTCAGGGATTACTTATAAAGGGGCTAGGGTAACTCACTTGGGGTCAGGGAGTACTTATATGGGACTAAGGTAACTCACTTGGGGTCAGGGAGTACTTATATAGGGGGTAGGGTAATTCATTTTGGGTCAGGGAGTACTTATTTGGGACTAGGGCAACTCACTTGGGGTCAGGGAGTACTTATATGGGACTAGGGTAACTCACTTGGGGTCAGGGATTACTTATATGGGACTAGGGTAACTCATTTGGGGTCAGGGAGTACTTATATGGGACTGGGGTAACTCACTTGGGGTCAGGGAGTACTTATAAAGGGGCTAGGATAACTCATTTGGGGTTAGGTAGTACTTATATGGGACTAGGGTACCTCACTTGGGGTCAGGGAGTACTTATATGGGACTAGGGTAACTCACTTGGGGAAAGGGAGTACTTCTAAAGGGGCTAGGGTAACTCACTTGGGGTCAGGGAGTACTTATATGGGACTAGGGTAACCCACTTGGGGTCAGGGAGTACTTATAAAGGGGCTAGGGTAACTCATTTGGGGTCAGGGAGTACTTATATGGGCCTAGGGTAACTCACTTAGGGTCAGGGAGTAGTTATATGGGACTGGGGTAAGTCACTTGGGGTCAGGGAGTACTTATAAAGGGGCTAAGGTAACTCATTTGAGGTCAGGTAGTACTTATATGGGACTAGGGTACCTCACTTGGGGTCAGGGAGTACTTATATGGGACTAGGGTAACTCACTTGGGGAAAGGGAGTACTTCTAAAGGGGCTAGGGTAACTCACTTGGGGTCAGGGAGTACTTATATGGGACTAGGGTAACTCATTTGGGGTCAGGGAGTACTTATATAAGGGGTAGGGTAACTCATTTTGGGTCAGGGAGTACTTATATGGTACTAGGTTAACTCACTTGGGGTCAGGGAGTACTTATATGGGACTAGGGTAACTCATTTAGGGCAGGGAGTACTTATTTGGGACTAGGGTAACTCACTTGGGGTCAGGGAGTGCTTATATGGGACTAGGGTAACTCACTTGGGGTCAGGGAGTACTTATATAGGGGGTAGGGTAACTCATTTGGGGTCAGGGAGTACTTATATGGGACTAGGGTACATCACTTGGGGTCAGGGAGTACTTATATAGGAGCTAACGTGATTCACTTGGGGTCAGGGAGTACTTATATAGGAGCTAAAGTGATTCACTTGGGGTTAGGTAGTACTTATATGGGACTAGGGTACCTCACTTGGGGTCAGGGAGTACTTATATGGGACTAGGGTAACTCACTTGGGGAAAGGGAGTACTTCTAAAGGGGCTAGGGTAACTCACTTGGGGTCAGGGAGTACTTATATGGGACTAGGGTAACCCACTTGGGGTCAGGGAGTACTTATAAAGGGGCTAGGGTAACTCATTTGGGGTCAGGGAGTACTTATATGGGCCTAGGGTAACTCACTTAGGGTCAGGGAGTAGTTATATGGGACTGGGGTAAGTCACTTGGGGTCAGGGAGTACTTATAAAGGGGCTAAGGTAACTCATTTGGGGTCAGGTAGTACTTATATGGGACTAGGGTACCTCACTTGGGGTCAGGGAGTACTTATATGGGACTAGGGTAACTCACTTGGGGAAAGGGAGTACTTCTAAAGGGGCTAGGGTAACTCACTTGGGGTCAGGGAGTACTTATATGGGACTAGGGTAACTCATTTGGGGTCAGGGAGTACTTATATAAGGGGTAGGGTAACTCATTTTGGGTCAGGGAGTACTTATATGGTACTAGGTTAACTCACTTGGGGTCAGGGAGTACTTATATGGGACTAGGGTAACTCATTTAGGGCAGGGAGTACTTATTTGGGACTAGGGTAACTCACTTGGGGTCAGGGAGTGCTTATATGGGACTAGGGTAACTCACTTGGGGTCAGGGAGTACTTATATAGGGGGTAGGGTAACTCATTTGGGGTCAGGGAGTACTTATATGGGACTAGGGTACATCACTTGGGGTCAGGGAGTACTTATATAGGAGCTAACGTGATTCACTTGGGGTCAGGGAGTACTTATATAGGAGCTAAAGTGATTCACTTGGGGTCAGGGAGTACTTATATGGGACTAGGGTAACTCACTTGGGGTCAGGGAGTACTTATATGGAACTAGGGTAACTCATTTGGGGTCAGGGAGTACTTATATGGGACTGGGGTAACTCACTTGGGGTCAGGGAGTACTTATAAAGGGGCTAAGGTAACTCATTTGGGGTCAGGTAGTACTTATATGGGACTAGGGTACCTCACTTGGGGTCAGGGAGTACTTATATGGGACTAGGGTAACTCACTTGGGGAAAGGGAGTACTTCTAAAGGGGCTAGGGTAACTCAACTGTGGTCAGGGAGTACTTATATAGGAGCTAAAGTGACTCACTTGGGGTCAGGGAGTACTTATATGGGAATAGGGTAACCCACTTGGGGTCAGGGAGTACTTATAAAGGGGCTAGGGTAACTCATTTGGGGTCAGGGAGTACTTATTTGGGCCTAGGGTAACTCACTTAGGGTCAGGGAGTACTTATATGATACTAGGGTAACTCACTTGGGATCAGGGAGTACTTATAAAGGGGCTAGGGCAACTCACTTGGGGTCAGGGAGTACTTATATGGGACTAGGGTAACTCACTTGGGGTCAGGGAGTACTTATATAGGGGGTAGGGTAACTCATTTTGGGTCAGGGAGTACTTGTATGGGACTAGGTTAACTCAATGGGGTCAGGGAGTACTTCTATAGGAGCTAAAGTAACTCACTTGGGGTCAGGGAGTACTTATATGGGACTAGGGTAACTCATTTAGGGCAGGGAGTACTTATTTGGGACTAGGGTAACTCACTTGGGGTCAGGGAGTACTTATATGGGACTAGGGTAACTCACTTGGGGTCAGGGAGTACTTATATAGGGGGTAGGGTAACTCATTTGGGGTCAGGGAGTACTTATATGGGACTAGGGTACATCACTTGGGGTCAGGGAGTACTTATATACGAGCTAAAGTGATTCACTTGGGGTCAGGGAGTACTTATATGGGACTAGGGTACATCACTTGGGGTCAGGGAGTACTTATATGGGACTAGGGTAACTCACTTGGGGTCAGGGAGTACTTATAAAGGGGCGAGGGTAACTCAATTTGGGGTCAGGTAGTACTTATATAGGACTAGGGTACCATACTTGGGGTCAGGGAGTACTTATAAAGGGGCTAGGGTAACTCACTTGGGTTCAGGGAGTACTTATATGGGACTAGGGTAACTCGCTTTAGGTCAGGGAGTACTTATATGGTACAAGGGTAACTCACTTGGTGGTCAGGGGGTATATATATGGAACCAGGGTAACCCACTTGGGGTCATTGAGTACTTATAAAGGGGCTAGGGCAACTCACTTGGGGTCAGGGAGTACTTATATGGAACCAGGGTGACCCACTTGGGGTCAGGGAGTATTTATAAATGGGGTAGGGTAACTCATTTGGGGTCAGGAAGTACTTATATGGGACTAGGGTACATCACTTGGGGTCAGGGAGTACTTATGTAGGAGCTAAAGTGATTCACTTGGGGTCAGGGAGTACTTATATGGGACTAGAGTAGCTCAATTGGGGTCAGGGAGTACTTATAAAAGGGCTAGGGTAACTCAATTTGGGGTCAGGGAGTACTTATATGGAACTAAGGTAACTCACTTGGGGTCAGGGAGTACATCTATAGGAGCTAAAGTAACTCACTTGGGGTCAGGGAGTACTTATATGGGACTAGGGTAACTCACTTGGGGTCAGGTAGTACTTATATAGGGGGTAGGGTAACTCATTTGGGGTCAGGGAGTAGTTTAAATGGGACTGGGGTAACTCACTTGGGGTCAGGGAGTACTTATATGATACTAGGGTAACTCACTTGGGGTCAGGGAGTACTTATAAAGGGGCTATGGCAACTCACTTGGGGTCAGGGAGTACTTATATGGGACTAGGGTAACTCACTTGGGGTCAGGGAGTACTTATATAGGGGGTAGGGTAACTCATTTTGGGTCAGGGTGTACTTATATGGGACTAGGTTAACTCACTGGGGTCAGGGAGTACTTCTATAGAAGCTAAAGTAACTCACTTGGGGTCAGGGAGTACTTATATGAGACTAGGGTAACTCATTTAGGGCAGGGAGTACTTATTTGGGACTAGGGTAACTCACTTAGGGTCAGGGAGTACTTATATGGGACTAGGGTAACTCACTTGGGGTCAGGGAGTACTTATATAGGGGGTAGGGTAACTCATTTGGGGTCAGGGAGTACTTATATGGGACTAGGGTACATCATTTGGGGTCAGGGAGTACTTATATAGGAGCTAAAGTGATTCACTTGGGGTCAGGGAGTACTTATATGGGACTAGGGTAACTCACTTGGGGTCAGGGAGTACTTATTTGGGACTTGGGTAACTAATTTGGGGTCAGGGAGTACTTATATGGGACTAGGGTAACTCATTTAGGGCAGGGAGTACTTATTTGGGACTAGGGCAACTCACTTGGGGTCAGGGAGTACTTATATGGGACTAGGGTAACTCAATTGGGGTCAGGGAGTACTTATATGGGACTAGGGTAACTCATTTAGGGCAGGGAGTACTTATTTGGGACTAGGGTAACTCACTTGGGGTCAGGGAGTACTTATATGATACTAGAGTAACTCACTTTGGGTCAGGGAGTACTTATGTAGGAGCTAAAGTGATTCACTTGGGGTCAAGGAGTACTTATATGGGACTAGGGTAACACAGTTGGGGTCAGGGTGTACTTATAAAGGGGCTAGGGTAACTCACTTGGGATCAGGGAGTACTTATATGGGACTAGGGTAACTCACTTGGGGTCAGGGAGTACTTATATGGGACTAGGGTAACCCATTTGGGGTCAGGGAGTACTTATATGGGACTAGGGTAACTCATTTGGGGTCAGGGAGTACTTAAATGGGACGAGGGTAACTCACTTGGGGTCAGGGATTACTTATAAAGGGGCTAGGGTAACTCACTTGGGGTCAGGGAGTACTTATTTGGGACTTGGGTAACTCATTTGGGTTCAGGGAGTACTTATATGGGACTAGGGTAACTCGCTTTAGGTGAGGGAGTACTTATATAATAATAGGGTAACTCACTTGGGGTCAGGGAGTACTTATATGGAACCAGGGTAACCCACTTGGGGTCAGGGAGTATTTATAAAGGGGGTAGGGTACCTAATTTGGGGTCAGGGAGTACTTATATGGGACTAGGGTAACTCATTTAGGGCAGGGAGTACTTATTTGGGACTAGGGCAATTCACTTGGGGTCAGGGAGTACTTATATGGGACTAGGGTAACTCACTTGGGGTCAGGGATTACTTATATGGGACTAGGGTAACTCATTTGGGGTCAGGGAGTACTTATATGGGACTGGGGTAACTCACTTGGGGTCAGGGAGTACTTATAAAGGGGCTAGGATAACTCATTTGGGGTTAGGTAGTACTTATATGGGACTAGGGTACCTCACTTGGGGTCAGGGAGTACTTATATGGGACTAGGGTAACTCACTTGGGGAAAGGGAGTACTTCTAAAGGGGCTAGGGTAACTCACTTGGGGTCAGGGAGTACTTATATGGGACTAGGGTAACCCACTTGGGGTCAGGGAGTACTTATAAAGGGGCTAGGGTAACTCATTTGGGGTCAGGGAGTACTTATATGGGCCTAGGGTAACTCACTTAGGGTCAGGGAGTAGTTATATGGGACTGGGGTAACTCACTTGGGGTCAGGGAGTACTTATAAAGGGGCTAAGGTAACTCATTTGGGGTCAGGTAGTACTTATATGGGACTAGGGTACCTCACTTGGGGTCAGGGAGTACTTATATGGGACTAGGGTAACTCACTTGGGGAAAGGGAGTACTTCTAAAGGGGCTAGGGTAACTCATTTGGGGTCAGGGAGTACTTATATGGGACTAGGGTAACTCATTTGGGGTCAGGGAGTACTTATATAAGGGGTAGGGTAACTCATTTTGGGTCAGGGAGTACTTATATGGTACTAGGTTAACTCACTTGGGGTCAGGGAGTACTTATATGGGACTAGGGTAACTCATTTAGGGCAGGGAGTACTTATTTGGGACTAGGGTAACTCACTTGGGGTCAGGGAGTGCTTATATGGGACTAGGGTAACTCACTTGGGGTCAGGGAGTACTTATATAGGGGGTAGGGTAACTCAATTGGGGTCAGGGAGTACTTATATGGGACTAGGGTACATCACTTGGGGTCAGGGAGTACTTATATAGGAGCTAACGTGATTCACTTGGGGTCAGGGAGTACTTATATAGGAGCTAAAGTGATTCACTTGGGGTCAGGGAGTACTTATATGGGACTAGGGTAACTCACTTGGGGTCAGGGAGTACTTATATGGAACTAGGGTAACTCATTTGGGGTCAGGGAGTACTTATATGGGACTGGGGTAACTCACTTGGGGTCAGGGAGTACTTATAAAGAGGCTAAGGTAACTCATTTGGGGTCAGGTAGTACTTATATGGGACTAGGGTACCTCACTTGGGGTCAGGGAGTACTTATATGGGACTAGGGTAACTCACTTGGGGAAAGGGAGTACTTCTAAAGGGGCTAGGGTAACTCAACTGTGGTCAGGGAGTACTTATATAGGAGCTAAAGTGACTCACTTGGGGTCAGGGAGTACTTATATGGGAATAGGGTAAACCACTTGGGGTCAGGGAGTACTTATAAAGGGGCTAGGGTAACTCATTTGGGGTCAGGGAGTACTTATTTGGGCCTAGGGTAACTCACTTAGGGTCAGGGAGTACTTATATGGGACTGGGGTAACTCACTTGGGGTCAGGGAGTACTTATATGATACTAGGGTAACTCACTTGGGGTCAGGGAGTACTTATAAAGGGGCTAGGGCAACTCACTTGGGGTCAGGGAGTACTTATATGGGACTAGGGTAACTCATTTAGGGCAGGGAGAACTTATTTGGGACTAGGGTAACTCACTTAGGGTCTGGGAGTACTTATATGGGACTAGGGTAACTTACTTGGGGTCAGGGAGTACTTATATAGGGGGTAGGGTAACTCATTTGGGGTCAGGGAGTACTTATATGGGACTAGGGTACATCACTTGGGGTCAGGGAGTACTTATATACGAGCTAAAGTGATTCACTTGGGGTCAGGGAGTACTTATATGGGACTAGGGTAACTCACTTGGGGTCAGGGAGTACTTATAAAGGGGCGAGGGTAACTCAATTTGGGGTCAGGGAGTACTTATATAGGACTAGGGTACCATACTTGGGGTCAGGGAGTACTTATATTGGACTAGGGTAACTCACTTGGGGTCAGGGAGTACTTATAAAGGGGCGAGGGTAACTCAATTTGGGGTCAGGGAGTACTTATATAGGACTAGGGTACCATACTTGGGGTCAGGGAGTACTTATAAAAGGGCTAGGGTAACTCACTTGGGGTAGGGAGTACTTATATGGGACTAGGGTAACTCACTTGGGTTCAGGGAGTACTTATATGGGACTAGGGTAACTCGCTTTAGGTCAGGGAGTACTTATATGGTACTAGGGTAACTCACTTGGTGGTCAGGGGGTATATATATGGAACCAGGGTAACCCACTTGGGGTCATTGAGTACTTATAAAGGGGCTAGGGCAACTCACTTGGGGTCAGGGAGTACTTATATGGAACCAGGGTGACCCACTTGGGGTCAGGGAGTATTTATAAATGGGGTAGGGTAACTCATTTGGGGTCAGGAAGTACTTATATGCGACTAGGGTACATCACTTGGGGTCAGGGAGTACTTATGTAGGAGCTAAAGAGATTCACTTGGGGTCAGGGAGTACTTATGTAGGAGCTAAAGTGATTCACTTGGGGTCAAGGAGTACTTATATGGGACTAGGGTAACACAGTTGGGGTCAGGGTGTACTTATAAAGGGGCAAGGGTAACTCACTTGGGATCAGGGAGTACTTATATGGGACTAGGGTAACTCACTTGGGGTCATGGATTACTTATATGGGACTAGGGTAACCCATTTGGGGTCAGGGAGTACTTATATGGGACTAGGGTAACTCATTTGGGGTCAGGGAGTACTTATTTGGGACTTGGGTAACTCATTTGGGTTCAGGGAGTACATATATGGGACTAGGGTAACTCGCTTTAGGTGAGGGAGTACTTATATAATAATAGGGTAACTCACTTGGGGTCAGGGAGTACTTATATAGAACCAGGGTAACTCACTTGGGGTCAGGGAGTACTTATATGGGACTAGGGTAACTCACTTGGGGTCAGGGAGTACTTATATAGGGGGTAGGGTAATTCATTTTGGGTCAGGGAGTACTTATATGGGACTAGGTTAACTCACTTGGGGTCAGGGAGTACTTCTATAGGAGCTAAAGTAACTCACTTGGGGTCAGGGAGTACTTATATGGGACTAGGTTAAGTCATTTAGCGCAGGTAGTACTTATTTGGGACTAGGGTAACTCACTTGGGGTCAGGGAGTACTTATATGGGACTAGGGTAACTCACTTGGGGTCAGGGAGTACTTATATGGGACTAGGGTACATCACTTGGGGTCAGGGAGTACTTATGTAGGAGCTAAAGTGATTCACTTGGGGTCAGGGAGTACTTATGTAGGAGCTAAAGTGATTCACTTGGGGTCAAGGAGTACTTATATGGGACTAGGGTAACACAGTTGGGGTCAGGGTGTACTTATAAAGGGGCAAGGGTAACTCACTTGGGATCAGGGAGTACTTATATGGGACTAGGGTAACTCACTTGGGGTCATGGATTACTTATATGGGACTAGGGTAACCCATTTGGGGTCAGGGAGTACTTATTTGGGACTTGGGTAACTCATTTGGGTTCAGGGAGTACATATATGGGACTAGGGTAACTCGCTTTAGGTGAGGGAGTACTTATATAATAATAGGGTAACTCACTTGGGGTCAGGGAGTACTTATATAGAACCAGGGTAACTCACTTGGGGTCAGGGAGTACTTATATGGGACTAGGGTAACTCACTTGGGGTCAGGGAGTACTTATATAGGGGGTAGGGTAATTCATTTTGGGTCAGGGAGTACTTATATGGGACTAGGTTAACTCACTTGGGGTCAGGGAGTACTTCTATAGGAGCTAAAGTAACTCACTTGGGGTCAGGGAGTACTTATATGGGACTAGGTTAAGTCATTTAGCGCAGGTAGTACTTATTTGGGACTAGGGTAACTCACTTGGGGTCAGGGAGTACTTATATGGGACTGGGGTAACTCACTTGGGGTCAGGGAGTACTTATATGGGACTAGGGTAACTCACTTGGGGTCAGGTAGTACTTATATAGGGGGTAGGGTAACTCATTTGGGGTCAGGGAGTAGTTTAAATGGGACTGGGGTAACTCACTTGGGGTCAGGGAGTACTTATATGATACTAGGGTAACTCACTTGGGGTCAGGGAGTACTTATAAAGGGGCTAGGGCAACTCATTTTGGGTCAGGGAGTACTTATATGGGACTAGGTTAACTCACTGGGGTCAGGGAGTACTTCTATAGGAGCTAAAGTAACTCACTTGGGGTCAGGGAGTACTTATATGAGACTAGGGTAACTCATTTAGGGCAGGGAGTACTTATTTGGGACTAGGGTAACTCACTTAGGGTCAGGGAGTACTTATAAAGGGGCTAGGGTAACTCACTTGGGTTCAGGGAGTACTTATATGGGACTAGGGTAACTCGCTTTAGGTCAGGGAGTACTTATATGGTACAAGGGTAACTCACTTGGTGGTCAGGGGGTATATATATGGAACCAGGGTAACCCACTTGGGGTCATTGAGTACTTATAAAGGGGCTAGGGCAACTCACTTGGGGTCAGGGAGTACTTATATGGAACCAGGGTGACCCACTTGGGGTCAGGGAGTATTTATAAATGGGGTAGGGTAACTCATTTGGGGTCAGGAAGTACTTATATGGGACTAGGGTACATCACTTGGGGTCAGGGAGTACTTATGTAGGAGCTAAAGTGATTCACTTGGGGTCAGGGAGTACTTATATGGGACTAGAGTAGCTCAATTGGGGTCAGGGAGTACTTATAAAAGGGCTAGGGTAACTCAATTTGGGGTCAGGGAGTACTTATATGGAACTAAGGTAACTCACTTGGGGTCAGGGAGTACATCTATAGGAGCTAAAGTAACTCACTTGGGGTCAGGGAGTACTTATATGGGACTAGGGTAACTCACTTGGGGTCAGGTAGTACTTATATAGGGGGTAGGGTAACTCATTTGGGGTCAGGGAGTAGTTTAAATGGGACTGGGGTAACTCACTTGGGGTCAGGGAGTACTTATATGATACTAGGGTAACTCACTTGGGGTCAGGGAGTACTTATAAAGGGGCTATGGCAACTCACTTGGGGTCAGGGAGTACTTATATGGGACTAGGGTAACTCACTTGGGGTCAGGGAGTACTTATATAGGGGGTAGGGTAACTCATTTTGGGTCAGGGTGTACTTATATGGGACTAGGTTAACTCACTGGGGTCAGGGAGTACTTCTATAGAAGCTAAAGTAACTCACTTGGGGTCAGGGAGTACTTATATGAGACTAGGGTAACTCATTTAGGGCAGGGAGTACTTATTTGGGACTAGGGTAACTCACTTAGGGTCAGGGAGTACTTATATGGGACTAGGGTAACTCACTTGGGGTCAGGGAGTACTTATATAGGGGGTAGGGTAACTCATTTGGGGTCAGGGAGTACTTATATGGGACTAGGGTACATCATTTGGGGTCAGGGAGTACTTATATAGGAGCTAAAGTGATTCACTTGGGGTCAGGGAGTACTTATATGGGACTAGGGTAACTCACTTGGGGTCAGGGAGTACTTATTTGGGACTTGGGTAACTAATTTGGGGTCAGGGAGTACTTATATGGGACTAGGGTAACTCATTTAGGGCAGGGAGTACTTATTTGGGACTAGGGCAACTCACTTGGGGTCAGGGAGTACTTATATGGGACTAGGGTAACTCAATTGGGGTCAGGGAGTACTTATATGGGACTAGGGTAACTCATTTAGGGCAGGGAGTACTTATTTGGGACTAGGGTAACTCACTTGGGGTCAGGGAGTACTTATATGATACTAGAGTAACTCACTTTGGGTCAGGGAGTACTTATGTAGGAGCTAAAGTGATTCACTTGGGGTCAAGGAGTACTTATATGGGACTAGGGTAACACAGTTGGGGTCAGGGTGTACTTATAAAGGGGCTAGGGTAACTCACTTGGGATCAGGGAGTACTTATATGGGACTAGGGTAACTCACTTGGGGTCAGGGAGTACTTATATGGGACTAGGGTAACCCATTTGGGGTCAGGGAGTACTTATATGGGACTAGGGTAACTCATTTGGGGTCAGGGAGTACTTAAATGGGACGAGGGTAACTCACTTGGGGTCAGGGATTACTTATAAAGGGGCTAGGGTAACTCACTTGGGGTCAGGGAGTACTTATTTGGGACTTGGGTAACTCATTTGGGTTCAGGGAGTACTTATATGGGACTAGGGTAACTCGCTTTAGGTGAGGGAGTACTTATATAATAATAGGGTAACTCACTTGGGGTCAGGGAGTACTTATATGGAACCAGGGTAACCCACTTGGGGTCAGGGAGTATTTATAAAGGGGGTAGGGTACCTAATTTGGGGTCAGGGAGTACTTATATGGGACTAGGGTAACTCATTTAGGGCAGGGAGTACTTATTTGGGACTAGGGCAATTCACTTGGGGTCAGGGAGTACTTATATGGGACTAGGGTAACTCACTTGGGGTCAGGGATTACTTATATGGGACTAGGGTAACTCATTTGGGGTCAGGGAGTACTTATATGGGACTGGGGTAACTCACTTGGGGTCAGGGAGTACTTATAAAGGGGCTAGGATAACTCATTTGGGGTTAGGTAGTACTTATATGGGACTAGGGTACCTCACTTGGGGTCAGGGAGTACTTATATGGGACTAGGGTAACTCACTTGGGGAAAGGGAGTACTTCTAAAGGGGCTAGGGTAACTCACTTGGGGTCAGGGAGTACTTATATGGGACTAGGGTAACCCACTTGGGGTCAGGGAGTACTTATAAAGGGGCTAGGGTAACTCATTTGGGGTCAGGGAGTACTTATATGGGCCTAGGGTAACTCACTTAGGGTCAGGGAGTAGTTATATGGGACTGGGGTAACTCACTTGGGGTCAGGGAGTACTTATAAAGGGGCTAAGGTAACTCATTTGGGGTCAGGTAGTACTTATATGGGACTAGGGTACCTCACTTGGGGTCAGGGAGTACTTATATGGGACTAGGGTAACTCACTTGGGGAAAGGGAGTACTTCTAAAGGGGCTAGGGTAACTCATTTGGGGTCAGGGAGTACTTATATGGGACTAGGGTAACTCATTTGGGGTCAGGGAGTACTTATATAAGGGGTAGGGTAACTCATTTTGGGTCAGGGAGTACTTATATGGTACTAGGTTAACTCACTTGGGGTCAGGGAGTACTTATATGGGACTAGGGTAACTCATTTAGGGCAGGGAGTACTTATTTGGGACTAGGGTAACTCACTTGGGGTCAGGGAGTGCTTATATGGGACTAGGGTAACTCACTTGGGGTCAGGGAGTACTTATATAGGGGGTAGGGTAACTCAATTGGGGTCAGGGAGTACTTATATGGGACTAGGGTACATCACTTGGGGTCAGGGAGTACTTATATAGGAGCTAACGTGATTCACTTGGGGTCAGGGAGTACTTATATAGGAGCTAAAGTGATTCACTTGGGGTCAGGGAGTACTTATATGGGACTAGGGTAACTCACTTGGGGTCAGGGAGTACTTATATGGAACTAGGGTAACTCATTTGGGGTCAGGGAGTACTTATATGGGACTGGGGTAACTCACTTGGGGTCAGGGAGTACTTATAAAGAGGCTAAGGTAACTCATTTGGGGTCAGGTAGTACTTATATGGGACTAGGGTACCTCACTTGGGGTCAGGGAGTACTTATATGGGACTAGGGTAACTCACTTGGGGAAAGGGAGTACTTCTAAAGGGGCTAGGGTAACTCAACTGTGGTCAGGGAGTACTTATATAGGAGCTAAAGTGACTCACTTGGGGTCAGGGAGTACTTATATGGGAATAGGGTAAACCACTTGGGGTCAGGGAGTACTTATAAAGGGGCTAGGGTAACTCATTTGGGGTCAGGGAGTACTTATTTGGGCCTAGGGTAACTCACTTAGGGTCAGGGAGTACTTATATGGGACTGGGGTAACTCACTTGGGGTCAGGGAGTACTTATATGATACTAGGGTAACTCACTTGGGGTCAGGGAGTACTTATAAAGGGGCTAGGGCAACTCACTTGGGGTCAGGGAGTACTTATATGGGACTAGGGTAACTCATTTAGGGCAGGGAGAACTTATTTGGGACTAGGGTAACTCACTTAGGGTCTGGGAGTACTTATATGGGACTAGGGTAACTTACTTGGGGTCAGGGAGTACTTATATAGGGGGTAGGGTAACTCATTTGGGGTCAGGGAGTACTTATATGGGACTAGGGTACATCACTTGGGGTCAGGGAGTACTTATATACGAGCTAAAGTGATTCACTTGGGGTCAGGGAGTACTTATATGGGACTAGGGTAACTCACTTGGGGTCAGGGAGTACTTATAAAGGGGCGAGGGTAACTCAATTTGGGGTCAGGGAGTACTTATATAGGACTAGGGTACCATACTTGGGGTCAGGGAGTACTTATATTGGACTAGGGTAACTCACTTGGGGTCAGGGAGTACTTATAAAGGGGCGAGGGTAACTCAATTTGGGGTCAGGGAGTACTTATATAGGACTAGGGTACCATACTTGGGGTCAGGGAGTACTTATAAAAGGGCTAGGGTAACTCACTTGGGGTAGGGAGTACTTATATGGGACTAGGGTAACTCACTTGGGTTCAGGGAGTACTTATATGGGACTAGGGTAACTCGCTTTAGGTCAGGGAGTACTTATATGGTACTAGGGTAACTCACTTGGTGGTCAGGGGGTATATATATGGAACCAGGGTAACCCACTTGGGGTCATTGAGTACTTATAAAGGGGCTAGGGCAACTCACTTGGGGTCAGGGAGTACTTATATGGAACCAGGGTGACCCACTTGGGGTCAGGGAGTATTTATAAATGGGGTAGGGTAACTCATTTGGGGTCAGGAAGTACTTATATGCGACTAGGGTACATCACTTGGGGTCAGGGAGTACTTATGTAGGAGCTAAAGAGATTCACTTGGGGTCAGGGAGTACTTATGTAGGAGCTAAAGTGATTCACTTGGGGTCAAGGAGTACTTATATGGGACTAGGGTAACACAGTTGGGGTCAGGGTGTACTTATAAAGGGGCAAGGGTAACTCACTTGGGATCAGGGAGTACTTATATGGGACTAGGGTAACTCACTTGGGGTCATGGATTACTTATATGGGACTAGGGTAACCCATTTGGGGTCAGGGAGTACTTATATGGGACTAGGGTAACTCATTTGGGGTCAGGGAGTACTTATTTGGGACTTGGGTAACTCATTTGGGTTCAGGGAGTACATATATGGGACTAGGGTAACTCGCTTTAGGTGAGGGAGTACTTATATAATAATAGGGTAACTCACTTGGGGTCAGGGAGTACTTATATAGAACCAGGGTAACTCACTTGGGGTCAGGGAGTACTTATATGGGACTAGGGTAACTCACTTGGGGTCAGGGAGTACTTATATAGGGGGTAGGGTAATTCATTTTGGGTCAGGGAGTACTTATATGGGACTAGGTTAACTCACTTGGGGTCAGGGAGTACTTCTATAGGAGCTAAAGTAACTCACTTGGGGTCAGGGAGTACTTATATGGGACTAGGTTAAGTCATTTAGCGCAGGTAGTACTTATTTGGGACTAGGGTAACTCACTTGGGGTCAGGGAGTACTTATATGGGACTAGGGTAACTCACTTGGGGTCAGGGAGTACTTATATGGGACTAGGGTACATCACTTGGGGTCAGGGAGTACTTATGTAGGAGCTAAAGTGATTCACTTGGGGTCAGGGAGTACTTATGTAGGAGCTAAAGTGATTCACTTGGGGTCAAGGAGTACTTATATGGGACTAGGGTAACACAGTTGGGGTCAGGGTGTACTTATAAAGGGGCAAGGGTAACTCACTTGGGATCAGGGAGTACTTATATGGGACTAGGGTAACTCACTTGGGGTCATGGATTACTTATATGGGACTAGGGTAACCCATTTGGGGTCAGGGAGTACTTATTTGGGACTTGGGTAACTCATTTGGGTTCAGGGAGTACATATATGGGACTAGGGTAACTCGCTTTAGGTGAGGGAGTACTTATATAATAATAGGGTAACTCACTTGGGGTCAGGGAGTACTTATATAGAACCAGGGTAACTCACTTGGGGTCAGGGAGTACTTATATGGGACTAGGGTAACTCACTTGGGGTCAGGGAGTACTTATATAGGGGGTAGGGTAATTCATTTTGGGTCAGGGAGTACTTATATGGGACTAGGTTAACTCACTTGGGGTCAGGGAGTACTTCTATAGGAGCTAAAGTAACTCACTTGGGGTCAGGGAGTACTTATATGGGACTAGGTTAAGTCATTTAGCGCAGGTAGTACTTATTTGGGACTAGGGTAACTCACTTGGGGTCAGGGAGTACTTATATGGGACTGGGGTAACTCACTTGGGGTCAGGGAGTACTTATATGGGACTAGGGTAACTCACTTGGGGTCAGGTAGTACTTATATAGGGGGTAGGGTAACTCATTTGGGGTCAGGGAGTAGTTTAAATGGGACTGGGGTAACTCACTTGGGGTCAGGGAGTACTTATATGATACTAGGGTAACTCACTTGGGGTCAGGGAGTACTTATAAAGGGGCTAGGGCAACTCATTTTGGGTCAGGGAGTACTTATATGGGACTAGGTTAACTCACTGGGGTCAGGGAGTACTTCTATAGGAGCTAAAGTAACTCACTTGGGGTCAGGGAGTACTTATATGAGACTAGGGTAACTCATTTAGGGCAGGGAGTACTTATTTGGGACTAGGGTAACTCACTTAGGGTCAGGGAGTACTTATATGGGACTAGGGTAACTCACTTGGGGTCAGGGAGTACTTATATAGGGGGTAGGGTAACTCATTTGGGGTCAGGGAGTACTTATATGGGACTAGGGTACATCACTTGGGGTCAGGGAGTACTTATATAGGAGCTAAAGTGATTCACTTGGGGTCAGGGAGTACTTATATGGGACTAGGGTAACTCACTTGGGGTCAGGGAGTACTTATAAAGGGGCGAGGGTAACTCAATTTGGGGTCAGGGAGTACTTATATAGGACTAGGGTACCATACTTGGGGTCAGGGAGTACTTATAAAGGGGCTAGGGCAACTCACTTGGGGTCAGGGAGTACTTATATGGGACTAGGGTAACTCACTTGGGGTCAGGGAGTACTTATATAGGGGGTAGGGTAATTCATTTTGGGTCAGGGAGTACTTATATGGGACTAGGGTAACTCATTTAGCGCAGGTAGTACTTATTTGGGACTAGGGTAACTCACTTGGGGTCAGGGAGTACTTATATGGGACTAGGGTAACTCACTTGGGGTCAGGGAGTACTTATATGGGACTAGGGTAACTCACTTGGGGTCAGGTAGTACTTATATATGGGGTAGGGTAACTCATTTGGGGTCAGGGAGTACTTATATGGGACTAGGGTAACACAATTGGGGTCAGGGAGTACTTATAAAAGGGCTAGGGTAACTCACTTGGGGTAGGGAGTACTTATATGGGACTAGGGTAACTCACTTGGGTTCAGGGAGTACATATATGGGACTAGGGTAACTCGCTTTAGGTCAGGGAGTACTTATATGGTACTAGGGTAACTCACTTGGTGGTCAGGGGGTATATATATGGAACCAGGGTAACCCACTTGGGGTCAGGGAGTACTTATATGCGACTAGGGTAACTCACTTAGGGTCACGGAGTACTTATATAGGACTAGGGTAACTCACTTGGGGTCAGGGAGTACTTATTTGGGACTTGGGTAACTCATTTGGGTTCAGGGAGTACTTATATGGGACTAGGGTAACTCGCTTTAGGTGAGGGAGTACTTATATAATAATAGGGTAACTCACTTGGGGTCAGGGAGTACTTATATGGAACCAGGGTAACCCACTTGGGGTCAGGGAGTATTTATAAAGGGGGTAGGGCAACTCACTTGGGATCAGGGAGTACTTATAAAGGGGCTAGGGCAACTCACTTGGGGTCAGGGAGTACTTATATGGAACCAGGGTGACCCACTTCGGGTCAGGGAGTATTTAAAAATGGGGTAGGGTAACTCATTTGGGGTCAGGGAGTACTTATATGGGACTAGGGTAACTCACTTGGGGTCAGGGAGTACTTATATGGGACTAGGGTAACACAGTTGGGGTCAGGATGTACTTATAAAGTGGCTAGGGTAACTCACTTGGGATCAGGGAGTACTTATAAAGGGGCTAGGGCAACTCACTTGGGGTCAGGGAGTACTTATATGGAACCAGGGTGACCCACTTGGGGTCAGGGAGTATTTATAAATGGGGTAGGGTAACTCATTTGGGGTCAGGGAGTACTTATATGGGACTAGGTTAACTCACTGGGGTCAGGGAGTACTTCTATAGGAGCTAAAGTAACTCACTTGGGGTCAGGGAGTACTTATATGGGACTAGGGTAACTCATTTAGGGCAGGGAGTACTTATTTGGGACTAGGGTAACTCACTTAGGGTCAGGGAGTACTTATATGGGACTAGGGTACATCACTTGGGGTCAGGGAGTACTTATATAGGAGCTAAAGTGATTCACTTGGGGTCAGGGAGTACTTATATGGGACTAGGGTAACTCACTTGGGGTCAGGGAGTACTTATAAAGGGGCGAGGGTAACTCAATTTGGGGTCAGGGAGTACTTATATAGGACTAGGGTACCATACTTGGGGTCAGGGAGTACTTATAAAGGGGCTAGGGCAACTCACTTGGGGTCAGGGAGTACTTATATGGGACTAGGGTAACTCACTTGGGGTCAGGGAGTACTTATATAGGGGGTAGGGTAATTCATTTTGGGTCAGGGAGTACTTATATGGGACTAGGTTAACTCACTTGGGGTCAGGGAGTACTTCTATAGGAGCTAAAGTAACTCACTTGGGGTCAGGGAGTACTTATATGGGACTAGGTTAAGTCATTTAGCGCAGGTAGTAGTTATTTGGGACTAGGGTAACTCACTTGGGGTCAGGGAGTACTTATATGGGACTAGGGTAACTCACTTGGGGTCAGGGAGTACTTATATGGGACTAGGGTAACTCACTTGGGGTCAGGTAGTACTTATATAGGGGGTAGGGTAACTCATTTGGGGTCAGGGAGTAGTTTAAATGGGACTGGGGTAACTCACTTGGGGTCAGGGAGTACTTATATGATACTAGGGTAACTCACTTGGGGTCAGGGAGTACTTATAAAGGGGCTAGGGCAACTCATTTTGGGTCAGGGAGTACTTATATGGGACTAGGTTAACTCACTGGGGTCAGGGAGTACTTCTATAGGAGCTAAAGTAACTCACTTGGGGTCAGGGAGTACTTATATGAGACTAGGGTAACTCATTTAGGGCAGGGAGTACTTATTTGGGACTAGGGTAACTCACTTAGGGTCAGGGAGTACTTATATGGGACTAGGGTAACTCACTTGGGGTCAGGGAGTACTTATATAGGGGGTAGGGTAACTCATTTGGGGTCAGGGAGTACTTATATGGGACTAGGGTACATCACTTGGGGTCAGGGAGTACTTATATAGGAGCTAAAGTGATTCACTTGGGGTCAGGGAGTACTTATATGGGACTAGGGTAACTCACTTGGGGTCAGGGAGTACTTATAAAGGGGCGAGGGTAACTCAATTTGGGGTCAGGGAGTACTTATATAGGACTAGGGTACCATACTTGGGGTCAGGGAGTACTTATAAAGGGGCTAGGGCAACTCACTTGGGGTCAGGGAGTACTTATATGGGACTAGGGTAACTCACTTGGGGTCAGGGAGTACTTATATAGGGGGTAGGGTAATTCATTTTGGGTCAGGGAGTACTTATATGGGACTAGGTTAACTCACTTGGGGTCAGGGAGTACTTCTATAGGAGCTAAAGTAACTCACTTGGGGTCAGGGAGTACTTATATGGGACTAGGGTAACTCATTTAGCGCAGGTAGTACTTATTTGGGACTAGGGTAACTCACTTGGGGTCAGGGAGTACTTATATAGGACTAGGGTAACTCACTTGGGGTCAGGGAGTACTTATTTGGGACTTGGGTAACTCATTTGGGTTCAGGGAGTACTTATATGGGACTAGGGTAACTCGCTTTAGGTGAGGGAGTACTTATATAATAATAGGGTAACTCACTTGGGGTCAGGGAGTACTTATATGGAACCAGGGTAACCCACTTGGGGTCAGGGAGTATTTATAAAGGGGGTAGGGCAACTCACTTGGGATCAGGGAGTACTTATAAAGGGGCTAGGGCAACTCACTTGGGGTCAGGGAGTACTTATATGGAACCAGGGTGACCCACTTGGGGTCAGGGAGTATTTATAAATGGGGTAGGGTAACTCATTTGGGGTCAGGGAGTACTTATATGGGACTAGGTTAACTCACTTGGGGTCAGGGAGTACTTCTATAGGAGCTAAAGTAACTCACTTGGGGTCAGGGAGTACTTATATGGGACTAGGTTAAGTCATTTAGCGCAGGTAGTAGTTATTTGGGACTAGGGTAACTCACTTGGGGTCAGGGAGTACTTATATGGGACTAGGGTAACTCACTTGGGGTCAGGGAGTACTTATATGGGACTAGGGTAACTCACTTGGGGTCAGGTAGTACTTATATAGGGGGTAGGGTAACTCATTTGGGGTCAGGGAGTAGTTTAAATGGGACTGGGGTAACTCACTTGGGGTCAGGGAGTACTTATATGATACTAGGGTAACTCACTTGGGGTCAGGGAGTACTTATAAAGGGGCTAGGGCAACTCATTTTGGGTCAGGGAGTACTTATATGGGACTAGGTTAACTCACTGGGGTCAGGGAGTACTTCTATAGGAGCTAAAGTAACTCACTTGGGGTCAGGGAGTACTTATATGAGACTAGGGTAACTCATTTAGGGCAGGGAGTACTTATTTGGGACTAGGGTAACTCACTTAGGGTCAGGGAGTACTTATATGGGACTAGGATAACTCACTTGGGGTCAGGGAGTACTTATATAGGGGGTAGGGTAACTCATTTGGGGTCAGGGAGTACTTATATGGGACTAGGGTACATCACTTGGGGTCAGGGAGTACTTATATAGGAGCTAAAGTGATTCACTTGGGGTCAGGGAGTACTTATATGGGACTAGGGTAACTCACTTGGGGTCAGGGAGTACTTATAAAGGGGCGAGGGTAACTCAATTTGGGGTCAGGGAGTACTTATATAGGACTAGGGTACCATACTTGGGGTCAGGGAGTATTTATAAAGGGGGTAGGGCAACTCACTTGGAATCAGGGAGTACTTATAAAGGGGCTAGGGCAACTCACTTGGGGTCAGGGAGTACTTATATGGAACCAGGGTGACCCACTTGGGGTCAGGGAGTATTTATAAATGGGGTAGGGTAACTCATTTGGGGTCAGGGAGTACTTATATGGGACTAGGGTAACTCACTTGGGGTCAGGGAGTACTTATATGGGACTAGGGTAACACAGTTGGGGTCAGGATGTACTTATAAAGGGGCTAGGGTAACTCACTTGGGATCAGGGAGTACTTATAAAGGGGCTAGGGCAACTCACTTGGGGTCAGGGAGTACTTATATGGAACCAGGGTGACCCACTTGGGGTCAGGGAGTATTTATAAATGGGGTAGGGTAACTCATTTGGGGTCAGGGAGTACTTATATGGGACTAGGGTACATCACTTGGGGTCAGGGAGTACTTATGTAGGAGCTAAAGTGATTCACTTGGGGTCAGGGAGTACTTATATGGGACTAGAGTAACTCAATTGGGGTCAGGGAGTACTTATAAAAGGGCTAGGGTAACTCAATTTGGGGTCAGGGAGTACTTATATGGAACTAAGGTAACTCACTTGGGGTCAGGGAGTACATCTATAGGAGCTAAAGTAACTCACTTGGGGTCAGGGAGTACTTATATGGGACTAGGGTAACTCATTTAGGGCAGGGAGTACTTATTTGGGACTAGGGTAACTCACTTGGTGTCAGGGAGTACTTATATGCTACTAGGGTAACTCACTTGGGGTCAGGGAGTACATCTATAGGAGCTAAAGTAACTCACTTGGGGTCAGGGAGTACTTATATGGGACTAGGGTAACTCATTTAGGGCAGGGAGTACTTATTTGGGACTAGGGTAACTCACTTGGTGTCAGGGAGTACTTATATGATACTAGGGTAACTCACTTTGGGTCAGGGAGTACTTATGTAGGAGCTAAAGTGATTCACTTGGGGTCAAGGAGTACTTATATGGGACTAGGGTAACACAGTTGGGGTCAGGGTGTACTTATAAAGGGGCTAGGGTAACTCACTTAAGATCAGGGAGTACTTATATGGGACTAGGGTAACTCACTTGGGGTCAGGGAGTACTTATTTGGGACTTGGGTAACTCATTTGGGTTCAGGGAGTACTTATATGGGACTAGCGTAACTCGCTTTAGGTGAGGGAGTACTTATATAATAATAGGGTAACTCACTTGGGGTCAGGGAGTACTTATATGGAACCAGGGTAACCCACTTGGGGTCAGGGAGTATTTATAAAGGGGGTAGGGTAACTAATTTGGGGTCAGGGAGTACTTATATGGGACTAGGGTAATTCATTTAGGGCAGGGAGTACTTATTTGGGACTAGGGCAACTCACTTGGGGTCAGGGAGTACTTATATGGGACTAGGGTAACTCACTTGGGGTCAGGGAGTACTTATATGGGACTAGGGTAACTCATTTAGCGCAGGTAGTACTTATTTGGGACTAGGGTAACTCACTTGGGGTCAGGGAGTTCTTATATGGGACTAGGGTAACTCACCTGGGGTCAGGGAGTACTTATATGGGACTAGGGTAACACACTTGGGGTCAGGGAGTACTTATAAAAGGGCTAGGGTAACTCACTTGGGGTAGGGAGTACTTATATGGGACTAGGGTAACTCACTTGGGTTCAGGGAGTACATATATGGGACTAGGGTAAATCGCTTTAGGTCAGGGAGTACTTATATGGTACTAGGGTAACTCACTTGGTGGTCAGGGGGTATATATATGGAACCAGGGTAACCCACTTGGGGTCAGGGAGTACTTATATGCGACTAGGGTAACTCACTTAGGGTCACGGAGTACTTATATAGGAATAGGGTAACTCACTTGGGGTCAGGGAGTACTTATTTGGGACTTGGGTAACTCATTTGGGTTCAGGGAGTACTTATATGGGACTAGGGTAACTCGCTTTAGGTGAGGGAGTACTTATATAATAATAGGGTAACTCACTTGGGGTCAGGGAGTACTTATATGGAACCAGGGTAACCCACTTGGGGTCAGGGAGTACTTATATGGAACCAGGGTAACCCACTTGGGGTCAGGGAGTATTTATAAAGGGGGTAGGGCAACTCACTTGGGATCAGGGAGTACTTATAAAGGGGCTAGGGCAACTCACTTGGGGTCAGGGAGTACTTATATGGAACCAGGGTGACCCTCTTGGGGTCAGGGAGTATTTATAAATGGGGTAGGGTAACTCATTTGGGGTCAGGGAGTACTTATATGGGACTAGGGTAACTCACTTGGGGTCAGGGAGTACTTATATGGGACTAGGGTAACACAGTTGGGGTCAGGATGTACTTATAAAGGGGCTAGGGTAACTCACTTGGGATCAGGGAGTACTTATAAAGGGGCTAGGGCAACTCACTTGGGGTCAGGGAGTACTTACATGGAACCAGGGTGACCCACTTGGGGTCAGGGAGTATTTATAAATGGGGTAGGGTAACTCATTTGGGGTCAGGGAGTATTTATATGGGACTAGGGTACATCACTTGGGGTCAGGGAGTACTTATGTAGGAGCTAAAGTGATTCACTTGGGGTCAGGGAGTACTTATATGGGACTAGAGTAACTCAATTGGGGTCAGGGAGTACTAATAAAAGGGCTAGGGTAACTCAATTTGGGGTCAGGGAGTACTTATATGGAACTAAGGTAACTCACTTGGGGTCAGGGAGTACATCTATAGGAGCTAAAGTAACTCACTTGGGGTCAGGGAGTACTTATATGGGACTAGGGTAACTCATTTAGGGCAGGGAGTACTTATTTGGGACTAGGGTAACTCACTTGGTGTCAGGGAGTACTTATATGCTACTAGGGTAACTCACTTGGGGTCAGGGAGTACATCTATAGGAGCTAAAGTAACTCACTTGGGGTCAGGGAGTACTTATATGGGACTAGGGTAACTCATTTAGGGCAGGGAGTACTTATTTTGGACTAGGGTAACTCACTTGGGTTCAGGGAGTACTTATATGATACTAGGGTAACTCACTTTGGGTCAGGGAGTACTTATGTAGGAGCTAAAGTGATTCATTTGGGGTCAAGGAGTACTTATATGGGACTAGGGTAACACAGTTGGGGTCAGGGTGTACTTATAAAGGGGCTAGGGTAACTCACTTGGGATCAGGGAGTACTTATATGGGACTAGGGTAACTCACTTGGGGTCAGGGAGTACTTATTTGGGACTTGGGTAACTCATTTGGGTTCAGGGAGTACTTATATGGGACTAGCGTAACTCGCTTTAGTTGAGGGAGTACTTATATAATAATAGGGTAACTCACTTGGGGTCAGGGAGTACTTATATGGAACCAGGGTAACCCACTTGGGGTCAGGGAGTATTTATAAAGGGGGTAGGGTAACTAATTTGGGGTCAGGGAGTACTTATATGGGACTAGGGTAATTCATTTAGGGCAGGGAGTACTTATTTGGGACTAGGGCAACTCACTTGGGGTCAGGGAGTACTTATATGGGACTAGGGTAACTCACTTGGGGTCAGGGAGTACTTATATGGGACTAGGGTAACTCATTTAGGGCAGGGAGTACTTATTTGGGACTAGGGTAACACACTTGGTGTCAGGGAGTTCTTATATGCTACTAGGGTAACTCACTTGGGATGAGGGAGTACTTATATGATACTAGGGTAACTCACTTTGGGTCAGGGAGTACTTATGTAGGAGCTAAAGTGATTCACTTGGGGTCAAGGAGTACTTATATGGGACTAGGGTAACACAGTTGGGGTCAGGGTGTACTTATAAAGGGGCTAGGGTAACTCACTTGGGATCAGGGAGTACTTATATGTGACTAGGGTAACTCACTTGGGGTCAGGGAGTACTTATATGGGTCTAGGGTAACCCATTTGGTGTCAGGGAGTACTTATATGGGACTAGGGTAACTCATTTGGGGTCAGGGAGTACTTAAATGGGACGAGGGTAACTCACTTGGGGTCAGGGATTACTTATAATGGGGCTAGGGTAACTCACTTGGGGTCAGGGAGTACTTATTTGGGACTTGGGTGACTCATTTGGTTTCAGGGAGTACTTATATGGGACTAGGGTAACTCGCTTTAGGTGAGGGAGTACTTATATAATAATAGGGTAACTCACTTGGTGGTCAGGGGGTATATATATGGAACCAGGGTAACCCACTTGGGGTCAGGGAGTACTTATATGGGACTAGGGTAACTCATTTAGGGCAGGGAGTACTTATTTGGGACTAGGGTAACTCACTTGGGGTCAGGGAGTGCTTATATGGGACTAGGGTAACTCACTTGGGGTCAGGGAGTACTTATATGGGACTAGGGTAACTCATTTGGGGTCAGGGAGTACTTATATGGGACTGGGGTAACTCACTTGGGGTCAGGGAGTACTTATAAAGGGGCTAGGATAACTCATTTGGGGTTAGGTAGTACTTATATGGGACTAGGGTACCTCACTTGGGGTCAGGGAGTACTTATATGGGACTAGGGTAACTCACTTGGGGAAAGGGAGTACTTCTAAAGGGGCTAGGGTAACTCACTTGGGGTCAGGGAGTACTTATATGGGACTAGGGTAACCCACTTGGGGTCAGGGAGTACTTATAAAGGGGCTAGGGTAACTCATTTGGGGTCAGGGAGTACTTATATGGACCTAGGGTAACTCACTTAGGGTCAGGGAGTAGTTATATGGGACTGGGGTAACTCACTTGGGGTCAGGGAGTACTTATAAAGGGGCTAAGGTAACTCATTTGGGGTCAGGTAGTACTTATATGGGACTAGGGTACCTCACTTGGGGTCAGGGAGTACTTATATGGGACTAGGGTAACTCACTTGGGGAAAGGGAGTACTTCTAAAGGGGCTAGGGTAACTCACTTGGGGTCAGGGAGTACTTATATGGGACTAGGGTAACTCATTTGGGGTCAGGGAGTACTTATATAAGGGGTAGGGTAACTCATTTTGGGTCAGGGAGTACTTATATGGTACTAGGTTAACTCACTTTGGGTCAGGGAGTAGTTATATGGGACTAGGGTAACTCATTTAGGGCAGGGAGTACTTATTTGGGACTAGGGTAACTCACTTGGGGTCAGGGAGTACTTATATAGGGGGTAGGGTAACTCATTTGGGGTCAGGGAGTACTTATATGGGACTAGGGTACATCACTTGGGGTCAGGGAGTACTTATATAGGAGCTAACGTGATTCACTTGGGATCAGGGAGTACTTATTTGGGACTTGGGTATCTCATTTGGGTTCAGGGAGTACTTATATGGGACTAGGGTAACTCGCTTTAGGTGAGGGAGTACTTATATAATAATAGGGTAACTCATTTGGGGTCAGGGAGTACTTATATGGAACCAGGGTAACCCACTTGGGGTCAGGGAGTACTTATATGGAACCAGGGTAACCCACTTGGGGTCAGGGAGTATTTATAAAGGGGGTAGGGCAACTCACTTGGGATCAGGGAGTACTTATAAAGGGGCTAGGGCAACTCACTTGGGGTCAGGGAGTACTTATATGGAACCAGGGTGACCCACTTGGGGTCAGGGAGTATTTATAAATGGGGTAGGGTAACTCATTTTGGGTCAGGGAGTACTTATATGGGACTAGGGTAACTCACTTGGGGTCAGGGAGTACTTATATGGGACTAGGGTACATCACTTGGGGTCAGGGAGTACTTATATAGGAGCTAACGTGATTCACTTGGGATCAGGGAGTACTTATTTGGGACTTGGGTAACTCATTTGGGTTCAGGGAGTACTTATATGGGACTAGGGTAACTCGCTTTAGGTGAGGGAGTACTTATATAATAATAGGGTAACTCACTTGGGGTCAGGGAGTACTTATATGGAACCAGGGTAACCCACTTGGGGTCAGGGAGTACTTATATGGTACTAGGGTAACTCACTTGGTGGTCAGGGGGTATATATATGGAACCAGGGTAACCCACTTGGGGTCAGGGAGTACTTATATGGGACTAGGGTAACTCATTTAGGGCAGGGAGTACTTATTTGGGACTAGGGTAACTCACTTGGGGTCAGGGAGTGCTTATATGGGACTAGGGTAACTCACTTGGGGTCAGGGAGTACTTATATGGGACTAGGGTAACTCATTTGGGGTCAGGGAGTACTTATATGGGACTGGGGTAACTCACTTGGGGTCAGGGAGTACTTATAAAGGGGCTAGGATAACTCATTTGGGGTTAGGTAGTACTTATATGGGACTAGGGTACTTCACTTGGGGTCAGGGAGTACTTATATGGGACTAGGGTAACTCACTTGGGGAAAGGGAGTACTTCTAAAGGGGCTAGGGTAACTCACTTGGGGTCAGGGAGTACTTATATGGGACTAGGGTAACCCACTTGGGGTCAGGGAGTACTTATAAAGGGGCTAGGGTAACTCACTTGGGGTCAGGGAGTACTTATATGGGCCTAGGGTAACTCACTTAGGGTCAGGGAGTAGTTATATGGGACTGGGGTAACTCACTTGGGGTCAGGGAGTACTTATAAAGGGGCTAAGGTAACTCATTTGGGGTCAGGTAGTACTTATATGGGACTAGGGTACCTCACTTGGGGTCAGGGAGTACTTATATGGGACTAGGGTAACTCACTTGGGGAAAGGGAGTACTTCTAAAGGGGCTAGGGTAACTCACTTGGGGTCAGGGAGTACTTATATGGGACTAGGGTAACTCATTTGGGGTCAGGGAGTACTTATATAAGGGGTAGGGTAACTCATTTTGGGTCAGGGAGTACTTATATGGTACTAGGTTAACTCACTTTGGGTCAGGGAGTAGTTATATGGGACTAGGGTAACTCATTTAGGGCAGGGAGTACTTATTTGGGACTAGGGTAACTCACTTGGGGTCAGGGAGTACTTATATAGGGGGTAGGGTAACTCATTTGGGGTCAGGGAGTACTTATATGGGACTAGGGTACATCACTTGGGGTCAGGGAGTACTTATATAGGAGCTAACGTGATTCACTTGGGATCAGGGAGTACTTATTTGGGACTTGGGTAACTCATTTGGGTTCAGGGAGTACTTATATGGGACTAGGGTAACTCGCTTTAGGTGAGGGAGTACTTATATAATAATAGGGTAACTCATTTGGGGTCAGGGAGTACTTATATGGAACCAGGGTAACCCACTTGGGGTCAGGGAGTACTTATATGGAACCAGGGTAACCCACTTGGGGTCAGGGAGTATTTATAAAGGGGGTAGGGCAACTCACTTGGGATCAGGGAGTACTTATAAAGGGGCTAGGGCAACTCACTTGGGGTCAGGGAGTACTTATATGGAACCAGGGTGACCTACTTGGGGTCAGGGAGTATTTATAAATGGGGTAGGGTAACTCATTTGGGGTCAGGGAGTACTTATATGGGACTAGGGTAACTCACTTGGGGTCAGGGAGTACTTATATGGGACTAGGGTACATCACTTGGGGTCAGGGAGTACTTATATAGGAGCTAACGTGATTCACTTGGGATCAGGGAGTACTTATTTGGGACTTGGGTAACTCATTTGGGTTCAGGGAGTACTTATTTGGGACTAGGGTAACTCGCTTTAGGTGAGGGAGTACTTATATAATAATAGGGTAACTCACTTGGGGTCAGGGAGTACTTATATGGAACCAGGGTAACCCACTTGGGGTCAGGGAGTACTTATATGGTACTAGGGTAACTCACTTGGTGGTCAGGGGGTATATATATGGAACCAGGGTAACCCACTTGGGGTCAGGGAGTACTTATATGGGACTAGGGTAACTCATTTAGGGCAGGGAGTACTTATTTGGGACTAGGGTAACTCACTTGGGGTCAGGGAGTGCTTATATGGGACTAGGGTAACTCACTTGGGGACAGGGAGTACTTATATGGGACTAGGGTAACTCATTTGGGGTCAGGGAGTACTTATATGGGACTGGGGTAACTCACTTGGGGTCAGGGAGTACTTATAAAGGGGCTAGGATAACTCATTTGGGGTTAGGTAGTACTTATATGGGACTAGGGTACCTCACTTGGGGTCAGGGAGTACTTATATGGGACTAGGGTAACTCACTTGGGGAAAGGGAGTACTTCTAAAGGGGCTAGGGTAACTCACTTGGGGTCAGGGAGTACTTATATGGGACTAGGGTAACCCACTTGGGGTCAGGGAGTACTTATAAAGGGGCTAGGGTAACTCATTTGGGGTCAGGGAGTACTTATATGGGCCTAGGGTAACTCACTTAGGGTCAGGGAGTAGTTATATGGGACTGGGGTAACTCACTTGGGGTCAGGGAGTACTTATAAAGGGGCTAAGGTAACTCATTTGGGGTCAGGTAGTACTTATATGGGACTAGGGTACCTCACTTGGGGTCAGGGAGTACTTATATGGGACTAGGGTAACTCACTTGGGGAAAGGGAGTACTTCTAAAGGGGCTAGGGTAACTCACTTGGGGTCAGGGAGTACTTATATGGGACTAGGGTAACTCATTTGGGGTCAGGGAGTACTTATATAAGGGGTAGGGTAACTCATTTTGGGTCAGGGAGTACTTATATGGTACTAGGTTAACTCACTTTGGGTCAGGGAGTAGTTATATGGGACTAGGGTAACTCATTTAGGGCAGGGAGTACTTATTTGGGACTAGGGTAACTCACTTGGGGTCAGGGAGTACTTATATAGGGGGTAGGGTAACTCATTTGGGGTCAGGGAGTACTTATATGGGACTAGGGTACATCACTTGGGGTCAGGGAGTACTTATATAGGAGCTAACGTGATTCACTTGGGATCAGGGAGTACTTATTTGGGACTTGGGTAACTCATTTGGGTTCAGGGAGTACTTATATGGGACTAGGGTAACTCGCTTTAGGTGAGGGAGTACTTATATAATAATAGGGTAACTCATTTGGGGTCAGGGAGTACTTATATGGAACCAGGGTAACCCACTTGGGGTCAGGGAGTACTTATATGGAACCAGGGTAACCCACTTGGGGTCAGGGAGTATTTATAAAGGGGGTAGGGCAACTCACTTGGGATCAGGGAGTACTTATAAAGGGGCTAGGGCAACTCACTTGGGGTCAGGGAGTACTTATATGGAACCAGGGTGACCCACTTGGGGTCAGGGAGTATTTATAAATGGGGTAGGGTAACTCATTTGGGGTCAGGGAGTACTTATATGGGACTAGGGTAACTCACTTGGGGTCAGGGAGTACTTATATGGGACTAGGGTACATCACTTGGGGTCAGGGAGTACTTATATAGGAGCTAACGTGATTCACTTGGGATCAGGGAGTACTTATTTGGGACTTGGGTAACTCATTTGGGTTCAGGGAGTACTTATATGGGACTAGGGTAACTCGCTTTAGGTGAGGGAGTACTTATATAATAATAGGGTAACTCACTTGGGGTCAGGGAGTACTCATATGGAACCAGGGTAACCCACTTGGGGTCAGGGAGTACTTATATGGAACCAGGGTGACCCACTTGGGGTCAGGGAGTATTTATAAATTGGGTAGGGTAACTCATTTGGGGTCAGGGAGTACTTATATGGGACTAGGGTACATCACTTGGGGTCAGGGAGTACTTATGTAGGAGCTAAAGTGATTCACTTGGGGTCAGGGAGTACTTATATGGGACTAGAGTAACTCAATTGGGGTCAGGGAGTACTTATAAAAGGGCTAGGGTAACTCAATTTGGGGTCAGGGAGTACTTATATGGAACTAAGGTAACTCACTTGGGGTCAGGGAGTACATCTATAGGAGCTAAAGTAACTCACTTGGGGTCAGGGAGTACTTATATGGGACTAGGGTAACTCATTTAGGGCAGGGAGTACTTATTTGGGACTAGGGTAACTCACTTGGTGTCAGGGAGTACTTATATGATACTAGGGTAACTCACTTTGGGTCAGGGAGTACTTATGTAGGAGCTAAAGTGATTCACTTGGGGTCAAGGAGTACTTATATGGGACTAGGGTAACACAGTTGGGGTCAGGGTGTACTTATAAAGGGGCTAGGGTAACTCTCTTGGGGAAAGGGAGTACTTCTAAAGGGGCTAGGGTAACTCACTTGGGGTCAGGGAGTACTTATATGGGACTAGGGTAACTCATTTAGGGCAGGGAGTACTTATTTGGGACTAGGGTAACTCACTTGGGGTCAGGGAGTGCTTATATGGGACTAGGGTAACTCACTTGGGGTCAGGGAGTACTTATATGGGACTAGGGTAACTCATTTGGGGTCAGGGAGTACTTATATGGGACTGGGGTAACTCACTTGGGGTCAGGGAGTACTTATAAAGGGGCTAGGATAACTCATTTGGGGTTAGGTAGTACTCATATGGGACTAGGGTACCTCACTTGGGGTCAGGGAGTACTTATATGGGACTAGGGTAACTCACTTGGGGAAAGGGAGTACTTCTAAAGGGGCTAGGGTAACTCACTTGGGGTCAGGGAGTACTTATATGGGACTAGGGTAACCCACTTGGGGTCAGGGAGTACTTATAAAGGGGCTAGGGTAACTCATTTGGGGTCAGGGAGTACTTATATGGGCCTAGGGTAACTCACTTAGGGTCAGGGAGTAGTTATATGGGACTGGGGTAACTCACTTGGGGTCAGGGAGTACTTATAAAGGGGCTAAGGTAACTCATTTGGGGTCAGGTAGTACTTATATGGGACTAGGGTACCTCACTTGGGGTCAGGGAGTACTTATATGGGACTAGGGTAACTCACTTGGGGAAAGGGAGTACTTATATGGAACCAGGGTAACCCACTTGGGGTCAGGGAGTATTTATAAAGGGGGTAGGGTAACTAATTTGGGGTCAGGGAGTACTTATATGGGATTAGGGTAATTCATTTAGGGCAGGGAGTACTTATTTGGGACTAGGGCAACTCACTTGGGGTCAGGGAGTACATATATGGGACTAGGGTAACTCACTTGGGGTCAGGGAGTACTTATATGGGACTAGGGTAACTCATTTAGGGCAGGGAGTACTTATTTGGGACTAGGGTAACACACTTGGTGTCAGGGAGTACTTATATGCTACTAGGGTAACTCACTTGGGGTCAGGGAGTACTTATATGATACTAGGGTAACTCACTTTGGGTCAGGGAGTACTTATGTAGGAGCTAAAGTGATTCACTTGGGGTCAAGGAGTACTTATATGGGACTAGGGTACCTCACTTGGGGTCAGGGAGTACTTATAAGGGACTAGGGTAACTCACTTGGGGAAAGGGAGTACTTCTAAAGGGGCTAGGGTAACTCACTTGGGGTCAGGGAGTACTTATATGGGACTAGGGTAACTCATTTAGGGCAGGGAGTACTTATTTGGGACTAGGGTAACTCACTTGGGGTCAGGGAGTGCTTATATGGGACTAGGGTAACTCACTTGGGGTCAGGGAGTACTTATATGGGACTAGGGTAACTCATTTGGGGTCAGGGAGTACTTATATGGGACTGGGGTAACTCACTTGGGGTCAGGGAGTACTTATAAAGGGGCTAGGATAACTCATTTGGGGTTAGGTAGTACTCATATGGGACTAGGGTACCTCACTTGGGGTCAGGGAGTACTTATATGGGACTAGGGTAACTCACTTGGGGAAAGGGAGTACTTCTAAAGGGGCTAGGGTAACTCACTTGGGGTCAGGGAGTACTTATATGGGACTAGGGTAACCCACTTGGGGTCAGGGAGTACTTATAAAGGGGCTAGGGTAACTCATTTGGGGTCAGGGAGTACTTATATGGGCCTAGGGTAACTCACTTAGGGTCAGGGAGTAGTTATATGGGACTGGGGTAACTCACTTGGGGTCAGGGAGTACTTATAAAGGGGCTAAGGTAACTCATTTGGGGTCAGGTAGTACTTATATGGGACTAGGGTACCTCACTTGGGGTCAGGGAGTACTTATATGGGACTAGGGTAACTCACTTGGGGAAAGGGAGTACTTCTATAGGGGCTAGGGTAACTCACTTGGGGTCAGGGAGTACTTATATGGGACTGGGTAACTCATTTGGGGTCAGGGAGTACTTATATAAGGGGTAGGGTAACTCATTTTGGGTCAGGGAGTACTTATATGGTACTAGGTTAACTCACTTTGGGTCAGGGAGTAGTTATATGGGACTAGGGTAACTCATTTAGGGCAGGGAGTACTTATTTGGGACTAGGGTAACTCACTTGGGGTCAGGGAGTGCTTATTTGGAACTAGGGTAACTCACTTGGGGTCAGGGAGTAATTATATAGGGGGTAGGGTAACTCATTTGGGGTCAGGGAGTACTTATATGGGACTAGGGTACATCACTTGGGGTCAGGGAGTACTTATATAGGAGCTAACGTGATTCACTTGGGGTCAGGGAGTACTTATATAGGAGCTAAAGTGATTCACTTGGGGTCAGGGAGTACTTATATGGGACTAGGGTAACTCACTTGGGGTAAGGGAGTACTTATATGGAACTAGGGTAACTCATTTGGGGTCAGGGAGTACTTATATGGGACTGGGGTAACTCACTTGGGGTCAGGGAGTACTTATAAAGGGGGTAAGGTAACTCATTTGGGATCAGGTAGTACTTATATGGGACTAGGGTACCTCACTTGGGGTCAGGGAGTACTTATATGGGACTAGGGTAACTCACTTGGGGAAAGGGAGTACTTCTAAAGGGGCTAGGGTAACTCACTTGGGGTCAGGGAGTACTTATATGGGACTAGGGTAACTCATTTGGGGTCAGGGAGTACTTATATAAGGGGTAGGGTAACTCATTTTGGGTCAGGGAGTACTTATATGGTACTAGGTTAACTCACTTTGGGTCAGGGAGTAGTTATATGGGACTAGGGTAACTCATTTAGGGCAGGGAGTACTTATTTGGGACTAGGGTAACTCACTTGGGGTCAGGGAGTACTTATATAGGGGGTAGGGTAACTCATTTGGGGTCAGGGAGTACTTATATGGGACTAGGGTACATCACTTGGGGTCAGGGAGTACTTATATAGGAGCTAACGTGATTCACTTGGGATCAGGGAGTACTTATTTGGGACTTGGGTAACTCATTTGGGTTCAGGGAGTACTTATATGGGACTAGGGTAACTCGCTTTAGGTGAGGGAGTACTTATATAATAATAGGGTAACTCATTTGGGGTCAGGGAGTACTTATATGGAACCAGGGTAACCCACTTGGGGTCAGGGAGTACTTATATGGAACCAGGGTAACCCACTTGGGGTCAGGGAGTATTTATAAAGGGGGTAGGGCAACTCACTTGGGATCAGGGAGTACTTATAAAGGGGCTAGGGCAACTCACTTGGGGTCAGGGAGTACTTATATGGAACCAGGGTGACCCACTTGGGGTCAGGGAGTATTTATAAATGGGGTAGGGTAACTCATTTGGGGTCAGGGAGTACTTATATGGGACTAGGGTAACTCACTTGGGGTCAGGGAGTACTTATATGGGACTAGGGTACATCACTTGGGGTCAGGGAGTACTTATATAGGAGCTAACGTGATTCACTTGGGATCAGGGAGTACTTATTTGGGACTTGGGTAACTCATTTGGGTTCAGGGAGTACTTATATGGGACTAGGGTAACTCGCTTTAGGTGAGGGAGTACTTATATAATAATAGGGTAACTCACTTGGGGTCAGGGAGTACTCATATGGAACCAGGGTAACCCACTTGGGGTCAGGGAGTACTTATATGGAACCAGGGTGACCCACTTGGGGTCAGGGAGTATTTATAAATTGGGTAGGGTAACTCATTTGGGGTCAGGGAGTACTTATATGGGACTAGGGTACATCACTTGGGGTCAGGGAGTACTTATGTAGGAGCTAAAGTGATTCACTTGGGGTCAGGGAGTACTTATATGGGACTAGAGTAACTCAATTGGGGTCAGGGAGTACTTATAAAAGGGCTAGGGTAACTCAATTTGGGGTCAGGGAGTACTTATATGGAACTAAGGTAACTCACTTGGGGTCAGGGAGTACATCTATAGGAGCTAAAGTAACTCACTTGGGGTCAGGGAGTACTTATATGGGACTAGGGTAACTCATTTAGGGCAGGGAGTACTTATTTGGGACTAGGGTAACTCACTTGGTGTCAGGGAGTACTTATATGATACTAGGGTAACTCACTTTGGGTCAGGGAGTACTTATGTAGGAGCTAAAGTGATTCACTTGGGGTCAAGGAGTACTTATATGGGACTAGGGTAACACAGTTGGGGTCAGGGTGTACTTATAAAGGGGCTAGGGTAACTCTCTTGGGGAAAGGGAGTACTTCTAAAGGGGCTAGGGTAACTCACTTGGGGTCAGGGAGTACTTATATGGGACTAGGGTAACTCATTTAGGGCAGGGAGTACTTATTTGGGACTAGGGTAACTCACTTGGGGTCAGGGAGTGCTTATATGGGACTAGGGTAACTCACTTGGGGTCAGGGAGTACTTATATGGGACTAGGGTAACTCATTTGGGGTCAGGGAGTACTTATATGGGACTGGGGTAACTCACTTGGGGTCAGGGAGTACTTATAAAGGGGCTAGGATAACTCATTTGGGGTTAGGTAGTACTCATATGGGACTAGGGTACCTCACTTGGGGTCAGGGAGTACTTATATGGGACTAGGGTAACTCACTTGGGGAAAGGGAGTACTTCTAAAGGGGCTAGGGTAACTCACTTGGGGTCAGGGAGTACTTATATGGGACTAGGGTAACCCACTTGGGGTCAGGGAGTACTTATAAAGGGGCTAGGGTAACTCATTTGGGGTCAGGGAGTACTTATATGGGCCTAGGGTAACTCACTTAGGGTCAGGGAGTAGTTATATGGGACTGGGGTAACTCACTTGGGGTCAGGGAGTACTTATAAAGGGGCTAAGGTAACTCATTTGGGGTCAGGTAGTACTTATATGGGACTAGGGTACCTCACTTGGGGTCAGGGAGTACTTATATGGGACTAGGGTAACTCACTTGGGGAAAGGGAGTACTTATATGGAACCAGGGTAACCCACTTGGGGTCAGGGAGTATTTATAAAGGGGGTAGGGTAACTAATTTGGGGTCAGGGAGTACTTATATGGGATTAGGGTAATTCATTTAGGGCAGGGAGTACTTATTTGGGACTAGGGCAACTCACTTGGGGTCAGGGAGTACATATATGGGACTAGGGTAACTCACTTGGGGTCAGGGAGTACTTATATGGGACTAGGGTAACTCATTTAGGGCAGGGAGTACTTATTTGGGACTAGGGTAACACACTTGGTGTCAGGGAGTACTTATATGCTACTAGGGTAACTCACTTGGGGTCAGGGAGTACTTATATGATACTAGGGTAACTCACTTTGGGTCAGGGAGTACTTATGTAGGAGCTAAAGTGATTCACTTGGGGTCAAGGAGTACTTATATGGGACTAGGGTACCTCACTTGGGGTCAGGGAGTACTTATAAGGGACTAGGGTAACTCACTTGGGGAAAGGGAGTACTTCTAAAGGGGCTAGGGTAACTCACTTGGGGTCAGGGAGTACTTATATGGGACTAGGGTAACTCATTTAGGGCAGGGAGTACTTATTTGGGACTAGGGTAACTCACTTGGGGTCAGGGAGTGCTTATATGGGACTAGGGTAACTCACTTGGGGTCAGGGAGTACTTATATGGGACTAGGGTAACTCATTTGGGGTCAGGGAGTACTTATATGGGACTGGGGTAACTCACTTGGGGTCAGGGAGTACTTATAAAGGGGCTAGGATAACTCATTTGGGGTTAGGTAGTACTCATATGGGACTAGGGTACCTCACTTGGGGTCAGGGAGTACTTATATGGGACTAGGGTAACTCACTTGGGGAAAGGGAGTACTTCTAAAGGGGCTAGGGTAACTCACTTGGGGTCAGGGAGTACTTATATGGGACTAGGGTAACCCACTTGGGGTCAGGGAGTACTTATAAAGGGGCTAGGGTAACTCATTTGGGGTCAGGGAGTACTTATATGGGCCTAGGGTAACTCACTTAGGGTCAGGGAGTAGTTATATGGGACTGGGGTAACTCACTTGGGGTCAGGGAGTACTTATAAAGGGGCTAAGGTAACTCATTTGGGGTCAGGTAGTACTTATATGGGACTAGGGTACCTCACTTGGGGTCAGGGAGTACTTATATGGGACTAGGGTAACTCACTTGGGGAAAGGGAGTACTTCTATAGGGGCTAGGGTAACTCACTTGGGGTCAGGGAGTACTTATATGGGACTGGGTAACTCATTTGGGGTCAGGGAGTACTTATATAAGGGGTAGGGTAACTCATTTTGGGTCAGGGAGTACTTATATGGTACTAGGTTAACTCACTTTGGGTCAGGGAGTAGTTATATGGGACTAGGGTAACTCATTTAGGGCAGGGAGTACTTATTTGGGACTAGGGTAACTCACTTGGGGTCAGGGAGTGCTTATTTGGAACTAGGGTAACTCACTTGGGGTCAGGGAGTAATTATATAGGGGGTAGGGTAACTCATTTGGGGTCAGGGAGTACTTATATGGGACTAGGGTACATCACTTGGGGTCAGGGAGTACTTATATAGGAGCTAACGTGATTCACTTGGGGTCAGGGAGTACTTATATAGGAGCTAAAGTGATTCACTTGGGGTCAGGGAGTACTTATATGGGACTAGGGTAACTCACTTGGGGTAAGGGAGTACTTATATGGAACTAGGGTAACTCATTTGGGGTCAGGGAGTACTTATATGGGACTGGGGTAACTCACTTGGGGTCAGGGAGTACTTATAAAGGGGGTAAGGTAACTCATTTGGGATCAGGTAGTACTTATATGGGACTAGGGTACCTCACTTGGGGTCAGGGAGTACTTATATGGGACTAGGGTAACTCACTTGGGGAAAGGGAGTACTTCTAAAGGGGCTAGGGTAACTCAACTGTGGTCAGGGAGTACTTATATAGGAGCTAAAGTGACCCACTTGGGGTCAGGGAGTACTTATATGGGAATAGGGTAACCCACTTGGGGTCAGGGAGTACTTATATGCTACTAGGGTAACTCACTTGGGGTCAGGGAGTACTTATATGATACTAGGGTAACTCACTTGGGGTCAGGGAGTACTTATGTAGGAGCTAAAGTGATTCACTTGGGGTCAAGGAGTACTTATATGGGACTAGGGTAACACAGTTGGGGTCAGGGTGTACTTATAAAGGGGCAAGGGTAACTCACTTGGGATCAGGGAGTACTTATATGGGACTAGGGTAACTCACTTGGGGTCAGGGAGTACTTATAAAGGGGCTAGGATAACTCATTTGGGGTTAGGTAGTACTCATATGGGACTAGGGTACCTCACTTGGGGTCAGGGAGTACTTATATGGGACTAGGGTAACTCACTTGGGGAAAGGGAGTACTTCTAAAGGGGCTAGGGTAACTCACTTGGGGTCAGGGAGTACTTATATGGGACTAGGGTAACCCACTTGGGGTCAGGGAGTACTTATAAAGGGGCTAGGGTAACTCATTTGGGGTCAGGGAGTACTTATATGGGCCTAGGGTAACTCACTTAGGGTCAGGGAGTAGTTATATGGGACTGGGGTAACTCACTTGGGGTCAGGGAGTACTTATAAAGGGGCTAAGGTAACTCATTTGGGGTCAGGTAGTACTTATATGGGACTAGGGTACCTCACTTGGGGTCAGGGAGTACTTATATGGGACTAGGGTAACTCACTTGGGGAAAGGGAGTACTTCTAAAGGGGCTAGGGTAACTCACTTGGGGTCAGGGAGTACTTATATGGGACTAGGGTAACTCATTTGGGGTCAGGGAGTACTTATATAAGGGCTAGGGTAACTCATTTTGGGTCAGGGAGTACTTATATGGTACTAGGTTAACTCACTTTGGGTCAGGGAGTAGTTATATGGGACTAGGGTAACTCATTTAGGGCAGGGAGTACTTATTTGGGACTAGGGTAACTCATTTAGGGCAGGGAGTACTTATTTGGGACTAGGGTAACTCACTTGGGGTCAGGGAGTACTTATATGGAACTAGGGTAACTCATTTGGGGTCAGGGAGTACTTATATAAGGGGTAGGGTAACTCATTTTGGGTCAGGGAGTACTTATATGGTACTAGGTTAACTCACTTTGGGTCAGGGAGTAGTTATATGGGACTAGGGTAACTCATTTAGGGCAGGGAGTACTTATTTGGGACTAGGGTAACTCATTTAGGGCAGGGAGTACTTATTTGGGACTAGGGTAACTCACTTGGGGTCAGGGAGTACTTATATGGAACTAGGGTAACTCATTTGGGGTCAGGGAGTACTTATATGGGACTGGGGTAACTCACTTGGGGTCAGGGAGTACTTATAAAGGGGCTAAGGTACCTCACTTGGGGTCAGGGTGTACTTATATGGGACTAGGGTAACTCATTTAGGGCAGGGAGTACTTATTTGGGACTAGGGTAACTCACTTGGGGTCAGGGAGTACTTATATGGAACTAGGGTAACTCATTTGGGGTCAGGGAGTACTTATATGGGACTGGGGTAACTCACTTGGGGTCAGGGAGTACTTATAAAGGGGCTAAGGTAACTCATTTGGGGTCAGGTAGTACTTATATGGGACTAGGGTACCTCACTTGGGGTCAGGGAGTACTTATATGGGACTAGGGTAACTCACTTGGGGAAAGGGAGTACTTCTAAAGGGGCTAGGGTAACTCAACTGTGGTCAGGGAGTACTTATATAGGAGCTAAAGTGACTCACTTGGGGTCAGGGAGTACTTATATGGGAATAGGGTAACCCACTTGGGGTCAGGGAGTACTTATATGCTACTAGGGTAACTCACTTGGGGTCAGGGAGTACTTATATGATACTAGGGTAACTCACTTGGGGTCAGGGAGTACTTATGTAGGAGCTAAAGTGATTCACTTGGGGTCAAGGAGTACTTATATGGGACTAGGGTAACACAGTTGGGGTCAGGGTGTACTTATAAAGGGGCAAGGGTAACTCACTTGGGATCAGGGAGTACTTATATGGGACTAGGGTAACTCACTTGGGGTCAGGGAGTACTTATATGGGACTAGGGTAACCCATTTGGGGTCAGGGAGTACTTATATGGGACTAGGGTAACTCATTTGGGGTCAGGGAGTACTTAAATGGGACGAGGGTAACTCACTTGGGGTCAGGGATTACTTATAAAGGGGCTAGGGTAACTCACTTGGGGTCCGGGAGTACTTATTTGGGACTTGGGTAACTCATTTGGGTTCAGGGAGTACTTATATGGGACTAGGGTAACTCGCTTTAGGTGAGGGAGTACTTATATAATAATAGGGTAACTCACTTGGGGTCAGGGAGTACTTATATAGAACTAGGGTAACTCATTTGGGGTCAGGGAGTACTTATATGGGACTGGGGTAACTCACTTGGGGTCCGGGAGTACTTATAAAGGGGCTAAGGTAACTCATTTGGGGTCAGGTAGTACTTATATGGGACTAGGGTACCTCACTTGGGGTCAGGGAGTACTTATATGGGACTAGGGTAACTCACTTGGGGAAAGGGAGTACTTCTAAAGGGGCTAGGGTAACTCAACTGTGGTCAGGGAGTACTTATATAGGAGCTAAAGTGACTCACTTGGGGTCAGGGAGTACTTATATGGGAATAGGGTAACCCACTTGGGGTCAGGGAGTACTTATATGCTACTAGGGTAACTCACTTGGGGTCAGGGAGTACTTATATGATACTAGGGTAACTCACTTGGGGTCAGGGAGTACTTATGTAGGAGCTAAAGTGATTCACTTGGGGTCAAGGAGTACTTATATGGGACTAGGGTAACACAGTTGGGGTCAGGGTGTACTTATAAAGGGGCAAGGGTAACTCACTTGGGATCAGGGAGTACTTATATGGGACTAGGGTGACTCACTTGGGGTCAGGGAGTACTTATATGGGACTAGGGTAACCCATTTGGGGTCAGGGAGTACTTATATGGGACTAGGGTAACTCATTTGGGTTCAGGGAGTACTTATATGGGACTAGGGTAACTCGCTTTAGGTGAGGGAGTACTTATATAATAATAGGGTAACTCACTTGGGGTCAGGGAGTACTTATATAGAACCAGGGTAACTCACTTGGGGTCAGGGAGTACTTATATGGGACTAGGGTAACTCACTTGGGGTCAGGGAGTACTTCTATAGGAGCTAAAGTAACTCACTTGGGGTCAGGGAGTACTTATATGGGACTAGGTTAAGTCATTTAGCGCAGGTAGTACTTATTTGTGACTAGGGTAACTCACTTGGGGTCAGGGAGTACTTATTTGGGGACTAGGGTAACTCACTTGGGGTCAGGGAGTACTTATATGGGACTAGGGTAACTCACTTGGGGTCAGGTAGTACTTATATAGGGGGTAGGGTAACTCATTTGGGGTCAGGGAGTAGTTTAAATGGGACTGGGGTAACTCACTTGGGGTCAGGGAGTACTTATATGATACTAGGGTAACTCACTTGGGGTCAGGGAGTACTTATAAAGGGGCTAGGGCAACTCACTTGGGGTCAGGGAGTACTTATATGGGACTAGGGTAACTCACTTGGGGTCAGGGAGTACTTATATAGGGGGTAGGGTAACTAATTTTGGGTCAGGGAGTACTTATATGGGACTAGGTTAACTCACTGGGGTCAGGGAGTACTTCTATAGGAGCTAAAGTAACGCACTTGGGGTCAGGGAGTACTTATATGGGACTAGGGTAACTCATTTAGGGCAGGGAGTACTTATTTGGGACTAGGGTAACTCACTTAGGGTCAGGGAGTACTTATATGGTACTAGGGTAACTCACTTGGTGGTCAGGGGGTATATGTATGGAACCAGGGTAACCCACTTGGGGTCAGGGAGTACTTATATGCGACTAGGGTAACTCACTTAGGGTCACGGAGTACTTATATAGGACTAGGGTAACTCACTTGGGGTCAGGGAGTACTTATTTGGGACTTGGGTAACTCATTTGGGTTCAGGGAGTACTTATATGGGACTAGGGTAACTCGCTTTAGGTGAGGGAGTACTTATATAATAATAGGGTAACTCACTTGGGGTCAGGGAGTACTTATATGGAACCAGGGTAACCCACTTGGGGTCAGGGAGTATTTGTAAAGGGGGTAGGGCAACTCACTTGGGATCAGGGAGTACTTATAAAGGGGCTAGGGCAACTCACTTGGGGTCAGGGAGTACTTATATGGAACCAGGGTGACCCACTTGGGGTCAGGGAGTATTTATAAATGGGGTAGGGTAACTCATTTGGGGTCAGGGAGTACTTATATGGGACTAGGGTAACTCACTTGGGGTCAGGGAGTACTTATATGGGACTAGGGTAACACAGTTGGGGTCAGGATGTACTTATAAAGGGGCTAGGGTAACTCACTTGGGATCAGGGAGTACTTATAAAGGGGCTAGGGCAACTCACTTGGGGTCAGGGAGTACTTATATGGAACCAGGGTGACCCACTTGGGGTCAGGGAGTATTAATAAATGGGGTAGGGTAACTCATTTGGGGTCAGGGAGTAGTTTAAATGGGACTGGGGTAACTCACTTGGGGTCAGGGAGTACTTATATGATACTAGGGTAACTTACTTGGGGTCAGGGAGTACTTATAAAGGGGCTAGGGTAACTCACTTAGGGTCAGGGAGTACTTATATGGGACTAGGGTCATACACTTTTGGGTCACGGAGTACTTATATGGGACTAGGGTAACACACTTTGGGTCAGGTAGTACTTATATAGGGGGTAGGGTAACACATTTGGGGTCAGGGAGTAGTTTAAATGGGACTGGGGTAACTCACTTGGGGTCAGGGAGTACTTATATGATACTAGGGTAACTCACTTGGGGTCAGGGAGTACTTATAAAGGGGCTAGGGCAACTCACTTGGGGTCAGGGAGTACTTATATGGGACTAGGGTAACTCACTTGGGGTCAGGGAGTACTTATATAGGGGGTAGGGTAACTCATTTTGGGTCAGGGAGTACTTATATGGGACTAGGTTAACTCACTGGGGTCAGGGAGTACTTCTATAGGAGCTAAAGTAACTCACTTGGGGTCAGGGAGTACTTATATGGGACTAGGGTAACTCATTTAGGGCAGGGAGTACTTATTTGGGACTAGGGTAACTCACTTAGGGTCAGGGAGTACTTATATGGGACTAGGGTAACTCACTTGGGGTCAGGGAGTACTTATATAGGGGGTAGGGTAACTCATTTGGGGTCAGGGAGTACTTATATGGGACTAGGGTACATCACTTGGGGTCAGGGAGTACTTATATAGGAGCTAAAGTGATTCACTTGGGGTCAGGGAGTACTTATATGGGACTAGGGTAACCCACTTGGGGTCAGGGAGTACTTCTAAAGGGGCGAGGGTAACTCAATTTGGGGTCAGGGAGTACTTATATAGGACTAGGGTACCATACTTGGGTTAGGGAGTACTTATAAAGGGGCTAGGGCAACTCACTTGGGGTCAGAGAGTACTTATATGGGACTAGGGTAACTCACTTGGGGTCAGGGAGTACTTATATAGGGGGTAGGTTAATTCATTTTGGTTCAGGGAGTACTTATATGGGACTAGGTTAACTCACTTGGGGTCAGGGAGTACTTCTATAGGAGCTAAAGTAACTCACTTGGGGTCAGGGAGTACTTATATGGGACTAGGGTAACCCACTTGGGGTCAGGGAGTACTTATATGCTACTAGGGTAACTCACTTGGGGTCAGGGAGTACTTATATGATACTAGGGTAACTCACTTGGGGTCAGGGAGTACTTATGTAGGAGCTAAAGTGATTCACTTGGGGTCAAGGAGTACTTATATGGGACTAGGGTAACACAGTTGGGGTCAGGGTGTACTTATAAAGGGGCAAGGGTAACTCACTTGGGATCAGGGAGTACTTATATGGGACTAGGGTAACTCACTTGGGGTCAGGGAGTACTTATAAAGGGGCTAGGATAACTCATTTGGGGTTAGGTAGTACTCATATGGGACTAGGGTACCTCACTTGGGGTCAGGGAGTACTTATATGGGACTAGGGTAACTCACTTGGGGAAAGGGAGTACTTCTAAAGGGGCTAGGGTAACTCACTTGGGGTCAGGGAGTACTTATATGGGACTAGGGTAACCCACTTGGGGTCAGGGAGTACTTATAAAGGGGCTAGGGTAACTCATTTGGGGTCAGGGAGTACTTATATGGGCCTAGGGTAACTCACTTAGGGTCAGGGAGTAGTTATATGGGACTGGGGTAACTCACTTGGGGTCAGGGAGTACTTATAAAGGGGCTAAGGTAACTCATTTGGGGTCAGGTAGTACTTATATGGGACTAGGGTACCTCACTTGGGGTCAGGGAGTACTTATATGGGACTAGGGTAACTCACTTGGGGAAAGGGAGTACTTCTAAAGGGGCTAGGGTAACTCACTTGGGGTCAGGGAGTACTTATATGGGACTAGGGTAACTCATTTGGGGTCAGGGAGTACTTATATAAGGGGTAGGGTAACTCATTTTGGGTCAGGGAGTACTTATATGGTACTAGGTTAACTCACTTTGGGTCAGGGAGTAGTTATATGGGACTAGGGTAACTCATTTAGGGCAGGGAGTACTTACTTGGGACTAGGGTAACTCATTTAGGGCAGGGAGTACTTATTTGGGACTATGGTAACTCACTTGGGGTCAGGGAGTACTTATATGGAACTAGGGTAACTCATTTGGGGTCAGGGAGTACTTATATGGGACTGGGGTAACTCACTTGGGGTCAGGGAGTACTTATAAAGGGGCTAAGGTACCTCACTTGGGGTCAGGGAGTACTTATATGGGACTAGGGTAACTCATTTAGGGCAGGGAGTACTTATTTGGGACTAGGGTAACTCACTTGGGGTCAGGGAGTACTTATATGGAACTAGGGTAACTCATTTGGGGTCAGGGAGTACTTATATGGGACTGGGGTAACTCACTTGGGGTCAGGGAGTACTTATAAAGGGGCTAAGGTAACTCATTTGGGGTCAGGTAGTACTTATATGGGACTAGGGTACCTCACTTGGGGTCAGGGAGTACTTATATGGGACTAGGGTAACTCACTTGGGGAAAGGGAGTACTTCTAAAGGGGCTAGGGTAACTCAACTGTGGTCAGGGAGTACTTATATAGGAGCTAAAGTGACTCACTTGGGGTCAGGGAGTACTTATATGGGAATAGGGTAACCCACTTGGGGTCAGGGAGTACTTATATGCTACTAGGGTAACTCACTTGGGGTCAGGGAGTACTTATATGATACTAGGGTAACTCACTTGGGGTCAGGGAGTACTTATGTAGGAGCTAAAGTGATTCACTTGGGGTCAAGGAGTACTTATATGGGACTAGGGTAACACAGTTGGGGTCAGGGTGTACTTATAAAGGGGCAAGGGTAACTCACTTGGGATCAGGGAGTACTTATATGGGACTAGGGTAACTCACTTGGGGTCAGGGAGTACTTATATGGGACTAGGGTAACCCATTTGGGGTCAGGGAGTACTTATATGGGACTAGGGTAACTCATTTGGGGTCAGGGAGTACTTAAATGGGACGAGGGTAACTCACTTGGGGTCAGGGATTACTTATAAAGGGGCTAGGGTAACTCACTTGGGGTCCGGGAGTACTTATTTGGGACTTGGGTAACTCATTTGGGTTCAGGGAGTACTTATATGGGACTAGGGTAACTCGCTTTAGGTGAGGGAGTACTTATATAATAATAGGGTAACTCACTTGGGGTCAGGGAGTACTTATATAGAACTAGGGTAACTCATTTGGGGTCAGGGAGTACTTATATGGGACTGGGGTAACTCACTTGGGGTCCGGGAGTACTTATAAAGGGGCTAAGGTAACTCATTTGGGGTCAGGTAGTACTTATATGGGACTAGGGTACCTCACTTGGGGTCAGGGAGTACTTATATGGGACTAGGGTAACTCACTTGGGGAAAGGGAGTACTTCTAAAGGGGCTAGGGTAACTCAACTGTGGTCAGGGAGTACTTATATAGGAGCTAAAGTGACTCACTTGGGGTCAGGGAGTACTTATATGGGAATAGGGTAACCCACTTGGGGTCAGGGAGTACTTATATGCTACTAGGGTAACTCACTTGGGGTCAGGGAGTACTTATATGATACTAGGGTAACTCACTTGGGGTCAGGGAGTACTTATGTATGAGCTAAAGTGATTCACTTGGGGTCAAGGAGTACTTATATGGGACTAGGGTAACACAGTTGGGGTCAGGGTGTACTTATAAAGGGGCAAGGGTAACTCACTTGGGATCAGGGAGTACTTATATGGGACTAGGGTAACTCACTTGGGGTCAGGGAGTACTTATATGGGACTAGGGTAACCCATTTGGGGTCAGGGAGTACTTATATGGGACTAGGGTAACTCATTTGGGTTCAGGGAGTACTTATATGGGACTAGGGTAACTCGCTTTAGGTGAGGGAGTACTTATATAATAATAGGGTAACTCACTTGGGGTCAGGGAGTACTTATATAGAACCAGGGTAACTCACTTGGGGTCAGGGAGTACTTATATGGGACTAGGGTAACTCACTTGGGGTCAGGGAGTACTTATATAGGGGGTAGGGTAATTCATTTTGGGTCAGGGAGTACTTATATGGGACTAGGTTAACTCACTTGGGGTCAGGGAGTACTTCTATAGGAGCTAAAGTAACTCACTTGGGGTCAGGGAGTACTTATATGGGACTAGGTTAAGTCATTTAGCGCAGGTAGTACATATTTGGGACTAGGGTAACTCACTTGGGGTCAGGGAGTACTTATTTGGGGACTAGGGTAACTCACTTGGGGTCAGGGAGTACTTATATGGGACTAGGGTAACTCACTTGGGGTCAGGTAGTACTTATATAGGGGGTATGGTAACTCATTTGGGGTCAGGGAGTAGTTTAAATGGGACTGGGGTAACTCACTTGGGGTCAGGGAGTACTTATATGATACTAGGGTAACTCACTTGGGGTCAGGGAGTACTTATAAAGGGGCTAGGGCAACTCACTTGGGGTCAGGGAGTACTTATATGGGACTAGGGTAACTCACTAGGGGTCAGGGAGTACTTATATAGGGGGTAGGGTAACTAATTTTGGGTCAGGGAGTACTTATATGGTACTAGGTTAACTCACTGGGGTCAGGGAGTACTTCTATAGGAGCTAAAGTAACTCACTTGGGGTCAGGGAGTACTTATATGGGACTAGGGTAACTCATTTAGAGCAGGGAGTACTTATTTGGGACTAGGGTAACTCACTTAGGGTCAGGGAGTACTTATATGGTACTAGGGTAACTCACTTGGTGGTCAGGGGGTATATGTATGGAACCAGGGTAACCCACTTGGGGTCAGGGAGTACTTATATGCGACTAGGGTAACTCATTTAGGGCAGGGAGTACTTATTTGGGACTAGGGTAACTCACTTAGGGTCAGGGAGTACTTATATGGTACTAGGGTAACTCACTTGGTGGTCAGGGGGTATATGTATGGAACCAGGGTAACCCACTTAGGGTCACGGAGTACTTATATAGGACTAGGGTAACTCACTTGGGGTCAGGGAGTACTTATTTGGGACTTGGGTAACTCATTTGGGTTCAGGGAGTACTTATATGGGACTAGGGTAACTCGCTTTAGGTGAGGGAGTACTTATATAATAATAGGGTAACTCACTTGGGGTCAGGGAGTACTTATATGGAACCAGGGTAACCCACTTGGGGTCAGGGAGTATTTGTAAAGGGGGTAGGGCAACTCACTTGGGATCAGGGAGTACTTATAAAGGGGCTAGGGCAACTCACTTGGGGTCAGGGAGTACTTATATGGAACCAGGGTGACCCACTTGGGGTCAGGGAGTATTTATAAATGGGGTAGGGTAACTCATTTGGGGTCAGGGAGTACTTATATGGGACTAGGGTAACTCACTTGGGGTCAGGGAGTACTTATATGGGACTAGGGTAACACAGTTGGGGTCAGGATGTACTTATAAAGGGGCTAGGGTAACTCACTTGGGATCAGGGAGTACTTATAAAGGGGCTAGGGCAACTCACTTGGGGTCAGGGAGTACTTATATGGAACCAGGGTGACCCACTTGGGGTCAGGGAGTATTTATAAATGGGGTAGGGTAACTCATTTGGGGTCAGGGAGTGGTTTAAATGGGACTGGGGTAACTCACTTGGGGTCAGGGAGTACTTATATGATACTAGGGTAACTCACTTGGGGTCAGGGAGTACTTATAAAGGGGCTAGGGCAACTCACTTGGGGTCAGGGAGTACTTATATGGGACTAGGGTAACTCACTTGGGGTCAGGGAGTACTTATATAGGGGGTAGGGTAACTCATTTTGGGTCAGGGAGTTCTTATATGGGACTAGGGTAACTCACTTGGGGTCAGGGAGTACTTATATGGGACTAGGGTAACTCACTTGGGGTCAGGTAGTACTTATATAGGGGGTAGGGTAACACATTTGGGGTCAGGGAGTAGTTTAAATGGGACTGGGGTAACTCACTTGGGGTCAGGGAGTACTTATATGATACTAGGGTAACTCACTTGGGGTCAGGGAGTACTTATAAAGGGGCTAGGGCAACTCACTTGGGGTCAGGGAGTACTTATATGGGACTAGGGTAACTCACTTGGGGTCAGGGAGTACTTATATAGGGGGTAGGGTAACTCATTTTGGGTCAGGGAGTACTTATATGGGACTAGGTTAACTCACTGGGGTCAGGGAGTACTTCTATAGGAGCTAAAGTAACTCACTTGGGGTCAGGGAGTACTTATATGGGACTAGGGTAACTCATTTAGGGCAGGGAGTACTTATTTGAGACTAGGGTAACTCACTTAGGGTCAGGGAGTACTTATATGGGACTAGGGTAACTCACTTGGGGTCAGGGAGTACTTATATAGGGGGTAGGGTAACTCATTTGGGGTCAGGGAGTACTTATATGGGACTAGGGTACATCACTTGGGGTCAGGGAGTACTTATATAGGAGCTAAAGTGATTCACTTGGGGTCAGGGAGTACTTATATGGGACTAGGGTAACCAACTTGGGGTCAGGGAGTACTTATAAAGGGGCGAGGGTAACTCAATTTGGGGTCAGGGAGTACTTATATAGGACTAGGGTACCATACTTGGGTTAGGGAGTACTTATAAAGGGGCTAGGGTAACTCGCTTTAGGTCAGGGAGTACTTATATGGTACTAGGGTAACTCACTTGGTGGTCAGGGGGTATATATATGGAACCAGGGTAACCCACTTGGGGTCAGGGTGTACTTATATGCGACTAGGGTAACTCACTTAGGGTCACGGAGTACTTATATAGGACTAGGGTAACTCACTTGGGGTCAGGGAGTACTTATTTGGGACTTGGGTAACACATTTGGGTTCAGGGAGTACTTATATGAGACTAGGGTAACTCACTTGGGGTCAGGTAGTACTTATATAGGGGGTAGGGTAACTCATTTGGGGTCAGGGAGTACTTATATGGGACTAGGGTAACACACTTGGGGTCAGGGAGTACTTATAAAAGGGCTAGGGTAACTCACTTGGGGTAGGGAGTACTTATATGGGACTAGGGTAACTCACTTGGGTTCAGGGAGTACTTATATGGGACTAGGGTAACTCGCTTTAGGTCAGGGAGTACTTATATGGTACTAGGGTAACTCACTTGGTGGTCAGGGGGTATATATATGGAACCAGGGTAACCCACTTGGGGTCAGGGAGTACTTATAAAGGGGCTAGGGCAACTCACTTGGGGTCAGGGAGTACTTATATGGAACCAGGGTGACCCACTTGGGGTCAGGGAGTATTTATAAATGGGGTAGGGTAACTCATTTGGGGTCAGGAAGTACTTATATGGGACTAGGGTACATCACTTGGGGTCAGGGAGTACTTATGTAGGAGCTAAAGTGATTCACTTGGGGTCAGGGAGTACTTATATGGGACTAGAGTAGCTCAATTGGGGTCAGGGAGTACTTATAAAAGGGCTAGGGTAACTCAATTTGGGGTCAGGGAGTACTTATATGGAACTAAGGTAACTCACTTGGGGTCAGGGAGTACATCTATAGGAGCTAAAGTAACTCACTTGGGGTCAGGGAGTACTTATATGGGACTAGGGTAACTCATTTAGGGCAGGGAGTACTTATTTGGGACTAGGGTAACTCACTTGGTGTCAGGGAGTACTTATTTGCTACTAGGGTAACTCACTTGGGGTCAGGGAGTACTTATAATATACTAGGGTAACTCACTTGGGGTCAGGGAGTACTTATGTAGGGGGTAGGGTAACTCATTTGGGGTCAGGGAGTACTTATATGGGACTAGGGTACATCACTTGGGGTCAGGGAGTACTTATATAGGAGCTAACGTGATTCACTTGGGGTCAGGGAGTACTTATATAGGAGCTAAAGTGATTCACTTGGGGTCAGGGAGTACTTATAAAGGGGCTAAGGTAACTCATTTGGGGTCAGGTAGTACTTATATGGGACTGGGGTAACTCATTTGGGGTCAGGGAGTACTTATATGGGACTGGGGTAACTCACTTGGGGTCAGGGAGTACTTATAAAGGGGCTAAGGTAACTCATTTGGGGTCAGGTAGTACTTATATGGGACTAGGGTACCTCACTTGGGGTCAGGGAGTACTTATATGGGACTAGGGTAACTCACTTGGGGAAAGGGAGTACTTCTAAAGGGGCTAGGGTAACTCAACTGTGGTCAGGGAGTACTTATATAGGAGCTAAAGTGACTCACTTGGGGTCAGGGAGTACTTATATGGGAATAGGGTAACCCACTTGGGGTCAGGGAGTACTTATATGCTACTAGGGTAACTCACTTGGGGTCAGGGAGTACTTATATGATACTAGGGTAACTCACTTGGGGTCAGGGAGTACTTATGTAGGAGCTAAAGTGATTCACTTGGGGTCAAGGAGTACTTATATGGGACTAGGGTAACACAGTTGGGGTCAGGGTGTACTTATAAAGGGGCAAGGGTAACTCACTTGGGATCAGGGAGTACTTATATGGGACTAGGGTAACTCACTTGGGGTCAGGGAGTACTTATATGGGACTAGGGTAACCCATTTGGGGTCAGGGAGTACTTATATGGGACTAGGGTAACTCATTTGGGGTCAGGGAGTACTTAAATGGGACGAGGGTAACTCACTTGGGGTCAGGGATTACTTATAAAGGGGCTAGGGTAACTCACTTGGGGTCCGGGAGTACTTATTTGGGACTTGGGTAACTCATTTGGGTTCAGGGAGTACTTATATGGGACTAGGGTAACTCGCTTTAGGTGAGGGAGTACTTATATAATAATAGGGTAACTCACTTGGGGTCAGGGAGTACTTATATAGAACTAGGGTAACTCATTTGGGGTCAGGGAGTACTTATATGGGACTGGGGTAACTCACTTGGGGTCCGGGAGTACTTATAAAGGGGCTAAGGTAACTCATTTGGGGTCAGGTAGTACTTATATGGGACTAGGGTACCTCACTTGGGGTCAGGGAGTACTTATATGGGACTAGGGTAACTCACTTGGGGAAAGGGAGTACTTCTAAAGGGGCTAGGGTAACTCAACTGTGGTCAGGGAGTACTTATATAGGAGCTAAAGTGACTCACTTGGGGTCAGGGAGTACTTATATGGGAATAGGGTAACCCACTTGGGGTCAGGGAGTACTTATATGCTACTAGGGTAACTCACTTGGGGTCAGGGAGTACTTATATGATACTAGGGTAACTCACTTGGGGTCAGGGAGTACTTATGTATGAGCTAAAGTGATTCACTTGGGGTCAAGGAGTACTTATATGGGACTAGGGTAACACAGTTGGGGTCAGGGTGTACTTATAAAGGGGCAAGGGTAACTCACTTGGGATCAGGGAGTACTTATATGGGACTAGGGTAACTCACTTGGGGTCAGGGAGTACTTATATGGGACTAGGGTAACCCATTTGGGGTCAGGGAGTACTTATATGGGACTAGGGTAACTCATTTGGGTTCAGGGAGTACTTATATGGGACTAGGGTAACTCGCTTTAGGTGAGGGAGTACTTATATAATAATAGGGTAACTCACTTGGGGTCAGGGAGTACTTATATAGAACCAGGGTAACTCACTTGGGGTCAGGGAGTACTTATATGGGACTAGGGTAACTCACTTGGGGTCAGGGAGTACTTATATAGGGGGTAGGGTAATTCATTTTGGGTCAGGGAGTACTTATATGGGACTAGGTTAACTCACTTGGGGTCAGGGAGTACTTCTATAGGAGCTAAAGTAACTCACTTGGGGTCAGGGAGTACTTATATGGGACTAGGTTAAGTCATTTAGCGCAGGTAGTACATATTTGGGACTAGGGTAACTCACTTGGGGTCAGGGAGTACTTATTTGGGGACTAGGGTAACTCACTTGGGGTCAGGGAGTACTTATATGGGACTAGGGTAACTCACTTGGGGTCAGGTAGTACTTATATAGGGGGTATGGTAACTCATTTGGGGTCAGGGAGTAGTTTAAATGGGACTGGGGTAACTCACTTGGGGTCAGGGAGTACTTATATGATACTAGGGTAACTCACTTGGGGTCAGGGAGTACTTATAAAGGGGCTAGGGCAACTCACTTGGGGTCAGGGAGTACTTATATGGGACTAGGGTAACTCACTTGGGGTCAGGGAGTACTTATATAGGGGGTAGGGTAACTAATTTTGGGTCAGGGAGTACTTATATGGTACTAGGTTAACTCACTGGGGTCAGGGAGTACTTCTATAGGAGCTAAAGTAACTCACTTGGGGTCAGGGAGTACTTATATGGGACTAGGGTAACTCATTTAGAGCAGGGAGTACTTATTTGGGACTAGGGTAACTCACTTAGGGTCAGGGAGTACTTATATGGTACTAGGGTAACTCACTTGGTGGTCAGGGGGTATATGTATGGAACCAGGGTAACCCACTTGGGGTCAGGGAGTACTTATATGCGACTAGGGTAACTCATTTAGGGCAGGGAGTACTTATTTGGGACTAGGGTAACTCACTTAGGGTCAGGGAGTACTTATATGGTACTAGGGTAACTCACTTGGTGGTCAGGGGGTATATGTATGGAACCAGGGTAACCCACTTAGGGTCACGGAGTACTTATATAGGACTAGGGTAACTCACTTGGGGTCAGGGAGTACTTATTTGGGACTTGGGTAACTCATTTGGGTTCAGGGAGTACTTATATGGGACTAGGGTAACTCGCTTTAGGTGAGGGAGTACTTATATAATAATAGGGTAACTCACTTGGGGTCAGGGAGTACTTATATGGAACCAGGGTAACCCACTTGGGGTCAGGGAGTATTTGTAAAGGGGGTAGGGCAACTCACTTGGGATCAGGGAGTACTTATAAAGGGGCTAGGGCAACTCACTTGGGGTCAGGGAGTACTTATATGGAACCAGGGTGACCCACTTGGGGTCAGGGAGTATTTATAAATGGGGTAGGGTAACTCATTTGGGGTCAGGGAGTACTTATATGGGACTAGGGTAACTCACTTGGGGTCAGGGAGTACTTATATGGGACTAGGGTAACACAGTTGGGGTCAGGATGTACTTATAAAGGGGCTAGGGTAACTCACTTGGGATCAGGGAGTACTTATAAAGGGGCTAGGGCAACTCACTTGGGGTCAGGGAGTACTTATATGGAACCAGGGTGACCCACTTGGGGTCAGGGAGTATTTATAAATGGGGTAGGGTAACTCATTTGGGGTCAGGGAGTGGTTTAAATGGGACTGGGGTAACTCACTTGGGGTCAGGGAGTACTTATATGATACTAGGGTAACTCACTTGGGGTCAGGGAGTACTTATAAAGGGGCTAGGGCAACTCACTTGGGGTCAGGGAGTACTTATATGGGACTAGGGTAACTCACTTGGGGTCAGGGAGTACTTATATAGGGGGTAGGGTAACTCATTTTGGGTCAGGGAGTTCTTATATGGGACTAGGGTAACTCACTTGGGGTCAGGGAGTACTTATATGGGACTAGGGTAACTCACTTGGGGTCAGGTAGTACTTATATAGGGGGTAGGGTAACACATTTGGGGTCAGGGAGTAGTTTAAATGGGACTGGGGTAACTCACTTGGGGTCAGGGAGTACTTATATGATACTAGGGTAACTCACTTGGGGTCAGGGAGTACTTATAAAGGGGCTAGGGCAACTCACTTGGGGTCAGGGAGTACTTATATGGGACTAGGGTAACTCACTTGGGGTCAGGGAGTACTTATATAGGGGGTAGGGTAACTCATTTTGGGTCAGGGAGTACTTATATGGGACTAGGTTAACTCACTGGGGTCAGGGAGTACTTCTATAGGAGCTAAAGTAACTCACTTGGGGTCAGGGAGTACTTATATGGGACTAGGGTAACTCATTTAGGGCAGGGAGTACTTATTTGAGACTAGGGTAACTCACTTAGGGTCAGGGAGTACTTATATGGGACTAGGGTAACTCACTTGGGGTCAGGGAGTACTTATATAGGGGGTAGGGTAACTCATTTGGGGTCAGGGAGTACTTATATGGGACTAGGGTACATCACTTGGGGTCAGGGAGTACTTATATAGGAGCTAAAGTGATTCACTTGGGGTCAGGGAGTACTTATATGGGACTAGGGTAACCAACTTGGGGTCAGGGAGTACTTATAAAGGGGCGAGGGTAACTCAATTTGGGGTCAGGGAGTACTTATATAGGACTAGGGTACCATACTTGGGTTAGGGAGTACTTATAAAGGGGCTAGGGTAACTCGCTTTAGGTCAGGGAGTACTTATATGGTACTAGGGTAACTCACTTGGTGGTCAGGGGGTATATATATGGAACCAGGGTAACCCACTTGGGGTCAGGGTGTACTTATATGCGACTAGGGTAACTCACTTAGGGTCACGGAGTACTTATATAGGACTAGGGTAACTCACTTGGGGTCAGGGAGTACTTATTTGGGACTTGGGTAACACATTTGGGTTCAGGGAGTACTTATATGAGACTAGGGTAACTCACTTGGGGTCAGGTAGTACTTATATAGGGGGTAGGGTAACTCATTTGGGGTCAGGGAGTACTTATATGGGACTAGGGTAACACACTTGGGGTCAGGGAGTACTTATAAAAGGGCTAGGGTAACTCACTTGGGGTAGGGAGTACTTATATGGGACTAGGGTAACTCACTTGGGTTCAGGGAGTACTTATATGGGACTAGGGTAACTCGCTTTAGGTCAGGGAGTACTTATATGGTACTAGGGTAACTCACTTGGTGGTCAGGGGGTATATATATGGAACCAGGGTAACCCACTTGGGGTCAGGGAGTACTTATAAAGGGGCTAGGGCAACTCACTTGGGGTCAGGGAGTACTTATATGGAACCAGGGTGACCCACTTGGGGTCAGGGAGTATTTATAAATGGGGTAGGGTAACTCATTTGGGGTCAGGAAGTACTTATATGGGACTAGGGTACATCACTTGGGGTCAGGGAGTACTTATGTAGGAGCTAAAGTGATTCACTTGGGGTCAGGGAGTACTTATATGGGACTAGAGTAGCTCAATTGGGGTCAGGGAGTACTTATAAAAGGGCTAGGGTAACTCAATTTGGGGTCAGGGAGTACTTATATGGAACTAAGGTAACTCACTTGGGGTCAGGGAGTACATCTATAGGAGCTAAAGTAACTCACTTGGGGTCAGGGAGTACTTATATGGGACTAGGGTAACTCATTTAGGGCAGGGAGTACTTATTTGGGACTAGGGTAACTCACTTGGTGTCAGGGAGTACTTATTTGCTACTAGGGTAACTCACTTGGGGTCAGGGAGTACTTATAATATACTAGGGTAACTCACTTGGGGTCAGGGAGTACTTATGTAGGGGGTAGGGTAACTCATTTGGGGTCAGGGAGTACTTATATGGGACTAGGGTACATCACTTGGGGTCAGGGAGTACTTATATAGGAGCTAACGTGATTCACTTGGGGTCAGGGAGTACTTATATAGGAGCTAAAGTGATTCACTTGGGGTCAGGGAGTACTTATAAAGGGGCTAAGGTAACTCATTTGGGGTCAGGTAGTACTTATATGGGACTGGGGTAACTCATTTGGGGTCAGGGAGTACTTATATGGGACTGGGGTAACTCACTTGGGGTCAGGGAGTACTTATAAAGGGGCTAAGGTAACTCATTTGGGGTCAGGTAGTACTTATATGGGACTAGGGTACCTCACTTGGGGTCAGGGAGTACTTATATGGGACTAGGGTAACTCACTTGGGGAAAGGGAGTACTTCTAAATTGGCTAGGGTAACTCAACTGTGGTCAGGGAGTACTTATATAGGAGCTAAAGTGACTCACTTGGGGTCAGGGAGTACTTATATGGGAATAGGGTAACCCACTTGGGGTCAGGGAGTACTTATATGCTACTAGGGTAACTCACTTGGGGTCAGGGAGTACTTATATGATACTAGGGTAACTCACTTGGGGTCAGGGAGTACTTATGTAGGAGCTAAAGTGATTCACTTGGGGTCAAGGAGTACTTATATGGGACTAGGGTAACACAGTTGGGGTCAGGGTGTACTTATAAAGGGGCAAGGGTAACTCACTTGGGATCAGGGAGTACTTATATGGGACTAGGGTAACTCACTTGGGGTCAGGGAGTACTTATAAAGGGGCTAGGATAACTCATTTGGGGTTAGGTAGTACTCATATGGGACTAGGGTACCTCACTTGGGGTCAGGGAGTACTTATATGGGACTAGGGTAACTCACTTGGGGAAAGGGAGTACTTCTAAAGGGGCTAGGGTAACTCACTTGGGGTCAGGGAGTACTTATATGGGACTAGGGTAACTCATTTGGGGTCAGGGAGTACTTATATAAGGGGTAGGGTAACTCATTTTGGGTCAGGGAGTACTTATATGGTACTAGGTTAACTCACTTTGGGTCAGGGAGTAGTTATATGGGACTAGGGTAACTCATTTAGGGCAGGGAGTACTTATTTGGGACTAGGGTAACTCATTTAGGGCAGGGAGTACTTATTTGGGACTAGGGTAACTCACTTGGGGTCAGGGAGTACTTATATGGAACTAGGGTAACTCATTTGGGGTCAGGGAGTACTTATATGGGACTGGAGTAACTCACTTGGGGTCAGGGAGTACTTATAAAGGGGCTAAGGTACCTCACTTGGGGTCAGGGAGTACTTATATGGGACTAGGGTAACTCATTTAGGGCAGGGAGTACTTATTTGGGACTAGGGTAACTCACTTGGGGTCAGGGAGTACTTATATGGAACTAGGGTAACTCATTTGGGGTCAGGGAGTACTTATATGGGACTGGGGTAACTCACTTGGGGTCAGGGAGTACTTATAAAGGGGCTAAGGTAACTCATTTGGGGTCAGGTAGTACTTATATGGGACTAGGGTACCTCACTTGGGGTCAGGGAGTACTTATATGGGACTAGGGTGACTCACTTGGGGAAAGGGAGTACTTCTAAAGGGGCTAGGGTAACTCAACTGTGGTCAGGGAGTACTTATATAGGAGCTAAAGTGACTCACTTGGGGTCAGGGAGTACTTATATGGGAATAGGGTAACCCACTTGGGGTCAGGGAGTACTTATATGCTACTAGGGTAACTCACTTGGGGTCAGGGAGTACTTATATGATACTAGGGTAAATCACTTGGGGTCAGGGAGTACTTATGTAGGAGCTAAAGTGATTCACTTGGGGTCAAGGAGTACTTATATGGGACTAGGGTAACACAGTTGGGGTCAGGGTGTACTTATAAAGGGGCAAGGGTAACTCACTTGGGATCAGGGAGTACTTATATGGGACTAGGGTAACTCACTTGGGGTCAGGGAGTACTTATATGGGACTAGGGTAACCCATTTGGGGTCAGGGAGTACTTATATGGGACTAGGGTAACTCATTTGGGGTCAGGGAGTACTTAAATGGGACGAGGGTAACTCACTTGGGGTCAGGGATTACTTATAAAGGGGCTAGGGTAACTCACTTGGGGTCAGGGAGTACTTATTTGGGACTTGGGTAACTCATTTGGGTTCAGGGAGTACTTATATGGGACTAGGGTAACTCGCTTTAGGTGAGGGAGTACTTATATAATAATAGGGTAACTCACTTGGGGTCAGGGAGTACTTATATAGAACTAGGGTAACTCATTTGGGGTCAGGGAGTACTTATATGGGACTGGGGTAACTCACTTGGGGTCCGGGAGTACTTATAAAGGGGCTAAGGTAACTCATTTGGGGTCAGGTAGTACTTATATGGGACTAGGGTACCTCACTTGGGGTCAGGGAGTACTTATATGGGACTAGGGTAACTCACTTGGGCAAAGGGAGTACTTCTAAAGGGGCTAGGGTAACTCAACTGTGGTCAGGGAGTACTTATATAGGAGCTAAAGTGACTCACTTGGGGTCAGGGAGTACTTATATGGGAATAGGGTAACCCACTTGGGGTCAGGGAGTACTTATATGCTACTAGGGTAACTCACTTGGGGTCAGGGAGTACTTATATGATACTAGGGTAACTCACTTGGGGTCAGGGAGTACTTATGTAGGAGCTAAAGTGATTCACTTGGGGTCAAGGAGTACTTATATGGGACTAGGGTAACACAGTTGGGGTCAGGGTGTACTTATAAAGGGGCAAGGGTAACTCACTTGGGATCAGGGAGTACTTATATGGGACTAGGGTAACTCACTTGGGGTCAGGGAGTACTTATATGGGACTAGGGTAACCCATTTGGGGTCAGGGAGTACTTATATGGGACTAGGGTAACTCATTTGGGGTCAGGGAGTACTTAAATGGGACGAGGGTAACTCACTTGGGGTCAGGGATTACTTATAAAGGGGCTAGGGTAACTCACTTGGGGTCAGGGAGTACTTATTTGGGACTTGGGTAACTCATTTGGGTTCAGGGAGTACTTATATGGGACTAGGGTAACTCGCTTTAGGTGAGGGAGTACTTATATAATAATAGGGTAACTCACTTGGGGTCAGGGAGTACTTATATAGAACTAGGGTAACTCATTTGGGGTCAGGGAGTACTTATATGGGACTGGGGTAACTCACTTGGGGTCCGGGAGTACTTATAAAGTGGCTAAGGTAACTCATTTGGGGTCAGGTAGTACTTATATGGGACTAGGGTACCTCACTTGGGGTCAGGGAGTACTTATATGGGACTAGGGTAACTCACTTGGGGAAAGGGAGTACTTCTAAAGGGGCTAGGGTAACTCAACTGTGGTCAGGGAGTACTTATATAGGAGCTAAAGTGACTCACTTGGGGTCAGGGAGTACTTATATGGGAATAGGGTAACCCACTTGGGGTCAGGGAGTACTTATATGCTACTAGGGTAACTCACTTGGGGTCAGGGAGTACTTATATGATACTAGGGTAACTCACTTGGGGTCAGGGAGTACTTATGTAGGAGCTAAAGTGATTCACTTGGGGTCAAGGAGTACTTATATGGGACTAGGGTAACACAGTTGGGGTCAGGGTGTACTTATAAAGGGGCAAGGGTAACTCACTTGGGATCAGGGAGTACTTATATGGGACTAGGGTAACTCACTTGGGGTCAGGGAGTACTTATATGGGACTAGGGTAACCCATTTGGGGTCAGGGAGTACTTATATGGGACTAGGGTAACTCATTTGGGGTCAGGGAGTACTTAAATGGGACGAGGGTAACTCACTTGGGGTCAGGGATTACTTATAAAGGGGCTAGGGTAACTCACTTGGGGTCAGGGAGTACTTATTTGGGACTTGGGTAACTCATTTGGGTTCAGGGAGTACTTATATGGGACTAGGGTAACTCGCTTTAGGTGAGGGAGTACTTATATAATAATAGGGTAACTCACTTGGGGTCAGGGAGTACTTATATAGAACCAGGGTAACTCACTTGGGGTCAGGGAGTACTTATATGGGACTAGGGTAACTCACTTGGGGTCAGGGAGTACTTATATAGGGGGTAGGGTAATTCATTTTGGGTCAGGGAGTACTTATATGGGACTAGGTTAACTCACTTGGGGTCAGGGAGTACTTCTATAGGAGCTAAAGTAACTCACTTGGGGTCAGGGAGTACTTATATGGGACTAGGTTAAGTCATTTAGCGCAGGTAGTACTTATTTGGGACTAGGGTAACTCACTTGGGGTCAGGGAGTACTTATATGGGACTAGGGTAACACACTTGGGGTCAGGGAGTACTTATAAAAGGGCTAGGGTAACTCACTTGGGGTAGGGAGTACTTATATGGGACTAGGGTAACTCACTTGGGTTCAGGGAGTACTTATATGGGACTAGGGTAACTCGCTTTAGGTCAGGGAGTACTTATATGGTACTAGGGTAACTCACTTGGTGGTCAGGGGGTATATATATGGAACCAGGGTAACCCACTTGGGGTCAGGGAGTACTTATAAAGGGGCTAGGGCAACTCACTTGGGGTCAGGGAGTACTTATATGGAACCAGGGTGACCCACTTGGGGTCAGGGAGTATTTATAAATGGGGTAGGGTAACTCATTTGGGGTCAGGAAGTACTTATATGGGACTAGGGTACATCACTTGGGGTCAGGGAGTACTTATGTAGGAGCTAAAGTGATTCACTTGGGGTCAGGGAGTACTTATATGGGACTAGAGTAGCTCAATTGGGGTCAGGGAGTACTTATAAAAGGGCTAGGGTAACTCAATTTGGGGTCAGGGAGTACTTATATGGAACTAAGGTAACTCACTTGGGGTCAGGGAGTACATCTATAGGAGCTAAAGTAACTCACTTGGGGTCAGGGAGTACTTATATGGGACTAGGGTAACTCATTTAGGGCAGGGAGTACTTATTTGGGACTAGGGTAACTCACTTGGTGTCAGGGAGTACTTATTTGCTACTAGGGTAACTCACTTGGGGTCAGGGAGTACTTATAATATACTAGGGTAACTCACTTGGGGTCAGGGAGTACTTATGTAGGGGGTAGGGTAACTCATTTGGGGTCAGGGAGTACTTATATGGGACTAGGGTACATCACTTGGGGTCAGGGAGTACTTGTATAGGAGCTAACGTGATTCACTTGGGGTCAGGGAGTACTTATATAGGAGCTAAAGTGATTCACTTGGGGTCAGGGAGTACTTATATGGGACTAGGGTAACTCACTTGGGGTCAGGGAGTACTTATATGGAACTAGGGTAACTCATTTGGGGTCAGGGAGTACTTATATGGGACTGGGGTAACTCACTTGGGGTCAGGGAGTACTTATAAAGGGGCTAAGGTAACTCATTTGGGGTCAGGTAGTACTTATATGGGACTAGGGTACCTCACTTGGGGTCAGGGAGTACTTATATGGGACTAGGGTAACTCACTTGGGGAAAGGGAGTACTTCTAAATTGGCTAGGGTAACTCAACTGTGGTCAGGGAGTACTTATATAGGAGCTAAAGTGACTCACTTGGGGTCAGGGAGTACTTATATGGGAATAGGGTAACCCACTTGGGGTCAGGGAGTACTTATATGCTACTAGGGTAACTCACTTGGGGTCAGGGAGTACTTATATGATACTAGGGTAACTCACTTGGGGTCAGGGAGTACTTCTAAAGGGGCTAGGGTAACTCACTTGGGGTCAGGGAGTACTTATATGGGACTAGGGTAACCCACTTGGGGTCAGGGAGTACTTATAAAGGGGCTAGGGTAACTCATTTGGGGTCAGGGAGTACTTATATGGGCCTAGGGTAACTCACTTATGGTCAGGGAGTAGTTATATGGGACTGGGGTAACTCACTTGGGGTCAGGGAGTACTTATAAAGGGGCTAAGGTAACTCATTTGGGGTCAGGTAGTACTTATATGGGACTAGGGTACCTCACTTGGGGTCAGGGAGTACTTATATGGGACTAGGGTAACTCACTTGGGGAAAGGGAGTACTTCTAAATGGGCTAGGGTAACTCACTTGGGGTCAGGGAGTACTTATATGGGACTAGGGTAACTCATTTGGGGTCAGGGAGTACTTATATAAGGGGTAGGGTAACTCATTTTGGGTCAGGGAGTACTTATATGGTACTAGGTTAACTCACTTTGGGTCAGGGAGTAGTTATATGGGACTAGGGTAACTCATTTAGGGCAGGGAGTACTTATTTGGGACTAGGGTAACTCATTTAGGGCAGGGAGTACTTATTTGGGACTAGGGTAACTCATTTGGGGTCAGGGAGTACTTATATGGGACTGGGGTAACTCACTTGGGGTCAGGGAGTACTTATAAAGGGGTTAAGGTACCTCACTTGGGGTCAGGGAGTACTTATATGGGACTAGGGTAACTCATTTAGGGCAGGGAGTACTTATTTGGGACTAGGGTAACTCACTTGGGGTCAGGGAGTACTTATATGGAACTAGGGTAACTCATTTGGGGTCAGGGAGTACTTATATGGGACTGGGGTAACTCACTTGGGGTCAGGGAGTACTTATAAAGGGGCTAAGGTAACTCATTTGGGGTCAGGTAGTACTTATATGGGACTAGGGTACCTCACTTGGGGTCAGGGAGTACTTATATGGGACTAGGGTAACTCACTTGGGGAAAGGGAGTACTTCTAAAGGGGCTAGGGTAACTCAACTGTGGTCAGGGAGTACTTATATAGGAGCTAAAGTGACTCACTTGGGGTCAGGGAGTACTTATATGGGAATAGGGTAACCCACTTGGGGTCAGGGAGTACTTATATGCTACTAGGGTAACTCACTTGGGGTCAGGGAGTACTTATATGATACTAGGGTAACTCACTTGGGGTCAGGGAGTACTTATGTAGGAGCTAAAGTGATTCACTTGGGGTCAAGGAGTACTTATATGGGACTAGGGTAACACAGTTGGGGTCAGGGTGTACTTATAAAGGGGCAAGGGTAACTCACTTGGGATCAGGGAGTACTTATATGGGACTAGGGTAACTCACTTGGGGTCAGGGAGTACTTATATGGGACTAGGGTAACCCATTTGGGGTCAGGGAGTACTTAAATGGGACTAGGGTAACTCATTTGGGGTCAGGGAGTACTTAAATGGGACGAGGGTAACTCACTTGGGGTCAGGGATTACTTATAAAGGGGCTAGGGTAACTCACTTGGGGTCAGGGAGTACTTATTTGGGACTTGGGTAACTCATTTGGGTTCAGGGAGTACTTATATGGGACTAGGGTAACTCGCTTTAGGTGAGGGAGTACTTATATAATAATAGGGTAACTCACTTGGGGTCAGGGAGTACTTATATAGAACTAGGGTAACTCATTTGGGGTCAGGGAGTACTTATATGGGACTGGGGTAACTCACTTGGGGTCCGGGAGTACTTATAAAGGGGCTAAGGTAACTCATTTGGGGTCAGGTAGTACTTATATGGGACTAGGGTACCTCACTTGGGGTCAGGGAGTACTTATATGGGACAAGGGTAACTCACTTGGGGAAAGGGAGTACTTCTAAAGGGGCTAGGGTAACTCAACTGTGGTCAGGGAGTACTTATATAGGAGCTAAAGTGACTCACTTGGGGTCGGGGAGTACTTATATGGGAATAGGGTAACCCACTTGGGGTCAGGGAGTACTTATATGCTACTAGGGTAACTCACTTGGGGTCAGGGAGTACTTATTTGGGACTTGGGTAACTCATTTGGGTTCAGGGAGTACTTATATGGGACTAGGGTAACTCGCTTTAGGTGAGGGAGTACTTATATAATAATAGGGTAACTCACTTGGGGTCAGGGAGTACTTATATAGAACCAGGGTAACTCACTTGGGGTCAGGGAGTACTTATATGGGACTAGGGTAACTCACTTGGGGTCAGGGAGTACTTATATAGGGGGTAGGGTAATTCATTTTGGGTCAGGGAGTACTTATATGGGACTAGGTTAACTCACTTGGGGTCAGGGAGTACTTCTATAGGAGCTAAAGTAACTCACTTGGGGTCAGGGAGTACTTATATGGGACTAGGTTAAGTCTTTTAGCGCAGGTAGTACTTATTTGGGCTAGGGTAACTCACTTGGGGTCAGGGAGTACTTATTTGGGGACTAGGGTAACTCACTTGGGGTCAGGGAGTACTTATATGGGACTAGGGTAACTCACTTGGGGTCAGGTAGTACTTATATAGGGGGTAGGGTAACTCATTTGGGGTCAGGGAGTAGTTTAAATGGGACTGGGGTAACTCACTTGGGGTCAGGGAGTACTTATATGATACTAGGGTAACTCACTTGGGGTCAGGGAGTACTTATAAAGGGGCTAGGGCAACTCACTTGGGGTCAGGGAGTACTTATATGGGACTAGGGTAACTCACTTGGGGTCAGGGAGTACTTATATAGGGGGTAGGGTAACTAATTTTGGGTCAGGGAGTACTTATATGGGACTAGGTTAACTCACTGGGGTCAGGGAGTACTTCTATAGGAGCTAATGTAACTCACTTGGGGTCAGGGAGTACTTATATGGGACTAGGGTAACTCATTTAGGGCAGGGAGTACTTATTTGGGACTAGGGTAACTCACTTAGGGTCAGGGAGTACTTATATGGTACTAGGGTAACTCACTTGGTGGTCAGGGGGTATATGTATGGAACCAGGGTAACACACTTGGGGTCAGGGAGTACTTATATGCGACTAGGGTAACTCACTTAGGGTCACGGAGTACTTATATAGGACTAGGGTAACTCACTTGGGGTCAGGGAGTACTTATTTGGGACTTGGGTAACTCATTTGGGTTCAGGGAGTACTTATATGGGACTAGGGTAACTCGCTTTAGGTGAGGGAGTACTTATATAATAATAGGGTAACTCACTTGGGGTCAGGGAGTACTTATATGGAACCAGGGTAACCCACTTGGGGTCAGGGAGAATTTGTAAAGGGGGTAGGGCAACTCACTTGGGATCAGGGAGTACTTATAAAGGGGCTAGGGCAACTCACTTGGGGTCAGGGAGTACTTATATGGAACCAGGGTGACCCACTTGGGGTCAGGGAGTATTTATAAATGGGGTAGGGTAACTCATTTGGGGTCAGGGAGTACTTATATGGGACTAGGGTAACTCACTTGGGGTCAGGGAGTACTTATATGGGACTAGGGTAACACAGTTGGGGTCAGGATGTACTTATAAAGGGGCTAGGGTAACTCACTTGGGATCAGGGAGTACTTATAAAGGGGCTAGGGCAACTCACTTGGGGTCAGGGAGTACTTATATGGAACCAGGGTGACCCACTTGGGGTCAGGGAGTATTTATAAATGGGGTAGGGTAACTCATTTGGGGTCAGGGAGTAGTTTAAATGGGACTGGGGTAACTCACTTGGGGTCAGGGAGTACTTATATGATACTAGGGTAACTCACTTGGGGTCAGGGAGTACTTATATGATACTAGGGTAACTCACTTGGGGTCAGGGAGTACTTATGTAGGAGCTAAAGTGATTCACTTGGGGTCAAGGAGTACTTATATGGGACTAGGGTAACACAGTTGGGGTCAGGGTGTACTTATAAAGGGGCAAGGGTAACTCACTTGGGATCAGGGAGTACTTATATGGGACTAGGGTAACTCACTTGGGGTCAGGGAGTACTTATATGGGACTAGGGTAACCCATTTGGGGTCAGGGAGTACTTATATGGGACTAGGGTAACTCATTTGGGGTCAGGGAGTACTTAAATGGGACGAGGGTAACTCACTTGGGGTCAGGGATTACTTATAAAGGGGCTAGGGTAACTCACTTGGGGTCAGGGAGTACTTATTTGGGACTTGGGTAACTCATTTGGGTTCAGGGAGTACTTATATGGGACTAGGGTAACTCGCTTTAGGTGAGGGAGTACTTATATAATAATAGGGTAACTCACTTGGGGTCAGGGAGTACTTATATAGAACCAGGGTAACTCACTTGGGGTCAGGGAGTACTTATATGGGACTAGGGTAACTCACTTGGGGTCAGGGAGTACTTATATAGGGGGTAGGGTAATTCATTTTGGGTCAGGGAGTACTTATATGGGACTAGGTTAACTCACTTGGGGTCAGGGAGTACTTCTATAGGAGCTAAAGTAACTCACTTGGGGTCAGGGAGTACTTATATGGGACTAGGTTAAGTCTTTTAGCGCAGGTAGTACTTATTTGGGCTAGGGTAACTCACTTGGGGTCAGGGAGTACTTATTTGGGGACTAGGGTAACTCACTTGGGGTCAGGGAGTACTTATATGGGACTAGGGTAACTCACTTGGGGTCAGGTAGTACTTATATAGGGGGTAGGGTAACTCATTTGGGGTCAGGGAGTAGTTTAAATGGGACTGGGGTAACTCACTTGGGGTCAGGGAGTACTTATATGATACTAGGGTAACTCACTTGGGGTCAGGGAGTACTTATAAAGGGGCTAGGGCAACTCACTTGGGGTCAGGGAGTACTTATATGGGACTAGGGTAACTCACTTGGGGTCAGGGAGTACTTATATAGGGGGTAGGGTAACTAATTTTGGGTCAGGGAGTACTTATATGGGACTAGGTTAACTCACTGGGGTCAGGGAGTACTTCTATAGGAGCTAATGTAACTCACTTGGGGTCAGGGAGTACTTATATGGGACTAGGGTAACTCATTTAGGGCAGGGAGTACTTATTTGGGACTAGGGTAACTCACTTAGGGTCAGGGAGTACTTATATGGTACTAGGGTAACTCACTTGGTGGTCAGGGGGTATATGTATGGAACCAGGGTAACCCACTTGGGGTCAGGGAGTACTTATATGCGACTAGGGTAACTCACTTAGGGTCACGGAGTACTTATATAGGACTAGGGTAACTCACTTGGGGTCAGGGAGTACTTATTTGGGACTTGGGTAACTCATTTGGGTTCAGGGAGTACTTATATGGGACTAGGGTAACTCGCTTTAGGTGAGGGAGTACTTATATAATAATAGGGTAACTCACTTGGGGTCAGGGAGTACTTATATGGAACCAGGGTAACCCACTTGGGGTCAGGGAGAATTTGTAAAGGGGGTAGGGCAACTCACTTGGGATCAGGGAGTACTTATAAAGGGGCTAGGGCAACTCACTTGGGGTCAGGGAGTACTTATATGGAACCAGGGTGACCCACTTGGGGTCAGGGAGTATTTATAAATGGGGTAGGGTAACTCATTTGGGGTCAGGGAGTACTTATATGGGACTAGGGTAACTCACTTGGGGTCAGGGAGTACTTATATGGGACTAGGGTAACACAGTTGGGGTCAGGATGTACTTATAAAGGGGCTAGGGTAACTCACTTGGGATCAGGGAGTACTTATATGGAACCAGGGTGACCCACTTGGGGTCAGGGAGTATTTATAAATGGGGTAGGGTAACTCATTTGGGGTCAGGGAGTAGTTTAAATGGGACTGGGGTAACTCACTTGGGGTCAGGGAGTACTTATATGATACTAGGGTAACTCACTTGGGGTCAGGGAGTACTTATAAAGGGGCTAGGGCAACTCACTTGGGGTCAGGGAGTACTTATATGGGACTAGGGTAACTCACTTGGGGTCAGGGAGTACTTATATGGGACTAGGGTAACTCACTTGGGGTCAGGTAGTACTTATATAGGGGGTAGGGTAACACATTTGGGGTCAGGGAGTAGTTTAAATGGGACTGGGGTAACTCACTTGGGGTCAGGGAGTACTTATATGATACTAGGGTAACTCACTTGGGGTCAGGGAGTACTTATAAAGGGGCTAGGGCAACTCACTTGGGGTCAGGGAGTACTTATATGGGACTAGGGTAACTCACTTGGGGTCAGGGAGTACTTATATAGGGGGTAGGGTAACTCATTTTGGGTCAGGGAGTACTTATATGGGACTAGGTTAACTCACTGGGGTCAGGGAGTACTTCTATAGGAGCTATAGTAACTCACTTGGGGTCAGGGAGTACTTATATGGGACTAGGGTAACTCATTTAGGGCAGGGAGTACTTATTTGGGACTAGGGTAACTCACTTAGGGTCAGGGAGTACTTATATGGGACTAGGGTAACTCACTTGGGGTCAGGGAGTACTTCTATAGGAGCTAAAGTAACTCACTTGGGGTCAGGGAGTACTTATATGGGACTAGGATAACTCATTTAGCGCAGGTAGTACTTATTTGGGACTAGGGTAACTCACTTGGGGTCAGGGAGTACTTATATGGGACTAGGGTAACTCACTTGTGGTCAGGGAGTACTTATATAGGGGGTAGGGTAACTCATTTTGGGTCAGGGAGTACTTATATGGGACTAGGGTACCATACTTGGGTTAGGGAGTACTTATAAAGGGGCTAGGGCAACTCACTTGGGGTCAGAGAGTACTTATATGGGACTAGGGTAACTCACTTGGGGTCAGGGAGTACTTATATAGGGGGTAGGTTAATTCATTTAGGTTCAGGGAGTACTTATATGGGACTAGGTTAACTCACTTGGGGTCAGGGAGTACTTCTATAGGAGCTAAAGTAACTCACTTGGGGTCAGGGAGTACTTATATGGGACTAGGGTAACTCATTTAGCGCAGGTAGTACTTATTTGGGACTAGGGTAACTCACTTGGGGTCAGGGAGTACTTATATGGGACTAGGGTAACTCACTTGGGGTCAGGGAGTACTTATATGGGACTAGGGTAACTCACTTGGGGTCCGGTAGTACTTATATATGGGGTAGGGTAACTCATTTGGGGTCAGGGAGTACTTATATGGGACTAGGGTAACACACTTGGGGTCAGGGAGTACTTATAAAAGGGCTAGGGTAACTCAATTGGGGAAGGGAGTACTTATATGGGACTAGGGTAACTCACTTGGGGTCAGGGAGTACTTATAAAGGGGCTAGGGCAACTCACTTGGGGTCAGGGAGTACTTATATGGGACTAGGGTAACTCACTTGGGGTCAGGGAGTACTTATATAGGGGGTAGGGTAAATCATTTTGGGTCAGGGAGTACTTATATGGGACTAGGTTAACTCACTGGGGTCAGGGGGTACTTCTATAGGAGCTATAGTAACTCACTTGGGGTCAGGGTGTACTTATATGGGACTAGGGTAACCCACTTGGGGTCAGGGAGTACTTATAAAGGGGCGAGGGTAACTCAATTTGGGGTCAGGGAGTACTTATATAGGACTAGGGTACCATACTTGGGTTAGGGAGTACTTATAAAGGGGCTAGGGCAACTCACTTGGGGTCAGAGAGTACTTATATGGGACTAGGGTAACTCACTTGGGGTCAGGGAGTACTTATATAGGGGGTAGGTTAATTCATTTAGGTTCAGGGAGTACTTATATGGGACTAGGTTAACTCACTTGGGGTCAGGGAGTACTTCTATAGGAGCTAAAGTAACTCACTTGGGGTCAGGGAGTACTTATATGGGACTAGGGTAACTCATTTAGCGCAGGTAGTACTTATTTGGGACTAGGGTAACTCACTTGGGGTCAGGGAGTACTTATATGGGACTAGGGTAACTCACTTGGGGTCAGGGAGTACTTATATGGGACTAGGGTAACTCACTTGGGGTCCGGTAGTACTTATATATGGGGTAGGGTAACTCATTTGGGGTCAGGGAGTACTTATATGGGACTAGGGTAACACACTTGGGGTCAGGGAGTACTTATAAAAGGGCTAGGATAACTCAATTGGGGAAGGGAGTACTTATATGGGACTAGGGTAACTCACTTGGGTTCAGGGAGTACATATATGGGACTAGGGTAACTCGCTTTAGGTCAGGGAGTACTTATATGGTACTAGGGTAACTCACTTGGTGGTCAGGGGGTATATATATGGAACCAGGGTAACCCACTTGGGGTCAGGGTGTACTTATATGCGACTAGGGTAACTCACTTAGGGTCACGGAGTACTTATATAGGACTAGGGTAACTCACTTGGGGTCAGGGAGTACTTATTTGGGACTTGGGTAACACATTTGGGTTCAGGGAGTACTTATATGGGACTAGGGTAACTCACTTGGGGTCAGGTAGTACTTATATAGGGGGTAGGGTAACTCATTTGGGGTCAGGGAGTACTTATATGGGACTAGGGTAACACACTTGGGGTCAGGGAGTACTTATAAAAGGGCTAGGGTAACTCACTTGGGGTAGGGAGTACTTATATGGGACTAGGGTAACTCACTTGGGTTCAGGGAGTACTTATATGGGACTAGGGTAACTCGCTTTAGGTCAGGGAGTACTTATATGGTACTAGGGTAACTCACTTGGTGGTCAGGGGGTATATATATGGAACCAGGGTAACCCACTTGGGGTCAGGGAGTACTTATAAAGGGGCTAGGGCAACTCACTTGGGGTCAGGGAGTACTTATATGGAACCAGGGTGACCCACTTGGGGTCAGGGAGTATTTATAAATGGGGTAGGGTAACTCATTTGGGGTCAGGAAGTACTTATATGGGACTAGGGTACATCACTTGGGGTCAGGGAGTACTTATGTAGGAGCTAAAGTGATTCACTTGGGGTCAGGGAGTACTTATATGGGACTAGAGTAGCTCAATTGGGGTCAGGGAGTACTTATAAAAGGGCTAGGGTAACTCAATTTGGGGTCAGGGAGTACTTATATGGAACTAAGGTAACTCACTTGGGGTCAGGGAGTACATCTATAGGAGCTAAAGTAACTCACTTGGGGTCAGGGAGTACTTATATGGGACTAGGGTAACTCATTTAGGGCAGGGAGTACTTATTTGGGACTAGGGTAACTCACTTGGTGTCAGGGAGTACTTATTTGCTACTAGGGTAACTCACTTGAAGTCAGGGAGTACTTATAATATACTAGGGTAACTCACTTGGGGTCAGGGAGTACTTATGTAGGGGGTAGGGTAACTCATTTGGGGTCAGGGAGTACTTATATGGGACTAGGGTACATCACTTGGGGTCAGGGAGTACTTATATAGGAGCTAACGTAATTCACTTGGGGTCAGGGAGTACTTATATAGGAGCTAAAGTGATTCACTTGGGGTCAGGGAGTACTTATATGGGACTAGGGTAACTCACTTGGGGTCAGGGAGTACTTATATGGGACTAGGGTACATCACTTGGGGTCAGGGAGTACTTATATAGGAGCTAAAGTGATTCACTTGGGGTCAGGGTGTACTTATATGGGACTAGGGTAACCCACTTGGGGTCAGGGAGTACTTATAAAGGGGCGAGGGTAACTCAATTTGGGGTCAGGGAGTACTTATATAGGACTAGGGTACCATACTTGGGTTAGGGAGTACTTATAAAGGGGCTAGGGCAACTCACTTGGGGTCAGAGAGTACTTATATGGGACTAGGGTAACTCACTTGGGGTCAGGGAGTACTTATATAGGGGGTAGGTTAATTCATTTTGGTTCAGGGAGTACTTATATGGGACTAGGTTAACTCACTTGGGGTCAGGGAGTACTTCTATAGGAGCTAAAGTAACTCACTTGGGGTCAGGGAGTACTTATATGGGACTAGGGTAACTCACTTGGGGTCAGGGAGTACTTATATGGGACTAGGGTAACTCACTTGGGGTCCGGTAGTACTTATATATGGGGTAGGGTAACTCATTTGGGGTCAGGGAGTACTTATATGGGACTAGGGTAACACACTTGGGGTCAGGGAGTACTTATAAAAGGGCTAGGGTAACTCAATTGGGGAAGGGAGTACTTATATGGGACTAGGGTAACTCACTTGGGTTCAGGGAGTACATATATGGGACTAGGGTAACTCGCTTTAGGTCAGGGAGTACTTATATGGTACTAGGGTAACTCACTTGGTGGTCAGGGGGTATATATATGGAACCAGGGTAACCCACTTGGGGTCAGGGTGTACTTATATATGACTAGGGTAACTCACTTAGGGTCACGGAGTACTTATATAGGACTAGGGTAACTCACTTGGGGTCAGGGAGTACTTATTTGGGACTTGGGTAACACATTTGGGTTCAGGGAGTACTTATATGGGACTAGGGTAACTCACTTGGGGTCAGGTAGTACTTATATAGGGGGTAGGGTAACTCATTTGGGGTCAGGGAGTACTTATATGGGACTAGGGTAACACACTTGGGGTCAGGGAGTACTTATAAAAGGGCTAGGGTAACTCACTTGGGGTAGGGAGTACTTATATGGGACTAGGGTAACTCACTTGGGTTCAGGGAGTACTTATATGGGACTAGGGTAACTCGCTTTAGGTCAGGGAGTACTTATATGGTACTAGGGTAACTCACTTGGTGGTCAGGGGGTATATATATGGAACCAGGGTAACCCACTTGGGGTCAGGGAGTACTTATAAAGGGGCTAGGGCAACTCACTTGGGGTCAGGGAGTACTTATATGGAACCAGGGTGACCCACTTGGGGTCAGGGAGTATTTATAAATGGGGTAGGGTAACTCATTTGGGGTCAGGAAGTACTTATATGGGACTAGGGTACATCACTTGGGGTCAGGGAGTACTTATGTAGGAGCTAAAGTGATTCACTTGGGGTCAGGGAGTACTTATATGGGACTAGAGTAGCTCAATTGGGGTCAGGGAGTACTTATAAAAGGGCTAGGGTAACTCAATTTGGGGTCAGGGAGTACTTATATGGAACTAAGGTAACTCACTTGGGGTCAGGGAGTACATCTATAGGAGCTAAAGTAACTCACTTGGGGTCAGGGAGTACTTATATGGGACTAGGGTAACTCATTTAGGGCAGGGAGTACTTATTTGGGACTAGGGTAACTCACTTGGTGTCAGGGAGTACTTATTTGCTACTAGGGTAACTCACTTGAAGTCAGGGAGTACTTATAATATACTAGGGTAACTCACTTGGGGTCAGGGAGTACTTATGTAGGGGGTAGGGTAACTCATTTGGGGTCAGGGAGTACTTATATGGGACTAGGGTACATCACTTGGGGTCAGGGAGTACTTATATAGGAGCTAACGTAATTCACTTGGGGTCAGGGAGTACTTATATAGGAGCTAAAGTGATTCACTTGGGGTCAGGGAGTACTTATATGGGACTAGGGTAACTCACTTGGGGTCAGGGAGTACTTATATGGAACTAGGGTAACTCATTTGGGGTCAGGGAGTACTTATATGGGACTGGGGTAACTCACTTGGGGTCAGGGAGTACTTATAAAGGGGCTAAGGTAACTCATTTGGGGTCAGGTAGTACTTATATGGGACTAGGGTAACTCACTTGGGGAAAGGGAGTACTTCTAAATTGGCTAGGGTAACTCAACTGTGGTCAGGGAGTACTTATATAGGAGCTAAAGTGACTCACTTGGGGTCAGGGAGTACTTATATGGGAATAGGGTAACCCACTTGGGGTCAGGGAGTACTTATATGCTACTAGGGTAACTCACTTGGGGTCAGGGAGTACTTATATGATACTAGGGTAACTCACTTGGGGTCAGGGAGTACTTATGTAGGAGCTAAAGTGATTCACTTGGGGTCAAGGAGTACTTATATGGGAGTAGGGTAACACAGTTGGGGTCAGGGTGTACTTATAAAGGGGCAAGGGTAACTCACTTGGGATGAGGGAGTACTTATATGGGACTAGGGTAACTCACTTGGGGTCAGGGAGTACTTATAAAGGGGCTAGGATAACTCATTTGGGGTTAGGTAGTACTCATATGGGACTAGGGTACCTCACTTGGGGTCAGGGAGTACTTATATGGGACTAGGGTAACTCACTTGGGGAAAGGGAGTACTTCTAAAGGGGCTAGGGTAACTCACTTGGGGTCAGGGAGTACTTATATGGGACTAGGGTAACCCACTTGGGGTCAGGGAGTACTTATAAAGGGGCTAGGGTAACTCATTTGGGGTCAGGGAGTACTTATATGGGCCTAGGGTAACTCACTTAGGGTCAGGGAGTAGTTATATGGGACTGGGGCAACTCACTTGGGGTCAGGGAGTACTTATAAAGGGGCTAAGGAAACTCATTTGGGGTCAGGTAGTACTTATATGGGACTAGGGTACCTCACTTGGGGTCAGGGAGTACTTATATGGGACTAGGGTAACTCACTTGGGGAAAGGGAGTACTTCTAAAGGGGCTAGGGTAACTCACTTGGGGTCAGGGAGTACTTATATGGGACTAGGGTAACTCATTTGGGGTCAGGGAGTACTTATATAAGGGGTAGGGTAACTCATTTTGGGTCAGGGAGTACTTATATGGTACTAGGTTAACTCACTTTGGGTCAGGGAGTAGTTATATGGGACTAGGGTAACTCATTTAGGGCAGGGAGTACTTATTTGGGACTAGGGTAACTCATTTAGGGCAGGGAGTACTTATTTGGGACTAGGGTAACTCACTTGGGGTCAGGGAGTACTTATATGGAACTAGGGTAACTCATTTGGGGTCAGGGAGTACTTATATGGGACTGGGGTAACTCACTTGGGGTCAGGGAGTACTTATAAAGGGGTTAAGGTACCTCACTTGGGGTCAGGGAGTACTTATATGGGACTAGGGTAACTCATTTAGGGCAGGGAGTACTTATTTGGGACTAGGGTAACTCACTTGGGGTCAGGGAGTACTTATATGGAACTAGGGTAACTCATTTGGGGTCAGGGAGTACTTATATGGGACTGGGGTAACTCACTTGGGGTCAGGGAGTACTTATATGGGACTAGGGTAACCCATTTGGGGTCAGGGAGTACTTATATGGGACTAGGGTAACTCATTTGGGGTCAGGGAGTACTTAAATGGGACGAGGGTAACTCACTTGGGGTCAGGGATTACTTATAAAGGGGCTAGGGTAACTCACTTGGGGTCAGGGAGTACTTATTTGGGACTTGGGTAACTCATTTGGGTTCAGGGAGTACTTATATGGGACTAGGGTAACTCGCTTTAGGTCAGGGAGTACTTATATGGTACTAGGGTAACTCACTTGGTGGTCAGGGGGTATATATATGGAACCAGGGTAACCCACTTGGGGTCAGGGAGTACTTATAAAGGGGCTAGGGCAACTCACTTGGGGTCAGGGAGTACTTATATGGAACCAGGGTGACCCACTTGGGGTCAGGGAGTATTTATAAATGGGGTAGGGTAACTCATTTGGGGTCAGGAAGTACTTATATGGGACTAGGGTACATCACTTGGGGTCAGGGAGTACTTATGTAGGAGCTAAAGTGATTCACTTGGGGTCAGGGAGTACTTATATGGGACTAGAGTAGCTCAATTGGGGTCAGGGAGTACTTATAAAAGGGCTAGGGTAACTCAATTTGGGGTCAGGGAGTACTTATATGGAACTAAGGTAACTCACTTGGGGTCAGGGAGTACATCTATAGGAGCTAAAGTAACTCACTTGGGGTCAGGGAGTACTTATATGGGACTAGGGTAACTCATTTAGGGCAGGGAGTACTTATTTGGGACTAGGGTAACTCACTTGGTGTCAGGGAGTACTTATTTGCTACTAGGGTAACTCACTTGAAGTCAGGGAGTACTTATAATATACTAGGGTAACTCACTTGGGGTCAGGGAGTACTTATGTAGGGGGTAGGGTAACTCATTTGGGGTCAGGGAGTACTTATATGGGACTAGGGTACATCACTTGGGGTCAGGGAGTACTTATATAGGAGCTAACGTAATTCACTTGGGGTCAGGGAGTACTTATATAGGAGCTAAAGTGATTCGCTTGGGGTCAGGGAGTACTTATATGGGACTAGGGTAACTCACTTGGGGTCAGGGAGTACTTATATGGAACTAGGGTAACTCATTTGGGGTCAGGGAGTACTTATATGGGACTGGGGTAACTCACTTGGGGTCAGGGAGTACTTATAAAGGGGCTAAGGTAACTCATTTGGGGTCAGGTAGTACTTATATGGGACTAGGGTACCTCACTTGGGGTCAGGGAGTACTTATATGGGACTAGGGTAACTCACTTGGGGAAAGGGAGTACTTCTAAATTGGCTAGGGTAACTCAACTGTGGTCAGGGAGTACTTATATAGGAGCTAAAGTGACTCACTTGGGGTCAGGGAGTACTTATATGGGAATAGGGTAACCCACTTGGGGTCAGGGAGTACTTATATGCTACTAGGGTAACTCACTTGGGGTCAGGGAGTACTTATATGATACTAGGGTAACTCACTTGGGGTCAGGGAGTACTTATGTAGGAGCTAAAGTGATTCACTTGGGGTCAAGGAGTACTTATATGGGACTAGGGTAACACAGTTGGGGTCAGGGTGTACTTATAAAGGGGCAAGGGTAACTCACTTGGGATCAGGGAGTACTTATATGGGACTAGGGTAACTCACTTGGGGTCAGGGAGTACTTATAAAGGGGCTAGGATAACTCATTTGGGGTTAGGTAGTACTCATATGGGACTAGGGTACCTCACTTGGGGTCAGGGAGTACTTATATGGGACTAGGGTAACTCACTTGGGGAAAGGGAGTACTTCTAAAGGGGCTAGGGTAACTCACTTGGGGTCAGGGAGTACTTATATGGGACTAGGGTAACCCACTTGGGGTCAGGGAGTACTTATAAAGGGGCTAGGGTAACTCATTTGGGGTCAGGGAGTACTTATATGGGCCTAGGGTAACTCACTTAGGGTCAGGGAGTAGTTATATGGGACTGGGGTAACTCACTTGGGGTCAGGGAGTACTTATAAAGGGGCTAAGGAAACTCATTTGGGGTCAGGTAGTACTTATATGGGACTAGGGTACCTCACTTGGGGACAGGGAGTACTTATATGGGACTAGGGTAACTCACTTGGGGAAAGGGAGTACTTCTAAAGGGGCTAGGGTAACTCACTTGGGGTCAGGGAGTACTTATATCGGACTAGGGTAACTCATTTGGGGTCAGGGAGTACTTATATAAGGGGTAGGGTAACTCATTTTGGGTCAGGGAGTACTTATATGGTACTAGGTTAACTCACTTTGGGTCAGGGTGTAGTTATATGGGACTAGGGTAACTCATTTAGGGCAGGGAGTACTTATTTGGGACTAGGGTAACTCACTTGGGGTCAGGGAGTGCTTATTTGGAACTAGGGTAACTCACTTGGGGTCAGGGAGTAATTATATAGGGGGTAGGGTAACTCATTTGGGGTCAGGGAGTACTTATATGGTACTAGGGTACATCACTTGGGGTCAGGGAGTACTTATATAGGAGCTAACGTGATTCACTTAGGGTCAGGGAGTACTTATATAGGAGCTAAAGTGATTCACTTGGGGTCAGGGAGTACTTATATGGGACTAGGGTAACTCACTTGGGGTCAGGGAGTACTTATATGGAACTAGGGTAACACATTTGGGGTCAGGGAGTACTTATATGGGACTGGGGTAACTCACTTGGGGTCAGGGAGTACTCATAAAGGGGCTAAGGTAACTCATTTGGGGTCAGGTAGTACTTATATGGGACTAGGGTACCTCACTTGGGGTCAGGGAGTACTTATATGGGACTAGGGTAACTCACTTGGGGAAAGGGAGTACTTCTAAAGGGGCTAGGGTAACTCAACTGTGGTCAGGGAGTACTTATATAGGAGCTAAAGTAACTCAACTGTGGTCAGGGAGTACTTATATAGGAGCTAAAGTGACTCACTTGGGGTCAGGGAGTACTTATATGGGAATAGGGTAACCCACTTGGGGTCAGGGAGTACTTATATGATACTAGGGTAACTCACTTGGGGTCAGGGAGTACTTATGTAGGAGCTAAAGTGATTCACTTGGGGTCAAGGAGTACTTATATGGGACTAGGGTAACACAGTTGGGGTCAGGGTGTACTTATAAAGGGGCAAGGGTAACTCACTTGGGATCAGGGAGTACTTATATGGGACTAGGGTAACTCACTTGGGGTCAGGGAGTACTTATATGGGACTAGGGTAACCCATTTGGGGTCAGGGAGTACTTATATGGGACTAGGGTAACTCATTTGGGGTCAGGGAGTACTTAAATGGGACGAGGGTAACTCACTTGGGGTCAGGGATTACTTATAAAGGGGCTAGGGTAACTCACTTGGGGTCAGGGAGTACTTATTTGGGACTTGGGTAACTCATTTGGGTTCAGGGAGTACTTATATGGGACTAGGGTAACTCGCTTTAGGTGAGGGAGTACTTATATAATAATAGGGTAACTCACTTGGGGTCAGGGAGTACTTATATAGGGGGTAGGGTATTTCATTTTGGGTCAGGGAGTACTTATATGGGACTAGGTTAACTCACTTGGGGTCAGGGAGTACTTCTATAGGAGCTAAAGTAACTCACTTGGGGTCAGGGAGTACTTATATGGGACTAGGTTAAGTCATTTAGCGCAGGTAGTACTTATTTGGGACTAGGGTAACTCACTTGGGGTCAGGGAGTACTTATAAAGGGGCTAGGGCAACTCACTTGGGGTCAGGGAGTACTTATATGGGACTAGGGTAACTCACTTGGGGTCAGGGAGTACTTATATAGGGGGTAGGGTAACTCATTTTGGGTCAGGGAGTTCTTATATGGGACTAGGGTAACTCACTTGGGGTCAGGGAGTACTTATATGGGACTAGGGTAACTCACTTGGGGTCAGGTAGTACTTATATAGGGGGTAGGGTAACACATTTGGGGTCAGGGAGTAGTTTAAATGGGACTGGGGTAACTCACTTGGGGTCAGGGAGTACTTATATGATACTAGGGTAACTCACTTGGGGTCAGGGAGTACTTATATAGGGGGTAGGGTATTTCATTTTGGGTCAGGGAGTACTTATATGGGACTAGGTTAACTCACTTCGGGTCAGGGAGTACTTCTATAGGAGCTAAAGTAACTCACTTGGTCAGGGAGTACTTATAAAGGGGCTAGGGCAACTCACTTGGGGTCAGGGAGTACTTATATGGGACTAGGGTAACTCACTTGGGGTCAGGGAGTACTTATAAAGGGGCTAGGGCAACTCACTTGGGGTCAGGGAGTACTTATATGGGACTAGGGTAACTCACTTGGGGTCAGGGAGTACTTATATAGGGGGTAGGGTAACTCATTTTGGGTCAGGGAGTTCTTATATGGGACTAGGGTAACTCACTTGGGGTCAGGGAGTACTTATATGGGACTAGGGTAACTCACTTGGGGTCAGGTAGTACTTATATAGGGGGTAGGGTAACACATTTGGGGTCAGGGAGTAGTTTAAATGGGACTGGGGTAACTCACTTGGGGTCAGGGAGTACTTATATGATACTAGGGTAACTCACTTGGGGTCAGGGAGTACTTATAAAGGGGCTAGGGCAACTCACTTGGGGTCAGGGAGTACTTATATGGGACTAGGGTAACTCACTTGGGGTCAGGGAGTACTTATATAGGGGGTAGGGTAACTCATTTTGGGTCAGGGAGTACTTATATGGGACTAGGGTAACTCACTTGGGGTCAGGGAGTACTTATATAGGGGGTAGGGTAACTCATTTTGGGTCAGGGAGTATTTATATGGGACTAGGGTAACTCACTTGGGGTCCGGTAGTACTTATATATGGGGTAGGGTAACTCATTTGGGGTCAGGGAGTACTTATATGGGACTAGGGTAACACACTTGGGGTCAGGGAGTACTTATAAAAGGGCTAGGGTAACTCAATTGGGGAAGGGAGTACTTATATGGGACTAGGGTAACTCACTTGGGTTCAGGGAGTACATATATGGGACTAGGGTAACTCGCTTTAGGTCAGGGAGTACTTATATGGTACTAGGGTAACTCACTTGGTGGTCAGGGGGTATATATATGGAACCAGGGTAACCCACTTGGGGTCAGGGTGTACTTATATGCGACTAGGGTAACTCACTTAGGGTCACGGAGTACTTATATAGGACTAGGGTAACTCACTTGGGGTCAGGGAGTACTTATTTGGGACTTGGGTAACACATTTGGGTTCAGGGAGTACTTATATGGGACTAGGGTAACTCACTTGGGGTCAGGTAGTACTTATATAGGGGGTAGGGTAACTCATTTGGGGTCAGGGAGTACTTATATGGGACTAGGGTAACACACTTGGGGTCAGGGAGTACTTATAAAAGGGCTAGGGTAACTCACTTGGGGTAGGGAGTACTTATATGGGACTAGGGTAACTCACTTGGGTTCAGGGAGTACTTATATGGGACTAGGGTAACTCGCTTTAGGTCAGGGAGTACTTATATGGTACTAGGGTAACTCACTTGGTGGTCAGGGGGTATATATATGGAACCAGGGTAACCCACTTGGGGTCAGGGAGTACTTATAAAGGGGCTAGGGCAACTCACTTGGGGTCAGGGAGTACTTATATGGAACCAGGGTGACCCACTTGGGGTCAGGGAGTATTTATAAATGGGGTAGGGTAACTCATTTGGGGTCAGGAAGTACTTATATGGGACTAGGGTACATCACTTGGGGTCAGGGAGTACTTATGTAGGAGCTAAAGTGATTCACTTGGGGTCAGGGAGTACTTATATGGGACTAGAGTAGCTCAATTGGGGTCAGGGAGTACTTATAAAAGGGCTAGGGTAACTCAATTTGGGGTCAGGGAGTACTTATATGGAACTAAGGTAACTCACTTGGGGTCAGGGAGTACATCTATAGGAGCTAAAGTAACTCACTTGGGGTCAGGGAGTACTTATATGGGACTAGGGTAACTCATTTAGGGCAGGGAGTACTTATTTGGGACTAGGGTAACTCACTTGGTGTCAGGGAGTACTTATTTGCTACTAGGGTAACTCACTTGAAGTCAGGGAGTACTTATAATATACTAGGGTAACTCACTTGGGGTCAGGGAGTACTTATGTAGGGGGTAGGGTAACTCATTTGGGGTCAGGGAGTACTTATATGGGACTAGGGTACATCACTTGGGGTCAGGGAGTACTTATATAGGAGCTAACGTAATTCACTTGGGGTCAGGGAGTACTTATATAGGAGCTAAAGTGATTCACTTGGGGTCAGGGAGTACTTATATGGGACTAGGGTAACTCACTTGGGGTCAGGGAGTACTTATATGGAACTAGGGTAACTCATTTGGGGTCAGGGAGTACTTATATGGGACTGGGGTAACTCACTTGGGGTCAGGGAGTACTTATAAAGGGGCTAAGGTAACTCATTTGGGGTCAGGTAGTACTTATATGGGACTAGGGTAACTCACTTGGGGAAAGGGAGTACTTCTAAATTGGCTAGGGTAACTCAACTGTGGTCAGGGAGTACTTATATAGGAGCTAAAGTGACTCACTTGGGGTCAGGGAGTACTTATATGGGAATAGGGTAACCCACTTGGGGTCAGGGAGTACTTATATGCTACTAGGGTAACTCACTTGGGGTCAGGGAGTACTTATATGATACTAGGGTAACTCACTTGGGGTCAGGGAGTACTTATGTAGGAGCTAAAGTGATTCACTTGGGGTCAAGGAGTACTTATATGGGAGTAGGGTAACACAGTTGGGGTCAGGGTGTACTTATAAAGGGGCAAGGGTAACTCACTTGGGATGAGGGAGTACTTATATGGGACTAGGGTAACTCACTTGGGGTCAGGGAGTACTTATAAAGGGGCTAGGATAACTCATTTGGGGTTAGGTAGTACTCATATGGGACTAGGGTACCTCACTTGGGGTCAGGGAGTACTTATATGGGACTAGGGTAACTCACTTGGGGAAAGGGAGTACTTCTAAAGGGGCTAGGGTAACTCACTTGGGGTCAGGGAGTACTTATATGGGACTAGGGTAACCCACTTGGGGTCAGGGAGTACTTATAAAGGGGCTAGGGTAACTCATTTGGGGTCAGGGAGTACTTATATGGGCCTAGGGTAACTCACTTAGGGTCAGGGAGTAGTTATATGGGACTGGGGCAACTCACTTGGGGTCAGGGAGTACTTATAAAGGGGCTAAGGAAACTCATTTGGGGTCAGGTAGTACTTATATGGGACTAGGGTACCTCACTTGGGGTCAGGGAGTACTTATATGGGACTAGGGTAACTCACTTGGGGAAAGGGAGTACTTCTAAAGGGGCTAGGGTAACTCACTTGGGGTCAGGGAGTACTTATATGGGACTAGGGTAACTCATTTGGGGTCAGGGAGTACTTATATAAGGGGTAGGGTAACTCATTTTGGGTCAGGGAGTACTTATATGGTACTAGGTTAACTCACTTTGGGTCAGGGAGTAGTTATATGGGACTAGGGTAACTCATTTAGGGCAGGGAGTACTTATTTGGGACTAGGGTAACTCATTTAGGGCAGGGAGTACTTATTTGGGACTAGGGTAACTCACTTGGGGTCAGGGAGTACTTATATGGAACTAGGGTAACTCATTTGGGGTCAGGGAGTACTTATATGGGACTGGGGTAACTCACTTGGGGTCAGGGAGTACTTATAAAGGGGTTAAGGTACCTCACTTGGGGTCAGGGAGTACTTATATGGGACTAGGGTAACTCATTTAGGGCAGGGAGTACTTATTTGGGACTAGGGTAACTCACTTGGGGTCAGGGAGTACTTATATGGAACTAGGGTAACTCATTTGGGGTCAGGGAGTACTTATATGGGACTGGGGTAACTCACTTGGGGTCAGGGAGTACTTATATGGGACTAGGGTAACCCATTTGGGGTCAGGGAGTACTTATATGGGACTAGGGTAACTCATTTGGGGTCAGGGAGTACTTAAATGGGACGAGGGTAACTCACTTGGGGTCAGGGATTACTTATAAAGGGGCTAGGGTAACTCACTTGGGGTCAGGGAGTACTTATTTGGGACTTGGGTAACTCATTTGGGTTCAGGGAGTACTTATATGGGACTAGGGTAACTCGCTTTAGGTCAGGGAGTACTTATATGGTACTAGGGTAACTCACTTGGTGGTCAGGGGGTATATATATGGAACCAGGGTAACCCACTTGGGGTCAGGGAGTACTTATAAAGGGGCTAGGGCAACTCACTTGGGGTCAGGGAGTACTTATATGGAACCAGGGTGACCCACTTGGGGTCAGGGAGTATTTATAAATGGGGTAGGGTAACTCATTTGGGGTCAGGAAGTACTTATATGGGACTAGGGTACATCACTTGGGGTCAGGGAGTACTTATGTAGGAGCTAAAGTGATTCACTTGGGGTCAGGGAGTACTTATATGGGACTAGAGTAGCTCAATTGGGGTCAGGGAGTACTTATAAAAGGGCTAGGGTAACTCAATTTGGGGTCAGGGAGTACTTATATGGAACTAAGGTAACTCACTTGGGGTCAGGGAGTACATCTATAGGAGCTAAAGTAACTCACTTGGGGTCAGGGAGTACTTATATGGGACTAGGGTAACTCATTTAGGGCAGGGAGTACTTATTTGGGACTAGGGTAACTCACTTGGTGTCAGGGAGTACTTATTTGCTACTAGGGTAACTCACTTGAAGTCAGGGAGTACTTATAATATACTAGGGTAACTCACTTGGGGTCAGGGAGTACTTATGTAGGGGGTAGGGTAACTCATTTGGGGTCAGGGAGTACTTATATGGGACTAGGGTACATCACTTGGGGTCAGGGAGTACTTATATAGGAGCTAACGTAATTCACTTGGGGTCAGGGAGTACTTATATAGGAGCTAAAGTGATTCGCTTGGGGTCAGGGAGTACTTATATGGGACTAGGGTAACTCACTTGGGGTCAGGGAGTACTTATATGGAACTAGGGTAACTCATTTGGGGTCAGGGAGTACTTATATGGGACTGGGGTAACTCACTTGGGGTCAGGGAGTACTTATAAAGGGGCTAAGGTAACTCATTTGGGGTCAGGTAGTACTTATATGGGACTAGGGTACCTCACTTGGGGTCAGGGAGTACTTATATGGGACTAGGGTAACTCACTTGGGGAAAGGGAGTACTTCTAAATTGGCTAGGGTAACTCAACTGTGGTCAGGGAGTACTTATATAGGAGCTAAAGTGACTCACTTGGGGTCAGGGAGTACTTATATGGGAATAGGGTAACCCACTTGGGGTCAGGGAGTACTTATATGCTACTAGGGTAACTCACTTGGGGTCAGGGAGTACTTATATGATACTAGGGTAACTCACTTGGGGTCAGGGAGTACTTATGTAGGAGCTAAAGTGATTCACTTGGGGTCAAGGAGTACTTATATGGGACTAGGGTAACACAGTTGGGGTCAGGGTGTACTTATAAAGGGGCAAGGGTAACTCACTTGGGATCAGGGAGTACTTATATGGGACTAGGGTAACTCACTTGGGGTCAGGGAGTACTTATAAAGGGGCTAGGATAACTCATTTGGGGTTAGGTAGTACTCATATGGGACTAGGGTACCTCACTTGGGGTCAGGGAGTACTTATATGGGACTAGGGTAACTCACTTGGGGAAAGGGAGTACTTCTAAAGGGGCTAGGGTAACTCACTTGGGGTCAGGGAGTACTTATATGGGACTAGGGTAACCCACTTGGGGTCAGGGAGTACTTATAAAGGGGCTAGGGTAACTCATTTGGGGTCAGGGAGTACTTATATGGGCCTAGGGTAACTCACTTAGGGTCAGGGAGTAGTTATATGGGACTGGGGTAACTCACTTGGGGTCAGGGAGTACTTATAAAGGGGCTAAGGAAACTCATTTGGGGTCAGGTAGTACTTATATGGGACTAGGGTACCTCACTTGGGGACAGGGAGTACTTATATGGGACTAGGGTAACTCACTTGGGGAAAGGGAGTACTTCTAAAGGGGCTAGGGTAACTCACTTGGGGTCAGGGAGTACTTATATCGGACTAGGGTAACTCATTTGGGGTCAGGGAGTACTTATATAAGGGGTAGGGTAACTCATTTTGGGTCAGGGAGTACTTATATGGTACTAGGTTAACTCACTTTGGGTCAGGGTGTAGTTATATGGGACTAGGGTAACTCATTTAGGGCAGGGAGTACTTATTTGGGACTAGGGTAACTCACTTGGGGTCAGGGAGTGCTTATTTGGAACTAGGGTAACTCACTTGGGGTCAGGGAGTAATTATATAGGGGGTAGGGTAACTCATTTGGGGTCAGGGAGTACTTATATGGTACTAGGGTACATCACTTGGGGTCAGGGAGTACTTATATAGGAGCTAACGTGATTCACTTGGGGTCAGGGAGTACTTATATAGGAGCTAAAGTGATTCACTTGGGGTCAGGGAGTACTTATATGGGACTAGGGTAACTCACTTGGGGTCAGGGAGTACTTATATGGAACTAGGGTAACACATTTGGGGTCAGGGAGTACTTATATGGGACTGGGGTAACTCACTTGGGGTCAGGGAGTACTCATAAAGGGGCTAAGGTAACTCATTTGGGGTCAGGTAGTACTTATATGGGACTAGGGTACCTCACTTGGGGTCAGGGAGTACTTATATGGGACTAGGGTAACTCACTTGGGGAAAGGGAGTACTTCTAAAGGGGCTAGGGTAACTCAACTGTGGTCAGGGAGTACTTATATAGGAGCTAAAGTAACTCAACTGTGGTCAGGGAGTACTTATATAGGAGCTAAAGTGACTCACTTGGGGTCAGGGAGTACTTATATGGGAATAGGGTAACCCACTTGGGGTCAGGGAGTACTTATATGATACTAGGGTAACTCACTTGGGGTCAGGGAGTACTTATGTAGGAACTAAAGTGATTCACTTGGGGTCAAGGAGTACTTATATGGGACTAGGGTAACACAGTTGGGGTCAGGGTGTACTTATAAAGGGGCAAGGGTAACTCACTTGGGATCAGGGAGTACTTATATGGGACTAGGGTAACTCACTTGGGGTCAGGGAGTACTTATATGGGACTAGGGTAACCCATTTGGGGTCAGGGAGTACTTATATGGGACTAGGGTAACTCATTTGGGGTCAGGGAGTACTTAAATGGGACGAGGGTAACTCACTTGGGGTCAGGGATTACTTATAAAGGGGCTAGGGTAACTCACTTGGGGTCAGGGAGTACTTATTTGGGACTTGGGTAACTCATTTGGGTTCAGGGAGTACTTATATGGGACTAGGGTAACTCGCTTTAGGTGAGGGAGTACTTATATAATAATAGGGTAACTCACTTGGGGTCAGGGAGTACTTATATAGGGGGTAGGGTATTTCATTTTGGGTCAGGGAGTACTTATATGGGACTAGGTTAACTCACTTGGGGTCAGGGAGTACTTCTATAGGAGCTAAAGTAACTCACTTGGGGTCAGGGAGTACTTATATGGGACTAGGTTAAGTCATTTAGCGCAGGTAGTACTTATTTGGGACTAGGGTAACTCACTTGGGGTCAGGGAGTACTTATAAAGGGGCTAGGGCAACTCACTTGGGGTCAGGGAGTACTTATATGGGACTAGGGTAACTCACTTGGGGTCAGGGAGTACTTATATAGGGGGTAGGGTAACTCATTTTGGGTCAGGGAGTTCTTATATGGGACTAGGGTAACTCACTTGGGGTCAGGGAGTACTTATATGGGACTAGGGTAACTCACTTGGGGTCAGGTAGTACTTATATAGGGGGTAGGGTAACACATTTGGGGTCAGGGAGTAGTTTAAATGGGACTGGGGTAACTCACTTGGGGTCAGGGAGTACTTATATGATACTAGGGTAACTCACTTGGGGTCAGGGAGTACTTATATAGGGGGTAGGGTATTTCATTTTGGGTCAGGGAGTACTTATATGGGACTAGGTTAACTCACTTCGGGTCAGGGAGTACTTCTATAGGAGCTAAAGTAACTCACTTGGTCAGGGAGTACTTATAAAGGGGCTAGGGCAACTCACTTGGGGTCAGGGAGTACTTATATGGGACTAGGGTAACTCACTTGGGGTCAGGGAGTACTTATAAAGGGGCTAGGGCAACTCACTTGGGGTCAGGGAGTACTTATATGGGACTAGGGTAACTCACTTGGGGTCAGGGAGTACTTATATAGGGGGTAGGGTAACTCATTTTGGGTCAGGGAGTTCTTATATGGGACTAGGGTAACTCACTTGGGGTCAGGGAGTACTTATATGGGACTAGGGTAACTCACTTGGGGTCAGGTAGTACTTATATAGGGGGTAGGGTAACACATTTGGGGTCAGGGAGTAGTTTAAATGGGACTGGGGTAACTCACTTGGGGTCAGGGAGTACTTATATGATACTAGGGTAACTCACTTGGGGTCAGGGAGTACTTATAAAGGGGCTAGGGCAACTCACTTGGGGTCAGGGAGTACTTATATGGGACTAGGGTAACTCACTTGGGGTCAGGGAGTACTTATATAGGGGGTAGGGTAACTCATTTTGGGTCAGGGAGTACTTATATGGGACTAGGTTAACTCACTGGGGTCAGGGAGTACTTATATAGGGGGTAGGGTAACTCATTTGGGGTCAGGGAGTACTTATATGGGACTAGGGTACATCACTTGGGGTCAGGGAGTACTTATATAGGAGCTAAAGTGATTCACTTGGGGTCAGGGAGTACTTATATGGGACTAGGGTAACTCACTTGGGGTCAGGGAGTACTTATAAAGGGTCGAGGGTAACTCAATTTGGGGTCAGGGAGTACTTATATAGGACTAGGGTACCATACTTGGGGTCAGGGAGTACTTATAAAGGGGCTAGGGCAACTCACTTGGGGTCAGAGAGTACTTATATGGGACTAGGGTAACTCACTTGGGGTCAGGGAGTACTTATATAGGGGGTAGGTTAATTCATTTTGGGTCAGGGAGTACTTATATGGGACTAGGTTAACTCACTTGGGGTCAGGGAGTACTTCTATAGGAGCTAAAGTAACTCACTTGGGGTCAGGGAGTACTTATATGGGACTAGGGTAACTCACTTGGGGTCAGTGAGTACTTATAAAGGGGCGAGGGTAACTCAATTTGGGGTCAGGGAGTACTTATATAGGACTAGGGTACCATACTTGGGGTCAGGGAGTACTTATAAAGGGGCTAGGGCAACTCACTTGGGGTCAGAGAGTACTTATATGGGACTAGGGTAACTCACTTGGGGTCAGGGAGTACTTATATAGGGGGTAGGGTAACTCATTTGGGGTCAGGGAGTACTTATATGGGACTAGGGTACATCACTTGGGGTCAGGGAGTACTTATATAGGAGCTAAAGTGATTCACTTGGGGTCAGGGAGTACTTATATGGGACTAGGGTAACTCACTTGGGGTCAGGGAGTACTTATAAAGGGGCGAGGGTAACTCAATTTGGGGTCAGGGAGTACTTATATACGACTAGGGTACCATACTTGGGGTCAGGGAGTACTTATAAAGGGGCTAGGGCAACTCACTTGGGGTCAGAGAGTACTTATATGGGACTAGGGTAACTCACTTGGGGTCAGGGAGTACTTATATAGGGGGTAGGTTAATTCATTTTGGGTCAGGGAGTACTTATATGGGACTAGGTTAACTCACTTGGGGTCAGGGAGTACTTCTATAGGAGCTAAAGTAACTCACTTGGGGTCAGGGAGTACTTATATGGGACTAGGGTAACTCATTTAGCGCAGGTAGTACTTATTTGGGACTAGGGTAACTCACTTGGGGTCAGGGAGTACTTATATGGGACTAGGGTAACTCACTTGGGGTCAGGGAGTACTTATATGGGACTAGGGTAACTCACTTGGGGTCCGGTAGTACTTATATATGGGGTAGGGTAACTCATTTGGGGTCAGGGAGTACTTATATGGGACTAGGGTAACACACTTGGGGTCAGGGAGTGCTTATAAAAGGGCTAGGGTAACTCACTTGGGGTAGGGAGTACTTATATGGGACTAGGGTAACTCACTTGGGTTCAGGGAGTACATATATGGGACTAGGGTAACTCGCTTTAGGTCAGGGAGTACTTATATGGTACTAGGGTAACTCACTTGGTGGTCAGGGGGTATATATATGGAACCAGGGTGACCCACTTTGGGTCAGGGAGTACTTATATGCGACTAGGGTAACTCACTTAGGGTCACGGAGTACTTATATAGGACTAGGGTAACTCACTTGGGGTCAGGGAGTACTTATTTGGGACTTGGGTAACACATTTGGGTTCAGGGAGTACTTATATGGGACTAGGGTAACTCACTTGGGGTCAGGTAGTACTTATATAGGGGGTAGGGTAACTCATTTGGGGTCAGGGAGTACTTATATGGGACTAGGGTAACACACTTGGGGTCAGGGAGTACTTATAAAAGGGCTAGGGTAACTCACTTGGGGTAGGGAGTACTTATATGGGACTAGGGTAACTCACTTGGGTTCAGGGAGTACTTATATGGGACTAGGGTAACTCGCTTTAGGTCAGGGAGTACTTATATGGTACTAGGGTAACTCACTTGGTGGTCAGGGGGTATATATATGGAACCAGGGTAACCCACTTGGGGTCAGGGAGTACTTATAAAGGGGCTAGGGCAACTCACTTGGGGTCAGGGAGTACTTATATGGAACCAGGGTGACCCACTTGGGGTCAGGGAGTATTTATAAATGGGGTAGGGTAACTCATTTGGGGTCGGGAAGTACTTATATGGGACTAGGGTACATCACTTGGGGTCAGGGAGTACTTATGTAGGAGCTAAAGTGATTCACTTGGGGTCAGGGAGTACTTATATGGGACTAGAGTAGCTCAATTGGGGTCAGGGAGTACTTATAAAAGGGCTAGGGTAACTCAATTTGGGGTCAGGGAGTACTTATATGGAACTAAGGTAACTCACTTGGGGTCAGGGAGTACTTATATGGGACTAGGGTAACTCACTTGGGGAAAGGGAGTACTTCTAAAGGGGCTAGGGTAACTCACTTGGGGTCAGGGAGTACTTATATCGGACTAGGGTAACTCATTTGGGGTCAGGGAGTACTTATATAAGGGGTAGGGTAACTCATTTTGGGTCAGGGAGTACTTATATGGTACTAGGTTAACTCACTTTGGGTCAGGGTGTAGTTATATGGGACTAGGGTAACTCATTTAGGGCAGGGAGTACTTATTTGGGACTAGGGTAACTCACTTGGGGTCAGGGAGTGCTTATTTGGAACTAGGGTAACTCACTTGGGGTCAGGGAGTAATTATATAGGGGGTAGGGTAACTCATTTGGGGTCAGGGAGTACTTATATGGTACTAGGGTACATCACTTGGGGTCAGGGAGTACTTATATAGGAGCTAACGTGATTCACTTGGGGTCAGGGAGTACTTATATAGGAGCTAAAGTGATTCACTTGGGGTCAGGGAGTACTTATATGGGACTAGGGTAACTCACTTGGGGTCAGGGAGTACTTATATGGAACTAGGGTAACTCATTTGGGGTCAGGGAGTACTTATATGGGACTGGGGTAACTCACTTGGGGTCAGGGAGTACTCATAAAGGGGCTAAGGTAACTCATTTGGGGTCAGGTAGTACTTATATGGGACTAGGGTACCTCACTTGGGGAAAGGGAGTACTTCTAAAGGGGCTAGGGTAACTCAACTGTGGTCAGGGAGTACTTATATAGGAGCTAAAGTAACTCAACTGTGGTCAGGGAGTACTTATATAGGAGCTAAAGTGACTCACTTGGGGTCAGGGAGTACTTATATGGGAATAGGGTAACCCACTTGGGGTCAGGGAGTACTTATATGATACTAGGGTAACTCACTTGGGGTCAGGGAGTACTTATGTAGGAGCTAAAGTGATTCACTTGGGGTCAAGGAGTACTTATATGGGACTAGGGTAACACAGTTGGGGTCAGGGTGTACTTATAAAGGGGCAAGGGTAACTCACTTGGGATCAGGGAGTACTTATATGGGACTAGGGTAACTCACTTGGGGTCAGGGAGTACTTATATGGGACTAGGGTAACCCATTTGGGGTCAGGGAGTACTTATATGGGACTAGGGTAACTCATTTGGGGTCAGGGAGTACTTAAATGGGACGAGGGTAACTCACTTGGGGTCAGGGATTACTTATAAAGGGGCTAGGGTAACTCACTTGGGGTCAGGGAGTACTTATTTGGGACTTGGGTAACTCATTTGGGTTCAGGGAGTACTTATATGGGACTAGGGTAACTCGCTTTAGGTGAGGGAGTACTTATATAATAATAGGGTAACTCACTTGGGGTCAGGGAGTACTTATATAGGGGGTAGGGTATTTCATTTTGGGTCAGGGAGTACTTATATGGGACTAGGTTAACTCACTTGGGGTCAGGGAGTACTTCTATAGGAGCTAAAGTAACTCACTTGGGGTCAGGGAGTACTTATATGGGACTAGGTTAAGTCATTTAGCGCAGGTAGTACTTATTTGGGACTAGGGTAACTCACTTGGGGTCAGGGAGTACTTATAAAGGGGCTAGGGCAACTCACTTGGGGTCAGGGAGTACTTATATGGGACTAGGGTAACTCACTTGGGGTCAGGGAGTACTTATATAGGGGGTAGGGTAACTCATTTTGGGTCAGGGAGTTCTTATATGGGACTAGGGTAACTCACTTGGGGTCAGGGAGTACTTATATGGGACTAGGGTAATTCACTTGGGGTCAGGTAGTACTTATATAGGGGGTAGGGTAACACATTTGGGGTCAGGGAGTAGTTTAAATGGGACTGGGGTAACTCACTTGGGGTCAGGGAGTACTTATATGATACTAGGGTAACTCACTTGGGGTCAGGGAGTACTTATATAGGGGGTAGGGTATTTCATTTTGGGTCAGGGAGTACTTATATGGGACTAGGTTAACTCACTTCGGGTCAGGGAGTACTTCTATAGGAGCTAAAGTAACTCACTTGGTCAGGGAGTACTTATAAAGGGGCTAGGGCAACTCATTTGGGGTCAGGGAGTACTTATATGGGACTGGGGTAACTCACTTGGGGTCAGGGAGTACTCATAAAGGGGCTAAGGTAACTCATTTGGGGTCAGGGAGTACTTATATGGAACTAAGGTAACTCACTTGGGGTCAGGGAGTACATCTATAGGAGCTAAAGTAACTCACTTGGGGTCAGGGAGTACTTATTTGGGACTAGGGTAACTCATTTAGGGCAGGGAGTACTTATTTGGGACTAGGGTAACTCACTTGGTGTCAGGGAGTACTTATTTGCTACTAGGGTAACTCACTTGAAGTCAGGGAGTACTTATAATATACTAGGGTAACTCACTTGGGGTCAGGGAGTACTTATGTAGGGGGTAGGGTAACTCATTTGGGGTCAGGGAGTACTTATATGGGACTAGGGTACATCACTTGGGGTCAGGGAGTACTTATATAGGAGCTAACGTAATTCACTTGGGGTCAGGGAGTACTTATATAGGAGCTAAAGTGACTCACTTGGGGTCAGGGAGTACTTATATGGGACTAGGGTAACTCACTTGGGGTCAGGGAGTACTTATATGGGACTAGGGTACATCACTTGGGGTCAGGGAGTACTTATATAGGAGCTAAAGTGATTCACTTGGGGTCAGGGTGTACTTATATGGGACTAGGGTAACCCACTTGGGGTCAGGGAGTACTTATAAAGGGGCGAGGGTAACTCAATTTGGGGTCAGGGAGTACTTATATAGGACTAGGGTACCATACTTGGGTTAGGGAGTACTTATAAAGGGGCTAGGGCAACTCACTTGGGGTCAGAGAGTACTTATATGGGACTAGGGTAACTCACTTGGGGTCAGGGAGTACTTATATAGGGGGTAGGTTAATTCATTTTGGTTCAGGGAGTACTTATATGGGACTAGGTTAACTCACTTGGGGTCAGGGAGTACTTCTATAGGAGCTAAAGTAACTCACTTGGGGTCAGGGAGTACTTATATGGGACTAGGGTAACTCATTTAGCGCAGGTAGTACTTATTTGGGACTAGGGTAACTCACTTGGGGTCAGGGAGTACTTATATGGGACTAGGGTAACTCACTTGGGGTCAGGGAGTACTTATATGGGACTAGGGTAACTCACTTGGGGTCCGGTAGTACTTATATATGGGGTAGGGTAACTCATTTGGGGTCAGGGAGTACTTATATGGGACTAGGGTAACACACTTGGGGTCAGGGAGTACTTATAAAAGGGCTAGGGTAACTCAATTGGGGAAGGGAGTACTTATATGGGACTAGGGTAACTCACTTGGGTTCAGGGAGTACATATATGGGACTAGGGTAACTCGCTTTAGGTCAGGGAGTACTTATATGGTACTAGGGTAACTCACTTGGTGGTCAGGGGGTATATATATGGAACCAGGGTAACCCACTTGGGGTCAGGGTGTACTTATATGCGACTAGGGTAACTCACTTAGGGTCACGGAGTACTTATATAGGACTAGGGTAACTCACTTGGGGTCAGGGAGTACTTATTTGGGACTTGGGTAACACATTTGGGTTCAGGGAGTACTTATATGGGACTAGGGTAACTCACTTGGGGTCAGGTAGTACTTATATAGGGGGTAGGGTAACTCATTTGGGGTCAGAGAGTACTTATATGGGACTAGGGTAACACACTTGGGGTCAGGGAGTACTTATAAAAGGGCTAGGGTAACTCACTTGGGGTAGGGAGTACTTATATGGGACTAGGGTAACTCACTTGGGTTCAGGGAGTACTTATATGGGACTAGGGTAACTCGCTTTAGGTCAGGGAGTACTTATATGGTACTAGGGTAACTCACTTGGTGGTCAGGGGGTATATATATGGAACCAGGGTAACCCACTTGGGGTCAGGGAGTACTTATAAAGGGGCTAGGGCAACTCACTTGGGGTCAGGGAGTACTTATATGGAACCAGGGTGACCCACTTGGGGTCAGGGAGTATTTATAAATGGGGTAGGGTAACTCATTTGGGGTCAGGAAGTACTTATATGGGACTAGGGTACATCACTTGGGGTCAGGGAGTACTTATGTAGGAGCTAAAGTGATTCACTTGGGGTCAGGGAGTACTTATATGGGACTAGAGTAGCTCAATTGGGGTCAGGGAGTACTTATAAAAGGGCTAGGGTAACTCAATTTGGGGTCAGGGAGTACTTATATGGAACTAAGGTAACTCACTTGGGGTCAGGGAGTACATCTATAGGAGCTAAAGTAACTCACTTGGGGTCAGGGAGTACTTATATGGGACTAGGGTAACTCATTTAGGGCAGGGAGTACTTATTTGGGACTAGGGTAACTCACTTGGTGTCAGGGAGTACTTATTTGCTACTAGGGTAACTCACTTGAAGTCAGGGAGTACTTATAATATACTAGGGTAACTCACTTGGGGTCAGGGAGTACTTATGTAGGGGGTAGGGTAACTCATTTGGGGTCAGGGAGTACTTATATGGGACTAGGGTACATCACTTGGGGTCAGGGAGTACTTATATAGGAGCTAACGTAATTCACTTGGGGTCAGGGAGTACTTATATAGGAGCTAAAGTGATTCACTTGGGGTCAGGGAGTACTTATATGGGACTAGGGTAACTCACTTGGGGTCAGGGAGTACTTATATGGAACTAGGGTAACTCATTTGGGGTCAGGGAGTACTTATATGGGACTGGGGTAACTCACTTGGGGTCAGGGAGTACTTATAAAGGGGCTAAGGTAACTCATTTGGGGTCAGGTAGTACTTATATGGGACTAGGGTAACTCACTTGGGGAAAGGGAGTACTTCTAAATTGGCTAGGGTAACTCAACTGTGGTCAGGGAGTACTTATATAGGAGCTAAAGTGACTCACTTGGGGTCAGGGAGTACTTATATGGGAATAGGGTAACCCACTTGGGGTCAGGGAGTACTTGTATGCTACTAGGGTAACTCACTTGGGGTCAGGGAGTACTTATATGATACTAGGGTAACTCACTTGGGGTCAGGGAGTACTTATGTAGGAGCTAAAGTGATTCACTTGGGGTCAAGGAGTACTTATATGGGAGTAGGGTAACACAGTTGGGGTCAGGGTGTACTTATAAAGGGGCAAGGGTAACTCACTTGGGATGAGGGAGTACTTATATGGGACTAGGGTAACTCACTTGGGGTCAGGGAGTACTTATAAAGGGGCTAGGATAACTCATTTGGGGTTAGGTAGTACTCATATGGGACTAGGGTACCTCACTTGGGGTCAGGGAGTACTTATATGGGACTAGGGTAACTCACTTGGGGAAAGGGAGTACTTCTAAAGGGGCTAGGGTAACTCACTTGGGGTCAGGGAGTACTTATATGGGACTAGGGTAACCCACTTGGGGTCAGGGAGTACTTATAAAGGGGCTAGGGTAACTCATTTGGGGTCAGGGAGTACTTATATGGGCCTAGGGTAACTCACTTAGGGTCAGGGAGTAGTTATATGGGACTGGGGCAACTCACTTGGGGTCAGGGAGTACTTATAAAGGGGCTAAGGAAACTCATTTGGGGTCAGGTAGTACTTATATGGGACTAGGGTACCTCACTTGGGGTCAGGGAGTACTTATATGGGACTAGGGTAACTCACTTGGGGAAAGGGAGTACTTCTAAAGGGGCTAGGGTAACTCACTTGGGGTCAGGGAGTACTTATATGGGACTAGGGTAACTCATTTGGGGTCAGGGAGTACTTATATAAGGGGTAGGGTAACTCATTTTGGGTCAGGGAGTACTTATATGGTACTAGGTTAACTCACTTTGGGTCAGGGAGTAGTTATATGGGACTAGGGTAACTCATTTAGGGCAGGGAGTACTTATTTGGGACTAGGGTAACTCATTTAGGGCAGGGAGTACTTATTTGGGACTAGGGTAACTCACTTGGGGTCAGGGAGTACTTATATGGAACTAGGGTAACTCATTTGGGGTCAGGGAGTACTTATATGGGACTGGGGTAACTCACTTGGGGTCAGGGAGTACTTATAAAGGGGTTAAGGTACCTCACTTGGGGTCAGGGAGTACTTATATGGGACTAGGGTAACTCATTTAGGGCAGGGAGTACTTATTTGGGACTAGGGTAACTCACTTGGGGTCAGGGAGTACTTATATGGAACTAGGGTAACTCATTTGGGGTCAGGGAGTACTTATATGGGACTGGGGTAACTCACTTGGGGTCAGGGAGTACTTATATGGGACTAGGGTAACCCATTTGGGGTCAGGGAGTACTTATATGGGACTAGGGTAACTCATTTGGGGTCAGGGAGTACTTAAATGGGACGAGGGTAACTCACTTGGGGTCAGGGATTACTTATAAAGGGGCTAGGGTAACTCACTTGGGGTCAGGGAGTACTTATTTGGGACTTGGGTAACTCATTTGGGTTCAGGGAGTACTTATATGGGACTAGGGTAACTCGCTTTAGGTCAGGGAGTACTTATATGGTACTAGGGTAACTCACTTGGTGGTCAGGGGGTATATATATGGAACCAGGGTAACCCACTTGGGGTCAGGGAGTACTTATAAAGGGGCTAGGGCAACTCACTTGGGGTCAGGGAGTACTTATATGGAACCAGGGTGACCCACTTGGGGTCAGGGAGTATTTATAAATGGGGTAGGGTAACTCATTTGGGGTCAGGAAGTACTTATATGGGACTAGGGTACATCACTTGGGGTCAGGGAGTACTTATGTAGGAGCTAAAGTGATTCACTTGGGGTCAGGGAGTACTTATATGGGACTAGAGTAGCTCAATTGGGGTCAGGGAGTACTTATAAAAGGGCTAGGGTAACTCAATTTGGGGTCAGGGAGTACTTATATGGAACTAAGGTAACTCACTTGGGGTCAGGGAGTACATCTATAGGAGCTAAAGTAACTCACTTGGGGTCAGGGAGTACTTATATGGGACTAGGGTAACTCATTTAGGGCAGGGAGTACTTATTTGGGACTAGGGTAACTCACTTGGTGTCAGGGAGTACTTATTTGCTACTAGGGTAACTCACTTGAAGTCAGGGAGTACTTATAATATACTAGGGTAACTCACTTGGGGTCAGGGAGTACTTATGTAGGGGGTAGGGTAACTCATTTGGGGTCAGGGAGTACTTATATGGGACTAGGGTACATCACTTGGGGTCAGGGAGTACTTATATAGGAGCTAACGTAATTCACTTGGGGTCAGGGAGTACTTATATAGGAGCTAAAGTGATTCGCTTGGGGTCAGGGAGTACTTATATGGGACTAGGGTAACTCACTTGGGGTCAGGGAGTACTTATATGGAACTAGGGTAACTCATTTGGGGTCAGGGAGTACTTATATGGGACTGGGGTAACTCACTTGGGGTCAGGGAGTACTTATAAAGGGGCTAAGGTAACTCATTTGGGGTCAGGTAGTACTTATATGGGACTAGGGTACCTCACTTGGGGTCAGGGAGTACTTATATGGGACTAGGGTAACTCACTTGGGGAAAGGGAGTACTTCTAAATTGGCTAGGGTAACTCAACTGTGGTCAGGGAGTACTTATATAGGAGCTAAAGTGACTCACTTGGGGTCAGGGAGTACTTATATGGGAATAGGGTAACCCACTTGGGGTCAGGGAGTACTTATATGCTACTAGGGTAACTCACTTGGGGTCAGGGAGTACTTATATGATACTAGGGTAACTCACTTGGGGTCAGGGAGTACTTATGTAGGAGCTAAAGTGATTCACTTGGGGTCAAGGAGTACTTATATGGGACTAGGGTAACACAGTTGGGGTCAGGGTGTACTTATAAAGGGGCAAGGGTAACTCACTTGGGATCAGGGAGTACTTATATGGGACTAGGGTAACTCACTTGGGGTCAGGGAGTACTTATAAAGGGGCTAGGATAACTCATTTGGGGTTAGGTAGTACTCATATGGGACTAGGGTACCTCACTTGGGGTCAGGGAGTACTTATATGGGACTAGGGTAACTCACTTGGGGAAAGGGAGTACTTCTAAAGGGGCTAGGGTAACTCACTTGGGGTCAGGGAGTACTTATATGGGACTAGGGTAACCCACTTGGGGTCAGGGAGTACTTATAAAGGGGCTAGGGTAACTCATTTGGGGTCAGGGAGTACTTATATGGGCCTAGGGTAACTCACTTAGGGTCAGGGAGTAGTTATATGGGACTGGGGTAACTCACTTGGGGTCAGGGAGTACTTATAAAGGGGCTAAGGAAACTCATTTGGGGTCAGGTAGTACTTATATGGGACTAGGGTACCTCACTTGGGGACAGGGAGTACTTATATGGGACTAGGGTAACTCACTTGGAGAAAGGGAGTACTTCTAAAGGGGCTAGGGTAACTCACTTGGGGTCAGGGAGTACTTATATCGGACTAGGGTAACTCATTTGGGGTCAGGGAGTACTTATATAAGGGGTAGGGTAACTCATTTTGGGTCAGGGAGTACTTATATGGTACTAGGTTAACTCACTTTGGGTCCGGGTGTAGTTATATGGGACTAGGGTAACTCATTTAGGGCAGGGAGTACTTATTTGGGACTAGGGTAACTCACTTGGGGTCAGGGAGTGCTTATTTGGAACTAGGGTAACTCACTTGGGGTCAGGGAGTAATTATATAGGGGGTAGGGTAACTCATTTGGGGTCAGGGAGTACTTATATGGTACTAGGGTACATCACTTGGGGTCAGGGAGTACTTATATAGGAGCTAACGTGATTCACTTGGGGTCAGGGAGTACTTATATAGGAGCTAAAGTGATTCACTTGGGGTCAGGGAGTACTTATATGGGACTAGGGTAACTCACTTGGGGTCAGGGAGTACTTATATGGAACTAGGGTAACTCATTTGGGGTCAGGGAGTACTTATATGGGACTGGGGTAACTCACTTGGGGTCAGGGAGTACTCATAAAGGGGCTAAGGTAACTCATTTGGGGTCAGGTAGTACTTATATGGGACTAGGGTACCTCACTTGGGGTCAGGGAGTACTTATATGGGACTAGGGTAACTCACTTGGGGAAAGGGAGTACTTCTAAAGGGGCTACGGTAACTCAACTGTGGTCAGGGAGTACTTATATAGGAGCTAAAGTAACTCAACTGTGGTCAGGGAGTACTTATATAGGAGCTAAAGTGACTCACTTGGGGTCAGGGAGTACTTATATGGGAATAGGGTAACCCACTTGGGGTCAGGGAGTACTTATATGATACTAGGGTAACTCACTTGGGGTCAGGGAGTACTTATGTAGGAGCTAAAGTGATTCACTTGGGGTCAAGGAGTACTTATATGGGACTAGGGTAACACAGTTGGGGTCAGGGTGTACTTATAAAGGGGCAAGGGTAACTCACTTGGGATCAGGGAGTACTTATATGGGACTAGGGTAACTCACTTGGGGTCAGGGAGTACTTATATGGGACTAGGGTAACCCATTTGGGGTCAGGGAGTACTTATATGGGACTAGGGTAACTCATTTGGGGTCAGGGAGTACTTAAATGGGACGAGGGTAACTCACTTGGGGTCAGGGATTACTTATAAAGGGGCTAGGGTAACTCACTTGGGGTCAGGGAGTACTTATTTGGGACTTGGGTAACTCATTTGGGTTCAGGGAGTACTTATATGGGACTAGGGTAACTCGCTTTAGGTGAGGGAGTACTTATATAATAATAGGGTAACTCACTTGGGGTCAGGGAGTACTTATATAGGGGGTAGGGTATTTCATTTTGGGTCAGGGAGTACTTATATGGGACTAGGTTAACTCACTTGGGGTCAGGGAGTACTTCTATAGGAGCTAAAGTAACTCACTTGGGGTCAGGGAGTACTTATATGGGACTAGGTTAAGTCATTTAGCGCAGGTAGTACTTATTTGGGACTAGGGTAACTCACTTGGGGTCAGGGAGTACTTATAAAGGGGCTAGGGCAACTCACTTGGGGTCAGGGAGTACTTATATGGGACTAGGGTAACTCACTTGGGGTCAGGGAGTACTTATATAGGGGGTAGGGTAACTCATTTTGGGTCAGGGAGTTCTTATATGGGACTAGGGTAACTCACTTGGGGTCAGGGAGTACTTATATGGGACTAGGGTAACTCACTTGGGGTCAGGTAGTACTTATATAGGGGGTAGGGTAACACATTGGGGGTCAGGGAGTAGTTTAAATGGGACTGGGGTAACTCACTTGGGGTCAGGGAGTACTTATATGATACTAGGGTAACTCACTTGGGGTCAGGGAGTACTTATATAGGGGGTAGGGTATTTCATTTTGGGTCAGGGAGTACTTATATGGGACTAGGTTAACTCACTTCGGGTCAGGGAGTACTTCTATAGGAGCTAAAGTAACTCACTTGGTCAGGGAGTACTTATAAAGGGGCTAGGGCAACTCACTTGGGGTCAGGGAGTACTTATATGGGACTAGGGTAACTCACTTGGGGTCAGGGAGTACTTATAAAGGGGCTAGGGCAACTCACTTGGGGTCAGGGAGTACTTATATGGGACTAGGGTAACTCACTTGGGGTCAGGGAGTACTTATATAGGGGGTAGGGTAACTCATTTTGGGTCAGGGAGTTCTTATATGGGACTAGGGTAACTCACTTGGGGTCAGGGAGTACTTATATGGGACTAGGGTAACTCACTTGGGGTCAGGTAGTACTTATATAGGGGGTAGGGTAACACATTTGGGGTCAGGGAGTAGTTTAAATGCGACTGGGGTAACTCACTTGGGGTCAGGGAGTACTTATATGATACTAGGGTAACTCACTTGGGGTCAGGGAGTACTTATAAAGGGGCTAGGGCAACTCACTTGGGGTCAGGGAGTACTTATATAGGGGGTAGGGTAACTCATTTTGGGTCAGGGAGTACTTATATGGGACTAGGTTAACTCACTGGGGTCAGGGAGTACTTATATAGGGGGTAGGGTAACTCATTTGGGGTCAGGGAGTACTTATATGGGACTAGGGTACATCACTTGGGGTCAGGGAGTACTTATATAGGAGCTAAAGTGATTCACTTGGGGTCAGGGAGTACTTATATGGGACTAGGGTAACTCACTTGGGGTCAGGGAGTACTTATAAAGGGTCGAGGGTAACTCAATTTGGGGTCAGGGAGTACTTATATAGGACTAGGGTACCATACTTGGGGTCAGGGAGTACTTATAAAGGGGCTAGGGCAACTCACTTGGGGTCAGAGAGTACTTATATGGGACTAGGGTAACTCACTTGGGGTCAGGGAGTACTTATATAGGGGGTAGGTTAATTCATTTTGGGTCAGGGAGTACTTATATGGGACTAGGTTAACTCACTTGGGGTCAGGGAGTACTTCTATAGGAGCTAAAGTAACTCACTTGGGGTCAGGGAGTACTTATATGGGACTAGGGTAACTCACTTGGGGTCAGTGAGTACTTATAAAGGGGCGAGGGTAACTCAATTTGGGGTCAGGGAGTACTTATATAGGACTAGGGTACCATACTTGGGGTCAGGGAGTACTTATAAAGGGGCTAGGGCAACTCACTTGGGGTCAGAGAGTACTTATATGGGACTAGGGTAACTCACTTGGGGTCAGGGAGTACTTATATAGGGGGTAGGGTAACTCATTTGGGGTCAGGGAGTACTTATATGGGACTAGGGTACATCACTTGGGGTCAGGGAGTACTTATATAGGAGCTAAAGTGATTCACTTGGGGTCAGGGAGTACTTATATGGGACTAGGGTAACTCACTTGGGGTCAGGGAGTACTTATAAAGGGGCGAGGGTAACTCAATTTGGGGTCAGGGAGTACTTATATAGGACTAGGGTACCATACTTGGGGTCAGGGAGTACTTATAAAGGGGCTAGGGCAACTCACTTGGGGTCAGAGAGTACTTATATGGGACTAGGGTAACTCACTTGGGGTCAGGGAGTACTTATATAGGGGGTAGGTTAATTCATTTTGGGTCAGGGAGTACTTATATGGGACTAGGTTAACTCACTTGGGGTCAGGCAGTACTTCTATAGGAGCTAAAGTAACTCACTTGGGGTCAGGGAGAACTTATATGGGACTAGGGTAACTCATTTAGCGCAGGTAGTACTTATTTGGGACTAGGGTAACTCACTTGGGGTCAGGGAGTACTTATATGGGACTAGGGTAACTCACTTGGGGTCAGGGAGTACTTATATGGGACTAGGGTAACTCACTTGGGGTCCGGTAGTACTTATATATGGGGTAGGGTAACTCATTTGGGGTCAGGGAGTACTTATATGGGACTAGGGTACATCACTTGGGGTCAGGGAGTACTTATGTAGGAGCTAAAGTGATTCACTTGGGGTCAGGGAGTACTTATATGGGACTAGAGTAGCTCAATTGGGGTCAGGGAGTACTTATAAAAGGGCTAGGGTAACTCAATTTGGGGTCAGGGAGTACTTATATGGAACTAAGGTAACTCACTTGGGGTCAGGGAGTACATCTATAGGAGCTAAAGTAACTCACTTGGGGTCAGGGAGTACTTATATGGGACTAGGGTAACTCATTTAGGGCAGGGAGTACTTATTTGGGACTAGGGTAACTCACTTGGTGTCAGGGAGTACTTATTTGCTACTAGGGTAACTCACTTGAAGTCAGGGAGTACTTATAATATACTAGGGTAACTCACTTGGGGTCAGGGAGTACTTATGTAGGGGGTAGGGTAACTCATTTGGGGTCAGGGAGTACTTATATGGGACTAGGGTACATCACTTGGGGTCAGGGAGTACTTATATAGGAGCTAACGTAATTCACTTGGGGTCAGGGAGTACTTATATAGGAGCTAAAGTGATTCGCTTGGGGTCAGGGAGTACTTATATGGGACTAGGGTAACTCACTTGGGGTCAGGGAGTACTTATATGGAACTAGGGTAACTCATTTGGGGTCAGGGAGTACTTATATGGGACTGGGGTAACTCACTTGGGGTCAGGGAGTACTTATATGGTACTAGGGTAACTCACTTGGTGGTCAGGGGGTATATATATGGAACCAGGGTGACCCACTTTGGGTCAGGGAGTACTTATATGCGACTAGGGTAACTCACTTAGGGTCACGGAGTACTTATATAGGACTAGGGTAACTCACTTGGGGTCAGGGAGTACTTATTTGGGACTTGGGTAACACATTTGGGTTCAGGGAGTACTTATATGGGACTAGGGTAACTCACTTGGGGTCAGGTAGTACTTATATAGGGGGTAGGGTAACTCATTTGGGGTCAGGGAGTACTTATATGGGACTAGGGTAACACACTTGGGGTCAGGGAGTACTTATAAAAGGGCTAGGGTAACTCACTTGGGGTAGGGAGTACTTATATGGGACTAGGGTAACTCACTTGGGTTCAGGGAGTACTTATATGGGACTAGGGTAACTCGCTTTAGGTCAGGGAGTACTTATATGGTACTAGGGTAACTCACTTGGTGGTCAGGGGGTATATATATGGAACCAGGGTAACCCACTTGGGGTCAGGGAGTACTTATAAAGGGGCTAGGGCAACTCACTTGGGGTCAGGGAGTACTTATATGGAACCAGGGTGACCCACTTGGGGTCAGGGAGTATTTATAAATGGGGTAGGGTAACTCATTTGGGGTCGGGAAGTACTTATATGGGACTAGGGTACATCACTTGGGGTCAGGGAGTACTTATGTAGGAGCTAAAGTGATTCACTTGGGGTCAGGGAGTACTTATATGGGACTAGAGTAGCTCAATTGGGGTCAGGGAGTACTTATAAAAGGGCTAGGGTAACTCAATTTGGGGTCAGGGAGTACTTATATGGAACTAAGGTAACTCACTTGGGGTCAGGGAGTACATCTATAGGAGCTAAAGTAACTCACTTGGGGTCAGGGAGTACTTATATGGGACTAGGGTAACTCACTTGGGGAAAGGGAGTACTTCTAAAGGGGCTAGGGTAACTCACTTGGGGTCAGGGAGTACTTATATCGGACTAGGGTAACTCATTTGGGGTCAGGGAGTACTTATATAAGGGGTAGGGTAACTCATTTTGGGTCAGGGAGTACTTATATGGTACTAGGTTAACTCACTTTGGGTCAGGGTGTAGTTATATGGGACTAGGGTAACTCATTTAGGGCAGGGAGTACTTATTTGGGACTAGGGTAACTCACTTGGGGTCAGGGAGTGCTTATTTGGAACTAGGGTAACTCACTTGGGGTCAGGGAGTAATTATATAGGGGGTAGGGTAACTCATTTGGGGTCAGGGAGTACTTATATGGTACTAGGGTACATCACTTGGGGTCAGGGAGTACTTATATAGGAGCTAACGTGATTCACTTGGGGTCAGGGAGTACTTATATAGGAGCTAAAGTGATTCACTTGGGGTCAGGGAGTACTTATATGGGACTAGGGTAACTCACTTGGGGTCAGGGAGTACTTATATGGAACTAGGGTAACTCATTTGGGGTCAGGGAGTACTTATATGGGACTGGGGTAACTCACTTGGGGTCAGGGAGTACTCATAAAGGGGCTAAGGTAACTCATTTGGGGTCAGGTAGTACTTATATGGGACTAGGGTACCTCACTTGGGGTCAGGGAGTACTTATATGGGACTAGGGTAACTCACTTGGGGAAAGGGAGTACTTCTAAAGGGGCTAGGGTAACTCAACTGTGGTCAGGGAGTACTTATATAGGAGCTAAAGTAACTCAACTGTGGTCAGGGAGTACTTATATAGGAGCTAAAGTGACTCACTTGGGGTCAGGGAGTACTTATATGGGAATAGGGTAACCCACTTGGGGTCAGGGAGTACTTATATGATACTAGGGTAACTCACTTGGGGTCAGGGAGTACTTATGTAGGAGCTAAAGTGATTCACTTGGGGTCAAGGAGTACTTATATGGGACTAGGGTAACACAGTTGGGGTCAGGGTGTACTTATAAAGGGGCAAGGGTAACTCACTTGGGATCAGGGAGTACTTATATGGGACTAGGGTAACTCACTTGGGGTCAGGGAGTACTTATATGGGACTAGGGTAACCCATTTGGGGTCAGGGAGTACTTATATGGGACTAGGGTAACTGATTTGGGGTCAGGGAGTACTTAAATGGGACGAGGGTAACTCACTTGGGGTCAGGGATTACTTATAAAGGGGCTAGGGTAACTCACTTGGGGTCAGGGAGTACTTATTTGGGACTTGGGTAACTCATTTGGGTTCAGGGAGTACTTATATGGGACTAGGGTAACTCGCTTTAGGTGAGGGAGTACTTATATAATAATAGGGTAACTCACTTGGGGTCAGGGAGTACTTATATAGGGGGTAGGGTATTTCATTTTGGGTCAGGGAGTACTTATATGGGACTAGGTTAACTCACTTGGGGTCAGGGAGTACTTCTATAGGAGCTAAAGTAACTCACTTGGGGTCAGGGAGTACTTATATGGGACTAGGTTAAGTCATTTAGCGCAGGTAGTACTTATTTGGGACTAGGGTAACTCACTTGGGGTCAGGGAGTACTTATAAAGGGGCTAGGGCAACTCACTTGGGGTCAGGGAGTACTTATATGGGACTAGGGTAACTCACTTGGGGTCAGGGAGTACTTATATAGGGGGTAGGGTAACTCATTTTGGGTCAGGGAGTTCTTATATGGGACTAGGGTAACTCACTTGGGGTCAGGGAGTACTTATATGGGACTAGGGTAACTCACTTGGGGTCAGGTAGTACTTATATAGGGGGTAGGGTAACACATTTGGGGTCAGGGAGTAGTTTAAATGGGACTGGGGTAACTCACTTGGGGTCAGGGAGTACTTATATGATACTAGGGTAACTCACTTGGGGTCAGGGAGTACTTATATAGGGGGTAGGGTATTTCATTTTGGGTCAGGGAGTACTTATATGGGACTAGGTTAACTCACTTCGGGTCAGGGAGTACTTCTATAGGAGCTAAAGTAACTCACTTGGTCAGGGAGTACTTATAAAGGGGCTAGGGCAACTCACTTGGGGTCAGGGAGTACTTATATGGGACTAGGGTAACTCACTTGGGGTCAGGGAGTACTTATAAAGGGGCTAGGGCAACTCACTTGGGGTCAGGGAGTACTTATATGGGACTAGGGTAACTCACTTGGGGTCAGGGAGTACTTATATAGGGGGTAGGGTAACTCATTTTGGGTCAGGGAATTCTTATATGGGACTAGGGTAACTCACTTGGGGTCAGGGAGTACTTATATGGGACTAGGGTAACTCACTTGGGGTCAGGTAGTACTTATATAGGGGGTAGGGTAACACATTTGGGGTCAGGGAGTAGTTTAAATGGGACTGGGGTAACTCACTTGGGGTCAGGGAGTACTTATATGATACTAGGGTAACTCACTTGGGGTCAGGGAGTACTTATAAAGGGGCTAGGGCAACTCACTTGGGGTCAGGGAGTACTTATATGGGACTAGGGTAACTCACCTGGGGTCAGGGAGTACTTATATAGGGGGTAGGGTAACTCATTTTGGGTCAGGGAGTACTTATATGGGACTAGGTTAACTCACTGGGGTCAGGGAGTACTTATATAGGGGGTAGGGTAACTCATTTGGGGTCAGGGAGTACTTATATGGGACTAGGGTACATCACTTGGGGTCAGGGAGTACTTATATAGGAGCTAAAGTGATTCACTTGGGGTCAGGGAGTACTTATATGGGACTAGGGTAACTCACTTGGGGTCAGGGAGTACTTATAAAGGGTCGAGGGTAACTCAATTTGGGGTCAGGGAGTACTTATATAGGACTAGGGTACCATACTTGGGGTCAGGGAGTACTTATAAAGGGGCTAGGGCAACTCACTTGGGGTCAGAGAGTACTTATATGGGACTAGGGTAACTCACTTGGGGTCAGGGAGTACTTATATAGGGGGTAGGTTAATTCATTTTGGGTCAGGGAGTACTTATATGGGACTAGGTTAACTCACTTGGGGTCAGGGAGTACTTCTATAGGAGCTAAAGTAACTCACTTGGGGTCAGGGAGTACTTATATGGGACTAGGGTAACTCACTTGGGGTCAGTGAGTACTTATAAAGGGGCGAGGGTAACTCAATTTGGGGTCAGGGAGTACTTATATAGGACTAGGGTACCATACTTGGGGTCAGGGAGTACTTATAAAGGGGCTAGGGCAACTCACTTGGGGTCAGAGAGTACTTATATGGGACTAGGGTAACTCACTTGGGGTCAGGGAGTACTTATATAGGGGGTAGGGTAACTCATTTGGGGTCAGGGAGTACTTATATGGGACTAGGGTACATCACTTGGGGTCAGGGAGTACTTATATAGGAGCTAAAGTGATTCACTTGGGGTCAGGGAGTACTTATATGGGACTAGGGTAACTCACTTGGGGTCAGGGAGTACTTATAAAGGGGCGAGGGTAACTCAATTTGGGGTCAGGGAGTACTTATATAGGACTAGGGTACCATACTTGGGGTCAGGGAGTACTTATAAAGGGGCTAGGGCAACTCACTTGGGGTCAGAGAGTACTTATATGGGACTAGGGTAACTCACTTGGGGTCAGGGAGTACTTATATAGGGGGTAGGTTAATTCATTTTGGGTCAGGGAGTACTTATATGGGACTAGGTTAACTCACTTGGGGTCAGGGAGTACTTCTATAGGAGCTAAAGTAACTCACTTGGGGTCAGGGAGTACTTATATGGGACTAGGGTAACTCATTTAGCGCAGGTAGTACTTATTTGGGACTAGGGTAACTCACTTGGGGTCAGGGAGTACTTATATGGGACTAGGGTAACTCACTTGGGGTCAGGGAGTACTTATATGGGACTAGGGTAACTCACTTGGGGTCCGGTAGTACTTATATATGGGGTAGGGTAACTCATTTGGGGTCAGGGAGTACTTATATGGGACTAGGGTAACACACTTGGGGTCAGGGAGTGCTTATAAAAGGGCTAGGGTAACTCACTTGGGGTAGGGAGTACTTATATGGGACTAGGGTAACTCACTTGGGTTCAGGGAGTACATATATGGGACTAGGGTAACTCGCTTTAGGTCAGGGAGTACTTATATGGTACTAGGGTAACTCACTTGGTGGTCAGGGGGTATATATATGGAACCAGGGTGACCCACTTTGGGTCAGGGAGTACTTATATGCGACTAGGGTAACTCACTTAGGGTCACGGAGTACTTATATAGGACTAGGGTAACTCACTTGGGGTCAGGGAGTACTTATTTGGGACTTGGGTAACACATTTGGGTTCAGGGAGTACTTATATGGGACTAGGGTAACTCACTTGGGGTCAGGTAGTACTTATATAGGGGGTAGGGTAACTCATTTGGGGTCAGGGAGTACTTATATGGGACTAGGGTAACACACTTGGGGTCAGGGAGTACTTATAAAAGGGCTAGGGTAACTCACTTGGGGTAGGGAGTACTTATATGGGACTAGGGTAACTCACTTGGGTTCAGGGAGTACTTATATGGGACTAGGGTAACTCGCTTTAGGTCAGGGAGTACTTATATGGTACTAGGGTAACTCACTTGGTGGTCAGGGGGTATATATATGGAACCAGGGTAACCCACTTGGGGTCAGGGAGTACTTATAAAGGGGCTAGGGCAACTCACTTGGGGTCAGGGAGTACTTATATGGAACCAGGGTGACCCACTTGGGGTCAGGGAGTATTTATAAATGGGGTAGGGTAACTCATTTGGGGTCGGGAAGTACTTATATGGGACTAGGGTACATCACTTGGGGTCAGGGAGTACTTATGTAGGAGCTAAAGTGATTCACTTGGGGTCAGGGAGTACTTATATGGGACTAGAGTAGCTCAATTGGGGTCAGGGAGTACTTATAAAAGGGCTAGGGTAACTCAATTTGGGGTCAGGGAGTACTTATATGGAACTAAGGTAACTCACTTGGGGTCAGGGAGTACATCTATAGGAGCTAAAGTAACTCACTTGGGGTCAGGGAGTACTTATATGGGACTAGGGTAACTCATTTAGGGCAGGGAGTACTTATTTGGGACTAGGGTAACTCACTTGGTGTCAGGGAGTACTTATATGCTACTAGGGTAACTCACTTGGGGTCAGGGAGTACTTATATGATACTAGGGTAACTCACTTGGGGTCAGGGAGTACTTATGTAGGAGCTAAAGTGATTCACTTGGGGTCAGGGAGTACTTAAATGGGACGAGGGTAACTCACTTGGGGTCAGGGTGTACTTATAAAGGGGCAAGGGTAACTCACTTGGGATCAGGGAGTACTTATATGGGACTAGGGTAACTCACTTGGGGTCAGGGAGTACTTATATGGGACTAGGGTAACACATTTGGGGTCAGGGAGTACTTATATGGGACTAGGGTAACTCATTTGGGGTCAGGGAGTACTTAAATGGGACGAGGGTAACTCACTTGGGATCAGGGAGTACTTATATGGGACTAGGGTAACTCACTTGGGGTCAGGGAGTACTTATATGGGACTAGGGTAACTCATTTAGGGCAGGGAGTACTTATTTGGGACTAGGGCAACTCACTTGGGGTCAGGGAGTACTTATAAAGGGGCTAGGATAACTCATTTGGGGTTAGGTAGTACTTATATGGGACTAGGGTGGCTCACTTGGGGTCAGGGAGTACTTATATGGGACTAGGGTAACTCACTTGGGGAAAGGGAGTACTTCTAAAGGGGCTAGGGTAACTCACTTGGGGTCAGGGAGTACTTATATGGGACTAGGGTAACCCACTTGGGGTCAGGGAGTACTTATAAAGGGGCTAGGGTAACTCATTTGGGGTCAGGGAGTACTTATATGGGCCTAGGGTAACTCACTTAGGGTCAGGGAGTAGTTATATGGGACTGGGGTAACTCACTTGGGGTCAGTGAGTACTTATAAAGGGGCTAAGGTAACTCATTTGGGGTCAGGTAGTACTTATATGGGACTAGGGTACCTCACTTGGGGTCAGGGAGTACTTATATGGGACTAGGGTAACTCACTTGGGGAAAGGGAGTACTTCTAAAGGGGCTAGGGTAACTCACTTGGGGTCAGGGAGTACTTATATGGGACTAGGGTAACTCATTTAGGGCAGGGAGTACTTATTTGGGACTAGGGTAACTCACTTGGTGTCAGGGAGTACTTATATGTTACTAGGTTAACTCACTTGGGGTCAGGGAGTATTTATATGGGACTAGGGTAACTCATTTAGGGCAGGGAGTACTTATTTGGGACTAGGGTAACTCACTTGGGGTCAGGGAGTGCTTATATGGGACTAGGGTAACTCACTTGGGGTCAGGGAGTACTTATAAAGGGGCGAGGGTAACTCAATTTGGGGTCAGGGAGTACTTATATAGGACTAGGGTACCATACTTGGGGTCAGGGAGTACTTATAAAGGGGCTAGGGCAACTCACTTGGGGTCAGAGAGTACTTATATGGGACTAGGGTAACTCACTTGGGGTCAGGGAGTACTTATATAGGGGGTAGGGTAACTCATTTGGGGTCAGGGAGTACTTATATGGGACTAGGGTACATCACTTGGGGTCAGGGAGTACTTATATAGGAGCTAAAGTGATTCACTTGGGGTCAGGGAGTACTTATATGGGACTAGGGTAACTCACTTGGGGTCAGGGAGTACTTATAAAGGGGCGAGGGTAACTCAATTTGGGGTCAGGGAGTACTTATATAGGACTAGGGTACCATACTTGGGGTCAGGGAGTACTTATAAAGGGGCTAGGGCAACTCACTTGGGGTCAGAGAGTACTTATATGGGACTAGGGTAACTCACTTGGGGTCAGGGAGTACTTATATAGGGGGTAGGTTAATTCATTTTGGGTCAGGGAGTACTTATATGGGACTAGGTTAACTCACTTGGGGTCAGGGAGTACTTCTATAGGAGCTAAAGTAACTCACTTGGGGTCAGGGAGTACTTATATGGGACTAGGGTAACTCATTTAGCGCAGGTAGTACTTATTTGGGACTAGGGTAACTCACTTGGGGTCAGGGAGTACTTATATGGGACTAGGGTAACTCACTTGGGGTCAGGGAGTACTTATATGGGACTAGGGTAACTCACTTGGGGTCCGGTAGTACTTATATATGGGGTAGGGTAACTCATTTGGGGTCAGGGAGTACTTATATGGGACTAGGGTAACACACTTGGGGTCAGGGAGTGCTTATAAAAGGGCTAGGGTAACTCACTTGGGGTAGGGAGTACTTATATGGGACTAGGGTAACCCATTTGGGGTCAGGGAGTACTTATATGGGACTAGGGTAACTCATTTGGGGTCAGGGAGTACTTAAATGGGACGAGGGTAACTCACTTGGGGTCAGGGATTACTTATAAAGGGGCTAGGGTAACTCACTTGGGGTCAGGGAGTACTTATTTGGGACTTGGGTAACTCATTTGGGTTCAGGGAGTACTTATATGGGACTAGGGTAACTCGCTTAAGGTGAGGGAGTACTTATATGGGACTAGGGTAACCCATTTGGGGTCAGGGAGTACTTATATGGGACTAGGGTAACTCATTTGGGGTCAGGGAGTACTTAAATGGGACGAGGGTAACTCACTTGGGGTCAGGGATTACTTATAAAGGGGCTAGGGTAACTCACTTGGGGTCAGGGAGTACTTATTTGGGACTTGGGTAACTCATTTGGGTTCAGGGAGTACTTATATGGGACTAGGGTAACTCGCTTTAGGTGAGGGAGTACTTATATAATAATAGGGTAACTCACTTGGGGTCAGGGAGTACTTATATAGAACTAGGGTAACTCATTTGGGGTCAGGGAGTACTTATATGGGACTGGGGTAACTCACTTGGGGTCCGGGAGTACTTATAAAGGGGCTAAGGTAACTCATTTGGGGTCAGGTAGTACTTATATGGGACTAGGGTACCTCACTTGGGGTCAGGGAGTACTTATATGGGACTAGGGTAACTCACTTGGGGAAAGGGAGTACTTCTAAAGGGGCTAGGGTAACTCAACTGTGGTCAGGGAGTACTTATATAGGAGCTAAAGTGACTCACTTGGGGTCAGGGAGTACTTATATGGGAATAGGGTAACCCACTTGGGGTCAGGGAGTACTTATATGCTACTAGGGTAACTCACTTGGGGTCAGGGAGTACTTATATGATACTAGGGTAACTCACTTGGGGTCAGGGAGTACTTATGTAGGAGCTAAAGTGATTCACTTGGGGTCAAGGAGTACTTATATGGGACTAGGGTAACACAGTTGGGGTCAGGGTGTACTTATAAAGGGGCAAGGGTAACTCACTTGGGATCAGGGAGTACTTATATGGGACTAGGGTAACTCACTTGGGGTCAGGGAGTACTTATATGGGACTAGGGTAACCCATTTGGGGTCAGGGAGTACTTATATGGGACTAGGTTAACTCATTTGGGGTCAGGGAGTACTTAAATGGGACGAGGGTAACTCACTTGGGGTCAGGGATTACTTATAAAGGGGCTAGGGTAACTCACTTGGGGTCAGGGAGTACTTATTTGGGACTTGGGTAACTCATTTGGGTTCAGGGAGTACTTATATGGGACTAGGGTAACTCGCTTTAGGTGAGGGAGTACTTATATAATAATAGGGTAACTCACTTGGGGTCAGGGAGTACTTATATAGAACCAGGGTAACTCACTTGGGGTCAGGGAGTACTTATATGGGACTAGGGTAACTCACTTGGGGTCAGGGAGTACTTATATAGGGGGTAGGGTAATTCATTTTGGGTCAGGGAGTACTTATATGGGACTAGGTTAACTCACTTGGGGTCAGGGAGTACTTCTATAGGAGCTAAAGTAACTCACTTGGGGTCAGGGAGTACTTATATGGAACTAGGTTAAGTCATTTAGCGCAGGTAGTACTTATTTGGGACTAGGGTAACTCACTTGGGGTCAGGGAGTACTTATTTGGGGACTAGGGTAACTCACTTGGGGTCAGGGAGTACTTATATGGGACTAGGTTAACTCACTGGGGTCAGGGAGTACTTCTATAGGAGCTAAAGTAACTCACTTGGGGTCAGGGAGTACTTATATGGGACTAGGGTAACTCATTTAGGGCAGGGAGTACTTATTTGGGACTAGGGTAACTCACTTAGGGTCAGGGAGTACTTATATGGTACTAGGGTAACTCACTTGGTGGTCAGGGGGTATATGTATGGAACCAGGGTAACCCACTTGGGGTCAGGGAGTACTTATATGCGACTAGGGTAACTCACTTAGGGTCACGGAGTACTTATATAGGACTAGGGTAACTCACTTGGGGTCAGGGAGTACTTATTTGGGACTTGGGTAACTCATTTGGGTTCAGGGAGTACTTATATGGGACTAGGGTAACTCGCTTTAGGTGAGGGAGTACTTATATAATAATAGGGTAACTCACTTGGGGTCAGGGAGTACTTATATGGAACCAGGGTAACCCACTTGGGGTCAGGGAGTATTTGTAAAGGGGGTAGGGCAACGCACTTGGGATCAGGGAGTACTTATAAAGGGGCTAGGGCAACTCACTTGGGGTCAGGGAGTACTTATATGGAACCAGGGTGACCCACTTGGGGTCAGGGAGTATTTATAAATGGGGTAGGGTAACTCATTTGGGGTCAGGGAGTACTTATATGGGACTAGGGTAACTCACTTGGGGTCAGGGAGTACTTATATGGGACTAGGGTAACACAGTTGGGGTCAGGATGTACTTATAAAGGGGCTAGGGTAACTTACTTGGGATCAGGGAGTACTTATAAAGGGGCTAGGGCAACTCACTTGGGGTCAGGGAGTACTTATATGGAACCAGGGTGACCCACTTGGGGCCAGGGAGTATTTATAAATGGGGTAGGGTAACTCATTTGGGGTCAGGGAGTAGTTTAAATGGGACTGGGGTAACTCACTTGGGGTCAGGGAGTACTTATATAGGAGCTAAAGTGATTCACTTGGGGTCAGGGAGTACTTATATGGGACTAGGGTAACCCACTTGGGGTCAGGGAGTACTTATAAAGGGGCGAGGGTAACTCAATTTGGGGTCAGGGAGTACTTATATAGGACTAGGGTACCATACTTGGGTTAGGGAGTACTTATAAAGGGGCTAGGGCAACTCACTTGGGGTCAGAGAGTACTTATATGGGACTAGGGTAACTCACTTGGGGTCAGGGAGTACTTATATAGGGGGTAGGTTAATTCATTTTGGTTCAGGGAGTACTTATATGGGACTAGGTTAACTCACTTGGGGTCAGGGAGTACTTCTATAGGAGCTAAAGTAACTCACTTGGGGTCAGGGAGTACTTATATGGGACTAGGGTAACTCATTTAGCGCAGGTAGTACTTATTTGGGACTAGGGTAACTCACTTGGGGTCAGGGAGTACTTATATGGGACTAGGGTAACTCACTTGGGGTCCGGTAGTACTTATATATGGGGTAGGGTAACTCACTTGGGGTCAGGGAGTACTTATAAAGGGGCTAGGGCAACTCACTTGGGGTCAGGGAGTACTTATATGGGACTAGGGTAACTCACTTGGGGTCAGGGAGTACTTATATAGGGGGTAGGGTAACTCATTTTGGGTCAGGGAGTTCTTATATGGGACTAGGGTAACTCACTTGGGGTCAGGGAGTACTTATATGGAACTAGGGTAACTCACTTGGGGTCAGGTAGTACTTATATAGGGGGTAGGGTAACACATTTGGGGTCAGGGAGTAGTTTAAATGGGACTGGGGTAACTCACTTGGGGTCAGGGAGTACTTATATGATACTAGGGTAACTCACTTGGGGTCAGGGAGTACTTATAAAGGGGCTAGGGCAACTCACTTGGGGTCAGGGAGTACTTATATGGGACTAGGGTAACTCACTTGGGGTCAGGGAGTACTTATATAGGGGGTAGGGTAACTCATTTTGGGTCAGGGAGTACTTATATGGGACTAGGTTAACTCACTGGGGTCAGGGAGTACTTCTATAGGAGCTAAAGTAACTCACTTGGGGTCAGGGAGTACTTATATGGGACTAGGGTAATTCATTTAGGGCAGGGAGTACTTATTTGGGACTAGGGTAACTCACTTAGGGTCAGGGAGTACTTATATGGGACTAGGGTAACTCACTTGGGGTCAGGGAGTACTTATATAGGGGGTAGGGTAACTCATTTGGGGTCAGGGAGTACTTATATGGGACTAGGGTACATCACTTGGGGTCAGGGAGTACTTATATAGGAGCTAAAGTGATTCACTTGGGGTCAGGGAGTACTTATATGGGACTAGGGTAACCCACTTGGGGTCAGGGAGTACTTATAAAGGGGCGAGGGTAACTCAATTTGGGGTCAGGGAGTACTTATATAGGACTAGGGTACCATACTTGGGTTAGGGAGTACTTATAAAGGGGCTAGGGCAACTCACTTGGGGTCAGAGAGTACTTATATGGGACTAGGGTAACTCACTTGGGGTCAGGGAGTACTTATATAGGGGGTAGGTTAATTCATTTTGGTTCAGGGAGTACTTATATGGGACTAGGTTAACTCACTTGGGGTCAGGGAGTACTTCTATAGGAGCTAAAGTAACTCACTTGGGGTCAGGGAGTACTTATATGGGACTAGGGTAACTCATTTAGCGCAGGTAGTACTTATTTGGGACTAGGGTAACTCACTTGGGGTCAGGGAGTACTTATATGGGACTAGGGTAACTCACTTGGGGTCCGGTAGTACTTATATATGGGGTAGGGTAACTCATTTGGGGTCAGGGAGTACTTATATGGGACTAGGGTAACACACTTGGGGACAGGGAGTACTTATAAAAGGGCTAGGGTAACTCAATTGGGGTAGGGAGTACTTATATGGGACTAGGGTAACTCACTTGGGTTCAGGGAGTACATATATGGGACTACGGTAACTCGCTTTAGGTCAGGGAGTACTTATATGGTACTAGGGTAACTCACTTGGTGGTCAGGGGGTATATATATGGAACCAGGGTAACCCACTTGGGGTCAGGGTGTACTTATATGCGACTAGGGTAACTCACTTAGGGTCACGGAGTACTTATATAGGACTAGGGTAACTCACTTGGGGTCAGGGAGTACTTATTTGGGACTTGGGTAACACATTTGGGTTCAGGGAGTACTTATATGGGACTAGGGTAACGCACTTGGGGTCAGGTAGTACTTATATAGGGGGTAGGGTAACTCATTTGGGGTCAGGGAGTACTTATATGGGACTAGGGTAACACACTTGGGGTCAGGGAGTACTTATAAAAGGGCTAGGGTAACTCACTTGGGGTAGGGAGTACTTATATGGGACTAGGGTAACTCACTTGGGTTCAGGGAGTACTTATATGGGACTAGGGTAACTCGCTTTAGGTCAGGGAGTACTTATATGGTACTAGGGTAACTCACTTGGTGGTCAGGGGGTATATATATGGAACCAGGGTAACCCACTTGGGGTCAGGGAGTACTTATAAAGGGGCTAGGGCAACTCACTTGGGGTCAGGGAGTACTTATATGGAACCAGGGTGACCCACTTGGGGTCAGGGAGTATTTATAAATGGGGTAGGGTAACTCATTTGGGGTCAGGGAGTACTTATATGGGACTAGGGTACATCACTTGGGGTCAGGGAGTACTTATATAGGAGCTAAAGTGATTCACTTGGGGTCAGGGAGTACTTATATGGGACTAGGGTAACTCACTTGGGGTCAGGGAGTACTTATAAAGGGTCGAGGGTAACTCAATTTGGGGTCAGGGAGTACTTATATGGAACTAAGGTAACTCACTTGGGGTCAGGGAGTACATCTATAGGAGCTAAAGTAACTCACTTGGGGTCAGGGAGTACTTATATGGGACTAGGGTAACTCATTTAGGGCAGGGAGTACTTATTTGGGACTAGGGTAACTCACTTGGTGTCAGGGAGTACTTATTTGCTACTAGGGTAACTCACTTGAAGTCAGGGAGTACTTATAATATACTAGGGTAACTCACTTGGGGTCAGGGAGTACTTATGTAGGGGGTAGGTTAACTCATTTGGGGTCAGGGAGTACTTATATGGGACTAGGGTACATCACTTGGGGTCAGGGAGTACTTATATAGGAGCTAACGTAATTCACTTGGGGTCAGGGAGTACTTATATAGGAGCTAAAGTGATTCACTTGGGGTCAGGGAGTACTTATATGGGACTAGGGTAACTCACTTGGGGTCAGGGAGTACTTATATGGAACTAGGGTAACTCATTTGGGGTCAGGGAGTACTTATATGGGACTGGGGTAACTCACTTGGGGTCAGGGAGTACTTATAAAGGGGCTAAGGTAACTCATTTGGGGTCAGGTAGTACTTATATGGGACTAGGGTACCTCACTTGGGGTCAGGGAGTACTTATATGGGACTAGGGTAACTCACTTGGGGAAAGGGAGTACTTCTAAATTGGCTAGGGTAACTCAACTGTGGTCAGGGAGTACTTATATAGGAGCTAAAGTGACTCACTTGGGGTCAGGGAGTACTTATATGGGAATAGGGTAACCCACTTGGGGTCAGGGAGTACTTATATGCTACTAGGGTAACTCACTTGGGGTCAGGGAGTACTTATATGATACTAGGGTAACTCACTTGGGGTCAGGGAGTACTTATGTAGGAGCTAAAGTGATTCACTTGGGGTCAAGGAGTACTTATATGGGACTAGGGTAACACAGTTGGGGTCAGGGTGTACTTATAAAGGGGCAAGGGTAACTCACTTGGGATCAGGGAGTACTTATATGGGACTAGGGTAACTCACTTGGGGCCAGGGAGTACTTATAAAGGGGCTAGGATAACTCATTTGGGGTTAGGTAGTACTCATATGGGACTAGGGTACCTCACTTGGGGTCAGGGAGTACTTATATGGGACTAGGGTAACTCACTTGGGGAAAGGGAGTACTTCTAAAGGGGCTAGGGTAACTCACTTGGGGTCAGGGAGTACTTATATGGGACTAGGGTAACCCACTTGGGGTCAGGGAGTACTTATAAAGGGGCTAGGGTAACTCATTTGGGGTCAGGGAGTACTTATATGGGCCTAGGGTAACTCACTTAGGGTCAGGGAGTAGTTATATGGGACTGGGGTAACTCACTTGGGGTCAGGGAGTACTTATAAAGGGGCTAAGGAAACTCATTTGGGGTCAGGTAGTACTTATATGGGACTAGGGTACCTCACTTGGGGTCAGGGAGTACTTATATGGGACTAGGGTAACTCACTTGGGGAAAGGGAGTACTTCTAAAGGGGCTAGGGTAACTCACTTGGGGTCAGGGAGTACTTATATCGGACTAGGGTAACTCATTTGGGGTCAGGGAGTACTTATATAAGGGGTAGGGTAACTCATTTTGGGTCAGGGAGTACTTATATGGTACTAGGTTAACTCACTTTGGGTCAGGGTGTAGTTATATGGGACTAGGGTAACTCATTTAGGGCAGGGAGTACTTATTTGGGACTAGGGTAACTCACTTGGGGTCAGGGAGTGCTTATTTGGAACTAGGGTAACTCACTTGGGGTCAGGGAGTAATTATATAGGGGGTAGGGTAACTCATTTGGGGTCAGGGAGTACTTATATGGTACTAGGGTACATCACTTGGGGTCAGGGAGTACTTATATAGGAGCTAACGTGATTCACTTGGGGTCAGGGAGTACTTATATAGGAGCTAAAGTGATTCACTTGGGGTCAGGGAGTACTTATATGGGACTAGGGTAACTCACTTGGGGTCAGGGAGTACTTATATGGAACTAGGGTAACTCATTTGGGGTCAGGGAGTACTTATATGGGACTGGGGTAACTCACTTGGGGTCAGGGAGTACTCATAAAGGGGCTAAGGTAACTCATTTGGGGTCAGGTAGTACTTATATGGGACTAGGATACCTCACTTGGGGTCAGGGAGTACTTATATGGGACTAGGGTAACTCACTTGGGGAAAGGGAGTACTTCTAAAGGGGCTAGGGTAACTCAACTGTGGTCAGGGAGTACTTATATAGGAGCTAAAGTGACTCAACTGTGGTCAGGGAGTACTTATATAGGAGCTAAAGTGACTCACTTGGGGTCAGGGAGTACTTATATGGGAATAGGGTAACCCACTTGGGGTCAGGGAGTACTTATATGATACTAGGGTAACTCACTTGGGGTCAGGGAGTACTTATGTAGGAGCTAAAGTGATTCACTTGGGGTCAAGGAGTACTTATATGGGACTAGGGTAACACAGTTGGGGTCAGGGTGTACTTATAAAGGGGCAAGGGTAACTCACTTGGGATCAGGGAGTACTTATATGGGACTAGGGTAACTCACTTGGGGTCAGGGAGTACTTATATGGGACTAGGGTAACCCATTTGGGGTCAGGGAGTACTTATATGGGACTAGGGTAACTCATTTGGGGTCAGGGAGTACTTAAATGGGACGAGGGTAACTCACTTGGGGTCAGGGATTACTTATAAAGGGGCTAGGGTAACTCACTTGGGGTCAGGGAGTACTTATTTGGGACTTGGGTAACTCATTTGGGTTCAGGGAGTACTTATATGGGACTAGGGTAACTCGCTTTAGGTGAGGGAGTACTTATATAATAATAGGGTAACTCACTTGGGGTCAGGGAGTACTTATATAGGGGGTAGGGTATTTCATTTTGGGTCTGGGAGTACTTATATGGGACTAGGTTAACTCACTTGGGGTCAGGGAGTACTTCTATAGGAGCTAAAGTAACTCACTTGGGGTCAGGGAGTACTTATATGGGACTAGGTTAAGTCATTTAGCGCAGGTAGTACTTATTTGGGACTAGGGTAACTCACTTGGGGTCAGGGAGTACTTATAAAGGGGCTAGGGCAACTCACTTGGGGTCAGGGAGTACTTATATGGGACTAGGGTAACTCACTTGGGGTCAGGGAGTACTTATATAGGGGGTAGGGTAACTCATTTTGGGTCAGGGAGTTCTTATATGGGACTAGGGTAACTCACTTGGGGTCAGGGAGTACTTATATGGGACTAGGGTAACTCACTTGGGGTCAGGTAGTACTTATATAGGGGGTAGGGTAACACATTTGGGGTCAGGGAGTAGTTTAAATGGGACTGGGGTAACTCACTTGGGGTCAGGGAGTACTTATATGATACTAGGGTAACTCACTTGGGGTCAGGGAGTACTTATATAGGGGGTAGGGTATTTCATTTTGGGTCAGGGAGTACTTATATGGGACTAGGTTAACTCACTTCGGGTCAGGGAGTACTTCTATAGGAGCTAAAGTAACTCACTTGGGGTCAGGGAGTACTTATATGGGACTAGGTTAAGTCATTTAGCGCAGGTAGTACTTATTTGGGACTAGGGTAACTCACTTGGGGTCAGGGAGTACTTATAAAGGGGCTAGGGCAACTCACTTGGGGTCAGGGAGTACTTATATGGGACTAGGGTAACTCACTTGGGGTCAGGGAGTACTTATATAGGGGGTAGGGTAACTCATTTTGGGTCAGGGAGTTCTTATATGGGACTAGGGTAACTCACTTGGGGTCAGGGAGTACTTATATGGGACTAGGGTAACTCACTTGGGGTCAGGTAGTACTTATATAGGGGGTAGGGTAACACATTTGGGGTCAGGGAGTAGTTTAAATGGGACTGGGGTAACTCACTTGGGGTCAGGGAGTACTTATATGATACTAGGGTAACTCACTTGGGGTCAGGGAGTACTTATAAAGGGGCTAGGGCAACTCACTTGGGGTCAGGGAGTACTTATATGGGACTAGGGTAACTCACTTGGGGTCAGGGAGTACTTATATAGGGGGTAGGGTAACTCATTTTGGATCAGGGAGTACTTATATGGGACTAGGTTAACTCACTGGGGTCAGGGAGTACTTATATAGGGGGTAGGGTAACTCATTTGGGGTCAGGGAGTACTTATATGGGACTAGGGTACATCACTTGGGGTCAGGGAGTACTTATATAGGAGCTAAAGTGATTCACTTGGGGTCAGGGAGTACTTATATGGGACTAGGGTAACTCACTTGGGGTCAGGGAGTACTTATAAAGGGTCGAGGGTAACTCAATTTGGGGTCAGGGAGTACTTATATGGAACTAAGGTAACTCACTTGGGGTCAGGGAGTACATCTATATAAGCTAAAGTAACTCACTTGGGGTCAGGGAGTACTTATATGGGACTAGGGTAACTCATTTAGGGCAGGGAGTACTTATTTGGGACTAGGGTAACTCACTTGGTGTCAGGGAGTACTTATTTGCTACTAGGGTAACTCACTTGAAGTCAGGGAGTACTTATAATATACTAGGGTAACTCACTTGGGGTCAGGGAGTACTTATGTAGGGGGTAGGTTAACTCATTTGGGGTCAGGGAGTACTTATATGGGACTAGGGTACATCACTTGGGGTCAGGGAGTACTTATATAGGAGCTAACGTAATTCACTTGGGGTCAGGGAGTACTTCTATAGGAGCTAAAGTAACTCACTTGGGGTCAGGGAGTACTTATATGGAACTAGGTTAAGTCATTTAGCGCAGGTAGTACTTATTTGGGACTAGGGTAACTCACTTGGGGTCAGGGAGTACTTATTTGGGGACTAGGGTAACTCACTTGGGGTCAGGGAGTACTTATATGGGACTAGGTTAACTCACTGGGGTCAGGGAGTACTTCTATAGGAGCTAAAGTAACTCACTTGGGGTCAGGGAGTACTTATATGGGACTAGGGTAACTCATTTAGGGCAGGGAGTACTTATTTGGGACTAGGGTAACTCACTTAGGGTCAGGGAGTACTTATATGGTACTAGGGTAACTCACTTGGTGGTCAGGGGGTATATGTATGGAACCAGGGTAACCCACTTGGGGTCAGGGAGTACTTATATGCGACTAGGGTAACTCACTTAGGGTCACGGAGTACTTATATAGGACTAGGGTAACTCACTTGGGGTCAGGGAGTACTTATTTGGGACTTGGGTAACTCATTTGGGTTCAGGGAGTACTTATATGGGACTAGGGTAACTCGCTTTAGGTGAGGGAGTACTTATATAATAATAGGGTAACTCACTTGGGGTCAGGGAGTACTTATATGGAACCAGGGTAACCCACTTGGGGTCAGGGAGTATTTGTAAAGGGGGTAGGGCAACGCACTTGGGATCAGGGAGTACTTATAAAGGGGCTAGGGCAACTCACTTGGGGTCAGGGAGTACTTATATGGAACCAGGGTGACCCACTTGGGGTCAGGGAGTATTTATAAATGGGGTAGGGTAACTCATTTGGGGTCAGGGAGTACTTATATGGGACTAGGGTAACTCACTTGGGGTCAGGGAGTACTTATATGGGACTAGGGTAACACAGTTGGGGTCAGGATGTACTTATAAAGGGGCTAGGGTAACTCACTTGGGATCAGGGAGTACTTATAAAGGGGCTAGGGCAACTCACTTGGGGTCAGGGAGTACTTATATGGAACCAGGGTGACCCACTTGGGGTCAGGGAGTATTTATAAATGGGGTAGGGTAACTCATTTGGGGTCAGGGAGTAGTTTAAATGGGACTGGGGTAACTCACTTGGGGTCAGGGAGTACTTATATGATACTAGGGTAACTCACTTGGGGTCAGGGAGTACTTATAAAGGGGCTAGGGCAACTCACTTGGGGTCAGGGAGTACTTATATGGGACTAGGGTAACTCACTTGGGGTCAGGGAGTACTTATATAGGGGGTAGGGTAACTCATTTTGGGTCAGGGAGTTCTTATATGGGACTAGGGTAACTCACTTGGGGTCAGGGAGTACTTATATGGGACTAGGGTAACTCACTTGGGGTCAGGTAGTACTTATATAGGGGGTAGGGTAACACATTTGGGGTCAGGGAGTAGTTTAAATGGGACTGGGGTAACTCACTTGGGGTCAGGGAGTACTTATATGATACTAGGGTAACTCACTTGGGGTCAGGGAGTACTTATAAAGGGGCTAGGGCAACTCACTTGGGGTCAGGGAGTACTTATAAAGGGGCTAGGATAACTCATTTGGGGTTAGGTAGTACTCATATGGGACTAGGGTACCTCACTTGGGGTCAGGGAGTACTTATATGGGACTAGGGTAACTCACTTGGGGAAAGGGAGTACTTCTAAAGGGGCTAGGGTAACTCACTTGGGGTCAGGGAGTACTTATATGGGACTAGGGTAACCCACTTGGGGTCAGGGAGTACTTATAAAGGGGCTAGGGTAACTCATTTGGGGTCAGGGAGTACTTATATGGGCCTAGGGTAACTCACTTAGGGTCAGGGAGTAGTTATATGGGACTGGGGTAACTCACTTGGGGTCAGGGAGTACTTATAAAGGGGCTAAGGAAACTCATTTGGGGTCAGGTAGTACTTATATGGGACTAGGGTACCTCACTTGGGGTCAGGGAGTACTTATATGGGACTAGGGTAACTCACTTGGGGAAAGGGAGTACTTCTAAAGGGGCTAGGGTAACTCACTTGGGGTCAGGGAGTACTTATATCGGACTAGGGTAACTCATTTGGGGTCAGGGAGTACTTATATAAGGGGTAGGGTAACTCATTTTGGGTCAGGGAGTACTTATATGGTACTAGGTTAACTCACTTTGGGTCAGGGTGTAGTTATATGGGACTAGGGTAACTCATTTAGGGCAGGGAGTACTTATTTGGGACTAGGGTAACTCACTTGGGGTCAGGGAGTGCTTATTTGGAACTAGGGTAACTCACTTGGGGTCAGGGAGTAATTATATAGGGGGTAGGGTAACTCATTTGGGGTCAGGGAGTACTTATATGGTACTAGGGTACATCACTTGGGGTCAGGGAGTACTTATATAGGAGCTAACGTGATTCACTTGGGGTCAGGGAGTACTTATATAGGAGCTAAAGTGATTCACTTGGGGTCAGGGAGTACTTATATGGGACTAGGGTAACTCACTTGGGGTCAGGGAGTACTTATATGGAACTAGGGTAACTCATTTGGGGTCAGGGAGTACTTATATGGGACTGGGGTAACTCACTTGGGGTCAGGGAGTACTCATAAAGGGGCTAAGGTAACTCATTTGGGGTCAGGTAGTACTTATATGGGACTAGGATACCTCACTTGGGGTCAGGGAGTACTTATATGGGACTAGGGTAACTCACTTGGGGAAAGGGAGTACTTCTAAAGGGGCTAGGGTAACTCAACTGTGGTCAGGGAGTACTTATATAGGAGCTAAAGTGACTCAACTGTGGTCAGGGAGTACTTATATAGGAGCTAAAGTGACTCACTTGGGGTCAGGGAGTACTTATATGGGAATAGGGTAACCCACTTGGGGTCAGGGAGTACTTATATGATACTAGGGTAACTCACTTGGGGTCAGGGAGTACTTATGTAGGAGCTAAAGTGATTCACTTGGGGTCAAGGAGTACTTATATGGGACTAGGGTAACACAGTTGGGGTAAGGGTGTACTTATAAAGGGGCAAGGGTAACTCACTTGGGATCAGGGAGTACTTATATGGGACTAGGGTAACTCACTTGGGGTCAGGGAGTACTTATATGGGACTAGGGTAACCCATTTGGGGTCAGGGAGTACTTATATGGGACTAGGGTAACTCATTTGGGGTCAGGGAGTACTTAAATGGGACGAGGGTAACTCACTTGGGGTCAGGGATTACTTATAAAGGGGCTAGGGTAACTCACTTGGGGTCAGGGAGTACTTATTTGGGACTTGGGTAACTCATTTGGGTTCAGGGAGTACTTATATGGGACTAGGGTAACTCGCTTTAGGTGAGGGAGTACTTATATAATAATAGGGTAACTCACTTGGGGTCAGGGAGTACTTATATAGGGGGTAGGGTATTTCATTTTGGGTCTGGGAGTACTTATATGGGACTAGGGTACATCACTTGGGGTCAGGGAGTACTTATATAGGAGCTAAAGTGATTCACTTGGGGTCAGGGAGTACTTATATGGGACTAAGGTAACCCACTTGGGGTCAGGGAGTACTTATAAAGGGGCGAGGGTAACTCAATTTGGGGTCAGGGAGTACTTATATAGGACTAGGGTACCATACTTGGGTTAGGGAGTACTTATAAAGGGGCTAGGGCAACTCACTTGGGGTCAGAGAGTACTTATATGGGACTAGGGTAACTCACTTGGGGTCAGGGAGTACTTATATAGGGGGTAGGTTAATTCATTTTGGTTCAGGGAGTACTTATATGGGACTAGGTTAACTCACTTGGGGTCAGGGAGTACTTCTATAGGAGCTAAAGTAACTCACTTGGGGTCAGGGAGTACTTATATGGGACTAGGGTAACTCATTTAGCGCAGGTAGTACTTATTTGGGACTAGGGTAACTCACTTGGGGTCAGGGAGTACTTATATGGGACTAGGGTAACTCACTTGGGGTCCGGTAGTACTTATATATGGGGTAGGGTAACTCATTTGGGGTCAGGGAGTACTTATATGGGACTAGGGTAACACACTTGGGGACAGGGAGTACTTATAAAAGGGCTAGGGTAACTCAATTGGGGTAGGGAGTACTTATATGGGACTAGGGTAACTCACTTGGGTTCAGGGAGTACATATATGGGACTACGGTAACTCGCTTTAGGTCAGGGAGTACTTATATGGTACTAGGGTAACTCACTTGGTGGTCAGGGGGTATATATATGGAACCAGGGTAACCCACTTGGGGTCAGGGTGTACTTATATGCGACTAGGGTAACTCACTTAGGGTCACGGAGTACTTATATAGGACTAGGGTAACTCACTTGGGGTCAGGGAGTACTTATTTGGGACTTGGGTAACACATTTGGGTTCAGGGAGTACTTATATGGGACTAGGGTAACGCACTTGGGGTCAGGTAGTACTTATATAGGGGGTAGGGTAACTCATTTGGGGTCAGGGAGTACTTATATGGGACTAGGGTAACACACTTGGGGTCAGGGAGTACTTATAAAAGGGCTAGGGTAACTCACTTGGGGTAGGGAGTACTTATATGGGACTAGGGTAACTCACTTGGGTTCAGGGAGTACTTATATGGGACTAGGGTAACTCGCTTTAGGTCAGGGAGTACTTATATGGTACTAGGGTAACTCACTTGGTGGTCAGGGGGTATATATATGGAACCAGGGTAACCCACTTGGGGTCAGGGAGTACTTATAAAGGGGCTAGGGCAACTCACTTGGGGTCAGGGAGTACTTATATGGAACCAGGGTGACCCACTTGGGGTCAGGGAGTATTTATAAATGGGGTAGGGTAACTCATTTGGGGTCAGGGAGTACTTATATGGGACTAGGGTACATCACTTGGGGTCAGGGAGTACTTATATAGGAGCTAAAGTGATTCACTTGGGGTCAGGGAGTACTTATATGGGACTAGGGTAACTCACTTGGGGTCAGGGAGTACTTATAAAGGGTCGAGGGTAACTCAATTTGGGGTCAGGGAGTACTTATATGGAACTAAGGTAACTCACTTGGGGTCAGGGAGTACATCTATAGGAGCTAAAGTAACTCACTTGGGGTCAGGGAGTACTTATATGGGACTAGGGTAACTCATTTAGGGCAGGGAGTACTTATTTGGGACTAGGGTAACTCACTTGGTGTCAGGGAGTACTTATTTGCTACTAGGGTAACTCACTTGAAGTCAGGGAGTACTTATAATATACTAGGGTAACTCACTTGGGGTCAGGGAGTACTTATGTAGGGGGTAGGTTAACTCATTTGGGGTCAGGGAGTACTTATATGGGACTAGGGTACATCACTTGGGGTCAGGGAGTACTTATATAGGAGCTAACGTAATTCACTTGGGGTCAGGGAGTACTTATATAGGAGCTAAAGTGATTCACTTGGGGTCAGGGAGTACTTATATGGGACTAGGGTAACTCACTTGGGGTCAGGGAGTACTTATATGGAACTAGGGTAACTCATTTGGGGTCAGGGAGTACTTATATGGGACTGGGGTAACTCACTTGGGGTCAGGGAGTACTTATAAAGGGGCTAAGGTAACTCATTTGGGGTCAGGTAGTACTTATATGGGACTAGGGTACCTCACTTGGGGTCAGGGAGTACTTATATGGGACTAGGGTAACTCACTTGGGGAAAGGGAGTACTTCTAAATTGGCTAGGGTAACTCAACTGTGGTCAGGGAGTACTTATATAGGAGCTAAAGTGACTCACTTGGGGTCAGGGAGTACTTATATGGGAATAGGGTAACCCACTTGGGGTCAGGGAGTACTTATATGCTACTAGGGTAACTCACTTGGGGTCAGGGAGTACTTATATGATACTAGGGTAACTCACTTGGGGTCAGGGAGTACTTATGTAGGAGCTAAAGTGATTCACTTGGGGTCAAGGAGTACTTATATGGGACTAGGGTAACACAGTTGGGGTCAGGGTGTACTTATAAAGGGGCAAGGGTAACTCACTTGGGATCAGGGAGTACTTATATGGGACTAGGGTAACTCACTTGGGGCCAGGGAGTACTTATAAAGGGGCTAGGATAACTCATTTGGGGTTAGGTAGTACTCATATGGGACTAGGGTACCTCACTTGGGGTCAGGGAGTACTTATATGGGACTAGGGTAACTCACTTGGGGAAAGGGAGTACTTCTAAAGGGGCTAGGGTAACTCACTTGGGGTCAGGGAGTACTTATATGGGACTAGGGTAACCCACTTGGGGTCAGGGAGTACTTATAAAGGGGCTAGGGTAACTCATTTGGGGTCAGGGAGTACTTATATGGGCCTAGGGTAACTCACTTAGGGTCAGGGAGTAGTTATATGGGACTGGGGTAACTCACTTGGGGTCAGGGAGTACTTATAAAGGGGCTAAGGAAACTCATTTGGGGTCAGGTAGTACTTATATGGGACTAGGGTACCTCACTTGGGGTCAGGGAGTACTTATATGGGACTAGGGTAACTCACTTGGGGAAAGGGAGTACTTCTAAAGGGGCTAGGGTAACTCACTTGGGGTCAGGGAGTACTTATATCGGACTAGGGTAACTCATTTGGGGTCAGGGAGTACTTATATAAGGGGTAGGGTAACTCATTTTGGGTCAGGGAGTACTTATATGGTACTAGGTTAACTCACTTTGGGTCAGGGTGTAGTTATATGGGACTAGGGTAACTCATTTAGGGCAGGGAGTACTTATTTGGGACTAGGGTAACTCACTTGGGGTCAGGGAGTGCTTATTTGGAACTAGGGTAACTCACTTGGGGTCAGGGAGTAATTATATAGGGGGTAGGGTAACTCATTTGGGGTCAGGGAGTACTTATATGGTACTAGGGTACATCACTTGGGGTCAGGGAGTACTTATATAGGAGCTAACGTGATTCACTTGGGGTCAGGGAGTACTTATATAGGAGCTAAAGTGATTCACTTGGGGTCAGGGAGTACTTATATGGGACTAGGGTAACTCACTTGGGGTCAGGGAGTACTTATATGGAACTAGGGTAACTCATTTGGGGTCAGGGAGTACTTATATGGGACTGGGGTAACTCACTTGGGGTCAGGGAGTACTCATAAAGGGGCTAAGGTAACTCATTTGGGGTCAGGTAGTACTTATATGGGACTAGGATACCTCACTTGGGGTCAGGGAGTACTTATATGGGACTAGGGTAACTCACTTGGGGAAAGGGAGTACTTCTAAAGGGGCTAGGGTAACTCAACTGTGGTCAGGGAGTACTTATATAGGAGCTAAAGTGACTCAACTGTGGTCAGGGAGTACTTATATAGGAGCTAAAGTGACTCACTTGGGGTCAGGGAGTACTTATATGGGAATAGGGTAACCCACTTGGGGTCAGGGAGTACTTATATGATACTAGGGTAACTCACTTGGGGTCAGGGAGTACTTATGTAGGAGCTAAAGTGATTCACTTGGGGTCAAGGAGTACTTATATGGGACTAGGGTAACACAGTTGGGGTCAGGGTGTACTTATAAAGGGGCAAGGGTAACTCACTTGGGATCAGGGAGTACTTATATGGGACTAGGGTAACTCACTTGGGGTCAGGGAGTACTTATATGGGACTAGGGTAACCCATTTGGGGTCAGGGAGTACTTATATGGGACTAGGGTAACTCATTTGGGGTCAGGGAGTACTTAAATGGGACGAGGGTAACTCACTTGGGGTCAGGGATTACTTATAAAGGGGCTAGGGTAACTCACTTGGGGTCAGGGAGTACTTATTTGGGACTTGGGTAACTCATTTGGGTTCAGGGAGTACTTATATGGGACTAGGGTAACTCGCTTTAGGTGAGGGAGTACTTATATAATAATAGGGTAACTCACTTGGGGTCAGGGAGTACTTATATAGGGGGTAGGGTATTTCATTTTGGGTCTGGGAGTACTTATATGGGACTAGGTTAACTCACTTGGGGTCAGGGAGTACTTCTATAGGAGCTAAAGTAACTCACTTGGGGTCAGGGAGTACTTATATGGGACTAGGTTAAGTCATTTAGCGCAGGTAGTACTTATTTGGGACTAGGGTAACTCACTTGGGGTCAGGGAGTACTTATAAAGGGGCTAGGGCAACTCACTTGGGGTCAGGGAGTACTTATATGGGACTAGGGTAACTCACTTGGGGTCAGGGAGTACTTATATAGGGGGTAGGGTAACTCATTTTGGGTCAGGGAGTTCTTATATGGGACTAGGGTAACTCACTTGGGGTCAGGGAGTACTTATATGGGACTAGGGTAACTCACTTGGGGTCAGGTAGTACTTATATAGGGGGTAGGGTAACACATTTGGGGTCAGGGAGTAGTTTAAATGGGACTGGGGTAACTCACTTGGGGTCAGGGAGTACTTATATGATACTAGGGTAACTCACTTGGGGTCAGGGAGTACTTATATAGGGGGTAGGGTATTTCATTTTGGGTCAGGGAGTACTTATATGGGACTAGGTTAACTCACTTCGGGTCAGGGAGTACTTCTATAGGAGCTAAAGTAACTCACTTGGGGTCAGGGAGTACTTATATGGGACTAGGTTAAGTCATTTAGCGCAGGTAGTACTTATTTGGGACTAGGGTAACTCACTTGGGGTCAGGGAGTACTTATAAAGGGGCTAGGGCAACTCACTTGGGGTCAGGGAGTACTTATATGGGACTAGGGTAACTCACTTGGGGTCAGGGAGTACTTATATAGGGGGTAGGGTAACTCATTTTGGGTCAGGGAGTTCTTATATGGGACTAGGGTAACTCACTTGGGGTCAGGGAGTACTTATATGGGACTAGGGTAACTCACTTGGGGTCAGGTAGTACTTATATAGGGGGTAGGGTAACACATTTGGGGTCAGGGAGTAGTTTAAATGGGACTGGGGTAACTCACTTGGGGTCAGGGAGTACTTATATGATACTAGGGTAACTCACTTGGGGTCAGGGAGTACTTATAAAGGGGCTAGGGCAACTCACTTGGGGTCAGGGAGTACTTATATGGGACTAGGGTAACTCACTTGGGGTCAGGGAGTACTTATATAGGGGGTAGGGTAACTCATTTTGGATCAGGGAGTACTTATATGGGACTAGGTTAACTCACTGGGGTCAGGGAGTACTTATATAGGGGGTAGGGTAACTCATTTGGGGTCAGGGAGTACTTATATGGGACTAGGGTACATCACTTGGGGTCAGGGAGTACTTATATAGGAGCTAAAGTGATTCACTTGGGGTCAGGGAGTACTTATATGGGACTAGGGTAACTCACTTGGGGTCAGGGAGTACTTATAAAGGGTCGAGGGTAACTCAATTTGGGGTCAGGGAGTACTTATATGGAACTAAGGTAACTCACTTGGGGTCAGGGAGTACATCTATATAAGCTAAAGTAACTCACTTGGGGTCAGGGAGTACTTATATGGGACTAGGGTAACTCATTTAGGGCAGGGAGTACTTATTTGGGACTAGGGTAACTCACTTGGTGTCAGGGAGTACTTATTTGCTACTAGGGTAACTCACTTGAAGTCAGGGAGTACTTATAATATACTAGGGTAACTCACTTGGGGTCAGGGAGTACTTATGTAGGGGGTAGGTTAACTCATTTGGGGTCAGGGAGTACTTATATGGGACTAGGGTACATCACTTGGGGTCAGGGAGTACTTATATAGGAGCTAACGTAATTCACTTGGGGTCAGGGAGTACTTCTATAGGAGCTAAAGTAACTCACTTGGGGTCAGGGAGTACTTATATGGAACTAGGTTAAGTCATTTAGCGCAGGTAGTACTTATTTGGGACTAGGGTAACTCACTTGGGGTCAGGGAGTACTTATTTGGGGACTAGGGTAACTCACTTGGGGTCAGGGAGTACTTATATGGGACTAGGTTAACTCACTGGGGTCAGGGAGTACTTCTATAGGAGCTAAAGTAACTCACTTGGGGTCAGGGAGTACTTATATGGGACTAGGGTAACTCATTTAGGGCAGGGAGTACTTATTTGGGACTAGGGTAACTCACTTAGGGTCAGGGAGTACTTATATGGTACTAGGGTAACTCACTTGGTGGTCAGGGGGTATATGTATGGAACCAGGGTAACCCACTTGGGGTCAGGGAGTACTTATATGCGACTAGGGTAACTCACTTAGGGTCACGGAGTACTTATATAGGACTAGGGTAACTCACTTGGGGTCAGGGAGTACTTATTTGGGACTTGGGTAACTCATTTGGGTTCAGGGAGTACTTATATGGGACTAGGGTAACTCGCTTTAGGTGAGGGAGTACTTATATAATAATAGGGTAACTCACTTGGGGTCAGGGAGTACTTATATGGAACCAGGGTAACCCACTTGGGGTCAGGGAGTATTTGTAAAGGGGGTAGGGCAACGCACTTGGGATCAGGGAGTACTTATAAAGGGGCTAGGGCAACTCACTTGGGGTCAGGGAGTACTTATATGGAACGAGGGTGACCCACTTGGGGTCAGGGAGTATTTATAAATGGGGTAGGGTAACTCATTTGGGGTCAGGGAGTACTTATATGGGACTAGGGTAACTCACTTGGGGTCAGGGAGTACTTATATGGGACTAGGGTAACACAGTTGGGGTCAGGATGTACTTATAAAGGGGCTAGGGTAACTCACTTGGGATCAGGGAGTACTTATAAAGGGGCTAGGGCAACTCACTTGGGGTCAGGGAGTACTTATATGGAACCAGGGTGACCCACTTGGGGTCAGGGAGTATTTATAAATGGGGTAGGGTAACTCATTTGGGGTCAGGGAGTAGTTTAAATGGGACTGGGGTAACTCACTTGGGGTCAGGGAGTACTTATATGATACTAGGGTAACTCACTTGGGGTCAGGGAGTACTTATAAAGGGGCTAGGGCAACTCACTTGGGGTCAGGGAGTACTTATATGGGACTAGGGTAACTCACTTGGGGTCAGGGAGTACTTATATAGGGGGTAGGGTAACTCATTTTGGGTCAGGGAGTTCTTATATGGGACTAGGGTAACTCACTTGGGGTCAGGGAGTACTTATATGGGACTAGGGTAACTCACTTGGGGTCAGGTAGTACTTATATAGGGGGTAGGGTAACACATTTGGGGTCAGGGAGTAGTTTAAATGGGACTGGGGTAACTCACTTGGGGTCAGGGAGTACTTATATGATACTAGGGTAACTCACTTGGGGTCAGGGAGTACTTATAAAGGGGGTAGGGCAACTCACTTGGGGTCAGGGAGTACTTATAAAGGGGCTAGGATAACTCATTTGGGGTTAGGTAGTACTCATATGGGACTAGGGTACCTCACTTGGGGTCAGGGAGTACTTATATGGGACTAGGGTAACTCACTTGGGGAAAGGGAGTACTTCTAAAGGGGCTAGGGTAACTCACTTGGGGTCAGGGAGTACTTATATGGGACTAGGGTAACCCACTTGGGGTCAGGGAGTACTTATAAAGGGGCTAGGGTAACTCATTTGGGGTCAGGGAGTACTTATATGGGCCTAGGGTAACTCACTTAGGGTCAGGGAGTAGTTATATGGGACTGGGGTAACTCACTTGGGGTCAGGGAGTACTTATAAAGGGGCTAAGGAAACTCATTTGGGGTCAGGTAGTACTTATATGGGACTAGGGTACCTCACTTGGGGTCAGGGAGTACTTATATGGGACTAGGGTAACTCACTTGGGGAAAGGGAGTACTTCTAAAGGGGCTAGGGTAACTCACTTGGGGTCAGGGAGTACTTATATCGGACTAGGGTAACTCATTTGGGGTCAGGGAGTACTTATATAAGGGGTAGGGTAACTCATTTTGGGTCAGGGAGTACTTATATGGTACTAGGTTAACTCACTTTGGGTCAGGGTGTAGTTATATGGGACTAGGGTAACTCATTTAGGGCAGGGAGTACTTATTTGGGACTAGGGTAACTCACTTGGGGTCAGGGAGTGCTTATTTGGAACTAGGGTAACTCACTTGGGGTCAGGGAGTAATTATATAGGGGGTAGGGTAACTCATTTGGGGTCAGGGAGTACTTATATGGTACTAGGGTACATCACTTGGGGTCAGGGAGTACTTATATAGGAGCTAACGTGATTCACTTGGGGTCAGGGAGTACTTATATAGGAGCTAAAGTGATTCACTTGGGGTCAGGGAGTACTTATATGGGACTAGGGTAACTCACTTGGGGTCAGGGAGTACTTATATGGAACTAGGGTAACTCATTTGGGGTCAGGGAGTACTTATATGGGACTGGGGTAACTCACTTGGGGTCAGGGAGTACTCATAAAGGGGCTAAGGTAACTCATTTGGGGTCAGGTAGTACTTATATGGGACTAGGATACCTCACTTGGGGTCAGGGAGTACTTATATGGGACTAGGGTAACTCACTTGGGGAAAGGGAGTACTTCTAAAGGGGCTAGGGTAACTCAACTGTGGTCAGGGAGTACTTATATAGGAGCTAAAGTGACTCAACTGTGGTCAGGGAGTACTTATATAGGAGCTAAAGTGACTCACTTGGGGTCAGGGAGTACTTATATGGGAATAGGGTAACCCACTTGGGGTCAGGGAGTACTTATATGATACTAGGGTAACTCACTTGGGGTCAGGGAGTACTTATGTAGGAGCTAAAGTGATTCACTTGGGGTCAAGGAGTACTTATATGGGACTAGGGTAACACAGTTGGGGTAAGGGTGTACTTATAAAGGGGCAAGGGTAACTCACTTGGGATCAGGGAGTACTTATATGGGACTAGGGTAACTCACTTGGGGTCAGGGAGTACTTATATGGGACTAGGGTAACCCATTTGGGGTCAGGGAGTACTTATATGGGACTAGGGTAACTCATTTGGGGTCAGGGAGTACTTAAATGGGACGAGGGTAACTCACTTGGGGTCAGGGATTACTTATAAAGGGGCTAGGGTAACTCACTTGGGGTCAGGGAGTACTTATTTGGGACTTGGGTAACTCATTTGGGTTCAGGGAGTACTTATATGGGACTAGGGTAACTCGCTTTAGGTGAGGGAGTACTTATATAATAATAGGGTAACTCACTTGGGGTCAGGGAGTACTTATATAGGGGGTAGGGTATTTCATTTTGGGTCTGGGAGTACTTATATGGGACTAGGTTAACTCACTTGGGGTCAGGGAGTACTTCTATAGGAGCTAAAGTAACTCACTTGGGGTCAGGGAGTACTTATATGGGACTAGGTTAAGTCATTTAGCGCAGGTAGTACTTATTTGGGACTAGGGTAACTCACTTGGGGTCAGGGAGTACTTATAAAGGGGCTAGGGCAACTCACTTGGGGTCAGGGAGTACTTATATGGGACTAGGGTAACTCACTTGGGGTCAGGGAGTACTTATATAGGGGGTAGGGTAACTCATTTTGGGTCAGGGAGTTCTTATATGGGACTAGGGTAACTCACTTGGGGTCAGGGAGTACTTATATGGGACTAGGGTAACTCACTTGGGGTCAGGTAGTACTTATATAGGGGGTAGGGTAACACATTTGGGGTCAGGGAGTAGTTTAAATGGGACTGGGGTAACTCACTTGGGGTCAGGGAGTACTTATATGATACTAGGGTAACTCACTTGGGGTCAGGGAGTACTTATATAGGGGGTAGGGTATTTCATTTTGGGTCAGGGAGTACTTATATGGGACTAGGTTAACTCACTTCGGGTCAGGGAGTACTTCTATAGGAGCTAAAGTAACTCACTTGGGGTCAGGGAGTACTTATATGGGACTAGGTTAAGTCATTTAGCGCAGGTAGTACTTATTTGGGACTAGGGTAACTCACTTGGGGTCAGGGAGTACTTATAAAGGGGCTAGGGCAACTCACTTGGGGTCAGGGAGTACTTATATGGGACTAGGGTAACTCACTTGGGGTCAGGGAGTACTTATATAGGGGGTAGGGTAACTCATTTTGGGTCAGGGAGTTCTTATATGGGACTAGGGTAACTCACTTGGGGTCAGGGAGTACTTATATGGGACTAGGGTAACTCACTTGGGGTCAGGTAGTACTTATATAGGGGGTAGGGTAACACATTTGGGGTCAGGGAGTAGTTTAAATGGGACTGGGGTAACTCACTTGGGGTCAGGGAGTACTTATATGATACTAGGGTAACTCACTTGGGGTCAGGGAGTACTTATAAAGGGGCTAGGGCAACTCACTTGGGGTCAGGGAGTACTTATATGGGACTAGGGTAACTCACTTGGGGTCAGGGAGTACTTATATAGGGGGTAGGGTAACTCATTTTGGATCAGGGAGTACTTATATGGGACTAGGTTAACTCACTGGGGTCAGGGAGTACTTATATAGGGGGTAGGGTAACTCATTTGGGGTCAGGGAGTACTTATATGGGACTAGGGTACATCACTTGGGGTCAGGGAGTACTTATATAGGAGCTAAAGTGATTCACTTGGGGTCAGGGAGTACTTATATGGGACTAGGGTAACTCACTTGGGGTCAGGGAGTACTTATAAAGGGTCGAGGGTAACTCAATTTGGGGTCAGGGAGTACTTATATGGAACTAAGGTAACTCACTTGGGGTCAGGGAGTACATCTATATAAGCTAAAGTAACTCACTTGGGGTCAGGGAGTACTTATATGGGACTAGGGTAACTCATTTAGGGCAGGGAGTACTTATTTGGGACTAGGGTAACTCACTTGGTGTCAGGGAGTACTTATTTGCTACTAGGGTAACTCACTTGAAGTCAGGGAGTACTTATAATATACTAGGGTAACTCACTTGGGGTCAGGGAGTACTTATGTAGGGGGTAGGTTAACTCATTTGGGGTCAGGGAGTACTTATATGGGACTAGGGTACATCACTTGGGGTCAGGGAGTACTTATATAGGAGCTAACGTAATTCACTTGGGGTCAGGGAGTACTTCTATAGGAGCTAAAGTAACTCACTTGGGGTCAGGGAGTACTTATATGGAACTAGGTTAAGTCATTTAGCGCAGGTAGTACTTATTTGGGACTAGGGTAACTCACTTGGGGTCAGGGAGTACTTATTTGGGGACTAGGGTAACTCACTTGGGGTCAGGGAGTACTTATATGGGACTAGGTTAACTCACTGGGGTCAGGGAGTACTTCTATAGGAGCTAAAGTAACTCACTTGGGGTCAGGGAGTACTTATATGGGACTAGGGTAACTCATTTAGGGCAGGGAGTACTTATTTGGGACTAGGGTAACTCACTTAGGGTCAGGGAGTACTTATATGGTACTAGGGTAACTCACTTGGTGGTCAGGGGGTATATGTATGGAACCAGGGTAACCCACTTGGGGTCAGGGAGTACTTATATGCGACTAGGGTAACTCACTTAGGGTCACGGAGTACTTATATAGGACTAGGGTAACTCACTTGGGGTCAGGGAGTACTTATTTGGGACTTGGGTAACTCATTTGGGTTCAGGGAGTACTTATATGGGACTAGGGTAACTCGCTTTAGGTGAGGGAGTACTTATATAATAATAGGGTAACTCACTTGGGGTCAGGGAGTACTTATATGGAACCAGGGTAACCCACTTGGGGTCAGGGAGTATTTGTAAAGGGGGTAGGGCAACGCACTTGGGATCAGGGAGTACTTATAAAGGGGCTAGGGCAACTCACTTGGGGTCAGGGAGTACTTATATGGAACCAGGGTGACCCACTTGGGGTCAGGGAGTATTTATAAATGGGGTAGGGTAACTCATTTGGGGTCAGGGAGTACTTATATGGGACTAGGGTAACTCACTTGGGGTCAGGGAGTACTTATATGGGACTAGGGTAACACAGTTGGGGTCAGGATGTACTTATAAAGGGGCTAGGGTAACTCACTTGGGATCAGGGAGTACTTATAAAGGGGCTAGGGCAACTCACTTGGGGTCAGGGAGTACTTATATGGAACCAGGGTGACCCACTTGGGGTCAGGGAGTATTTATAAATGGGGTAGGGTAACTCATTTGGGGTCAGGGAGTAGTTTAAATGGGACTGGGGTAACTCACTTGGGGTCAGGGAGTACTTATATGATACTAGGGTAACTCACTTGGGGTCAGGGAGTACTTATAAAGGGGCTAGGGCAACTCACTTGGGGTCAGGGAGTACTTATATGGGACTAGGGTAACTCACTTGGGGTCAGGGAGTACTTATATAGGGGGTAGGGTAACTCATTTTGGGTCAGGGAGTTCTTATATGGGACTAGGGTAACTCACTTGGGGTCAGGGAGTACTTATATGGGACTAGGGTAACTCACTTGGGGTCAGGTAGTACTTATATAGGGGGTAGGGTAACACATTTGGGGTCAGGGAGTAGTTTAAATGGGACTGGGGTAACTCACTTGGGGTCAGGGAGTACTTATATGATACTAGGGTAACTCACTTGGGGTCAGGGAGTACTTATAAAGGGGCTAGGGCAACTCACTTGGGGTCAGGGAGTACTTATATGGGACTAGGGTAACTCACTTGGGGTCAGGGAGTACTTATATAGGGGGTAGGGTAACTCATTTTGGGTCAGGGAGTACTTATATGGGACTAGGTTAACTCACTGGGGTCAGGGAGTACTTCTATAGGAGCTAAAGTAACTCACTTGGGGTCAGGGAGTACTTATATGGGACTAGGGTAATTCATTTAGGGCAGGGAGTACTTATTTGGGACTAGGGTAACTCACTTAGGGTCAGGGAGTACTTATATGGGACTAGGGTAACTCACTTGGGGTCAGGGAGTACTTATATAGGGGGTAGGGTAACTCATTTGGGGTCAGGGAGTACTTATATGGGACTAGGGTACATCACTTGGGGTCAGGGAGTACTTATATAGGAGCTAAAGTGATTCACTTGGGGTCAGGGAGTACTTATATGGGACTAGGGTAACCCACTTGGGGTCAGGGAGTACTTATAAAGGGGCGAGGGTAACTCAATTTGGGGTCAGGGAGTACTTATATAGGACTAGGGTACCATACTTGGGTTAGGGAGTACTTATAAAGGGGCTAGGGCAACTCACTTGGGGTCAGAGAGTACTTATATGGGACTAGGGTAACTCACTTGGGGTCAGGGAGTACTTATATAGGGGGTAGGTTAATTCATTTTGGTTCAGGGAGTACTTATATGGGACTAGGTTAACTCACTTGGGGTCAGGGAGTACTTCTATAGGAGCTAAAGTAACTCACTTGGGGTCAGGGAGTACTTATATGGGACTAGGGTAACTCATTTAGCGCAGGTAGTACTTATTTGGGACTAGGGTAACTCACTTGGGGTCAGGGAGTACTTATATGGGACTAGGGTAACTCACTTGGGGTCCGGTAGTACTTATATATGGGGTAGGGTAACTCATTTGGGGTCAGGGAGTACTTATATGGGACTAGGGTAACACACTTGGGGACAGGGAGTACTTATAAAAGGGCTAGGGTAACTCAATTGGGGTAGGGAGTACTTATATGGGACTAGGGTAACTCACTTGGGTTCAGGGAGTACATATATGGGACTACGGTAACTCGCTTTAGGTCAGGGAGTACTTATATGGTACTAGGGTAACTCACTTGGTGGTCAGGGGGTATATATATGGAACCAGGGTAACCCACTTGGGGTCAGGGTGTACTTATATGCGACTAGGGTAACTCACTTAGGGTCACGGAGTACTTATATAGGACTAGGGTAACTCACTTGGGGTCAGGGAGTACTTATTTGGGACTTGGGTAACACATTTGGGTTCAGGGAGTACTTATATGGGACTAGGGTAACGCACTTGGGGTCAGGTAGTACTTATATAGGGGGTAGGGTAACTCATTTGGGGTCAGGGAGTACTTATATGGGACTAGGGTAACACACTTGGGGTCAGGGAGTACTTATAAAAGGGCTAGGGTAACTCACTTGGGGTAGGGAGTACTTATATGGGACTAGGGTAACTCACTTGGGTTCAGGGAGTACTTATATGGGACTAGGGTAACTCGCTTTAGGTCAGGGAGTACTTATATGGTACTAGGGTAACTCACTTGGTGGTCAGGGGGTATATATATGGAACCAGGGTAACCCACTTGGGGTCAGGGAGTACTTATAAAGGGGCTAGGGCAACTCACTTGGGGTCAGGGAGTACTTATATGGAACCAGGGTGACCCACTTGGGGTCAGGGAGTATTTATAAATGGGGTAGGGTAACTCATTTGGGGTCAGGGAGTACTTATATGGGACTAGGGTACATCACTTGGGGTCAGGGAGTACTTATATAGGAGCTAAAGTGATTCACTTGGGGTCAGGGAGTACTTATATGGGACTAGGGTAACTCACTTGGGGTCAGGGAGTACTTATAAAGGGTCGAGGGTAACTCAATTTGGGGTCAGGGAGTACTTATATGGAACTAAGGTAACTCACTTGGGGTCAGGGAGTACATCTATAGGAGCTAAAGTAACTCACTTGGGGTCAGGGAGTACTTATATGGGACTAGGGTAACTCATTTAGGGCAGGGAGTACTTATTTGGGACTAGGGTAACTCACTTGGTGTCAGGGAGTACTTATTTGCTACTAGGGTAACTCACTTGAAGTCAGGGAGTACTTATAATATACTAGGGTAACTCACTTGGGGTCAGGGAGTACTTATGTAGGGGGTAGGTTAACTCATTTGGGGTCAGGGAGTACTTATATGGGACTAGGGTACATCACTTGGGGTCAGGGAGTACTTATATAGGAGCTAACGTAATTCACTTGGGGTCAGGGAGTACTTATATAGGAGCTAAAGTGATTCACTTGGGGTCAGGGAGTACTTATATGGGACTAGGGTAACTCACTTGGGGTCAGGGAGTACTTATATGGAACTAGGGTAACTCATTTGGGGTCAGGGAGTACTTATATGGGACTGGGGTAACTCACTTGGGGTCAGGGAGTACTTATAAAGGGGCTAAGGTAACTCATTTGGGGTCAGGTAGTACTTATATGGGACTAGGGTACCTCACTTGGGGTCAGGGAGTACTTATATGGGACTAGGGTAACTCACTTGGGGAAAGGGAGTACTTCTAAATTGGCTAGGGTAACTCAACTGTGGTCAGGGAGTACTTATATAGGAGCTAAAGTGACTCACTTGGGGTCAGGGAGTACTTATATGGGAATAGGGTAACCCACTTGGGGTCAGGGAGTACTTATATGCTACTAGGGTAACTCACTTGGGGTCAGGGAGTACTTATATGATACTAGGGTAACTCACTTGGGGTCAGGGAGTACTTATGTAGGAGCTAAAGTGATTCACTTGGGGTCAAGGAGTACTTATATGGGACTAGGGTAACACAGTTGGGGTCAGGGTGTACTTATAAAGGGGCAAGGGTAACTCACTTGGGATCAGGGAGTACTTATATGGGACTAGGGTAACTCACTTGGGGTCAGGGAGTACTTATAAAGGGGCTAGGATAACTCATTTGGGGTTAGGTAGTACTCATATGGGACTAGGGTACCTCACTTGGGGTCAGGGAGTACTTATATGGGACTAGGGTAACTCACTTGGGGAAAGGGAGTACTTCTAAAGGGGCTAGGGTAACTCACTTGGGGTCAGGGAGTACTTATATGGGACTAGGGTAACCCACTTGGGGTCAGGGAGTACTTATAAAGGGGCTAGGGTAACTCATTTGGGGTCAGGGAGTACTTATATTGGCCTAGGGTAACTCACTTAGGGTCAGGGAGTAGTTATATGGGACTGGGGTAACTCACTTGGGGTCAGGGAGTACTTATAAAGGGGCTAAGGAAACTCATTTGGGGTCAGGTAGTACTTATATGGGACTAGGGTACCTCACTTGGGGTCAGGGAGTACTTATATGGGACTAGGGTAACTCACTTGGGGAAAGGGAGTACTTCTAAAGGGGCTAGGGTAACTCACTTGGGGTCAGGGAGTACTTATATCGGACTAGGGTAACTCATTTGGGGTCAGGGAGTACTTATATAAGGGGTAGGGTAACTCATTTTGGGTCAGGGAGTACTTATATGGTACTAGGTTAACTCACTTTGGGTCAGGGTGTAGTTATATGGGACTAGGGTAACTCATTTAGGGCAGGGAGTACTTATTTGGGACTAGGGTAACTCACTTGGGGTCAGGGAGTGCTTATTTGGAACTAGGGTAACTCACTTGGGGTCAGGGAGTAATTATATAGGGGGTAGGGTAACTCATTTGGGGTCAGGGAGTACTTATATGGTACTAGGGTACATCACTTGGGGTCAGGGAGTACTTATATAGGAGCTAACGTGATTCACTTGGGGTCAGGGAGTACTTATATAGGAGCTAAAGTGATTCACTTGGGGTCAGGGAGTACTTATATGGGACTAGGGTAACTCACTTGGGGTCAGGGAGTACTTATATGGAACTAGGGTAACTCATTTGGGGTCAGGGAGTACTTATATGGGACTGGGGTAACTCACTTGGGGTCAGGGAGTACTCATAAAGGGGCTAAGGTAACTCATTTGGGGTCAGGTAGTACTTATATGGGACTAGGATACCTCACTTGGGGTCAGGGAGTACTTATATGGGACTAGGGTAACTCACTTGGGGAAAGGGAGTACTTCTAAAGGGGCTAGGGTAACTCAACTGTGGTCAGGGAGTACTTATATAGGAGCTAAAGTGACTCAACTGTGGTCAGGGAGTACTTATATAGGAGCTAAAGTGACTCACTTGGGGTCAGGGAGTACTTATATGGGAATAGGGTAACCCACTTGGGGTCAGGGAGTACTTATATGATACTAGGGTAACTCACTTGGGGTCAGGGAGTACTTATGTAGGAGCTAAAGTGATTCACTTGGGGTCAAGGAGTACTTATATGGGACTAGGGTAACACAGTTGGGGTCAGGGTGTACTTATAAAGGGGCAAGGGTAACTCACTTGGGATCAGGGAGTACTTATATGGGACTAGGGTAACTCACTTGGGGTCAGGGAGTACTTATATGGGACTAGGGTAACCCATTTGGGGTCAGGGAGTACTTATATGGGACTAGGGTAACTCATTTGGGGTCAGGGAGTACTTAAATGGGACGAGGGTAACTCACTTGGGGTCAGGGATTACTTATAAAGGGGCTAGGGTAACTCACTTGGGGTCAGGGAGTACTTATTTGGGACTTGGGTAACTCATTTGGGTTCAGGGAGTACTTATATGGGACTAGGGTAACTCGCTTTAGGTGAGGGAGTACTTATATAATAATAGGGTAACTCACTTGGGGTCAGGGAGTACTTATATAGGGGGTAGGGTATTTCATTTTGGGTCTGGGAGTACTTATATGGGACTAGGTTAACTCACTTGGGGTCAGGGAGTACTTCTATAGGAGCTAAAGTAACTCACTTGGGGTCAGGGAGTACTTATATGGGACTAGGTTAAGTCATTTAGCGCAGGTAGTACTTATTTGGGACTAGGGTAACTCACTTGGGGTCAGGGAGTACTTATAAAGGGGCTAGGGCAACTCACTTGGGGTCAGGGAGTACTTATATGGGACTAGGGTAACTCACTTGGGGTCAGGGAGTACTTATATAGGGGGTAGGGTAACTCATTTTGGGTCAGGGAGTTCTTATATGGGACTAGGGTAACTCACTTGGGGTCAGGGAGTACTTATATGGGACTAGGGTAACTCACTTGGGGTCAGGTAGTACTTATATAGGGGGTAGGGTAACACATTTGGGGTCAGGGAGTAGTTTAAATGGGACTGGGGTAACTCACTTGGGGTCAGGGAGTACTTATATGATACTAGGGTAACTCACTTGGGGTCAGGGAGTACTTATATAGGGGGTAGGGTATTTCATTTTGGGTCAGGGAGTACTTATATGGGACTAGGTTAACTCACTTCGGGTCAGGGAGTACTTCTATAGGAGCTAAAGTAACTCACTTGGGGTCAGGGAGTACTTATATGGGACTAGGTTAAGTCATTTAGCGCAGGTAGTACTTATTTGGGACTAGGGTAACTCACTTGGGGTCAGGGAGTACTTATAAAGGGGCTAGGGCAACTCACTTGGGGTCAGGGAGTACTTATATGGGACTAGGGTAACTCACTTGGGGTCAGGGAGTACTTATATAGGGGGTAGGGTAACTCATTTTGGGTCAGGGAGTTCTTATATGGGACTAGGGTAACTCACTTGGGGTCAGGGAGTACTTATATGGGACTAGGGTAACTCACTTGGGGTCAGGTAGTACTTATATAGGGGGTAGGGTAACACATTTGGGGTCAGGGAGTAGTTTAAATGGGACTGGGGTAACTCACTTGGGGTCAGGGAGTACTTATATGATACTAGGGTAACTCACTTGGGGTCAGGGAGTACTTATAAAGGGGCTAGGGCAACTCACTTGGGGTCAGGGAGTACTTATATGGGACTAGGGTAACTCACTTGGGGTCAGGGAGTACTTATATAGGGGGTAGGGTAACTCATTTTGGGTCAGGGAGTACTTATATGGGACTAGGTTAACTCACTGGGGTCAGGGAGTACTTATATAGGGGGTAGGGTAACTCATTTGGGGTCAGGGAGTACTTATATGGGACTAGGGTACATCACTTGGGGTCAGGGAGTACTTATATAGGAGCTAAAGTGATTCACTTGGGGTCAGGGAGTACTTATATGGGACTAGGGTAACTCATTTGGGGTCAGGGAGTACTTATAAAGGGTCGAGGGTAACTCAATTTGGGGTCAGGGAGTACTTATATGGAACTAAGGTAACTCACTTGGGGTCAGGGAGTACATCTATATAAGCTAAAGTAACTCACTTGGGGTCAGGGAGTACTTATATGGGACTAGGGTAACTCATTTAGGGCAGGGAGTACTTATTTGGGACTAGGGTAACTCACTTGGTGTCAGGGAGTACTTATTTGCTACTAGGGTAACTCACTTGAAGTCAGGGAGTACTTATAATATACTAGGGTAACTCACTTGGGGTCAGGGAGTACTTATGTAGGGGGTAGGTTAACTCATTTGGGGTCAGGGAGTACTTATATGGGACTAGGGTACATCACTTGGGGTCAGGGAGTACTTATATAGGAGCTAACGTAATTCACTTGGGGTCAGGGAGTACTTATATAGGAGCTAAAGTGATTCACTTGGGGTCAGGGAGTACTTATATGGGACTAGGGTAACTCACTTGGGGTCAGGGAGTACTTATATGGAACTAGGGTAACTCATTTGGGGTCAGGGAGTACTTATATGGGACTGGGGTAACTCACTTGGGGTCAGGGAGTACTTATAAAGGGGCTAAGGTAACTCATTTGGGGTCAGGTAGTACTTATATGGGACTAGGGTAACTCACTTGGGGAAAGGGAGTACTTCTAAATTGGCTAGGGTAACTCAACTGTGGTCAGGGAGTACTTATATAGGAGCTAAAGTGACTCACTTGGGGTCAGGGAGTACTTATATGGGAATAGGGTAACCCACTTGGGGTCAGGGAGTACTTATATGCTACTAGGGTAACTCACTTGGGGTCAGGGAGTACTTATATGATACTAGGGTAACTCACTTGGGGTCAGGGAGTACTTATGTAGGAGCTAAAGTGATTCACTTGGGGTCAAGGAGTACTTATATGGGACTAAGGTAACACAGTTGGGGTCAGGGTGTACTTATAAAGGGGCAAGGGTAACTCACTTGGGATCAGGGAGTACTTATATGGGACTAGGGTAACTCACTTGGGGTCAGGGAGTACTTATAAAGGGGCTAGGATAACTCATTTGGGGTTAGGTAGTACTCATATGGGACTAGGGTACCTCACTTGGGGTCAGGGAGTACTTATATGGGACTAGGGTAACTCACTTGGGGAAAGGGAGTACTTCTAAAGGGGCTAGGGTAACTCACTTGGGGTCAGGGAGTACTTATATGGGACTAGGGTAACCCACTTGGGGTCAGGGAGTACTTATAAAGGGGCTAGGGTAACTCATTTGGGGTCAGGGAGTACTTATATGGGCCTAGGGTAACTCACTTAGGGTCAGGGAGTAGTTATATGGGACTGGGGTAACTCACTTGGGGTCAGGGAGTACTTATAAAGGGGCTAAGGAAACTCATTTGGGGTCAGGTAGTACTTATATGGGACTAGGGTACCTCACTTGGGGTCAGGGAGTACTTATATGGGACTAGGGTAACTCACTTGGGGAAAGGGAGTACTTCTAAAGGGGCTAGGGTAACTCACTTGGGGTCAGGGAGTACTTATATCGGACTAGGGTAACTCATTTGGGGTCAGGGAGTACTTATATAAGGGGTAGGGTAACTCATTTTGGGTCAGGGAGTACTTATATGGTACTAGGTTAACTCACTTTGGGTCAGGGTGTAGTTATATGGGACTAGGGTAACTCATTTAGGGCAGGGAGTACTTATTTGGGACTAGGGTAACTCACTTGGGGTCAGGGAGTGCTTATTTGGAACTAGGGTAACTCACTTGGGGTCAGGGAGTAATTATATAGGGGGTAGGGTAACTCATTTGGGGTCAGGGAGTACTTATATGGTACTAGGGTACATCACTTGGGGTCAGGGAATACTTATATAGGAGCTAACGTGATTCACTTGGGGTCAGGGAGTACTTATATAGGAGCTAAAGTGATTCACTTGGGGTCAGGGAGTACTTATATGGGACTAGGGTAACTCACTTGGGGTCAGGGAGTACTTATATGGAACTAGGGTAACTCATTTGGGGTCAGGGAGTACTTATATGGGACTGGGGTAACTCACTTGGGGTCAGGGAGTACTCATAAAGGGGCTAAGGTAACTCATTTGGGGTCAGGTAGTACTTATATGGGACTAGGGTACCTCACTTGGGGTCAGGGAGTACTTATATGGGACTAGGGTAACTCACTTGGGGAAAGGGAGTACTTCTAAAGGGGCTAGGGTAACTCAACTGTGGTCAGGGAGTACTTATATAGGAGCTAAAGTGACTCAACTGTGGTCAGGGAGTACTTATATAGGAGCTAAAGTGACTCACTTGGGGTCAGGGAGTACTTATATGGGAATAGGGTAACCCACTTGGGGTCAGGGAGTACTTATATGATACTAGGGTAACTCACTTGGGGTCAGGGAGTACTTATGTAGGAGCTAAAGTGATTCACTTGGGGTCAAGGAGTACTTATATGGGACTAGGGTAACACAGTTGGGGTCAGGGTGTACTTATAAAGGGGCAAGGGTAACTCACTTGGGATCAGGGAGTACTTATATGGGACTAGGGTAACTCACTTGGGGTCAGGGAGTACTTATATGGGACTAGGGTAACCCATTTGGGGTCAGGGAGTACTTATATGGGACTAGGGTAACTCATTTGGGGTCAGGGAGTACTTAAATGGGACGAGGGTAACTCACTTGGGGTCAGGGATTACTTATAAAGGGGCTAGGGTAACTCACTTGGGGTCAGGGAGTACTTATTTGGGACTTGGGTAACTCATTTGGGTTCAGGGAGTACTTATATGGGACTAGGGTAACTCGCTTTAGGTGAGGGAGTACTTATATAATAATAGGGTAACTCACTTGGGGTCAGGGAGTACTTATATAGGGGGTAGGGTATTTCATTTTGGGTCAGGGAGTACTTATATGGGACTAGGTTAACTCACTTGGGGTCAGGGAGTACTTCTATAGGAGCTAAAGTAACTCACTTGGGGTCAGGGAGTACTTATATGGGACTAGGTTAAGTCATTTAGCGCAGGTAGTACTTATTTGGGACTAGGGTAACTCACTTGGGGTCAGGGAGTACTTATAAAGGGGCTAGGGCAACTCACTTGGGGTCAGGGAGTACTTATATGGGACTAGGGTAACTCACTTGGGGTCAGGGAGTACTTATATAGGGGGTAGGGTAACTCATTTTGGGTCAGGGAGTTCTTATATGGGACTAGGGTAACTCACTTGGGGTCAGGGAGTACTTATATGGGACTAGGGTAACTCACTTGGGGTCAGGTAGTACTTATATAGGGGGTAGGGTAACACATTTGGGGTCAGGGAGTAGTTTAAATGGGACTGGGGTAACTCACTTGGGGTCAGGGAGTACTTATATGATACTAGGGTAACTCACTTGGGGTCAGGGAGTACTTATATAGGGGGTAGGGTATTTCATTTTGGGTCAGGGAGTACTTATATGGGACTAGGTTAACTCACTTCGGGTCAGGGAGTACTTCTATAGGAGCTAAAGTAACTCACTTGGGGTCAGGGAGTACTTATATGGGACTAGGTTAAGTCATTTAGCGCAGGTAGTACTTATTTGGGACTAGGGTAACTCACTTGGGGTCAGGGAGTACTTATAAAGGGGCTAGGGCAACTCACTTGGGGTCAGGGAGTACTTATATGGGACTAGGGTAACTCACTTGGGGTCAGGGAGTACTTATATAGGGGGTAGGGTAACTCATTTTGGGTCAGGGAGTTCTTATATGGGACTAGTGTAACTCACTTGGGGTCAGGGAGTACTTATATGGGACTAGGGTAACTCACTTGGGGTCAGGTAGTACTTATATAGGGGGTAGGGTAACACATTTGGGGTCAGGGAGTAGTTTAAATGGGACTGGGGTAACTCACTTGGGGTCAGGGAGTACTTATATGATACTAGGGTAACTCACTTGGGGTCAGGGAGTACTTATAAATGGGCTAGGGCAACTCACTTGGGGTCAGGGAGTACTTATATGGGACTAGGGTAACTCACTTGGGGTCAGGGAGTACTTATATAGGGGGTAGGGTAACTCATTTTGGGTCAGGGAGTACTTATATGGGACTAGGTTAACTCACTGGGGTCAGGGAGTACTTATATAGGGGGTAGGGTAACTCATTTGGGGTCAGGGAGTACTTATATGGGACTAGGGTACATCACTTGGGGTCAGGGAGTACTTATATAGGAGCTAAAGTGATTCACTTGGGGTCAGGGAGTACTTATATGGGACTAGGGTAACTCACTTGGGGTCAGGGAGTACTTATAAAGGGTCGAGGGTAACTCAATTTAGGGTCAGGGAGTACTTATATAGGACTAGGGTACCATACTTGGGGTCAGGGAGTACTTATAAAGGGGCTAGGGCAACTCACTTGGGGTCAGAGAGTACTTATATGGGACTAGGGTAACTCACTTGGGGTCAGGGAGTACTTATATAGGGGGTAGGTTAATTCATTTTGGGTCAGGGAGTACTTATATGGGACTAGGTTAACTCACTTGGGGTCAGGGAGTACTTCTATAGGAGCTAAAGTAACTCACTTGGGGTCAGGGAGTACTTATATGGGACTAGGGTAACTCACTTGGGGTCAGGGAGTACTTATAAAGGGGCGAGGGTAACTCAATTTGGGGTCAGGGAGTACTTATATAGGACTAGGGTACCATACTTGGGGTCAGGGAGTACTTATAAAGGGGCTAGGGCAACTCACTTGGGGTCAGAGAGTACTTATATGGGACTAGGGTAACACAGTTGGGGTCAGGGTGTACTTATAAAGGGGCAAGGGTAACTCACTTGGGATCAGGGAGTACTTATACGGGACTAGGGTAACTCACTTGGGGTCAGGGAGTACTTATATGGGACTAGGGTAACCCATTTGGGGTCAGGGAGTACTTATATGGGACTAGGGTAACTCATTTGGGGTCAGGGAGTACTTAAATGGGACGAGGGTAACTCACTTGGGGTCAGGGATTACTTATAAAGGGGCTAGGGTAACTCACTTGGGGTCAGGGAGTACTTATTTGGGACTTGGGTAACTCATTTGGGTTCAGGGAGTACTTATATGGGACTAGGGTAACTCGCTTTAGGTGAGGGAGTACTTATATAATAATAGGGTAACTCACTTGGGGTCAGGGAGTACTTATATAGGGGGTAGGGTATTTCATTTTGGGTCAGGGAGTACTTATATGGGACTAGGTTAACTCACTTGGGGTCAGGGAGTACTTCTATAGGAGCTAAAGTAACTCACTTGGGGTCAGGGAGTACTTATATGGGACTAGGTTAAGTCATTTAGCGCAGGTAGTACTTATTTGGGACTAGGGTAACTCACTTGGGGTCAGGGAGTACTTATAAAGGGGCTAGGGCAACTCACTTGGGGTCAGGGAGTACTTATATGGGACTAGGGTAACTCACTTGGGGTCAGGTAGTACTTATATAGGGGGTAGGGTAACACATTTGGGGTCAGGGAGTAGTTTAAATGGGACTGGGGTAACTCACTTGGGGTCAGGGAGTACTTATATGATACTAGGGTAACTCACTTGGGGTCAGGGAGTACTTATATAGGGGGTAGGGTATTTCATTTTGGGTCAGGGAGTACTTATATGGGACTAGGTTAACTCACTTCGGGTCAGGGAGTACTTCTATAGGAGCTAAAGTAACTCACTTGGGGTCAGGGAGTACTTATATGGGACTAGGTTAAGTCATTTAGCGCAGGTAGTACTTATTTGGGACTAGGGTAACTCACTTGGGGTCAGGGAGTACTTATAAAGGGGCTAGGGCAACTCACTTGGGGTCAGGGAGTACTTATATGGGACTAGGGTAACTCACTTGGGGTCAGGGAGTACTTATATAGGGGGTAGGGTAACTCATTTTGGGTCAGGGAGTTCTTATATGGGACTAGGGTAACTCACTTGGGGTCAGGGAGTTCTTATATGGGACTAGGGTAACTCACTTGGGGTCAGGTAGTACTTATATAGGGGGTAGGGTAACACATTTGGGGTCAGGGAGTAGTTTAAATGGGACTGGGGTAACTCACTTGGGGTCAGGGAGTACTTATATGATACTAGGGTAACTCACTTGGGGTCAGGGAGTACTTATAAAGGGGCTAGGGCAACTCACTTGGGGTCAGGGAGTACTTATATGGCACTAGGGTAACTCACTTGGGGTCAGGGAGTACTTATATAGGGGGTAGGGTAACTCATTTTGGGTCAGGGAGTACTTATATGGGACTAGGTTAACTCACTGTGGTCAGGGAGTACTTATATAGGGGGTAGGGTAACTCATTTGGGGTCAGGGAGTACTTATATGGGACTAGGGTACATCACTTGGGGTCAGGGAGTACTTATATAGGAGCTAAAGTGATTCACTTGGGGTCAGGGAGTACTTATATGGGACTAGGGTAACTCACTTGGGGTCAGGGAGTACTTATAAAGGGTCGAGGGTAACTCAATTTGGGGTCAGGGAGTACTTATATAGGACTAGGGTACCATACTTGGGGTCAGGGAGTACTTATAAAGTGGCTAGGGCAACTCACTTGGGGTCAGAGAGTACTTATATGGGACTAGGGTAACTCACTTGGGGTCAGGGAGTACTTATATAGGGGGTAGGTTAATTCATTTTGGGTCAGGGAGTACTTATATGGGACTAGGTTAACTCACTTGGGGTCAGGGAGTACTTCTATAGGAGCTAAAGTAACTCACTTGGGGTCAGGGAGTACTTATATGGGACTAGGGTAACTCACTTGGGGTCAGGGAGTACTTATAAAGGGGCGAGGGTAACTCAATTTGGGGTCAGGGAGTACTTATATAGGACTAGGGTACCATACTTGGGGTCAGGGAGTACTTATAAAGGGGCTAGGGCAACTCACTTGGGGTCAGAGAGTACTTATATGGGACTAGGGTAACTCACTTGGGGTCAGGGAGTACTTATATAGGGGGTAGGGTAACTCATTTGGGGTCAGGGAGTACTTATATGGGACTAGGGTACATCACTTGGGGTCAGGGAGTACTTATATAGGAGCTAAAGTGATTCACTTGGGGTCAGGGAGTACTTATATGGGACTAGGGTAACTCACTTGGGGTCAGGGAGTACTTATAAAGGGGCGAGGGTAACTCAATTTGGGGTCAGGGAGTACTTATATAGGACTAGGGTACCATACTTGGGGTCAGGGAGTACTTATAAAGGGGCTAGGGCAACTCACTTGGGGTCAGAGAGTACTTATATGGGACTAGGGTAACTCACTTGGGGTCAGGGAGTACTTATATAGGGGGTAGGTTAATTCATTTTGGGTCAGGGAGTACTTATATGGGACTAGGTTAACTCACTTGGGGTCAGGGAGTACTTCTATAGGAGCTAAAGTAACTCACTTGGGGTCAGGGAGTACTTATATGGGACTAGGGTAACTCATTTAGCGCAGGTAGTACTTATTTGGGACTAGGGTAACTCACTTGGGGTCAGGGAGTACTTATATGGGACTAGGGTAACTCACTTGGGGTCAGGGAGTACTTATATGGGACTAGGGTAACTCACTTGGGGTCCGGTAGTACTTATATATGGGGTAGGGTAACTCATTTGGGGTCAGGGAGTACTTATATGGGACTAGGGTAACACACTTGGGGTCAGGGAGTGCTTATAAAAGGGCTAGGGTAACTCACTTGGGGTAGGGAGTACTTATATGGGACTAGGGTAACTCACTTGGGTTCAGGGAGTACATATATGGGACTAGGGTAACTCGCTTTAGGTCAGGGAGTACTTATATGGTACTAGGGTAACTCACTTGGTGGTCAGGGGGTATATATATGGAACCAGGGTGACCCACTTTGGGTCAGGGAGTACTTATATGCGACTAGGGTAACTCACTTAGGGTCACGGAGTACTTATATAGGACTAGGGTAACTCACTTGGGGTCAGGGAGTACTTATTTGGGACTTGGGTAACACATTTGGGTTCAGGGAGTACTTATATGGGACTAGGGTAACTCACTTGGGGTCAGGTAGTACTTATATAGGGGGTAGGGTAACTCATTTGGGATCAGGGAGTACTTATATGGGACTAGGGTAACACACTTGGGGTCAGGGAGTACTTATAAAAGGGCTAGGGTAACTCACTTGGGGTAGGGAGTACTTATATGGGACTAGGGTAACTCACTTGGGTTCAGGGAGTACTTATATGGGACTAGGGTAACTCGCTTTAGGTCAGGGAGTACTTATATGGTACTAGGGTAACTCACTTGGTGGTCAGGGGGTATATATATGGAACCAGGGTAACCCACTTGGGGTCAGGGAGTACTTATAAAGGGGCTAGGGCAACTCACTTGGGGTCAGGGAGTACTTATATGGAACCAGGGTGACCCACTTGGGGTCAGGGAGTATTTATAAATGGGGTAGGGTAACTCATTTGGGGTCGGGAAGTACTTATATGGGACTAGGGTACATCACTTGGGGTCAGGGAGTACTTATGTAGGAGCTAAAGTGATTCACTTGGGGTCAGGGAGTACTTATATGGGACTAGAGTAGCTCAATTGGGGTCAGGGAGTACTTATAAAAGGGCTAGGGTAACTCAATTTGGGGTCAGGGAGTACTTATATGGAACTAAGGTAACTCACTTGGGGTCAGGGAGTACATCTATAGGAGCTAAAGTAACTCACTTGGGGTCAGGGAGTACATCTATAGGAGCTAAAGTAACTCACTTGGGGTCAGGGAGTACTTATATGGGACTAGGGTAACTCATTTAGGGCAGGGAGTACTTATTTGGGACTAGGGTAACTCACTTGGTGTCAGGGAGTACTTATATGCTACTAGGGTAACTCACTTGGGGTCAGGGAGTACTTATATGATACTAGGGTAACTCACTTGGGGTCAGGGAGTACTTATGTAGGAGCTAAAGTGATTCACTTGGGGTCAGGGAGTACTTAAATGGGACGAGGGTAACTCACTTGGGGTCAGGGTGTACTTATAAAGGGGCAAGGGTAACTCACTTGGGATCAGGGAGTACTTATATGGGACTAGGGTAACTCACTTGGGGTCAGGGAGTACTTATATGGGACTAGGGTAACCCATTTGGGGTCAGGGAGTACTTATATGGGACTAGGGTAACTCATTTGGGGTCAGGGAGTACTTAAATGGGACGAGGGTAACTCACTTGGGATCAGGGAGTACTTATATGGGACTAGGGTAACTCACTTGGGGTCAGGGAGTACTTATATGGGACTAGGGTAACTCATTTAGGGCAGGGAGTACTTATTTGGGACTAGGGCAACTCACTTGGGGTCAGGGAGTACTTATAAAGGGGCTAGGATAACTCATTTGGGGTTAGGTAGTACTTATATGGGACTAGGGTGGCTCACTTGGGGTCAGGGAGTACTTATATGGGACTAGGGTAACTCACTTGGGGAAAGGGAGTACTTCTAAAGGGGCTAGGGTAACTCACTTGGGGTCAGGGAGTACTTATATGGGACTAGGGTAACCCACTTGGGGTCAGGGAGTACTTATAAAGGGGCTAGGGTAACTCATTTGGGGTCAGGGAGTACTTATATGGGCCTAGGGTAACTCACTTAGGGTCAGGGAGTAGTTATATGGGACTGGGGTAACTCACTTGGGGTCAGTGAGTACTTATAAAGGGGCTAAGGTAACTCATTTGGGGTCAGGTAGTACTTATATGGGACTAGGGTACCTCACTTGGGGTCAGGGAGTACTTATATGGGACTAGGGTAACTCACTTGGGGAAAGGGAGTACTTCTAAAGGGGCTAGGGTAACTCACTTGGGGTCAGGGAGTACTTATATGGGACTAGGGTAACTCATTTAGGGCAGGGAGTACTTATTTGGGACTAGGGTAACTCACTTGGTGTCAGGGAGTACTTATATGTTACTAGGTTAACTCACTTGGGGTCAGGGAGTATTTATATGGGACTAGGGTAACTCATTTAGGGCAGGGAGTACTTATTTGGGACTAGGGTAACTCACTTGGGGTCAGGGAGTGCTTATATGGGACTAGGGTAACTCACTTGGGGTCAGGGAGTACTTATAAAGGGGCGAGGGTAACTCAATTTGGGGTCAGGGAGTACTTATATAGGACTAGGGTACCATACTTGGGGTCAGGGAGTACTTATAAAGGGGCTAGGGTAACTCACTTGGGGTCAGAGAGTACTTATATGGGACTAGGGTAACTCACTTGGGGTCAGGGAGTACTTATATAGGGGGTAGGGTAACTCATTTGGGGTCAGGGAGTACTTATATGGGACTAGGGTACATCACTTGGGGTCAGGGAGTACTTATATAGGAGCTAAAGTGATTCACTTGGGGTCAGGGAGTACTTATATGGGACTAGGGTAACTCACTTGGGGTCAGGGAGTACTTATAAAGGGGCGAGGGTAACTCAATTTGGGGTCAGGGAGTACTTATATAGGACTAGGGTACCATACTTGGGGTCAGGGAGTACTTATAAAGGGGCTAGGGCAACTCACTTGGGGTCAGAGAGTACTTATATGGGACTAGGGTAACTCACTTGGGGTCAGGGAGTACTTATATAGGGGGTAGGTTAATTCATTTTGGTTCAGGGAGTACTTATATGGGACTAGGTTAACTCACTTGGGGTCAGGGAGTACTTCTATAGGAGCTAAAGTAACTCACTTGGGGTCAGGGAGTACTTATATGGGACTAGGGTAACTCATTTAGCGCAGGTAGTACTTATTTGGGACTAGGGTAACTCACTTGGGGTCAGGGAGTACTTATATGGGACTAGGGTAACTCACTTGGGGTCAGGGAGTACTTATATGGGACTAGGGTAACTCACTTGGGGTCCGGTAGTACTTATATATGGGGTAGGGTAACGCATTTGGGGTCAGGGAGTACTTATATGGGACTAGGGTAACACACTTGGGGTCAGGGAGTGCTTATAAAAGGGCTAGGGTAACTCACTTGGGGTAGGGAGTACTTATATGGGACTAGGGTAACTCACTTGGGTTCAGGGAGTACATATATGGGACTAGGGTAACTCGCTTTAGGTCAGGGAGTACTTATATGGTACTAGGGTAACTCACTTGGTGGTCAGGGGGTATATATATGGAACCAGGGTGACCCACTTGGGGTCAGGGAGTACTTATATGCGACTAGGGTAACTCACTTAGGGTCACGGAGTACTTATATAGGACTAGGGTAACTCACTTGGGGTCAGGGAGTACTTATTTGGGACTTGGGTAACACATTTGGGTTCAGGGAGTACTTATATGGGACTAGGGTAACTCACTTGGGGTCAGGTAGTACTTATATAGGGGGTAGGGTAACTCATTTGGGGTCAGGGAGTACTTATATGGGACTAGGGTAACACACTTGGGGTCAGGGAGTACTTATAAAAGGGCTAGGGTAACTCACTTGGGGTAGGGAGTACTTATATGGGACTAGGGTAACTCGCTTTAGGTCAGGGAGTACTTATATATGGGGTAGGGTAACTCATTTGGGGTCAGGGAGTACTTATATGGGACTAGGGTAACACACTTGGGGTCAGGGAGTGTTTATAAAAGGGCTAGGGTAACTCACTTGGGGTAGGGAGTACTTATATGGGACTAGGGTAACTCACTTGGGTTCAGGGAGTACATATATGGGACTAGGGTAACTCACTTGGTGGTCAGGGGGTATATATATGGAACCAGGGTGACCCACTTGGGGTCAGGGAGTACTTATATGCGACTAGGGTAACTCACTTAGGGTCACGGAGTACTTATATAGGACTAGGGCAACTCACTTGGGGTCAGGGAGTACTTATTTGGGACTTGGGTAACACATTTGGGTTCAGGGAGTACTTATATGGGACTAGGGTAACTCACTTGGGGTCAGGTAGTACTTATATAGGGGGTAGGGTAACTCATTTGGGGTCAGGGAGTACTTATATGGGACTAGGGTAACACACTTGGGGTCAGGGAGTACTTATAAAAGGGCTAGGGTAACTCACTTGGGGTAGGGAGTACTTATATGGGACTAGGGTAACTCGCTTTAGGTCAGGGAGTACTTATATGGTACTAGGGTAACTCACTTGGTGGTCAGGGGGTATATATATGGAACCAGGGTAACCCACTTGGGGTCAGGGAGTACTTATAAAGGGGCTAGGGCAACTCACTTGGGGTCAGGGAGTACTTATATGGAACCAGGGTGACCCACTTGGGGTCAGGGAGTATTTATAAATGGGGTAGGGTAACTCATTTGGGGTCGGGAAGTACTTATATGGGACTAGGGTACATCACTTGGGGTCAGGGAGTACTTATGTAGGAGCTAAAGTGATTCACTTGGGGTCAGGGAGTACTTATATGGGACTAGAGTAGCTCAATTGGGGTCAGGGAGTACTTATAAAAGGGCTAGGGTAACTCAATTTGGGGTCAGGGAGTACTTATATGGAACTAAGGTAACTCACTTGGGGTCAGGGAGTACATCTATAGGAGCTAAAGTAACTCACTTGGGGTCAGGGAGTACTTATATGGGACTAGGGTAACTCATTTAGGGCAGGGAGTACTTATTTGGGACTAGGGTAACTCACTTGGTGTCAGGGAGTACTTATATGCTACTAGGGTAACTCACTTGGGGTCAGGGAGTACTTATATGATACTAGGGTAACTCACTTGGGGTCAGGGAGTACTTATGTAGGAGCTAAAGTGATTCACTTGGGGTCAGGGAGTACTTAAATGGGACGAGGGTAACTCACTTGGGGTCAGGGTGTACTTATAAAGGGGCAAGGGTAACTCACTTGGGATCAGGGAGTACTTATATGGGACTAGGGTAACTCACTTGGGGTCAGGGAGTACTTATATGGGACTAGGGTAACCCATTTGGGGTCAGGGAGTACTTATATGGGACTAGGGTAACTCATTTGGGGTCAGGGAGTACTTAAATAGGACGAGGGTAACTCACTTGGGATCAGGGAGTACTTATATGGGACTAGGGTAACTCACTTGGGGTCAGGGAGTACTTATATGGGACTAGGGTAACTCATTTAGGGCAGGGAGTACTTATTTGGGACTAGGGCAACTCACTTGGGGTCAGGGAGTACTTATAAAGGGGCTAGGATAACTCATTTGGGGTTAGGTAGTACTTATATGGGACTAGGGTGGCTCACTTGGGGTCAGGGAGTACTTATATGGGACTAGGGTAACTCACTTGGGGAAAGGGAGTACTTCTAAAGGGGCTAGGGTAACTCACTTGGGGTCAGGGAGTACTTATATGGGACTAGGGTAACCCACTTGGGGTCAGGGAGTACTTATAAAGGGGCTAGGGTAACTCATTTGGGGTCAGGGAGTACTTATATGGGCCTAGGGTAACTCACTTAGGGTCAGGGAGTAGTTATATGGGACTGGGGTAACTCACTTGGGGTCAGTGAGTACTTATAAAGGGGCTAAGGTAACTCATTTGGGGTCAGCTAGTACTTATATGGGACTAGGGTACCTCACTTGGGGTCAGGGAGTACTTATATGGGACTAGGGTAACTCACTTGGGGAAAGGGAGTACTTCTAAAGGGGCTAGGGTAACTCACTTGGGGTCAGGGAGTACTTATATGGGACTAGGGTAACTCATTTAGGGCAGGGAGTACTTATTTGGGACTAGGGTAACTCACTTGGTGTCAGGGAGTACTTATATGCTACTAGGTTAACTCACTTGGGGTCAGGGAGTATTTATATGGGACTAGGGTAACTCATTTAGGGCAGGGAGTACTTATTTGGGACTAGGGTAACTCACTTGGGGTCAGGGAGTGCTTATATGGGACTAGGGTAACTCACTTGGGGTCAGGGAGTACTTATATAGGGGGTAGGGTAACTCATTTGGGGTCAGGGAGTACTTATATGGGACTAGGGTACATCACTTGGGGTCAGGGAGTACTTATATAGGAGCTAACGTGATTCACTTGGGGTCAGGGAGTACTTATATAGGAGCTAAAGTGATTCACTTGGGGTCAGGGAGTACTTATATGGGACTAGGTTAACTCACTTGGGGTCAGGGAGTACTTATATGGAACTAGGGTAACTCATTTGGGGTCAGGGAGTACTTATATGGGACTGGGGTAACTCACTTGGGGTCAGGGAGTACTTATAAAGGGGCTAAGGTAACTCATTTGGGGTCAGGTAGTACTTATATGGGACTAGGGTACCTCACTTGGGGTCAGGGAGTACTTATATGGGACTAGGGTAACTCACTTGGGGTCGGGGAGTACTTATATGGGACTAGGGTAACACAGTTGGGGTCAGGATGTACTTATAAAGGGGCTAGGGTAACTCACTTGGGATCAGGGAGTACTTATAAAGGGGCTAGGGCAACTCACTTGGGTTCAGGGAGTACTTATATGGAACCAGGGTGACCCACTTGGGGTCAGGGAGTATTTATAAATGGGGTAGGGTAACTCATTTGGGGTCAGGGAGTACTTATATGGGACTAGGGTACATCACTTGGGGTCAGGGAGTACTTATGTAGGAGCTAAAGTGATTCACTTGGGGTCAGGGAGTACTTATATGGGACTAGAGTAATTCAATTGGGGTCAGGGAGTACTTATAAAAGGGCTAGGGTAACTCAATTTGGGGTCAGGGAGTACTTATATGGAACTAAGGTAACTCACTTGGGGTAAGGGAGTACATCTATAGGAGCTAAAGTAACTCACTTGGGGTCAGGGAGTACTAATATGGGACTAGGGTAACTCATTTAGGGCAGGGAGTACTTATTTGGGACTAGGGTAACTCACTTGGTGTCAGGGAGTACTTATATGCTACTAGGGTAACTCACTTGGGGTCAGGGAGTACTTATATGATACTAGGGTAACTCACTTGGGGTCAGGGAGTACTTATGTAGGAGCTAAAGTGATTCACTTGGGGTCCGGTAGTACTTATATATGGGGTAGGGTAACTCATTTGGGGTCAGGGAGTACTTATATGGGACTAGGGTAACACACTTGGGGTCAGGGAGTGCTTATAAAAGGGCTAGGGTAACTCACTTGGGGTAGGGAGTACTTATATGGGACTAGGGTAACTCACTTGGGTTCAGGGAGTACATATATGGGACTAGGGTAACTCGCTTTAGGTCAGGGAGTACTTATATGGTACTAGGGTAACTCACTTGGTGGTCAGGGGGTATATATATGGAACCAGGGTGACCCACTTTGGGTCAGGGAGTACTTATATGCGACTAGGGTAACTCACTTAGGGTCACGGAGTACTTATATAGGACTAGGGTAACTCACTTGGGGTCAGGGAGTACTTATTTGGGACTTGGGTAACACATTTGGGTTCAGGGAGTACTTATATGGGACTAGGGTAACTCACTTGGGGTCAGGTAGTACTTATATAGGGGGTAGGGTAACTCATTTGGGATCAGGGAGTACTTATATGGGACTAGGGTAACACACTTGGGGTCAGGGAGTACTTATAAAAGGGCTAGGGTAACTCACTTGGGGTAGGGAGTACTTATATGGGACTAGGGTAACTCACTTGGGTTCAGGGAGTACTTATATGGGACTAGGGTAACTCGCTTTAGGTCAGGGAGTACTTATATGGTACTAGGGTAACTCACTTGGTGGTCAGGGGGTATATATATGGAACCAGGGTAACCCACTTGGGGTCAGGGAGTACTTATAAAGGGGCTAGGGCAACTCACTTGGGGTCAGGGAGTACTTATATGGAACCAGGGTGACCCACTTGGGGTCAGGGAGTATTTATAAATGGGGTAGGGTAACTCATTTGGGGTCGGGAAGTACTTATATGGGACTAGGGTACATCACTTGGGGTCAGGGAGTACTTATGTAGGAGCTAAAGTGATTCACTTGGGGTCAGGGAGTACTTATATGGGACTAGAGTAGCTCAATTGGGGTCAGGGAGTACTTATAAAAGGGCTAGGGTAACTCAATTTGGGGTCAGGGAGTACTTATATGGAACTAAGGTAACTCACTTGGGGTCAGGGAGTACATCTATAGGAGCTAAAGTAACTCACTTGGGGTCAGGGAGTACATCTATAGGAGCTAAAGTAACTCACTTGGGGTCAGGGAGTACTTATATGGGACTAGGGTAACTCATTTAGGGCAGGGAGTACTTATTTGGGACTAGGGTAACTCACTTGGTGTCAGGGAGTACTTATATGCTACTAGGGTAACTCACTTGGGGTCAGGGAGTACTTATATGATACTAGGGTAACTCACTTGGGGTCAGGGAGTACTTATGTAGGAGCTAAAGTGATTCACTTGGGGTCAGGGAGTACTTAAATGGGACGAGGGTAACTCACTTGGGGTCAGGGTGTACTTATAAAGGGGCAAGGGTAACTCACTTGGGATCAGGGAGTACTTATATGGGACTAGGGTAACTCACTTGGGGTCAGGGAGTACTTATATGGGACTAGGGTAACCCATTTGGGGTCAGGGAGTACTTATATGGGACTAGGGTAACTCATTTGGGGTCAGGGAGTACTTAAATGGGACGAGGGTAACTCACTTGGGATCAGGGAGTACTTATATGGGACTAGGGTAACTCACTTGGGGTCAGGGAGTACTTATATGGGACTAGGGTAACTCATTTAGGGCAGGGAGTACTTATTTGGGACTAGGGCAACTCACTTGGGGTCAGGGAGTACTTATAAAGGGGCTAGGATAACTCATTTGGGGTTAGGTAGTACTTATATGGGACTAGGGTGGCTCACTTGGGGTCAGGGAGTACTTATATGGGACTAGGGTAACTCACTTGGGGAAAGGGAGTACTTCTAAAGGGGCTAGGGTAACTCACTTGGGGTCAGGGAGTACTTATATGGGACTAGGGTAACCCACTTGGGGTCAGGGAGTACTTATAAAGGGGCTAGGGTAACTCATTTGGGGTCAGGGAGTACTTATATGGGCCTAGGGTAACTCACTTAGGGTCAGGGAGTAGTTATATGGGACTGGGGTAACTCACTTGGGGTCAGTGAGTACTTATAAAGGGGCTAAGGTAACTCATTTGGGGTCAGGTAGTACTTATATGGGACTAGGGTACCTCACTTGGGGTCAGGGAGTACTTATATGGGACTAGGGTAACTCACTTGGGGAAAGGGAGTACTTCTAAAGGGGCTAGGGTAACTCACTTGGGGTCAGGGAGTACTTATATGGGACTAGGGTAACTCATTTAGGGCAGGGAGTACTTATTTGGGACTAGGGTAACTCACTTGGTGTCAGGGAGTACTTATATGTTACTAGGTTAACTCACTTGGGGTCAGGGAGTATTTATATGGGACTAGGGTAACTCATTTAGGGCAGGGAGTACTTATTTGGGACTAGGGTAACTCACTTGGGGTCAGGGAGTGCTTATATGGGACTAGGGTAACTCACTTGGGGTCAGGGAGTACTTATAAAGGGGCGAGGGTAACTCAATTTGGGGTCAGGGAGTACTTATATAGGACTAGGGTACCATACTTGGGGTCAGGGAGTACTTATAAAGGGGCTAGGGTAACTCACTTGGGGTCAGAGAGTACTTATATGGGACTAGGGTAACTCACTTGGGGTCAGGGAGTACTTATATAGGGGGTAGGGTAACTCATTTGGGGTCAGGGAGTACTTATATGGGACTAGGGTACATCACTTGGGGTCAGGGAGTACTTATATAGGAGCTAAAGTGATTCACTTGGGGTCAGGGAGTACTTATATGGGACTAGGGTAACTCACTTGGGGTCAGGGAGTACTTATAAAGGGGCGAGGGTAACTCAATTTGGGGTCAGGGAGTACTTATATAGGACTAGGGTACCATACTTGGGGTCAGGGAGTACTTATAAAGGGGCTAGGGCAACTCACTTGGGGTCAGAGAGTACTTATATGGGACTAGGGTAACTCACTTGGGGTCAGGGAGTACTTATATAGGGGGTAGGTTAATTCATTTTGGTTCAGGGAGTACTTATATGGGACTAGGTTAACTCACTTGGGGTCAGGGAGTACTTCTATAGGAGCTAAAGTAACTCACTTGGGGTCAGGGAGTACTTATATGGGACTAGGGTAACTCATTTAGCGCAGGTAGTACTTATTTGGGACTAGGGTAACTCACTTGGGGTCAGGGAGTACTTATATGGGACTAGGGTAACTCACTTGGGGTCAGGGAGTACTTATATGGGACTAGGGTAACTCACTTGGGGTCCGGTAGTACTTATATATGGGGTAGGGTAACGCATTTGGGGTCAGGGAGTACTTATATGGGACTAGGGTAACACACTTGGGGTCAGGGAGTGCTTATAAAAGGGCTAGGGTAACTCACTTGGGGTAGGGAGTACTTATATGGGACTAGGGTAACTCACTTGGGTTCAGGGAGTACATATATGGGACTAGGGTAACTCGCTTTAGGTCAGGGAGTACTTATATGGTACTAGGGTAACTCACTTGGTGGTCAGGGGGTATATATATGGAACCAGGGTGACCCACTTGGGGTCAGGGAGTACTTATATGCGACTAGGGTAACTCACTTAGGGTCACGGAGTACTTATATAGGACTAGGGTAACTCACTTGGGGTCAGGGAGTACTTATTTGGGACTTGGGTAACACATTTGGGTTCAGGGAGTACTTATATGGGACTAGGGTAACTCACTTGGGGTCAGGTAGTACTTATATAGGGGGTAGGGTAACTCATTTGGGGTCAGGGAGTACTTATATGGGACTAGGGTAACACACTTGGGGTCAGGGAGTACTTATAAAAGGGCTAGGGTAACTCACTTGGGGTAGGGAGTACTTATATGGGACTAGGGTAACTCGCTTTAGGTCAGGGAGTACTTATATATGGGGTAGGGTAACTCATTTGGGGTCAGGGAGTACTTATATGGGACTAGGGTAACACACTTGGGGTCAGGGAGTGTTTATAAAAGGGCTAGGGTAACTCACTTGGGGTAGGGAGTACTTATATGGGACTAGGGTAACTCACTTGGGTTCAGGGAGTACATATATGGGACTAGGGTAACTCACTTGGTGGTCAGGGGGTATATATATGGAACCAGGGTGACCCACTTGGGGTCAGGGAGTACTTATATGCGACTAGGGTAACTCACTTAGGGTCACGGAGTACTTATATAGGACTAGGGCAACTCACTTGGGGTCAGGGAGTACTTATTTGGGACTTGGGTAACACATTTGGGTTCAGGGAGTACTTATATGGGACTAGGGTAACTCACTTGGGGTCAGGTAGTACTTATATAGGGGGTAGGGTAACTCATTTGGGGTCAGGGAGTACTTATATGGGACTAGGGTAACACACTTGGGGTCAGGGAGTACTTATAAAAGGGCTAGGGTAACTCACTTGGGGTAGGGAGTACTTATATGGGACTAGGGTAACTCGCTTTAGGTCAGGGAGTACTTATATGGTACTAGGGTAACTCACTTGGTGGTCAGGGGGTATATATATGGAACCAGGGTAACCCACTTGGGGTCAGGGAGTACTTATAAAGGGGCTAGGGCAACTCACTTGGGGTCAGGGAGTACTTATATGGAACCAGGGTGACCCACTTGGGGTCAGGGAGTATTTATAAATGGGGTAGGGTAACTCATTTGGGGTCGGGAAGTACTTATATGGGACTAGGGTACATCACTTGGGGTCAGGGAGTACTTATGTAGGAGCTAAAGTGATTCACTTGGGGTCAGGGAGTACTTATATGGGACTAGAGTAGCTCAATTGGGGTCAGGGAGTACTTATAAAAGGGCTAGGGTAACTCAATTTGGGGTCAGGGAGTACTTATATGGAACTAAGGTAACTCACTTGGGGTCAGGGAGTACATCTATAGGAGCTAAAGTAACTCACTTGGGGTCAGGGAGTACTTATATGGGACTAGGGTAACTCATTTAGGGCAGGGAGTACTTATTTGGGACTAGGGTAACTCACTTGGTGTCAGGGAGTACTTATATGCTACTAGGGTAACTCACTTGGGGTCAGGGAGTACTTATATGATACTAGGGTAACTCACTTGGGGTCAGGGAGTACTTATGTAGGAGCTAAAGTGATTCACTTGGGGTCAGGGAGTACTTAAATGGGACGAGGGTAACTCACTTGGGGTCAGGGTGTACTTATAAAGGGGCAAGGGTAACTCACTTGGGATCAGGGAGTACTTATATGGGACTAGGGTAACTCACTTGGGGTCAGGGAGTACTTATATGGGACTAGGGTAACCCATTTGGGGTCAGGGAGTACTTATATGGGACTAGGGTAACTCATTTGGGGTCAGGGAGTACTTAAATAGGACGAGGGTAACTCACTTGGGATCAGGGAGTACTTATATGGGACTAGGGTAACTCACTTGGGGTCAGGGAGTACTTATATGGGACTAGGGTAACTCATTTAGGGCAGGGAGTACTTATTTGGGACTAGGGCAACTCACTTGGGGTCAGGGAGTACTTATAAAGGGGCTAGGATAACTCATTTGGGGTTAGGTAGTACTTATATGGGACTAGGGTGGCTCACTTGGGGTCAGGGAGTACTTATATGGGACTAGGGTAACTCACTTGGGGAAAGGGAGTACTTCTAAAGGGGCTAGGGTAACTCACTTGGGGTCAGGGAGTACTTATATGGGACTAGGGTAACCCACTTGGGGTCAGGGAGTACTTATAAAGGGGCTAGGGTAACTCATTTGGGGTCAGGGAGTACTTATATGGGCCTAGGGTAACTCACTTAGGGTCAGGGAGTAGTTATATGGGACTGGGGTAACTCACTTGGGGTCAGTGAGTACTTATAAAGGGGCTAAGGTAACTCATTTGGGGTCAGCTAGTACTTATATGGGACTAGGGTACCTCACTTGGGGTCAGGGAGTACTTATATGGGACTAGGGTAACTCACTTGGGGAAAGGGAGTACTTCTAAAGGGGCTAGGGTAACTCACTTGGGGTCAGGGAGTACTTATATGGGACTAGGGTAACTCATTTAGGGCAGGGAGTACTTATTTGGGACTAGGGTAACTCACTTGGTGTCAGGGAGTACTTATATGCTACTAGGTTAACTCACTTGGGGTCAGGGAGTATTTATATGGGACTAGGGTAACTCATTTAGGGCAGGGAGTACTTATTTGGGACTAGGGTAACTCACTTGGGGTCAGGGAGTGCTTATATGGGACTAGGGTAACTCACTTGGGGTCAGGGAGTACTTATATAGGGGGTAGGGTAACTCATTTGGGGTCAGGGAGTACTTATATGGGACTAGGGTACATCACTTGGGGTCAGGGAGTACTTATATAGGAGCTAACGTGATTCACTTGGGGTCAGGGAGTACTTATATAGGAGCTAAAGTGATTCACTTGGGGTCAGGGAGTACTTATATGGGACTAGGTTAACTCACTTGGGGTCAGGGAGTACTTATATGGAACTAGGGTAACTCATTTGGGGTCAGGGAGTACTTATATGGGACTGGGGTAACTCACTTGGGGTCAGGGAGTACTTATAAAGGGGCTAAGGTAACTCATTTGGGGTCAGGTAGTACTTATATGGGACTAGGGTACCTCACTTGGGGTCAGGGAGTACTTATATGGGACTAGGGTAACTCACTTGGGGTCGGGGAGTACTTATATGGGACTAGGGTAACACAGTTGGGGTCAGGATGTACTTATAAAGGGGCTAGGGTAACTCACTTGGGATCAGGGAGTACTTATAAAGGGGCTAGGGCAACTCACTTGGGTTCAGGGAGTACTTATATGGAACCAGGGTGACCCACTTGGGGTCAGGGAGTATTTATAAATGGGGTAGGGTAACTCATTTGGGGTCAGGGAGTACTTATATGGGACTAGGGTACATCACTTGGGGTCAGGGAGTACTTATGTAGGAGCTAAAGTGATTCACTTGGGGTCAGGGAGTACTTATATGGGACTAGAGTAATTCAATTGGGGTCAGGGAGTACTTATAAAAGGGCTAGGGTAACTCAATTTGGGGTCAGGGAGTACTTATATGGAACTAAGGTAACTCACTTGGGGTAAGGGAGTACATCTATAGGAGCTAAAGTAACTCACTTGGGGTCAGGGAGTACTAATATGGGACTAGGGTAACTCATTTAGGGCAGGGAGTACTTATTTGGGACTAGGGTAACTCACTTGGTGTCAGGGAGTACTTATATGCTACTAGGGTAACTCACTTGGGGTCAGGGAGTACTTATATGATACTAGGGTAACTCACTTGGGGTCAGGGAGTACTTATGTAGGAGCTAAAGTGATTCACTTGGGGTCAGGGAGTACTTAAATGGGACGAGGGTAACTCACTTGGGATCAGGGAGTACTTATATGGGACTAGGGTAACTCACTTGGGGTCAGGGAGTACTTATATGGGACTAGGGTAACCCATTTGGGGTCAGGGAGTACTTATATGGGACTAGGGTAACTCATTTGGGGTCAGGGAGTACTTAAATGGGACGAGGGTAACTCACTTGGGATCAGGGAGTACTTATATGGGACTAGGGTAACTCACTTGGGGTCAGGGAGTACTTATATGGGACTAGGGTAACTCATTTAGGGCAGGGAGTACTTATTTGGGACTAGGGCAACTCACTTGGGGTCAGGGAGTACTTATAAAGGGGCTAGGATAACTCATTTGGGGTTAGGTAGTACTTATATGGGACTAGGGTGGCTCACTTGGGGTCAGGGAGTACTTATATGGGACTAGGGTAACTCACTTGGGGAAAGGGAGTACTTCTAAAGGGGCTAGGGTAACTCACTTGGGGTCAGGGAGTACTTATATGGGACTAGGGTAACTCATTTAGGGCAGGGAGTACTTATTTGGGACTAGGGTAACTCACTTGGTGTCAGGGAGTACTTATATGTTACTAGGTTAACTCACTTGGGGTCAGGGAGTATTTATATGGGACTAGGGTAACTCATTTAGGGCAGGGAGTACTTATTTGGGACTAGGGTAACTCACTTGGGGTCAGGGAGTGCTTATATGGGACTAGGGTAACTCACTTGGGGTCAGGGAGTACTTATAAAGGGGCGAGGGTAACTCAATTTGGGGTCAGGGAGTACTTATATAGGACTAGGGTACCATACTTGGGGTCAGGGAGTACTTATGAAGGGGCTAGGGTAACTCACTTGGGGTCAGAGAGTACTTATATGGGACTAGGGTAACTCACTTGGGGTCAGGGAGTACTTATATAGGGGGTAGGGTAACTCATTTGGGGTCAGGGAGTACTTATATGGGACTAGGGTACATCACTTGGGGTCAGGGAGTACTTATATAGGAGCTAAAGTGATTCACTTGGGGTCAGGGAGTACTTATATGGGACTAGGGTAACTCACTTGGGGTCAGGGAGTACTTATAAAGGGGCGAGGGTAACTCAATTTGGGGTCAGGGAGTACTTATATAGGACTAGGGTACCATACTTGGGGTCAGGGAGTACTTATAAAGGGGCTAGGGCAACTCACTTGGGGTCAGAGAGTACTTATATGGGACTAGGGTAACTCACTTGGGGTCAGGGAGTACTTATATAGGGGGTAGGTTAATTCATTTTGGTTCAGGGAGTACTTATATGGGACTAGGTTAACTCACTTGGGGTCAGGGAGTACTTCTATAGGAGCTAAAGTAACTCACTTGGGGTCAGGGAGTACTTATATGGGACTAGGGTAACTCATTTAGCGCAGGTAGTACTTATTTGGGACTAGGGTAACTCACTTGGGGTCAGGGAGTACTTATATGGGACTAGGGTAACTCACTTGGGGTCAGGGAGTACTTATATGGGACTAGGGTAACTCACTTGGGGTCCGGTAGTACTTATATATGGGGTAGGGTAACGCATTTGGGGTCAGGGAGTACTTATATGGGACTAGGGTAACACACTTGGGGTCAGGGAGTGCTTATAAAAGGGCTAGGGTAACTCACTTGGGGTAGGGAGTACTTATATGGGACTAGGGTAACTCACTTGGGTTCAGGGAGTACATATATGGGACTAGGGTAACTCGCTTTAGGTCAGGGAGTACTTATATGGTACTAGGGTAACTCACTTGGTGGTCAGGGGGTATATATATGGAACCAGGGTGACCCACTTGGGGTCAGGGAGTACTTATATGCGACTAGGGTAACTCACTTAGGGTCACGGAGTACTTATATAGGACTAGGGTAACTCACTTGGGGTCAGGGAGTACTTATTTGGGACTTGGGTAACACATTTGGGTTCAGGGAGTACTTATATGGGACTAGGGTAACTCACTTGGGGTCAGGTAGTACTTATATAGGGGGTAGGGTAACTCATTTGGGGTCAGGGAGTACTTATATGGGACTAGGGTAACACACTTGGGGTCAGGGAGTACTTATAAAAGGGCTAGGGTAACTCACTTGGGGTAGGGAGTACTTATATGGGACTAGGGTAACTCGCTTTAGGTCAGGGAGTACTTATATATGGGGTAGGGTAACTCATTTGGGGTCAGGGAGTACTTATATGGGACTAGGGTAACACACTTGGGGTCAGGGAGTGTTTATAAAAGGGCTAGGGTAACTCACTTGGGGTAGGGAGTACTTATATGGGACTAGGGTAACTCACTTGGGTTCAGGGAGTACATATATGGGACTAGGGTAACTCACTTGGTGGTCAGGGGGTATATATATGGAACCAGGGTGACCCACTTGGGGTCAGGGAGTACTTATATGCGACTAGGGTAACTCACTTAGGGTCACGGAGTACTTATATAGGACTAGGGCAACTCACTTGGGGTCAGGGAGTACTTATTTGGGACTTGGGTAACACATTTGGGTTCAGGGAGTACTTATATGGGACTAGGGTAACTCACTTGGTGTCAGGTAGTACTTATATAGGGGGTAGGGTAACTCATTTGGGGTCAGGGAGTACTTATATGGGACTAGGGTAACACACTTGGGGTCAGGGAGTACTTATAAAAGGGCTAGGGTAACTCACTTGGGGTAGGGAGTACTTATATGGGACTAGGGTAACTCGCTTTAGGTCAGGGAGTACTTATATGGTACTAGGGTAACTCACTTGGTGGTCAGGGGGTATATATATGGAACCAGGGTAACCCACTTGGGGTCAGGGAGTACTTATAAAGGGGCTAGGGCAACTCACTTGGGGTCAGGGAGTACTTATATGGAACCAGGGTGACCCACTTGGGGTCAGGGAGTATTTATAAATGGGGTAGGGTAACTCATTTGGGGTCGGGAAGTACTTATATGGGACTAGGGTACATCACTTGGGGTCAGGGAGTACTTATGTAGGAGCTAAAGTGATTCACTTGGGGTCAGGGAGTACTTATATGGGACTAGAGTAGCTCAATTGGGGTCAGGGAGTACTTATAAAAGGGCTAGGGTAACTCAATTTGGGGTCAGGGAGTACTTATATGGAACTAAGGTAACTCACTTGGGGTCAGGGAGTACATCTATAGGAGCTAAAGTAACTCACTTGGGGTCAGGGAGTACTTATATGGGACTAGGGTAACTCATTTAGGGCAGGGAGTACTTATTTGGGACTAGGGTAACTCACTTGGTGTCAGGGAGTACTTATATGCTACTAGGGTAACTCACTTGGGGTCAGGGAGTACTTATATGATACTAGGGTAACTCACTTGGGGTCAGGGAGTACTTATGTAGGAGCTAAAGTGATTCACTTGGGGTCAGGGAGTACTTAAATGGGACGAGGGTAACTCACTTGGGGTCAGGGTGTACTTATAAAGGGGCAAGGGTAACTCACTTGGGATCAGGGAGTACTTATATGGGACTAGGGTAACTCACTTGGGGTCAGGGAGTACTTATCTGGGACTAGGGTAACCCATTTGGGGTCAGGGAGTACTTATATGGGACTAGGGTAACTCATTTGGGGTCAGGGAGTACTTAAATGGGACGAGGGTAACTCACTTGGGATCAGGGAGTACTTATATGGGACTAGGGTAACTCACTTGGGGTCAGGGAGTACTTATATGGGACTAGGGTAACTCATTTAGGGCAGGGAGTACTTATTTGGGACTAGGGCAACTCACTTGGGGTCAGGGAGTACTTATAAAGGGGCTAGGATAACTCATTTGGGGTTAGGTAGTACTTATATGGGACTAGGGTGGCTCACTTGGGGTCAGGGAGTACTTATATGGGACTAGGGTAACTCACTTGGGGAAAGGGAGTACTTCTAAAGGGGCTAGGGTAACTCACTTGGGGTCAGGGAGTACTTATATGGGACTAGGGTAACCCACTTGGGGTCAGGGAGTACTTATAAAGGGGCTAGGGTAACTCATTTGGGGTCAGGGAGTACTTATATGGGCCTAGGGTAACTCACTTAGGGTCAGGGAGTAGTTATATGGGACTGGGGTAACTCACTTGGGGTCAGTGAGTACTTATAAAGGGGCTAAGGTAACTCATTTGGGGTCAGCTAGTACTTATATGGGACTAGGGTACCTCACTTGGGGTCAGGGAGTACTTATATGGGACTAGGGTAACTCACTTGGGGAAAGGGAGTACTTCTAAAGGGGCTAGGGTAACTCACTTGGGGTCAGGGAGTACTTATATGGGACTAGGGTAACTCATTTAGGGCAGGGAGTACTTATTTGGGACTAGGGTAACTCACTTGGTGTCAGGGAGTACTTATATGCTACTAGGTTAACTCACTTGGGGTCAGGGAGTATTTATATGGGACTAGGGTAACTCATTTAGGGCAGGGAGTACTTATTTGGGACTAGGGTAACTCACTTGGGGTCAGGGAGTGCTTATATGGGACTAGGGTAACTCACTTGGGGTCAGGGAGTACTTATATAGGGGGTAGGGTAACTCATTTGGGGTCAGGGAGTACTTATATGGGACTAGGGTACATCACTTGGGGTCAGGGAGTACTTATATAGGAGCTAACGTGATTCACTTGGGGTCAGGGAGTACTTATATAGGAGCTAAAGTGATTCACTTGGGGTCAGGGAGTACTTATATGGGACTAGGTTAACTCACTTGGGGTCAGGGAGTACTTATATGGAACTAGGGTAACTCATTTGGGGTCAGGGAGTACTTATATGGGACTGGGGTAACTCACTTGGGGTCAGGGAGTACTTATAAAGGGGCTAAGGTAACTCATTTGGGGTCAGGTAGTACTTATATGGGACTAGGGTACCTCACTTGGGGTCAGGGAGTACTTATATGGGACTAGGGTAACTCACTTGGGGTCGGGGAGTACTTATATGGGACTAGGGTAACACAGTTGGGGTCAGGATGTACTTATAAAGGGGCTAGGGTAACTCACTTGGGATCAGGGAGTACTTATAAAGGGGCTAGGGCAACTCACTTGGGTTCAGGGAGTACTTATATGGAACCAGGGTGACCCACTTGGGGTCAGGGAGTATTTATAAATGGGGTAGGGTAACTCATTTGGGGTCAGGGAGTACTTATATGGGACTAGGGTACATCACTTGGGGTCAGGGAGTACTTATGTAGGAGCTAAAGTGATTCACTTGGGGTCAGGGAGTACTTATATGGGACTAGAGTAATTCAATTGGGGTCAGGGAGTACTTATAAAAGGGCTAGGGTAACTCAATTTGGGGTCAGGGAGTACTTATATGGAACTAAGGTAACTCACTTGGGGTAAGGGAGTACATCTATAGGAGCTAAAGTAACTCACTTGGGGTCAGGGAGTACTTATATGGGACTAGGGTAACTCATTTAGGGCAGGGAGTACTTATTTGGGACTAGGGTAACTCACTTGGTGTCAGGGAGTACTTATATGCTACTAGGGTAACTCACTTGGGGTCAGGGAGTACTTATATGATACTAGGGTAACTCACTTGGGGTCAGGGAGTACTTATGTAGGAGCTAAAGTGATTCACTTGGGGTCAGGGAGTACTTAAATGGGACGAGGGTAACTCACTTGGGATCAGGGAGTACTTATATGGGACTAGGGTAACTCACTTGGGGTCAGGGAGTACTTATATGGGACTAGGGTAACCCATTTGGGGTCAGGGAGTACTTATATGGGACTAGGGTAACTCATTTGGGGTCAGGGAGTACTTAAATGGGACGAGGGTAACTCACTTGGGATCAGGGAGTACTTATATGGGACTAGGGTAACTCACTTGGGGTCAGGGAGTACTTATATGGGACTAGGGTAACTCATTTAGGGCAGGGAGTACTTATTTGGGACTAGGGCAACTCACTTGGGGTCAGGGAGTACTTATAAAGGGGCTAGGATAACTCATTTGGGGTTAGGTAGTACTTATATGGGACTAGGGTGGCTCACTTGGGGTCAGGGAGTACTTATATGGGACTAGGGTAACTCACTTGGGGAAAGGGAGTACTTCTAAAGGGGCTAGGGTAACCCACTTGGGGTCAGGGAGTACTTATATGGGACTAGGGTAACCCACTTGGGGTCAGGGAGTACTTATAAAGGGACTAGGGTAACTCATTTGGGGTCAGGGAGTACTTATATGGGCCTAGGGTAACTCACTTAGGGTCAGGGAGTAGTTATATGGGACTGGGGTAACTCACTTGGGGTCAGTGAGTACTTATAAAGGGGCTAAGGTAACTCATTTGGGGTCAGGTAGTACTTATATGGGACTAGGGTACCTCACTTGGGGTCAGGGAGTACTTATATGGGACTAGGGTAACTCATTTAGGGCAGGGAGTACTTATTTGGGACTAGGGTAACTCACTTGGTGTCAGGGAGTACTTATATGCTACTAGGTTAACTCACTTGGGGTCAGGGAGTATTTATATGGGACTAGGGTAACTCATTTAGGGCAGGGAGTACTTATTTGGGACTAGGGTAACTCACTTGGGGTCAGGGAGTGCTTATATGGGACTAGGGTAACTCACTTGGGGTCAGGGAGTACTTATATAGGACTAGGGTACCATACTTGGGGTCAGGGAGTACTTATAAAGGGGCTAGGGCAACTCACTTGGGGTCAGAGAGTACTTATATGGGACTAGGGTAACTCACTTGGGGTCAGGGAGTACTTATATAGGGGGTAGGTTAATTCATTTTGGGTCAGGGAGTACTTATATGGGACTAGGTTAACTCACTTGGGGTCAGGGAGTACTTCTATAGGAGCTAAAGTAACTCACTTGGGGTCAGTGAGTACTTATATGGGACTAGGGTAACTCACTTGGGGTCAGGGAGTACTTATAAAGGGGCGAGGGTAACTCAATTTGGGGTCAGGGAGTACTTATATAGGACTAGGGTACCATACTTGGGGTCAGGGAGTACTTATAAAGGGGCTAGGGCAACTCACTTGGGGTCAGAGAGTACTTATATGGGACTAGGGTAACTCACTTGGGGTCAGGGAGTACTTATATAGGGGGTAGGGTAACTCATTTGGGGTCAGGGAGTACTTATATGGGACTAGGGTACATCACTTGGGGTCAGGGAGTACTTATATAGGAGCTAAAGTGATTCACTTGGGGTCAGGGAGTACTTATATGGGACTAGGGTAACTCACTTGGGGTCAGGGATTACTTATAAAGGGGCGAGGGTAACTCAATTTGGGGTCAGGGAGTACTTATATAGGACTAGGGTACCATACTTGGGGTCAGGGAGTACTTATAAAGGGGCTAGGGCAACTCACTTGGGGTCAGAGAGTACTTATATGGGACTAGGGTAACTCACTTGGGGTCAGGGAGTACTTATATAGGGGGTAGGTTAATTCATTTTGGGTCAGGGAGTACTTATATGGGACTAGGTTAACTCACTTGGGGTCAGGGAGTACTTCTATAGGAGCTAAAGTAACTCACTTGGGGTCAGGGAGTACTTATATGGGACTAGGGTAACTCACTTGGGGTCAGGGAGTACTTATATGGGACTAGGGTAACTCACTTGGGGTCCGGTAGTACTTATATATGGGGTAGGGTAACTCATTTGGGGTCAGGGAGTACTTATATGGGACTAAGGTAACTCACTTGGGTTCAGGGAGTATATATATGGGACTAGGGTAACTCGCTTTAGGTCAGGGAGTACTTATATGGTACTAGGGTAACTCACTTGGTGGTCAGGGGGTATATATATGGAACCAGGGTGACCCACTTGGGGTCAGGGAGTACTTATATGCGACTAGGGTAACTCACTTAGGGTCACGGAGTACTTATATAGGACTAGGGTAACTTACTTGGGGTCAGGGAGTACTTATTTGGGACTAGGGTAACACACTTGGGGTCAGGGAGTGCTTATAAAAGGGCTAGGGTAACTCACTTGGGGTAGGGAGTACTTATATGGGACTAGGGTAACTCACTTGGGTTCAGGGAGTACATATATGGGACTAGGGTAACTCGCTTTAGGTCAGGGAGTACTTATATGGTACTAGGGTAACTCACTTGGTGGTCAGGGGGTATATATATGGAACCAGGGTGACCCACTTGGGGTCAGGGAGTACTTATATGCGACTAGGGTAACTCACTTAGGGTCACGGAGTACTTATATAGGACTAGGGTAACTCACTTGGGGTCAGGGAGTACTTATTTGGGACTTGGGTAACACATTTGGGTTCAGGGAGTACTTATAAAGGGGCTAGGGTAACTCATTTGGGGTCAGGGAGTACTTATATGGGCCTAGGGTAACTCACTTAGGGTCAGGGAGTAGTTATATGGGACTGGGGTAACTCACTTGGGGTCAGTGAGTATTTATAAAGGGGCTAAGGTAACTCATTTGGGGTCAGGTAGTACTTATATGGGACTAGGGTACCTCACTTGGGGTCAGGGAGTACTTATATGGGACTAGGGTAACTCACTTGGGGAAAGGGAGTACTTCTAAAGGGGCTAGGGTAACTCACTTGGGGTCAGGGAGTACTTATATGGGACTAGGGTAACTCATTTAGGGCAGGGAGTACTTATTTGGGACTAGGGTAACTCACTTGGTGTCAGGGAGTACTTATATGCTACTAGGTTAACTCACTTGGGGTCAGGGAGTATTTATATGGGACTAGGGTAACTCATTTAGGGCAGGGAGTACTTATTTGGGACTAGGGTAACTCACTTGGGGTCAGGGAGTGCTTATATGGGACTAGGGTAACTCACTTGGGGTCAGGGAGTACTTATATGGGACTAGGGTACATCACTTGGGGTCAGGGAGTACTTATATAGGAGCTAACGTGATTCACTTGGGGTCAGGGAGTACTTATATAGGAGCTAACGTGATTCACTTGGGGTCAGGGAGTACTTATATAGGAGCTAAAGTGATTCACTTGGGGTCAGGGAGTACTTATATGGGACTAGGGTAACTCACTTGGGGTCAGGGAGTACTTATATGGAACTAGGGTAACTCATTTGGGGTCAGGGAGTACTTATATGGGACTGGGGTAACTCACTTGGGGTCAGGGAGTACTTATAAAGGGGCTTAGGTAACTCATTTGGGGTCAGGTAGTACTTATATGGGACTAGGGTACCTCACTTGGGGTCAGGGAGTACTTATATGGGACTAGGGTAACTCACTTGGGGTCAGGGAGTACTTATATGGGACTAGGGTAACACAGTTGGGGTCAGGATGTACTTATAAAGGGGCTAGGGTAACTCACTTGGGATCAGGTAGTACTTATAAAGGGGCTAGGGCAACTCACTTGGGTTCAGGGAGTACTTATATGGAACCAGGGTGACCCACTTGGGGTCAGGGAGTATTTATAAATGGGGTAGGGTAACTCATTTGGGGTCAGGGAGTACTTATATGGGACTAGGGTACATCACTTGGGGTCAGGGAGTACTTATGTAGGAGCTAAAGTGATTCACTTGGGGTCAGGGAGTACTTATATGGGACTAGAGTAACTCAATTGGGGTCAGGGAGTACTTATAAAAGGGCTAGGGTAACTCAATTTGGGGTCAGGGAGTACTTATATGGAACTAAGGTAACTCACTTGGGGTCAGGGAGTACATCTATAGGAGCTAAAGTAACTCAATTGGGGTCAGGGAGTACTTATATGGGACTAGGGTAACTCATTTAGGGCAGGGAGTACTTATTTGGGACTAGGGTAACTCACTTGGTGTCAGGGAGTACTTATATGCTACTAGGGTAACTCACTTGGGGTCAGGGAGTACTTATATGATACTAGGGTAACTCACTTGGGGTCAGGGAGTACTTATGTAGGAGCTAAAGTGATTCACTTGGGGTCAAGGAGTACTTATATGGGACTAGGGTAACACAGTTGGGGTCAGGGTGTACTTATAAAGGGGCTAGGGTAACTCACTTGGGGTCAGGGAGTACTTATTTGGGACTTGGGTAACTCATTTGGGTTCAGGGAGTACTTATATGGGACTAGGGTAACTCGCTTTAGGTGAGGGAGTACTTATATAATAATAGGGTAACTCACTTGGGGTCAGGGAGTACTTATATGGAACCAGGGTAACCCACTTGGGGTCAGGGAGTATTTATAAAGGGGGTAGGGTAACTAATTTGGGGTCAGGGTGTACTTATATGGGACTAGGGTAACTCACTTGGGGTCAGGGAGTACTTATATGGGACTAGGGTAACTCATTTGGGGTCAGGGAGTACTTATATAAGGGGTAGGGTAACTCATTTTGGGTCAGGGAGTACTTATATGGGACTAGGTTAACTCACTTGGGGTCAGGGAGTACTTCTATAGGAGCTAAAGTAACTCACTTGGGGTCAGGGAGTACTTATATGGGACTAGGTTAAGTCATTTAGCGCAGGTAGTACTTATTTGGGACTAGGGTAACTCACTTGGGGTCAGGGAGTACTTATATGGGACTAGGGTAACTCACTTGGGGTCAGGGAGTACTTAAATGGGACGAGGGTAACTCACTTGGGGTCAGGGATTACTTATAAAGGGGCTAGGGTAACTCACTTAGGGTCAGGGAGTACTTATTTGGGACTTGGGTAACTCATTTGGGTTCAGGGAGTACTTATATGGGACTAGGGTAACTCGCTTTAGGTGAGGGAGTACTTATATAATAATAGGGTAACTCACTTGGGGTCAGGGAGTACTTATATAGAACCAGGGTAACTCACTTGGGGTCAGGGAGTACTTATATGGGACTAGGGTAACTCACTTGGGGTCAGGGAGTACTTATATAGGGGGTAGGGTAATTCATTTTGGGTCAGGGAGTACTTATATGGGACTAGGTTAACTCACTTGGGGTCAGGGAGTACTTCTATAGGAGCTAAAGTAACTCACTTGGGGTCAGGGAGTACTTATATGAGACTATGTTAAGTCATTCAGCGCAGGTAGTACTTATTTGGGACTAGGGTAACTCACTTGGGGTCAGGGAGTACTTATATGGGACTAGGGTAACTCACTTGGGGTCAGGGAGTACTTATATGGGACTAGGGTAACTCACTTGGGGTCAGGTAGTACTTATATAGGGGGTAGGGTAACTCATTTGGGGTCAGGGAGTAGTTTAAATGGGACTGGGGTAACTCACTTGGGGTCAGGGAGTACTTATATGATACTAGGGTAACTCACTTGGGGTCAGGGAGTACTTATAAAGGGGCTAGGGCAACTCACTTGGGGTCAGGGAGTACTTATATGGGACTAGGGTAACTCACTTGGGGTCAGGGAGTACTTATATATGGGGTAGGGTAACTCATTTTGGGTCAGGGAGTACTTATATGGGACTAGGTTAACTCACTGGGGTCAGGGAGTACTTCTATAGGAGCTAAAGTAACTCACTTGGGGTCAGGGAGTACTTATATGGGACTAGGGTAACTCATTTAGGGCAGGGAGTACTTATTTGGGACTAGGGTAACTCACTTAGGGTCAGGGAGTACTTATATGGGACTAGGGTAACTCACTTGGGTTCAGGGAGTACATATATGGGACTAGGGTAACTCGCTTTAGGTCAGGGAGTACTTATATGGTACTAGGGTAACTCACTTGGTGGTCAGGGGGTATATATATGGAACCAGGGTAACCCACTTGGGGTCAGGGAGTACTTATATGCGACTAGGGTAACTCACTTAGGGTCACGGAGTACTTATATAGGACTAGGGTAACTCACTTGGGGTCAGGGAGTACTTATTTGGGACTTGGGTAACTCATTTGGGTTCAGGGAGTACTTATATGGGACTACGGTAACTCGCTTTAGGTGAGGGAGTACTTATATAATAATAGGGTAACTCACTTGGGGTCAGGGAGTACACTTATGGAACCAGGGTAACCCACTTGGGGTCAGGGAGTATTTATAAAGGGGGTAGGGCAACTCACTTGGGATCAGGGAGTACTTATAAAGGGGCTAGGGCAACTCACTTGGGGTCAGGGAGTACTTATATGGAACCAGGGTGACCCACTTGGGGTCAGGGAGTATTTATAAATGGGGTAGGGTAACTCATTTGGGGTCAGGGAGTACTTATATGGGACTAGGGTAACTCACTTGGGGTCAGGGAGTACTTATATGGGACTAGGGTAACACAGTTGGGGTCAGGATGTACTTATAAAGGGGCTAGGGTAACTCACTTGGGATCAGGGAGTACTTATAAAGGGGCTAGGGCAAATCACTTGGGGTCAGGGAGTACTTATATGGAACCAGGGTGACCCACTTGGGGTCAGGGAGTATTTATAAATGGGGTAGGGTAACTCATTTGGGGTCAGGGAGTAGTTTAAATGGGACTGGGGTAACTCACTTGGGGTCAGGGAGTACTTATATGATACTAGGGTAACTCACTTGGGGTAAGGGAGTACTTATAAAGGGGCTAGGGCAACTCACTTGGGGTCAGGGAGTACTTATATGGGACTAGGGTAACTCACTTGGGGTCAGGGAGTACTTATATAGGGGGTAGGGTAACTCATTTTGGGTCAGGGAGTACTTATATGGGACTAGGGTAACTCACTTGGGGTCAGGGAGTACTTATATGGGACTAGGGTAACTCACTTGGGGTCAGGTAGTACTTATATAGGGGGTAGGGTAACTCATTTGGGGTCAGGGAGTAGTTTAAATGGGACTGGGGTAACTCACTTGGGGTCAGGGAGTACTTATATGATACTAGGGTAACTCACTTGGGGTCAGAGAGTACTTATAAAGGGGCTAGGGCAACTCACTTGGGGTCAGGGAGTACTTATATAGGGGGTAAGGTAACTCATTTTGGGTCAGGGAGTACTTATATGGGACTAGGTTAACTCACTGGGGTCAGGGAGTACTTCTATAGGAGCTAAAGTAACTCACTTGGGGTTAGGGAGTACTTATATGGGACTAGGGTAACTCATTTAGGGCAGGGAGTACTTATTTGGGACTAGGGTAACTCACTTAGGGTCAGGGAGTACTTATATGGGACTGGGTAACTCACTTGGGGTCAGGGAGTACTTATATAGGGGGTAGGGTAACTCATTTGGGGTCAGGGAGTATTTATATGGGACTAGGGTACATCACTTGGGGTCAGGGAGTACTTATATAGCAGCTAAAGTGATTCACTTGGGGTCAGGGAGTACTTATATGGGACTAGGGTAACTCACTTGGGGTCAGGGAGTACTTATAAAGGGGCGAGGGTAACTCAATTTGGGGTCAGGGAGTACTTATATAGGACTAGGGTACCATACTTGGGGTCAGGGAGTACTTATAAAGGGGCTAGGGCAACTCACTTGGGGTCAGGGAGTACTTATATGGGACTAGGGTAACTCATTTAGGGCAGGGAGTACTTATTTGGGACTAGGGTAACTCACTTAATGTCAGGGAGTACTTATATGGGACTAGGGTAACTCACTTGGGTTCAGGGAGTACATATATGGGACTAGGGTAACTCGGTTTAGGTCAGGGAATACTTATATGGTACTAGGGTAACTCACTTGGTGGTCAGGGGGTATATATATGGAACCAGGGTAACCCACTTGGGGTCAGGGAGTACTTATATGCGACTAGGGTAACTCACTTAGGGTCACGGAGTACTTATATAGGACTAGGGTAACTCACTTGGGGTCAGGTAGTACTTATTTGGGACTTGGGTAACTCATTTGGGTTCAGGGAGTACTTATATAATAATAGGGTAACTCACTTGGGGTCAGGGAGTACTTATATGGAACCAGGGTAACCCACTTGGGGTCAGGGAGTATTTATAAAGGGGGTAGGGCAACTCACTTGGGATCAGGGAGTACTTATAAAGGGGCTAGGGCAACTCACTTGGGGTCAGGGAGTACTTATATGGAACCAGGGTGACCCACTTGGGGTCAAGGAGTATTTATAAATGGGGTAGGGTAACTCATTTGGGGTCAGGGAGTACTTATATGGGACTAGGGTAACTCACTTGGGGTCAGGGAGTACTTATATGGGACTAGGGTAACACAGTTGGGGTCAGGATGTACTTATAAAGGGGCTAGGGTAACTCACTTGGGATCAGGGAGTACTTATAAAGGGGCTAGGGCAACTCACTTGGGGTCAGGGAGTACTTATATGGAACCAGGGTGACCCACTTGGGGTCAGGGAGTATTTATAAATGGGGTAGGGTAACTCATTTGGGGTCAGGGAGTAGTTTAAATGGGACTGGGGTAACTCACTTGGGGTCAGGGAGTACTTATAAAGGGGCTAGGGCAACTCACTTGGGGTCAGGGAGTACTTATATGGGACTAGGGTAACTCACTTGGGGTCAGGGAGTACTTATATAGGGGGTAGGGTAACTCATTTTGGGTCAGGGAGTACTTATATGGGACTAGGGTAACTCACTTGGGGTCAGGGAGTACTTATATGGGACTAGGGTAACTCACTTGGGGTCAGGTAGTACTTATATAGGGGGTAGGGTAACTCATTTGGGGTCAGGGAGTAGTTTAAATGGGATTGGGGTAACTCACTTGGGGTCAGGGAGTACTTATATGATACTAGGGTAACTCACTTGGGGTCAGGGAGTACTTATAAAGGGGCTAGGGCAACTCACTTGGGGTCAGGGAGTACTTATATGGGACTAGGGTAACTCACTTGGGGTCAGGGAGTACTTATATAGGGGGTAGGGTAACTCATTTTGGGTCAGGGAGTACTTATATGGGACTAGGTTAACTCACTGGGGTCAGGGAGTACTTCTATAGGAGCTAAAGTAACTCACTTGGGGTCAGGGAGTACTTATATGGGACTAGGGTAACTCATTTAGGGCAGGGAGTACTTATTTGGGACTAGGGTAACTCACTTAGGGTCAGGGAGTACTTATATGGGACTAGGGTAACTCACTTGGGGTCAGGGAGTACTTATATAGGGGGTAGGGTAACTCATTTGGGGTCGGGGAGTACTTATATGGGACTAGGGTACATCACTTGGGGTCAGGGAGTACTTATATAGGAGCTAAAGTGATTCACTTGGGGTCAGGGAGTACTTATATGGGACTAGGGTAACTCACCTGGGGTCAGGGAGTACTTATAAAGGGGCGAGGGTAACTCAATTTGGGGTCAGGGAGTACTTATATAGGACTAGGGTACCATACTTGGGGTCAGGGAGTACTTATAAAGGGGCTAGGGCAACTCACATGGGGTCAGGGAGTACTTATATGGGACTAGGGTAACTCACTTGGGGTCAGGGAGTACTTATATAGGGGGTAGGGTAATTCATTTTGGGTCAGGGAGTACTTATATGGGACTAGGTTAACTCACTTGGGGTCAGGGAGTACTTCTATAGGAGCTAAAGTAACTCACTTGGGGTCAGGGAGTACTTATATGGGACTAGGGTAACTCACTTGGGGTCCGGTAGTACTTATATATGGGGTAGGGTAACTCATTTGGGGTCAGGGAGTACTTATATGGGACTAGGGTAACACACTTGGGGTCAGGGAGTACTTATAAAAGGGCTAGGGTAACTCACTTGGGGTAGGGAGTACTTATATGGGACTAGGGTAACTCACTTGGGGTCAGGGAGTACTTATTTGGGACTTGGGTAACTCATTTGGGTTCAGGGAGTACTTATATGGGACTAGGGTAACTCGCTTTAGGTGAGGGAGTACTTATATAATAATAGGGTAACTCACTTGGGGTCAGGGAGTACTTATATGGAACCAGGGTAACCCACTTGGGGTCAGGGAGTATTTATAAAGGGGGTAGGGTAACTCAATTGGGATCAGGGAGTACTTATAAAGGGGCTAGGGCAACTCACTTGGGGTCAGGGAGTACTTATATGGAACCAGGGTGACCCACTTGTGGTCCGGGAGTATTTATAAATGGGGTAGGGTAACTCATTTGGGGTCAGGGAGTACTTATATGGGACTAGGGTAACTCACTTGGGGTCAGGGAGTACTTATATGGGACTAGGGTAACACAGTTGGGGTCAGGATGTACTTATAAAGGGGCTAGGGTAACTCACTTGGGATCAGGGAGTACTTATAAAGGGGCTAGGGCAACTCACTTGGGGTCAGGGAGTACTTATATGGAACCAGGGTGACCCACTTGGGGTCAGGGAGTATTTATAAATGGGGTAGGGTAACTCATTTGGGGTCAGGGAGTAGTTTAAATGGGACTGGGGTAACTCACTTGGGGTCAGGGAGTACTTATATGATACTAGGGTAACTCACTTGGGGTCAGGGAGTACTTATATGGAACCAGGGTGACCCACTTGGGGTCAGGGAGTATTTATAAAGGGGCTAGGGCAACTCACTTGGGGTCAGGGAGTACTTATATGGGACTAGGGTAACTCACTTGGGGTCAGGGAGTACTTATATAGGGGGTAGGGTAACTCATTTTGGGTCAGGGAGTACTTATATGGGACTAGGGTAACTCACTTGGGGTCAGCGAGTACTTATATGGGACTAGGGTAACTCACTTGGGGTCAGGTAGTACTTATATAGGGGGTAGGGTAACTCATTTGGGGTCAGGGAGTAGTTTAAATGGGACTGGGGTAACTCACTTGGGGTCAGGGAGTACTTATATGATACTAGGGTAACTCACTTGGGGTCAGGGAGTACTTATAAAGGGGCTAGGGCAACTCACTTGGGGTCAGGGAGTACTTATATGGGACTAGGGTAACTCACTTGGGGTCAGGGAGTACTTATATAGGGGGTAAGGTAACTCATTTTGGGTCAGGGAGTACTTATATGGGACTAGGTTAACTCACTGGGGTCAGGGAGTACTTCTATAGGAGCTAAAGTAACTCACTTGGGGTCAGGGAGTACTTATATGGGACTAGGGTAACTCATTTAGGGCAGGGAGTACTTATTTGGGACTAGGGTAACTCACTTAGGGTCAGGGAGTACTTATATGGGACTAGGGTAACTCACTTGGGGTCAGGGAGTACTTATATAGGGGGTAGGGTAACTCATTTGGGGTCAGGGAGTACTTATATGGGACTAGGGTACATCACTTGGGGTCAGGGAGTACTTATATAGGAGCTAAAGTGATTCACTTGGGGTCAGGGAGTACTTATATGGGACTAGGGTAACTCACTTGGGGTCAGGGAGTACTTATAAAGGGGCGAGGGTAACTCAATTTGGGGTCAGGGAGTACTTATATAGGACTAGGGTACCATACTTGGTGTCAGGGAGTACTTATAAAGGGGCTAGGGCAACTCACTTGGGGTCAGGGAGTACTTATATGGGACTAGGGTAACTCATTTAGGGCAGGGAGTACTTATTTGGGACTAGGGTAACTCACTTAGGGTCAGGGAGTACTTATATGGGACTAGGGTAACTCACTTGGGTTCAGGGAGTACATATATGGGACTAGGGTAACTCGCTTTAGGTCAGGGAGTACTTATATGGTACAAGGGTAACTCACTTGGTGGTCAGGGGGTATATATATGGAACCAGGGTAACCCACTTGGGGTCAGGGAGTACTTATATGCGACTAGGGTAACTCACTTGGGGTCAGGGAGTACTTATTTGGGACTTGGGTAACTCATTTGGGTTCAGGGAGTACTTATATGGGACTAGGGTAACTCGCTTTAGGTGAGGGAGTACTTATATAATAATAGGGTAACTCACTTGGGGTCAGGGAGTACTTATATGGAACCAGGGTAACCCACTTGGGGTCAGGGAGTATTTATAAATGGGGTAGGGTAACTCATTTGGGGTCAGGGAGTACTTATATGGGACTAGGGTAACTCACTTGGGGTCAGGGAGTACTTATATGGGACTAGGGTAACACAGTTGGGGTCAGGATGTACTTATAAAGGGGCTAGGGTAACTCACTTGGGATCAGGGAGTACTTATAAAGGGGCTAGGGCAACTCACTTGGGGTCAGGGAGTACTTATATGGAACCAGGGTGACCCACTTGGGGTCAGGGAGTATTTATAAATGGGGTAGGGTAACTCATTTGGGGTCAGGGAGTAGTTTAAATGGGACTGGGGTAACTCACTTGGGGTCAGGGAGTACTTATATGATACTAGGGTAACTCACTTGGGGTCAGGGAGTACTTATAAAGGGGCTAGGGCAACTCACTTGGGGTCAGGGAGTACTTATATGGGACTAGGGTAACTCACTTGGGGTCAGGGAGTACTTATATAGGGGGTAAGGTAACTCATTTTGGGTCAGGGAGTACTTATATGGGACTAGGTTAACTCACTGGGGTCAGGGAGTACTTCTATAGGAGCTAAAGTAACTCACTTGGGGTTAGGGAGTACTTATATGGGACTAGGGTAACTCATTTAGGGCAGGGAGTACTTATTTGGGACTAGGGTAACTCACTTAGGGTCAGGGAGTACTTATATGGGACTAGGGTAACTCACTTGGGGTCAGGGAGTACTTATATAGGGGGTAGGGTAACTCATTTGGGGTCAGGGAGTACTTATATGGGACTAGGGTACATCACTTGGGGTCAGGGAGTACTTATATAGGAGCTAAAGTGATTCACTTGGGGTCAGGGAGTACTTATATGGGACTAGGGTAACTCACTTGGGGTCAGGGAGTACTTATAAAGGGGCGAGGGTAACTCAATTTGGGGTCAGGGAGTACTTATATAGGACTAGGGTACCATACTTGGGGTCAGGGAGTACTTATAAAGGGGCTAGGGCAACTCACTTGGGGTCAGGGAGTACTTATATGGGACTAGGGTAACTCATTTAGGGCAGGGAGTACTTATTTGGGACTAGGGTAACTCACTTAATGTCAGGGAGTACTTATATGGGACTAGGGTAACTCACTTGGGTTCAGGGAGTACATATATGGGACTAGGGTAACTCGCTTTAGGTCAGGGAATACTTATATGGTACTAGGGTAACTCACTTGGTGGTCAGGGGGTATATATATGGAACCAGGGTAACCCACTTGGGGTCAGGGAGTACTTATATGCGACTAGGGTAACTCACTTAGGGTCACGGAGTACTTATATAGGACTAGGGTAACTCACTTGGGGTCAGGTAGTACTTATTTGGGACTTGGGTAACTCATTTGGGTTCAGGGAGTACTTATATGGGACTAGGGTAACTCGCTTTAGGTGAGGGAGTACTTATATAATAATAGGGTAACTCACTTGGGGTCAGGGAGTACTTATATGGAACCAGGGTAACCCACTTGGGGTCAGGGAGTATTTATAAAGGGGGTAGGGCAACTCACTTGGGATCAGGGAGTACTTATAAAGGGGCTAGGGCAACTCACTTGGGGTCAGGGAGTACTTATATGGAACCAGGGTGACCCACTTGGGGTCAGGGAGTATTTATAAATGGGGTAGGGTAACTCATTTGGGGTCAGGGAGTACTTATATGGGACTAGGGTAACTCACTTGGGGTCAGGGAGTACTTATATGGGACTAGGGTAACACAGTTGGGGTCAGGATGTACTTATAAAGGGGCTAGGGTAACTCACTTGGGATCAGGGAGTACTTATAAAGGGGCTAGGGCAACTCACTTGGGGTCAGGGAGTACTTATATGGAACCAGGGTGACCCACTTGGGGTCAGGGAGTATTTATAAATGGGGTAGGGTAACTCATTTGGGGTCAGGGAGTAGTTTAAATGGGACTGGGGTAACTCACTTGGGGTCAGGGAGTACTTATAAAAGGGCTAGGGCAACTCACTTGGGGTCAGGGAGTACTTATATGGGACTAGGGTAACTCACTTGGGGTCAGGGAGTACTTATATAGGGGGTAGGGTAACTCATTTTGGGTCAGGGAGTACTTATATGGGACTAGGGTAACTCACTTGGGGACAGGGAGTACTTATATGGGACTAGGGTAACTCACTTGGGGTCAGGTAGTACTTATATAGGGGGTAGGGTAACTCATTTGGGGTCAGGGAGTAGTTTAAATGGGACTGGGGTAACTCACTTGGGGTCAGGGAGTACTTATATGATACTAGGGTAACTCACTTGGGGTCAGGGAGTACTTATAAAGGGGCTAGGGCAACTCACTTGGGGTCAGGGAGTACTTATATGGGACTAGGGTAACTCACTTGGGGTCAGGGAGTACTTATATAGGGGGTAGGGTAACTCATTTTGGGTCAGGGAGTACTTATATGGGACTAGGTTAACTCACTGGGGTCAGGGAGTACTTCTATAGGAGCTAAAGTAACTCACTTGGGGTCAGGGAGTACTTATATGGGACTAGGGTAACTCATTTAGGGCAGGGAGTACTTATTTGGGACTAGGGTAACTCACTTAGGGTCAGGGAGTACTTATATGGGACTAGGGTAACTCACTTGGGGTCAGGGAGTACTTATATAGGGGGTAGGGTAACTCATTTGGGGTCGGGGAGTACTTATATGGGACTAGGGTACATCACTTGGGGTCAGGGAGTACTTATATAGGAGCTAAAGTGATTCACTTGGGGTCAGGGAGTACTTATATGGGACTAGGGTAACTCACCTGGGGTCAGGGAGTACTTATAAAGGGGCGAGGGTAACTCAATTTGGGGTCAGGGAGTACTTATATAGGACTAGGGTACCATACTTGGGGTCAGGGAGTACTTATAAAGGGGCTAGGGCAACTCACATGGGGTCAGGGAGTACTTATATGGGACTAGGGTAACTCACTTGGGGTCAGGGAGTACTTATATAGGGGGTAGGGTAATTCATTTTGGGTCAGGGAGTACTTATATGGGACTAGGTTAACTCACTTGGGGTCAGGGAGTACTTCTATAGGAGCTAAAGTAACTCACTTGGGGTCAGGGAGTACTTATATGGGACTAGGGTAACTCACTTGGGGTCCGGTAGTACTTATATATGGGGTAGGGTAACTCATTTGGGGTCAGGGAGTACTTATATGGGACTAGGGTAACACACTTGGGGTCAGGGAGTACTTATAAAAGGGCTAGGGTAACTCACTTGGGGTAGGGAGTACTTATATGGGACTAGGGTAACTCACTTGGGGTCAGGGAGTACTTATTTGGGACTTGGGTAACTCATTTGGGTTCAGGGAGTACTTATATGGGACTAGGGTAACTCGCTTTAGGTGAGGGAGTACTTATATAATAATAGGGTAACTCACTTGGGGTCAGGGAGTACTTATATGGAACCAGGGTAACCCACTTGGGGTCAGGGAGTATTTATAAAGGGGGTAGGGTAACTCACTTGGGATCAGGGAGTACTTATAAAGGGGCTAGGGCAACTCACTTGGGGTCAGGGAGTACTTATATGGAACCAGGGTGACCCACTTGGGGTCAGGGAGTATTTATAAATGGGGTAGGGTAACTCATTTGGGGTCAGGGAGTACTTATATGGGACTAGGGTAACTCACTTGGGGTCAGGGAGTACTTATATGGGACTAGGGTAACACAGTTGGGGTCAGGATGTACTTATAAAGGGGCTAGGGTAACTCACTTGGGATCAGGGAGTACTTATAAAGGGGCTAGGGCAACTCACTTGGGGTCAGGGAGTACTTATATGGAACCAGGGTGACCCACTTGGGGTCAGGGAGTATTTATAAATGGGGTAGGGTAACTCATTTGGGGTCAGGGAGTAGTTTAAATGGGACTGGGGTAACTCACTTGGGGTCAGGGAGTACTTATATGATACTAGGGTAACTCACTTGGGGTCAGGGAGTACTTATAAAGGGGCTAGGGCAACTCACTTGGGGTCAGGGAGTACTTATATGGGACTAGGGTAACTCACTTGGGGTCAGGGAGTACTTATATAGGGAATAGGGTAACTCATTTTGGGTCAGGGAGTACTTATATGGGACTAGGGTAACTCACTTGGGGTCAGGGAGTACTTATATGGGACTAGGGTAACTCACTTGGGGTCAGGTAGTACTTATATAGGGGGTAGGGTAACTCATTTGGGGTCAGGGAGTAGTTTAAATGGGACTGGGGTAACTCACTTGGGGTCAGGGAGTACTTATATGATACTAGGGTAACTCACTTGGGGTCAGGGAGTACTTATAAAGGGGCTAGGGCAACTCACTTGGGGTCAGGGAGTACTTATATGGGACTAGGGTAACTCACTTGGGGTCAGGGAGTACTTATATAGGGGGTAGGGTAACTCATTTTGGGTCAGGGAGTACTTATATGGGACTAGGTTAACTCACTGGGGTCAGGGAGTACTTCTATAGGAGCTAAAGTAACTCACTTGGGGTCAGGGAGTACTTATATGGGACTAGGGTAACTCATTTAGGGCAGGGAGTACTTATTTGGGACTAGGGTAACTCACTTAGGGTCAGGGAGTACTTATATGGGACTAGGGTAACTCACTTGGGGTCAGGGATTACTTATATAGGGGGTAGGGTAACTCATTTGGGGTCAGGGAGTACTTATATGGGACTAGGGTACATCACTTGGGGTCAGGGAGTACTTATATAGGAGCTAAAGTGATTCAATTGGGGTCAGGGAGTACTTATATGGGACTAGGGTAACTCACCTGGGGTCAGGGAGTACTTATAAAGGGGCGAGGGTAACTCAATTTGGGGTCAGGGAGTACTTATATAGGACTAGGGTACCATACTTGGGGTCAGGGAGTACTTATAAAGGGGCTAGGGCAACTCACATGGGGTCAGGGAGTACTTATATGGGACTAGGGTAACTCACTTGGGGTCAGGGAGTACTTATATAGGGGGTAGGGTAATTCATTTTGGGTCAGGGAGTACTTATATGGGACTAGGTTAACTCACTTGGGGTCAGGGAGTACTTCTATAGGAGCTAAAGTAACTCACTTGGGGTCAGGGAGTACTTATATGGGACTAGGGTAACTCACTTGGGGTCCGGTAGTACATATATATGGGGTAGGGTAACTCATTTGGGGTCAGGGAGTACTTATATGGGACTAGGGTAACACACTTGGGGTCAGGGAGTACTTATAAAAGGGCTAGGGTAACTCACTTGGGGTAGGGAGTACTTATATGGGACTAGGGTAACTCACTTGGGTTCAGGGAGTACATATATGGGACTAGGGTAACTCGCTTTAGGTCAGGGAGTACTTATATGGTACTAGGGTAACTCACTTGGTGGTCAGGGGGTATATATATGGAACCAGGGTAACCCACTTGGGGTCAGGGAGTACTTATATGCGACTAGGGTAACTCACTTAGGGTCACGGAGTACTTATAAAGGACTAGGGTAACTCACTTGGGGTCAGGGAGTACTTATTTGGGACTTGGGTAACTCATTTGGGTTCAGGGAGTACTTATAAAGGGGCTAGGGCAACTCACTTGGGGTCAGGGAGTACTTATATGGGACTAGGGTAACTCATTTAGGGCAGGGAGTACTTATTTGGGACTAGGGTAACTCACTTAATGTCAGGGAGTACTTATATGGGACTAGGGTAACTCACTTGGGTTCAGGGAGTACATATATGGGACTAGGGTAACTCGCTTTAGGTCAGGGAATACTTATATGGTACTAGGGTAACTCACTTGGTGGTCAGGGGGTATATATATGGAACCAGGGTAACCCACTTGGGGTCAGGGAGTACTTATATGCGACTAGGGTAACTCACTTAGGGTCACGGAGTACTTATATAGGACTAGGGTAACTCACTTGGGGTCAGGTAGTACTTATTTGGGACTTGGGTAACTCATTTGGGTTCAGGGAGTACTTATATGGGACTAGGGTAACTCGCTTTAGGTGAGGGAGTACTTATATAATAATAGGGTAACTCACTTGGGGTCAGGGAGTACTTATATGGAACCAGGGTAACCCACTTGGGGTCAGGGAGTATTTATAAAGGGGGTAGGGCAACTCACTTGGGATCAGGGAGTACTTATAAAGGGGCTAGGGCAACTCACTTGGGGTCAGGGAGTACTTATATGGAACCAGGGTGACCCACTTGGGGTCAGGGAGTATTTATAAATGGGGTAGGGTAACTCATTTGGGGTCAGGGAGTACTTATATGGGACTAGGGTAACTCACTTGGGGTCAGGGAGTACTTATATGGGACTAGGGTAACACAGTTGGGGTCAGGATGTACTTATAAAGGGGCTAGGGTAACTCACTTGGGATCAGGGAGTACTTATAAAGGGGCTAGGGCAACTCACTTGGGGTCAGGGAGTACTTATATGGAACCAGGGTGACCCACTTGGGGTCAGGGAGTATTTATAAATGGGGTAGGGTAACTCATTTGGGGTCAGGGAGTAGTTTAAATGGGACTGGGGTAACTCACTTGGGGTCAGGGAGTACTTATAAAAGGGCTAGGGCAACTCACTTGGGGTCAGGGAGTACTTATATGGGACTAGGGTAACTCACTTGGGGTCAGGGAGTACTTATATAGGGGGTAGGGTAACTCATTTTGGGTCAGGGAGTACTTATATGGGACTAGGGTAACTCACTTGGGGACAGGGAGTACTTATATGGGACTAGGGTAACTCACTTGGGGTCAGGTAGTACTTATATAGGGGGTAGGGTAACTCATTTGGGGTCAGGGAGTAGTTTAAATGGGACTGGGGTAACTCACTTGGGGTCAGGGAGTACTTATATGATACTAGGGTAACTCACTTGGGGTCAGGGAGTACTTATAAAGGGGCTAGGGCAACTCACTTGGGGTCAGGGAGTACTTATATGGGACTAGGGTAACTCACTTGGGGTCAGGGAGTACTTATATAGGGGGTAGGGTAACTCATTTTGGGTCAGGGAGTACTTATATGGGACTAGGTTAACTCACTGGGGTCAGGGAGTACTTCTATAGGAGCTAAAGTAACTCACTTGGGGTCAGGGAGTACTTATATGGGACTAGGGTAACTCATTTAGGGCAGGGAGTACTTATTTGGGACTAGGGTAACTCACTTAGGGTCAGGGAGTACTTATATGGGACTAGGGTAACTCACTTGGGGTCAGGGAGTACTTATATAGGGGGTAGGGTAACTCATTTGGGGTCGGGGAGTACTTATATGGGACTAGGGTACATCACTTGGGGTCAGGGAGTACTTATATAGGAGCTAAAGTGATTCACTTGGGGTCAGGGAGTACTTATATGGGACTAGGGTAACTCACCTGGGGTCAGGGAGTACTTATAAAGGGGCGAGGGTAACTCAATTTGGGGTCAGGGAGTACTTATATAGGACTAGGGTACCATACTTGGGGTCAGGGAGTACTTATAAAGGGGCTAGGGCAACTCACATGGGGTCAGGGAGTACTTATATGGGACTAGGGTAACTCACTTGGGGTCAGGGAGTACTTATATAGGGGGTAGGGTAATTCATTTTGGGTCAGGGAGTACTTATATGGGACTAGGTTAACTCACTTGGGGTCAGGGAGTACTTCTATAGGAGCTAAAGTAACTCACTTGGGGTCAGGGAGTACTTATATGGGACTAGGGTAACTCACTTGGGGTCCGGTAGTACTTATATATGGGGTAGGGTAACTCATTTGGGGTCAGGGAGTACTTATATGGGACTAGGGTAACACACTTGGGGTCAGGGAGTACTTATAAAAGGGCTAGGGTAACTCACTTGGGGTAGGGAGTACTTATATGGGACTAGGGTAACTCACTTGGGGTCAGGGAGTACTTATTTGGGACTTGGGTAACTCATTTGGGTTCAGGGAGTACTTATATGGGACTAGGGTAACTCGCTTTAGGTGAGGGAGTACTTATATAATAATAGGGTAACTCACTTGGGGTCAGGGAGTACTTATATGGAACCAGGGTAACCCACTTGGGGTCAGGGAGTATTTATAAAGGGGGTAGGGTAACTCACTTGGGATCAGGGAGTACTTATAAAGGGGCTAGGGCAACTCACTTGGGGTCAGGGAGTACTTATATGGAACCAGGGTGACCCACTTGGGGTCAGGGAGTATTTATAAATGGGGTAGGGTAACTCATTTGGGGTCAGGGAGTACTTATATGGGACTAGGGTAACTCACTTGGGGTCAGGGAGTACTTATATGGGACTAGGGTAACACAGTTGGGGTCAGGATGTACTTATAAAGGGGCTAGGGTAACTCACTTGGGATCAGGGAGTACTTATAAAGGGGCTAGGGCAACTCACTTGGGGTCAGGGAGTACTTATATGGAACCAGGGTGACCCACTTGGGGTCAGGGAGTATTTATAAATGGGGTAGGGTAACTCATTTGGGGTCAGGGAGTAGTTTAAATGGGACTGGGGTAACTCACTTGGGGTCAGGGAGTACTTATATGATACTAGGGTAACTCACTTGGGGTCAGGGAGTACTTATAAAGGGGCTAGGGCAACTCACTTGGGGTCAGGGAGTACTTATATGGGACTAGGGTAACTCACTTGGGGTCAGGGAGTACTTATATAGGGAATAGGGTAACTCATTTTGGGTCAGGGAGTACTTATATGGGACTAGGGTAACTCACTTGGGGTCAGGGAGTACTTATATGGGACTAGGGTAACTCACTTGGGGTCAGGTAGTACTTATATAGGGGGTAGGGTAACTCATTTGGGGTCAGGGAGTAGTTTAAATGGGACTGGGGTAACTCACTTGGGGTCAGGGAGTACTTATATGATACTAGGGTAACTCACTTGGGGTCAGGGAGTACTTATAAAGGGGCTAGGGCAACTCACTTGGGGTCAGGGAGTACTTATATGGGACTAGGGTAACTCACTTGGGGTCAGGGAGTACTTATATAGGGGGTAGGGTAACTCATTTTGGGTCAGGGAGTACTTATATGGGACTAGGTTAACTCACTGGGGTCAGGGAGTACTTCTATAGGAGCTAAAGTAACTCACTTGGGGTCAGGGAGTACTTATATGGGACTAGGGTAACTCATTTAGGGCAGGGAGTACTTATTTGGGACTAGGGTAACTCACTTAGGGTCAGGGAGTACTTATATGGGACTAGGGTAACTCACTTGGGGTCAGGGATTACTTATATAGGGGGTAGGGTAACTCATTTGGGGTCAGGGAGTACTTATATGGGACTAGGGTACATCACTTGGGGTCAGGGAGTACTTATATAGGAGCTAAAGTGATTCAATTGGGGTCAGGGAGTACTTATATGGGACTAGGGTAACTCACCTGGGGTCAGGGAGTACTTATAAAGGGGCGAGGGTAACTCAATTTGGGGTCAGGGAGTACTTATATAGGACTAGGTTACCATACTTGGGGTCAGGGAGTACTTATAAAGGGGCTAGGGCAACTCACATGGGGTCAGGGAGTACTTATATGGGACTAGGGTAACTCACTTGGGGTCAGGGAGTACTTATATAGGGGGTAGGGTAATTCATTTTGGGTCAGGGAGTACTTATATGGGACTAGGTTAACTCACTTGGGGTCAGGGAGTACTTCTATAGGAGCTAAAGTAACTCACTTGGGGTCAGGGAGTACTTATATGGGACTAGGGTAACTCACTTGGGGTCCGGTAGTACATATATATGGGGTAGGGTAACTCATTTGGGGTCAGGGAGTACTTATATGGGACTAGGGTAACACACTTGGGGTCAGGGAGTACTTATAAAAGGGCTAGGGTAACTCACTTGGGGTAGGGAGTACTTATATGGGACTAGGGTAACTCACTTGGGTTCAGGGAGTACATATATGGGACTAGGGTAACTCGCTTTAGGTCAGGGAGTACTTATATGGTACTAGGGTAACTCACTTGGTGGTCAGGGGGTATATATATGGAACCAGGGTAACCCACTTGGGGTCAGGGAGTACTTATATGCGACTAGGGTAACTCACTTAGGGTCACGGAGTACTTATAAAGGACTAGGGTAACTCACTTGGGGTCAGGGAGTACTTATTTGGGACTTGGGTAACTCATTTGGGTTCAGGGAGTACTTATATGGGACTAGGGTAACTCACTTGGGGTCAGGTAGTACTTATATAGGGGGTAGGGTAACTCATTTGGGGTCAGGGAGTACTTATATGGGACTAGGGTAACACACTTGGGGTCAGGGAGTACTTATAAAAGGGCTAGGGTAACTCACTTGGGGTAGGGAGTACTTATATGGGACTAGGGTAACTCACTTGGGTTCAGGGAGTACTTATATGGGACTAGGGTAACTCGCTTTAGGTCAGGGAGTACTTATATGGTACTAGGGTAACTCACTTGGTGGTCAGGGGGTATATATATGGAACCAGGGTAACCCACTTGGGGTCAGGGAGTACTTATAAAGGGGCTAGGGCAACTCACTTGGGGTCAGGGAGTACTTATATGGAACCAGGGTGACCCACTTGGGGTCAGGGAGTATTTATAAATGGGGTAGGGTAACTCATTTGGGGTCAGGAAGTACTTATATGGGACTAGGGTCCATCAATTGGGGTCAGGGAGTACTTATGTAGGAGCTAAAGTGATTCACTTGGGGTCAGGGAGTACTTATATGGGACTAGAGTAGCTCAATTGGGGTCAGGGAGTACTTATAAAAGGGCTAGGGTAACTCAATTTGGGGTCAGGGAGTACTTATATGGAACTAAGGTAACTCACTTGGGGTCAGGGAGTACATCTATAGGAGCTAAAGTAACTCACTTGGGGTCAGGGAGTACTTATATGGGACTAGGGTAACTCATTTAGGGCAGGGAGTACTTATTTGGGACTAGGGTAACTCACTTGGTGTCAGGGAGTACTTATATGCTACTAGGGTAACACACTTGGGGTCAGGGAGTACTTATATGATACTAGGGTAACTCACTTGGGGTCAGGGAGTACTTATGTAGGAGCTAAAGTGATTCACTTGGGGTCAAGGAGTACTTATATGAGACTAGGGTAACACAGTTGGGGTCAGGGTGTACTTATAAAGGGGCTAGGGTAACTCACTTGGGATCAGGGAGTACTTATATGGGACTAGGGTAACTCACTTGGGGTCAGGGAGTACTTATATGGGACTAGGGTAACCCATTTGGGGTCAGGGAGTACTTATATGGGACTAGGGTAACTCATTTGTGGTCAGGGAGTACTTAAATGGGACGAGGGTAACTCACTTGGGGTCAGGGTGTACTTATAAAGGGGCAAGGGTAACTCACTTGGGATCAGGGAGTACTTATATGGGACTAGGGTAACTCACTTGGGGTCAGGGAGTACTTATATGGGACTAGGGTAACCCATTTGGGGTCAGGGAGTACTTATATGGGACTAGGGTAACTCATTTGGGGTCAGGGAGTACTTAAATGGGACGAGGGTAACTCACTTGGGATCAGGGAGTACTTATATGGGACTAGGGTAACTCACTTGGGGTCAGGGAGTACTTATATGGGACTAGGGTAACTCATTTAGGGCAGGGAGTACTTATTTGGGACTAGGGCAACTCACTTGGGGTCAGGGAGTACTTATAAAGGGGCTAGGATAACTCATTTGGGGTTAGGTAGTACTTATATGGGACTAGGGTACCTCACTTGGGGTCAGGGAGTACTTATATGGGACTAGGGTAACTCACTTGGGGAAAGGGAGTACTTCTAAAGGGGCTAGGGTAACTCACTTGGGGTCAGGGAGTACTTATATGGGACTAGGGTAACCCACTTGGGGTCAGGGAGTACTTATAAAGGGGCTAGGGTAACTCATTTGGGGTCAGGGAGTACTTATATGGGCCTAGGGTAACTCACTTAGGGTCAGGGAGTAGTTATATGGGACTGGGGTAACTCACTTGGGGTCAGTGAGTACTTATAAAGGGGCTAAGGTAACTCATTTGGGGTCAGGTAGTACTTATATGGGACTAGGGTACCTCACTTGGGGTCAGGGAGTACTTATATGGGACTAGGGTAACTCACTTGGGGAAAGGGAGTACTTCTAAAGGGGCTAGGGTAACTCACTTGGGGTCAGGGAGTACTTATATGGGACTAGGGTAACTCATTTAGGGCAGGGAGTACTTATTTGGGACTAGGGTAACTCACTTGGTGTCAGGGAGTACTTATATGCTACTAGGTTAACTCACTTGGGGTCAGGGAGTACTTATATTGGACTAGGGTAACTCATTTAGGGCAGGGAGTACTTATTTGGGACTAGGGTAACTCACTTGGGGTCAGGGAGTGCTTATATGGGACTAGGGTAACTCACTTGGGGTCAGGGAGTACTTATATAGGGGGTAGGGTAACTCATTTGGGGTCAGGGAGTACTTATATGGGACTAGGGTACATCACTTGGGGTCAGGGAGTACTTATATAGGAGCTAACGTGATTCACTTGGGGTCAGGGAGTACTTATATAGGAGCTAAAGTGATTCACTTGGGGTCAGGGAGTACTTATATGGGACTAGGGTAACTCACTTGGGGTCAGGGAGTACTTATATGGAACTAGGGTAACTCATTTAGGGCAGGGAGTACTTATTTGGGACTAGGGTAACTCACTTGGGGTCAGGGAGTACTTCTATAGGAGCTAAAGTAACTCACTTGGGGTCAGGGAGTACTTATATGGGATTAGGGTAACTCATTTAGGGCAGGGAGTACTTATTGGGGACTAGGGTAACTCACTTGGTGTCAGGGAGTACTTATATGCTACTAGGGTAACTCACTTGGGGTCAGGGAGTACTTATATGATACTAGGGTAACTCACTTGGGGTCAGGGAGTACTTATGTAGGAGCTAAAGTGATTCACTTGGGGTCAAGGAGTACTTATATGGGACTAGGGTAACTCACTTGGGGTCAGGGAGTACTTATAAAGGGGCTAAGGTAACTCATTTGGGGTCAGGTAGTACTTATAAAGGGGCTAGGGTAACTCACTTGGGATCAGGGAGTACTTATAAAGGGGCTAGGGCAACTCACTTAGGGTCAGGGAGTACTTATATGGAACCAGGGTGACCCACTTGGGGTCAGGGAGTACTTATATGGGACTAGGGTAACACACTTGGGGTCAGGGAGTACTTATAAAAGGGCTAGGGTAACTCACTTGGGGTAGGGAGTACTTATATGGGACTAGGGTAACTCACTTGGGTTCAGGGAGTACTTATATGGGACTAGGGTAACTCGCTTTAGGTCAGGGAGTACTTATATGGTACTAGGGTAACTCACTTGGTGGTCAGGGGGTATATATATGGAACCAGGGTAACCCACTTGGGGTCAGGGAGTACTTATAAAGGGGCTAGGGCAACTCACTTGGGGTCAGGGAGTACTTATATGGAACCAGGGTGACCCACTTGGGGTCAGGGAGTATTTATAAATGGGGTAGGGTAACTCATTTGGGGTCAGGAAGTACTTATATGGGACTAGGGTCCATCAATTGGGGTCAGGGAGTACTTATGTAGGAGCTAAAGTGATTCACTTGGGGTCAGGGAGTACTTATATGGGACTAGAGTAGCTCAATTGGGGTCAGGGAGTACTTATAAAAGGGCTAGGGTAACTCAATTTGGGGTCAGGGAGTACTTATATGGAACTAAGGTAACTCACTTGGGGTCAGGGAGTACATCTATAGGAGCTAAAGTAACTCACTTGGGGTCAGGGAGTATTTATATGGGACTAGGGTAACTCATTTAGGGCAGGGAGTACTTATTTGGGACTAGGGTAACTCACTTGGTGTCAGGGAGTACTTATATGCTACTAGGGTAACTCACTTGGGGTCAGGGAGTACTTATATGATACTAGGGTAACTCACTTGGGGTCAGGGAGTACTTATGTAGGAGCTAAAGTGATTCACTTGGGGTCAAGGAGTACTTATATGAGACTAGGGTAACACAGTTGGGGTCAGGGTGTACTTATAAAGGGGCTAGGGTAACTCACTTGGGATCAGGGAGTACTTCTATAGGAGCTAAAGTAACTCACTTGGGGTCAGGGAGTACTTATATGGGATTAGGGTAACTCATTTAGGGCAGGGAGTACTTATTGGGGACTAGGGTAACTCACTTGGTGTCAGGGAGTACTTATATGCTACTAGGGTAACTCACTTGGGGTCAGGGAGTACTTATATGATACTAGGGTAACTCACTTGGGGTCAGGGAGTACTTATGTAGGAGCTAAAGTGATTCACTTGGGGTCAAGGAGTACTTATATGGGACTAGGGTAACTCACTTGGGGTCAGGGAGTACTTATAAAGGGGCTAAGGTAACTCATTTGGGGTCAGGTAGTACTTATAAAGGGGCTAGGGTAACTCACTTGGGATCAGGGAGTACTTATAAAGGGGCTAGGGCAACTCACTTAGGGTCAGGGAGTACTTATATGGAACCAGGGTGACCCACTTGGGGTCAGGGAGTACTTATATGGGACTAGGGTAACACACTTGGGGTCAGGGAGTACTTATAAAAGGGCTAGGGTAACTCACTTGGGGTAGGGAGTACTTATATGGGACTAGGGTAACTCACTTGGGTTCAGGGAGTACTTATATGGGACTAGGGTAACTCGCTTTAGGTCAGGGAGTACTTATATGGTACTAGGGTAACTCACTTGGTGGTCAGGGGGTATATATATGGAACCAGGGTAACCCACTTGGGGTCAGGGAGTACTTATAAAGGGGCTAGGGCAACTCACTTGGGGTCAGGGAGTACTTATATGGAACCAGGGTGACCCACTTGGGGTCAGGGAGTATTTATAAATGGGGTAGGGTAACTCATTTGGGGTCAGGAAGTACTTATATGGGACTAGGGTCCATCAATTGGGGTCAGGGAGTACTTATGTAGGAGCTAAAGTGATTCACTTGGGGTCAGGGAGTACTTATATGGGACTAGAGTAGCTCAATTGGGGTCAGGGAGTACTTATAAAAGGGCTAGGGTAACTCAATTTGGGGTCAGGGAGTACTTATATGGAACTAAGGTAACTCACTTGGGGTCAGGGAGTACATCTATAGGAGCTAAAGTAACTCACTTGGGGTCAGGGAGTATTTATATGGGACTAGGGTAACTCATTTAGGGCAGGGAGTACTTATTTGGGACTAGGGTAACTCACTTGGTGTCAGGGAGTACTTATATGCTACTAGGGTAACTCACTTGGGGTCAGGGAGTACTTATATGATACTAGGGTAACTCACTTGGGGTCAGGGAGTACTTATGTAGGAGCTAAAGTGATTCACTTGGGGTCAAGGAGTACTTATATGAGACTAGGGTAACACAGTTGGGGTCAGGGTGTACTTATAAAGGGGCTAGGGTAACTCACTTGGGATCAGGGAGTACTTATATGGGACTAGGGTAACTCACTTGGGGTCAGGGAGTACTTATATGGGACTAGGGTAACCCATTTGGGGTCAGGGAGTACTTATATGGGACTAGGGTAACTCATTTGTGGTCAGGGAGTACTTAAATGGGACGAGGGTAACTCACTTGGGGTCAGGGTGTACTTATAAAGGGGCAAGGGTAACTCACTTGGGATCAGGGAGTACTTATATGGGACTAGGGTAACTCACTTGGGGTCAGGGAGTACTTATATGGGACTAGGGTAACCCATTTGGGGTCAGGGAGTACTTATATGGGACTAGGGTAACTCATTTGGGGTCAGGGAGTACTTAAATGGGACGAGGGTAACTCACTTGGGATCAGGGAGTACTTATATGGGACTAGGGTAACTCACTTGGGGTCAGGGAGTACTTATATGGGACTAGGGTAACTCATTTAGGGCAGGGAGTACTTATTTGGGACTAGGGCAACTCACTTGGGGTCAGGGAGTACTTATAAAGGGGCTAGGATAACTCATTTGGGGTTAGGTAGTACTTATATGGGACTAGGGTACCTCACTTGGGGTCAGGGAGTACTTATATGGGACTAGGGTAACTCACTTGGGGAAAGGGAGTACTTCTAAAGGGGCTAGGGTAACTCACTTGGGGTCAGGGAGTACTTATATGGGACTAGGGTAACCCACTTGGGGTCAGGGAGTACTTATAAAGGGGCTAGGGTAACTCATTTGGGGTCAGGGAGTACTTATATGGGCCTAGGGTAACTCACTTAGGGTCAGGGAGTAGTTATATGGGACTGGGGTAACTCACTTGGGGTCAGTGAGTACTTATAAAGGGGCTAAGGTAACTCATTTGGGGTCAGGTAGTACTTATATGGGACTAGGGTACCTCACTTGGGGTCAGGGAGTACTTATATGGGACTAGGGTAACTCACTTGGGGAAAGGGAGTACTTCTAAAGGGGCTAGGGTAACTCACTTGGGGTTAGGGAGTACTTATATGGGACTAGGGTAACTCATTTAGGGCAGGGAGTACTTATTTGGGACTAGGGTAACTCACTTGGTGTCAGGGAGTACTTATATGCTACTAGGTTAACTCACTTGGGGTCAGGGAGTACTTATATGGGACTAGGGTAACTCATTTAGGGCAGGGAGTACTTATTTGGGACTAGGGTAACTCACTTGGGGTCAGGGAGTGCTTATATGGGACTAGGGTAACTCACTTGGGGTCAGGGAGTACTTATATAGGGGGTAGGGTAACTCATTTGGGGTCAGGGAGTACTTATATGGGACTAGGGTACATCACTTGGGGTCAGGGAGTACTTATATAGGAGCTAACGTGATTCACTTGGGGTCAGGGAGTACTTATATAGGAGCTAAAGTGATTCACTTGGGGTCAGGGAGTACTTATATGGGACTAGGGTAACTCACTTGGGGTCAGGGCGTACATATATGGAACTAGGGTAACTCATTTAGGGCAGGGAGTACTTATTTGGGACTAGGGTAACTCACTTGGGGTCAGGGAGTACTTCTATAGGAGCTAAAGTAACTCACTTGGGGTCAGGGAGTACTTATATGGGACTAGGGTAACTCACTTGGGGTCAGGGAGTACTAATATAGGGGGTAGGGTAACTCATTTGGGGTCAGGGAGTACTTATATGGGACTAGGGTAACACACTTGGGGTCAGGGTGTACTTATAAAGGGGCTAGGGTAACTCATTTGGGGTCAGGGAGTACTTATATGGGCCTAGGGTAACTCACTTAGGGTCAGGGAGTACTTATATGGGACTGGGGTAACTCACTTGGGGTCAGGGAGTACTTATAAAGGGGCTAAGGTAACTCATTTGGGGTCAGGTAGTACTTATAAAGGGGCTAGGGTAACTCACTTGGGATCAGGGAGTACTTATAAAGGGGCTAGGGCAACTCACTTAGGGTCAGGGAGTACTTATATGGAACCAGGGTGACCCACTTGGGGTCAGGGAGTATTTATAAATGGGGTAGGGTAACTCATTTGGGGTCAGGGAATACTTATATGGGACTAGGGTACATCACTTGGGGTCAGGGAGTACTTATGTAGGAGCTAAAGTGATTCACTTGGGGTCAGGGAGTACTTATATGGGACTAGAGTAACTCAATTGGGGTCAGGGAGTACTTATAAAAGGGCTAGGGTAACTCAATTTGGGGTCAGGGAGTACTTATATGGAACTAAGGTAACTCACTTGGGGTCAGGGAGTACATCTATAGGAGCTAAAGTAACTCACTTGGGGTCAGGGAGTACTTATATGGGATTAGGGTAACTCATTTAGGGCAGGGAGTACTTATTGGGGACTAGGGTAACTCACTTGGTGTCAGGGAGTACTTATATGCTACTAGGGTAACTCACTTGGGGTCAGGGAGTACCTATATGATACTAGGGTAACTCACTTGGGGTCAGGGAGTACTTATGTAGGAGCTAAAGTGATTCACTTGGGGTCAAGGAGTACTTATATGGGACTAGGGTAACACAGTTGGGGTCAGGGTGTACTTATAAAGGGGCTAGGGTAACTCACTTGGGGTCAGGGAGTACTTATTTGGGACTTGGTTAACTCATTTGGGTTCAGGGAGTACTTATATGGGACTAGGGTAACTCGCTTTAGGTGAGGGAGTACTTATATAATAATAGGGTAACTCACTTGGGGTCAGGGAGTACTTATATGGAACCAGGGTAACCCACTTGGGGTCAGGGAGTATTTATAAAGGGTGTAGGGTAACTAATTTGGGGTCAGGGTGTACTTATATGGGACTAGGGTAACTCATTTAGGGCAGGGAGTACTTATTTGGGACTAGGGTAACTCACTTGGGGTCAGGGAGTACTTATATGGGACTAGGGTAACTCATTTAGGGCAGGGAGTACTTATTTGGGACTAGGGTAACTCACTTGGGGTCAGGGAGTACTTCTATAGGAGCTAAAGTAACTCACTTGGGGTCAGGGAGTACTTATATGGGACTAGGGTAACTCACTTGGGGTCAGGGAGTACTAATATAGGGGGTAGGGTAACTCATTTGGGGTCAGGGAGTACTTATATGGGACTAGGGTAACCCACTTGGGGTCAGGGAGTACTTATAAAGGGGCTAGGGTAACTCATTTGGGGTCAGGGAGTACTTATATGGGCCTAGGGTAACTCACTTAGGGTCAGGGAGTACTTATATGGGACTGGGGTAACTCACTTGGGGTCAGGGAGTACTTATAAAGGGGCTAAGGTAACTCATTTGGGGTCAGGTAGTACTTATATGGGACTAGGGTAACTCACTTGGGGTCAGGGAGTACTAATATAGGGGGTAGGGTAACTCATTTGGGGTCAGGGAGTACTTATATGGGACTAGGGTAACACACTTGGGGTCAGGGAGTACTTATAAAGGGGCTAGGGTAACTCATTTGGGGTCAGGGAGTACTTATATGGGCCTAGGGTAACTCACTTAGGGTCAGGGAGTACTTATATGGGACTGGGGTAACTCACTTGGGGTCAGGGAGTACTTATAAAGGGGCTAAGGTAACTCATTTGGGGTCAGGTAGTACTTATAAAGGGGCTAGGGTAACTCACTTGGGATCAGGGAGTACTTATAAAGGGGCTAGGGCAACTCACTTAGGGTCAGGGAGTACTTATATGGAACCAGGGTGACCCACTTGGGGTCAGGGAGTACTTATATGGGACTAGGGTAACACACTTGGGGTCAGGGAGTACTTATAAAAGGGCTAGGGTAACTCACTTGGGGTAGGGAGTACTTATATGGGACTAGGGTAACTCACTTGGGTTCAGGGAGTACTTATATGGGACTAGGGTAACTCGCTTTAGGTCAGGGAGTACTTATATGGTACTAGGGTAACTCACTTGGTGGTCAGGGGGTATATATATGGAACCAGGGTAACCCACTTGGGGTCAGGGAGTACTTATAAAGGGGCTAGGGCAACTCACTTGGGGTCAGGGAGTACTTATATGGAACCAGGGTGACCCACTTGGGGTCAGGGAGTATTTATAAATGGGGTAGGGTAACTCATTTGGGGTCAGGAAGTACTTATATGGGACTAGGGTCCATCAATTGGGGTCAGGGAGTACTTATGTAGGAGCTAAAGTGATTCACTTGGGGTCAGGGAGTACTTATATGGGACTAGAGTAGCTCAATTGGGGTCAGGGAGTACTTATAAAAGGGCTAGGGTAACTCAATTTGGGGTCAGGGAGTACTTATATGGAACTAAGGTAACTCACTTGGGGTCAGGGAGTACATCTATAGGAGCTAAAGTAACTCACTTGGGGTCAGGGAGTACTTATATGGGACTAGGGTAACTCATTTAGGGCAGGGAGTACTTATTTGGGACTAGGGTAACTCACTTGGTGTCAGGGAGTACTTATATGCTACTAGGGTAACTCACTTGGGGTCAGGGAGTACTTATATGATACTAGGGTAACTCACTTGGGGTCAGGGAGTACTTATGTAGGAGCTAAAGTGATTCACTTGGGGTCAAGGAGTACTTATATGAGACTAGGGTAACACAGTTGGGGTCAGGGTGTACTTATAAAGGGGCTAGGGTAACTCACTTGGGATCAGGGAGTACTTATATGGGACTAGGGTAACTCACTTGGGGTCAGGGAGTACTTATATGGGACTAGGGTAACCCATTTGGGGTCAGGGAGTACTTATATGGGACTAGGGTAACTCATTTGTGGTCAGGGAGTACTTAAATGGGACGAGGGTAACTCACTTGGGGTCAGGGTGTACTTATAAAGGGGCAAGGGTAACTCACTTGGGATCAGGGAGTACTTATATGGGACTAGGGTAACTCACTTGGGGTCAGGGAGTACTTATATGGGACTAGGGTAACCCATTTGGGGTCAGGGAGTACTTATATGGGACTAGGGTAACTCATTTGGGGTCAGGGAGTACTTAAATGGGACGAGGGTAACTCACTTGGGATCAGGGAGTACTTATATGGGACTAGGGTAACTCACTTGGGGTCAGGGAGTACTTATATGGGACTAGGGTAACTCATTTAGGGCAGGGAGTACTTATTTGGGACTAGGGCAACTCACTTGGGGTCAGGGAGTACTTATAAAGGGGCTAGGATAACTCATTTGGGGTTAGGTAGTACTTATATGGGACTAGGGTACCTCACTTGGGGTCAGGGTGTACTTATATGGGACTAGGGTAACTCACTTGGGGAAAGGGAGTACTTCTAAAGGGGCTAGGGTAACTCACTTGGGGTCAGGGAGTACTTATATGGGACTAGGGTAACCCACTTGGGGTCAGGGAGTACTTATAAAGGGGCTAGGGTAACTCATTTGGGGTCAGGGAGTACTTATATGGGCCTAGGGTAACTCACTTAGGGTCAGGGAGTAGTTATATGGGACTGGGGTAACTCACTTGGGGTCAGTGAGTACTTATAAAGGGGCTAAGGTAACTCATTTGGGGTCAGGTAGTACTTATATGGGACTAGGGTACCTCACTTGGGGTCAGGGAGTACTTATATGGGACTAGGGTAACTCACTTGGGGAAAGGGAGTACTTCTAAAGGAGCTAGGGTAACTCACTTGGGGTCAGGGAGTACTTATATGGGACTAGGGTAATTCATTTAGGGCAGGGAGTACTTATTTGGGACTAGGGTAACTCACTTGGTGTCAGGGAGTACTTATATGCTACTAGGTTAACTCACTTGGGGTCAGGGAGTACTTATATGGGACTAGGGTAACTCATTTAGGGCAGGGAGTACTTATTTGGGACTAGGGTAACTCACTTGGGGTCAGGGAGTGCTTATATGGGACTAGGGTAACTCACTTGGGGTCAGGGAGTACTTATATAGGGGGTAGGGTAACTCATTTGGGGTCAGGGAGTACTTATATGGGACTAGGGTACATCACTTGGGGTCAGGGAGTACTTATATAGGAGCTAACGTGATTCACTTGGGGTCAGGGAGTACTTATATAGGAGCTAAAGTGATTCACTTGGGGTCAGGGAGTACTTATATGGGACTAGGGTAACTCACTTGGGGTCAGGGAGTACTTATATGGAACTAGGGTAACTCATTTAGGGCAGGGAGTACTTATTTGGGACTAGGGTAACTCACTTGGGGTCAGGGAGTACTTCTATAGGAGCTAAAGTAACTCACTTGGGGTCAGGGAGTACTTATATGGGACTAGGGTAACTCACTTGGGGTCAGGGAGTACTAATATAGGGGGTAGGGTAACTCATTTGGGGTCAGGGAGTACTTATATGGGACTAGGGTAACACACTTGGGGTCAGGGAGTACTTATAAAGGGGCTAGGGTAACTCATTTGGGGTCAGGGAGTACTTATATGGGCCTAGGGTAACTCACTTAGGGTCAGGGAGTACTTATACGGGACTGGGGTAACTCACTTGGGGTCAGGGAGTACTTATAAAGGGGCTAAGGTAACTCATTTGGGGTCAGGTAGTACTTATAAAGGGGCTAGGGTAACTCACTTGGGATCAGGGAGTACTTATAAAGGGGCTAGGGCAACTCACTTAGGGTCAGGGAGTACTTATATGGAACCAGGGTGACCCACTTGGGGTCAGGGAGTATTTATAAATGGGGTAGGGTAACTCATTTGGGGTCAGGGAGTACTTATATGGGACTAGGGTACATCACTTGGGGTCAGGGAGTACTTATGTAGGAGCTAAAGTGATTCACTTGGGGTCAGGGAGTACTTATATGGGACTAGAGTAACTCAATTGGGGTCAGGGAGTACTTATAAAAGGGCTAGGGTAACTCAATTTGGGGTCAGGGAGTACTTATATGGAACTAAGGTAACTCACTTGGGGTCAGGGAGTACATCTATAGGAGCTAAAGTAACTCACTTGGGGTCAGGGAGTACTTATATGGGACTAGGGTAACTCATTTAGGGCAGGGAGTACTTATTGGGGACTAGGGTAACTCACTTGGTGTCAGGGAGTACTTATATGCTACTAGGGTAACTCACTTGGGGTCAGGGAGTACTTATATAATACTAGGGTAACTCACTTGGGGTCAGGGAGTACTTATGTAGGAGCTAAAGTGATTCACTTGGGGTCAAGGAGTACTTATATGGGACTAGGGTAACACAGTTGGGGTCAGGGTGTACTTATAAAGGGGCTAGGGTAACTCACTTGGGGTCAGGGAGTACTTATTTGGGACTTGGGTAACTCATTTGGGTTCAGGGAGTACTTATATGGGACTAGGGTAACTCGCTTTAGGTGAGGGAGTACTTATATAATAATAGGGTAACTCACTTGGGGTCAGGGAGTACTTATATGGAACCAGGGTAACCCACTTGGGGTCAGGGAGTATTTATAAAGGGTGTAGGGTAACTAATTTGGGGTCAGGGTGTACTTATATGGGACTAGGGTAACTCATTTAGGGCAGGGAGTACTTATTTGGGACTAGGGTAACTCACTTGGGGTCAGGGAGTACTTATATGGGACTAGGGTAACTCATTTAGGGCAGGGAGTACTTATTTGGGACTAGGGTAACTCACTTGGGGTCAGGGAGTACTTCTATAGGAGTTAAAGTAACTCACTTGGGGTCAGGGAGTACTTATATGGGACTAGGGTAACTCACTTGGGGTCAGGGAGTACTAATATAGGGGGTAGGGTAACTCATTTGGGGTCAGGGAGTACTTATATGGGACTAGGGTAACCCACTTGGGGTCAGGGAGTACTTATAAAGGGGCTAGGGTAACTCATTTGGGGTCAGGGAGTACTTATATGGGCCTAGGGTAACTCACTTAGGGTCAGGGAGTACTTATATGGGACTGGGGTAACTCACTTGGGGTCAGGGAGTACTTATAAAGGGGCTAAGGTAACTCATTTGGGGTCAGGTAGTACTTATATGGGACTAGGGTACCTCACTTGGGGTCAGGGAGTACTTATATGGGACTAGGGTAACTCACTTGGGGAAAGGGAGTACTTCTAAAGGGGCTAGGGTAACTCGACTGTGGTCAGGGAGTACTTATATAGGAGCTAAAGTGACTCACTTGGGGTCAGGGAGTACTTATATGGGACTAGGGTAACCCACTTGGGGTCAGGGAGTACTTATAAAGGGGCTAGGGTAACTCATTTGGGATCAGGGAGTACTTATATGGGACTAGGGTAACTCGCTTTAGGTGAGGGAGTACTTATATAATAATAGGGTAACTCACTTGGGGTCAGGGAGTACTTATATGGAACCAGGGTAACCCACTTGGGGTCAGGGAGTATTTATAAAGGGTGTAGGGTAACTAATTTGGGGTCAGGGTGTACTTATATGGGACTAGGGTAACTCATTTAGGGCAGGGAGTACTTATTTGGGACTAGGGTAACTCACTTGGGGTCAGGGAGTACTTATATGGGACTAGGGTAACTCATTTAGGGCTGGGAGTACTTATTTGGGACTAGGGTAACTCACTTGGGGTCAGGGAGTACTTCTATAGGAGTTAAAGTAACTCACTTGGGGTCAGGGAGTACTTATATGGGACTAGGGTAACTCACTTGGGGTCAGGGAGTACTAATATAGGGGGTAGGGTAACTCATTTGGGGTCAGGGAGTACTTATATGGGACTAGGGTAACCCACTTGGGGTCAGGGAGTACTTATAAAGGGGCTAGGGTAACTCATTTGGGGTCAGGGAGTACTTATATGGGCCTAGGGTAACTCACTTAGGGTCAGGGAGTACTTATATGGGACTGGGGTAACTCACTTGGGGTCAGGGAGTACTTATAAAGGGGCTAAGGTAACTCATTTGGGGTCAGGTAGTACTTATATGGGACTAGGGTACCTCACTTGGGGTCAGGGAGTACTTATATGGGACTAGGGTAACTCACTTGGGGAAAGGGAGTACTTCTAAAGGGGCTAGGGTAACTCGACTGTGGTCAGGGAGTACTTATATAGGAGCTAAAGTGACTCACTTGGGGTCAGGGAGTACTTATATGGGACTAGGGTAACCCACTTGGGGTCAGGGAGTACTTATAAAGGGGCTAGGGTAACTCATTTGGGGTCAGGGAGTACTTATATGGGCCTAGGGTAACTCACTTAGGGTCAGGGAGTACTTCTATAGGAGCTAAAGTAACTCACTTGGGGTCAGGGAGTACTTATATGGGACTAGGGTAACTCATTTAGGGCAGGGAGTACTTATTTGGGACTAGGGTAACTCACTTGGGGTCAGGGAGTACTTATATGGGACTAGGGTAACTCACTTGGGGTCAGGGAGTACTTATATAGGGGGTAGAGTAACTCATTTGGGGTCAGGGAGTACTTATATGGGACTAGGGTACATCATTTGGGGTCAGGGAGTACTTATATAGGAGCTAAAGTGATTCACTTGGGGTCAGGGAGTACTTATATGGGACTAGGGTAACTCACTTGGGGTCAGGGAGTACTTATAAAGGGGCTAGGGTAACTCAATTTGGGGTCAGGGAGTACTTATATAGGACTAGGGTACCATACTTGGGGTCAGGGAGTACTTATATGATACTAGGGTAACTCACTTGGGGTCAGGGAGTACTTATGTAGGAGCTAAAGTGATTCACTTGGGGTCAAGGAGTACTTATATGGGACTAGGGTAACTCACTTGGGGTCAGGGAGTACTTATATAGGGGGTAGGGTAACTCATTTGGGGTCAGGGAGTACTTATATGGGACTAGGGTACATCATTTGGGGTCAGGGAGTACTTATATAGGAGCTAAAGTGATTCACTTGGGGTCAGGGAGTACTTATATGGGACTAGGGTAACTCACTTGGGGTCAGGGAGTACTTATAAAGGGGCTAGGGTAACTCAATTTGGGGTCAGGGAGTACTTATATAGGACTAGGGTACCATACTTGGGGTCAGGGAGTACTTATAAAGGGGCTAGGGCAACTCACTTGGGGTCAGGGAGTACTTATATAGGGGGTAGGGTAAATCATTTTGGGTCAGGGAGTACTTATATGGGACTAGGTTAACTCACTTGGGGTCAGGGAGTACTTCTATAGGAGCTAAAGTAACTCACTTGGGGTCAGGGAGTACTTATATGGGACTAGGGTAACCCACTTGGGGTCAGGGAGTACTTATAAAGGGGCTAGGGTAACTCATTTGGGGTCAGGGAGTACTTATATGGGCCTAGGGTAACTCACTTAGGGTCAGGGAGTACTTATATGGGAATGGGGTAACTCACTTGGGGTCAGGGAGTACTTATAAAGGGGCTAAGGTAACTCATTTGGGGTCAGGTAGTACTTATATGGGACTAGGGTACCTCACTTGGGGTCAGGGAGTACTTATATGGGACTAGGGTAACTCACTTGGGGAAAGGGAGTACTTCCAAAGGGGCTAGGGTAACTCAACTGTGGTCAGGGAGTACTTATATAGGAGCTAAAGTGACTCACTTGGGGTCAGGGAGTACTTATATGGGACTAGGGTAACACACTTGGGGTCAGGGAGTACTTATAAAGGGGCTAGGGTAACTCATTTGGGGTCAGGGAGTACTTATATGGCCCTAGGGTAACTCACTTAGGGTCAGGGAGTACTTATATGGGACTGGGGTAACTCACTTGGGGTCAGGGAGTACTTATATGATACTAGGGTAACTCACTTGGGGTCAGGGAGTACTTATAAAGGGGCTAGGGCAACTCACTTGGGGTCAGGGAGTACTTATATTGGACTAGGGTAACTCACTTGGGGTGAGGGAGTACTTATATAGGGGGCAGGGTAACACATTTTGGGTCAGGGAGTACTTATATGGGACTAGGTTAACTCACTGGGGTCAGGGAGTACTTCTATAGGAGCTAAAGTAACTCACTTGGTGTCAGGGAGTACTTATATGGGACTAGGGTAACTCACTTGGGGTCAGGGAGTACTTATATAGGGAATAGGGTAACTCATTTGGGGTCAGGGAGTACTTATATGGGACTAGGGTACATCACTTGGGGTCAGGGAGTACTTATATAGGAGCTAAAGTGATTCACTTGGGGTCAGGGAGTACTTATATGGGACTAGGGTAACTCACTTGGGGTCAGCGAGTACTTATAAAGGGGCGAGGGTAACTCAATTTGGGGTCAGGGAGTACTTATATAGGACTAGGGTACCATACTTGGGGTCAGGGAGTACTAATAAAGGGGCTAGGGCAACTCACTTGGGGTCAGGGAGTACTTATATGGGACTAGGGTAACTCACTTGGGGTCAGGGAGTACTTATATAGGAGCTAAAGTAACTCACTTGGGGTCAGGGAGTACTTACATGGGACTAGGGTAACTCATTTAGCGCAGGTAGTACTTATATGGGACTAGGGTAACACACTTGGGGTCAGGAAGTACTTATAAAAGGGGTAGGGTAACTCACTTGGGGTAGGGAGTACTTATATGGGACTAGGGTAACTCACTTGGGTTCAGGGAGTACTTATATAAGACTAGGGTAACTCGCTTTAGGTCAGGGAGTACTTATATGGTACTAGGGTAACTCACTTGGTGGTCAGGGGGTATATATATGGAACCAGGGTAACCCACTTGGGGTCAGGGAGTACTTATATGCGACTAGGGTAACTCACTTAGGGTCACGGAGTACTTATATGGGACTAGGGTAAAACAGTTGGGGTCAGGGTGTACTTATAAAGGGGCTAGGGTAACTCAGTTGGGATCAGGGAGTACTTATAAAGGGGCTAGGGCAACTCACTTGGGGTCAGGGAGTACTTATATGGAACCAGGGTGACCCACTTGGGGTCAGGGAGTATTTATAAAGGGGGTAGGGTAACTCATTTGGGGTCAGGGAGTACTTATGTAGGAGCTAAAGTGATTCACTTGGGGTCAGGGAGTACTTATGTAGGAGCTAAAGTGATTCACTTGGGGTCAAGGAGTACTTATATGGGACTAGGGTAACACAGTAGGGGTCAGGGTGTACTTATAAAGGGGCTAGGGTAACTCACTTGGGATCAGGGAGTCCTTATATGGGACTAGGGTAACTCACTTGGTGTCAGGGAGTACTTATATGGGACTAGGGTAACCCATTTGGGGTCAGGGAGTACTTATATGGGACTAGGGTAACTCATTTGGGGTCAGGGAGTACTTATAAAGGGGCTAGGGTAACTCACCTGGGGTCAGGGAGTACTTATATAGGAGCTAAAGTGACTCACTTGGGGTCAGGGAGTACTTATATGGGACTAGGGTAACCCACTTGGGGTCAGGGAGTACTTATAAAGGGGCTAGGGTAACTCATTTGGGGTCAGGGAGTACTTATATGGGACTAGGGTAACTCACTTGGGGTCAGGGAGTACTTATATAGGAGCTAAAGTAACTCACTTGGGGTCAGGGAGTACTTATATAGGGGGTAGGGTAACACATTTTGGGTCAGGGAGTACTTATATGGGACTAGGTTAACTCACTGGGGTCAGGGAGTACTTATATGGGACTGGGGTAACTCACTTGGGGTCAGGGAGTACTTATATGATACTAGGGTAACTCACTTGGGGTCAGGGAGTACTTATAAAGGGGCTAGGGCAACTCACTTGGGGTCAGGGAGTACTTATATTGGACTAGGGTAACTCACTTGGGGTCAGGGAGTACTTATATAGGGGGTAGGGTAACACATTTTGGGTCAGGGAGTACTTATATGGGACTAGGTTAACTCACTGGGGTCAGGGAGTACTTCTATAGGAGCTAAAGTAACTCACTTGGGGTCAGGGAGTACTTATATGGGACTAGGGTAACTCATTTAGGGCAGGGAGTACTTATTTGGGACTAGGGTAACTCACTTGGGGTCAGGGAGTACTTATATGGGACTAGGGTAACTCACTTGGGGTCAGGGAGTACTTATATAGGGAATAGGGTAACTCATTTGGGGTCAGGGAGTACTTATATGGGACTAGGGTACATCACTTGGGGTCAGGGAGTACTTATATAGGAGCTAAAGTGATTCACTTGGGGTCAGGGAGTACTTATATGGGACTAGGGTAACTCACTTGGGGTCAGCGAGTACTTATAAAGGGGCGAGGGTAACTCAATTTGGGGTCAGGGAGTACTTATATAGGACTAGGGTACCATACTTGGGGTCAGGGAGTACTTATAAAGGGGCTAGGGCAACTCACTTGGGGTCAGGGAGTACTTATATGGGACTAGGGTAACTCACTTGGGGTCAGGGAGTACTTATATAGGAGCTAAAGTAACTCACTTGAGGTCAGGGAGTACTTACATGGGACTAGGGTAACTCATTTAGCGCAGGTAGTACTTATATGGGACTAGGGTAACACACTTGGGGTCAGGGAGTACTTATAAAAGGGGTAGGGTAACTCACTTGGGGTAGGGAGTACTTATATGGGACTAGGGTAACTCACTTGGGTTCAGGGAGTACTTATATAAGACTAGGGTAACTCGCTTTAGGTCAGGGAGTACTTATATGGTACTAGGGTAACTCACTTGGTGGTCAGGGGGTATATATATGTAACCAGGGTAACCCACTTGGGGTCAGGGAGTACTTATATGCGACTAGGGTAACTCACTTAGGGTCACGGAGTACTTATATGGGACTAGGGTAAAACAGTTGGGGTCAGGGTGTACTTATAAAGGGGCTAGGGTAACTCACTTGGGATCAGGGAGTACTTATAAAGGGGCTAGGGCAACTCACTTGGGGTCAGGGAGTACTTATATGGAACCAGGGTGACCCACTTGGGGTCAGGGAGTATTTATAAAGGGGGTAGGGTAACTCATTTGGGGTCAGGGAGTACTTATATGGGAGTAGGGTACATCACTTGGAGTCAGGGAGTACTTATGTAGGAGCTAAAGTGATTCACTTGGGGTCAAGGAGTACTTATATGGGACTAGGGTAACACAGTTGGGGTCAGGGTGTACTTATAAAGGGGCTAGGGTAACTCACTTGGGATCAGGGAGTCCTTATATGGGACTAGGGTAACTCACTTGGTGTCAGGGAGTACTTATATGGGACTAGGGTAACCCATTTGGGGTCAGGGAGTACTCATATGGGACTAGGGTAACTCATTTGGGGTCAGGGAGTACTTATAAAGGGGCTAGGGTAACTCACCTGGGGTCAGGGAGTACTTATTTGGGACTTGGGTAACTCATTTGGGTTCAGGGAGTACTTATATGGGACTAGGGTAACTCGCTTTAGGTGAGGGAGTACTTATATAATAATAGGGTAACTCACTTGGGGTCAGGGAGTACTTATATGGAACCAGGGTAACCCACTTGGGGTCAGGGAGTATTTATAAAGGGGGTAGGGTAACTAATTTGGGGTCAGGGTGTACTTATATGGGACTAGGGTAACTCATTTAGGGCAGGGAGTACTTATTTGGGACTAGGGCATCTCACTTGGGGTCAGGGAGTACTTATATGGGACTAGGGTAATTCACTTGGGGTCAGGGAGTGCTTATATGGGACTAGGGTAACTCATTTGGGGTCAGGGAGTACTTATATGGGACTGGGGTAACTCAATTGGGGTCAGGGAGTACTTCTAAAGGGGCTAGGATAACTCATTTGGGTTCAGGTAGTACTTATATGGGACTAGGGTAACTCACATGGGGAAAGGGAGTACTTCTAAAGGGGCTGGGGTAACTCACCTGTGGTCAGGGAGTACTTATATAGGAGCTAAAGAGACTCACTTGGGGTCAGGGAGTACTTATATGGGACTAGGGTAACTCACTTGGGGTCAGGGAGTACTTATATAGGGGGTAGGGTAACTCATTTTGGGTCAGGGAGTACTTATATGGGACTAGGTTAACTCACTGGGGTCAGGGAGTACTTCTATAGGAGCTAAAGTAACTCACTTGGGGTCAGGGAGTACTTATATGGGACTAGGGTAACTCATTTAGGGCAGGGAGTACTTATTTGGGACTAGGGTAACTCACTTGGGGTCAGGGAGTACTTATATGGGACTAGGGTAACTCACTTGGGGTCAGGGAGTACTTATATAGGGGGTAGGGTAACTCATTTGGGGTCAGGGAGTACTTATATGGGACTAGGGTACATCACTTGGGGTCAGGGAGTACTTATATAGGAGCTAAAGTGATTCACTTGGGGTCAGGGAGTACTTATATGGGACTAGGGTAACTCACTTGGGGTCAGCGAGTACTTATAAAGGGGCGAGGGTAACTCAATTTGGGGTCAGGGAGTACTTATATAGGACTAGGGTACCATACTTGGGGTCAGGGAGTACTTATAAAGGGGCTAGGGCAACTCACTTGGGGTCAGGGAGTACTTATATGGGACTAGGGTAACTCACTTGGGGTCAGGGAGTACTTATATAGGGGGTAGGGTAATTCATTTTGTGTCAGGGAGTACTTATATAGGGGGTAGGGTAATTCATTTTGTGTCAGGGAGTACTTATAAGGGACTAGGTTAACTCACTTGGGGTCAGGGAGTACTTCTATAGGAGCTAAAATAACTCACTTGGGGTCAGGGAGTACTTATATGGGACTAGGGTAACTCATTTAGCGCAGGTAGTACTTATATGGGACTAGGGTAACACACTTGGGGTCAGGGAGTACTTATAAAAGGGGTAGGGTAACTCACTTGGGGTAGGGAGTACTTATATGGGACTAGGGTAACTCACTTGGGTTCAGGGAGTACTTATATGGGACTAGGGTACATCACTTGGGGTCAGGGAGTACTTATATAGGAGCTAAAGTGATTCACTTGGGGTCAGGGAGTACTTATATGGGACTAGGGTAACTCACTTGGGGTCAGGGAGTACTTATAAAAGGGGTAGGGTAACTCACTTGGGGTAGGGAGTACTTATATGGGACTAGGGTAACTCGCTTTAGGTCAGGGAGTAATTATATGGTACTAGGGTAACTCACTTGGAGGTCAGGGGGTATATATATGGAACCAGGGTAACCCACTTGGGGTCAGGGAGGACTTATATGCGACTAGGGTAACTCACTTAGGGTCACGGAGTACTTATATGGGACTAGGGTAACACAGTTGGGGTCAGGGTGTACTTATAAAGGGGCTAGGGTAACTCACTTGGGATCAGGGAGTACTTATAAAGGGGCTAGGGCAACTCACTTGGGGTCAGGGAGTACTTATATGAAACCAGGGTGACCCACTTGGGGTCAGGGAGTATTTATAAAGGGGGTAGGGTAACTCATTTGGGGTCAGGGAGTACTTATGTAGGAGCTAAAGTGATTCACTTGGGGTCAAGGAGTACTTATATGGGACTAGGGTAACACAGTTGGGGTCAGGGTGTACTTATAAAGGGGCTAGGGTAACTCACTTGGGATCAGGGAGTACTTATATGGGACTAGGGTAACTCACTTGGGGTCAGGGAGTACTTATATGGGACTAGGGTAACCCATTTGGGGTCAGGGAGTACTTATATGGGACTAGGGTAACTCATTTGGGGTCAGGGAGTACTTAAATGGGACGAGGGTAACTCACTTGGGGTCAGGGATTACTTATAAAGGGGCTAGGGTAACTCACTTGGGGTCAGGGAGTACTTATTTGGGACTTGGGTAACTCATTTGGGTTCAGGGAGTACTTATATGGGACTAGGGTAACTCGCTTTAGGTGAGGGAGTACTTATATAATAATAGGGTAACTCACTTGGGGTCAGGGAGTACTTATATGGAACCAGGGTAACCCACTTGGGGTCAGGGAGTATTTATAAAGGGGGTAGGGTAACTAATTTGGGGTCAGGGTGTACTTATATGGGACTAGGGTAACTCATTAGGGCAGGGAGTACTTATTTGGGACTAGGGCAAGTCACTTGGGGTCAGGGAGTACTTATATGGGACTAGGGTAACTCACTTGGGGTCAGGGAGTACTTATATGGGACTAGGGTAACTCATTTGGGGTCAGGGAGTACTTATATGGGACTGGGGTAACTCACTTGGGGTCAGGGAGTACTTCTAAAGGGGCTAGGATAACTCATTTGGGTTCAGGTAGTACTTATATGGGACTAGGGTAACTCACTTGGGGAAAGGGAGTACTTCTAAAGGGGCTGGGGTAACTCACCTGTGGTCAGGGAGTACTTATATAGGAGCTAAAGTGACTCACTTGGGGTCAGGGAGTACTTATATGGGACTAGGATAACCCACTTGGGGTCAGGGAGTACTTATTAAGGGGCTAGGGTAACTCATTTGGGGTCAGGGAGTACTTATATGGGCCTAGGGTAACTCACTTTGGGTCAGGGAGTAGTTATATGGGACTGGGGTAACTCACTTGGGGTCAGGGAGTACTTCTATAGGAGCTAAAGTAACTCACTTGGGGTCAGGGAGTACTTATATGGGACTAGGGTAACTCATTTGGGGTCAGGGAGTACTTATATAAGGGGTAGGGTAACTCATTTTGGGTCAGGGAGTACTTATATGGGATTAGGTTAACTCACTTGGGGACAGGGAGTACTTCTATAGGAGCTAAAGTAACTCACTTGGGGTCAGGGAGTACTTATATGGGACTAGGGTAACTCATTTAGGGCAGTGAGTACTTATTTGGGACTAGGGTAACTCACTTGGGGTCAGGGAGTACTTATATGGGACTAGGGTAACTCACTTGGGGTCAGGGAGTACTTATATAGGGGGTAGGGTAACTCATTTGGGGTCAGGGAGTACTTATATGGGACTATGGTACATCACTTGGGGTCAGGGAGTACTTATATAGGAGCTAAAGTGATTCACTTGGGGTCAGGGAGTACTTATATGGGACTAGGGTAACTCACTTGGGGTCAGGGAGTACTTATAAAGGGGCTAGGGTAACTCAATTTGGGGTCAGGGAGTACTTATATAGGACTAGGGTACCATACTTGGGGTCAGGGAGTACTTATAAAGGGGCTAGGGCAACTCACTTGTGGTCAGGGAGTACTTATATGGGACTAGGGTAACTCACTTGGGGTCAGGGAGTACTTATATAGGGGGTAGGGTAAATCATTTTGGGTCAGGGAGTACTTATATGGGACTAGGTTAACTCACTGGGGTCAGGGAGTACTTCTATAGGAGCTAAAGTAACTCACTTGGGGTCAGGGAGTACTTATATGGGACTAGGGTAACTCATTTAGGGCAGGGAGTACTTATTTGGGACTAGGGTAACTCACTTGGGGTCAGGGAGTACTTATATGGGACTAGGGTAACCCATTTGGGGTCAGGGAGTACTTATAAAGGGGCTAGGGTAACTCATTTGGGGTCAGGGAGTACTTATATGGGCCTAGGGTAACTCACTTAGGGTCAGGGAGTACTTATATGGGACTGGGGTAACTCACTTGGGGTCAGGGAGTACTTATATGATACTAGGGTAACCACTTGGGGTCAGGGAGTACTTATAAAGGGGCTAGGGCAACTCACTTGGGGTCAGGGAGTACTTATATGGGACTAGGGTAACTGACTTGGGGTCAGGGAGTACTTATATGCGACTAGGGTAACTCACTTAGGGTCACGGAGTACTTATATGGGACTAGGGTAAAACAGTTGGGGTCAGGGTGTACTTATAAAGGGGCTAGGGTAACTCAGTTGGGATCAGGGAGTACTTATAAAGGGGCTAGGGCAACTCACTTGGGGTCAGGGAGTACTTATATGGAACCAGGGTGACCCACTTGGGGTCAGGGAGTATTTATAAAGGGGGTAGGGTAACTCATTTGGGGTCAGGGAGTACTTATGTAGGAGCTAAAGTGATTCACTTGGGGTCAGGGAGTACTTATGTAGGAGCTAAAGTGATTCACTTGGGGTCAAGGAGTACTTATATGGGACTAGGGTAACACAGTAGGGGTCAGGGTGTACTTATAAAGGGGCTAGGGTAACTCACTTGGGATCAGGGAGTCCTTATATGGGACTAGGGTAACTCACTTGGTGTCAGGGAGTACTTATATGGGACTAGGGTAACCCATTTGGGGTCAGGGAGTACTTATATGGGACTAGGGTAACTCACTGGGGTCAGGGAGTACTTATATGGGACTGGGGTAACTCACTTGGGGTCAGGGAGTACTTATATGATACTAGGGTAACTCACTTGGGGTCAGGGAGTACTTATAAAGGGGCTAGGGCAACTCACTTGGGGTCAGGGAGTACTTATATTGGACTAGGGTAACTCACTTGGGGTCAGGGAGTACTTATATAGGGGGTAGGGTAACACATTTTGGGTCAGGGAGTACTTATATGGGACTAGGTTAACTCACTGGGGTCAGGGAGTACTTCTATAGGAGCTAAAGTAACTCACTTGGGGTCAGGGAGTACTTATATGGGACTAGGGTAACTCATTTAGGGCAGGGAGTACTTATTTGGGACTAGGGTAACTCACTTGGGGTCAGGGAGTACTTATATGGGACTAGGGTAACTCACTTGGGGTCAGGGAGTACTTATATAGGGAATAGGGTAACTCATTTGGGGTCAGGGAGTACTTATATGGGACTAGGGTACATCACTTGGGGTCAGGGAGTACTTATATAGGAGCTAAAGTGATTCACTTGGGGTCAGGGAGTACTTATATGGGACTAGGGTAACTCACTTGGGGTCAGCGAGTACTTATAAAGGGGCGAGGGTAACTCAATTTGGGGTCAGGGAGTACTTATATAGGACTAGGGTACCATACTTGGGGTCAGGGAGTACTTATAAAGGGGCTAGGGCAACTCACTTGGGGTCAGGGAGTACTTATATGGGACTAGGGTAACTCACTTGGGGTCAGGGAGTACTTATATAGGAGCTAAAGTAACTCACTTGGGGTCAGGGAGTACTTACATGGGACTAGGGTAACTCATTTAGCGCAGGTAGTACTTATATGGGACTAGGGTAACACACTTGGGGTCAGGGAGTACTTATAAAAGGGGTAGGGTAACTCACTTGGGGTAGGGAGTACTTATATGGGACTAGGGTAACTCACTTGGGTTCAGGGAGTACTTATATAAGACTAGGGTAACTCGCTTTAGGTCAGGGAGTACTTATATGGTACTAGGGTAACTCACTTGGTGGTCAGGGGGTATATATATGTAACCAGGGTAACCCACTTGGGGTCAGGGAGTACTTATATGCGACTAGGGTAACTCACTTAGGGTCACGGAGTACTTATATGGGACTAGGGTAAAACAGTTGGGGTCAGGGTGTACTTATAAAGGGGCTAGGGTAACTCACTTGGGATCAGGGAGTACTTATAAAGGGGCTAGGGCAACTCACTTGGGGTCAGGGAGTACTTATATGGAACCAGGGTGACCCACTTGGGGTCAGGGAGTATTTATAAAGGGGGTAGGGTAACTCATTTGGGGTCAGGGAGTACTTATATGGGAGTAGGGTACATCACTTGGAGTCAGGGAGTACTTATGTAGGAGCTAAAGTGATTCACTTGGGGTCAAGGAGTACTTATATGGGACTAGGGTAACACAGTTGGGGTCAGGGTGTACTTATAAAGGGGCTAGGGTAACTCACTTGGGATCAGGGAGTCCTTATATGGGACTAGGGTAACTCACTTGGTGTCAGGGAGTACTTATATGGGACTAGGGTAACCCATTTGGGGTCAGGGAGTACTTATATGGGACTAGGGTAACTCATTTGGGGTCAGGGAGTACTTATAAAGGGGCTAGGGTAACTCACCTGGGGTCAGGGAGTACTTATTTGGGACTTGGGTAACTCATTTGGGTTCAGGGAGTACTTATATGGGACTAGGGTAACTCGCTTTAGGTGAGGGAGTACTTATATAATAATAGGGTAACTCACTTGGGGTCAGGGAGTACTTATATGGAACCAGGGTAACCCACTTGGGGTCAGGGAGTATTTATAAAGGGGGTAGGGTAACTAATTTGGGGTCAGGGTGTACTTATATGGGACTAGGGTAACTCATTTAGGGCAGGGAGTACTTATTTGGGACTAGGGCATCTCACTTGGGGTCAGGGAGTACTTATATGGGACTAGGGTAATTCACTTGGGGTCAGGGAGTGCTTATATGGGACTAGGGTAACTCATTTGGGGTCAGGGAGTACTTATATGGGACTGGGGTAACTCAATTGGGGTCAGGGAGTACTTCTAAAGGGGCTAGGATAACTCATTTGGGTTCAGGTAGTACTTATATGGGACTAGGGTAACTCACATGGGGAAAGGGAGTACTTCTAAAGGGGCTGGGGTAACTCACCTGTGGTCAGGGAGTACTTATATAGGAGCTAAAGAGACTCACTTGGGGTCAGGGAGTACTTATATGGGACTAGGGTAACTCACTTGGGGTCAGGGAGTACTTATATAGGGGGTAGGGTAACTCATTTTGGGTCAGGGAGAACTTATATGGGACTAGGTTAACTCACTGGGGTCAGGGAGTACTTCTATAGGAGCTAAAGTAACTCACTTGGGGTCAGGGAGTACTTATATGGGACTAGGGTAACTCATTTAGGGCAGGGAGTACTTATTTGGGACTAGGGTAACTCACTTGGGGTCAGGGAGTACTTATATGGGACTAGGGTAACTCACTTGGGGTCAGGGAGTACTTATATAGGGGGTAGGGTAACTCATTTGGGGTCAGGGAGTACTTATATGGGACTAGGGTACATCACTTGGGGTCAGGGAGTACTTATATAGGAGCTAAAGTGATTCACTTGGGGTCAGGGAGTACTTATATGGGACTAGGGTAACTCACTTGGGGTCAGCGAGTACTTATAAAGGGGCGAGGGTAACTCAATTTGGGGTCAGGGAGTACTTATATAGGACTAGGGTACCATACTTGGGGTCAGGGAGTACTTATAAAGGGGCTAGGGCAACTCACTTGGGGTCAGGGAGTACTTATATGGGACTAGGGTAACTCACTTGGGGTCAGGGAGTACTTATATAGGGGGTAGGGTAATTCATTTTGTGTCAGGGAGTACTTATATAGGGGGTAGGGTAATTCATTTTGTGTCAGGGAGTACTTATAAGGGACTAGGTTAACTCACTTGGGGTCAGGGAGTACTTCTATAGGAGCTAAAGTAACTCACTTGGGGTCAGGGAGTACTTATATGGGACTAGGGTAACTCATTTAGCGCAGGTAGTACTTATATGGGACTAGGGTAACACACTTGGGGTCAGGGAGTACTTATAAAAGGGGTAGGGTAACTCACTTGGGGTAGGGAGTACTTATATGGGACTAGGGTAACTCACTTGGGTTCAGGGAGTACTTATATGGGACTAGGGTACATCACTTGGGGTCAGGGAGTACTTATATAGGAGCTAAAGTGATTCACTTGGGGTCAGGGAGTACTTATATGGGACTAGGGTAACTCACTTGGGGTCAGGGAGTACTTATAAAAGGGGTAGGGTAACTCACTTGGGGTAGGGAGTACTTATATGGGACTAGGGTAACTCGCTTTAGGTCAGGGAGTAATTATATGGTACTAGGGTAACTCACTTGGAGGTCAGGGGGTATATATATGGAACCAGGGTAACCCACTTGGGGTCAGGGAGGACTTATATGCGACTAGGGTAACTCACTTAGGGTCACGGAGTACTTATATGGGACTAGGGTAACACAGTTGGGGTCAGGGTGTACTTATAAAGGGGCTAGGGTAACTCACTTGGGATCAGGGAGTACTTATAAAGGGGCTAGGGCAACTCACTTGGGGTCAGGGAGTACTTATATGAAACCAGGGTGACCCACTTGGGGTCAGGGAGTATTTATAAAGGGGGTAGGGTAACTCATTTGGGGTCAGGGAGTACTTATGTAGGAGCTAAAGTGATTCACTTGGGGTCAAGGAGTACTTATATGGGACTAGGGTAACACAGTTGGGGTCAGGGTGTACTTATAAAGGGGCTAGGGTAACTCACTTGGGATCAGGGAGTACTTATATGGGACTAGGGTAACTCACTTGGGGTCAGGGAGTACTTATATGGGACTAGGGTAACCCATTTGGGGTCAGGGAGTACTTATATGGGACTAGGGTAACTCATTTGGGGTCAGGGAGTACTTAAATGGGACGAGGGTAACTCACTTGTGGTCAGGGATTACTTATAAAGGGGCTGGGGTAACTCACTTGGGGTCAGGGAGTACTTATTTGGGACTTGGGTAACTCATTTGGGTTCAGGGAGTACTTATATGGGACTAGGGTAACTCGCTTTAGGTGAGGGAGTACTTATATAATAATAGGGTAACTCACTTGGGGTCAGGGAGTACTTATATGGAACCAGGGTAACCCACTTGGGGTCAGGGAGTATTTATAAAGGGGGTAGGGTAACTAATTTGGGGTCAGGGTGTACTTATATGGGACTAGGGTAACTCATTAGGGCAGGGAGTACTTATTTGGGACTAGGGCAAGTCACTTGGGGTCAGGGAGTACTTATATGGGACTAGGGTAACTCACTTGGGGTCAGGGAGTACTTATATGGGACTAGGGTAACTCATTTGGGGTCAGGGAGTACTTATATGGGACTGGGGTAACTCACTTGGGGTCAGGGAGTACTTCTAAAGGGGCTAGGATAACTCATTTGGGTTCAGGTAGTACTTATATGGGACTAGGGTAACTCACTTGGGGAAAGGGAGTACTTCTAAAGGGGCTGGGGTAACTCACCTGTGGTCAGGGAGTACTTATATAGGAGCTAAAGTGACTCACTTGGGGTCAGGGAGTACTTATATGGGACTAGGATAACCCACTTGGGGTCAGGGAGTACTTATTAAGGGGCTAGGGTAACTCATTTGGGGTCAGGGAGTACTTATATGGGCCTAGGGTAACTCACTTTGGGTCAGGGAGTAGTTATATGGGACTGGGGTAACTCACTTGGGGTCAGGGAGTACTTCTATAGGAGCTAAAGTAACTCACTTGGGGTCAGGGAGTACTTATATGGGACTAGGGTAACTCATTTGGGGTCAGGGAGTACTTATATAAGGGGTAGGGTAACTCATTTTGGGTCAGGGAGTACTTATATGGGATTAGGTTAACTCACTTGGGGTCAGGGAGTACTTCTATAGGAGCTAAAGTAACTCACTTGGGGTCAGGGAGTACTTATATGGGACTAGGGTAACTCATTTAGGGCAGTGAGTGCTTATTTGGGACTAGGGTAACTCACTTGGGGTCAGGGAGTACTTATATGGGACTAGGGTAACTCACTTGGGGTCAGGGAGTACTTATATAGGGGGTAGGGTAACTCATTTGGGGTCAGGGAGTACTTATATGGGACTATGGTACATCATTTGGGGTCAGGGAGTACTTATATAGGAGCTAAAGTGATTCACTTGGGGTCAGGGAGTACTTATATGGGACTAGGGTAACTCACTTGGGGTCAGGGAGTACTTATAAAGGGGCTAGGGTAACTCAATTTGGGGTCAGGGAGTACTTATATAGGACTAGGGTACCATACTTGGGGTCAGGGAGTACTTATAAAGGGGCTAGGGCAACTCACTTGTGGTCAGGGAGTACTTATATGGGACTAGGGTAACTCACTTGGGGTCAGGGAGTACTTATATAGGGGGTAGGGTAAATCATTTTGGGTCAGGGAGTACTTATATTGGACTAGGTTAACTCACTGGGGTCAGGGAGTACTTCTATAGGAGCTAAAGTAACTCACTTGGGGTCAGGGAGTACTTATATGGGACTAGGGTAACTCATTTAGGGCAGGGAGTACTTATTTGGGACTAGGGTAACTCACTTGGGGTCAGGGAGTACTTATATGGGACTAGGGTAACCCATTTGGGGTCAGGGAGTACTTATAAAGGGGTTAGGGTAACTCATTTGGGGTCAGGGAGTACTTATATGGGCCTAGGGTAACTCACTTAGGGTCAGGGAGTACTTATATGGGACTGGGGTAACTCACTTGGGGTCAGGGAGTACTTATATGATACTAGGGTAACCACTTGGGGTCAGGGAGTACTTATAAAGGGGCTAGGGCAACTCACTTGGGGTCAGGGAGTACTTATATGGGACTAGGGTAACTGACTTGGGGTCAGGGAGTACTTATATAGGGGGTAGGGTAACACATTTTGGGTCAGGGAGTACTTATATGGGACTAGGTTAACTCACTGGGGTCAGGGAGTACTTCTATAGGAGCTAAAGTAACTCACTTGGGGTCAGGGAGTACTTATATGGGACTAGGGTAACTCATTTAGGGCAGGGAGTACTTATTTGGGACTAGGGTAACTCACTTGGGGTCAGGGAGTACTTATATGGGACTAGGGTAACTCACTTGGGGTCAGGGAGTACTTATATAGGGAATAGGGTAACTCATTTGGGGTCAGGGAGTACATATATGGGACTAGGGTACATCACTTGGGGTCAGGGAGTACTTATATAGGAGCTAAAGTGATTCACTTGGGGTCAGGGAGTACTTATATGGGACTAGGGTAACTCACTTGGGGTCAGGGAGTACTTATAAAGGGGCTAGGGTAACTCAATTTGGGGTCAGGGAGTACTTATATAGGACTAGGGTACCATACTTGGGGTCAGGGAGTACTTATAAAGGGGCTAGGGCAACTCACTTGTGGTCAGGGAGTACTTATATGGGACTAGGGTAACTCACTTGGGGTCAGGGAGTACTTATATAGGGGGTAGGGTAAATCATTTTGGGTCAGGGAGTACTTATATTGGACTAGGTTAACTCACTGGGGTCAGGGAGTACTTCTATAGGAGCTAAAGTAACTCACTTGGGGTCAGGGAGTACTTATATGGGACTAGGGTAACTCATTTAGGGCAGGGAGTACTTATTTGGGACTAGGGTAACTCACTTGGGGTCAGGGAGTACTTATATGGGACTAGGGTAACCCATTTGGGGTCAGGGAGTACTTATATAGGGGGTAGGGTAACACATTTTGGGTCAGGGAGTACTTATATGGGACTAGGTTAACTCACTGGGGTCAGGGAGTACTTCTATAGGAGCTAAAGTAACTCACTTGGGGTCAGGGAGTACTTATATGGGACTAGGGTAACTCACTTGGGGTCAGCGAGTACTTATAAAGGGGCTAGGGCAACTCACTTGGGGTCAGGGAGTACTTATATGGGACTAGGGTAACTCACTTGGGGTCAGGGAGTACTTATATAGGGGGTAGGGTAACACATTTTGGGTCAGGGAGTACTTATATGGGACTAGGTTAACTCACTGGGGTCAGGGAGTACTTCTATAGGAGCTAAAGTAACTCACTTGGGGTCAGGGAGTACTTATATGGGACTAGGGTAACTCATTTAGGGCAGGGAGTACTTATTTGGGACTAGGGTAACTCACTTGGGGTCAGGGAGTACTTATATAGGACTAGGGTACCATACTTGGGGTCAGGGAGTACTTATATAGGGGCTAGGGCAACTCACTTGGGGTCAGGGAGTACTTATATGGGACTAGGGTAACTCACTTGGGGTCAGGGAGTACTTATATAGGAGCTAAAGTAACTCACTTGGGGTCAGGGAGTACTTATATGGGACTAGGGAAACTCATTTAGCGCAGGTAGTACTTATATGGGACTAGGGTAACACACTTGGGGTCAGGGAGTACTTATAAAAGGGGTAGGGTAACTCACTTGGGGTAGGGAGTACTTATATGGGACTAGGGTAACTCACTTGGGTTCAGGGAGTACTTATATGGGACTAGGGTAACTCGCTTTAGGTCAGGGAGTACTTATATGGTACTAGGGTAACTCACTTGGTGGTCAGGGGGTATATATATGGAACCAGGGTAACCCACTTGGGGTCAGGGAGTACTTATATGCGACTAGGGTAACTCACTTAGGGTCACGGAGTACTTATATGGGACTAGGGTAACACAGTTGGGTCAGGGTGTACTTATAAAGGGGCTAGGGTAACTCACTTGGGATCAGGGAGTACTTATAAAGGGGCTAGGGCAACTCACTTGGGGTCAGGGAGTACTTATATGGGACTAGGGTAACCCATTTCGGGTCAGGGAGTACTTATATGGGACTAGGGTAACTCGTTTGGGGTCAGGGAGTACTTATAAAGGGGCTAGGGTAACTCACTTGGGGTCAGGGAGTATTTATAAAGGGGTTAGGGTAACTCATTTGGGGTCAGGGAGTACTTATATGGGAGTAGGGTACATCACTTGGGGTCAGGGAGTACTTATGTAGGAGCTAAAGTGATTCACTTGGGGTCAAGGAGTACTTATATGGGACTAGGGTAACACAGTTGGGGTCAGGGTGTACTTATAAAGGGGCTAGGGTAACTCACTTGGGATCAGGGAGTACTTATATGGGACTAGGGTAACTCACTTGGGGTCAGGGAGTACTTATATGGGACTAGGGTAACCCATTTGGGGTCAGGGAGTACTTATATGGGACTAGGGTAACTCATTTGGGGTCAGGGAGTACTTAAATGGGACGAGGTTAACTCACTTGGGTCAGGGATTACTTATAAAGGGGCTAGGGTAACTCACTTGGGGTCAGGGAGTACTTATTTGGGACTTGGGTAACTCATTTTGGGTCAGGGAGTACTTATATGGGACTAGGTTAACTCACTGGGGTCAGGGAGTACTTCTATAGGAGCTAAAGTAACTCACTTGGGGTCAGGGAGTACTTATAAAGGGGCTAGGGCAACTCACTTGGGGTCAGGGAGTACTTATATGGGACTAGGGTAACTCACTTGGGGTCAGGGAGTACTTATATAGGGGGTAGGGTAACACATTTTGGGTCAGGGAGTACTTATATGGGACTAGGTTAACTCACTGGGGTCAGGGAGTACTTCTATAGGAGCTAAAGTAACTCACTTGGGGTCAGGGAGTACTTATATGGGACTAGGGTAACCCATTTGGGGTCAGGGAGTACTTATATGGGACTAGGGTAACTCATTTGGGGTCAGGGAGTACTTATATGGGACTAGGGTAACCCATTTGGGGTCAGGGAGTACTTATATGGGACTAGGGTAACTCATTTGGGGTCAGGGAGTACTTATAAAGGGGCTAGGGTAACTCACTTGGGGTCAGGGAGTACTTATTTGGGACTTGGGTAACTCATTTGGGTTCAGGGAGTACTTATATGGGACTAGGGTAACTCGCTTTAGGTGAGGGAGTACTTATATAATAATAGGGTAACTCACTTGGGGTCAGGGAGTACTTATATGGGACTAGGGTAACTCATTTAGGGCAGGGAGTACTTATTTGGGACTAGGGCATCTCACTTGGGGTCAGGGAGTACTTATATGGGACTAGGGTAACTCACTTGGGGTCAGGGAGTACTTATATAGGGGGTAGGGTAACTCATTTTGGGTCAGGGAGTACTTATATGGGACTAGGTTAACTCACTGGGGTCAGGGAGTACTTCTATAGGAGCTAAAGTAACTCACTTGGGGTCAGGGAGTACTTATATGGGACTAGGGTAACTCATTTAGGGCAGGGAGTACTTATTTGGGACTAGGGCATCTCACTTGGGGTCAGGGAGTACTTATATGGGACTAGGGTAATTCACTTGGGGTCAGGGAGTACTTATATGGGACTAGGGTAACTCATTTGGGGTCAGGGAGTACTTATATGGGACTGGGGTAACTCACTTGGGGTCAGGGAGTACTTCTAAAGGGGCTAGGATAACTCATTTGGGTTCAGGTAGTACTTATATGGGACTAGGGTAACTCACTTGGGGAAAGGGAGTACTTCTAAAGGGGCTGGGGTAACTCACCTGTGGTCAGGGAGTACTTATATAGGAGCTAAAGTGACTCACTTGGGGTCAGGGAGTACTTATATGGGACTAGGGTAACTCACTTGGGGTCAGGGAGTACTTATATAGGGGGTAGGGTAACTCATTTTGGGTCAGGGAGTACTTATATGGGACTAGGTTAACTCACTGGGGTCAGGGAGTACTTCTATAGGAGCTAAAGTAACTCACTTGGGGTCAGGGAGTACTTATATGGGACTAGGGTAACTCATTTAGGGCAGGGAGTACTTATTTGGGACTAGGGTAACTCACTTGGGGTCAGGGAGTACTTATATGGGACTAGGGTAACTCACTTGGGGTCAGGGAGTACTTATATAGGGGGTAGGGTAACTCATTTGGGGTCAGGGAGTACTTATATGGGACTAGGGTACATCACTTGGGGTCAGGGAGTACTTATATAGGAGCTAAAGTGATTCACTTGGGGGTCAGGGAGTACTTATATGGGACTAGGGTAACTCACTTGGGGTCAGGGAGTACTTATATGGGACTAGGGTAACTCACTTGGGGTCAGGGAGTACTTATATAGGGGGTAGGGTAATTCATTTTGTGTCAGGGAGTACTTATATGGGACTAGGTTAACTCACTTGGGGTCAGGGAGTACTTCTATAGGAGCTAAAGTAACTCACTTGGGGTCAGGGAGTACTTATATGGGACTAGGGTAACACACTTGGGGTCAGGGAGTACTTATAAAAGGGGTAGGGTAACTCACTTGGGGTAGGGAGTACTTATATGGGACTAGGGTAACTCACTTGGGTTCAGGGAGTACTTATATGGGACTAGGGTAACTCGCTTTAGGTCAGGGAGTACTTATATGGTACTAGGGTAACTCACTTGGAGGTCAGGGGGTATATATATGGAACCAGGGTAACCCACTTGGGGTCAGGGAGGACTTATATGCGACTAGGGTAACTCACTTAGGGTCACGGAGTACTTATATGGGACTAGGGTAACACAGTTGGGGTCAGGGTGTACTTATAAAGGGGCTAGGGTAACTCACTTGGGATCAGGGAGTACTTATAAAGGGGCTAGGGCAACTCACTTGGGGTCAGGGAGTACTTATATGGAACCAGGGTGACCCACTTGGGGTCAGGGAGTATTTATAAAGGGGGTAGGGTAACTCATTTGGGGTCAGGGAGTACTTATGTAGGAGCTAAAGTGATTCACTTGGGGTCAAGGAGTACTTATATGGGACTAGGGTAACACAGTTGGGGTCAGGGTGTACTTATAAAGGGGCTAGGGTAACTCACTTGGGATCAGGGAGTACTTATATGGGACTAGGGTAACTCACTTGGGGTCAGGGAGTACTTATATGGGACTAGGGTAACCCATTTGGGGTCAGGGAGTACTTATATGGGACTAGGGTAACTCATTTGGGGTCAGGGAGTACTTAAATGGGACGAGGGTAACTCACTTGGGGTCAGGGATTACTTATAAAGGGGCTAGGGTAACTCACTTGGGGTCAGGGAGTACTTATTTGGGACTTGGGTAACTCATTTGGGTTCAGGGAGTACTTATATGGGACTAGGGTAACTCGCTTTAGGTGAGGGAGTACTTATATAATAATAGGGTAACTCACTTGGGGTCAGGGAGTACTTATATGGGACTAGGGTAACCCACTTTGGGTCAGGGAGTACTTATAAAGGGGCTAGGGTAACTCATTTGGGGTCAGGGAGTACTTATATGGGCCTATGGTAACTCACTTAGGGTCAGGGAGTACTTATATGGGAATAGGGTAACTCACTTGGGGTCAGGGAGTACTTATATGATACTAGGGTAACTCACTTGGGGTCAGGGAGTACTTATATGCGACTAGGGTAACTCACTTGGGGTCAGGGAGTACATCTACAAGAGCTAAAGTAACTCACTTGGGGTCAGGGAGTACTTATATGGGACTAGGGTAACTCATTTAGGGCAGGGAGTACTAATATGGGACTAGGGTAACTCATTTGGGGTCAGGGAGTACTTATATAGGGGCTAGGGTAACTCACTTGGGGTCAGGGAGAATTTATAAAGGGGGTAGGGTAACTAATTTGGGGTCAGGGTGTACTTATATGGGACTAGGGTAACTCAATAGGGCAGGGAGTACTTATTTGGGACTAGGGCAACTCACTTGGGGTCAGGGAGTACTTATATGATACTAGGGTAACTCACTTGGGGTCAGGGAGTACTTATATGCGACTAGGGTAACTCACTTGGGGTCAGGGAGTACATCTACAGGAGCTAAAGTAACTCACTTGGGGTCAGGGAGTACTTTTATGGGACTAGGGTAACTCATTTGGGGTCAGGGAGTACTTATATGGGACTGGGGTAACTCACTTGGGGTCAGGGAGTACTTCTAAAGGGGCTAGGATAACTCATTTGGGTTCAGGTAGTACTTATATGGGACTAGGGTAACTCACTTGGGGAAAGGGAGTACTTCTAAAGGGGCTGGGGTAACTCACCTGTGGTCAGGGAGTACTTATATAGGAGCTAAAGTGACTCACTTGGGGTCAGGGAGTACTTATATGGGACTAGGATAACCCACTTGGGGTCAGGGAGTACTTATTAAGGGGCTAGGGTAACTCATTTGGGGTCAGGGAGTACTTATATGGGCCTAGGGTAACTCACTTTGGGTCAGGGTGTACTTATAAAGGGGCTAGGGTAACTCACTTGGGATCAGGGAGTACTTATAAAGGGGCTAGGGCAACTCACTTGGGGTCAGGGAGTACTTATATGGAACCAGGGTGACCCACTTGGGGTCAGGGAGTATTTATAAAGGGGGTAGGGTAACTCATTTGGGGTCAGGGAGTACTTATGTAGGAGCTAAAGTGATTCACTTGGGGTCAAGGAGTACTTATATGGGACTAGGGTAACACAGTTGGGGTCAGGGTGTACTTATAAAGGGGCTAGGGTAACTCACTTGGGATCAGGGAGTACTTATATGGGACTAGGGTAACTCACTTGGGGTCAGGGAGTACTTATATGGGACTAGGGTAACCCATTTGGGGTCAGGGAGTACTTATATGGGACTAGGGTAACTCATTTGGGGTCAGGGAGTACTTAAATGGGACGAGGGTAACTCACTTGGGTCAGGGATTACTTATAAAGGGGCTAGGGTAACTCACTTGGGGTCAGGGAGTACTTATTTGGGACTTGGGTAACTCATTTGGGTTCAGGGAGTACTTATATGGGACTAGGGTAACTCGCTTTAGGTGAGAGAGTACTTATATAATAATAGGGTAACTCACTTGGGGTCAGGGAGTACTTATATGGAACCAGGGTAACCCAATTGGGGTCAGGGAGTATTTATAAAGGGGGTAGGGTAACTAATTTGGGGTCAGGGTGTACTTATATGGGACTAGGGTAACTCATTAGGGCAGGGAGTACTTATTTGGGACTAGGGCAACTCACTTGGGGTCAGGGAGTACTTATATGGGACTAGGGTAACTCACTTGGGGTCAGGGAGTACTTATATGGGACTAGGGTAACTCATTTGGGGTCAGGGAGTACTTATATGGGACTGGGGTAACTCACTTGGGGTCAGGGAGTACTTCTAAAGGGGCTGGGGTAACTCACCTGTGGTCAGGGAGTACTTATATAGGAGCTAAAGTGACTCACTTGGGGTCAGGGAGTACTTATATGGGACTAGGATAACCCACTTGGGGTCAGGGAGTACTTATTAAGGGGCTAGGGTAACTAATTTGGGGTCAGGGTGTACTTATATGGGACTAGGGTAACTCATTAGGGCAGGGAGTACTTATATGGGACTAGGGTAACTCACTTGGGTTCAGGGAGTACTTATATGGGACTAGGGTAACTCGCTTTAGGTCAGGGAGTACTTATATGGTACTAGGGTAACTCACTTGGAGGTCAGGGGGTATATATATGGAACCAGGGTAACCCACTTGGGGTCAGGGAGGACTTATATGCGACTAGGGTAACTCACTTAGGGTCACGGAGTACTTATATGGGACTAGGGTAACACAGTTGGGGTCAGGGTGTACTTATAAAGGGGCTAGGGTAACTCACTTGGGATCAGGGAGTACTTATAAAGGGGCTAGGGCAACTCACTTGGGGTCAGGGAGTACTTATATGGAACCATGGTGACCCACTTGGGGTCAGGGAGTATTTATAAAGGGGGTAGGGTAACTCATTTGGGGTCAGGGAGTACTTATGTAGGAGCTAAAGTGATTCACTTGGGGTCAAGGAGTACTTATATGGGACTAGGGTAACACAGTTGGGGTCAGGGTGTACTTATAAAGGGGCTAGGGTAACTCACTTGGGATCAGGGAGTACTTATATGGGACTAGGGTAACTCACTTGGGGTCAGGGAGTACTTATATGGGACTAGGGTAACCCATTTGGGGTCAGGGAGTACTTATATGGGACTAGGGTAACTTATTTGGGGTCAGGGAGTACTTAAATGGGACGAGGGTAACTCACTTGGGGTCAGGGATTACTTATAAAGGGGCTAGGGTAACTCACTTGGGGTCAGGGAGTACTTATTTGGGACTTGGGTAACTCATTTGGGTTCAGGGAGTACTTATATGGGACTAGGGTAACTCGCTTTAGGTGAGGGAGTACTTATATAATAATAGGGTAACTCACTTGGGGTCAGGGAGTACTTATATGGGACTAGGGTAACCCACTTTGGGTCAGGGAGTACTTATAAAGGGGCTAGGGTAACTCATTTGGGGTCAGGGAGTACTTATATGGGCCTATGGTAACTCACTTAGGGTCAGGGAGTACTTATATGGGAATAGGGTAACTCACTTGGGGTCAGGGAGTACTTATATGATACTAGGGTAACTCACTTGGGGTCAGGGAGTACTTATATGCGACTAGGGTAACTCACTTGGGGTCAGGGAGTACATCTACAGGAGCTAAAGTAACTCACTTGGGGTCAGGGAGTACTTATATGGGACTAGGGTAACTCATTTAGGGCAGGGAGTACTAATATGGGACTAGGGTAACTCATTTGGGGTCAGGGAGTACTTATATAGGGGCTAGGGTAACTCACTTGGGGTCAGGGAGAATTTATAAAGGGGGTAGGGTAACTAATTTGGGGTCAGGGTGTACTTATATGGGACTAGGGTAACTCATTAGGGCAGGGAGTACTTATTTGGGACTAGGGCAACTCACTTGGGTTCAGGGAGTACTTATATGATACTAGGGTAACTCACTTGGGGTCAGGGAGTACTTATATGCGACTAGGGTAACTCACTTGGGGTCAGGGAGTACATCTACAGGAGCTAAAGTAACTCACTTGGGGTCAGGGAGTACTTATATGGGACTAGGGTAACTCATTTGGGGTCAGGGAGTACTTATATGGGACTGGGGTAACTCACTTGGGGTCAGGGAGTACTTCTAAAGGGGCTAGGATAACTCATTTGGGTTCAGGTAGTACTTATATGGGATTAGGGTAACTCACTTGGGGAAAGGGAGTACTTCTATAGGGGCTGGGGTAACTCACCTGTGGTCAGGGAGTACTTATATAGGAGCTAAAGTGACTCACTTGGGGTCAGGGAGTACTTATATGGGACTAGGATAACCCACTTGGGGTCAGGGAGTACTTATTAAGGGGCTAGGGTAACTCATTTGGGGTCAGGGAGTACTTATATGGGACTAGGGTAACTCGCTTTAGGTCAGGGAGTACTTATATGGTACTAGGGTAACTCACTTGGAGGTCAGGGGGTATATATATGGAACCAGGGTAACCCACTTGGGGTCAGGGAGGACTTATATGCGACTAGGGTAACTCACTTAGGGTCACGGAGTACTTATATGGGACTAGGGTAACACAGTTGGGGTCAGGGTGTACTTATAAAGGGGCTAGGGTAACTCACTTGGGATCAGGGAGTACTTATAAAGGGGCTAGGGCAACTCACTTGGGGTCAGGGAGTACTTATATGGAACCAGGGTGACCCACTTGGGGTCAGGGAGTATTTATAAAGGGGGTAGGGTAACTCATTTGGGGTCAGGGAGTACTTATGTAGGAGCTAAAGTGATTCACTTGGGGTCAAGGAGTACTTATATGGGACTAGGGTAACACAGTTGGGGTCAGGGTGTACTTATAAAGGGGCTAGGGTAACTCACTTGGGATCAGGGAGTACTTATATGGGACTAGGGTAACTCACTTGGGGTCAGGGAGTACTTATATGGGACTAGGGTAACCCATTTGGGGTCAGGGAGTACTTATATGGGACTAGGGTAACTCATTTGGGGTCAGGGAGTACTTAAATGGGACGAGGGTAACTCACTTGGGGTCAGGGATTACTTATAAAGGGGCTAGGGTAACTCACTTGGGGTCAGGGAGTACTTATTTGGGACTTGGGTAACTCATTTGGGTTCAGGGAGTACTTATATGGGACTAGGGTAACTCGCTTTAGGTGAGGGAGTACTTATATAATAATAGGGTAACTCACTTGGGGTCAGGGAGTACTTATATGGGACTAGGGTAACCCACTTTGGGTCAGGGAGTACTTATAAAGGGGCTAGGGTAACTCATTTGGGGTCAGGGAGTACTTATATGGGCCTATGGTAACTCACTTAGGGTCAGGGAGTACTTATATGGGAATAGGGTAACTCACTTGGGGTCAGGGAGTACTTATATGATACTAGGGTAACTCACTTGGGGTCAGGGAGTACTTATATGCGACTAGGGTAACTCACTTGGGGTCAGGGAGTACATCTACAGGAGCTAAAGTAACTCACTTGGGGTCAGGGAGTACTTATATGGGACTAGGGTAACTCATTTAGGGCAGGGAGTACTAATATGGGACTAGGGTAACTCATTTGGGGTCAGGGAGTACTTATATAGGGGCTAGGGTAACTCACTTGGGGTCAGGGAGAATTTATAAAGGGGGTAGGGTAACTAATTTGGGGTCAGGGTGTACTTATATGGGACTAGGGTAACTCATTAGGGCAGGGAGTACTTATTTGGGACTAGGGCAACTCACTTGGGGTCAGGGAGTACTTATATGATACTAGGGTAACTCACTTGGGGTCAGGGAGTACTTATATGCGACTAGGGTAACTCACTTGGGGTCAGGGAGTACATCTACAGGAGCTAAAGTAACTCACTTGGGGTCAGGGAGTACTTATATGGGACTAGGGTAACTCATTTGGGGTCAGGGAGTACTTATATGGGACTGGGGTAACTCACTTGGGGTCAGGGAGTACTTCTAAAGGGGCTAGGATAACTCATTTGGGTTCAGGTAGTACTTATATGGGACTAGGGTAACTCACTTGGGGAAAGGGAGTACTTCTAAAGGGGCTGGGGTAACTCACCTGTGGTCAGGGAGTACTTATATAGGAGCTAAAGTGACTCACTTGGGGTCAGGGAGTACTTATATGGGACTAGGATAACCCACTTGGGGTCAGGGAGTACTTATTAAGGGGCTAGGTTAACTCATTTGGGGTCAGGGAGTACTTATATGGGCCTAGGGTAACTCACTTTGGGTCAGGGTGTACTTATAAAGGGGCTAGGGTAACTCACTTGGGATCAGGGAGTACTTATAAAGGGGCTAGGGCAACTCACTTGGGGTCAGGGAGTACTTATATGGAACCAGGGTGACCCACTTGGGGTCAGGGAGTATTTATAAAGGGGGTAGGGTAACTCATTTGGGGTCAGGGAGTACTTATGTAGGAGCTAAAGTGATTCACTTGGGGTCAAGGAGTACTTATATGGGACTAGGGTAACACAGTTGGGGTCAGGGTGTACTTATAAAGGGGCTAGGGTAACTCACTTGGGATCAGGGAGTACTTATATGGGACTAGGGTAACTCACTTGGGGTCAGGGAGTACTTATATGGGACTAGGGTAACCCATTTGGGGTCAGGGAGTACTTATATGGGACTAGGGTAACTCATTTGGGGTCAGGGAGTACTTAAATGGGACGAGGGTAACTCACTTGGGTCAGGGATTACTTATAAAGGGGCTAGGGTAACTCACTTGGGGTCAGGGAGTACTTATTTGGGACTTGGGTAACTCATTTGGGTTCAGGGAGTACTTATATGGGACTAGGGTAACTCGCTTTAGGTGAGAGAGTACTTATATAATAATAGGGTAACTCACTTGGGGTCAGGGAGTACTTATATGGAACCAGTGTAACCCACTTGGGGTCAGGGAGTATTTATAAAGGGGGTAGGGTAACTAATTTGGGGTCAGGGTGTACTTATATGGGACTAGGGTAACTCATTAGGGCAGGGAGTACTTATTTGGGACTAGGGCAACTCACTTGGGGTCAGGGAGTACTTATATGGGACTAGGGTAACTCACTTGGGGTCAGGGAGTACTTATATGGGACTAGGGTAACTCATTTGGGGTCAGGGAGTACTTATATGGGACTGGGGTAACTCACTTGGGGTCAGGGAGTACTTCTAAAGGGGCTAGGATAACTCATTTGGGTTCAGGTAGTACTTATATGGGACTAGGGTAACTCACTTGGGGAAAGGGAGTACTTCTAAAGGGGCTGGGGTAACTCACCTGTGGTCAGGGAGTACTTATATAGGAGCTAAAGTGACTCACTTGGGGTCAGGGAGTACTTATATGGGACTAGGATAACCCACTTGGGGTCAGGGAGTACTTATTAAGGGGCTAGGGTAACTCATTTGGGGTCAGGGAGTACTTATATGGGCCTAGGGTAACTCACTTTGGGTCAGGGAGTAGTTATATGGGACTGGGGTAACTCACTTGGGGTCAGGGAGTACTTCTATAGGAGCTAAAGTAACTCACTTGGGGTCAGGGAGTACTTATATGGGACTAGGGTAACTCATTTGGGGTCAGGGAGTACTTATATAAGGGGTAGGGTAACTCATTTTGGGTCAGGGAGTACTTATATGGGACTAGGTTAACTCACTTGGGGTCAGGGAGTACTTCTATAGGAGCTAAAGTAACTCACTTGGGGTCAGGGAGTACTTATATGGGACTAGGGTAACTCATTTAGGGCAGTGAGTACTTATTTGGGACTAGGGTAACTCACTTGGGGTCAGGGAGTACTTATATGGGACTAGGGTAACTCACTTGGGGTCAGGGAGTACTTATATAGGGGGTAGGGTAACTCATTTGGGGTCAGGGAGTACTTATATGGGACTATGGTACATCACTTGGGGTCAGGGAGTACTTATATAGGAGCTAAAGTGATTCACTTGGGGTCAGGGAGTACTTATATAGGAGCTAAAGTGATTCACTTGGGGTCAGGGAGTACTTATATGGGACTAGGGTAACTCACTTGGGGTCAGGGAGTACTTATAAAGGGGCTAGGGTAACTCAATTTGGGGTCAGGGAGTACTTATATAGGACTAGGGTACCATACTTGGGGTCAGGGAGTACTTATAAAGGGGCTAGGGCAACTCACTTGGGGTCAGGGAGTACTTATATGGGACTAGGGTAACTCACTTGGGGTCAGGGAGTACTTATATAGGGGGTAGGGTAAATCATTTTGGGTCAGGGAGTACTTATATGGGACTAGGTTAACTCACTTGGGGTCAGGGAGTACTTCTATAGGAGCTAAAGTAACTCACTTGGGGTCAGGGAGTACTTATATGGGACTAGGGTAACCCATTTGGGGTCAGGGAGTACTTATAAAGGGGCTAGGGTAACTCATTTGGGGTCAGGGAGTACTTATATTGGCCTAGGGTAACTCACTTAGGGTCAGGGAGTACTTATATGGGACTGGGGTAACTCACTTGGGGTCAGGGAGTACTTATATGATACTAGGGTAACCACTTGTGGTCAGGGAGTACTTATAAAGGGGCTAGGGCAACTCACTTGGGGTCAGGGAGTACTTATATGGGACTAGGGTAACTCACTTGGGGTCAGGGAGTACTTATATAGGGGGTAGGGTAACACATTTTGGGTCAGGGAGTACTTATATGGGACTAGGTTAACTCACTGGGGTCAGGGAGTACTTCTATAGGAGCTAAAGTAACTCACTTGGGGTCAGGGAGTACTTATATGGGACTAGGGTAACTCATTTAGGGCAGGGAGTACTTATTTGGGACTAGGGTAACTCACTTGGGGTCAGGGAGTACTTATATGGGACTAGGGTAACTCACTTGGGGTCAGGGAGTACTTATATAGGGAATAGGGTAACTCATTTGGGGTCAGGGAGTACTTATATGGGACTAGGGTACATCACTTGGGGTCAGGGAGTACTTATATAGGAGCTAAAGTGATTCACTTGGGGTCAGGGAGTACTTATATGGGACTAGGGTAACTCACTTGGGGTCAGCGAGTACTTATAGAGGGGCGAGGGTAACTCAATTTGGGGTCAGGGAGTACTTATATAGGACTAGGGTACCATACTTGGGGTCAGGGAGTACTTATAAAGGGGCTAGGGCAACTCACTTGGGGTCAGGGAGTACTTATATGGGACTAGGGTAACTCACTTGGGGTCAGGGAGTACTTATATAGGAGCTAAAGTAACTCACTTGGGGTCAGGGAGTACTTATATGGGACTAGGGTAACTCATTTAGCGCAGGTAGTACTTATAAGGGACTAGGGTAACACACTTGGGGTCAGGGAGTACTTATAAAAGGGGTAGGGTAACTCACTTGGGGTAGGGAGTACTTATATGGGACTAGGGTAACTCACTTGGGTTCAGGGAGTACTTATATGGGACTAGGGTAACACGCTTTAGGTCAGGGAGTACTTATATGGTACTAGGGTAACTCACTTGGTGGTCAGGGGGTATATATATGGAACCAGGGTAACCCACTTGGGGTCAGGTAGTACTTATATGCGACTAGGGTAACTCAAATGGGGTCAGGGAGTACTTATATAGGGGGTAGGGTAACTCATTTTGGGTCAGGGAGTACTTATATGGGACTAGGTTAACTCACTGGGGTCAGGGAGTACTTCTATAGGAGCTAAAGTAACTCACTTGGGGTCAGGGAGTACTTATATGGGACTAGGGTAACTCATTTAGGGCAGGGAGTACTTATTTGGGACTAGGGTAACTCACTTGGGGTCAGGGAGTACTTATATGGGACTAGGGTAACTCACTTGGGGTCAGGGAGTACTTATATAGGGGGTAGGGTAACTCATTTGGGGTCAGGGAGTACCTATATGGGACTAGGGTACATCACTTGGGGTCAGGGAGTACTTATATAGGAGCTAAAGTGATTCACTTGGGGTCAGGGAGTACTTATATGGGACTAGGGTAACTCACTTGGGGTCAGCGAGTACTTATAAAGGGGAGAGGGTAACTCAATTTGGGGTCAGGGAGTACTTATATAGGACTAGGGTACCATACTTGGGGTCAGGGAGTACTTATAAAGGGGCTAGGGCAACTCACTTGGGGTCAGGGAGTACTTATATGGGACTAGGGTAACTCACTTGGGGTCAGGGAGTACTTATATAGGGGGTAGGGTAATTCATTTTGTGTCAGGGAGTACTTATATGGGACTAGGTTAACTCACTTGGGGTCAGGGAGTACTTCTATAGGAGCTAAAGTAACTCACTTGGGGTCAGGGAGTACTTATATGGGACTAGGGTAACTCATTTAGCGCAGGTAGTACTTATATGGGACTAGGGTAACTCATTTAGCGCAGGTAGTACTTATATGGGACTAGGGTAACACACTTGGGGTCAGGGAGTACTTATAAAAGGGGTAGGGTAACTCACTTGGGGTAGGGAGTACTTATATGGGACAAGGGTAACTCACTTGGGTTCAGGGAGTACTTATATGGGACTAGGGTAACTCGCTTTAGGTCAGGGAGTACTTATATGGTACTAGGGTAACTCAATTGGAGGTTAGGGGGTATATATATGGAACCAGGGTAACCCACTTGGGGTCAGGGAGTACTTATATGCGACTAGGGTAACTCACTTAGGGTCACGGAGTACTTATATGGGACTAGGGTAACACAGTTGGGGTCAGGGTGTACTTATAAAGGGGCTAGGGTAACTCACTTGGGATCAGGGAGTACTTATAAAGGGGCTAGGGCAACTCACTTGGGGTCAGGGAGTACTTATATGGAACCAGGGTGACCCACTTGGGGTCAGGGAGTATTTATAAAGGGGGTAGGGTAACCCATTTGGGGTCAGGGAGTACTTATGTAGGAGCTAAAGTGATTCACTTGGGGTCAAGGAGTACTTATATGGGACTAGGGTAACACAGTTGGGGTCAGGGTGTACTTATAAAGGGGCTAGGGTAACTGACTTGGGATCAGGGAGTACTTATATGGGACTAGGGTAACTCACTTGGGTTCAGGGAGTACTTATATAGGACTAGGGTAACCCATTTGGGGTCAGGGAGTACTTATATGGGACTAGGGTAACTCATTTGGGGTCAGGGAGTACTTAAATGGGACGAGGGTAACTCACTTGGGGTCAGGGATTACATATAAAGGGGCTAGGGTAACTCACTTGGGGTCAGGGAGTACTTATATGGGACTAGGGTAACTCATTTAGCGCAGGTAGTACTTATATGGGACTAGGGTAACACACTTGGGGTCAGGGAGTACTTATAAAAGGGGTAGGGTAACTCACTTGGGGTAGGGAGTACTTATATGGGACTAGGGTAACTCACTTGGGTTCAGGGAGTACTTATATGGGACTAGGGTAACTCGCTTTAGGTCAGGGAGTACTTATATGGTACTAGGGTAACTCACTTGGAGGTCAGGGGGTATATATATGGAACCAGGGTAACCCACTTGGGGTCAGGGAGGACTTATATGCGACTAGGGTAACTCACTTAGGGTCACGGAGTACTTATATGGGACTAGGGTAACACAGTTGGGGTCAGGGTGTACTTATAAAGGGGCTAGGGTAACTCACTTGGGATCAGGGAGTACTTATAAAGGGGCTAGGGCAACTCACTTGGGGTCAGGGAGTACTTATATGGAACCAGGGTGACCCACTTGGGGTCAGGGAGTATTTATAAAGGGGGTAGGGTAACTCATTTGGGGTCAGGGAGTACTTATGTAGGAGCTAAAGTGATTCACTTGGGGTCAAGGAGTACTTATATGGGACTAGGGTAACACAGTTGGGGTCAGGGTGTACTTATAAAGGGGCTAGGGTAACTCACTTGGGATCAGGGAGTACTTATATGGGACTAGGGTAACTCACTTGGGGTCAGGGAGTACTTATATGGGACTAGGGTAACCCATTTGGGGTCAGGGAGTACTTATATGGGACTAGGGTAACTCATTTGGGGTCAGGGAGTACTTAAATGGGACGAGGGTAACTCACTTGGGGTCAGGGATTACTTATAAAGGGGCTAGGGTAACTCACTTGGGGTCAGGGAGTACTTATTTGGGACTTGGGTAACTCATTTGGGTTCAGGGAGTACTTATATGGGACTAGGGTAACTCGCTTTAGGTGAGGGAGTACTTATATAATAATAGGGTAACTCACTTGGGGTCAGGGAGTACTTATATGGGACTGGGGTAACTCACTTGGGGTCAGGGAGTACTTCTAAAGGGGCTAGGATAACTCATTTGGGTTCAGGTAGTACTTATATGGGACTAGGGTAACTCACTTGGGGAAAGGGTGTACTTCTAAAGGGGCTGGGGTAACTCACCTGTGGTCAGGGAGTACTTATATAGGAGCTAAAGTGACTCAATTGGGGTCAGGGAGTACTTATATGGGACTAGGATAACCCACTTGGGGTCAGGGAGTACTTATTAAGGGGCTAGGGTAACTCATTTGGGGTCAGGGAGTACTTATATGGGCCTAGGGTAACTCACTTTGGGTCAGGGAGTAGTTATATGGGACTGGGGTAACTCACTTGGGGTCAGGGAGTACTTCTATAGGAGCTAAAGTAACTCACTTGGGGTCAGGGAGTACTTATATGGGACTAGGGTAACTCATTTGGGGTCAGGGAGTACTTATATAAGGGGTAGGGTAACTCATTTTGGGTCAGGGAGTACTTATATGGGACTAGGTTAACTCACTTGGGGTCAGGGAGTACTTCTATAGGAGCTAAAGTAACTCACTTGGGGTCAGGGAGTACTTATATGGGACTAGGGTAACTCATTTAGGGCCGTGAGTACTTATTTGGGACTAGGGTAACTCACTTGGGGTCAGGGAGTACTTATATGGGACTAGGGTAACTCACTTGGGGTCAGGGAGTACTTATATAGGGGGTAGGGTAACTCATTTGGGGTCAGGGAGTACTTATATGGGACTATGGTACATCACTTGGGGTCAGGGAGTACTTATATAGGAGCTAAAATGATTCACTTGGGGTCAGGGAGTACTTATATGGGACTAGGGTAACTCACTTGGGGTCAGGGAGTACTTATAAAGGGGCTAGGGTAACTCAATTTGGGGTCAGGGAGTACTTATATAGGACTAGGGTACCATACTTGGGGTCAGGGAGTACTTATAAAGGGGCTAGGGCAACTCACTTGGGGTCAGGGAGTACTTATATGGGACTAGGGTAACTCACTTGGGGTCAGGGAGTACTTATATAGGGGGTAGGGTAAATCATTTTGGGTCAGGGAGTACTTATATGGGACTAGGTTAACTCACTTGGGGTCAGGGAGTACTTCTATAGGAGCTAAAGTAACTCACTTGGGGTCAGGGAGTACTTATATGGGACTAGGGTAACCCATTTGGGGTCAGGGAGTACTTATATGGGACTAGGGTAACTCGCTTTAGGTCAGGGAGTACTTATATGGTACTAGGGTAACTCACTTGGTGGTCAGGGGGTATATATATGGAACCAGGGTAACCCACTTGGGGTCAGGGAGTACTTATATGCGACTAGGGTAACTCACTTAGGGTCACGGAGTACTTATATGGGACTAGGGTAACACAGTTGGGTCAGGGTGTACTTATAAAGGGGCTAGGGTAACTCACTTGGGATCAGGGAGTACTTATAAAGGGGCTAGGGCAACTCACTTGGGGTCAGGGAGTACTTATATGGAACCAGGGTGACCCACTTGGGGTCAGGGAGTATTTATAAAGGGGTTAGGGTAACTCATTTGGGGTCAGGGAGTACTTATATGGGAGTAGGGTACATCACTTGGGGTCAGGGAGTACTTATGTAGGAGCTAAAGTGATTCACTTGGGGTCAAGGAGTACTTATATGGGACTAGGGTAACACAGTTGGGGTCAGGGTGTACTTATAAAGGGGCTAGGGTAACTCACTTGGGATCAGGGAGTCCTTATATGGGACTAGGGTAACTCACTTGGGGTCAGGGAGTACTTATATGGGACTAGGGTAACCCATTTGGGGTCAGGGAGTACTTATATGGGACTAGGGTAACTCATTTGGGGTCAGGGAGTACTTATAAAGGGGCTAGGGTAACTCACTTGGGGTCAGGGAGTACTTATTTGGGACTTGGGTAACTCATTTGGGTTCAGGGAGTACTTATATGGGACTAGGGTAACTCGCTTTAGGTGAGGGAGTACTTATATAATAATAGGGTAACTCACTTGGGGTCAGGGAGTACTTATATAGAACCAGGGTAACCCACTTGTGGTCAGGGAGTATTTATAAAGGGGGTAGGGTAACTAATTTGGGGTCAGGGTGTACTTATATGGGACTAGGGTAACTCATTTAGGGCAGGGAGTACTTATTTGGGACTAGGGCATCTCACTTGGGGTCAGGGAGTACTTATATGGGACTAGGGTAACTCACTTGGGGTCAGGGAGTACTTATATAGGGGGTAGGGTAACTCATTTTGGGTCAGGGAGTACTTATATGGGACTAGGTTAACTCACTGGGGTCAGGGAGTACTTCTAAAGTGGCTAGGATAACTCATTTGGGTTCAGGTAGTACTTATATGGGACTAGGGTAACTCACTTGGGGAAAGGGAGTACTTCTAAAGGGGCTGGGGTAACTCACCTGTGGTCAGGGAGTACTTATATAGGAGCTAAAGTGATTCACTTGGGGTCAGGGAGTACTTATATGGGACTAGGGTAACTCACTTGGGGTCAGGGAGTACTTATATAGGGGGTAGGGTAACTCATTTTGGGTCAGGGAGTACTTATATGGGACTAGGTTAACTCACTGGGGTCAGGGAGTACTTCTATAGGAGGTAAAGTAACTCACTTGGGGTCAGGGAGTACTTATATGGGACTAGGGTAACTCATTTAGGGCAGGGAGTACTTATTTGGGACTAGGGTAACTCACTTGGGGTCAGGGAGTACTTATATGGGACTAGGGTAACTCACTTGGGGTCAGGGAGTAATTATATGGAACCAGGGTGACCCACTTGGGGTCAGGGAGTATTTATAAAGGGGGTAGGGTAACTCATTTGGGGTCAGGGAGTACTTATATAGGACTAGGGTACCATACTTGGGGTTAGGGAGTACTTATAAAGGGGCTAGGGCAACTCACTTGGGGTCAGGGAGTACTTATATGGGACTAGGGTAACTCACTTGGGGTCAGGGAGTACTTATATAGGGGGTAGGGTAATTCATTTTGTGTCAGGGAGTACTTATATAGGGGGTAGGGTAATTCATTTTGTGTCAGGGAGTACTTATATGGGACTAGGTTAACTCACTTGGGGTCAGGGAGTACTTATATAGGGGGTAGGGTAATTCATTTTGTGTCAGGGAGTACTTATATAGGGGGTAGGGTAATTCATTTTGTGTCAGGGAGTACTTATATGGGACTAGGTTAACTCACTTGGGGTCAGGGAGTACTTCTATAGGAGCTAAAGTAACTCACTTGGGGTCAGGGAGTACTTATATGGGACTAGGGTAACTCATTTAGCGCAGGTAGTACTTATATGTGACTAGGGTAACACACTTGGGGTCAGGGAGTACTTATAAAAGGGGTAGGGTAACTCACTTGGGGTAGGGAGTACTTATATGGGACTAGGGTAACTCACTTGGAGGTCAGGGGGTATATATATGGAACCAGGGTAACCCACTTGGGGTCAGGGAGGACTTATATGCGACTAGGGTAACTCACTTAGGGTCACGGAGTACTTATATGGGACTAGGGTAACACAGTTGGGGTCAGGGTGTACTTATAAAGGGGCTAGGGTAACGCACTTGGGATCAGGGAGTACTTATAAAGGGGCTAGGGCAACTCACTTGGGGTCAGGGAGTAATTATATGGAACCAGGGTGACCCACTTGGGGTCAGGGAGTATTTATAAAGGGGGTAGGGTAACTCATTTGGGGTCAGGGAGTACTTATGTAGGAGCTAAAGTGATTCACTTGGGGTCAAGGAGTACTTATATGGGACTAGGGTAACACAGTTGGGGTCAGGGTGTACTTATAAAGGGGCTAGGGTAACTCACTTGGGATCAGGGAGTACTTATATGGGACTAGGGTAATTCACTTGGGGTCAGGGAGTACTTATATGGGACTAGGGTAACCCATTTGGGGTCAGGGAGTACTTATATGGGACTAGGGTAACTCATTTGGGGTCAGGTAGTACTTAAATGGGACGAGGGTAACTCACTTGGGGTCAGGGATTACTTATAAAGGGGCTAGGGTAACTCACTTGGAGTCAGGGAGTACTTATTTGGGACTTGGGTAACTCATTTGGGTTCAGGGAGTACTTATATGGGACTAGGGTAACTCGCTTTAGGTGAGGGAGTACTTATATAATAATAGGGTAACTCACTTGGGGTCAGGGAGTACTTGTATGGAACCAGGGTAACCCACTTGGGGTCAGGGAGTATTTATAAAGGGGGTAGGGTAACTAATTTGGGGTCAGGGTGTACTTATATGGGACTAGGGTAACTCATTAGGGCAGGGAGTACTTATTTGGGACTAGGGCAACTCACTTGGGGTCAGGGAGTACTTATATGGGACTAGGGTAACTCACTTGGGGTCAGGGAGTACTTATATGGGACTAGGGTAACTCATTTGGGGTCAGGGAGTACTTATATGGGACTGGGGTAACTCACTTGGGGTCAGGGAGTACTTCTAAAGGGGCTAGGATAACTCATTTGGGTTCAGGTAGTACTTATATGGGACTAGGGTAACTCACTTGGGGAAAGGGAGTACTTCTAAAGGGGCTGGGGTAACTCACCTGTGGTCAGGGAGTACTTATATAGGACTAGGGTAACTCACTTGGGGTCAGGGAGTACTTATATGGGACTAGGATAACCCACTTGGGGTCAGGGAGTACTTATTAAGGGGCTAGGGTAACTCATTTGGGGTCAGGGAGTACTTATATGGGACTAGGGTAACTCACTTGGGGTCAGGGAGTACTTATATGGGACTAGGATAACCCACTTGGGGTCAGGGAGTACTTATTAAGGGGCTAGGGTAACTCATTTGGGGTCAGGGAGTACTTATTAAGGGGCTAGGGTAACTCATTTGGGGTCAGGGAGTACTTATATGGGCCTAGGGTAACTCACTTTGGGTCAGGGAGTAGTTATATGGGACTAGGGTAACTCACTTGGAGGTCAGGGGGTATATATATGGAACCAGGGTAACCCACTTGGGGTCAGGGAGGACTTATATGCGACTAGGGTAACTCACTTAGGGTCACGGAGTACTTATATGGGACTAGGGTAACACAGTTGGGGTCAGGGTGTACTTATAAAGGGGCTAGGGTAACTCACTTGGGATCAGGGAGTAGTTATAAAGGGGCTAGGGCAACTCACTTGGGGTCAGGGAGTACTTATATGGAACCAGGGTGACCCACTTGGGGTCAGGGAGTATTTATAAAGGGGGTAGGGTAACTCATTTGGGGTCAGGGAGTACTTATGTAGGAGCTAAAGTGATTCACTTGGGGTCAAGGAGTACTTATATGGGACTAGGGTAACACAGTTGGGGTCAGGGTGTACTTATAAAGGGGCTAGGGTAACTCACTTGGGATCAGGGAGTACTTATATGGGACTAGGGTAACTCACTTGGGGTCAGCGAGTACTTATAAAGGGGCGAGGGTAACTCAATTTGGGGTCAGGGAGTACTTATATAGGACTAGGGTACCATACTTGGGGTCAGGGAGTACTTATAAAGGGGCTAGGGCAACTCACTTGGGGTCAGGGAGTACTTATATGGGACTAGGGTAACTCACTTGGGGTCAGGGAGTACTTATATAGGAGGTAAAGTAACTCACTTGGGGTCAGGGAGTACTTATATGGGACTAGGGTAACTCATTTAGCGCAGGTAGTACTTATATGGGACTAGGGTAACACACTTGGGGTCAGGGAGTACTTATAAAAGGGGTAGGGTAACTCACTTGGGGTAGGGAGTACTTATATGGGACTAGGGTAACTCACTTGGGTTCAGGGAGTACTTATATGGGACTAGGGTAACTCGCTTTAGGTCAGGGAGTACTTATATGGTACTAGGGTAACTCACTTGGTGGTCAGGGGGTATATATATGGAACCAGGGTAACCCACTTGGGGTCAGGGAGTACTTATATGCGACTAGGGTAACTCACTTAGGGTCACGGAGTACTTATATGGGACTAGGGTAACACAGTTGGGTCAGGGTGTACTTATAAAGGGGCTAGGGTAACTCACTTGGGATCAGGGAGTACTTATAAAGGGGCTAGGGCAACTCACTTGGGGTCAGGGAGTACTTGTATGGAACCAGGGTGACCCACTTGGGGTCAGGGAGTATTTATAAAGGGGTTAGGGTAACTCATTTGGGGTCAGGGAGTACTTATATGGGAGTAGGGTACATCACTTGGGGTCAGGGAGTACTTATGTAGGAGCTAAAGTGATTCACTTGGGGTCAAGGAGTACTTATATGGGACTAGGGTAACACAGTTGGGGTCAGGGTGTACTTATAAAGGGGCTAGGGTAACTCACTTGGGATCAGGGAGTCCTTATATGGGACTAGGGTAACTCACTTGGGGTCAGGGAGTACTTATATGGGACTAGGGTAACCCATTTGGGGTCAGGGAGTACTTATATGGGACTAGGGTAACTCATTTGGGGTCAGGGAGTACTTATAAAGGGGCTAGGGTAACTCACTTGGGGTCAGGGAGTACTTATTTGGGACTTGGGTAACTCATTTGGGTTCAGGGAGTACTTATATGGGACTAGGGTAACTCGCTTTAGGTGAGGGAGTACTTATATAATAATAGGGTAACTCACTTGGGGTCAGGGAGTACTTATATGGAACCAGGGTAACCCACTTGGGGTCAGGGAGTATTTATAAAGGGGGTAGGGTAACTAATTTGGGGTCAGGGTGTACTTATATGGGACTAGGGTAACTCATTTAGGGCAGGGAGTACTTATTTGGGACTAGGGCATCTCACTTGGGGTCAGGGAGTACTTATATGGGACTAGGGTAATTCACTTGGGGTCAGGGAGTACTTATATGGGACTAGGGTAACTCATTTGGGGTCAGGGAGTACTTATATGGGACTGGGGTAACTCACTTGGGGTCAGGGAGTACTTCTAAAGGGGCTAGGATAACTCATTTGGGTTCAGGTAGTACTTATATGGGACTAGGGTAACTCACTTGGGGAAAGGGAGTACTTCTAAAGGGGCTGGGGTAACTCACCTGTGGTCAGGGAGTACTTATATAGGAGCTAAAGTGACTCACTTGGGGTCAGGGAGTACTTATATGGGACTAGGATAACCCACTTGGGGTCAGGGAGTACTTATTAAGGGGCTAGGGTAACTCATTTGGGGTCAGGGAGTACTTATATGGGCCTAGGGTAACTCACTTTGGGTCAGGGAGTAGTTATATGGGACTAGGGTAACTCACTTGGAGGTCAGGGGGTATATATATGGAACCAGGGTAACCCACTTGGGGTCAGGGAGGACTTATATGCGACTAGGGTAACTCACTTAGGGTCACGGAGTACTTATATGGGACTAGGGTAACACAGTTGGGGTCAGGGTGTACTTATAAAGGGGCTAGGGTAACTCACTTGGGATCAGGGAGTAGTTATAAAGGGGCTAGGGCAACTCACTTGGGGTCAGGGAGTACTTATATGGAACCAGGGTGACCCACTTGGGGTCAGGGAGTATTTATAAAGGGGGTAGGGTAACTCATTTGGGGTCAGGGAGTACTTATGTAGGAGCTAAAGTGATTCACTTGGGGTCAGGGAGTACTTATATGGGACTGGGGTAACTCACTTGGGGTCAGGGAGTACTTCTAAAGGGGCTAGGATAACTCATTTGGGTTCAGGTAGTACTTATATGGGACTAGGGTAACTCACTTGGGGAAAGGGAGTACTTCTAAAGGGGCTGGGGTAACTCACCTGTGGTCAGGGAGTACTTATATAGGAGCTAAAGTGACTCACTTGGGGTCAGGGAGTACTTATATGGGACTAGGATAACCCACTTGGGGTCAGGGAGTACTTATTAAGGGGCTAGGGTAACCCACTTGGGGTCAGGGAGGACTTATATGCGACTAGGGTAACTCACTTAGGGTCACGGAGTACTTATATGGGACTAGGGTAACACAGTTGGGGTCAGGGTGTACTTATAAAGGGGCTAGGGTAACGCACTTGGGATCAGGGAGTACTTATAAAGGGGCTAGGGCAACTCACTTGGGGTCAGGGAGTAATTATATGGAACCAGGGTGACCCACTTGGGGTCAGGGAGTATTTATAAAGGGGGTAGGGTAACTCATTTGGGGTCAGGGAGTACTTATGTAGGAGCTAAAGTGATTCACTTGGGGTCAAGGAGTACTTATATGGGACTAGGGTAACACAGTTGGGGTCAGGGTGTACTTATAAAGGGGCTAGGGTAACTCACTTGGGATCAGGGAGTACTTATATGGGACTAGGGTAATTCACTTGGGGTCAGGGAGTACTTATATGGGACTAGGGTAACCCATTTGGGGTCAGGGAGTACTTATATGGGACTAGGGTAACTCATTTGGGGTCAGGTAGTACTTAAATGGGACGAGGGTAACTCACTTGGGGTCAGGGATTACTTATAAAGGGGCTAGGGTAACTCACTTGGGGTCAGGGAGTACTTATTTGGGACTTGGGTAACTCATTTGGGTTCAGGGAGTACTTATATGGGACTAGGGTAACTCGCTTTAGGTGAGGGAGTACTTATATAATAATAGGGTAACTCACTTGGGGTCAGGGAGTACTTATATGGAAACAGGGTAACCCACTTGGGGTCAGGGAGTATTTATAAAGGGGGTAGGGTAACTAATTTGGGGTCAGGGTGTACTTATATGGGACTAGGGTAACTCATTAGGGCAGGGAGTACTTATTTGGGACTAGGGCAACTCACTTGGGGTCAGGGAGTACTTATATGGGACTAGGGTAACTCACTTGGGGTCAGGGAGTACTTATATGGGACTAGGGTAACTCATTTGGGGTCAGGGAGTACTTATATGGGACTGGGGTAACTCACTTGGGGTCAGGGAGTACTTCTAAAGGGGCTAGGATAACTCATTTGGGTTCAGGTAGTACTTATATGGGACTAGGGTAACTCACTTGGGGAAAGGGAGTACTTCTAAAGGGGCTGGGGTAACTCACCTGTGGTCAGGGAGTACTTATATAGGACTAGGGTAACTCACTTGGGGTCAGGGAGTACTTATATGGGACTAGGATAACCCACTTGGGGTCAGGGAGTACTTATTAAGGGGCTAGGGTAACTCATTTGGGGTCAGGGAGTACTTATATGGGACTAGGGTAACTCACTTGGGGTCAGGGAGTACTTATATGGGACTAGGATAACCCACTTGGGGTCAGGGAGTACTTATTAAGGGGCTAGGGTAACTCATTTGGGGTCAGGGAGTACTTATTAAGGGGCTAGGGTAACTCATTTGGGGTCAGGGAGTACTTATATGGGCCTAGGGTAACTCACTTTGGGTCAGGGAGTAGTTATATGGGACTAGGGTAACTCACTTGGAGGTCAGGGGGTATATATATGGAACCAGGGTAACCCACTTGGGGTCAGGGAGGACTTATATGCGACTAGGGTAACTCACTTAGGGTCACGGAGTACTTATATGGGACTAGGGTAACACAGTTGGGGTCAGGGTGTACTTATAAAGGGGCTAGGGTAACTCACTTGGGATCAGGGAGTAGTTATAAAGGGGCTAGGGCAACTCACTTGGGGTCAGGGAGTACTTATATGGAACCAGGGTGACCCACTTGGGGTCAGGGAGTATTTATAAAGGGGGTAGGGTAACTCATTTGGGGTCAGGGAGTACTTATGTAGGAGCTAAAGTGATTCACTTGGGGTCAAGGAGTACTTATATGGGACTAGGGTAACACAGTTGGGGTCAGGGTGTACTTATAAAGGGGCTAGGGTAACTCACTTGGGATCAGGGAGTACTTATATGGGACTAGGGTAACTCACTTGGGGTCAGCGAGTACTTATAAAGGGGCGAGGGTAACTCAATTTGGGGTCAGGGAGTACTTATATAGGACTAGGGTACCATACTTGGGGTCAGGGAGTACTTATAAAGGGGCTAGGGCAACTCACTTGGGGTCAGGGAGTACTTATATGGGACTAGGGTAACTCACTTGGGGTCAGGGAGTACTTATATAGGAGGTAAAGTAACTCACTTGGGGTCAGGGAGTACTTATATGGGACTAGGGTAACTCATTTAGCGCAGGTAGTACTTATATGGGACTAGGGTAACACACTTGGGGTCAGGGAGTACTTATAAAAGGGGTAGGGTAACTCACTTGGGGTAGGGAGTACTTATATGGGACTAGGGTAACTCACTTGGGTTCAGGGAGTACTTATATGGGACTAGGGTAACTCGCTTTAGGTCAGGGAGTACTTATATGGTACTAGGGTAACTCACTTGGTGGTCAGGGGGTATATATATGGAACCAGGGTAACCCACTTGGGGTCAGGGAGTACTTATATGCGACTAGGGTAACTCACTTAGGGTCACGGAGTACTTATATGGGACTAGGGTAACACAGTTGGGTCAGGGTGTACTTATAAAGGGGCTAGGGTAACTCACTTGGGATCAGGGAGTACTTATAAAGGGGCTAGGGCAACTCACTTGGGGTCAGGGAGTACTTGTATGGAACCAGGGTGACCCACTTGGGGTCAGGGAGTATTTATAAAGGGGTTAGGGTAACTCATTTGGGGTCAGGGAGTACTTATATGGGAGTAGGGTACATCACTTGGGGTCAGGGAGTACTTATGTAGGAGCTAAAGTGATTCACTTGGGGTCAAGGAGTACTTATATGGGACTAGGGTAACACAGTTGGGGTCAGGGTGTACTTATAAAGGGGCTAGGGTAACTCACTTGGGATCAGGGAGTCCTTATATGGGACTAGGGTAACTCACTTGGGGTCAGGGAGTACTTATATGGGACTAGGGTAACCCATTTGGGGTCAGGGAGTACTTATATGGGACTAGGGTAACTCATTTGGGGTCAGGGAGTACTTATAAAGGGGCTAGGGTAACTCACTTGGGGTCAGGGAGTACTTATTTGGGACTTGGGTAACTCATTTGGGTTCAGGGAGTACTTATATGGGACTAGGGTAACTCGCTTTAGGTGAGGGAGTACTTATATAATAATAGGGTAACTCACTTGGGGTCAGGGAGTACTTATATGGAACCAGGGTAACCCACTTGGGGTCAGGGAGTATTTATAAAGGGGGTAGGGTAACTAATTTGGGGTCAGGGTGTACTTATATGGGACTAGGGTAACTCATTTAGGGCAGGGAGTACTTATTTGGGACTAGGGCATCTCACTTGGGGTCAGGGAGTACTTATATGGGACTAGGGTAATTCACTTGGGGTCAGGGAGTACTTATATGGGACTAGGGTAACTCATTTGGGGTCAGGGAGTACTTATATGGGACTGGGGTAACTCACTTGGGGTCAGGGAGTACTTCTAAAGGGGCTAGGATAACTCATTTGGGTTCAGGTAGTACTTATATGGAACTAGGGTAACTCACTTGGGGAAAGGGAGTACTTCTAAAGGGGCTGGGGTAACTCACCTGTGGTCAGGGAGTACTTATATAGGAGCTAAAGTGACTCACTTGGGGTCAGGGAGTACTTATATGGGACTAGGGTAACTCACTTGGGGTCAGGGAGTACTTATATAGGGGGTAGGGTAACCCATTTTGGGTCAGGGAGTACTTATATGGGACTAGGTTAACTCACTGGGGTCAGGGAGTACTTCTATAGGAGCTAAAGTAACTCACTTGGGGTCAGGGAGTACTTATATGGGACTAGGGTAACTCATTTAGGGCAGGGAGTACTTATTTGGGACTAGGGTAACTCACTTGGGGTCAGGGAGTACTTATATGGGACTAGGGTAACTCACTTGGGGTCAGGGAGTACTTATATAGGGGATAGGGTAACTCATTTGGGGTCAGGGAGTACTTATATGGGACTAGGGTACATCACTAGGGGTCAGGGAGTACTTATATAGGAGCTAAAGTGATTCACTTGGGGTCAGGGAGTACTTATATGGGACTAGGGTAACTCACTTGGGGTCAGCGAGTACTTATAAAGGGGCGAGGGTAACTCAATTTGGGGTCAGGGAGTACTTATATAGGACTAGGGTACCATACTTGGGGTCAGGGAGTACTTATAAAGGGGCTAGGGCAACTCACTTGGGGTCAGGGAGTACTTATATGCGACTAGGGTAACTCACTTGGGGTCAGGGAGTACTTATATAGGGGGTAGGGTAATTCATTTTGTGTCAGGGAGTACTTATATAGGGGGTAGGGTAATTCATTTTGTGTCAGGGAGTACTTATATGGGACTAGGTTAACTCACTTGGGGTCAGGGAGTACTTCTATAGGAGCTAAAGTAACTCACTTGGGGTCAGGGAGTACTTATATGGGACTAGGGTAACTCATTTAGCGCAGGTAGTACTTATATGGGACTAGGGTAACACACTTGGGGTCAGGGAGTACTTATAAAAGGGGTAGGGTAACTCACTTGGGGTAGGGAGTACTTATATGGGACAAGGGTAACTCACTTGGGTTCAGGGAGTACTTATATGGGACTAGGGTAACTCGCTTTAGGTCAGGGAGTACTTATATGGTACTAGGGTAACTCACTTGGAGGTTAGGGGGTATATATATGGAACCAGGGTAACCCACTTGGGGTCAGGGAGTACTTATATGCGACTAGGGTAACTCACTTAGGGTCACGGAGTACTTATATGGGACTAGGGTAACACAGTTGGGGTCAGGGTGTACTTATAAAGGGGCTAGGGTAACTCATTTGGGTTCAGGTAGTACTTATATGGGACTAGGGTAACTCACTTGGGGAAAGGGAGTACTTCTAAAGGGGCTGGGGTAACTCACCTGTGGTCAGGGAGTACTTATATAGGAGCTAAAGTGACTCACTTGGGGTCAGGGAGTACTTATATGGGACTAGGATAACCCACTTGGGGTCAGGGAGTACTTATTAAGGGGCTAGGGTAACTCATTTGGGGTCAGGGAGTACTTATATGGGCCTAGGGTAACTCACTTTGGGTCAGGGAGTAGTTATATGGGACTGGGGTAACTCACTTGGGGTCAGGGAGTACTTCTATAGGAGCTAAAGTAACTCACTTGGGGTCAGGGTGTACTTATATGGGACTAGGGTAACTCATTTGGGGTCAGGGAGTACTTATATAAGGGGTAGGGTAACTCATTTTGGGTCAGGGAGTACTTATATGGGACTAGGTTAACTCACTTGGGGTCAGGGAGTACTTCTATAGGAGCTAAAGTAACTCACTTGGGGTCAGGGAGTACTTATATGGGACTAGGGTAACTCATTTAGGGCAGGGAGTACTTATTTGGGACTAGGGTAACTCACTTGGGGTCAGGGAGTACTTATATGGGACTAGGGTAACTCACTTGGGGTCAGGGAGTACTTATATAGGGGGTAGGGTAACTCATTTGGGGTCAGGGAGTACTTATATGGGACTAGGGTACATCACTTGGGGTCAGGGAGTACTTATATAGGAGCTAAAGTGATTCACTTGGGGTCAGGGAGTACTTATATGGGACTAGGGTAACTCACTTGGGGTCAGGGAGTACTTATAAAGGGGCTAGGGTAACTCATTTGGGGTCAGGGAGTACTTATATGGGCCTAGGGTAACTCACTTTGGGTCAGGGAGTAGTTATATGGGACTGGGGTAACTCACTTGGGGTCAGGGAGTACTTCTATAGGAGCTAAAGTAACTCACTTGGGGTCAGGGAGTACTTATATGGGACTAGGGTAACTCATTTGGGGTCAGGGAGTACTTATATAAGGGGTAGGGTAACTCATTTTGGGTCAGGGAGTACTTATATGGGACTAGGTTAACTCACTTGGGGTCAGGGAGTACTTCTATAGGAGCTAAAGTAACTCACTTGGGGTCAGGGAGTACTTATATGGGACTAGGGTAACTCATTTAGGGCAGGGAGTACTTATTTGGGACTAGGGTAACTCACTTGGGGTCAGGGAGTACTTATATGGGACTAGGGTAACTCACTTGGGGTCAGGGAGTACTTATTTAGGGGGTAGGGTAACTCATTTGGGGTCAGGGAGTACTTATATGGGACTAGGGTACATCACTTGGGGTCAGGGAGTACTTATATAGGAGCTAAAGTGATTCACTTGGGGTCAGGGAGTACTTATATGGGACTAGGGTAACTCACTTGGGGTCAGGGAGTACTTATAAAGGGGCTAGGGTAACTCAATTTGGGGTCAGGGAGTACTTATATAGGACTAGGGTACCATACTTGGGGTCAGGGAGTACTTATAAAGGGGCTAGGGCAACTCACTTGGGGTCAGGGAGTACTTATATGGGACTAGGGTAACTCGCTTTAGGTCAGGGAGTACTTATATGGTACTAGGGTAACTCACTTGGAGGTTAGGGGGTATATATATGGAACCAGGGTAACCCACTTGGGGTCAGGGAGTACTTATATGCGACTAGGGTAACTCACTTAGGGTCACGGAGTACTTATATGGGACTAGGGTAACACAGTTGGGGTCAGGGTGTACTTATAAAGGGGCTAGGGTAACTCACTTGGGATCAGGGAGTACTTATAAAGGGGCTAGGGCAACTCACTTGGGGTCAGGGAGTACTTATATGGAACCAGGGTGACCCACTTGGGGTCAGGGAGTATTTATAAAGGGGGTAGGGTAACTCATTTGGGGTCAGGGAGTACTTATGTAGGAGCTAAAGTGATTCACTTGGGGTCAAGGAGTACTTATATGGGACTAGGGTAACACAGTTGGGGTCAGGGTGTACTTATAAAGGGGCTAGGGTAACTGACTTGGGATCAGGGAGTACTTATATGGGACTAGGGTAACTCACTTGGGTTCAGGGAGTACTTATATGGGACTAGGGTAACCCATTTGGGGTCAGGGAGTACTTATATGGGACTAGGGTAACTCATTTGGGGTCAGGGAGTACTTAAATGGGACGAGGGTAACTCACTTGGGGTCAGGGATTACATATAAAGGGGCTAGGGTAACTCACTTGGGGTCAGGGAGTACTTATATGGGACTAGGGTAACTCATTTAGCGCAGGTAGTACTTATATGGGTACTAGGGTAACACACTTGGGGTCAGGGAGTACTTATAAAAGGGGTAGGGTAACTCACTTGGGGTAGGGAGTACTTATATGGGACTAGGGTAACTCACTTGGGTTCAGGGAGTACTTATATGGGACTAGGGTAACTCGCTTTAGGTCAGGGAGTACTTATATGGTACTAGGGTAACTCACTTGGAGGTCAGGGGGTATATATATGGAACCAGGGTAACCCACTTGGGGTCAGGGAGGACTTATATGCGACTAGGGTAACTCACTTAGGGTCACGGAGTACTTATATGGGACTAGGGTAACACAGTTGGGGTCAGGGTGTACTTATAAAGGGGCTAGGGTAACTCACTTGGGATCAGGGAGTACTTATAAAGGGGCTAGGGCAACTCACTTGGGGTCAGGGAGTACTTATATGGAACCAGGGTGACCCACTTGGGGTCAGGGAGTATTTATAAAGGGGGTAGGGTAACTCATTTGGGGTCAGGGAGTACTTATGTAGGAGCTAAAGTGATTCACTTGGGGTCAAGGAGTACTTATATGGGACTAGGGTAACACAGTTGGGGTCAGGGTGTACTTATAAAGGGGCTAGGGTAACTCACTTGGGATCAGGGAGTACTTATATGGGACTAGGGTAACTCACTTGGGGTCAGGGAGTACTTATATGGGACTAGGGTAACCCATTTGGGGTCAGGGAGTACTTATATGGGACTAGGGTAACTCATTTGGGGTCAGGGAGTACTTAAATGGGACGAGGGTAACTCACTTGGGGTCAGGGATTACTTATAAAGGGGCTAGGGTAACTCACTTGGGGTCAGGGAGTACTTATTTGGGACTTGGGTAACTCATTTGGGTTCAGGGAGTACTTATATGGGACTAGGGTAACTCGCTTTAGGTGAGGGAGTACTTATATAATAATAGGGTAACTCACTTGGGGTCAGGGAGTACTTATATGGAACCAGGGTAACCCACTTGGGGTCAGGGAGTATTTATAAAGGGGGTAGGGTAACTAATTTGGGGTCAGGGTGTACTTATATGGGACTAGGGTAACTCATTAGGGCAGGGAGTACTTATTTGGGACTAGGGCAACTCACTTGTGGTCAGGGAGTACTTATATGGGACTAGGGTAACTCACTTGGGGTCAGGGAGTACTTATATGGGACTAGGGTAACTCATTTGGGGTCAGGGAGTACTTATATGGGACTGGGGTAACTCACTTGGGGTCAGGGAGTACTTCTAAAGGGGCTAGGATAACTCATTTGGGTTCAGGTAGTACTTATATGGGACTAGGGTAACTCACTTGGGGAAAGGGAGTACTTCTAAAGGGGCTGGGGTAACTCACCTGTGGTCAGGGAGTACTTATATAGGAGCTAAAGTGACTCAATTGGGGTCAGGGAGTACTTATATGGGACTAGGATAACCCACTTGGGGTCAGGGAGTACTTATTAAGGGGCTAGGGTAACTCATTTGGGGTCAGGGAGTACTTATATGGGCCTAGGGTAACTCACTTTGGGTCAGGGAGTAGTTATATGGGACTGGGGTAACTCACTTGGGGTCAGGGAGTACTTCTATAGGAGCTAAAGTAACTCACTTGGGGTCAGGGAGTACTTATATGGGACTAGGGTAACTCATTTGGGGTCAGGGAGTACTTATATAAGGGGTAGGGTAACTCATTTTGGGTCAGGGAGTACTTATATGGGACTAGGTTAACTCACTTGGGGTCAGGGAGTACTTCTATAGGAGCTAAAGTAACTCACTTGGGGTCAGGGAGTACTTATATGGGACTAGGGTAACTCATTTAGGGCAGTGAGTACTTATTTGGGACTAGGGTAACTCACTTGGGGTCAGGGAGTACTTATATGGGACTAGGGTAACTCATTTGGGGTCAGGGAGTACTTATATGGGACTATGGTACATCACTTGGGGTCAGGGAGTACTTATATAGGAGCTAAAGTGATTCACTTGGGGTCAGGGAGTACTTATATGGGACTAGGGTAACTCACTTGGGGTCAGGGAGTACTTATAAAGGGGCTAGGGTAACTCAATTTGGGGTCAGGGAGTACTTATATAGGACTAGGGTACCATACTTGGGGTCAGGGAGTACTTATAAAGGGGCTAGGGCAACTCACTTGGGGTCAGGGAGTACTTATATGGGACTAGGGTAACTCACTTGGGGTCAGGGAGTACTTATATAGGGGGTAGGGTAAATCATTTTGGGTCAGGGAGTACTTATATGGGACTAGGTTAACTCACTTGGGGTCAGGGAGTACTTATATGGGACTAGGGTAACCCATTTGGGGTCAGGGAGTACTTATATGGGACTAGGGTAACTCGCTTTAGGTCAGGGAGTACTTATATGGTACTAGGGTAACTCACTTGGTGGTCAGGGGGTATATATATGGAACCAGGGTAACCCACTTGGGGTCAGGGAGTACTTATATGCGACTAGGGTAACTCACTTAGGGTCACGGAGTACTTATATGGGACTAGGGTAACACAGTTGGGTCAGGGTGTACTTATAAAGGGGCTAGGGTAACTCACTTGGGATCAGGGAGTACTTATAAAGGGGCTAGGGCAACTCACTTGGGGTCAGGGAGTACTTATATGGAACCAGGGTGACCCACTTGGGGTCAGGGAGTATTTATAAAGGGGTTAGGGTAACTCATTTGGGGTCAGGGAGTACTTATATGGGAGTAGGGTACATCACTTGGGGTCAGGGAGTACTTATGTAGGAGCTAAAGTGATTCACTTGGGGTCAAGGAGTACTTATATGGGACTAGGGTAACACAGTTGGGGTCAGGGTGTACTTATAAAGGGGCTAGGGTAACTCACTTGGGATCAGGGAGTCCTTATATGGGACTAGGGTAACTCACTTGGGGTCAGGGAGTACTTATATGGGACTAGGGTAACCCATTTGGGGTCAGGGAGTACTTATATGGGACTAGGGTAACTCATTTGGGGTCAGGGAGTACTTATAAAGGGGCTAGGGTAACTCACTTGGGGTCAGGGAGTACTTATTTGGGACTTGGGTAACTCATTTGGGTTCAGGGAGTACTTATATGGGACTAGGGTAACTCGCTTTAGGTGAGGGAGTACTTATATAATAATAGGGTAACTCACTTGGGGTCAGGGAGTACTTATATAGAACCAGGGTAACCCACTTGTGGTCAGGGAGTATTTATAAAGGGGGTAGGGTAACTAATTTGGTGTCAGGGTGTACTTATATGGGACTAGGGTAACTCATTTAGGGCAGGGAGTACTTATTTGGGACTAGGGCATCTCACTTGGGGTCAGGGAGTACTTATATGGGACTAGGGTAACTCACTTGGGGTCAGGGAGTACTTATATAGGGGGTAGGGTAACTCATTTTGGGTCAGGGAGTACTTATATGGGACTAGGTTAACTCACTGGGGTCAGGGAGTACTTCTAAAGTGGCTAGGATAACTCATTTGGGTTCAGGTAGTACTTATATGGGACTAGGGTAACTCACTTGGGGAAAGGGAGTACTTATTTGGGACTAGGGTAACTCACTTGGGGTCAGGGAGTACTTATATGGGACTAGGGTAACTCACTTGGGGTCAGGGAGTAATTATATGGAACCAGGGTGACCCACTTGGGGTCAGGGAGTATTTATAAAGGGGGTAGGGTAACTCATTTGGGGTCAGGGAGTACTTATATAGGACTAGGGTACCATACTTGGGGTTAGGGAGTACTTATAAAGGGGCTAGGGCAACTCACTTGGGGTCAGGGAGTACTTATATGGGACTAGGGTAACTCACTTGGGGTCAGGGAGTACTTATATAGGGGGTAGGGTAATTCATTTTGTGTCAGGGAGTACTTATATAGGGGGTAGGGTAATTCATTTTGTGTCAGGGAGTACTTATATGGGACTAGGTTAACTCACTTGGGGTCAGGGAGTACTTATATAGGGGGTAGGGTAATTCATTTTGTGTCAGGGAGTACTTATATGGGACTAGGTTAACTCACTTGGGGTCAGGGAGTACTTATATGGGACTAGGGTAACTCATTTAGCGCAGGTAGTACTTATATGGGACTAGGGTAACACACTTGGGGTCAGGGAGTACTTATAAAAGGGGTAGGGTAACTCACTTGGGGTAGGGAGTACTTATATGGGACTAGGGTAACTCACTTGGAGGTCAGGGGGTATATATATGGAACCAGGGTAACCCACTTGGGGTCAGGGAGGACTTATATGCGACTAGGGTAACTCACTTAGGGTCACGGAGTACTTATATGGGACTAGGGTAACACAGTTGGGGTCAGGGTGTACTTATAAAGGGGCTAGGGTAACGCACTTGGGATCAGGGAGTACTTATAAAGGGGCTAGGGCAACTCACTTGGGGTCAGGGAGTAATTATATGGAACCAGGGTGACCCACTTGGGGTCAGGGAGTATTTATAAAGGGGGTAGGGTAACTCATTTGGGGTCAGGGAGTACTTATGTAGGAGCTAAAGTGATTCACTTGGGGTCAAGGAGTACTTATATGGGACTAGGGTAACACAGTTGGGGTCAGGGTGTACTTATAAAGGGGCTAGGGTAACTCACTTGGGATCAGGGAGTACTTATATGGGACTAGGGTAATTCACTTGGGGTCAGGGAGTACTTATATGGGACTAGGGTAACCCATTTGGGGTCAGGGAGTACTTATATGGGACTAGGGTAACTCATTTGGGGTCAGGTAGTACTTAAATGGGACGAGGGTAACTCACTTGGGGTCAGGGATTACTTATAAAGGGGCTAGGGTAACTCACTTGGGGTCAGGGAGTACTTATTTGGGACTTGGGTAACTCATTTGGGTTCAGGGAGTACTTATATGGGACTAGGGTAACTCGCTTTAGGTGAGGGAGTACTTATATAATAATAGGGTAACTCACTTGGGGTCAGGGAGTACTTATATGGAACCAGGGTAACCCACTTGGGGTCAGGGAGTATTTATAAAGGGGGTAGGGTAACTAATTTGGGGTCAGGGTGTACTTATATGGGACTAGTGTAACTCATTAGGGCAGGGAGTACTTATTTGGGACTAGGGCAACTCACTTGGGGTCAGGGAGTACTTATATGGGACTAGGGTAACTCACTTGGGGTCAGGGAGTACTTATATGGGACTAGGGTAACTCATTTGGGGTCAGGGAGTACTTATATGGGACTGGGGTAACTCACTTGGGGTCAGGGAGTACTTCTAAAGGGGCTAGGATAACTCATTTGGGTTCAGGTAGTACTTATATGGGACTAGGGTAACTCACTTGGGGAAAGGGAGTACTTCTAAAGGGGCTGGGGTAACTCACCTGTGGTCAGGGAGTACTTATATAGGACTAGGGTAACTCACTTGGGGTCAGGGAGTACTTATATGGGACTAGGATAACCCACTTGGGGTCAGGGAGTACTTATTAAGGGGCTAGGGTAACTCATTTGGGGTCAGGGAGTACTTATATGGGACTAGGGTAACTCACTTGGGGTCAGGGAGTACTTATATGGGACTAGGATAACCCACTTGGGGTCAGGGAGTACTTATTAAGGGGCTAGGGTAACTCATTTGGGGTCAGGGAGTACTTATTAAGGGGCTAGGGTAACTCATTTGGGGTCAGGGAGTACTTATATGGGCCTAGGGTAACTCACTTTGGGTCAGGGAGTAGTTATATGGGACTAGGGTAACTCACTTGGAGGTCAGGGGGTATATATATGGAACCAGGGTAACCCACTTGGGGTCAGGGAGGACTTATATGCGACTAGGGTAACTCACTTAGGGTCACGGAGTACTTATATGGGACTAGGGTAACACAGTTTGGGTCAGGGTGTACTTATAAAGGGGCTAGGGTAACTCACTTGGGATCAGGGAGTAGTTATAAAGGGGCTAGGGCAACTCACTTGGGGTCAGGGAGTACTTATATGGAACCAGGGTGACCCACTTGGGGTCAGGGAGTATTTATAAAGAGGGTAGGGTAACTCATTTGGGGTCAGGGAGTACTTATGTAGGAGCTAAAATGATTCACTTGGGGTCAAGGAGTACTTATATGGGACTAGGGTAACACAGTTGGGGTCAGGGTGTACTTATAAAGGGGCTAGGGTAACTCACTTGGGATCAGGGAGTACTTATATGGGACTAGGGTAACTCACTTGGGGTCAGCGAGTACTTATAAAGGGGCGAGGGTAACTCAATTTGGGGTCAGGGAGTACTTATATAGGACTAGGGTAACTCACTTGGGGTCAGGGAGTACTTATATGGGACTAGGATAACCCACTTGGGGTCAGGGAGTACTTATTAAGGGGCTAGGGTAACTCATTTGGGGTCAGGGAGTACTTATTAAGGGGCTAGGGTAACTCATTTGGGGTCAGGGAGTACTTATATGGGCCTAGGGTAACTCACTTTAGGTCAGGGAGTAGTTATATGGGACTAGGGTAACTCACTTGGAGGTCAGGGGGTATATATATGGAACCAGGGTAACCCACTTGGGGTCAGGGAGGACTTATATGCGACTAGGGTAACTCACTTAGGGTCACGGAGTACTTATATGGGACTAGGGTAACACAGTTGGGGTCAGGGTGTACTTATAAAGGGGCTAGGGTAACTCACTTGGGATCAGGGAGTAGTTATAAAGGGGCTAGGGCAACTCACTTGGGGTCAGGGAGTACTTATATGGAACCAGGGTGACCCACTTGGGGTCAGGGAGTATTTATAAAGGGGGTAGGGTAACTCATTTGGGGTCAGGGAGTACTTTTGTAGGAGCTAAAGTGATTCACTTGGGGTCAAGGAGTACTTATATGGGACTAGGGTAACACAGTTGGGGTCAGGGTGTACTTATAAAGGGGCTAGGGTAACTCACTTGGGATCAGGGAGTACTTATATGGGACTAGGGTAACTCACTTGGGGTCAGCGAGTACTTATAAAGGGGCGAGGGTAACTCAATTTGGGGTCAGGGAGTACTTATATAGGACTAGGGTACCATACTTGGGGTCAGGGAGTACTTATAAAGGGGCTAGGGCAACTCACTTGGGGTCAGGGAGTACTTATATAGGAGGTAAAGTAACTCACTTGGGGTCAGGGAGTACTTATATGGGACTAGGGTAACTCATTTAGCGCAGGTAGTACTTATATGGGACTAGGGTAACACACTTGGGGTCAGGGAGTACTTATAAAAGGGGTAGGGTAACTCACTTGGGGTAGGGAGTACTTATATGGGACTAGGGTAACTCACTTGGGTTCAGGGAGTACTTATATGGGACTAGGGTAACTCGCTTTAGGTCAGGGAGTACTTATATGGTACTAGGGTAACTCACTTGGTGGTCAGGGGGTATATATATGGAACCAGGGTAACCCACTTGGGGTCAGGGAGTACTAATATGCGACTAGGGTAACTCACTTAGGGTCACGGAGTACTTATATGGGACTAGGGTAACACAGTTGGGTCAGGGTGTACTTATAAAGGGGCTAGGGTAACTCACTTGGGATCAGGGAGTACTTATAAAGGGGCTAGGGCAACTCACTTGGGGTCAGGGAGTACTTGTATGGAACCAGGGTGACCCACTTGGGGTCAGGGAGTATTTATAAATGGGTTAGGGTAACTCATTTGGGGTCAGGGAGTACTTATATGGGAGTAGGGTACATCACTTGGGGTCAGGGAGTACTTATGTAGGAGCTAAAGTGATTCACTTGGGGTCAAGGAGTACTTATATGGGACTAGGGTAACACAGTTGGTGTCAGGGTGTACTTATAAAGGGGCTAGGGTAACTCACTTGGGATCAGGGAGTCCTTATATGGGACTAGGGTAACTCACTTGGGGTCAGGGAGTACTTATATGGGACTAGGGTAACCCATTTGGGGTCAGGGAGTACTTATATGGGACTAGGGTAACTCATTTGGGGTCAGGGAGTACTTATAAAGGGGCTAGGGTAACTCACTTGGGGTCAGGGAGTACTTATTTGGGACTTGGGTAACTCATTTGGGTTCAGGGAGTACTTATATGGGACTAGGGTAACTCGCTTTAGGTGAGGGAGTACTTATATAATAATAGGGTAACTCACTTGGGGTCAGGGAGTACTTATATAGAACCAGGGTAACCCACTTGTGGTCAGGGAGTATTTATAAAGGGGGTAGGGTAACTAATTTGGGGTCAGGGTGTACTTATATGGGACTAGGGTAACTCATTTAGGGCAGGGAGTACTTATTTGGGACTAGGGCATCTCACTTGGGGTCAGGGAGTACTTATATGGGACTAGGGTAACTCACTTGGGGTCAGGGAGTACTTATATAGGGGGTAGGGTAACTCATTTTGGGTCAGGGAGTACTTATATGGGACTAGGTTAACTCACTGGGGTCAGGGAGTACTTCTAAAGTGGCTAGGATAACTCATTTGGGTTCAGGTAGTACTTATATGGGACTAGGGTAACTCACTTGGGGAAAGGGAGTACTTCTAAAGGGGCTGGGGTAACTCACCTGTGGTCAGGGAGTACTTATATAGGAGCTAAAGTGATTCACTTGGGGTCAGGGAGTACTTATATGGGACTAGGGTAACTCACTTGGGGTCAGGGAGTACTTATATAGGGGGTAGGGTAACTCATTTTGGGTCAGGGAGTACTTATATGGGACTAGGTTAACTCACTGGGGTCAGGGAGTACTTCTATAGGAGCTAAAGTAACTCACTTGGGGTCAGGGAGTACTTATATGGGACTAGGGTAACTCATTTAGGGCAGGGAGTACTTATTTGGGACTAGGGTAACTCACTTGGGGTCAGGGAGTACTTATATGGGACTAGGGTAACTCACTTGGGGTCAGGGAGTAATTATATGGAACCAGGGTGACCTACTTGGGGTCAGGGAGTATTTATAAAGGGGGTAGGGTAACTCATTTGGGGTCAGGGAGTACTTATATAGGACTAGGGTACCATACTTGGGGTTAGGGAGTACTTATAAAGGGGCTAGGGCAACTCACTTGGGGTCAGGGAGTACTTATATGGGACTAGGGTAACTCACTTGGGGTCAGGGAGTACTTATATAGGGGGTAGGGTAATTCATTTTGTGTCAGGGAGTACTTATATAGGGGGTAGGGTAATTCAATTTGTGTCAGGGAGTACTTATATGGGACTAGGTTAACTCACTTGGGGTCAGGGAGTACTTATATAGGGGGTAGGGTAATTCATTTTGTGTCAGGGAGTACTTATATGGGACTAGGTTAACTCACTTGGGGTCAGGGAGTACTTATATGGGACTAGGGTAACTCATTTAGCGCAGGTAGTACTTATATGGGACTAGGGTAACACACTTGGGGTCAGGGAGTACTTATAAAAGGGGTAGGGTAACTCACTTGGGGTAGGGAGTACTTATATGGGACTAGGGTAACTCACTTGGAGGTCAGGGGGTATATATATGGAACCAGGGTAACCCACTTGGGGTCAGGGAGGACTTATATGCGACTAGGGTAACTCACTTAGGGTCACGGAGTACTTATATGGGACTAGGGTAACACAGTTGGGGTCAGGGTGTACTTATAAAGGGGCTAGGGTAACGCACTTGGGATCAGGGAGTACTTATAAAGGGGCTAGGGCAACTCACTTGGGGTCAGGGAGTAATTATATGGAACCAGGGTGACCCACTTGGGGTCAGGGAGTATTTATAAAGGGGGTAGGGTAACTCATTTGGGGTCAGGGAGTACTTATGTAGGAGCTAAAGTGATTCACTTGGGGTCAAGGAGTACTTATATGGGACTAGGGTAACACAGTTGGGGTCAGGGTGTACTTATAAAGGGGCTAGGGTAACTCACTTGGGATCAGGGAGTACTTATATGGGACTAGGGTAATTCACTTGGGGTCAGGGAGTACTTATATGGGACTAGGGTAACCCATTTGGGGTCAGGGAGTACTTATATGGGACTAGGGTAACTCATTTGGGGTCAGGTAGTACTTAAATGGGACGAGGGTAACTCACTTGGGGTCAGGGATTACTTATAAAGGGGCTAGGGTAACTCACTTGGGGTCAGGGAGTACTTATTTGGGACTTGGGTAACTCATTTGGGTTCAGGGAGTACTTATATGGGACTAGGGTAACTCGCTTTAGGTGAGGGAGTACTTATATAATAATAGGGTAACTCACTTGGGGTCAGGGAGTACTTATATGGAACCAGGGTAACCCACTTGGGGTCAGGGAGTATTTATAAAGGGGGTAGGGTAACTAATTTGGGGTCAGGGTGTACTTATATGGGACTAGGGTAACTCATTAGGGCAGGGAGTACTTATTTGGGACTAGGGCAACTCACTTGGGGTCAGGGAGTACTTATATGGGACTAGGGTAACTCACTTGGGGTCAGGGAGTACTTATATGGGACTAGGGTAACTCATTTGGGGTCAGGGAGTACTTATATGGGACTGGGGTAACTCACTTGGGGTCAGGGAGTACTTCTAAAGGGGCTAGGATAACTCATTTGGGTTCAGGTAGTACTTATATGGGACTAGGGTAACTCACTTGGGGAAAGGGAGTACTTCTAAAGGGGCTGGGGTAACTCACCTGTGGTCAGGGAGTACTTATATAGGACTAGGGTAACTCACTTGGGGTCAGGGAGTACTTATATGGGACTAGGATAACCCACTTGGGGTCAGGGAGTACTTATTAAGGGGCTAGGGTAACTCATTTGGGGTCAGGGAGTACTTATATGGGACTAGGGTAACTCACTTGGGGTCAGGGAGTACTTATATGGGACTAGGATAACCCACTTGGGGTCAGGGAGTACTTATTAAGGGGCTAGGGTAACTCATTTGGGGTCAGGGAGTACTTATTAAGGGGCTAGGGTAACTCATTTGGGGTCAGGGAGTACTTATATGGGCCTAGGGTAACTCACTTTGGGTCAGGGAGTAGTTATATGGGACTAGGGTAACTCACTTGGAGGTCAGGGGGTATATATATGGAACCAGGGTAACCCACTTGGGGTCAGGGAGGACTTATATGCGACTAGGGTAACTCGCTTAGGGTCACGGAGTACTTATATGGGACTAGGGTAACACAGTTGGGGTCAGGGTGTACTTATAAAGGGGCTAGGGTAACTCACTTGGGATCAGGGAGTAGTTATAAAGGGGCTAGGGCAACTCACTTGGGGTCAGGGAGTACTTATATGGAACCAGGGTGACCCACTTGGGGTCAGGGAGTATTTATAAAGAGGGTAGGGTAACTCATTTGGGGTCAGGGAGTACTTATGTAGGAGCTAAAGTGATTCACTTGGGGTCAAGGAGTACTTATATGGGACTAGGGTAACACAGTTGGGGTCAGGGTGTACTTATAAAGGGGCTAGGGTAACTCACTTGGGATCAGGGAGTACTTATATGGGACTAGGGTAACTCACTTGGGGTCAGCGAGTACTTATAAAGGGGCGAGGGTAACTCAATTTGGGGTCAGGGAGTACTTATATAGGACTAGGGTAACTCACTTGGGGTCAGGGAGTACTTATATGGGACTAGGATAACCCACTTGGGGTCAGGGAGTACTTATTAAGGGGCTAGGGTAACTCATTTGGGGTCAGGGAGTACTTATTAAGGGGCTAGGGTAACTCATTTGGGGTCAGGGAGTACTTATATGGGCCTAGGGTAACTCACTTTGGGTCAGGGAGTAGTTATATGGGACTAGGGTAACTCACTTGGAGGTCAGGGGGTATATATATGGAACCAGGGTAACCCACTTGGGGTCAGGGAGGACTTATATGCGACTAGGGTAACTCACTTAGGGTCACGGAGTACTTATATGGGACTAGGGTAACACAGTTGGGGTCAGGGTGTACTTATAAAGGGGCTAGGGTAACTCACTTGGGATCAGGGAGTAGTTATAAAGGGGCTAGGGCAACTCACTTGGGGTCAGGGAGTACTTATATGGAACCAGGGTGACCCACTTGGGGTCAGGGAGTATTTATAAAGGGGGTAGGGTAACTCATTTGGGGTCAGGGAGTACTTATGTAGGAGCTAAAGTGATTCACTTGGGGTCAAGGAGTACTTATATGGGACTAGGGTAACACAGTTGGGGTCAGGGTGTACTTATAAAGGGGCTAGGGTAACTCACTTGGGATCAGGGAGTACTTATATGGGACTAGGGTAACTCACTTGGGGTCAGCGAGTACTTATAAAGGGGCGAGGGTAACTCAATTTGGGGTCAGGGAGTACTTATATAGGACTAGGGTACCATACTTGGGGTCAGGGAGTACTTATAAAGGGGCTAGGGCAACTCACTTGGGGTCAGGGAGTACTTATATGGGACTAGGGTAACTCACTTGGGGTCAGGGAGTACTTATATAGGAGGTAAAGTAACTCACTTGGGGTCAGGGAGTACTTATATGGGACTAGGGTAACTCATTTAGCGCAGGTAGTACTTATATGGGACTAGGGTAACACACTTGGGGTCAGGGAGTACTTATAAAAGGGGTAGGGTAACTCACTTGGGGTAGGGAGTACTTATATGGGACTAGGGTAACTCACTTGGGTTCAGGGAGTACTTATATGGGACTAGGGTAACTCGCTTTAGGTCAGGGAGTACTTATATGGTACTAGGGTAACTCACTTGGTGGTCAGGGGGTATATATATGGAACCAGGGTAACCCACTTGGGGTCAGGGAGTACTAATATGCGACTAGGGTAACTCACTTAGGGTCACGGAGTACTTATATGGGACTAGGGTAACACAGTTGGGTCAGGGTGTACTTATAAAGGGGCTAGGGTAACTCACTTGGGATCAGGGAGTACTTATAAAGGGGCTAGGGCAACTCACTTGGGGTCAGGGAGTACTTGTATGGAACCAGGGTGACCCACTTGGGGTCAGGGAGTATTTATAAAGGGGTTAGGGTAACTCATTTGGGGTCAGGGAGTACTTATATGGGAGTAGGGTACATCACTTGGGGTCAGGGAGTACTTATGTAGGAGCTAAAGTGATTCACTTGGGGTCAAGGAGTACTTATATGGGACTAGGGTAACACAGTTGGGGTCAGGGTGTACTTATAAAGGGGCTAGGGTAACTCACTTGGGATCAGGGAGTCCTTATATGGGACTAGGGTAACTCACTTGGGGTCAGGGAGTACTTATATGGGACTAGGGTAACCCATTTGGGGTCAGGGAGTACTTATATGGGACTAGGGTAACTCATTTGGGGTCAGGGAGTACTTATAAAGGGGCTAGGGTAACTCACTTGGGGTCAGGGAGTACTTATTTGGGACTTGGGTAACTCATTTGGGTTCAGGGAGTACTTATATGGGACTAGGGTAACTCGCTTTAGGTGAGGGAGTACTTATATAATAATAGGGTAACTCACTTGGGGTCAGGGAGTACTTATATGGAACCAGGGTAACCCACTTGGGGTCAGGGAGTATTTATAAAGGGGGTAGGGTAACTAATTTGGGGTCAGGGTGTACTTATATGGGACTAGGGTAACTCATTTAGGGCAGGGAGTACTTATTTGGGACTAGGGCATCTCACTTGGGGTCAGGGAGTACTTATATGGGACTAGGGTAATTCACTTGGGGTCAGGGAGTACTTATATGGGACTAGGGTAACTCATTTGGGGTCAGGGAGTACTTATATGGGACTGGGGTAACTCACTTGGGGTCAGGGAGTACTTCTAAAGGGGCTAGGATAACTCATTTGGGTTCAGGTAGTACTTATATGGGACTAGGGTAACTCACTTGGGGAAAGGGAGTACTTCTAAAGGGGCTGGGGTAACTCACCTGTGGTCAGGGAGTACTTATATAGGAGCTAAAGTGACTCACTTGGGGTCAGGGAGTACTTATATGGGACTAGGATAACCCACTTGGGGTCAGGGAGTACTTATTAAGGGGCTAGGGTAACTCATTTGGGGTCAGGGAGTACTTATATGGGCCTAGGGTAACTCACTTTGGGTCAGGGAGTAGTTATATGGGACTAGGGTAACTCACTTGGAGGTCAGGGGGTATATATATGGAACCAGGGTAACCCACTTGGGGTCAGGGAGGACTTATATGCGACTAGGGTAACTCACTTAGGGTCACGGAGTACTTATATGGGACTAGGGTAACACAGTTGGGGTCAGGGTGTACTTATAAAGGGGCTAGGGTAACTCACTTGGGATCAGGGAGTAGTTATAAAGGGGCTAGGGCAACTCACTTGGGGTCAGGGAGTACTTATATGGAACCAGGGTGACCCACTTGGGGTCAGGGAGTATTTATAAAGGGGGTAGGTTAACTCATTTGGGGTCAGGGAGTACTTATGTAGGAGCTAAAGTGATTCACTTGGGGTCAAGGAGTACTTATATGGGACTAGGGTAACACAGTTGGGGTCAGGGTGTACTTATAAAGGGGCTAGGGTAACTCACTTGGGATCAGGGAGTACTTATATGGGACTAGGGTAACTCACTTGGGGTCAGCGAGTACTTATAAAGGGGCGAGGGTAACTCAATTTGGGGTCAGGGAGTACTTATATAGGACTAGGGTACCATACTTGGGGTCAGGGAGTACTTATAAAGGGGCTAGGGCAACTCACTTGGGGTCAGGGAGTACTTATATGGGACTAGGGTAACTCACTTGGGGTCAGGGAGTACTTATATAGGAGGTAAAGTAACTCACTTGGGGTCAGGGAGTACTTATATGGGACTAGGTTAACTCACTGGGGTCAGGGAGTACTTCTATAGGAGCTAAAGTAACTCACTTGGGGTCAGGGAGTACTTATATGGGACTAGGGTAACTCATTTAGGGCAGGGAGTACTTATTTGGGACTAGGGTAACTCACTTGGGGTCAGGGAGTACTTATATGGGACTATGGTAACTCACTTGGGGTCAGGGAGTACTTATATAGGGGATAGGGTAACTCATTTGGGGTCAGGGAGTACTTATATGGGACTAGGGTACATCACTAGGGGTCAGGGAGTACTTATATAGGAGCTAAAGTGATTCACTTGGGGTCAGGGAGTACTTATATGGGACTAGGGTAACTCACTTGGGGTCAGCGAGTACTTATAAAGGGGCGAGGGTAACTCAATTTGGGGTCAGGGAGTACTTATATAGGACTAGGGTACCATACTTGGGGTCAGGGAGTACTTATAAAGGGGCTAGGGCAACTCACTTGGGGTCAGGGAGTACTTATATGCGACTAGGGTAACTCACTTGGGGTCAGGGAGTACTTATATAGGGGGTAGGGTAATTCATTTTGTGTCAGGGAGTACTTATATAGGGGGTAGGGTAATTCATTTTGTGTCAGGGAGTACTTATATGGGACTAGGTTAACTCACTTGGGGTCAGGGAGTACTTCTATAGGAGCTAAAGTAACTCACTTGGGGTCAGGGAGTACTTATATGGGACTAGGGTAACTCATTTAGCGCAGGTAGTACTTATATGGGACTAGGGTAACACACTTGGGGTCAGGGAGTACTTATAAAAGGGGTAGGGTAACTCACTTGGGGTAGGGAGTACTTATATGGGACAAGGGTAACTCACTTGGGTTCAGGGAGTACTTATATGGGACTAGGGTAACTCGCTTTAGGTCAGGGAGTACTTATATGGTACTAGGGTAACTCACTTGGAGGTTAGGGGGTATATATATGGAACCAGGGTAACCCACTTGGGGTCAGGGAGTACTTATATGCGACTAGGGTAACTCACTTAGGGTCACGGAGTACTTATATGGGACTAGGGTAACACAGTTGGGGTCAGGGTGTACTTATAAAGGGGCTAGGGTAACTCATTTGGGTTCAGGTAGTACTTATATGGGACTAGGGTAACTCACTTGGGGAAAGGGAGTACTTCTAAAGGGGCTGGGGTAACTCACCTGTGGTCAGGGAGTACTTATATAGGAGCTAAAGTGACTCACTTGGGGTCAGGGAGTACTTATATGGGACTAGGATAACCCACTTGGGGTCAGGGAGTACTTATTAAGGGGCTAGGGTAACTCATTTGGGGTCAGGGAGTACTTATATGGGCCTAGGGTAACTCACTTTGGGTCAGGGAGTAGTTATATGGGACTGGGGTAACTCACTTGGGGTCAGGGAGTACTTCTATAGGAGCTAAAGTAACTCACTTGGGGTCAGGGTGTACTTATATGGGACTAGGGTAACTCATTTGGGGTCAGGGAGTACTTATATAAGGGGTAGGGTAACTCATTTTGGGTCAGGGAGTACTTATATGGGACTAGGTTAACTCACTTGGGGTCAGGGAGTACTTCTATAGGAGCTAAAGTAACTCACTTGGGGTCAGGGAGTACTTATATGGGACTAGGGTAACTCATTTAGGGCAGGGAGTACTTATTTGGGACTAGGGTAACTCACTTGGGGTCAGGGAGTACTTATATGGGACTAGGGTAACTCACTTGGGGTCAGGGAGTACTTATATAGGGGGTAGGGTAACTCATTTGGGGTCAGGGAGTACTTATATGGGACTAGGGTACATCACTTGGGGTCAGGGAGTACTTATATAGGAGCTAAAGTGATTCACTTGGGGTCAGGGAGTACTTATATGGGACTAGGGTAACTCACTTGGGGTCAGGGAGTACTTATAAAGGGGCTAGGGTAACTCATTTGGGGTCAGGGAGTACTTATATGGGCCTAGGGTAACTCACTTTGGGTCAGGGAGTAGTTATATGGGACTGGGGTAACTCACTTGGGGTCAGGGAGTACTTCTATAGGAGCTAAAGTAACTCACTTGGGGTCAGGGAGTACTTATATGGGACTAGGGTAACTCATTTGGGGTCAGGGAGTACTTATATAAGGGGTAGGGTAACTCATTTTGGGTCAGGGAGTACTTATATGGGACTAGGTTAACTCACTTGGGGTCAGGGAGTACTTCTATAGGAGCTAAAGTAACTCACTTGGGGTCAGGGAGTACTTATATGGGACTAGGGTAACTCATTTAGGGCAGGGAGTACTTATTTGGGACTAGGGTAACTCACTTGGGGTCAGGGAGTACTTATATGGGACTAGGGTAACTCACTTGGGGTCAGGGAGTACTTATTTAGGGGGTAGGGTAACTCATTTGGGGTCAGGGAGTACTTATATGGGACTAGGGTACATCACTTGGGGTCAGGGAGTACTTATATAGGAGCTAAAGTGATTCACTTGGGGTCAGGGAGTACTTATATGGGACTAGGGTAACTCACTTGGGGTCAGGGAGTACTTATAAAGGGGCTAGGGTAACTCAATTTGGGGTCAGGGAGTACTTATATAGGACTAGGGTACCATACTTGGGGTCAGGGAGTACTTATAAAGGGGCTAGGGCAACTCACTTGGGGTCAGGGAGTACTTATATGGGACTAGGGTAACTCGCTTTAGGTCAGGGAGTACTTATATGGTACTAGGGTAACTCACTTGGAGGTTAGGGGGTATATATATGGAACCAGGGTAACCCACTTGGGGTCAGGGAGTACTTATATGCGACTAGGGTAACTCACTTAGGGTCACGGAGTACTTATATGGGATTAGGGTAACACAGTTGGGGTCAGGGTGTACTTATAAAGGGGCTAGGGTAACTCACTTGGGATCAGGGAGTACTTATAAAGGGGCTAGGGCAATTCACTTGGGGTCAGGGAGTACTTATATGGAACCAGGGTGACCCACTTGGGGTCAGGGAGTATTTATAAAGGGGGTAGGGTAACCCATTTGGGGTCAGGGAGTACTTATGTAGGAGCTAAAGTGATTCACTTGGGGTCAAGGAGTACTTATATGGGACTAGGGTAACACAGTTGGGGTCAGGGTGTACTTATAAAGGGGCTAGGGTAACTCACTTGGGATCAGGGAGTACTTATATGGGAGTAGGGTAACTCACTTGGGGTCACGGAGTACTTATATGGGACTAGGGTAACCCATTTGGGGTCAGGGAGTACTTATATGGGACTAGGGTAACTCATTTGGGGTCAGGGAGTACTTAAATGGGACGAGGGTAACTCACTTGGGGTCAGGGATTACTTATAAAGGGGCTAGGGTAACTCACTTGGGGTCAGGGAGTACTTATTTGGGACTTGGGTAACTCATTTGGGTTCAGGGAGTACTTATATGGGACTAGGGTAACTCGCTTTAGGTGAGGGAGTACTTATATAATAATAGGGTAACTCACTTGGGGTCAGGGAGTACTTATATGGAACCAGGGTAACCCACTTGGGGTCAGGGAGTATTTATAAAGGGGGTAGGGTAACTAATTTGGGGTCAGGGTGTACTTATATGGGACTAGGGTAACTCATTAGGGCAGGGAGTACTTATTTGGGACTAGGGCAACTCACTTGGGGTCAGGGAGTACTTATATGGGACTAGGGTAACTCACTTGGGGTCAGGGAGTACTTATATGGGACTAGGGTAAATCATTTGGGGTCAGGGAGTACTTATATGGGACTGGGGTAACTCACTTGGGGTCAGGGAGTACTTCTAAAGGGGCTAGGATAACTCATTTGGGTTCAGGTAGTACTTATATGGGACTAGGGTAACTCACTTGGGGAAAGGGAGTACTTCTAAAGGGGCTGGGGTAACTCACCTGTGGTCAGGGAGTACTTATATAGGAGCTAAAGTGACTCACTTGGGGTCAGGGAGTACTTATATGGGACTAGGATAACCCACTTGGGGTCAGGGAGTACTTATTAAGGGGCTAGGGTAACTCATTTGGGGTCAGGGAGTACTTATATGGGCCTAGGGTAACTCACTTTGGGTCAGGGAGTAGTTATATGGGACTGGGGTAACTCACTTGGGGTCAGGGAGTACTTATATGGTACTAGGGTAACTCACTTGGAGGTCAGGGGGTATATATATGGAACCAGGGTAACCCACTTGGGGTCAGGGAGGACTTATATGCGACTAGGGTAACTCACTTAGGGTCACGGAGTACTTATATGGGACTAGGGTAACACAGTTGGGGTCAGTGTGTACTTATAAAGGGGCTAGGGTAACTCACTTGGGATCAGGGAGTACTTATAAAGGGGCTAGGGCAACTCACTTGGGGTCAGGGAGTACTTATATGGAACCAGGGTGACCCACTTGGGGTCAGGGAGTATTTATAAAGGGGGTAGGGTAACTCATTTGGGGTCAGGGAGTACTTATGTAGGAGCTAAAGTGATTCACTTGGGGTCAAGGAGTACTTATATGGGACTAGGGTAACACAGTTGGGGTCAGGGTGTACTTATAAAGGGGCTAGGGTAACTCACTTGGGATCAGGGAGTACTTATATGGGACTAGGGTATCTCACTTGGGGTCAGGGAGTACTTATATGGGACTAGGGTAACCCATTTGGGGTCAGGGAGTACTTATATGGGACTAGGGTAACTCATTTGGGGTCAGGGAGTACTTAAATGTGACGAGGGTAACTCACTTGGGGTCAGGGATTACTTATAAAGGGGCTAGGGTAACTCACTTGGGGTCAGGGAGTACTTATTTGGGACTTGGGTAACTCATTTGGGTTCAGGGAGTACTTATATGGGACTAGGGTAACTCGCTTTAGGTGAGGGAGTACTTATATAATAATAGGGTAACTCACTTGGGGTCAGGGAGTACTTATATGGAACCAGGGTAACCCACTTGGGGTCAGGGAGTATTTATAAAGGGGGTAGGGTAACTAATTTGGGGTCAGGGTGTACTTATATGGGACTAGGGTAACTCATTAGGGCAGGGAGTACTTATTTGGGACTAGGGCAACTCACTTGGGGTCAGGGAGTACTTATATGGGACTAGGGTAACTCATTTAGGGCAGTGAGTACTTATTTGGGACTAGGGTAACTCACTTGGGGTCAGGGAGTACTTATATGGGACTAGGGTAACTCACTTGGGGTCAGGGAGTACTTATATAGGGGGTAGGGTAACTCATTTGGGGTCAGGGAGTACTTATATGGGACTATGGTACATCACTTGGGGTCAGGGAGTACTTATATAGGAGCTAAAGTGATTCACTTGGGGTCAGGGAGTACTTATATGGGACTAGGGTAACTCACTTGGGGTCAGGGAGTACTTATAAAGGGGCTAGGGTAACTCAATTTGGGGTCAGGGAGTACTTATATAGGACTAGGGTACCATACTTGGGGTCAGGGAGTACTTATAAAGGGGCTAGGGCAACTCACTTGGGGTCAGGGAGTACTTATATGGGACTAGGGTAACTCACTTGGGGTCAGGGAGTACTTATATAGGGGGTAGGGTAAATCATTTTCGGTCAGGGAGTACTTATATGGGACTAGGTTAACTCACTTGGGGTCAGGGAGTACATCTATAGGAGCTAAAGTAACTCACTTGGGGTCAGGGAGTACTTATATGGGACTAGGGTAACCCATTTGGGGTCAGGGAGTACTTATAAAGGGGCTAGGGTAACTCATTTGGGGTCAGGGAGTACTTATATGGGCCTAGGGTAACTCACTTAGGGTCAGGGAGTACTTATATGGGACTGGGGTAACTCACTTGGGGTCAGGGAGTACTTATATGATACTAGGGTAACCACTTGGGGTCAGGGAGTACTTATAAAGGGGCTAGGGCAACTCACTTGGGGTCAGGGAGTACTTATATGGGACTAGGGTAACTCACTTGGGGTCAGGGAGTACTTATATAGGGGGTAGGGTAACACATTTTGGGTCAGGGAGTACTTATATGGGACTAGGTTAACTCACTGGGGTCAGGGAGTACTTCTATAGGAGCTAAAGTAACTCACTTGGGGTCAGGGAGTACTTATATGGGACTAGGGTAACTCATTTAGGGCAGGGAGTACTTATTTGGGACTAGGGTAACTCACTTGGGGTCAGGGAGTACTTATATGGGACTAGGGTAACTCACTTGGGGTCAGGGAGTACTTATATAGGGAATAGGGTAACTCATTTGGGGTCAGGGAGTACTTATATGGGACTAGGGTACATCACTTGGGGTCAGGGAGTACTTATATAGGAGCTAAAGTGATTCACTTGGGGTCAGGGAGTACTTATATGGGACTAGGGTAACTCACTTGGGGTCAGCGAGTACTTATAAAGGGGCGAGGGTAACTCAATTTGGGGTCAGGGAGTACTTATATAGGACTAGGGTACCATACTTGGGGTCAGGGAGTACTTATAAAGGGGCTAGGGCAACTCACTTGGGGTCAGGGAGTACTTATATGGGACTAGGGTAACTCACTTGGGGTCAGGGAGTACTTATATAGGAGCAAAAGTAACTCACTTGGGGTCAGGGAGTACTTATATGGGACTAGGGTAACTCATTTAGCGCAGGTAGTACTTATATGGGACTAGGGTAACACACTTGGGGTCAGGGAGTACTTATAAAAGGGGTAGGGTAACTCACTTGGGGTAGGGAGTACTTATATGGGACTAGGGTAACTCACTTGGGTTCAGGGAGTACTTATATGGGATTAGGGTAACTCGCTTTAGGTCAGGGAGTACTTATATGGTACTAGGGTAACTCACTTGGTGGTCAGGGGGTATATATATGGAACCAGGGTAACCCACTTGGGGTCAGGGAGTACTTATATGCGACTAGGGTAACTCACTTAGGGTCACGGAGTACTTATATGGGACTAGGGTAACACAGTTGGGTCAGGGTGTACTTATAAAGGGGCTAGGGTAACTCACTTGGGATCAGGGAGTACTTATAAATGGTCTAGGGCAACTCACTTGGGGTCAGGGAGTACTTATATGAAACCAGGGTGACCCACTTGGGGTCAGGGAGTATTTATAAAGGGGTTAGGGTAACTCATTTGGGGTCAGGGAGTACTTATATGGGAGTAGGGTACATCACTTGGGGTCAGGGAGTACTTATGTAGGAGCTAAAGTGATTCACTTGGGGTCAAGGAGTACTTATAAGGGACTAGGGTAACACAGTTGGGGTCAGGGTGTACTTATAAAGGGGCTAGGGTAACTCACTTGGGATCAGGGAGTCCTTATATGGGACTAGGGTAACTCACTTGGGGTCAGGGAGTACTTATATGGGACTAGGGTAACCCATTTGGGGTCAGGGAGTACTTATATGGGACTAGGGTAACTCATTTGGGGTCAGGGAGTACTTATAAAGGGGCTAGGGTAACTCACTTGGGGTCAGGGAGTACTTATATGGGCCTAGGGTAACTCACTTTGGGTCAGGGAGTAGTTATATGGGACTGGGGTAACTCACTTGGGGTCAGGGAGTACTTCTATAGGAGCTAAAGTAACTCACTTGGGGTCAGGGTGTACTTATATGGGACTAGGGTAACTCATTTGGGGTCAGGGAGTACTTATATAAGGGGTAGGGTAACTCATTTTGGGTCAGGGAGTACTTATATGGGACTAGGTTAACTCACTTGGGGTCAGGGAGTACTTCTATAGGAGCTAAAGTAACTCACTTGGGGTCAGGGAGTACTTATATGGGACTAGGGTAACTCATTTAGGGCAGGGAGTACTTATTTGGGACTAGGGTAACTCACTTGAGGTCAGGGAGTACTTATATGGGACTAGGGTAACTCACTTGGGGTCAGGGAGTACTTATATAGGGGGTAGGGTAACTCATTTGGGGTCAGGGAGTACTTATATGGGACTAGGGTACATCACTTGGGGTCAGGGAGTACTTATATAGGAGCTAAAGTGATTCACTTGGGGTCAGGGAGTACTTATATGGGACTAGGGTAACTCACTTGGGGTCAGGGAGTACTTATAAAGGGGCTAGGGTAACTCATTTGGGGTCAGGGAGTACTTATATGGGCCTAGGGTAACTCACTTTGGGTCAGGGAGTAGTTATATGGGACTGGGGTAACTCACTTGGGGTCAGGGAGTACTTCTATAGGAGCTAAAGTAACTCACTTGGGGTCAGGGAGTACTTATATGGGACTAGGGTAACACAGTTGGGGTCAGGGAGTATTTATAAAGGGGGTAGGGTAACTAATTTGGGGTCAGGGTGTACTTATATGGGACTAGGGTAACTCATTAGGGCAGGGAGTACTTATTTGGGACTAGGGCAACTCACTTGGGGTCAGGGAGTACTTATATGGGACTAGGGTAACTCACTTGGGGTCAGGGAGTACTTATATGGGACTAGGGTAACTCATTTGGGGTCAGGGAGTACTTATATGGGACTGGGGTAACTCACTTGGGGTCAGGGAGTACTTCTAAAGGGGCTAGGATAACTCATTTGGGTTCAGGTAGTACTTATATGGGACTAGGGTAACTCACTTGGGGAAAGGGAGTACTTCTAAAGGGGCTGGGGTAACTCACCTGTGGTCAGGGAGTACTTATATAGGAGCTGAAGTGACTCACTTGGGGTCAGGGAGTACTTATATGGGACTAGGATAACCCACTTGGGGTCAGGGAGTACTTATTAAGGGGCTAGGGTAACTCATTTGGGGTCAGGGAGTACTTATATGGGCCTAGGGTAACTCACTTTGGGTCAGGGAGTAGTTATATGGGACTGGGGTAACTCACTTGGGGTCAGGGAGTACTTCTATAGGAGCTAAAGTAACTCACTTGGGGTCAGGGAGTACTTATATGGGACTAGGGTAACTCATTTGGGGTCAGGGAGTACTTATATAAGGGGTAGGGTAACTCATTTTGGGTCAGGGAGTACTTATATGGGACTAGGTTAACTCACTTGGGGTCAGGGAGTACTTCTATAGGAGCTAAAGTAACTCACTTGGGGTCAGGGAGTACTTATATGGGACTAGGGTAACTCATTTAGGGCAGTGAGTACTTATTTGGGACTAGGGTAACTCACTTGGGGTCAGGGAGTACTTATATGGGACTAGGGTAACTCACTTGGGGTCAGGGAGTACTTATATAGGGGGTAGGGTAACTCATTTGGGGTCAGGGAGTACTTATATGGGACTATGGTACATCACTTGGGGTCAGGGAGTACTTATATAGGAGCTAAAGTGATTCACTTGGGGTCAGGGAGTACTTATATGGGACTAGGGTAACTCACTTGGGGTCAGGGAGTACTTATAAAGGGGCTAGGGTAACTCAATTTGGGGTCAGGGAGTACTTATATAGGACTAGGGTACCATACTTGGGGTCAGGGAGTACTTATAAAGGGGCTAGGGCAACTCACTTGGGGTCAGGGAGTACTTATATGGGACTAGGGTAACTCACTTGGGGTCAGGGAGTACTTATATAGGGGGTAGGGTAAATCATTTTGGGTCAGGGAGTACTTATATGGGACTAGGTTAACTCACTTGGGGTCAGGGAGTACATCTATAGGAGCTAAAGTAACTCACTTGGGGTCAGGGAGTACTTATATGGGACTAGGGTAACCCATTTGGGGTCAGGGAGTACTTATAAAGGGGCTAGGGTTACTCATTTGGGGTCAGGGAGTACTTATATGGGCCTAGGGTAACTCACTTAGGGTCAGGGAGTACTTATATGGGACTGGGGTAACTCACTTGGGGTCAGGGAGTACTTATATGATACTAGGGTAACCACTTGGGGTCAGGGAGTACTTATAAAGGGGCTAGGGCAACTCACTTGGGGTCAGGGAGTACTTATATGGGACTAGGGTAACTCACTTGGGGTCAGGGAGTACTTATATAGGGGGTAGGGTAACACATTTTGGGTCAGGGAGTACTTATATGGGACTAGGTTAACTCACTGGGGTCAGGGAGTACTTCTATAGGAGCTAAAGTAACTCACTTGGGGTCAGGGAGTACTTATATGGGACTAGGGTAACTCATTTAGGGCAGGGAGTACTTATTTGGGACTAGGGTAACTCACTTGGCGTCAGGGAGTACTTATATGGGACTAGGGTAACTCACTTGGGGTCAGGGAGTACTTATATAGGGAATAGGGTAACTCATTTGGGGTCAGGGAGTACTTATATGGGACTAGGGTACATCACTTGGGGTCAGGGAGTACTTATATAGGAGCTAAAGTGATTCACTTGGGGTCAGCGAGTACTTATAAAGGGGCGAGGGTAACTCAATTTGGGGTCAGGGAGTACTTATATAGGACTAGGGTACCATACTTGGGGTCAGGGAGTACTTATAAAGGGGCTAGGGCAACTCACTTGGGGTCAGGGAGTACTTATATGGGACTAGGGTAACTCACTTGGGGTCAGGGAGTACTTATATAGGAGCAAAAGTAACTCACTTGGGGTCAGGGAGTACTTATATGGGACTAGGGTAACTCATTTAGCGCAGGTAGTACTTATATGGGACTAGGGTAACACACTTGGGGTCAGGGAGTACTTATAAAAGGGGTAGGGTAACTCACTTGGGGTAGGGAGTACTTATATGGGACTAGGGTAACTCACTTGGGTTCAGGGAGTACTTATATGGGATTAGGGTAACTCGCTTTAGGTCAGGGAGTACTTATATGGTACTAGGGTAACTCACTTGGTGGTCAGGGGGTATATATATGGAACCAGGGTAACCCACTTGGGGTCAGGGAGTACTTATATGCGACTAGGGTAACTCACTTAGGGTCACGGAGTACTTATATGGGACTAGGGTAACACAGTTGGGTCAGGGTGTACTTATAAAGGGGCTAGGGTAACTCACTTGGGATCAGGGAGTACTTATAAATGGGCTAGGGCAACTCACTTGGGGTCAGGGAGTACTTATATGGAACCAGGGTGACCCACTTGGGGTCAGGGAGTATTTATAAAGGGGTTAGGGTAACTCATTTGGGGTCAGGGAGTACTTATATGGGAGTAGGGTACATCACTTGGGGTCAGGGAGTACTTATGTAGGAGCTAAAGTGATTCACTTGGGGTCAAGGAGTACTTATAAGGGACTAGGGTAACACAGTTGGGGTCAGGGTGTACTTATAAAGGGGCTAGGGTAACTCACTTGGGATCAGGGAGTCCTTATATGGGACTAGGGTAACTCACTTGGGGTCAGGGAGTACTTATATGGGACTAAGGTAACCCATTTGGGGTCAGGGAGTACTTATATGGGACTAGGGTAACTCATTTGGGGTCAGGGAGTACTTATAAAGGGGCTAGGGTAACTCACTTGGGGTCAGGGAGTACTTATTTGGGACTTGGGTTACTCATTTGGGTTCAGGGAGTACTTATATGGGACTAGGGTAACTCATTTAAGGCAGGGAGTACTTATTTGGGACTAGGGCATCTCACTTGGGGTCAGGGAGTACTTATATGGGACTAGGGTAATTCACTTGGGGTCAGGGAGTACTTATATGGGACTAGGGTAACTCATTTGGGGTCAGGGAGTACTTATATGGGACTGGGGTAACTCACTTGGGGTCAGGGAGTACTTCTAAAGGGGCTAGGATAACTCATTTGGGTTCAGGTAGTACTTATATGGGACTAGGGTAACTCACTTGGGGAAAGGGAGTACTTCTAAAGGGGCTGGGGTAACTCACCTGTGGTCAGGGAGTACTTATATAGGAGCTAAAGTGACTCACTTGGGGTCAGGGAGTACTTATATGGGACTAGGGTAACTCACTTGGGGTCAGGGAGTACTTATATAGGGGGTAGGGTAACTCATTTTGGGTCAGGGAGTACTTATATGGGACTAGGTTAACTCACTGGGGTCAGGGAGTACTTCTATAGGAGCTAAAGTAACTCACTTGGGGTCAGGGAGTACTTATATGGGACTAGGGTAACTCATTTAGGGCAGGGAGTACTTATTTGGGACTAGGGTAACTCACTTGGGGTCAGGGAGTACTTATATGGGACTAGGGTAACTCACTTGGGGTCAGGGAGTACTTATATAGGGGGTAGGGTAACTCATTTGGGGTCAGGGAGTACTTATATGGGACTAGGGTACATCACTTGGGGTCAGGGAGTACTTATATAGGAGCTAAAGTGATTCACTTGGGGTCAGGGAGTACTTATATGGGACTAGGGTAACTCACTTGGGGTCAGCGAGTACTTATAAAGGGGCGAGGGTAACTCAATTTGGGGTCAGGGAGTACTTATATAGGACTAGGGTACCATACTTGGGGTCAGGGAGTACTTATAAAGGGGCTAGGGCAACTCACTTGGGGTCAGGGAGTACTTATATGGGACTAGGGTAACCCATTTGGGGTCAGGGAGTACTTATATGGGACTAGGGTAACTCATTTGGGGTCAGGGAGTACTTAAATGGGACGAGGGTAACTCACTTGGGGTCAGGGATTACTTATAAAGGGGCTAGGGTAACTCACTTGGGGTCAGGTAGTACTTATTTGGGACTTGGGTAACTCATTTGGGTTCAGGGAGTACTTATATGGGACTAGGGTAACTCGCTTTAGGTGAGGGAGTACTTATATAATAATAGGGTAACTCACTTGGGGTCAGGGAGTACTTATATGGAACCAGGGTAACCCACTTGGGGTCAGGGAGTATTTATAAAGGGGGTAGGGTAACTAATTTGGGGTCAGGGTGTACTTATATGGGACTAGGGTAACTCATTAGGGCAGGGAGTACTTATTTGGGACTAGGGCAACTCACTTGGGGTCAGGGAGTACTTATATGGGACTAGGGTAACTCACTTGGGGTCAGGGAGTACTTATATGGGACTAGGGTAACTCATTTGGGGTCAGGGAGTACTTATATGGGACTGGGGTAACTCACTTGGGGTCAGGGAGTACTTCTAAAGGGGCTAGGATAACTCATTTGGGTTCAGGTAGTACTTATATGGGACTAGGGTAACTCACTTGGGGAAAGGGAGTACTTCTAAAGGGGCTGGGGTAACTCACCTGTGGTCAGGGAGTACTTATATAGGAGCTAAAGTGACTCACTTGGGGTCAGGGAGTACTTATATGGGACTAGGATAACCCACTTGGGGTCAGGGAGTACTTATTAAGGGGCTAGGGTAACTCATTTGGGGTCAGGGAGTACTTATATGGGCCTAGGGTAAATCACTTTGGGTCAGGGAGTAGTTATATGGGACTGGGGTAACTCACTTGGGGTCAGGGAGTACTTCTATAGGAGCTAAAGTAACTCACTTGGGGTCAGGGAGTACTTATATGGGACTAGGGTAACTCATTTGGGGTCAGGGAGTACTTATATAAGGGGTAGGGTAACTCATTTTGGGTCAGGGAGTACTTATATGGGACTAGGTTAACTCACTTGGGGTCAGGGAGTACTTCTATAGGAGCTAAAGTAACTCACTTGGGGTCAGGGAGTACTTATATGGGACTAGGGTAACTCATTTAGGGGCAGGGAGTACTTATTTGGGACTAGGGTAACTCACTTGGGGTCAGGGAGTACTTATATGGGACTAGGGTAACTCACTTGGGGTCAGGGAGTACTTATATAGGGGGTAGGGTAACTCATTTGGGGTCAGGGAGTACTTATATGGGACTAGGGTACATCACTTGGGGTCAGGGAGTACTTATATAGGAGCTAAAGTGATTCACTTGGGGTCAGGGAGTACTTATATGGGACTAGGGTAACTCACTTGGGGTCAGGGAGTACTTATAAAGGGGCTAGGGTAACTCATTTGGGGTCAGGGAGTACTTATATGGGCCTAGGGTAACTCACTTTGGGTCAGGGAGTAGTTATATGGGACTGGGGTAACTCACTTGGGGTCAGGGAGTACTTCTATAGGAGCTAAAGTAACTCACTTGGGGTCAGGGAGTACTTATATGGGACTAGGGTAACTCATTTGGGGTCAGGGAGTACTTATATAAGGGGTAGGGTAACTCATTTTGGGTCAGGGAGTACTTATATGGGACTAGGTTAACTCACTTGGGGTCAGGGAGTACTTCTATAGGAGCTAAAGTAACTCACTTGGGGTCAGGGAGTACTTATATGGGACTAGGGTAACTCATTTAGGGCAGGGAGTACTTATTTGGGACTAGGGTAACTCACTTGGGGTCAGGGAGTACTTATATGGGACTAGGGTAACTCACTTGGGGTCAGGGAGTACTTATTTAGGGGGTAGGGTAACTCATTTGGGGTCAGGGAGTACTTATATGGGACTAGGGTACATCACTTGGGGTCAGGGAGTACTTATATAGGAGCTAAAGTGATTCACTTGGGGTCAGGGAGTACTTATATGGGACTAGGGTAACTCACTAGGGGTCAGGGAGTACTTATAAAGGGGCTAGGGTAACTCAATTTGGGGTCAGGGAGTACTTATATGGGACTAGGGTAACTCGCTTTAGGTCAGGGAGTACTTATATGGTACTAGGGTAACTCACTTGGAGGTTAGGGGGTATATATATGGAACCAGGGTAACCCACTTGGGGTCAGGGAGTACTTATATGCGACTAGGGTAACTCACTTAGGGTCACGGAGTACTTATATGGGACTAGGGTAACACAGTTGGGGTCAGGGTGTACTTATAAAGGGGCTAGGGTAACTCACTTGGGATCAGGGAGTACTTATAAAGGGGCTAGGGCAATTCACTTGGGGTCAGGGAGTACTTATATGGAACCAGGGTGACCCACTTGGGGTCAGGGAGTATTTATAAAGGGGGTAGGGTAACACATTTGGGGTCAGGGAGTACTTATGTAGGAGCTAAAGTGATTCACTTGCGGTCAAGGAGTACTTATATGGGACTAGGGTAACACAGTTGGGGTCAGGGTGTACTTATAAAGGGGCTAGGGTAACTCACTTGGGATCAGGGAGTACTTATATGGGACTAGGGTAACTCACTTGGGGTCAGGGAGTACTTATATGGGACTAGGGTAACCCATTTGGGGTCAGGGAGTACTTATATGGGACTAGGGTAACTCATTTGGGGTCAGGGAGTACTTAAATGGGACGAGGGTAACTCACTTGGGGTCAGGGATTACTTATAAAGGGGCTAGGGTAACTCACTTGGGGTCAGGGAGTACTTATTTGGGACTTGGGTAACTCATTTGGGTTCAGGGAGTACTTATATGGGACTAGGGTAACTCGCTTTAGGTGAGGGAGTACTTATATAATAATAGGGTAACTCACTTGGGGTCAGGGAGTACTTATATGGAACCTGGGTAACCCACTTGGGGTCAGGGAGTATTTATAAAGGGGGTAGGGTAACTAATTTGGGGTCAGGGTGTACTTATATGGGACTAGGGTAACTCATTAGGGCAGGGAGTACTTATTTGGGACTAGGGCAACTCACTTGGGGTCAGGGAGTACTTATATGGGACTAGGGTAACTCACTTGGGGTCAGGGAGTACTTATATGGGACTAGGGTAACTCATTTGGGGTCAGGGAGTACTTATAGGGGACTGGGGTAACTCACTTGGGGTCAGGGAGTACTTCTAAAGGGGCTAGGATAACTCATTTAGGTTCAGGTAGTACTTATATGGGACTAGGGTAAATCACTTGGGGAAAGGGAGTACTTCTAAAGGGGCTGGGGTAACTCACCTGTGGTCAGGGAGTACTTATATAGGAGCTAAAGTGACTCACTTGGGGTCAGGGAGTACTTATATGGGACTAGGATAACCCACTTGGGGTCAGGGAGTACTTATTAAGGGGCTAGGGTAACTCATTTGGGGTCAGGGAGTACTTATATGGGCCTAGGGTAACTCACTTTGGGTCAGGGAGTAGTTATATGGGACTGGGGTAACTCACTTGGGGTCAGGGAGTACTTATATAAGACTAGGGTAACTCATTTGGGGTCAGGGAGTACTTATATAAGGGGTAGGGTAACTCATTTTGGGTCAGGGAGTACTTATATGGGACTAGGTTAACTCACTTGGGGTCAGGGAGTACTTCTATAGGAGCTAAAGTAACTCACTTGGGGTCAGGGAGTACTTATATGGGACTAGGGTAACACATTTAGGGCAGGGAGTACTTATTTGGGACTAGGGTAACTCACTTGGGGTCAGGGAGTACTTATATGGGACTAGGGTAACTCACTTGGGGTCAGGGAGTACTTATATAGGGGGTAGGGTAACTCATTTGGGGTCAGGGAGTACTTATATGGGACTAGGGTACATCACTTGGGGTCAGGGAGTACTTATATAGGAGCTAAAGTGATTCACTTGGGGTCAGGGAGTACTTATATGGGACTAGGGTAACTCACTTGGGGTCAGGGAGTACTTATAAAGGGGCTAGGGTAACTCATTTGGGGTCAGGGAGTACTTATATGGGCCTAGGGTAACTCACTTTGGGTCAGGGAGTAGTTATATGGGACTGGGGTAACTCACTTGGGGTCAGGGAGTACTTCTATAGGAGCTAAAGTAACTCACTTGGGGTCAGGGAGTACTTATATGGGACTAGGGTAACTCATTTGGGGTCAGGGAGTACTTATATAAGGGGTAGGGTAACTCATTTTGGGTCAGGGAGTACTTATATGGGACTAGGTTAACTTACTTGGGGTCAGGGAGTACTTCTATAGGAGCTAAAGTAACTCACTTGGGGTCAGGGTGTACTTATATGGGACTAGGGTAACTCATTTAGGGCAGGGAGTACTTATTTGGGACTAGGGTAACTCACTTGGGGTCAGGGAGTACTTATATGGGACTAGGGTAACTCACTTGGGGTCAGGGAGTACTTATTTAGGGGGTAGGGTAACTCATTTGGGGTCAGGGAGTACTTATATGGGACTAGGGTACATCACTTGGGGTCAGGGAGTACTTATATAGGAGCTAAAGTGATTCACTTGGGGTCAGGGAGTACTTATATGGGACTAGGGTAACTCACTTGGGGTCAGGGAGTACTTATAAAGGGGCTAGGGTAACTCAATTTGGGGTCAGGGAGTACTTATATAGGACTAGGGTACCATACTTGGGGTCAGGGAGTACTTATAAAGGGGCTAGGGCAACTCACTTGGGGTCAGGGAGTACTTATATGGGACTAGGGTAACTCGCTTTAGGTCAGGGAGTACTTATATGGTACTAGGGTAACTCACTTGGAGGTTAGGGGGTATATATATGGAACCAGGGTAACCCACTTGGGGTCAGGGAGTACTTATATGCGACTAGGGTAACTCACTTAGGGTCACGGAGTACTTATATGGGACTAGGGTAACACAGTTGGGGTCAGGGTGTACTTATAAAGGGGCTAGGGTAACTCACTTGGGATCAGGGAGTACTTATAAAGGGGCTAGGGCAATTCACTTGGGGTCAGGGAGTACTTATATGGAACCAGGGTGACCCACTTGGGGTCAGGGAGTATATATAAAGGGGGTAGGGTAACCCATTTGGGGTCAGGGAGTACTTATGTAGGAGCTAAAGTGATTCACTTGGGGTCAAGGAGTACTTATATGGGACTAGGGTAACACAGTTGGGGTCAGGGTGTACTTATAAAGGGGCTAGGGTAACTCACTTGGGATCAGGGAGTACTTATATGGGACTAGGGTAACTCACTTGGGGTCAGGGAGTACTTATATGGGACTAGGGTAACCCATTTGGGGTCAGGGAGTACTTATATGGGACTAGGGTAACTCATTTGGGGTCAGGGAGTACTTAAATGGGACGAGGGTAACTCACTTGGGGTCAGGGATTACTTATTTGGGACTTGGGTAACTCATTTGGGTTCAGGGAGTACTTATATGGGACTAGGGTAACTCGCTTTAGGTGAGGGAGTACTTATATAATAATAGGGTAACTCACTTGGGGTCAGGGAGTACTTATATGGAACCAGGGTAACCCACTTGGGGTCAGGGAGTATTTATAAAGGGGGTAGGGTAACTAATTTGGGGTCAGGGTGTACTTATATGGGACTAGGGTAACTCATTAGGGCAGGGAGTACTTATTTGGGACTAGGGCAACTCACTTGGGGTCAGGGAGTACTTATATGGGACTAGGGTAACTCACTTGGGGTCAGGGAGTACTTATATGGGACTAGGGTAACTCATTTGGGGTCAGGGAGTACTTATATGGGACTGGGGTAACTCACTTGGGGTCAGGGAGTACTTCTAAAGGGGCTAGGATAACTCATTTGGGTTCAGGTAGTACTTATATGGGACTAGGGTAACTCACTTGGGGAAAGGGAGTACTTCTAAAGGGGCTGGGGTAACTCACCTGTGGTCATGGAGTACTTATATAGGAGCTAAAGTGACTCACTTGGGGTCAGGGAGTACTTATATGGGACTAGGATAACCCACTTGGGGTCAGGGAGTACTTATTAAGGGGCTAGGGTAACTCATTTGGGGTCAGGGAGTACTTATATGGGCCTAGGGTAACTCACTTTGGGTCAGGGAGTAGTTATATGGGACTGGGGTAACTCACTTGGGGTCAGGGAGTACTTCTATAGGAGCTAAAGTAACTCACTTGGGGTCAGGGAGTACTTATATGGGACTAGGGTAACTCATTTGGGGTCAGGGAGTACTTATATAAGGGGTAGGGTAACTCATTTTGGTCAGGGAGTACTTATATGGGACTAGGTTAACTCACTTGGGGTCAGGGAGTACTTCTATAGGAGCTAAAGTAACTCACTTGGGGTCAGGGAGTACTTATATGGGACTAGGGTAACTCATTTAGGGCAGGGAGTACTTATTTGGGACTAGGGTAACTCACATGGGGTCAGGGAGTGCTTATATGGGACTAGGGTAACTCACTTGGGGTCAGGGAGTACTTATATAGGGGGTAGGGTAACTCATTTGGGGTCAGGGAGTACTTATATGGGACTAGGGTACATCACTTGGGGTCAGGGAGTACTTATATAGGAGCTAAAGTGATTCACTTGGGGTCAGGGAGTACTTATATGGGACTAGGGTAACTCACTTGGGGTCAGGGAGTACTTATAAAGGGGCTAGGGTAACTCAATTTGGGGTCAGGGAGTACTTATATAGGACTAGGGTACCATACTTGGGGTCAGGGAGTACTTATAAAGGGGCTAGGGCAACTCACTTGGGGTCAGGGAGTACTTATATGGGACTAGGGTAACTCACTTGGGGTCAGGGAGTACTTATATAGGGGGTAGGGTAAATCTTTTTGGGTCAGGGAGTACTTATATGGGACTAGGTTAACTCACTTGGGGTCAGGGAGTACTTCTATAGGAGCTAAAGTAACTCACTTGGGGTCAGGGAGTACTTATATGGGACTAGGGTAACCCATTTGGGGTCAGGGAGTACTTATATAGGACTAGGGTACCATACTTGGGGTCAGGGAGTACTTATAAAGGGGCTAGGGCAACTCACTTGGGGTCAGGGAGTACTTATATGGGACTAGGGTAACTCGCTTTAGGTCAGGGAGTACTTATATGGTACTAGGGTAACTCACTTGGAGGTTAGGGGGTATATATATGGAACCAGGGTAACCCACTTGGGGTCAGGGAGTACTTATATGCGACTAGGGTAACTCACTTAGGGTCACGGAGTACTTATATGGGACTAGGGTAACACAGTTGGGGTCAGGGTGTACTTATAAAGGGGCTAGGGTAACTCACTTGGGATCAGGGAGTACTTATAAAGGGGCTAGGGCAATTCACTTGGGGTCAGGGAGTACTTATATGGAACCAGGGTGACCCACTTGGGGTCAGGGAGTATTTATAAAGGGGGTAGGGTAACCCATTTGGGGTCAGGGAGTACTTATGTAGGAGCTAAAGTGATTCACTTGGGGTCAGGGAGTACTTATAAAGGGGCTAGGGTAACTCAATTTGGGGTCAGGGAGTACTTATATAGGACTAGGGTACCATACTTGGGGTCAGGGAGTACTTATAAAGGGGCTAGGGCAACTCACTTGGGGTCAGGGAGTACTTATATGGGACTAGGGTAACTCGCTTTAGGTCAGGGAGTACTTATATGGTACTAGGGTAACTCACTTGGAGGTTAGGGGGTATATATATGGAACCAGGGTAACCCACTTGGGGTCAGGGAGTACTTATATGCGACTAGGGTAACTCACTTAGGGTCACGGAGTACTTATATGGGACTAGGGTAACACAGTTGGGGTCAGGGTGTACTTATAAAGGGGCTAGGGTAACTCACTTGGGATCAGGGAGTACTTATAAAGGGGCTAGGGCAACTCACTTGGGGTCAGGGAGTACTTATATGGGACTAGGGTAACTCACTTGGGGTCAGGGAGTACTTATATAGGGGGTAGGGTAAATCATTTTGGGTCAGGGAGTACTTATATGGGACTAGGTTAACTCACTTGGGGTCAGGGAGTACTTCTATAGGAGCTAAAGTAACTCACTTGGGGTCAGGGAGTACTTATATGGGACTAGGGTAACCCATTTGGGGTCAGGGAGTACTTATAAAGGGGCTAGGGTAACTCATTTGGGGTCAGGGAGTACTTATATGGGCCTAGGGTAACTCACTTAGGGTCAGGGAGTACTTATATGGGACTGGGGTAACTCACTTGGGGTCAGGGAGTACTTATATGATACTAGGGTAACCACTTGGGGTCAGGGAGTACTTATAAAGGGGCTAGGGCAACTCACTTGGGGTCAGGGAGTACTTATATGGGACTAGGGTAACTCACTTGGGGTCAGGGAGTACTTATATAGGGGGTAGGGTAACACATTTTGGGTCAGGGAGTACTTATATGGGACTAGGTTAACTCACTGGGGTCAGGGAGTACTTCTATAGGAGCTAAAGTAACTCACTTGGGGTCAGGGAGTACTTATATGGGACTAGGGTAACTCATTTAGGGCAGGGAGTACTTATTTGGGACTAGGGTAACTCACTTGGGGTCAGGGAGTACTTATATGGGACTAGGGTAACTCACTTGGGGTCAGGGAGTACTTATATAGGGAATAGGGTAACTCATTTGGGGTCAGGGAGTACTTATATGGGACTAGGGTACATCACTTGGGGTCAGGGAGTACTTATATAGGAGCTAAAGTGATTCACTTGGGGTCAGGGAGTACTTATATGGGACTAGGGTAACTCACTTGGGGTCAGCGAGTACTTATAAAGGGGCGAGGGTAACTCAATTTGGGGTCAGGGAGTACTTATATAGGACTAGGGTACCATACTTGGGGTCAGGGAGTACTTATAAAGGGGCTAGGGCAACTCACTTGGGGTCAGGGAGTACTTATATGGGACTAGGGTAACTCACTTGGGGTCAGGGAGTACTTATATAGGAGGTAAAGTAACTCACTTGGGGTCAGGGAGTACTTATATGGGACTAGGGTAACTCATTTAGCGCAGGTAGTACTTATATGGGACTAGGGTAACACACTTGGGGTCAGGGAGTACTTATAAAAGGGGTAGGGTAACTCACTTGGGGTAGAGAGTACTTATATGGGACTAGGGTAACTCACTTGGGTTCAGGGAGTACTTATATGGGACTAGGGTAACTCGCTTTAGGTCAGGGAGTACTTATATGGTACTAGGGTAACTCACTTGGTGGTCAGGGGGTATATATATGGAACCAGGGTAACCCACTTGGGGTCAGGGAGTACTTATATGCGACTAGGGTAACTCACTTAGGGTCACGGAGTACTTATATGGGACTAGGGTAACACAGTTGGGTCAGGGTGTACTTATAAAGGGGCTAGGGTAACTCACTTGGGATCAGGGAGTACTTATAAAGGGGCTAGGGCAACTCACTTGGGGTCAGGGAGTACTTATATGGAACCAGGGTGACCCACTTGCGGTCAGGGAGTATTTATAAAGGGGTAAGGGTAACTCATTTGGGGTCAGGGAGTACTTATATGGGAGTAGGGTACATCACTTGGGGTCAGGGAGTACTTATGTAGGAGCTAAAGTGATTCACTTGGGGTCAGGGAGTACTTATATGGGACTAGGGTAACTCACTTGGGGTCAGCGAGTACTTATAAAGGGGCGAGGGTAACTCAATTTGGGGTCAGGGAGTACTTATATAGGACTAGGGTACCATACTTGGGGTCAGGGAGTACTTATAAAGGGGCTAGGGCAACTCACTTGGGGTCAGGGAGTACTTGTATGGAACCAGGGTGACCCACTTGGGGTCAGGGAGTATTTATAAATGGGTTAGGGTAACTCATTTGGGGTCAGGGAGTACTTATATGGGAGTAGGGTACATCACTTGGGGTCAGGGAGTACTTATGTAGGAGCTAAAGTGATTCACTTGGGGTCAAGGAGTACTTATATGGGACTAGGGTAACACAGTTGGTGTCAGGGTGTACTTATAAAGGGGCTAGGGTAACTCACTTGGGATCAGGGAGTCCTTATATGGGACTAGGGTAACTCACTTGGGGTCAGGGAGTACTTATATGGGACTAGGGTAACCCATTTGGGGTCAGGGAGTACTTATATGGGACTAGGGTAACTCATTTGGGGTCAGGGAGTACTTATAAAGGGGCTAGGGTAACTCACTTGGGGTCAGGGAGTATTTATTTGGGACTTGGGTAACTCATTTGGGTTCAGGGAGTACTTATATGGGACTAGGGTAACTCGCTTTAGGTGAGGGAGTACTTATATAATAATAGGGTAACTCACTTGGGGTCAGGGAGTACTTATATGGAACCAGGGTAACCCACTTGGGGTCAGGGAGTATTTATAAAGGGGGTAGGGTAACTAATTTGGGGTCAGGGTGTACTTATATGGGACTAGGGTAACTCATTTAGGGCAGGGAGTACTTATTTGGGACTAGGGCATCTCACTTGGGGTCAGGGAGTACTTATATGGGACTAGGGTAATTCACTTGGGGTCAGGGAGTACTTATATGGGACTAGGGTAACTCATTTGGGGTCAGGGAGTACTTATATGGGACTGGGCTAACTCACTTGGGGTCAGGGAGTACTTCTAAAGGGGCTAGGATAACTCATTTGGGTTCAGGTAGTACTTATATGGAACTAGGGTAACTCACTTGGGGAAAGGGAGTACTTCTAAAGGGGCTGGGGTAACTCACCTGTGGTCAGGGAGTACTTATATAGGAGCTAAAGTGACTCACTTGGGGTCAGGGAGTACTTATATGGGACTAGGGTAACTCACTTGGGGTCAGGGAGTACTTATATAGGGGGTAGGGTAACCCATTTTGGGTCAGGGAGTACTTATATGGGACTAGGTTAACTCACTGGGGTCAGGGAGTACTTCTATAGGAGCTAAAGTAACTCACTTGGGGTCAGGGAGTACTTATATGGGACTAGGGTAACTCATTTAGGGCAGGGAGTACTTATTTGGGACTAGGGTAACTCACTTGGGGTCAGGGAGTACTTATATGGGACTATGGTAACTCACTTGGGGTCAGGGAGTACTTATATAGGGGATAGGGTAACTCATTTGGGGTCAGGGAGTACTTATATGGGACTAGGGTACATCACTAGGGGTCAGGGAGTACTTATATAGGAGCTAAAGTGATTCACTTGGGGTCAGGGAGTACTTATATGGGACTAGGGTAACTCACTTGGGGTCAGCGAGTACTTATAAAGGGGCGAGGGTAACTCAATTTGGGGTCAGGGAGTACTTATATAGGACTAGGGTACCATACTTGGGGTCAGGGAGTACTTATAAAGGGGCTAGGGCAACTCACTTGGGGTCAGGGAGTACTTATATGCGACTAGGGTAACTCACTTGGGGTCAGGGAGTACTTATATAGGGGGTAGGGTAATTCATTTTGTGTCAGGGAGTACTTATATAGGGGGTAGGGTAATTCATTTTGTGTCAGGGAGTACTTATATGGGACTAGGTTAACTCACTTGGGGTCAGGGAGTACTTCTATAGGAGCTAAAGTAACTCACTTGGGGTCAGGGAGTACTTATATGGGACTAGGGTAACTCATTTAGCGCAGGTAGTACTTATATGGGACTAGGGTAACACACTTGGGGTCAGGGAGTACTTATAAAAGGGGTAGGGTAACTCACTTGGGGTAGGGAGTACTTATATGGGACAAGGGTAACTCACTTGGGTTCAGGGAGTACTTATATGGGACTAGGGTAACTCGCTTTAGGTCAGGGAGTACTTATATGGTACTAGGGTAACTCACTTGGAGGTTAGGGGGTATATATATGGAACCAGGGTAACCCACTTGGGGTCAGGGAGTACTTATATGCGACTAGGGTAACTCACTTAGGGTCACGGAGTACTTATATGGGACTAGGGTAACACAGTTGGGGTCAGGGTGTACTTATAAAGGGGCTAGGGTAACTCATTTGGGTTCAGGTAGTACTTATATGGGACTAGGGTAACTCACTTGGGGAAAGGGAGTACTTCTAAAGGGGCTGGGGTAACTCACCTGTGGTCAGGGAGTACTTATATAGGAGCTAAAGTGACTCACTTGGGGTCAGGGAGTACTTATATGGGACTAGGATAACCCACTTGGGGTCAGGGAGTACTTATTAAGGGGCTAGGGTAACTCATTTGGGGTCAGGGAGTACTTATATGGGCCTAGGGTAACTCACTTTGGGTCAGGGAGTAGTTATATGGGACTGGGGTAACTCACTTGGGGTCAGGGAGTACTTCTATAGGAGCTAAAGTAACTCACTTGGGGTCAGGGTGTACTTATATGGGACTAGGGTAACTCATTTGGGGTCAGGGAGTACTTATATAAGGGGTAGGGTAACTCATTTTGGGTCAGGGAGTACTTATATGGGACTAGGTTAACTCACTTGGGGTCAGGGAGTACTTCTATAGGAGCTAAAGTAACTCACTTGGGGTCAGGGAGTACTTATATGGGACTAGGGTAACTCATTTAGGGCAGGGAGTACTTATTTGGGACTAGGGTAACTCACTTGGGGTCAGGGAGTACTTATATGGGACTAGGGTAACTCACTTGGGGTCAGGGAGTACTTATATAGGGGGTAGGGTAACTCATTTGGGGTCAGGGAGTACTTATATGGGACTAGGGTACATCACTTGGGGTCAGGGAGTACTTATATAGGAGCTAAAGTGATTCACTTGGGGTCAGGGAGTACTTATATGGGACTAGGGTAACTCACTTGGGGTCAGGGAGTACTTATAAAGGGGCTAGGGTAACTCATTTGGGGTCAGGGAGTACTTATATGGGCCTAGGGTAACTCACTTTGGGTCAGGGAGTAGTTATATGGGACTGGGGTAACTCACTTGGGGTCAGGGAGTACTTCTATAGGAGCTAAAGTAACTCACTTGGGGTCAGGGAGTACTTATATGGGACTAGGGTAACTCATTTGGGGTCAGGGAGTACTTATATAAGGGGTAGGGTAACTCATTTTGGGTCAGGGAGTACTTATATGGGACTAGGTTAACTCACTTGGGGTCAGGGAGTACTTCTATAGGAGCTAAAGTAACTCACTTGGGGTCAGGGAGTACTTATATGGGACTAGGGTAACTCATTTAGGGCAGGGAGTACTTATTTGGGACTAGGGAAACTCACTTGGGGTCAGGGAGTACTTATATGGGACTAGGGTAACTCACTTGGGGTCAGGGAGTACTTATTTAGGGGGTAGGGTAACTCATTTGGGGTCAGGGAGTACTTATATGGGACTAGGGTACATCACTTGGGGTCAGGGAGTACTTATATAGGAGCTAAAGTGATTCACTTGGGGTCAGGGAGTACTTATATGGGACTAGGGTAACTCACTTGGGGTCAGGGAGTACTTATAAAGGGGCTAGGGTAACTCAATTTGGGGTCAGGGAGTACTTATATAGGACTAGGGTACCATACTTGGGGTCAGGGAGTACTTATAAAGGGGCTAGGGCAACTCACTTGGGGTCAGGGAGTACTTATATGGGACTAGGGTAACTCGCTTTAGGTCAGGGAGTACTTATATGGTACTAGGGTAACTCACTTGGAGGTTAGGGGGTATATATATGGAACCAGGGTAACCCACTTGGGGTCAGGGAGTACTTATATGCGACTAGGGTAACTCACTTAGGGTCACGGAGTACTTATATGGGATTAGGGTAACACAGTTGGGGTCAGGGTGTACTTATAAAGGGGCTAGGGTAACTCACTTGGGATCAGGGAGTACTTATAAAGGGGCTAGGGCAATTCACTTGGGGTCAGGGAGTACTTATATGGAACCAGGGTGACCCACTTGGGGTCAGGGAGTATTTATAAAGGGGGTAGGGTAACCCATTTGGGGTCAGGGAGTACTTATGTAGGAGCTAAAGTGATTCACTTGGGGTCAAGGAGTACTTATATGGGACTAGGGTAACACAGTTGGGGTCAGGGTGTACTTATAAAGGGGCTAGGGTAACTCACTTGGGATCAGGGAGTACTTATATGGGAGTAGGGTAACTCACTTGGGGTCACGGAGTACTTATATGGGACTAGGGTAACCCATTTGGGGTCAGGGAGTACTTATATGGGACTAGGGTAACTCATTTGGGGTCAGGGAGTACTTAAATGGGACGAGGGTAACTCACTTGGGGTCAGGGATTACTTATAAAGGGGCTAGGGTAACTCACTTGGGGTCAGGGAGTACTTATTTGGGACTTGGGTAACTCATTTGGGTTCAGGGAGTACTTATATGGGACTAGGGTAACTCGCTTTAGGTGAGGGAGTACTTATATAATAATAGGGTAACTCACTTGGGGTCAGGGAGTACTTATATGGAACCAGGGTAACCCACTTGGGGTCAGGGAGTATTTATAAAGGGGGTAGGGTAACTAATTTGGGGTCAGGGTGTACTTATATGGGACTAGGGTAACTCATTAGGGCAGGGAGTACTTATTTGGGACTAGGGCAACTCACTTGGGGTCAGGGAGTACTTATATGGGACTAGGGTAACTCACTTGGGGTCAGGGAGTACTTATATGGGACTAGGGTAAATCATTTGGGGTCAGGGAGTACTTATATGGGACTGGGGTAACTCACTTGGGGTCAGGGAGTACTTCTAAAGGGGCTAGGATAACTCATTTGGGTTCAGGTAGTACTTATATGGGACTAGGGTAACTCACTTGGGGAAAGGGAGTACTTCTAAAGGGGCTGGGGTAACTCACCTGTGGTCAGGGAGTACTTATATAGGAGCTAAAGTGACTCACTTGGGGTCAGGGAGTACTTATATGGGACTAGGATAACCCACTTGGGGTCAGGGAGTACTTATTAAGGGGCTAGGGTAACTCATTTGGGGTCAGGGAGTACTTATATGGGCCTAGGGTAACTCACTTTGGGTCAGGGAGTAGTTATATGGGACTGGGGTAACTCACTTGGGGTCAGGGAGTACTTATATGGTACTAGGGTAACTCACTTGGAGGTCAGGGGGTATATATATGGAACCAGGGTAACCCACTTGGGGTCAGGGAGGACTTATATGCGACTAGGGTAACTCACTTAGGGTCACGGAGTACTTATATGGGACTAGGGTAACACAGTTGGGGTCAGTGTGTACTTATAAAGGGGCTAGGGTAACTCACTTGGGATCAGGGAGTACTTATAAAGGGGCTAGGGCAACTCACTTGGGGTCAGGGAGTACTTATATGGAACCAGGGTGACCCACTTGGGGTCAGGGAGTATTTATAAAGGGGGTAGGGTAACTCATTTGGGGTCAGGGAGTACTTATGTAGGAGCTAAAGTGATTCACTTGGGGTCAAGGAGTACTTATATGGGACTAGGGTAACACAGTTGGGGTCAGGGTGTACTTATAAAGGGGCTAGGGTAACTCACTTGGGATCAGGGAGTACTTATATGGGACTAGGGTATCTCACTTGGGGTCAGGGAGTACTTATATGGGACTAGGGTAACCCATTTGGGGTCAGGGAGTACTTATATGGGACTAGGGTAACTCATTTGGGGTCAGGGAGTACTTAAATGTGACGAGGGTAACTCACATGGGGTCAGGGATTACTTATAAAGGGGCTAGGGTAACTCACTTGGGGTCAGGGAGTACTTATTTGGGACTTGGGTAACTCATTTGGGTTCAGGGAGTACTTATATGGGACTAGGGTAACTCGCTTTAGGTGAGGGAGTACTTATATAATAATAGGGTAACTCACTTGGGGTCAGGGAGTACTTATATGGAACCAGGGTAACCCACTTGGGGTCAGGGAGTATTTATAAAGGGGGTAGGGTAACTAATTTGGGGTCAGGGTGTACTTATATGGGACTAGGGTAACTCATTAGGGCAGGGAGTACTTATTTGGGACTAGGGCAACTCACTTGGGGTCAGGGAGTACTTATATGGGACTAGGGTAACTCATTTAGGGCAGTGAGTACTTATTTGGGACTAGGGTAACTCACTTGGGGTCAGGGAGTACTTATATGGGACTAGGGTAACTCACTTGGGGTCAGGGAGTACTTATATAGGGGGTAGGGTAACTCATTTGGGGTCAGGGAGTACTTATATGGGACTATGGTACATCACTTGGGGTCAGGGAGTACTTATATAGGAGCTAAAGTGATTCACTTGGGGTCAGGGAGTACTTATATGGGACTAGGGTAACTCACTTGGGGTCAGGGAGTACTTATAAAGGGGCTAGGGTAACTCAATTTGGGGTCAGGGAGTACTTATATAGGACTAGGGTACCATACTTGGGGTCAGGGAGTACTTATAAAGGGGCTAGGGCAACTCACTTGGGGTCAGGGAGTACTTATATGGGACTAGGGTAACTCACTTGGGGTCAGGGAGTACTTATATAGGGGGTAGGGTAAATCATTTTCGGTCAGGGAGTACTTATATGGGACTAGGTTAACTCACTTGGGGTCAGGGAGTACATCTATAGGAGCTAAAGTAACTCACTTGGGGTCAGGGAGTACTTATATGGGACTAGGGTAACCCATTTGGGGTCAGGGAGTACTTATAAAGGGGCTAGGGTAACTCATTTGGGGTCAGGGAGTACTTATATGGGCCTAGGGTAACTCACTTAGGGTCAGGGAGTACTTATATGGGACTGGGGTAACTCACTTGGGGTCAGGGAGTACTTATATGATACTAGGGTAACCACTTGGGGTCAGGGAGTACTTATAAAGGGGCTAGGGCAACTCACTTGGGGTCAGGGAGTACTTATATGGGACTAGGGTAACTCACTTGGGGTCAGGGAGTACTTATATAGGGGGTAGGGTAACACATTTTGGGTCAGGGAGTACTTATATGGGACTAGGTTAACTCACTGGGGTCAGGGAGTACTTCTATAGGAGCTAAAGTAACTCACTTGGGGTCAGGGAGTACTTATATGGGACTAGGGTAACTCATTTAGGGCAGGGAGTACTTATTTGGGACTAGGGTAACTCACTTGGGGTCAGGGAGTACTTATATGGGACTAGGGTAACTCACTTGGGGTCAGGGAGTACTTATATAGGGAATAGGGTAACTCATTTGGGGTCAGGGAGTACTTATATGGGACTAGGGTACATCACTTGGGGTCAGGGAGTACTTATATAGGAGCTAAAGTGATTCACTTGGGGTCAGGGAGTACTTATATGGGACTAGGGTAACTCACTTGGGGTCAGCGAGTACTTATAAAGGGGCGAGGGTAACTCAATTTGGGGTCAGGGAGTACTTATATAGGACTAGGGTACCATACTTGGGGTCAGGGAGTACTTATAAAGGGGCTAGGGCAACTCACTTGGGGTCAGGGAGTACTTATATGGGACTAGGGTAACTCACTTGGGGTCAGGGAGTACTTATATAGGAGCAAAAGTAACTCACTTGGGGTCAGGGAGTACTTATATGGGACTAGGGTAACTCATTTAGCGCAGGTAGTACTTATATGGGACTAGGGTAACACACTTGGGGTCAGGGAGTACTTATAAAAGGGGTAGGGTAACTCACTTGGGGTAGGGAGTACTTATATGGGACTAGGGTAACTCACTTGGGTTCAGGGAGTACTTATATGGGATTAGGGTAACTCGCTTTAGGTCAGGGAGTACTTATATGGTACTAGGGTAACTCACTTGGTGGTCAGGGGGTATATATATGGAACCAGGGTAACCCACTTGGGGTCAGGGAGTACTTATATGCGACTAGGGTAACTCACTTAGGGTCACGGAGTACTTATATGGGACTAGGGTAACACAGTTGGGTCAGGGTGTACTTATAAAGGGGCTAGGGTAACTCACTTGGGATCAGGGAGTACTTATAAATGGTCTAGGGCAACTCACTTGGGGTCAGGGAGTACTTATATGAAACCAGGGTGACCCACTTGGGGTCAGGGAGTATTTATAAAGGGGTTAGGGTAACTCATTTGGGGTCAGGGAGTACTTATATGGGAGTAGGGTACATCACTTGGGGTCAGGGAGTACTTATGTAGGAGCTAAAGTGATTCACTTGGGGTCAAGGAGTACTTATAAGGGACTAGGGTAACACAGTTGGGGTCAGGGTGTACTTATAAAGGGGCTAGGGTAACTCACTTGGGATCAGGGAGTCCTTATATGGGACTAGGGTAACTCACTTGGGGTCAGGGAGTACTTATATGGGACTAGGGTAACCCATTTGGGGTCAGGGAGTACTTATATGGGACTAGGGTAACTCATTTGGGGTCAGGGAGTACTTATAAAGGGGCTAGGGTAACTCACTTGGGGTCAGGGAGTACTTATATGGGCCTAGGGTAACTCACTTTGGGTCAGGGAGTAGTTATATGGGACTGGGGTAACTCACTTGGGGTCAGGGAGTACTTCTATAGGAGCTAAAGTAACTCACTTGGGGTCAGGGTGTACTTATATGGGACTAGGGTAACTCATTTGGGGTCAGGGAGTACTTATATAAGGGGTAGGGTAACTCATTTTGGGTCAGGGAGTACTTATATGGGACTAGGTTAACTCACTTGGGGTCAGGGAGTACTTCTATAGGAGCTAAAGTAACTCACTTGGGGTCAGGGAGTACTTATATGGGACTAGGGTAACTCATTTAGGGCAGGGAGTACTTATTTGGGACTAGGGTAACTCACTTGAGGTCAGGGAGTACTTATATGGGACTAGGGTAACTCACTTGGGGTCAGGGAGTACTTATATAGGGGGTAGGGTAACTCATTTGGGGTCAGGGAGTACTTATATGGGACTAGGGTACATCACTTGGGGTCAGGGAGTACTTATATAGGAGCTAAAGTGATTCACTTGGGGTCAGGGAGTACTTATATGGGACTAGGGTAACTCACTTGGGGTCAGGGAGTACTTATAAAGGGGCTAGGGTAACTCATTTGGGGTCAGGGAGTACTTATATGGGCCTAGGGTAACTCACTTTGGGTCAGGGAGTAGTTATATGGGACTGGGGTAACTCACTTGGGGTCAGGGAGTACTTCTATAGGAGCTAAAGTAACTCACTTGGGGTCAGGGAGTACTTATATGGGACTAGGGTAACACAGTTGGGGTCAGGGAGTATTTATAAAGGGGGTAGGGTAACTAATTTGGGGTCAGGGTGTACTTATATGGGACTAGGGTAACTCATTAGGGCAGGGAGTACTTATTTGGGACTAGGGCAACTCACTTGGGGTCAGGGAGTACTTATATGGGACTAGGGTAACTCACTTGGGGTCAGGGAGTACTTATATGGGACTAGGGTAACTCATTTGGGGTCAGGGAGTACTTATATGGGACTGGGGTAACTCACTTGGGGTCAGGGAGTACTTCTAAAGGGGCTAGGATAACTCATTTGGGTTCAGGTAGTACTTATATGGGACTAGGGTAACTCACTTGGGGAAAGGGAGTACTTCTAAAGGGGCTGGGGTAACTCACCTGTGGTCAGGGAGTACTTATATAGGAGCTGAAGTGACTCACTTGGGGTCAGGGAGTACTTATATGGGACTAGGATAACCCACTTGGGGTCAGGGAGTACTTATTAAGGGGCTAGGGTAACTCATTTGGGGTCAGGGAGTACTTATATGGGCCTAGGGTAACTCACTTTGGGTCAGGGAGTAGTTATATGGGACTGGGGTAACTCACTTGGGGTCAGGGAGTACTTCTATAGGAGCTAAAGTAACTCACTTGGGGTCAGGGAGTACTTATATGGGACTAGGGTAACTCATTTGGGGTCAGGGAGTACTTATATAAGGGGTAGGGTAACTCATTTTGGGTCAGGGAGTACTTATATGGGACTAGGTTAACTCACTTGGGGTCAGGGAGTACTTCTATAGGAGCTAAAGTAACTCACTTGGGGTCAGGGAGTACTTATATGGGACTAGGGTAACTCATTTAGGGCAGTGAGTACTTATTTGGGACTAGGGTAACTCACTTGGGGTCAGGGAGTACTTATATGGGACTAGGGTAACTCACTTGGGGTCAGGGAGTACTTATATAGGGGGTAGGGTAACTCATTTGGGGTCAGGGAGTACTTATATGGGACTATGGTACATCACTTGGGGTCAGGGAGTACTTATATAGGAGCTAAAGTGATTCACTTGGGGTCAGGGAGTACTTATATGGGACTAGGGTAACTCACTTGGGGTCAGGGAGTACTTATAAAGGGGCTAGGGTAACTCAATTTGGGGTCAGGGAGTACTTATATAGGACTAGGGTACCATACTTGGGGTCAGGGAGTACTTATAAAGGGGCTAGGGCAACTCACTTGGGGTCAGGGAGTACTTATATGGGACTAGGGTAACTCACTTGGGGTCAGGGAGTACTTATATAGGGGGTAGGGTAAATCATTTTGGGTCAGGGAGTACTTATATGGGACTAGGTTAACTCACTTGGGGTCAGGGAGTACATCTATAGGAGCTAAAGTAACTCACTTGGGGTCAGGGAGTACTTATATGGGACTAGGGTAACCCATTTGGGGTCAGGGAGTACTTATAAAGGGGCTAGGGTTACTCATTTGGGGTCAGGGAGTACTTATATGGGCCTAGGGTAACTCACTTAGGGTCAGGGAGTACTTATATGGGACTGGGGTAACTCACTTGGGGTCAGGGAGTACTTATATGATACTAGGGTAACCACTTGGGGTCAGGGAGTACTTATAAAGGGGCTAGGGCAACTCACTTGGGGTCAGGGAGTACTTATATGGGACTAGGGTAACTCACTTGGGGTCAGGGAGTACTTATATAGGGGGTAGGGTAACACATTTTGGGTCAGGGAGTACTTATATGGGACTAGGTTAACTCACTGGGGTCAGGGAGTACTTCTATAGGAGCTAAAGTAACTCACTTGGGGTCAGGGAGTACTTATATGGGACTAGGGTAACTCATTTAGGGCAGGGAGTACTTATTTGGGACTAGGGTAACTCACTTGGCGTCAGGGAGTACTTATATGGGACTAGGGTAACTCACTTGGGGTCAGGGAGTACTTATATAGGGAATAGGGTAACTCATTTGGGGTCAGGGAGTACTTATATGGGACTAGGGTACATCACTTGGGGTCAGGGAGTACTTATATAGGAGCTAAAGTGATTCACTTGGGGTCAGCGAGTACTTATAAAGGGGCGAGGGTAACTCAATTTGGGGTCAGGGAGTACTTATATAGGACTAGGGTACCATACTTGGGGTCAGGGAGTACTTATAAAGGGGCTAGGGCAACTCACTTGGGGTCAGGGAGTACTTATATGGGACTAGGGTAACTCACTTGGGGTCAGGGAGTACTTATATAGGAGCAAAAGTAACTCACTTGGGGTCAGGGAGTACTTATATGGGACTAGGGTAACTCATTTAGCGCAGGTAGTACTTATATGGGACTAGGGTAACACACTTGGGGTCAGGGAGTACTTATAAAAGGGGTAGGGTAACTCACTTGGGGTAGGGAGTACTTATATGGGACTAGGGTAACTCACTTGGGTTCAGGGAGTACTTATATGGGATTAGGGTAACTCGCTTTAGGTCAGGGAGTACTTATATGGTACTAGGGTAACTCACTTGGTGGTCAGGGGGTATATATATGGAACCAGGGTAACCCACTTGGGGTCAGGGAGTACTTATATGCGACTAGGGTAACTCACTTAGGGTCACGGAGTACTTATATGGGACTAGGGTAACACAGTTGGGTCAGGGTGTACTTATAAAGGGGCTAGGGTAACTCACTTGGGATCAGGGAGTACTTATAAATGGGCTAGGGCAACTCACTTGGGGTCAGGGAGTACTTATATGGAACCAGGGTGACCCACTTGGGGTCAGGGAGTATTTATAAAGGGGTTAGGGTAACTCATTTGGGGTCAGGGAGTACTTATATGGGAGTAGGGTACATCACTTGGGGTCAGGGAGTACTTATGTAGGAGCTAAAGTGATTCACTTGGGGTCAAGGAGTACTTATAAGGGACTAGGGTAACACAGTTGGGGTCAGGGTGTACTTATAAAGGGGCTAGGGTAACTCACTTGGGATCAGGGAGTCCTTATATGGGACTAGGGTAACTCACTTGGGGTCAGGGAGTACTTATATGGGACTAAGGTAACCCATTTGGGGTCAGGGAGTACTTATATGGGACTAGGGTAACTCATTTGGGGTCAGGGAGTACTTATAAAGGGGCTAGGGTAACTCACTTGGGGTCAGGGAGTACTTATTTGGGACTTGGGTTACTCATTTGGGTTCAGGGAGTACTTATATGGGACTAGGGTAACTCATTTAAGGCAGGGAGTACTTATTTGGGACTAGGGCATCTCACTTGGGGTCAGGGAGTACTTATATGGGACTAGGGTAATTCACTTGGGGTCAGGGAGTACTTATATGGGACTAGGGTAACTCATTTGGGGTCAGGGAGTACTTATATGCGACTGGGGTAACTCACTTGGGGTCAGGGAGTACTTCTAAAGGGGCTAGGATAACTCATTTGGGTTCAGGTAGTACTTATATGGGACTAGGGTAACTCACTTGGGGAAAGGGAGTACTTCTAAAGGGGCTGGGGTAACTCACCTGTGGTCAGGGAGTACTTATATAGGAGCTAAAGTGACTCACTTGGGGTCAGGGAGTACTTATATGGGACTAGGGTAACTCACTTGGGGTCAGGGAGTACTTATATAGGGGGTAGGGTAACTCATTTTGGGTCAGGGAGTACTTATATGGGACTAGGTTAACTCACTGGGGTCAGGGAGTACTTCTATAGGAGCTAAAGTAACTCACTTGGGGTCAGGGAGTACTTATATGGGACTAGGGTAACTCATTTAGGGCAGGGAGTACTTATTTGGGACTAGGGTAACTCACTTGGGGTCAGGGAGTACTTATATGGGACTAGGGTAACTCACTTGGGGTCAGGGAGTACTTATATAGGGGGTAGGGTAACTCATTTGGGGTCAGGGAGTACTTATATGGGACTAGGGTACATCACTTGGGGTCAGGGAGTACTTATATAGGAGCTAAAGTGATTCACTTGGGGTCAGGGAGTACTTATATGGGACTAGGGTAACTCACTTGGGGTCAGCGAGTACTTATAAAGGGGCGAGGGTAACTCAATTTGGGGTCAGGGAGTACTTATATAGGACTAGGGTACCATACTTGGGGTCAGGGAGTACTTATAAAGGGGCTAGGGCAACTCACTTGGGGTCAGGGAGTACTTATATGGGACTAGGGTAACCCATTTGGGGTCAGGGAGTACTTATATGGGACTAGGGTAACTCATTTGGGGTCAGGGAGTACTTAAATGGGACGAGGGTAACTCACTTGGGGTCAGGGATTACTTATAAAGGGGCTAGGGTAACTCACTTGGGGTCAGGTAGTACTTATTTGGGACTTGGGTAACTCATTTGGGTTCAGGGAGTACTTATATGGGACTAGGGTAACTCGCTTTAGGTGAGGGAGTACTTATATAATAATAGGGTAACTCACTTGGGGTCAGGGAGTACTTATATGGAACCAGGGTAACCCACTTGGGGTCAGGGAGTATTTATAAAGGGGGTAGGGTAACTAATTTGGGGTCAGGGTGTACTTATATGGGACTAGGGTAACTCATTAGGGCAGGGAGTACTTATTTGGGACTAGGGCAACTCACTTGGGGTCAGGGAGTACTTATATGGGACTAGGGTAACTCACTTGGGGTCAGGGAGTACTTATATGGGACTAGGGTAACTCATTTGGGGTCAGGGAGTACTTATATGGGACTGGGGTAACTCACTTGGGGTCAGGGAGTACTTCTAAAGGGGCTAGGATAACTCATTTGGGTTCAGGTAGTACTTATATGGGACTAGGGTAACTCACTTGGGGAAAGGGAGTACTTCTAAAGGGGCTGGGGTAACTCACCTGTGGTCAGGGAGTACTTATATAGGAGCTAAAGTGACTCACTTGGGGTCAGGGAGTACTTATATGGGACTAGGATAACCCACTTGGGGTCAGGGAGTACTTATTAAGGGGCTAGGGTAACTCATTTGGGGTCAGGGAGTACTTATATGGGCCTAGGGTAAATCACTTTGGGTCAGGGAGTAGTTATATGGGACTGGGGTAACTCACTTGGGGTCAGGGAGTACTTCTATAGGAGCTAAAGTAACTCACTTGGGGTCAGGGAGTACTTATATGGGACTAGGGTAACTCATTTGGGGTCAGGGAGTACTTATATAAGGGGTAGGGTAACTCATTTTGGGTCAGGGAGTACTTATATGGGACTAGGTTAACTCACTTGGGGTCAGGGAGTACTTCTATAGGAGCTAAAGTAACTCACTTGGGGTCAGGGAGTACTTATATGGGACTAGGGTAACTCATTTAGGGGCAGGGAGTACTTATTTGGGACTAGGGTAACTCACTTGGGGTCAGGGAGTACTTATATGGGACTAGGGTAACTCACTTGGGGTCAGGGAGTACTTATATAGGGGGTAGGGTAACTCATTTGGGGTCAGGGAGTACTTATATGGGACTAGGGTACATCACTTGGGGTCAGGGAGTACTTATATAGGAGCTAAAGTGATTCACTTGGGGTCAGGGAGTACTTATATGGGACTAGGGTAACTCACTTGGGGTCAGGGAGTACTTATAAAGGGGCTAGGGTAACTCATTTGGGGTCAGGGAGTACTTATATGGGCCTAGGGTAACTCACTTTGGGTCAGGGAGTAGTTATATGGGACTGGGGTAACTCACTTGGGGTCAGGGAGTACTTCTATAGGAGCTAAAGTAACTCACTTGGGGTCAGGGAGTACTTATATGGGACTAGGGTAACTCATTTGGGGTCAGGGAGTACTTATATAAGGGGTAGGGTAACTCATTTTGGGTCAGGGAGTACTTATATGGGACTAGGTTAACTCACTTGGGGTCAGGGAGTACTTCTATAGGAGCTAAAGTAACTCACTTGGGGTCAGGGAGTACTTATATGGGACTAGGGTAACTCATTTAGGGCAGGGAGTACTTATTTGGGACTAGGGTAACTCACTTGGGGTCAGGGAGTACTTATATGGGACTAGGGTAACTCACTTGGGGTCAGGGAGTACTTATTTAGGGGGTAGGGTAACTCATTTGGGGTCAGGGAGTACTTATATGGGACTAGGGTACATCACTTGGGGTCAGGGAGTACTTATATAGGAGCTAAAGTGATTCACTTGGGGTCAGGGAGTACTTATATGGGACTAGGGTAACTCACTAGGGGTCAGGGAGTACTTATAAAGGGGCTAGGGTAACTCAATTTGGGGTCAGGGAGTACTTATATGGGACTAGGGTAACTCGCTTTAGGTCAGGGAGTACTTATATGGTACTAGGGTAACTCACTTGGAGGTTAGGGGGTATATATATGGAACCAGGGTAACCCACTTGGGGTCAGGGAGTACTTATATGCGACTAGGGTAACTCACTTAGGGTCACGGAGTACTTATATGGGACTAGGGTAACACAGTTGGGGTCAGGGTGTACTTATAAAGGGGCTAGGGTAACTCACTTGGGATCAGGGAGTACTTATAAAGGGGCTAGGGCAATTCACTTGGGGTCAGGGAGTACTTATATGGAACCAGGGTGACCCACTTGGGGTCAGGGAGTATTTATAAAGGGGGTAGGGTAACACATTTGGGGTCAGGGAGTACTTATGTAGGAGCTAAAGTGATTCACTTGGGGTCAAGGAGTACTTATATGGGACTAGGGTAACACAGTTGGGGTCAGGGTGTACTTATAAAGGGGCTAGGGTAACTCACTTGGGATCAGGGAGTACTTATATGGGACTAGGGTAACTCACTTGGGGTCAGGGAGTACTTATATGGGACTAGGGTAACCCATTTGGGGTCAGGGAGTACTTATATGGGACTAGGGTAACTCATTTGGGGTCAGGGAGTACTTAAATGGGACGAGGGTAACTCACTTGGGGTCAGGGATTACTTATAAAGGGGCTAGGGTAACTCACTTGGGGTCAGGGAGTACTTATTTGGGACTTGGGTAACTCATTTGGGTTCAGGGAGTACTTATATGGGACTAGGGTAACTCGCTTTAGGTGAGGGAGTACTTATATAATAATAGGGTAACTCACTTGGGGTCAGGGAGTACTTATATGGAACCTGGGTAACCCACTTGGGGTCAGGGAGTATTTATAAAGGGGGTAGGGTAACTAATTTGGGGTCAGGGTGTACTTATATGGGACTAGGGTAACTCATTAGGGCAGGGAGTACTTATTTGGGACTAGGGCAACTCACTTGGGGTCAGGGAGTACTTATATGGGACTAGGGTAACTCACTTGGGGTCAGGGAGTACTTATATGGGACTAGGGTAACTCATTTGGGGTCAGGGAGTACTTATAGGGGACTGGGGTAACTCACTTGGGGTCAGGGAGTACTTCTAAAGGGGCTAGGATAACTCATTTAGGTTCAGGTAGTACTTATATGGGACTAGGGTAAATCACTTGGGGAAAGGGAGTACTTCTAAAGGGGCTGGGGTAACTCACCTGTGGTCAGGGAGTACTTATATAGGAGCTAAAGTGACTCACTTGGGGTCAGGGAGTACTTATATGGGACTAGGATAACCCACTTGGGGTCAGGGAGTACTTATTAAGGGGCTAGGGTAACTCATTTGGGGTCAGGGAGTACTTATATGGGCCTAGGGTAACTCACTTTGGGTCAGGGAGTAGTTATATGGGACTGGGGTAACTCACTTGGGGTCAGGGAGTACTTATATAAGACTAGGGTAACTCATTTGGGGTCAGGGAGTACTTATATAAGGGGTAGGGTAACTCATTTTGGGTCAGGGAGTACTTATATGGGACTAGGTTAACTCACTTGGGGTCAGGGAGTACTTCTATAGGAGCTAAAGTAACTCACTTGGGGTCAGGGTGTACTTATATGGGACTAGGGTAACTCATTTAGGGCAGGGAGTACTTATTTGGGACTAGGGTAACTCACTTGGGGTCAGGGAGTACTTATATGGGACTAGGGTAACTCACTTGGGGTCAGGGAGTACTTATTTAGGGGGTAGGGTAACTCATTTGGGGTCAGGGAGTACTTATATGGGACTAGGGTACATCACTTGGGGTCAGGGAGTACTTATATAGGAGCTAAAGTGATTCACTTGGGGTCAGGGAGTACTTATATGGGACTAGGGTAACTCACTTGGGGTCAGGGAGTACTTATAAAGGGGCTAGGGTAACTCAATTTGGGGTCAGGGAGTACTTATATAGGACTAGGGTACCATACTTGGGGTCAGGGAGTACTTATAAAGGGGCTAGGGCAACTCACTTGGGGTCAGGGAGTACTTATATGGGACTAGGGTAACTCGCTTTAGGTCAGGGAGTACTTATATGGTACTAGGGTAACTCACTTGGAGGTTAGGGGGTATATATATGGAACCAGGGTAACCCACTTGGGGTCAGGGAGTACTTATATGCGACTAGGGTAACTCACTTAGGGTCACGGAGTACTTATATGGGACTAGGGTAACACAGTTGGGGTCAGGGTGTACTTATAAAGGGGCTAGGGTAACTCACTTGGGATCAGGGAGTACTTATAAAGGGGCTAGGGCAATTCACTTGGGGTCAGGGAGTACTTATATGGAACCAGGGTGACCCACTTGGGGTCAGGGAGTATTTATAAAGGGGGTAGGGTAACACATTTGGGGTCAGGGAGTACTTATGTAGGAGCTAAAGTGATTCACTTGGGGTCAAGGAGTACTTATATGGGACTAGGGTAACACAGTTGGGGTCAGGGTGTACTTATAAAGGGGCTAGGGTAACTCACTTGGGATCAGGGAGTACTTATATGGGACTAGGGTAACTCACTTGGGGTCAGGGAGTACTTATATGGGACTAGGGTAACCCATTTGGGGTCAGGGAGTACTTATATGGGACTAGGGTAACTCATTTGGGGTCAGGGAGTACTTAAATGGGACGAGGGTAACTCACTTGGGGTCAGGGATTACTTATAAAGGGGCTAGGGTAACTCACTTGGGGTCAGGGAGTACTTATTTGGGACTTGGGTAACTCATTTGGGTTCAGGGAGTACTTATATGGGACTAGGGTAACTCGCTTTAGGTGAGGGAGTACTTATATAATAATAGGGTAACTCACTTGGGGTCAGGGAGTACTTATATGGAACCTGGGTAACCCACTTGGGGTCAGGGAGTATTTATAAAGGGGGTAGGGTAACTAATTTGGGGTCAGGGTGTACTTATATGGGACTAGGGTAACTCATTAGGGCAGGGAGTACTTATTTGGGACTAGGGCAACTCACTTGGGGTCAGGGAGTACTTATATGGGACTAGGGTAACTCACTTGGGGTCAGGGAGTACTTATATGGGACTAGGGTAACTCATTTGGGGTCAGGGAGTACTTATAGGGGACTGGGGTAACTCACTTGGGGTCAGGGAGTACTTCTAAAGGGGCTAGGATAACTCATTTAGGTTCAGGTAGTACTTATATGGGACTAGGGTAAATCACTTGGGGAAAGGGAGTACTTCTAAAGGGGCTGGGGTAACTCACCTGTGGTCAGGGAGTACTTATATAGGAGCTAAAGTGACTCACTTGGGGTCAGGGAGTACTTATATGGGACTAGGATAACCCACTTGGGGTCAGGGAGTACTTATTAAGGGGCTAGGGTAACTCATTTGGGGTCAGGGAGTACTTATATGGGCCTAGGGTAACTCACTTTGGGTCAGGGAGTAGTTATATGGGACTGGGGTAACTCACTTGGGGTCAGGGAGTACTTATATAAGACTAGGGTAACTCATTTGGGGTCAGGGAGTACTTATATAAGGGGTAGGGTAACTCATTTTGGGTCAGGGAGTACTTATATGGGACTAGGTTAACTCACTTGGGGTCAGGGAGTACTTCTATAGGAGCTAAAGTAACTCACTTGGGGTCAGGGTGTACTTATATGGGACTAGGGTAACTCATTTAGGGCAGGGAGTACTTATTTGGGACTAGGGTAACTCACTTGGGGTCAGGGAGTACTTATATGGGACTAGGGTAACTCACTTGGGGTCAGGGAGTACTTATTTAGGGGGTAGGGTAACTCATTTGGGGTCAGGGAGTACTTATATGGGACTAGGGTACATCACTTGGGGTCAGGGAGTACTTATATAGGAGCTAAAGTGATTCACTTGGGGTCAGGGAGTACTTATATGGGACTAGGGTAACTCACTTGGGGTCAGGGAGTACTTATAAAGGGGCTAGGGTAACTCAATTTGGGGTCAGGGAGTACTTATATAGGACTAGGGTACCATACTTGGGGTCAGGGAGTACTTATAAAGGGGCTAGGGCAACTCACTTGGGGTCAGGGAGTACTTATATGGGACTAGGGTAACTCGCTTTAGGTCAGGGAGTACTTATATGGTACTAGGGTAACTCACTTGGAGGTTAGGGGGTATATATATGGAACCAGGGTAACCCACTTGGGGTCAGGGAGTACTTATATGCGACTAGGGTAACTCACTTAGGGTCACGGAGTACTTATATGGGACTAGGGTAACACAGTTGGGGTCAGGGTGTACTTATAAAGGGGCTAGGGTAACTCACTTGGGATCAGGGAGTACTTATAAAGGGGCTAGGGCAATTCACTTGGGGTCAGGGAGTACTTATATGGAACCAGGGTGACCCACTTGGGGTCAGGGAGTATATATAAAGGGGGTAGGGTAACCCATTTGGGGTCAGGGAGTACTTATGTAGGAGCTAAAGTGATTCACTTGGGGTCAAGGAGTACTTATATGGGACTAGGGTAACACAGTTGGGGTCAGGGTGTACTTATAAAGGGGCTAGGGTAACTCACTTGGGATCAGGGAGTACTTATATGGGACTAGGGTAACTCACTTGGGGTCAGGGAGTACTTATATGGGACTAGGGTAACCCATTTGGGGTCAGGGAGTACTTATATGGGACTAGGGTAACTCATTTGGGGTCAGGGAGTACTTATTTGGGACTTGGGTAACTCATTTGGGTTCAGGGAGTACTTATATGGGACTAGGGTAACTCGCTTTAGGTGAGGGAGTACTTATATAATAATAGGGTAACTCACTTGGGGTCAGGGAGTACTTATATGGAACCAGGGTAACCCACTTGGGGTCAGGGAGTATTTATAAAGGGGGTAGGGTAACTAATTTGGGGTCAGGGTGTACTTATATGGGACTAGGGTAACTCATTAGGGCAGGGAGTACTTATTTGGGACTAGGGCAACTCACTTGGGGTCAGGGAGTACTTATATGGGACTAGGGTAACTCACTTGGGGTCAGGGAGTACTTATATGGGACTAGGGTAACTCATTTGGGGTCAGGGAGTACTTATATGGGACTGGGGTAACTCACTTGGGGTCAGGGAGTACTTCTAAAGGGGCTAGGATAACTCATTTGGGTTCAGGTAGTACTTATATGGGACTAGGGTAACTCACTTGGGGAAAGGGAGTACTTCTAAAGGGGCTGGGGTAACTCACCTGTGGTCAGGGAGTACTTATATAGGAGCTAAAGTGACTCACTTGGGGTCAGGGAGTACTTATATGGGACTAGGATAACCCACTTGGGGTCAGGGAGTACTTATTAAGGGGCTAGGGTAACTCATTTGGGGTCAGGGAGTACTTATATGGGCCTAGGGTAACTCACTTTGGGTCAGGGAGTAGTTATATGGGACTGGGGTAACTCACTTGGGGTCAGGGAGTACTTCTATAGGAGCTAAAGTAACTCACTTGGGGTCAGGGAGTACTTATATGGGACTAGGGTAACTCATTTGGGGTCAGGGAGTACTTATATAAGGGGTAGGGTAACTCATTTTGGTCAGGGAGTACTTATATGGGACTAGGTTAACTCACTTGGGGTCAGGGAGTACTTCTATAGGAGCTAAAGTAACTCACTTGGGGTCAGGGAGTACTTATATGGGACTAGGGTAACTCATTTAGGGCAGGGAGTACTTATTTGGGACTAGGGTAACTCACATGGGGTCAGGGAGTGCTTATATGGGACTAGGGTAACTCACTTGGGGTCAGGGAGTACTTATATAGGGGGTAGGGTAACTCATTTGGGGTCAGGGAGTACTTATATGGGACTAGGGTACATCACTTGGGGTCAGGGAGTACTTATATAGGAGCTAAAGTGATTCACTTGGGGTCAGGGAGTACTTATATGGGACTAGGGTAACTCACTTGGGGTCAGGGAGTACTTATAAAGGGGCTAGGGTAACTCAATTTGGGGTCAGGGAGTACTTATATAGGACTAGGGTACCATACTTGGGGTCAGGGAGTACTTATAAAGGGGCTAGGGCAACTCACTTGGGGTCAGGGAGTACTTATATGGGACTAGGGTAACTCACTTGGGGTCAGGGAGTACTTATATAGGGGGTAGGGTAAATCATTTTGGGTCAGGGAGTACTTATATGGGAGTAGGTTAACTCACTTGGGGTCAGGGAGTACTTCTATAGGAGCTAAAGTAACTCACTTGGGGTCAGGGAGTACTTATATGGGACTAGGGTAACCCATTTGGGGTCAGGGAGTACTTATATAGGACTAGGGTACCATACTTGGGGTCAGGGAGTACTTATAAAGGGGCTAGGGCAACTCACTTGGGGTCAGGGAGTACTTATATGGGACTAGGGTAACTCGCTTTAGGTCAGGGAGTACTTATATGGTACTAGGGTAACTCACTTGGAGGTTAGGGGGTATATATATGGAACCAGGGTAACCCACTTGGGGTCAGGGAGTACTTATATGCGACTAGGGTAACTCACTTAGGGTCACGGAGTACTTATATGGGACTAGGGTAACACAGTTGGGGTCAGGGTGTACTTATAAAGGGGCTAGGGTAACTCACTTGGGATCAGGGAGTACTTATAAAGGGGCTAGGGCAATTCACTTGGGGTCAGGGAGTACTTATATGGAACCAGGGTGACCCACTTGGGGTCAGGGAGTATTTATAAAGGGGGTAGGGTAACCCATTTGGGGTCAGGGAGTACTTATGTAGGAGCTAAAGTGATTCACTTGGGGTCAGGGAGTACTTATAAAGGGGCTAGGGTAACTCAATTTGGGGTCAGGGAGTACTTATATAGGACTAGGGTACCATACTTGGGGTCAGGGAGTACTTATAAAGGGGCTAGGGCAACTCACTTGGGGTCAGGGAGTACTTATATGGGACTAGGGTAACTCGCTTTAGGTCAGGGAGTACTTATATGGTACTAGGGTAACTCACTTGGAGGTTAGGGGGTATATATATGGAACCAGGGTAACCCACTTGGGGTCAGGGAGTACTTATATGCGACTAGGGTAACTCACTTAGGGTCACGGAGTACTTATATGGGACTAGGGTAACACAGTTGGGGTCAGGGTGTACTTATAAAGGGGCTAGGGTAACTCACTTGGGATCAGGGAGTACTTATAAAGGGGCTAGGGCAACTCACTTGGGGTCAGGGAGTACTTATATGGGACTAGGGTAACTCACTTGGGGTCAGGGAGTACTTATATAGGGGGTAGGGTAAATCATTTTGGGTCAGGGAGTACTTATATGGGACTAGGTTAACTCACTTGGGGTCAGGGAGTACTTCTATAGGAGCTAAAGTAACTCACTTGGGGTCAGGGAGTACTTATATGGGACTAGGGTAACCCATTTGGGGTCAGGGAGTACTTATAAAGGGGCTAGGGTAACTCATTTGGGGTCAGGGAGTACTTATATGGGCCTAGGGTAACTCACTTAGGGTCAGGGAGTACTTATATGGGACTGGGGTAACTCACTTGGGGTCAGGGAGTACTTATATGATACTAGGGTAACCACTTGGGGTCAGGGAGTACTTATAAAGGGGCTAGGGCAACTCACTTGGGGTCAGGGAGTACTTATATGGGACTAGGGTAACTCACTTGGGGTCAGGGAGTACTTATATAGGGGGTAGGGTAACACATTTTGGGTCAGGGAGTACTTATATGGGACTAGGTTAACTCACTGGGGTCAGGGAGTACTTCTATAGGAGCTAAAGTAACTCACTTGGGGTCAGGGAGTACTTATATGGGACTAGGGTAACTCATTTAGGGCAGGGAGTACTTATTTGGGACTAGGGTAACTCACTTGGGGTCAGGGAGTACTTATATGGGACTAGGGTAACTCACTTGGGGTCAGGGAGTACTTATATAGGGAATAGGGTAACTCATTTGGGGTCAGGGAGTACTTATATGGGACTAGGGTACATCACTTGGGGTCAGGGAGTACTTATATAGGAGCTAAAGTGATTCACTTGGGGTCAGGGAGTACTTATATGGGACTAGGGTAACTCACTTGGGGTCAGCGAGTACTTATAAAGGGGCGAGGGTAACTCAATTTGGGGTCAGGGAGTACTTATATAGGACTAGGGTACCATACTTGGGGTCAGGGAGTACTTATAAAGGGGCTAGGGCAACTCACTTGGGGTCAGGGAGTACTTATATGGGACTAGGGTAACTCACTTGGGGTCAGGGAGTACTTATATAGGAGGTAAAGTAACTCACTTGGGGTCAGGGAGTACTTATATGGGACTAGGGTAACTCATTTAGCGCAGGTAGTACTTATATGGGACTAGGGTAACACACTTGGGGTCAGGGAGTACTTATAAAAGGGGTAGGGTAACTCACTTGGGGTAGGGAGTACTTATATGGGACTAGGGTAACTCACTTGGGTTCAGGGAGTACTTATATGGGACTAGGGTAACTCGCTTTAGGTCAGGGAGTACTTATATGGTACTAGGGTAACTCACTTGGTGGTCAGGGGGTATATATATGGAACCAGGGTAACCCACTTGGGGTCAGGGAGTACTTATATGCGACTAGGGTAACTCACTTAGGGTCACGGAGTACTTATATGGGACTAGGGTAACACAGTTGGGTCAGGGTGTACTTATAAAGGGGCTAGGGTAACTCACTTGGGATCAGGGAGTACTTATAAAGGGGCTAGGGCAACTCACTTGGGGTCAGGGAGTACTTATATGGAACCAGGGTGACCCACTTGCGGTCAGGGAGTATTTATAAAGGGGTTAGGGTAACTCATTTGGGGTCAGGGAGTACTTATATGGGAGTAGGGTACATCACTTGGGGTCAGGGAGTACTTATGTAGGAGCTAAAGTGATTCACTTGGGGTCAGGGAGTACTTATATGGGACTAGGGTAACTCACTTGGGGTCAGCGAGTACTTATAAAGGGGCGAGGGTAACTCAATTTGGGGTCAGGGAGTACTTATATAGGACTAGGGTACCATACTTGGGGTCAGGGAGTACTTATAAAGGGGCTAGGGCAACTCACTTGGGGTCAGGGAGTACTTATATGGGACTAGGGTAACTCACTTGGGGTCAGGGAGTACTTATATAGGAGGTAAAGTAACTCACTTGGGGTCAGGGAGTACTTATATGGGACTAGGGTAACTCATTTAGCGCAGGTAGTACTTATATGGGACTAGGGTAACACACTTGGGGTCAGGGAGTACTTATAAAAGGGGTAGGGTAACTCACTTGGGGTAGGGAGTACTTATATGGGACTAGGGTAACTCACTTGGGTTCAGGGAGTACTTATATGGGACTAGGGTAACTCGCTTTAGGTCAGGGAGTACTTATATGGTACTAGGGTAACTCACTTGGTGGTCAGGGGGTATATATATGGAACCAGGGTAACCCACTTGGGGTCAGGGAGTACTTATATGCGACTAGGGTAACTCACTTAGGGTCACGGAGTACTTATATGGGACTAGGGTAACACAGTTGGGTCAGGGTGTACTTATAAAGGGGCTAGGGTAACTCACTTGGGATCAGGGAGTACTTATAAAGGGGCTAGGGCAACTCACTTGGGGTCAGGGAGTACTTATATGGAACCAGGGTGACCCACTTGCGGTCAGGGAGTATTTATAAAGGGGTTAGGGTAACTCATTTGGGGTCAGGGAGTACTTATATGGGAGTAGGGTACATCACTTGGGGTCAGGGAGTACTTATGTAGGAGCTAAAGTGATTCACTTGGGGTCAAGGAGTACTTATATGGGACTAGGGTAACACAGTTGGGGTCAGGGTGTACTTATAAAGGGGCTAGGGTAACTCACTTGGGATCAGGGAGTCCTTATATGGGACTAGGGTAACTCACTTGGGGTCAGGGAGTACTTATATGGGACTAGGGTAACCCATTTGGGGTCAGGGAGTACTTATATGGGACTAGGGTAACTCATTTGGGGTCAGGGAGTACTTATAATGGGGCTAGGGTAACTCACTTGGGGTCAGGGAGTACTTATTTGGGACTTGGGTAACTCATTTGGGTTCAGGGAGTACTTATATGGGACTAGGGTAACTCGCTTTAGGTGAGGGAGTACTTATATAATAATAGGGTAACTCACTTGGGGTCAGGGAGTACTTATATGGAACCAGGGTAACTCACTTGGGGTCAGGGAGTACTTATATAGGGGGTAGGGTAACTCATTTTGGGTCAGGGAGTACTTATATGGGACTAGGTTAACTCACTGGGGTCAGGGAGTACTTCTATAGGAGCTAAAGTAACTCACTTGGGGTCAGGGAGTACTTATATGGGACTAGGGTAACTCATTTAGGGCAGGGAGTACTTATTTGGGACTAGGGTAACTCACTTGGGGTCAGGGAGTACTTATATGGGACTAGGGTAACTCACTTGGGGTCAGGGAGTACTTATATAGGGGGTAGGGTAACTCATTTGGGGTCAGGGAGTACTTATATGGGACTAGGGTACATCACTTGGGGTCAGGGAGTACTTATATAGGAGCTAAAGTGATTCACTTGGGGTCAGGGAGTACTTATATGGGACTAGGGTAACTCACTTGGGGTCAGCGAGTACTTATAAAGGGGCGAGGGTAACTCAATTTGGGGTCAGGGAGTACTTATATAGGACTAGGGTACCATACTTGGGGTCAGGGAGTACTTATAAAGGGGCTAGGGCAACTCACTTGGGGTCAGGGAGTACTTATATGGGACTAGGGTAACTCACTTGGGGTCAGGGAGTACTTATATAGGGGGTAGGGTAAATCATTTTGGGTCAGGGAGTACTTATATGGGACTAGGTTAACTCACTTGGGGTCAGGGAGTACTTCTATAGGAGCTAAAGTAACTCACTTGGGGTCAGGGAGTACTTATATGGGACTAGGGTAACCCATTTGGGGTAAGGGAGTACTTATAAAGGGGCTAGGGTAACTCATTTGGGGTCAGGGAGTACTTATATGGGCCTAGGGTAACTCACTTAGGGTCAGGGAGTACTTATATGGTACTGAGGTAACTCACTTGGGGTCAGGGAGTACTTATATGATACTAGGGTAACCACTTGGGGTCAGGGAGTACTTATAAAGGGGCTAGGGCAACTCACTTGGGGTCAGGGAGTACTTATATGGGACTAGGGTAACTCACTTGGGGTCAGGGAGTACTTATATAGGGGGTAGGGTAACACATTTTGGGTCAGGGAGTACTTATATGGGACTAGGTTAACTCACTGGGGTCAGGGAGTACTTCTATAGGAGCTAAAGTAACTCACTTGGGGTCAGGGAGTACTTATATGGGACTAGGGTAACTCATTTAGGGCAGGGAGTACTTATTTGGGACTAGGGTAACTCACTTGGGGTCAGGGAGTACTTATATGGGACTAGGGTAACTCACTTGGGGTCAGGGAGTACTTATATAGGGAATAGGGTAACTCATTTGGGGTCAGGGAGTACTTATATGGGACTAGGGTACATCACTTGGGGTCAGGGAGTACTTATATAGGAGCTAAAGTGATTCACTTGGGGTCAGGGAGTACTTATATGGGACTAGGGTAACTCACTTGGGGTCAGCGAGTACTTATAAAGGGGCGAGGGTAACTCAATTTGGGGTCAGGGAGTACTTATATAGGACTAGGGTACCATACTTGGGGTCAGGGAGTACTTATAAAGGGGCTAGGGCAACTCACTTGGGGTCAGGGAGTACTTATATGGGACTAGGGTAACTCACTTGGGGTCAGGGAGTACTTATATAGGGGGTAGGGTAAATCATTTTGGGTCAGGGAGTACTTATATGGGACTAGGTTAACTCACTTGGGGTCAGGGAGTACTTCTATAGGAGCTAAAGTAACTCACTTGGGGTCAGGGAGTACTTATATGGGACTAGGGTAACCCATTTGGGGTCAGGGAGTACTTATAAAGGGGCTAGGGTAACTCATTTGGGGTCAGGGAGTACTTATATGGGCCTAGGGTAACTCACTTAGGGTCAGGGAGTACTTATATGGGACTGAGGTAACTCACTTGGGGTCAGGGAGTACTTATATGATACTAGGGTAACCACTTGGGGTCAGGGAGTACTTATAAAGGGGCTAGGGCAACTCACTTGGGGTCAGGGAGTACTTATATGGGACTAGGGTAACTCACTTGGGGTCAGGGAGTACTTATATAGGGGGTAGGGTAACACATTTTGGGTCAGGGAGTACTTATATGGGACTAGGTTAACTCACTGGGGTCAGGGAGTACTTCTATAGGAGCTAAAGTAACTCACTTGGGGTCAGGGAGTACTTATATGGGACTAGGGTAACTCATTTAGGGCAGGGAGTACTTATTTGGGACTAGGGTAACTCACTTGGGGTCAGGGAGTACTTATATGGGACTAGGGTAACTCACTTGGGGTCAGGGAGTACTTATATAGGGAATAGGGTAACTCATTTGGGGTCAGGGAGTACTTATATGGGACTAGGGTACATCACTTGGGGTCAGGGAGTACTTATATAGGAGCTAAAGTGATTCACTTGGGGTCAGGGAGTACTTATATGGGACTAGGGTAACTCACTTGGGGTCAGCGAGTACTTATAAAGGGGCGAGGGTAACTCAATTTGGGGTCAGGGAGTACTTATATAGGACTAGGGTACCATACTTGGGGTCAGGGAGTACTTATAAAGGGGCTAGGGCAACTCACTTGGGGTCAGGGAGTACTTATATGGGACTAGGGTAACTCACTTGGGGTCAGGGAGTACTTATATAGGAGGTAAAGTAACTCACTTGGGGTCAGGGAGTACTTATATGGGACTAGGGTAACTCATTTATCGCAGGTAGTACTTATATGGGACTAGGGTAACACACTTGGGGTCAGGGAGTACTTATAAAAGGGGTAGGGTAACTCACTTGGGGTAGGGAGTACTTATATGGAACCAGGGTGACCCACTTGGGGTCAGGGAGTATTTATATAGGGGTTAGGGTAACTCATTTGGGGTCAGGGAGTACTTATATGGGAGTAGGGTACATCACTTGGGGTCAGGGAGTACTTATGTAGGAGCTAAAGTGATTCACTTGGGGTCAAGGAGTACTTATATGGGACTAGGGTAACACAGTTGGGGTCAGGGTGTACTTATAAAGGGGCTAGGGTAACTCACTTGGGATCAGGGAGTCCTTATATGGGACTAGGGTAACTCACTTGGGGTCAGGGAGTACTTATATGGGACTAGGGTAACCCATTTGGGGTCAGGGAGTACTTATATGGGACTAGGGTAACTCATTTGGGGTCAGGGAGTACTTATAATGGGGCTAGGGTAACTCACTTGGGGTCAGGGAGTACTTATTTGGGACTTGGGTAACTCATTTGGGTTCAGAGAGTACTTATATGGGACTAGGGTAACTCGCTTTAGGTGAGGGAGTACTTATATAATAATAGGGTAACTCACTTGGGGTCAGGGAGTACTTATATGGAACCAGGGTAACCCACTTGGGGTCAGGGAGTATATATAAAGGGGGTAGGGTAACTAATTTGGGGTCAGGGTGTACTTATATGGGACTAGGGTAACTCATTTAGGGCAGGGAGTACTTATTTGGGACTAGGGCATCTCACTTGGGGTCAGGGAGTACTTATATGGGACTAGGGTAATTCACTTGGGGTCAGGGAGTACTTATATGGGACTAGGGTAACTCATTTGGGGTCAGGGAGTACTTATATGGGACTGGGGTAACTCACTTGAGGTCAGGGAGTACTTCTAAAGGGGCTAGGATAACTCATTTGGGTTCAGGTAGTACTTATATGGGACTAGGGTAACTCACTTGGGGAAAGGGAGTACTTCTAAAGGGGCTGGGGTAACTCACCTGTGGTCAGGGAGTACTTATATAGGAGCTAAAGTGACTCACTTGGGGTCAGGGAGTACTTATATGGGACTAGGGTAACTCACTTGGGGTCAGGGAGTACTTATATAGGGGGTAGGGTAACTCATTTTGGGTCAGGGAGTACTTATATGGGACTAGGTTAACTCACTGGGGTCAGGGAGTACTTCTATAGGAGCTAAAGTAACTCACTTGGGGTCAGGGAGTACTTATATGGGACTAGGGTAACTCATTTAGGGCAGGGAGTACTTATTTGGGACTAGGGTAACTCACTTGGGGTCAGGGAGTACTTATATGGGACTAGGGTAACTCACTTGGGGTCAGGGAGTACTTATATAGGGGGTAGGGTAACTCATTTGGGGTCAGGGAGTACTTATATGGGACTAGGGTACATCACTTGGGGTCAGGGAGTACTTATATAGGAGCTTTAGTGATTCACTTGGGGTCAGGGAGTACTTATATAGGACTAGGGTACCATACTTGGGGTCAGGGAGTACTTATAAAGGGGCTAGGGCAACTCACTTGGGGTCAGGGAGTACTTATATGGGACTAGGGTAACTCACTTGGGGTCAGGGAGTACTTATATAGGGGGTAGGGTAATTCATTTTGTGTCAGGGAGTACTTATATAGGGGGTAGGGTAATTCATTTTGTGTCAGGGAGTACTTATATGGGACTAGGTTAACTCACTTGGGGTCAGGGAGTACTTCTATAGGAGCTAAAGTAACTCACTTGGGGTCAGGGAGTACTTATATGGGACTAGGGTAACTCATTTAGCGCAGGTAGTACTTATATGGGACTAGGGTAACACACTTGGGGTCAGGGAGTACTTATAAAAGGGGTAGGGTAACTCACTTGGGGTAGGGAGTACTTATATGGGACAAGGGTAACTCACTTGGGTTCAGGGAGTACTTATATGGGACTAGGGTAACTCGCTTTAGGTCAGGGAGTACTTATATGGTACTAGGGTAACTCACTTGGAGGTTAGGGGGTATATATATGGAACCAGGGTAACCCACTTGGGGTCAGGGAGTACTTATATGCGACTAGGGTAACTCACTTAGGGTCACGGAGTACTTATATGGGACTAGGGTAACACAGTTGGGGTCAGGGTGTACTTATAAAGGGGCTAGGGTAACTCACTTGGGATCAGGGAGTACTTATAAAGGGGCTAGGGCAACTCACTTGGGGTCAGGGAGTACTTATATGGAACCAGGGTGACCCACTTGGGGTCAGGGAGTATTTATAAAGGGGGTAGGGTAACCCATTTGGGGTCAGGGAGTACTTATGTAGGAGCTAAAGTGATTCACTTGGGGTCAAGGAGTACTTATATGGGACTAGGGTAACACAGTTGGGGTCAGGGTGTACTTATAAAGGGGCTAGGGTAACTCACTTGGGATCAGGGAGTACTTATATGGGACTAGGGTAACTCACTTGGGGTCAGGGTATACTTACATGGGACTAGGGTAACTCACTTGGGGTCAGGGAGTACTTTTCAAAGGGCTAGTGTAATTCATTTGGGGTCAGGTAGTACTTATATGGGACTAGGGTACCTCACTTGGGGTCAGGGAGTACATATATGGGACTTGGGTATCTCACTTGGGGTCAGGGAGTACTTATATGGCACTAGGGTAACTCTCTTGGGGTCAGGGAGTACTTATATGGGACTAGGGTCATACACTTTTGGGTCACGGAGTACTTATATGGGACTAGGGTAACACACTTTGGGTCACGGAGTACTTATATGGAACTAGGGTAACTCACTTGGGGTCAGGGAGTACTTATATGGGACTAGGGTATCTCACTTGGGGTCAGGGAGTATTTATTTGGGAGTAGGGCAACTCACTTGGGGTCAGGGAATACTTACATGGGACTAGGGTAACTCACTTTGGGAGAGGGAGTACTTTTAAAGGGGCTAGGGTAACTCAAATGGGGACAGGGAGTACTTATATAGGACTAGGGTAACTCACTAGGGGTCAGGGAGTACTTATATGGGACTAGGGTAACTCACTTGGGGTCAGGGAGTACTTATATGGGACTTGGGTATCTCACTTGGGGTCAGGGAGTACTTATATGGGACTAGGGTAACTCACTTGGGGTCAGGGAGTACTTATATGGCACTAGGGTAACTCTCTTGGGGTCAGGGAGTACTTATATGGGACTAGGGTCACACACTTTGGGTCACGGAGTACTTACATGGGACTAGGGTACACACTTGGGGTCAGGGTGTACTTATAAAGGGACTAGGGTAACTCACTTGGGATTAGGGAGTACTTATATGGGACTAGGGTAACTCACTTGGGGTCAGGGAGTACTTATATGGGACTAGGGTAACCCATTTGGGGTCAGGGAGTACTTATATGGGACTAGGGTAACTCATTTGGGGTCAGGGAGTACTTAAATGGGACGAGGGTAACTCACTTGGGGTCAGGGATTACTTATAAAGGGGCTAGGGTAACTCACTTGGGGTCAGGGAGTACTTATTTGGGACTTGGGTAACTCATTTGGGTTCAGGGAGTACTTATATGGGACTAGGGTAACTCGCTTTAGGTGAGGGAGTACTTATATAATAATAGGGTAACTCACTTGGGGTCAGGGAGTACTTATATGGAACCTGGGTAACCCACTTGGGGTCAGGGAGTATTTATAAAGGGGGTAGGGTAACTAATTTGGGGTCAGGGTGTACTTATATGGGACTAGGGTAACTCATTAGGGCAGGGAGTACTTATTTGGGACTAGGGCAACTCACTTGGGGTCAGGGAGTACTTATATGGGACTAGGGTAACTCACTTGGGGTCAGGGAGTACTTATATGGGACTAGGGTAACTCATTTGGGGTCAGGGAGTACTTATAGGGGACTGGGGTAACTCACTTGGGGTCAGGGAGTACTTCTAAAGGGGCTAGGATAACTCATTTAGGTTCAGGTAGTACTTATATGGGACTAGGGTAACTCACTTGGGGAAAGGGAGTTCTTCTAAAGGGGCTGGGGTAACTCACCTGTGGTCAGGGAGTACTTATATAGGAGCTAAAGTGACTCACTTGGGGTCAGGGAGTACTTATATGGGACTAGGATAACCCACTTGGGGTCAGGGAGTACTTATTAAGGGGCTAGGGTAACTCATTTGGGGTCAGGGAGTACTTATATGGGCCTAGGGTAACTCACTTTGGGTCAGGGAGTAGTTATATGGGACTGGGGTAACTCACTTGGGGTCAGGGAGTACTTATATGGGACTAGGGTAACTCATTTGGGGTCAGGGAGTACTTATATAAGGGGTAGGGTAACTCATTTTGGGTCAGGGAGTACTTATATGGGACTAGGTTAACTCACTTGGGGTCAGGGAGTACTTCTATAGGAGCTAAAGTAACTCACTTGGGGTCAGGGAGTACTTATATGGGACTAGGGTAACACATTTAGGGCAGGGAGTACTTATTTGGGACTAGGGTAACTCACTTGGGGTCAGGGAGTACTTATATGGGACTAGGGTAACTCACTTGGGGTCAGGGAGTACTTATATAGGGGGTAGGGTAACTCATTTGGGGTCAGGGAGTACTTATATGGGACTAGGGTACATCACTTGGGGTCAGGGAGTACTTATATAGGAGCTAAAGTGATTCACTTGGGGTCAGGGAGTACTTATATGGGACTAGGGTAACTCACTTGGGGTCAGGGAGTACTTATTAAGGGGCTAGGGTAACTCACTTGGGGTCAGGGAGTACTTATATGGGACTAGGGTAACTCATTTGGGGTCAGGGAGTACTTATAGGGGACTGGGGTAACTCACTTGGGGTCAGGGAGTACTTCTAAAGGGGCTAGGATAACTCATTTAGGTTCAGGTAGTACTTATATGGGACTAGGGTAACTCACTTGGGGAAAGGGAGTTCTTCTAAAGGGGCTGGGGTAACTCACCTGTGGTCAGGGAGTACTTATATGGTACTAGGGTAACTCACTTGGAGGTTAGGGGGTATATATATGGAACCAGGGTAACCCACTTGGGGTCAGGGAGTACTTATATGCGACTAGGGTAACTCACTTAGGGTCACGGAGTACTTATATGGGACTAGGGTAACACAGTTGGGGTCAGGGTGTACTTATAAAGGGGCTAGGGTAACTCACTTGGGATCAGGGAGTACTTATAAAGGGGCTAGGGCAATTCACTTGGGGTCAGGGAGTACTTATATGGAACCAGGGTGACCCACTTGGGGTCAGGGAGTATATATAAAGGGGGTAGGGTAACCCATTTGGGGTCAGGGAGTACTTATGTAGGAGCTAAAGTGATTCACTTGGGGTCAAGGAGTACTTATATGGGACTAGGGTAACACAGTTGGGGTCAGGGTGTACTTATAAAGGGGCTAGGGTAACTCACTTGGGATCAGGGAGTACTTATATGGGACTAGGGTAACTCACTTGGGGTCAGGGAGTACTTATATGGGACTAGGGTAACCCATTTGGGGTCAGGGAGTACTTATATGGGACTAGGGTAACTCATTTGGGGTCAGGGAGTACTTAAATGGGACGAGGGTAACTCACTTGGGGTCAGGGATTACTTATTTGGGACTTGGGTAACTCATTTGGGTTCAGGGAGTACTTATATGGGACTAGGGTAACTCGCTTTAGGTGAGGGAGTACTTATATAATAATAGGGTAACTCACTTGGGGTCAGGGAGTACTTATATGGAACCAGGGTAACCCACTTGGGGTCAGGGAGTATTTATAAAGGGGGTAGGGTAACTAATTTGGGGTCAGGGTGTACTTATATGGGACTAGGGTAACTCATTAGGGCAGGGAGTACTTATTTGGGACTAGGGCAACTCACTTGGGGTCAGGGAGTACTTATATGGGACTAGGGTAACTCACTTGGGGTCAGGGAGTACTTATATGGGACTAGGGTAACTCATTTGGGGTCAGGGAGTACTTATATGGGACTGGGGTAACTCACTTGGGGTCAGGGAGTACTTCTAAAGGGGCTAGGATAACTCATTTGGGTTCAGGTAGTACTTATATGGGACTAGGGTAACTCACTTGGGGAAAGGGAGTACTTCTAAAGGGGCTGGGGTAACTCACCTGTGGTCAGGGAGTACTTATATAGGAGCTAAAGTGACTCACTTGGGGTCAGGGAGTACTTATATGGGACTAGGATAACCCACTTGGGGTCAGGGAGTACTTATTAAGGGGCTAGGGTAACTCATTTGGGGTCAGGGAGTACTTATATGGGCCTAGGGTAACTCACTTTGGGTCAGGGAGTAGTTATATGGGACTGGGGTAACTCACTTGGGGTCAGGGAGTACTTCTATAGGAGCTAAAGTAACTCACTTGGGGTCAGGGAGTACTTATATGGGACTAGGGTAACTCATTTGGGGTCAGGGAGTACTTATATAAGGGGTAGGGTAACTCATTTTGGGTCAGGGAGTACTTATATGGGACTAGGTTAACTCACTTGGGGTCAGGGAGTACTTCTATAGGAGCTAAAGTAACTCACTTGGGGTCAGGGAGTACTTATATGGGACTAGGGTAACTCATTTAGGGCAGGGAGTACTTATTTGGGACTAGGGTAACTCACATGGGGTCAGGGAGTGCTTATATGGGACTAGGGTAACTCACTTGGGGTCAGGGAGTACTTATATAGGGGGTAGGGTAACTCATTTGGGGTCAGGGAGTACTTATATGGGACTAGGGTACATCACTTGGGGTCAGGGAGTACTTATATAGGAGCTAAAGTGATTCACTTGGGGTCAGGGAGTACTTATATGGGACTAGGGTAACTCACTTGGGGTCAGGGAGTACTTATAAAGGGGCTAGGGTAACTCAATTTGGGGTCTGGGAGTACTTATATAGGACTAGGGTACCATACTTGGGGTCAGGGAGTACTTATAAAGGGGCTAGGGCAACTCACTTGGGGTCAGGGAGTACTTATATGGGACTAGGGTAACTCACTTGGGGTCAGGGAGTACTTATATAGGGGGTAGGGTAAATCATTTTGGGTCAGGGAGTACTTATATGGGACTAGGTTAACTCACTTGGGGTCAGGGAGTACTTCTATAGGAGCTAAAGTAACTCACTTGGGGTCAGGGAGTACTTATATGGGACTAGGGTAACCCATTTGGGGTCAGGGAGTACTTATATAGGACTAGGGTACCATACTTGGGGTCAGGGAGTACTTATAAAGGGGCTAGGGCAACTCACTTGGGGTCAGGGAGTACTTATATGGGACTAGGGTAACTCGCTTTAGGTCAGGGAGTACTTATATGGTACTAGGGTAACTCACTTGGAGGTTAGGGGGTATATATATGGAACCAGGGTAACCCACTTGGGGTCAGGGAGTACTTATATGCGACTAGGGTAACTCACTTAGGGTCACGGAGTACTTATATGGGACTAGAGTAACACAGTTGGGGTCAGGGTGTACTTATAAAGGGGCTAGGGTAACTCACTTGGGATCAGGGAGTACTTATAAAGGGGCTAGGGCAATTCACTTGGGGTCAGGGAGTACTTATATGGAACCAGGGTGACCCACTTGGGGTCAGGGAGTATTTATAAAGGGGGTAGGGTAACCCATTTGGGGTCAGGGAGTACTTATGTAGGAGCTAAAGTGATTCACTTGGGGTCAGGGAGTACTTATAAAGGGGCTAGGGTAACTCAATTTGGGGTCAGGGAGTACTTATATAGGACTAGGGTACCATACTTGGGGTCAGGGAGTACTTATAAAGGGGCTAGGGCAACTCACTTGGGGTCAGGGAGTACTTATATGGGACTAGGGTAACTCGCTTTAGGTCAGGGAGTACTTATATGGTACTAGGGTAACTCACTTGGAGGTTAGGGGGTATATATATGGAACCAGGGTAACCCACTTGGGGTCAGGGAGTACTTATATGCGACTAGGGTAACTCACTTAGGGTCACGGAGTACTTATATGGGACTAGGGTAACACAGTTGGGGTCAGGGTGTACTTATAAAGGGGCTAGGGTAACTCACTTGGGATCAGGGAGTACTTATAAAGGGGCTAGGGCAACTCACTTGGGGTCAGGGAGTACTTATATGGGACTAGGGTAACTCACTTGGGGTCAGGGAGTACTTATATAGGGGGTAGGGTAAATCATTTTGGGTCAGGGAGTACTTATATGGGACTAGGTTAACTCACTTGGGGTCAGGGAGTACTTCTATAGGAGCTAAAGTAACTCACTTGGGGTCAGGGAGTACTTATATGGGACTAGGGTAACCCATTTGGGGTCAGGGAGTACTTATAAAGGGGCTAGGGTAACTCATTTGGGGTCAGGGAGTACTTATATGGGCCTAGGGTAACTCACTTAGGGTCAGGGAGTACTTATATGGGACTGGGGTAACTCACTTGGGGTCAGGGAGTACTTATATGATACTAGGGTAACCACTTGGGGTCAGGGAGTACTTATAAAGGGGCTAGGGCAACTCACTTGGGGTCAGGGAGTACTTATATGGGACTAGGGTAACTCACTTGGGGTCAGGGAGTACTTATATAGGGGGTAGGGTATCACATTTTGGGTCAGGGAGTACTTATATGGGACTAGGTTAACTCACTGGGGTCAGGGAGTACTTCTATAGGAGCTAAAGTAACTCACTTGGGGTCAGGGAGTACTTATATGGGACTAGGGTAACTCATTTAGGGCAGGGAGTACTTATTTGGGACTAGGGTAACTCACTTGGGGTCAGGGAGTACTTATATGGGACTAGGGTAACTCACTTGGGGTCAGGGAGTACTTATATAGGGAATAGGGTAACTCATTTGGGGTCAGGGAGTACTTATATGGGACTAGGGTACATCACTTGGGGTCAGGGAGTACTTATATAGGAGCTAAACTGATTCACTTGGGGTCAGGGAGTACTTATATGGGACTAGGGTAACTCATTTGGGGTCAGGGAGTACTTAAATGGGACGAGGGTAACTCACTTGGGGTCAGGGATTACTTATTTGGGACTTGGGTAACTCATTTGGGTTCAGGGAGTACTTATATGGGACTAGGGTAACTCGCTTTAGGTGAGGGAGTACTTATATAATAATAGGGTAACTCACTTGGGGTCAGGGAGTACTTATATGGAACCAGGGTAACCCACTTGGGGTCAGGGAGTATTTATAAAGGGGGTAGGGTAACTAATTTGGGGTCAGGGTGTACTTATATGGGACTAGGGTAACTCATTAGGGCAGGGAGTACTTATTTGGGACTAGGGCAACTCACTTGGGGTCAGGGAGTACTTATATGGGACTAGGGTAACTCACTTGGGGTCAGGGAGTACTTATATGGGACTAGGGTAACTCATTTGGGGTCAGGGAGTACTTATATGGGACTGGGGTAACTCACTTGGGGTCAGGGAGTACTTCTAAAGGGGCTAGGATAACTCATTTGGGTTCAGGTAGTACTTATATGGGACTAGGGTAACTCACTTGGGGAAAGGGAGTACTTCTAAAGGGGCTGGGGTAACTCACCTGTGGTCAGGGAGTACTTATATAGGAGCTAAAGTGACTCACTTGGGGTCAGGGAGTACTTATATGGGACTAGGATAACCCACTTGGGGTCAGGGAGTACTTATTAAGGGGCTAGGGTAACTCATTTGGGGTCAGGGAGTACTTATATGGGCCTAGGGTAACTCACTTTGGGTCAGGGAGTAGTTATATGGGACTGGGGTAACTCACTTGGGGTCAGGGAGTACTTCTATAGGAGCTAAAGTAACTCACTTGGGGTCAGGGAGTACTTATATGGGACTAGGGTAACTCATTTGGGGTCAGGGAGTACTTATATAAGGGGTAGGGTAACTCATTTTGGGTCAGGGAGTACTTATATGGGACTAGGTTAACTCACTTGGGGTCAGGGAGTACTTCTATAGGAGCTAAAGTAACTCACTTGGGGTCAGGGAGTACTTATATGGGACTAGGGTAACTCATTTAGGGCAGGGAGTACTTATTTGGGACTAGGGTAACTCACATGGGGTCAGGGAATGCTTATATGGGACTAGGGTAACTCACTTGGGGTCAGGGAGTACTTATATAGGGGGTAGGGTAACTCATTTGGGGTCAGGGAGTACTTATATGGGACTAGGGTACATCACTTGGGGTCAGGGAGTACTTATATAGGAGCTAAAGTGATTCACTTGGGGTCAGGGAGTACTTATATGGGACTAGGGTAACTCACTTGGGGTCAGGGAGTACTTATAAAGGGGCTAGGGTAACTCAATTTGGGGTCTGGGAGTACTTATATAGGACTAGGGTACCATACTTGGGGTCAGGGAGTACTTATAAAGGGGCTAGGGCAACTCACTTGGGGTCAGGGAGTACTTATATGGGACTAGGGTAACTCACTTGGGGTCAGGGAGTACTTATATAGGGGGTAGGGTAAATCATTTTGGGTCAGGGAGTACTTATATGGGACTAGGTTAACTCACTTGGGGTCAGGGAGTACTTCTATAGGAGCTAAAGTAACTCACTTGGGGTCAGGGAGTACTTATATGGGACTAGGGTAACCCATTTGGGGTCAGGGAGTACTTATATAGGACTAGGGTACCATACTTGGGGTCAGGGAGTACTTATAAAGGGGCTAGGGCAACTCACTTGGGGTCAGGGAGTACTTATATGGGACTAGGGTAACTCGCTTTAGGTCAGGGAGTACTTATATGGTACTAGGGTAACTCACTTGGAGGTTAGGGGGTATATATATGGAACCAGGGTAACCCACTTGGGGTCAGGGAGTACTTATATGCGACTAGGGTAACTCACTTAGGGTCACGGAGTACTTATATGGGACTAGGGTAACACAGTTGGGGTCAGGGTGTACTTATAAAGGGGCTAGGGTAACTCACTTGGGATCAGGGAGTACTTATAAAGGGGCTAGGGCAATTCACTTGGGGTCAGGGAGTACTTATATGGAACCAGGGTGACCCACTTGGGGTCAGGGAGTATTTATAAAGGGGGTAGGGTAACCCATTTGGGGTCAGGGAGTACTTATGTAGGAGCTAAAGTGATTCACTTGGGGTCAGGGAGTACTTATAAAGGGGCTAGGGTAACTCAATTTGGGGTCAGGGAGTACTTATATAGGACTAGGGTACCATACTTGGGGTCAGGGAGTACTTATAAAGGGGCTAGGGCAACTCACTTGGGGTCAGGGAGTACTTATATGGGACTAGGGTAACTCGCTTTAGGTCAGGGAGTACTTATATGGTACTAGGGTAACTCACTTGGAGGTTAGGGGGTATATATATGGAACCAGGGTAACCCACTTGGGGTCAGGGAGTACTTATATGCGACTAGGGTAACTCACTTAGGGTCACGGAGTACTTATATGGGACTAGGGTAACACAGTTGGGGTCAGGGTGTACTTATAAAGGGGCTAGGGTAACTCACTTGGGATCAGGGAGTACTTATAAAGGGGCTAGGGCAACTCACTTGGGGTCAGGGAGTACTTATATGGGACTAGGGTAACTCACTTGGGGTCAGGGAGTACTTATATAGGGGGTAGGGTAAATCATTTTGGGTCAGGGAGTACTTATATGGGACTAGGTTAACTCACTTGGGGTCAGGGAGTACTTCTATAGGAGCTAAAGTAACTCACTTGGGGTCAGGGAGTACTTATATGGGACTAGGGTAACCCATTTGGGGTCAGGGAGTACTTATAAAGGGGCTAGGGTAACTCATTTGGGGTCAGGGAGTACTTATATGGGCCTAGGGTAACTCACTTAGGGTCAGGGAGTACTTATATGGGACTGGGGTAACTCACTTGGGGTCAGGGAGTACTTATATGATACTAGGGTAACCACTTGGGGTCAGGGAGTACTTATAAAGGGGCTAGGGCAACTCACTTGGGGTCAGGGAGTACTTATATGGGACTAGGGTAACTCACTTGGGGTCAGGGAGTACTTATATAGGGGGTAGGGTAACACATTTTGGGTCAGGGAGTACTTATATGGGACTAGGTTAACTCACTGGGGTCAGGGAGTACTTCTATAGGAGCTAAAGTAACTCACTTGGGGTCAGGGAGTACTTATATGGGACTAGGGTAACTCATTTAGGGCAGGGAGTACTTATTTGGGACTAGGGTAACTCACTTGGGGTCCGGGAGTACTTATATGGGACTAGGGTAACTCACTTGGGGTCAGGGAGTACTTATATAGGGAATAGGGTAACTCATTTGGGGTCAGGGAGTACTTATATGGGACTAGGGTACATCACTTGGGGTCAGGGAGTACTTATATAGGAGCTAAAGTGATTCACTTGGGGTCAGGGAGTACTTATATGGGACTAGGGTAACTCACTTGGGGTCAGCGAGTACTTATAAAGGGGCGAGGGTAACTCAATTTGGGGTCAGGGAGTACTTATATAGGACTAGGGTACCATACTTGGGGTCAGGGAGTACTTATAAAGGGGCTAGGGCAACTCACTTGGGGTCAGGGAGTACTTATATGGGACTAGGGTAACTCACTTGGGGTCAGGGAGTACTTATATAGGAGGTAAAGTAACTCACTTGGGGTCAGGGAGTACTTATATGGGACTAGGGTAACTCATTTAGCGCAGGTAGTACTTATATGGGACTAGGGTAACACACTTGGGGTCAGGGAGTACTTATAAAAGGGGTAGGGTAACTCACTTGGGGTAGGGAGTACTTATATGGGACTAGGGTAACTCACTTGGGTTCAGGGAGTACTTATATGGGACTAGGGTAACTCGCTTTAGGTCAGGGAGTACTTATATGGTACTAGGGTAACTCACTTAGGGTCACGGAGTACTTATATGGGACTAGGGTAACACAGTTGGGTCAGGGTGTACTTATAAAGGGGCTAGGGTAACTCACTTGGGATCAGGGAGTACTTATAAAGGGGCTAGGGCAACTCACTTGGGGTCAGGGAGTACTTATATGGAACCAGGGTGACCCACTTGCGGTCAGGGAGTATTTATAAAGGGGTTAGGGTAACTCATTTGGGGTCAGGGAGTACTTATATGGGAGTAGGGTACATCACTTGGGGTCAGGGAGTACTTATGTAGGAGCTAAAGTGATTCACTTGGGGTCAAGGAGTACTTATATGGGACTAGGGTAACACAGTTGGGGTCAGGGTGTACTTATAAAGGGGCAGGGTAACTCACTTGGGATCAGGGAGTCCTTATATGGGACTAGGGTAACTCACTTGGGGTCAGGGAGTACTTATATGGGACTAGGGTAACCCATTTGGGGTCAGGGAGTACTTATATGGGACTAGGGTAACTCATTTGGGGTCAGGGAGTACTTATAATGGGGCTAGGGTAACTCACTTGGGGTCAGGGAGTACTTATTTGGGACTTGGGTAACTCATTTGGGTTCAGGGAGTACTTATATGGGACTAGGGTAACGCGCTTTAGGTGAGGGAGTACTTATATAATAATAGGGTAACTCACTTGGGGTCAGGGAGTACTTATATGGAACCAGGGTAACTCACTTGGGGTCAGGGAGTACTTATATAGGGGGTAGGGTAACTCATTTTGGGTCAGGGAGTACTTATATGGGACTAGGTTAACTCACTGGGGTCAGGGAGTACTTCTATAGGAGCTAAAGTAACTCACTTGGGGTCAGGGAGTACTTACATGGGACTAGGGTAACTCATTTAGGGCAGGGAGTACTTATTTGGGACTAGGGTAACTCACTTGGGGTCAGGGAGTACTTATATGGGACTAGGGTAACTCACTTGGGGTCAGGGAGTACTTATATAGGGGGTAGGGTAACTCATTTGGGGTCAGGGAGTACTTATATGGGACTAGGGTACATCACTTGGGGTCAGGGAGTACTTATATAGGAGCTAAAGTGATTCACTTGGGGTCAGGGAGTACTTATATGGGACTAGGGTAACTCACTTGGGGTCAGCGAGTACTTATAAAGGGGCGAGGGTAACTCAATTTGGGGTCAGGGAGTACTTATATAGGACTAGGGTACCATACTTGGGGTCAGGGAGTACTTATAAAGGGGCTAGGGCAACTCACTTGGGGTCAGGGTGTACTTATATGGGACTAGGGTAACTCACTTGGGGTCAGGGAGTACTTATATAGGGGGTAGGGTAAATCATTTTGGGTCAGGGAGTACTTATATGGGACTAGGTTAACTCACTTGGGGTCAGGGAGTACTTCTATAGGAGCTAAAGTAACTCACTTGGGGTCAGGGAGTACTTATATGGGACTAGGGTAACCCATTTGGGGTCAGGGAGTACTTATAAAGGGGCTAGGGTAACTCATTTGGGGTCAGGGAGTACTTATATGGGCCTAGGGTAACTCACTTAGGGTCAGGGAGTACTTATATGGGACTGAGGTAACTCACTTGGGGTCAGGGAGTACTTATATGATACTAGGGTAACCACTTGGGGTCAGGGAGTACTTATAAAGGGGCTAGGGCAACTCACTTGGGGTCAGGGAGTACTTATATGGGACTAGGGTAACTCACTTGGGGTCAGGGAGTACTTATATAGGGGGTAGGGTAACACATTTTGGGTCAGGGAGTACTTATATGGGACTAGGTTAACTCACTGGGGTCAGGGAGTACTTCTATAGGAGCTAAAGTAACTCACTTGGGGTCAGGGAGTACTTATATGGGACTAGGGTAACTCATTTAGGGCAGGGAGTACTTATTTGGGACTAGGGTAACTCACTTGGGGTCAGGGAGTACTTATATGGGACTAGGGTAACTCACTTGGGGTCAGGGAGTACTTATATAGGGAATAGGGTAACTCATTTGGGGTCAGGGAGTACTTATATGGGACTAGGGTACATCACTTGGGGTCAGGGAGTACTTATATAGGAGCTAAAGTGATTCACTTGGGGTCAGGGAGTACTTATATGGGACTAGGGTAACTCACTTGGGGTCAGCGAGTACTTATAAAGGGGCGAGGTTAACTCAATTTGGGGTCAGGGAGTACTTATATAGGACTAGGGTACCATACTTGGGGTCAGGGAGTACTTATAAAGGGGCTAGGGCAACTCACTTGGGGTCAGGGAGTACTTATATGGGACTAGGGTAACTCACTTGGGGTCAGGGAGTACTTATATAGGAGGTAAAGTAACTCACTTGGGGTCAGGGAGTACTTATATGGGACTAGGGTAACTCATTTAGCGCAGGTAGTACTTATATGGGACTAGGGTAACACACTTGGGGTCAGGGAGTACTTATAAAAGGGGTAGGGTAACTCACTTGGGGTAGGGAGTACTTATATGGAACCAGGGTGACCCACTTGGGGTCAGGGAGTATTTATATAGGGGTTAGGGTAACTCATTTGGGGTCAGGGAGTACTTATATGGGAGTAGGGTACATCACTTGGGGTCAGGGAGTACTTATGTAGGAGCTAAAGTGATTCACTTGGGGTCAAGGAGTACTTATATGGGACTAGGGTAACACAGTTGGGGTCAGGGTGTACTTATAAAGGGGCTAGGGTAACTCACTTGGGATCAGGGAGTCCTTATATGGGACTAGGGTAACTCACTTGGGGTCAGGGAGTACTTATATGGGACTAGGGTAACCCATTTGGGGTCAGGGAGTACTTATATGGGACTAGGGTAACTCATTTGGGGTCAGGGAGTACTTATAATGGGGCTAGGGTAACTCACTTGGGGTCAGGGAGTACTTATTTGGGACTTGGGTAACTCATTTGGGTTCAGAGAGTACTTATATGGGACTAGGGTAACTCGCTTTAGGTGAGGGAGTACTTATATAATAATAGGGTAACTCACTTGGGGTCAGGGAGTACTTATATGGAACCAGGGTAACCCACTTGGGGTCAGGGAGTATTTATAAAGGGGGTAGGGTAACTAATTTGGGGTCAGGGTGTACTTATATGGGACTAGGGTAACTCATTTAGGGCAGGGAGTACTTATTTGGGACTAGGGCATCTCACTTGGGGTCAGGGAGTACTTATATGGGACTAGGGTAATTCACTTGGGGTCAGGGAGTACTTATATGGGACTAGGGTAACTCATTTGGGGTCAGGGAGTACTTATATGGGACTGGGGTAACTCACTTGGGGTCAGGGAGTACTTCTAAAGGGGCTAGGATAACTCATTTGGGTTCAGGTAGTACTTATATGGGACTAGGGTAACTCACTTGGGGAAAGGGAGTACTTCTAAAGGGGCTGGGGTAACTCACCTGTGGTCAGGGAGTACTTATATAGGAGCTAAAGTGACTCACTTGGGGTCAGGGAGTACTTATATGGGACTAGGGTAACTCACTTGGGGTCAGGGAGTACTTATATAGGGGGTAGGGTAACTCATTTTGGGTCAGGGAGTACTTATATGGGACTAGGTTAACTCACTGGGGTCAGGGAGTACTTCTATAGGAGCTAAAGTAACTCACTTGGGGTCAGGGAGTACTTATATGGGACTAGGGTAACTCATTTAGGGCAGGGAGTACTTATTTGGGACTAGGGTAACTCACTTGGGGTCAGGGAGTACTTATATGGGACTAGGGTAACTCACTTGGGGTCAGGGAGTACTTATATAGGGGGTAGGGTAACTCATTTGGGGTCAGGGAGTACTTATATGGGACTAGGGTACATCACTTGGGGTCAGGGAGTACTTATATAGGAGCTTTAGTGATTCACTTGGGGTCAGGGAGTACTTATATGGGACTAGGGTAACTCACTTGGGGTCAGCGAGTACTTATAAAGGGGCGAGGGTAACTCAATTTGGGGTCAGGGAGTACTTATATAGGACTAGGGTACCATACTTGTGGTCAGGGAGTACTTATAAAGGGGCTAGGGCAACTCACTTGGGGTCAGGGAGTACTTATATGGGACTAGGGTAACTCACTTGGGGTCAGGGAGTACTTATATAGGGGGTAGGGTAATTCATTTTGTGTCAGGGAGTACTTATATAGGGGGTAGGGTAATTCATTTTGTGTCAGGGAGTACTTATATGGGACTAGGTTAACTCACTTGGGGTCAGGGAGTACTTCTATAGGAGCTAAAGTAACTCACTTGGGGTCAGGGAGTACTTATATGGGACTAGGGTAACTCATTTAGCGCAGGTAGTACTTATATGGGACTAGGGTAACACACTTGGGGTCAGGGAGTACTTATAAAAGGGGTAGGGTAACTCACATGGGGTAGGGAATACTTATATGGGACAAGGGTAACTCACTTGGGTTCAGGGAGTACTTATATGGGACTAGGGTAACTCGCTTTAGGTCAGGGAGTACTTATATGGTACTAGGGTAACTCACTTGGAGGTTAGGGGGTATATATATGGAACCAGGGTAACCCACTTGGTGTCAGGGAGTACTTATATGCGACTAGGGTAACTCACTTAGGGTCACGGAGTACTTATATGGGACTAGGGTAACACAGTTGGGGTCAGGGTGTACTTATAAAGGGGCTAGGGTAACTCACTTGGGATCAGGGAGTACTTATAAAGGGGCTAGGGCAACTCACTTGGGGTCAGGGAGTACTTATATGGAACCAGGGTGACCCACTTGGGGTCAGGGAGTATTTATAAAGGGGGTAGGGTAACCCATTTGGGGTCAGGGAGTACTTATGTAGGAGCTAAAGTGATTCACTTGGGGTCAAGGAGTACTTATATGGGACTAGGGTAACACAGTTGGGGTCAGGGTGTACTTATAAAGGGGCTAGGGTAACTCACTTGGGATCAGGGAGTACTTATATGGGACTAGGGTAACTCACTTGGGGTCAGGGAGTACTTATATGGGACTAGGGTAACCCATTTGGGGTCAGGGAGTACTTATATGGGACTAGGGTAACTCATTTGGGGTCAGGGAGTACTTAAATGGGACGAGGGTAACTCACTTGGGGTCAGGGATTACTTATAAAGGAGCTAGGGTAACTCACTTGGGGTCAGGGAGTACTTATATGGGACTAGGGTAACTCATTTAGCGCAGGTAGTACTTATATGGGACTAGGGTAACACACTTGGGGTCAGGGAGTACTTATAAAAGGGGTAGGGTAACTCACTTGGGGTAGGGAGTACTTATATGGGACTAGGGTAACTCACTTGGGTTCAGGGAGTACTTATATGGGACTAGGGTAACTCGCTTTAGGTCAGGGAGTACTTATATGGTACTAGGGTAACTCACTTGGAGGTCAGGGGGTATATATATGGAACCAGGGTAACCCACTTGGGGTCAGGGAGGACTTATATGCGACTAGGGTAACTCACTTAGGGTCACGGAGTACTTATATGGGACTAGGGTAACACAGTTGGGGTCAGGGTGTACTTATATAGGGGCTAGGGAAACTCACTTGGGATCAGGGAGTACTTATAAAGGGGCTAGGGCAACTCACTTGGGGTCAGGGAGTACTTATATGGAACCAGGGTGACCCACTTGGGGTCAGGGAGTATTTATAAAGGGGGTAGGGTAACTCATTTGGGGTCAGGGAGTACTTATGTAGGAGCTAAAGTGATTCACTTGGGGTCAAGGAGTACTTATATGGGACTAGGGTAACACAGTTGGGGTCAGGGTGTACTTATAAAGGGGCTAGGGTAACTCACTTGGGATCAGGGAGTACTTATATGGGACTAGGGTAACTCACTTGGGGTCAGGGAGTACTTATATGGGACTAGGGTAACCCATTTGGGGTCAGGGAGTACTTATATGGGACTAGGGTAACTCATTTGGGGTCAGGGAGTACTTAAATGTGACGAGGGTAACTCACTTGGGGTCAGGGATTACTTATAAAGGGGCTAGGGTAACTCACTTGGGGTCAGGGAGTACTTATTTGGGACTTGGGTAACTCATTTGGGTTCAGGGAGTACTTATATGGGACTAGGGTAACTCGCTTTAGGTGAGGGAGTACTTATATAATAATAGGGTAACTCACTTGGGGTCAGGGAGTACTTATATGGAACCAGGGTAACCCACTTGGGGTCAGGGAGTATTTATAAAGGGGGTAGGGTAACTAATTTGGGGTCAGGGTGTACTTATATGGGACTAGGGTAACTCATTAGGGCAGGGAGTACTTATTTGGGACTAGGGCAACTCACTTGGGGTCAGGCAGTACTTATATGGGACTAGGGTAACTCACTTGGGGTCAGGGAGTACTTATATGGGACTAGGGTAACTCATTTGGGGTCAGGGAGTACTTATATGGGACTGGGGTAACTCACTTGGGGTCAGGGAGTACTTCTAAAGGGGCTAGGATAACTCATTTGGGTTCAGGTAGTACTTATATGGGACTAGGGTAACTCACTTGGGGAAAGGGAGTACTTCTAAAGGGGCTGGGGTAACTCACCTGTGGTCAGGGAGTACTTATATAGGAGCTAAAGTGACTCACTTGGGGTCAGGGAGTACTTATATGGGACTAGGATAACCCACTTGGGGTCAGGGAGTACTTATTAAGGGGCTAGGGTAACTCATTTGGGGTCAGGGAGTACTTATATGGGCCTAGGTTAACTCACTTTGGGTCAGGGAGTAGTTATATGGGACTGGGGTAACTCACTTGGGGTCAGGGAGTACTTCTATAGGAGCTAAAGTAACTCACTTGGGGTCAGGGAGTACTTATATGGGACTAGGGTAACTCATTTGGGGTCAGAGAGTACTTATATAAGGGGTAGGGTAACTCATTTTGGGTCAGGGAGTACTTATATGGGACTAGGTTAACTCACTTGGGGTCAGGGAGTACTTCTATAGGAGCTAAAGTAACTCACTTGGGGTCAGGGAGTACTTATATGGGACTAGGGTAACTCATTTAGGGCAGTGAGTACTTATTTGGGACTAGGGTAACTCACTTGGGGTCAGGGAGTACTTATATGGGACTAGGGTAACTCACTTGGGGTCAGGGAGTACTTATATAGGGGGTAGGGTAACTCATTTGGGGTCAGGGAGTACTTATATGGGACTATGGTACATCACTTGTGGTCAGGGAGTACTTATATAGGAGCTAAAGTGATTCACTTGGGGTCAGGGAGTACTTATATGGGACTAGGGTAACTCACTTGGGGTCAGGGAGTACTTATAAAGGGGCTAGGGTAACTCAATTTGGGGTCAGGGAGTACTTATATAGGACTAGGGTACCATACTTGGGGTCAGGGAGTACTTATAAAGGGGCTAGGGCAACTCACTTGGGGTCAGGGAGTACTTATATGGGACTAGGGTAACTCACTTGGGGTCAGGGAGTACTTATATAGGGGGTAGGGTAAATCATTTTGGGTCAGGGAGTACTTATATGGGACTAGGTTAACTCACTTGGGGTCAGGGAGTACTTCTATAGGAGCTAAAGTAACTCACTTGGGGTCAGGGAGTACTTATATGGGACTAGGGTAACTCACTTGGGTACATGGAGTACTTATAAAGAGGCTAGGGTAAATCACTTGGGGTCAGGGAGTACTTGTATGGGACTAGGGTAACTCACTTGGGGTCAAGGAGTACTTTTAAAAGGGCTAGTATAACTCATTTGGGGTCAGGTAGTACTTATATGGGACTAGGGTACCTCACTTGGGGTCAGGGAGTACATATATGGGACTAGGGTAACTCACTTGGGGACAGGGAGTACTTATATGGGACTAGGGTAAGTCACTTGTGGACAGGGAGTACTTATATGGAACTAGGGTGTCTCACTTGGGGTCAGGGAGTACTTATATGGGACTAGGTTCACACACTTTGGGTCACGGAGTACTTATATGGGACTAGGGTAACTCACTAGGGGTCAGGGAGTACTTATATGGGACTATGGTCACACACTTTGGGTCACGGAGTACTTACATGGGACTAGGGTAACACACTTGGGGTCAGAGTGTACTTATAAAGGGACTAGGGTAACTCACTTGGGGTCAGGGAGTACATATATGGGACTAGGGTAACTCACTAGGGGTCAGGGAGTACTTATACGGGACTAGGATCACACACTTTGGGTCACGGAGTACTTACATGGGATTAGGGCAACACACTTGGGGTCAGGGTGTACTTATAAAGGAACTAGGGTAACTCATTTGGGGTCAGGGAGTACATATATGGGACTAGGGTCAAACACTTTGGGTCACGGAGTACTTATATGGGACTAGGGTAACTCGCTTTAGGTGAGGGAGTACTTATATAATAATAGGGTAACTCACTTGGGGTCAGGGAGTACTTATATGGAACCAGGGTAACCCACTTGGGGTCAGGGAGTATTTATAAAGGGGGTAGGGTAACTAATTTGGGGTCAGGGTGTACTTATATGGGACTAGGGTAACTCATTAGGGCAGGGAGTACTTATTTGGGACTAGGGCAATTCACTTCGGGTCAGGGAGTACTTATATGGGACTAGGGTAACTCACTTGGGGTCAGGGAGTACTTATATGGGACTAGGGTAACTCATTTGGGGTCAGGGAGTACTTATATGGGACTGGGGTAACTCACTTGGGGTCAGGGAGTACTTCTAAAGGGGCTAGGATAACTCATTTGGGTTCAGGTAGTACTTATATGGGACTAGGGTAACTCACTTGGGGAAAGGGAGTACTTCTAAAGGGGCTGGGGTAACTCACCTGTGGTCAGGGAGTACTTATATAGGAGCTAAAGTGACTCACTTGGGGTCAGGGAGTACTTATATGGGACTAGGATAACCCACTTGGGGTCAGGGAGTACTTATTAAGGGGCTAGGGTAACTCATTTGGGGTCAGGGAGTACTTATATGGGCCTAGGGTAACTCACTTTGGGTCAGGGAGTAGTTATATGGGACTGGGGTAACTCACTTGGGGTCAGGGAGTACTTCTATAGGAGCTAAAGTAACTCACTTGGGGTCAGGGAGTACTTATATGGGACTAGGGTAACTCATTTGGGGTCAGGGAGTACTTATATAAGGGGTAGGGTAACTCATTTTGGGTCAGGGAGTACTTATATGGGACTAGGTTAACTCACTTGGGGTCAGGGAGTACTTCTATAGGAGCTAAAGTAACTCACTTGGGGTCAGGGAGTACTTATATGGGACTAGGGTAACTCATTTAGGGCAGTGAGTACTTATTTGGGACTAGGGTAACTCACTTGGGGTCAGGGAGTACTTATATGGGACTAGGGTAACTCACTTGGGGTCAGGGAGTACTTATATAGGGGGTAGGGTAACTCATTTGGGGTCAGGGAGTACTTATATGGGACTATGGTACATCACTTGGGGTCAGGGAGTACTTATATAGGAGCTAAAGTGATTCACTTGGGGTCAGGGAGTACTTATATGGGACTAGGGTAACTCATTTAGCGCAGGTAGTACTTATATGGGACTAGGGTAACACACTTGGGGTCAGGGAGTACTTATAAAAGGGGTAGGGTAACTCACTTGGGGTAGGGAGTACTTATATGGGACTATGGTAACTCACTTGGGTTCAGGGAGTACTTATATGGGACTAGGGTAACTCGCTTTAGGTCAGGGAGTACTTATATGGTACTAGGGTAACTCACTTGGTGGTCAGGGGGTATATATATGGAACCAGGGTAACCCACTTGGGGTCAGGGAGTACTTATATGCGACTAGGGTAACTCACTTAGGGTCACGGAGTACTTATATGGGACTAGGGTAACACAGTTGGGTCAGGGTGTACTTATAAAGGGGCTAGGGTAACTCACTTGGGATCAGGGAGTACTTATAAAGGGGCTAGGGCAACTCACTTGGGGTCAGGGAGTACTTATATGGAACCAGGGTGACCCACTTGCGGTCAGGGAGTATTTATAAAGGGGTTAGGGTAACTCATTTGGGGTCAGGGAGTACTTATATGGGAGTAGGGTACATCACTTGGGGTCAGGGAGTACTTATGTAGGAGCTAAAGTGATTCACTTGGGGTCAAGGAGTACTTATATGGGACTAGGGTAACACAGTTGGGGTCAGGGTGTACTTATAAAGGGGCTAGGGTAACTCACTTGGGATCAGGGAGTCCTTATATGGGACTAGGGTAACTCACTTGGGGTCAGGGAGTACTTATATGGGACTAGGGTAACCCATTTGGGGTCAGGGAGTACTTATATGGGACTAGGGTAACTCATTTGGGGTCAGGGAGTACTTATAATGGGGCTAGGGTAACTCACTTGGGGTCAGGGAGTACTTATTTGGGACTTGGGTAACTCATTTGGGTTCAGGGAGTACTTATATGGGACTAGGGTAACTCGCTTTAGGTGAGGGAGTACTTATATAATAATAGGGTAACTCACTTGGGGTCAGGGAGTACTTATATGGAACCAGGGTAACTCACTTGGGGTCAGGGAGTACTTATATAGGGGGTAGGGTAACTCATTTTGGGTCAGGGAGTACTTATATGGGACTAGGTTAACTCACTGGGGTCAGGGAGTACTTCTATAGGAGCTAAAGTAACTCACTTGGGGTCAGGGAGTACTTATATGGGACTAGGGTAACTCATTTAGGGCAGGGAGTACTTATTTGGGACTAGGGTAACTCACTTGGGGTCAGGGAGTACTTATATGGGACTAGGGTAACTCACTTGGGGTCAGGGAGTACTTATATAGGGGGTAGGGTAACTCATTTGGGGTCAGGGAGTACTTATATGGGACTAGGGTACATCACTTGGGGTCAGGGAGTACTTATATAGGAGTTAAAGTGATTCACTTGGGGTCAGGGAGTACTTATATGGGACTAGGGTAACTCACTTGGGGTCAGCGAGTACTTATAAAGGGGCGAGGGTAACTCAATTTGGGGTCAGGGAGTACTTATATAGGACTAGGGTACCATACTTGGGGTCAGGGAGTACTTATAAAGGGGCTAGGGCAACTCACTTGGGGTCAGGGAGTACTTATATGGGACTAGGGTAACTCACTTGGAGTCAGGGAGTACTTATATAGGGGGTAGGGTAAATCATTTTGGGTCAGGGAGTACTTATATGGGACTAGGTTAACTCACTTGGGGTCAGGGAGTACTTCTATAGGAGCTAAAGTAACTCACTTGGGGTCAGGGAGTACTTATATGGGACTAGGGTAACCCATTTGGGGTCAGGGAGTACTTATAAAGGGGCTAGGGTAACTCATTTGGGGTCAGGGAGTACTTATATGGGACTAGGGTAACTCACTTGGGTTCAGGGAGTACTTATATGGGACTAGGGTAACTCGCTTTAGGTCAGGGAGTACTTATATGGTACTAGGGTAACTCACTTGGAGGTCAGGGGGTATATATATGGAACCAGGGTAACCCACTTGGGGTCAGGGAGGACTTATATGCGACTAGGGTAACTCACTTAGGGTCACGGAGTACTTATATGGGACTAGGGTAACACAGTTGGGGTCAGGGTGTACTTATATAGGGGCTAGGGAAACTCACTTGGGATCAGGGAGTACTTATAAAGGGGCTAGGGCAACTCACTTGGGGTCAGGGAGTACTTATATGGAACCAGGGTGACCCACTTGGGGTCAGGGAGTATTTATAAAGGGGGTAGGGTAACTCATTTGGGGTCAGGGAGTACTTATGTAGGAGCTAAAGTGATTCACTTGGGGTCAAGGAGTACTTATATGGGACTAGGGTAACACAGTTGGGGTCAGGGTGTACTTATAAAGGGGCTAGGGTAACTCACTTGGGATCAGGGAGTACTTATATGGGACTAGGGTAACTCACTTGGGGTCAGGGAGTACTTATATGGGACTAGGGTAACCCATTTGGGGTCAGGGAGTACTTATATGGGACTAGGGTAACTCATTTGGGGTCAGGGAGTACTTAAATGTGACGAGGGTAACTCACTTGGGGTCAGGGATTACTTATAAAGGGGCTAGGGTAACTCACTTGGGGTCAGGGAGTACTTATTTGGGACTTGGGTAACTCATTTGGGTTCAGGGATTACTTATATGGGACTAGGGTAACTCGCTTTAGGTGAGGGAGTACTTATATAATAATAGGGTAACTCACTTGGGGTCAGGGAGTACTTATATGGAACCAGGGTAACCCACTTGGGGTCAGGGAGTATTTATAAAGGGGGTAGGGTAACTAATTTGGGGTCAGGGTGTACTTATATGGGACTAGGGTAACTCATTAGGGCAGGGAGTACTTATTTGGGACTAGGGCAACTCACTTGGGGTCAGGCAGTACTTATATGGGACTAGGGTAACTCACTTGGGGTCAGGGAGTACTTATATGGGACTAGGGTAACTCATTTGGGGTCAGGGAGTACTTATATGGGACTGGGGTAACTCACTTGGGGTCAGGGAGTACTTCTAAAGGGGCTAGGATAACTCATTTGGGTTCAGGTAGTACTTATATGGGACTAGGGTAACTCACTTGGGGAAAGGGAGTACTTCTAAAGGGGCTGGGGTAACTCACCTGTGGTCAGGGAGTACTTATATAGGAGCTAAAGTGACTCACTTGGGGTCAGGGAGTACTTATATGGGACTAGGATAACCCACTTGGGGTCAGGGAGTACTTATTAAGGGGCTAGGGTAACTCATTTGGGGTCAGGGAGTACTTATATGGGCCTAGGGTAACTCACTTTGGGTCAGGGAGTAGTTATATGGGACTGGGGTAACTCACTTGGGGTCAGGGAGTACTTCTATAGGAGCTAAAGTAACTCACTTGGGGTCAGGGAGTACTTATATGGGACTAGGGTAACTCATTTGGGGTCAGAGAGTACTTATATAAGGGGTAGGGTAACTCATTTTGGGTCAGGGAGTACTTATATGGGACTAGGTTAACTCACTTGGGGTCAGGGAGTACTTCTATAGGAGCTAAAGTAACTCACTTGGGGTCAGGGAGTACTTATATGGGACTAGGGTAACTCATTTAGGGCAGTGAGTACTTATTTGGGACTAGGGTAACTCACTTGGGGTCAGGGAGTACTTATATGGGACTAGGGTAACTCACTTGGGGTCAGGGAGTACTTATATAGGGGGTAGGGTAACTCATTTGGGGTCAGGGAGTACTTATATGGGACTATGGTACATCACTTGTGGTCAGGGAGTACTTATATAGGAGCTAAAGTGATTCACTTGGGGTCAGGGAGTACTTATATGGGACTAGGGTAACTCACTTGGGGTCAGGGAGTACTTATAAAGGGGCTAGGGTAACTCAATTTGGGGTCAGGGAGTACTTATATAGGACTAGGGTACCATACTTGGGGTCAGGGAGTACTTATAAAGGGGCTAGGGCAACTCACTTGGGGTCAGGGAGTACTTATATGGGACTAGGGTAACTCACTTGGGGTCAGGGAGTACTTATATAGGGGGTAGGGTAAATCATTTTGGGTCAGGGAGTACTTATATGGGACTAGGTTAACTAACTTGGGGTCAGGGAGTACTTCTATAGGAGCTAAAGTAACTCACTTGGGGTCAGGGAGTACTTATATGGGACTAGGGTAACTCACTTGGGTACATGGAGTACTTATAAAGAGGCTAGGGTAAATCACTTGGGGTCAGGGAGTACTTGTATGGGACTAGGGTAACTCACTTGGGGTCAAGGAGTACTTTTAAAAGGGCTAGTATAACTCATTTGGGGTCAGGTAGTACTTATATGGGACTAGGGTACCTCACTTGGGGTCAGGGAGTACATATATGGGACTAGGGTAACTCACTTGGGGACAGGGAGTACTTATATGGGACTAGGGTAAGTCACTTGGGGACAGGGAGTACTTATATGGAACTAGGGTGTCTCACTTGGGGTCAGGGAGTACTTATATGGGACTAGGTTCACACACTTTGGGTCACGGAGTACTTATATGGGACTAGGGTAACTCACTAGGGGTCAGGGAGTACTTATATGGGACTATGGTCACACACTTTGGGTCACGGAGTACTTACATGGGACTAGGGTAACACACTTGGGGTCAGAGTGTACTTATAAAGGGACTAGGGTAACTCACTTGGGGTCAGGGAGTACATATATGGGACTAGGGTAACTCACTAGGGGTCAGGGAGTACTTATACGGGACTAGGATCACACACTTTGGGTCACGGAGTACTTACATGGGATTAGGGCAACACACTTGGGGTCAGGGTGTACTTATAAAGGAACTAGGGTAACTCATTTGGGGTCAGGGAGTACATATATGGGACTAGGGTCAAACACTTTGGGTCACGGAGTACTTATATGGGACTAGGGTAACTCGCTTTAGGTGAGGGAGTACTTATATAATAATAGGGTAACTCACTTGGGGTCAGGGAGTACTTATATGGAACCAGGGTAACCCACTTGGGGTCAGGGAGTATTTATAAAGGGGGTAGGGTAACTAATTTGGGGTCAGGGTGTACTTATATGGGACTAGGGTAACTCATTAGGGCAGGGAGTACTTATTTGGGACTAGGGCAACTCACTTCGGGTCAGGGAGTACTTATATGGGACTAGGGTAACTCACTTGGGGTCAGGGAGTACTTATATGGGACTAGGGTAACTCATTTGGGGTCAGGGAGTACTTATATGGGACTGGGGTAACTCACTTGGGGTCAGGGAGTACTTCTAAAGGGGCTAGGATAACTCATTTGGGTTCAGGTAGTACTTATATGGGACTAGGGTAACTCACTTGGGGAAAGGGAGTACTTCTAAAGGGGCTGGGGTAACTCACCTGTGGTCAGGGAGTACTTATATAGGAGCTAAAGTGACTCACTTGGGGTCAGGGAGTACTTATATGGGACTAGGATAACCCACTTGGGGTCAGGGAGTACTTATTAAGGGGCTAGGGTAACTCATTTGGGGTCAGGGAGTACTTATATGGGCCTAGGGTAACTCACTTTGGGTCAGGGAGTAGTTATATGGGACTGGGGTAACTCACTTGGGGTCAGGGAGTACTTCTATAGGAGCTAAAGTAACTCACTTGGGGTCAGGGAGTACTTATATGGGACTAGGGTAACTCATTTGGGGTCAGGGAGTACTTATATAAGGGGTAGGGTAACTCATTTTGGGTCAGGGAGTACTTATATGGGACTAGGTTAACTCACTTGGGGTCAGGGAGTACTTCTATAGGAGCTAAAGTAACTCACTTGGGGTCAGGGAGTACTTATATGGGACTAGGGTAACTCATTTAGGGCAGTGAGTACTTATTTGGGACTAGGGTAACTCACTTGGGGTCAGGGAGTACTTATATGGGACTAGGGTAACTCACTTGGGGTCAGGGAGTACTTATATAGGGGGTAGGGTAACTCATTTGGGGTCAGGGAGTACTTATATGGGACTATGGTACATCACTTGGGGTCAGGGAGTACTTATATAGGAGCTAAAGTGATTCACTTGGGGTCAGGGAGTACTTATATGGGACTAGGGTAACTCATTTAGCGCAGGTAGTACTTATATGGGACTAGGGTAACACACTTGGGGTCAGGGAGTACTTATAAAAGGGGTAGGGTAACTCACTTGGGGTAGGGAGTACTTATATGGGACTAGGGTAACTCACTTGGGTTCAGGGAGTACTTATATGGGACTAGGGTAACTCGCTTTAGGTCAGGGAGTACTTATATGGTACTAGGGTAACTCACTTGGTGGTCAGGGGGTATATATATGGAACCAGGGTAACCCACTTGGGGTCAGGGAGTACTTATATGCGACTAGGGTAACTCACTTAGGGTCACGGAGTACTTATATGGGACTAGGGTAACACAGTTGGGTCAGGGTGTACTTATAAAGGGGCTAGGGTAACTCACTTGGGATCAGGGAGTACTTATAAAGGGGCTAGGGCAACTCACTTGGGGTCAGGGAGTACTTATATGGAACCAGGGTGACCCACTTGCGGTCAGGGAGTATTTATAAAGGGGTTAGGGTAACTCATTTGGGGTCAGGGAGTACTTATATGGGAGTAGGGTACATCACTTGGGGTCAGGGAGTACTTATGTAGGAGCTAAAGTGATTCACTTGGGGTCAAGGAGTACTTATATGGGACTAGGGTAACACAGTTGGGGTCAGGGTGTACTTATAAAGGGGCTAGGGTAACTCACTTGGGATCAGGGAGTCCTTATATGGGACTAGAGTAACTCACTTGGGGTCAGGGAGTACTTATATGGGACTAGGGTAACCCATTTGGGGTCAGGGAGTACTTATATGGGACTAGGGTAACTCATTTGGGGTCAGGGAGTACTTATAATGGGGCTAGGGTAACTCACTTGGGGTCAGGGAGTACTTATTTGGGACTTGGGTAACTCATTTGGGTTCAGGGAGTACTTATATGGGACTAGGGTAACTCGCTTTAGGTGAGGGAGTACTTATATAATAATAGGGTAACTCACTTGGGGTCAGGGAGTACTTATATGGAACCAGGGTAACTCACTTGGGGTCAGGGAGTACTTATATAGGGGGTAGGGTAACTCATTTTGGGTCAGGGAGTACTTATATGGGACTAGGTTAACTCACTGGGGTCAGGGAGTACTTCTATAGGAGCTAAAGTAACTCACTTGGGGTCAGGGAGTACTTATATGGGACTAGGGTAACTCATTTAGGGCAGGGAGTACTTATTTGGGACTAGGGTAACTCACTTGGGGTCAGGGAGTACTTATATGGGACTAGGGTAACTCACTTGGGGTCAGGGAGTACTTATATAGGGGGTAGGGTAACTCATTTGGGGTCAGGGAGTACTTATATGGGACTAGGGTACATCACTTGGGGTCAGGGAGTACTTATATAGGAGCTAAAGTGATTCACTTGGGGTCAGGGAGTACTTATATGGGACTAGGGTAACTCACTTGGGGTCAGCGAGTACTTATAAAGGGGCGAGGGTAACTCAATTTGGGGTCAGGGAGTACTTATATAGGACTAGGGTACCATACTTGGGGTCAGGGAGTACTTCTATAGGAGCTAAAGTAACTCACTTGGGGTCAGGGAGTACTTATATGGGACTAGGGTAACTCATTTGGGGTCAGGGAGTACTTATATAAGGGGTAGGGTAACTCATTTTGGGTCAGGGAGTACTTATATGGGACTAGGTTAACTCACTTGGGGTCAGGGAGTACTTCTATAGGAGCTAAAGTAACTCACTTGGGGTCAGGGAGTACTTATATGGGACTAGGGTAACTCATTTAGGGCAGTGAGTACTTATTTGGGACTAGGGTAACTCACTTGGGGTCAGGGAGTACTTATATGGGACTAGGGTAACTCACTTGGGGTCAGGGAGTACTTATATAGGGGGTAGGGTAACTCATTTGGGGTCAGGGAGTACTTATATGGGACTATGGTACATCACTTGGGGTCAGGGAGTACTTATATAGGAGCTAAAGTGATTCACTTGGGGTCAGGGAGTACTTATATGGGACTAGGGTAACTCATTTAGCGCAGGTAGTACTTATATGGGACTAGGGTAACACACTTGGGGTCAGGGAGTACTTATAAAAGGGGTAGGGTAACTCACTTGGGGTAGGGAGTACTTATATGGGACTAGGGTAACTCACTTGGGTTCAGGGAGTACTTATATGGGACTAGGGTAACTCGCTTTAGGTCAGGGAGTACTTATATGGTACTAGGGTAACTCACTTGGTGGTCAGGGGGTATATATATGGAACCAGGGTAACCCACTTGGGGTCAGGGAGTACTTATATGCGACTAGGGTAACTCACTTAGGGTCACGGAGTACTTATATGGGACTAGGGTAACACAGTTGGGTCAGGGTGTACTTATAAAGGGGCTAGGGTAACTCACTTGGGATCAGGGAGTACTTATAAAGGGGCTAGGGCAACTCACTTGGGGTCAGGGAGTACTTATATGGAACCAGGGTGACCCACTTGCGGTCAGGGAGTATTTATAAAGGGGTTAGGGTAACTCATTTGGGGTCAGGGAGTACTTATATGGGAGTAGGGTACATCACTTGGGGTCAGGGAGTACTTATGTAGGAGCTAAAGTGATTCACTTGGGGTCAAGGAGTACTTATATGGGACTAGGGTAACACAGTTGGGGTCAGGGTGTACTTATAAAGGGGCTAGGGTAACTCACTTGGGATCAGGGAGTCCTTATATGGGACTAGAGTAACTCACTTGGGGTCAGGGAGTACTTATATGGGACTAGGGTAACCCATTTGGGGTCAGGGAGTACTTATATGGGACTAGGGTAACTCATTTGGGGTCAGGGAGTACTTATAATGGGGCTAGGGTAACTCACTTGGGGTCAGGGAGTACTTATTTGGGACTTGGGTAACTCATTTGGGTTCAGGGAGTACTTATATGGGACTAGGGTAACTCGCTTTAGGTGAGGGAGTACTTATATAATAATAGGGTAACTCACTTGGGGTCAGGGAGTACTTATATGGAACCAGGGTAACTCACTTGGGGTCAGGGAGTACTTATATAGGGGGTAGGGTAACTCATTTTGGGTCAGGGAGTACTTATATGGGACTAGGTTAACTCACTGGGGTCAGGGAGTACTTCTATAGGAGCTAAAGTAACTCACTTGGGGTCAGGGAGTACTTATATGGGACTAGGGTAACTCATTTAGGGCAGGGAGTACTTATTTGGGACTAGGGTAACTCACTTGGGGTCAGGGAGTACTTATATGGGACTAGGGTAACTCACTTGGGGTCAGGGAGTACTTATATAGGGGGTAGGGTAACTCATTTGGGGTCAGGGAGTACTTATATGGGACTAGGGTACATCACTTGGGGTCAGGGAGTACTTATATAGGAGCTAAAGTGATTCACTTGGGGTCAGGGAGTACTTATATGGGACTAGGGTAACTCACTTGGGGTCAGCGAGTACTTATAAAGGGGCGAGGGTAACTCAATTTGGGGTCAGGGAGTACTTATATAGGACTAGGGTACCATACTTGGGGTCAGGGAGTACTTATAAAGGGGCTAGGGCAACTCACTTGGGGTCAGGGAGTACTTATATGGGACTAGGGTAACTCACTTGGAGTCAGGGAGTACTTATATAGGGGGTAGGGTAAATCATTTTGGGTCAGGGAGTACTTATATGGGACTAGGTTAACTCACTTGGGGTCAGGGAGTACTTCTATAGGAGCTAAAGTAACTCACTTGGGGTCAGGGAGTACTTATATGGGACTAGGGTAACCCATTTGGGGTCAGGGAGTACTTATAAAGGGGCTAGGGTAACTCATTTGGGGTCAGGGAGTACTTATATGGGCCTAGGGTAACTCACTTAGGGTCAGGGAGTACTTATATGGGACTGAGGTAACTCACTTGGGGTCAGGGAGTACTTATATGATACTAGGGTAACCACTTGGGGTCAGGGAGTACTTATAAAGGGGCTAGGGCAACTCACTTGGGGTCAGGGAGTACTTATATGGGACTAGGGTAACTCACTTGGGGTGAGGGAGTACTTATATAGGGGGTAGGGTAACACATTTTGGGTCAGGGAGTACTTATATGGGACTAGGTTAACTCACTGGGGTCAGGGAGTACTTCTATAGGAGCTAAAGTAACTCATTTGGGGTCAGGGAGTACTTATATGGGACTAGGGTAACTCATTTAGGGCAGGGAGTACTTATTTGGGACTAGGGTAACTCACTTGGGGTCAGGGAGTACTTATATGGGACTAGGGTAACTCACTTGGGGTCAGGGAGTACTTATATAGGGAATAGGGTAACTCATTTGGGGTCAGGGAGTACTTATATGGGACTAGGGTAATTCACTTGGGGTCAGGGAGTACTTATATGGGACTAGGGTAACTCATTTGGGGTCAGGGAGTACTTATATGGGACTGGGGTAACTCACTTGGGGTCAGGGAGTACTTCTAAAGGGGCTAGGATAACTCATTTGGGTTCAGGTAGTACTTATATGGGACTAGGGTAACTCACTTGGGGAAAGGGAGTACTTCTAAAGGGGCTGGGGTAACTCACCTGTGGTCAGGGAGTACTTATATAGGAGCTAAAGTGACTCACTTGGGGTCAGGGAGTACTTATATGGGACTAGGGTACATCACTTGGGGTCAGGGAGTACTTATATAGGAGCTTTAGTGATTCACTTGGGGTCAGGGAGTACTTATATGGGACTAGGGTAACTCACTTGGGGTCAGCGAGTACTTATAAAGGGGCGAGGGTAACTCAATTTGGGGTCAGGGAGTACTTATATAGGACTAGGGTACCATACTTGGGGTCAGGGAGTACTTATAAAGGGGCTAGGGCAACTCACTTGGGGTCAGGGAGTACTTATATGGGACTAGGGTAACTCACTTGGGGTCAGGGAGTACTTATATAGGGGGTAGGGTAATTCATTTTGTGTCAGGGAGTACTTATATAGGGGGTAGGGTAATTCATTTTGTGTCAGGGAGTACTTATATGGGACTAGGTTAACTCACTTGGGGTCAGGGAGTACTTCTATAGGAGCTAAAGTAACTCACTTGGGGTCAGGGAGTACTTATATGGGACTAGGGTAACTCATTTAGCGCAGGTAGTACTTATATGGGACTAGGGTAACACACTTGGGGTCAGGGAGTACTTATAAAAGGGGTAGGGTAACTCACTTGGGGTAGGGAGTACTTATATGGGACAAGGGTAACTCACTTGGGTTCAGGGAGTACTTATATGGGACTAGGGTAACTCGCTTTAGGTCAGGGAGTACTTATATGGTACTAGGGTAACTCACTTGGAGGTTAGGGGGTATATATATGGAACCAGGGTAACCCACTTGGGGTCAGGGAGTACTTATATGGGACTAGGGTAACTCATTTAGGGCAGGGAGTACTTATTTGGGACTAGGGTAACTCACTTGGGGTCAGGGAGTACTTATATGGGACTAGGGTAACTCACTTGGGGTCAGGGAGTACTTATATAGGGGGTAGGGTAACTCATTTGGGGTCAGGGAGTACTTATATGGGACTAGGGTACATCACTTGGGGTCAGGGAGTACTTATATAGGAGCTAAAGTGATTCACTTGGGGTCAGGGAGTACTTATATGGGACTAGGGTAACTCACTTGGGGTCAGCGAGTACTTATAAAGGGGCGAGGGTAACTCAATTTGGGGTCAGGGAGTACTTATATAGGACTAGGGTACCATACTTGGGGTCAGGGAGTACTTATAAAGGGGCTAGGGCAACTCACTTGGGGTCAGGGAGTACTTATATGGGACTAGGGTAACTCACTTGGAGTCAGGGAGTACTTATATAGGGGGTAGGGTAAATCATTTTGGGTCAGGGAGTACTTATATGGGACTAGGTTAACTCACTTGGGGTCAGGGAGTACTTCTATAGGAGCTAAAGTAACTCACTTGGGGTCAGGGAGTACTTATATGGGACTAGGGTAACCCATTTGGGGTCAGGGAGTACTTATAAAGGGGCTAGGGTAACTCATTTGGGGTCAGGGAGTACTTATATGGGCCTAGGGTAACTCACTTAGGGTCAGGGAGTACTTATATGGGACTGAGGTAACTCACTTGGGGTCAGGGAGTACTTATATGATACTAGGGTAACCACTTGGGGTCAGGGAGTACTTATAAAGGGGCTAGGGCAACTCACTTGGGGTCAGGGAGTACTTATATGGGACTAGGTTAACTCACTGGGGTCAGGGAGTACTTCTATAGGAGCTAAAGTAACTCATTTGGGGTCAGGGAGTACTTATATGGGACTAGGGTAACTCATTTAGGGCAGGGAGTACTTATTTGGGACTAGGGTAACTCACTTGGGGTCAGGGAGTACTTATATGGGACTAGGGTAACTCACTTGGGGTCAGGGAGTACTTATATAGGGAATAGGGTAACTCATTTGGGGTCAGGGAGTACTTATATGGGACTAGGGTAATTCACTTGGGGTCAGGGAGTACTTATATGGGACTAGGGTAACTCATTTGGGGTCAGGGAGTACTTATATGGGACTGGGGTAACTCACTTGGGGTCAGGGAGTACTTCTAAAGGGGCTAGGATAACTCATTTGGGTTCAGGTAGTACTTATATGGGACTAGGGTAACTCACTTGGGGAAAGGGAGTACTTCTAAAGGGGCTGGGGTAACTCACCTGTGGTCAGGGAGTACTTATATAGGAGCTAAAGTGACTCACTTGGGGTCAGGGAGTACTTATATGGGACTAGGGTAACTCACTTGGGGTCAGGGAGTACTTATATAGGGGGTAGGGTAACTCATTTTGGGTCAGGGAGTACTTATATGGGACTAGGTTAACTCACTGGGGTCAGGGAGTACTTCTATAGGAGCTAAAGTAACTCACTTGGGGTCAGGGAGTACTTATATGGGACTAGGGTAACTCATTTAGGGCAGGGAGTACTTATTTGGGACTAGGGTAACTCACTTGGGGTCAGGGAGTACTTATATGGGACTAGGGTAACTCACTTGGGGTCAGGGAGTACTTATATAGGGGGTAGGGTAACTCATTTGGGGTCAGGGAGTACTTATATGGGACTAGGGTACATCACTTGGGGTCAGGGAGTACTTATATAGGAGCTTTAGTGATTCACTTGGGGTCAGGGAGTACTTATATGGGACTAGGGTAACTCACTTGGGGTCAGCGAGTACTTATAAAGGGGCGAGGGTAACTCAATTTGGGGTCAGGGAGTACTTATATAGGACTAGGGTACCATACTTGGGGTCAGGGAGTACTTATAAAGGGGCTAGGGCAACTCACTTGGGGTCAGGGAGTACTTATATGGGACTAGGGTAACTCACTTGGGGTCAGGGAGTACTTATATAGGGGGTAGGGTAATTCATTTTGTGTCAGGGAGTACTTATATAGGGGGTAGGGTAATTCATTTTGTGTCAGGGAGTACTTATATGGGACTAGGTTAACTCACTTGGGGTCAGGGAGTACTTCTATAGGAGCTAAAGTAACTCACTTGGGGTCAGGGAGTACTTATATGGGACTAGGGTAACTCATTTAGCGCAGGTAGTACTTATATGGGACTAGGGTAACACACTTGGGGTCAGGGAGTACTTATAAAAGGGGTAGGGTAACTCACTTGGGGTAGGGAGTACTTATATGGGACAAGGGTAACTCACTTGGGTTCAGGGAGTACTTATATGGGACTAGGGTAACTCGCTTTAGGTCAGGGAGTACTTATATGGTACTAGGGTAACTCACTTGGAGGTTAGGGGGTATATATATGGAACCAGGGTAACCCACTTGGGGTCAGGGAGTACTTATATGCGACTAGGGTAACTCACTTAGGGTCACGGAGTACTTATATGGGACTAGGGTAACACAGTTGGGGTCAGGGTGTACTTATAAAGCGGCTAGGGTAACTCACTTGGGATCAGGGAGTACTTATAAAGGGGCTAGGGCAACTCACTTGGGGTCAGGGAGTACTTATATGGAACCAGGGTGACCCACTTGGGGTCAGGGAGTATTTATAAAGGGGGTAGGGTAACCCATTTGGGGTCAGGGAGTACTTATGTAGGAGCTAAAGTGATTCACTTGGGGTCAAGGAGTACTTATATGGGACTAGGGTAACACAGTTGGGGTCAGGGTGTACTTATAAAGGGGCTAGGGTAACTCACTTGGGATCAGGGAGTACTTATATGGGACTAGGGTAACTCACTTGGGGTCAGGGAGTACTTATATGGGACTAGGGTAACTCATTTGGGGTCAGGGAGTACTTAAATGTGACGAGGGTAACTCACTTGGGGTCAGGGATTACTTATAAAGGGGCTAGGGTAACTCACTTGGGGTCAGGGAGTACTTATTTGGGACTTGGGTAACTCATTTGGGTTCAGGGAGTACTTATATGGGACTAGGGTAACTAGCTTTAGGTGAGGGAGTACTTATATAATAATAGGGTAACTCACTTGGGGTCAGGGAGTACTTATATGGAACCAGGGTAACCCACTTGGGGTCAGGGAGTATTTATAAAGGGGGTAGGGTAACTAATTTGGGGTCAGGGTGTACTTATATGGGACTAGGGTAACTCATTAGGGCAGGGAGTACTTATTTGGGACTAGGGCAACTCACTTGGGGTCAGGGAGTACTTATATGGGACTAGGGTAACTCACTTGGGGTCAGGGAGTACTTATATGGGACTAGGGTAACTCATTTGGGGTCAGGGAGTACTTATATGGGACTGGGGTAACTCACTTGGGGTCAGGGAGTACTTCTAAAGGGGCTAGGATAACTCATTTGGGTTCAGGTAGTACTTATATGGGACTAGGGTAACTCACTTGGGGAAAGGGAGTACTTCTAAAGGGGCTGGGGTAACTCACCTGTGGTCAGGGAGTACTTATATAGGAGCTAAAGTGACTCACTTGGGGTCAGGGAGTACTTATATGGGACTAGGATAACCCACTTGGGGTCAGGGAGTACTTATTAAGGGGCTAGGGTAACTCATTTGGGGTCAGGGAGTACTTATATGGGCCTAGGGTAACTCACTTTGGGTCAGGGAGTAGTTATATGGGACTGGGGTAACTCACTTGGGGTCAGGGAGTACTTCTATAGGAGCTAAAGTAACTCACTTGGGGTCAGGGAGTACTTATATGGGACTAGGGTAACTCATTTGGGGTCAGAGAGTACTTATATAAGGGGTAGGGTAACTCATTTTGGGTCAGGGAGTACTTATATGGGACTAGGTTAACTCACTTGGGGTCAGGGAGTACTTCTATAGGAGCTAAAGTAACTCACTTGGGGTCAGGGAGTACTTATATGGGACTAGGGTAACTCATTTAGGGCAGTGAGTACTTATTTGGGACTAGGGTAACTCACTTGGGGTCAGGGAGTACTTATATGGGACTAGGGTAACTCACTTGGGGTCAGGGAGTACTTATATAGGGGGTAGGGTAACTCATTTGGGGTCAGGGAGTACTTATATGGGACTATGGTACATCATTTGTGGTCAGGGAGTACTTATATAGGAGCTAAAGTGATTCACTTGGGGTCAGGGAGTACTTATATGGGACTAGGGTAACTCACTTGGGGTCAGGGAGTACTTATAAAGGGGCTAGGGTAACTCAATTTGGGGTCAGGGAGTACTTATATAGGACTAGGGTACCATACTTGGGGTCAGGGAGTACTTATAAAGGGGCTAGGGCAACTCACTTGGGGTCAGGGAGTACTTATATGGGACTAGGGTAACTCACTTGGGGTCAGGGAGTACTTATATAGGGGGTAGGGTAAATCATTTTGGGTCAGGGAGTACTTATATGGGACTAGGTTAACTCACTTGGGGTCAGGGAGTACTTCTATAGGAGCTAAAGTAACTCACTTGGGGTCAGGGAGTACTTATATGGGACTAGGGTAACTCACTTGGGTACATGGAGTACTTATAAAGAGGCTAGGGTAAATCACTTGGGGTCAGGGAGTACTTGTATGGGACTAGGGTAACTCACTTGGGGTCAAGGAGTACTTTTAAAAGGGCTAGTATAACTCATTTGGGGTCAGGTAGTACTTATATGGGACTAGGGTACCTCACTTGGGGTCAGGGAGTACATATATGGGACTAGGGTAACTCACTTGGGGACAGGGAGTACTTATATGGGACTAGGGTAAGTCACTTGGGGACAGGGAGTACTTATATGGAACTAGGGTGTCTCACTTGGGGTCAGGGAGTACTTATATGGGACTAGGTTCACACACTTTGGGTCACGGAGTACTTATATGGGACTAGGGTAACTCACTAGGGGTCAGGGAGTACTTATATGGGACTATGGTCACACACTTTGGGTCACGGAGTACTTACATGGGACTAGGGTAACACACTTGGGGTCAGAGTGTACTTATAAAGGGACTAGGGTAACTCACTTGGGGTCAGGGAGTACATATATGGGACTAGGGTAACTCACTAGGGGTCAGGGAGTACTTATACGGGACTAGGATCACACACTTTGGGTCACGGAGTACTTACATGGGATTAGGGCAACACACTTGGGGTCAGGGTGTACTTATAAAGGAACTAGGGTAACTCATTTGGGGTCAGGGAGTACATATATGGGACTAGGGTCAAACACTTTGGGTCACGGAGTACTTATATGGGACTAGGGTAACTCGCTTTAGGTGAGGGAGTACTTATATAATAATAGGGTAACTCACTTGGGGTCAGGGAGTACTTATATGGAACCAGGGTAACCCACTTGGGGTCAGGGAGTATTTATAAAGGGGGTAGGGTAACTAATTTGGGGTCAGGGTGTACTTATATGGGACTAGGGTAACTCATTAGGGCAGGGAGTACTTATTTGGGACTAGGGCAACTCACTTGGGGTCAGGGAGTACTTATATGGGACTAGGGTAACTCACTTGGGGTCAGGGAGTACTTATATGGGACTAGGGTAACACATTTGGGGTCAGGGAGTACTTATATGGGACTGGGGTAACTCACTTGGGGTCAGGGAGTACTTCTAAAGGGGCTAGGATAACTCATTTGGGTTCAGGTAGTACTTATATGGGACTAGGGTAACTCACTTGGGGAAAGGGAGTACTTCTAAAGGGGCTGGGGTAACTCACCTGTGGTCAGGGAGTACTTATATAGGAGCTAAAGTGACTCACTTGGGGTCAGGGAGTACTTATATGGGACTAGGATAACCCACTTGGGGTCAGGGAGTACTTATTAAGGGGCTAGGGTAACTCATTTGGGGTCAGGGAGTACTTATATGGGCCTAGGGTAACTCACTTGGGGTCAGGGAGTACTTCTATAGGAGCTAAAGTAACTCACTTGGGGTCAGGGAGTACTTATATGGGACTAGGGTAACTCACTTGGGTACATGGAGTACTTATAAAGAGGCTAGGGTAAATCACTTGGTGTCACGGAGTACTTGTATGGGACTAGGGTAACTCACTTGGGGTCAATGAGTACTTTTAAAAGGGCTAGTATAACTCATTTGGGGTCAGGGAGTACTTATATGGGACTAGGGTAACTCACTTGGGGTCAGGGAGTACTTCTATAGGAGCTAAAGTAACTCACTTGGGGTCAGGGAGTACTTATATGGGACTAGGGTAACTCACTTGGGTACATGGAGTACTTATAAAGAGGCTAGGGTAAATCACTTGGTGTCAGGGAGTACTTGTATGGGACTAGGGTAACTCACTTGGGGTCAATGAGTACTTTTAAAAGGGCTAGTATAACTCATTTGGGGTCAGGTAGTACTTATATGGGACTAGGGTACCTCACTTGGGGTCAGGGAGTACATATATGGGACTAGGGTAACTCACTTGGGGACAGGGAGTACTTATATGGGACTAGGGTAAGTCACTTGGGGACAGGGAGTACTTATATGGAACTAGGGTGTCTCACTTGGGGTCAGGGAGTACTTATATGGGACTAGGTTCACACACTTTGGGTCACGGAGTACTTATATGGGACTAGGGTAACTCACTAGGGGTCAGGGAGTACTTATATGGGACTATGGTCACACACTTTGGGTCACGGAGTACTTACATGGGACTAGGGTAACACACTTGGGGTCAGAGTGTACTTATAAAGGGACTAGGGTAACTCACTTGGGGTCAGGGAGTACATATATGGGACTAGGGTAACTCACTAGGGGTCAGGGAGTACTTATACGGGACTAGGATCACACACTTTGGGTCACGGAGTACTTACATGGGATTAGGGCAACACACTTGGGGTCAGGGTGTACTTATAAAGGAACTAGGGTAACTCATTTGGGGTCAGGGAGTACATATATGGGACTAGGGTCAAACACTTTGGGTCACGGAGTACTTATATGGGACTAGGGTAACTCACTTGGGGTCAGGGAGTACTTATATGGGACTAGGGTAACTCACTTGGGATTAGGGAGTACTTATATGGGACTAGGGTAACTCACTTGGGGACAGGGAGTACTTATATGGGACTAGGGTAACTCACTTGGGGTCAGGGTATACCTACATGGGACTAGGGTAACTCATTTGGGGTCAGGGAGTACTTTTAAAAGGGCTAGTGTAATTCATTTGGGGTCAGGTAGTACTTATATGGGACTTGGGTATCTCACTTGGGGTCAGGGAGTACTTATATGGGACTAGAGTAACTCACTTGGGGTCAGGGAGTACTAATATGGGACTAGGGTAACTCACTTGGGATCAGGGAGTACTTATATGGGACTAGGGTAACTCACTTGGGTACATGGAGTACTTATAAAGAGGCTAGGGTAAATCACTTGGGGTCAGGGAGTACTTATATGGGACTAGGGTAACTCACTTGGGGTCAGGGTATACTTACATGGGACTAGGGTAACTCACTAGGGGTCAGGGAGTACTTATACGGGACTAGGATCACACACTTTGGGTCACGGAGTACTTACATGGGATTAGGGCAACACACTTGGGGTCAGGGTGTACTTATATGGAACTAGGGTAAATCACTTGGGGTAAGGGAGTACTTATATGGGACTAGGGTCATACACTTTTGGGTCACGGAGTACTTATATGGGACTAGGGTAACACACTTTGGGTCACGGAGTACTTATATGGAACTAGGGTAACTCACTTGGGGTCAGGGAGTACTTATATGGGACTAGGGTATCTCACTTGGGGTCAGGGAGTATTTATTTGGGAGTAGGGCAACTCACTTGGGGTCAGGGAATACTTACATGGGACTAGGGTAACTCACTTTGGGACAGGGAGTACTTTTAAAGGGGCTAGGGTAACTCAAATGGGGACAGGGAGTACTTATATAGGACTAGGGTAACTCACTAGGGGTCAGGGAGTACTTATATGGGACTAGGGTAACTCACTTGGGTTCAGGGGGTATTTATATGGGACTAGGGTCACACCCTTTGGGTCACGGAGTACTTATATGGGACTAGGGTAACTCACTTGGGGTCAGGGAGTACTTATATGGGAATAGGTTAACTCACTTGGAGTCAGGGAGTACTTATATGGGACTAGGGTAACTCACTTGGGGTCAGGGAGTACTTATATGGGACTAGGGTAACTCACTTGGAGTCAGGGAGTACTTATATGGGACTAGGGTAACTCACTTGGGGTCAGGGAGTACTTATATGGGACTAGGCTAACTCACTTGTGTACATGGAGTACTTATAAAGGGGCTAGGGTAACTCACTTGGGGTGAGGGAGTACTTATAAAGGGGATAGGGTAACTCATTTGGGGACAGGGAGTACTTATATGGGACTAGTGTAATTCACTTTGGGTGAGGGAGTACTTATAAAGGGGCTAGGGTAACTCATTTGGGGACAGGGAGTACTTAGATGGGACTAGTGTAATTCACTTTGGGTCAGGGAGTACTTATATGGGACTAGGGTAACTCACTTGGGGTCAGGGAGTACTTATATGGGACTAGGGTAACTCACTTGGGTACATGGAGTACTTATAAAGAGGCTAGGGTAAATCACTTGGGGTCAGGGAGTACTTATATGGGACTAGGGTCACACACTTTGGGTCACGGAGTACTTATATGGGACTAGGGTAACTCACTTGGGGCCAAGGAGTACTTTTAAAAGGGCTAGTATAATTCATTTGGGGTCAGGTAGTACTTATATGGGACTAGGGTAACTCACTTGGGGTGAGGGAGTACTTATAAAGGGGCTAGGGTAACTCATTTGGGGACAGGGAGTACTTATATGGGACTAGTGTAATTCACTTTGGGTGAGGGAGTACTTATAAAGGGGCTAGGGTAACTCATTTGGGGACAGGGAGTACTTAGATGGGACTAGTTTAATTCACTTTGGGTCAGGGAGTACTTATATGGGACTAGGGTAATTCACTAGGGGTCAGGGAGTCCTTATATGGGACTAGGGTCACACACTTTGGGTCACGGAGTACTTACATGGGACTATGGTAACACACTTGGGGTCAGGGTGTACTTATAAAGTACTAGGGTAACTCACTTGGGATTAGGGAGTACTTATATGGGACTAGGGTAACTCACATGGGGACAGGGAGTACTTTTAAAGGGGCTAGGTTAACTCACTTGGGGTCAGGGAATACTTACTTGGGACTAGGGTCACACAAGTTGGGTCACGGAGTACTTATATGGGACTAGGGTAACTCACTTGGGGTCAGGGAGTACTTATATGGGACTAGAGTAACTCACTTGGGGTCAGGGAGTACTAATATGGGACTAGGGTAACTCACTTGGGGTCAGGCAGTACTTATATGGGACTAGAGTAACTCACTTGGGGTCAGGGAGTACTTATATGGGACTAGAGTAACTCACTTGGGGTCAGGGAGTACTTATATGGGACTAGGGTCACACACTTTGGGTCACGGAGTACTTATATGGGACTAGGGTAACTCACTTGGGGTCAAGGAGTACTTTTAAAAGGGCTAGTATAACTCATTTGGGGTCAGGTAGTACTTATATGGGACTAGGGTACCTCACTTGGGGTCAGGGAGTACATATATGGGACTAGGGTACCTCACTTGGGGTCAGGGAGTACATATATGGGACTAGGGTAACTCACTTGGGGACAGGGAGTACTTATATGGGACTAGGGTAACTCACTAGGGGTCAGGGAGTACTTATATGGGACTATGGTCACACACTTTGGGTCACGGAGTACTTACATGGGACTAGGGTAACACACTTGGGGTCAGAGTGTACTTATAAAGGGACTAGTGTAACTCACTTGGGGTCAGGGAGTACTTATATGGGACTAGGGTAACTCACTAGGGGTCAGGGAGTACTTATATGGGACTATGGTCACACACTTTGGGTCACGGAGTACTTACATGGGATTAGGGCAACACACTTGGGGTCAGGGTGTACTTATAAAGGAACTAGGGTAACTCATTTGGGGTCAGGGAGTACATATATGGGACTATGGTAACTCACTTGGGGACAGGGAGTACTTATATGGGACTAGGGTATCTCACTTGGGGTAAGGGAGTACTTATATGGGACTAGGGTCAAACACTTTGGGTCACGGAGTACTTATATGGGACTAGGGTAACTCACTTGGGGTCAGGGAGTACTTATATGGGACTAGGGTAACTCACTTGGGGTCAGGGTATACTTACATGGGTCTAGGGTAGCTCACTAGGGGTCAGGGAGTACTTATACGGGACTAGGATCACACACTTTGGGTCACGGAGTACTTACATGGGATTAGGGCAACACACTTGGGGTCAGGGTGTACTTATATGGAACTAGGGTAACTCACTTGGGGCCAGGGAGTACTTATATGGGACTAGGGTAACTCACTTGGGGTCAGGGAGTACTTATATGGAACTAGGGTAAATCACTTGGGGTAAGGGAGTACTTATATGGGACTAGGGTCATACACTTTTGGGTCACGGAGTACTTATATGGGACTAGGGTAACACACTTTGGGTCACGGAGTACTTATATGGAACTAGGGTAACTCACTTGGGGTCAGGGAGTACTTATATGGGACTAGGGTATCTCACTTGGGGTCAGGGAGTATTTATTTGGGAGTAGGGTAACTCACTTAGGGTCAGGGAGTACTTATATGGAACTAGGGTAAATCACTTGGGGTAAGGGAGTACTTATATGGGACTAGGGTCATACACTTTTGGGTCACGGAGTACTTATATGGGACTAGGGTAACACACTTTGGGTCACGGAGTACTTATATGGAACTAGGGTAACTCACTTGGGGTCAGGGAGTACTTATATGGGACTAGGGTATCTCACTTGGGGTCAGGGAGTATTTATTTGGGAGTAGGGCAACTCACTTGGGGTCAGGGAATACTTACATGGGACTAGGGTAACTCACTTTGGGAGAGGGAGTACTTTTAAAGGGGCTAGGGTAACTCAAATGGGGACAGGGAGTACTTATATAGGACTAGGGTAACTCACTAGGGGTCAGGGAGTACTTATATGGGACTAGGGTAACTCACTTGGGGTCAGGGAGTACTTATATGGGACTAGGGTAACTCACTTGGAGTCAGGGAGTACCTATATGGGACTAGGGTAACTCACTTGGGGTCAGGGGGTACTTATATGGGACTAGGGTAACTCACTTGTGTACATGGAGTACTTATAAAGGGGCTAGGGTAACTCACTTGGGGACAGGGAGTACTTATATGGGACTAGGTTATCTCACTTGGGTTCAGGGGGTATTTATATGGGACTAGGGTAACTCACTTGGGGTCAGGGAGTACTTATATGGGACTAGGGTAACTCACTTGGAGTCAGGGAGTACTTATATGGGACTAGGGTAACTCACTTGGGGTCAGGGAGTACTTATATGGGACTAGGGTAACTCACTTGTGTACATGGAGTACTTATAAAGGGGCTAGGGTAACTCACTTGGGGTGAGGGAGTACTTATAAAGGGGCTAGGGTAACTCATTTGGGGACAGGGAGTACTTATATGGGACTAGTGTAATTCACTTTGGGTGAGGGAGTACTTATAAAGGGGCTAGGGTAACTCATTTGGGGACAGGGAGTACTTAGATGGGACTAGTGTAATTCACTTTGGGTCAGGGAGTACTTATATGGGACTAGGGTAACTCACTAGGGGTCAGGGAGTCCTTATATGGGACTAGGGTCACACACTTTGGGTCACGGAGTACTTACATGGGACTAGGATCACACACTTTGGGTCACGGAGTAATTATATGGGACTAGGGTAACTCACTTGGGGTCAGGGAGTACTTATATGGAACTAGGGTAAATCACTTGGGGTAAGGGAGTACTTATATGGGACTAGGGTCATACACTTTTGGGTCACGGAGTACTTATATGGGACTAGGGTAACACACTTTGGGTCACGGAGTACTTATATGGAACTAGGGTAACTCACTTGGGGTCAGGGAGTACTTATATGGGAATAGGGTATCTCACTTGGGGTCAGGGAGTATTTATTTGGGAGTAGGGCAACTCACTTGGGGTCAGGAAATACTTACATGGGACTAGGGTAACTCACTTTGGGACAGGGAGTACTTTTAAAGGGACTAGGGTAACTCAAATGGGGACAGGGAGTACTTATATAGGACTAGGGTAACTCACTAGGGGTCAGGGAGTACTTATATGGGACTAGGGTAACTCACTTGGGGTCAGGGAGTACTTATATGGGACTAGGGTAACTCACTTGGGGACAGGGAGTACTTATATAGGACTAGGGTAACTCACTAGGGGTCAGGGAGTACTTATATGGGACTAGGGTAACTCACTTGGGGTCAGGGAGTACTTATATGGGACTAGGGTAACTCACTTGGAGTCAAAGAGTACCTATATGGGACTAGGGTAACTCACTTGGGGTCAGGGGGTACTTATATGGGACTAGGGTAACTCACTTGTGTACATGGAGTACTTATAAAGGGGCTAGGGTAACTCACTTGGGGACAGGGAGTACTTATATGGGACTAGGTTATCTCACTTGGGTTCAGGGGGTATTTATATGGGACTAGGGTAACTCACTTGGAGTCAGGGAGTACTTATATGGGATTAGGGTAACTCACTTGGGGTCAGGGAGTACTTATATGGGACTAGGGTAACTCACTTGGGTACATGGAGTACTTATAAAGAGGCTAGGGTAAATCACTTGGGGTCAGGGAGTACTTATATGGGACTAGGGTCACACACTTGGGTCACGGAGTACTTATATGGGACTAGGGTAACTCACTTGGGTTCAAGGAGTACTTTTAAAAGGGCTAGTATAATTCATTTGGGGTCAGGTAGTACTTATATGGGACTAGGGTAACTCACTTGGGGTGAGGGAGTACTTATAAAGGGGCTAGGGTAACTCATTTGGGGACAGGGAGTACTTATATGGGACTAGTGTAATTCACTTTGGGTGAGGGAGTACTTATAAAGGGGCTAGGGTAACTCATTTGGGGACAGGGAGTACTTAGATGGGACTAGTTTAATTCACTTTGGGTCAGGGAGTGCTTATATGGGACTAGGGTAACTCACTAGGGGTCAGGGGGTCCTTATATGGGACTAGGGTCACACACTTTGGGTCACGGAGTACTTACATGGGACTATGGTAACACACTTGGGGTCAGGGTGTACTTATAAAGTACTAGGGTAACTCACTTGGGATTAGGGAGTACTTATATGGGACTAGGGTAACGCACATGGGGACAGGGAGTACTTTTAAAGGGGCTAGGTTAACTCACTTGGGGTCAGGGAATACTTACTTGGGACTAGGGTCACACAAGTTGGGTCACGGAGTACTTATATGGGACTAGGGTAACTCACTTGGGGTCAGGGAGTACTTATATGGGACTAGAGTAACTCACTTGGGGTCAGGGAGTACTAATATGGGACTAGGGTAACTCACTTGGGGTCAGGGAGTACTTATATGGGACTAGAGTAACTCACTTGGGGTCAGGGAGTACTTATATGGGACTAGAGTAACTCACTTGGGGTCAGGGAGTACTTATATGGGACTAGGGTCACACACTTTGGGTCACGGAGTACTTATATGGGACTAGGGTAACTCACTTGGGGACAGGGAGTACTTATATGGAACTAGGGTGTCTCACTTGGGGTCAGGGAGTACTTATATGGGACTAGGGTAATTCACTTTGGGTCAGGGAGTACTTATATGGGACTAGGGTAACTCACTAGGGGTCAGGGAGTACTTATATGGGACTATGGTCACACACTTTGGGTCACGGAGTACTTACATGGGACTAGGGTAACTCACTTGGGGTCAGGAAGTACTTATATGGGACTAGGATCACACACTTTGGGTCACGGAGTAATTATATGGGACTAGGGTAACTCACTTGGGGTCAGGGAGTACTTATATGGGACTAGGGTAACTCACTTGGGGTCAGGGAGTACTTATATGGCACTAGGGTAACTCTCTTGGGGTCAGGGAGTACTTATATGGGACTAGGGTCACACACTTTGGGTCACGGAGTACTTACATGGGACTAGGGTACACACTTGGGGTCAGGGTGAACTTATAAAGGGACTAGGGTAACTCACTTGGGATTAGGGAGTACTTATATGGGACTAGGGTAACTCACTTGGGGAGAGGGAGTACTTATAAAGGGGCTAGGGTAACTCACATGGGGACAGGGAGTACTTATAAAGGGGATAGGTTAACTCACTTGGGGTCAGGGAGTACTTATATGGAACTAGGGTGTCTCACTTGGGGTCAGGGAGTACTTATATGGGACTAGGGTCACAAACTTTGGGTCACGGAGTACTTATATGGAACTAGGGTAACTCACTAGGGGTCAGGGAGTACTTATATGGGACTAGGGTAATTCACTTTGGGTCAGGGAGTACTTATATGGGACTAGGGTAACTCACTTGGGGACAGGGAGTACTTATATGGGACTTGGGTATCTCACTTGGGGTCAGGGAGTACTTATATGGGACTAGGGTAACTCACTTGGGGTCAGGGAGTACTTATATGGCACTAGGGTAACTCTCTTGGGGTCAGGGAGTACTTATATGGGACTAGGGTCACACACTTTGGGTCACGGAGTACTTACATGGGACTAGGGTACACACTTGGGGTCAGGGTGTACTTATAAAGGGACTAGGGTAACTCACTTGGGATTAGGGAGTACTTATATGGGACTAGGGTAACTCACTTGGGGAGAGGGAGTACTTATAAAGGGGCTAGGGTAACTCACATGGGGACAGGGAGAACTTATAAAGGGGCTAGGTTAACTCACTTGGGGTCAGGGAATACTTACATGGGACTAAGGTCACACAAGTTGGGTCACGGAGTACTTATATGGGACTAGGGTAACTCACTTGAGGTCAGGGAGTACTTACATGGGACTAGAGTAACTCACTTGGGGTCAGGGAGTACTAATATGGGACTAGGGTAACTCACTTGGGGTCAGGGAGTACTTATATGGGACTAGGGTAACTCACTTGGGTACATGGAGTACTTATAAAGAGGCTAGGGTAAATCACTTGGGGTCAGGGAGTACTTATATGGGACTAGGGTCACACACTTTGGGTCACGGAGTACTTATATGGGACTAGGGTAACTCACTTGGGGTCAAGGAGTACTTTTAAAAGGGCTAGTATAACTCATTTGGGGTCAGGTAGTACTTATATGGGACTAGGGTACCTCACTTGGGGTCAGGGAGTACATATATGGGACTAGGGTAACTCACTTGGGGACAGGGAGTACTTATATGGGACTAGGGTAACTCACTAGGGGTCAGGGAGTACTTATACGGGACTAGGATCACACACTTTGGGTCACGGAGTACTTACATGGGATTAGGGCAACACACTTGGGGTCAGGGTGTACTTATAAAGGAACTAGGGTAACTCATTTGGGGTCAGGGAGTATATATATGGGACTATGGTAACTCACTTGGGGACAGGGAGTACTTATATGGGACTAGGGTATCTCACTTGGGGTAAGGGAGTACTTATATGGGACTAGGGTCAAACACTTTGGGTCACGGAGTACTTATATGGGACTAGGGTAACTCACTTGGGGTCAGGGAGTACTTATATGGGACTAGGGTAATTCACTTTGGGTCAGGGAGTACTTCTATGGGACTAGGGTAACTCACTAGGGGTCAGGGAGTACTTATATGGGACTAGGGTAACACACTTGGGGTCAGAGTGTACTTATATGGGACTAGGGTAATTCACTTTGGGTCAGGGAGTACTTCTATGGGACTAGGGTAACTCATTTGGGGTCAGGGAGTATATATATGGGACTATGGTAACTCACTTGGGGACAGGGAGTACTTATATGGGACTAGGGTATCTCACTTGGGGTAAGGGAGTACTTATATGGGACTAGGGTCAAACACTTTGGGTCACGGAGTACTTATATGGGACTAGGGTAACTCACTTGGGGTCAGGGAGTACTTATATGGGACTAGGTTAACTCACTTGGGATTAGGGAGTACTTATATGGGACTAGGGTAACTCACTTGGGGTCAGGGAGTAGATATATGGGACTAGGGTAACTCACTTGAGGACAGGGAGTACTTATATGGGACTTGGGTATCTCACTTGCGGTCAGGGAGTACTTATATGGGACTAGGATCACACACTTTGGGTCACGGAGTAATTATATGGGACTAGGGTAACTCACTTGGGGTCAGGGAGTACTTATATGGGACTAGGGTACCTCACTTGGGGTCAGGGAGTACATATATGGGACTAGGGTAACTCACTTGGGGACAGGGAGTACTTATATGGGACTAGGGTAACTCACTTGGGGACAGGGAGTACTTATATGGAACTAGGGTGTCTCAATTGGGGTCAGGGAGTACTTATATGGGACTAGGGTCACACACTTTGGGTCCCGGAGTACTTATATGGGTCTAGGGTAACTCACTAGGGGTCAGGGAGTACTTATATGGGACTAGGGTAACTCACTAGGGGTCAGGGAGTACTTATACGGGACTAGGATCACACACTTTGGGTCACGGAGTACTTACATGGGATTAGGGCAACACACTTGGGGTCAGGGTGTACTTATAAAGGAACTAGGGTAACTCATTTGGGGTCAGGGAGTATATATATGGGACTATGGTAACTCACTTGGGGACAGGGAGTACTTATATGGGACTAGGGTATCTCACTTGGGGTAAGGGAGTACTTATATGGGACTAGGGTCAAACACTTTGGGTCACGGAGTACTTATATGGGACTAGGGTAACTCACTTGGGGTCAGGGAGTACTTATATGGGACTAGGGTAACTCACTTGGGATTAGGGAGTACTTATATGGGACTAGGGTAACTCACTTGGGGTCAGGGAGTACATATATGGGACTAGGGTAACTCACTTGAGGACAGGGAGTACTTATATGGGACTTGGGTATCTCACTTGGGGTCAGGGAGTACTTATATGGAACTAGGATCACACACTTTGGGTCACGGAGTAATTATATGGGACTAGGGTAACTCACTTGGGGTCAGGGAGTACTTATATGGGACTAGCGTAACTCACTTGGGGTCAGGGAGTACTTATATGGCACTAGGGTAACTCTCTTGGGGTCAGGGAGTACTTATATGGGACTAGGGTCACACACTTTGGGTCACGGAGTACTTACATGGGACTAGGGTACACACTTTGGGTCACGGAGTACTTATATGGGACTAGGGTAACTCACTTGGGATTAGGGAGTACTTATATGGGACTAGGGTAACTCACTTGGGGAGACGGAGTACTTATAAAGGGGCTAGGGTAACTCACATGGGGACAGGGAGTACTTATATGGCACTAGGGTAACTCTCTTGGGGTCAGGGAGTACTTATATGGGACTAGGGTCACACACTTTGGGTCACGGAGTACTTACATGGGACTAGGGTACACACTTGGGGTCAGGGTGTACTTATAAAGGGACTAGAGTAACTCACTTGGGGTCAGGGAGTACTAATATGGGACTAGGGTAACTCACTTGGGGTCAGGGAGTACTTATATGGGACTAGGGTAACTCACTTGGGTACATGGAGTACTTATAAAGAGGCTAGGGTACCTCACTTGGGGTCAGGGAGTACATATATGGGACTAGGGTAACTCACTTGGGGACAGGGAGTACTTATATGGGACTAGGGTAACTCACTTGGGGACAGGGAGTACTTATATGGAACTAGGGTGTCTCACTTGGGGTCAGGGAGTACTTATATGGGACTAGGGTCACACACTTTGGGTCACGGAGTACTTATATGGGACTAGGGTAACTCACTAGGGGTCAGGGAGTACTTATATGGGACTAGGGTAATTCACTTTGGGTCAGGGAGTACTTATATGGGACTAGGGTAACTCACTAGGGGTCAGGGAGTACTTATATGGGACTATGGTCACACACTTTGGGTCACCGAGTACTTACATGGGACTAGGGTAACACACTTGGGGTCAGAGTGTACTTATAAAGGGACTAGGGTAACTCACTTGGGGTCAGGGAGTACATATATGGGACTAGGGTAACTCACTAGGGGTCAGGGAGTACTTATACGGGACTAGGATCACACACTTTGGGTCACGGAGTACTTACATGGGATTAGGGCAACACACTTGGGGTCAGGGTGTACTTATAAAGGAACTAGGGTAACTCATTTGGGGTCAGGGAGTACATATATGGGACTAGGGTAACTCACTTGGGGACAGGGAGTACTTATATGGGACTAGGGTATCTCACTTGGGGTAAGGGAGTACTTATATGGGACTAGGGTCAAACACTTTGGGTCACGGAGTACTTACATGGGACTAGGGTACACACTTGGGGTCAGGGTGTACTTATAAAGGGACTAGAGTAACTCACTTGGGGTCAGGGAGTACTAATATGGGACTAGGGTAACTCACTTGGGGTCAGGGAGTACTTATATGGGACTAGGGTAACTCACTTGGGTACATGGAGTACTTATAAAGAGGCTAGGGTAAATCACTTGGGGTCACGGAGTACTTATATGGGACTAGGGTAACTCACTTGGGATTAGGGAGTACTTATATGGGACTAGGGTAACTCACTTGGGGAGAGGGAGTACTTATAAAGGGGCTAGGGTAACTCACATGGGGACAGGGAGTACTTATATGGCACTAGGGTAACTCTCTTGGGATCAGGGAGTACTTATATGGGACTAGGGTAACTCACTTGGGTACATGGAGTACTTATAAAGAGGCTAGGGTAAATCACTTGGGGTCAGGGAGTACTTATATGGGACTAGGGTAACTCACTTGGGGTCAGGGTATACTTACATGGGACTAGGGTAACTCACTAGGGGTCAGGGAGTACTTATACGGGACTAGGATCACACACTTTGGGTCACGGAGTACTTACATGGGATTAGGGCAACACACTTGGGGTCAGGGTGTACTTATATGGAACTAGGGTAACTCACTTGGGGTCAGGGAGTACTTATATGGGACTAGGGTAACTCACTTGGGGTCAGGGAGTATTTATTTGGGAGTAGGGTAACTCACTTAGGGTCAGGGAGTACTTATATGGGACTAGGGTAACTCACTTGGGGACAGGGAGTACTTATATGGGACTTGGGTATCTCACTTGGGGTCAGGGAGTACTTATATGGGACTAGGATCACACACTTTGGGTCACGGAGTAATTATATGGGACTAGGGTAACTCACTTGGGGTCAGGGAGTACTTATATGGAACTAGGGTAAATCACTTGGGGTAAGGGAGTACTTATATGGGACTAGGGTCATACACTTTTGGGTCACGGAGTACTTATATGGGACTAGGGTAACACACTTTGGGTCACGGAGTACTTATATGGAACTAGGGTAACTCACTTGGGGTCAGGGAGTACTTATATGGGACTAGGGTATCTCACTTGGGGTCAGGGAGTATTTATTTGGGAGTAGGGCAACTCACTTGGGGTCAGGGAATACTTACATGGGACTAGGGTAACTCACTTTGGGACAGGGAGTACTTTTAAAGGGGCTAGGGTAACTCAAATGGGGACAGGGAGTACTTATATAGGACTAGGGTAACTCACTAGGGGTCAGGGAGTACTTATATGGGACTAGGGTAACTCACTTGGGGTCAGGGAGTACTTATATGGGACTAGGGTAACTCACTTGGGGACAGGGAGTACTTATATGGGACTAGTGTAATTCACTTTGGGTGAGGGAGTACTTATAAAGGGGCTAGGGTAACTCATTTGGGGACAGGGAGTACTTAGATGGGACTAGTTTAATTCACTTTGGGTCAGGGAGTACTTATATGGGACTAGGGTAACTCACTAGGGGTCAGGGAGTCCTTATATGGGACTAGGGTCACACACTTTGGGTCACGGAGTACTTACATGGGACTATGGTAACACACTTGGGGTCAGGGTGTACTTATAAAGGACTAGGGTAACTCACTTGGGATTAGGGAGTACTTATATGGGACTAGGGTAACTCACATGGGGACAGGGAGTACTTTTAAAGGGGCTAGGTTAACTCACTTGGGGTCAGGGAATACTTACTTGGGACTAGGGTCACACAAGTTGGGTCACGGAGTACTTATATGGGACTAGGGTAACTCACTTGGGGTCAGGGAGTACTTATATGGGACTAGAGTAACTCACTTGGGGTCAGGGAGTACTAATATGGGACTAGGGTAACTCACTTGGGGTCAGGGAGTACTTATATGGGACTAGAGTAACTCACTTGGGGTCAGGGAGTACTTATATGGGACTAGAGTAACTCACTTGGGGTCAGGGAGTACTTATATGGGACTAGGGTCACACACTTTGGGTCACGGAGTACTTATATGGGACTAGGGTAACTCACTTGGGGTCAAGGAGTACTTTTAAAAGGGCTAGTATAACTCATTTGGGGTCAGGTAGTACTTATATGGGACTAGGGTACCTAACTTGGGGTCAGGGAGTACATATATGGGACTAGGGTAACTCACTTGGGGACAGGGAGTACTTATATGGGACTAGGGTAACTCACTTGGGGACAGGGAGTACTTATATGGAACTAGGGTGTCTCACTTGGGGTCAGGGAGTACTTATATGGGACTAGGGTCACACACTTTGGGTCACGGAGTACTTATATGGGACTAGGGTAACTCACTAGGGGTCAGGGAGTACTTATATGGGACTAGGGTAATTCACTTTGGGTCAGGGAGTACTTATATGGGACTAGGGTAACTCACTAGGGGTCAGGGAGTACTTATATGGGACTATGGTCACACACTTTGGGTCACGGAGTACTTACATGGGACTAGGGTAACTCACTTGGGGTCAGGGAGTACTTATATGGGACTAGGATCACACACTTTGGGTCACGGAGTAATTATATGGGACTAGGGTAACTCACTTGGGGTCAGGGAGTACTTATATGGGACTAGGGTAACTCACTTGGGGTCAGGGAGTTCTTATATGGCACTAGGGTAACTCTCTTGGGGTCAGGGAGTACTTATATGGGACTAGGGTCATACACTTTTGGGTCACGGAGTACTTATATGGGACTAGGGTAACACACTTTGGGTCACGGAGTACTTATATGGAACTAGGGTAACTCACTTGGGGTCAGGGAGTACTTATATGGGACTAGGGTATCTCACTTGGGGTCAGGGAGTATTTATTTGGGAGTAGGGCAACTCACTTGGGGTCAGGGAATACTTACATGGGACTAGGGTAACTCACTTTGGGAGAGGGAGTACTTTTAAAGGGGCTAGGGTAACTCAAATGGGGACAGGGAGTACTTATATAGGACTAGGGTAACTCACTAGGGGTCAGGGAGTACTTATATGGGACTAGGGTAACTCACTTGGGGTCAGGGAGTACTTATATGGGACTTGGGTATCTCACTTGGGGTCAGGGAGTACTTATATGGGACTAGGGTAACTCACTTGGGGTCAGGGAGTACTTATATGGCACTAGGGTAACTCTCTTGGGGTCAGGGAGTACTTATATGGGACTAGGGTCACACACTTTGGGTCACGGAGTACTTACATGGGACTAGGGTACACACTTGGGGTCAGGGTGTACTTATAAAGGGACTAGGGTAACTCACTTGGGATTAGGGAGTACTTATATGGGACTAGGGTAACTCACTTGGGGAGAGGGAGTACTTATAAAGGGGCTAGGGTAACTCACATGGGGACAGGGAGTACTTATAAAGGGGCTAGGTTAACTCACTTGGGGTCAGGGAATACTTACATGGGACTAAGGTCACACAAGTTGGGTCACGGAGTACTTATATGGGACTAGGGTAACTCACTTGAGGTCAGGGAGTACTTATATGGGACTAGAGTAACTCACTTGGGGTCAGGGAGTACTAATATGGGACTAGGGTAACTCACTTGGGGTCAGGGAGTACTTATATGGGACTAGGGTAACTCACTTGGGTACATGGAGTACTTATAAAGAGGCTAGGGTAAATCACTTGGGGTCAGGGAGTACCTATATGGGACTAGGGTCACACACTTAGGGTCACGGAGTACTTATATGGGACTAGGGTAACTCACTTGGGGTCAAGGAGTACTTTTAAAAGGGCTAGTATAACTCATTTGGGGTCAGGTAGTACTTATATGGGACTAGGGTACCTCACTTGGGGTCAGGGAGTACATATATGGGACTAGGGTAACTCAATTGGGGACAGGGAGTACTTATATGGGACTAGGGTAACTCACTAGGGGTCAGGGAGTACTTATACGGGACTAGGATCACACACTTTGGGTCACGGAGTACTTACATGGGATTAGGGCAACACACTTGGGGTCAGGGTGTACTTATAAAGGAACTAGGGTAACTCATTTGGGGTCAGGGAGTATATATATGGGACTATGGTAACTCACTTGGGGACAGGGAGTACTTATATGGGACTAGGGTATCTCACTTGGGGTAAGGGAGTACTTATATGGGACTAGGGTCAAACACTTTGGGTCACGGAGTACTTATATGGGACTAGGGTAACTCACTTGGGGTCAGGGAGTACTTATATGGGACTAGGGTAACTCACTTGGGATTAGGGAGTACTTATATGGGACTAGGGTAACTCACTTGGGGTCAGGGAGTACATATATGGGACTAGGGTAACTCACTTGAGGACAGGGAGTACTTATATGGGACTTGGGTATCTCACTTGGGGTCAGGGAGTACTTATATGGAACTAGGATCACACACTTTGGGTAACGGAGTAATTATATGGGACTAGGGTAACTCACTTGGGGTCAGGGAGTACTTATATGGGACTAGCGTAACTCACTTGGGGTCAGGGAGTACTTATATGGCACTAGGGTAACTCTCTTGGGGTCAGGGAGTACTTATATGGGACTAGGGTCACACACTTTGGGTCACGGAGTACTTACATGGGACTAGGGTACACACTTTGGGTCACGGAGTACTTATATGGGACTAGGGTAACTCACTTGGGATTAGGGAGTACTTATATGGGGCTAGGGTAACTCACTTGGGGAGTCGGAGTACTTATAAAGGGGCTAGGGTAACTCACATGGGGACAGGGAGTACTTATATGGCACTAGGGTAACTCTCTTGGGGTCAGGGAGTACTTATATGGGACTAGGGTCACACACTTTGGGTCACGGAGTACTTACATGGGACTAGGGTACACACTTGGGGTCAGGGTGTACTTATAAAGGGACTAGAGTAACTCACTTGGGGTCAGGGAGTACTAATATGGGACTAGGGTAACTCACTTGGGGTCAGGGAGTACTTATATGGCACTAGGGTAACTCTCTTGGGGTCAGGGAGTACTTATATGGGACTAGGGTCATACACTTTTGGGTCACGGAGTACTTATATGGGACTAGGGTAACACACTTTGGGTCACGGAGTACTTATATGGAACTAGGGTAACTCACTTGGGGTCAGGGAGTATATATATGGGACTATGGTAACTCACTTGGGGACAGGGAGTACTTATATGGGACTAGGGTATCTCACTTGGGGTAAGGGAGTACTTATATGGGACTAGGGTCAAACACTTTGGGTCACGGAGTACTTATATGGGACTAGGGTAACTCACTTGAGGACAGGGAGTACTTATATGGGACTTGGGTATCTCACTTGGGGTCAGGGAGTACTTATATGGAACTAGGATCACACACTTTGGGTCACGGAGTAATTATATGGGACTAGGGTAACTCACTTGGGGTCAGGGAGTACTTATATGGGACTAGCGTAACTCACTTGGGGTCAGGGAGTACTTATATGGCACTAGGGTAACTCTCTTGGGGTCAGGGAGTACTTATATGGGACTAGGGTCACACACTTTGGGTCACGGAGTACTTACATGGGACTAGGGTACACACTTTGGGTCACGGAGTACTTATATGGGACTAGGGTAACTCACTTGGGATTAGGGAGTACTTATATGGGACTAGGGTAACTCACTTGGGGAGTCGGAGTACTTATAAAGGGGCTAGGGTAACTCACATGGGGACAGGGAGTACTTATATGGCACTAGGGTAACTCTCTTGGGGTCAGGGAGTACTTATATGGGACTAGGGTCACACACTTTGGGTCACGGAGTACTTACATGGGACTAGGGTACACACTTGGGGTCAGGGTGTACTTATAAAGGGACTAGAGTAACTCACTTGGGGTCAGGGAGTACTAATATGGGACTAGGGTAACTCACTTGGGGTCAGGGAGTACTTATATGGCACTAGGGTAACTCTCTTGGGGTCAGGGAGTACTTATATGGGACTAGGGTCATACACTTTTGGGTCACGGAGTACTTATATGGGACTAGGGTAACACACTTTGGGTCACGGAGTACTTATATGGAACTAGGGTAACTCACTTGGGGTCAGGGAGTACTTATATGGGACTAGGGTATCTAACTTGGGGTCAGGGAGTATTTATTTGGGAGTAGGGCAACTCACTTGGGGTCAGGGAATACTTACATGGGACTAGGGTAACTCACTTTGGGAGAGGGAGTACTTTTAAAGGGGCTAGGGTAACTCAAATGGGGACAGGGAGTACTTATATAGGACTAGGGTAACTCACTAGGGGTCAGGGAGTACTTATATGGGACTAGGGTCACACACTTTGGGTCACGGAGTACTTATATGGGACTAGGGTAACTCACTAGGGGTCAGGGAGTACTTATATGGGACTAGGGTAATTCACTTTGGGTCAGGGAGTACTTATATGGGACTAGGGTAACTCACTAGGGGTCAGGGAGTACTTATATGGGACTATGGTCACACACTTTGGGTCACGGAGTACTTACATGGGACTAGGGTAACACACTTGGGGTCAGAGTGTACTTATAAAGGGACTAGGGTAACTCACTTGGGGTCAGGGAGTACATATATGGGACTAGGGTAACTCACTAGGGGTCAGGGAGTACTTATACGGGACTAGGATCACACACTTTGGGTCACGGAGTACTTACATGGGATTAGGGCAACACACTTGGGGTCAGGGTGTACTTATAAAGGAACTAGGGTAACTCATTTGGGGTCAGGGAGTACATATATGGGACTAGGGTAACTCACTTGGGGACAGGGAGTACTTATATGGGACTAGGGTATCTCACTTGGGGTAAGGGAGTACTTATATGGGACTAGGGTCAAACACTTTGGGTCACGGAGTACTTACATGGGACTAGGGTACACACTTGGGGTCAGGGTGTACTTATAAAGGGACTAGAGTAACTCACTTGGGGTCAGGGAGTACTAATATGGGACTAGGGTAACTCACTTGGGGTCAGGGAGTACTTATATGGGACTAGGGTAACTCACTTGGGTACATGGAGTACTTATAAAGAGGCTAGGGTAAATCACTTGGGGTCACGGAGTACTTATATGGGACTAGGGTAACTCACTTGGGATTAGGGAGTACTTATATGGGACTAGGGTAACTCACTTGGGGAGAGGGAGTACTTATAAAGGGGCTAGGGTAACTCACAAGGGGACAGGGAGTACTTATATGGCACTAGGGTAACTCTCTTGGGATCAGGGAGTACTTATATGGGACTAGGGTAACTCACTTGGGTACATGGAGTACTTATAAAGAGGCTAGGGTAAATCACTTGGGGTCAGGGAGTACTTATATGGGACTAGGGTAACTCACTTGGGGTCAGGGTATACTTACATGGGACTAGGGTAACTCACTAGGGGTCAGGGAGTACTTATACGGGACTAGGATCACACACTTTGGGTCACGGAGTACTTACATGGGATTAGGGCAACACACTTGGGGTCAGGGTGTACTTATATGGAACTAGGGTAACTCACTTGGGGTCAGGGAGTACTTATATGGGACTAGGGTAACTCACTTGGGGTCAGGGAGTATTTATTTGGGAGTAGGGTAACTCACTTAGGGTCAGGGAGTACTTATATGGGACTAGGGTAACTCACTTGGGGACAGGGAGTACTTATATGGGACTTGGGTATCTCACTTGGGGTCAGGGAGTACTTATATGGGACTAGGATCACACACTTTGGGTCACGGAGTAATTATATGGGACTAGGGTAACTCACTTGGGGTCAGGGAGTACTTATATGGAACTAGGGTAAATCACTTGGGGTAAGGGAGTACTTATATGGGACTAGGGTCATACACTTTTGGGTCACGGAGTACTTATATGGGACTAGGGTAACACACTTTGGGTCACGGAGTACTTATATGGAACTAGGGTAACTCACTTGGGGTCAGGGAGTACTTATATGGGACTAGGGTATCTCACTTGGGGTCAGGGAGTATTTATTTGGGAGTAGGGCAACTCACTTGGGGTCAGGGAATACTTACATGGGACTAGGGTAACTCACTTTGGGACAGGGAGTACTTTTAAAGGGGCTAGGGTAACTCAAATGGGGACAGGGAGTACTTATATAGGACTAGGGTAACTCACTAGGGGTCAGGGAGTACTTATATGGGACTAGGGTAACTCACTTGGGGTCAGGGAGTACTTATATGGGACTAGGGTAACTCACTTGGGGACAGGGAGTACTTATATGGGACTAGTGTAATTCACTTTGGGTGAGGGAGTACTTATAAAGGGGCTAGGGTAACTCATTTGGGGACAGGGAGTACTTAGATGGGACTAGTTTAATTCACTTTGGGTCAGGGAGTACTTATATGGGACTAGGGTAACTCACTAGGGGTCAGGGAGTCCTTATATGGGACTAGGGTCACACACTTTGGGTCACGGAGTACTTACATGGGACTATGGTAACACACTTGGGGTCAGGGTGTACTTATAAAGGACTAGGGTAACTCACTTGGGATTAGGGAGTACTTATATGGGACTAGGGTAACTCACTTGGGGTCAGGGAGTACTTATATGGGACTAGAGTAACTCACTTGGGGTCAGGGAGTACTAATATGGGACTAGGGTAACTCACTTGGGGTCAGGGAGTATTTATATGGGACTAGAGTAACTCACTTGGGGTCAGGGAATACTTATATGGGACTAGAGTAACTCACTTGGGGTCAGGGAGTACTTATATGGGACTAGGGTCACACACTTTGGGTCACGGAGTACTTATATGGGACTAGGGTAACTCACTTGGGGTCAAGGAGTACTTTTAAAAGGGCTAGTATAACTCATTTGGGGTCAGGTAGTACTTATATGGGACTAGGGTACCTCACTTGGGGTCAGGGAGTACATATATGGGACTAGGGTAACTCACTTGGGGACAGGGAGTACTTATATGGGACTAGGGTAACTCACTTGGGGACAGGGAGTACTTATATGGAACTAGGGTGTCTCACTTGGGGTCACGGAGTACTTATATGGGACTAGGGTAACTCACTAGGGGTCAGGGAGTACTTATATGGGACTAGGGTAATTCACTTTGGGTCAGGGAGTACTTATATGGGACTAGGGTAACTCACTAGGGGTCAGGGAGTACTTATATGGGACTATGGTCACACACTTTGGTTCACGGAGTACTTACATGGGACTAGGGTAACTCACTTGGGGTCAGGGAGTACTTATATGGGACTAGGATCACACACTTTGGGTCACGGAGTAATTATATGGGACTAGGGTAACTCACTTGGGGTCAGGGAGTACTTATATGGGACTAGGGTAACTCACTTGGGGTCAGGGAGTACTTATATGGCACTAGGGTAACTCTCTTGGGGTCAGGGAGTACTTATATGGGACTAGGGTCACACACTTTGGGTCACGGAGTACTTATATGGGACTAGGGTAACTCACTAGGGGTCAGGGAGTACTTATATGGGACTAGGGTAATTCACTTTGGGTCAGGGATTACTTATATGGGACTAGGGTAACTCACTTGGGGACAGGGAGTACTTATAACGGGGCTAGGGTAACTCACTTGGGGTCAGGGTATACTTACATGGGACTAGGGTAACTCACTTGGGGTCAGGGAGTACTTTTAAAAGGGCTAGTGTAATTCATTTGGGGTCAGGTAGTACTTATATGGGACTAGGGTACCTCACTTGGGGTCAGGGAGTACATATATGGGACTAGGGTAACTCACTTGGGGACAGGGAGTACTTATATGGGACTTGGGTATCTCACTTGGGGTCAGGGAGTACTTATATGGGACTAGGATCACACACTTTGGGTCACGGAGTAATTATATGGGACTAGGGTAACTCACTTGGGGTCAGGGAGTACTTATATGGGACTAGGGTAACTCACTTGGGGTCAGGGAGTACTTATATGGCACTAGGGTAACTCTCTTGGGGTCAGGGAGTACTTATATGGGACTAGGGTCACACACTTTGGGTCACGGAGTACTTACATGGGACTAGGGTACACACTTGGGGTCAGGGTGTACTTATAAAGGGACTAGGGTAACTCACTTGGGATTAGGGAGTACTTATATGGGACTAGGGTAACTCACTTGGGGAGAGGGAGTACTTATAAAGGGGCTAGGGTAACTCACATGGGGACAGGGAGTACTTATAAAGGGGCTAGGTTAACTCACTTGGGGTCAGGGAATACTTACATGGGACTAAGGTCACACAAGTTGGGTCACGGAGTACTTATTTGGACTAGGGTAACTCACTTGAGGTCAGGGAGTACTTATATGGGACTAGAGTAACTCACTTGGGGTCAGGGAGTACTAATATGGGACTAGGGTAACTCACTTGGGGTCAGGGAGTACTTATATGGGACTAGGGTAACTCACTTGGGTACATGGAGTACTTATAAAGAGGCTAGGGTAAATCACTTGGGGTCAGGGAGTACTTATATGGGACTAGGGTCACACACTTTGGGTCACGGAGTACTTATATGGGACTAGGGTAACTCACTTGGGGTCAAGGAGTACTTTTAAAAGGGCTAGTATTACTCATTTGGGGTCAGGTAGTACTTATATGGGACTAGGGTACCTCACTTGGGGTCAGGGAGTATATATATGGGACTAGGGTAACTCACTTGGGGACAGGGAGTACTTATATGGGACTAGGGTAACTCACTAGGGGTCAGGGAGTACTTATACGGGACTAGGATCACACACTTTGGGTCACGGAGTACTTACATGGGATTAGGGCAACACACTTGGGGTCAGGGTGTACTTATAAAGGAACTAGGGTAACTCATTTGGGGTCAGGTAGTACATATATGGGACTAGGGTAACTCACTTGGGGACAGGGAGTACTTATATGGGACTAGGGTATCTCACTTAGGGTAAGGGAGTACTTATATGGGACTAGGGTAACTCACTTGGGATTAGGGAGTACTTACATGGGACTAGGGTAACTCACTTGGGGTCAGGGAGTACTTTTAAAAGGGCTAGTGTAATTCATTTGGGGTCAGGTAGTACTTATATGGGACTAGGGTACCTCACTTGGGGTCAGGGAGTACATATATGGGACTAGGGTAACTCACTTGGGGACAGGGAGTACTTATAAAGGGGCTAGGTTAACTCACTTGGGGTCAGGGAATACTTACATGGGACTAAGGTCACACAAGTTGGGTCACGGAGTACTTATTTGGACTAGGGTAACTCACTTGAGGTCAGGGAGTACTTATATGGGACTAGAGTATCTCACTTGGGGTCAGGGAGTACTAATATGGGACTAGGGTAACTCACTTGGGGTCAGGGAGTACTTATATGGGACTAGGGTAACTCACTTGGGTACATGGAGTACTTATAAAGAGGCTAGGGTAAATCACTTGGGGTCAGGGAGTACTTATATGGGACTAGGGTCACACACTTTGGGTCACGGAGTACTTATATGGGACTAGGGTAACTCACTTGGGGACAGGGAGTACTTATATGGGACTTGGGTATCTCACTTGGGGTCAGGGAGTACTTATATGGGACTAGAGTAACTCACTTGGGGTCAGGGAGTACTTATATGGGACTAGGGTAACTCACTTGGGTACATGGAGTACTTATAAAGAGGCTAGGGTAAATCACTTGGGGTCAGGGAGTACTTATATGGGACTAGGGTCACACACTTTGGGTCACGGAGTACTTATATGGGACTAGGGTAAATCACTTGGGGTCAGGGAGTACATATATGGGACTAGGGTAACTCACTTGGGGACAGGGAGTACTTATATGGGACTTGGGTATCTCACTTGGGGTCAGGGAGTACTTATATGGGACTAGAGTAACTCACTTGGGGTCAGGGAGTACTTATATGGGACTAGGGTAACTCACTTGGGTACATGGAGTACTTATAAAGAGGCTAGGGTAAATCACTTGGGGTCAGGGAGTACTTGTATGGGACTAGGGTAACTCACTTGGGGTCAAGGAGTACTTTTAAAAGGGCTAGTATAACTCATTTGGGGTCAGGTAGTACTTATATGGGACTAGGGTACCTCACTTGGGGTCAGGGAGTACATATATGGGACTAGGGTAACTCACTTGGGGACAGGGAGTACTTATATGGGACTAGGGTAACTCACTTGGGGACAGGGAGTACTTATATGGAACTAGGGTGTCTCACTTGGGGTCAGGGAGTACTTATATGGGACTAGGGTCACACACTTTGGGTCCCGGAGTACTTATATGGGACTAGGGTAACTCACTAGGGGTCAGGGAGTACTTATTTGGGACTAGGGTAATTCACTTTGGGTCAGGGAGTACTTATATGGGACTAGGGTAACTCACTAGGGGTCAGGGAGTACTTATATGGGACTAGGGTAACACACTTGGGGTCAGAGTGTACTTATAAAGGAACTAGGGTAACTCATTTGGGGTCAGGGAGTATATATATGGGACTATGGTAACTCACTTGGGGACAGGGAGTACTTATATGGGACTAGGGTATCTCACTTGGGGTAAGGGAGTACTTATATGGGACTAGGGTCAAACACTTTGGGTCACGGAGTACTTATATGGGACTAGGGTAACTCACTTGGGGTCAGGGAGTACTTATATGGGACTAGGGTAACTCACTTGGGATTAGGGAGTACTTATATGGGACTAGGGTAACTCACTTGGGGTCAGGGAGTACATATATGGGACTAGGGTAACTCACTTGAGGACAGGGAGTACTTATATGGGACTTGGGTATCTCACTTGGGGTCAGGGAGTACTTATATGGGACTAGGATCACACACTTTGGGTCACGGAGTAATTATATGGGACTAGGGTAACTCACTTGGGGTCAGGGAGTACTTATATGGGACTAGGGTACCTCACTTGGGGTCAGGGAGTACATATATGGGACTAGGGTAACTCACTTGGGGACAGGGAGTACTTATATGGGATTAGGGTAACTCACTTTGGGACAGGGAGTACTTATATGGAACTAGGGTGTCTCACTTGGGGTCAGGGAGTACTTATATGGGACTAGGGTCACACACTTTGGGTCCCGGAGTACTTATATGGGACTAGGGTAACTCACTAGGGGTCAGGGAGTACTTATATGGGACTAGGGTAACTCACTAGGGGTCAGGGAGTACTTATACGGGACTAGGATCACACACTTTGGGTCACGGAGTACTTACATGGGATTAGGGCAACACACTTGGGGTCAGGGTGTACTTATAAAGGAACTAGGGTAACTCATTTGGGGTCAGGGAGTATATATATGGGACTATGGTAACTCACTTGGGGACAGGGAGTACTTATATGGGACTAGGGTATCTCACTTGGGGTAAGGGAGTACTTATATGGGACTAGGGTCAAACACTTTGGGTCACGGAGTACTTATATGGGACTAGGGTAACTCACTTGGGGTCAGGGAGTACTTATATGGGACTAGGGTAACTCACTTGGGATTAGGGAGTACTTATATGGGACTAGGGTAACTCACTTGGGGTCAGGGAGTACATATATGGGACTAGGGTAACTCACTTGAGGACAGGGAGTACTTATATGGGACTTGGGTATCTCACTTGGGGTCAGGGAGTACTTATATGGGACTAGGATCACACACTTTGGGTCACGGAGTAATTATATGGGACTAGGGTAACTCACTTGGAGTCAGGGAGTACTTATATGGGACTAGGGTAACTCACTTGGGGTCAGGGAGTACTTATATGGCACTAGGGTAACTCTCTTGGGGTCAGGGAGTACTTATATGGGACTAGGGTCACACACTTTGGGTCACGGAGTACTTACATGGGAATAGGGTACACACTTTGGGTCACGGAGTACTTATATGGGACTAGGGTAACTCACTTGGGATTAGGGAGTACTTATATGGGACTAGGGTAACTCACTTGGGGAGAGGGAGTACTTATAAAGGGGTTAGGGTAACTCACATGGGGACAGGGAGTACTTATATGGCACTAGGGTAACTCTCTTGGGGTCAGGGAGTACTTATATGGGACTAGGGTCACACACTTTGGGTCACGGAGTACTTACATGGGACTAGGGTACACACTTGGGGTCAGGGTGTACTTATAAAGGGACTAGAGTAACTCACTTGGGGTCAGGGAGTACTAATATGGGACTAGGGTAACTCACTTGGGGTCAGGGAGTACATATATGGGACTAGGGTAACTCACTAGGGGTCAGGGAGTACTTATACAGGACTAGGATCACACACTTTGGGTCACGGAGTACTTACATGGGATTAGGGCAACACACTTGGGGTCAGGGTGTACTTATAAAGGAACTAGGGTAACTCATTTGGGGTCAGGGAGTACATATATGGGACTATGGTAACTCACTTGGGGACAGGGAGTACTTATATGGGACTAGGGTATCTCACTTGGGGTAAGGGAGTACTTATATGGGACTAGGGTCAAACACTTTGGGTCACGGAGTACTTATATGGGACTAGGGTAACTCACTTGGGGTCAGGGAGTACTTATAAGGGACTAGGGTAACTCACTTGGGATTAGGGAGTACTTATATGGGACTAGGGTAACTCACTTGGGGACAGGGTGTACTTATAACGGGGCTAGGGTAACTCACTTGGGGTCAGGGAGTACTTTTAAAAGGGCTAGTGTAATTTATTTGGGGTCAGGTAGTACTTATATGGGACTAGGGTACCTCACTTGGGGTCAGGGAGTACATATATGGGACTAGGGTAACTCACTTGGGGACAGGGAGTACTTATATGGGACTTGGGTATCTCACTTGGGGTCAGGGAGTACTTATATGGGACTAGAGTAACTCACTTGGGGTCAGGGAGTACTTATACAGGACTAGGATCACACACTTTGGGTCACGGAGTACTTACATGGGATTAGGGCAACACACTTGGGGTCAGGGTGTACTTATAAAGGAACTAGGGTAACTCATTTGGGGTCAGGGAGTACATATATGGGACTATGGTAACTCACTTGGGGACAGGGAGTACTTATATGGGACTAGGGTATCTCACTTGGGGTAAGGGAGTACTTATATGGGACTAGGGTCAAACACTTTGGGTCACGGAGTACTTATATGGGACTAGGGTAACTCACTTGGGGTCAGGGAGTACTTATAAGGGACTAGGGTAACTCACTTGGGATTAGGGAGTACTTATATGGGACTAGGGTAACTCACTTGGGGACAGGGAGTACTTATAACGGGGCTAGGGTAACTCACTTGGGGTCAGGGTATACTTACATGGGACTAGGGTAACTCACTTGGGGTCAGGGAGTACTTTTAAAAGGGCTAGTGTAATTTATTTGGGGTCAGGTAGTACTTATATGGGACTAGGGTACCTCACTTGGGGTCAGGGAGTACATATATGGGACTAGGGTAACTCACTTGGGGACAGGGAGTACTTATATGGGACTTGGGTATCTCACTTGGGGTCAGGGAGTACTTATATGGGACTAGAGTAACTCACTTGGGGTCAGGGAGTACTAATATGGGACTAGGGTAACTCACTTGGGGTCAGGGAGTACTTATATGGGACTAGGGTAACTCACTTGGGTACATGGAGTACTTATAAAGAGGCTAGGGTAAATCACTTGGGGTCAGGGAGTACTTATATGGGACTAGGGTCACACACTTTGGGTCACGGAGTACTTATATGGGACTAGGGTAACTCACTTGGGGTCAAGGAGTAATTTTAAAAGGGCTAGTATAACTCATTTGGGGTCAGGTAGTACTTATATGGGACTAGGGTACCTCACTTGGGGTCAGGGAGTACATATATGGGACTAGGGTAACTCACTTGGGGACAGGGAGTACTTATATGGGACTAGGGTAACTCACTTGGGGACAGGGAGTACTTATATGGAACTAGGGTGTCTCACTTGGGGTCAGGGAGTACTTATATGGGACTAGGGTCACACACTTTGGGTCACGGAGTACTTATATGGGACTAGGGTAACTCACTAGGGGTCAGGGAGTACTTATATGGGACTAGGGTAATTCACTTTGGGTCAGGGAGTACTTATATGGGACCAGGGTAACTCACTAGGGGTCAGGGAGTACTTATATGGGACTATGGTCACACACTTTGGGTCACGGAGTACTTACATGGGACTAGGGTAACACACTTGGGGTCAGAGTGTACTTATAAAGGGACTAGGGTAACTCACTTGGGGTCAGGGAGTACATATATGGGACTAGGGTAACTCACTAGGGGTCAGGGAGTACTTATACGGGACTAGGATCACACACTTTGGGTCACGGAGTACTTACATGGGATTAGGGCAACACACTTGGGGTCAGGGTGTACTTATAAAGGAACTAGGGTAACTCATTTGGGGTCAGGGAGTACATATATGGGACTAGGGTAACTCACTTGGGGACAGGGAGTACTTATATGGGACTAGGGTATCTCACTTGGGGTAAGGGAGTACTTATATGGGACTAGGGTCAAACACTTTGGGTCACGGAGTACTTATATGGGACTAGGGTAACTCACTTGGGGTCAGGGAGTACTTATATGGGACTAGGGTAACTCACTTGGGATTAGGGAGTACTTATATGGGACTAGGGTAACTCACTTGGGGACAGGGAGTACTTATAACGGGGCTAGGGTAACTCACTTGGGGTCAGGGAGTACTTTTAAAAGGGCTAGTGTAATTCATTTGGAGTCAGGTAGTACTTATATGGGACTAAGGTACCTCACTTGGGGACAGGGAGTACATATATGGGACTAGGGTAACTCACTTGGGGACAGGGAGTACTTATATGGGACTTGGGTATCTCACTTGGGGTCAGGGAGTACTTATATGGGACTAGGATCACACACTTTGGGTCACGGAGTAATTATATGGGACTAGGGTAACTCACTTGGGGTCAGGGAGTACTTATATGGAACTAGGGTAACTCACTTGGGGTCAGGGAGTACTTATATGGGACTAGGGTAACTCACTTGGGGTCAGGGAGTATTTATTTGGGAGTAGGGTAACTCACTTAGGGTCAGGGAGTACTTATATGGGACTAAGGTCATACACTTTTGGGTCACGGAGTACTTATTTGGACTAGGGTAACACACTTTGGGTCACGGAGTACTTATATGGAACTAGGGTAACTCACTTGGGGTCAGGGAGTACTTATATGGGACTAGGGTAACTCACTTGGGGACAGGGAGTACTTATATGGGACTTGGGTATCTCACTTGGGGTCAGGGAGTACTTATATGGGACTAGGATCACACACTTTGGGTCACGGAGTACTAAATGGGACTAGGGTAACTCACTAGGGGTCAGGGAGTACTTATATGGGACTAGGGTAATTCACTTTGGGTCAGGGAGTACTTATATGGGACTATGGTCACACACTTTGGGTCACGGAGTACTTACATGGGATTAGGGTAACTTACTTGGGGTCAGGGAGTACTTATAAGGGACTAGGGTAACTCACTTGGGATTAGGGAGTACTTATATGGGACTAGGGTAACTCACTTGGGGACAGGGAGTACTTATAACGGGGCTAGGGTAACTCACTTGGGGTCAGGGAGTACTTATATGGGACTAGGGTAACTCACTTGGGTACATGGAGTACTTATAAAGAGGCTAGGGTAAATCACTTGGGGTCAGGGAGTACTTATATGGGACTAGGGTCACACACTTTGGGTCACGGAGTACTTATATGGGACTAGGGTAACTCACTTGGGGTCAAGGAGTAATTTTAAAAGGGCTAGTATAACTCATTTGGGGTCAGGTAGTACTTATATGGGACTAGGGTACCTCACTTGGGGTCAGGGAGTACATATATGGGACTAGGGTAACTCACTTGGGGACAGGGAGTACTTATATGGGACTAGGGTAACTCACTTGGGGACAGGGAGTACTTATATGGAACTAGGGTGTCTCACTTGGGGTCAGGGAGTACTTATATGGGACTAGGGTCACACACTTTGGGTCACGGAGTACTTATATGGGACTAGGGTAACTCACTAGGGGTCAGGGAGTACTTATATGGGACTAGGGTAATTCACTTTGGGTCAGGGAGTACTTATATGGGACCAGGGTAACTCACTAGGGGTCAGGGAGTACTTATATGGGACTATGGTCACACACTTTGGGTCACGGAGTACTTACATGGGACTAGGGTAACACACTTGGGGTCAGAGTGTACTTATAAAGGGACTAGGGTAACTCACTTGGGGTCAGGGAGTACATATATGGGACTAGGGTAACTCACTAGGGGTCAGGGAGTACTTATACGGGACTAGGATCACACACTTTGGGTCACGGAGTACTTACATGGGATTAGGGCAACACACTTGGGGTCAGGGTGTACTTATAAAGGAACTAGGGTAACTCATTTGGGGTCAGGGAGTACTTATATGGGACTAGGGTAACTCACTTGGGGACAGGGAGTACTTATATGGGACTAGGGTATCTCACTTGGGGTAAGGGAGTACTTATATGGGACTAGGATCAAACACTTTGGGTCACGGAGTACTTATATGGGACTAGGGTAACTCACTTGGGGTCAGGGAGTACTTATATGGGACTAGGGTAACTCACTTGGGATTAGGGAGTACTTATATGGGACTAGGGTAACTCACTTGGGGACAGGGAGTACTTATAACGGGGCTAGGGTAACTCACTTGGGGTCAGGGAGTACTTTTAAAAGGGCTAGTGTAATTCATTTGGAGTCAGGTAGTACTTATATGGGACTAAGGTACCTCACTTGGGGACAGGGAGTACATATATGGGACTAGGGTAACTCACTTGGGGACAGGGAGTACTTATATGGGACTTGGGTATCTCACTTGGGGTCAGGGAGTACTTATATGGGACTAGGATCACACACTTTGGGTCACGGAGTAATTATATGGGACTAGGGTAACTCACTTGGGGTCAGGGAGTACTTATATGGAACTAGGGTAACTCACTTGGGGTCAGGGAGTACTTATATGGGACTAGGGTAACTCACTTGGGGTCAGGGAGTATTTATTTGGGAGTAGGGTAACTCACTTAGGGTCAGGGAGTACTTATATGGGACTAAGGTCATACACTTTTGGGTCACGGAGTACTTATTTGGACTAGGGTAACACACTTTGGGTCACGGAGTACTTATATGGAACTAGGGTAACTCACTTAGGGTCAGGGAGTACTTATATGGGACTAGGGTAACTCACTTGGGGACAGGGAGTACTTATATGGGACTTGGGTATCTCACTTGGGGTCAGGGAGTACTTATATGGGACTAGGATCACACACTTTGGGTCACGGAGTACTAAATGGGACTAGGGTAACTCACTAGGGGTCAGGGAGTACTTATATGGGACTAGGGTAATTCACTTTGGGTCAGGGAGTACTTATATGGGACTATGGTCACACACTTTGGGTCACGGAGTACTTACATGGGATTAGGGTAACTCACTTGGGGTCAGGGAGTACTTATAAGGGACTAGGGTAACTCACTTGGGATTAGGGAGTACTTATATGGGACTAGGGTAACTCACTTGGGGACAGGGAGTACTTATAACGGGGCTAGGGTAACTCACTTGGGGTCAGGGAGTACTTATATGGGACTAGGGTAACTCACTTGGGTACATGGAGTACTTATAAAGAGGCTAGGGTAAATCACTTGGGGTCAGGGAGTACTTATATGGGACTAGGGTCACACACTTTGGGTCACGGAGTACTTATATGGGACTAGGGTAACTCACTAGGGGTCAGGGAGTACTTATATGGGACTAGGGTAATTCACTTTGGGTCAGGGAGTACTTATATGGGACCAGGGTAACTCACTAGGGGTCAGGGAGTACTTATATGGGACTATGGTCACACACTTTGGGTCACGGAGTACTTACATGGGACTAGGGTAACACACTTGGGGTCAGAGTGTACTTATAAAGGAACTAGGGTAACTCATTTGGGGTCAGGGAGTACATATATGGGACTAGGGTAACTCACTTGGGGACAGGGAGTACTTATATGGGACTAGGGTATCTCACTTGGGGTAAGGGAGTACTTATATGGGACAAGGGTCAAACACTTTGGGTCACGGAGTACTTATATGGGACTAGGGTAACTCACTTGGGGTCAGGGAGTACTTATATGGGACTAGGGTAACTCACTTGGGATTAGGGAGTACTTATATGGGACTAGGGTAACTCACTTGGGGACAGGGAGTACATATAACGGGGCTAGGGTAACTCACTTGGGGTCAGGGTATACTTACATGGGACTAGGGTAACTCACTTGGGGTCAGGGAGTACTTTTAAAAGGGCTAGTGTAATTCATTTGGGGTCAGGTAGTACTTATATGGGACTAGGGTACCTCACTTGGGGTCAGGGAGTACATATATGGGACTAGGGTAACTCACTTGGGGACAGGGAGTACTTATATGGGACTTGGGTATCTCACTTGGGGTCAGGGAGTACTTATATGGGACTAGGATCACACACTTTGGGTCACGGAGTAATTATATGGGACTATGGTAACTCACTTGGAGTCAGGGAGTACTTATATGGAACTAGGGTAACTCACTTGGGGTCAGGGAGTACTTATATAGGACTAGGGTAACTCACTTTGGGTCAGGGAGTACTTATATGGAACTAGGGTAACTCACTTGGGGTGAGGGAGTACTTATATGGGACTAGGGTAACTCACTTGGGGTCAGGGAGTATTTATTTGGGAGTAGGGTAACTCACTTAGGGTCACGGAGTACTTATATGGGACTAGGGTCATACACTTTTGGGTCACGGAGTACTTATATGGGACTAGGGTAACACACTTTGGGTCACGGAGTACTTATATGGAACTAGGGTAACTCACTTGGGGTCAGGGAGTACTTATATGGGACTAGGGTAACTCACTTGGGGACAGGGAGTACTTATATGGAACTAGGGTGTCTCACTTGGGGTCAGGGAGTACTTATATGGGACTAGGGTCACACACTTTGGGTCACGGAGTACTTATATGGGACTAGGGTAACTCACTAGGGGTCAGGGAGTACTTATATGGGACTAGGGTAATTCACTTTGGGTCAGGGAGTACTTATATGGGACTAGGGTAACTAACTAGGGGTCAGGGAGTACTTATATGGGACTATGGTCACACACTTTGGGTCACGGAGTACTTACATGGGACTAGGGTAACACACTTGGGGTCAGAGTGTACTTATAAAGGGACTAGGGTAACTCACTTGGGGTCAGGGAGTACATATATGGGACTAGGGTAACTCACTAGGGGTCAGGGAGTACTTATACGGAACTAGGATCACACACTTTGGGTCACGGAGTACTTACATGGGATTAGGGCAACACACTTGGGGTCAGGGTGTACTTATAAAGGAACTAGGGTAACTCATTTGGGGTCAGGGAGTACATATATGGGACTAGGGTAACTCACTTGGGGACAGGGAGTACTTATATGGGACTAGGGTATCTCAATTGGGGTAAGGGAGTACTTATATGGGACTAGGGTCAAACACTTTGGGTCACGGAGTACTTATATGGGACTAGGGTAACTCACTTGGGGTCAGGGAGTACTTATATGGGACTAGGGTAACTCACTTGGGATTAGGGAGTACTTATATGGGACTAGGGTAACTCACTTGGGGACAGGGAGTACTTATAACGGGGCTAGGGTAACTCACTTGGGGTCAGGGTATACTTACATGGGACTAGGGTAACTCACTTGGGGTCAGGGAGTACTTTTAAAAGGGCTAGTGTAATTCATTTGGGGTCAGGTAGTACTTATATGGGACTAGGGTACCTCACTTGGGGTCAGGGAGTACATATATGGGACTAGGGTAACTCACTTGGGGACAGGGAGTACTTATATGGGACTTGGGTATCTCACTTGGGGTCAGGGAGTACTTATATGGGACTAGGATCACACACTTTGGGTCACGGAGTAATTATATGGGACTAGGGTAACTCACTTGGGGTCAGGGAGTACATATATGGGACTAGGGTAACTCACTTGGGGACAGGGAGTACTTATATGGGACTTGGGTATCTCACTTGGGGTCAGGGAGTACTTATATGGGACTAGAGTAACTCACTTGGGGTCAGGGAGTACTAATATGGGACTAGGGTAACTCACTTGGGGTCAGGGAGTACTTATATGGGACTAGGGTCACACACTTTGGGTCACGGAGTACTTATATGGGACTAGGGTAACTCACTTGGGGTCAAGGAGTACTTTTAAAAGGGCTAGTATAACTCATTTGGGGTCAGGTAGTACTTAAATGGGACTAGGGTACCTCACTTGGGGTCAGGGAGTACATATATGGGACTAGGGTAACTCACTTGGGGACAGGGAGTACTTATATGGGACTAGGGTAACTCACTTGGGGACAGGGAGTACTTATATGGAACTAGGGTGTCTCACTTGGGGTCAGGGAGTACTTATATGGGACTAGGGTCACACACTTAGGGTCACGGAGTACTTATATGGGACTAGGGTAACTCACTAGGGGTCAGGGAGTACTTATATGGGACTAGGGTAATTCACTTTGGGTCAGGGAGTACTTATATGGGACCAGGGTAACTCACTAGGGGTCAGGGAGTACTTATATGGGACTATGGTCACACACTTTGGGTCACGGAGTACTTACATGGGACTAGGGTAACACACTTGGGGTCAGAGTGTACTTATAAAGGGACTAGGGTAACTCACTTGGGGTCAGGGAGTACATATATGGGACTAGGGTAACTCACTAGGGGTCAGGGAGTACTTATACGGGACTAGGATCACACACTTTGAGTCACGGAGTACTTACATGGGATTAGGGCAACACACTTGGGGTCAGGGTGTACTTATAAAGGAACTAGGGTAACTCATTTGGGGTCAGGGAGTACATATATGGGACTAGAGTAACTCACTTGGGGACAGGGAGTACTTATATGGGACTAGGGTATCTCACTTGGGGTAAGGGAGTACTTATATGGGACTAGGGTCAAACACTTTGGGTCACGGAGTACTTATATGGGTCTAGGGTAACTCACTTGGGGTCAGGGAGTACTTATATGGGACTAGGGTAACTCACTTGGGATTAGGGAGTACTTATATGGGACTAGGGTAACTCACTTGGGGACAGGGAGTACTTATAACGGGGCTAGGGTAACTCACTTTGGGGTCAGGGTATACTTACATGGGACTAGGGTAACTCACTTGGGGTCAGGGAGTACTTTTAAAAGGGCTAGTGTAATTCATTTGGGGTCAGGTAGTACTTATATGGGACTAGGGTACCTCACTTGGGGTCAGGGAGTACATATATGGGACTAGGGTAACTCACTTGGGGACAGGGAGTACTTATATGGGACTTGGGTATCTCACTTGGGGTCAGGGAGTACTTATATGGGACTAGGATCACACACTTTGGGTCACGGAGTAATTATATGGAACTAGGGTAACTCACTTGGGGTCAGGGAGTACTTATATGGAACTAGGGTAACTCACTTGGGGTCAGGGAGTACTTGTATGGGACTAGGGTAACTCACTTGGGGTCAGGGAGTATTTATTTGGGAGTAGGGTAACTCACTTAGGGTCAGGGAGTACTTATATGGGACTAGGGTCATACACTTTTGGGTCAGGGAGTACTTATATGGGACTAGGGTAACACACTTTGGGTCACGGAGTACTTATATGGAACTAGGGTAACTCACTTGAGGTCAGGGAGTACTTATATGGGACTAGGGTAACTCACTTGGGGACAGGGAGTACTTATATGGGACTTGGGTATCTCACTTGGGGTCAGGGAGTACTTATATGGGACTAGGATCACACACTTTGGGTCACGGAGTAATTATATGGGACTAGGGTAACTCACTTGGGGTCAGGGAGTACTTACATGGAACTAGGGTAACTCACTTGGGATTAGGGAGTACTTATATGGGACTAGGGTAACTCACTTGGGGACAGGGGGTACTTATATGGGACTAGGGTAACTCACTTGGGGACAGGGATTACTTATATGGAACTAGGGTGTCTCACTTGGGGTCAGGGAGTACTTATATGGGACTAGGGTCACACACTTTGGGTCACGGAGTACTTATATGGGACTAGGGTAACTCACTAGGGGTCAGGGAGTACTTATATGGGACTAGGGTAATTCACTTTGGGTCAGGGAGTACTTATATGGGACTAGGGTAACTAACTAGGGGTCAGGGAGTACTTATATGGGACTATGGTCACACACTTTGGGTCACGGAGTACTTACATGGGACTAGGGTAACACACTTGGGGTCAGAGTGTACTTATAAAGGGACTAGGGTATCTCACTTGGGGTCAGGGAGTACCTATATGGGACTAGGGTAACTCACTAGGGGTCAGGGAGTACTTATACGGGACTAGGATCACACACTTTGGGTCACGGAGTACTTACATGGGATTAGGGCAACACACTTGGGGTCAGGGTGTACTTATACAGGGACTAGGGTAACTCATTTGGGGTCAGGGAGTACATATATGGGACTAGGGTAACTCACTTGGGGACAGGGAGTACTTATATGGGACTAGGGTATCTCACTTGGGGTAAGGGAGTACTTATAAGGGCCTAGGGTCAAACACTTTGGGTCACGGAGTACTTATATGGGACTAGGGTAACTCACTTGGTGTCAGGGAGTACTTATATGGGACTAGGGTAACTCACTTGGGATTAGGGAGTACTTATATGGGACTAGGGTAACTCACTTGGGGACAGGGAGTACTTATAACGGTGCTAGGGTAACTCACTTGGGGTCAGGGTATACTTACATGGGACTAGGGTAACTCACTTGGGGTCAGGGAGTACTTTTAAAAGGGCTAGTGTAATTCATTTGGGGTCAGGTAGTACTTATATGGGACTAGGGTACCTCACTTGGGGTCAGGGAGTACATATATGGGACTAGGGTAATTCACTTGGGATTAGGGAGTACTTATATGGGACTTGGGTATCTCACTTGGGGTCAGGGAGTACTTATATGGGACTAGGATCACACACTTTGGGTCACGGAGTAATTATATGGGACTAGGGTAACTCACTTGGGGTCAGGGAGTACTTATATGGGACTAGGGTAACTCACTTGGGGTCAGGGAGTACTTATATGGCACTAGGGTAACTCTCTTGGGGTCAGGGAGTACTTATATGGGACTAGGGTCACACACTTTGGGTCACGGAGTACTTACAGGGGACTAGGGTACACACTTGGGGTCAGGGTGTACTTATAAAGGGACTAGGGTAACTCACTTGGGATTAGGGAGTACTTATATGGGACTAGGGTAACTCACTTGGGGAGAGGGAGTACTTATAAAAGGGCTAGGGTAACTCACATGGGGACAGGGAGTACTTATAAAGGGGCTAGGTTAACTCACTTGGGGTCAGGGAATACTTACATGGGACTAAGGTCACACAAGTTGGGTCACGGAGTACTTATATGGGACTAGGGTAACTCACTTGAGGTCAGGGAGTACTTATATGGGACTAGAGTAACTCACTTGGGGTCAGGGAGTACTAATATGGGACTAGGGTAACTCACTTGGGGTCAGGGAGTACTTATATGGGACTAGGGTAACTCACTTGGGTACATGGAGTACTTATAAAGAGGCTAGGGTAAATCTCTTGGGGTCAGGGAGTACTTATATGGGACTAGGGTCACACACTTTGGGTCACGGAGTATTTATATGGGACTAGGGTAACTCACTTGGGGTCAAGGAGTACTTTTAAAAGGGCTAGTATAACTCACTTGGGGTCAGGGAATACTTACATGGGACTAAGGTCACACAAGTTGGGTCACGGAGTACTTATATGGGACTAGGGTAACTCACTTGAGGTCAGGGAGTATTTATATGGGACTAGAGTAACTCACTTGGGGTCAGGGAGTACTTATAACGGGGCTAGGGTAACTCACATGGGGTCAGGGTATACTTACATGGGACTAGGGTAACTCACTTGGGGTCAGGGAGTACATATATGGGACTAGGGTAACTCACTTGGGGACAGGGAGTACTTATATGGGACTAGGGTAACTCACATGGGGACAGGGAGTAATTATATGGAACTAGGGTGTCTCACTTGGGGTCAGGGAGTACTTATATGGGACTAGGGTCACACACTTTGGGTCACGGAGTACTTATATGGGACTAGGGTAACTCACTAGGGGTCAGGGAGTACTTATATGGGACTAGGGTAATTCACTTTGGGTCAGGGAGTACTTATATGGGACCAGGGTAACTCACTTGGGTACATGGAGTACTTATAAAGAGGCTAGGGTAAATCACTTGGGGTCATGGAGTACTTATATGGGACTAGGGTAACACACTTGGGGTCAGAGTGTACTTATAAAGGGACTAGGGTAACTCACTTGGGGTCAGGGAGTACATATATGGGACTAGGGTAACTCACTAGGGGTCAGGGAGTACTTATACGGGACTAGGATCACACACTTTGGGTCACGGAGTACTTATATGGGACTAGGGTAACTCACTTGGGGTCAAGGAGTACTTTTAAAAGGGCTAGTATAACTCATTTGGGGTCAGGTAGTACTTATATGGGACTAGGGTAACTCACTTGGGGTCAGGGAGTACATATATGGGACTAGGGTAACTCACTTGGGGACAGGGAGTACTTATATGGGACTAGGGTAACTCACTTGGGGACAGGGAGTACTTATATGGAACTAGGGTGTCTCACTTGGGGTCAGGGAGTTCTTATATGGGACTAGGGTCACACACTTTGGGTCACGGAGTACTTATATGGGACTAGGGTAACTCACTAGGGGTCAGGGAGTACTTATATGGGACTAGGGTAATTCACTTTGGGTCAGGGAGTACTTATATGGGACCAGGATAACTCACTAGGGGTCAGGGAGTACTTATATGGGACTATGGTCACACACTTTGGGTCACGGAGTACTTACATGGGACTAGGGTAACACACTTGGGGTCAGAGTGTACTTATAAAGGGACTAGGGTAACTCACTTGGGGTCAGGGAGTACATATATGGGACTAGGGTAACTCACTAGGGGTCAGGGAGTACTTATACGGGACTAGGATCACACACTTTGAGTCACGGAGTACTTACATGGGATTAGGGCAACACACTTGGGGTCAGGGTGTACTTATAAAGGAACTAGGGTAACTCATTTGGGGTCAGGGAGTACATATATGGGACTAGAGTAACTCACTTGGGGACAGGGAGTACTTATATGGGACTAGGGTATCTCACTTGGGGTAAGGGAGTACTTATATGGGACTAGGGTCAAACACTTTGGGTCATGGAGTACTTATATGGGGCTAGGGTAACTCACTTGGGGTCAGGGTATACTTACATGGGACTAGGGTAACTCACTTGGGGTCAGGGAGTACTTTTAAAAGGGCTAGTGTAATTCATTTGAGGTCAGGTAGTACTTATTTGGGACTAGGGTACCTCACTTGGGGTCAGGGAGTACATATATGTGACTAGGGTAACTCACTTGGGGACAGGGAGTACTTATATGGGACTTGGGTATCTCACTTGGGGTCAGGGAGTACTTATATGGGACTAGGATCACACACTTTGGGTCACGGAGTAATTATATGGGACTAGGGTAACTCACTTGGGGTCAGGGAGTACTTATATGGAACTAGGGTAACTCACTTGGGGTCAGGGAGTACTTGTATGGGACTAGGGTAACTCACTTGGGGTCAGGGAGTATTTATTTGGGAGTAGGGTAACTCACTTAGGGTCAGGGAGTACTTATATGGGACTAGGGTCATACACTTTTGGGTCAGGGAGTACTTATATGGGACTAGGGTAACACACTTTGGGTCACGGAGTACTTATATGGAACTAGGGTAACTCACTTGGGGTCAGGGAGTACTTATATGGGACTAGGGTAACTCACTTGGGATTAGGGAGTACTTATATGGGACTAGGGTAACTCACTTGGGGAGAGGGAGTACTTATAAAAGGGCTAGGGTAACTCACATGGGGACAGGGAGTACTTATAAAGGGGCTAGGTTAACTCACTTGGGGTCAGGGAATACTTACATGGGACTAAGGTCACACAAGTTGGGTCACGGAGTACTTATATGGGACTAGGGTAACTCACTTGAGGTCAGGGAGTACTTATATGGGACTAGAGTAACTCACTTGGGGTCAGGGAGTACTAATATGGGACTAGGGTAACTCACTTGGGGTCAGGGAGTACTTATATGGGACTAGGGTAACTCACTTGGGTACATGGAGTACTTATAAAGAGGCTAGGGTAAATCTCTTGGGGTCAGGGAGTACTTATATGGGACTAGGGTCACACACTTTGGGTCACGGAGTATTTATATGGGACTAGGGTAACTCACTTGGGGTCAAGGAGTACTTTTAAAAGGGCTAGTATAACTCACTTGGGGTCAGGGAATACTTACATGGGACTAAGGTCACACAAGTTGGGTCACGGAGTACTTATATGGGACTAGGGTAACTCACTTGAGGTCAGGGAGTATTTATATGGGACTAGAGTAACTCACTTGGGGTCAGGGAGTACTTATAACGGGGCTAGGGTAACTCACATGGGGTCAGGGTATACTTACATGGGACTAGGGTAACTCACTTGGGGTCAGGGAGTACATATATGGGACTAGGGTAACTCACTTGGGGACAGGGAGTACTTATATGGGACTAGGGTAACTCACATGGGGACAGGGAGTAATTATATGGAACTAGGGTGTCTCACTTGGGGTCAGGGAGTACTTATATGGGACTAGGGTCACACACTTTGGGTCACGGAGTACTTATATGGGACTAGGGTAACTCACTAGGGGTCAGGGAGTACTTATATGGGACTAGGGTAATTCACTTTGGGTCAGGGAGTACTTATATGGGACCAGGGTAACTCACTTGGGTACATGGAGTACTTATAAAGAGGCTAGGGTAAATCACTTGGGGTCATGGAGTACTTATATGGGACTAGGGTAACACACTTGGGGTCAGAGTGTACTTATAAAGGGACTAGGGTAACTCACTTGGGGTCAGGGAGTACATATATGGGACTAGGGTAACTCACTAGGGGTCAGGGAGTACTTATACGGGACTAGGATCACACACTTTGGGTCACGGAGTACTTATATGGGACTAGGGTAACTCACTTGGGGTCAAGGAGTACTTTTAAAAGGGCTAGTATAACTCATTTGGGGTCAGGTAGTACTTATATGGGACTAGGGTAACTCACTTGGGGTCAGGGAGTACATATATGGGACTAGGGTAACTCACTTGGGGACAGGGAGTACTTATATGGGACTAGGGTAACTCACTTGGGGACAGGGAGTACTTATATGGAACTAGGGTGTCTCACTTGGGGTCAGGGAGTTCTTATATGGGACTAGGGTCACACACTTTGGGTCACGGAGTACTTATATGGGACTAGGGTAACTCACTAGGGGTCAGGGAGTACTTATATGGGACTAGGGTAATTCACTTTGGGTCAGGGAGTACTTATATGGGACCAGGATAACTCACTAGGGGTCAGGGAGTACTTATATGGGACTATGGTCACACACTTTGGGTCACGGAGTACTTACATGGGACTAGGGTAACACACTTGGGGTCAGAGTGTACTTATAAAGGGACTAGGGTAACTCACTTGGGGTCAGGGAGTACATATATGGGACTAGGGTAACTCACTAGGGGTCAGGGAGTACTTATACGGGACTAGGATCACACACTTTGAGTCACGGAGTACTTACATGGGATTAGGGCAACACACTTGGGGTCAGGGTGTACTTATAAAGGAACTAGGGTAACTCATTTGGGGTCAGGGAGTACATATATGGGACTAGAGTAACTCACTTGGGGACAGGGAGTACTTATATGGGACTAGGGTATCTCACTTGGGGTAAGGGAGTACTTATATGGGACTAGGGTCAAACACTTTGGGTCATGGAGTACTTATATGGGGCTAGGGTAACTCACTTGGGGTCAGGGTATACTTACATGGGACTAGGGTAACTCACTTGGGGTCAGGGAGTACTTTTAAAAGGGCTAGTGTAATTCATTTGAGGTCAGGTAGTACTTATTTGGGACTAGGGTACCTCACTTGGGGTCAGGGAGTACATATATGTGACTAGGGTAACTCACTTGGGGACAGGGAGTACTTATATGGGACTTGGGTATCTCACTTGGGGTCAGGGAGTACTTATATGGGACTAGGATCACACACTTTGGGTCACGGAGTAATTATATGGGACTAGGGTAACTCACTTGGGGTCAGGGAGTACTTATATGGAACTAGGGTAACTCACTTGGGGTCAGGGAGTACTTGTATGGGACTAGGGTAACTCACTTGGGGTCAGGGAGTATTTATTTGGGAGTAGGGTAACTCACTTAGGGTCAGGGAGTACTTATATGGGACTAGGGTCATACACTTTTGGGTCAGGGAGTACTTATATGGGACTAGGGTAACACACTTTGGGTCACGGAGTACTTATATGGAACTAGGGTAACTCACTTGGGGTCAGGGAGTACTTATATGGGACTAGGGTAACTCACTTGGGGACAGGGAGTACTTATATGGGACTTGGGTATCTCACTTGGGGTCAGGGAGTACTTATATGGGACTAGGATCACACACTTTGGGTCACGGAGTAATTATATGGGACTAGGGTAACTCACTTGGGGTCAGGGAGTACTTACATGGAACTAGGGTAACTCACTTGGGATTAGGGAGTACTTATATGGGACTAGGGTAACTCACTTGGGGACAGGGAGTACTTATATGGGACTAGGGTAACTCACTTGGGGACAGGGATTACTTATATGGAACTAGGGTGTCTCACTTGGGGTCAGGGAGTACTTATATGGGACTAGGGTCACACACTTTGGGTCACGGAGTACTTATATGGGACTAGGGTAACTCACTAGGGGTCAGGGAGTACTTATATGGGACTAGGGTAATTCACTTTGGGTCAGGGAGTACTTATATGGGACTAGGGTAACTAACTAGGGGTCAGGGAGTACTTATATGGGACTATGGTCACACACTTTGGGTCACGGAGTACTTACATGGGACTAGGGTAACACACTTGGGGTCAGAGTGTACTTATAAAGGGACTAGGGTAACTCACTTGGGGAAAGGGAGTACATATATGGGACTAGGGTAACTCACTAGGGGTCAGGGAGTTCTTATACGGGACTAGGATCACACACTTTGGGTCACGGAGTACTTACATGGGATTAGGGCAACACACTTGGGGTCAGGGTGTACTTATATGGAACTAGGGTAAATCACTTGGGGTAAGGGAGTACTTATATGGGACTAGGGGCATACACTTTTGGGTCACGGAGTACTTATATGGGACTAGGGTAACACACTTTGGGTCACGGAGTACTTATATGGAACTAGGGTAACTCACTTGGGGTCAGGGAGTACTTATATGGGACTAGGGTATCTCACTTGGGGTCAGGGAGTACATATATGGGACTAGGGTAACTCACTTGGGGACAGGGAGTACTTATATGGGACTAGGGTAACTCACTTGGGGACAGGGAGTACTTATATGGAACTAGGGTGTCTCACTTGGGGTCAGGGAGTACTTATATGGGACTAGGGTCACACACTTTGGGTCACGGAGTACTTATATGGGACTAGGGTAACTCACTAGGGGTCAGGGAGTACTTATATGGGACTAGGGTAATTCACTTTGGGTCAGGGAGTACTTATATGGGACCAGGGTAACTCACTAGGGGTCAGGGAGTACTTATATGGGACTATGGTCACACACTTTGGGTCACGGAGTACTTACATGGGACTAGGGTAACACACTTGGGGTCAGAGTGTACTTATAAAGGGACTAGGGTAACTCACTTGGGATCAGGGAGTACATATATGGGACTAGGGTAACTCACTAGGGGTCAGGGAGTACTTATACGGGACTAGGATCACACACTTTGAGTCACGGAGTACTTACATGGGATTAGGGCAACACACTTGGGGTCAGGGTGTACTTATAAAGGAACTAGGGTAACTCATTTGGGGTCAGGGAGTACATATATGGGACTAGAGTAACTCACTTGGGGACAGGGAGTACTTATATGGGACTAGGGTATCTCACTTGGGGTAAGGGAGTACTTATATGGGACTAGGGTCAAACACTTTGGGTCACGGAGTACTTATATGGGGCTAGGGTAACTCACTTGGGGTCAGGGTATACTTACATGGGACTAGGGTAACTCACTTGGGGTCAGGGAGTACTTTTAAAAGGGCTAGTGTAATTCATTTGGGGTCAGGTAGTACTTATATGGGACTAGGGTACCTCACTTGGGGTCAGGGAGTACATATATGGGACTAGGGTAACTCACTTGGGGACAGGGAGTACTTATATGGGACTTGGGTATCTCACTTGGGGTCAGGGAGTACTTATATGGGACTAGGATCACACACTTTGGGTCACGGAGTAATTATAGGGGACTAGGGTAACTCACTTGGGGTCAGGGAGTACTTATATGGAACTAGGGTAACTCACTTGGGGTCAGGGAGTACTTGTATGGGACTAGGGTAACTCACTTGGGGTCAGGGAGTATTTATTTGGGAGTAGGGTAACTCACTTAGGGTCAGGGAGTACTTATATGGGACTAGGGTCATACACTTTTGGGTCAGGGAGTACTTATATGGGACTAGGGTAACACACTTTGGGTCACGGAGTACTTATATGGAACTAGGGTAACTCACTTGGGGTCAGGGAGTACTTATATGGGACTAGGGTAACTCACTTGGGGACAGGGAGTACTTATATGGGACTTGGGTATCTCACTTGGGGTCAGGGAGTACTTATATGGGACTAGGATCACACACTTTGGGTCACGGAGTAATTATATGGGACTAGGGTAACTCACTTGGGGTCAGGGAGTACTTATATGAAACTAGGGTAACTCAATTGGGATTAGGGAGTACTTATATGGGACTAGGGTAACTCACTTGGGGACAGGGAGTACTTATATGGGACTAGGGTAAATCACTTGGGGACAGGGAGTACTTATATGGAACTAGGGTGTCTCACTTGGGGTCAGGGAGTACTTATATGGGATTAGGGTCACACACTTTGGGTCACGGAGTACTTATATGGGACTAGGGTAACTCACTAGGGGTCAGGGAGTACTTATATGGGACTAGGGTAACTCACTTGGGGTCAGGGAATACTTATATGGGACTAGGGTAACTCACTTAGGGTCAGGGAGTACTTATATGGGACTAGGGTCATACACTTTTGGGTCACGGAGTACTTATATGGGACTAGGGTAACACACTTTGGGTCAGGGAGTACTTATATGGGACTAGGGTAACTCACTTGGGGTCAGGGAGTACTTATAAAGGTGATATGGTAACTCACTTGGGGACAGGGAGTACTTATAACGGGGCTAGGGTAACTCACTTGGGGTCAGGGTATACTTACATGGGACTAGGGTAACTCACTTGGGGTCAGGGAGTACATATATGGGACTAGGGTAACTCACTTGGGGACAGGGAGTACTTATATGGGACTAGGGTAACTCACTTGGGGACAGGGAGTACTTATATGGAACTAGGGTGTCTCACTTGGGGTCAGGGAGTACTTATATGGGACTATGGTCACACACTTTGGGTCACGGAGTACTTACATGGGACTAGGGTAACACACTTGGGGTCAGAGTGTACTTATAAAGGGACTAGGGTAACTCATTTGGGGTCAGGGAGTACATATATGGGACTAGGGTAACTCACTTGGGGACAGGGAGTACTTATATGGGACTAGGGTATCTCACTTGGGGTAAGGGAGTACTTATATGGGACTAGGGTCAAACACTTTGGGTCACGGAGTACTTATATGGGACTAGGGTAACTCACTTGGTGTCAGGGAGTACTTATATGGGACTAGGGTAACTCACTTGGGGACAGGGAGTACTTATAACGGGGATAGGGTAACACACTTTGGGTCAGAGAGTACTTTTAAAAGGGCTAGTGTAATTCATTTGGGGTCAGGTAGTACTTATATGGGACTAGGGTCACACACTTTGGGTCACGGAGTACTTATATGGGACTAGGGTAACTCACTTGGGGTCAGGGAGTACTTATATGGGACTAGGGTAACTCACTTGGGATTAGGGAGTACTTATATGGGACTAGGGTAACTCACTTGGGGACAGGGAGTACTTATAACGGGGCTAGGGTAACTCACTTGGGGTCAGGGTATACTTACATGGGACTAGGGTAACTCACTTGGGGTCAGGGAGTACTTTTAAAAGGGCTAGTGTAATTCATTTGGGGTCAGGTAGTACTTATATGGGACTTGGGTATCTCACTTGGGGTCAGGGAGTACTTATATGGGACTAGGATCACACACTTTGGGTCACGGAGTAATTATATGGGACTAGGGTAACTCACTTGGGGTCAGGGAGTACTTATATGGGACTAGGGTAACTCACTTGGGGTCAGGGAGTACTTATATGGCACTATGGTAACTCTCTTGGGGTCAGGGAGTACTTATATGGGACTAGGGTCACACACTTTGGGTCACGGAGTACTTATATGGGACTAGGGTAACTCACTTGGGGTCAGGGAGTACTTATATGGGACTAGGGTAACTCACTTGGGATTAGGGAGTACTTATATGGGACTAGGGTAACTCACTTGGGGACAGGGAGTACTTATAACGGGGCTAGGGTAACTCACTTGGGGTCAGGGTATACTTACATGGGACTAGGGTAACTCACTTGGGGTCAGGGAGTACTTTTAAAAGGGCTAGTGTAATTCATTTGGGGTCAGGTAGTACTTATATGGGACTAGGGTAACTCACTTGGGGTCAGGGAGTACATATATGGGACTAGGGTAACTCACTTGGGGACAGGGAGTACTTATATGGGACTTGGGTATCTCACTTGGGGTCAGGGAGTACTTATATGGGACTAGGATCACACACTTTGGGTCACGGAGTAATTATATGGGACTAGGGTAACTCACTTGGGGTCAGGGAGTACTTATATGGAACTAGGGTAACTCACTTGGGGTCAGGGAGTACTTATATGGGACTAGGGTAACTCACTTGGGGTCAGGGAGTATTTATTTGGGAGTAGGGTAACTCACTTAGGGTCAGGGAGTACTTATATGGGACTAGGGTCATACACTTTTGGGTCACGGAGTACTTATATGGGACTTGGGTATCTCACTTGGGGTCAGGGAGTACTTATATGGGACTAGGATCACACACTTTGGGTCACGGAGTAATTATATGGGACTAGGGTAACTCACTTGGGGTCAGGGAGTACTTATATGAAACTAGGGTAACTCACTTGGGATTAGGGAGTACTTATATGGGACTAGGGTAACTCACTTGGGGACAGGGAGTACTTATATGGGACTAGGGTCATACACTTTTGGGTCAGGGAGTACTTATATGGGACTAGGGTAACACACTTTGGGTCACGGATTACTTATATGGAACTAGGGTAACTCACTTGGGGTCAGGGAGTACTTATATGGGACTAGGGTAACTCACTTGGGGACAGGGAGTACTTATATGGGACTTGGGTATCTCACTTGGGGTCAGGGAGTACTTATATGGGACTAGGATCACACACTTTGGGTCACGGAGTAATTATATGGGACTAGGGTAACTCACTTGGGGTCAGGGAGTACTTATATGAAACTAGGGTAACTCACTTGGGATTAGGGAGTACTTATATGGGACTAGGGTAACTCACTTGGGATTAGGGAGTACTTATATGGGACTAGGGTAACTCACTTGGGGACAGGGAGTACTTATATGGGACTAGGGTAACTCACTTGGGGACAGGGAGTACTTATATGGAACTAGGGTGTCTCACTTGGGGTCAGGGAGTACTTATATGGGATTAGGGTCACACACTTTGGGTCTCGGAGTACTTATATGGGACTAGGGTAACTCACTAGGGGTCAGGGAGTACTTATATGGGACTAGGGTAATTCACTTTGGGTCAGGGAGTACTTATATGGGACCAGGGTAACTCACTAGGGGTCAGGGAGTACTTATATGGGACTATGGTCACACACTTTGGGTCACGGAGTACTTACATGGGACTAGGGTAACACACTTGGGGTCAGAGTGTACTTATAAAGGGACTAGGGTAACTCACTTGGGGTCAGGGAGTACATATATGGGACTAGGGTAACTCACTAGGGGTCAGGGAGTACTTATACGGGACTAGGATCACACACTTTGGGTCACGGAGTACTTACATGGGATTAGGGCAACACACTTGGGGTCAGGGTGTACTTATAAAGGAACTAGGGTAACTTATTTGGGGTCAGGGAGTACATATATGGGACTAGGGTAACTCACTTGGGGACAGGGAGTACTTATATGGGACTAGGGTATCTCACTTGGGGTAAGGGAGTACTTATATGGGACTAGGGTCAAACACTTTGGGTCACGGAGTACTTATATGGGACTAGGGTAACTCACTTGGGGTCAGGGAGTACTTATATGGGACTAGGGTAACTCACTTGGGATTAGGGAGTACTTATATGGGACTAGGGTAACTCACTTGGGGACAGGGAGTACTTATAACGGGGCTAGGGTAACTCACTTGGGGTCAGGGTATACTTTCATGGGACTAGGGTAACTCACTTGGGGTCAGGGAGTACTTATATGGAACTAGGGTGTCTCACATGGGGTCAGGGAGTACTTATATGGGACTATGGTCACACACTTTGGGTCACGGAGTACTTACATGGGACTAGGGTAACACACTTGGGGTCAGAGTGTACTTATAAAGGGACTAGGGTAACTCATTTGGGGTCAGGGAGTACATATATGGGACTAGGGTAACTCACTTGGGATTAGGGAGTACTTATATGGGACTAGGGTAACTCCCTTGGGGACAGGGAGTACTTATATGGAACTAGGGTGTCTCACTTGGGGTCAGGGAGTACTTATATGGGACTATGGTCACACACTTTGGGTCACGGAGTACTTACATGGGACTAGGGTAACACACTTGGGGTCAGAGTGTACTTATAAAGGGACTAGGGTAACTCATTTGGGGTCAGGGAGTACATATATGGGACTAGGGTAACTCACTTGGGGACAGGGAGTACTTATATGGGACTAGGGTCAAACACTTTGGGTCACGGAGTACTTATATGGGACTAGGGTCAAACACTTTGCGTCACGGAGTACTTATATGGGACTAGGGTAACTCACTTGGTGTCAGGGAGTACTTATATGGGACTAGGGTAACTCACTTGGGATTAGGGAGTACTTATATGGGACTAGGGTAACTCACTTGGGGACAGGGAGTACTTATAACGGGGCTAGGGTAACTCACTTGGGGTCAGAGAGTACTTTTAAAAGGGCTAGTGTAATTCATTTGGGGTCAGGTAGTACTCATATGGGACTAGGGTACCTCACTTGGGGTCAGGGAGTACATATATGGGACTAGGGTAACTCACTTGGGATTAGGGAGTACTTATATGGGACTTGGGTATCTCACTTGGGGTCAGGGAGTACTTATATGGGACTAGGATCACACACTTTGGGTCACGGAGTAATTATATGGGACTAGGGTAACTCACTTGGGGTCAGGGAGTACTTATATGGGACTAGGGTAACTCACTTGGGGTCAGGGAGTACTTATATGGGACTAGGGTAACTCACTTGGGATTAGGGAGTACTTATATGGGACTAGGGTAACTCACTTGGGGACAGGGAGTACTTATAACGGGGCTAGGGTAACTCACTTGGGGTCAGGGTATACTTTCATGGGACTAGGGTAACTCACTTGGGGTCAGGGAGTACTTTTAAAAGGGCTAGTGTAATTCATTTGGGGTCAGGTAGTACTTATATGGGACTAGGGTACCTCACTTGGGGTCAGGGAGTACATATATGGGACTAGGGTAACTCACTTGGGGACAGGGAGTACTTATAACGGGGCTAGGGTAACTCACTTGGGGTCAGGGTATACTTACATGGGACTAGGGTAACTCACTTGGGGTCAGGGAGTACTTTTAAAAGGGCTAGTGTAATTCATTTGGGGTCAGGTAGTACTTATATGGGACTAGGGTAACTCACTTGGGGTCAGGGAGTACATATATGGGACTAGGGTAACTCACTTGGGGACAGGGAGTACTTATATGGGACTTGGGTATCTCACTTGGGGTCAGGGAGTACTTATATGGGACTAGGATCACACACTTTGGGTCACGGAGTAATTATATGGGACTAGGGTAACTCACTTGGGATTAGGGAGTACTTATATGGGACTAGGGTAACTCACTTGGGGACAGGGAGTACTTATAACGGGGCTAGGGTAACTCACTTGGGGTCAGAGAGTACTTTTAAAAGGGCTAGTGTAATTCATTTGGGGTCAGGTAGTACTTATATGGGACTAGGGTACCTCACTTGGGGTCAGGGAGTACTTATATGGGACTAGGGTCACACACTTTGGGTCACGGAGTACTTATATGGGACTAGGGTAACTCACTTGGGGTCAGGGAGTACTTATATGGGACTAGGGTAACTCACTTGGGATTAGGGAGTAATTATATGGGACTAGGGTAACTCACTTGGGGACAGGGAGTACTTATAACGGGGCTAGGGTAACTCACTTGGGGTCAGGGTATACTTACATGGGACTAGGGTAACTCACTTGGGGTCAGGGAGTACTTTTAAAAGGGCTAGTGTAATTCATTTGGGGTCAGGTAGTACTTATATGGGACTAGGGTAACTCACTTGGGGTCAGGGAGTACATATATGGGACTAGGGTAACTCACTTGGGGACAGGGAGTACTTATATGGGACTTGGGTATCTCACTTGGGGTCAGGGAGTACTTATATGGGACTAGGATCTCACACTTTGGGTCACGGAGTAATTATATGGGACTAGGGTAACTCACTTGGGGTCAGGGAGTACTTATATGGAACTAGGGTAACTCACTTGGGGTCAGGGAGTACTTATATGGGACTAGGGTCATACACTTTTGGGTCACGGAGTACTTATATGGGACTAGGGTAACACACTTTGGGTCACGGATTACTTATATGGAACTAGGGTAACTCACTTGGGGTCAGGGAGTACTTATATGGTACTAGGGTAACTCACTTGGGGACAGGGAGTACTTATATGGGACTTGGGTATCTCACTTGGGGTCAGGGAGTACTTATATGGGACTAGGATCACACACTTTGGGTCACGGAGTAATTATATGGGACTAGGGTAACTCACTTGGGGTCAGGGAGTACTTATATGAAATTAGGGTAACTCACTTGGGATTAGGGAGTACTTATATGGGACTAGGGTAACTCACTTGGGGACAGGGAGTACTTATATGGGACTAGGGTAACTCACTTGGGGACAGGGAGTACTTATATGGAACTAGGGTGTCTCACTTGGGGTCAGGGAGTACTTATATGGGATTAGGGTCACACACTTTGGGTCACGGAGTACTTATATGGGACTAGGGTAACTCACTAGGGGTCAGGGAGTACTTATTAGGTACTAGGGTAATTCACTTTGGGTCAGGGAGTACTTATATGGGACCAGGGTAACTCACTAGGGGTCAGGGAGTACTTATATGGGACTATGGTCACACACTTTGGGTCACGGAGTACTTACATGGGATTAGGGCAACACACTTGGGGTCAGGGTGTACTTATAAAGGAACTAGGGTAACTCATTTGGGGTCAGGGAGTACATATATGGGACTAGGGTAACTCACTTGGGGACAGGGAGTACTTATATGGGACTAGGGTATCTCACTTGGGGTAAGGGAGTACTTATATGGGACTAGGGTCAAACACTTTGGGTCACGGAGTACTTATATGGGACTAGGGTAACTCACTTGGGGTCAGGGAGTACTTATATGGGACTAGGGTAACTCACTTGGGATTAGGGAGTACTTATATGGGACTAGGGTAACTCACTTGGGGACAGGGAGTACTTATAACGGGGCTAGGGTAACTCACTTGGGGTCAGGGTATACTTTCATGGGACTAGGGTAACTCACTTGGGGTCAGGGAGTACTTTTAAAAGGGCTAGTGTAATTCATTTGGGGTCAGGTAGTACTTATATGGGACTAGGGTACCTCACTTGGGGTCAGGGAGTACATATATGGGACTAGGGTAACTCACTTGGGGACAGGGAGTACTTATATGGGACTTGGGTATCTCACTTGGGGTCAGGGAGTACTTATATGGGACTAGGATCACACACTTTGGGTCACGGAGTAATTATATGGGACTAGGGTAACTCACTTGGGGTCAGGGAGTACTTATATGGAACTAGGGTAACTCACTTGGGGTCAGGGAGTACTTATATGGGACTAGGGTAACTCACTTGGGGTCAGGGAGTATTTATTTGGGAGTAGGGTAACTCACTTAGGGTCAGGGAGTACTTATATGGGACTAGGGTCATACACTTTTGGGTCACGGAGTACTTATATGGGACTAGGGTAACACACTTTGGGTCACGGAGTACTTATATGGAACTAGGGTAACTCACTTGGGGTCAGGGAGTACTTATATGGGACTAGGGTAACTCACTTGGGGACAGGGAGTACTTATATGGGACTTGGGTATCTCACTTGGGGTCAGGGAGTACTTATATGGGACTAGGATCACACACTTTGGGTCACGGAGTAATTATATGGGACTAGGGTAACTCACTTGGGGTCAGGGAGTACTTATATGGAACTAGGGTAACTCACTTGGGGTCAGGGAGTACTTATATGGGACTAGGGTAACTCACTTGGGGTCAGGGAGTACTTATATGGGACTAGGGTAACTCACTTAGGGTCAGGGAGTACTTATATGGGACTAGGGTCATACACTTTTGGGTCACGGAGTACTTATATGGGACTAGGGTAACACACTTTGGGTCAGGGAGTACTTATATGGGACTAGGGTAACTCACTTGGGGTCAGGGAGTACTTATAAAGGTGATATGGTAACTCACTTGGGGACAGGGAGTACTTATAACGGGGCTAGGGTAACTCACTTGGGGTCAGGGTATACTTACATGGGACTAGGGTAACTCACTTGGGGTCAGGGAGTACATATATGGGACTAGGGTAACTCACTTGGTGACAGGGAGTACTTATATGGGACTAGGGTAACTCACTTGGGGACAGGGAGTACTTATATGGAACTAGGGTGTCTCACTTGGGGTCAGGGAGTACTTATATGGGAATATGGTCACACACTTTGGGTCACGGAGTACTTACATGGGACTAGGGTAACACACTTGGGGTCAGAGTGTACTTATAAAGGGACTAGGGTAACTCATTTGGGGTCAGGGAGTACATATATGGGACTAGGGTAACTCACTTGGGGACAGGGAGTACTTATATGGGACTAGGGTATCTCACTTGGGGTAAGGGAGTACTTATATGGGACTAGGGTCAAACACTTTGGGTCACGGAGTACTTATATGGGACTAGGGTAACTCACTTGGTGTCAGGGAGTACTTATATGGGACTAGGGTAACTCACTTGGGATTAGGGAGTACTTATATGGGACTAGGGTAACTCACTTGGGGACAGGGAGTACTTATAACGGGGCTAGGGTAACTCACTTGGGGTCAGAGAGTACTTTTAAAAGGGCTAGTGTAATTCATTTGGGGTCAGGTAGTACTTATATGGGACTAGGGTACCTCACTTGGGGTCAGGGAGTACATATATGGGACTAGGGTAACTCACTTGGGGACAGGGAGTACTTATATGGGACTAGGGTAACTCACTTGGGTACATGGAGTACTTATAAAGAGGCTAGGGTAAATCACTTGGGGTCAGGGAGTACTTATATGGGACTAGGGTCACACACTTTGGGTCACGGAGTACTTATATGGGACTAGGGTAACTCACTTGGGGTCAAGGAGTACTTTTAAAAGGGCTAGTATAACTCATTTGGGGTCAGGTAGTACTTATATGGGACTAGGGTACCTCACTTGGGGTCAGGGAGTACATATATGGGACTAGGGTAACTCACTTGGGGACAGGGAGTACTTATATGGGACTAGGGTAACTCACTTGGGGACAGGGAGTACTTATATGGAACTAGGGTGTCTCACTTGGGGTCAGGGAGTACTTATATGGGACTAGGGTCACACACTTTGGGTCACGGAGTACTTATATGGGACTAGGGTAACTCACTAGGGGTCAGGGAGTACTTATATGGGACTAGGGTAATTCACTTTGGGTCAGGGAGTACTTATATGGGACCAGGGTAACTCACTAGGGGTCAGGGAGTACTTATATGGGACTATGGTCACACACTTTGGGTCACGGAGTACTTACATGGGACTAGGGTAACACACTTGGGGTCAGAGTGTACTTATAAAGGGACTAGGGTAACTCACTTGGGGTCAGGGAGTACATATATGGGACTAGGGTAACTCACTAGGGGTCAGGGTGTACTTATACGGGACTAGGATCACACACTTTGGGTCACAGAGTACTTACATGGGATTAGGGCAACACACTTGGGGTCAGGGTGTACTTATAAAGGAACTAGGGTAACTCATTTGGGGTCAGGGAGTACATATATGGGACTAGGGTAACTCACTTGGGGACAGGGAGTACTTATATGGGACTAGGGTATCTCACTTGGGGTAAGGGAGTACTTATATGGGACTAGGGTCAAACACTTTTGGTCACGGAGTACTTATATGGGACTAGGGTAACTCACTTGGGGTCAGGGAGTTCTTATATGGGACTAGGGTAACTCACTTGGGATTAGGGAGTACTTATATGGGACTAGGGTAACTCACTTGGGGACAGGGAGTACTTATAACGGGGCTAGGGTAACTCACTTGGGGTCAGGGTATACTTACATGGGACTAGGGTAACTCACTTGGGGTCACGGAGTAATTATATGGGACTAGGGTAACTCACTTGTGGTCAGGGAGTACTTATATGGGACTAGGATCACACACTTTGGGTCACGGAGTAATTATATGGGACTAGGGTAACTCACTTGTGGTCAGGGAGTACTTATATGGAACTAGGGTAACTCACTTGGGGTCAGGGAGTACTTATATGGGACTAGGGTAACTCACTTGGGGTCAGGGAGTATTTATTTGGGAGTAGGGTAACTCACTTAGGGTCAGGGAGTACTTATATGGGACTAGGGTCATACACTTTTGGGTTACGGAGTACTTATATGGGACTAGGGTAACACACTTTGGGTCACGGAGTACTTATATGGAACTAGGGTAACTCACTTGGGGTCAGGGAGTACTTATATGGGACTAGGGTAACTCACTTGGGGACAGGGAGTACTTATATGGGACTTGGGTATCTCACTTGGGGTCAGGGAGTACTTATATGGGACTAGGATCACACACTTTGGGTCACGGAGTAATTATATGGGACTAGGGTAACTCACTTGGGGTCAGGGAGTACTTATATGAAACTAGGGTAACTCACTTGGGATTAGGGAGTACTTATATGGGACTAGGGTAACTCACTTGGGGACAGGGAGTACTTATATGGGACTAGGGTAACTCACTTGGGGACAGGGAGTACTTATATGGAACTAGGGTGTCTCACTTGGGGTCAGGGAGTACTTATATGGGATTAGGGTCACACACTTTGGGTCACGGAGTACTTATATGGGACTAGGGTAACTCACTAGGGGTCAGGGAGTACTTATATGGGACTAGGGTAATTCACTTTGGGTCAGGGAGTACTTATATGGGACTAGGGTAACTAACTAGGGGTCAGGGAGTACTTATATGGGACTATGGTCACACACTTTGGATAACGGAGTACTTACATGGGACTAGGGTAACACACTTGGGGTCAGGGTGTACTTATAAAGGAACTAGGGTAACTCATTTGGGGTCAGGGAGTACATATATGGGACTAGGGTAACTCACTTGGGGACAGGGAGTACTTATATGGGACTAGGGTATCTCACTTGGGGTAAGGGAGTACTTATATGGGACTAGGGTCAAACACTTTGGGTCACGGAGTACTTATATGGGACTAGGGTAACTCACTTGGGGTCAGGGAGTACTTATATGGGACTAGGGTAACTCACTTGGGATTAGGGAGTACTTATATGGGACTAGGGTAACTCACTTGGGGACAGGGAGTACTTATAACGGGGCTAGGGTAACTCACTTGGGGTCAGGGTATACTTACATGGGACTAGGGTAACTCACTTGGGGTCAGGGAGTACTTTTAAAAGGGCTAGTGTAATTCATTTGGGGTCAGGTAGTACTTATATGGGACTAGGGTACCTCACTTGGGGTCAGGGAGTACATATATGGGACTAGGGTAACTCACTTGGGGACAGGGAGTACTTATATGGGACTTGGGTATCTCACTTGGGGTCAGGGAGTACTTATATGGGACTAGGATCACACACTTTGGGTCACGGAGTAATTATATGGGACTAGGGTAACTCACTTGTGGTCAGGGAGTACTTATATGGAACTAGGGTAACTCACTTGGGGTCAGGGAGTACTTATATGGGACTAGGGTAACTCACTTGGGGTCAGGGAGTATTTATTTGGGAGTAGGGTAACTCACTTAGGGTCAGGGAGTACTTATATGGGACTAGGGTCATACACTTTTGGGTTACGGAGTACTTATATGGGACTAGGGTAACACACTTTGGGTCACGGAGTACTTATATGGAACTAGGGTAACTCACTTGGGGTCAGAGAGTACTTATATGGGACTAGGGTAACTCACTTGGGGACAGGGAGTACTTATATGGGACTTGGGTATCTCACTTGGGGTCAGGGAGTACTTATATGGGACTAGGATCACACACTTTGGGTCACGGAGTAATTATATGGGACTAGGGTAACTCACTTGGGGTCAGGGAGTACTTATATGAAACTAGGGTAACTCACTTGGGATTAGGGAGTACTTATATGGGACTAGGGTAACTCACTTGGGGACAGGGAGTACTTATATGGGACTAGGGTAACTCACTTGGGGACAGGGAGTACTTATATGGAACTAGGGTGTCTCACTTGGGGTCAGGGAGTACTTATATGGGATTAGGGTCACACACTTTGGGTCACGGAGTACTTATATGGGACTAGGGTAACTCACTAGGGGTCAGGGAGTACTTATATGGGACTAGGGTAATTCACTTTGGGTCAGGGAGTACTTATATGGGACTAGGGTAACTAACTAGGGGTCAGGGAGTACTTATATGGGACTATGGTCACACACTTTGGATAACGGAGTACTTACATGGGACTAGGGTAACACACTTGAGGTCAGGGTGTACTTATAAAGGAACTAGGGTAACTCATTTGGGGTCAGGGAGTACATATATGGGACTAGGGTAACTCACTTGGGGACAGGGAGTACTTATATGGGACTAGGGTATCTCACTTGGGGTAAGGGAGTACTTATATGGGACTAGGGTCAAACACTTTGGGTCACGGAGTACTTATATGGGACTAGGGTAACTCACTTGGGGTCAGGGAGTACTTATATGGGACTAGGGTAACTCACTTGGGATTAGGGAGTACTTATATGGGACTAGGGTAACTCACTTGGGGACAGGGAGTACTTATAACGGGGCTAGGGTAACTCACTTGGGGTCAGGGTATACTTACATGGGACTAGGGTAACTCACTTGGGGTCAGGGAGTACTTTTAAAAGGGCTAGTGTAATTCATTTGGGGTCAGGTAGTACTTATATGGGACTAGGGTACCTCACTTGGGGTCAGGGAGTACATATATGGGACTAGGGTAACTCACTTGGGGACAGGGAGTACTTATATGGGACTTGGGTATCTCACTTGGGGTCAGAAAGTACTTATATGGGACTAGGATCACACACTTTGGGTCACGGAGTAATTATTTGGGACTAGGGTAACTCACTTGGGGTCAGGGAGTACTTATATGGAACTAGGGTAACTCACTTGGGGTCAGGGAGTACTTATATGGGACTAGGGTAACTCACTTGGGGTCAGGGAGTATTTATTTGGGAGTAGGGTAACTCACTTAGGGTCAGGGAGTACTTATATGGGACTAGGGTCATACACTTTTGGGTCACGGAGTACTTATATGGGACTAGGGTAACACACTTTGGGTCACGGAGTACTTATATGGAACTAGGGTAACTCACTTGGGGTCAGGGAGTACTTATATGGGACTAGGGTAACTCACTTGGGGACAGGGAGTACTTATATGGGACTAGGGTAACTCACTTAGGGTCAGGGAGTACTTATATGGGACTAGGGTCATACACTTTTGGGTCACGGAGTACTTATATGGGACTAAGGTAACACACTTTGGGTCAGGGAGTACTTATATGGGACTAGGGTAACTCACTTGGGGTCAAGGAGTACTTATAAAGGTGATATGGTAACTCACTTGGGGACAGGGAGTACTTATAACGGGGCTAGGGTAACTCACTTGGGGTCAGCGTATACTTACATGGGAATAGGGTAACTTACTTGGGGTCAGGGAGCACTTTTAAAAGGGCTAGTGTAATTCATTTGGGGTCAGGTAGTAGTTATATGGGACTAGGGTACCTCACTTGGGGTCAGGGAGTACATATATGGGACTAGGGTAACTCACTTGGGGACAGGGAGTACTTATATGGGACTTGGGTATCTCACTTGGGGTCAGGGAGTACTTATATGGGACTAGAGTAACTCACTTGGGGTCAGGGAGTACTAATATGGGACTAGGGTAACTCACTTGGGGTCAGGGAGTACTTACATGGGACTAGGGTAACACACTTGGGGTCAGAGTGTACTTATAAAGGGACTAGGGTAACTCATTTGGGGTCAGGGAGTACATATATGGGACTAGGGTAACTCACTTGGGGACAGGGAGTACTTATATGGGACTAGGGTATCTCACTTGGGGTAAGGGAGTACTTATATGGGACTAGGGTCAAACACTTTGGGTCACGGAGTACTTATATGGGACTAGGATCACACACTTTGGGTCACGGAGTAATTATATGGGACTAGGGTAACTCACTTGGGGACAGGGAGTACTTATATGGGACTAGGGTATCTCACTTGGGGTAAGGGAGTACTTATATGGGACTAGGGTCAAACACTTTGGGTCACGGAGTACTTATATGGGACTAGGGTAACTCATTTGGGGTCAGGGAGTACATATATGGGACTAGGGTAACTCACTTGGGGACAGGGAGTACTTATATGGGACTAGGGTATCTCACTTGGGGTAAGGGAGTACTTATATGGGACTAGGGTCAAACACTTTGGGTCACGGAGTAATTATATGGGACTAGGGTAACTCACTTGGGGTCAGGGAGTACATATATGGGACTAGGGTAACTCACTTGGGATTAGGGAGTACTTATATGGGACTTGGGTATCTCACTTGGGGTCAGGGAGTACTTATATGGGACTAGGATCACACACTTTGGGTCACGGAGTAATTATATGGGACTAGGGTAACTCACTTGGGGTCAGGGAGTACTTATATGGGACTAGGGTAACTCACTTGGTGTCAGGGAGTACTTATATGGCACTATGGTAACTCTCTTGGGGTCAGGGAGTACTTATATGGGACTAGGGTCACACACTTTGGGTCACGGAGTACTTATATGGGACTAGGGTAACTCACTTGGGGTCAGGGAGTACTTATATGGGACTAGGGTAACTCACTTGGGATTAGGGAGTACTTATATGGGACTAGGGTAACTCACTTGGGGACAGGGAGTACTTATAACGGGGCTAGGGTAACTCACTTGGGGTCAGGGTATACTTACATGGGACTAGGGTAACTCACTTGGGGTCAGGGAGTACTTTTAAAAGGGCTAGTGTAATTCATTTGGGGTCAGGTAGTACTTATATGGGACTAGGGTAACTCACTTGGGGTCAGGGAGTACATATATGGGACTAGGGTAACTCACTTGGGGACAGGGAGTACTTATATGGGACTAGAGTAACTCACTTGGGGTCAGGGAGTACTAATATGGGACTAGGGTAACTCACTTGGGGTCAGGGAGTACTTACATGGGACTAGGGTAACACACTTGGGGTCAGAGTGTACTTATAAAGGGACTAGGGTAACTCATTTGGGGTCAGGGAGTACATATATGGGACTAGGGTAACTCACTTGGGGACAGGGAGTACTTATATGGGACTAGGGTATCTCACTTGGGGTAAGGGAGTACTTATATGGGACTAGGGTCAAACACTTTGGGTCACGGAGTACTTATATGGGACTAGGATCACACACTTTGGGTCACGGAGTAATTATATGGGACTAGGGTAACTCACTTGGGGACAGGGAGTACTTATATGGGACTAGGGTATCTCACTTGGGGTAAGGGAGTACTTATATGGGACTAGGGTCAAACACTTTGGGTCACGGAGTACTTATATGGGACTAGGGTAACTCATTTGGGGTCAGGGAGTACATATATGGGACTAGGGTAACTCACTTGGGGACAGGGAGTACTTATATGGGACTAGGGTATCTCACTTGGGGTAAGGGAGTACTTATATGGGACTAGGGTCAAACACTTTGGGTCACGGAGTAATTATATGGGACTAGGGTAACTCACTTGGGGTCAGGGAGTACATATATGGGACTAGGGTAACTCACTTGGGATTAGGGAGTACTTATATGGGACTTGGGTATCTCACTTGGGGTCAGGGAGTACTTATATGGGACTAGGATCACACACTTTGGGTCACGGAGTAATTATATGGGACTAGGGTAACTCACTTGGGGTCAGGGAGTACTTATATGGGACTAGGGTAACTCACTTGGGGTCAGGGAGTACTTATATGGCACTATGGTAACTCTCTTGGGGTCAGGGAGTACTTATATGGGACTAGGGTCACACACTTTGGGTCACGGAGTACTTATATGGGACTAGGGTAACTCACTTGGGGTCAGGGAGTACTTATATGGGACTAGGGTAACTCACTTGGGATTAGGGAGTACTTATATGGGACTAGGGTAACTCACTTGGGGACAGGGAGTACTTATAACGGGGCTAGGGTAACTCACTTGGGGTCAGGGTATACTTACATGGGACTAGGGTAACTCACTTGGGGTCAGGGAGTACTTTTAAAAGGGCTAGTGTAATTCATTTGGGGTCAGGTAGTACTTATATGGGACTAGGGTACCTCACTTGGGGTCAGGGAGTACATATATGGGACTAGGGTAACTCACTTGGGGACAGGGAGTACTTATATGGGACTTGGGTATCTCACTTGGGGTCAGAAAGTACTTATATGGGACTAGGATCACACACTTTGGGTCACGGAGTAATTATTTGGGACTAGGGTAACTCACTTGGGGTCAGGGAGTACTTATATGGAACTAGGGTAACTCACTTGGGGTCAGGGAGTACTTATATGGGACTAGGGTAACTCACTTGGGGTCAGGGAGTATTTATTTGGGAGTAGGGTAACTCACTTAGGGTCAGGGAGTACTTATATGGGACTAGGGTCATACAATTTTGGGTCACGGAGTACTTATATGGGACTAGGGTAACACACTTTGGGTCACGGAGTACTTATATGGAACTAGGGTAACTCACTTGGGGTCAGGGAGTACTTATATGGGACTAGGGTAACTCACTTGGGGACAGGGAGTACTTATATGGGACTAGGGTAACTCACTTAGGGTCAGGGAGTACTTATATGGGACTAGGGTCATACACTTTTGGGTCACGGAGTACTTATATGGGACTAAGGTAACACACTTTGGGTCAGGGAGTACTTATATGGGACTAGGGTAACTCACTTGGGGTCAAGGAGTACTTATAAAGGTGATATGGTAACTCACTTGGGGACAGGGAGTACTTATAACGGGGCTAGGGTAACTCACTTGGGGTCAGCGTATACTTACATGGGAATAGGGTAACTTACTTGGGGTCAGGGAGCACTTTTAAAAGGGCTAGTGTAATTCATTTGGGGTCAGGTAGTAGTTATATGGGACTAGGGTACCTCACTTGGGGTCAGGGAGTACATATATGGGACTAGGGTAACTCACTTGGGGACAGGGAGTACTTATATGGGACTTGGGTATCTCACTTGGGGTCAGGGAGTACTTATATGGGACTAGAGTAACTCACTTGGGGTCAGGGAGTACTAATATGGGACTAGGGTAACTCACTTGGGGTCAGGGAGTACTTACATGGGACTAGGGTAACACACTTGGGGTCAGAGTGTACTTATAAAGGGACTAGGGTAACTCATTTGGGGTCAGGGAGTACATATATGGGACTAGGGTAACTCACTTGGGGACAGGGAGTACTTATATGGGACTAGGGTATCTCACTTGGGGTAAGGGAGTACTTATATGGGACTAGGGTCAAACACTTTGGGTCACGGAGTACTTATATGGGACTAGGATCACACACTTTGGGTCACGGAGTAATTATATGGGACTAGGGTAACTCACTTGGGGACAGGGAGTACTTATATGGGACTAGGGTATCTCACTTGGGGTAAGGGAGTACTTATATGGGACTAGGGTCAAACACTTTGGGTCACGGAGTACTTATATGGGACTAGGGTAACTCATTTGGGGTCAGGGAGTACATATATGGGACTAGGGTAACTCACTTGGGGACAGGGAGTACTTATATGGGACTAGGGTATCTCACTTGGGGTAAGGGAGTACTTATATGGGACTAGGGTCAAACACTTTGGGTCACGGAGTAATTATATGGGACTAGGGTAACTCACTTGGGGTCAGGGAGTACATATATGGGACTAGGGTAACTCACTTGGGATTAGGGAGTACTTATATGGGACTTGGGTATCTCACTTGGGGTCAGGGAGTACTTATATGGGACTAGGATCACACACTTTGGGTCACGGAGTAATTATATGGGACTAGGGTAACTCACTTGGGGTCAGGGAGTACTTATATGGGACTAGGGTAACTCACTTGGGGTCAGGGAGTACTTATATGGCACTATGGTAACTCTCTTGGGGTCAGGGAGTACTTATATGGGACTAGGGTCACACACTTTGGGTCACGGAGTACTTATATGGGACTAGGGTAACTCACTTGGGGTCAGGGAGTACTTATATGGGACTAGGGTAACTCACTTGGGATTAGGGAGTACTTATATGGGACTAGGGTAACTCACTTGGGGACAGGGAGTACTTATAACGGGGCTAGGGTAACTCACTTGGGGTCAGGGTATACTTACATGGGACTAGGGTAACTCACTTGGGGTCAGGGAGTACTTTTAAAAGGGCTAGTGTAATTCATTTGGGGTCAGGTAGTACTTATATGGGACTAGGGTAACTCACTTGGGGTCAGGGAGTACATATATGGGACTAGGGTAACTCACTTGGGGACAGGGAGTACTTATATGGGACTAGAGTAACTCACTTGGGGTCAGGGAGTACTAATATGGGACTAGGGTAACTCACTTGGGGTCAGGGAGTACTTACATGGGACTAGGGTAACACACTTGGGGTCAGAGTGTACTTATAAAGGGACTAGGGTAACTCATTTGGGGTCAGGGAGTACATATATGGGACTAGGGTAACTCACTTGGGGACAGGGAGTACTTATATGGGACTAGGGTATCTCACTTGGGGTAAGGGAGTACTTATATGGGACTAGGGTCAAACACTTTGGGTCACGGAGTACTTATATGGGACTAGGATCACACACTTTGGGTCACGGAGTAATTATATGGGACTAGGGTAACTCACTTGGGGACAGGGAGTACTTATATGGGACTAGGGTATCTCACTTGGGGTAAGGGAGTACTTATATGGGACTAGGGTCAAACACTTTGGGTCACGGAGTACTTATATGGGACTAGGGTAACTCATTTGGGGTCAGGGAGTACATATATGGGACTAGGGTAACTCACTTGGGGACAGGGAGTACTTATATGGGACTAGGGTATCTCACTTGGGGTAAGGGAGTACTTATATGGGACTAGGGTCAAACACTTTGGGTCACGGAGTAATTATATGGGACTAGGGTAACTCACTTGGGGTCAGGGAGTACATATATGGGACTAGGGTAACTCACTTGGGATTAGGGAGTACTTATATGGGACTTGGGTATCTCACTTGGGGTCAGGGAGTACTTATATGGGACTAGGATCACACACTTTGGGTCACGGAGTAATTATATGGGACTAGGGTAACTCACTTGGGGTCAGGGAGTACTTATATGGGACTAGGGTAACTCACTTGGGGTCAGGGAGTACTTATATGGCACTATGGTAACTCTCTTGGGGTCAGGGAGTACTTATATGGGACTAGGGTCACACACTTTGGGTCACGGAGTACTTATATGGGACTAGGGTAACTCACTTGGGGTCAGGGAGTACTTATATGGGACTAGGGTAACTCACTTGGGATTAGGGAGTACTTATATGGGACTAGGGTAACTCACTTGGGGACAGGGAGTACTTATAACGGGGCTAGGGTAACTCACTTGGGGTCAGGGTATACTTACATGGGACTAGGGTAACTCACTTGGGGTCAGGGAGTACTTTTAAAAGGGCTAGTGTAATTCATTTGGGGTCAGGTAGTACTTATATGGGACTAGGGTAACTCACTTGGGGTCAGGGAGTACATATATGGGACTAGGGTAACTCACTTGGGGACAGGGAGTACTTATATGGGACTTGGGTATCTCACTTGGGGTCAGGGAGTACTTATATGGGACTAGGATCACACACTTTGGGTCACGGAGTAATTATATGGGACTAGGGTAACTCACTTGGGGTCAGGGAGTACTTATTTGGAACTAGGGTAACTCACTTGGGGTCAGGGAGTACTTATATGGGCCTAGGGTAACTCACTTGGGGTCAGGGAGTATTTATTTGGGAGTAGGGTAACTCACTTAGGGTCAGGGAGTACTTATATGGGACTAGGGTCATACACTTTTGGGTCACGGAGTACTTATATGGGACTAGGGTAACACACTTTGGGTCACGGATTACTTATATGGAACTAGGGTAACACACTTGGGGTCAGGGAGTACTTATATGGGACTAGGGTAACTCACTTGGGGACAGGGAGTACTTATATGGGACTTGGGTATCTCACTTGGGGTCAGGGAGTACTTATATGGGACTAGGATCACACACTTTGGGTCACGGAGTAATTATATGGGACTAGGGTAACTCACTTGGGGTCAGGGAGTACTTATATGAAACTAGGGTAACTCACTTGGGATTAGGGAGTACTTATATGGGACTAGGGTAACTCACTTGGGGACAGGGAGTACTTATATGGGACTAGGGTAACTCACTTGGGGACAGGGAGTACTTATATGGAACTAGGGTGTCTCACTTGGGGTCAGGGAGTACTTATATGGGATTAGGGTCACACACTTTGGGTCACGGAGTACTTATATGGGACTAGGGTAACTCACTAGGGGTCAGGGAGTACTTATATGGGACTAGGGTAATTCACTTTGGGTCAGGGAGTACTTATATGGGACCAGGGTAACTCACTAGGGGTCAGGGAGTACTTATATGGGACTATGGTTACACACTTTGGGTCACGGAGTACTTACATGGGACTAGGGTAACACACTTGGGGTCAGAGTGTACTTATAAAGGGACTAGGGTAACTCACTTGGGGTCAGGGAGTACATATATGGGACTAGGGTAACTCACTAGGGGTCAGGGAGTACTTATACGGGACTAGGATCACACACTTTGGGTCACGGAGTACTTACATGGGATTAGGGCAACACACTTGGGGTCAGGGTGTACTTATAAAGGAACTAGGGTAACTCATTTGGGGTCAGGGAGTACATATATGGGACTAGGGTAACTCACTTGGGGACAGGGAGTACTTATATGGGACTAGGGTATCTCACTTGGGGTAAGGGAGTACTTATATGGGACTAGGGTCAAACACTTTGGGTCACGGAGTACTTATATGGGACTAGGGTAACTCACTTGGGGTCAGGGAGTACTTATATGGGACTAGGGTAACTCACTTGGGATTAGGGAGTACTTATATGGGACTAGGGTAACTCACTTGGGGACAGGGAGTACTTATAACGGGGCTAGGGTAACTCACTTGGGGTCAGGGTATACTTTCATGGGACTAGGGTAACTCACTTGGGGTCAGGGAGTACTTTTAAAAGGGCTAGTGTAATTCATTTGGGGTCAGGTAGTACTTATATGGGACTAGGGTACCTCACTTGGGGTCAGGGAGTACATATATGGGACTAGGGTAACTCACTTGGGGACAGGGAGTACTTATATGGGACTTGGGTATCTCACTTGGGGTCAGGGAGTACTTATATGGGACTAGGATCACACACTTTGGGTCACGGAGTAATTATATGGGACTAGGGTAACTCACTTGGGGTCAGGGAGTACTTATATGGAACTAGGGTAACTCACTTGGGGTCAGGGAGTACTTATATGGGACTAGGGTAACTCACTTGGGGTCAGGGAGTATTTATTTGGGAGTAGGGTAACTCACTTAGGGTCAGGGAGTACTTATATGGGACTAGGGTCATACACTTTTGGGTCAGGGAGTATTTATTTGGGAGTAGGGTAACTCACTTGGGGTCAGGGAGTACTTATATGGAACTAGGGTGTCTCACTTGGGGTCAGGGAGTACTTATATGGGATTAGGGTCACACACTTTGGGTCACGGAGTACTTATATGGGACTAGGGTAACTCACTAGGGGTCAGGGAGTACTTATATGGGACTAGGGTAATTCACTTTGGGTCAGGGAGTACTTATATGGGACTAGGGTAACTAACTAGGGGTCAGGGAGTACTTATATGGGACTATGGTCACACACTTTGGATAACGGAGTACTTACATGGGACTAGGGTAACACACTTGGGGTCAGGGTGTACTTATAAAGGAACTAGGGTAACTCATTTGGGGTCAGGGAGTACATATATGGGACTAGGGTAACTCACTTGGGGACAGGGAGTACTTATATGGGACTAGGGTATCTCACTTGGGGTAAGGGAGTACTTATATGGGACTAGGGTCAAACACTTTGGGTCACGGAGTACTTATATGGGACTAGGGTAACTCACTTGGGGTCAGGGAGTACTTATATGGGACTAGGGTAACTCACTTGGGATTAGGGAGTACTTATATGGGACTAGGGTAACTCACTTGGGGACAGGGAGTACTTATAACGGGGCTAGGGTAACTCACTTGGGGTCAGGGTATACTTACATGGGACTAGGGTAATTCACTTGGGGTCAGGGAGTACTTTTAAAAGGGCTAGTGTAATTCATTTGGGGTCAGGTAGTACTTATATGGGACTAGGGTACCTCACTTGGGGTCAGGGAGTACATATATGGGACTAGGGTAACTCACTTGGGGACAGGGAGTACTTATATGGGACTTGGGTATCTCACTTGGGGTCAGAAAGTACTTATATGGGACTAGGATCACACACTTTGGGTCACGGAGTAATTATTTGGGACTAGGGTAACTCACTTGGGGTCAGGGAGTACTTATATGGAACTAGGGTAACTCACTTGGGGTCAGGGAGTACTTATATGGGACTAGGGTAACTCACTTGGGGTCAGGGAGTATTTATTTGGGAGTAGGGTAACTCACTTAGGGTCAGGGAGTACTTATATGGGACTAGGGTCATACACTTTTGGGTCACGGAGTACTTATATGGGACTAGGGTAACACACTTTGGGTCACGGAGTACTTATATGGAACTAGGGTAACTCACTTGGGGTCAGGGAGTACTTATATGGGACTAGGGTAACTCACTTGGGGACAGGGAGTACTTATATGGGACTAGGGTAACTCACTTAGGGTCAGGGAGTACTTATATGGGACTAGGGTCATACACTTTTGGGTCACGGAGTACTTATATGGGACTAGGGTAACACACTTTGGGTCAGGGAGTACTTATATGGGACTAGGGTAACTCACTTGGGGTCAAGGAGTACTTATAAAGGTGATATGGTAACTCACTTGGGGACAGGGAGTACTTATAACGGGGCTAGGGTAACTCACTTGGGTTCAGCGTATACTTACATGGGAATAGGGTAACTTACTTGGGGTCAGGGAGCACTTTTAAAAGGGCTAGTGTAATTCATTTGGGGTCAGGTAGTAGTTTTATGGGACTAGGGTACCTCACTTGGGGTCAGGGAGTACATATATGGGACTAGGGTAACTCACTTGGGGACAGGGAGTACTTATATGGGACTTGGGTATCTCACTTGGGGTCAGGGAGTACTTATATGGGACTAGAGTAACTCACTTGGGGTCAGGGAGTACTAATATGGGACTAGGGTAACTCACTTGGGGTCAGGGAGTACTTACATGGGACTAGGGTAACACACTTGGGGTCAGAGTGTACTTATAAAGGGACTAGGGTAACTCATTTGGGGTCAGGGAGTACATATATGGGACTAGGGTAACTCACTTGGGGACAGGGAGTACTTATATGGGACTAGGGTATCTCACTTGGGGTAAGGGAGTACTTATATGGGACTAGGGTCAAACACTTTGGGTCACGGAGTACTTATATGGGACTAGGGTAACTCATTTGGGGTCAGGGAGTACATATATGGGACTAGGGTAACTCACTTGGGGACAGGGAGTACTTATATGGGACTAGGGTATCTCACTTGGGGTAAGGGAGTACTTATATGGGACTAGGGTCAAACACTTTGGGTCAGGGAGTACTTATATGGGACTAGGGTAACTCACTTGGGATTAGGGAGTACTTATATGGGACTTGGGTATCTCACTTGGGGTCAGGGAGTACTTATATGGTACTAGGATCACACACTTTGGGTCACGGAGTAATTATATGGGACTAGGGTAACTCACTTGGGGTCAGGGAGTACTTATATGGGACTAGGGTAACTCACTTGGGGTCAGGGAGTACTTATATGGCACTATGGTAACTCTCTTGGGGTCAGGGAGTACTTATATGGGACTAGGGTCACACACTTTGGGTCACGGAGTACTTATATGGGACTAGGGTAACTCACTTGGGGTCAGGGAGTACTTATATGGGACTAGGATCACACACTTTGGGTCACGGAGTAATTATATGGGACTAGGGTAACTCACTTGGGGACAGGGAGTACTTATAACGGGGCTAGGGTAACTCACTTGGGGTCAGGGTATACTTTCATGGGACTAGGGTAACTCACTTGGGGTCAGGGAGTACTTTTAAAAGGGCTAGTGTAATTCATTTGGGGTCAGGTAGTACTTATATGGGACTAGGGTACCTCACTTGGGGTCAGGGAGTACATATATGGGACTAGGGTAACTCACTTGGGGACAGGGAGTACTTATATGGGACTTGGGTATCTCACTTGGGGTCAGGGAGTACTTATATGGGACTAGGATCACACACTTTGGGTCACGGAGTAATTATATGGGACTAGGGTAACTCACTTGGGGTCAGGGAGTACTTATATGGAACTAGGGTAACTCACTTGGGGTCAGGGAGTACTTATATGGGACTAGGGTAACTCACTTGGGGTCAGGGAGTATTTATTTGGGAGTAGGTTAACTCACTTAGGGTCAGGGAGTACTTATATGGGACTAGGGTCATACAATTTTGGGTCAGGGAGTATTTATTTGGGAGTAGGGTAACTCACTTGGGGTCAGGGAGTACTTATATGAAACTAGGGTAACTCACTTGGGATTAGGGAGTACTTATATGGGACTAGGGTAACTCACTTGGGGACAGGGAGTACTTATATGGGACTAGGGTAACTCATTTGGGGACAGGGAGTACTTATATGGAACTAGGGTGTCTCACTTGTGGTCAGGGAGTACTTATATGGGATTAGGGTCACACACTTTGGGTCACGGAGTACTTATATGGGACTAGGGTAACTCACTAGGGGTCAGGGAGTACTTATATGGGACTAGGGTAACTCACTTGGGGTCAGGGAGTACTTATATGGGACTAGGGTAACTCACTTAGGGTCAGGGAGTACTTATATGGGACTAGGGTCATACACTTTTGGGTCACGGAGTACTTATATGGGACTAGGGTCACACACTTTGGGTCAGGGAGTACTTATATGGGACTAGGGTAACTCACTTGGGGTCAGGGAGTACTTATAAAGGTGATATGGTAACTCACTTGGGGACAGGGAGTACTTATAACGGGGCTAGGGTAACTCACTTGGGGTCAGGGTATACTTACATGGGACTAGGGTAACTCACTTGGGGTCAGGGAGTACATATATGGGACTAGGGTAACTCACTTGGGGACAGGGAGTACTTATATGGGACTAGGGTAACTCACTTGGGGACAGGGAGTACTTATATGGAACTAGGGTGTCTCACTTGGGGTCAGGGAGTACTTATATGGGACTATGGTCACACACTTTGGGTCACGGAGTACTTACATGGGACTAGGGTAACACACTTGGGGTCAGAGTGTACTTATAAAGGGACTAGGGTAACTCATTTGGGGTCAGGGAGTACATATATGGGACTAGGGTAACTCACTTGGGGACAGGGAGTACTTATATGGGACTAGGGTCAAACACTTTGGGTCACGGAGTACTTATATGGGACTAGGGTCAAACACTTTGCGTCACGGAGTACTTATATGGGACTAGGGTAACTCACTTGGTGTCAGGGAGTACTTATATGGGACTAGGGTAACTCACTTGGGATTAGGGAGTACTTATATGGGACTAGGGTAACTCACTTGGGGACAGGGAGTACTTATAACGGGGCTAGGGTAGCTCACTTGGGGTCAGAGAGTACTTTTAAAAGGGCTAGTGTAATTCATTTGGGGTCAGGTAGTACTTATATGGGACTAGGGTACCTCACTTGGGGTCAGGGAGTACATATATGGGACTAGGGTAACTCACTTGGGATTAGGGAGTACTTATATGGGACTTGGGTATCTCACTTGGGGTCAGGGAGTACTTATATGGGACTAGGATCACACACTTTGGGTCACGGAGTAATTATATGGGACTAGGGTAACTCACTTGGGGTCAGGGAGTACTTATATGGGACTAGGGTAACTCACTTGGGATTAGGGAGTACTTATATGGGACTAGGGTCAAACACTTTGTGTCAGGGAGTACTTATATGGGACTAGGGTAACTCACTTGGGGTCAGGGAGTACATATATGGGACTAGGGTAACTCACTTGGGATTAGGGAGTACTTATATGGGACTTGGGTATCTCACTTGGGGTCAGGGAGTACTTATATGGGACTAGGATCACACACTTTGGGTCACGGAGTAATTATATGGGACTAGGGTAACTCACTTGGGGTCAGGGAGTACTTATATGGGACTAGAGTAACTCACTTGGGGTCAGGGAGTACTAATATGGGACTAGGGTAACTCACTTGGGGTCAGGGAGTACTTACATGGGACTAGGGTAACACACTTGGGGTCAGAGTGTACTTATAAAGGGACTAGGGTAACTCATTTGGGGTCAGGGAGTACATATATGGGACTAGGGTAACTCACTTGGGGACAGGGAGTACTTATATGGGACTAGGGTATCTCACTTGGGGTAAGGGAGTACTTATATGGGACTAGGGTCAAACACTTTGGGTCACGGAGTACTTATATGGGACTAGGGTAACTCATTTGGGGTCAGGGAGTACATATATGGGACTAGGGTAACTCACTTGGGGACAGGGAGTACTTATATGGGACTAGGGTATCTCACTTGGGGTAAGGGAGTACTTATATGGGACTAGGGTCAAACACTTTGGGTCAGGGAGTACTTATATGGGACTAGGGTAACTCACTTGGGGTCAGGGAGTACATATATGGGACTAGGGTAACTCACTTGGGATTAGGGAGTACTTATATGGGACTTGGGTATCTCACTTGGGGTCAGGGAGTACTTATATGGGACTAGGATCACACACTTTGGGTCACGGAGTAATTATATGGGACTAGGGTAACTCACTTGGGGTCAGGGAGTACTTATATGGGACTAGGGTAACTCACTTGGGGTCAGGGAGTACTTATATGGCACTATGGTAACTCTCTTGGGGTCAGGGAGTACTTATATGGGACTAGGGTCACACACTTTGGGTCACGGAGTACTTATATGGGACTAGGGTAACTCACTTGGGGTCAGGGAGTACTTATATGGGACTAGGGTAACTCACTTGGGATTAGGGAGTACTTATATGGGACTAGGGTAACTCACTTGGGGACAGGGAGTACTTATAACGGGGCTAGGGTAACTCACTTGGGGTCAGGGTATACTTACATGGGACTAGGGTAACTCACTTGGGGTCAGGGAGTACTTTTAAAAGGGCTAGTGTAATTCATTTGGGGTCAGGTAGTACTTATATGGGACTAGGGTAACTCACTTGGGGTCAGGGGGTACATATATGGGACTAGGGTAACTCACTTGGGGACAGGGAGTACTTATATGGGACTTGGGTATCTCACTTGGGGTCAGGGAGTACTTATATGGGACTAGGATCACACACTTTGGGTCACGGAGTAATTATATGGGACTAGGGTAACTCACTTGGGGTCAGGGAGTACTTATATGGAACTAGGGTAACTCACTTGGGGTCAGGGAGTACTTATATGGGACTAGGGTAACTCACTTGGGGTCAGGGAGTATTTATTTGGGAGTAGGGTAACTCACTTAGGGTCAGGGAGTACTTATATGGGACTAGGGTCATACACTTTTGGGTCACGGAGTACTTATATGGGACTAGGGTAACACACTTTGGGTCACGGATTACTTATATGGAACTAGGGTAACTCACTTGGGGTCAGGGAGTACTTATATGGGACTAGGGTAACTCACTTGGGGACAGGGAGTACTTATATGGGACTTGGGTATCTCACTTGGGGTCAGGGAGTACTTATATGGGACTAGGATCACACACTTTGGGTCACGGAGTAATTATATGGGACTAGGGTAACTCACTTGGGGTCAGGGAGTACTTATATGAAACTAGGGTAACTCACTTGGGATTAGGGAGTACTTATATGGGACTAGGGTAACTCACTTGGGGACAGGGAGTACTTATATGGGACTAGGGTAACTCACTTGGGGACAGGGAGTACTTATATGGAACTAGGGTGTCTCACTTGGGGTCAGGGAGTACTTATATGGGATTAGGGTCACACACTTTGGGTCACGGAGTACTTATATGGGACTAGGGTAACTCACTAGGGGTCAGGGAGTACTTATATGGGACTAGGGTAATTCACTTTGGGTCAGGGAGTACTTATATGGGACCAGGGTAACTCACTAGGGGTCAGGGAGTACTTATATGGGACTATGGTCACACACTTTGGGTCACGGAGTACTTACATGGGACTAGGGTAACACACTTGGGGTCAGAGTGTACTTATAAAGGGACTAGGGTAACTCACTTGGGGTCAGGGAGTACATATATGGGACTAGGGTAACTCACTAGGGGTCAGGGAGTACTTATACGGGACTAGGATCACACACTTTGGGTCACGGAGTACTTACATGGGATTAGGGCAACACACTTGGGGTCAGGGTGTACTTATAAAGGAACTAGGGTAACTCATTTGGGGTCAGGGAGTACATATATGGGACTAGGGTAACTCACTTGGGGACAGGGAGTACTTATATGGGACTAGGGTATCTCACTTGGGGTAAGGGAGTACTTATATGGGACTAGGGTCAAACACTTTGGGTCACGGAGTACTTATATGGGACTAGGGTAACTCACTTGGGGTCAGGGAGTACTTATATGGGACTAGGGTAACTCACTTGGGATTAGGGAGTACTTATATGGGACTAGGGTAACTCACTTGGGGACAGGGAGTACTTATAACGGGGCTAGGGTAACTCACTTGGGGTCAGGGTATACTTTCATGGGACTAGGGTAACTCACTTGGGGTCAGGGAGTACTTTTAAAAGGGCTAGTGTAATTCATTTGGGGTCAGGTAGTACTTATATGGGACTAGGGTACCTCACTTGGGGTCAGGGAGTACATATATGGGACTAGGGTAACTCACTTGGGGACAGGGAGTACTTATATGGGACTTGGGTATCTCACTTGGGGTCAGGGAGTACTTATATGGGACTAGGATCACACACTTTGGGTCACGGAGTAATTATATGGGACTAGGGTAACTCACTTGGGGTCAGGGAGTACTTATATGGAACTAGGGTAACTCACTTGGGGTCAGGGAGTACTTATATGGGACTAGGGTAACTCACTTGGGGTCAGGGAGTATTTATTTGGGAGTAGGGTAACTCACTTAGGGTCAGGGAGTACTTATATGGGACTAGGGTCATACACTTTTGGGTCAGGGAGTATTTATTTGGGAGTAGGGTAACTCACTTGGGGTCAGGGAGTACTTATATGAAACTAGGGTAACTCACTTGGGATTAGGGAGTACTTATATGGGACTAGGGTAACTCACTTGGGGACAGGGAGTACTTATATGGGACTAGGGTAACTCACTTGGGGACAGGGAGTACTTATATGGAACTAGGGTGTCTCACTTGGGGTCAGGGAGTACTTATATGGGATTAGGGTCACACACTTTGGGTCACGGAGTACTTATATGGGACTAGGGTAACTCACTAGGGGTCAGGGAGTACTTATATGGGACTAGGGTAACTCACTTGGGGTCAGGGAGTACTTATATGGGACTAGGGTAACTCACTTAGGGTCAGGGAGTACTTATATGGGACTAGGGTCATACACTTTTGGGTCACGGAGTACTTATATGGGACTAGGGTAACACACTTTGGGTCAGGGAGTACTTATATGGGACTAGGGTAACTCACTTGGGGTCAGGGAGTACTTATAAAGGTGATATGGTAACTCACTTGGGGACAGGGAGTACTTATAACGGGGCTAGGGTAACTCACTTGGGGTCAGGGTATACTTACATGGGACTAGGGTAACTCACTTGGGGTCAGGGAGTACATATATGGGACTAGGGTAACTCACTTGGGGACAGGGAGTACTTATATGGGACTAGGGTAACTCACTTGGGGACAGGGAGTACTTATATGGAACTAGGGTGTCTCACTTGGGGTCAGGGAGTACTTATATGGGACTATGGTCACACACTTTGGGTCACGGAGTACTTACATGGGACTAGGGTAACACACTTGGGGTCAGAGTGTACTTATAAAGGGACTAGGGTAACTCATTTGGGGTCAGGGAGTACATATATGGGACTAGGGTAACTCACTTGGGGACAGGGAGTACTTATATGGGACTAGGGTCAAACACTTTGGGTCACGGAGTACTTATATGGGACTAGGGTCAAACACTTTGCGTCACGGAGTACTTATATGGGACTAGGGTAACTCACTTGGTGTCAGGGAGTACTTATATGGGACTAGGGTAACTCACTTGGGATTAGGGAGTACTTATATGGGACTAGGGTAACTCACTTGGGGACAGGGAGTACTTATAACGGGGCTAGGGTAACTCACTTGGGGTCAGAGAGTACTTTTAAAAGGGCTAGTGTAATTCATTTGGGGTCAGGTAGTACTTATATGGGACTAGGGTACCTCACTTGGGGTCAGGGAGTACATATATGGGACTAGGGTAACTCACTTGGGATTAGGGAGTACTTATATGGGACTTGGGTATCTCACTTGGGGTCAGGGAGTACTTATATGGGACTAGGATCACACACTTTGGGTCACGGAGTAATTATATGGGACTAGGGTAACTCACTTGGGGTCAGGGAGTACTTATATGGGACTAGGGTAACTCACTTGGGGTCAGGGAGTACTTATATGGCACTAGGGTAACTCTCTTGGGGTCAGGGAGTACTTATATGGGACTAGGGTAACTCACTTGGGATTAGGGAGTACTTATATGGGACTAGGGTAACTCACTTGGGGACAGGGAGTACTTATAACGGGGCTAGGGTAACTCACTTGGGGTCAGGGTATACTTACATGGGACTAGGGTAACTCACTTGGGGTCAGGGAGTACTTTTAAAAGGGCTAGTGTAATTCATTTGGGGTCAGGTAGTACTTATATGGGACTAGGGTAACTCACTTGGGGTCAGGGAGTACATATATGGGACTAGGGTAACTCACTTGGGGACAGGGAGTACTTATATGGGACTTGGGTATCTCACTTGGGGTCAGGGAGTACTTATATGGGACTAGGATCACACACTTTGGGTCACGGAGTAATTATATGGGACTAGGGTAACTCACTTGGGGTCAGGGAGTACTTATATGGAACTAGGGTAACTCACTTGGGGTCAGGGAGTACTTATATGGGACTAGGGTAACTCACTTGGGGTCAGGGAGTATTTATTTGGGAGTAGGGTAACTCACTTAGGGTCAGGGAGTACTTATATGGGACTAGGGTCATACACTTTTGGGTCACGGAGTACTTATATGGGACTAGGGTAACACACTTTGGGTCACGGATTACTTATATGGAACTAGGGTAACTCACTTGGGGTCAGGGAGTACTTATATGGTACTAGGGTAACTCACTTGGGGACAGGGAGTACTTATATGGGACTTGGGTATCTCACTTGGGGTCAGGGAGTACTTATATGGGACTAGGATCACACACTATGGGTCACGGAGTAATTATATGGGACTAGGGTAACTCACTTGGGGTCAGGGAGTACTTATATGAAACTAGGGTAACTCACTTGGGATTAGGGAGTACTTATATGGGACTAGGGTAACTCACTTGGGGACAGGGAGTACTTATATGGGACTAGGGTAACTCACTTGGGGACAGGGAGTACTTATATGGAACTAGGGTGTCTCACTTGGGGTCAGGGAGTACTTATATGGGATTAGGGTCACACACTTTGGGTCACGGAGTACTTATATGGGACTAGGGTAACTCACTAGGGGTCAGGGAGTACTTATATGGGACTAGGGTAATTCACTTTGGGTCAGGGAGTACTTATATGGGACCAGGGTAACTCACTAGGGGTCAGGGAGTACTTATATGGGACTATGGTCACACACATTGGGTCACGGAGTACTTACATGGGATTAGGGCAACACACTTGGGGTCAGGGTGTACTTATAAAGGAACTAGGGTAACTCATTTGGGGTCAGGGAGTACATATATGGGACTAGGGTAACTCACTTGGGGACAGGGAGTACTTATATGGGACTAGGGTATCTCACTTGGGGTAAGGGAGTACTTATATGGGACTAGGGTCAAACACTTTGGGTCACGGAGTACTTATATGGGACTAGGGTAACTCACTTGGGGTCAGGGAGTACTTATATGGGACTAGGGTAACTCACTTGGGATTAGGGAGTACTTATATGGGACTAGGGTAACTCACTTGGGGACAGGGAGTACTTATAACGGGGCTAGGGTAACTCACTTGGGGTCAGGGTATACTTTCATGGGACTAGGGTAACTCACTTGGGGTCAGGGAGTACTTTTAAAAGGGCTAGTGTAATTCATTTGGGGTCAGGTAGTACTTATATGGGACTAGGGTACCTCACTTGGGGTCAGGGAGTACATATATGGGACTAGGGTAACTCACTTGGGGACAGGGAGTACTTATATGGGACTTGGGTATCTCACTTGGGGTCAGGGATTACTTATATGGGACTAGGATCACACACTTTGGGTCACGGAGTAATTATATGGGACTAGGGTAACTCACTTGGGGTCAGGGAGTACTTATATGGAACTAGGGTAACTCACTTGGGGTCAGGGAGTACTTATATGGGACTAGGGTAACTCACTTGGGGTCAGGGAGTATTTATTTGGGAGTAGGGTAACTCACTTAGGGTCAGGGAGTACTTATATGGGACTAGGGTCATACACTTTTGGGTCACGGAGTACTTATATGGGACTAGGGTAACACACTTTGGGTCACGGAGTACTTATATGGAACTAGGGTAACTCACTTGGGGTCAGGGAGTACTTATATGGGACTAGGGTAACTCACTTGGGGACAGGGAGTACTTATATGGGACTTGGGTATCTCACTTGGGGTCAGGGAGTACTTATATGGGACTAGGATCACACACTTTGGGTCACGGAGTAATTATATGGGACTAGGGTAACTCACTTGGGGTCAGGGAGTATTTATATGGAACTAGGGTAACTCACTTGGGGTCAGGGAGTACTTATATGGGACTAGGGTAACTCACTTGGGGTCAGGGAGTACTTATATGGGACTAGGGTAACTCACTTAGGGTCAGGGAGTACTTATATGGGACTAGGGTCATACACTTTTGGGTCACGGAGTACTTATATGGGACTAGGGTAACACACTTTGGGTCAGGGAGTACTTATATGGGACTAGGGTAACTCACTTGGGGTCAGGGAGTACTTATAAAGGTGATATGGTAACTCACTTGGGGACAGGGAGTACTTATAACGGGGCTAGGGTAACTCACTTGGGGTCAGGGTATACTTACATGGGACTAGGGTAACTCACTTGGGGTCAGGGAGTACATATATGGGACTAGGGTAACTCACTTGGGGACAGGGAGTACTTATATGGGACTAGGGTAACTCACTTGGGGACAGGGAGTACTTATATGGAACTAGGGTGTCTCACTTGGGGTCAGGGAGTACTTATATGGGACTATGGTCACACACTTTGGGTCACGGAGTACTTACATGGGACTAGGGTAACACACTTGGGGTCAGAGTGTACTTATAAAGGGACTAGGGTAACTCATTTGGGGTCAGGGAGTACATATATGGGACTAGGGTAACTCACTTGGGGACAGGGAGTACTTATATGGGACTAGGGTATCTCACTTGGGGTAAGGGAGTACTTATATGGGACTAGGGTCAAACACTTTGGGTCACGGAGTACTTATATGGGACTAGGGTAACTCACTTGGTGTCAGGGAGTACTTATATGGGACTAGGGTAACTCACTTGGGATTAGGGAGTACTTATATGGGACTAGGGTAACTCACTTGGGGACAGGGAGTACTTATAACGGGGCTAGGGTAACTCACTTGGGGTCAGAGAGTACTTTTAAAAGGGCTAGTGTAATTCATTTGGGGTCAGGTAGTACTTATATGGGACTAGGGTACCTCACTTGGGGTCAGGGAGTACATATATGGGACTAGGGTAACTCACTTGGGATTAGGGAGTACTTATATGGGACTTGGGTATCTCACTTGGGGTCAGGGAGTACTTATATGGGACTAGGATCACACACTTTGGGTCACGGAGTAATTATATGGGACTAGGGTAACTCACTTGGGGTCAGGGAGTACTTATATGGGACTAGGGTAACTCACTTGGGGTCAGGGAGTACTTATATGGCACTAGGGTAACTCTCTTGGGGTCAGGGAGTACTTATATGGGACTAGGGTCACACACTTTGGGTCACGGAGTACTTACATGGGACTAGGGTACACACTTGGGGTCAGGGTGTACTTATAAAGGGACTAGGGTAACACACTTGGGATTAGGGAGTACTTATATGGGACTAGGGTAACTCACTTGGGGAGAGGGAGTACTTATAAAGGGGCTAGGGTAACTAACATGGGGACAGGGAGTACTTATAAAGGGGCTAGGTTAACTCACTTGGGGTCAGGGAATACTTACATGGGACTAAGGTCACACAAGTTGGGTCACGGAGTACTTATATGGGACTAGGGTAACTCACTTGAGGTCAGGGAGTACTTATATGGGACTAGAGTAACTCACTTGGGGTCAGGGAGTACTAATATGGGACTAGGGTAACTCACTTGGGGTCAGGGAGTACTTATATGGGACTAGGGTAACTCACTTGGGTACATGGAGTACTTATAAAGAGGCTAGGGTAAATCACTTGGGGTCAGGTAGTACTTATATGGGACTAGGGTACCTCACTTGGGGTCAGGGAGTACATATATGGGACTAGGGTAACTCACTTGGGGACAGGGAGTACTTATATGGGACTAGGGTAACTCACTTGGGTACATGGAGTACTTATAAAGAGGCTAGGGTAAATCACTTGGGGTCAGGGAGTACTTATATGGGACTAGGGTCACACACTTTGGGTCACGGAGTACTTATATGGGACTAGGGTAACTCACTTGGGGTCAAGGAGTACTTTTAAAAGGGCTAGTATAACTCATTTGGGGTCAGGTAGTACTTATATGGGACTAGGGTACCTCACTTGGGGTCAGGGAGTACATATATGGGACTAGGGTAACTCACTTGGGGACAGGGAGTACTTATATGGGACTAGGGTAACTCACTTGGGGACAGGGAGTACTTATATGGAACTAGGGTGTCTCACTTGGGGTCAGGGAGTACTTATATGGGACTAGGGTCATACACTTTGGGTCACGGAGTACTTATATGGGACTAGGGTAACTCACTAGGGGTCAGGGAGTACTTATATGGGACTAGGGTAATTCACTTTGGGTCAGGGAGTACTTATATGGGACCAGGGTAACTCACTAGGGGTCAGGGAGTACTTATATGGGACTATGGTCACACACTTTGGGTCACGGAGTACTTACATGGGACTAGGGTAACACACTTGGGGTCAGAGTGTACTTATAAAGGGACTAGGGTAACTCACTTGGGGTCAGGGAGTACATATATGGGACTAGGGTAACTCACTAGGGGTCAGGGTGTACTTATACGGGACTAGGATCACACACTTTGGGTCACAGAGTACTTACATGGGATTAGGGCAACACACTTGGGGTCAGGGTGTACTTATAAAGGAACTAGGGTAACTCATTTGGGGTCAGGGAGTACATATATGGGACTAGGGTAACTCACTTGGGGACAGGGAGTACTTATATGGGACTAGGGTATCTCACTTGGGGTAAGGGAGTACTTATATGGGACTAGGGTCAAACACTTTGGGTCACGGAGTACTTATATGGGACTAGGGTAACTCACTTGGGGTCAGGGAGTTCTTATATGGGACTAGGGTAACTCACTTGGGATTAGGGAGTACTTATATGGGACTAGGGTAACTCACTTGGGGACAGGGAGTACTTATAACGGGGCTAGGGTAACTCACTTGGGGTCAGGGTATACTTACATGGGACTAGGGTAACTCACTTGGGGTCAGGGAGTACTTTTAAAAGGGCTAGTGTAATTCATTTGGGGTCAGGGAGTACATATATGGGACTAGGGTAACTCACTTGGGGACAGGGAGTACTTATATGGGACTTGGGTATCTCACTTGGGGTCAGGGAGTACTTATATGGGACTAGGATCACACACTTTGGGTCACGGAGTAATTATATGGGACTAGGGTAACTCACTTGTGGTCAGGGAGTACTTATATGGAACTAGGGTAACTCACTTGGGGTCAGGGAGTACTTATATGGGACTAGGGTAACTCACTTGGGGTCAGGGAGTATTTATTTGGGAGTAGGGTAACTCACTTAGGGTCAGGGAGTACTTATATTGGACTAGGGTCATACACTTTTGGGTTACGGAGTACTTATATGGGACTAGGGTAACACACTTTGGGTCACGGAGTACTTATATGGAACTAGGGTAACTCACTTGGGGTCAGGGAGTACTTATATGGGACTAGGGTAACTCACTTGGGGACAGGGAGTACTTATATGGGACTTGGGTATCTCACTTGGGGTCAGGGAGTACTTATATGGGACTAGGATCACACACTTTGGGTCACGGAGTAATTATATGGGACTAGGGTAACTCACTTGGGGTCAGGGAGTACTTATATGAAACTAGGGTAACTCACTTGGGATTAGGGAGTACTTATATGGGACTAGGGTAACTCACTTGGGGACAGGGAGTACTTATATGGGACTAGGGTAACTCACTTGGGGACAGGGAGTACTTATATGGAACTAGGGTGTCTCACTTGGGGTCAGGGAGTACTTATATGGGATTAGGGTCACACACTTTGGGTCACGGAGTACTTATATGGGACTAGGGTAACTCACTAGGGGTCAGGGAGTACTTATATGGGACTAGGGTAATTCACTTTGGGTCAGGGAGTACTTATATGGGACTAGGGTAACTAACTAGGGGTCAGGGAGTACTTATATGGGACTATGGTCACACACTTTGGATAAAGGAGTACTTACATGGGACTAGGGTAACACACTTGGGGTCAGGGTGTACTTATAAAGGAACTAGGGTAACTCATTTGGGGTCAGGGAGTACATATATGGGACTAGGGTAACTCACTTGGGGACAGGGAGTACTTATATGGGACTAGGGTATCTCACTTGGGGTAAGGGAGTACTTATATGGGACTAGGGTCAAACACTTTGGGTCACGGAGTACTTATATGGGACTAGGGTAACTCACTTGGGGTCAGGGAGTACTTATATGGGACTAGGGTAACTCACTTGGGATTAGGGAGTACTTATATGGGACTAGGGTAACTCACTTGGGGACAGGGAGTACTTATAACGGGGCTAGGGTAACTCACTTGGGGTCAGGGTATACTTACATGGGACTAGGGTAACTCACTTGGGGTCAGGGAGTACTTTTAAAAGGGCTAGTGTAATTCATTTGGGGTCAGGTAGTACTTATATGGGACTAGGGTACCTCACTTGGGGTCAGGGAGTACATATATGGGACTAGGGTAACTCACTTGGGGACAGGGAGTACTTATATGGGACTTGGGTATCTCACTTGGGGTCAGAAAGTACTTATATGGGACTAGGATCACACACTTTGGGTCACGGAGTAATTATTTGGGACTAGGGTAACTCACTTGGGGTCAGGGAGTACTTATATGGAACTAGGGTAACTCACTTGGGGTCAGGGAGTACTTATATGGGACTAGGGTAACTCACTTGGGGTCAGGGAGTATTTATTTGGGAGTAGGGTAACTCACTTAGGGTCAGGGAGTACTTATATGGGACTAGGGTCATACACTTTTGGGTCACGGAGTACTTATATGGGACTAGGGTAACTCACTTGGGGTCAGGGAGTACTTATATGGCACTAGGGTAACTCTCTTGGGGTCAGGGAGTACTTATATGGGACTAGGGTAACTCACTTGGGATTAGGGAGTACTTATATGGGACTAGGGTAACTCACTTGGGGACAGGGAGTACTTATAACGGGGCTAGGGTAACTCACTTGGGGTCAGGGTATACTTACATGGGACTAGGGTAACTCACTTGGGGTCAGGGAGTACTTTTAAAAGGGCTAGTGTAATTCATTTGGGGTCAGGTAGTACTTATATGGGACTAGGGTAACTCACTTGGGGTCAGGGAGTACATATATGGGACTAGGGTAACTCACTTGGGGACAGGGAGTACTTATATGGGACTTGGGTATCTCACTTGGGGTCAGGGAGTACTTATATGGGACTAGGATCACACACTTTGGGTCACGGAGTAATTATATGGGACTAGGGTAACTCACTTGGGGTCAGGGAGTACTTATATGGAACTAGGGTAACTCACTTGGGGTCAGGGAGTACTTATATGGGACTAGGGTAACTCACTTGGGGTCAGGGAGTATTTATTTGGGAGTAGGGTAACTCACTTAGGGTCAGGGAGTACTTATATGGGACTAGGGTCATACACTTTTGGGTCACGGAGTACTTATATGGGACTAGGGTAACACACTTTGGGTCACGGATTACTTATATGGAACTAGGGTAACTCACTTGGGGTCAGGGAGTACTTATATGGTACTAGGGTAACTCACTTGGGGACAGGGAGTACTTATATGGGACTTGGGTATCTCACTTGGGGTCAGGGAGTACTTATATGGGACTAGGATCACACACTATGGGTCACGGAGTAATTATATGGGACTAGGGTAACTCACTTGGGGTCAGGGAGTACTTATATGAAACTAGGGTAACTCACTTGGGATTAGGGAGTACTTATATGGGACTAGGGTAACTCACTTGGGGACAGGGAGTACTTATATGGGACTAGGGTAACTCACTTGGGGACAGGGAGTACTTATATGGAACTAGGGTGTCTCACTTGGGGTCAGGGAGTACTTATATGGGATTAGGGTCACACACTTTGGGTCACGGAGTACTTATATGGGACTAGGGTAACTCACTAGGGGTCAGGGAGTACTTATATGGGACTAGGGTAATTCACTTTGGGTCAGGGAGTACTTATATGGGACCAGGGTAACTCACTAGGGGTCAGGGAGTACTTATATGGGACTATGGTCACACACATTGGGTCACGGAGTACTTACATGGGATTAGGGCAACACACTTGGGGTCAGGGTGTACTTATAAAGGAACTAGGGTAACTCATTTGGGGTCAGGGAGTACATATATGGGACTAGGGTAACTCACTTGGGGACAGGGAGTACTTATATGGGACTAGGGTATCTCACTTGGGGTAAGGGAGTACTTATATGGGACTAGGGTCAAACACTTTGGGTCACGGAGTACTTATATGGGACTAGGGTAACTCACTTGGGGTCAGGGAGTACTTATATGGGACTAGGGTAACTCACTTGGGATTAGGGAGTACTTATATGGGACTAGGGTAACTCACTTGGGGACAGGGAGTACTTATAACGGGGCTAGGGTAACTCACTTGGGGTCAGGGTATACTTTCATGGGACTAGGGTAACTCACTTGGGGTCAGGGAGTACTTTTAAAAGGGCTAGTGTAATTCATTTGGGGTCAGGTAGTACTTATATGGGACTAGGGTACCTCACTTGGGGTCAGGGAGTACATATATGGGACTAGGGTAACTCACTTGGGGACAGGGAGTACTTATATGGGACTTGGGTATCTCACTTGGGGTCAGGGATTACTTATATGGGACTAGGATCACACACTTTGGGTCACGGAGTAATTATATGGGACTAGGGTAACTCACTTGGGGTCAGGGAGTACTTATATGGAACTAGGGTAACTCACTTGGGGTCAGGGAGTACTTATATGGGACTAGGGTAACTCACTTGGGGTCAGGGAGTATTTATTTGGGAGTAGGGTAACTCACTTAGGGTCAGGGAGTACTTATATGGGACTAGGGTCATACACTTTTGGGTCACGGAGTACTTATATGGGACTAGGGTAACACACTTTGGGTCACGGAGTACTTATATGGAACTAGGGTAACTCACTTGGGGTCAGGGAGTACTTATATGGGACTAGGGTAACTCACTTGGGGACAGGGAGTACTTATATGGGACTTGGGTATCTCACTTGGGGTCAGGGAGTACTTATATGGGACTAGGATCACACACTTTGGGTCACGGAGTAATTATATGGGACTAGGGTAACTCACTTGGGGTCAGGGAGTATTTATATGGAACTAGGGTAACTCACTTGGGGTCAGGGAGTACTTATATGGGACTAGGGTAACTCACTTGGGGTCAGGGAGTACTTATATGGGACTAGGGTAACTCACTTAGGGTCAGGGAGTACTTATATGGGACTAGGGTCATACACTTTTGGGTCACGGAGTACTTATATGGGACTAGGGTAACACACTTTGGGTCAGGGAGTACTTATATGGGACTAGGGTAACTCACTTGGGGTCAGGGAGTACTTATAAAGGTGATATGGTAACTCACTTGGGGACAGGGAGTACTTATAACGGGGCTAGGGTAACTCACTTGGGGTCAGGGTATACTTACATGGGACTAGGGTAACTCACTTGGGGTCAGGGAGTACATATATGGGACTAGGGTAACTCACTTGGGGACAGGGAGTACTTATATGGGACTAGGGTAACTCACTTGGGGACAGGGAGTACTTATATGGAACTAGGGTGTCTCACTTGGGGTCAGGGAGTACTTATATGGGACTATGGTCACACACTTTGGGTCACGGAGTACTTACATGGGACTAGGGTAACACACTTGGGGTCAGAGTGTACTTATAAAGGGACTAGGGTAACTCATTTGGGGTCAGGGAGTACATATATGGGACTAGGGTAACTCACTTGGGGACAGGGAGTACTTATATGGGACTAGGGTATCTCACTTGGGGTAAGGGAGTACTTATATGGGACTAGGGTCAAACACTTTGGGTCACGGAGTACTTATATGGGACTAGGGTAACTCACTTGGTGTCAGGGAGTACTTATATGGGACTAGGGTAACTCACTTGGGATTAGGGAGTACTTATATGGGACTAGGGTAACTCACTTGGGGACAGGGAGTACTTATAACGGGGCTAGGGTAACTCACTTGGGGTCAGAGAGTACTTTTAAAAGGGCTAGTGTAATTCATTTGGGGTCAGGTAGTACTTATATGGGACTAGGGTACCTCACTTGGGGTCAGGGAGTACATATATGGGACTAGGGTAACTCACTTGGGATTAGGGAGTACTTATATGGGACTTGGGTATCTCACTTGGGGTCAGGGAGTACTTATATGGGACTAGGATCACACACTTTGGGTCACGGAGTAATTATATGGGACTAGGGTAACTCACTTGGGGTCAGGGAGTACTTATATGGGACTAGGGTAACTCACTTGGGGTCAGGGAGTACTTATATGGCACTAGGGTAACTCTCTTGGGGTCAGGGAGTACTTATATGGGACTAGGGTCACACACTTTGGGTCACGGAGTACTTACATGGGACTAGGGTACACACTTGGGGTCAGGGTGTACTTATAAAGGGACTAGGGTAACACACTTGGGATTAGGGAGTACTTATATGGGACTAGGGTAACTCACTTGGGGAGAGGGAGTACTTATAAAGGGGCTAGGGTAACTAACATGGGGACAGGGAGTACTTATAAAGGGGCTAGGTTAACTCACTTGGGGTCAGGGAATACTTACATGGGACTAAGGTCACACAAGTTGGGTCACGGAGTACTTATATGGGACTAGGGTAACTCACTTGAGGTCAGGGAGTACTTATATGGGACTAGAGTAACTCACTTGGGGTCAGGGAGTACTAATATGGGACTAGGGTAACTCACTTGGGGTCAGGGAGTACTTATATGGGACTAGGGTAACTCACTTGGGTACATGGAGTACTTATAAAGAGGCTAGGGTAAATCACTTGGGGTCAGGTAGTACTTATATGGGACTAGGGTACCTCACTTGGGGTCAGGGAGTACATATATGGGACTAGGGTAACTCACTTGGGGACAGGGAGTACTTATATGGGACTAGGGTAACTCACTTGGGTACATGGAGTACTTATAAAGAGGCTAGGGTAAATCACTTGGGGTCAGGGAGTACTTATATGGGACTAGGGTCACACACTTTGGGTCACGGAGTACTTATATGGGACTAGGGTAACTCACTTGGGGTCAAGGAGTACTTTTAAAAGGGCTAGTATAACTCATTTGGGGTCAGGTAGTACTTATATGGGACTAGGGTACCTCACTTGGGGTCAGGGAGTACATATATGGGACTAGGGTAACTCACTTGGGGACAGGGAGTACTTATATGGGACTAGGGTAACTCACTTGGGGACAGGGAGTACTTATATGGAACTAGGGTGTCTCACTTGGGGTCAGGGAGTACTTATATGGGACTAGGGTCATACACTTTGGGTCACGGAGTACTTATATGGGACTAGGGTAACTCACTAGGGGTCAGGGAGTACTTATATGGGACTAGGGTAATTCACTTTGGGTCAGGGAGTACTTATATGGGACCAGGGTAACTCACTAGGGGTCAGGGAGTACTTATATGGGACTATGGTCACACACTTTGGGTCACGGAGTACTTACATGGGACTAGGGTAACACACTTGGGGTCAGAGTGTACTTATAAAGGGACTAGGGTAACTCACTTGGGGTCAGGGAGTACATATATGGGACTAGGGTAACTCACTAGGGGTCAGGGTGTACTTATACGGGACTAGGATCACACACTTTGGGTCACAGAGTACTTACATGGGATTAGGGCAACACACTTGGGGTCAGGGTGTACTTATAAAGGAACTAGGGTAACTCATTTGGGGTCAGGGAGTACATATATGGGACTAGGGTAACTCACTTGGGGACAGGGAGTACTTATATGGGACTAGGGTATCTCACTTGGGGTAAGGGAGTACTTATATGGGACTAGGGTCAAACACTTTGGGTCACGGAGTACTTATATGGGACTAGGGTAACTCACTTGGGGTCAGGGAGTTCTTATATGGGACTAGGGTAACTCACTTGGGATTAGGGAGTACTTATATGGGACTAGGGTAACTCACTTGGGGACAGGGAGTACTTATAACGGGGCTAGGGTAACTCACTTGGGGTCAGGGTATACTTACATGGGACTAGGGTAACTCACTTGGGGTCAGGGAGTACTTTTAAAAGGGCTAGTGTAATTCATTTGGGGTCAGGGAGTACATATATGGGACTAGGGTAACTCACTTGGGGACAGGGAGTACTTATATGGGACTTGGGTATCTCACTTGGGGTCAGGGAGTACTTATATGGGACTAGGATCACACACTTTGGGTCACGGAGTAATTATATGGGACTAGGGTAACTCACTTGTGGTCAGGGAGTACTTATATGGAACTAGGGTAACTCACTTGGGGTCAGGGAGTACTTATATGGGACTAGGGTAACTCACTTGGGGTCAGGGAGTATTTATTTGGGAGTAGGGTAACTCACTTAGGGTCAGGGAGTACTTATATTGGACTAGGGTCATACACTTTTGGGTTACGGAGTACTTATATGGGACTAGGGTAACACACTTTGGGTCACGGAGTACTTATATGGAACTAGGGTAACTCACTTGGGGTCAGGGAGTACTTATATGGGACTAGGGTAACTCACTTGGGGACAGGGAGTACTTATATGGGACTTGGGTATCTCACTTGGGGTCAGGGAGTACTTATATGGGACTAGGATCACACACTTTGGGTCACGGAGTAATTATATGGGACTAGGGTAACTCACTTGGGGTCAGGGAGTACTTATATGAAACTAGGGTAACTCACTTGGGATTAGGGAGTACTTATATGGGACTAGGGTAACTCACTTGGGGACAGGGAGTACTTATATGGGACTAGGGTAACTCACTTGGGGACAGGGAGTACTTATATGGAACTAGGGTGTCTCACTTGGGGTCAGGGAGTACTTATATGGGATTAGGGTCACACACTTTGGGTCACGGAGTACTTATATGGGACTAGGGTAACTCACTAGGGGTCAGGGAGTACTTATATGGGACTAGGGTAATTCACTTTGGGTCAGGGAGTACTTATATGGGACTAGGGTAACTAACTAGGGGTCAGGGAGTACTTATATGGGACTATGGTCACACACTTTGGATAAAGGAGTACTTACATGGGACTAGGGTAACACACTTGGGGTCAGGGTGTACTTATAAAGGAACTAGGGTAACTCATTTGGGGTCAGGGAGTACATATATGGGACTAGGGTAACTCACTTGGGGACAGGGAGTACTTATATGGGACTAGGGTATCTCACTTGGGGTAAGGGAGTACTTATATGGGACTAGGGTCAAACACTTTGGGTCACGGAGTACTTATATGGGACTAGGGTAACTCACTTGGGGTCAGGGAGTACTTATATGGGACTAGGGTAACTCACTTGGGATTAGGGAGTACTTATATGGGACTAGGGTAACTCACTTGGGGACAGGGAGTACTTATAACGGGGCTAGGGTAACTCACTTGGGGTCAGGGTATACTTACATGGGACTAGGGTAACTCACTTGGGGTCAGGGAGTACTTTTAAAAGGGCTAGTGTAATTCATTTGGGGTCAGGTAGTACTTATATGGGACTAGGGTACCTCACTTGGGGTCAGGGAGTACATATATGGGACTAGGGTAACTCACTTGGGGACAGGGAGTACTTATATGGGACTTGGGTATCTCACTTGGGGTCAGAAAGTACTTATATGGGACTAGGATCACACACTTTGGGTCACGGAGTAATTATTTGGGACTAGGGTAACTCACTTGGGGTCAGGGAGTACTTATATGGAACTAGGGTAACTCACTTGGGGTCAGGGAGTACTTATATGGGACTAGGGTAACTCACTTGGGGTCAGGGAGTATTTATTTGGGAGTAGGGTAACTCACTTAGGGTCAGGGAGTACTTATATGGGACTAGGGTCATACACTTTTGGGTCACGGAGTACTTATATGGGACTAGGGTAACACACTTTGGGTCACGGAGTACTTATATGGAACTAGGGTAACTCACTTGGGGTCAGGGAGTACTTATATGGGACTAGGGTAACTCACTTGGGGACAGGGAGTACTTATATGGGACTAGGGTAACTCACTTAGGGTCAGGGAGTACTTATATGGGACTAGGGTCATACACTTTTGGGTCACGGAGTACTTATATGGGACTAGGGTAACACACTTTGGGTCAGGGAGTACTTATATGGGACTAGGGTAACTCACTTGGGGTCAAGGAGTACTTATAAAGGTGATATGGTAACTCACTTGGGGACAGGGAGTACTTATAACGGGGCTAGGGTAACTCACTTGGGGTCAGCGTATACTTACATGGGAATAGGGTAACTTACTTGGGGTCAGGGAGCACTTTTAAAAGGGCTAGTGTAATTCATTTGGGGTCAGGTAGTAGTTATATGGGACTAGGGTACCTCACTTGGGGTCAGGGAGTACATATATGGGACTAGGGTAACTCACTTGGGGACAGGGAGTACTTATATGGGACTTGGGTATCTCACTTGGGGTCAGGGAGTACTTATATGGGACTAGAGTAACTCACTTGGGGTCAGGGAGTACTAATATGGGACTAGGGTAACTCACTTGGGGTCAGGGAGTACTTATATGGGACTAGGGTAACTCACTTGGGGTCAAGGAGTACTATTAAAAGGGCTAGTATAACTCATTGGGGTCAGGTAGTACTTATATGGGACTAGGGTACCTCACTTGGGGTCAGGGAGTACATATATGGGACTAGGGTAACTCACTTGGGGACAGGGAGTACTTATATGGGACTAGGGTAACTCACTTGTGGACAGGGAGTACTTATATGGAACTAGGGTGTCTCACTTGGGGTCAGGGAGTACTTATATGGGACTAGGGTCACACACTTTGGGTCACGGAGTACTTATATGGGACTAGGGTAACTCACTAGGGGTCAGGGAGTACTTATATGGGACTAGGGTAATTCACTTTGGGTCAGGGAGTACTTATATGGGACCAGGGTAACTCACTAGGGGTCAGGGAGTACTTATATGGGACTATGGTCACACACTTTGGGTCACGGAGTACTTACATGGGACTAGGGTAACACACTTGGGGTCAGAGTGTACTTATAAAGGGACTAGGGTAACTCACTTGGGGTCAGGGAGTACATATATGGGACTAGGGTAACTCACTAGGGGTCAGGGAGTACTTTTAAAAGGGCTAGTGTAATTCATTTGGGGTCAGGTAGTACTTATATGGGACTAGGGTAACTCACTTGGGGTCAGGGAGTACATATATGGGACTAGGGTAACTCACTTGGGGACAGGGAGTACTTATATGGGACTTGGGTATCTCACTTGGGGTCAGGGAGTACTTATATGGGACTAGGATCACACACTTTGGGTCACGGAGTAATTATATGGGACTAGGGTAACTCACTTGGGGTCAGGGAGTACTTATATGGAACTAGGGTAACTCACTTGGGGTCAGGGAGTACTTAAATGGGACTAGGATAACTCACTTGGGGTCAGGGAGTATTTATTTGGGAGTAGGGTAACTCACTTAGGGTCAGGGAGTACTTATATGGGACTAGGGTCATACACTTTTGGGTCACGGAGTACTTATGTGGGACTAGGGTAACACACTTTGGGTCACGGAGTACTTATATGGGACTAGGGTAACTCACTTGGGGACAGGGAGTACTTATATGGGACTTGGGTATCTCACTTGGGGTCAGGGAGTACTTATATGGGACTAGGATCACACACTTTGGGTCACGGAGTAATTATATGGGACTAGGGTAACTCACTTGGGGTCAGGGAGTACTTATATGAAACTAGGGTAACTCACTTGGGATTAGGGAGTACTTATATGGGACTAGGGTAACTCACTTGGGGACAGGGAGTACTTATATGGGACTAGGGTAACTCACTTGGGGACAGGGAGTACTTATATGGGACTAGGGTAACTCACTTGGGGTCAAGGAGTACTTTTAAAAGGGCTAGTATAACTCATTGGGGTCAGGTAGTACTTATATGGGACTAGGGTACCTCACTTGGGGTCAGGGAGTACATATATGGGACTAGGGTAACTCACTTGGGGACAGGGAGTACTTATATGGGACTTGGGTATCTCACTTGGGGTCAGGGAGTACTTATATGGGACTAGAGTAACTCACTTGGGGTCAGGGAGTACTAATATGGGACTAGGGTAACTCACTTGGGGTCAGGGAGTACTTATATGGGACTAGGGTAACTCACTTGGGGTCAAGGAGTACTTTTAAAAGGGCTAGTATAACTCATTGGGGTCAGGTAGTACTTATATGGGACTAGGGTACCTCACTTGGGGTCAGGGAGTACATATATGGGACTAGGGTAACTCACTTGGGGACAGGGAGTACTTATATGGGACTAGGGTAACTCACTTGTGGACAGGGAGTACTTATATGGAACTAGGGTGTCTCACTTGGGGTCAGGGAGTACTTATATGGGACTAGGGTCACACACTTTGGGTCACGGAGTACTTATATGGGACTAGGGTAACTCACTAGGGGTCAGGGAGTACTTATATGGGACTAGGGTAATTCACTTTGGGTCAGGGAGTACTTATATGGGACCAGGGTAACTCACTAGGGGTCAGGGAGTACTTATATGGGACTATGGTCACACACTTTGGGTCACGGAGTACTTACATGGGACTAGGGTAACACACTTGGGGTCAGAGTGTACTTATAAAGGGACTAGGGTAACTCACTTGGGGTCAGGGAGTACATATATGGGACTAGGGTAACTCACTAGGGGTCAGGGAGTACTTTTAAAAGGGCTAGTGTAATTCATTTGGGGTCAGGTAGTACTTATATGGGACTAGGGTAACTCACTTGGGGTCAGGGAGTACATATATGGGACTAGGGTAACTCACTTGGGGACAGGGAGTACTTATATGGGACTTGGGTATCTCACTTGGGGTCAGGGAGTACTTATATGGGACTAGGATCACACACTTTGGGTCACGGAGTAATTATATGGGACTAGGGTAACTCACTTGGGGTCAGGGAGTACTTATATGGAACTAGGGTCACTCACTTGGGGTCAGGGAGTACTTAAATGGGACTAGGATAACTCACTTGGGGTCAGGGAGTATTTATTTGGGAGTAGGGTAACTCACTTAGGGTCAGGGAGTACTTATATGGGACTAGGGTCATACACTTTTGGGTCACGGAGTACTTATATGGGACTAGGGTAACACACTTTGGGTCACGGAGTACTTATATGGAACTAGGGTAACTCACTTGGGGTCAGGGAGTACTTATATGGGACTAGGGTAACTCACTTGGGGACAGGGAGTACTTATATGGGACTTGGGTATCTCACTTGGGGTCAGGGAGTACTTATATGGGACTAGGATCACACACTTTGGGTCACGGAGTAATTATATGTGACTAGGGTAACTCACTTGGGGTCAGGGAGTACTTATATGAAACTAGGGTAACTCACTTGGGATTAGGGAGTACTTATATGGGACTAGGGTAACTCACTTGGGGACAGGGAGTACTTATATGGGACTAGGGTAACTCACTTGGGGACAGGGAGTACTTATTTGGAACTAGGGTGTCTCACTTGGGGTCAGGGAGTACTTATATGGGATTAGGGTCACACACTTTGGGTCACGGAGTACTTATATGGGACTAGGGTAACTCACTAGGGGTCAGGGAGTACTTATATGGGACTAGGGTAATTCACTTTGGGTCAGGGAGTACTTATATGGGACTAGGGTAACTAACTAGGGGTCAGGGAGTACTTATATGGGACTATGGTCACACACTTTGGATCACGGAGTACTTACATGGGACTAGGGTAACACACTTGGGGTCAGAGTGTACTTATAAAGGGACTAGGGTAACTCACTTGGGGTCAGGGAGTACATATATGGGACTAGGGTAACTCACTAGGGGTCAGGGAGTACTTATACGGGACTAGGATCACACACTTTGGGTCACGGAGTACTTACATGGGATTAGGGCAACACATTTGGGGTCAGGGTGTACTTATAAAGGAACTAGGGTAACTCATTTGGGGTCAGGGAGTACATATATGGGACAAGGGTAACTCACTTGGGGACAGGGAGTACTTATATGGGACTAGGGTATCTCACTTGGGGTAAGGGAGTACTTATATGGGACTAGGGTCAAACACTTTGGGTCACGGAGTACTTATATGGGACTAGGGTAACTCACTTGGGGTCAGGGAGTACTTATATGGGACTAGGGTAACTCACTTGGGATTAGGGAGTACTTATATGGGACTAGGGTAACTCACTTGGGGACAGGGAGTACTTATAACGGGGCTAGGGTAACTCACTTGGGGTCAGGGTATACTTACATGGGACTAGGGTAACTCACTTGGGGTCAGGGAGTACTTTTAAAAGGGCTAGTGTAATTCATTTGGGGTCAGGTAGTGCTTATATGGGACTAGGGTACCTCACTTGGGGTCAGGGAGTACATATATGGGACTAGGGTAACTCACTTGGGGACAGGGAGTACTTATATGGGACTTGGGTATCTCACTTGGGGTCAGGGAGTACTTATATGGGACTAGGATCACACACTTTGGGTCACGGAGTAATTATTTGGGACTAGGGTAACTCACTTGGGGTCAGGGAGTACTTATATGGAACTAGGGTAACTCACTTGGGGTCAGGGAGTACTTATATGGGACTAGGGTAACTCACTTGGGGACAGGGAGTACTTATTTGGAACTAGGGTGTCTCACTTGGGGTCAGGGAGTACTTATATGGGACTATGGTCACACACTTTGGATCACGGAGTACTTACATGGGACTAGGGTAACACACTTGGGGTCAGAGTGTACTTATAAAGGGACTAGGGTAACTCACTTGGGGTCAGGGAGTACATATATGGGACTAGGGTAACTCACTAGGGGTCAGGGAGTACTTATACGGGACTAGGATCACACACTTTGGGTCACGGAGTACTTACATGGGATTAGGGCAACACATTTGGGGTCAGGGTGTACTTATAAAGGAACTAGGGTAACTCATTTGGGGTCAGGGAGTACATATATGGGACAAGGGTAACTCACTTGGGGACAGGGAGTACTTATATGGGACTAGGGTATCTCACTTGGGGTAAGGGAGTACTTATATGGGACTAGGGTCAAACACTTTGGGTCACGGAGTACTTATATGGGACTAGGGTAACTCACTTGGGGTCAGGGAGTACTTATATGGGACTAGGGTAACTCACTTGGGATTAGGGAGTACTTATATGGGACTAGGGTAACTCACTTGGGGACAGGGAGTACTTATAACGGGGCTAGGGTAACTCACTTGGGGTCAGGGTATACTTACATGGGACTAGGGTAACTCACTTGGGGTCAGGGAGTACTTATATGGGACTAGGGTAACTCACTTGGGGTCAGGGAGTATTTATTTGGGAGTAGGGTAACTCACTTAGGGTCAGGGAGTACTTATATGGGACTAGGGTCATACACTTTTGGGTCACGGAGTACTTATATGGGACTAGGGTAACACACTTTGGGTCACGGATTACTTATATGGAACTAGGGTAACTCACTTGGGGTCAGGGAGTACTTATATGGTACTAGGGTAACTCACTTGGGGACAGGGAGTACTTATATGGGACTTGGGTATCTCACTTGGGGTCAGGGAGTACTTATATGGGACTAGGATCACACACTATGGGTCACGGAGTAATTATATGGGACTAGGGTAACTCACTTGGGGTCAGGGAGTACTTATATGAAACTAGGGTAACTCACTTGGGATTAGGGAGTACTTATATGGGACTAGGGTAACTCACTTGGGGACAGGGAGTACTTATATGGGACTAGGGTAACTCACTTGGGGACTGGGAGTACTTATATGGAACTAGGGTGTCTCACTTGGGGTCAGGGAGTACTTATATGGGATTAGGGTCACACACTTTGGGTCACGGAGTACTTATATGGGACTAGGGTAACTCACTAGGGGTCAGGGAGTACTTATATGGGACTAGGGTAATTCACTTTGGGTCAGGGAGTACTTATATGGGACCAGGGTAACTCACTAGGGGTCAGGGAGTACTTATATGGGACTATGGTCACACACATTGGGTCACGGAGTACTTACATGGGATTAGGGCAACACACTTGGGGTCAGGGTGTACTTATAAAGGAACTAGGGTAACTCATTTGGGGTCAGGGAGTACATATATGGGACTAGGGTAACTCACTTGGGGACAGGGAGTACTTATATGGGACTAGGGTATCTCACTTGGGGTAAGGGAGTACTTATATGGGACTAGGGTCAAACACTTTGGGTCACGGAGTACTTATATGGGACTAGGGTAACTCACTTGGGGTCAGGGAGTACTTATATGGGACTAGGGTAACTCACTTGGGATTAGGGAGTACTTATATGGGACTAGGGTAACTCACTTGGGGACAGGGAGTACTTATAACGGGGCTAGGGTAACTCACTTGGGGTCAGGGTATACTTTCATGGGACTAGGGTAACTCACTTGGGGTCAGGGAGTACTTTTAAAAGGGCTAGTGTAATTCATTTGGGGTCAGGTAGTACTTATATGGGACTAGGGTACCTCACTTGGGGTCAGGGAGTACATATATGGGACTAGGGTAACTCACTTGGGGACAGGGAGTACTTATATGGGACTTGGGTATCTCACTTGGGGTCAGGGAGTACTTATATGGGACTAGGATCACACACTTTGGGTCACGGAGTAATTATATGGGACTAGGGTAACTCACTTGGGGTCAGGTAGTACTTATATGGAACTAGGGTAACTCACTTGGGGTCAGGGAGTACTTATATGGGACTAGGGTAACTCACTTGGGGTCAGGGAGTATTTATTTGGGAGTAGGGTAACTCACTTAGGGTCAGGGAGTACTTATATGGGACTAGGGTCATACACTTTTGGGTCACGGAGTACTTATATGGGACTAGGGTAACACACTTTGGGTCACGGAGTACTTATATGGAACTAGGGTAACTCACTTGGGGTCAGGGAGTACTTATATGGGACTAGGGTAACTCACTTGGGGACAGGGAGTACTTATATGGGACTTGGGTATCTTACTTGGGGTCAGGGAGTACTTATATGGGACTAGGATCACACACTTTGGGTCACGGAGTAATTATATGGGACTAGGGTAACTCACTTGGGGTCAGGGAGTACTTATATGGAACTAGGGTAACTCACTTGGGGTCAGGGAGTACTTATATGGGACTAGGGTAACTCACTTGGGGTCAGGGAGTACTTATATGGGACTAGGGTAACTCACTTAGGGTCAGGGAGTACTTATATGGGACTAGGGTCATACACTTTTGGGTCACGGAGTACTTATATGGGACTAGGGTAACACACTTTGGGTCAGGGAGTACTTATATGGGACTAGGGTAACTCACTTGGGGTCAGGGAGTACTTATAAAGGTGATATGGTAACTCACTTGGGGACAGGGAGTACTTATAACGGGGCTAGGGTAACTCACTTGGGGTCAGGGTATACTTACATGGGACTAGGGTAACTCACTTGGGGTCAGGGAGTACATATATGGGACTAGGGTAACTCACTTGGGGACAGGGAGTACTTATATGGGACTAGGGTAACTCACTTGGGGACAGGGAGTACTTATATGGAACTAGGGTGTCTCACTTGGGGTCAGGGAGTACTTATATGGGACTATGGTCACACACTTTGGGTCACGGAGTACTTACATGGGACTAGGGTAACACACTTGGGGTCAGAGTGTACTTATAAAGGGACTAGGGTAACTCATTTGGGGTCAGGGAGTACATATATGGGACTAGGGTAACTCACTTGGGGACAGGGAGTACTTATATGGGACTAGGGTATCTCACTTGGGGTAAGGGAGTACTTATATGGGACTAGGGTCAAACACTTTGGGTCACGGAGTACTTATATGGGACTAGGGTAACTCACTTGGTGTCAGGGAGTACTTATATGGGACTAGGGTAACTCACTTGGGATTAGGGAGTACTTATATGGGACTAGGGTAACTCACTTGGGGACAGGGAGTACTTATAACGGGGCTAGGGTAACTCACTTGGGGTCAGAGAGTACTTTTAAAAGGGCTAGTGTAATTCATTTGGGGTCAGGTAGTACTTATATGGGACTAGGGTACCTCACTTGGGGTCAGGGAGTACATATATGGGACTAGGGTAACTCACTTGGGATTAGGGAGTACTTATATGGGACTTGGGTATCTCACTTGGGGTCAGGGAGTACTTATATGGGACTAGGATCACACACTTTGGGTCACGGAGTAATTATATGGGACTAGGGTAACTCACTTGGGGTCAGGGAGTACTTATATGGGACTAGGGTAACTCACTTGGGGTCAGGGAGTACTTATATGGCACTAGGGTAACTCTCTTGGGGTCAGGGAGTACTTATATGGGACTAGGGTCACACACTTTGGGTCACGGAGTACTTACATGGGACTAGGGTACACACTTGGGGTCAGGGTGTACTTATAAAGGGACTAGGGTAACACACTTGGGATTAGGGAGTACTTATATGGGACTAGGGTAACTCACTTGGGGAGAGGGAGTACTTATAAAGGGGCTAGGGTAACTAACATGGGGACAGGGAGTACTTATAAAGGGGCTAGGTTAACTCACTTGGGGTCAGGGAATACTTACATGGGACTAAGGTCACACAAGTTGGGTCACGGAGTACTTATATGGGACTAGGGTAACTCACTTGAGGTCAGGGAGTACTTATATGGGACTAGAGTAACTCACTTGGGGTCAGGGAGTACTAATATGGGACTAGGGTAACTCACTTGGGGTCAGGGAGTACTTATATGGGACTAGGGTAACTCACTTGGGTACATGGAGTACTTATAAAGAGGCTAGGGTAAATCACTTGGGGTCAGGTAGTACTTATATGGGACTAGGGTACCTCACTTGGGGTCAGGGAGTACATATATGGGACTAGGGTAACTCACTTGGGGACAGGGAGTACTTATATGGGACTAGGGTAACTCACTTGGGTACATGGAGTACTTATAAAGAGGCTAGGGTAAATCACTTGGGGTCAGGGAGTACTTATATGGGACTAGGGTCACACACTTTGGGTCACGGAGTACTTATATGGGACTAGGGTAACTCACTTGGGGTCAAGGAGTACTTTTAAAAGGGCTAGTATAACTCATTTGGGGTCAGGTAGTACTTATATGGGACTAGGGTACCTCACTTGGGGTCAGGGAGTACATATATGGGACTAGGGTAACTCACTTGGGGACAGGGAGTACTTATATGGGACTAGGGTAACTCACTTGGGGACAGGGAGTACTTATATGGAACTAGGGTGTCTCACTTGGGGTCAGGGAGTACTTATATGGGACTAGGGTCATACACTTTGGGTCACGGAGTACTTATATGGGACTAGGGTAACTCACTAGGGGTCAGGGAGTACTTATATGGGACTAGGGTAATTCACTTTGGGTCAGGGAGTACTTATATGGGACCAGGGTAACTCACTAGGGGTCAGGGAGTACTTATATGGGACTATGGTCACACACTTTGGGTCACGGAGTACTTACATGGGACTAGGGTAACACACTTGGGGTCAGAGTGTACTTATAAAGGGACTAGGGTAACTCACTTGGGGTCAGGGAGTACATATATGGGACTAGGGTAACTCACTAGGGGTCAGGGTGTACTTATACGGGACTAGGATCACACACTTTGGGTCACAGAGTACTTACATGGGATTAGGGCAACACACTTGGGGTCAGGGTGTACTTATAAAGGAACTAGGGTAACTCATTTGGGGTCAGGGAGTACATATATGGGACTAGGGTAACTCACTTGGGGACAGGGAGTACTTATATGGGACTAGGGTATCTCACTTGGGGTAAGGGAGTACTTATATGGGACTAGGGTCAAACACTTTGGGTCACGGAGTACTTATATGGGACTAGGGTAACTCACTTGGGGTCAGGGAGTTCTTATATGGGACTAGGGTAACTCACTTGGGATTAGGGAGTACTTATATGGGACTAGGGTAACTCACTTGGGGACAGGGAGTACTTATAACGGGGCTAGGGTAACTCACTTGGGGTCAGGGTATACTTACATGGGACTAGGGTAACTCACTTGGGGTCAGGGAGTACTTTTAAAAGGGCTAGTGTAATTCATTTGGGGTCAGGTAGTACTTATATGGGACTAGGGTAACTCACTTGGAGTCAGGGAGTACATATATGGGACTAGGGTAACTCACTTGGGGACAGGGAGTACTTATATGGGACTTGGGTATCTCACTTGGGGTCAGGGAGTACTTATATGGGACTAGGATCACACACTTTGGGTCACGGAGTAATTATATGGGACTAGGGTAACTCACTTGTGGTCAGGGAGTACTTATATGGAACTAGGGTAACTCACTTGGGGTCAGGGAGTACTTATATGGGACTAGGGTAACTCACTTGGGGTCAGGGAGTATTTATTTGGGAGTAGGGTAACTCACTTAGGGTCAGGGAGTACTTATATTGGACTAGGGTCATACACTTTTGGGTTACGGAGTACTTATATGGGACTAGGGTAAAACACTTTGGGTCACGGAGTACTTATATGGAACTAGGGTAACTCACTTGGGGTCAGGGAGTACTTATATGGGACTAGGGTAACTCACTTGGGGACAGGGAGTACTTATATGGGACTTGGGTATCTCACTTGGGGTCAGGGAGTACTTATATGGGACTAGGATCACACACTTTGGGTCACGGAGTAATTATATGGGACTAGGGTAACTCACTTGGGGTCAGGGAGTACTTATATGAAACTAGGGTAACTCACTTGGGATTAGGGAGTACTTATATGGGACTAGGGTAACTCACTTGGGGACAGGGAGTACTTATATGGGACTAGGGTAACTCACTTGGGGACAGGGAGTACTTATATGGAACTAGGGTGTCTCACTTGGGGTCAGGGAGTACTTATATGGGATTAGGGTCACACACTTTGGGTCACGGAGTACTTATATGGGACTAGGGTAACTCACTAGGGGTCAGGGAGTACTTATATGGGACTAGGGTAATTCACTTTGGGTCAGGGAGTACTTATATGGGACTAGGGTAACTAACTAGGGGTCAGGGAGTACTTATATGGGACTATGGTCACACACTTTGGATAACGGAGTACTTACATGGGACTAGGGTAACACACTTGGGGTCAGGGTGTACTTATAAAGGAACTAGGGTAACTCATTTGGGGTCAGGGAGTACATATATGGGACTAGGGTAACTCACTTGGGGACAGGGAGTACTTATATGGGACTAGGGTATCTCACTTGGGGTAAGGGAGTACTTATATGGGACTAGGGTCAAACACTTTGGGTCACGGAGTACTTATATGGGACTAGGGTAACTCACTTGGGGTCAGGGAGTACTTATATGGGACTAGGGTAACTCACTTGGGATTAGGGAGTACTTATATGGGACTAGGGTAACTCACTTGGGGACAGGGAGTACTTATAACGGGGCTAGGGTAACTCACTTGGGGTCAGGGTATACTTACATGGGACTAGGGTAACTCACTTGGGGTCAGGGAGTACTTTTAAAAGGGCTAGTGTAATTCATTTGGGGTCAGGTAGTACTTATATGGGACTAGGGTACCTCACTTGGGGACAGGGAGTACTTATATGGGACTTGGGTATCTCACTTGGGGTCAGAAAGTACTTATATGGGACTAGGATCACACACTTTGGGTCACGGAGTAATTATTTGGGACTAGGGTAACTCACTTGGGGTCAGGGAGTACTTATATGGAACTAGGGTAACTCACTTGGGGTCAGGGAGTACTTATATGGGACTAGGGTAACTCACTTGGGGTCAGGGAGTATTTATTTGGGAGTAGGGTAACTCACTTAGGGTCAGGGAGTACTTATATGGGACTAGGGTCATACACTTTTGGGTCACGGAGTACTTATATGGGACTAGGGTAACACACTTTGGGTCACGGAGTACTTATATGGAACTAGGGTAACTCACTTGGGGTCAGGGAGTACTTATATGGGACTAGGGTAACTCACTTGGGGACAGGGAGTACTTATATGGGACTAGGGTAACTCACTTAGGGTCAGGGAGTACTTATATGGGACTAGGGTCATACACTTTTGGGTCACGGAGTACTTATATGGGACTAGGGTAACACACTTTGGGTCAGGGAGTACTTATATGGGACTAGGGTAACTCACTAGGGGTCAGGGAGTACTTATATGGGACTAGGGTAATTCACTTTGGGTCAGGGAGTACTTATATGGGACCAGGGTAACTCACTAGGGGTCAGGGAGTACTTATATGGGACTATGGTCACACACTTTGGGTCACGGAGTACTTACATGGGACTAGGGTAACACACTTGGGGTCAGAGTGTACTTATAAAGGGACTAGGGTAACTCACTTGGGGTCAGGGAGTACATATATGGGACTAGGGTAACTCACTAGGGGTCAGGGAGTACTTATATGGGACTAGGGTCATACACTTTTGGGTCACGGAGTACTTATATGGGACTAGGGTAACACACTTTGGGTCACGGAGTACTTATATGGAACTAGGGTAACTCACTTGGGGTCAGGGAGTACTTTTAAAAGGGCTAGTGTAATTCATTTGGGGACAGGGAGTACTTATATGGGACTAGGGTAACTCACTTAGGGTCAGGGAGTACTTATATGGGACTAGGGTCATACACTTTTGGGTCACGGAGTACTTATATGGGACTAGGGTAACACACTTTGGGTCAGGGAGTACTTATATGGGACTAGGGTAACTCACTTGGGGTCAAGGAGTACTTATAAAGGTGATATGGTAACTCACTTGGGGACAGGGAGTACTTATAACGGGGCTAGGGTAACTCACTTGGGGTCAGCGTATACTTACATGGGAATAGGGTAACTTACTTGGGGTCAAGGAGTACTTTTAAAAGGGCTAGTGTAATTCATTTGGGGTCAGGTAGTAGTTATATGGAACTAGGGTACCTCACTTGGGGTCAGGGAGTACATATATGGGACTAGGGTAACTCACTTGGGGACAGGGAGTACTTATATGGGACTAGGGTAACTCACTTGGGGACAGGGAGTACTTATATGGAACTAGGGTGTCTCACTTGGGGTCAGGGAGTACTTATATGGGACTAGGGTCACACACTTTGGGTCACGGAGTACTTATATGGGACTAGGGTAACTCACTAGGGGTCAGGGAGTACTTATATGGGACTAGGGTAATTCACTTTGGGTCAGGGAGTACTTATATGGGACCAGGGTAACTCACTAGGGGTCAGGGAGTACTTATATGGGACTATGGTCACACACTTTGGGTCACGGAGTACTTACGTGGGACTAGGGTAACACACTTGGGGTCAGAGTGTACTTATAAAGGGACTAGGGTAACTCACTTGGGGTCAGGGAGTACATATATGGGACTAGGGTAACTCACTAGGGGTCAGGGAGTACTTATACGGGACTAGGATCACACACTTTGAGTCACGGAGTACTTACATGGGATTAGGGCAACACACTTGGGGTCAGGGTGTACTTATAAAGGAACTAGGGTAACTCATTTGGGGTCAGGGAGTACATATATGGGACTAGGGTAACTCACTTGGGGACAGGGAGTACTTATATGGGACTAGGGTAACTCACTTGGGGACAGGGAGTACTTATATGAGACTAGGGTAACTCACTTAGGGTCAGGGAGTACTTATATGGGACTAGGGTCATACACTTTTGGGTCACGGAGTACTTATATGGGACTAGGGTAACACACTTTGGGTCAGGGAGTACTTATATGGGACTAGGGTAACTCACTAGGGGTCAGGGAGTACTTATATGGGACTAGGGTAATTCACTTTGGGTCAGGGAGTACTTATATGGGACCAGGGTAACTCACTAGGGGTCAGGGAGTACTTATATGGGACTATGGTCACACACTTTGGGTCACGGAGTACTTACATGGGACTAGGGTAACACACTTGGGGTCAGAGTGTACTTATAAAGGGACTAGGGTAACTCACTTGGGGTCAGGGAGTACATATATGGGACTAGGGTAACTCACTAGGGGTCAGGGAGTACTTATATGGGACTAGGGTCATACACTTTTGGGTCACGGAGTACTTATATGGGACTAGGGTAACACACTTTGGGTCACGGAGTACTTATATGGAACTAGGGTAACTCACTTGGGGTCAGGGAGTACTTTTAAAAGGGCTAGTGTAATTCATTTGGGGACAGGGAGTACTTATATGGGACTAGGGTAACTCACTTAGGGTCAGGGAGTACTTATATGGGACTAGGGTCATACACTTTTGGGTCACGGAGTACTTATATGGGACTAGGGTAACACACTTTGGGTCAGGGAGTACTTATATGGGACTAGGGTAACTCACTTGGGGTCAAGGAGTACTTATAAAGGTGATATGGTAACTCACTTGGGGACAGGGAGTACTTATAACGGGGCTAGGGTAACTCACTTGGGGTCAGCGTATACTTACATGGGAATAGGGTAACTTACTTGGGGTCAAGGAGTACTTTTAAAAGGGCTAGTGTAATTCATTTGGGGTCAGGTAGTAGTTATATGGAACTAGGGTACCTCACTTGGGGTCAGGGAGTACATATATGGGACTAGGGTAACTCACTTGGGGACAGGGAGTACTTATATGGGACTAGGGTAACTCACTTGGGGACAGGGAGTACTTATATGGAACTAGGGTGTCTCACTTGGGGTCAGGGAGTACTTATATGGGACTAGGGTCACACACTTTGGGTCACGGAGTACTTATATGGGACTAGGGTAACTCACTAGGGGTCAGGGAGTACTTATATGGGACTAGGGTAATTCACTTTGGGTCAGGGAGTACTTATATGGGACCAGGGTAACTCACTAGGGGTCAGGGAGTACTTATATGGGACTATGGTCACACACTTTGGGTCACGGAGTACTTACATGGGACTAGGGTAACACACTTGGGGTCAGAGTGTACTTATAAAGGGACTAGGGTAACTCACTTGGGGTCAGGGAGTACATATATGGGACTAGGGTAACTCACTAGGGGTCAGGGAGTACTTATACGGGACTAGGATCACACACTTTGAGTCACGGAGTACTTACATGGGATTAGGGCAACACACTTGGGGTCAGGGTGTACTTATAAAGGAACTAGGGTAACTCATTTGGGGTCAGGGAGTACATATATGGGACTAGGGTAACTCACTTGGGGACAGGGAGTACTTATATGGGACTAGGGTATCTCACTTGGGGTAAGGGAGTACTTATATGGGACTAGGGTCAAACACTTTGGGTCACGGAGTACTTATATGGGACTAGGGTAACTCACTTGGGGTCAGGGAGTACTTATATGGAACTAGGGTAACTCACTTGGGGTCAGGGAGTACTTATATGGGACTAGGGTCACACACTTTGGGTCACGGAGTACTTATATGGGACTAGGGTAACTCACTAGGGGTCAGGGAGTACTTATATGGGACTAGGGTAATTCACTTTGGGTCAGGGAGTACTTATATGGGACCAGGGTAACTCACTAGGGGTCAGGGAGTACTTATATGGGACTATGGTCACACACTTTGGGTCACGGAGTACTTACATGGGACTAGGGTAACACACTTGGGGTCAGAGTGTACTTATAAAGGGACTAGGGTAACTCACTTGGGGTCAGGGAGTACATATATGGGACTAGGGTAACTCACTAGGGGTCAGGGAGTACTTATACGGGACTAGGATCACACACTTTGAGTCACGGAGTACTTACATGGGATTAGGGCAACACACTTGGGGTCAGGGTGTACTTATAAAGGAACTAGGGTAACTCATTTGGGGTCAGGGAGTACATATATGGGACTAGGGTAACTCACTTGGGGACAGGGAGTACTTATATGGGACTAGGGTATCTCACTTGGGGTAAGGGAGTACTTATATGGGACTAGGGTAACTCACTTGGGGTCAGGGAGTACTTATATGGAACTAGGGTAACTCACTTGGGGTCAGGGAGTACTTATATGGGACTAGGGTAACTCACTTGGGGTCAGGGAGTACTTATATGGGACTAGGGTAACTCACTTGGGGTCAGGGAGTATTTATTTGGGAGTAGGGTAACTCACTTAGGGTCACGGAGTACTTATATGGGACTAGGGTAACACACTTTGGGTCACGGAGTACTTATATGGAACTAGGGTAACTCACTTGGGGTCAGGGAGTACTTATATGGGACTTGGGTAACTCACTTGGGGACAGGGAGTACTTATATGGGACTTGGGTATCTCATTTGCGGTCAGGGAGTACTTATATGGGACTAGGATCACACACTTTGGGTCACGGAGTAATTATATGGGACTAGGGTAACTCACTTGGGGTCAGGGAGTACTTATATGGAACTAGGGTAACTCACTTGGGATTAGGGAGTACTTATATGGGACTAGGGTAACTCACTTGGGGACAGGGAGTACTTATATGGGACTAGGGTAACTCACTTGGGGACAGGGAGTACTTATATGGAACTAGGGTGTATCACTTGGGGTCAGGGAGTACTTATATGGGACTAGGGTCACACACTTTGGGTCACGGAGTACTTATATGGGACTAGGGTAACTCACTAGGGGTCAGGGAGTACTTATATGGGACTAGGGTAATTCACTTTGGGTCAGAGAGTACTAATATGGGACTAGGGTAACTCACTTGGGGTCAGGGAGTACTTATATGGGACTAGGGTAACTCACTTGGGGTCAGGGAGTACATATATGGGACTAGGGTAACTCACTTGGGGACAGGGAGTACTTATATGGGACTTGGGTATCTCACTTGGGGTCAGGGAGTACTTATATGGGACTAGAGTAACTCACTTGGGGTCAGGGAGTACTAATATGGGACTAGGGTAACTCACTTGGGGTCAGGGAGTACTTATATGGGACTAGGGTAACTCACTTGGGTACATGGAGTACTTATAAAGAGGCTAGGGTAAATCACTTGGAGTCAGGGAGTACTTATATGGGACTAGGGTCACACACTTTGGGTCACGGAGTACTTATATGGGACTAGGGTAACTCACTTGGGGTCAAGGAGTACTTTTAAAAGGGCTAGTATAACTCATTGGGGTCAGGTAGTACTTATATGGGACTAGGGTACCTCACTTGGGGTCAGGGAGTACATATATGGGACTAGGGTAACTCACTTGGGGACAGGGAGTACTTATATGGGACTAGGGTAACTCACTTGGGGACAGGGAGTACTTATATGGAACTAGGGTGTCTCACTTGGGGTCAGGGAGTACTTATATGGGACTAGGGTCACACACTTTGGGTCACGGAGTACTTATATGGGACTAGGGTAACTCACTAGGGGTCAGGGAGTACTTATATGGGACTAGGGTAATTCACTTTGGGTCAGGGAGTACTTATATGGGACCAGGGTAACTCACTAGGGGTCAGGGAGTACTTATATGGGACTATGGTCACACACTTTGGGTCACGGAGTACTTACATGGGACTAGGGTAACACACTTGGGGTCAGAGTGTACTTATAAAGGGACTAGGGTAACTCACTTGGGGTCAGGGAGTACATATATGGGACTAGGGTAACTCACTAGGGGTCAGGGAGTACTTATACGGGACTAGGATCACACACTTTGAGTCACGGAGTACTTACATGGGATTAGGGCAACACACTTGGGGTCAGGGTGTACTTATAAAGGAACTAGGGTAACTCATTTGGGGTCAGGGAGTACATATATGGGACTAGGGTAACTCACTTGGGGACAGGGAGTACTTATATGGGACTAGGGTATCTCACTTGGGGTAAGGGAGTACTTATATGGGACTAGGGTCAAACACTTTGGGTCACGGAGTACTTATATGGGACTAGGGTAACTCACTTGGGGTCAGGGAGTACTTATATGGAACTAGGGTAACTCACTTGGGGTCAGGGAGTACTTATATGGGACTAGGGTCACACACTTTGGGTCACGGAGTACTTATATGGGACTAGGGTAACTCACTAGGGGTCAGGGAGTACTTATATGGGACTAGGGTAATTCACTTTGGGTCAGGGAGTACTTATATGGGACCAGGGTAACTCACTAGGGGTCAGGGAGTACTTATATGGGACTATGGTCACACACTTTGGGTCACGGAGTACTTACATGGGACTAGGGTAACACACTTGGGGTCAGAGTGTACTTATAAAGGGACTAGGGTAACTCACTTGGGGTCAGGGAGTACATATATGGGACTAGGGTAACTCACTAGGGGTCAGGGAGTACTTATATGGGACTAGGGTCATACACTTTTGGGTCACGGAGTACTTATATGGGACTAGGGTAACACACTTTGGGTCACGGAGTACTTATATGGAACTAGGGTAACTCACTTGGGGTCAGGGAGTACTTTTAAAAGGGCTAGTGTAATTCATTTGGGGACAGGGAGTACTTATATGGGACTAGGGTAACTCACTTAGGGTCAGGGAGTACTTATATAGGACTAGGGTCATACACTTTTGGGTCACGGAGTACTTATATGGGACTAGGGTAACACACTTTGGGTCAGGGAGTACTTATATGGGACTAGGGTAACTCACTTGGGGTCAAGGAGTACTTATAAAGGTGATATGGTAACTCACTTGGGGAAAGGGAGTACTTATAACGGGGCTAGGGTAACTCACTTGGGGTCAGCGTATACTTACATGGGAATAGGGTAACTTACTTGGGGTCAAGGAGTACTTTTAAAAGGGCTAGTGTAATTCATTTGGGGCCAGGTAGTAGTTATATGGAACTAGGGTACCTCACTTGGGGTCAGGGAGTACATATATGGGACTAGGGTAACTCACTTGGGGACAGGGAGTACTTATATGGGACTTGGGTATCTCACTTGGGGTCAGGGAGTACTTATATGGGACTAGAGTAACTCACTTGGGGTCAGGGAGTACTAATATGGGACTAGGGTAACTCACTTGGGGTCAGGGAGTACTTATATGGGACTAGGGTAACTCACTTGGGTACATGGAGTACTTATAAAGAGGCTAGGGTAAATCACTTGGGGTCAGGGAGTACTTATATGGGACTAGGGTCACACACTTTGGGTCACGGAGTACTTATATGGGACTAGGGTAACTCACTTGGGGTCAAGGAGTACTTTTAAAAGGGCTAGTATAACTCATTGGGGTCAGGTAGTACTTATATGGGACTAGGGTACCTCACTTGGGGTCAGGGAGTACTTATATGGCACTAGGGTAACTCTCTTGGGGTCAGGGATTACTTATATGGGACTAGGGTCACACACTTTGGGTCACGGAGTACTTACATGGGACTAGGGTACACACTTGGGGTCAGGGTGTACTTATAAAGGGACTAGGGTAACTCACTTGGGATTAGGGAGTACTTATATGGGACTAGGGTAACTCACTTGGGGAGAGGGAGTACTTATAAAGGGGCTAGGGTAACTCACATGGGGACAGGGAGTACTTATAAAGGGGCTAGGTTAACTCACTTGGGGTCAGGGTATACTTACATGGGACTAAGGTCACACAAGTTGGGTCACGGAGTACTTATATGGGACTAGGGTAACTCACTTGAGGTCAGGGAGTACTTATATGGGACTAGAGTAACTCACTTGGGGTCAGGGTGTACTAATATGGGACTAGGGTAACTCACTTGGGGTCAGGGAGTACTTATATGGGACTAGGGTCACACACTTTGGGTCACGGAGTACTTATATGGGACTAGGGTAACTCACTTGGGGTCAAGGAGTACTTTTAAAAGGGCTAGTATAACTCATTTGGGGTCAGGTAGTACTTATATGGGACTAGGGTACCTCACTTGGGGTCAGGGAGTACATATATGGGACTAGGGTAACTCACTTGGGGACAGGGAGTACTTATATGGGACTAGGGTAACTAACTTGGGGACAGGGAGTACTTATATGGAACTAGGGTGTCTCACTTGGGGTCAGGGAGTACTTTTATGGGACTAGGGTCACACACTTTGGGTCACGGAGTACTTATATGGGACTAGGGTAACTCACTAGGGGTCAGGGAGTACTTATATGGGACTATGGTCACACACTTTGGGTCACGGAGTACTTACATGGTACTAGGGTAACACACTTGGGGTCAGAGTGTACTTATAAAGGGACTAGGGTAACTCACTTGGGGTCAAGGAGTACATATATGGGACTAGGGTAACTCACTAGGGGTCAGGGAGTACTTATATGGGACTAGGGTAACTCACTTGGGGTCAGGGAGTACTTATATGGGACTAGGGTAACTCACTTGGGGTCAGGGAGTACTTATATGGAACTAGGGTAACTCACTTGGGATTAGGGAGTACTTATATGGGACTAGGGTAACTCACTTGGGGCAGGGAGTACTTATATGGAACTAGGGTAACTCACTTGGGGTCAGGGAGTACTTATATGGGACTAGGGTAACTCACTTGGGGTCAGGGAGTACTTATATGGGACTAGGGTCATACACTTTTGGGTCACGGAGTACTTATATGGGACTAGGGTAACACACTTTGGGTCACGGAGTACTTATATGGAACTAGGGTAACTCACTTGGGGTCAGGGAGTACTTATATGGGACTAGGGTAACTCACTTGGGGACAGGGAGTACTTATATGGGACTTGGGTATCTCACTTGGGGTCAGGGAGTACTTATATGGGACTAGGGTCATACACTTTTGGGTCACGGAGTACTTATATGGGACTAGGGTAACACACTTTGGGTCACGGAGTACTTATATGGAACTAGGGTAACTCACTTGGGGTCAGGGAGTACTTATATGGGACTAGGGTAACTCACTTGGGGACAGGGAGTACTTATATGGGACTTGGGTATCTCACTTGGGGTCAGGGAGTACTTATATGGGACTAGGATCACACACTTTGGGTCACGGAGTAATTATATGGGACTAGGGTAACTCACTTGGGGTCAGGGAGTACTTATATGGAACTAGGGTAACTCACTTGGGATTAGGGAGTACTTATATGGGACTAGGGTAACTCACTTGGGGCAGGGAGTACTTATATGGAACTAGGGTAACTCACTTGGGGTCAGGGAGTACTTATATGGGACTAGGGTAACTCACTTGGGGTCAGGGAGTATTTATTTGGGAGTAGGGTAACTCACTTAGGGTCAGGGAGTACTTATATGGGACTAGGGTCATACACTTTTGGGTCACGGAGTACTTATATGGGACTAGGGTAACACACTTTGGGTCACGGAGTACTTATATGGAACTAGGGTAACTCACTTGGGGTCAGGGAGTACTTATATGGGACTAGGGTAACTCACTTGGGGACAGGGAGTACTTATATGGGACTTGGGTATCTCACTTGGGGTCAGGGAGTACTTATATGGGACTAGGATCACACACTTTGGGTCACGGAGTAATTATATGGGACTAGGGTAACTCACTTGGGGTCAGGGAGTACTTAAATGGAACTAGGGTAACTCACTTGGGATTAGGGAGTACTTATATGGGACTAGGGTAACTCACTTGGGGACAGGGAGTACTTATATGGAACTAGGGTAACTCACTTGGGGACAGGGAGTACTTATATGGAACTAGGGTCTCTCACTTGGGGTCAGGGAGTACTTATATGGGACTAGGGTCACACACTTTGGGTCACGGAGTAATTATATGGGACTAGGGTACCTCACTAGGGGTCAGGGAGTACTTATATGGGACTAGGGTAATTCACTTTGGGTCAGGGAGTACTTATATGGGACTAGGGTAACTAACTAGGGGTCAGGGAGTACTTATATGGGACTATGGTCACACACTTTGGGTCACGGAGTACTTACATGGGACTAGGGTAACACACTTGGGGTCAGAGTGTACTTATAAAGGGACTAGGGTAACTCACTTGGGGTCACGGAGTACATATATGGGACTAGGGTAACTCACTAGGGGTCAGGGAGTACTTATACGGGACTAGGATCACACACTTTGGGTCACGGAGTACTTACATGGGATTAGGGCAACACACTTGGGGTCAGGGTGTACTTATAAAGGAACTAGGGTAACTCATTTGGGGTCAGGGAGTTCATATATGGGACTAGGGTAACTCACTTGGGGACAGGGAGTACTTATATGGGACTAGGGTATCTCACTTGGGGTAAGGGAGTACTTATATGGGACTAGGGTCAAACACTTTGGGTCACGGAGTACTTATATGGGACTAGGGTAACTCACTTGGGGTCAGGGAGTACTTATATGGGACTAGGGTAACTCACTTGGGATTAGGGAGTACTTATATGGGACTAGGGTAACTCACTTGGGGAAAGGGAGTACTTATAACGGGGCTAGGGTAACTCACTTGGGGTCAGGGTATACTTACAAGGGACTAGGGTAACTCACTTGGGGTCAGGGTATACTTACAAGGGACTAGGGTAACTCACTTGGGGTCAGGGAGTACTTTTAAAAGGGCTAGTGTAATTCATTTGGGGTCAGGTAGTACTTATATGGGACTAGGGTACCTCACTTGGGGTAAGGGAGTACATATATGGGACTAGGGTAACTCACTTGGGTACAGGGAGTACTTATATGGGACTTGGGTATCTCACTTGGGGTCAGGGAGTACTTATATGGGACTAGGATCACACACTTTGGGTCACGGAGTAATTATATGGGACTAGGGTAACTCACTTGGGGTCAGGGAGTACTTATATGGAAGTAGGGTAACTCACTTGGGGTCAGGGAGTACTTATATGGGACTAGGGTAACTCACTTGGGGTCAGGGAGTATTTATTTGGGAGTAGGGTAACTCACTTAGGGTCAGGGAGTACTTATATGGGACTAGGGTCATACACTTTTGGGTCACGGAGTACTTATATGGGACTAGGTTAACACACTTTGGGTCACGGAGTACTTATATGGAACTAGGGTAACTCACTTGGGGTCAGGGAGTACTTATATGGGACTAGGGTAACTCACTTGGGGACAGGGAGTACTTATATGGGACTTGGGTATCTCACTTGGGGTCAGGGAGTACTTATATGGGACTAGGATCACACACTTTGAGTCACGGAGTAATTATATGGGACTCGGGTAACTCACTTGGGGTCAGGGAGTACTTATATGGAACTAGGGTAACTCACTTGGGGTCAGGGAGTACTTATATGGGACTAGGGTAACTCACTTGGGGTCAGGGAGTACTTATATGGGACTAGGGTAACTCACTTGGGGTCAGGGAGTACTTATATGGAACTAGGGTAACTCACTTGGGATTAGGGAGTACTTATATTGGACTAGGGTAACTCACTTGGGGCAGGGAGTACTTATATGGAACTAGGGTAACTCACTTGGGGTCAGGGAGTACTTATATGGGACTAGGGTAACTCACTTGGGGTCAGGGAGTATTTATTTGGGAGTAGGGTAACTCACTTAGGGTCAGGGAGTACTTATATGGGACTAGGGTCATACACTTTTGGGTCACGGAGTACTTATATGGGACTAGGGTAACACACTTTGGGTCACGGAGTACTTATATGGAACTAGGGTAACTCACTTGGGGTCAGGGAGTACTTATATGGGACTAGGGTAACTCACTTGGGGACAGGGAGTACTTATATGGGACTTGGGTATCTCACTTGGGGTCAGGGAGTACTTATATGGGACTAGGATCACACACTTTGGGTCACGGAGTAATTATATGGGACTAGGGTAACTCACTTGGGGTCAGGGAGTACTTAAATGGAACTAGGGTAACTCACTTGGGATTAGGGAGTACTTATATGGGACTAGGGTAACTCACTTGGGGACAGGGAGTACTTATATGGAACTAGGGTGTCTCACTTGGGGTCAGGGAGTACTTATATGGGACTAGGGTCACACACTTTGGGTCACGGAGTACTTATATGGGACTAGGGTACCTCACTAGGGGTCAGGGAGTACTTATATGGGACTAGGGTAATTCACTTTGGGTCAGGGATTACTTATATGGGACTAGGGTAACTAACCAGGGGTCAGGGAGTACTTATATGGGACTATGGTCACACACTTTGGGTCACGGAGTACTTACATGGGACTAGGGTAACACACTTGGGGTCAGAGTGTACTTATAAAGGGACTAGGGTAACTCACTTGGGGTCACGGAGTACATATATGGGACTAGGGTAACTCACTAGGGGTCAGGGAGTACTTATACGGGACTAGGATCACACACTTTGGGTCACGGAGTACTTACATGGGATTAGGGCAACACACTTGGGGTCAGGGTGTACTTATAAGGAAATAGGGTAACTCATTTGGGGTCAGGGAGTTCATATATGGGACTAGGGTAACTCACTTGGGGACAGGGAGTACTTATATGGGACTAGGGTATCTCACTTGGGGTAAGGGAGTACTTATATGGGACTAGGGTCAAACACTTTGGGTCACGGAGTACTTATATGGGACTAGGGTAACTCACTTGGGGTCAGGGAGTACTTATATGGGACTAGGGTAACTCACTTGGGATTAGGGAGTACTTATATGGGACTAGGGTAACTCACTTGGGGAAAGGGAGTACTTATAACGGGGCTAGGGTAACTCACTTGGGGTCAGGGTATACTTACATGGGACTAGGGTAACTCACTTGGGGTCAGGGAGTACTTTTAAAAGGGCTAGTGTAATTCATTTGGGGTCAGGTATTACTTATATGGGACTAGGGTCACTCACTTGGGGTCAGGGAGTACTTATATGGGACTAGGATCACACACTTTGGGTCACGGAGTAATTATATGGGACTAGGGTAACTCACTTGGGGTCAGGGAGAACTTATATGGAACTAGGGTAACTCACTTGGGGTCAGGGAGTACTTATATGGGACTAGGGTAACTCACTTGGGGTCAGGGAGTATTTATTTGGGAGTAGGGTAACTCACTTAGGGTCAGGGAGTACTTATATGGGACTAGGGTCATACACTTTTGGGTCACGGAGTACTTATATGGGACTAGGGTAAAACACTTTGGGTCACGGAGTACTTATATGGAACTAGGGTAACTCACTTGGGGTCAGGGAGTACTTATATGGGACTAGGGTAACTCACTTGGGGACAGGGAGTACTTATATGGGACTTGGGTATCTCACTTGAGGTCAGGGAGTACTTATATGGGACTAGGATCACACACTTTGGGTCACGGAGTAATTATATGGGACTCGGGTAACTCACTTGGGGTCAGGGAGTACTTATATGGAACTAGGGTAACTCACTTGGGGTCAGGGAGTACTTATATGGGACTAGGGTAACTCACTTGGGGTCAGGGAGTACTTATATGGGACTAGGGTAACTCACTTAGGGTCAGGGAGTACTTATATGGGACTAGGGTCATACACTTTTGGGTCACGGAGTACTTATATGGGACTAGGGTAACACACTTTGGGTCAGGGAGTACTTATAGGGACTAGGGTAACTCACTTGGGGTCAGGGAGTACTTATAAAGGTGATATGGTAACTCACTTGGGGACAGGGAGTACTTATAACGGGGCTAGGGTAACTCACTTGGGGTCAGGGTATACTTACATGGGACTAGGGTAACTCACTTGGGGTCAGGGAGTACTTTTAAAAGGGCTAGTGTAATTCATTTGGGGTCAGGTAGTACTTATATGGGACTAGGGTACCTCACTTGGGGTCAGGGAGTACATATATGGGACTAGGGTAACTCACTTGGGGACAGGGAGTACTTATATGGGACTTGGGTATCTCACTTGGGGTCAGGGAGTACTTATATGGGACTAGAGTAACTCACATGGGGTCAGGGAGTACTAATATGGGACTAGGGTAACTCACTTGGGGTCAGGGAGTACTTATATGGGACTAGGGTAACTCACTTGGGTACATGGAGTACTTATAAAGAGGCTAGGGTAAATCACTTGGGGTCAGGGAGTACTTATATGGGACTAGGGTAACTCACTTGGGGTCAGGGAGTATTTATTTGGGAGTAGGGTAACTCACTTAGGGTCAGGGAGTACTTATATGGGACTAGGGTAACTCACTAGGGGTCAGGGAGTACTTATATGGGACTAGGGTAATTCACTTTGGGTCAGGGAGGACTTATATGGGACTAGGGTAACTAACTAGGGGTCAGGGAATACTTATATGGGACTATGGTCACACACTTTGGGTCACGGTGTACTTACATGGGACTAGGGTAACACACTTGGGGTCAGAGTGTACTTATAAAGGGACTAGGGTAACTCACTTGGGGTCAGGCAGTACATATATGGGACTAGGGTAACTCACTTGGGGTCAGGGAGTACTTATATGGGACTAGGGTAACTCACTTGGGGACAGGGAGTACTTATATGGGACTTGGGTATCTCACTTGGGGTCAGGGAGTACTTATATGGGACTAGAGTAACTCACTTGGGGTCAGGGAGTACTAATATGGGACTAGGGTAACTCACTTGGGGTCAGGGAGTACTTATATGGGACTAGGGTAACTCACTTGGGTACATGGAGTACTTATAAAGAGGCTAGGGTAAATCACTTGGGGTCAGGGAGTACTTATATGGGACTAGGGTACCTCACTTTGGGTCAGGGAGTACATATATGGGACTAGGGTAACTCACTTGGGGACAGGGAGTACTTATATGGGACTTGGGTATCTCACTTGGGGTCAGGGAGTACTTATATGGGACTAGAGTAACTCACTTGGGGTCAGGGAGTACTAATATGGGACTAGGGTAACTCACTTGGGGTCAGGGAGTACTTATATGGGACTAGGGTAACTCACTTGGGTACATGGAGTACTTATAAAGAGGCTAGGGTAAATCACTTGGGGTCAGGGAGTACTTATATGGGACTAGGGTCACACACTTTGGGTCACGGAGTACTTATATGGGACTAGGGTAACTCACTTGGGGTCAAGGAGTACTTTTAAAAGGGCTAGTATAACTCATTTGGGGTCAGGTAGTACTTATATGGGACTAGGGTACCTCACTTGGGGTCAGGGAGTACATATATGGGACTAGGGTAACTCACTTGGGGACAGGGAGTACTTATATGGGACTAGGGTAACTCACTTGGGGACAGGGAGTACTTATATGGCCTGGGGCGGTTTACCACGCTACCAGGCGCGTCCCCGGGTGGTGGATAGGGGGACGGCCGGCAGATATGCCGGTTAGCTGCGAAATAAGCCGTTTCATACGGACGAATAAGCAGTCGCGAACCAAAATGGTATTCTCACCCTCGCCTCATTTCATTCTCATGTGTCATCTGCCGTCGTACGGATTCCGGACGAGGGCCCCATAACATCACTTTTCTCATTTCACCCATTTCAGGGGACACGGGTACGGCCTCTGTGTTGACACTGCCCGAAAGGGATGTGTGGATGATTCCAGTAAGGTCGTGCTCGTGTCGGATCCCGGTGTCTACGCACCGTCCTCCCACGGAGGTATGCGGAATGCCAGTGATGGAAGAAGGTGTAAGGCGGCCTGGATGTTTGTCCCCGGGCTTGAGCCCCAAGCCATGGTGTCTGATGGAGGTAGGCATCATGGTGATCACCCCTCCACTTCCTGAGGCGGCGCGTTCGGAGACGCTCCGCATGCTGGTGATTATTTATTAATTTATGGAAAACCAAACTTCTTCTTATTCTTCCCCTACAGGTAACGGCGTTAGCGCAGGATCGGGCTCCAGAGCCATGGACTTGGAGGAGGTGCGGCTGCGCCTGGAGGCCCGTGACAGAAGTGCGGAGGAACTGCATACGCTCATCCAGCGTATGTCAGTAGCAATGACGGAGCTTCTTGGACTCACGGACGGGAGAAAGGGCGTCAAGAGGAGCATCCAGGGAAAAGTGAGGGACCTGCGGGATCTCGTCGTCTCCGCTGTGCAGGAGGTGCAGGGAGCTGCGACCCAGGATTGTGGGTCACTTCTCCCTGTGCTTCTTGAGACGAGGGAGCGGGACGAAGCGCGAGAAGAGGTGCAACGGCCAGCGCTGAAGAATAAGGGTACGCAGACGTCGCTTCCGCTTCCACCGACTTCTAAAGGGGGGAGGGGGGTTTCGATTAAGTCGGGTGGAAGCGGCAATAGGGAAAGGGGCGCGAAAAGGGGAGCTGCCCTGGGGACGCCTTCTCCGCCGAAGGAGGGGGCCTCTGGGGCAGCTGGCCCGCCACCAGTGGCTACGGCATCTCCTCCGCGGGAGGAGGGGGTGCAATGGTCGGTCGTGGCTGGGCGGAAGGGAAGGGGGAGGAGGGATTTGGGGCCGGCCCCGATATCCCGTCCTCCTCATTCGGGTAGGGTTGGGGGACCTCCTCGTCGCCCCCGTGCCCAGGCCGTGCTCGTAGCGTGCCGGTCGGATGGGTAGGGGGGGGCGATGAGGTTGCTGAAGGAAAGGGTGTACCCCGGTAAGGTCGGGGTTGAGGTCAGGTCGATCAGGAGGACTCGCAGGGGAGACCTCCTGATTGAGCTGAACAATGGAGGGGGCTCCGCGTCCACGCTCGCGGGGGCGGTCGCGGAGGCGTTGGGTAACGGGATTCCGGTCTCTGCTCTCTCTCCGATGGAGAGGGTGGAGATCCGGGACCTCGATGGGGTTTCGTCCGGGGAGGATGTGCGTGCGGCCCTTCTGGCCGCACTGGGCGAGGAGGCAGCCGGGGTTAGAGTCTCCGCGCCGCGAAGAACTGGTGGGGGCTCCTGGGCCGTCGGCGCTTCCATGCCACCCGAGGTGGCTGGCAAGTTGTTGCGGCTTGGGCGCGTTCGCGTTGGGTGGGTGGTCTGCAGGGTTCGCCCTGCGACCAGTATCGTGCGGTGCAAGAGGTGTCACCACTTCGGTCACACCTCGGGTAGCTGCAAATTCATCACAGACCGTTCGGGGCTGTGTTGGAGATGCGGGGAGGGGGGTCATGCCTCTGCCAGTTGTAGGGGTTCTCCTTGTTGTCTCGCCTGTAGGGACTCGGGGCTTGCGCATGATCACGCTGGGGGCTCTTCAGCGTGCGGATCGATCGGGGTGTGGAGAGGATCGAGACGTACATGAAGGGTCTCCAGATCAATGTCAATCGTTCGCGATCTGCTCAGGACTTGGCCGTCCATTGCACGTACTCTGGCGAGTACACGGTCTGCCTTGTCTCAGAGCAGCATAGGAATAGTAATTTCCCAAGCACCGGCTTGGAGGATGTCGGGGGGGATTCGGCTATGCTGCCCGGTGCTTCGTGCAAACTGGCATCCGTCTCGTCCGGTCGGGGGTTTTGTTCGTCTCTCGTTGGGGACATTGGGGTGTACAGTGTTTACTTTACCCCTAATGCCCCCATCGGGGAGTTCGAGGCTTTCCTGGAGGACTTGGCGGGGAGTGTCAGGGAGCATGGGGTGCCGGTCCTCATTGGTGGAGACTTCAACTCGTGGTCGACATCATGGGGATCCGGTTGCACTAACCGACGTGGAGAGCTTGTTGAGGAATGGGGCGGTCAGCTCGGGTTGACATTGCTCAACCGAGGTCGTTCTCCGACCTTCGTCTCAGGCGACCGTGGTAGTATAATAGATCTCACCTGGGTATCGTCGTCGATCGCCTCGAGAGTAGTCTCTTGGGAGGTGCTCGATGACGAGACTCTGAGCGATCACCGCTTCATCCAGTGGATTCTCACGGATGGGGGTCCTGGCCCTGCCTCGCCGGAGCGGGGGGTGCGCTGGGTTCGCTCGAGGTTCGACCCACTCTTATGCGAATTGGCATTTGCGTGGGGAATAGCCTCGAGCAGCTCAGCTTCCCCTCCGTCCGGGCGGGGGAGGGCCGGGGCGGACGTCGGCGGTGACGGCTCGGGCGTCTCGCCGGAGGGTTATCTCCGGAGACTCGTCGGGGCGTCCGACGCTTCTATGCCCAGGGCTCACGGAACTGCCAAGCGCTGGAAAGCAGCGTATTGGTGGTGTGAGGACCTCGACCGTCTCCGTAAGGCAGCGAATGCTGCCCGCAGGAGGTGGTCGAGGTCGAGGGGTGCCAATACGGAAGTTCACTTGCGCGAAGCCTATAAGACGGCGAGAACCGCTTTCTCCTCCGCTATACGCGAGAGGAAGCGGGCCGCATGGTTGGCGCTGGTGAATGAAGTGGAGGCAGATCCTTGGGGTCGCCCCTTCTGGGTGGCCTACAAGAGATTGAAGAGACAGACATCTGCTAGTCTGACGGAGTCTGAGACGGTGGTTGCGATTGAGAGTCTTTTCTCGACGTCGCAAGTGAGGCCTGGGGGCGTTCCATTCGTGTTTCGCGGTAACACCAGGCCGATCTTGGAGTCTGATCTCATCACGGAAACAGAGATTGTCATGGCTGCCGGGAGGTCCCCTGCAAAGGGGGCCCCTGGTGTCGATGGCATTCTCCCGGAAGTGGTTAAGGTTGCAGCAATGAGCTGCCCCGCTGATTTTGCCCGGTTGTTCAACCGCTGCCTGGAACTCGGCGACTTTCCCGCTATCTGGAGGAGGGCGAGGGTTGTCCTAATCCCGAAAGGGATCGGGGGCTTCAGACCCATATCTCTCCTACCGGTGGTGGGGAAGTTGTTCGAGAGGGTAGTTGTCGCTCGTCTTACGGAGGTTTATGAGGGGGTCGCACCTCTCGCGGACGGTCAATACGGGTTCCGTCCTGGTAGAAGTACCATGGATGCCGTATCGGCTGTCCAGAATTTTATTCGGATCGCCCTTCGGGGGTCTGTGTACCGGAGCAAACGCGTGGCCGTAATCCTTCTCGACATTAAGAACGCGTTCAATTCTGTGTCGCATGCGGCCATCTTGGAGGCCCTGGCCGCTAATGGCGCGGTCCCGGGGGTGATTGTGGATATAGTCCGCAGTTACCTGGGGGACCGGGTCATTGAGTGCGCTGGACGGCAGTGGCGCGTTGGGGCGGGTGTTCCGCAGGGATCGGTCTTAGGACCTCTCCTGTGGAACATTTGTTTCGACGGTCTGCTGCGGTTGAGTCTCCCGGAGGGCTGCACGTTGACTTGTTACGCGGACGATACGGCATTGTGTGTGTCTGCGGGAAGCGTCGGGTCCTTGCAGTTGAAGGCTAACAGGGCTTTGTCGCGTATCGTTCTGTGGCTTGAGGGGAGGAACCTGGAGGTGAACGTCTCCAAATCGGAGGCTGTTTTCTTCTCTAGGAGGCGGTCTGATCGGGCTCCGCGGTTTTCGGTCGGGGGCGAGACGGTTTCCGTCTCCCCGCGGGCGAAATACCTCGGTGTGTGGTTGGATCGTCGTCTTTCCTTCAAGTTTCACATTGATTGCATGGTGGGAAAAGCCAAAAAGGCTGGGTGGGCGTTGAGTAATTTATTGCCGAACGTGGGTGGGTCGGGGGTCTCGGGAAGGATGTTGTACACGAATTTAGTGCACAGCATTCTTCTTTACGGGGCGCCTTGCTGGGCTGAGGCTGCCTCTCGCCCAACCATTGCGAGGTCCCTAATCTCCGCGCAGAGGGTCATGGCGCTGAGGGTTTCCCGCGCGTGTCGTACGGCTTCGTCCTGTGCGCTATTAGTAATCTCGGGCATACCACCGGCCCATCTTTTAGCTTTGGAGCGCAGGGAGGTGTACGATGCGTCGCGTGCGGGTGGCTCCTCGGCTGGCGTGGCCGAAGCGCGGAGATTGACGAGGGCTAATTTAGTAGAGAGATGGCAGGCAGCATGGGACTCGGATGGTCGGGGTAGGTGGACCCACCGCCTCATCCCGGACATCCGGTCCTGGCTGGCTGCTAATTGTAGAAGCTTGAACTACCATGTTTCCCAGATGCTCCTGGGGCATGGTAGTTTCATGAGTCATCGCGCGAGGGTGGGCCGCAGGGCGACTCCCGACTGCTGGTGCTCCCCGAATCCGGTCGCGGATACGGCGGAGCACACGCTGTTGTGGTGTCCCCTGTGGGAATGCGAAAGAGCAGAACTCTGTGATGCTTTAGGTGTGCCCTCGTTGGAGGTGGAGACCCTTGTGTCCCATGTTACGAGTACGCCGAGAGCTTGGAATGCATTTTCCAGCTTCTCGGTTAGGGTCCTCACCTCCAAGGACAGTAGAGTCCGAGCTGAGGAGTCTGCTGCTCTCTCCTCTGGGGTGGGGTAGAGTCTGGGGTTTTTGTTTGTCTTGGGATGACCGCATACGGTCGTAGAGTAGAGCGTATACCCTCCTACCTGATGTTATAAGCTATGCTTGGTACCGGGTAGGGGGGCAGGTAGGGGGTTTTGGTGGGTTAGAATCCCACATAACCTCTGGCCAAAACATCGGCCGCCGGAGGTACTTAACAAGCCGTAAGGCTTTAAGAAGTTTCCCCCTACCTCGCAAAGCGTCGGAAAAAAAAAAAAAAAAAAAAAAAAAAAAAAGGGAGTACTTATATGGAACTAGGGTGTCTCACTTGGGGTCAGGGAGTACTTATATGGGACTAGGGTAACTCACTTGGGGTCAGGGAGTACATATATGGGACTAGGGTAACTCACTAGGGGTCAGGGAGTACTTATATGGGACTAGGGTAACTCACTTGGGGACAGGGAGTACTTATTTGGGACTTGGGTATCTCACTTGGGGTCAGGGAGTACTTATATGGGACTAGGATCACACACTTTGGGTCACGGAGTAATTATATGGGACTAGGGTAACTCACTTGGGGTCAGGGAGTACTTATATGGAACTAGGGTAACTCACTTGGGATTAGGGAGTACTTATATGGGACTAGGGTAACTCACTTGGGGACAGGGATTACTTATATGGGACTAGGGTAACTCACTTGGGGACAGGGAGTACTTATATGGGACCAGGGTAACTCACTAGGGGTCAGGGAGTACTTATATGGGACTATGGTCACACACTTTGGGTCACGGAGTACTTACATGGGACTAGGGTAACACACTTGGGGTCAGAGTGTACTTATAAAGGGACTAGGGTAACTCACTTGGGGTCAGGGAGTACATATATGGGACTAGGGTAACTCACTAGGGGTCAGGGAGTACTTATATGGGACTAGGGTAACTCACTTGGGGACAGGGAGTACTTATTTGGGACTTGGGTATCTCACTTGGGGTCAGGGAGTACTTATATGGGACTAGGATCACACACTTTGGGTCACGGAGTAATTATATGGGACTAGGGTAACTCACTTGGGGTCAGGGAGTACTTATATGGAACTAGGGTAACTCAATTGGGATTAGGGAGTACTTATATGGGACTAGGGTAACTCACTTGGGGACAGGGATTACTTATATGGGACTAGGGTAACTCACTTGGGGACAGGGAGTACTTATATGGAACTAGGGTGTCTCACTTGGGGTCACGGAGTACTTATATGGGACTAGGGTAACTCACTAGGGGTCAGGGAGTACTTATATGGGACTAGGGTAATTCACTTTGGGTCAGGGAGTACTTATATGGGACTAGGGTAACTAACTAGGGGTCAGGGAATACTTATATGGGACTATGGTCACACACTTTGTGTCACGGAGTACTTACATGGGACTAGGGTAACACACTTGGGGTCAGAGTGTACTTATAAAGGGACTAGGGTAACTCACTTGGGGTCAGGCAGTACATATATGGGACTAGGGTAACTCACTAGTGGTCAGGGAGTACTTATACGGGACTAGGATCACACACTTTGGGTCACAGAGTACCTACATGGGATTAGGGCAACACACTTGGGGTCAGGGTGTACTTATACAGGGACTAGGGTAACTCATTTGGGGTCAGGGAGTACATATATGGGACTAGGGTAACTCACTTGGGGACAGGGAGTACTTATATGGGACTAGGGTATCTCACTTGGGGTAAGGGAGTACTTATATGGGACTAGGGTCAAACACTTTGGGTCACGGAGTACTTATATGGGACTAGGGTAACTCACTTGGTGTCAGGGAGTACTTATATGGGACTAGGGTAACTCACTTGGGATTAGGGAGTACTTATATGGGACTAGGGTAACTCACTTGGGGACAGGGAGTACTTATAACGGGGCTAGGGTAACTCACTTGGGGTCAGGGTATACTTACATGGGACTAGGGTAACTCACTTGGGGTCAGGGAGTACTTTTAAAAGGGCTAGTGTAATTCATTTGGGGTCAGGTAGTACTTATATGGGACTAGGTTACCTCACTTGGGGTCAGGGAGTACATATATGGGACTAGGGTAACTCACTTGGGGACAGGGAGTACTTATATGGGACTTGGATATCTCACTTGGGGTCAGGGAGTACTTATAAGGGACTAGGATCACACACTTTGGGTCACGGAGTAATTATATGGGACTAGGGTAACTCACTTGGGGTCAGGGAGTACTTATATGGGACTAGGGTAACTCACTTGGGGTCAGGGAGTACTTATATGGCACTAGGGTAACTCTCTTGGGGTCAGGGAGTACTTATATGGGACTAGGGTCACACACTTTGGGTCACGGAGTACTTACATGGGACTAGGGTACACACTTGGGGTCAGGGTGTACTTATAAAGGGACTAGGGTAACTCACTTGGGATTAGGGAGTACTTATATGGGACTAGGGTAACTCACTTGGGGAGAGGGAGTACTTATAAAGGGGCTAGGGTAACTCACATGGGGACAGGGAGTACTTATAAAGGGGCTAGGTTAACTCACTTGGGGTCAGGGAATACTTACATGGGACTAAGGTCACACAAGTTGGGTCACGGAGTACTTATATGGGACTAGGGTAACTCACTTGAGGTCAGGGAGTACTTATATGGGACTAGAGTAACTCACTTGGGGTCAGGGAGTACTTATATGGAACTAGGGTGTCTCACTTGGGGTCAGGGAGTACTTATATGGGACTAGGGTCACACACTTTGGGTCACGGAGTACTTATATGGGACTAGGGTACCTCACTAGGGGTCAGGGAGTACTTATATGGGACTAGGGTAATTCACTTTGGGTCAGGGAGTACTTATATGGGACTAGGGTAACTAACTAGGGGTCAGGGAGTACTTATATGGGACTATGGTCACACACTTTGGGTCACGGAGTACTTACATGGGACTAGGGTAACACACTTGGGGTCAGAGTGTACTTATAAAGGGACTAGGGTAACTCACTTGGGGTCACGGAGTACATATATGGGACTACGGTAACTCACTAGGGGTCAGGGAGTACTTATACGGGACTAGGATCACACACTTTGGGTCACAGAGTACTTACATGGGATTAGGGCAACACACTTGGGGTCAGGGTGTACTTATACAGGGACTAGGGTAACTCATTTGGGGTCAGGGAGTACATATATGGGACTAGGGTAACTCACTTGGGGACAGGGAGTACTTATATGGGACTAGGGTATCTCACTTGGGGTAAGGGAGTACTTATATGGGACTAGGGTCAAACACTTTGGGTCACGGAGTACTTATATGGGACTAGGGTAACTCACTTGGTGTCAGGGAGTACTTATATGGGACTAGGGTAACTCACTTGGGATTAGGGAGTACTTATATGGGACTAGGGTAACTCACTTGGGGACAGGGAGTACTTATAACGGGGCTAGGGTAACTCACTTGGGGTCAGGGTATACTTACATGGGACTAGGGTAACTCACTTGGGGTCAGGGAGTACTTTTAAAAGGGCTAGTGTAATTCATTTGGGGTCAGGTAGTACTTATATGGGACTAGGTTACCTCACTTGGGGTCAGGGAGTACATATATGGGACTAGGGTAACTCACTTGGGGACAGGGAGTACTTATATGGGACTTGGATATCTCACTTGGGGTCAGGGAGTACTTATATGGGACTAGGATCACACACTTTGGGTCACGGAGTAATTATATGGGACTAGGGTAACTCACTTGGGGTCAGGGAGTACTTATATGGGACTAGGGTAACTCACTTGGGGTCAGGGAGTACTTATATGGCACTAGGGTAACTCTCTTGGGGTCAGGCAGTACTTATATGGGACTAGGGTCACACACTTTGGGTCACGGAGTACTTACATGGGACTAGGGTACACACTTGGGGTCAGGGTGTACTTATAAAGGGACTAGGGTAACTCACTTGGGATTAGGGAGTACTTATATGGGACTAGGGTAACTCACTTGGGGAGAGGGAGTACTTATAAAGGGGCTAGGGTAACTCACATGGGGACAGGGAGTACTTATAAAGGGGCTAGGTTAACTCACTTGGGGTCAGGGAATACTTACATGGGACTAAGGTCACACAAGTTGGGTCACGGAGTACTTATATGGGACTAGGGTAACTCACTTGAGGTCAGGGAGTACTTATATGGGACTAGAGTAACTCACTTGGGGTCAGGGAGTACTTATATGGAACTAGGGTGTCTCACTTGGGGTCAGGGAGTACTTATATGGGACTAGGGTCACACACTTTGGGTCACGGAGTACTTATATGGGACTAGGGTACCTCACTAGGGGTCAGGGAGTACTTATATGGGACTAGGGTAATTCACTTTGGGTCAGGGAGTACTTATATGGGACTAGGGTAACTAACTAGGGGTCAGGGAGTACTTATATGGGACTATGGTCACACACTTTGGGTCACGGAGTACTTACATGGGACTAGGGTAACACACTTGGGGTCAGAGTGTACTTATAAAGGGACTAGGGTAACTCACTTGGGGTCACGGAGTACATATATGGGACTAGGGTAACTCACTAGGGGTCAGGGAGTACTTATACGGGACTAGGATCACACACTTTGGGTCACGGAGTACTTACATGGGATTAGGGCAACACACTTGGGGTCAGGGTGTACTTATAAAGGAACTAGGGTAACTCATTTGGGGTCAGGGAGTTCATATATGGGACTAGGGTAACTCACTTGGGGACAGGGAGTACTTATATGGGACTAGGGTATCTCACTTGGGGTAAGGGAGTACTTATATGGGACTAGGGTCAAACACTTTGGGTCACGGAGTACTTATATGGGACTAGGGTAACTCACTTGGGGTCAGGGAGTACTTATATGGGACTAGGGTAACTCACTTGGGATTAGGGAGTACTTATATGGGACTAGGGTAACTCACTTGGGGAAAGGGAGTACTTATAACGGGGCTAGGGTAACTCACTTGGGGTCAGGGTATACTTACATGGGACTAGGGTAACTCACTTGGGGTCAGGGAGTACTTTTAAAAGGGCTAGTGTAATTCATTTGGGGTCAGGTAGTACTTATATGGGACTAGGGTAACTCACTTGGGGTCAGGGAGTACTTATATGGGACTAGGATCACACACTTTGGGTCACGGAGTAATTATATGGGACTAGGGTAACTCACTTGGGGTCAGGGAGTACTTATATGGAACTAGGGTAACTCACTTGGGGTCAGGGAGTACTTATATGGGACTAGGGTAACTCACTTGGGGTCAGGGAGTATTTATTTGGGAGTAGGGTAACTCACTTAGGGTCAGGGAGTACTTATATGGGACTAGGGTCATACACTTTTGGGTCACGGAGTACTTATATGGGACTAGGGTAACACACTTTGGGTCACGGAGTACTTATATGGAACTAGGGTAACTCACTTGGGGTCAGGGAGTACTTATATGGGACTAGGGTAACTCACTTGGGGACAGGGAGTACTTATATGGGACTTGGATATCTCACTTGAGGTCAGGGAGTACTTATATGGGACTAGGATCACACACTTTGGGTCACGGAGTAATTATATGGGACTCGGGTAACTCACTTGGGGTCAGGGAGTACTTATATGGAACTAGGGTAACTCACTTGGGGTCAGGGAGTACTTATATGGGACTAGGGTAACTCACTTGGGGTCAGGGAGTACTTATATGGGACTAGGGTAACTCACTTAGGGTCTGGGAGTACTTATATGGGACTAGGGTCATACACTTTTGGGTCACGGAGTACTTATATGGGACTAGGGTAACTAACTTGGGGACAGGGAGTACTTATATGGAACTAGGGTGTCTCACTTGTGGTCAGGGAGTACTTTTATGGGACTAGGGTCACACACTTTGGGTCACGGAGTACTTATATGGGACTAGGGTAACTCACTAGGGGTCAGGGATTACTTATATGGGACTAGGGTAATTCACTTTGGGTCAGGGAGTACTTATATGGGACTAGGGTAACTCACTAGGGGTCAGGGAGTACTTATATGGGACTATGGTCACACACTTTGGGTCACGGAGTACTTACATGGGACTAGGGTAACACACTTGGGGTCAGAGTGTACTTATAAAGGGACTAGGGTAACTCACTTGGGGTCAGGGAGTACATATATGGGACTAGGGTAACTCACTTGGGGTCAGGGAGTACTTATACGGGACTAGGATCACACACTTTGGGTCACGGAGTACTTACATGGGATTAGGGCAACACACTTGGGGTCAGGGTGTACATATAAAGGAACTAGGGTAACTCATTTGGGGTCAGGGAGTACATATATGGGACTAGGGTAACTCACTTGGGGACAGGGAGTACTTATATGGGACTAGGGTATCTCACTTGGGGTAAGGGAGTACTTATATGGGACTAGGGTCAAACACTTTGGGTCACGGAGTACTTATATGGGACTAGGGTAACTCACTTGGGGTCAGGGAGTACTTATATGGGACTAGGGTAACTCACTTGGGATTAGGGAGTACTTATATGGGACTAGGGTAACTCACTTGGGGACAGGGAGTACTTATAACGGGGCTAGGGTAACTCACTTGGGGTCAGGGTATACTTACATGGGACTAGGGTAACTCACTTGGGGTCAGGGATACTTTTAAAAGGGCTAGTGTAATTCATTTGGGGTCAGGTAGTACTTATATGGGACTAGGGTACCTCACTTGGGGTCAGGGAGTACATATATGGGACTAGGGTAACTCACTTGGGGACAGGGAGTACTTATATGGGACTTGGGTATCTCACTTGGGGTCAGGGAGTACTTATATGGGACTAGAGTAACTCACTTGGGGTCAGGGAGTACTAATATGGGACTAGGGTAACTCACTTGGGGTTAGGGAGTACTTATATGGGACTAGGGTCATACACTTTTGGGTCACGGAGTACTTATATGGGACTAGGGTAACTCACTTGGGGTCAGGGAGTACTTATATGGGACTAGGGTAACTCACTTGTGTACATGGAGTACTTATAAAGGGGCTAGGGTAACTCACTTGGGGACAGGGAGTACTAATATGGGACTAGGTTATCTCACTTGGGTTCAGGGGGTATTTATATGGGACTAGGGTCACACCCTTTGGGTCACGGAGTACTTATATGGGACTAGGGTAACTCACTTGGGGTCAGGGAGTACTTATATGGGAATAGGTTAACTCACTTGGAGTCAGGGAGTACTTATATGGGACTAGGGTAACTCACTTGGGGTCAGGGAGTACTTATATGGGACTAGGGTAACTCACTTGGAGTCAGGGAGTACTTATATGGGACTAGGGTAACTCACTTGGGGTCAGGGAGTACTTATATGGGACTAGGGTAACTCACTTGTGTACATGGAGTACTTATAAAGGGGCTAGGGTAACTCACTTGGGGTGAGGGAGTACTTATAAAGGGGCTAGGGTAACTCATTTGGGGACAGGGAGTACTTATATGGGACTAGTGTAATTCACTTTGGGTGAGGGAGTACTTATAAAGAGGCTAGGGTAACTCATTTGGGGACAGGGAGTACTTATATGGGACTAGTGTAATTCACTTTGGGTCAGGGAGTAGTTATATGGGACTAGATTAACTCACTTGGGGTCAGGGAGTACTTATATGGGACTAGAGTAACTCACTTGGGGTCAGGGAGTACTAATATGGGACTAGGGTAACTCACTTGGGGTCAGGGAGTACTTATATGGGACTAGGGTAACTCACTTGGGTACATGGAGTACTTATATGGGACTAGGGTAACTCACTTGGGGTCAAGGAGTACTTTTAAAAGGGCTAGTATAACTCATTTGGGGTCAGGTAGTACTTATATGGGACTAGGGTACCTCACTTGGGGTCAGGGAGTACATATATGGGACTAGGGTAACTCACTTGGGGACAGGGAGTACTTATATGGGACTAGGGTAACTCACTTGGGGACAGGGAGTACTTATATGGAACTAGTGTGTCTCACTTGGGGTCAGGGAGTACTTATATGGGACTAGGGTCACACACTTTGGGTCACGGAGTACTTATATGGGACTAGGGTAACTCACTAGGGGTCAGGGAGTACTTATACGGGACTAGGATCACACACTTTGGGTCACGGAGTACTTACATGGGATTAGGGCAACACACTTGGGGTCAGGGTGTACTTATACAGGGACTAGGGTAACTCATTTGGGGTCAGGGAGTATATATATGGGACTAGGGTAACTCACTTGGAGACAGGGAGTACTTATATGGGACTAGGGTATCTCACTTGGGGTAAGGGAGTACTTATATGGGACTAGGGTCAAACACTTTGGGTCACGGAGTACTTATATGGGACTAGGGTAACTCACTTGGGGTCAGGGAGTACTTATATGGGACTAGGGTAACTCACTTGGGATTAGGGAGTACTTATATGGGACTAGGGTAATTCACTTGGGGACAGGGAGTACTTATAACGGGGCTAGGGTAACTCACTTGGGGTCAGGGTATACTTACATGGGACTAGGGTAACTCACTTGGGGTCAGGGAGTACTTTTGAAAGGGCTAGTGTAATTCATTTGGGGTCAGGTAGTACTTATATGGGACTAGGGTACCTCACTTGGGGTCAGGGAGTACATATATGGGACTAGGGTAACTCACTTGGGGACAGGGAGTACATATATGGGACTTGGGTATCTCACTTGGGGTCAGGGAGTACTTATATGGGACTAGAGTAACTCACTTGGGGTCAGGGAGTACTAATATGGGACTAGGGTAACTCACTTGGGGTCAGGGAGTACTTATATGGGACTAGGGTAACTCACTTGGGTACATGGAGTACTTATAAAGAGGCTAGGGTAAATCACTTGGGGTCAGGGAGTACTTATATGGGACTAGGGTCACACACTTTGGGTCACGGAGTACTTATATGGGACTAGGGTAACTCACTTGGGGTCAAGGAGTACTTTTAAAAGGGCTAGTATAACTCATTTGGGGTCAGGTAGTACTTATATGGGACTAGGGTACCTCACTTGGGGTCAGGGAGTACCTATATGGGACTAGGGTAACTCACTTGGGGACAGGGAGTACTTATATGGGACTAGGGTAACTCACTTGGGGACAGGGAGTACTTATATGGAACTAGGGTGTCTCACTTGGGGTCAGGGAGTACTTATTTGGGACTAGGGTCACACACTTTGGGTCACGGAGTACTTATATGGGACTAGGGTAACTCACTAGGGGTCAGGGAGTACTTATATGGGACTATGGTCACACACTTTGGGTCACGGAGTACTTACATGGGACTAGGGTAACACACTTGGGGTCAGAGTGTACTTATAAAGGGACTAGGGTAACTCACTTGGGGTCAGGGAGTACATATATGGGACTAGGGTAACTCACTAGGGGTCAGGGAGTACTTATACGGGACTAGGATCACACACTGTGGGTCACGGAGTACTTACATGGGATTAGGGCAACACACTTGGGGTCAGGGTGTACTTATACAGGGACTAGGGTAACTCATTTGGGGTCAGGGAGTATATATATGGGACTAGGGTAACTCACTTGGAGACAGGGAGTACTTATATGGGACTAGGGTATCTCACTTGGGGTAAGGGAGTACTTATATGGGACTAGGGTCAAACACTTTGGGTCACGGAGTACTTATATGGGACTAGGGTAACTCACTTGGGGTCAGGGAGTACTTATATGGGACTAGGGTAACTCACTTGGGATTAGGGAGTACTTATATGGGACTAGGGTAATTCACTTGGGGACAGGGAGTACTTATAACGGGGCTAGGGTAACTCACTTGGGGTCAGGGTATACTTACATGGGACTAGGGTAACTCACTTGGGGTCAGGGAGTACTTTTAAAAGGGCTAGTGTAATTCATTTGGGGTCAGGTAGTACTTATATGGGACTAGGGTAACTCACTTGGGGTCAGGGAGTACTTATATGGGACTAGGGTAACTCACTTGGGTACATGGAGTACTTATAAAGAGGCTAGGGTGTCTCACTTGGGGTCAGGGAGTACTTATTTGGGACTAGGGTCACACACTTTGGGTCACGGAGTACTTATATGGGACTAGGGTAACTCACTAGGGGTCAGGGAGTACTTATATGGGACTATGGTCACACACTTTGGGTCACGGAGTACTTACATGGGACTAAGGTAACACACTTGGGGTCAGAGTGTACTTATAAAGGGACTAGGGTAACTCACTTGGGGTCAGGGAGTACATATATGGGACTAGGGTAACTCACTAGGGGTCAGGGAGTACTTATAAAAAGGCTTGGGTAACACACTTGGGGTCAGGGAATACTTACATGGGACTAGGGTAACTCACTTGGGGACAGGGAGTACGTATATGGGACTAAGGTCATACACTTTGGGTCACGGAGTACTTATATGGGACTAGGGTAACTCACTTGGGGTCAGAGAGTACTTATATGGGACTAGAGTAACTCACTTGGGGTCAGGGAGTACTTATATGGGACTAGGGTCACACGTTTTGGGTCACGGAGTACTTACATGGGACTAGGGTAACACACTTGGGGTCAGGGTGTACTTATAAAGGGACTAGGGTAACACACTTGGGGTCAGGGAGTACATATATGGGACTATGGTAACTCACTTGGGGACAGGGAGTACTTATATGGGACTAGGGTATCTCACTTGGGGTCAGGGAGTACTTATATGTGACTAGGGTCACACACTTTGGGTCACGGAGTACTTATATGGACTAGGGTAACTCACTAGGGGTCAGGGAGTACTTATATGGGACTAGGATAACTCATTTGGGGACAGGGAGTACTTATATGGGACTAGAGTAAGTCACTTGGGTACAGGGAGTACTAATATGGGACTAGGGTAACTCACTTGGGGTCAGGGAGTACTTATATGGGACTAGGGTAACTCACTTGGGTACATGGAGTACTTATAAAGAGGCTAGGGTAAATCACTTGGGGTCAGGGAGTACTTATATGGGACTAGGGTCACACACTTTGGGTCACGGAGTACTTATATGGGACTAGGGTAACTCACTTGGGGTCAAGGAGTACTTTTAAAAGGGCTAGTATAACTCATTTGGGGTCAGGTAGTACTTATATGGGACTAGGGTACCTCACTTGGGGTCAGGGAGTACATATATGGGACTAGGGTAACTCACTTGGGGACAGGGAGTACTTATATGGGACTAGGGTAACTCACTTGGGGACAGGGAGTACTTATATGGAACTAGGGTGTCTCACTTGGGGTCAGGGAGTACTTATATGGGACTAGGTTCACACACTTTGGGTCACGGTGTACTTATATGGGACTAGGGTAACTCACTAGGGGTCAGGGAGTACTTATATGGGACTAGGGTAATTCACTTTGGGTCAGGGAGTACTTATATGGGACTAGGGTAACTCACTAGGGGACAGGGAGTACTTATAAAAAGGCTTGGGTAACACACTTGGGGTCAGGGAATACTTACATGGGACTAGGGTAACTCACTTGGGGACAGGGAGTACGTATATGGGACTAAGGTCACACACTTTGGGTCACGGAGTACTTATATGGGACTAGGGTAACTCACTTGGGGTCAGAGAGTACTTATATGGGACTAGAGTAACTCACTTGGGGTCAGGGAGTACTTATATGGGACTAGGGTCACACACTTTGGGTCACGGAGTACTTACATGGGACTAGGGTAACACACTTGGGGTCAGGGTGTACTTATAAAGGGACTAGGGTAACTCACTTGGGGTCAGGGAGTACATATATGGGACTATGGTAACTCACTTGGGGACAGGGAGTACTTATATGGGACTAGGGTATCTCACTTGGGGTCAGGGAGTACTTATATGGGACAAGGGTCACACACTTTGGGTCACGGAGTACTTATATGGGACTAGGGTAACTCACTAGGGGTCAGGGAGTACTTTTAAAAGGGCTAGTGTAACTCATTTGGGGTCAGGTAGTACTTATATGGAACTAGGGTACCTCACTTGGGGTCAGGGAGTACATATATGGGACTAGGGTAACTCACTTGGGGACAGGGAGTACTTATATGGGACTAGGGTAACTCACTTGGGGACAGGGAGTACTTATATGGAACTAGGGTGTCTCACTTGGGGTCAGGGAGTACTTATATGGGACTAGGGTCACACACTTTGGGTCACGGAGTACTTATATGGGACTAGGGTAACTCACTAGGGGTCAGGGAGTACTTATATGGGACTAGGGTAATTCACTTTGGGTCAGGGAGTACTTATATGGGACTAGGGTAACTCACTAGGGGTCAGGGAGTACTTATATGGGACTATGGTCACACACTTTGGGTCACGGAGTACTTACATGGGACTAGGGTAACACACTTGGGGTCAGAGTGTACTTATAAAGGGACTAGGGTAACTCACTTGGGGTCAGGGAGTACATATATGGGACTAGGGTAACTCACTAGGGGTCAGGGAGTACTTATACGGGACTAGGATCACACACTTTGGGTCACGGAGTACTTACATGGGATTAGGGCAACACACTTGGGGTCAGGGTGTACTTATAAAGGAACTAGGGTAACTCATTTGGGGTCAGGGAGTACATATATGGGACTAGGGTAACTCACTTGGGGACAGTGAGTACTTATATGGGACTAGGGTATCTCACTTGGGATAAGGGAGTACTTATATGGGACTAGGGTCAAACACTTTGGGTCTCGGAGTACTTATATGGGACTAGGGTAACTCACTTGGGGTCAGGGAGTACTTATATGGGTCTAGGGTAACTCACTTGGGATTAGGGAGTACTTATATGGGACTAGGGTAACTCACTTGGGGACAGGGAGTACTTATAACGGGGCTAGGGTAACTCACTTGGGGTCAGGGTATACTTACATGGGAGTAGGGTAACTCACTTGGGGTCAGGGAGTACTTTTAAAAGGGCTAGTGTAATTCATTTGGGGTCAGGTAGTACTTATATGGGACTAGGGTACCTCACTTGGGGTCAGGGAGTACATATATGGGACTAGGGTAACTCACTTGGGGACAGGGAGTACTTATATGGGACTTGGGTATCTCACTTGGGGTCAGGGAGTACTTATATGGGACTAGAGTAACTCACTTGGGGTCAGGGAGTACTAATATGGGACTAGGGTAACTCACTTGGTGTCAGGGAGTACTTATATGGGACTAGGGTAACTCACTTGGGTACATGGAGTACTTATAAAGAGGCTAGGGTAAATCACTTGGGGTCAGGGAGTACTTATATGGGACTAGGGTCACACACTTTGGGTCACGGAGTACTTATATGGGACTAGGGTAACTCACTTGGGGTCAAGGAGTACTTTTAAAAGGGCTGGTATAACTCATTTGGGGTCAGGTAGTACTTATATGGGACTAGGGTACCTCACTTGGGGTCAGGGAGTACTTATATGGGACTAGGGTAATTCACTTTGGGTCAGGGAGTACTTATATGGGACTAGGGTAACTCACTAGGGGTCAGGGAGTACATATATGGGACTAGGGTAACTCACTAGGGGTCAGGGACCCCCCCGATGGTGTGGCACCTTGCCGTGGTGGGGGGGCTCACCTGGTGTCGGCTTCCGGTCCATCATCGAACTGTATGGTCGGTGGAGGTCCGGGGGCTTTCTCTGGGTGCTAAGAGCACACCAAACCAAACACGATGGACAGTTCAGTACTGGATAAATCGTTTACGGTGCAGGGGAGGGATACCCCAGTACCGGTATCTGAGGGGGTGGTCACGCAGGCCCCCCTCATACCGTCAGCAAGTGACTGCGGTACTCATGCGGTTAGGCAGGCTGCATTGAGGGAATCAGATACTGTCATGGCCCAGAAGGGGCCGCTGCACGCCTCGTGTGCACCAACTGCTACTGCAGGTGGAGGAGGAAAACCGGCCCACAATACGAAGAGGGCTCAGGTTGAAGGCATTCTGAAGGAGCCTGATGAGTCCGTGAAGGTACCGCGTGTGGTAATTGAAGAGGCTGAATCAGGGGTTGTGAGCCAACCCAGCGGTTATGGTGAGACGTGCGGAGGGGAGACTCCCCGTGCGGAGGCTCAAGGTAGCGGAGCGTGGGGTACACCTGACGTTTCGCCGTATCGGGGGGATCGCCTTCAGCCCTTGCGACGCTTGTCTGCTCGGAACAGAACGCTGTCGCAAACGTCTTATGGGAGCGGCACCACGGATGCGTCAAACGAAGAACCGGCCGTGAACGAGGAGATGTTTGTGCTGGACGGAGGGGCCACTGTCAGCACGGACACTGATATTCTGGACGGGGTAATTGAAAAGGCAGTGAGTCTCATTACAAAGGAGCGAAAGGGAATGGAGGGAGTGTACGCCCTAACCGACAGGATGGTCGGTCACTCGTTGAAGCTCTTCGAGTTCTCTTATGCGAAGAGTGGGGTGAAAAAGGAGATTCAGGAGTTGTCCCGGAAGATTCGCGATGGAATGGAGCAGTTGCAGGATTCCTTGACGCAGCTGATGGTTGAAAATGGGACCTTGACATCTGGGATTGGAGTCCTTAGCAATGAGGTTAAATTTTTCACGGCGCGGCATAAGGAAAACATGTCGGAGGTGGTGCGTAGATGCGAGAGCATGGTGGAGAACAGACTCCAAGGTATCGCGGAGGGCGAGGCTAGACGAGAGAAGAGAAAGAGGTCTTCCCCTGAGGTGGCTGAGCCTATGAAGAGAAGGAACCCCCCCTCCCTACAAGAAGAAGTGGAGGAAGCATTAGGGGTTGCAGCGAGTGGGAATCTGGCGACTTCAGGCAAGGATAGAATGGCTGGCGAACCTGGAGAGAAAAGGAAGAAATCGATGGAGAGACATGAATGCGGGGCGCAGCAGGGTACTAGCTCCCTTGAGGCCGGCGATAGGCAGGAGGCGCTGCGGATTCTGGGGGAAGTGGGGACACTAATGGCGAAAATTGCAGGTGTAGAAAAGCCTAAAATCCCTGCCAGGGTAACTGGGAGTGCAGCAGAGACCTGGGCAGAGATCGCGGCCAAAGGCGTGAGCGTAAGCGAGGAAAAACTGCGATGTAATAAACGTTGTGAGCGAACAGCAAACCGTACTACGCACCAAAGTAAAGAGAACGCTAGAGGAGAGGTAAGTGAAAACGAGAAGCCCAATCGAAGTGCAAAAATGGACAGAAATAACAAACTGGACAAAGCTGAAGGACTGGAAATAACCAAAAAATCTAACAAAACAATAGCTAAGCGTCCTATAGCGGACGCGATAAGCATCTCGGTAGTGGATAAAAACAAAAGGGCACAGGTACTGGCTAAAATCAGGAAAACGGTGAACCCTACGCAATTAGGCCTCACCATAAGTAGGGTTAAAGAGTCCAGAGAGGGTAATACCCTCATAGAGATCTCGGGCGGTGAATTGGGTGCGGCTGATAAGCTGCGTGGGCTAATTCAGAGTGCAGTAGGGGACGAAGCTTTAGTAAAAACCCTCTTACCCTTAACTACTTTAGAGCTTAAGAATGTCGACTCAATGCTTGACCAGTGCGACGTGATCGAAGAACTGTGCACTAGGTTTGGTGAAGAGGCTAAGCACTCTAGAATTCTCTTTATGCGTCGTGCATATAACGGTGGCAGTACCGTACGTCTAGTCATGCGTGCGCTGTTTGCCAAGAAACTGTTAGATGAGGGCAAAATCACGTTAGGATGGTCGGTGTGTTCGGTAAGCGAGGTAGACTCGATACTTAGGTGTCTGAAGTGCCACGCTTTTGGCCACAAAGCAGCGGTGTGTAAGGCGGGGGTTGATAGGACCAATCTGTGTCTCAGATGTGCACAGCCAGGGCATCTGGCCAAGGACTGCACTAATGAACCAAAGTGTGCTTACTGTGTCGAGGATCTGGGGGTAGAGGGAAACCACTATGCCGGGTCAAAAAACTGTGCGGCGTTAAAAAGGGGGAGCGGACGCTCTACGAGTTAAAATGTGCCCAAATTAACTTTGGCAGGGGTAGAGAGGCACAGGCGTTAGGCCTGGAATGGTGTGTCCAAGAAAGTATAGACTTGGTCATCATTTCAGAACAATATAGGGATATTTCATCCGATAGGTGGTTCCCTGGCGCCTGTGGTAAGTGCGCGATCTATGTGCCAAGCAGAGAGATTCAGGTAGACGAACATATTGCAGGAGAGGGTTTCACGGCGGTCAAGGTGAGGGATGCATGGATGGTGGGGGTGTATCTGTCGCCGAATGCACCGTTTCTGACCTTCCAGGCCAAAATTGACGAAATCTCCACCCTGGTAAAGACTAAAGGAGGTCTAGGTCTACTGGCGGGCGATTTTAACGCCAAATCGCGTTTGTGGGGAAACTCTATGAATACTCCTAGGGGAAGGTCACTAGAAGATCTAATTGCTGAACACAACCTGGTGATAGCGAATGATGGCACCCACACCTTCAGGAATAGCAGGGGTTTTTCTTCCGCGATTGACATTACAATGGGCTGTCAAGGAGGCTCCCTAGCTATAAAAAAATGGAGAGTTAGTGAAACTGAGACGCTTAGTGATCACCTTTTTGTGCTGTTCTCGCTGAGTTCGACCGCTGACCTTTCGGTTCACAGGAAGCCAAGCAGATGGAACAGAAAGTCCCTAGATGGTGATATTTGCGCGCTTTATGTAGCCTTCTGTGACATCTATGCGTGCGACAGGTTAGAATGTGCGGTGAGGGCGGTACGGGCTACCTTAGAGGGTGCTTCCGACACCAGTATGAGACGTTTTGCCCCTCTAGGGAAATTCAAGGCATCATATTGGTGGAACGGCACGGTGGCGAATGCTAGGGATATAGCGAACAATTGGCACAGGCGTCTAGTGCGTTCGAAAGACGATAGGTCTAGGGCACTACTGAGGGTGGGTTACATGGAGGCGCGGAGAAACCTGCGTAGGGCCATCCAAGGCGCCAAGGATACAGCGTGGGAGGCTTTTTTGATGACCCTGAATGAGGACCCGTGGGGAAGACCGTACAAGACGTTTGTCAGCAAATTCAGGCGTGCGAAGTTTGCTGCGGTGCCCTTCTCATCGATACCGGAAATAGTCTCGGAACTTTTTCCGCATAGTACGAGACCCTTCTCTGCGACGACAATCGACCCGGATAGGACGCCACCCCCCGAGGCGACATACATCGAACTCCTAGCTGCAGTGGGAAAAATGAAAATGACGTCGGCACCTGGTGATGATCACATACCGGCGGGAGTGGTAAGGGCTGCATTTGATGCAAAGCCCGCGATTTTCCTCGAGCTTTTTAACCGGCTACTCTCGGAACGAACTTTTCCCGAACAATGGAAGGTGCAGGGGTTGGTGCTACTGCCGAAACCGGAAGCGGGTAAGTACCGCCCTATCTGCCTGCTACCAACGCTAGGCAAGTTCTTTGAGCATGTGATTAAGGGGAGACTGGAAGAGGTGTACGCGGGAGGCCTCTCCCATCAACAGTTTGGCTTCAGGGCTAAAAGGACGACGGTGGACGCACTTAGGCGGGTTATAAACCTAATGAGGGCCAATAGGGACGTTGCGCAAGCGATGGGGGACTGCGATACGGCCTTTATGTCAACCAGTAGTAGAGCAGGCCGGGTACGTGTAACAGATGTGTGCGTACTGATCACGTTAGACATTAAGAACGCGTTTAACTCCATAGAACATGATGTGATTGTGAAACAGCTGCGTGACAACGAAAAAGTACCCAACTATATAGTGGAATTGGTAATCAGTTATATTACGAACAGGACCCTCAGGTATGCCAACCCCCAAAATGCAGCCGAAATTTTTGAGACGCGGGTTACGTGCGGTGTTCCCCAGGGCTCAGTTTTGGGCCCTCTACTGTGGAACATTGCCTTCGACCCGGTTTTTAGGCTGTCACTCCCGGCTGGTTGCTTCTTAACGGGATTTGCAGACGACTTGGCACTGGTGGTGAAAGCGGGGGATGTGAGTAGCCTTAACTATGTGGTGGAAATTGCGATGGCAACCATATACGACTGGTTTCAGGCGACTGGACTCACGTTAGCGGTAGGGAAATGCGAGGCGCTGCCGTTTACACGGTATAAGGCCGAAAGACTTGCCGATATAAGGGTGCATATTGCGGGGGAAATGATACCTTTGGTCACCTCCCTTAAATATTTAGGGGTTACCCTCGATAGGAAGCTGTGTTTCAACGCCCACGTTGACTACATCGCAGAAAAGACTAAAAAAGCTGCAAATCACCTAGCGGCGTTAATGCCACGTCTTAGGGGCCCATCGCAGCGCATCAAAACGCTGTATGTGGGGATAATCGAATCCATAATTCTTTACGCGGCGCCCATATGGACATCAGCCCTTGGGAAAAAGAAAAACGTGAACAAATTAGTCTCGGCGATGAGAATACCACTGTTGCGCGCCTGTGGGGCTCATAGAACAGTTGCGTCCGAGGCACTATGTGTAATTAATCGGCGAATTCCGATAGTGCTACTAGCAGAAGAGAGGGCGGCGGTCTACGATCGTTATTGCGAGCTCAGGGCAGCCAACAAACTGGACAATCTCCAAGCAGACAAGTTGGAAATGCGTGGGCACACAATAGATAAGTGGCAGCGATCCTGGGACGTGTCTCAAAAAGCCAGATGGACACATAGAGTGCTGCCATCAGTATCTCGGTGGTTGAGGAGTGATTGGGCATCAGTCGATAGCAGCGTTGCGCAATTTTTAACAGGGCACGGCAATTTCCAATCTTACCGACGCCGCATAGGCAAAGTTGTGTCGGAAGTATGTGTGTGGTGCGATAGTGGTGCCAACGACAGTGTTGAGCATACCTTTGCTGAGTGTACAGCTTGGGGCAGGGAGAGGGCAGCCCTTATTAGAGACTGCAGATTCCTATGGAACTTGGACTTGTCCAATTTCGGCGACATCACCGAAGACATGGGCAGTTGGAGAGCATTGGCTACGTTCTGCGAAAGGATAGTGCGGGCCAAGGATGATCGTGGAGGACCACGGGCAAACCGCGAGGGTGCACGGTCAGAGGCACCTCCACCCAAGGTCTGAAGAGGAGGAGGCGACACTCATTGCACTTGTCCTGAAGGATTTTACATTAAGTTACCAGGGCAAGAGTGTTCGCCACTGTTGGGGTTTTAGTGGGTAGTCCAGCCTCCATTTTGGGGGTTGGGAGCCCCACATCCCCCGTCAACTCACGTCGGGGATGCGCAAACGCATTTCCCCAGCAGAATAAAGAAAAAAAAAAAAAAAAAAAAAAAAAAAAAAAAAAGGGGTCAGGGAGTACTTATACGGGACTAGGATCACACACTATGGGTCACGGAGTACTTACATGGGATTAGGGCAACACACTTGGGGTCAGGGTGTACTTATAAAGGAACTAGGGTAACTCATTTGGGGTCAGGGAGTACATATATGGGACTAGGGTAACTCACTTGGGGACAGGGAGTACTTATATGGGACTAGGGTATATCACTTGGGGTAAGGGAGTACTTATATGGGACTAGGGTCAAACACTTTGGGTCACGGAGTACTTATATGGGACTAGGGTAACTCACTTGGGGTCAGGGAGTACTTATATGGGTCTAGGGTAACTCACTTGGGATTAGGGAGTACTTATATGGGACTAGGGTAACTCACTTGGGGACAGGGAGTACTTATAACGGGGCTAGGGTAACTCACTTGGGGTCAGGGTATACTTACATGGGACTAGGGTAACTCACTTGGGGTCAGGGAGTACTTTTAAAAGGGCTAGTGTAATTCATTTGGGGTCAGGTAGTACTTATATGGGACTAGGGTACCTCACTTGGGGTCAGGGAGTACATATATGGGACTAGGGTAACTCACTTGGGGACAGGGAGTACTTATATGGGACTTGGGTATCTCACTTGGGGTCAGGGAGTACTTATATGGGACTAGAGTAACTCACTTGGGGTCAGGGAGTACTAATATGGGACTAGGGTAACTCACTTGGGGTCAGGGAGTACTTATATGGGACTAGGGTAACTCACTTGGGTACATGGAGTACTTATAAAGAGGCTAGGGTAAATCACTTGGGGTCAGGGAGTACTTATATGGGACTAGGGTCACACACTTTGGGTCACGGAGTACTTATATGGGACTAGGGTAACTCACTTGGGGTCAAGGAGTACTTTTAAAAGGGCTAGTATAACTCATTTGGGGTCAGGTAGTACTTATATGGGACTAGGGTACCTCACTTGGGGTCAGGGAGTACTTATATGGGACTAGGGTAATTCACTTTGGGTCAGGGAGTACTTATATGGGACTAGGGTAACTCACTAGGGGTCAGGGAGTACATATATGGGACTAGGGTAACTCACTAGGGGTCAGGGAGTACTTATACGGGACTAGGATCACACACTTTGGGTCACGGAGTACTTACATGTGATTAGGGCAACACACTTGGGGTCAGGGTGTACTTATAAAGGAACTAGGGTAACTCATTTGGGGTCAGGGAGTACATATATGGGACTAGGGTAACTCACTTGGGGACAGGGAGTACTTATATGGGACTAGGGTATCTCACTTGGGGTAAGGGAGTACTTATATGGGACTAGGGTCAAACACTTTGGGTCACGGAGTACTTATATGGGGCTAGGGTAACTCACTTGTGGTCAGGGAGTACTTATATGGGACTAGGGTAACTCACTTGGGATTAGGGAGTACTTATATGGGACTAGGGTAACTCACTTGGGGACAGGGAGTACTTATAACGGGGCTAGGGTAACTCACTTGGGGTCAGGGTATACTTACATGGGACTAGGGTAACTCACTTGGGGTCAGGGAGTACTTTTAAAAGGGCTAGTGTAATTCATTTGGGGTCAGGTAGTACTTATATGGGACTAGGGTACCTCACTTGGGGTCAGGGAGTACATATATGGGACTAGGGTAACTCACTTGGGGACAGGGAGTACTTATATGGGACTTGGGTATCTCACTTGGGGTCAGGGAGTACTTATATGGCACTAGGGTAACTCTCTTGGGGTCAGGGAGTACTTATTTGGGAGTAGGGCAACTCACTTGGGGTCAGGGAATACTTACATGGGACTAGGGTAACTCACTTGGGGACAGGGAGTACTTATATGGGACTAGGGTAACTCACTTGGGGTCAGGGATTACTTATATGGGACTAGGGTATCTCACTTGGGGTCAGGGAGTACTTATATGGGACTAGGGTCACACACTTTGGGTCACGGAGTATTTATATGGGACTAGGGTAACTCACTTGGGGTCAGGGAGTACTTTTAAAAGGGCTAGTGTAACTCATTTGGGGTCAGGTAGTACTTATATGGGACTAGGGTACCTCACTTGGGGACAGGGAGTACTTATATGGGACTTGGGTATCTCACTTGGGGTCAGGGAGTACTTATATGGGACTAGAGTAACTCACTTGGGGTCAGGGAGTACTAATATGGGACTAGGGTAACTCACTTGGGGTCAGGGAGTACTTATATGGGACTAGGGTAACTCACTTGGGTACATGGAGTACTTATAAAGAGGCTAGGGTAAATCACTTGGGGTCAGGGAGTACTTATATGGGACTAGGGTCACACACTTTGGGTCACGGAGTACTTATATGGGACTAGGGTAACTCACTTGGGGTCAAGGAGTACTTTTAAAAGGGCTAGTATAACTCATTTGGGGTCAGGTAGTACTTATATGGGACTAGGGTACCTCACTTGGGGTCAGGGAGTACTTATATGGGACTAGGGTAATTCACTTTGGGTCAGGGAGTACTTATATGGGACTAGGGTAACTCAGTAGGGGTCAGGGAGTACATATATGGGACTAGGGTAACTCACTAGGGGTCAGGGAGTACTTATACGGGACTAGGATCACACACTTTGGGTCACGGAGTACTTACATGGGATTAGGGCAACACACTTGGGGTCAGGGTGTACTTATAAAGGAACTAGGGTAACTCATTTGGGGTCAGGGAGTACATATATGGGACTAGGGTAACTCACTTGGGGACAGGGAGTACTTATATGGGACTAGGGTATCTCACTTGGGGTAAGGGAGTACTTATATGGGACTAGGGTCAAACACTTTGGGTCACGGAGTACTTATATGGGGCTAGGGTAACTCACTTGTGGTCAGGGAGTACTTATATGGGACTAGGGTAACTCACTTGGGATTAGGGAGTACTTATATGGGACTAGGGTAACTCACTTGGGGACAGGGAGTACTTATAACGGGGCTAGGGTAACTCACTTGGGGTCAGGGTATACTTACATGGGACTAGGGTAACTCACTTGGGGTCAGGGAGTACTTTTAAAAGGGCTAGTGTAATTCATTTGGGGTCAGGTAGTACTTATATGGGACTAGGGTACCTCACTTGGGGTCAGGGAGTACATATATGGGACTAGGGTAACTCACTTGGGGACAGGGAGTACTTATATGGGACTTGGGTATCTCACTTGGGGTCAGGGAGTACTTATATGGCACTAGGGTAACTCTCTTGGGGTCAGGGAGTACTTATTTGGGAGTAGGGCAACTCACTTGGGGTCAGGGAATACTTACATGGGACTAGGGTAACTCACTTGGGGACAGGGAGTACTTATATGGGACTAGGGTAACTCACTTGGGGTCAGGGATTACTTATATGGGACTAGGGTATCTCACTTGGGGTCAGGGAGTACTTATATGGGACTAGGGTCACACACTTTGGGTCACGGAGTATTTATATGGGACTAGGGTAACTCACTTGGGGTCAGGGAGTACTTTTAAAAGGGCTAGTGTAACTCATTTGGGGTCAGGTAGTACTTATATGGGACTAGGGTACCTCACTTGGGGTCAGGGAGTACATATATGGGACTAGGGTAACTCACTTGGGGACAGGGAGTACTTATGTGGGACTAGGGTATCTCACTTGGGGTCAGGGAGTACTTATTGGGACTAAGGTCACACACTTTGGGTCACGGAGTACTTATATAGGACTAGGGTAACTCGCTTGGGGTCAGAGAGTACTTATATGGGACAAGAGTAACTCACTTGGGGTCAGGGAGTACTTATATGGGACTAGGGTAACTCACTTGGGGTCAGTGAGTACTTATATGGGACTAGGGTAACTCACTTGGGTACATGGAGTACTTATAAAGGGGCTAGGGTAACACACTTGGGGTCAGGGATTACTTATAAAGGGGCTAGGGTAACTCACTTGGGATTAGGGAGTATTTATATGGGACTAGGGTAACTCACTTGGGGACAGGGAGTACTTATAAAAAGGCTTGGGTAACACACTTGGGGTCAGGGAATACTTACATGGGACTAGGGTAACTCACTTGGGGACAGGGAGTACGTATATGGGACTAAGGTCACACACTTTGGGTCACGGAGTACTTATATGGGACTAGGGTAACTCACTTGGGGTCAGAGAGTACTTATATGGGACTAGAGTAACTCACTTGGGGTCAGGGAGTACTTATATGGGACTAGGGTCACACACTTTGGGTCACGGAGTACTTACATGGGACTAGGGTAACACACTTGGGGTCAGGGTGTACTTATAAAGGGACTAGGGTAACTCACTTGGGGTCAGGTAGTACTTATATGGGACTAGGGTACCTCACTTGGGGTCAGGGAGTACATATATGGGACTAGGGTAACTCACTTGGGGACAGGGAGTACTTATATGGGACTAGGGTAACTCACTTGGGGACAGGGAGTACTTATATGGAACTAGGGTGTCTCACTAGGGGTCAGGGAGTACTTATATGGGACTAGGGTAATTCACTTTGGGTCAGGGAGTACTTATATGGGACTAGGGTAACTCACTAGGGGACAGGGAGTACTTATAAAAAGGCTTGGGTAACACACTTGGGGTCAGGGAATACTTACATGGGACTAGGGTAACTCACTTGGGGACAGGGAGTACGTATATGGGACTAAGGTCACACACTTTGGGTCACGGAGTACTTATATGGGACTAGGGTAACTCACTTGGGGTCAGAGAGTACTTATATGGGACTAGAGTAACTCACTTGGGGTCAGGGAGTACTTATATGGGACTAGGGTCACACACTTTGGGTCACGGAGTACTTACATGGGACTAGGGTAACACACTTGGGGTCAGGGTGTACTTATAAAGGGACTAGGGTAACTCACTTGGGGTCAGGGAGTACATATATGGGACTATGGTAACTCACTTGGGGACAGGGAGTACTTATATGGGACTAGGGTATCTCACTTGGGGTCAGGGAGTACTTATATGGGACAAGGGTCACACACTTTGGGTCACGGAGTACTTATATGGGACTAGGGTAACTCACTAGGGGTCAGGGAGTACTTTTAAAAGGGCTAGTGTAACTCATTTGGGGTCAGGTAGTACTTATATGGAACTAGGGTACCTCACTTGGGGTCAGGGAGTACATATATGGGACTAGGGTAACTCACTTGGGGACAGGGAGTACTTATATGGGACTAGGGTAACTCACTTGGGGACAGGGAGTACTTATATGGAACTAGGGTGTCTCACTTGGGGTCAGGGAGTACTTATATGGGACTAGGGTCACACACTTTGGGTCACGGAGTACTTATATGGGACTAGGGTAACTCACTAGGGGTCAGGGAGTACTTATATGGGACTAGGGTAATTCACTTTGGGTCAGGGAGTACTTATATGGGACTAGGGTAACTCACTAGGGGTCAGGGAGTACTTATATGGGACTATGGTCACACACTTTGGGTCACGGAGTACTTACATGGGACTAGGGTAACACACTTGGGGTCAGAGTGTACTTATAAAGGGACTAGGGTAACTCACTTGGGGTCAGGGAGTACATATATGGGACTAGGGTAACTCACTAGGGGTCAGGGAGTACTTATACGGGACTAGGATCACACACTTTGGGTCACGGAGTACTTACATGGGATTAGGGCAACACACTTGGGGTCAGGGTGTACTTATAAAGGAACTAGGGTAACTCATTTGGGGTCAGGGAGTACATATATGGGACTAGGGTAACTCACTTGGGGACAGTGAGTACTTATATGGGACTAGGGTATCTCACTTGGGGTAAGGGAGTACTTATATGGGACTAGGGTCAAACACTTTGGGTCTCGGAGTACTTATATGGGACTAGGGTAACTCACTTGGGGTCAGGGAGTACTTATATGGGTCTAGGGTAACTCACTTGGGATTAGGGAGTACTTATATGGGACTAGGGTAACTCACTTGGGGACAGGGAGTACTTATAACGGGGCTAGGGTAACTCACTTGGGGTCAGGGTATACTTACATGGGAGTAGGGTAACTCACTTGGGGTCAGGGAGTACTTTTAAAAGGGCTAGTGTAATTCATTTGGGGTCAGGTAGTACTTATATGGGACTAGGGTACCTCACTTGGGGTCAGGGAGTACATATATGGGACTAGGGTAACTCACTTGGGGACAGGGAGTACTTATATGGGACTTGGGTATCTCACTTGGGGTCAGGGAGTACTTATATGGGACTAGAGTAACTCACTTGTGGTCAGGGAGTACTAATATGGGACTAGGGTAACTCACTTGGTGTCAGGGAGTACTTATATGGGACTAGGGTAACTCACTTGGGTACATGGAGTACTTATAAAGAGGCTAGGGTAAATCACTTGGGGTCAGGGAGTACTTATATGGGACTAGGGTCACACACTTTGGGTCACGGAGTACTTATATGGGACTAGGGTAACTCACTTGGGGTCAAGGAGTACTTTTAAAAGGGCTGGTATAACTCATTTGGGGTCAGGTAGTACTTATATGGGACTAGGGTACCTCACTTGGGGTCAGGGAGTACTTATATGGGACTAGGGTAATTCACTTTGGGTCAGGGAGTACTTATATGGGACTAGGGTAACTCACTAGGGGTCAGGGAGTACATATATGGGACTAGGGTAACTCACTAGGGGTCAGGGAGTACTTATACGGGACTAGGATCACACACTATGGGTCACGGAGTACTTACATGGGATTAGGGCAACACACTTGGGGTCAGGGTGTACTTATAAAGGAACTAGGGTAACTCATTTGGGGTCAGGGAGTACATATATGGGACTAGGGTAACTCACTTGGGGACAGGGAGTACTTATATGGGAATAGGGTATATCACTTGGGGTAAGGGAGTACTTATATGGGACTAGGGTCAAACACTTTGGGTCACGGAGTACTTATATGGGACTAGGGTAACTCACTTGGGGTCAGGGAGTACTTATATGGGTCTAGGGTAACTCACTTGGGATTAGGGAGTACTTATATGGGACTAGGGTAACTCACTTGGGGACAGGGAGTACTTATAACGGGGCTAGGGTAACTCACTTGGGGTCAGGGTATACTTACATGGGACTAGGGTAACTCACTTGGGGTCAGGGAGTACTTTTAAAAGGGCTAGTGTAATTCATTTGGGGTCAGGTAGTACTTATATGGGACTAGGGTACCTCACTTGGGGTCAGGGAGTACATATATGGGACTAGGGTAACTCACTTGGGGACAGGGAGTACTTATATGGGACTTGGGTATCTCACTTGGGGTCAGGGAGTACTTATATGGGACTAGAGTAACTCACTTGGGGTCAGGGAGTACTAATATGGGACTAGGGTAACTCACTTGGGGTCAGGGAGTACTTATATGGGACTAGGGTAACTCACTTGGGTACATGGAGTACTTATAAAGAGGCTAGGGTAAATCACTTGGGGTCAGGGAGTACTTATATGGGACTAGGGTCACACACTTTGGGTCACGGAGTACTTATATGGGACTAGGGTAACTCACTTGGGGTCAAGGAGTACTTTTAAAAGGGCTAGTATAACTCATTTGGGGTCAGGTAGTACTTATATGGGACTAGGGTACCTCACTTGGGGTCAGGGAGTACTTATATGGGACTAGGGTAATTCACTTTGGGTCAGGGAGTACTTATATGGGACTAGGGTAACTCACTAGGGGTCAGGGAGTACATATATGGGACTAGGGTAACTCACTAGGGGTCAGGGAGTACTTATACGGGACTAGGATCACACACTTTGGGTCACGGAGTACTTACATGGGATTAGGGCAACACACTTGGGGTCAGGGTGTACTTATAAAGGAACTAGGGTAACTCATTTGGGGTCAGGGAGTACATATATGGGACTAGGGTAACTCACTTGGGGACAGGGAGTACTTATATGGGACTAGGGTATCTCACTTGGGGTAAGGGAGTACTTATATGGGACTAGGGTCAAACACTTTGGGTCACGGAGTACTTATATGGGGCTAGGGTAACTCACTTGTGGTCAGGGAGTACTTATATGGGACTAGGGTAACTCACTTGGGATTAGGGAGTACTTATATGGGACTAGGGTAACTCACTTGGGGACAGGGAGTACTTATAACGGGGCTAGGGTAACTCACTTGGGGTCAGGGTATACTTACATGGGACTAGGGTAACTCACTTGGGGTCAGGGAGTACTTTTAAAAGGGCTAGTGTAATTCATTTGGGGTCAGGTAGTACTTATATGGGACTAGGGTACCTCACTTGGGGTCAGGGAGTACATATATGGGACTAGGGTAACTCACTTGGGGACAGGGAGTACTTATATGGGACTTGGGTATCTCACTTGGGGTCAGGGAGTACTTATATGGCACTAGGGTAACTCTCTTGGGGTCAGGGAGTACTTATTTGGGAGTAGGGCAACTCACTTGGGGTCAGGGAATACTTACATGGGACTAGGGTAACTCACTTGGGGACAGGGAGTACTTATATGGGACTAGGGTAACTCACTTGGGGTCAGGGATTACTTATATGGGACTAGGGTATCTCACTTGGGGTCAGGGAGTACTTATATGGGACTAGGGTCACACACTTTGGGTCACGGAGTATTTATATGGGACTAGGGTAACTCACTTGGGGTCAGGGAGTACTTTTAAAAGGGCTAGTGTAACTCATTTGGGGTCAGGTAGTACTTATATGGGACTAGGGTACCTCACTTGGGGTCAGGGAGTACATATATGGGACTAGGGTAACTCACTTGGGGACAGGGAGTACTTATGTGGGACTAGGGTATCTCACTTGGGGTCAGGGAGTACTTATTGGGACTAAGGTCACACACTTTGGGTCACGGAGTACTTATATAGGACTAGGGTAACTCGCTTGGGGTCAGAGAGTACTTATATGGGACAAGAGTAACTCACTTGGGGTCAGGGAGTACTTATATGGGACTAGGGTAACTCACTTGGGGTCAGTGAGTACTTATATGGGACTAGGGTAACTCACTTGGGTACATGGAGTACTTATAAAGGGGCTAGGGTAACACACTTGGGGTCAGGGATTACTTATAAAGGGGCTAGGGTAACTCACTTGGGATTAGGGAGTATTTATATGGGACTAGGGTAACTCACTTGGGGACAGGGAGTACTTATAAAAAGGCTTGGGTAACACACTTGGGGTCAGGGAATACTTACATGGGACTAGGGTAACTCACTTGGGGACAGGGAGTACGTATATGGGACTAAGGTCACACACTTTGGGTCACGGAGTACTTATATGGGACTAGGGTAACTCACTTGGGGTCAGAGAGTACTTATATGGGACTAGAGTAACTCACTTGGGGTCAGGGAGTACTTATATGGGACTAGGTTCACACACTTTGGGTCACGGAGTACTTACATGGGACTAGGGTAACACACTTGGGGTCAGGGTGTACTTATAAAGGGACTAGGGTAACTCACTTGGGGTCAGGGAGTACATATATGGGACTATGGTAACTCACTTGGGGACAGGGAGTACTTATATGGGACTAGGGTATCTCACTTGGGGTCAGGGAGTACTTATATGTGACTAGGGTCACACACTTTGGGTCACGGAGTACTTATATGGACTAGGGTAACTCACTAGGGGTCAGGGAGTACTTATATGGGACTAGGATAACTCACTTGGGGACAGGGAGTACTTATATGGGACTAGGGTATCTCACTTGGGGTCAGGGAGTACTTATATGGGACTAGGGTCACACACTTTGGGTCACGGAGTATTTATATGGGACTAGGGTAACTCACTTGGGGTCAGGGAGTACTTTTAAAAGGGCTAGTGTAACTCATTTGGGGTCAGGTAGTACTTATATGGGACTAGGGTACCTCACTTGGGGTCAGGGAGTACATATATGGGACTAGGGTAACTCACTTGGGGACAGGGAGTACTTATATGGGACTAGGGTATCTCACTTGGGGTCAGGGAGTACTTATATGGGACAAGGGTCACACACTTTGGGTCACGGAGTACTTATATGGGACTAGGGTAACTCACTAGGGGTCAGGGAGTACTTTTAAAAGGGCTAGTGTAACTCATTTGTGGTCAGGTAGTATTTATATGGGACTAGGGTACCTCACTTGGGGTCAGGGAGTACATATATGGGACTAGGGTAACTCACTTGGGGACAGGGAGTACTTATATGGGACTAGGGTATCTCACTTGGGGTCAGGGAGTACTTATTGGGACTAAGGTCACACACTTTGGGTCACGGAGTACTTATATAGGACTAGGGTAACTCGCTTGGGGTCAGAGAGTACTTATATGGGACAAGAGTAACTCACTTGGGGTCAGGGAGTACTTATATGGGACTAGGGTAACTCACTTGGGGTCAGTGAGTACTTATATGGGACTAGGGTAACTCACTTGGGTACATGGAGTACTTATAAAGGGGCTAGGGTAACACACTTGGGGTCAGGGTTTACTTATAAAGGGGCTAGGGTAACTCACTTGGGATTAGGGAGTATTTATATGGGACTAGGGTAACTCACTTGGGGACAGGGAGTACTTATAAAAAGGCTTGGGTAACACACTTGGGGTCAGGGAATACTTACATGGGACTAGGGTAACTCACTTGGGGACAGGGAGTACGTATATGGGACTAAGGTCACACACTTTGGGTCACGGAGTACTTATATGGGACTAGGGTAACTCACTTGGGGTCAGAGAGTACTTATATGGGACTAGAGTAACTCACTTGGGGTCAGGGAGTACTTATATGGGACTAGGGTCACACACTTTGGGTCACGGAGTACTTACATGGGACTAGGGTAACACACTTGGGGTCAGGGTGTACTTATAAAGGGACTAGGGTAACACACTTGGGGTCAGGGAGTACATATATGGGACTATGGTAACTCACTTGGGGACAGGGAGTACTTATATGGGACTAGGGTATCTCACTTGGGGTCAGGGAGTACTTATATGTGACTAGGGTCACACACTTTGGGTCACGGAGTACTTATATGGACTAGGGTAACTCACTAGGGGTCAGGGAGTACTTATATGGGACTAGGATAACTCACTTGGGGACAGGGAGTACTTATATGGGACTAGAGTAAGTCACTTGGGTTCAGGGAGTACTAATATGGGACTAGGGTAACTCACTTGGGGTCAGGGAGTACTTATATGGGACTAGGGTAACTCACTTGGGTACATGGAGTACTTATAAAGAGGCTAGGGTAAATCACTTGGGGTCAGGGAGTACTTATATGGGACTAGGGTCACACACTTTGGGTCACGGAGTACTTATATGGGACTAGGGTAACTCACTTGGGGTCAAGGAGTACTTTTAAAAGGGCTAGTATAACTCATTTGGGGTCAGGGAGTACTTATATGGGACTAGGGTAACTCACTTGGGTACATGGAGTACTTATAAAGGGGCTAGGGTAACACACTTGGGGTCAGGGTTTACTTATAAAGGGGCTAGGGTAACTCACTTGGGATTAGGGAGTATTTATATGGGACTAGGGTAACTCACTTGGGGACAGGGAGTACTTATAAAAAGGCTTGGGTAACACACTTGGGGTCAGGGAATACTTACATGGGACTAGGGTAACTCACTTGGGGACAGGGAGTACGTATATGGGACTAAGGTCACACACTTTGGGTCACGGAGTACTTATATGGGACTAGGGTAACTCACTTGGGGTCAGAGAGTACTTATATGGGACTAGAGTAACTCACTTGGGGTCAGGGAGTACTTATATGGGACTAGGGTCACACACTTTGGGTCACGGAGTACTTACATGGGACTAGGGTAACACACTTGGGGTCAGGGTGTACTTATAAAGGGACTAGGGTAACACACTTGGGGTCAGGGAGTACATATATGGGACTATGGTAACTCACTTGGGGACAGGGAGTACTTATATGGGACTAGGGTATCTCACTTGGGGTCAGGGAGTACTTATATGTGACTAGGGTCACACACTTTGGGTCACGGAGTACTTATATGGACTAGGGTAACTCACTAGGGGTCAGGGAGTACTTATATGGGACTAGGATAACTCACTTGGGGACAGGGAGTACTTATATGGGACTAGAGTAAGTCACTTGGGTTCAGGGAGTACTAATATGGGACTAGGGTAACTCACTTGGGGTCAGGGAGTACTTATATGGGACTAGGGTAACTCACTTGGGTACATGGAGTACTTATAAAGAGGCTAGGGTAAATCACTTGGGGTCAGGGAGTACTTATATGGGACTAGGGTCACACACTTTGGGTCACGGAGTACTTATATGGGACTAGGGTAACTCACTTGGGGTCAAGGAGTACTTTTAAAAGGGCTAGTATAACTCATTTGGGGTCAGGTAGTACTTATATGGGACTAGGGTACCTCACTTGGGGTCAGGGAGTACATATATGGGACTAGGGTAACTCACTTGGGGACAGGGAGTACTTATATGGGACTAGGGTAACTCACTTGGGGACAGGGAGTACTTATATGGAACTAGGGTGTCTCACTTGGGGTCAGGGAGTACTTATATGGGACTAGGTTCACACACTTTGGGTCACGGTGTACTTATATGGGACTAGGGTAACTCACTAGGGGTCAGGGAGTACTTATATGGGACTAGGGTAATTCACTTTGGGTCAGGGAGTACTTATATGGGACTAGGGTAACTCACTAGGGGACAGGGAGTACTTATAAAAAGGCTTGGGTAACACACTTGGGGTCAGGGAATACTTACATGGGACTAGGGTAACTCACTTGGGGACAGGGAGTACGTATATGGGACTAAGGTCACACACTTTGGGTCACGGAGTACTTATATGGGACTAGGGTAACTCACTTGGGGTCAGAGAGTACTTATATGGGACTAGAGTAACTCACTTGGGGTCAGGGAGTACTTATATGGGACTAGGGTCACACACTTTGGGTCACGGAGTACTTACATGGGACTAGGGTAACACACTTGGGGTCAGGGTGTACTTATAAAGGGACTAGGGTAACTCACTTGGGGTCAGGGAGTACATATATGGGACTATGGTAACTCACTTGGGGACAGGGAGTACTTATATGGGACTAGGGTATCTCACTTGGGGTCAGGGAGTACTTATATGGGACAAGGGTCACACACTTTGGGTCACGGAGTACTTATATGGGGCTAGGGTAACTCACTTGTGGTCAGGGAGTACTTATATGGGACTAGGGTAACTCACTTGGGATTAGGGAGTACTTATATGGGACTAGGGTAACTCACTTGGGGACAGGGAGTACTTATAACGGGGCTAGGGTAACTCACTTGGGGTCAGGGTATACTTACATGGGACTAGGGTAACTCACTTGGGGTCAGGGAGTACTTTTAAAAGGGCTAGTGTAATTCATTTGGGGTCAGGTAGTACTTATATGGGACTAGGGTACCTCACTTGGGGTCAGGGAGTACATATATGGGACTAGGGTAACTCACTTGGGGACAGGGAGTACTTATATGGGACTTGGGTATCTCACTTGGGGTCAGGGAGTACTTATATGGCACTAGGGTAACTCTCTTGGGGTCAGGGAGTACTTATATGGGACTAGGGTCACACACTTTGGGTCACGGAGTATTTATATGGGACTAGGGTAACTCACTTGGGGTCAGGGAGTACTTTTAAAAGGGCTAGTGTAACTCATTTGGGGTCAGGTAGTACTTATATGGGACTAGGGTACCTCACTTGGGGTCAGGGAGTACATATATGGGACTAGGGTAACTCACTTGGGGACAGGGAGTACTTATGTGGGACTAGGGTATCTCACTTGGGGTCAGGGAGTACTTATTGGGACTAAGGTCACACACTTTGGGTCACGGAGTACTTATATAGGACTAGGGTAACTCGCTTGGGGTCAGAGAGTACTTATATGGGACAAGAGTAACTCACTTGGGGTCAGGGAGTACTTATATGGGACTAGGGTAACTCACTTGGGGTCAGTGAGTACTTATATGGGACTAGGGTAACTCACTTGGGTACATGGAGTACTTATAAAGGGGCTAGGGTAACACACTTGGGGTCAGGGATTACTTATAAAGGGGCTAGGGTAACTCACTTGGGATTAGGGAGTATTTATATGGGACTAGGGTAACTCACTTGGGGACAGGGAGTACTTATAAAAAGGCTTGGGTAACACACTTGGGGTCAGGGAATACTTACATGGGACTAGGGTAACTCACTTGGGGACAGGGAGTACGTATATGGGACTAAGGTCACACACTTTGGGTCACGGAGTACTTATATGGGACTAGGGTAACTCACTTGGGGTCAGAGAGTACTTATATGGGACTAGAGTAACTCACTTGGGGTCAGGGAGTACTTATATGGGACTAGGTTCACACACTTTGGGTCACGGAGTACTTACATGGGACTAGGGTAACACACTTGGGGTCAGGGTGTACTTATAAAGGGACTAGGGTAACTCACTTGGGGTCAGGGAGTACATATATGGGACTATGGTAACTCACTTGGGGACAGGGAGTACTTATATGGGACTAGGGTATCTCACTTGGGGTCAGGGAGTACTTATATGTGACTAGGGTCACACACTTTGGGTCACGGAGTACTTATATGGACTAGGGTAACTCACTAGGGGTCAGGGAGTACTTATATGGGACTAGGATAACTCACTTGGGGACAGGGAGTACTTATATGGGACTAGGGTATCTCACTTGGGGTCAGGGAGTACTTATATGGGACTAGGGTCACACACTTTGGGTCACGGAGTATTTATATGGGACTAGGGTAACTCACTTGGGGTCAGGGAGTACTTTTAAAAGGGCTAGTGTAACTCATTTGGGGTCAGGTAGTACTTATATGGGACTAGGGTACCTCACTTGGGGTCAGGGAGTACATATATGGGACTAGGGTAACTCACTTGGGGACAGGGAGTACTTATATGGGACTAGGGTATCTCACTTGGGGTCAGGGAGTACTTATATGGGACAAGGGTCACACACTTTGGGTCACGGAGTACTTATATGGGACTAGGGTAACTCACTAGGGGTCAGGGAGTACTTTTAAAAGGGCTAGTGTAACTCATTTGTGGTCAGGTAGTATTTATATGGGACTAGGGTACCTCACTTGGGGTCAGGGAGTACATATATGGGACTAGGGTAACTCACTTGGGGACAGGGAGTACTTATATGGGACTAGGGTATCTCACTTGGGGTCAGGGAGTACTTATTGGGACTAAGGTCACACACTTTGGGTCACGGAGTACTTATATAGGACTAGGGTAACTCGCTTGGGGTCAGAGAGTACTTATATGGGACAAGAGTAACTCACTTGGGGTCAGGGAGTACTTATATGGGACTAGGGTAACTCACTTGGGGTCAGTGAGTACTTATATGGGACTAGGGTAACTCACTTGGGTACATGGAGTACTTATAAAGGGGCTAGGGTAACACACTTGGGGTCAGGGTTTACTTATAAAGGGGCTAGGGTAACTCACTTGGGATTAGGGAGTATTTATATGGGACTAGGGTAACTCACTTGGGGACAGGGAGTACTTATAAAAAGGCTTGGGTAACACACTTGGGGTCAGGGAATACTTACATGGGACTAGGGTAACTCACTTGGGGACAGGGAGTACGTATATGGGACTAGGGTCACACACTTTGGGTCACGGAGTACTTACATGGGACTAGGGTAACACACTTGGGGTCAGGGTGTACTTATAAAGGGACTAGGGTAACACACTTGGGGTCAGGGAGTACATATATGGGACTATGGTAACTCACTTGGGGACAGGGAGTACTTATATGGGACTAGGGTATCTCACTTGGGGTCAGGGAGTACTTATATGTGACTAGGGTCACACACTTTGGGTCACGGAGTACTTATATGGACTAGGGTAACTCACTAGGGGTCAGGGAGTACTTATATGGGACTAGGATAACTCACTTGGGGACAGGGAGTACTTATATGGGACTAGAGTAAGTCACTTGGGTTCAGGGAGTACTAATATGGGACTAGGGTAACTCACTTGGGGTCAGGGAGTACTTATATGGGACTAGGGTAACTCACTTGGGTACATGGAGTACTTATAAAGAGGCTAGGGTAAATCACTTGGGGTCAGGGAGAACTTATATGGGACTAGGGTCACACACTTTGGGTCACGGAGTACTTATATGGGACTAGGGTAACTCACTTGGGGTCAAGGAGTACTTTTAAAAGGGCTAGTATAACTCATTTGGGGTCAGGGAGTACTTATATGGGACTAGGGTAACTCACTTGGGGTCAGTGAGTACTTATATGGGACTAGGGTAACTCACTTGGGTACATGGAGTACTTATAAAGGGGCTAGGGTAACACACTTGGGGTCAGGGTTTACTTATAAAGGGGCTAGGGTAACTCACTTGGGATTAGGGAGTATTTATATGGGACTAGGGTAACTCACTTGGGGACAGGGAGTACTTATAAAAAGGCTTGGGTAACACACTTGGGGTCAGGGAATACTTACATGGGACTAGGGTAACTCACTTGGGGACAGGGAGTACGTATATGGGACTAAGGTCACACACTTTGGGTCACGGAGTACTTATATGGGACTAGGGTAACTCACTTGGGGTCAGAGAGTACTTATATGGGACTAGAGTAACTCACTTGGGGTCAGGGAGTACTTATATGGGACTAGGGTCACACACTTTGGGTCACGGAGTACTTACATGGGACTAGGGTAACACACTTGGGGTCAGGGTGTACTTATAAAGGGACTAGGGTAACACACTTGGGGTCAGGGAGTACATATATGGGACTATGGTAACTCACTTGGGGACAGGGAGTACTTATATGGGACTAGGGTATCTCACTTGGGATCAGGGAGTACTTATATGTGACTAGGGTCACACACTTTGGGTCACGGAGTACTTATATGGACTAGGGTAACTCACTAGGGGTCAGGGAGTACTTATATGGGACTAGGATAACTCACTTGGGGACAGGGAGTACTTATATGGGACTAGAGTAAGTCACTTGGGTTCAGGGAGTACTAATATGGGACTAGGGTAACTCACTTGGGGTCAGGGAGTACTTATATGGGACTAGGGTAACTCACTTGGGTACATGGAGTACTTATAAAGAGGCTAGGGTAAATCACTTGGGGTCAGGGAGTACTTATATGGGACTAGGGTCACACACTTTGGGTCACGGAGTACTTATATGGGACTAGGGTAACTCACTTGGGGTCAAGGAGTACTTTTAAAAGGACTAGTATAACTCATTTGGGGTCAGGTAGTACTTATATGGGACTAGGGTACCTCACTTGGGGTCAGGGAGTACATATATGGGACTAGGGTAACTCACTTGGGGACAGGGAGTACTTATATGGGACTAGGGTAACTCACTTGGGGACAGGGAGTACTTATATGGAACTAGGGTGTCTCACTTGGGGTCAGGGAGTACTTATATGGGACTAGGTTCACACACTTTGGGTCACGGTGTACTTATATGGGACTAGGGTAACTCACTAGGGGTCAGGGAGTACTTATATGGGACTAGGGTAATTCACTTTGGGTCAGGGAGTACTTATATGGGACTAGGGTAACTCACTAGGGGACAGGGAGTACTTATAAAAAGGCTTGGGTAACACACTTGGGGTCAGGGAATACTTACATGGGACTAGGGTAACTCACTTGGGGACAGGGAGTACGTATATGGGACTAAGGTCACACACTTTGGGTCACGGAGTACTTATATGGGACTAGGGTAACTCACTTGGGGTCAGAGAGTACTTATATGGGACTAGAGTAACTCACTTGGGGTCAGGGAGTACTTATATGGGACTAGGGTCACACACTTTGGGTCACGGAGTACTTACATGGGACTAGGGTAACACACTTGGGGTCAGGGTGTACTTATAAAGGGACTAGGGTAACTCACTTGGGGTCAGGGAGTACATATATGGGACTATGGTAACTCACTTGGGGACAGGGAGTACTTATATGGGACTAGGGTATCTCACTTGGGGTCAGGGAGTACTTATATGGGACAAGGGTCACACACTTTGGGTCACGGAGTACTTATATGGGACTAGGGTAACTCACTAGGGGTCAGGGAGTACTTTTAAAAGGGCTAGTGTAACTCATTTGTGGTCAGGTAGTATTTATATGTGACTAGGGTACCTCACTTGGGGTCAGGGAGTACATATATGGGACTAGGGTAACTCACTTGGGGACAGGGAGTACTTATATGGGACTAGGGTATCTCACTTGGGGTCAGGGAGTACTTATTGGGACTAAGGTCACACACTTTGGGTCACGGAGTACTTATATAGGACTAGGGTAACTCGCTTGGGGTCAGAGAGTACTTATATGGGACAAGAGTAACTCACTTGGGGTCAGGGAGTACTTATATGGGACTAGGGTAACTCACTTGGGGTCAGTGAGTACTTATATGGGACTAGGGTAACTCACTTGGGTACATGGAGTACTTATAAAGGGGCTAGGGTAACACACTTGGGGTCAGGGATTACTTATAAAGGGGCTAGGGTAACTCACTTGGGATTAGGGATTATTTATATGGGACTAGGGTAACTCACTTGGGGACAGGGAGTACTTATAAAAAGGCTTGGGTAACACACTTGGGGTCAGGGAATACTTACATGGGACTAGGGTAACTCACTTGGGGACATGGAGTACATATATGGGACTAAGGTCACACACTTTGGGTCACGGAGTACTTATATGGGACTAGGGTAACTCACTTGGGGTCAGAGAGTACTTATATGGGACTAGAGTAACTCACTTGGGTTCAGGGAGTACTTATATGGGACTAGGGTCACACACTTTGGGTCACGGAGTACTTACATGGGACTAGGGTAACACACTTGGGGTCAGGGTGTACTTATAAAGGGACTAGGGTAACTCACTTGGGGTCAGGGAGTACATATATGGGACTAGGGTACCTCACTTGGGGTCAGGGAGTACATATATGGGACTAGGGTAACTCACTTGGGGACAGGGAGTACTTATATGGGACTAGGGTAACTCACTTGGGGACAGGGAGTACTTATATGGAACTAGGGTGTCTCACTTGGGGTCAGGGAGTACTTATATGGGACTAGGTTCACACACTTTGGGTCACGGAGTACTTATATGGGACTAGGGTAACTCACTAGGGGTCAGGGAGTACTTATATGGGACTAGGGTAATTCACTTTGGGTCAGGGAGTACTTATATGGGACTAGGGTAACTCACTAGGGGTCAGGGAGTACTTATATGGGACTAGGGTAATTCACTTTGGGTCAGGGAGTACTTATATGGGACTAGGGTAACTCACTAGGGGTCAGAGAGTACTTATATGGGACAAGAGTAACTCACTTGGGGTCAGGGAGTACTTATATGGGACTAGGGTAACTCACTTGGGGTCAGTGAGTACTTATATGGGACTAGGGTAACTCACTTGGGTACATGGAGTACTTATAAAGGGGCTAGGGTAACACACTTGGGGTCAGGGATTACTTATAAAGGGGCTAGGGTAACTCACTTGGGATTAGGGAGTATTTATATGGGACTAGGGTAACTCACTTGGGGACAGGGAGTACTTATAAAAAGGCTTGGGTAACACACTTGGGGTCAGGGAATACTTACATGGGACTAGGGTAACTCACTTGGGGACAGGGAGTACATATATGGGACTAAGGTCACACACTTTGGGTCACGGAGTACTTATATGGGACTAGGGTAACTCACTTGGGGTCAGAGAGTACTTATATGGGACTAGAGTAACTCACTTGGGTTCAGGGAGTACTTATATGGGACTAGGGTCACACACTTAGGGTCACGGAGTACTTACATGGGACTAGGGTAACACACTTGGGGTCAGGGTGTACTTATAAAGGGACTAGGGTAACTCACTTGGGGTCAGGGAGTACATATATGGGACTAGGGTACCTCACTTGGGGTCAGGGAGTACTTATATGGAACTAGGGTGTCTCACTTGGGGTCAGGGAGTACTTTTATGGGACTAGGTTCACACACTTTGGGTCACGGAGTACTTATATGGGACTAGGGTAACTCACTAGGGGTCAGGGAGTACTTATATGGGACTAGGGTAATTCACTTTGGGTCAGGGAGTACTTATATGGGACTAGGGTAACTCACTAGGGGTCAGGGAGTACTTATATGGGACTATGGTCACACACTTTGGGTCACGGAGTACTTACATGGGACTAGGGTAACACACTTGGGGTCAGAGTGTACTTATAAAGGGACTAGGGTAACTCACTTGGGGTCAGGGAGTACATATATGGGACTAGGGTAACTCACTAGGGGTCAGGGAGTACTTATACGGGACTAGGATCACACACTTTGGGTCACGGAGTACTTATATGGACTAGGGTAACTCACTAGGGGTCAGGGAGTACTTATATGGGACTAGGGTAATTCACTTTGGGTCAGGGAGTACTTATATGGGACTAGGGTAACTCACTAGGGGTCAGGGAGTACTTATATGGGACTATGGTCACACACTTTGGGTCACGGAGTACTTATAAAAAGGCTTGGGTAACACACTTTGGGTCAGGGAGTACTTATATGGGACTAGGGTAACTCACTAGGGGTCAGGGAGTACTTATATGGGACTATGGTCACACACTTTGGGTCACGGAGTACTTACATGGGACTAGGGTAACACACTTGGGGTCAGAGTGTACTTGCAAAGGGACTAGGGTAACTCACTTGGGGTCAGGGAGTACATATATGGGACTAGGGTAACTCACTAGGGGTCAGGGAGTACTTATACGGGACTAGGATCACACACTTTGGGTCACGGAGTACTTACATGGGATTAGGGCAACACACTTGGGGTCAGGGTGTACTTATAAAGGAACTAGGGTAAATCATTTGGGGTCAGGGAGTACATATATGGGACTAGGGTAACTCACTTGGGGACAGGGAGTACTTATATGGGACTAGGGTATCTCACTTGGGGTAAGGGAGTACTTATATGGGACTAGGGTCAAACACTTTGGGTCACGGAGTACTTATATGGGACTAGGGTAACTCACTTGGGGTCAGGGAGTACTTATATGGGTCTAGGGTAACTCACTTGGGATTAGGGAGTACTTATATGGGACTAGGGTAACTCACTTGGGGACAGGGAGTACTTATAACGGGGCTAGGGTAACTCACTTGGGGTCAGGGTATACTCACATGGGACTAGGGTAACTCACTTGGGGTCAGGGAGTACTTTTAAAAGGGCTAGTGTAATTCATTTGGGGTCAGGTAGTACTTATATGGGACTAGGGTACCTCACTTGGGGTCAGGGAGTACATATATGGGACTAGGGTAACTCACTTGGGGACAGGGAGTACTTATATGGGACTTGGGTATCTCACTTGGGGTCAGGGAGTACTTATATGGGACTAGAGTAACTCACTTGGGGTCAGGGAGTACTAATATGGGACTAGGGTAACTCACTTGGGGTCAGGGAGTACTTATATGGGACTAGGGTAACTCACTTGGGTACATGGAGTACTTATAAAGAGGCTAGGGTAAATCACTTGGGGTCAGGGAGTACTTATAACGGGGCTAGGGTAACTCACTTGGGGTCAGGGTATACTTACATGGGACTAGGGTAACTCACTTGGGGTCAGGGAGTACTTTTAAAAGGGCTAGTGTAATTCATTTGGGGTCAGGTAGTACTTATATGGGACTAGGGTACCTCACTTGGGGTCAGGGAGTATTTATATGGGACTAGGGTCACACACTTTGGGTCACGGAGTACTTATATGGGACTAGGGTAACTCACTAGGGGTCAGGGAGTACTTATATGGGACTAGGGTAATTCACTTTGGGTCAGGGAGTACTTATATGGGACTAGGGTAACTCACTAGGGGTCAGGGAGTACTTATATGGGACTATGGTCACACACTTTGGGTCACGGAGTACTTACATGGGACTAGGGTAACACACTTGGGGTCAGAGTGTAATTATATAGGGACTGGGGTAACTCACTTGGGGTCAGGGAGTACATATATGGGACTAGGGTAACTTACTAGGGGTCAGGGAGTACTTATACGGGACTAGGATCACACACTTTGGGTCACGGAGTACTTACATGGGATTAGGGCAACACACTTGGGGTCAGGGTGTACTTATACAGGGACTAGGGTAACTCATTTGGGGTCAGGGAGTACTTATATGGGACTAGGGTAACTCACTTGGGATTAGGGAGTACTTATATGGGACTAGGGTAACTCACTTGGGGCCAGGGAGTACTTATAACGGGGCTAGGGTAACTCACTTGGGGTCAGGGTATACTTACATGGGACTAGGGTAACTCACTTGGGGTCAGGGAGTACTTTTAAAAGGGCTAGTGTAATTCATTTGGGGTCAGGTAGTACTTATATGGGACTAGGGTACCTCACTTGGGGTCAGGGAGTACATATATTGGACTAGGGTAACTCACTTGGGGACAGGGAGTACTTATATGGAACTAGGGTGTCTCACTTGGGGTCAGGGAGTACTTATATGGGACTAGGTTCACACACTTTGGGTCACGGAGTACTTATATGGGACTAGGGTAACTCACTAGGGGTCAGGGAGTACTTATATGGGACTAGGGTAATTCACTTTGGGTCAGGGAGTACTTATATGGGACTAGGGTAACTCACTAGGGGTCAGGGAGTACTTATATGGGACTATGGTCACACACTTTGGGTCACGGAGTACTTACATGGGACTAGGGTAACACACTTGGGGTCAGAGTGTACTTATAAAGGGACTAGGGTAACTCACTTGGGGTCAGGGAGTACATATATGGGACTAGGGTAACTCACTAGGGGTCAGGGAGTACTTATACGGGACTAGGATCACACACTTTGGGTCACGGAGTACTTATATGGACTAGGGTAACTCACTAGGGGTCAGGGAGTACTTATATGGGACTAGGGTAATTCACTTTGGGTCAGGGAGTACTTATATGGGACTAGGGTAACTCACTAGGGGTCAGGGAGTACTTATATGGGACTATGGTCACACACTTTGGGTCACGGAGTACTTATAAAAAGGCTTGGGTAACACACTTTGGGTCAGGGAGTACTTATATGGGACTAGGGTAACTCACTAGGGGTCAGGGAGTACTTATATGGGACTATGGTCACACACTTTGGGTCACGGAGTACTTACATGGGACTAGGGTAACACACTTGGGGTCAGAGTGTACTTATAAAGGGACTAGGGTAACTCACTTGGGGTCAGGGAGTACATATATGGGACTAGGGTAACTCACTAGGGGTCAGGGAGTACTTATACGGGACTAGGATCACACACTTTGGGTCACGGAGTACTTACATGGGATTAGGGCAACACACTTGGGGTCAGGGTGTACTTATAAAGGAACTAGGGTAAATCATTTGGGGTCAGGGAGTACATATATGGGACTAGGGTAACTCACTTGGGGACAGGGAGTACTTATATGGGACTAGGGTATCTCACTTGGGGTAAGGGAGTACTTATATGGGACTAGGGTCAAACACTTTGGGTCACGGAGTACTTATATGGGACTAGGGTAACTCACTTGGGGTCAGGGAGTACTTATATGGGTCTAGGGTAACTCACTTGGGATTAGGGAGTACTTATATGGGACTAGGGTAACTCACTTGGGGACAGGGAGTACTTATAACGGGGCTAGGGTAACTCACTTGAGGTCAGGGTATACTCACATGGGACTAGGGTAACTCACTTGGGGTCAGGGAGTACTTTTAAAAGGGCTAGTGTAATTCATTTGGGGTCAGGTAGTACTTATATGGGACTAGGGTACCTCACTTGGGGTCAGGGAGTACATATATGGGACTAGGGTAACTCACTTGGGGACAGGGAGTACTTATATGGGACTTGGGTATCTCACTTGGGGTCAGGGAGTACTTATATGGGACTAGAGTAACTCACTTGGGGTCAGGGAGTACTAATATGGGACTAGGGTAACTCACTTGGGGTCAGGGAGTACTTATATGGGACTAGGGTAACTCACTTGGGTACATGGAGTACTTATAAAGAGGCTAGGGTAAATCACTTGGGGTCAGGGAGTACTTATAACGGGGCTAGGGTAACTCACTTGGGGTCAGGGTATACTTACATGGGACTAGGGTAACTCACTTGGGGTCAGGGAGTACTTTTAAAAGGGCTAGTGTAATTCATTTGGGGTCAGGTAGTACTTATATGGGACTAGGGTACCTCACTTGGGGTCAGGGAGTATTTATATGGGACTAGGGTCACACACTTTGGGTCACGGAGTACTTATATGGGACTAGGGTAACTCACTAGGGGTCAGGGAGTACTTATATGGGACTAGGGTAATTCACTTTGGGTCAGGGAGTACTTATATGGGACTAGGGTAACTCACTAGGGGTCAGGGAGTACTTATATGGGACTATGGTCACACACTTTGGGTCACGGAGTACTTACATGGGACTAGGGTAACACACTTGGGGTCAGAGTGTAATTATATAGGGACTGGGGTAACTCACTTGGGGTCAGGGAGTACATATATGGGACTAGGGTAACTTACTAGGGGTCAGGGAGTACTTATACGGGACTAGGATCACACACTTTGGGTCACGGAGTACTTACATGGGATTAGGGCAACACACTTGGGGTCAGGGTGTACTTATACAGGGACTAGGGTAACTCATTTGGGGTCAGGGAGTACTTATATGGGACTAGGGTAACTCACTTGGGATTAGGGAGTACTTATATGGGACTAGGGTAACTCACTTGGGGCCAGGGAGTACTTATAACGGGGCTAGGGTAACTCACTTGGGGTCAGGGTATACTTACATGGGACTAGGGTAACTCACTTGGGGTCAGGGAGTACTTTTAAAAGGGCTAGTGTAATTCATTTGGGGTCAGGTAGTATTTATATGGGACTAGGGTACCTCACTTGGGGTCAGGGAGTACATATATTGGACTAGGGTAACTCACTTGGGGACAGGGAGTACTTATTTGGGACTTGGGTGTCTCACTTGGGGTCAGGGAGTACTTATATGGGACTAGGATCACACACTTTGGGTCACGGAGTAATTATATGGGACTATGGTAACTCACTTGGGGTCAGGGAGTACTTATATGGGACTAGGGTAACTCACTTGGGGTCAGGGAGTACTTATATGGCACTAGGGTAACTCTCCTGGGGTCAGGGAGTACTTATATGGGACTAGGGTCACACACTTTGGGTCACGGAGTACTTACATGGGACTAGGGTACACACTTGGGGTCAGGGTGTACTTATAAAGGGACTAGGGTAACTCACTTGGGATTAGGGAGTACTTATTTGGGACTAGGGTAACTCACTTGGGGAGAGGGAGTACTTATAAAGGGGCTAGGGTAACTCACATGTGGACAGGGAGTACTTATAAAGGGGCTAGGTTAACTCACTTGGGGTCAGGGAATACTTACATGGGACTAAGGTCACACAAGTTGGGTCACGGAGTACTTATATGGGACTAGGGTAACTCACTTGAGGTCAGGGAGTACTTATATGGGACTAGAGTAAGTCACTTGGGGTCAGGGAGTACTAATATGGGACTAGGGTAACTCACTTGGGGTCAGGGAGTACTTATATGGGACTAGGGTAACTCACTTGGGTACATGGAGTACTTATAAAGAGGTTAGGGTAAATCACTTGGGGTCAGGGAGTACTTATATGGGACTAGGGTCACACACTTTGGGTCACGGAGTACTTATATGGGACTAGGGTAACTCACTTGGGGTCAAGGAGTACTTTTAAAAGGGCTAGTATAACTCATTTGGGGTCAGGTAGTACTTATATGGAACTAGGGTACCTCACTTGGGGTCAGGGAGTACATATATGGGACTAGGGTAACTCACTTGGGGACAGGGAGTACTTATATGGGACTAGGGTAACTCACTTGGGGACAGGGAGTACTTATATGGAACTAGGGTGTCTCACTTGGGGTCAGGGAGTACTTATATGGGACTAGGGTCACACACTTTGGGTCACGGAGTACTTATATGGGACTAGGGTAACTCACTAGGGGTCAGGGAGTACTTATATGGGACTAGGGTAATTCACTTTGGGTCAGGGAGTACTTATATGGGACTAGGGTAACTCACTAGGGGTCAGGGAGTACTTATATGGGACTATGGTCACACACTTTGGGTCACGGAGTACTTACATGGGATTAGGGCAACACACTTGGGGTCAGGGTGTACTTATAAAGGAACTAGGGTAACTCATTTGGGGTCAGGGAGTACTTATATGGGACTAGGGTAACTCACTAGGGGTCAGGGAGTACTTATATGGGACTAGGGTCACACACTTTGGGTCACGGAGTACTTACATGGGATTAGGGCAACACACTTGGGGTCAGGGTGTACTTATATGGGACTAGGGTAACTCACTAGGGGTCAGGGAGTACTTATATGGGACTAGGGTAATTCACTTTGGGTCAGGGAGTACTTATATGGAACTAGGGTGTCTCACTTGGGGTCAGGGAGTACTTATATGGGACTAGGGTCACACACTTTGGGTCACGGAGTACTTATATGGGACTAGGGTAACTCACTAGGGGTCAGGGAGTACTTATATGGGACTAGGGTAATTCACTTTGGGTCAGGGATTACTTATATGGGACTAGGGTAACTCACTAGGGGTCAGGGAGTACTTATATGGGACTAGGATCACACACTTTGGGTCACGGAGTACTTACATGGGATTAGGGCAACACACTTGGGGTCAGGGTGTACTTATAAAGGAACTAGGGTAACTCATTTGGGGTCAGGGAGTACATATATGGGACTAGGGTAACTCACTTGGGGACAGGGAGTACTTATATGGGACTAGGGTATCTCACTTGGGGTAAGGGAGTACTTATATGGGACTAGGGTCAAACACTTTGGGTCACGGAGTACTTATATGGGACTAGGGTAACTCACTTGGGGTCAGGGAGTACTTATATGGGTCTAGGGTAACTCACTTGGGATTAGGGAGTACTTATATGGGACTAGGGTAACTCACTTGGGGTCAGGGTATACTTACATGGGACTAGGGTAACTCACTTGGGGTCAGGGAGTACTTTTAAAAGGGCTAGTGTAATTCATTTGGGGTCAGGTAGTACTTATATGGGACTAGGGTACCTCACTTGGGGTCAGGGAGTACATATATGGGACTAGGGTAACTCACTTGGGGACAGGGAGTACTTATATGGGACTAGGGTAACTCACTTGGGGACAGGGAGTACTTATATGGGACTAGGGTATCTCACTTGGGGTAAGGGAGTACTTATATGGGACTAGGGTCAAACACTTTGGGTCACGGAGTACTTATATGGGACTAGGGTAACTCACTTGGGGTCAGGGAGTACTTATATGGGACTAGGGTAACTCACTTGGGATTAGGGAGTACTTATATGGGACTAGGGTAACTCACTTGGGGACAGGGAGTACTTATAACGGGGCTAGGGTAACTCACTTGGGGTCAGGGTATACTTACATGGGACTAGGGTAACTCACTTGGGGTCAGGGAGTACTTTTAAAAGGGCTAGTGTAATTCATTTGGGGTCAGGTAGTACTTATATGGGACTAGGGTACCTCACTTGGGGTCAGGGAGTACATATATGGGACTAGGGTAACTCACTTGGGGACAGGGAGTACTTATATGGGACTTGGGTATCTCACTTGGGGTCAGGGAGTACTTATATGGGACTAGAGTAACTCACTTGGGGTCAGGGAGTACTAATATGGGACTAGGGTAACTCACTTGGGGTCAGGGAGTACTTATATGGGACTAGGGTAACTCACTTGGGTACATGTAGTACTTATAAAGAGGCTAGGGTAAATCACTTGGGGTCAGGGAGTACTTATATGGGACTAGGGTCACACACTTTGGGTCACGGAGTACTTATATGGGACTAGGGTAACTCACTTGGGGTCAAGGAGTACTTATACGGGACTAGGATCACACACTTTGGGTCACGGAGTACTTACATGGGATTAGGGTAACTCACTAGGGGTCAGGGAGTACATATATGGGACTAGGGTAACTCACTAGGGGTCAGGGAGTACTTATACGGGACTAGGATCACACACTTTGGGTCACGGAGTACTTACATGGGATTAGGGCAACACACTTGGGGTCAGGGTGTACTTATAAAGGAACTAGGGTAACTCATTTGGGGTCAGGGAGTACATATATGGGACTAGGGTAACTCACTTGGGGACAGGGAGTACTTATATGGGACTAGGGTATCTCACTTGGGGTAAGGGAGTACTTATATGGGACTAGGGTCAAACACTTTGGGTCACGGAGTACTTATATGGGGCTAGGGTAACTCACTTGTGGTCAGGGAGTACTTATATGGGACTAGGGTAACTCACTTGGGATTAGGGAGTACTTATATGGGACTAGGGTATCTCACTTGGGGTCAGGGAGTACTTATATGTGACTAGGGTCACACACTTAGGGTCACGGAGTACTTATATGGACTAGGGTAACTCACTAGGGGTCAGGGAGTACTTATATGGGACTAGGATAACTCACTTGGGGACAGGGAGTACTTATATGGGACTAGAGTAAGTCACTTGGGTTCAGGGAGTACTAATATGGGACTAGGGTAACTCACTTGGGGTCAGGGAGTACTTATATGGGACTAGGGTAACTCACTTGGGTACATGTAGTACTTATAAAGAGGCTAGGGTAAATCACTTGGGGTCAGGGAGTACTTATATGGGACTAGGGTCACACACTTTGGGTCACGGAGAACTTATATGGGACTAGGGTAACTCACTTGGGGTCAAGGAGTACTTATACGGGACTAGGATCACACACTTTGGGTCACGGAGTACTTACATGGGATTAGGGTAACTCACTAGGGGTCAGGGAGTACATATATGGGACTAGGGTAACTCACTAGGGGTCAGGGAGTACTTATACGGGACTAGGATCACACACTTTGGGTCACGGAGTACTTACATGGGATTAGGGCAACACACTTGGGGTCAGGGTGTACTTATAAAGGAACTAGGGTAACTCACTTGGGGACAGGGAGTACTTATAACGGGGCTAGGGTAACTCACTTGGGGTCAGGGTATACTTACATGGGACTAGGGTGACTCACTTGGGGTCACGGAGTACTTACATGGGACTAGGGTAACACACTTGGGGTCAGGGTGTACTTATAAAGGGACTAGGGTAACACACTTGGGGTCAGGGAGTACATATATGGGACTATGGTAACTCACTTGGGGACAGGGAGTACTTATATGGGACTAGGGTATCTCACTTGGGGTCAGGGAGTACTTATATGTGACTAGGGTCACACACTTAGGGTCACGGAGTACTTATATGGACTAGGGTAACTCACTAGGGGTCAGGGAGTACTTATATGGGACTAGGATAACTCACTTGGGGACAGGGAGTACTTATATGGGACTAGAGTAAGTCACTTGGGTTCAGGGAGTACTAATATGGGACTAGGGTAACTCACTTGGGGTCAGGGAGTACTTATATGGGACTAGGGTAACTCACTTGGGTACATGGAGTACTTATAAAGAGGCTAGGGTAAATCACTTGGGGTCAGGGAGTACTTATATGGGACTAGGGTCACACACTTTGGGTCACGGAGTACTTATATGGGACTAGGGTAACTCACTTGGGGTCAAGGAGTACTTTTAAAAGGGCTAGTATATCTCATTTGGGGTCAGGTAGTACTTATATGGGACTAGGGTACCTCACTTGGGGTCAGGGAGTACTTATATGGGACTAGGGTAACTCACTTGGGGACAGGGAGTACTTATATGGGACTAGGGTAACTCACTTGGGGACAGGGAGTACTTATATGGAACTAGGGTGTCTCACTTGGGGTCAGGGAGTACTTATATGGGACTAGGTTCACACACTTTGGGTCACGGTGTACTTATATGGGACTAGGGTAACTCACTAGGGGTCAGGGAGTACTTATATGGGACTAGGGTAATTCACTTTGGGTCAGGGAGTACTTATATGGGACTAGGGTAACTCACTAGGGGACAGGGAGTACTTATAAAAAGGCTTGGGTAACACACTTGGGGTCAGGGAATACTTACATGGGACTAGGGTAACTCACTTGGGGACAGGGAGTACGTATATGGGACTAAGGTCACACACTTTGGGTCACGGAGTACTTATATGGGACTAGGGTAACTCACTTGGGGTCAGAGAGTACTTATATGGGACTAGAGTAACTCACTTGGGGTCAGGGAGTACTTATATGGGACTAGGGTCACACACTTTGGGTCACGGAGTACTTACATGGGACTAGGGTAACACACTTGGGGTCAGGGTGTACTTATAAAGGGACTAGGGTAACTCACTTGGGGTCAGGGAGTACGTATATGGGACTATGGTAACTCACTTGGGGACAGGGAGTACTTATATGGGACTAGGGTATCTCACTTGGGGTCAGGGAGTACTTATATGGGACAAGGGTCACACACTTTGGGTCACGGAGTACTTATATGGGACTAGGGTAACTCACTAGGGGTCAGGGAGTACTTTTAAAAGGGCTAGTGTAACTCATTTGTGGTCAGGTAGTATTTATATGGGACTAGGGTACCTCACTTGGGGTCAGGGAGTACATATATGGGACTAGGGTAACTCACTTGGGGACAGGGAGTACTTATATGGGACTAGGGTATCTCACTTGGGGTCAGGGAGTACTTATTGGGACTAAGGTCACACACTTTGGGTCACGGAGTACTTATATAGGACTAGGGTAACTCGCTTGGGGTCAGAGAGTACTTATATGGGACAAGAGTAACTCACTTGGGGTCAGGGAGTACTTATATGGGACTAGGGTAACTCACTTGGGGTCAGTGAGTACTTATATGGGACTAGGGTAACTCACTTGGGTACATGGAGTACTTATAAAGGGGCTAGGGTAACACACTTGGGGTCAGGGATTACTTATAAAGGGGCTAGGGTAACTCACTTGGGATTAGGGAGTATTTATATGGGACTAGGGTAACTCACTTGGGGACAGGGAGTACTTATAAAAAGGCTTGGGTAACACACTTGGGGTCAGGGAATACTTACATGGGACTAGGGTAACTCACTTGGGGACAGGGAGTACATATATGGGACTAAGGTCACACACTTTGGGTCACGGAGTACTTATATGGGACTAGGGTAACTCACTTGGGGTCAGAGAGTACTTATATGGGACTAGAGTAACTCACTTGGGTTCAGGGAGTACTTATATGGGACTAGGGTCACACACTTTGGGTCACGGAGTACTTACATGGGACTAGGGTAACACACTGGGGGTCAGGGTGTACTTATAAAGGGACTAGGGTAACTCACTTGGGGTCAGGGAGTACATATATGGGACTAGGGTACCTCACTTGGGGTCAGGGAGTACATATATGGGACTAGGGTAACTCACTTGGGGACAGGGAGTACTTATATGGGACTAGGGTAACTCACTTGGGGACAGGGAGTACTTATATGGAACTAGGGTGTCTCACTTGGGGTCAGGGAGTACTTATATGGGACTAGGTTCACACACTTTGGGTCACGGAGTACTTATATGGGACTAGGGTAACTCACTAGGGGTCAGGGAGTACTTATATGGGACTAGGGTAATTCACTTTGGGTCAGGGAGTACTTATATGGGACTAGGGTAACTCACTAGGGGTCAGGGAGTACTTATATGGGACTATGGTCACACACTTTGGGTCACGGAGTACTTACATGGGACTAGGGTAACACACTTGGGGTCAGAGTGTACTTATAAAGGGACTAGGGTAACTCACTTGGGGTCAGGGAGTACATATATGGGACTAGGGTACTCACTAGGGGTCAGGGAGTACTTATACGGGACTAGGATCACACACTTTGGGTCACGGAGTACTTATATGGACTAGGGTAACTCACTAGGGGTCAGGAAGTACTTATATGGGACTAGGGTAATTCACTTTGGGTCAGGGAGTACTTATATGGGACTAGGGTAACTCACTAGGGGTCAGGGAGTACTTATAAGGGACTATGGTCACACACTTTGGGTGACGGAGTACTTACATGGGACTAGGGTAACACACTTGGGGTCAGAGTGTACTTATAAAGGGACTAGGGTAACTCACTTGGGGTCAGGGAGTACATATATGGGACTAGGGTAACTCACTAGGGGTCAGGGAGTACTTATACGGGACTAGGATCACACACTTTGGGTCACGGAGTACTTACATGGGATTAGGGCAACACACTTGGGGTCAGGGTGTACTTATAAAGGAACTAGGGTAACTCATTTGGGGTCAGGGAGTACATATATGGGACTAGGGTAACTCACTTGGGGACAGGGAGTACTTATATGGGACTAGGGTATCTCACTTGGGGTAAGGGAGTACTTATATGTGACTAGGGTCACACACTTTGGGTCACGGAGTACTTATATGGACTAGGGTAACTCACTAGGGGTCAGGGAGTACTTATATGGGACTAGGATAACTCACTTGGGGACAGGGAGTACTTATATGGGACTAGAGTAAGTCACTTGGGTTCAGGGAGTACTAATATGGGACCAGGGTAACTCACTTGGGGTCAGGGAGTACTTATATGGGACTAGGGTAACTCACTTGGGTACATGGAGTACTTATAAAGAGGCTAGGGTAAATCACTTGGGGTCAGGGAGTACTTATATGGGACTAGGGTCAAACACTTTGGGTCACGGAGTACTTATATGGGACTAGGGTAACTCACTAGGGGTCAGGGAGTACTTTTAAAAGGGCTAGTGTAACTCATTTGTGGTCAGGTAGTATTTATATGGGACTAGGGTACCTCACTTGGGGTCAGGGAGTACATATATGGGACTAGGGTAACTCACTTGGGGACAGGGAGTACTTATATGGGACTAGGGTATCTCACTTGGGGTCAGGGAGTACTTATTGGGACTAAGGTCACACACTTTGGGTCACGGAGTACTTATATAGGACTAGGGTAACTCGCTTGGGGTCAGAGAGTACTTATATGGGACAAGAGTAACTCACTTGGGGTCAGGGAGTACTTATATGGGACTAGGGTAACTCACTTGGGGTCAGTGAGTACTTATATGGGACTAGGGTAACTCACTTGGGTACATGGAGTACTTATAAAGGGGCTAGGGTAACACACTTGGGGTCAGGGATTACTTATAAAGGGGCTAGGGTAACTCACTTGGGATTAGGGAGTATTTATATGGGACTAGGGTAACTCACTTGGGGACAGGGAGTACTTATAAAAAGGCTTGGGTAACACACTTGGGGTCAGGGAATACTTACATGGGACTAGGGTAACTCACTTGGGGACAGGGAGTACATATATGGGACTAAGGTCACACACTTTGGGTCACGGAGTACTTATATGGGACTAGGGTAACTCACTTGGGGTCAGAGAGTACTTATATGGGACTAGAGTAACTCACTTGGGTTCAGGGAGTACTTATATGGGACTAGGGTCACACACTTTGGGTCACGGAGTACTTACATGGGACTAGGGTAACACACTTGGGGTCAGGGTGTACTTATAAAGGGACTAGGGTAACTCACTTGGGGTCAGGGAGTACATATATGGGACTAGGGTACCTCACTTGGGGTCAGGGAGTACATATATGGGACTAGGGTAACTCACTTGGGGACAGGGAGTACTTATATGGGACTAGGGTAACTCACTTGGGGACAGGGAGTACTTATATGGAACTAGGGTGTCTCACTTGGGGTCAGGGAGTACTTATATGGGACTAGGTTCACACACTTTGGGTCACGGAGTACTTATATGGGACTAGGGTAACTCACTAGGGGTCAGGGAGTACTTATATGGGACTAGGGTAATTCACTTTGGGTCAGGGAGTACTTATATGGGACTAGGGTAACTCACTAGGGGTCAGGGAGTACTTATATGGGACTATGGTCACACACTTTGGGTCACGGAGTACTTACATGGGACTAGGGTAACACACTTGGGGTCAGAGTGTACTTATAAAGGGACTAGGGTAACTCACTTGGGGTCAGGGAGTACATATATGGGACTAGGGTAACTCACTAGGGGTCAGGGAGTACTTATACGGGACTAGGATCACACACTTTGGGTCACGGAGTACTTATATGGACTAGGGTAACTCACTAGGGGTCAGGGAGTACTTATATGGGACTAGGGTAATTCACTTTGGGTCAGGGAGTACTTATATGGGACTAGGGTAACTCACTAGGGGTCAGGGAGTACTTATATGGGACTATGGTCACACACTTTGGGTCACGGAGTACTTATAAAAAGGCTTGGGTAACACACTTTGGGTCAGGGAGTACTTATATGGGACTAGGGTAACTCACTAGGGGTCAGGGAGTACTTATATGGGACTATGGTTACACACTTTGGGTCACGGAGTACTTACATGGGACTAGGGTAACACACTTGGGGTCAGAGTGTACTTATAAAGGGACTAGGGTAACTCACTTGGGGTCAGGGAGTACATATATGGGACTAGGGTAACTCACTAGGGGTCAGGGAGTACTTATACGGGACTAGGATCACACACTTTGGGTCACGGAGTACTTACATGGGATTAGGGCAACACACTTGGGGTCAGGGTGTACTTATAAAGGAACTAGGGTAAATCATTTGGGGTCAGGGAGTACATATATGGGACTAGGGTAACTCACTTGGGGACAGGGAGTACTTATATGGGACTAGGGTATCTCACTTGGGGTAAGGGAGTACTTATATGGGACTAGGGTCAAACACTTTGGGTCACGGAGTACTTATATGGGACTAGGGTAACTCACTTGGGGTCAGGGAGTACTTATATGGGTCTAGGGTAACTCACTTGGGATTAGGGAGTACTTATATGGGACTAGGGTAACTCACTTGGGGACAGGGAGTACTTATAACGGGGCTAGGGTAACTCACTTGGGGTCAGGGTATACTCACATGGGACTAGGGTAACTCACTTGGGGTCAGGGAGTACTTTTAAAAGGGCTAGTGTAATTCATTTGGGGATAGGTAGTACTTATATGGGACTAGGGTACCTCACTTGGGGTCAGGGAGTACATATATGGGACTAGGGTAACTCACTTGGGGACAGGGAGTACTTATATGGGACTTGGGTATCTCACTTGGGGTCAGGGAGTACTTATATGGGACTAGAGTAACTCACTTGGGGTCAGGGAGTACTAATATGGGACTAGGGTAACTCACTTGGGGTCAGGGAGTACTTATATGGGTCTAGGGTAACTCACTTGGGTACATGGAGTACTTATAAAGAGGCTAGGGTAAATCACTTGGGGTCAGGGAGTACTTATAACGGGGCTAGGGTAACTCACTTGGGGTCAGGGTATACTTACATGGGACTAGGGTAACTCACTTGGGGTCAGGGAGTACTTTTAAAAGGGCTAGTGTAATTCATTTGGGGTCAGGTAGTACTTATATGGGACTAGGGTACCTCACTTGGGGTCAGGGAGTATTTATATGGGACTAGGGTCACACACTTTGGGTCACGGAGTACTTATATGGGACTAGGGTAACTCACTAGGGGTCAGGGAGTACTTATATGGGACTAGGGTAATTCACTTTGGGTCAGGGAGTACTTATATGGGACTAGGGTAACTCACTAGGGGTCAGGGAGTACTTATATGGGACTATGGTCACACACTTTGGGTCACGGAGTACTTACATGGGACTAGGGTAACACACTTGGGGTCAGAGTGTAATTATATAGGGACTGGGGTAACTCACTTGGGGTCAGGGAGTACATATATGGGACTAGGGTAACTTACTAGGGGTCAGGGAGTACTTATACGGTACTAGGATCACACACTTTGGGTCACGGAGTACTTACATGGGATTAGGGCAACACACTTGGGGTCAGGGTGTACTTATACAGGGACTAGGGTAACTCATTAGGGGTCAGGGAGTACTTATATGGGACTAGGGTAACTCACTTGGGATTAAGGAGTACTTATATGGGACTAGGGTAACTCACTTGGGGCCAGGGAGTACTTATAACGGGGCTAGGGTAACTCACTTGGGGTCAGGGTATACTTACATGGGACTAGGGTAACTCACTTGGGGTCAGGGAGTACTTTTAAAAGGGCTAGTGTAATTCATTTGGGGTCAGGTAGTACTTATATGGGACTAGGGTACCTCACTTGGGGTCAGGGAGTACATATATTGGACTAGGGTAACTCACTTGGGGACAGGGAGTACTTATTTGGGACTTGGGTGTCTCACTTGGGGTCAGGGAGTACTTATATGGGACTAGGATCACACACTTTGGGTCACGGAGTAATTATATGGGACTAGGGTAACTCACTTGGGGTCAGGGAGTACTTATATGGGACTAGGGTAACTCACTTGGGGTCAGGGAGTACTTATATGGCACTAGGGTAACTCTCCTGGGGTCAGGGAGTACTTATATGGGACTAGGGTCACACACTTTGGGTCACGGAGTACTTACATGGGACTAGGGTACACACTTGGGGTCAGGGTGTACTTATAAAGGGACTAGGGTAACTCACTTGCGATTAGGGAGTACTTATTTGGGACTAGGGTAACTCACTTGGGGAGAGGGAGTACTTATAAAGGGGCTAGGGTAACTCACATGTGGACAGGGAGTACTTATAAAGGGGCTAGGTTAACTCACTTGGGGTCAGGGAATACTTACATGGGACTAAGGTCACACAAGTTGGGTCACGGAGTACTTATATGGGACTAGGGTAACTCACTTGAGGTCAGGGAGTACTTATATGGGACTAGAGTAAATCACTTGGGGTCAGGGAGTACTAATATGGGACTAGGGTAACTCACTTGGGGTCAGGGAGTACTTATATGGGACTAGGGTAACTCACTTGGGTACATGGAGTACTTATAAAGAGGTTAGGGTAAATCACTTGGGGTCAGGGAGTACTTATATGGGACTAGGGTCACACACTTTGGGTCACGGAGTACTTATATGGGACTAGGGTAACTCACTTGGGGTCAAGGAGTACTTTTAAAAGGGATAGTATAACTCATTTGGGGTCAGGTAGTACTTATATGGAACTAGGGTACCTCACTTGGGGTCAGGGAGTACATATATGGGACTAGGGTAACTCACTTGGGGACAGGGAGTACTTATATGGGACTAGGGTAACTCACTTGGGGACAGGGAGTACTTATATGGAACTAGGGTGTCTCACTTGGGGTCAGGGAGTACTTATATGGGACTAGGGTCACACACTTTGGGTCACGGAGTACTTATATGGGACTAGGGTAACTCACTAGGGGTCAGGGAGTACTTATATGGGACTAGGGTAATTCACATTGGGTCAGGGAGTACTTATATGGGACTAGGGTAACTCACTAGGGGTCAGGGAGTACTTATATGGGACTATGGTCACACACTTTGGGTCACGGAGTACTTACATGGGATTAGGGCAACACACTTGGGGTCAGGGTGTACTTATAAAGGAACTAGGGTAACTCATTTGGGGTCAGGGAGTACTTATATGGGACTAGGGTAACTCACTAGGGGTCAGGGAGTACTTATATGGGACTAGGGTAATTCACTTTGGGTCAGGGAGTACTTATATGGAACTAGGGTGTCTCACTTGGGGTCAGGGAGTACTTATATGGGACTAGGGTCACACACTTTGGGTCACGGAGTACTTATATGGGACTAGGGTAACTCACTAGGGGTCAGGGAGTACTTATATGGGACTAGGGTAACTCACTAGGGGTCAGGGAGTACTTATATGGGACTAGGGTAATTCACTTTGGGTCAGGGATTACTTATATGGGACTAGGGTAACTCACTAGGGGTCAGGGAGTACTTATATGGGACTAGGATCACACACTTTGGGTCACGGAGTACTTACATGGGATTAGGGCAACACACTTGGGGTCAGGGTGTACTTATAAAGGAACTAGGGTAACTCATTTGGGGTCAGGGAGTACATATATGGGACTAGGGTAACTCACTTGGGGACAGGGAGTACTTATATGGGACTAGGGTATCTCACTTGGGGTAAGGGAGTACTTATATGGGACTAGGGTCAAACACTTTGGGTCACGGAGTACTTATATGGGACTAGGGTAACTTACTTGGGGTCAGGGAGTACTTATTTGGGTCTAGGGTAACTCACTTGGGATTAGGGAGTACTTATATGGGACTAGGGTAACTCACTTGGGGTCAGGGTATACTTACATGGGACTAGGGTAACTCACTTGGGGTCAGGGAGTACTTTTAAAAGGGCTAGTGTAATTCATTTGGGGTCAGGTAGTACTTATATGGGACTAGGGTACCTCACTTGGGGTCAGGGAGTACATATATGGGACTAGGGTAACTCACTTGGGGACAGGGAGTACTTATATGGGACTTGGGTATCTCACTTGGGGTCAGGGAGTACTTATATGGGACTAGAGTAACTCACTTGGGGTCAGGGAGTACTAATATGGGACTAGGGTAACTCACTTGGGGTCAGGGAGTACCTATATGGGACTAGGGTAACTCACTTGGGTACATGGAGTACTTATAAAGAGGCTAGGGTAAATCACATGGGGTCAAAGAGTACTTATATGGGACTAGGGTCACACACTTTGGGTCACGGAGTACTTATATGGGACTAGGGTAACTCACTTGGGGTCAAGGAGTACTTTTAAAAGGGCTAGTATAACTCATTTGGGGTCAGGTAGTACTTATATGGGACTAGGGTACCTCACTTGGGGTCAGGGAGTACTTATATGGGACTAGGGTAATTCACTTTGGGTCAGGGAGTACTTATATGGGACTAGGGTAACTCACTAGGGGTCAGGGAGTACATATATGGGACTAGGGTAACTCACTAGGGGTCAGGGAGTACTTATACGGGACTAGGATCACACACTTTGGGTCACGGAGTACTTACATGGGATTAGGGCAACACACTTGGGGTCAGGGTGTACTTATAAAGGAACTAGGGTAACTCATTTGGGGTCAGGGAGTACATATATGGGACTAGGGTAACTCACTTGGGGACAGGGAGTACTTATATGGGACTAGGGTATCTCACTTGGGGTAAGGGAGTACTTATATGGGACTAGGGTCAAACACTTTGGGTCACGGAGTACTTATATGGGACTAGGGTAACTCACTTGGGGTCAGGGAGTACTTATATGGGTCTAGGGTAACTCACTTGGGATTAGGGAGTACTTATATGGGACTAGGGTAACTCACTTGGGGACAGGGAGTACTTATAACGGGGCTAGGGTAACTCACTTGGGGTCAGGGTATACTTACATGGGACTAGGGTAACTCACTTGGGGTCAGGGAGTACTTTTAAAAGGGCTAGTGTAATTCATTTGGGGTCAGGTAGTACTTATATGGGACTAGGGTACCTCACTTGGGGTCAGGGAGTACATATATGGGACTAGGGTAACTCACTTGGGGACAGGGAGTACTTATATGGGACTTGGGTATCTCACTTGGGGTCAGGGAGTACTTATATGGGACTAGAGTAACTCACTTGGGTACATGGAGTACTTATAAAGAGGCTAGGGTAAATCACTTGGGGTCAGGGAGTACTTATATGGGACTAGGGTCACACACTTTGGGTCACGGAGTACTTATATGGGACTAGGGTAACTCACTTGGGGTCAAGGAGTACTTATACGGGACTAGGATCACACACTTTGGGTCACGGAGTACTTACATGGGATTAGGGTAACTCACTAGGGGTCAGGGAGTACATATATGGGACTAGGGTAACTCACTAGGGGTCAGGGAGTACTTATACGGGACTAGGATCACACACTTTGGGTCACGGAGTACTTACATGGGATTAGGGCAACACACTTGGGGTCAGGGTGTATTTATAAAGGAACTAGGGTAACTCATTTGGGGTCAGGGAGTACATATATGGGACTAGGGTAACTCACTTGGGGACAGGGAGTACTTATATGGGACTAGGGTATCTCACTTGGGGTAAGGGAGTACTTATATGGGACTAGGGTCAATCACTTTGGGTCACGGAGTACTTATATGGGGCTAGGGTAACTCACTTGTGGTCAGGGAGTACTTATATGGGACTAGGGTAACTCACTTGGGATTAGGGAGTTCTTATATGGGACTAGGGTAACTCACTTGGGGACAGGGAGTACTTATAACGGGGCTAGGGTAACTCACTTGGGGTCAGGGTATACTTACATGGGACTAGGGTAACTCACTTGGGGTCAGGGAGTACTTTTAAAAGGGCTAGTGTAATTCATTTGGGGTCAGGTAGTAATTATATGGGACTAGGGTACCTCACTTGGGGTCAGGGAGTACATATATGGGACTAGGGTAACTCACTTGGGGACAGGGAGTACTTATATGGGACTAGGGTACCTCACTTGGGGTCAGGGAGTACTTATATGGCACTAGGGTAACTCCCTTGGGGTCAGGGAGTACTTATTTGGGAGTAGGGCAACTCACTTGGGGTCAGGGAATACTTATATGGGACAAGGGTCACACACTTTGGGTCACGGAGTACTTATATGGGACTAGGGTAACTCACTAGGGGTCAGGGAGTACTTTTAAAAGGGCTAGTGTAACTCATTTGGGGTCAGGTAGTATTTATATGGGACTAGGGTACCTCACTTGGGGTCAGGGAGTACATATATGGGACTAGGGTAACTCACTTGGGGACAGGGAGTACTTATATGGGACTAGTGTATCTCACTTGGGGTCAGGGAGTACTTATTGGGACTAAGGTCACACACTTTGGGTCACGGAGTACTTATATAGGACTAGGGTAACTCGCTTGGGGTCAGAGAGTACTTATATGGGACAAGAGTAACTCACTTGGGGTCAGGGAGTACTTATATGGGACTAGGGTAACTCACTTGGGGTCAGTGAGTACTTATATGGGACTAGGGTAACTCACTTGGGTACATGGAGTACTTATAAAGGGGCTAGGGTAACTCACTTGGGGTCAGGGAGTACTTATAAAGGGGCTAGGGTAACTCACTTGGGATTAGGGAGTATTTATATGGGACTAGGGTAACTCACTTGGGGACAGGGAGTACTTATAAAAAGGCTTGGGTAACACACTTGGGGACAGGGAGTACTTATAAAAAGGCTTGGGTAACACACTTGGGGTCAGGGAATACTTACATGGGACTAAGGTCACACACTTTGGGTCACGGAGTACTTATATGGGACTAGGGTAACTCACTTGGGGTCAGAGAGTACTTATATGGGACTAGAGTAACTCACTTGGGGTCAGGGAGTACTTATATGGGACTAGGGTCACACACTTTGGGTCACGGAGTACTTACATGGGACTAGGGTAACACACTTGGGGTCAGGGTGTACTTATAAAGGGACTAGGGTAACTCACTTGGGGTCAGGGAGTACATATATGGGACTATGGTAACTCACTTGGGGACAGGGAGTACTTATATGGGACTAGGGTATCTCACTTGGGGTCAGGGAGTACTTATATGTGACTAGGGTCACACACTTTGGGTCACGGAGTACTTATATGGACTAGGGTAACTCACTAGGGGTCAGGGAGTACTTATATGGGACTAGGGTAACTCACTTGGGGACAGGGAGTACTTATATGGGACTAGAGTAAGTCACTTGGGTTCAGGGAGTACTAATATGGGACTAGGGTAACTCACTTGGGGTCAGGGAGTACTTATATGGGACTAGGGTAACTCACTTGGGTACATGGAGTACTTATAAAGAGGCTAGGGTAAATCACTTGGGGTCAGGGAGTACTTATATGGGACTAGGGTCACACACTTTGGGTCACGGAGTACTTATATGGGACTAGGGTAACTCACTTGGGGTCAAGGAGTACTTTTAAAAGGGCTAGTATAACTCATTTGGGGTCAGGTAGTACTTATATGGGACTAGGGTAACTCACTTGGGGACAGGGAGTACTTATATGGAACTAGGGTGTCTCACTTGGGGACAGGGAGTACTTATATGGGACTAGGGTAACTCACTTGGGGACAGGGAGTACTTATATGGAACTAGGGTGTCTCACTTGGGGTCAGGGAGTACTTATATGGGACTAGGTTCACACACTTTGGGTCACGGAGTACTTATATGGGACTAGGGTAACTCACTAGGGGTCAGGGAGTACTTATATGGGACTAGGGTAATTCACTTTGGGTCAGGGAGTACTTATATGGGACTAGGGTAACTCACTAGGGGTCAGGGAGTACTTATATGGGACTATGGTCACACACTTTGGGTCACGGAATACTTACATGGGACTAGGGTAACACACTTGGGGTCAGAGTGTACTTATAAAGGGACTAGGGTAACTCACTTGGGGTCAGGGAGTACATATATGGGACTAGGGTAACTCACTAGGGGTCAGGGAGTACTTATACGGGACTAGGATCACACACTTTGGGTCACGGAGTACTTACATGGGATTAGGGCAACACACTTGGGGTCAGGGTGTACTTATAAAGGAACTAGGGTAACTCATTTGGGGTCAGGGAGTACATATATGGGACTAGGGTACCTCACTTGGGGACAGGGAGTACTTATATGGGACTAGGGTATCTCACTTGGGGTAAGGGAGTACTTATATGGGACTAGGGTCAAACACTTTGGGTCACGGAGTACTTATATGGGACTAGGGTAACTCACTTGGGGTCAGGGAGTACTTATATGGGTCTAGGGTAACTCACTTGGGATTAGGGAGTACTTATATGGGACTAGGGTAACTCACTTGGGGTCAGGGAGTACTTTTAAAAGGGCTAGTGTAATTCATTTGGGGTCAGGTAGTACTTATATGGGACTAGGGTACCTCACTTGGGGTCAGGGAGTACATATATGGGGACTAGGGTAACTCACTTGGGGACAGGGAGTACTTATATGGGACTTGGGTATCTCACTTGGGGTCAGGGAGTACTTATATGGGACTAGAGTAACTCACTTGGGGTCAGGGAGTACTAATATGGGACTAGGGTAACTCACTTGGGGTCAGGGAGTACTTATATGGGACTAGGGTAACTCACTTGGGTACATGGAGTACTTATAAAGAGGCTAGGGTAAATCACTTGGGGTCAGGGAGTACTTATATGGGACTAGGGTCACACACTTTGGGTCACGGAGTACTTATATGGGACTAGGGTAACTCACTTGGGGTCAAGGAGTACTTTTAAAAGGGCTAGTATAACTCATTTGGGGTCAGGTAGTACTTATATGGGACTAGGGTACCTCACTTGGGGTCAGGGAGTACTTATATGGGACTAGGGTAATTCACTTTGGGTCAGGGAGTACTTATATGGGACTAGGGTAACTCACTAGGGGTCAGGGAGTACATATATGGGAATAGGGTAACTCACTAGGGGTCAGGGAGTACTTATACGGGACTAGGATCACACACTTTGGGTCACGGAGTACTTACATGGGATTAGGGCAACACACTTGGGGTCAGGGTGTACTTATAAAGGAACTAGGGTAACTCATTTGGGGTCAGGGAGTACATATATGGGACTAGGGTAACTCACTTGGGGACAGGGAGTACTTATATGGGACTAGGGTATCTCACTTGGGGTAAGGGAGTACTTATATGGGACTAGGGTCAAACACTTTGGGTCACGGAGTACTTATATGGGACTAGGGTAACTCACTTGGGGTCAGGGAGTACTTATATGGGTCTAGGGTAACTCACTTGGGACTAGGGAGTATTTATATGGGACTAGGGTAACTCACTTGGGGACAGGGAGTACTTATAAAAAGGCTTGGGTAACACACTTGGGGACAGGGAGTACTTATAAAAAGGCTTGGGTAACACACTTGGGGTCAGGGAATACTTACATGGGACTAAGGTCACACACTTTGGGTCACGGAGTACTTATATGGGACTAGGGTAACTCACTTGGGGTCAGAGAGTACTTATATGGGACTAGAGTAACTCACTTGGGGTCAGGGAGTTCTTATATGGGACTAGGGTAACTCACTTGGGATTAGGGAGTTCTTATATGGGACTAGGGTAACTCACTTGGGGACAGGGAGTACTTATAACGGGGCTAGGGTAACTCACTTGGGGTCAGGGTATACTTACATGGGACTAGGGTAACTCACTTGGGGTCAGGGAGTACTTTTAAAAGGGCTAGTGTAATTCATTTGGGGTCAGGTAGTACTTATATGGGACTACGGTACCTCACTTGGGGTCAGGGAGTACATATATGGGACTAGGGTAACTCACTTGGGGACAGGGAGTACTTATATGGGACTAGGGTACCTCACTTGGGGTCAGGGAGTACTTATATGGCACTAGGGTAACTCTCTTGGGGTCAGGGAGTACTTATTTGGGAGTAGGGCAACTCACTTGGGGTCAGGGAATACTTATATGGGACAAGGGTCACACACTTTGGGTCACGGAGTACTTATATGGGACTAGGGTAACTCACTAGGGGTCAGGGAGTACTTTTAAAAGGGCTAGTGTAACTCATTTGGGGTCAGGTAGTATTTATATGGGACTAGGGTACCTCACTTGGGGTCAGGGAGTACATATATGGGACTAGGGTAACTCACTTGGGGACAGGGAGTACTTATATGGGACTAGTGTATCTCACTTGGGGTCAGGGAGTACTTATTGGGACTAAGGTCACACACTTTGGGTCACGGAGTACTTATATAGGACTAGGGTAACTCGCTTGGGGTCAGAGAGTACTTATATGGGACAAGAGTAACTCACTTGGGGTCAGGGAGTACTTATATGGGACTAGGGTAACTCACTTGGGGTCAGTGAGTACTTATATGGGACTAGGGTAACTCACTTGGGTACATGGAGTACTTATAAAGGGGCTAGGGTAACTCACTTGGGGTCAGGGAGTACTTATAAAGGGGCTAGGGTAACTCACTTGGGATTAGGGAGTATTTATATGGGACTAGGGTAACTCACTTGGGGACAGGGAGTACTTATAAAAAGGCTTGGGTAACACACTTGGGGACAGGGAGTACTTATAAAAAGGCTTGGGTAACACACTTGGGGTCAGGGAATACTTACATGGGACTAAGGTCACACACTTTGGGTCACGGAGTACTTATATGGGACTAGGGTAACTCACTTGGGGTCAGAGAGTACTTATATGGGACTAGAGTAACTCACTTGGGGTCAGGGAGTACTTATATGGGACTAGGGTCACACACTTTGGGTCACGGAGTACTTACATGGGACTAGGGTAACACACTTGGGGTCAGGGTGTACTTATAAAGGGACTAGGGTAACTCACTTGGGGTCAGGGAGTACATATATGGGACTATGGTAACTCACTTGGGGACAGGGAGTACTTATATGGGACTAGGGTATCTCACTTGGGGTCAGGGAGTACTTATATGTGACTAGGGTCACACACTTTGGGTCACGGAGTACTTATATGGACTAGGGTAACTCACTAGGGGTCAGGGAGTACTTATATGGGACTAGGGTAACTCACTTGGGGACAGGGAGTACTTATATGGGACTAGAGTAAGTCACTTGGGTTCAGGGAGTACTAATATGGGACTAGGGTAACTCACTTGGGGTCAGGGAGTACTTATATGGGACTAGGGTAACTCACTTGGGTACATGGAGTACTTATAAAGAGGCTAGGGTAAATCACTTGGGGTCAGGGAGTACTTATATGGGACTAGGGTCACACACTTTGGGTCACGGAGTACTTATATGGGACTAGGGTAACTCACTTGGGGTCAAGGAGTACTTTTAAAAGGGCTAGTATAACTCATTTGGGGTCAGGTAGTACTTATATGGGACTAGGGTACCTCACTTGGGGTCAGGGAGTACATATATGGGACTAGGGTAACTCACTTGGGGACAGGGAGTACTTATATGGGACTAGGGTAACTCACTTGGGGACAGGGAGTACTTATATGGAACTAGGGTGTCTCACTTGGGGTCAGGGAGTACTTATATGGGACTAGGTTCACACACTTTGGGTCACGGAGTACTTATATGGGACTAGGGTAACTCACTAGGGGTCAGGGAGTACTTATATGGGACTAGGGTAATTCACTTTGGGTCAGGGAGTACTTATATGGGACTAGGGTAACTCACTAGGGGTCAGGGAGTACTTATATGGGACTATGGTCACACACTTTGGGTCACGGAATACTTACATGGGACTAGGGTAACACACTTGGGGTCAGAGTGTACTTATAAAGGGACTAGGGTAACTCACTTGGGGTCAGGGAGTACATATATGGGACTAGGGTAACTCACTAGGGGTCAGGGAGTACTTATACGGGACTAGGATCACACACTTTGGGTCACGGAGTACTTACATGGGATTAGGGCAACACACTTGGGGTCAGGGTGTACTTATAAAGGAACTAGGGTAACTCATTTGGGGTCAGGGAGTACATATATGGGACTAGGGTAACTCACTTGGGGACAGGGAGTACTTATATGGGACTAGGGTATCTCACTTGGGGTAAGGGAGTACTTATATGGGACTAGGGTCAAACACTTTGGGTCACGGAGTACTTATATGGGACTAGGGTAACTCACTTGGGGTCAGGGAGTACTTATATGGGTCTAGGGTAACTCACTTGGGATTAGGGAGTACTTATATGGGACTAGGGTAACTCACTTGGGGTCAGGGAGTACTTTTAAAAGGGCTAGTGTAATTCATTTGGGGTCAGGTAGTACTTATATGGGACTAGGGTACCTCACTTGGGGTCAGGGAGTACATATATGGGACTAGAGTAACTCACTTGGGGTCAGGGAGTACTAATATGGGACTAGGGTAACTCACTTGGGGTCAGGGAGTACTTATATGGGACTAGGGTAACTCACTTGGGTACATGGAGTACTTATAAAGAGGCTAGGGTAAATCACTTGGGGTCAGGGAGTACTTATATGGGACTAGGGTCACACACTTTGGGTCACGGAGTACTTATATGGGACTAGGGTAACTCACTTGGGGTCAAGGAGTACTTTTAAAAGGGCTAGTATAACTTATTTGGGGTCAGGTAGTACTTATATGGGACTAGGGTACCTCACTTGGGGTCAGGGAGTACTTATATGGGACTAGGGTAATTCACTTTGGGTCAGGGAGTACTTATATGGGACTAGGGTAACTCACTAGGGGTCAGGGAGTACATATATGGGAATAGGGTAACTCACTAGGGGTCAGGGAGTACTTATACGGGACTAGGATCACACACTTTGGGTCACGGAGTACTTACATGGGATTAGGGCAACACACTTGGGGTCAGGGTGTACTTATAAAGGAACTAGGGTAACTCATTTGGGGTCAGGGAGTACATATATGGGACTAGGGTAACTCACTTGGGGACAGGGAGTACTTATATGGGACTAGGGTATCTCACTTGGGGTAAGGGAGTACTTATATGGGACTAGGGTCAAACACTTTGGGTCACGGAGTACTTATATGGGACTAGGGTAACTCACTTGGGGTCAGGGAGTACTTATATGGGTCTAGGGTAACTCACTTGGGACTAGGGAGTATTTATATGGGACTAGGGTAACTCACTTGGGGACAGGGAGTACTTATAAAAAGGCTTGGGTAACACACTTGGGGACAGGGAGTACTTATAAAAAGGCTTGGGTAACACACTTGGGGTCAGGGAATACTTACATGGGACTAAGGTCACACACTTTGGGTCACGGAGTACTTATATGGGACTAGGGTAACTCACTTGGGGTCAGAGAGTACTTATATGGGACTAGAGTAACTCACTTGGGGTCAGGGAGTACTTATATGGGACTAGGGTCACACACTTTGGGTCACGGAGTACTTATATGGACTAGGGTAACTCACTAGGGGTCAGGGAGTACTTATATGGGACTAGGGTAACTCACTTGGGGACAGGGAGTACTTATATGGGACTAGAGTAAGTCACTTGGGTTCAGGGAGTACTAATATGGGACTAGGGTAACTCACTTGGGGTCAGGGAGTACTTATATGGGACTAGGGTAACTCACTTGGGGACAGGGAGTACTTATATGGGACTAGAGTAAGTCACTTGGGTTCAGGGAGTACTAATATGGGACTAGGGTAACTCACTTGGGGTCAGGGAGTACTTATATGGGACTAGGGTAACTCACTTGGGTACATGGAGTACTTATAAAGAGGCTAGGGTAAATCACTTGGGGTCAGGGAGTACTTATATGGGACTAGGGTCACACACTTTGGGTCACGGAGTACTTATATGGGACTAGGGTAACTCACTTGGGGTCAAGGAGTACTTTTAAAAGGGCTAGTATAACTCATTTGGGGTCAGGTAGTACTTATATGGGACTAGGGTACCTCACTTGGGGTCAGGGAGTACATATATGGGACTAGGGTAACTCACTTGGGGACAGGGAGTACTTATATGGGACTAGGGTAACTCACTTGGGGACAGGGAGTACTTATATGGAACTAGGGTGTCTCACTAGGGGTCAGGGAGTACTTATATGGGACTAGGGTAACTCACTTGGGGACAGGGAGTACTTATATGGGACTAGAGTAAGTCACTTGGGTTCAGGGAGTACTAATATGGGACTAGGGTAACTCACTTGGGGTCAGGGAGTACTTATATGGGACTAGGGTAACTCACTTGGGTACATGGAGTACTTATAAAGAGGCTAGGGTAAATCACTTGGGGTCAGGGAGTACTTATATGGGACTAGGGTCACACACTTTGGGTCACGGAGTACTTATATGGGACTAGGGTAACTCACTTGGGGTCAAGGAGTACTTTTAAAAGGGCTAGTATAACTCATTTGGGGTCAGGTAGTACTTATATGGGACTAGGGTACCTCACTTGGGGTCAGGGAGTACATATATGGGACTAGGGTAACTCACTTGGGGACAGGGAGTACTTATATGGGACTAGGGTAACTCACTTGGGGTCAGGGAGTACTTATATGGGACTAGGTTCACACACTTTGGGTCACGGAATACTTATATGGGACTAGGGTAACTCACTAGGGGTCAGGGAGTATTTATATGGGACTAGGGTAATTCACTTTGGGTCAGGGAGTACTTATATGGGACTAGGGAAACTCACTAGGGGTCAGGGAGTACTTATATGGGACTATGGTCACACACTTTGGGTCACGGAGTACTTACATGGGACTAGGGTAACACACTTGGGGTCAGAGTGTACTTATAAAGGGACTAGGGTAACTCACTTGGGGTCAGGGAGTACTTATATGGGACTAGGGTAACTCACTTGGGTACATGGAGTACTTATAAAGAGGCTAGGGTAAATCACTTGGGGTCAGGGAGTACTTATATGGGACTAGGGTCACACACTTAGGGTCACGGAGTACTTATATGGGACTAGGGTAACTCACTTTGGGTCAAGGAGTACTTTTAAAAGGGCTAGTATAACTCATTTGGGGTCAGGTAGTACTTATATGGGACTAGGGTACCTCACTTGGGGTCAGGGAGTACTTATATGGGACTAGGGTAATTCACTTTGGGTCAGGGAGTACTTATATGGGACTAGGGTAACTCACTAGGGGTCAGGGAGTACATATATGGGACTAGAGTAACTCACTAGGGGTCAGGGAGTACTTATACGGGACTAGGATCACACACATTGGCTCACGGAGTACTTACATGGGATTAGGGCAACACACTTGGGGTCAGGGTGTACTTATAAAGGAACTAGGGTAACTCATTTGGGGTCAGGGAGTACATATATGGGACTAGGGTACCTCACTTGGGGTCAGGGAGTACATATATGGGACTAGGGTATCTCACTTGGGGTCAGGGAGTACTTATATGGGACAAGGGTCACACACTTTGGGTCACGGAGTACTTATATGGGACTAGGGTAACTCACTAGGGGTCAGGGAGTACTTTTAAAAGGGCTAGTGTAATTCATTTGGGGTCAGGTAGTACTTATATGGGACTAGGGTACCTCACTTGGGGTCAGGGAGTACATATATGGGACTAGGGTATCTCACTTGGGGTCAGGGAGTACTTATATGGGACAAGGGTCACACACTTTGGGTCACGGAGTACTTATATGGGACTAGGGTAACTCACTAGGGGTCAGGGAGTACTTTTAAAAGGGCTAGTGTAACTCATTTGGGGTCAGGTAGTACTTATATGGGACTGGGGTACCTCACTTGGGGTCAGGGAGTACATATATGGGACTAGGGTAACTCACTTGGGGACAGGGAGTACTTATATGGGACTAGGGTATCTCACTTGGGGTCAGGGAGTACTTATAAAGAGGCTAGGGTAAATCACTTGGGGTCAGGGAGTACTTATATGGGACTAGGGTCACACACTTAGGGTCACGGAGTACTTATATGGGACTAGGGTAACTCACTTGGGGTCAAGGAGTACTTTTAAAAGGGCTAGTATAACTCATTTGGGTCAGGTAGTACTTATATGGGACTAGGGTAACTCACTAGGGGTCAGGGAGTACATATATGGGACTAGGGTAACTCACTAGGGGTCAGGGAGTACTTATACGGGACTAGGATCACACACTTTGGCTCACGGAGTACTTACATGGGATTAGGGCAACACACTTGGTGTCAGGGTGTACTTATAAAGGAACTAGGGTAACTCATTTGGGGTCAGGGAGTACATATATGGGACTAGGGTAACTCACTTGGGGACAGGGAGTACTTATATGGGACTAGGGTATCTCACTTGGGGTAAGGGAGTACTTATATGGGACTAGGGTCAAACACTTTGGGTCACGGAGTACTTATATGGGACTAGGGTAACTCACTTGGGGTCAGGGAGTACTTATATGGGACTAGGGTAACTCACTTGGGATTAGGGAGTACTTATATGGGACTAGGGTAACTCACTTGGGGACAGGGAGTACTTATAACGGGGCTAGGATAACTCACTTGGCGTCAGGGTATACTTACATGGGACTAGGGTAACTCACTTGGGGACAGGGAGTACTTATATGGGACTAGGGTATCTCACTTGGGGTCAGGGAGTACTTATAAAGAGGCTAGGGTAAATCACTTGGGGTCAGGGAGTACTTATATGGGACTAGGGTCACACACTTAGGGTCACGGAGTACTTATATGGGACTAGGGTAACTCACTTGGGGTCAAGGAGTACTTTTAAAAGGGCTAGTATAACTCATTTGGGGTCAGGTAGTACTTATATGGGACTAGGGTACCTCACTTGGGGTCAGGGAGTACTTATATGGGACTAGGGTAATTCACTTTGGGTCAGGGAGTACTTATATGGGACTAGGGTAACTCACTAGGGGTCAGGGAGTACATATATGGGACTAGGGTAACTCACTAGGGGTCAGGGAGTACTTATACGGGACTAGGATCACACACTTTGGCTCACGGAGTACTTACATGGGATTAGGGCAACACACTTGGGGTCAGGGTGTACTTATAAAGGAACTAGGGTAAATCATTTGGGGTCAGGGAGTACATATATGGGACTAGGGTAACTCACTTGGGGACAGGGAGTACTTATATGGGACTAGGGTATCTCACTTGGGGTAAGGGAGTACTTATATGGGACTAGGGTCAAACACTTTGGGTCACGGAGTAATTATATGGGACTAGGGTAACTCACTTGGGGTCAGGGAGTACTTATATGGGACTAGGGTAACTCACTTGGGATTAGGGAGTACTTATATGGGACTAGGGTAACTCACTTGGGGACAGGGAGTACTTATAACGGGGCTAGGGTAACTCACTTGGCGTCAGGGTATACTTACATGGGACTAGGGTAACTCACTTGGGGTCAGGGAGTACTTTTAAAAGGGCTATTGTAATTCATTTGGGGTCAGGTAGTACTTATATGGGACTAGGGTACCTCACTTGGGGTCAGGGAGTACATATATGGGACTAGGGTATCTCACTTGGGGTCAGGGAGTACTTATATGGGACAAGGGTCACACACTTTGGGTCACGGAGTACTTATATGGGACTAGGGTAACTCACTAGGGGTCAGGGAGTACTTTTAAAAGGGCTAGTGTAACTCACTTGGGGTCAGGTAGTACTTATATGGGACTAGGGTACCTCACTTGGGGTCAGGGAGTACATATATGGGACTAGGGTAACTCACTTGGGGACAGGGAGTACTTATATGGGACTAGGGTATCTCACTTGGGGTCAGGGAGTACTTATTGGGACTAAGGTCTCACACTTTGGGTCACGGAGTACTTATATAGGACTAGGGTAACTCACTTGGGGTCAGAGAGTACTTATATGGGACTAGAGTAACTCACTTGGGGTCAGGGAGTACTTATATGGGACTAGGGTAACTCACTTGGGGTCAGTGAGTACTTATATGGGACTACGGTAACTCACTTGGGTACATGGAGTACTTATAAAGGGGCTAGGGTAACTCACTTGGGGTCAGGGAGTACTTATAAAGGGGCTAGGGTAACTCACTTGGGATTAGGGAGTATTTATATGGGACTAGGGTAACTCACTTGGGGAGAGGGAGTACTTATAAAAAGGCTTGGGTAACACACTTGGGGTCAGGGAATACTTACATGGGACTAGGGTAACTCACTTGGGGACAGGGAGTACGTATATGGGACTAAGGTCACACACTTTGGGTCACGGAGTACTTATATGGGACTAGGGTAACTCACTTGGGGTCAGAGAGTACTTATATGGGACTAGAGTAACTCACTTGGGGTCAGGGAGTACTTATATGGGACTAGGGTCACACACTTTGGGTCACGGAGTACTTACATGGGACTAGGGTAACACACTTGGGGTCAGGGTGTACTTATAAAGGGACTAGGGTAACTCACTTGGGGTCAGGGAGTACATATATGGGACTATGGTAACTCACTTGGGGACAGGGAGTACTTATATGGGACTAGGGTATCTCACTTGGGGTCAGGGAGTACTTATATGTGACTAGGGTCACACACTTTGGGTCACGGAGTACTTATATGGACTAGGGTAACTCACTAGGGGTCAGGGAGTACTTATATGGGACTAGGGTAACTCACTTGGGGTCAGGGAGTACTTATATGGGACTAGGGTCACACACTTTGGGTCACGGAGTACTTACATGGGACTCAGGTAACACACTTGGGGTCAGGGAGTACTTATTTGGGAGTAGGGCAACTCACTTGGGGTCAGGGGATACTTACATGGGACTAGGGTAACTCACTTGGGGACAGGGAGTACTTATATGGGACTAGGGTAACTCACTTGGGGTCAGGGAGTACTTATATGGGACTAGGGTATCTCACTTGGGGTCAGGGAGTACTTATATGGGACTAGGGTATCTCACTTGGGGTCAGGGAGTACTTATATGGGACTAGGGTCACACACTTTGGGTCACGGAGTATTTATATGGGACTAGGGTAACTCACTTGGGGTCAGGGAGTACTTTTAAAAGGGGTAGTGTAACACATTTGGGGTCAGGTAGTACTTATATGGGACTAGGGTACCTCACTTGGGGTCAGGGAGTACATATATGGGACTAGGGTAACTCACTTGGGGACAGGGAGTACTTATATGGGACTAGGGTATCTCACTTGGGGTCAGGGAGTACTTATATGGGACAAGGGTCACACACTTTGGGTCACGGAGTACTTATATGGGACTAGGGTAACTCACTAGGGGTCAGGGAGTACTTATATTGGGACTAGGGTAATTCACTTTGGGTCAGGGAGTACTTATATGGGACTAGGGTATCTCACTTGGGGTCAGGGAGTACGTATATGGGAATAAGGTCACACACTTTGGGTCACGGAGTACTTATATGGGACTAGGGTAACTCACTTGGGGTCAGAGAGTACTTATATAGGACTAGAGTAACTCACTTGGGGTCAGGGAGTACTTATATGGGACTAGGGTCACACACTTTGGGTCACGGAGTACTTACATGGGACTCAGGTAACACACTTGGGGTCAGGGAGTACTTACATGGGACTAGGGTAACACACTTGGGGTCAGGGTGTACTTATAAAGGGACTAGGGTAACTCACTTGGGGTCAGGGAGTACATATATGGGACTATGGTAACTCACTTGGGGACAGGGAGTACTTATATGGGACTAGGGTATCTCACTTGGGGTCAGGGAGTACTTATAAGTGACTAGGGTCACACACTTTGGGTCACGGAGTACTTATATGGGACTAGGGTAACTCACTAGGGGTCAGGGAGTACTTATATGGGACTAGGGTAACTCACTTGGGGACAGAGAGTACTTATATGGGACTAGGGTATCTCACTTGGGGTCAGGGAGTACGTATATGGGAATAAGGTCACACACTTTGGGTCACGGAGTACTTATATGGGACTAGGGTAACTCACTTGGGGTCAGAGAGTACTTATATAGGACTAGAGTAACTCACTTGGGATCAGGGAGTACTTATATGGGACTAGGGTCACACACTTTGGGTCACGGAGTACTTACATGGGACTCAGGTAACACACTTGGGGTCAGGGAGTACTTATTTGGGAGTAGGGCAACTTACTTGGGGCCAGGGAGTACTTATATGGGACTAGGGTATCTCACTTGGGGTCAGGGAGTACTTATATAGGACTAGGGTCACACACTTTGGGTCACGGAGTATTTATATGGGACTAGGGTAACTCACTTGGGGTCAGGGATTACTTTTAAAAGGGCTAGTGTAACTCATTTGGGGTCAGGTAGTACTTATATGGGACTAGGGTACCTCACTTGGGGTCAGGGAGTACATATATGGGACTAGGGTAACTCACTTGGGGACGGGGAGTACTTATATGGGACTAGGGTATCTCACTTGGGGTCAGGGAGTACTTATATGGGACAAGGGTCACACACTTTGGGTCACGGAGTACTTATATGGGACTAGGGTAACTCACTAAGGGTCAGGGAGTACTTTTAAAAGGGCTAGTGTAACTCATTTGGGGTCAGGTAGTACTTATATGGGACTAGGGTACCTCACTTGTGGTCAGGGAGTACATATATGGGACTAGGGTAACTCACTTGGGGACAGGGTGTACTTATATGGGACTAGGGTATCTCACTTGGGGTCAGGGAGTACTTATATGGGACTAAGGTCACACACTTTGGGTCACGGAGTACTTATATAGGACTAGGGTAACTCACTTGGGGTCAGAGAGTACTTATATGGGACTAGAGTAACTCACTTGGGGTCAGGGAGTAATTATATGGGACTAGGGTAACTCACTTGGGGTCAGTGAGTACTTATATGGGACTAGGGTAACTCACTTGGGTACATGGAGTACTTATAAAGGGGCTAGGGTAACTCACTTGGGGTCAGGGAGTACTTATAAAGGGGCTAGGGTAACTCACTTGGGATTAGGGAGTATTTATATGGGACTAGGGTAACTCACTTGGGGACAGGGAGTACTTATAAAAAGGCTTGGGTAACACACTTGGGGTCAGGGTATACTTACATGGGACTAGGGTAACTCACTTGGGGACAGGGAGTACGTATACGGGACTAAGGTCACACACTTTGGGTCACGGAGTACTTCTATGGGACTAGGGTAACTCACTTGGGGTCAGAGAGTACTTATATGGGAATAGAGTAACTCACTTGGGGTCAGGGAGTACTTATATGGGACTAGGGTCACACACTTTGGGTCACGGAGTACTTACATGGGACTAGGGTAACACACTTGGGGTCAGGGTGTACTTATAAAGGGACTAGGGTAACTCACTTGGGGTCAGGGAGTACATATATGGGACTATGGTAACTCACTTGGGGACAGGGAGTACTTATATGGGACTAGGGTATCTCACTTGGGGTCAGGGAGTACTTATATGGGACTAGGGTAACTCACTAGGGGTCAGGGAGTACTTATATGGGACTAGGGTAACTCACTTGGGGACAGGGAGTACTTATATGGGACTAGGGTATCTCACTTGGGGTCAGGGAGTACGTATATGGGACTAAGGTCACACACTTTGGGTCACGGAGTACTTATATGGGACTAGGGTAACTCACTTGGGGTCAGAGAGTACTTATATGGGACTAGAGTAACTCACTTGGGGTCAGGGAGTACTTATATGGGACTAGGGTCACACACTTTGGGTCACGGAGTACTTACATGGGACTCAGGTAACACACTTGGGGTCAGGGAGTACTTATTTGGGAGTAGGGCAACTCACTTGGGGTCAGGGAATACTTACATGGGACTAGGGTAACTCACTTGGGGACAGGGAGTACTTATATGAGAATAGGGTAACTCACTTGGGGTCAGGGAGTACTTATATGGGACTAGGGTATCTCACTTGGGGTCAGGGAGTACTTATATGGGACTAGGGTATCTCACTTGGCGTCAGGGAGTACTTATATGGGACAAGGGTCACACACTTTGGGTCATGGAGTACTTATATGGGACTAGGGTAACTCACTAGGGGTTAGGGAGTACTTATATGGGACTAGGGTCACACACTTTGGGTCACGGAGTATTTATATGGGACTAGGGTAACTCACTTGGGGTCAGGGAGTACTTTTAAAAGGGCTAGTTTAACTCATTTGGGGTCAGGTAGTACTTATTTGGGGCTAGGGTACCTCACTTGGGGTCAGGGAGTACATATATGGGACTAGGGTAACTCACTTGGGGACAGGGAGTACTTATATGGGACTAGGGTATCTCACTTGGGGTCAGGGAGTACTTATATGGGACAAGGGTCACACACTTTGGGTCACGGAGTACTTATATGGGACTAGGGTAACTCACTAGGGGTCAGGGAGTACTTATATGGGACTAGGGTAATTCACTTTGGGTCAGGGAGTACTTATATGGGACTAGGGTAACTCACTAGGGGTCAGGGAGTACTTATATGGGAATAGGGTCACACACTTTGGGTCACGGAGTACTTACATGGGACTAGGGTAACACACTTGGGGTCAGGGTGTACTTATAAAGGGACTAGGGTAACTCACTTGGGGTCAGGGAGTACATATATGGGACTATGGTAACTCACTTGGGGACAGGGAGTACTTATATGGGACTAGGGTATCTCACTTGGGGTCAGGGAGTACTTATATGGGACTAGGGTATCTCACTTGGGGTCAGGGAGTACTTATATGGGACAAGGGTCACACACTTTGGGTCACGGAGTACTTATATGGGACTAGGGTAACTCACTAGGGGTCAGGGAGTACTTATATGGGACTAGGGTAATTCACTTTGGGTCAGGGAGTACTTATATGGGACTAGGGTAACTCACTAGGGGTCAGGGAGTACTTATATGGGAATAGGGTCACACACTTTGGGTCACGGAGTACTTACATGGGACTAGGGTAACACACTTGGGGTCAGGGATTACTTTTAAAAGGGCTAGTGTAACTCATTTGGGGTCAGGTAGTACTTATATGGGACTAGGGTACCTCACTTGGGGTCAGGGAGTACATATATGGGACTAGGGTAACTCACTTGGGGACGGGGAGTACTTATATGGGACTAGGGTATCTCACTTGGGGTCAGGGAGTACTTATATGGGACAAGGGTCACACACTTTGGGTCACGGAGTACTTATATGGGACTAGGGTAACTCACTAAGGGTCAGGGAGTACTTTTAAAAGGGCTAGTGTAACTCATTTGGGGTCAGGTAGTACTTATATGGGACTAGGGTACCTCACTTGTGGTCAGGGAGTACATATATGGGACTAGGGTAACTCACTTGGGGACAGGGTGTACTTATATGGGACTAGGGTATCTCACTTGGGGTCAGGGAGTACTTATATGGGACTAAGGTCACACACTTTGGGTCACGGAGTACTTATATAGGACTAGGGTAACTCACTTGGGGTCAGAGAGTACTTATATGGGACTAGAGTAACTCACTTGGGGTCAGGGAGTAATTATATGGGACTAGGGTAACTCACTTGGGGTCAGTGAGTACTTATATGGGACTAGGGTAACTCACTTGGGTACATGGAGTACTTATAAAGGGGCTAGGGTAACTCACTTGGGGTCAGGGAGTACTTATAAAGGGGCTAGGGTAACTCACTTGGGATTAGGGAGTATTTATATGGGACTAGGGTAACTCACTTGGGGACAGGGAGTACTTATAAAAAGGCTTGGGTAACACACTTGGGGTCAGGGTATACTTACATGGGACTAGGGTAACTCACTTGGGGACAGGGAGTACGTATACGGGACTAAGGTCACACACTTTGGGTCACGGAGTACTTCTATGGGACTAGGGTAACTCACTTGGGGTCAGAGAGTACTTATATGGGAATAGAGTAACTCACTTGGGGTCAGGGAGTACTTATATGGGACTAGGGTCACACACTTTGGGTCACGGAGTACTTACATGGGACTAGGGTAACACACTTGGGGTCAGGGTGTACTTATAAAGGGACTAGGGTAACTCACTTGGGGTCAGGGAGTACATATATGGGACTATGGTAACTCACTTGGGGACAGGGAGTACTTATATGGGACTAGGGTATCTCACTTGGGGTCAGGGAGTACTTATATGGGACTAGGGTAACTCACTAGGGGTCAGGGAGTACTTATATGGGACTAGGGTAACTCACTTGGGGACAGGGAGTACTTATATGGGACTAGGGTATCTCACTTGGGGTCAGGGAGTACGTATATGGGACTAAGGTCACACACTTTGGGTCACGGAGTACTTATATGGGACTAGGGTAACTCACTTGGGGTCAGAGAGTACTTATATGGGACTAGAGTAACTCACTTGGGGTCAGGGAGTACTTATATGGGACTAGGGTCACACACTTTGGGTCACGGAGTACTTACATGGGACTCAGGTAACACACTTGGGGTCAGGGAGTACTTATTTGGGAGTAGGGCAACTCACTTGGGGTCAGGGAATACTTACATGGGACTAGGGTAACTCACTTGGGGACAGGGAGTACTTATATGAGAATAGGGTAACTCACTTGGGGTCAGGGAGTACTTATATGGGACTAGGGTATCTCACTTGGGGTCAGGGAGTACTTATATGGGACTAGGGTATCTCACTTGGCGTCAGGGAGTACTTATATGGGACAAGGGTCACACACTTTGGGTCATGGAGTACTTATATGGGACTAGGGTAACTCACTAGGGGTCAGGGAGTACTTATATGGGACTAGGGTCACACACTTTGGGTCACGGAGTATTTATATGGGACTAGGGTAACTCACTTGGGGTCAGGGAGTACTTTTAAAAGGGCTAGTTTAACTCATTTGGGGTCAGGTAGTACTTATTTGGGGCTAGGGTACCTCACTTGGGGTCAGGGAGTACATATATGGGACTAGGGTAACTCACTTGGGGACAGGGAGTACTTATATGGGACTAGGGTATCTCACTTGGGGTCAGGGAGTACTTATATGGGACAAGGGTCACACACTTTGGGTCACGGAGTACTTATATGGGACTAGGGTAACTCACTAGGGGTCAGGGAGTACTTATATGGGACTAGGGTAATTCACTTTGGGTCAGGGAGTACTTATATGGGACTAGGGTAACTCACTAGGGGTCAGGGAGTACTTATATGGGAATAGGGTCACACACTTTGGGTCACGGAGTACTTACATCGGACTAGGGTAACACACTTGGGGTCAGGGTGTACTTATAAAGGGACTAGGGTAACTCACTTGGGGTCAGGGAGTACATATATGGGACTATGGTAACTCACTTGGGGACAGGGAGTACTTATATGGGACTAGGGTATCTCACTTGGGGTCAGGGAGTACTTATAAGTGACTAGGGTCACACACTTTGGGTCACGGAGTACTTATATGGGACTAGGGTAACTCACTAGGGGTCAGGGAGTACTTATATGGGACTAGGGTAACTCACTTGGGGACAGGGAGTACTTATATGGGACTAGGGTATCTCACTTGGGGTCAGGGAGTACATATATGGGACTAGGGTAACTCACTTGGGGTCAGAGAGTACTTATATGGGACTAGAGTAACTCACTTGGGGTCAGGGAGTACTTATATGGGACTAGGGTCACACACTTTGGGTCACGGAGTACTTACATGGGACTCAGGTAACACACTTGGGGTCAGGGAGTACTTACATGGGACTAGGGTAACACACTTGGGGTCAGGGTGTACTTATAAAGGGACTAGGGTAACTCACTTGGGGTCAGGGAGTACATATATGGGACTATGGTAACTCACTTGGGGACAGGGAGTACTTATATGGGACTAGGGTATCTCACTTGGGGTCAGGGAGTACTTATAAGTGACTAGGGTCACACACTTTGTGGTTGCGATTGAGAGTCTTTTCTCGACGTCGCAAGTGAGGCCTGGGGGCGTTCCATTCGTGGTTCGCGGTAACACCAGGCCGATCTTGGAGTCTGATCTCATCTCGGAAGCAGAGATTGTCATGGCTGCCGGGAGGTCCCCTGCAAAGGGGGCCCCTGGTGTCGATGGCATTCTCCCGGAAGTGGTTAAGGTTGCAGCAATGAGCTGCCCCGCTGATTTTGCCCGGTTGTTCAACCGCTGCCTGGAACTCGGCGACTTTCCCGCTATCTGGAGGAGGGCGAGGGTTGTCCTAATCCCGAAAGGGATCGGGGGCTTCAGACCCATATCTCTCCTACCGGTGGTGGGGAAGTTGTTCGAGAGGGTAGTTGTCGCTCGTCTTACGGAGGTTTATGAGGGGGTCGCACCTCTCGCGGACGGTCAATACGGGTTCCGTCCTGGTAGAAGTACCATGGATGCCGTATCGGCTGTCCAGAATTTTATTCGGATCGCCCTTCGGGGGTCTGTGTACCGGAGCAAACGCGTGGCCGTAATCCTTCTCGACATTAAGAACGCGTTCAATTCTGTGTCGCATGCGGCCATCTTGGAGGCCCTGGCCGCCAATGGCGCGGTCCCGGGGGTGATTGTGGATATAGTCCGCAGTTACCTGGGGGACCGGGTCATTGAGTGCGCTGGACGGCAGTGGCGCGTTGGGGCGGGTGTTCCGCAGGGATCGGTCTTAGGACCTCTCCTGTGGAACATTTGTTTCGACGGTCTGCTGCGGTTGAGTCTCCCGGAGGGCTGCACGTTGACTTGTTACGCGGACGATACGGCATTGTGTGTGTCTGCGGGAAGCGTCGGGTCCTTGCAGTTGAAGGCTAACAGGGCTTTGTCGCGTATCGTTCTGTGGCTTGAGGGGAGGAACCTGGAGGTGAACGTCTCCAAATCGGAGGCTGTTTTCTTCTCTAGGAGGCGGTCTGATCGGGCTCCGCGGTTTTCGGTCGGGGGCGAGACGGTTTCCGTCTCCCCGCGGGCGAAATACCTCGGTGTGTGGTTGGATCGTCGTCTTTCCTTCAAGTTTCACATTGATTGCATGGTGGGAAAAGCCAAAAAGGCTGGGTGGGCGTTGAGTAATTTATTGCCGAACGTGGGTGGGTCGGGGGTCTCGGGAAGGATGTTGTACACGAATTTAGTGCACAGCATTCTTCTTTACGGGGCGCCTTGCTGGGCTGAGGCTGCCTCTCGCCCAACCATTGCGAGGTCCCTAATCTCCGCGCAGAGGGTCATGGCGCTGAGGGTTTCCCGCGCGTGTCGTACGGCTTCGTCCTGTGCGCTATTAGTAATCTCGGGCATACCACCGGCCCATCTTTTAGCTTTGGAGCGCAGGGAGGTGTACGATGCGTCGCGTGCGGGTGGCTCCTCGGCTGGCGTGGCCGAAGCGCGGAGATTGGCGAGGGCTAATTTAGTAGAGAGATGGCAGGCAGCATGGGACTCGGATGGTCGGGGTAGGTGGACCCACCGCCTCATCCCGGACATCCGGTCCTGGCTGGCTGCTAATTGTAGAAGCTTGAACTACCATGTTTCCCAGATGCTCCTGGGGCATGGTAGTTTCATGAGTCATCGCGCGAGGGTGGGCCGCAGGGCGACTCCCGACTGCTGGTGCTCCCCGAATCCGATCGCGGATACGGCGGAGCACACGCTGTTGTGGTGTCCCCTGTGGGAATGCGAAAGAGCAGAACTCTGTGATGCTTTAGGTGTGCCCTCGTTGGAGGTGGAGACCCTTGTGTCCCATGTTACGAGTACGCGGAGAGCTTGGAATGCATTTTCCAGCTTCTCGGTTAGGGTCCTCACCTCCAAGGACAGTAGAGTCCGAGCTGAGGAGTCTGCTGCTCTCTCCTCTGGGGTGGGGTAGAGTCTGGGGTTTTTGTTTGTCTTGGGATGACCGCATACGGTCGTAGAGTAGAGCGTATACCCTCCTACCTGATGTTATAAGCTATGCTTGGTACCGGGTAGGGGGGCAGGTAGGGGGTTTTGGTGGGTTAGAATCCCACATAACCTCTGGCCAAAACATCGGCCGCCGGAGGTACTTAACAAGCCGTAAGGCTTTAAGAAGTTTCCCCCTACCTCGCAAAGCGTCGGAAAAAAAAAAAAAAAAAAAAAAAAAAAAAAAAAAAAAGGGTCACACACTTTGGGTCACGGAGTACTTATATGGGACTAGGGTAACTCACTAGGGGTCAGGGAGTACTTATATGGGACTAGGGTAACTCACTTGGGGACAGGGAGTACTTATATGGGACTAGGGTATCTCACTTGGGGTCAGGGAGTACGTATATGGGAATAAGGTCACACACTTTGGGTCACGGAGTACTTATATGGGACTAGGGTAACTCACTTGGGGTCAGAGAGTACTTATATAGGACTAGAGTAACTCACTTGGGATCAGGGAGTACTTATATGGGACTAGGGTCACACACTTTGGGTCACGGAGTACTTACATGGGACTCAGGTAACACACTTGGGGTCAGGGAGTACTTATTTGGGAGTAGGGCAACTCACTTGGGGTCAGGGAATACTTACATGGGACTAGGGTAACTCACTTGGGGACAGGGAGTACTTATATGGGACTAGGGTAACTCACTTGGGGCCAGGGAGTACTTATATGGGACTAGGGTATCTCACTTGGGGTCAGGGAGTACTTATATGGGACTAGGGTCACACACTTTGGGTCACGGAGTATTTATATGGGACTAGGGTAACTCACTTGGGGTCAGGGAGTACTTTTAAAAGGGCTAGTGTAACTCATTTGGGGTCAGGTAGTACTTATATGGGACTAGGGTACCTCACTTGGGGTCAGGGAGTACATATATGGGACTAGGGTAACTCACTTGGGGACGGGGAGTACTTATATGGGACTAGGGTATCTCACTTGGGGTCAGGGAGTACTTATATGGGACAAGGGTCACACACTTTGGGTCACGGAGTACTTATATGGGACTAGGGTAACTCACTAAGGGTCAGGGAGTACTTTTAAAAGGGCTAGTGTAACTCATTTGGGGTCAGGTAGTACTTATATGGGACTAGGGTACCTCACTTGTGGTCAGGGAGTACATATATGGGACTAGGGTAACTCACTTGGGGACAGGGAGTACTTATATGGGACTAGGGTATCTCACTTGGGGTCAGGGAGTACTTATATGGGACTAAGGTCACACACTTTGGGTCACGGAGTACTTATATAGGACTAGGGTAACTCACTTGGGGTCAGAGAGTACTTATATGGGACTAGAGTAACTCACTTGGGGTCAGGGAGTAATTATATGGGACTAGGGTAACTCACTTGGGGTCAGTGAGTACTTATATGGGACTAGGGTAACTCACTTGGGTACATGGAGTACTTATAAAGGGGCTAGGGTAACTCACTTGGGGTCAGGGAGTACTTATAAAGGGGCTAGGGTAACTCACTTGGGATTAGGGAGTATTTATATGGGACTAGGGTAACTCACTTGGGGACAGGGAGTACTTATAAAAAGGCTTGGGTAACACACTTGGGGTCAGGGTATACTTACATGGGACTAGGGTAACTCACTTGGGGACAGGGAGTACGTATACGGGACTAAGGTCACACACTTTGGGTCACGGAGTACTTATATGGGACTAGGGTAACTCACTTGGGGTCAGAGAGTACTTATATGGGACTAGAGTATCTCACTTGGGGTCAGGGAGTACTTATATGGGACTAGGGTCACACACTTTGGGTCACGGAGTACTTACATGGGACTAGGGTAACACACTTGGGGTCAGTGTGTACTTATAAAGGGACTAGGGTAACTCACTTGGGGTCAGGGAGTACATATATGGGACTATGGTAACTCACTTGGGGACAGGGAGTACTTATATGGGACTAGGGTATCTCACTTGGGGTCAGGGAGTACTTATATGGGACTAGGGTAACTCACTAGGGGTCAGGGAGTACTTATATGGGACTAGGGTAACTCACTTGGGGACAGGGAGTACTTATATGGGACTAGGGTATGTCACTTGGGGTCAGGGAGTACGTATATGGGACTAAGGTCACACACTTTGGGTCACGGAGTACTTATATGGGACTAGGGTAACTCACTTGGGGTCAGAGAGTACTTATATGGGACTAGAGTAACTCACTTGGGGTCAGGGAGTACTTATATGGGACTAGGGTCACACACTTTGGGTCACGGAGTACTTACATGGGACTCAGGTAACACACTTGGGGTCAGGGAGTACTTATTTGGGAGTAGGGCAACTCACTTGGGGTCAGGGAATACTTACATGGGACTAGGGTAACTCACTTGGGGACAGGGAGTACTTATATGGGACTAGGGTAACTCACTTGGGGTCAGGGAGTACTTATATGGGACTAGGGTATCTCACTTGGGGTCAGGGAGTACTTATATGGGACTAGGGTATCTCACTTGGCGTCAGGGAGTACTTATATGGGACAAGGGTCACACACTTTGGGTCACGGAGTACTTATATGGGACTAGGGTAACTCACTAGGGGTCAGGGAGTACTTATATGGGACTAGGGTCACACACTTTGGGTCACGGAGTATTTATATGGGACTAGGGTAACTCACTTGGGGTCAGGGAGTACTTATATGGGACTAGGGTATCTCACTTGGCGTCAGGGAGTACTTATATGGGACAAGGGTCACACACTTTGGGTCACGGAGTACTTATATGGGACTAGGGTAACTCACTAGGGGTCAGGGAGTACTTATATGGGACTAGGGTCACACACTTTGGGTCACGGAGTATTTATATGGGACTAGGGTAACTCACTTGGGGTCAGGGAGTACTTTTAAAAGGGCTAGTTTAACTCATTTGGGGTCAGGTAGTACTTATTTGGGCCTAGGGTACCTCACTTGGGGTCAGGGAGTACATATATGGGACTAGGGTAACTCACTTGGGGACAGGGAGTACTTATATGGGACTAGGGTATCTCACTTGGGGTCAGGGAGTACTTATATGGGACAAGGGTCACACACTTTGGGTCACGGAGTACTTATATGGGTCTAGGGTAACTCACTAGGGGTCAGGGAGTACTTATATGGGACTAGGGTAATTCACTTTGGGTCAGGGAGTACTTATATGGGACTAGGGTAACTCACTAGGGGTCAGGGAGTACTTATATGGGAATAGGGTCACACACTTTGGGTCACGGAGTACTTACATGGGACTAGGGTAACACACTTGGGGTCAGGGTGTACTTATAAAGGGACTAGGGTAACTCACTTGGGGTCAGGGTGTACATATATGGGACTATGGTAACTCACTTGGGGACAGGGAGTACTTATATGGGACTAGGGTATCTCACTTGGGGTCAGGGAGTACTTATAAGTGACTAGGGTCACACACTTTGGGTCACGGAGTACTTATATGGGACTAGGGTAACTCACTAGGGGTCAGGGAGTACTTATATGGGACTAGGGTAACTCACTTGGGGACAGGGAGTACTTATATGGGACTAGGGTATCTCACTTGGGGTCAGGGAGTACATATATGGGACTAGGGTAACTCACTTGGGGTCAGAGAGTACTTATATGGGACTAGAGTAACTCACTTGGGGTCAGGGAGTACTTATATGGGACTAGGGTCACACACTTTGGGTCACGGAGTACTTACATGGGACTAGGGTAACCCACTTGGGGTCAGGGTGTACTTATAAAGGGACTAGGGTAACTCACTTGGGGTCAGGGAGTACATATATGGGACTATGGTAGCTCACTTGGGGATAGGGAGTACTTATATGGGACTAGGGTATCTCACTTGGGGTCAGGGAGTACTTATATGTGACTAGGGTCACACACTTTGGGTCACGGAGTACTTATTTGGGACTAGGGTAACTCACTAGGGGTCAGGGAGTACTTATATGGGACTAGGGTAACTCACTTGGGGACAGGGAGTACTTATGTGGGACTAGGGTATCTCACTTGGGGTCAGGGAGTACGTATATGGGACTAAGGTCACACACTTTGGGTCACGGAGTACTTATATGGGACTAGGGTAACTCACTTGGGGTCAGAGAGTATTAATATGGGACTAGAGTAACTCACTTGGGGTCAGGGAATACTTACATGGGACTAGGGTAACTCACTTGGGGACAGGGAGTACTTATATGGGACTAGGGTAACTCACTTGGGGTCAGGGAGTACTTATATGGGACTAGGGTATCTCACTTGGGGTCAGGGAGTACTTATATGGGACTAGGGTCACACACTTTGGCTCACGGAGTATTTATATGGGACTAGGGTAACTCACTTGGGGTCAGGGAGTACTTTTAAAAGGGCTAGTGTAACTCATTTGGGGTCAGGTAGTACTTATATGGGACTAGGGTACCTCACTTGGGGTCAGGGAGTACATATATGGGACTAGGGTAACTCACTTGGGGACAGGGAGTACTTATATGGGACTAGGGTATCTCACTTGGGGTCAGGGTGTACTTATATGGGACAAGGGTCACACACTTTGGGTCACGGAGTACTTATATAGGACTAGGGTAACTCACTTGGGGTCAGAGAGTACTTATATGGGACTAGAGTAACTCACTTGGGGTCAGGGAGTAATTATATGGGACTAGGGTAACTCACTTGGGGTCAGTGAGTACTTATATGGGACTAGGGTAACTCACTTGGGTACATGGAGTACTTATAAAGGGGCTAGGGTAACTCACTTGGGGTCAGGGAGTACTTATAAAGGGGCTAGGGTAACTCACTTGGGATTAGGGAGTATTTATATGGGACTAGGGTAACTCACTTGGGGACAGGGAGTACTTATAAAAAGGCTTGGGTAACACACTTGGGGTCAGGGTATACTTACATGGGACTAGGGTAACTCACTTGGGGACAGGGAGTACGTATACGGGACTAAGGTAACACACACTTTGGGTCACGGAGTACTTATATGGGACTAGGGTAACTCACTTGGGGTCAGAGAGTACTTATATGGGACTAGAGTAACTCACTTGGGGTCAGGGAGTACTTATATGGGACTAGGGTCACACACTTTGGGTCACGGAGTACTTACATGGGACTAGGGTAACACACTTGGGGTCAGGGTGTACTTATAAAGGGACTAGGGTAACTCACTTGGGGTCAGGGAGTACATATATGGGACTATGGTAACTCACTTGGGGACAGGGAGTACTTATATGGGACTAGGGTATCTCACTTGGGGTCAGGGAGTACTTATATGGGACTAGGGTAACTCACTAGGGGTCAGGGAGTACTTATTTGGGACTAGGGTAACTCACTTGGGGACAGGGAGTACTTGTATGGGACTAGGGTATCTCACTTGGGGTCAGGGAGTACGTATATGGGACTATGGTCACACACTTTGGGTCACGGAGTACTTATATGGGACTAGGGTAACTCACTTGGGGTCAGAGAGTACTTATATGGGACTAGAGTAACTCACTTGGGGTCAGGGAGTACTTATATGGGACTAGGGTCACACACTTTGGGTCACGGAGTACTTACATGGGACTCAGGTAACACACTTGGGGTCAGGGAGTACTTATTTGGGAGTAGGGCAACTCACTTGGGGTCAGGGAATACTTACATGGGACTAGGGTAACTCACTTGGGGACAGGGAGTACTTATATGGGACTAGGGTAACTCACTTGGGGTCAGGGAGTACTTATATGGGACTAGGGTATCTCACTTGGGGTCAGGGAGTACTTATATGGGACTAGGGTATCTCACTTGGCGTCAGGGAGTACTTATATGGGACAAGGGTCACACACTTTGGGTCACGGAGTACTTATATGGGACTAGGGTAACTCACTAGGGGTCAGGGAGTACTTATATGGGACTATGGTAGCTCACTTGGGGATAGGGAGTACTTATATGGGACTAGGGTATCTCACTTGGGGTCAGGGAGTACTTATATGTGACTAGGGTCACACACTTTGGGTCACGGAGTACTTATTTGGGACTAGGGTAACTCACTAGGGGTCAGGGAGTACTTATATGGGACTAGGGTAACTCACTTGGGGACAGGGAGTACTTATGTGGGACTAGGGTATCTCACTTGGGGTCAGGGAGTACGTATATGGGACTAAGGTCACACACTTTGGGTCACGGAGTACTTATATGGGACTAGGGTAACTCACTTGGGGTCAGAGAGTATTAATATGGGACTAGAGTAACTCACTTGGGGTCAGGGAGTACTTATATGGGACTAGGGTCACACACTTTGGGTCACGGAGTACTTACATGGGACTCAGGTAACACACTTGGGGTCAGGGAGTACTTATTTGGGAGTAGGGCAACTCACTTGGGGTCAGGGAATACTTACATGGGACTAGGGTAACTCACTTGGGGACAGGGAGTACTTATATGGGACTAGGGTAACTCACTTGGGGTCAGGGAGTACTTATATGGGACTAGGGTATCTCACTTGGGGTCAGGGAGTACTTATATGGGACTAGGGTCACACACTTTGGCTCACGGAGTATTTATATGGGACTAGGGTAACTCACTTGGGGTCAGGGAGTACTTTTAAAAGGGCTAGTGTAACTCATTTGGGGTCAGGTAGTACTTATATGGGACTAGGGTACCTCACTTGGGGTCAGGGAGTACATATATGGGACTAGGGTAACTCACTTGGGGACAGGGAGTACTTATATGGGACTAGGGTATCTCACTTGGGGTCAGGGTGTACTTATATGGGACAAGGGTCACACACTTTGGGTCACGGAGTACTTATATAGGACTAGGGTAACTCACTTGGGGTCAGAGAGTACTTATATGGGACTAGAGTAACTCACTTGGGGTCAGGGAGTAATTATATGGGACTAGGGTAACTCACTTGGGGTCAGTGAGTACTTATATGGGACTAGGGTAACTCACTTGGGTACATGGAGTACTTATAAAGGGGCTAGGGTAACTCACTTGGGGTCAGGGAGTACTTATAAAGGGGCTAGGGTAACTCACTTGGGATTAGGGAGTATTTATATGGGACTAGGGTAACTCACTTGGGGACAGGGAGTACTTATAAAAAGGCTTGGGTAACACACTTGGGGTCAGGGTATACTTACATGGGACTAGGGTAACTCACTTGGGGACAGGGAGTACGTATACGGGACTAAGGTCACACACTTTGGGTCACGGAGTACTTATATGGGACTAGGGTAACTCACTTGGGGTCAGAGAGTACTTATATGGGACTAGAGTAACTCACTTGGGGTCAGGGAGTACTTATATGGGACTAGGGTCACACACTTTGGGTCACGGAGTACTTACATGGGACTAGGGTAACACACTTGGGTTCAGGGTGTACTTATAAAGGGACTAGGGTAACTCACTTGGGGTCAGGGAGTACATATATGGGACTATGGTAACTCACTTGGGGACAGGGAGTACTTATATGGGACTAGGGTATCTCACTTGGGGTCAGGGAGTACTTATATGGGACTAGGGTAACTCACTAGGGGTCAGGGAGTACTTATTTGGGACTAGGGTAACTCACTTGGGGACAGGGAGTACTTGTATGGGACTAGGGTATCTCACTTGGGGTCAGGGAGTACGTATATGGGACTATGGTCACACACTTTGGGTCACGGAGTACTTATATGGGACTAGGGTAACTCACTTGGGGTCAGAGAGTACTTATATGGGACTAGAGTAACTCACTTGGGGTCAGGGAGTACTTATATGGGACTAGGGTCACACACTTTGGTCACGGAGTACTTACATGGGACTCAGGTAACACACTTGGGGTCAGGGAGTACTTATTTGGGAGTAGGGCAACTCACTTGGGGTCAGGGAATACTTACATGGGACTAGGGTATCTCACTTGGGGTCAGGGAGTACTTATATGGGACTAGGGTATCTCACTTGGCGTCAGGGAGTACTTATATGGGACAAGGGTCACACACTTTGGGTCACGGAGTACTTATATGGGACTAGGGTAACTCACTAGGGGTCAGGGAGTACTTATATGGGACTAGGGTCACACACTTTGGGTCACGGAGTATTTATATGGGACTAGGGTAACTCACTTGGGGTCAGGGAGTACTTTTAAAAGGGCTAGTTTAACTCATTTGGGGTCAGGTAGTACTTATTTGGGCCTAGGGTACCTCACTTGGGGTCAGGGAGTACATATATGGGACTAGGGTAACTCACTTGGGGACAGGGAGTACTTATATGGGACTAGGGTATCTCACTTGGGGTCAGGGAGTACTTATATGGGACAAGGGTCACACACTTTGGGTCACGGAGTACTTATATGGGACTAGGGTAACTCACTAGGGCTCAGGGAGTACTTATATGGGACTAGGGTAATTCACTTTGGGTCAGGGAGTACTTATATGGGACTAGGGTAACTCACTAGGGGTCAGGGAGTACTTATACGGGAATAGGGTCACACACTTTGGGTCACGGAGTACTTACATGGGACTAGGGTAACACACTTGGGGTCAGGGTGTACTTATAAAGGGACTAGGGTAACTCACTTGGGGTCAGGGAGTACATATATGGGACTATGGTAACTCACTTGGGGACAGGGAGTACTTATATGGGACTAGGGTATCTCACTTGGGGTCAGGGAGTACTTATAAGTGACTAGGGTCACACACTTTGGGTCACGGAGTACTTATATGGGACTAGAGTAACTCACTAGGGGTCAGGGAGTACTTATATGGGACTAGGGTAACTCACTTGGGGACAGGGAGTACTTATATGGGACTAGGGTATCTCACTTGGGGTCAGGGAGTACATATATGGGACTAGGGTAACTCACTTGGGGTCAGAGAGTACTTATATGGGACTAGAGTAACTCACTTGGGGTCAGGGAGTACTTATATGGGACTAGGGTCACACAGTTTGGGTCACGGAGTACTTACATGGGACTAGGGTAACCCACTTGGGGTCAGGGTGTACTTATAAAGGGACTAGGGTAACTCACTTGGGGTCAGGGAGTACATATATGGGACTATGGTAGCTCACTTGGGGATAGGGAGTACTTATATGGGACTAGGGTATCTCACTTGGGGTCAGGGAGTACTTATATGTGACTAGGGTCACACACTTTGGGTCACGGAGTACTTATATGGGACTAGGGTAACTCACTAGGGGTCAGGGAGTACTTATATGGGACTAGGGTAACTCACTTGGGGACAGGGAGTACTTATGTGGGACTAGGGTATCTCACTTGGGGTCAGGGAGTACGTATATGGGACTAAGGTCACACACTTTGGGTCACGGAGTACTTATATGGGACTAGGGTAACTCACTTGGGGTCAGAGAGTATTAATATGGGACTAGAGTAACTCACTTGGGGTCAGGGAGTACTTATATGGGACTAGGGTCACACACTTTGGGTCACGGAGTACTTACATGGGACTCAGGTAACACACTTTGGGTCAGGGAGTACTTATTTGGGAGTAGGGCAACTCACTTGGGGTCAGGGAATACTTACATGGGACTAGGGTAACTCACTTGGGGACAGGGAGTACTTATATGGGACTATGGTAACTCACTTGGGGACAGGGAGTACTTATATGGGACTAGGGTATCTCACTTCGGGTCAGGGAGTACTTATAAGTGACTAGGGTCACACACTTTGGGTCACGGAGTATTTATATGGGACTAGGGTAACTCACTTGGGGTCAGGGAGTACTTTTAAAAGGGCTAGTGTAACTCATTTGGGGTCAGGTAGTACTTATATGGGACTAGGGTACCTCACTTGGGGTCAGGGAGTACATATATGGGACTAGGGTAACTCACTTGGGGACAGGGAGTACTTATATGGGACTAGGGTATCTCACTTGGGGTCAGGGTGTACTTATATGGGACAAGGGTCACACACTTTGGGTCACGGAGTACTTATATGGGACTAGGGTAACTCACTAGGGGTCAGGGAGTACTTTTAAAAGGCTAGTGTAACTCATTTGGGGTCAGGTAGTACTTATATGGGACTAGGGTACCTCACCTGGGGTCAGGGAGTACATATATGGGACTAGGGTAACTCACTTGGGGACAGGGAGTACTTATATGGGACTAGGGTATCTCACTTGGGGTCAGGGAGTACTTATATGGGACTAAGGTCACACACTTTGGGTCACGGAGTACTTATATAGGACTAGGGTAACTCACTTGGGGTCAGAGAGTACTTATATGGGACTAGAGTAACTCACTTGGGGTCAGGGAGTACTTATATGGGACTAGGGTAACTCATTTGGGGTCAGTGAGTACTTATATGGGACTAGGGTAACTCACTTGGGTACATGGAGTACTTATAAAGGGGCTAGGGTAACTCACTTGGGGTCAGGGAGTACTTATAAAGGGGCTAGGGTAACTCACTTGGGATTAGGGAGTATTTATATGGGACTAGGGTAACTCACTTGGGGACAGGGAGTACTTATAAAAAGGTTTGGGTAACACACTTGGGGTCAGGGAATACTTACATGGGACTAGGGTAACTCACTTGGGGACAGGGAGTACGTATATGGGACTAAGGTCACACACTTTGGGTCACGGAGTACTTATATGGGACTAGGGTAACTCACTTGGGGTCAGAGAGTACTTATATGGGACTAGAGTAACTCACTTGGGGTAAGGGAGTACTTATATGGGACTAGGGTCACATACTTTGGGTCACGGAGTACTTACATGGGACTAGGGTAACACACTTGGGGTCAGGGAGTACTTATTTGGGAGTAGGGTATCTCACTTGGGATCAGGGAGTACTTATATGGGACAAGGGTCACACACTTTGGGTTACGGAGTACTTATATGGGACTAGGGTAACTCACTAGGGGTCAGGGAGTACTTATATGGGACTAGGGTAATTCACTTTGGGTCAGGGAGTACTTATATGGGAGTAGGGTAACTCACTTGGGGTCAGGGAGTACTTATATGGGACTAGGGTATCTCACTTGGGGTCAGGGAGTACTTATATGGGACTAAGGTCACACACTTTGGGTCACGGAGTATTTATATGGGACTAGGGTAACTCACTTGGGGTCAGGGAGTACTTTTAAAAGGGCTAGTGTAACTCATTTGGGGTCAGGTAGTACTTATAAAGGGACTAGGGTAACTCACTTGGGGTCAGGGAGTACATATATGGGACTAGGGTAACTCACTTGGGGACAGGGAGTACTTATATGGGACTAGGGTAACTCACTTGGAGTCAGGGAGTACTTATATGGGACTAGGGTAACTCACTTGGGGTCAGGGAGTACTTATATGGGAGTAGGGTAACTCACTTAGGTACATGGAGTACTTATAAAGGGGCTAGGGTAACTCACTTGGGGTGAGGGAGTACTTATAAAGGGGCTAGGGTTAATCACTTTGGGTCAGGGAGTACTTATATGGGACTAGGGTAACTCACTAGGGGTCAGGGAGTCCTTATATGGGACTAGGGTCACACACTTTGGGTCACGGAGTACTTACATGGGACTAGGGTAACACACTTGGGGTCAGGGTGTACTTATATGGGACTAGGGTACCTCACTTGGGGTCAAGGAGTACATATATGGGACTAGGGTAACTCACTTGGGGACAGGGAGTACTTATATGGGACTAGGGTATCTCACTTGGGATCAGGGAGTACTTATATGGGACAAGGGTCACACACTTTGGGTTACGGAGTACTTATATGGGACTAGGGTAACTCACTAGGGGTCAGGGAGTACTTATATGGGACTAGGGTAATTCACTTTGGGTCAGGGAGTACTTATATGGGAGTAGGGTAACTCACTTGGGTACATGGAGTACTTATAAAGGGGCTAGGGTAACTCACTTGGGGTGAGGGAGTGCTTATAAAGGGGCTAGGGTTAATCACTTTGGGTCAGGGAGTACTTATATGCGACTAGGGTAACTCACTAGGGGTCAGGGATTCCTTATATGGGACTAGGGTCACACACTTTGGGTCACGGAGTACTTACATGGGACTAGGGTAACACTCTTGGGGTCAGGGTGTACTTATTAAGGGACTAGGGTAACTCACTTGGGGTCAGGGAGTACATATATGGGACTAGGGTAACTCACTTGGCGACAGGGAGTACTTATATGGGACAAGGGTAACTCACTTGGAGTCAGGGAGTACTTATAAGGGACTAGGGTAACTCACTTGGAGTCAGGGAGTACTTATATGGGACTAGGGTAACTCACTTGGGGTCAGGGAGTACTTATATGGGAGTAGGGTAACTCACTTGGGTACATGGAGTACTTATAAAGGGGCTAGGGTAACTCACTTGGGGTGAGGGAGTGCTTATAAAGGGGCTAGGGTTAATCACTTTGGGTCAGGGAGTACTTATATGGGACTAGGGTAACTCACTAGGGGTCAGGGATTCCTTATATGGGACTAGGGTCACACACTTTGGGTCACGGAGTACTTACATGGGACTAGGGTAACACACTTGGGGTCAGGGTGTACTTATAAAGGGACTAGGGTAACTCACTTGGGATTAGGGAGTATTTATATGGGACTAGGGTAACTCACTTGGGGTCAGGGAATACTTACATGGGGCTAGGGTAACTCACTTGGGGTCAGGGAGTACTTTTAAAAGGGCTAGTGTAACACATTTGGGGTCAGGTAGTACTTATATGGGACTAGGGTACTTCACTTGGGGTCAGGGAGTACATATATGGGACTAGGGTAACTCACTTGGGGACAGGGAGTACTTATATGGGACTAGGGTCACACACTTTGGGTTACGGAGTACTTATATGGGACTAGGGTAACTCACTAGGGGTCAGGGAGTACTTATATGGGACTAGGGTAATTCACTTTGGGTCAGGGAGTACTTATATGGGAGTAGGGTAACTCACTTGGGTACATGGAGTACTTATAAAGGGGCTAGGGTAACTCACTTGGGGTGAGGGAGTGCTTATAAAGGGGCTAGGGTTAATCACTTTGGGTCAGGGAGTACTTATATGCGACTAGGGTAACTCACTAGGGGTCAGGGATTCCTTATATGGGACTAGGGTCACACACTTTGGGTCACGGAGTACTTACATGGGACTAGGGTAACACTCTTGGGGTCAGGGTGTACTTATTAAGGGACTAGGGTAACTCACTTGGGGTCAGGGAGTACATATATGGGACTAGGGTAACTCACTTGGCGACAGGGAGTACTTATATGGGACAAGGGTAACTCACTTGGAGTCAGGGAGTACTTATAAGGGACTAGGGTAACTCACTTGGAGTCAGGGAGTACTTATATGGGACTAGGGTAACTCACTTGGGGTCAGGGAGTACTTATATGGGAGTAGGGTAACTCACTTGGGTACATGGAGTACTTATAAAGGGGCTAGGGTAACTCACTTGGGGTGAGGGAGTGCTTATAAAGGGGCTAGGGTTAATCACTTTGGGTCAGGGAGTACTTATATGGGACTAGGGTAACTCACTAGGGGTCAGGGATTCCTTATATGGGACTAGGGTCACACACTTTGGGTCACGGAGTACTTACATGGGACTAGGGTAACACACTTGGGGTCAGGGTGTACTTATAAAGGGACTAGGGTAACTCACTTGGGGTCAGGGAGTACATATATGGGACTAGGGTAACTCACTTGGGGACAGGGAGTACTTATATGGGACAAGGGTAACTCACTTGGAGCCAGGGAGTACTTATAAGGGACTAGGGTAACTCACTTGGAGTCAGGGAGTACTTATATGGGACTAGGGTAACTCACTTGGGGACAGGGAGTACTTATATGGGACTAGGGTATCTCACTTGGGGTCAGGGAGTACTTATATGGGACTAAGGTCACACACTTTGGGTCACGGAGTACTTATATGGGACTTGGGTAACTCACTTGGGGTCAGAGAGTACTTAAATGGGACTAGAGTAATTCACTTGGGGTCAGGGAGTACTTATATGGGACTAGGGTAACTCACTTGGGGTCAGTGAGTACTTATATGGGAATAGGGTAACTCACTTGGGTACATGGAGTACTTATAAAGGGGCTAGGGTAACTCACTTGGGGTCAGGGAATACATATAAAGGGGCTAGGGTAACTCACTTGGGATTAGGGAGTATTTATAAGGGAGTAGGGTAACTCACTTGGGGACAGGGAGTACTTATTAAAAAGGCTTGGGTAACTCACTTGGGGTCAGGGAATACTTACATGGGACTAGGGTAACTCACTTGGGGTCAGGGAATACTTTTAAAAGGGCTAGTGTAACTCATTTGGGGTCAGGTAGTACTTATATGGGACTAGGGTACCTCACTTGGGGTCAGGGAATAGTTATATGGGGCTAGGGTATCTCACTTGGGGTCAGGGAGTACTTATATGGGACTAGGGTAACTCACTTGTGGTCAGGGAGTACTTATATGGGACTAGGGTAACTCACTTGGGTACATGGAGTACTTATAAAGGGGCTAGGGTAACTCACTTGGGGTCAGGGAGTACTTAAAAAGGGGCTAGGGTAACTCATTTGGGGACAGGGAGTACATATATGGGACTAGGGTAACTCACTTGGGGACAGGGAGTACTTATATGGGACTAGGGTATCTCACTTGGGGTCAGGGTGTACTTATATGGGACAAGGGTCACACACTTTGGGTCACGGAGTACTTATATGGGACTAGGGTAACTCACTAGGGGTCAGGGAGTACTTTTAAAAGGCTAGTGTAACTCATTTGGGGTCAGGTAGTACTTATATGGGACTAGGGTACCTCACCTGGGGTCAGGGAGTACATATATGGGACTAGGGTAACTGACTTGGGGACAGGGAGTACTTATATGGGACTAGGGTATCTCACTTGGGGTCAGGGAGTACTTATATGGGACTAAGGTCACACACTTTGGGTCACGGAGTACTTATATAGGACTAGGGTAACTCACTTGGGGTCAGAGAGTACTTATATGGGACTAGAGTAACTCACTTGGGGTCAGGGAGTACTTATATGGCACTAGGGTAACTCATTTGGGGTCAGTGAGTACTTATATGGGACTAGGGTAACTCACTTGGGTACATGGAGTACTTATAAAGGGGCTAGGGTAACTCACTTGGGGTCAGGGAGTACTTATAAAGGGGCTAGGGTAACTCACTTGGGATTAGGGAGTATTTATATGGGACTAGGGTAACTCACTTGGGGACAGGGAGTACTTATAAAAAGGCTTGGGTAACACACTTGGGGTCAGGGAATACTTACATGGGACTAGGGTAACTCACTTGGGGACAGGGAGTACGTATATGGGACTAAGGTCACACACTTTGGGTCACGGAGTACTTATATGGGACTAGGGTAACTCACTTGGGGTCAGAGAGTACTTATATGGGACTAGAGTAACTCACTTGGGGTAAGGGAGTACTTATATGGGACTAGGGTCACATACTTTGGGTCACGGAGTACTTACATGGGACTAGGGTAACACACTTGGTGTCAGGGAGTACTTATTTGGGAGTAGGGCAACTCACTTGGGGTCAGGGAATACTTAAATGGGACTAGGGTAACTCACTTGGGGACAGGGAGTACTTATATGGGACTAGGGTAACTCACTTGGGGTCAGGGAGTACTTATATGGGACTAGGGTATCTCACTTGGGGTCAGGGAGTACTTATATGGGACTAAGGTCACACACTTTGGGTCACGGAGTATTTATATGGGACTAGGGTAACTCACTTGGGGTCAGGGAGTACTTTTAAAAGGGCTAGTGTAACTCATTTGGGGTCAGGTAGTACTTATAAAGGGACTAGGGTAACTCACTTGGGGTCAGGGAGTACATATATGGGACTAGGGTAACTCACTTGGGGACAGGGAGTACTTATATGGGACTAGGGTAACTCACTTGGAGTCAGGGAGTACTTATATGGGACTAGGGTAACTCACTTGGGGTCAGGGAGTACTTATATGGGAGTAGGGTAACCCACTTGGGTACATGGAGTACTTATAAAGGGGCTAGGGTAACTCACTTGGGGTGAGGGAGTACTTATAAAGGGGCTAGGGTTAATCACTTTGGGTCAGGGAGTACTTATATGGGACTAGGGTAACTCACTAGGGGTCAGGGAGTCCTTATATGGGACTAGGGTCACACACTTTGGGTCACGGAGTACTTACATGGGACTAGGGTAACACACTTGGGTTCAGGGTGTACTTATATGGGACTAGGGTACCTCACTTGGGGTCAAGGAGTACATATATGGGACTAGGGTAACTCACTTGGGGACAGGGAGTACTTATATGGGACTAGGGTATCTCACTTGGGATCAGGGAGTACTTATATGGGACAAGGGTCACACACTTTGGGTTACGGAGTACTTATATGGGACTAGGGTAACTCACTAGGGGTCAGGGAGTACTTATATGGGACTAGGGTAATTCACTTTGGGTCAGGGAGTACTTATATGGGAGTAGGGTAACTCACTTGGGTACATGGAGTACTTATAAAGGGGCTAGGGTAACTCACTTGGGGTGAGGGAGTGCTTATAAAGGGGCTAGGGTTAATCACTTTGGGTCAGGGAGTACTTATATGCGACTAGGGTAACTCACTAGGGGTCAGGGATTCCTTATATGGGACTAGGGTCACACACTTTGGGTCACGGAGTACTTACATGGGACTAGGGTAACACTCTTGGGGTCAGGGTGTACTTATTAAGGGACTAGGGTAACTCACTTGGGGTCAGGGAGTACATATATGGGACTAGGGTAACTCACTTGGGGACAGGGAGTACTTATATGGGACAAGGGTAACTCACTTGGAGCCAGGGAGTACTTATAAGGGACTAGGGTAACTCACTTGGAGTCAGGGAGTACTTATATGGGACTAGGGTAACTCACTTGGGGTGAGGGAGTGCTTATAAAGGGGCTAGGGTTAATCACTTTGGGTCAGGGAGTACTTATATGGGACTAGGGTAACTCACTAGGGGTCAGGGATTCCTTATATGGGACTAGGGTCACACACTTTGGGTCACGGAGTACTTACATGGGACTAGGGTAACACACTTGGGGTCAGGGTGTACTTATAAAGGGACTAGGGTAACTCACTTGGGATTAGGGAGTATTTATATGGGACTAGGGTAACTCACTTGGGGTCAGGGAATACTTACATGGGGCTAGGGTAACTCACTTGGGGTCAGGGAGTACTTTTAAAAGGGCTAGTGTAACACATTTGGGGTCAGGTAGTACTTATATGGGACTAGGGTACTTCACTTGGGGTCAGGGAGTACATATATGGGACTAGGGTAACTCACTTGGGGACAGGGAGTACTTATATGGGACTAGGGTCACACACTTTGGGTTACGGAGTACTTATATGGGACTAGGGTAACTCACTAGGGGTCAGGGAGTACTTATATGGGACTAGGGTAATTCACTTTGGGTCAGGGAGTACTTATATGGGAGTAGGGTAACTCACTTGGGTACATGGAGTACTTATAAAGGGGCTAGGGTAACTCACTTGGGGTGAGGGAGTGCTTATAAAGGGGCTAGGGTTAATCACTTTGGGTCAGGGAGTACTTATATGCGACTAGGGTAACTCACTAGGGGTCAGGGATTCCTTATATGGGACTAGGGTCACACACTTTGGGTCACGGAGTACTTACATGGGACTAGGGTAACACTCTTGGGGTCAGGGTGTACTTATTAAGGGACTAGGGTAACTCACTTGGGGTCAGGGAGTACATATATGGGACTAGGGTAACTCACTTGGCGACAGGGAGTACTTATATGGGACAAGGGTAACTCACTTGGAGTCAGGGAGTACTTATAAGGGACTAGGGTAACTCACTTGGAGTCAGGGAGTACTTATATGGGACTAGGGTAACTCACTTGGGGTCAGGGAGTACTTATATGGGAGTAGGGTAACTCACTTGGGTACATGGAGTACTTATAAAGGGGCTAGGGTAACTCACTTGGGGTGAGGGAGTGCTTATAAAGGGGCTAGGGTTAATCACTTTGGGTCAGGGAGTACTTATATGGGACTAGGGTAACTCACTAGGGGTCAGGGATTCCTTATATGGGACTAGGGTCACACACTTTGGGTCACGGAGTACTTACATGGGACTAGGGTAACACACTTGGGGTCAGGGTGTACTTATAAAGGGACTAGGGTAACTCACTTGGGGTCAGGGAGTACATATATGGGACTAGGGTAACTCACTTGGGGACAGGGAGTACTTATATGGGACAAGGGTAACTCACTTGGAGCCAGGGAGTACTTATAAGGGACTAGGGTAACTCACTTGGAGTCAGGGAGTACTTATATGGGACTAGGGTAACTCACTTGGGGACAGGGAGTACTTATATGGGACTAGGGTATCTCACTTGGGGTCAGGGAGTACTTATATGGGACTAAGGTCACACACTTTGGGTCACGGAGTACTTATATGGGACTTGGGTAACTCACTTGGGGTCAGAGAGTACTTAAATGGGACTAGAGTAATTCACTTGGGGTCAGGGAGTACTTATATGGGACTAGGGTAACTCACTTGGGGTCAGTGAGTACTTATATGGGAATAGGGTAACTCACTTGGGTACATGGAGTACTTATAAAGGGGCTAGGGTAACTCACTTGGGGTCAGGGAATACATATAAAGGGGCTAGGGTAACTCACTTGGGATTAGGGAGTATTTATAAGGGAGTAGGGTAACTCACTTGGGGACAGGGAGTACTTATTAAAAAGGCTTGGGTAACTCACTTGGGGTCAGGGAATACTTACATGGGACTAGGGTAACTCACTTGGGGTCAGGGAATACTTTTAAAAGGGCTAGTGTAACTCATTTGGGGTCAGGTAGTACTTATATGGGACTAGGGTACCTCACTTGGGGTCAGGGAATAGTTATATGGGGCTAGGGTATCTCACTTGGGGTCAGGGAGTACTTATATGGGACTAGGGTAACTCACTTGTGGTCAGGGAGTACTTATATGGGACTAGGGTAACTCACTTGGGTACATGGAGTACTTATAAAGGGGCTAGGGTAACTCACTTGGGGTCAGGGAGTACTTAAAAAGGGGCTAGGGTAACTCATTTGGGGACAGGGAGTACATATATGGGACTAGGGTAACTCACTTGGGGACAGGGAGTACTTATATGGGACTAGGGTATCTCACTTGGGGTCAGGGTGTACTTATATGGGACAAGGGTCACACACTTTGGGTCACGGAGTACTTATATGGGACTAGGGTAACTCACTAGGGGTCAGGGAGTACTTTTAAAAGGCTAGTGTAACTCATTTGGGGTCAGGTAGTACTTATATGGGACTAGGGTACCTCACCTGGGGTCAGGGAGTACATATATGGGACTAGGGTAACTGACTTGGGGACAGGGAGTACTTATATGGGACTAGGGTATCTCACTTGGGGTCAGGGAGTACTTATATGGGACTAAGGTCACACACTTTGGGTCACGGAGTACTTATATAGGACTAGGGTAACTCACTTGGGGTCAGAGAGTACTTATATGGGACTAGAGTAACTCACTTGGGGTCAGGGAGTACTTATATGGCACTAGGGTAACTCATTTGGGGTCAGTGAGTACTTATATGGGACTAGGGTAACTCACTTGGGTACATGGAGTACTTATAAAGGGGCTAGGGTAACTCACTTGGGGTCAGGGAGTACTTATAAAGGGGCTAGGGTAACTCACTTGGGATTAGGGAGTATTTATATGGGACTAGGGTAACTCACTTGGGGACAGGGAGTACTTATAAAAAGGCTTGGGTAACACACTTGGGGTCAGGGAATACTTACATGGGACTAGGGTAACTCACTTGGGGACAGGGAGTACGTATATGGGACTAAGGTCACACACTTTGGGTCACGGAGTACTTATATGGGACTAGGGTAACTCACTTGGGGTCAGAGAGTACTTATATGGGACTAGAGTAACTCACTTGGGGTAAGGGAGTACTTATATGGGACTAGGGTCACATACTTTGGGTCACGGAGTACTTACATGGGACTAGGGTAACACACTTGGTGTCAGGGAGTACTTATTTGGGAGTAGGGCAACTCACTTGGGGTCAGGGAATACTTAAATGGGACTAGGGTAACTCACTTGGGGACAGGGAGTACTTATATGGGACTAGGGTAACTCACTTGGGGTCAGGGAGTACTTATATGGGACTAGGGTATCTCACTTGGGGTCAGGGAGTACTTATATGGGACTAAGGTCACACACTTTGGGTCACGGAGTATTTATATGGGACTAGGGTAACTCACTTGGGGTCAGGGAGTACTTTTAAAAGGGCTAGTGTAACTCATTTGGGGTCAGGTAGTACTTATAAAGGGACTAGGGTAACTCACTTGGGGTCAGGGAGTACATATATGGGACTAGGGTAACTCACTTGGGGACAGGGAGTACTTATATGGGACTAGGGTAACTCACTTGGAGTCAGGGAGTACTTATATGGGACTAGGGTAACTCACTTGGGGTCAGGGAGTACTTATATGGGAGTAGGGTAACCCACTTGGGTACATGGAGTACTTATAAAGGGGCTAGGGTAACTCACTTGGGGTGAGGGAGTACTTATAAAGGGGCTAGGGTTAATCACTTTGGGTCAGGGAGTACTTATATGGGACTAGGGTAACTCACTAGGGGTCAGGGAGTCCTTATATGGGACTAGGGTCACACACTTTGGGTCACGGAGTACTTACATGGGACTAGGGTAACACACTTGGGTTCAGGGTGTACTTATATGGGACTAGGGTACCTCACTTGGGGTCAAGGAGTACATATATGGGACTAGGGTAACTCACTTGGGGACAGGGAGTACTTATATGGGACTAGGGTATCTCACTTGGGATCAGGGAGTACTTATATGGGACAAGGGTCACACACTTTGGGTTACGGAGTACTTATATGGGACTAGGGTAACTCACTAGGGGTCAGGGAGTACTTATATGGGACTAGGGTAATTCACTTTGGGTCAGGGAGTACTTATATGGGAGTAGGGTAACTCACTTGGGTACATGGAGTACTTATAAAGGGGCTAGGGTAACTCACTTGGGGTGAGGGAGTGCTTATAAAGGGGCTAGGGTTAATCACTTTGGGTCAGGGAGTACTTATATGCGACTAGGGTAACTCACTAGGGGTCAGGGATTCCTTATATGGGACTAGGGTCACACACTTTGGGTCACGGAGTACTTACATGGGACTAGGGTAACACTCTTGGGGTCAGGGTGTACTTATTAAGGGACTAGGGTAACTCACTTGGGGTCAGGGAGTACATATATGGGACTAGGGTAACTCACTTGGGGACAGGGAGTACTTATATGGGACAAGGGTAACTCACTTGGAGCCAGGGAGTACTTATAAGGGACTAGGGTAACTCACTTGGAGTCAGGGAGTACTTATATGGGACTAGGGTAACTCACTTGGGGTCAGGGAGTACTTATATGGGAGTAGGGTAACTCACTTGGGTACATGGAGTACTTATAAAGGGGCTAGGGTAACTCACTTGGGGTGAGGGAGTGCTTATAAAGGGGCTAGGGTTAATCACTTTGGGTCAGGGAGTACTTATATGGGACTAGGGTAACTCACTAGGGGTCAGGGATTCCTTATATGGGACTAGGGTCACACACTTTGGGTCACGGAGTACTTACATGGGACTAGGGTAACACACTTGGGGTCAGGGTGTACTTATAAAGGGACTAGGGTAACTCACTTGGGATTAGGGAGTATTTATATGGGACTAGGGTAACTCACTTGGGGTCAGGGAATACTTACATGGGGCTAGGGTAACTCACTTAGGGTCAGGGAGTACTTTTAAAAGGGCTAGTGTAACACATTTGGGGTCAGGTAGTACTTATATGGGACTAGGGTACTTCACTTGGGGTCAGGGAGTACATATATGGGACTAGGGTAACTCACTTGGGGACAGGGAGTACTTATATGGGACTAGGGTATCTCACTTGGGGTCAGGGAGTACTTATATGGGACTAAGGTCACACACTTTGGGTCACGGAGTACTTATATGGGACTTGGGTAACTCACTTGGGGTCAGAGAGTACTTAAATGGGACTAGAGTAATTCACTTGGGGTCAGGGAGTACTTATATGGGACTAGGGTAACTCACTTGGGGTCAGTGAGTACTTATATGGGAATAGGGTAACTCACTTGGGTACATGGAGTACTTATAAAGGGGCTAGGGTAACTCACTTGGGGTCAGGGAATACATATAAAGGGGCTAGGGTAACTCACTTGGGATTAGGGAGTATTTATAAGGGAGTAGGGTAACTCACTTGGGGACAGGGAGTACTTATTAAAAAGGCTTGGGTAACTCACTTGGGGTCAGGGAATACTTACATGGGACTAGGGTAACTCACTTGGGGTCAGGGAATACTTTTAAAAGGGCTAGTGTAACTCATTTGGGGTCAGGTAGTACTTATATGGGACTAGGGTACCTCACTTGGGGTCAGGGAATAGTTATATGGGGCTAGGGTATCTCACTTGGGGTCAGGGAGTACTTATATGGGACTAGGGTAACTCACTTGTGGTCAGGGAGTACTTATATGGGACTAGGGTAACTCACTTGGGTACATGGAGTACTTATAAAGGGGCTAGGGTAACTCACTTGGGGTCAGGGAGTACTTAAAAAGGGGCTAGGGTAACTCATTTGGGGACAGGGAGTACTTATGTGGGACTAGGGTCACACACTTTGGGTCACGGAGTACTTACATGGGACTAGGGTAACACACTTGGGGTCAGGGTGTACTTATAAAGGGGCTAGGGTAATTCATTTGGGGACAGGGAGTACTTAAAAAGGACTAAGGTAACTCACTTGGGGTCAGGGAGTACTTATATGGGACTAGGGTAACTCACTTGGGTGCCTGGAGTACTTATAAAGGGGCTAGGGTAACTCACTTGGGGTCAGGGAGTGCTTATAAAGGTGCTAGGGTAACTCATTTGGGGACAGGGAGTACTTATATGGGACTAGGGTCACACACTTTGGGTCACGGAGTACTTACATGGGACAAGGGTAATACACTTGGGGTCGGGGAGTACTTATTTGGGAATAGGGACACTCACTTGGGGTCAGGGAATACTTACATGGGACTAGGGTAACTCACTTGGGGACAGGGAGTACTTATATGGGACTAGGGTAACTCACTTGGGGTCAGGGAGTACTTATATGGGACTAGGGTATCTCACTTGGGGTCAGGGAGTACTTATATGGGACAAGGGTTACACACTTTGGATCACGGAGTACTTATATGGGACTAGGGTAACTCACTAGGGGTCAGGGAGTACTTATATGGGACTAGGGTAATTCACTTTGGGTCAGGGAGTACTTATATGGGACTAGGGTAACTCACTAGGGGTCAGGGAGTACTTATATGGGACTAGGGTCACCCACTTTGGGTCACGGAGTACTTACATGGGACTAGGGTAACACACTTGGGGTCAGGGTGTACTTATAAAAGGACTAGGGTAACTCACTTGGGGTCAGGGAGTACTTATATGGGACTAGGGTAACTCACTTGGGGCCAAGGAGTACTTATATGTGACTAGGGTCACACACTTTGGGTCACGGAGTACTTATATGGGACTAGGGTAACTCACTAGGGGTCAGGGAGTACTTATATGGGACTAGGGTAACTCACTTGGGGACAGGGAGTACTTATATGGGACTAGGGTATCTCACTTGGGGTCAGGGAGTACGTATATGGGACTAAGGTCACACACTTTGGGTCACGGAGTACTTATATGGGACTAGGGTAACTCACTTGGGGTCAGAGAGTACTTATATGGGACTAGAGTAACTCACTTGGGGTCAGGGAGTACTTATATGGGACTAGGGTAACTCACTTGGGGATCAGTGAGTACTTATATGGGACTAGGGTAACTCACTTGGGTACATTGAGTACTTATAAAGGGGCTAGGGTAACTCACTTGGGGTCAGGGAGTACTTATAAAGGGGCTAGGGTAACTCACTTGGGATTAGGGAGTATTTATATGGGACTAGGGTAACTCACTTGGGGACAGGGGGTACTTATAAAAATGCTTGGGTAACTCACTTGGGGTCAGGGAATACTTACATGGGACTAGGGTAACTCACTTGGGGTCAGGGAGTACTTTTAAAAGGGCTAGTGTAACTCATTTGGGGTCAGGTAGTACTTATATGGGGCTAGGGTACCTCACTTGGGGTCAGGGAATACATATAAGGGATTAGGGTAACTCACTTGGGGACAGGGAGTACTTATAAAGGGGCTAGGGTAACTCACTTGGGGTGAGGTAGTACTTATAAAGGGGCTAGGGTTACTCATTTGGGTCAGGGAGTACTTATATGGGACTAGGGTCACACACTTTGGGTCACGGAGTACTTACATGGGACTAGGGTAACACAATTGGGGTCAGGGTGTACTTATAAAGGGACTAGGGTAACTCACTTGCGGTCAGGGAGTACATATATGGGACTAGGGTAACTAACTTGGGGACAGAGAGTACTTATATGGGACTAGGGTATCTCACTTTGGGTCACGGAGTACTTATATGGGACTAGGGTAAATCACTTGGGGTCAAGGAGTACTTTTAAAAGTGCTAGTGTAACTCATTTGGGGTCAGGTAGCACTTATATGGGACTAGGATACCTCACTTGGGGTCAGGGAGTACATATATGGGACTAGGTTAACTCACAAGGGGTCAGGGAGTACTTATTTGGGACTAGGGTCACACACTTTGGGTCACGGAGTACTTACATGGGATTAGGGTACACACTTGGGGTCAGGGTGTACTTATAAAGGGACTAGGGTAACTCATTTGGGGACAGGGAGTACTTATATGGGACTAGAGTCACACACTTTGGGTCAAGGAGTACTTACATGGGATTAGGGTACACACTTGGGGTCAGGGTGTACTTATAAAGGGACTAGGGTAACTCTCTTAGGGTCAGGGAGTACATATATGGGACTAGGGTAACTCACTTGGGGACAGGGAGTACTTATATGGGACTAGGGTATCTCACTTGGGGTAAGGGAGTACTTATATGGGACTAGGGTCACACACTTTGGGTCACGGAGTACTTATATGGGACTAGGGTAACTCACTTGGGGTCAGGGAGTACTTTTAAAGGTGCTAGGGAAACTCATTTGGGGATAGGGAGTACTTAAAATGGACTAAGGTAACTCACTTGGGTTCAGGGAGTACTTATATGGGACTAGGGTAACTCACTTGGGTGCATGGAGTACTTATAAAGGGGCTAGGGTAACTCACTTGGGGTCAGGGAGTACTTATAAAGGTGCTAGGGTAACTCATTTGGGGACAAAGAGTACTTATTTGGGACTAGGGTCACACACTTTGGGTCACGGAGTACTTACATGGGACTAGGGTAACACACTTGGGGTCAGGGAGTACTTATTTGGGTGTAGGGCAACTCACTTGGGGTCAGGGAATACTTTCATGGGACTAGGGTAACTCACTTGGGGACAGGGAGTACTTATATGGGACTAGGGTAACTCACTTGGGGTCAGGGAGTACTTATATGGGACTAGGGTATCTCACTTGGGGTCAGGGAGTACTTATATGGGACTAGGGTCACACACTTTGGGTCACGGAGTATTTATATGGGACTAGGGTAACTCACTTGGGGTCAGGGAGTACTTATATGGGACTAGGGTAATTCACTTTGGGTCAGGGAGTACTTATATGGGACTAGGGTAACTCACTAGTGGTCAGTGAGTACTTATATGGGACTGGGGTCACACACATTTGGTCACGGAGTACTTACATGGGACTAGGGTAACACACTTGGGGTCAGGGTGTTCTTATAAAGGGAATAGGGTAACTCACTTGGGGTCAGGGAGTACATATATGGGACTAGGGTAACTCACTTGGGGACAGGGAGTACTTATATGGGACTAGGGTATCTCACTTGGGGTCAGGGAGTACTTATATGTTACTAGGGTCACACACTTTGGGTCACGGAGTACTTATATGGGACTAGGGTAACTCACTAGGGGTCAGGGAGTACTTATATGGGACTAGGGTATCTCACTTGGGGTCAGGGAGTACTTATATGGGACAAGGGTAACACACTTTGGGTCACGGAGTACTTATATGGGACTAGGGTAACTCACTTGGGGTCAGGGAGTACTTTTAAAGGTGCTAGGGAAACTCATTTGGGGATAGGGAGTACTTAAAAAGGACTAAGGTAACTCACTTGGGGTCAGGGAGTACTTATATGGGACTAGGGTAACTCACTTGGGTGCATGGAGTACTTATAAAGGGGCTAGGGTAACTCACTTGGGGTCAGGGAGTACTTATAAAGGTGCTAGGGTAACTCATTTGGGGACAAAGAGTACTTATTTGGGACTAGGGTCACACACTTTGGGTCACGGAGTACTTACATGGGACTAGGGTAACACACTTGGGGTCAGGGAGTACTTATATGGGACTAGGGTAATTCACTTTGGGTCAGGGAGTACTTATATGGGACTAGGGTAACTCACTAGGGGTCAGGGAGTACTTATATGGGACTAGGGTAATTCACTTTGGGTCAGGGAGTACTTATATGGGACTAGGGTAACTCACTAGGGGTCAGGGAGTACTTACATGGGACTAGGGTCACACACTTTGGGTCACGGAGTACTTACATGGGACTAGGGTAACACACTTGGGGTCAGGGTGTACTTATAAAGGGACTAGGGTAACTCACTAGGGGTCAGGGAGTACTTATATGGGACTAGGGTAATTCACTTTGGGTAAGGGAGTACTTATATGGGACTAGGGTAACTCACTAGGGGTCAGGGAGTACTTATATGGGACTAGGGTCACACACTTTGGGTTACGGAGTACTTACATGGGACTAGGGTAACACACTTGGGGTCAGGGTGTACTTATAAAGGGACTAGGGTAACTCACTTGGGGTCAGGGAGTACATATATGGGACTAGGGTAACTCACTTGGGGACAGGGAGTACTTATATGGGACTAGGGTATCTCACTTGGGGTCAGGGAGTACATATATGGGACTAGGGTAACACACTTGGGGTCAGGGTGTACTTATAATGGGACTAGGGTAACTCACTTGGGATTAGGGAGTATTTATATGGGACTAGGGTAACTCACTTGGGGTCAGGGAATACTTACAAGGGACTAGGGTAACTCACTTGGGGTCAGGGAGTACTTTTAAAATGGCTAGTGTAACTTATTTGGGGTCAGGTAGTACTTATATGGGACTAGGGTACCTCACTTGGGGTCAGGGAGTACATATATGGGACTAGGGTAACTCACATGGGGACAGGGAGTACTTATATGGGACTAGGGTATCTCACTTGGGGTCAGGGAGTACTTATATGGGACTAAGGTCACACACTTTGGGTCACGGAGTACTTATATGGGACTAGGGTAACTCACTTGTGGTCAGAGAGTACTTATATGGGACTAGAGTAACACACTTGGGGTCAGGGAGTACTTATATGGGACTAGGGTAACTCACTAGGGGTCAGGGAGTACTTATATGGGACTAGGGTCACACACTTTGGGTCACGGAGTACTTACATGGGACTAGGGTAACTCACTAGGGGTCAGGGAGTACTTATATGGGACTAGGGTCACACATTTTGGGTCACTGATTACTTACATGGGACCAGGGTAACTCACTTGGGGTCAGGGAGTACTTATAAAGGGGCTAGGGTAACTCACTTGGGATTAGGGAGTATTTATATGGGACTAGGGTAACTCACTAGGGGTCAGGGAGTACTTATATGGGACTAGGGTAATTCACTTTGGGTCAGGGAGTACTTATATGGGACTAGGGTAACTCACTAGGGGTCAGGGAGTACTTATATGGGACTAGGGTCACACATTTTGGGTCACTGATTACTTACATGGGAGCAGGGTAACTCACTTGGGGTCAGGGAGTACTTTTAAAAGGGCTAGTGTAACTCATTTGGGGTCAGGTAGTACTTATATGGGACTAGGGTACCTCACTTGGGGTCAGGGAGTACATATATGGGACTAAGGTAACTCACTTGGGGACAGGGAGTACTTATATGGGACTAGGGTAACTCACTAGGGGTCAGGGGGTACTTATATGGGACTAGGGTAATTCACTTTGGGTCAGGGAGTACTTATATGGGACTAAGGTAACTCACTAGGGGTCAGGGAGTACTTATATGTGACTAGGGTCACACACTTTGGGTCACGGAGTACTTACATGGGAATAGGGTAAGACACTTGGGGTCAGGGTGTACTTATAAAGGGACTAGGATAACTCACTTGGAGTCATGGAGTACATATATGGGACTTAGGTAACTCACTAGGGGTCAGGGAGTACTTATATGGGACTAGGGTAACACTCATTGGTTCACGAAGTACTTATATGGAACTAGGGTAACACACTTGGGGTCAGGGTGTACTTATAAAGGGGCTAGGGTAACTCACTTGGTATCAGGGAGTATTTATTTGGGACTAGGGTAACTCACTTGGCGTCAGGGAGTACTTATTTAGGAGCTAAAGTAACTCACTTGGGGTCAGGGAGTACTTATATGGGACTAGTGTAACTCATTCGGGGCAGGGAGTACTTATATGGGACTAGGGTAACTCACTTGGGGTCAGGGAGTACTTATATGTGACTAGGGTAACTCACTTGGGGCAGGGAGTACTTATTTGGGACTAGGGTAACTCACTTTGGGTCACGGAGCATTTATATAGGACTAGGGTAACACACATGGGGTCAGGGTGTACTTATCAAAGGGCTAGGGTAACTCATTTGGGGTCAGGGAGTACTTATATTGGACTAGGGTTCATCACTTGGGGTCAGGGAGTACTTATATGGGACTAGGGTAACTCACTTGGGGACATGGAGTATTTATAAAGGGGCTAGGGTAACTCACTTGGGGTCATGGAGTACTTATAAAGGGGCTAGGGTAACTCATTTGGGGTCAGGGAGTACTTATATGGGACTAAGGTAACTCACTTGGGGACATGGAGTACTTATAAAGGGGCTAGGGTAACTCACTTGGAGTCAGGGAGTACTTATATGGGACTAGGGTCACACATTTTGGGTCACGGATTACTTACATGGGACCAGGGTAACTCACTTGGGGTCAGGGAGTACTTTTAAAAGGGCTAGTGTAACTCATTTGGGGTCAGGTAGTACTTATATGGGACTAGGGTACCTCACTTGGGGTCAGGGAGTACATATATGGGACTAGGGTAACTCACTTGGGGACAGGGAGTACTTATATGGGAGTAGGGTATCTCACTTGGGGTCAGGGAGTACTTATATGGGACTAGGGTAACTCACTAGGGGTCAGGGGGTACTTATATGGGACTAGGGTAATTCACTTTGGGTCAGGGAGTACTTATATGGGACTAAGGTAACTCACTAGGGGTCAGGGAGTACTTATATGTGACTAGGGTCACACACTTTGGGTCACGGAGTACTTACATGGGAATAGGGTAAGACACTTGGGGTCAGGGTGTACTTATAAAGGGACTAGGGTAACTCACTTGGGATTAGGGAGTATTTATATGGGACTAGGGTAACTCACTTGGGGTCAGGGAATACTTACATGGGACTAGGGTAACTAACTTGGGGTCTGGGAGTACTTTTAAAAGGGCTAGTGTAACTCATTTGGGGTCAGGTAGTACTTATATGGGACTAGGGTACCTCACTAAGGGTCAGGGAGTACATATATGGGAGTAGGGTAACTCACTTGCGGACAGGGAGTACTTATATGGGACTAGGGTATCTCACTTGGGGTCAGGGAGTACTTATATGGGACTAAGGTCACACACTTTGGGTCACGGAGTACTTATATGGGACTAGGGTAACTCACTAGGGGTCAGGGAGTACTTATATGGGACTAGGGTCACACATTTTGGGTCACTGATTACTTACATGGGACCAGGGTAAATCACTTGGGGTCAGGGAGTACTTTTAAAAGGGCTAGTGTAACTCATTTGGGGTCAGGTAGTACTTATATGGGACTAGGGTACCTCACTTGGGGCAGGGAGTACATATATGGGACTAAGGTAACTCACTTGGGGACAGGGAGTACTTATATGGGACTAGGGTAACTCACTAGGGGTCAGGGGGTACTTATATGGGACTAGGGTAATTCACTTTGGGTCAGGGAGTACTTATATGGGACTAAGGTAACTCACTAGGGGTCAGGGAGTACTTATATGTGACTAGGGTCACACACTTTGGGTCACGGAGTACTTACATGGGAATAGGGTAAGACACTTGGGGTCAGGGTGTACTTATAAAGGGACTAGGATAACTCACTTGGAGTCATGGAGTACATATATGGGACTAGGGTAACTCACTAGGGGTCAGGGAGTACTTATATGGGACTAGGGTAACACTCATTGGTTCACGAAGTACTTATATGGAACTAGGGTAACACACTTGGGGTCAGGGTGTACTTATAAAGGGGCTAGGGTAACTCACTTGGGATCAGGGAGTATTTATTTGGGACTAGGGTAACTCACTTGGCGTCAGGGAGTACTTATTTAGGAGCTAAAGTAACTCACTTGGGGTCAGGGAGTACTTATATGGGACTAGTGTAACTCATTCGGGGCAGGGAGTACTTATATGGGACTAGGGTAACTCACTTGGGGTCAGGGAGTACTTATATGTGACTAGGGTAACTCACTTGGGGCAGGGAGTACTTATTTGGGACTAGGGTAACTCACTTTGGGTCACGGAGCATTTATATAGGACTAGGGTAACACACATGGGGTCAGGGTGTACTTATCAAAGGGCTAGGGTAACTCATTTGGGGTCAGGGAGTACTTATATTGGACTAGGGTTCATCACTTGGGGTCAGGGAGTACTTATATGGGACTAGGGTAACTCACTTGGGGACATGGAGTATTTATAAAGGGGCTAGGGTAACTCACTTGGGGTCATGGAGTACTTATAAAGGGGCTAGGGTAACTCATTTGGGGTCAGGGAGTACTTATATGGGACTAAGGTAACTCACTTGGGGACATGGAGTACTTATAAAGGGGCTAGGGTAACTCACTTGGAGTCAGGGAGTACTTATATGGGACTAGGGTCACACATTTTGGGTCACGGATTACTTACATGGGACCAGGGTAACTCACTTGGGGTCAGGGAGTACTTTTAAAAGGGCTAGTGTAACTCATTTGGGGTCAGGTAGTACTTATATGGGACTAGGGTACCTCACTTGGGGTCAGGGAGTACATATATGGGACTAGGGTAACTCACTTGGGGACAGGGAGTACTTATATGGGAGTAGGGTATCTCACTTGGGGTCAGGGAGTACTTATATGGGACTAGGGTAACTCACTAGGGGTCAGGGGGTACTTATATGGGACTAGGGTAATTCACTTTGGGTCAGGGAGTACTTATATGGGACTAAGGTAACTCACTAGGGGTCAGGGAGTACTTATATGTGACTAGGGTCATACACTTTGGGTCACGGAGTACTTACATGGGAATAGGGTAAGACACTTGGGGTCAGGGTGTACTTATAAAGGGACTAGGGTAACTCACTTGGGATTAGGGAGTATTTATATGGGACTAGGGTAACTCACTTGGGGTCAGGGAATACTTACATGGGACTAGGGTAAATAACTTGGGGTCTGGGAGTACTTTTAAAAGGGCTAGTGTAACTCATTTGGGGTCAGGTAGTACTTATATGGGACTAGGGTACCTCACTAAGGGTCAGGGAGTACATATATGGGAGTAGGGTAACTCACTTGCGGACAGGGAGTACTTATATGGGACTAGGGTATCTCACTTGGGGTCAGGGAGTACTTATATGGGACTAAGGTCACACACTTTGGGTCACGGAGTACTTATATGGGACTAGGGTAACTCACTTGTGGTCAGAGAGTACTTATATGGGACTAGAGTAACACACTTGGGGTCAGGGAGTACTTATATGGGACTAGGGTAACTCACTAGGGGTCAGGGAGTACTTATATGGGACTAGGGTCACACACTTTGGGTCACGGAGTACTTACATGGGACTAGCGTAACTCACTTGGGGTCAGGGAGTACTTATAAAGGGGCTAGGGTAACTCACTTGGGATTAGGGAGTATTTATATGGGACTAGGGTAACTCACTAGGGGTCAGGGAGTACTTATATGGGACTAGGGTAATTCACTTTGGGTCAGGGAGTACTTATATGGGACTAGGGTAACTCACTAGGGGTCAGGGAGTACTTATATGGGACTAGGGTCACACATTTTGGGTCACGGATTACTTACATGGGACAGGGTAACTCACTTGGGGTCAGGGAGTACTTTTAAAAGGGCTAGTGTAACTCTTTTGGGGTCAGGTAGTACTTATATGGGACTAGGGTACCTCACTTGGGGTCAGGGAGTACATATATGGGACTAGGGTAACTCACTTGGGGACAGGGAGTACTTATATGTGACTAGGGTCACACACTTTGGGTCACGGAGTACTTACATGGGACTAGAGTAACACACTTGGGGTCAGGGAGTACTTATATGGGACTAGGGTAACTCACTAGGGGTCAGGGAGTACTTATATGGGACTAGGGTCACACACTTTGGGTCACGGAGTACTTACATGGGACTAGCGTAACTCACTTGGGGTCAGGGAGTACTTATAAAGGGACTAGGGTAACTTACTTGGGGTCAGGGAGTACTTATATGGGACTAGGGTAACTCACTTGGGGTCAGGGAGTAATTATGTGGGACTAGGGTAACTCACATGGGGACAGAGAGTACTTATATGGGACTAGGGTATCTCACTTGGGGTCAGGGAGTACTTATATGGGACTAAGGTCACACATTTTGGGTCACGGAGTACTTATATGGGACTAGGGTACCTCACTTGGGGTCAGAGAGTACTTATATGGGACTAGGGTAACTCACATGGGGACAGGGAGTACTTATATGGGACTAGGGTAACTCACTTGGAGTCAAGGAGTACTTATATGGGACTAGGGTAACACACTTTGGGTCACGGAGTACTTATATGGAACTAGGCTAACTCACTTGGGGTCAGGGAGTACTTATATGGGACTAGGGTAACTCACTTGGGGTCAGGGAGTAATTATGTGGGACTAGGGCAACTCACTTGGGGTCAGGGAATACTTACATGGGACTAGGGTAACTCACTTTGGGTCAGGGAGTACTTTTAAAAGGGCTAGTGTAACTCATTTGGAGCCAGGTAGTACTTATATGGGGCTAGGGTACCTCACTTGGGGTCAGGGGGTACTTATATGGGACTAGGGTAACTCACTTGGGGACAGGGAGTACTTATATGGGACTAGGGTATCTCACTTGGGTTCAGGGGATACTTATATGGGACAAGGGTAACACTCTTTGGGTCACGGAGTACTTATATGGGACTAGGGTACCTCACTTGGGGTCAGAGAGTACTTATATGGGACTAGGGTAACTCACATGGGGACAGGGAGTACTTATATGGGACTAGGGTAACTCACTTGGAGTCAAGGAGTACTTATATGGGACTAGGGTAACACACTTTGGGTCACGGAGTACTTATATGGAACTAGGCTAACTCACTTTGTGTCACGGAGCAGTTATATAGGACTAGGGTAACACACATGGGGTCAGGGTGTACTTATCAAAGGGCTAGGGTAACTCATTTGGGGTCAGGGAGTACTTATATTGGACTAGGGTACATCACTTGGGGTCAGGGAGTACTTATATGGGACTAGGGTAACTCACTTGGGGACATGGAGTATTTATAAAGGGGCTAGGGTAACTCACTTGGGGTCATGGAGTACTTAAAAAGGGGCTAGGGTAACTCATTTTGTGTCAGGGAGTACTTATATGGGAATAGGGTAACACACTTTGGGTCACGGAGTACTTATATGGGACTAGGGTAACACACTTTGGGTCACGGAGTACTTATATGGAACTAGGGTAACTAACTTGGGGTCAGGGAATACTTATTTGGGCCTAGGGCAACTCACTTGGGCCAGGTAGTACTTATATGGGGCTAGGGTAACTCACTTGGGGTCAGGGAGTACTTATATGGGACTAGGGTAACTCACTTGGGGTCAGGGAGTACTTATTTGGGACTAGGGCAACTCACTTGGGGTCAGGGAATACTTACATGGGACTAGGGTAACTCACTTTGGGTCAGGGAGTACTTTTAAAAGGGCTAGTGTAACTCATTTGGGGCCAGGTAGTACTTATATGGGGCTAGGGTACCTCAATTGGGGTCAGGGGGTACTTATATGGGACTAGGGTAACTCACTTGGGGACATGGAGTACTTATATGGGACTAGGGTATCTCACTTGGGTTCAGGGGGTACTTATATGGGACAAGGGTAACACACTTTGGGTCACGGAGTACTTTTATGGAACTAGGGTAACTCACTTGGGGTCAGGGAGTACTTATATGGGACTAGGGTAACTCACTTGGAGTCAGGGTGTACTTATATGGGTCTAGGGTATCTCACTTGGGGTCAGGGAGTACATATATGGGACTAGGGTAACTCACATGGGGACAGAGAGTACTTATATGGGACTAGGGTATCTCACTTGGGGTCAGGGAGTACTTATATGGGACTAAGGTCACACACTTTGGGTCACGGAGTACTTATATGGAACTAGGCTAACTCACTTGGGGTCAGGGAGTACTTATATGGGACTAGGGTAACTCACTTGGAGTCAGGGAGTACTTATATGTGACTAGGGTAACTCACTTGGTGTCAGGGAGTACTTATATGGGACTAGGGTAACTCACTTTGGTACATGGAGTACTTATAAAGGGGCTAGGGTAACACACTTGGGGTGAGGGAGTACTTATAAAGGGGCTAGGGTAATTCACTTTGGGTCAGGGAGTACTTATATGGGACTAGGGTAACTCACAAGTGGTCAGGGAGTCCTTATATGGGACTAGGGTCACACACTATGGGTCATGGAGTACTTACATGGGACTAGGGTAACACACTTGGGGTCAGGGTGTACTTATAAAGGGACTAGGGTAACTCACTTGGGATTAGGGAGTATTTATATGGGACTAGGGTAACTCACTTGGGGTCAGGGAATACTTACATGGGACTAGGGTAACTAACTTGGGGTCTGGGAGTACTTTTAAAAGGGCTAGTGTAACTCATTTGGGGTCAGGTAGTACTTATATGGGACTAGGGTACCTCACTAAGGGTCAGGGAGTACATATATGGGAGTAGGGTAACTCACTTGGGGACAGGGAGTACTTATATGGGACTAGGGTAACTCACTTTGGGTCAGGGAGAACTTTTAAAAGGGCTAGTGTAAATCATTTGGGGCCAGGTAGTACTTATATGGGGCTAGGGTACCTCACTTGGGGTCAGGGAGTACTTATATGGTACTAGGGTAACTCACTTGGGGTCAGGGAGTACTTATATGGGACTAGGGCAACTCACTTGGGGTCAGGGAATACTTACATGGGACTAGGGTAACTCACTTTGGGTCAGGGAGTACTTTTAAAAGGGCTAGTGTAACTCATTTGGGGCCAGGTAGTACTTATATGGGGCTAGGGTACCTCACTTGGGGTCAGGGGGTACTTATATGGGACTAGGGTAACTCACTTGGGGACAGGGAGTACTTATATGGGACTAGGGTATCTCACTTGGGATCAGGGGATACTTATATGGGACAAGGGTAACACTCTTTGGGTCACGGAGTACTTATATGGAACTAGGGTAACTCACTTGGGGTCAGGGAGTTCTTATATGAGACTAGGGTAACTCACTTGGGGCAGGGAGTACTTATTTGGGACTAGGGTAACTCACTTTGGGTCACGGAGCAGTTATATAGGACTAGGGTAACACACATGGGGTCAGGGTGTACTTATCAAAGGGCTAGGGTAACTCATTTGGGGTCAGGGAGTACTTATATTGGACTAGGGTACATCACTTGGGGTCAGGGAGTACTTATATGGGACTAGGGTAACTCACTTGGGGACATGGAGTATTTATAAAGGGGCTAGGGTAGCTCACTTGGGGTCATGGAGTACTTATAAAGGGGCTAGGGTAACTCATTTGGGGTCAGGGAGTACTTATATGGGACTAAGGTAACTCACTTTGGGTCACGGAGTACTTATATGGAACTAGGGTAACTAACTTGGGGTCAGGGAGTACTTATTTGGGCCTAGGGCAACTCACTTGGGGCCAGGTAGTACTTATATGGGGCTAGGGTAACTCACTTGGGGTCAGGGAGTACTTATATGGGACTAGGGTAACTCACTTGGGGTCAGGGAGTACTTATTTGGGACTAGGGCAACTCACTTGGTTCAGGGAATACTTACATGGGACTAGGGTAACTCACTTTGGGTCAGGGAGTACTTTTTAAAGGGCTAGTGTAACTCATTTGGGGCCAGGTAGTACTTATATGGGGCTAGGGTACCTCACTTGGGGTCAGGGGGTACTTATATGGGACTAGGGTAACTCACTTGGGGACAGGGAGTACTTATATGGGACTAGGGTATCTCACTTGGGTTCAGGGGGTACTTATATGGGACAAGGGTAACACACTTTGGGTCACGGAGTACTTTTATGGAACTAGGGTAACTCACTTGGGGTCAGGGAGTACTTATATGGGACTAGGGTAACTCACTTGGAGTCAGGGTGTACTTATATGGGTCTAGGGTATCTCACTTGGGGTCAGGGAGTACATATATGGGACTAGGGTAACTCACATGGGGACAGAGAGTACTTATATGGGACTAGGGTATCTCACTTGGGGTCAGGGAGTACTTATATGGGACTAAGTTCACACATTTTGGGTCACGGAGTACTTGTATGGGACTAGGGTACCTCACTTGGGGTCAGAGAGTACTTATATGGGACTAGGGTAACTCACATGGGGACAGGGAGTACTTATATGGGACTAGGGTAACTCACTTGGAGTCAAGGAGTACTTATATGGGACTAGGGTAACACACTTTGGGTCACGGAGTACTTATATGGAACTAGGCTAACTCACTTGGGGTCAGGGAGTACTTATATGGGACTAGGGTAACTCACTTGGGGTCAGGGAGTAATTATGTGGGACTAGGGCAACTCACTTGGGGTCAGGGAATACTTACATGGGACTAGGGTAACTCACTTTGGGTCAGGGAGTACTTTTAAAAGGGCTAGTGTAACTCATTTGGGGCCAGGTAGTACTTATATGGGGCTAGGGTACCTCACTTGGGGTCAGGGGGTACTTATATGGGACTAGGGTAACTCACTTGGGGACAGGGAGAACTTATATGGGACTAGGGTATCTCACTTGGGTTCAGGGGATACTTATATGGGACAAGGGTAACACTCTTTGGGTCACGGAGTACTTATATGGGACTAGGGTACCTCACTTGGGGTCAGAGAGTACTTATATGGGACTAGGGTAACTCACTTGGGGTCAGTGAGTACTTATATGGGACTAGGGTAACTCACTTGGGTACATGGAGTACTTATAAAGGGGCTAGGGTAACTCACTTGGGGTCAGGGAGTACTTATAAAGGGGCTAGGGTAACTCACTTGGTATTAGGGAGTATTTATATGGGACTAGGGTAACTCACTTGGGGACAGGGAGTACTTATAAAAAGGCTTGGGTAACACACTTGGGGTCAGGGAATACTTACATGGGACTAGGGTAACTCACTTGGAGACAGGGAGTACGTATATGGGACTAAGGTCACACACTTTGGGTCACGGAGTACTTATATGGGACTAGGGTAACTCACTTGGGGTCAGAGAGTACTTATATGGGACTAGAGTAACTCACTTGGGGTCAGGGAGTACTTATATGGGACTAGGGTCACACACTTTGGGTCACGGAGTACTTACATGGGACTAGGGTAACACACTTGGGGTCAGGGAGTACTTATTTGGGAGTAGGGCAACTCACTTGGGGTCAGGGAATACTTAAATGGGACTAGGGTAACTCACTTGGGGACAGGAAGTACTTATATGGGACTAGGGTAACTCACTTGGGGTCAGGGAGTACTTATATGGGACTAGGGTATCTCACTTGGGGTCAGGGAGTACTTATATGGGACTAGGGTAACTCACTTGGGGTCAGGGAGTACATATATGGGACTAGGGTAACTCACTTGGGGACAGGGAGTACTTATATGGGACTAGGGTAACTCACTTGGAGTCAGGGAGTACTTATATTGGACTAGGGTAACTCACTTGGGGTCAGGGAGTACTTATATGGGAGTAGGGTAACTCACTTGGGTACATGGAGTACTTATAAAGGGGCTAGGGTAACTCACTTGGGGTGAGTGAGTACTTATAAAGGGGCTAGGGTTAATCACTTTGGGTCAGGGAGTACTTATATGGGACTAGGTTAACTCACTAGGGGTCAGGGAGTCCTTATATGGGACTAGGGTCACACACTTTGGGTCACGGAGTACTTACATGGGACTAGGGTAACACACTTGGGGTCAGGTTGTACTTATATGGGACTAGGGTACCTCACTTGGGGTCAAGGAGTACATATATGGGACTAGGGTAACTCACTTGGGGACAGGGAGTACTTATATGGGACTAGGGTATCTCACTTGGGATCAGGGAGTACTTATATGGGACAAGGGTCACACACTTTGGGTCACGGAGTACTTATATGGGACTAGGGTAACTCACTAGGGGTCAGGGAGTACTTATATGGGACTAGGGTAATTCACTTTGGGTCAGGGAGTACTTATATGCGACTAGGGTAACTCACTAGGGGTCAGGGAGTACTTATATGGGACTAGGGTCACACACTTTGGGTCACGGAGTACTTACATGGGGCTAGGGTAACACTCTTGGGGTCAGGGTGTACTTATTAAGGGACTAGGGTAACTCACTTGGGGTCAGGGAGTACATATATGGGACTAGGGTAACTCACTTGGGGACAGGGAGTACTTATATGGGACTAGGGTAACTCACTTGGAGTCAGGGAGTACTTATAAGGGACTAGGGTAACTCACTTGGAGTCAGGGAGTACTTATATGGGACTAGGGTAACTCACTTGGGGTCAGGGAGTACTTATATGGGAGTAGGGTAACTCACTTGGGTACATGGAGTACTTATAAAGGGGCTAGGGTAACTCACTTGGGGTGAGGGAGTGCTTATAAAGGGGCTAGGGTTAATCACTTTGGGTCAGGGAGTACTTATATGGGACTAGGGTAACTCACTAGGGGTCAGGGATTCCTTATATGGGACTAGGGTCACACACTTTGGGTCACGGAGTACTTACATGGGACTAGGGTAACACACTTGGGGTCAGGGTGTACTTATAAAGGGACTAGGGTAACTCACTTGGGATTAGGGAGTATTTATATGGGACTAGGGTAACTCACTTGGGGTCAGGTAGTACTTATATGGGACTAGGGTACCTCACTTGGGGTCAGGGAGTACATATATGGGACTAGGGTAACTCACTTGGGGATAGGGAGTACTTATATGGGACTAGGGTATCTCACTTGGGGTCAGGGAGTACTTATATGGGACTAAGGTCACACACTTTGGGTCACGGAGTACTTATATGGGACTTGGGTAACTCACTTGGGGTCAGGGAGTACATATAAAGGGGCTAGGTTAACTCACTTGGGATTAGGGAGTATTTATATGGGACTAGGGTAACTCACTTGGGGACAGGGAGTACTTATTAAAAAGGCTTGGGTAACTCACTTGGGGTCAGGGAATACTTACATGGGACTAGGGTAACTCACTTGGGGTCAGGGAGTACTTTTAAAAGGGCTAGTGTAACTCATTTGGGGTCAGGTAGTACTTATATGGGACTAGGGTACCTCACTTGGGGTCAGGGAATAGTTATATGGGGCTAGGGTATCTCACTTGGGGTCAGGGAGTACTTATATGGGACTAGGGTAACTCACTTGTGGTCAGGGAGTACTTATATGGGACTAGGGTAACTCACTTGGGTACATGGAGTACTTATAAAGGGGCTAGGGTAACTCACTTGGGGTCAGGGAGTACTTAAAAAGGGGCTAGGGTAACTCATTTGGGGACAGCGAGTACTTATGTGGGACTAGGGTCACACACTTTGGGTCACGGAGTACTTACATGGGACTAGGGTAACACACTTGGGGTTAGGGTGTACTTATAAAGGGGCTAGGGTAATTCATTTGGGGACAGGGAGTACTTAAAAAGGACTAAGGTAACTCACTTGGGGTCAGGGAGTACTTATATGGGACTAGGGTAACTCACTTGGGTGCATGGAGTACTTATAAAGGGGCTAGGGTAACTCACTTGGGGTCAGGGAGTGCTTATAAAGGTGCTAGGGTAACTCATTTGGGGACAGGGAGTACTTATATGGGACTAGGGTCACACACTTTGGGTCACGGAGTACTTACATGGGACTAGGGTAACACACTTAGGGTCGGGGAGTACTTATTTGGGAGTAGGGCAACTCACTTGGGGTCAGGGAATACTTACATGGGACTAGGGTAACTCACTTGGGGACAGGGAGTACTTATATGGGACTAGGGTAACTCACTTGGGGTCAGGGAGTACTTATATGGGACTAGGGTATCTCACTTGGGGTCAGGGAGTACTTATATGGGACAAGGGTTACACACTTTGGATCACGGAGTACTTATATGGGACTAGGGTAACTCACTAGGGGTCAGGGAGTATTTATATGGGACTAGGGTAATTCACTTTGGGTCAGGGAGTACTTATATGGGACTAGGGTAACTCACTAGGGGTCAGGGAGTACTTATATGGGACTAGGGTCACACACTTTGGGTCACGGAGTACTTACATGGGACTAGGGTAACACACTTGGGGTCAGGGTGTACTTATAAAAGGACTAGGGTAACTCACTTGGGGTCAGGGAGTACTTATATGGGACTAGGGTAACTCACTTGGGGACAGGGAGTACTTATATGGGACTAGGGTATCTCACTAGGGGTCAGGGAGTACTTATATGGGACTAGGGTAACTCACTTGGGGACAGGGAGTACTTATATGGGACTAGGGTATCTCACTTGGGGTCAGGGAGTACGTATATGGGACTAAGGTCACACACTTTGGGTCACGGAGTACTTATATGGGACTAGGGTAACTCACTTGGGGTCAGAGAGTACTTATATGGGAATAGAGTAACTCACTTGGGGTCAGGGAGTACTTATATGGGACTAGGGTAACTCACTTGGGGATCAGTGAGTACTTATATGGGACTAGGGTAACTCACTTGGGTACATGGAGTACTTATAAAGGGGCTAGGGTAACTCACTTGGGGTCAGGGAGTACTTATAAAGGGGCTAGGGTAACTCACTTGGGATTAGGGAGTACTTATATGGGACTAGGGTATCTCACTTTGGGTCACGGAGTACTTATATGGGACTAGGGTATCTCACTTTGGGTCACGGAGTACTTATATGGGACTAGGGTAAATCACTTGGGGTCAAGGAGTACTTTTAAAAGTGCTAGTGTAACTCATTTGGGGTCAGGTAGTACTTATATGGGACTAGGGTACCTCACTTGGGGTCAGGGAGTACATATATGGGACTAGGGTAACTCACAAGTGGTCAGGGAGTACTTATTTGGGACTAGGGTCACACACTTTGGGTCACGGAGTACTTACATGGGATTAGGGTACACACTTGGGGTCAGGGTGTACTTATAAAGGGACTAGGGTAACTCATTTGGGGACAGGGAGTACTTATATGGGACTAGGGTCACACACTTTGGGTCAAGGAGTACTTACATGGGATTAGGGTACACACTTGGGGTCAGGGTGTACTTATAAAGGGACTAGGGTAACTCTCTTAGGGTCAGGTAGTACATATATGGGACTAGGGTAACTCACTTGGGGACAGGGAGTACTTATATGGGACTAGGGTATCTCACTTGGGGTAAGGGAGTACTTATATGGGACTAGGGTCACACACTTTGGGTCACGGAGTACTTATATGGGACTAGGGTAACTCACTTGGGGTCAGGGAGTACTTATAAAGGGGCTAGGGTAATTCATTTGGGGACAGGGAGTACTTAAAAAGGACTAAGGTAACTCACTTGGGGTCAGGGAGTACTTATATGGGACTAGGGTAACTCACTTGGGTGCATGGAGTACTTATAAAGGGGCTAGGGTAACTCACTTGGGGTCAGGGAGTGCTTATAAAGGTGCTAGGGTAACTCATTTGGGGACAGGGAGTACTTATATGGGACTAGGGTCACACACTTTGGGTCACGGAGTACTTACATGGGACTAGGGTAACACACTTAGGGTCGGGGAGTACTTATTTGGGAGTAGGGCAACTCACTTGGGGTCAGGGAATACTTACATGGGACTAGGGTAACTCACTTGGGGACAGGGAGTACTTATATGGGACTAGGGTAACTCACTTGGGGTCAGGGAGTACTTATATGGGACTAGGGTATCTCACTTGGGGTCAGGGAGTACTTATATGGGACAAGGGTTACACACTTTGGATCACGGAGTACTTATATGGGACTAGGGTAACTCACTAGGGGTCAGGGAGTATTTATATGGGACTAGGGTAATTCACTTTGGGTCAGGGAGTACTTATATGGGACTAGGGTAACTCACTAGGGGTCAGGGAGTACTTATATGGGACTAGGGTCACACACTTTGGGTCACGGAGTACTTACATGGGACTAGGGTAACACACTTGGGGTCAGGGTGTACTTATAAAAGGACTAGGGTAACTCACTTGGGGTCAGGGAGTACTTATATGGGACTAGGGTAACTCACTTGGGGACAGGGAGTACTTATATGGGACTAGGGTATCTCACTAGGGGTCAGGGAGTACTTATATGGGACTAGGGTAACTCACTTGGGGACAGGGAGTACTTATATGGGACTAGGGTATCTCACTTGGGGTCAGGGAGTACGTATATGGGACTAAGGTCACACACTTTGGGTCACGGAGTACTTATATGGGACTAGGGTAACTCACTTGGGGTCAGAGAGTACTTATATGGGACTAGAGTAACTCACTTGGGGTCAGGGAGTACTTATATGGGACTAGGGTAACTCACTTGGGGATCAGTGAGTACTTATATGGGACTAGGGTAACTCACTTGGGTACATGGAGTACTTATAAAGGGGCTAGGGTAACTCACTTGGGGTCAGGGAGTACTTATAAAGGGGCTAGGGTAACTCACTTGGGATTAGGGAGTACTTATATGGGACTAGGGTATCTCACTTTGGGTCACGGAGTACTTATATGGGACTAGGGTATCTCACTTTGGGTCACGGAGTACTTATATGGGACTAGGGTAAATCACTTGGGGTCAAGGAGTACTTTTAAAAGTGCTAGTGTAACTCATTTGGGGTCAGGTAGTACTTATATGGGACTAGGGTACCTCACTTGGGGTCAGGGAGTACATATATGGGACTAGGGTAACTCACAAGTGGTCAGGGAGTACTTATTTGGGACTAGGGTCACACACTTTGGGTCACGGAGTACTTACATGGGATTAGGGTACACACTTGGGGTCAGGGTGTACTTATAAAGGGACTAGGGTAACTCATTTGGGGACAGGGAGTACTTATATGGGACTAGGGTCACACACTTTGGGTCAAGGAGTACTTACATGGGATTAGGGTACACACTTGGGGTCAGGGTGTACTTATAAAGGGACTAGGGTAACTCTCTTAGGGTCAGGTAGTACATATATGGGACTAGGGTAACTCACTTGGGGACAGGGAGTACTTATATGGGACTAGGGTATCTCACTTGGGGTAAGGGAGTACTTATATGGGACTAGGGTCACACACTTTGGGTCACGGAGTACTTATATGGGACTAGGGTAACTCACTTGGGGTCAGGGAGTACTTTTAAAGGTGCTAGGGAAACTCATTTGGGGATAGGGAGTACTTAAAAAGGACTAAGGTAACTCACTTGGGGTCAGGGAGTACTTATATGGGACTAGGGTAACTCACTTGGGTGCATGGAGTACTTATAAAGGGGCTAGGGTAACTCACTTGGGGTCAGGGAGTACTTATAAAGGTGCTAGGGTAACTCATTTGGGGACAAAGAGTACTTATTTGGGACTAGGGCAACTCACTTGGGGTCAGGGAATACTTACATGGGACTAGGGTAACTCACTTTGGGTCAGGGAGTACTTTTAAAAGGGCTAGTGTAACTCATTTGGGGCCAGGTAGTACTTATATGGGGCTAGGGTACCTCACTTGGGGTCAGGGGGTACTTATATGGGACTAGGGTAACTCACTTGGGGACAGGGAGTACTTATATGGGGCTAGGGTAACTCACTTGGGGTCAGGGAGTACTTATATGGGACTAGGGTAACTCACTTGGGGTCAGGGAGTACTTATTTGGGACTAGGGCAACTCACTTGGGTCAGGGAATACTTACATGGGACTAGGGTAACTCACTTTGGGTCAGGGAGTACTTTTAAAAGGGCTAGTGTAACTCATTTGGGGCCAGGTAGTACTTATATGGGGCTAGGGTACCTCACTTGGGGTCAGGGGGTACTTATATGGGACTAGGGTAACTCACTTGGGGACAGGGAGTACTTTTAAAGGTGCTAGGGAAACTCATTTGGGGATAGGGAGTACTTAAAAAGGACTAAGGTAACTCACTTGGGGTCAGGGAGTACTTATATGGGACTAGGGTAACACACTTTGGGTCACGGAGTACTTATATGGAACTAGGGTAACTAACTTGGGGTCAGGGAGTACTTATTTGGGCCTAGGGCAACTCACTTGGGGCCAGGTAGTACTTATATGGGGCTAGGGTAACTCACTTGGGGTCAGGGAGTACTTATATGGGACTAGGGTAACTCACTTGGGGTCAGGGAGTACTTATTTGGGACTAGGGCAACTCACTTGGGTCAGGGAATACTTACATGGGACTAGGGTAACTCACTTTGGGTCAGGGAGTACTTTTAAAAGGGCTAGTGTAACTCATTTGGGGCCAGGTAGTACTTATATGGGGCTAGGGTACCTCACTTGGGGTCAGGGGGTACTTATATGGGACTAGGGTAACTCACTTGGGGACAGGGAGTACTTATATGGGACTAGGGTATCTCACTTGGGTTCAGGGGGTACTTATATGGGACAAGGGTAACTCACTTTGGGTCAGGGAGTACTTTTAAAAGGGCTAGTGTAACTCATTTGGGTCACGGAGTACTTTTATGGAACTAGGGTAACTCACTTGGGGTCAGGGAGTACTTATATGGGACTAGGGTAACTCACTTGGAGTCAGGGTGTACTTATATGGGACTAGGGTATCTCACTTGGGGTCAGGGAGTACATATATGGGACTAGGGTAACTCACATGGGGACAGAGAGTACTTATATGGGACTAGGGTATCTCACTTGGGGTCAGGGAGTACTTATATGGGACTAAGGTCACACATTTTGGGTCACGGAGTACTTATATGGGACTAGGGTACCTCACTTGGGGTCAGAGAGTACTTATATGGGACTAGGGTAACTCACATGGGGACAGGGAGTACTTATATGGGACTAGGGTAACTCACTTGGAGTCAAGGAGTACTTATATGGGACTAGGGTAACACACTTTGGGTCACGGAGTACTTATATGGAACTAGGCTAACTCACTTGGGGTCAGGGAGTACTTATATGGGACTAGGGTAACTCACTTGGGGTCAGGGAGTAATTATGTGGGACTAGGGCAACTCACTTGGGGTCAGGGAATACTTACATGGGACTAGGGTAACTCACTTTGGGTCAGGGAGTACTTTTAAAAGGGCTAGTGTAACTCATTTGGGGCCAGGTAGTACTTATATGGGGCTAGGGTACCTCACTTGGGGTCAGGGGGTACTTATATGGGACTAGGGTAACTCACTTGGGGACAGGGAGTACTTATATGGGACTAGGGTATCTCACTTGGGTTCAGGGGATACTTATATGGGACAAGGGTAACACTCTTTGGGTCACGGAGTACTTATATGGGACTAGGGTACCTCACTTGGGGTCAGAGAGTACTTATATGGGACTAGGGTAACTCACATGGGGACAGGGAGTACTTATATGGGACTAGGGTAACTCACTTGGAGTCAAGGAGTACTTATATGGGACTAGGGTAACACACTTTGGGTCACGGAGTACTTATATGGAACTAGGCTAACTCACTTTGGGTCACGGAGCAGTTATATAGGACTAGGGTAACACACATGGGGTCAGGGTGTACTTATCAAAGGGCTAGGGTAACTCATTTGGGGTCAGGGAGTACTTATATTGGACTAGGGTACATCACTTGGGGTCAGGGAGTACTTATATGGGACTAGGGTAACTCACTTGGGGACATGGAGTATTTATAAAGGGGCTAGGGTAACTCACTTGGGGTCATGGAGTACTTATAAAGGGGCTAGGGTAACTCATTTGGGGTCAGGGAGTACTTATATGGGACTAAGGTAACTCACTTGGGGACATGGAGTACTTATAAAGGGGCTGGGGTAACTCACTTGGAGTCAGGGAGTACTTAAAAAGGGGCTAGGGTAACTCATTTTGTGTCAGGGAGTACTTATATGGGACTAGGGTAACACACTTTGGGTCACGGAGTACTTATATGGGACTAGGGTAACACACTTTGGGTCACGGAGTACTTATATGGAACTAGGGTAACTAATTTGGGGTCAGGGAATACTTACATGGGACTAGGGTAACTCACTTTGGGTCAGGGAGTACTTTTAAAAGGGCTAGTGTAACTCATTTGGGGCCAGGTAGTACTTATATGGGGCTAGGGTACCTCAATTGGGGTCAGGGGGTACTTATATGGGACTAGGGTAACTCACTTGGGGTCAGGGAGTACTTATTTGGGACTAGGGCAACTCACTTGGGTCAGGGAATACTTACATGGGACTAGGGTAACTCACTTTGGGTCAGGGAGTACTTTTAAAAGGGCTAGTGTAACTCATTTGGGTCACGGAGTACTTTTATGGAACTAGGGTAACTCACTTGGGGTCAGGGAGTACTTATATGGGACTAGGGTAACTCACTTGGAGTCAGGGTGTACTTATATGGGACTAGGGTATCTCACTTGGGGTCAGGGAGTACATATATGGGACTAGGGTAACTCACATGGGGACAGAGAGTACTTATATGGGACTAGGGTATCTCACTTGGGGTCAGGGAGTACTTATATGGGACTAAGGTCACACATTTTGGGTCACGGAGTACTTATATGGGACTAGGGTACCTCACTTGGGGTCAGAGAGTACTTATATGGGACTAGGGTAACTCACATGGGGACAGGAAGTACTTATATGGGACTAGGGTAACTCACTTGGAGTCAAGGAGTACTTATATGGGACTAGGGTAACACACTTTGGGTCACGGAGTACTTATATGGAACTAGGCTAACTCACTTGGGGTCAGGGAGTACTTATATGGGACTAGGGTAACTCACTTGGGGTCAGGGAGTAATTATGTGGGACTAGGGCAACTCACTTGGGGTCAGGGAATACTTACATGGGACTAGGGTAACTCACTTTGGGTCAGGGAGTACTTTTAAAAGGGCTAGTGTAACTCATTTGGGGCCAGGTAGTACTTATATGGGGCTAGGGTACCTCACTTGGGGTCAGGGGGTACTTATATGGGACTAGGGTAACTCACTTGGGGTCAGGGAGTACTTATATGGGACTAGGGTAACTCACTTGGGGACATGGAGTATTTATAAAGGGGCTAGGGTAACTCACTTGGGGTCATGGAGTACTTATAAAGGGGCTAGGGTAACTCATTTGGGGTCAGGGAGTACTTATATGGGACTAAGGTAACTCACTTGGGGACATGGAGTACTTATAAAGGGGCTGGGGTAACTCACTTGGAGTCAGGGAGTACTTAAAAAGGGGCTAGGGTAACTCATTTTGTGTCAGGGAGTACTTATATGGGACTAGGGTAACACACTTTGGGTCACGGAGTACTTATATGGAACTAGGGTAACTAACTTGGGGTCAGGGAATACTTACATGGGACTAGTGTAACTCACTTTGGGTCAGGGAGTACTTTTAAAAGGGCTAGTGTAACTCATTTGGGGCCAGGTTGTACTTATATGGGGCTAGGGTACCTCAATTGGGGTCAGGGGGTACTTATATGGGACTAGGGTAACTCACTTGGGGTCAGGGAGTACTTATTTGGGACTAGGGCAACTCACTTGGGTCAGGGAATACTTACATGGGACTAGGGTAACTCACTTTGGGTCAGGGAGTACTTTTAAAAGGGCTAGTGTAACTCATTTGGGTCACGGAGTACTTTTATGGAACTAGGGTAACTCACTTGGGGTCAGGGAGTACTTATATGGGACTAGGGTAACTCACTTGGAGTCAGGGTGTACTTATATGGGACTAGGGTATCTCACTTGGGGTCAGGGAGTACATATATGGGACTAGGGTAACTCACATGGGGACAGAGAGTACTTATATGGGACTAGGGTATCTCACTTGGGGTCAGGGAGTACTTATATGGGACTAAGGTCACACATTTTGGGTCACGGAGTACTTATATGGGACTAGGGTACCTCACTTGGGGTCAGAGAGTACTTATATGGGACTAGGGTAACTCACATGGGGACAGGAAGTACTTATATGGGACTAGGGTAACTCACTTGGAGTCAAGGAGTACTTATATGGGACTAGGGTAACACACTTTGGGTCACGGAGTACTTATATGGAACTAGGCTAACTCACTTGGGGTCAGGGAGTACTTATATGGGACTAGGGTAACTCACTTGGGGTCAGGGAGTAATTATGTGGGACTAGGGCAACTCACTTGGGGTCAGGGAATACTTACATGGGACTAGGGTAACTCACTTTGGGTCAGGGAGTACTTTTAAAAGGGCTAGTGTAACTCATTTGGGGCCAGGTAGTACTTATATGGGGCTAGGGTACCTCACTTGTGGTCAGGGGGTACTTATATGGGACTAGGGTAACTCACTTGGGGACAGGGAGTACTTATATGGGACTAGGGTATCTCACTTGGGTTCAGGGGATACTTATATGGGACAAGGGTAACACTCTTTGGGTCACGGAGTACTTATATGGGACTAGGGTACCTCACTTGGGGTCAGAGAGTACTTATATGGGACTAGGGTAACTCACATGGGGACTGGGAGTACTTATATGGGACTAGGGTAACTCACTTGGAGTCAAGGAGTACTTATATGGGACTAGGGTAACACACTTTGGGTCACGGAGTACTTATATGGAACTAGGCTAACTCACTTTGGGTCACGGAGCAGTTATATAGGACTAGGGTAACACACATGGGGTCAGGGTGTACTTATCAAAGGGCTAGGGTAACACATTTGGGGTCAGGGAGTACTTATATTGGACTAGGGTACATCACTTGGGGTCAGGGAGTACTTATATGGGACTAGGGTAACTCACTTGGGGACATGGAGTATTTATAAAGGGGCTAGGGTAACTCACTTGGGGTCATGGAGTACTTATAAAGGGGCTAGGGTAACTCATTTGGGGTCAGGGAGTACTTATATGGGACTAAGGTAACTCACTTGGGGACATGGAGTACTTATAAAGGGGCTGGGGTAACTCACTTGGAGTCAGGGAGTACTTAAAAAGGGGCTAGGGTAACTCATTTTGTGTCAGGGAGTACTTATATGGGACTAGGGTAACACACTTTGGGTCACGGAGTACTTATATGGGACTAGGGTAACACACTTTGGGTCACGGAGTACTTATATGGAACTAGGGTAACTAACTTGGGGTCAGGGAATACTTACATGGGACTAGGGTAACTCACTTTGGGTCAGGGAGTACTTTTAAAAGGGCTAGTGTAACTCATTTGGGGCCAGGTAGTACTTATATGGGGCTAGGGTACCTCAATTGGGGTCAGGGGGTACTTATATGGGACTAGGGTAACTCACTTGGGGACATGGAGTACTTATATGGGACTAGGGTATCTCACTTGGGTTCAGGGGGTACTTATATGGGACAAGGGTAACACACTCTGGGTCACGGAGTACTTTTATGGAACTAGGGTAACTCACTTGGGGTCAGGGAGTACTTATATGGGACTAGGGTAACTCACTTGGAGTCAGGGTGTACTTATATGGGTCTAGGGTATCTCACTTGGGGTCAGGGAGTACATATATGGGACTAGGGTAACTCACATGGGGACAGAGAGTACTTATATGGGACTAGGGTATCTCACTTGGGGTCAGGGAGTACTTATATGGGACTAAGGTCACACACTTTGGGTCACGGAGTACTTATATGGGACTAGGGTACCTCACATGGGGACAGAGAGTACTTATATGGGACTAGGGTATCTCACTTGGGGTCAGGGAGTACTTATATGGGACTAAGGTCACACACTTTGGGTCACGGAGTACTTATATGGGGCTAGGGTACCTCACTTGGGGTCAGGGGGTACTTATATGGGACTAGGGTAACTCACTTGGGGTCAGGGAGTACTTATATGGGACTAGGGTAACTCACTTGGGGACATGGAGTATTTATAAAGGGGCTAGGGTAACTCACTTGGGGTCATGGAGTACTTATAAAGGGGCTAGGGTAACTCATTTGGGGTCAGGGAGTACTTATATGGGACTAAGGTAACTCACTTGGGGACATGGAGTACTTATAAAGGGGCTGGGGTAACTCACTTGGAGTCAGGGAGTACTTAAAAAGGGGCTAGGGTAACTCATTTTGTGTCAGGGAGTACTTATATGGGACTAGGGTAACACACTTTGGGTCACGGAGTACTTATATGGGACTAGGGTAACACACTTTGGGTCACGGAGTACTTATATGGAACTAGGGTAACTAACTTGGGGTCAGGGAATACTTACATGGGACTAGGGTAACTCACTTTGGGTCAGGGAGTACTTTTAAAAGGGCTAGTGTAACTCATTTGGGGCCAGGTAGTACTTATATGGGGCTAGGGTACCTCAATTGGGGTCAGGGGGTACTTATATGGGACTAGGGTAACTCACTTGGGGACATGGAGTACTTATATGGGACTAGGGTATCTCACTTGGGTTCAGGGGGTACTTATATGGGACAAGGGTAACACACTCTGGGTCACGGAGTACTTTTATGGAACTAGGGTAACTCACTTGGGGTCAGGGAGTACTTATATGGGACTAGGGTAACTCACTTGGAGTCAGGGTGTACTTATATGGGTCTAGGGTATCTCACTTGGGGTCAGGGAGTACATATATGGGACTAGGGTAACTCACATGGGGACAGAGAGTACTTATATGGGACTAGGGTATCTCACTTGGGGTCAGGGAGTACTTATATGGGACTAAGGTCACACAATTTGGGTCACGGAGTACTTATATGGGACTAGGGTACCTCACTTGGGGTCAGAGAGTACTTATATGGGACTAGGGTAACTCACATGGGGACAGGGAGTACTTATATGGGACTAGGGTAACTCACTTGGAGTCAAGGAGTACTTATATGGGACTAGGGTAACACACTTTGGGTCACGGAGTACTTATATGGAACTAGGCTAACTCACTTGGGGTCAGGAAGTACTTATATGGGACTAGGGTAACTCACTTGGAGTCAGGGAGTACTTATATGTGACTAGGGTAACTCACTTGGGGTCAGGGAGTACTTATATGGGACTAGGGTAACTCACTTGGGTACATGGTGTACTTATAAAGGGGCTAGGGTAACACACTTGGGGTGAGGGAGTACTTATAAAGGGGCTAGGGTAATTCACTTTGGGTCAGGGAGTACTTATATGGGACTAGGGTAACTCACAAGGGGTCAGGGAGTCCTTATATGGGACTAGGGTCACACACTATGGGTCATGGAGTACTTACATGGGACTAGGGTAACACACTTGGGGTCAGGGTGTACTTATAAAGGGACTAGGGTAACTCACTTGGGATTAGGGAGTATTTATATGGGACTAGGGTAACTCACTTGGGGTCAGGGAATACTTACATGGGACTAGGGTAACTAACTTGGGGTCTGGGAGTACTTTTAAAAGGGCTAGTGTAACTCATTTGGGGTCAGGTAGTACTTATATGGGACTAGGGTACCTCACTAAGGGTCAGGGAGTACATATATGGGAGTAGGGTAACTCACTTGGGGACAGGGAGTACTTATATGGGACTAGGGTATCTCACTTGGGGTCAGGGAGTACTTATATGGGACAAGGGTCACACACTTTGGGTCACGGAGTACTTATATGGGACTAGGGTAACTCACTAGGGGTCAGGGAGTACTTATATGGGACTAGAGTAATTCACTTTGGGTAAGGGAGTACTTATATGGGACTAGGGTAACTCACTAGGGGTCAGGGAGTACTTATATGGGACTAGGGTCACACACTTTGGGTCACGGAGTACTTACATGGGACTAGGGTAACACACTTGGGGTCAGGGTGTACTTATAAAGGGACTAGGGTAACTCACTTGGGGTCAGGGAGTACATATATGAGACTAGGGTAACTCACTTGAGGACAGGGAGTACTTATATGGGACTAGGGTATCTCACTTGGGGTCAGGGAGTACATATATGGGACTAGGGTAACACACTTGGGGTCAGGGTGTACTTATAGAGGGACTAAGGTAACTCACTTGGGATTAGGGAGTATTTATATGGGACTAGGGTAACTCACTTGGGGTCAGGGAATACTTACATGAGACTAGGGTAACTCACTTGGGGTCAGGGAGTACTTTTAAAAGGGCTAGTGTAACTTATTTGGGGTCAGGTAGTACTTATATGGGACTAGGGTACCTCACTTGGGGTCAGGGAGTACTTATATGGGACTAGGGTATATCACTTGGGGTCAGGGAGTACTTATATGTGACTAGGGTCACACACTTTGGGTCACGGAGTACTTATATGGGACTAGGGTAACTCACTAGGGGTCAGGGAGTACTTATTTGGGAGTAGGGCAACTCACTTGGGGACAGGGAGTACTTATATGGGACTAGGGTAACTCACTTGGGGTCAGGGAGTACTTATATGGGACTAGGGTATCTCACTTGGGGTCAGGGAGTACTTATATGGGACAAGGGTCACACACTTTGGGTCACGGAGTACTTATATGGGACTAGGGTAACTCACTAGGGGTCAGGGAGTACTTTTAAAAGGGCTAGTGTAACTCATTTGGGGTCAGGTAGTACTTATATGGGACTAGGGTACCTCACTTGGGGTCAGGGAGTACATATATGGGACTAGGGTAACTCACTTGGGGACAGGGAGTACTTATATGGGACTAGGGTATCTCACTTGGGGTCTGGGAGTACTTATATGGGACTAAGGTCACACACTTTGGTTCACGGAGTACTTATATAGGACTAGGGTAACTCACTTGGGGTCAGAGAGTACTTATATGGGACTAGAGTAACTCACTTGGGGTCAGGGAGTACTTATATGGGACTAGGGTAACTCACTTGGGGTCAGTGAGTACTTATATGGGACTAGGGTAACTCACTTGGGTACATTGAGTACTTATAAAGGGGCTAGGGTAACTCACTTGGGGTCAGGGAGTACTTATAAAGGGGCTAGGGTAACTCACTTGGGATTAGGGAGTATTTATATGGGACTAGGGTAACTCACTTGGGGACAGGGAGTACTTATAAAAAGGCTTGGGTAACACACTTGGGGTCAGGGAATACTTACATGGGACTAGGGTAACTCACTTGGAGACAGGGAGTACGTATATGGGACTAAGGTCACACACTTTGGGTCAAGGAGTACTTATATGGGACTAGGGTAACTCACTTGGGGTCAAAGAGTACTTATATGGGACTAGAGTAACTCACTTGGGGTCAGGGAGTACTTATATGGGACTAGGGTCACACACTTTGGGTCACGGAGTACTTACATGGGACTAGGGTAACACAATTGGGGTCAGGGAGTACTTATTTGGGAGTAGGGCAACTCACTTGGGGTCAGGGAATACTTAAATGGGACTAGGGTAACTCACTTGGGGACAGGGAGTACTTATATGGGACTAGGGTAACTCACTTGGGGTCAGGGAGTACTTATATGGGACTAGGGTATCTCACTTGGGGTCAGGGAGTACTTATATGGGACTAGGGTCACACACTTTGGGTCACGGTGTATTTATATGGGACTAGGGTAACTCACTTGGGGTCAGTGAGTACTTTTAAAAGGGCTAGTGTAACTCATTTGGGGTCAGGTAGTACTTATAAAGGGACTAGGGTAACTCACTTGGGGTCAGGGAGTACATATATGGGACTAGGGTAACTCACTTGGGGACATGGAGTACTTATATGGGACTAGGGTATCTCACTTGGGTTCAGGGGGTACTTATATGGGACAAGGGTAACACACTCTGGGTCACGGAGTACTTTTATGGAACTAGGGTAACTCACTTGGGGTCAGGGAGTACTTATATGGGACTAGGGTAACTCACTTGGAGTCAGGGTGTACTTATATGGGTCTAGGGTATCTCACTTGGGGTCAGGGAGTACATATATGGGACTAGGGTAACTCACATGGGGACAGAGAGTACTTATATGGGACTAGGGTATCTCACTTGGGGTCAGGGAGTACTTATATGGGACTAAGGTCACACAATTTGGGTCACGGAGTACTTATATGGGACTAGGGTACCTCACTTGGGGTCAGAGAGTACTTATATGGGACTAGGGTAACTCACATGGGGACAGGGAGTACTTATATGGGACTAGGGTAACTCACTTGGAGTCAAGGAGTACTTATATGGGACTAGGGTAACACACTTTGGGTCACGGAGTACTTATATGGAACTAGGCTAACTCACTTGGGGTCAGGAAGTACTTATATGGGACTAGGGTAACTCACTTGGAGTCAGGGAGTACTTATATGTGACTAGGGTAACTCACTTGGGGTCAGGGAGTACTTATATGGGACTAGGGTAACTCACTTGGGTACATGGTGTACTTATAAAGGGGCTAGGGTAACACACTTGGGGTGAGGGAGTACTTATAAAGGGGCTAGGGTAATTCACTTTGGGTCAGGGAGTACTTATATGGGACTAGGGTAACTCACAAGGGGTCAGGGAGTCCTTATATGGGACTAGGGTCACACACTATGGGTCATGGAGTACTTACATGGGACTAGGGTAACACACTTGGGGTCAGGGTGTACTTATAAAGGGACTAGGGTAACTCACTTGGGATTAGGGAGTATTTATATGGGACTAGGGTAACTCACTTGGGGTCAGGGAATACTTACATGGGACTAGGGTAACTAACTTGGGGTCTGGGAGTACTTTTAAAAGGGCTAGTGTAACTCATTTGGGGTCAGGTAGTACTTATATGGGACTAGGGTACCTCACTAAGGGTCAGGGAGTACATATATGGGAGTAGGGTAACTCACTTGGGGACAGGGAGTACTTATATGGGACTAGGGTATCTCACTTGGGGTCAGGGAGTACTTATATGGGACAAGGGTCACACACTTTGGGTCACGGAGTACTTATATGGGACTAGGGTAACTCACTAGGGGTCAGGGAGTACTTATATGGGACTAGAGTAATTCACTTTGGGTAAGGGAGTACTTATATGGGACTAGGGTAACTCACTAGGGGTCAGGGAGTACTTATATGGGACTAGGGTCACACACTTTGGGTCACGGAGTACTTACATGGGACTAGGGTAACACACTTGGGGTCAGGGTGTACTTATAAAGGGACTAGGGTAACTCACTTGGGGTCAGGGAGTACATATATGAGACTAGGGTAACTCACTTGAGGACAGGGAGTACTTATATGGGACTAGGGTATCTCACTTGGGGTCAGGGAGTACATATATGGGACTAGGGTAACACACTTGGGGTCAGGGTGTACTTATAGAGGGACTAAGGTAACTCACTTGGGATTAGGGAGTATTTATATGGGACTAGGGTAACTCACTTGGGGTCAGGGAATACTTACATGAGACTAGGGTAACTCACTTGGGGTCAGGGAGTACTTTTAAAAGGGCTAGTGTAACTTATTTGGGGTCAGGTAGTACTTATATGGGACTAGGGTACCTCACTTGGGGTCAGGGAGTACTTATATGGGACTAGGGTATATCACTTGGGGTCAGGGAGTACTTATATGTGACTAGGGTCACACACTTTGGGTCACGGAGTACTTATATGGGACTAGGGTAACTCACTAGGGGTCAGGGAGTACTTATTTGGGAGTAGGGCAACTCACTTGGGGACAGGGAGTACTTATATGGGACTAGGGTAACTCACTTGGGGTCAGGGAGTACTTATATGGGACTAGGGTATCTCACTTGGGGTCAGGGAGTACTTATATGGGACAAGGGTCACACACTTTGGGTCACGGAGTACTTATATGGGACTAGGGTAACTCACTAGGGGTCAGGGAGTACTTTTAAAAGGGCTAGTGTAACTCATTTGGGGTCAGGTAGTACTTATATGGGACTAGGGTACCTCACTTGGGGTCAGGGAGTACATATATGGGACTAGGGTAACTCACTTGGGGACAGGGAGTACTTATATGGGACTAGGGTATCTCACTTGGGGTCTGGGAGTACTTATATGGGACTAAGGTCACACACTTTGGTTCACGGAGTACTTATATAGGACTAGGGTAACTCACTTGGGGTCAGAGAGTACTTATATGGGACTAGAGTAACTCACTTGGGGTCAGGGAGTACTTATATGGGACTAGGGTAACTCACTTGGGGTCAGTGAGTACTTATATGGGACTAGGGTAACTCACTTGGGTACATTGAGTACTTATAAAGGGGCTAGGGTAACTCACTTGGGGTCAGGGAGTACTTATAAAGGGGCTAGGGTAACTCACTTGGGATTAGGGAGTATTTATATGGGACTAGGGTAACTCACTTGGGGACAGGGAGTACTTATAAAAAGGCTTGGGTAACACACTTGGGGTCAGGGAATACTTACATGGGACTAGGGTAACTCACTTGGAGACAGGGAGTACGTATATGGGACTAAGGTCACACACTTTGGGTCAAGGAGTACTTATATGGGACTAGGGTAACTCACTTGGGGTCAAAGAGTACTTATATGGGACTAGAGTAACTCACTTGGGGTCAGGGAGTACTTATATGGGACTAGGGTCACACACTTTGGGTCACGGAGTACTTACATGGGACTAGGGTAACACAATTGGGGTCAGGGAGTACTTATTTGGGAGTAGGGCAACTCACTTGGGGTCAGGGAATACTTAAATGGGACTAGGGTAACTCACTTGGGGACAGGGAGTACTTATATGGGACTAGGGTAACTCACTTGGGGTCAGGGAGTACTTATATGGGACTAGGGTATCTCACTTGGGGTCAGGGAGTACTTATATGGGACTAGGGTCACACACTTTGGGTCACGGTGTATTTATATGGGACTAGGGTAACTCACTTGGGGTCAGTGAGTACTTTTAAAAGGGCTAGTGTAACTCATTTGGGGTCAGGTAGTACTTATAAAGGGACTAGGGTAACTCACTTGGGGTCAGGGAGTACATATATGGGACTAGGGTAACTCACTTGGGGACAGGGAGTACTTATATGGGACTAGGGTAACTCACTTGGAGTCAGGGAGTACTTATATGGGACTAGGGTAACTCACTTGGGGTCAGGGAGTACTTATATGGGAGTAGGGTAACTCACTTGGGTACATGGAGTACTTATAAAGGGGCTAGGGTAACTCACTTGGGGTGAGGGAGTACTTATAAAGGGGCTAGGGTTAATCACTTTGGGTCAGGGAGTACTTATATGGGACTAGGGTAACTCACTAGGGGTCAGGGAGTCCTTATATGGGACTAGGGTCACACACTTTGGGTCACGGAGTACTTACATGGGACTAGGGTAACACACTTGGGGTCAGGGTGTACTTATATGGGACTAGGGTACCTCACTTGGGGTCAAGGAGTACATATATGGGACTAGGGTAACTCACTTGGGGACAGGGAGTACTTATAAAAAGGCTTGGGTAACACACTTGGGGTCAGGGAATACTTACATGGGACTAGGGTAACTCACTTGGAGACAGGGAGTACGTATATGGGACTAAGGTCACACACTTTGGGTCACGGAGTACTTATATGGGACTAGGGTAACTCACTTGGGGTCAGAGAGTACTTATATGGGACTAGAGTAACTCACTTGGGGTCAGGGAGTACTTATATGGGACTAGGGTCACACACTTTGGGTCACGGAGTACTTACATGGGACTAGGGTAACACACTTGGGGTCAGGGAGTACTTATTTGGGAGTAGGGCAACTCACTTGGGGTCAGGGAATACTTAAATGGGACTAGGGTAACTCACTTGGAGACAGGGAGTACTTATATGGGACTAGGGTAACTCACTTGGGGTCACGGAGTACTTACATGGGACTAGGGTAACACACTTGGGGTCGGGGAGTACTTATTTGGGAGTAGGGCAACTCACTTGGGGTCAGGGAATACTTACATGGGACTAGGGTAACTCACTTGGGGACAGGGAGTACTTATATGGGACTAGGGTAACTCACTTGGGGTCAGGGAGTACTTATATGGGACTAGGGTATCTCACTTGGGGTCAGGGAGTACTTATATGGGACAAGGGTTACACACTTTGGATCACGGAGTACTTATATGGGACTAGGGTAACTCACTAGGGGTCAGGGAGTATTTATATGGGACTAGGGTAATTCACTTTGGGTCAGGGAGTACTTATATGGGACTAGGGAAACTCACTAGGGGTCAGGGAGTACTTATATGGGACTAGGGTCACACACTTTGGGTCACGGAGTACTTACATGGGACTAGGGTAACACACTTGGGGTCAGGGTGTACTTATAAAAGGACTAGGGTAACTCACTTGGGGTCAGGGAGTACTTATATGGGACTAGGGTAACTCACTTGGGGACAGGGAGTACTTATATGGGACTAGGGTATCTCACTAGGGGTCAGGGAGTACTTATATGGGACTAGGGTAACTCACTTGGGGACAGGGAGTACTTATATGGGACTAGGGTATCTCACTTGGGGTCAGGGAGTACGTATATGGGACTAAGGTCACACACTTTGGGTCACGGAGTACTTATATGGGACTAGGGTAACTCACTTGGGGTCAGAGAGTACTTATATGGGACTAGAGTAACTCACTTGGGGTCAGGGAGTACTTATATGGGACTAGGGTAACTCACTTGGGGATCAGTGAGTACTTATATGGGACTAGGGTAACTCACTTGGGTACATGGAGTACTTATAAAGGGGCTAGGGTAACTCACTTGGGGTCAGGGAGTACTTATAAAGGGGCTAGGGTAACTCACTTGGGATTAGGGAGTATTTATATGGGACTAGGGTAACTCACTTGGGGACAGGGAGTACTTATAAAAAGGCTTGGGTAACTCACTTGGGGTCACGGAGTACTTATATGGGACTAGGGTATCTCACTTTGGGTCACGGAGTACTTATATGGGACTAGGGTATCTCACTTTGGGTCACGGAGTACTTATATGGGACTAGGGTATCTCACTTTGGGTCACGGAGTACTTATATGGGACTAGGGTAAATCACTTGGGGTCAAGGAGTACTTTTAAAAGTGCTAGTGTAACTCATTTGGGGTCAGGTAGTACTTATATGGGACTAGGGTACCTCACTTGGGGTCAGGGAGTACATATATGGGACTAGGGTAACTCACAAGGGGTCAGGGAGTACTTATTTGGGACTAGGGTCACACACTTTGGGTCACGGAGTACTTACATGGGATTAGGGTACACACTTGGGGTCAGGGTGTACTTATAAAGGGACTAGGGTAACTCATTTGGGGACAGGGAGTACTTATATGGGACTAGGGTCACACACTTTGGGTCAAGGAGTACTTACATGGGATTAGGGTACACACTTGGGGTCAGGGTGTACTTATAAAGGGACTAGGGTAACTCTCTTAGGGTCAGGGAGTACATATATGGGACTAGGGTAACTCACTTGGGGACAGGGAGTACTTATATGGGACTAGGGTATCTCACTTGGGGTAAGGGAGTACTTATATGGGACTAGGGTCACACAATTTGGGTCACGGAGTACTTATATGGGACTAGGGTAACTCACTTGGGGTCAGGGAGTACTTTTAAAGGTGCTAGGGAAACTCATTTGGGGATAGGGAGTACTTAAAAAGGACTAAGGTAACTCACTTGGGGTCAGGGAGTACTTATATGGGACTAGGGTAACTCACTTGGGTGCATGGAGTACTTATAAAGGGGCTAGGGTAACTCACTTGGGGTCAGGGAGTACTTATAAAGGTGCTAGGGTAACTCATTTGGGGACAAAGAGTACTTATTTGGGACTAGGGTCACACACTTTGGGTCACGGAGTACTTACATGGGACTAGGGTAACACACTTGGGGTCAGGGAGTACTTATTTGGGAGTAGGGCAACTCACTTGGGGTCAGGGAATACTTACATGGAACTAGGGTAACTCACTTGGGGACAGGGAGTACTTATATGGGACTAGGGTAACTCACTTGGGGACAGGGAGTACTTATATGGGACTAGGGTATCTCACTTGGGGTCAGGGAGTACTTATATGGGACAAGGGTCACACACTTTGGGTCAGGGAGAACTTATATGGGACTAGGGTAACTCACTAGGGGTCAGGGAGTACTTATATGGGACTAGGGTAATTCACTTTGGGTCAGGGAGTACTTATATGGGACTAGGGTAACTCACTAGTGGTCAGTGAGTACTTATATAGGACTAGGATCACACACATTTGGTCACGGAGTACTTACATGGGACTAGGGTAACACACTTGGGGTCAGGGTGTACTTATAAAGGGACTAGGGTAACTCACTTGGGGTCAGGGAGTACATATATGGGACTAGGGTAACTCACTTGGGGACAGGGAGTACTTATATGGGACTAAGGTATCTCACTTGGGGTCAGGGAGTACTTATATGTGACTAGGGTCACACACTTTGGGTCACGGAGTACTTATATGGGACTAGGGTAACTCACTAGGGGTCAGGGAGTACTTATATGGGACTAGGGTATCTCACTTGGGGTCAGGGAGTACTTATATGGGACAAGGGTCACACACTTTGGGTCACGGAGTACTTATATGGGACTAGGGTAACTCACTAGGGGTCAGGGAGTACTTATATGGGACTAGGGTAATTCACTTTGAGTCAGGGAGTACTTATATGGGACTAGGGTAACTCACTAGGGGTCAGGGAGTACTTATATGGGACTAGGGTAATTCACTTTGGGTCAGGGAGTACTTATATGGGACTAGGGTAACTCACTTGGGGTCAGGGAGTACTTATATGGGACTAAGGTCACACACTTTGGGTCACGGAGTACTTATATGGGACTAGGGTAACTCACTTGGGGTCAGAGAGTACTTATATGGGACTAGAGTAACACACTTGGGGTCAGGGAGTACTTATATGGGACTAGGGTCACACACTTTGGGTCACGGAGTACTTACATGGGACTAGGGTAACACACTTGGGGTCAGGGTGTACTTATAAAGGGACTAGGGTAACTCACTTGGGGTCAGGGAATACATATATGGGACTAGGGTAACTCACTTGGGGACAGGGAGTACTTATATGGGACTAGGGTATCTCACTTGGGGTCAGGGAGTACATATATGGGACTAGGGTAACTCACTTGGGGTCAGGGAGTACTTATACGGGACTAGGGTCACACACTTGGGGTCAGGGAGTACTTATATGGGATTAGGGTAACTCACTAGGGGTCAGGGAGTACTTATATGGGACTAGGGTAATTCACTTTGGGTCAGGGAGTACTTATATGGGACTAGGGTAACTAACTAGGGGTCAGGGAGTACTTATATGGGATTAGGGTCACACACTTTGGGTCACGGAGTACTTACATGGGACTAGGGTCACACACTGTGGGTCACGGAGTACTTATATGGGACAAGGGTCACACACTTTGGGTCACGGAGTACTTACATGGGACTAGGGTAACACACTTGGGGTCAGGGTGTACTTATAAAAGGACTAGGGTAACTCACTTGGGGTCAGGGAGTACTTATATGGGACTAGGGTAACTCACTTGGGGACAGGAAGTACTTATATGGGACTAGGGTATCTCACTAGGGGTCAGGGAGTACTTATATGGGACTAGGGTAACTCACTTGGGGACAGGGAGTACTTATATGGGACTAGGGTATCTCACTTGGGGTCAGGGAGTACGTATATGGGACTAGGGTAACTCACTTGGGGACAGGGAGTACTTATATGGGACTAGGGTAACTCACTTGGGGTCAGGGAGTACTTATATGGGACTAGGGTAACTCACTTGGGGACAGGAAGTACTTATATGGGACTAGGGTATCTCACTAGGGGTCAGGGAGTACTTATATGGGACAAGGGTCACACACTTTGGGTCACGGAGTACTTACATGGGACTAGGGTAACACACTTGGGGTCAGGGTGTACTTATAAAAGGACTAGGGTAACTCACTTGGGGTCAGGGAGTACTTATATGGGACTAGGGTAACTCACTTGGGGTCAGAGAGTACTTATAAGGGACTAGAGTAACTCACTTGGGGTCAGGGAGTACTTATATGGGACTAGGGTAACTCACTTGGGGATCAGTGAGTACTTATATGGGACTAGGGTAACTCACTTGGGTACATGGAGTACTTATAAAGGGGCTAGGGTAACTCACTTGGGGTCAGGGAGTACTTATAAAGGGGCTAGGGTAACTCACTTGGGATTAGGGAGTATTTATATGGGACTAGGGTAACTCACTTGGGGAAAGGGAGTACTTATAAAAAGGCTTGGGTAACTCACTTGGGGTCACGGAGTACTTATATGGGACTAGGGTATCTCACTTTGGGTCACGGAGTACTTATATGGGACTAGGGTATCTCACTTTGGGTCACGGAGTACTTATATGGGACTAGGGTAAATCACTTGGGGTCAAGGAGTACTTTTAAAAGTGCTAGTGTAACTCATTTGGGGTCAGGTAGTACTTATATGGGACTAGGGTACCTCACTTGGGGTCAGGGAGTACATATATGGGACTAGGGTAACTCACAAGGGGTCAGGGAGTACTTATTTGGGACTAGGGTCACACACTTTGGGTCACGGAGTACTTACATGGGATTAGGGTACACACTTGGGGTCAGGGTGTACTTATAAAGGGACTAGGGTAACTCATTTGGGGACAGGGAGTACTTATATGGGACTAGGGTCACACACTTTGGGTCAAGGAGTACTTACATGGGATTAGGGTACACACTTGGGGTCAGGGTGTACTTATAAAGGGACTAGGGTAACTCTCTTAGGGTCAGGGAGTACATATATGGGACTAGGGTAACTCACTTGGGGACAGGGAGTACTTATATGGGACTAGGGTATCTCACTTGGGGTAAGGGAGTACTTATATGGGACTAGGGTCACACAATTTGGGTCACGGAGTACTTATATGGGACTAGGGTAACTCACTTGGGGTCAGGGAGTACTTTTAAAGGTGCTAGGGAAACTCATTTGGGGATAGGGAGTACTTAAAAAGGACTAAGGTAACTCACTTGGGGTCAGGGAGTACTTATATGGGACTAGGGTAACTCACTTGGGTGCATGGAGTACTTATAAAGGGGCTAGGGTAACTCACTTGGGGTCAGGGAGTACTTATAAAGGTGCTAGGGTAACTCATTTGGGGACAAAGAGTACTTATTTGGGACTAGGGTCACACACTTTTGGTCACGGAGTACTTACATGGGACTAGGGTAACACACTTGGGGTCAGGGAGTACTTATTTGGGAGTAGGGCAACTCACTTGGGGTCAGGGAATACTTACATGGGACTAGGGTAACTCACTTGGGGACAGGGAGTACTTATATGGGACTAGGGTAACTCACTTGGGGACAGGGAGTACTTATATGGGACTAGGGTATCTCACTTGGGGTAAGGGAGTACTTATATGGGACTAGGGTCACACACTTTGGGTCACGGAGTACTTATATGGGACTAGGGTAACTCACTTGGGGTCAGGGAGTACTTTTAAAGGTGCTAGGGAAACTCATTTGGGGATAGGGAGTACTTAAAAAGGACTAAGGTAACTCACTTGGGGTCAGGGAGTACTTATATGGGACTAGGGTAACTCACTTGGGTGCATGGAGTACTTATAAAGGGGCTAGGGTAACTCACTTGGGGTCAGGGAGTACTTATAAAGGTGCTAGGGTAACTCACTTGGGGTCAGGGAGTACTTATAAAGGGGCTAGGGTAACTCACTTGGGATTAGGGAGTATTTATATGGGACTAGGGTAACTCACTTGGGGACAGGGAGTACTTATAAAAAGGCTTGGGTAACTCACTTGGGGTCACGGAGTACTTATATGGGACTAGGGTATCTCACTTTGGGTCACGGAGTACTTATATGGGACTAGGGTATCTCACTTTGGGTCACGGAGTACTTATATGGGACTAGGGTATCTCACTTTGGGTCACGGAGTACTTATATGGGACTAGGGTAAATCACTTGGGGTCAAGGAGTACTTTTAAAAGTGCTAGTGTAACTCATTTGGGGTCAGGTAGTACTTATAAAAAGGCTTGGGTAACTCACTTGGGGTCACGGAGTACTTATATGGGACTAGGGTATCTCACTTTGGGTCACGGAGTACTTATATGGGACTAGGGTATCTCACTTTGGGTCACGGAGTACTTATATGGGACTAGGGTAAATCACTTGGGGTCAAGGAGTACTTTTAAAAGTGCTAGTGTAACTCATTTGGGGTCAGGTAGTACTTATATGGGACTAGGGTACCTCACTTGGGGTCAGGGAGTACATATATGGGACTAGGGTAACTTACAAGGGGTCAGGGAGTACTTATTTGGGACTAGGGTCACACACTTTGGGTCACGGAGTACTTACATGGGATTAGGGTACACACTTGGGGTCAGGGTGTACTTATAAAGGGACTAGGGTAACTCATTTGGGGACAGGGAGTACTTATATGGGACTAGGGTCACACACTTTGGGTCAAGGAGTACTTACATGGGATTAGGGTACACACTTGGGGTCAGGGTGTACTTATAAAGGGACTAGGGTAACTCTCTTAGGGTCAGGGAGTACATATATGGGACTAGGGTAACTCACTTGGGGACAGGGAGTACTTATATGGGACTAGGGTATCTCACTTGGGGTAAGGGAGTACTTATATGGGACTAGGGTCACACAATTTGGGTCACGGAGTACTTATATGGGACTAGAGTAACTCACTTGGGGTCAGGGAGTACTTTTAAAGGTGCTAGGGAAACTCATTTGGGGATAGGGAGTACTTAAAAAGGACTAAGGTAACTCACTTGGGGTCAGGGAGTACTTATATGGGACTAGGGTAACTCACTTGGGTGCATGGAGTACTTATAAAGGGGCTAGGGTAACTCACTTGGGGTCAGGGAGTACTTATAAAGGTGCTAGGGTAACTCATTTGGGGACAAAGAGTACTTATTTGGGACTAGGGTCACACACTTTGGGTCACGGAGTACTTACATGGGACTAGGGTAACACACTTGGGGTCAGGGAGTACTTATTTGGGAGTAGGGCAACTCACTTGGGGTCAGGGAATACTTACATGGGACTAGGGTAACTCACTTGGGGACAGGGAGTACTTATATGGGACTAGGGTAACTCACTTGGGGACAGGGAGTACTTATATGGGACTAGGGTATCTCACTTGGGGTAAGGGAGTACTTATATGGGACTAGGGTCACACACTTTGGGTCACGGAGTACTTATATGAGACTAGGGTAACTCACTTGGGGTCAGGGAGTACTTTTAAAGGTGCTAGGGAAACTCATTTGGGGATAGGGAGTACTTAAAAAGGACTAAGGTAACTCACTTGGGGTCAGGGAGTACTTATATGGGACTAGGGTAACTCACTTGGGTGCATGGAGTACTTATAAAGGGGCTAGGGTAACTCACTTGGGGTCAGGGAGTACTTATAAAGGTGCTAGGGTAACTCACTTGGGGTCAGGGAGTACTTATAAAGGGGCTAGGGTAACTCACTTGGGATTAGGGAGTATTTATATGGGACTAGGGTAACTCACTTGGGGACAGGGAGTACTTATAAAAAGGCTTGGGTAACTCACTTGGGGTCACGGAGTACTTATATGGGACTAGGGTATCTCACTTTGGGTCACGGAGTACTTATATGGGACTAGGGTATCTCACTTTGGGTCACGGAGTACTTATATGGGACTAGGGTATCTCACTTTGGGTCACGGAGTACTTATATGGGACTAGGGTAAATCACTTGGGGTCAAGGAGTACTTTTAAAAGTGCTAGTGTAACTCATTTGGGGTCAGGTAGTACTTATATGGGACTAGGGTACCTCACTTGGGGTCAGGGAGTACATATATGGGACTAGGGTAACTCACAAGGGGTCAGGGAGTACTTATTTGGGACTAGGGTCACACACTTTGGGTCACGGAGTACTTACATGGGATTAGGGTACACACTTGGGGTCAGGGTGTACTTATAAAGGGACTAGGGTAACTCATTTGGGGACAGGGAGTACTTATATGGGACTAGGGTCACACACTTTGGGTCAAGGAGTACTTACATGGGATTAGGGTACACACTTGGGGTCAGGGTGTACTTATAAAGGGACTAGGGTAACTCTCTTAGGGTCAGGGAGTACATATATGGGACTAGGGTAACTCACTTGGGGACAGGGAGTACTTATATGGGACTAGGGTATCTCACTTGGGGTAAGGGAGTACTATATGGGACTAGGGTCACACAATTTGGGTCACGGAGTACTTATATGGGACTAGGGAAACTCACTTGGGGTCAGGGAGTACTTTTAAAGGTGCTAGGGAAACTCATTTGGGGATAGGGAGTACTTAAAATGACTAAGGTAACTCACTTGGGGTCAGGGAGTACTTATATGGGACTAGGGTAACTCACTTGGGTGCATGGAGTACTTATAAAGGGGCTAGGGTAACTCACTTGGGGTCAGGGAGTACTTATAAAGGTGCTAGGGTAACTCATTTGGGGACAAAGAGTACTTATTTGGGACTAGGGTCACACACTTTGGGTCACGGAGTACTTACATGGGACTAGGGTAACACACTTGGGGTCAGGGAGTACTTATTTGGGAGTAGGGCAACTCACTTGGGGTCAGGGAATACTTACATGGGACTAGGGTAACTCACTTGGGGACAGGGAGTACTTATATGGGACTAGGGTAACTCACTTGGGGACAGGGAGTACTTATATGGGACTAGGGTATCTCACTTGGGGTAAGGGAGTACTTATATGGGACTAGGGTCACACACTTTGGGTCACGGAGTACTTATATGGGACTAGGGTAACTCACTTGGGATCAGGGAGTACTTTTAAAGGTGCTAGGGAAACTCATTTGGGGATAGGGAGTACTTAAAAAGGACTAAGGTAACTCACTTGGGGTCAGGGAGTACTTATATGGGACTAGGGTAACTCACTTGGGTGCATGGAGTACTTATAAAGGGGCTAGGGTAACTCACTTGGGGTCAGGGAGTACTTATAAATGTGCTAGGGTAACTCATTTGGGGACAAAGAGTACTTATTTGGGACTAGGGTCACACACTTTGGGTCACGGAGTACTTACATGGGACTAGGGTAACACACTTGGGGTCAGGGAGTACTTATTTGGGAGTAGGGCAACTCACTTGGGGTCAGGGAATACTTACATGGGACTAGGGTAACTCACTTGGGGACAGGGAGTACTTATATGGGACTAGGGTAACTCACTTGGGGTCAGGGAGTACTTATATGGGACTAGGGTATCTCACTTGGGGTCAGGGAGTACTTATATGGGACTAGGGTCACACACTTTGGGTCACGGAGTATTTATATTGGACTAGGGTAACTCACTTGGGGTCAGGGAGTACTTTTAAAAGGGCTAGTGTAACTCATTTGGGGTCAGGTATAACTTATATGGGACTAGGGTACCTCACTTGGGGTCAGGGAGTACATATATGGGACTAGGGTAACTCACTTGGGGACAGGGAGTACTTATATGGGACTAGGGCATCTCACTTGGGGTCAGGGAGTACTTATATGGGACAAGGGTCACACACTTTGGGTCACGGAGTACTTATATGGGACTAGGGTAACTCACTAGGGGTCAGGGAGTACTTATATGGGACTAGGGTAATTCACTTTGGGTCAGGGAGTACTTATATGGGACTAGGGTAACTCACTAGTGGTCAGTGAGTACTTATATGGGACTAGGATCACACACATTTGGTCACGGAGTACTTATATGGTACTAGTGTAAATCACTAGGGGTCAGGGAGTACTTATATGGGACTAGGGTAATTCACTTTGAGTCGGGGAGTACTTATATGGGACTAGGGTAACTCACTAGGGGTCAGGGAGTACTTATATGGGACTAGGGTAATTCACTTTGGGTCAGGGAGTACTTATATGGGACTAGGGTAACTCACTAGGGGTCAGGGAGTACTTATATGGGACTAGGGTCACACACTTTGGGTCACGGAGTACTTACATGGGACTAGGGTAACACACTTGGGGTCAGGGTGTACTTATAAAGGGACTAGGGTAACTCACTTGGGGTCAGGGAGTACATATATGGGACTAGGGTAACTCACTTGGGGTCAGGGAGTACTTATACGGGACTAGGGTCACACACTTGGGGTCAGGGAGTACTTATATGGGATTAGGGTAACTCACTAGGGGTCAGGGAGTACTTATATGGGACTAGGGTAATTCACTTTGGGTCAGGGAGTACTTATATGGGACTAGGGTAACTAACTAGGGGTCAGGGAGTACTTATATGGGACTAGGGTCACACACTTTGGGTCACGGAGTACTTACATGGGACTAGGGTCACACACTGTGGGTCACGGAGTACTTATATGGGACAAGGGTCACACACTTTGGGTCACGGAGTACTTATATGGGACTAGGGTAACTCACTAGGGGTCAGGGAGTACTTTTAAAAGGGCTAGTGTAACTCATTTGGGGTCAGGTAGTACTTATATGGGACTAGGGTACCTCACTTGGGGTCAGGGAGTACATATATGGGACTAGGGTAACTCACTTGGGGACAGGGAGTACTTATATGGGACTAGGGTATCTCACTTGGGGTCAGGGAGTACTTATATGGGACTAAGGTCACACACTTTGGGTCACGGAGTACTTATATAGGACTAGGGTAACTCACTTGGGGTCAGAGAGTACTTATATGGGACTAGAGTAACTCACTTGGGGTCAGGGAGTACTTATATGGGACTAGGGTAACTCACTTGGGGTCAGTGAGTACTTATATGGGACTAGGGTAACTCACTTGGGTACATGGAGTACTTATAAAGGGGCTAGGGTAACTCACTTGGGGTCAGGGAGTACTTATATGGGACTAAGGTCACACACTTTGGGTCACGGAGTACTTATATAGGACTAGGGTAACTCACTTGGGGTCAGAGAGTACTTATATGGGACTAGAGTAACTCACTAGGGGTCAGGGAGTACTTATATGGGACTAGGGTAATTCACTTTGGGTCAGGGAGTACTTATATGGGACTAGGGTAACTAACTAGGGGTCAGGGAGTACTTATATGGGACTAGGGTCACACACTTTGGGTCACGGAGTACTTACATGGGACTAGGGTAACACACTTGGGGTCAGGGTGTACTTATAAAAGGACTAGGGTAACTCACTTGGGGTCAGGGAGTACTTATATGGGACTAGGGTAACTCACTTGGGGACAGGAAGTACTTATATGGGACTAGGGTATCTCACTAGGGGTCAGGGAGTACTTATATGGGACTAGGGTAACTCACTTGGGGACAGGGAGTACTTATATGGGACTAGGGTATCTCACTTGGGGTCAGGGAGTACGTATATGGGACTAGGGTAACTCACTTGGGGACAGGGAGTACTTATATGGGACTAGGGTAACTCACTTGGGGTCAGGGAGTACTTATATGGGACTAGGGTAATTCACTTGGGGACAGGAAGTACTTATATGGGACTAGGGTATCTCACTAGGGGTCAGGGAGTACTTATATGGGACAAGGGTCACACACTTTGGGTCACGGAGTACTTACATGGGACTAGGGTAACACACTTGGGGTCAGGGTGTACTTATAAAAGGACTAGGGTAACTCACTTGGGGTCAGGGAGTACTTATATGGGACTAGGGTAACTCACTTGGGGTCAGAGAGTACTTATATGGGACTAGAGTAACTCACTTGGGGTCAGGGAGTACTTATATGGGACTAGGGTAACTCACTTGGGGATCAGTGAGTACTTATATGGGACTAGGGTAACTCACTTGGGTACATGGAGTACTTATAAAGGGGCTAGGGTAACTCACTTGGGGTCAGGGAGTACTTATAAAGGGGCTAGGGTAACTCACTTGGGATTAGGGAGTATTTATATGGGACTAGGGTAACTCACTTGGGGACAGGGAGTACTTATATGGGACTAGGGTATCTCACTTTGGGTCACGGAGTACTTATATGGGACTAGGGTAAATCACTTGGGGTCAAGGAGTACTTTTAAAAGTGCTAGTGTAACTCATTTGGGGTCAGGTAGTACTTATATGGGACTAGGGTACCTCACTTGGGGTCAGGGAGTACATATATGGGACTAGGGTAACTCACAAGGGGTCAGGGAGTACTTATTTGGGACTAGGGTCACACACTTTGGGTCACGGAGTACTTACATGGGATTAGGGTACACACTTGGGGTCAGGGTGTACTTATAAAGGGACTAGGGTAACTCTCTTAGGGTCAGGGAGTACATATATGGGACTAGGGTAACTCACTTGGGGACAGGGAGTACTTATATGGGACTAGGGTATCTCACTTGGGGTAAGGGAGTACTTATATGGGACTAGGGTCACACAATTTGGGTCACGGAGTACTTATATGGGACTAGGGTAACTCACTTGGGGTCAGGGAGTACTTTTAAAGGTGCTAGGGAAACTCATTTGGGGATAGGGAGTACTTAAAAAGGACTAAGGTAACTCACTTGGGGTCAGGGAGTACTTATATGGGACTAGGGTAACTCACTTGGGTGCATGGAGTACTTATAAAGGGGCTAGGGTAACTCACTTGGGGTCAGGGAGTACTTATAAAGGTGCTAGTGTAACTCATTTGGGGACAAAGAGTACTTATTTGGGACTAGGGTCACACACTTTGGGTCACGGAGTACTTACATGGGACTAGGGTAACACACTTGGGGTCAGGGAGTACTTATTTGGGAGTAGGGCAACTCACTTGGGGTCAGGGAATACTTACATGGGACTAGGGTAACTCACTTGGGGACAGGGAGTACTTATATGGGACTAGGGTAACTCACTTGGGGACAGGGAGTACTTATATGGGACTAGGGTATCTCACTTGGGGTAAGGGAGTACTTATATGGGACTAGGGTCACACACTTTGGGTCGCGGAGTACTTATATGGGACTAGGGTAACTCACTTGGGGTCAGGGAGTACTTTTAAAGGTGCTAGGGAAACTCATTTGGGGATAGGGAGTACTTAAAAAGGACTAAGGTAACTCACTTGGGGTCAGGGAGTACTTATATGGGACTAGGGTAACTCACTTGGGTGCATGGAGTACTTATAAAGGGGCTAGGGTAACTCACTTGGGGTCAGGGAGTACTTATAAAGGTGCTAGGGTAACTCACTTGGGGTCAGGGAGTACTTATAAAGGGGCTAGGGTAACTCACTTGGGATTAGGGAGTATTTATATGGGACTAGGGTAACTCACTTGGGGACAGGGAGTACTTATAAAAAGGCTTGGGTAACTCACTTGGGGTCAAGGAGTACTTATATGGGACTAGGGTATCTCACTTTGGGTCACGGAGTACTTATATGGGACTAGGGTATCTCACTTTGGGTCACGGAGTACTTATATGGGACTAGGGTATCTCACTTTGGGTCACGGAGTACTTATATGGGACTAGGGTAAATCACTTGGGGTCAAGGAGTACTTTTAAAAGTGCTAGTGTAACTCATTTGGGGTCAGGTAGTACTTATAAAAAGGCTTGGGTAACTCACTTGGGGTCACGGAGTACTTATATGGGACTAGGGTATCTCACTTTGGGTCACGGAGTACTTATATGGGACTAGGGTATCTCACTTTGGGTCACGGAGTACTTATATGGGACTAGGGTAAATCACTTGGGGTCAAGGAGTACTTTTAAAAGTGCTAGTGTAACTCATTTGGGGTCAGGTAGTACTTATATGGGACTAGGGTACCTCACTTGGGGTCAGGGAGTACATATATGGGACTAGGGTAACTCACAAGGGGTCAGGGAGTACTTATTTGGGACTAGGGTCACACACTTTGGGTCACGGAGTACTTACATGGGATTAGGGTACACACTTGGGGTCAGGGTGTACTTATAAAGGGACTAGGGTAACTCATTTGGGGACAGGGAGTACTTATATGGGACTAGGGTCACACACTTTGGGTCAAGGAGTACTTACATGGGATTAGGGTACACACTTGGGGTCAGGGTGTACTTATAAAGGGACTAGGGTAACTCTCTTAGGGTCAGGGAGTACATATATGGGACTAGGGTAACTCACTTGGGGACAGGGAGTACTTATATGGGACTAGGGTATCTCACTTGGGGTAAGGGAGTACTTATATGGGACTAGGGTAACTCACTTGGGTGCATGGAGTACTTATAAAGGGGCTAGGGTAACTCACTTGGGGTCAGGGAGTACTTATAAAGGTGCTAGGGTAACTCATTTGGGGACAAAGAGTACTTATTTGGGACTAGGGTCACACACTTTGGGTCACGGAGTACTTATATGGGACTAGGGTAAATCACTTGGGGTCAAGGAGTACTTTTAAAAGTGCTAGTGTAACTCATTTGGTGTCAGGTAGTACTTATATGGGACTAGGGTACCTCACTTGGGGTCAGGGAGTACATATATGGGACTAGGGTAACTCACAAGGGGTCAGGGAGTACTTATTTGGGACTAGGGTCACACACTTTGGGTCACGGAGTACTTACATGGGATTAGGGTACACACTTGGGGTCAGGGTGTACTTATAAAGGGACTAGGGTAACTCATTTGGGGACAGGGAGTACTTATATGGGACTAGGGTCACACACTTTGGGTCAAGGAGTACTTACATGGGATTAGGGTACACACTTGGGGTCAGGGTGTACTTATAAAGGGACTAGGGTAACTCTCTTAGGGTCAGGGAGTACATATATGGGACTAGGGTAACTCACTTGGGGACAGGGAGTACTTATATGGGACTAGGGTATCTCACTTGGGGTAAGGGAGTACTATATGGGACTAGGGTCACACAATTTGGGTCACGGAGTACTTATATGGGACTAGGGTAACTCACTTGGGGTCAGGGAGTACTTTTAAAGGTGCTAGGGAAACTCATTTGGGGATAGGGAGTACTTAAAATGACTAAGGTAACTCACTTGGGGTCAGGGAGTACTTATATGGGACTAGGGTAACTCACTTGGGTGCATGGAGTACTTATAAAGGGGCTAGGGTAATTCACTTGGGGTCAGGGAGTACTTATAAAGGTGCTAGGGTAACTCATTTGGGGACAAAGAGTACTTATTTGGGACTAGGGTCACACACTTTGGGTCACGGAGTACTTACATGGGACTAGGGTAACACACTTGGGGTCAGGGAGTACTTATTTGGGAGTAGGGCAACTCACTTGGGGTCAGGGAATACTTACATGGGACTAGGGTAACTCACATGGGGACAGGGAGTACTTATATGGGACTAGGGTAACTCACTTGGGGACAGGGAGTACTTATATGGGACTAGGGTATCTCACTTGGGGTAAGGGAGTACTTATATGGGACTAGGGTCACACACTTTGGGTCACGGAGTACTTATATGGGACTAGGGTAACTCACTTGGGGTCAGGGAGTACTTTTAAAGGTGCTAGGGAAACTCATTTGGGGATAGGGAGTACTTAAAAAGGACTAAGGTAACTCACTTGGGGTCAGGGAGTACTTATATGGGACTAGGGTAACTCACTTGGGTGCATGGAGTACTTATAAAGGGGCTAGGGTAACTCACTTGGGGTCAGGGAGTACTTATAAAGGTGCTAGGGTAACTCATTTGGGGACAAAGAGTACTTATTTGGGACTAGGGTCACACACTTTGGGTCACGGAGTACTTACATGGGACTAGGGTAACACACTTGGGGTCAGGGAGTACTTATTTGGGAGTAGGGCAACTCACTTGGGGTCAGGGAATACTTACATGGGACTAGGGTAACTCACTTGGGGACAGGGAGTACTTATATGGGACTAGGGTAACTCACTTGGGGTCAGGGAGTACTTATATGGGACTAGGGTATCTCACTTGGGGTCAGGGAGTACTTATATGGGACTAGGGTCACACACTTTGGGTCACGGAGTATTTATATTGGACTAGGGTAACTCACTTGGGGTCAGGGAGTACTTTTAAAAGGGCTAGTGTAACTCATTTGGGGTCAGGTATAACTTATATGGGACTAGGGTACCTCACTTGGGGTCAGGGAGTACATATATGGGACTAGGGTATCTCACTTGGGGTAAGGGAGTACTTATATGGGACTAGGGTCACACAATTTGGGTCACGGAGTACTTATATGGGACTAGGGTAACTCACTTGGGGTCAGGGAGTACTTTTAAAGGTGCTAGGGAAACTCATTTGGGGATAGGGAGTACTTAAAAAGGACTAAGGTAACTCACTTGGGGTCAGGGAGTACTTATATGGGACTAGGGTAACTCACTTGGGTGCATGGAGTACTTATAAAGGGGCTAGGGTAACTCACTTGGGGTCAGGGAGTACTTATAAAGGTGCTAGTGTAACTCATTTGGGGACAAAGAGTACTTATTTGGGACTAGGGTCACACACTTTGGGTCACGGAGTACTTACATGGGACTAGGGTAACACACTTGGGGTCAGGGAGTACTTAATTGGGAGTAGGGCAACTCACTTGGGGTCAGGGAATACTTACATGGGACTAGGGTAACTCACTTGGGGACAGGGAGTACTTAAATGGGACTAGGGTAACTCACTTGGGGACAGGGAGTACTTATATGGGACTAGGGTATCTCACTTGGGGTAAGGGAGTACTTATATGGGACTAGGGTCACACACTTTGGGTCGCGGAGTACTTATATGGGACTAGGGTAACTCACTTGGGGTCAGGGAGTACTTTTAAAGGTGCTAGGGAAACTCATTTGGGGATAGGGAGTACTTAAAAAGGACTAAGGTAACTCACTTGGGGTCAGGGAGTACTTATATGGGACTAGGGTAACTCACTTGGGTGCATGGAGTACTTATAAAGGGGCTAGGGTAACTCACTTGGGGTCAGGGAGTACTTATAAAGGTGCTAGGGTAACTCACTTGGGGTCAGGGAGTACTTATAAAGGGGCTAGGGTAACTCACTTGGGATTAGGGAGTATTTATATGGGACTAGGGTAACTCACTTGGGGACAGGGAGTACTTATAAAAAGGCTTGGGTAACTCACTTGGGGTCACGGAGTACTTATATGGGACTAGGGTATCTCACTTTGGGTCACGGAGTACTTATATGGGACTAGGGTATCTCACTTTGGGTCACGGAGTACTTATATGGGACTAGGGTATCTCACTTTGGGTCACGGAGTACTTATATGGGACTAGGGTAAATCACTTGGGGTCAAGGAGTACTTTTAAAAGTGCTAGTGTAACTCATTTGGGGTCAGGTAGTACTTATAAAAAGGCTTGGGTAAATCACTTGGGGTCACGGAGTACTTATATGGGACTAGGGTATCTCACTTTGGGTCACGGAGTACTTATATGGGACTAGGGTATCTCACTTTGGGTCACGGAGTACTTATATGGGACTAGGGTAAATCACTTGGGGTCAAGGAGTACTTTTAAAAGTGCTAGTGTAACTCATTTGGGGTCAGGTAGTACTTATATGGGACTAGGGTACCTCACTTGGGGTCAGGGAGTACATATATGGGACTAGGGTAACTCACAAGGGGTCAGGGAGTACTTATTTGGGACTAGGGTCACACACTTTGGGTCACGGAGTACTTACATGGGATTAGGGTACACACTTGGGGTCAGGGTGTACTTATAAAGGGACTAGGGTAACTCATTTGGGGACAGGGAGTACTTATATGGGACTAGGGTCACACACTTTGGGTCAAGGAGTACTTACATGGGATTAGGGTACACACTTGGGGTCAGGGTGTACTTATAAAGGGACTAGGGTAACTCTCTTAGGGTCAGGGAGTACATATATGGGACTAGGGTAACTCACTTGGGGACAGGGAGTACTTATATGGGACTAGGGTATCTCACTTGGGGTAAGGGAGTACTATATGGGACTAGGGTCACACAATTTGGGTCACGGAGTACTTATATGGGACTAGGGTAACTCACTTGGGGTCAGGGAGTACTTTTAAAGGTGCTAGGGAAACTCATTTGGGGATAGGGAGTACTTAAAATGACTAAGGTAACTCACTTGGGGTCAGGGAGTACTTATATGGGACTAGGGTAACTCACTTGGGTGCATGGAGTACTTATAAAGGGGCTAGGGTAATTCACTTGGGGTCAGGGAGTACTTATAAAGGTGCTAGGGTAACTCATTTGGGGACAAAGAGTACTTATTTGGGACTAGGGTCACACACTTTGGGTCACGGAGTACTTACATGGGACTAGGGTAACACACTTGGGGTCAGGGAGTACTTATTTGGGAGTAGGGCAACTCACTTGGGGTCAGGGAATACTTACATGGGACTAGGGTAACTCACATGGGGACAGGGAGTACTTATATGGGACTAGGGTAACTCACTTGGGGACAGGGAGTACTTATATGGGACTAGGGTATCTCACTTGGGGTAAGGGAGTACTTATATGGGACTAGGGTCACACACTTTGGGTCACGGAGTACTTATATGGGACTAGGGTAACTCACTTGGGGTCAGGGAGTACTTTTAAAGGTGCTAGGGAAACTCATTTGGGGACAAAGAGTACTTATTTGGGACTAGGGTCACACACTTTGGGTCACGGAGTACTTACATGGGACTAGGGTAACACACTTGGGGTCAGGGAGTACTTATTTGGGAGTAGGGCAACTCACTTGGGGTCAGGGAATACTTACATGGGACTAGGGTAACTCACTTGGGGACAGGGAGTACTTATATGGGACTAGGGTATCTCACTTGGGGTCAGGGAGTACTTATATGGGACTAGGGTCACACACTTTGGGTCACGGAGTATTTATATTGGACTAGGGTAACTCACTTGGGGTCAGGGAGTACTTTTAAAAGGGCTAGTGTAACTCATTTGGGGTCAGGTATAACTTATATGGGACTAGGGTACCTCACTTGGGGTCAGGGAGTACATATATGGGACTAGGGTAACTCACTTGGGGACAGGGAGTACTTATATGGGACTAGGGCATCTCACTTGGGGTCAGGGAGTACTTATATGGGACAAGGGTCACACACTTTGGGTCACGGAGTACTTATATGGGACTAGGGTAACTCACTAGGGGTCAGGGAGTACTTATATGGGACTAGGGTAATTCACTTTGGGTCAGGGAGTACTTATATGGGACTAGGGTAACTCACTAGTGGTCAGTGAGTACTTATATGGGACTAGGATCACACACATTTGGTCACGGAGTACTTATATGGGACTAGGGTAAATCACTAGGGGTCAGGGAGTACTTATATGGGACTAGGGTAATTCACTTTGAGTCAGGGAGTACTTATATGGGACTAGGGTAACTCACTAGGGGTCAGGGAGTACTTATATGGGACTAGGGTAATTCACTTTGGGTCAGGGAGTACTTATATGGGACTAGGGTAACTCACTAGGGGTCAGGGAGTACTTATATGGGACTAGGGTCACACACTTTGGGTCACGGAGTACTTACATGGGACTAGGGTAACACACTTGGGGTCAGGGTGTACTTATAAAGGGACTAGGGTAACTCACTTGGGGTCAGGGAATACATATATGGGACTAGGGTAACTCACTTGGGGACAGGGAGTACTTATATGGGACTAGGGTATCTCACTTGGGGTCAGGGAGTACATATATGGGACTAGGGTAACTCACTTGGGGTCAGGGAGTACTTATACGGGACTAGGGTCACACACTTGGGGTCAGGGAGTACTTATATGGGATTAGGGTAACTCACTAGGGGTCAGGGAGTACTTATATGGGACTAGGGTAATTCACTTTGGGTCAGGGAGTACTTATATGGGACTAGGGTAACTAACTAGGGGTCAGGGAGTACTTATATGGGACTAGGGTCACACACTTTGGGTCACGGAGTACTTACATGGGACTAGGGTCACACACTGTGGGTCACGGAGTACTTATATGGGACAAGGGTCACACACTTTGGGTCACGGAGTACTTATATGGGACTAGGGTAACTCACTAGGGGTCAGGGAGTACTTTTAAAAGGGCTAGTGTAACTCATTTGGGGTCAGGTAGTACTTATATGGGACTAGGGTACCTCACTTGGGGTCAGGGAGTACATATATGGGACTAGGGTAACTCACTTGGGGACAGGGAGTACTTATATGGGACTAGGGTATCTCACTTGGGGTCAGGGAGTACTTATATGGGACAAGGGTCACACACTTTGGGTCACGGAGTACTTATATGGGACTAGGGTAACTCACTAGGGGTCAGGGAGTACTTTTAAAAGGGCTAGTGTAACTCATTTGGGGTCAGGTAGTACTTATATGGGACTAGGGTACCTCACTTGGGGTCAGGGAGTACATATATGGGACTAGGGTAACTCACTTGGGGACAGGGAGTACTTATATGGGACTAGGGTATCTCACTTGGGGTCAGGGAGTACTTATATGGGACTAAGGTCACACACTTTGGGTCACGGAGTACTTATATAGGACTAGGGTAACTCACTTGGGGTCAGAGAGTACTTATATGGGACTAGAGTAACTCACTTGGGGTCAGGGAGTACTTATATGGGACTAGGGTAACTCACTTGGGGTCAGTGAGTACTTATATGGGACTAGGGTAACTCACTTGGGTACATGGAGTACTTATAAAGGGGCTAGGGTAACTCACTTGGGGTCAGGGAGTACTTATAAAGGGGCTAGGGTAACTCACTTGGGATTAGGGAGTATTTATATGGGACTAGGGTAACTCACTTGGGGACAGGGAGTACTTATAAAAAGGCTTGGGTAACACACTTGGGGTCAGGGAATACTTACATGGGACTAGGGTAACCCACTTGGAGACAGGGAGTACGTATATGGGACTAAGGTCACACACTTTGGGTCACGGAGTACTTATATGGGACTAGGGTATCTCACTTGGGGTCAGAGAGTACTTATATGGGACTAGAGTAACTCACTTGGGGTCAGGGAGTACTTATATGGGACTAGGGTCACACACTTTGGGTCACGGAGTACTTACATGGGACTAGGGTAACACACTTGAGGTCAGGGAGTACTTATTTGGGAGTAGGACAACTCACTTGGGGTCAGGGAATACTTAAATGGGACTAGGGTAACTCACTTGGGGACAGGGAGTACTTATATGGGACTAGGGTAACTCACTTGGGGTCAGGGAGTACTTATATGGGACTAGGGTATCACACTTGGGGTAAGGGAGTACTTATATGGGACTAGGGTCACACACTTTGGGTCACGGAGTATTTATATGGCACTAGGGTAACTCACTTGGGGTCAGTGAGTACTTTTAAAAGGGCTAGTGTAACTCATTTGGGGTCAGGTAGTACTTATAAAGGGACTAGGGTAACTCACTTGGGGTCAGGGAGTACATATATGGGACTAGGGTAACTCACTTGGAAACAGGGAGTACTTATATGGGACTAGGGTAACTCACTTGGAGTCAGGGAGTACTTATATGGGACTAGGGTAACTCACTTGGGGTCAGGGAGTACATATGGGAGTAGGGTAACTCACTTGGGTACATGGAGTACTTATAAAGGGGCTAGGGTAACTCACTTGGGGTGAGGGAGTACTTATAAAGGGGCTAGGGTTAATCACTTTGGGTCAGGGAGTACTTATATGGGACTAGGGTAACTCACTAGGGGTCAGGGAGTCCTTATATGGGTCTAGGGTCACATACTTTGGGTCACGGAGTACTTACATGGGACTAGGGTAACACACTTGGGGTCAGGGTGTACTTATATGGGACTATGGTACCTCACTTGGGGTCAAGGAGTACATATATGGGACTAGGGTAACTCACTTGGGGACAGGGAGTACTTATATGGGACTAGGGTATCTCACTTGGGATCAGGGAGTACTTATATGGGACAAGGGTCACACACTTTGGGTCACGGAGTACTTATATGGGACTAGGGTAACTCACTAGGGGTCAGGGAGTACTTATATGGGACTAGGGTAATTCACTTTGGGTCAGGGAGTACTTATATGCGACTAGGGTAACTCACTAGGGGTCAGGGAGTACTTATATGGGACTAGGGTCACACACTTTGGGTCACGGAGTACTTACATGGGGCTAGGGTAACACTCTTGGGGTCAGGGTGTACTTATTAAGGGACTAGGGTAACTCACTTGGGGTCAGGGAGTACATATATGGGACTAGGGTAACTCACTTGGGGACAGGGAGTACTTATATGGGACTAGGGTAACTCACTTGGAGTCAGGGAGTACTTATAAGGGACTAGGGTAACTCACTTGGAGTCAGGAGGTACTTATATGGGACTAGGGTAACTCACTTGGGGTCAGGGAGTACTTATATGGGAGTAGGGTAACTCACTTGGGTACATGGAGTACTTATAAAGGGGCTAGGGTAACTCACTTGGGGTGAGGGAGTGCTTATAAAGGGGCTAGGGTTAATCACTTTGGGTCAGGGAGTACTTATATGGGACTAGGGTAACTCACTAGGGGTCAGGGATTCCTTATATGGGACTAGGGTCACACACTTTGGGTCACGGAGTACTTACATGGGACTAGGGTAACACACTAGGGGTCAGGGATTCCTTATATGGGACTAGGGTCACACACTTTGGGTCACGGAGTACTTACATGGGACTAGGGTAACACACTTGGGGTCAGGGAGTACTTATATGGGACAAGGGTCACACACTTTGGGTCACGGAGTACTTATATGGGACTAGGGTAACTCACTAGGGGTCAGGGAGTACTTTTAAAAGGGCTAGTGTAACTCATTTGGGGTCAGGTAGTACTTATATGGGACTAGGGTACCTCACTTGGGGTCAGGGAGTACATATATGGGACTAGGGTAACTCACTTGGGGACAGGGAGTACTTATATGGGACTAGGGTAACTCACTTGGGTGCATGGAGTACTTATAAAGGGGCTAGGGTAACTCACTTGGGGTCAGGGAGTACTTATAAAGGTGCTAGGGTAACTCATTTGGGGACAAAGAGTACTTATTTGGGACTAGGGTCACACACTTTGGGTCACGGAGTACTTACATGGGACTAGGGTAACACACTTGGGGTCAGGGAGTACTTATTTGGGAGTAGGGCAACTCACTTGGGGTCAGGGAATACTTACATGGGACTAGGGTAACTCACTTGGGGACAGGGAGTACTTATATGGGACTAGGGTAACTCACTTGGGTACAGGGAGTACTTATATGGGACTAGGGTATCTCACTTGGGGTAAGGGAGTACTTATATGGGACTAGGGTCACACACTTTGGGTCACGGAGTACTTATATGGGACTAGGGTAACTCACTTGGGGTCAGGGAGTACTTTTAAAGGTGCTAGGGAAACTCATTTGGGGATAGGGAGTACTTAAAAAGGACTAAGGTAACTCACTTGGGGTCAGGGAGTACTTATATGGGACTAGGGTAACTCACTTGGGTGCATGGAGTACTTATAAAGGGGCTAGGGTAACTCACTTGGGGTCAGGGAGTACTTATAAAGGTGCTAGGGTAACTCACTTGGGGTCAGGGAGTACTTATAAAGGGGCTAGGGTAACTCACTTGGGATTAGGGAGTATTTATATGGGACTAGGGTAACTCACTTGGGGACAGGGAGTACTTATAAAAAGGCTTGGGTAACTCACTTGGGGTCACGGAGTACTTATATGGGACTAGGGTATCTCACTTTGGGTCACGGAGTACTTATATGGGACTAGGGTATCTCACTTTGGGTCACGGAGTACTTATATGGGACTAGGGTATCTCACTTTGGGTCACGGAGTACTTATATGGGACTAGGGTATCTCACTTTGGGTCACGGAGTACTTATTTGGGACTAGGGTCACACACTTTGGGTCACGGAGTACTTACATGGGACTAGGGTAACTCACTTGGAGTCAGGGAGTACTTATATTGGACTAGGGTAACTCACTTGGGGTCAGGGAGTACATATGGGAGTAGGGTAACTCACTTGGGTACATGGAGTACTTATAAAGGGGCTAGGGTAACTCACTTGGGGTGAGGGAGTACTTATAAAGGGGCTAGGGTTAATCACTTTGGGTCAGGGAGTACTTATATGGGACTAGGGTAACTCACTAGGGGTCAGGGAGTCCTTATATGGGTCTAGGGTCACACACTTTGGGTCACGGAGTACTTACATGGGACTAGGGTAACACACTTGGGGTCAGGGTGTACTTATATGGGACTAGGGTACCTCACTTGGGGTCAAGGAGTACATATATGGGACTAGGGTAACTCACTTGGGGACAGGGAGTACTTATATGGGACTAGGGTATCTCACTTGGGATCAGGGAGTACTTATATGGGACAAGGGTCACACACTTTGGGTCACGGAGTACTTATATGGGACTAGGGTAACTCACTAGGGGTCAGGGAGTACTTATATGGGACTAGGGTAATTCACTTTGGGTCAGGGAGTACTTATATGCGACTAGGGTAACTCACTAGGGGTCAGGGAGTACTTATATGGGACTAGGGTCACACACTTTGGGTCACGGAGTACTTACATGGGGCTAGGGTAACACTCTTGGGGTCAGGGTGTACTTATTAAGGGACTAGGGTAACTCACTTGGGGTCAGGGAGTACATATATGGGACTAGGGTAACTCACTTGGGGACAGGGAGTACTTATATGGGACTAGGGTAACTCACTTGGAGTCAGGGAGTACTTATAAGGGACTAGGGTAACTCACTTGGAGTCAGGGAGTACTTATATGGGACTAGGGTAACTCACTTGGGGTCAGGGAGTACTTATATGGGAGTAGGGTAACTCACTTGGGTACATGGAGTACTTATAAAGGGGCTAGGGTAACTCACTTGGGGTGAGGGAGTGCTTATAAAGGGGCTAGGGTTAATCACTTTGGGTCAGGGAGTACTTATATGGGACTAGGGTAACTCACTAGGGGTCAGGGATTCCTTATATGGGACTAGGGTCACACACTTTGGGTCACGGAGTACTTACATGGGACTAGGGTAACACACTAGGGGTCAGGGATTCCTTATATGGGACTAGGGTCACACACTTTGGGTCACGGAGTACTTACATGGGACTAGGGTAACACACTTGGGGTCAGGGAGTACTTATATGGGACAAGGGTCACACACTTTGGGTCAGGGAGTACTTTTAAAAGGGCTAGTGTAACTCATTTGGGGTCAGGTAGTACTTATATAGGACTAGGGTACCTCACTTGGGGTCAGGGAGTACATATATGGGACTAGGGTAACTCACTTGGGGACAGGGAGTACTTATATGGGACTAGGGTATCTCACTTGGGGTAAGGGAGTACTTTTAAAGGTGCTAGGGAAACTCATTTGGGGATAGGGAGTACTTAAAAAGGACTAAGGTAACTCACTTGGGGTCAGGGAGTACTTATATGGGACTAGGGTAACTCACTTGGGTGCATGGAGTACTTATAAAGGGGCTAGGGTAACTCACTTGGGGTCAGGGAGTACTTATAAAGGTGCTAGGGTAACTCACTTGGGGTCAGGGAGTACTTATAAAGGGGCTAGGGTAACTCACTTGGGATTAGGGAGTATTTATATGGGACTAGGGTAACTCACTTGGGGACAGGGAGTACTTATAAAAAGGCTTGGGTAACTCACTTGGGGTCACGGAGTACTTATATGGGACTAGGGTATCTCACTTTGGGTCACGGAGTACTTATATGGGACTAGGGTATCTCACTTGGGGTAAGGGAGTACTTATATGGGACTAGGGTCACACACTTTGGGTCACGGAGTACTTATATGGGACTAGGGTAACTCACTTGGGGTCAGGGAGTACTTTTAAAGGTGCTAGGGAAACTCATTTGGGGATAGGGAGTACTTAAAAAGGACTAAGGTAACTCACTTGGGGTCAGGGAGTACTTATATGGGACTAGGGTAACTCACTTGGGTGCATGGAGTACTTATAAAGGGGCTAGGGTAACTCACTTGGGGTCAGGGAGTACTTATAAAGGTGCTAGGGTAACTCACTTGGGGTCAGGGAGTACTTATAAAGGGGCTAGGGTAACTCACTTGGGATTAGTGAGTATTTATATGGGACTAGGGTAACTCACTTGGGGACAGGGAGTACTTATAAAAAGGCTTGGGTAACTCACTTGGGGTCACGGAGTACTTATATGGGACTAGGGTATCTCACTTTGGGTCACGGAGTACTTATATGGGACTAGGGTAAATCACTTGGGGTCAAGGAGTACTTTTAAAAGTGCTAGTGTAACTCATTTGGGGTCAGGTAGTACTTATAAAAAGGCTTGGGTAACTCACTTGGGGTCACGGAGTACTTATATGGGACTAGGGTATCTCACTTTGGGTCACGGAGTACTTATATGGGACTAGGGTATCTCACTTTGGGTCACGGAGTACTTATATGGGACTAGGGTAAATCACTTGGGGTCAAGGAGTACTTTTAAAAGTGCTAGTGTAACTCATTTGGGGTCAGGTAGTACTTATATGGGACTAGGGTACCTCACTTGGGGTCAGGGAGTACATATATGGGACTAGGGTAACTCACAAGGGGTCAGGGAGTACTTATTTGGGACTAGGGTCACACACTTTGGGTCACGGAGTACTTACATTCGATTAGGGTACACACTTGGGGTCAGGGTGTACTTATAAACGGACTAGGGTAACTCATTTGGGGACAGGGAGTACTTATATGGGACTAGGGTAACTCACTTGGGGTCAGGGAGTACTTTTAAAGGTGCTAGGGAAACTCATTTGGGGATAGGGAGTACTTAAAAAGGACTAAGGTAACTCACTTGGGGTCAGGGAGTACTTATATGGGACTAGGGTAACTCACTTGGGTGCATGGAGTACTTATAAAGGGGCTAGGGTAACTCACTTGGGGTCAGGGAGTACTTATAAAGGTGCTAGGGTAACTCATTTGGGGACAAAGAGTACTTATTTGGGACTAGGGTCACACACTTTGGGTCACGGAGTACTTACATGGGACTAGGGTAACACACTTGGGGTCAGGGAGTACTTATTTGGGAGTAGGGCAACTCACTTGGGGTCAGGGAATACTTACATGGGACTAGGGTAACTCACTTGGGGACAGGGAGTACTTATATGGGACTAGGGTAACTCACTTGGGGACAGGGAGTACTTATATGGGACTAGGGTATCTCACTTGGGGTAAGGGAGTACTTATATGGGACTAGGGTCACACACTTTGGGTCACGGAGTACTTATATGGGACTAGGGTAACTCACTTGGGGTCAGGGAGTACTTTTAAAGGTGCTAGGGAAACTCATTTGGGGATAGGGAGTACTTAAAAAGGACTAAGGTAACTCACTTGGGGTCAGGGAGTACTTATATGGTACTAGGGTAACTCACTTGGGTGCATGGAGTACTTATAAAGGGGCTAGGGTAACTCACTTGGGGTCAGGGAGTACTTATAAAGGTGCTAGGGTAACTCACTTGGGGTCAGGGAGTACTTATAAAGGGGCTAGGGTAACTCACTTGGGATTAGGGAGTATTTATATGGGACTAGGGTAACTCACTTGGGGACAGGGAGTACTTATAAAAAGGCTTGGGTAACTCACTTGGGGTCACGGAGTACTTATATGGGACTAGGGTATCTCACTTTGGGTCACGGAGTACTTATATGGGACTAGGGTATCTCACTTTGGGTCACGGAGTACTTATATGGGACTAGGGTATCTCACTTTGGGTCACGGAGTACTTATATGGGACTAGGGTAAATCACTTGGGGTCAAGGAGTACTTTTAAAAGTGCTAGTGTAACTCATTTGGGGTCAGGTAGTACTTATTTGGGACTAGGGTACCTCACTTGGGGTCAGGGAGTACATATATGGGACTAGGGTAACTCACAAGGGGTCAGGGAGTACTTATTTGGGACTAGGGTCACACACTTTGGGTCACGGAGTACTTACATGGGATTAGGGTACACACTTGGGGTCAGGGTGTACTTATAAAGGGACTAGGGTAACTCATTTGGGGACAGGGAGTACTTATATGGGACTAGGGTCACACACTTTGGGTCAAGGAGTACTTACATGGGATTAGGGTACACACTTGGGGTCAGGGTGTACTTATAAAGGGACTAGGGTAACTCTCTTAGGGTCAGGGAGTACATATATGAGACTAGGGTAACTCACTTGGGGACAGGGAGTACTTATATGGGACTAGGGTATCTCACTTGGGGTAAGGGAGTACTATATGGGACTAGGGTCACACAATTTGGGTCACGGAGTACTTATATGGGACTAGGGTAACTCACTTGGGGTCAGGGAGTACTTTTAAAGGTGCTAGGGAAACTCATTTGGGGATAGGGAGTACTTAAAATGACTAAGGTAACTCACTTGGGGTCAGGGAGTACTTATATGGGACTAGGGTAACTCACTTGGGTGCATGGAGTACTTATAAAGGGGCTAGGGTAACTCACTTGGGGTCAGGGAGTACTTATAAAGGTGCTAGGGTAACTCATTTGGGGACAAAGAGTACTTATTTGGGACTAGGGTCACACACTTTGGGTCACGGAGTACTTACATGGGACTAGGGTAACACACTTGGGGTCAGGGAGTACTTATTTGGGAGTAGGGCAACTCACTTGGGGTCAGGGAATACTTACGTGGGACTAGGGTAACTCACTTGGGGACAGGGAGTACTTATATGGGACTAGGGTAACTCACTTGGGGACAGGGAGTACTTATATGGGACTAGGGTATCTCACTTGGGGTAAGGGAGTACTTATATGGGACTAGGGTCACACACTTTGGGTCACGGAGTACTTATATGGGACTAGGGTAACTCACTTGGGGTCAGGGAGTACTTTTAAAGGTGCTAGGAAAACTCATTTGGGGATAGGGAGTACTTAAAAAGGACTAAGGTAACTCACTTGGGGTCAGGGAGTACTTATATGGGACTAGGGTAACTCACTTGGGTGCATGGAGTACTTATAAAGGGGCTAGGGTAACTCACTTGGGGTCAGGGAGTACTTATAAAGGTGCTAGGGTAACTCATTTGGGGACAAAGAGTACTTATTTGGGACTAGGGTCACACACTTTGGGTCACGGAGTATTTATATCGGACTAGGGTAACTCACTTGGGGTCAGGGAGTACTTTTAAAAGGGCTAGTGTAACTCATTTGGGGTCAGGTATAACTTATATGGGACTAGGGTACCTCACTTGGGGTCAGGGAGTACATATATGGGACTAGGGTAACTCACTTGGGGACAGGGAGTACTTATATGGGACTAGGGCATCTCACTTGGGGTCAGGGAGTACTTATATGGGACAAGGGTCACACACTTTGGGTCACGGAGTACTTATATGGGACTAGGGTAACTCACTAGGGGTCAGGGAGTACTTATATGGGACTAGGGTAATTCACTTTGGGTCAGGGAGTACTTATATGGGACTAGGGTAACTCACTAGTGGTCAGTGAGTACTTATATGGGACTAGGATCACACACATTTGGTCACGGAGTACTTATATGGGACTAGGGTAAATCACTAGGGGTCAGGGAGTACTTATATGGGACTAGGGTAATTCACTTTGAGTCAGGGAGTACTTATATGGGACTAGGGTAACTCACTAGGGGTCAGGGAGTAATTATATGGGACTAGGGTAATTCACTTTGGGTCAGGGAGTACTTATATGGGACTAGGGTAACTCACTAGGGGTCAGGGAGTACTTATATGGGACTAGGGTCACACACTTTGGGTCACGGAGTACTTACATGGGACTAGGGTAACACACTTGGGGTCAGGGTGTACTTATAAAGGGACTAGGGTAACTCACTTGGGGTCAGGGAATACATATATGGGACTAGGGTAACTCACTTGGGGACAGGGAGTACTTATATGGGACTAGGGTATCTCACTTGGGGTCAGGGAGTACATATATGGGACTAGGGTAACTCACTTGGGGTCAGGGAGTACTTATACGGGACTAGGGTCACACACTTGGGGTCAGGGAGTACTTATATGGGATTAGGGTAACTCACTAGGGGTCAGGGAGTACTTATATGGGACTAGGGTAATTCACTTTGGGTCAGGGAGTACTTATATGGGACTAGGGTAACTAACTAGGGGTCAGGGAGTACTTATATGGGACTAGGGTCACACACTTTGGGTCACGGAATACTTACATGGGACTAGGGTCACACACTGTGGGTCACGGAGTACTTATATGGGACAAGGGTCACACACTTTGGGTCACGGAGTACTTATATGGGACTAGGGTAACTCACTAGGGGTCAGGGAGTACTTTTAAAAGGGCTAGTGTAACTCACTTGGGTGCATGGAGTACTTATAAAGGGGCTAGGGTAACTCACTTGGGGTCAGGGAGTACTTATAAAGGTGCTAGGGTAACTCATTTGGGGACAAAGAGTACTTATTTGGGACTAGGGTCACACACTTTGGGTCACGGAGTACTTACATGGGACTAGGGTCACACACTTTGGGTCACGGAGTACTTATATGGGACTAGGGTAACTCACTAGGGGTCAGGGAGTACTTTTAAAAGGGCTAGTGTAACTCATTTGGGGTCAGGGAGTACTTATATGGGACTAGGGTATCTCACTTGGGGTCAGGGAGTACTTATATGGGACTAAGGTCACACACTTTGGGTCACGGAGTACTTATATAGGACTAGGGTAACTCACTTGGGGTCAGAGAGTACTTATATGGGACTAGAGTAACTCACTTGGGGTCAGGGATTACTTATATGGGACTAGGGTAACTCACTTGGGGTCAGTGAGTACTTATATGGGACTAGGGTAACTCACTTGGGTACATGGAGTACTTATAAAGGGGCTAGGGTAACTCACTTGGGGTCAGGGAGTACTTATAAAGGGGCTAGGGTAACTCACTTGGGATTAGGGAGTATTTATATGGGACTAGGGTAACTCACTTGGGGACAGGGAGTACTTATAAAAAGGCTTGGGTAACACACTTGGGGTCAGGGAATACTTACATGGGACTAGGGTAACCCACTTGGAGACAGGGAGTACGTATATGGGACTAAGGTCACACACTTTGGGTCACGGAGTACTTATATGGGACTAGGGTAACTCACTTGGGGTCAGAGAGTACTTATATGGGACTAGAGTAACTCACTTGGGGTCAGGGAGTACTTATATGGGACTAGGGTCACACACTTTGGGTCACGGAGTACTTACATGGGACTAGGGTAACACACTTGGGGTCAGGGAGTACTTATTTGGGAGTAGGGCAACTCACTTGGGGTCAGGGAATACTTAAATGGGACTAGGGTAACTCACTTGGGGACAGGGAGTACTTATATGGGACTAGGGTAACTCACTTGGGGTCAGGGAGTACTTATATGGGACTAGGGTATCTCACTTGGGGTCAGGGAGTACTTATATGGGACTAGGGTCACACACTTTGGGTCACGGAGTATTTATATGGGACTAGGGTAACTCACTTGGGGTCAGTGAGTACTTTTAAAAGGGCTAGTGTAACTCATTTGGGGTCAGGTAGTACTTATAAAGGGACTAGGGTAACTCACTTGGGGTCAGGGAGTACATATATGGGACTAGGGTAACTCACTTGGGGACAGGGAGTACTTATATGGGACTAGGGTAACTCACTTGGAGTCAGGGAGTACTTATATGGGACTAGGGTAACTCACTTGGGGTCAGGGAGTACATATGGGAGTAGGGAAACTCACTTGGGTACATGGAGTACTTATAAAGGGGCTAGGGTAACTCACTTGGGGTGAGGGAGTACTTATAAAGGGGCTAGGGTTAATCACTTTGGGTCAGGGAGTACTTATATGGGACTAGGGTAACTCACTAGGGGTCAGGGAGTCCTTATATGGGTCTAGGGTCACACACTTTGGGTCACGGAGTACTTACATGGGACTAGGGTAACACACTTGGGGTCAGGGTGTACTTATATGGGACTAGGGTACCTCACTTGGGGTCAAGGAGTACATATATGGGACTAGGGTAACTCACTTGGGGACAGGGAGTACTTATATGGGACTAGGGTATCTCACTTGGGATCAGGGAGTACTTATATGGGACAAGGGTCACACACTTTGGGTCACGGAGTACTTATATGGGACTAGGGTAACTCACTAGGGGTCAGGGAGTACTTATATGGGACTAGGGTAATTCACTTTGGGTCAGGGAGTACTTATATGCGACTAGGGTAACTCACTAGGGGTCAGGGAGTACTTATATGGGACTAGGGTCACACACTTTGGGTCACGGAGTACTTACATGGGGCTAGGGTAACACTCTTGGGGTCAGGGTGTACTTATTAAGGGACTAGGGTAACTCACTTGGGGTCAGGGAGTACATATATGGGACTAGGGTAACTCACTTGGGGACAGGGAGTACTTATATGGGACTAGGGTAACTCACTTGGAGTCAGGGAGTACTTATAAGGGACTAGGGTAACTCACTTGGAGTCAGGGAGTACTTATATGGGACTAGGGTAACTCACTTGGGGTCAGGGAGTACTTATATGGGAGTAGGGTAACTCACTTGGGTACATGGAGTACTTATAAAGGGGCTAGGGTAACTCACTTGGGGTGAGGGAGTGCTTATAAAGGGGCTAGGGTTAATCACTTTGGGTCAGGGAGTACTTATATGGGACTAGGGTAACTCACTAGGGGTCAGGGATTCCTTATATGGGACTAGGGTCACACACTTTGGGTCACGGAGTACTTACATGGGACTAGGGTAACACACTAGGGGTCAGGGATTCCTTATATGGGACTAGGGTCACACACTTTGGGTCACGGAGTACTTACATGGGACTAGGGTAACACACTTGGGGTCAGGGAGTACTTATATGGGACAAGGGTCACACACTTTGGGTCACGGAGTACTTATATGGGACTAGGGTAACTCACTAGGGGTCAGGGAGTACTTTTAAAAGGGCTAGTGTAACTCATTTGGGGTCAGGTAGTACTCATATGGGACTAGGGTACCTCACTTGGGGTCAGGGAGTACATATATGGGACTAGGGTAACTCACTTGGGGACAGGGAGTACTTATATGGGACTAGGGTATCTCACTTGGGGTCAGGGAGTACTTATATGGGACTAAGGTCACACACTTTGGGTCACGGAGTACTTATATAGGACTAGGGTAACTCACTTGGGGTCAGAGAGTACTTATATGGTACTAGAGTAACTCACTTGGGGTCAGGGAGTACTTATATGGGACTAGGGTAACTCACTTGGGGTCAGTGAGTACTTATATGGGACTAGGGTAACTCACTTGGGTACATGGAGTACTTATAAAGGGGCTAGGGTAACTCACTTGGGGTCAGGGAGTACTTATAAAGGGGCTAGGGTAACTCACTTGGGATTAGGGAGTATTTATATGGGACTAGGGTAACTCACTTGGGGACAGGGAGTACTTATAAAAAGGCTTGGGTAACACACTTGGGGTCAGGGAATACTTACATGGGACTAGGGTAACCCACTTGGAGACAGGGAGTACGTATATGGGACTAAGGTCACACACTTTGGGTCACGGAGTACTTATATGGGACTAGGGTAACTCACTTGGGGTCAGAGAGTACTTATATGGGACTAGAGTAACTCACTTGGGGTCAGGGAGTACTTATATGGGACTAGGGTCACACACTTTGGGTCACGGAGTACTTACATGGGACTAGGGTAACACTCTTGGGGTCAGGGAGTACTTATTTGGGAGTAGGGCAACTCACTTGGGGTCAGGGAATACTTAAATGGGACTAGGGTAACTCACTTGGGAACAGGGAGTACTTATATGGGACTAGGGTAACTCACTTGGGGTCAGGGAGTACTTATATGGGACTAGGGTATCTCACTTGGGGTCAGGGAGTACTTATATGGGACTAGGGTCACACACTTTGGGTCACGGAGTATTTATATGGGACTAGGGTAACTCACTTGGGGTTAGTGAGTACTTTTAAAAGGGCTAGTGTAACTCATTTGGGGTCAGGTAGTACTTATAAAGGGACTAGGGTAACTCACTTGGGGTCAGGGAGTACATATATGGGACTAGGGTAACTCACTTGGGGACAGGGAGTACTTATATGGGACTAGGGTAACTCACTTGGAGTCAGGGAGTACTTATATGGGACTAGGGTAACTCACTTGGGGTCAGGGAGTACATATGGGAGTAGGGTAACTCACTTGGGTACATGGAGTACTTATAAAGGGGCTAGGGTAACTCAATTGGGGTGAGGGAGTACTTATAAAGGGGCTAGGGTTAATCACTTTGGGTCAGGGAGTACTTATATGGGACTAGGGTAACTCACTAGGGGTCAGGGAGTCCTTATATGGGTCTAGGGTCACACACTTTGGGTCACGGAGTACTTACATGGGACTAGGGTAACACACTTGGGGTCAGGGTGTACTTATATGGGACTAGGGTACCTCACTTGGGGTCAAGGAGTACATATATGGGACTAGGGTAACTCACTTGGGGACAGGGAGTACTTATATGGGACTAGGGTCACACACTTTGGGTCACGGAGTACTTACATGGGGCTAGGGTAACACTCTTGGGGTCAGGGTGTACTTATTAAGGGACTAGGGTAACTCACTTGGGGTCAGGGAGTACATATATGGGACTAGGGTAACTCAATTGGGGACAGGGAGTACTTATATGGGACTAGGGTAACTCACTTGGAGTCAGGGAGTACTTATAAGGGACTAGGGTAACTCACTTGGAGTCAGGGAGTACTTATATGGGACTAGGGTAACTCACTTGGGGTCAGGGAGTACTTATATGGGAGTAGGGTAACTCACTTGGGTACATGGAGTACTTATAAAGGGGCTAGGGTAACTCACTTGGGGTGAGGTAGTGCTTATAAAGGGGCTAGGGTTAATCACTTTGGGTCAGGGAGTACTTATATGGGACTAGGGTAACTCACTAGGGGTCAGGGATTCCTTATATGGGACTAGGGTCACACACTTTGGGTCACGGAGTACTTACATGGGACTAGGGTAACACACTAGGGGTCAGGGATTCCTTATATGGGACTAGGGTCACACACTTTGGGTCACGGAGTACTTACATGGGACTAGGGTAACACACTTGGGGTCAGGGAGTACTTATATGGGACAAGGGTCACACACTTTGGGTCACGGAGTACTTATATGGGACTAGGGTAACTCACTAGGGGTCAGGGAGTACTTTTAAAAGGGCTAGTGTAACTCATTTGGGGTCAGGTAGTACTTATATGGGACTAGGGTACCTCACTTGGGGTCAGGGAGTACATATATGGGACTAGGGTAACTCACTTGGGGACAGGGAGTACTTATATGGGACTAGGGTATCTCACTTGGGGTCAGGGAGTACTTATATGGGACTAAGGTCACACACTTTGGGTCACGGAGTACTTATATAGGACTAGGGTAACTCACTTGGGGTCAGAGAGTACTTATATGGGACTAGAGTAACTCACTTGGGGTCAGGGAGTACTTATATGGGACTAGGGTAACTCACTTGGGGTCAGTGAGTACTTATATGGGACTAGGGTAACTCACTTGGGTACATGGAGTACTTATAAAGGGGCTAGGGTAACTCACTTGGGGTCAGGGAGTACTTATATGGGACTAGGGTATCTCACTTGGGGTCAGGGAGTACTTATATGGGACTAAGGTCACACACTTTGGGTCACGGAGTACTTATATAGGACTAGGGTAACTCACTTGGGGTCAGAGAGTACTTATATGGGACTAGAGTAACTCACTTGGGGTCAGGGATTACTTATATGGGACTAGGGTAACTCACTTGGGGTCAGTGAGTACTTATATGGGACTAGGGTAACTCACTTGGGTACATGGAGTACTTATAAAGGGGCTAGGGTAACTCACTTGGGGTCAGGGAGTACTTATAAAGGGGCTAGGGTAACTCACTTGGGATTAGGGAGTATTTATATGGGACTAGGGTAACTCACTTGGGGACAGGGAGTACTTATAAAAAGGCTTGGGTAACACACTTGGGGTCAGGGAATACTTACATGGGACTAGGGTAACCCACTTGGAGACAGGGAGTACGTATATGGGACTAAGGTCACACACTTTGGGTCACGGAGTACTTATATGGGACTAGGGTAACTCACTTGGGGTCAGAGAGTACTTATATGGGACTAGAGTAACTCACTTGGGGTCAGGGAGTACTTATATGGGACTAGGGTCACACACTTTGGGTCACGGAGTACTTACATGGGACTAGGGTAACACACTTGGGGTCAGGGAGTACTTATTTGGGAGTAGGGCAACTCACTTGGGGTCAGGGAATACTTAAATGGGACTAGGGTAACTCACTTGGGGACAGGGAGTACTTATATGGGACTAGGGTAACTCACTTGGGGTCAGGGAGTACTTATATGGGACTAGGGTATCTCACTTGGGGTCAGGGAGTACTTATATGGGACTAGGGTCACACACTTTGGGTCACGGAGTATTTATATGGGACTAGGGTAACTCACTTGGGGTCAGTGAGTACTTTTAAAAGGGCTAGTGTAACTCATTTGGGGTCAGGTAGTACTTATAAAGGGACTAGGGTAACTCACTTGGGGTCAGGGAGTACATATATGGGACTAGGGTAACTCACTTGGGGACAGGGAGTACTTATATGGGACTAGGGTAACTCACTTGGAGTCAGGGAGTACTTATATGGGACTAGGGTAACTCACTTGGGGTCAGGGAGTACATATGGGAGTAGGGAAACTCACTTGGGTACATGGAGTACTTATAAAGGGGCTAGGGTAACTCACTTGGGGTGAGGGAGTACTTATAAAGGGGCTAGGGTTAATCACTTTGGGTCAGGGAGTACTTATATGGGACTAGGGTAACTCACTAGGGGTCAGGGAGTCCTTATATGGGTCTAGGGTCACACACTTTGGGTCACGGAGTACTTACATGGGACTAGGGTAACACACTTGGGGTCAGGGTGTACTTATATGGGACTAGGGTACCTCACTTGGGGTCAAGGAGTACATATATGGGACTAGGGTAACTCACTTGGGGACAGGGAGTACTTATATGGGACTAGGGTAACTCACTTGGGGACAGGGAGTACTTATAAAAAGGCTTGGGTAACACACTTGGGGTCAGGGTATACTTACATGGGACTAGGGTAACCCACTTGGAGACAGGGAGTACGTATATGGGACTAAGGTCACACACTTTGGGTCACGGAGTACTTATATGGGACTAGGGTAACTCACTTGGGGTCAGAGAGTACTTATATGGGACTAGAGTAACTCACTTGGGGTCAGGGAGTACTTATATGGGACTAGGGTCACACACTTTGGGTCACGGAGTACTTACATGGGACTAGGGTAACACTCTTGGGGTCAGGGAGTACTTATTTGGGAGTAGGGCAACTCACTTGGGGTCAGGGAATACTTAAATGGGACTAGGGTAACTCACTTGGGGACAGGGAGTACTTATATGGGACTAGGGTAACTCACTTGGGGTCAGGGAGTACTTATATGGGACTAGGGTATCTCACTTGGGGTCAGGGAGTACTTATATGGGACTAGGGTCACACACTTTGGGTCACGGAGTATTTATATGGGACTAGGGTAACTCACTTGGGGTCAGTGAGTACTTTTAAAAGGGCTAGTGTAACTCATTTGGGGTCAGGTAGTACTTATAAAGGGACTAGGGTAACTCACTTGGGGTCAGGGAGTACATATATGGGACTAGGGTAACTCACTTGGGGACAGGGAGTACTTATATGGGACTAGGGTAACTCACTTGGAGTCAGGGAGTACTTATATGGGACTAGGGTAACTCACTTGGGGTCAGGGAGTACATATGGGAGTAGGGTAACTCACTTGGGTACATGGAGTACTTATAAAGGGGCTAGGGTAACTCAATTGGGGTGAGGGAGTACTTATAAAGGGGCTAGGGTTAATCACTTTGGGTCAGGGAGTACTTATATGGGACTAGGGTAACTCACTAGGGGTCAGGGAGTCCTTATATGGGTCTAGGGTCACACACTTTGGGTCACGGAGTACTTACATGGGACTAGGGTAACACACTTGGGGTCAGGGTGTACTTATATGGGACTAGGGTACCTCACTTGGGGTCAAGGAGTACATATATGGGACTAGGGTAACTCACTTGGGGACAGGGAGTACTTATATGGGACTAGGGTCACACACTTTGGGTCACGGAGTACTTACATGGGGCTAGGGTAACACTCTTGGGGTCAGGGTGTACTTATTAAGGGACTAGGGTAACTCACTTGGGGTCAGGGAGTACATATATGGGACTAGGGTAACTCACTTGGGGACAGGGAGTACTTATATGGGACTAGGGTAACTCACTTGGAGTCAGGGAGTACTTATAAGGGACTAGGGTAACTCACTTGGAGTCAGGGAGTACTTATATGGGACTAGGGTAACTCACTTGGGGTCAGGGAGTACTTATATGGGAGTAGGGTAACTCACTTGGGTACATGGAGTACTTATAAAGGGGCTAGGGTAACTCACTTGGGGTGAGGTAGTGCTTATAAAGGGGCTAGGGTTAATCACTTTGGGTCAGGGAGTACTTATATGGGACTAGGGTAACTCACTAGGGGTCAGGGATTCCTTATATGGGACTAGGGTCACACACTTTGGGTCACGGAGTACTTACATGGGACTAGGGTAACACACTAGGGGTCAGGGATTCCTTATATGGGACTAGGGTCACACACTTTGGGTCACGGAGTACTTACATGGGACTAGGGTAACACACTTGGGGTCAGGGAGTACTTATATGGGACAAGGGTCACACACTTTGGGTCACGGAGTACTTATATGGGACTAGGGTAACTCACTAGGGGTCAGGGAGTACTTTTAAAAGGGCTAGTGTAACTCATTTGGGGTCAGGTAGTACTTATATGGGACTAGGGTACCTCACTTGGGGTCAGGGAGTACATATATGGGACTAGGGTAACTCACTTGGGGACAGGGAGTACTTATATGGGACTAGGGTATCTCACTTGGGGTCAGGGAGTACTTATATGGGACTAAGGTCACACACTTTGGGTCACGGAGTACTTATATAGGACTAGGGTAACTCACTTGGGGTCAGAGAGTACTTATATGGGACTAGAGTAACTCACTTGGGGTCAGGGAGTACTTATATGGGACTAGGGTAACTCACTTGGGGTCAGTGAGTACTTATATGGGACTAGGGTAACTCACTTGGGTACATGGAGTACTTATAAAGGGGCTAGGGTAACTCACTTGGGGTCAGGGAGTACTTATATGGGACTAGGTTATCTCACTTGGGGTCAGGGAGTACTTATATGGGACTAAGGTCACACACTTTGGGTCACGGAGTACTTATATAGGACTAGGGTAACTCACTTGGGGTCAGAGAGTACTTATATGGGACTAGAGTAACTCACTTGGGGTCAGGGATTACTTATATGGGACTAGGGTAACTCACTTGGGGTCAGTGAGTACTTATATGGGACTAGGGTAACTCACTTGGGTACATGGAGTACTTATAAAGGGGCTAGGGTAACTCACTTGGGGTCAGGGAGTACTTATAAAGGGGCTAGGGTAACTCACTTGGGATTAGGGAGTATTTATATGGGACTAGGGTAACTCACTTGGGGACAGGGAGTACTTATAAAAAGGCTTGGGTAACACACTTGGGGTCAGGGAATACTTACATGGGACTAGGGTAACCCACTTGGAGACAGGGAGTACGTATATGGGACTAAGGTCACACACTTTGGGTCACGGAGTACTTATATGGGACTAGGGTAACTCACTTGGGGTCAGAGAGTACTTATATGGGACTAGAGTAACTCACTTGGGGTCAGGGAGTACTTATATGGGACTAGGGTCACACACTTTGGGTCACGGAGTACTTACATGGGACTAGGGTAACACACTTGGGGTCAGGGAGTACTTATTTGGGAGTAGGGCAACTCACTTGGGGTCAGGGAATACTTAAATGGGACTAGGGTAACTCACTTGGGGACAGGGAGTACTTATATGGGACTAGGGTAACTCACTTGGGGTCAGGGAGTACTTATATGGGACTAGGGTATCTCACTTGGGGTCAGGGAGTACTTATATGGGACTAGGGTCACACACTTTGGGTCACGGAGTATTTATATGGGACTAGGGTAACTCACTTGGGGTCAGTGAGTACTTTTAAAAGGGCTAGTGTAACTCATTTGGGGTCAGGTAGTACTTATAAAGGGACTAGGGTAACTCACTTGGGGTCAGGGAGTACATATATGGGACTAGGGTAACTCACTTGGGGACAGGGAGTACTTATATGGGACTAGGGTAACTCACTTGGAGTCAGGGAGTACTTATATGGGACTAGGGTAACTCACTTGGGGTCAGGGAGTACATATGGGAGTAGGGAAACTCACTTGGGTACATGGAGTACTTATAAAGGGGCTAGGGTAACTCACTTGGGGTGAGGGAGTACTTATAAAGGGGCTAGGGTTAATCACTTTGGGTCAGGGAGTACTTATATGGGACTAGGGTAACTCACTAGGGGTCAGGGAGTCCTTATATGGGTCTAGGGTCACACACTTTGGGTCACGGAGTACTTACATGGGACTAGGGTAACACACTTGGGGTCAGGGTGTACTTATATGGGACTAGGGTACCTCACTTTGGGTCACGGAGTACTTATATGGGACTAGGGTAACTCACTAGGGGTCAGGGAGTACTTATATGGGACTAGGGTAATTCACTTTGGGTCAGGGAGTACTTATATGCGACTAGGGTAACTCACTAGGGGTCAGGGAGTACTTATATGGGACTAGGGTCACACACTTTGGGTCACGGAGTACTTACATGGGGCTAGGGTAACACTCTTGGGGTCAGGGTGTACTTATTAAGGGACTAGGGTAACTCACTTGGGGTCAGGGAGTACATATATGGGACTAGGGTAACTCACTTGGGGACAGGGAGTACTTATATGGGACTAGGGTAACTCACTTGGAGTCAGGGAGTACTTATAAGGGACTAGGGTAACTCACTTGGAGTCAGGGAGTACTTATATGGGACTAGGGTAACTCACTTGGGGTCAGGGAGTACTTATATGGGAGTAGGGTAACTCACTTGGGTACATGGAGTACTTATAAAGGGGCTAGGGTAACTCACTTGGGGTGAGGGAGTGCTTATAAAGGGGCTAGGGTTAATCACTTTGGGTCAGGGAGTACTTATATGGGACTAGGGTAACTCACTAGGGGTCAGGGAGTCCTTATATGGGTCTAGGGTCACACACTTTGGGTCACGGAGTACTTACATGGGACTAGGGTAACACACTTGGGGTCAGGGTGTACTTATATGGGACTAGGGTACCTCACTTGGGGTCAAGGAGTACATATATGGGACTAGGGTAACTCACTTGGGGACAGGGAGTACTTATATGGGACTAGGGTCACACACTTTGGGTCACGGAGTACTTACATGGGGCTAGGGTAACACTCTTGGGGTCAGGGTGTACTTATTAAGGGACTAGGGTAACTCACTTGGGGTCAGGGAGTACATATATGGGACTAGGGTAACTCACTTGGGGACAGGGAGTACTTATATGGGACTAGGGTAACTCACTTGGAGTCAGGGAGTACTTATAAGGGACTAGGGTAACTCACTTGGAGTCAGGGAGTACTTATATGGGACTAGGGTAACTCACTTGGGGTCAGGGAGTACTTATATGGGAGTAGGGTAACTCACTTGGGTACATGGAGTACTTATAAAGGGGCTAGGGTAACTCACTTGGGGTGAGGGAGTGCTTATAAAGGGGCTAGGGTTAATCACTTTGGGTCAGGGAGTACTTATATGGGACTAGGGTAACTCACTAGGGGTCAGGGATTCCTTATATGGGACTAGGGTCACACACTTTGGGTCACGGAGTACTTACATGGGACTAGGGTAACACACTAGGGGTCAGGGATTCCTTATATGGGACTAGGGTCACACACTTTGGGTCACGGAGTACTTACATGGGACTAGGGTAACACACTTGGGGTCAGGGAGTACTTATATGGGACAAGGGTCACACACTTTGGGTCACGGAGTACTTATATGGGACTAGGGTAACTCACTAGGGGTCAGGGAGTACTTTTAAAAGGGCTAGTGTAACTCATTTGGGGTCAGGTAGTACTTATATGGGACTAGGGTACCTCACTTGGGGTCAGGGAGTACATATATGGGACTAGGGTAACTCACTTGGGGACAGGGAGTACTTATATGGGACTAGGGTATCTCACTTGGGGTCAGGGAGTACTTATATGGGACTAAGGTCACACACTTTGGGTCACGGAGTACTTATATAGGACTAGGGTAACTCACTTGGGGTCAGAGAGTACTTATATGGGACTAGAGTAACTCACTTGGGGTCAGGGAGTACTTATATGGGACTAGGGTAACTCACTTGGGGTCAGTGAGTACTTATATGGGACTAGGGTAACTCACTTGGGTACATGGAGTACTTATAAAGGGGCTAGGGTAACTCACTTGGGGTCAGGGAGTACTTATAAAGGGGCTAGGGTAACTCACTTGGGATTAGGGAGTATTTATATGGGACTAGGGTAACTCACTTGGGGACAGGGAGTACTTATAAAAAGGCTTGGGTAACACACTTGGGGTCAGGGAATACTTACATGGGACTAGGGTAACCCACTTGGAGACAGGGAGTACGTATATGGGACTAAGGTCACACACTTTGGGTCACGGAGTACTTATATGGGACTAGGGTAACTCACTTGGGGTCAGAGAGTACTTATATGGGACTAGAGTAACTCACTTGGGGTCAGGGAGTACTTATATGGGACTAGGGTCACACACTTTGGGTCACGGAGTACTTACATGGGACTAGGGTAACACACTTGGGGTCAGGGAGTATTTATTTGGGAGTAGGGCAACTCACTTGGGGTCAGGGAATACTTAAATGGGACTAGGGTAACTCACTTGGGGACAGGGAGTACTTATATGGGACTAGGGTAACTCACTTGGGGTCAGGGAGTACTTATATGGGACTAGGGTATCTCACTTGGGGTCAGGGAGTACTTATATGGGACTAGGGTCACACACTTTGGGTCACGGAGTATTTATATGGGACTAGGGTAACTCACTTGGGGTCAGGGAGTACATATATGGGACTAGGGTAACTCACTTGGGGACAGGGAGTACTTATATGGGACTAGGGTAACTCACTTGGAGTCAGGGAGTACTTATATGGGACTAGGGTAACTCACTTGGGGTCAGGGAGTACATATGGGAGTAGGGTAACTCACTTGGGTACATGGAGTACTTATAAAGGGGCTAGGGTAACTCACTTGGGGTGAGGGAGTACTTATAAAGGGGCTAGGGTTATTCACTTTGGGTCAGGGAGTACTTATATGGGACTAGGGTAACTCACTAGGGGTCAGGGAGTCCTTATATGGGTCTAGGGTCACACACTTTGGGTCACGGAGTACTTACATGGGACTAGGGTAACACACTTGGGGTCAGGGTGTACTTATATGGGACTAGGGTACCTCACTTGGGGTCAAGGAGTACATATATGGGACTAGGGTAACTCACTTGGGGACAGGGAGTACTTATATGGGACTAGGGTATCTCACTTGGGATCAGGGAGTACTTATATGGGACAAGGGTCACACACTTTGGGTCACGGAGTACTTATATGGGACTAGGGTAACTCACTAGGGGTCAGGGAGTACTTATATGGGACTAGGGTAATTCACTTTGGGTCAGGGAGTACTTATATGCGACTAGGGTAACTCACTAGGGGTCAGGGAGTACTTATATGGGACTAGGGTCACACACATTGGGTCACGGAGTACTTACATGGGGCTAGGGTAACACTCTTGGGGTCAGGGTGTACTTATTAAGGGACTAGGGTAACTCACTTGGGGTCAGGGAGTACATATATGGGACTAGGGTAACTCACTTGGGGACAGGGAGTACTTATATGGGACTAGGGTAACTCACTTGGAGTCAGGGAGTACTTATAAGGGACTAGGGTAACTCACTTGGAGTCAGGGAGTACTTATATGGGACTAGGGTAACTCACTTGGGGTCAGGGAGTACTTATATGGGAGTAGGGTAACTCACTTGGGTACATGGAGTACTTATAAAGGGGCTAGGGTAACTCACTTGGGGTGAGGGAGTGCTTATAAAGGGGCTAGGGTTAATCACTTTGGGTCAGGGAGTACTTATATGGGACTAGGGTAACTCACTAGGGGTCAGGGATTCCTTATATGGGACTAGGGTCACACACTTTGGGTCACGGGGTACTTACATGGGACTAGGGTAACACACTTGGGGTCAGGGTGTACTTATAAAGGGACTAGGGTAACTCACTTGGGATTAGGGAGTATTATATGGGACTAGGGTAACTCACTTGGGGTCAGGGAATACTTACATGGGACTAGGGTAACTCACTTGGGGTCAGGGAGTACTTTTAAAAGGACTAGTGTAACTCATTTGGGGTCAGGTAGTACTTATATGGGACTAGGGTACCTCACTTGGGGTCAGGGAGTACATATATGGGACTAGGGTAACTCACTTGGGGATAGGGAGTACTTATATGGGACTAGGGTATCTCAATTGGGGTCAGGGAGTACTTATATGGTACTAAGGTCACACACTTTGGGTCACGGAGTACTTATATGGGACTTGGGTAACTCACTTGGGGTCAGAGAGTACTTAAATTGGACTAGAGTAACTCACTTGGTGTCAGGGAGTACTTATATGGGACTAGGGTAACTCACTTGGGGTCAGTGAGTACTTATATGAGAATAGGGTAACTCACTTGGGTACATGGAGTACTTATAAAGGGGCTAGGGTAACTCACTTGGGGTCAGGGAGTACATATAAAGGGGCTAGGGTAACTCACTTGGGATTAGGGAGTATTTATATGGGACTAGGGTAACTCACTTGGGGACAGGGAGTACTTATTAAAAAGGCTTGGGTAACTCACTTGGGGTCAGGGAATACTTACATGGGACTAGGGTAACTCACTTGGGGTCAGGGAGTACTTTTAAAAGGGCTAGTGTAACTCATTTGGGGTCAGGTAGTACTTATATGGGACTAGGGTACCTCACTTGGGGTCAGGGAATAGTTATATGGGGCTAGGGTATCTCACTTGGGGTCAGGGAGTACTTATATGGGACTAGGGTAACTCACTTGTGGTCAGGGAGTACTTATATGGGACTAGGGTAACTCACTTGGGTACATGGAGTACTTATAAAGGGGCTAGGGTAACTCACTTGGGGTCAGGGAGTACTTAAAAAGGGGCTAGGGTAACTCATTTGGGGACAGGGAGTACTTATGTGGGACTAGGGTCACACACTTTGGGTCACGGAGTACTTACATGGGACTAGGGTAACACACTTGGGGTCAGGGTGTACTTATAAAGGGGCTAGGGTAATTCATTTGGGGACAGGGAGTACTTAAAAAGGACTAAGGTAACTCACTTGGGGTCAGGGAGTACTTATATGGGACTAGGGTAACTCACTTGGGTGCATGGAGTACTTATAAAGGGGCTAGGGTAACTCACTTGGGGTCAGGGAGTGCTTATAAAGGTGCTAGGGTAACTCATTTGGGGACAGGGAGTACTTATATGGGACTAGGGTCACACACTTTGGGTCACGGAGTACTTACATGGGACTAGAGTAACACACTTGGGGTCGGGGAGTACTTATTTGGGAGTAGGGCAACTCACTTGGGGTCAGGGAATACTTACATGGGACTAGAGTAACTCACTTGGGGACAGGGAGTACTTATATGGGACTAGAGTAACTCACTTGGGGTCAGGGAGTACTTATATGGGACTAGGGTATCTCACTTGGGGTCAGGGAGTACTTATATGGGACAAGGGTTACACACTTTGGATCACGGAGTACTTATATGGGACTAGGGTAACTCACTAGGGGTCAGGGAGTACTTATATGGGACTAGGGTAATTCACTTTGGGTCAGGGAGTACTTATATGGGACTAGGGTAACTCACTAGGGGTCAGCGAGTACTTATATGGGACTAGGGTCACACACTTTGGGTCACGGAGTACTTACATGGGACTAGGGTAACACACTTGGGGTCAGGGTGTACTTATAAAAGGACTAGGGTAACTCACTTGGGGTCAGGGAGTACTTATATGGGACTAGGGTAACTCACTTGGGGACAGGGAGTACTTATATGGGACTAGGGTATCTCACTTGGGGCCAGGGTGTACTTATATGTGACTAGGGTCACACACTTTGGGTCACGGAGTACTTATATGGGACTAGGGTAACTCACTTGGGAATCAGTGAGTACTTATATGGGACTAGGGTAACTCACTTGGGTACATGGAGTACTTATAAAGGGGCTAGGGTAACTCACTTGGGGTCAGGGAGTACTTATAAAGGGGCTAGGGTAACTCACTTGGGATTAGGGAGTATTTATATGGGACTAGGGTAACTCACTTGGGGACAGGGAGTACTTATAAAAAGGCTTGGGTAACTCACTTGGGGTCAGGGTGTACTTATAAAGGGACTAGGGTAACTCACTTGCGGTCAGGGAGTACATATATTGGACTAGGGTGACTTACTTGGGGACAGAGAGTACTTATATGGGACTAGGGTATCTCACTTTGGGTCACGGAGTACTTATATGGGACTAGGGTAAATCACTTGGGGTCAAGGAGTACTTTTAAAAGTGCTAGTGTAACTCATTTGGGGTCAGGTAGTACTTATATGGGACTAGGGTACCTCACTTGGGGTCAGGGAGTACATATATGGGACTAGGGTAACTCACAAGGGGTTAGGGAGTACTTATTTGGGACTAGGGTCACACACTTTGGGTCACGGAGTACTTACATGGGATTAAGGTACACACTTGGGGTCAGGGTGTACTTATAAAGGGACTAGGGTAACTCATTTGGGGACAGGGAGTACTTATATGGGACTAGGGTCACACACTTTGGGTCAAGGAGTACTTACATGGGATTAGGGTACACACTTGGGGTCAGGGTGTACTTATAAAGGGACTAGGGTAACTCTCTTAGGGTCAGGGAGTACATATATGGGACTAGGGTAACTCACTTGGGGACAGGGAGTACTTATATGGGACTAGGGTATCTCACTTGGGGTAAGGGAGTACTTATATGGGACTAGGGTCACACACTTTGGGTCACGGAGTACTTATATGGGACTAGGGTAACTCACTTGGGGTCAGGGAGTACTTTTAAAGGTGCTAGGGAAACTCATTTGGGGATAGGGAGTACTTAAAAAGGACTAAGGTAACTCACTTGGGGTCAGGGAGTACTTATATGGGACTAGGGTAGCTCACTTGGGTGCATGGAGTACTTATAAAGGGGCTAGGGTAACTCACTTGGGGTCAGGGAGTACTTATAAAGGTGCTAGGGTAACTCATTTGGGGACAAAGAGTACTTATTTGGGACTAGGGTCACACACTTTGGGTCACGGAGTACTTACATGGGACTAGGGTAACACACTTGGGGTCAGGGAGTACTTATTTGGGAGTAGGGCAACTCACTTGGGGTCAGGGAATACTTACATGGGACTAGGGTAACTCACTTGGGGACAGGGAGTAATTATATGGGACTAGGGTAACTTACTTGGGGACAGGGAGTACTTATATGGGACTAGGGTATCTCACTTGGGGTAAGGGAGTACTTATATGGGACTAGGGTCACACACTTTGGGTCACGGAGTACTTATATGGGACTAGGGTAACTCACTTGGGGTCAGGGAGTACTTTTAAAGGTGCTAGGGAAACTCATTTGGGGATAGGGAGTACTTAAAAAGGACTAAGGTAACTCACTTGGGGTCAGGGAGTACTTATATGGGACTAGGGTAACTCACTTGGGTGCATGGAGTACTTATAAAGGGGCTAGGGTAACTCACTTGGTGTCAGGGAGTACTTATAAAGGTGTTAGGGTAACTCATTTGGGGACAAAGAGTACTTATTTGGGACTAGGGTCACACACTTTGGGTCACGGAGTACTTACATGGGACTAGGGTAACACACTTGGGGTCAGGGAGTACTTATTTGGGAGTAGGGCAACTCACTTGGGGTCAGGGAATACTTACATGGGACTAGGGTAACTCACTTGGGGACAGGGAGTACTTATATGGGACTAGGGTAACTCACTTGGGGTCAGGGAGTACTTATATGGGACTAGGGTATCTCACTTGGGGTCAGGGAGTACTTATATGGGACTAGGGTCACACACTTTGGGTCACGGAGTACTTATATGGGACTAGGGTAACTCACTTGGGGTCAGGGAGTACTTTTAAAGGTGCTAGGGAAACTCATTTGGGGATAGGGAGTACTTAAAAAGGACTAAGGTAACTCACTTGGGGTCAGGGAGTACTTATATGGGACTAGGGTAGCTCACTTGGGTGCATGGAGTACTTATAAAGGGGCTAGGGTAACTCACTTGGGGTCAGGGAGTACTTATAAAGGTGCTAGGGTAACTCATTTGGGGACAAAGAGTACTTATTTGGGACTAGGGTCACACACTTTGGGTCACGGAGTACTTACATGGGACTAGGGTAACACACTTGGGGTCAGGGAGTACTTATTTGGGAGTAGGGCAACTCACTTGGGGTCAGGGAATACTTACATGGGACTAGGGTAACTCACTTGGGGACAGGGAGTAATTATATGGGACTAGGGTAACTCACTTGGGGACAGGGAGTACTTATATGGGACTAGGGTATCTCACTTGGGGTAAGGGAGTACTTATATGGGACTAGGGTCACACACTTTGGGTCACGGAGTACTTATATGGGACTAGGGTAACTCACTTGGGGTCAGGGAGTACTTTTAAAGGTGCTAGGGAAACTCATTTGGGGATAGGGAGTACTTAAAAAGGACTAAGGTAACTCACTTGGGGTCAGGGAGTACTTATATGGGACTAGGGTAACTCACTTGGGTGCATGGAGTACTTATAAAGGGGCTAGAGTAACTCACTTGGTGTCAGGGAGTACTTATAAAGGTGTTAGGGTAACTCATTTGGGGACAAAGAGTACTTATTTGGGACTAGGGTCACACACTTTGGGTCACGGAGTACTTACATGGGACTAGGGTAACACACTTGGGGTCAGGGAGTACTTATTTGGGAGTAGGGCAACTCACTTGGGGTCAGGGAATACTTACATGGGACTAGGGTAACTCACTTGGGGACAGGGAGTACTTATATGGGACTAGGGTAACTCACTTGGGGTCAGGGAGTACTTATATGGGACTAGGGTATCTCACTTGGGGTCAGGGAGTACTTATATGGGACTAGGGTCACACACTTTGGGTCACGGAGTATTTATATGGGACTAGGGTAACTCACTTGGGGTCAGGGAGTACTTTTAAAAGGGCTAGTGTAACTCATTTGGGGTCAGGTATAACTTATATGGGACTAGGGTACCTCACTTGGGGTCAGGGAGTACATATATGGGACTAGGGTAACTCACTTGGGGACAGGGAGTACTTATATGGGACTAGGGTATCTCACTTGGGGTCAGGGAGTACTTATATGGGACAAGGGTCACACACTTTGGGTCACGGAGTACTTATATGGGACTAGGGTAACTCACTAGGGGTCAGGGAGTACTTATATGGGACTAGGGTAATTCACTTTGGCTCAGGGAGTACTTATATGGGACTAGGGTAACTCACTAGTGGTCAGTGAGTACTTATATGGGACTAGGATCACACACATTTGGTCACGGAGTACTTACATGGGACTAGGGTAACAAACTTGGGGTCAGGGTGTACTTATAAAGGGACTAGGGTAACTCACTTGGGGTCAGGGAGTACATATATGGGACTAGGGTAACTCACTTGGGGACAGGGAGTACTTATATGGGACTAGGGTATCTCACTTGGGGTCAGGGAGTACTTATATGTGACTAGGGTCACACACTTTGGGTCACGAAGTACTTATATGGGACTAGGGTAACTCACTAGGGGTCAGGGAGTACTTACATGGGACTAGGGTAACACACTTGGGGTCAGGGAGTACTTATTTGGGAGTAGGGCAACTCACTTGGGGTCAGGGAATACTTACATGGGACTAGGGTAACTCACTTGGGGACAGGGAGTACTTATATGGGACTAGGGTAACTCACTTGGGGACAGGGAGTACTTATATGGGACTAGGGTATCTCACTTGGGGTAAGGGAGTACTTATATGGGACTAGGGTCACACACTTTGGGTCACGGAGTACTTATATGGGACTAGGGTAACTCACTTGGGGTCAGGGAGTACTTTTAAAGGTTCTAGGGAAACTCATTTGGGGATAGGGAGTACTTAAAAAGGACTAGGGTACCTCACTTGGGGTCAGGGAGTACATATATGGGACTAGGGTAACTCACTTGGGGACAGGGAGTACTTATATGGGACTAGGGTAACTCACTTGGGGACAGGGAGTATTTATATGGAACTAGGGTGTCTCACTTGGGGTCAGGGAGTACTTATATGGGACTAGGGTCACATACTTTGGGTCACGGAGTACTTATATGGGACTAGGGTAATTCACTTTGGGTCAGGGAGTACTTATATGGGACTAGGGTAACACACATGGGGTCAGGGTGTACTTATCAAAGGGCTAAGGTAACTCATTTGGGGTCAGGGAGTACTTATATTGGACTAGGGTTCATCACTTGGGGTCAGGGAGTACTTATATGGGACTAGGGTAACTCACTTGGGGACATGGAGTATTTATAAAGGGGCTAGGGTAACTCACTTGGGGTCATGGAGTACTTATAAAGGGGCTAGGGTAACTCATTTGGGGTCAGGGAGTACTTATATGGGACTAAGGTAACTCACTTGGGGACATGGAGTACTTATAAAGGGGCTAGGGTAACTCACTTGGAGTTAGGGAGTACTTAAAAAGGGGCTAGGGTAACTCATTTTGTGTCAGGGAGTACTTATATGGGACTTGGGTAACACACTTTGGGTCACGGAGTACTTATATGGGACTAGGGTCACACACTTTGGGTCACGGAGTACTTATATGGGTATAGGGTAACTCACTTGAGGTCAGGGAGTACTTTTAAAGGTGCTAGGGAAACTCATTTGGGGATAGGGAGTACTTAAAAAGGACTAAGGTAACTCACTTTGGGTCAGGGAGTACTTATATGGGACTAGGGTAACTCACTTGGGTGCATGGAGTACTTATAAAGGGGCTAGGGTAACTCACTTGGTGTCAGGGAGTACTTATAAAGGTGTTAGGGTAACTCATTTGGGGACAAAGAGTACTTATTTGGGACTAGGGTCACACACTTTGGCTCACGGAGTACTTACATGGGACTAGGGTAACACACTTGGGGTCAGGGAGTACTTATTTGGGAGTAGGGCAACTCACTTGGGGTCAGGGAATACTTACATGGGACTAGGGTAACTCACTTGGGGACAGGGAGTACTTATATGGGACTAGGGTAACTCACTTGGGGACAGGGAGTACTTATATGGAACTAGGGTGTCTCACTTGGGGTCAGGGAGTACTTATATGGGACTAGGGTCACATACTTTGGGTCACGGAGTACTTATATGGGACTAGGGTAACTCACTAGGGGTCAGGAAGTACTTATATGGGACTAGGGTAACTCACTTGGGATTAGGGAGTACTTATATGGGACTAGGGTAACTCACTTGGGGACAGGGAGTACTTATAACGGGGCTAGGGTAACTCACTTGGGGTCAGTGTATACTTACATGGGACTAGGGTAAATCACTTGGGGTCAGGGAGTACTTTTAAAAGGGCTAGTGTAATTCATTTGGGGCCAGGTAGTACTTATATGGGACTAGGGTACCTCACTTGGGGTCAGGGAGTACATATATGGGACTATGGTATCTCACTTGCGGTCAGGGAGTACTTATATGGGACTAGGATCACACACTTTGGGTCACGGAGTAATTATATGGGACTAGGGTAACTCACTTGGGGTCCGGGAGTACTTATATGGCACTAGGGTAACTCTCTTGGGGTCAGGGAGTACTTATATGGGACTAGGGTCACACACTTTGGGTCACGGAGTACTTACATGGGACTAGGGTACACACTTGGGGTCAGGGTGTACTTATAAAGGGACTAGGGTAACTCACTTGGGATTAGGGAGTACTTATATGGGACTAGGGTAACTCACTTGGGGACAGGGAGTACTTATAAAGGGGCTAGGGTAACTTACTTGGGGTCAGGGAGTACTTATATGGGACTAGAGTAACTCACTTGGTGTCAGGGAGTACTAATATGGGACTAGGGTAACTCACTTGGGGTCAGGGAGTACTTATATGGGACTAGGGTAACTCACTTGGGGTCCGGGAGTACTTATATGGCACTAGGGTAACTCTCTTGGGGTCAGGGAGTACTTATATGGGACTAGGGTCACACACTTTGGGTCACGGAGTACTTACATGGGACTAGGGTACACACTTGGGGTCAGGGTGTACTTATAAAGGGACTAGGGTAACTCACTTGGGATTAGGGAGTACTTATATGGGACTAGGGTAACTCACTTGGGGACAGGGAGTACTTATAAAGGGGCTAGGGTAACTTACTTGGGGTCAGGGAGTACTTATATGGGACTAGAGTAACTCACTTGGTGTCAGGGAGTACTAATATGGGACTAGGGTAACTCACTTGGGGTCAGGGAGTACTTATATGGGACTAGGGTAACTCACTTGGGTACATGGAGTACTTATAAAGAGGCTAGGGTAAATTACTTGGGGTCAGGGAGTACTTATATGGGACTAGGGTCACACACTTTGGGTCACGGAGTACTTATATGGGACTAGGGTAACTCACTTGGGGTCAAGGAGTATTTTTAAAGGGCTAGTGTAACTCATTTGGGGTCAGGTTGTACTTATATGGGACTAGGGTACCTCACTTGGGGTCAGGGAGTACATATATGGGACTAGGGTAACTCACTTGGGGACAGGGAGTACTTATATGGGATTAGGGTAACTCACTTGGGGACAGGGAGTACTTATATGGAACTAGGGTGTCTCACTTGGGGTCAGGGAGTACTTATATGGGACTAGGGTCACACACTTTGGGTCACGGAGTACTTATATGGGACTAGGGTAACTCACTAGGGGTCAGGGAGTACTTATATGGGACTAGGGTAATTCACTTTGGGTCAGGGAGTACTTATATGGGACTAGAGTAGCTCACTAGGGGTCAGGGAGTACTTATATGGGACTATGGTCACACACTTTGGGTCACGGAGTACTTACATGGGACTAGGGTAACACACTTGGGGTCATAGTGTACTTATAAAGGGACTAGGGTAACTCACTTGGGGTCAGGGAGTACATATATGGGACTAGGGTAACTCACTAGGGGTCAGGGAGTACTTATACGGGACTAGGATCACACACTTTGGGTCACGGAGTACTTACATGGGATTAGGGCAACACACTTGGGGTCAGGGTGTACTTATAAAGGGACTAGGGTAACTCACTTGGGGTCAGGGAGTACATATATGGGACTAGGGTAACTCACTTGGGGACAGGGAGTACTTATATGGGACTAGGGTATCTCACTTGGGGTAAGGGAGTACTTATATGGGACTAAGGTCACACACTTTGGGTCACGGAGTACTTATATGGGACTAGGGTAACTCACTTGGGGTCAGAGAGTACTTATATGGGACTAGAGTAACACACTTGGGGTCAGGGAGTACTTATATGGGACTAGGGTAACTCACTAGGGGTCAGGGAGTACTTATATGGGACTAGGGTCACACACTTTGGGTCACGGAGTACTTACATGGGACTAGGGTAACTCACTTGGGGTCAGGGAGTACTTATAAAGGGGCTAGGGTAACTCACTTGGGATTAGGGAGTATTTATATGGGACTAGGGTAACTAACTTGGGGACAGGGAGTACTTATAAATAGGCTTGGGTAACTCACTTGGGGTCAGGGAATACTTACATGGGACTAGGTTAACTCACTTGGGGTTAGGGAGTACTTTTAAAAGGGCTAGTGTAACTCATTTGGGGTCAGGTAGTACTTATATGGGACTAGGGTACCTCACTTGGGGTCAGGGAATACATATATGGGATTAGGGTAACTCACTTGGGGTCAGGGAATACTTACATGGGACTAGGGTAACTCACTTGGGGTCAGGGAGTACTTTTAAAGGGGCTAGGGTAACTCATTTGGGGTCAGGTAGTATTTATATGGGTCTAGTGTACCTCACTTGGGGTCAGGGAGTACTTATATGGGACTAGGGTAACACACTTTGGGTCACGGAGTACTTATATGGGACTAGGGTAACACATTTTGTTCTCACGAATGGGGGTCCTGGCCCTGCCTCGCCGGAGCGGGGGGTGCGCTGGGTTCGCTCGAGGTTCGACCCACTCTTATGCGAATTGGCATTTGCGTGGGGAATAGCCTCGAGCAGCTGGGCTTCCCCTCCGTCCGGGCGGGGGAGGGCCGGGGCGGACGTCGGCGGTGACGGCTCGGGCGTCTCGCCGGAGGGTTATCTCCGGAGACTCGTCCGGGCGTCCGACGCTTCTATGCCCAGGGCTCACGGAACTGCCAAGCGCTGGAAAGCAGCGTATTGGTGGTGTGAGGACCTCGACCGTCTCCGTAAGGCAGCTAATGCTGCCCGCAGGAGGTAGTTTGAGGTCGAGGGGTGCCAATACGGAAGTTCACTTGCGTGAAGCCTATAAGACGGCGAGAACCGCTTTCTCCTCCGCTATACGCGAGAGGAAGCGGGTTGTATGGTTGGCGCTGGTGAATGAAGTGGAGGCAGATCCTTGGGGTCGCCCCTTCTGGGTGGCCTACAAGAGATTGAAGAGACAGACATCTGCTAGTCTGACGGAGTCTGAGACGGTGGTTGCGATTGAGAGTCTTTTCTCGACGTCGCAAGTGAGGCCTGGGGGCGTTCCATTCGTGGTTCGCGGTAACACCAGGCCGATCTTGGAGTCTGATCTCATCACGGAAGCAGAGATTGTCATGGCTGCCGGGAGGTCCCCTGCAAAGGGGGCCCCTGGTGTCGATGGCATTCTCCCGGAAGTGGTTAAGGTTGCAGCAATGAGTTGCCCCGCTGATTTTGCCCGGTTGTTCAACAGCTGCCTGGAACTCGGCGACTTTCCCGCTATCTGGAGGAGGGCGAGGGTTGTCCTAATCCCGAAAGGGATCGGGGGCTTCAGACCCATATCTCTCCTACCGGTGGTGGGGAAGTTGTTCGAGAGGGTAGTTGTCGCTCGTCTTACGGAGGTTTATGAGGGGGTCGCACCTCTCGCGGACGGTCAATACGGGTTCCGTCCTGGTAGAAGTACCATGGATGCCGTATCGGCTGTCCAGAATTTTATTCGGATCGCCCTTCGGGGGTCTGTGTACCGGAGCAAACGCGTGGCCGTAATCCTTCTCGACATTAAGAACGCGTTCAATTCTGTGTCGCATGCGGCCATCTTGGAGGCCCTGGCCGCCAATGGCGCGGTCCCGGGGGTGATTGTGGATATAGTCCGCAGTTACCTGGGGGACCGGGTCATTGAGTGCGCTGGACGGCAGTGGCGCGTTGGGGCGGGTGTTCCGCAGGGATCGGTCTTAGGACCTCTCCTGTGGAACATTTGTTTCGACGGTCTGCTGCGGTTGAGTCTCCCGGAGGGCTGCACGTTGACTTGTTACGCGGACGATACGGCATTGTGTGTGTCTGCGGGAAGCGTCGGGTCCTTGCAGTTGAAGGCTAACAGTGCTTTGTCGCGTATCGTTCTGTGGCTTAAGGGGAGGAACCTGGAGGTGAACGTCTCCAAATCGGAGGCTGTTTTCTTCTCTAGGAGGCGGTCTGATCGGGCTCCGCGGTTTTCGGTCGGGGGCGAGACGGTTTCCGTCTCCCCGCGGGCGAAATACCTCGGTGTGTGGTTGGATCGTCGTCATTCCTTCAAGTTTCACATTGATTGCATGGTGGGAAAAGCCAAAAAGGCTGGGTGGGCGTTGAGTAATTTATTGCCGAACGTGGGTGGGTCGGGGGTCTCGGGAAGGATGTTGTACACGAATTTAGTGCACAGCATTCTTCTTTACGGGGCGCCTTGCTGGGCTGAGGCTGCATCTCGCCCAACCATTGCGAGATCCCTAATCTCCGCGCAGAGGGTCATGGCGCTGAGGGTTTCCCGCGCGTGTCGTACGGCTTCGTCCTGTGCGCTATTAGTAATCTCGGGCATACCACCGGCCCATCTTTTAGCTTTGGAGCGCAGGGAGGTGTACGATGCGTCGCGTGCGGGTGGCTCCTCGGCTGGCGTGGCCGAAGCGCGGAGATTGGCGAGGGCTAAATTAGTAGAGAGATGGCAGGCAGCATGGGACTCGGATGGTCGGGGTAGGTGGACCCACCGCCTCATCCCGGACATCCGGTCCTGGCTGGCTGCTAATTGTAGAAGCTTGAACTACCATGTTTCCCAGATGCTCCTGGGGCATGGTAGTTTCATGAGTCATCGCGCGAGGGTGGGCCGCAGGGCGACTCCCGACTGCTGGTGCTCCCCGAATACGGTCGCGGATACGGCGGAGCACACGCTGTTGTGGTGTCCCCTGTGGGAATGCGAAAGAGCAGAACTCTGTGATGCTTTAGGTGTGCCCTCGTTGGAGGTGGAGACCCTTGTGTCCCATGTTACGAGTACGCCGAGAGCTTGGAATGCATTTTCCAACTTCTCGGTTAGGGTCCTCACCTCCAAGGACAGTAGAGTCCGAGCTGAGGAGTCTGCTGCTCTCTCCTCTGGGGTGGGGTAGAGTCTGGGGTTTTTGTTTGTCTTGGGATGACCGCATACGGTCGTAGAGTAGAGCGTATACCCTCCTACCTGATGTTATAAGCTATGCTTGGTACCGGGTAGGGGGCAGGTAGGGGGTTTTGGTGGGTTAGAATCCCACATAACCTCTGGCCAAAACATCAGCCGCCGGAGGTACTTAACAAGCCGTAAGGCTTTAAGAAGTTTCCCCCTACCTCGCAAAGCGTCGGAAAAAAAAACACACTTTGGGTCACGGAGTACTTATATGGAACTAGGGTAACTCACTTGGGATCAGGGAGTACTTATATGGGACTAGGGTAACTCACTTGGGGTCAGGGAGTACTTATTTGGGACTAGGGCAACTCACTTGGGGTCAGGGAATACTTACATGGGACTAGGGTAACTCACTTTGGGTCAGGGAGTACTTTTAAAAGGGCTAGTGTAACTCATTTGGGGCCAGGTAGTACTTATATGGGGCTAGGGTACCTCACTTAGGGTCAGGGAGTACTTATATGGGACTAGGGTAACTCACTTGGGGACAGGGAGAACTTATATGGGACTAGGGTATCTCACTTGGGTTCAGGGGGTACTTATATGGGACTAGGGTCACACACTTTGGGTCACGAAGTATTTATATGGGACTAGGGTAACTCACTTAGGGTCAGGTAGTACTTATATGGGACTAGGGTAACTCACTTGGAGTCAGGGAGTACTTATATGGGACTAGGGTAACTCACTTGGGGTCAGGGAGTACTTATATGGGACTAGGGTAACTCACTTGGAGTCAAGGAGTACTTATATGGGACTAGGGTCACACACTTTGGGTCACGGAGTACTTACATGGGACTAGGGTAACACACTTGGGGTCAGGGTGTACTTATAAAGGGACTAGGGTAACTCACTTGCGGTCAGGGAGTACATATATGGGACTAGGGTAACTTACTTGGGGACAGAGAGTACTTATATGGGACTAGGGTATCTCACTTTGGGTCACGGAGTACTTATATGGGACTAGGGTAAATCACTTGGGGTCAAGGAGTATTTATAAAGGTGCTAGGGTAACTCATTTGGGGACAGGGAGTACTTATATGGGACTAGGGTCACACACTTTGGGTCACGGAGTACTTACATGGGACTAGGGTAACACACTTGGGGTCAGGGAGTACTTATTTGGGAGTAGGGCAACTCACTTGGGGTCAGGGAATACTTACATGGGACTAGGGTAACTCACTTGGGGACAGGGAGTACTTAAATGGGACTAGGGTAACTCACTTGGGGTCAGGGAGTACTTATATGGGACTAGGGTATCTCACTTGGGGTCAGGGAGTACTTATATGGGACTAGGGTCACACACTTTGGGTCACGGAGTATTTATATGGGACTAGGGTAACTCAATTGGGGTCAGGGAGTACTTTTAAAAGTGCTAGTGTAACTCATTTGGGGTCAGGTAGTACTTATATGGGACTAGGGTACCTCACTTGGGGTCAGGGAGTACATATATGGGACTAGGGTAACTCACTTGGGGTCAGGTAGTACTTATATGGGACTAGGGTACCTCACTTGGGGTCAGGGAATACATATATGGGATTAGGGTAACTCACTTGGGGACAGGGAGTACTTATGGGACTAGGGTATCTCACTTGGTGTCAGGGAGTACTTATATGGGACTAGGGTCACACACTTTGGGTCACGGAGTACTTATATGGGACTAGGGTAACTCACTTGGGGTCAGGGAGTACTTATAAAGGGGCTAGGGTAACTCATTTGGGGACAGGGAGTACTTATATGGGACTAGGGTCACACACTTTGGGTCACGGAGTACTTACATGGGACTAGGGTAACACACTTGGGGTCAGGGAGTACTTATTTGGGAGTAGGGCAACTCACTTGGGGTCAGGGAATACTTACATGGGACTAGGGTAACTCACTTGGGGACAGGGAGTACTTAAATGGGACTAGGGTAACTCACTTGGGGTCAGGGAGTACTTATATGGGACTAGGGTATCTCACTTGGGGTCAGGGAGTACTTATATGGGACTAGGGTCACACACTTTGGGTCACGGAGTATTTATATGGGATTAGGGTAACTCAATTGGGGTCAGGGAGTACTTTTAAAAGTGCTAGTGTAACTCATTTGGGGTCAGGTAGTACTTATATGGGACTAGGGTACCTCACTTGGGGTCAGGGAGTACATATATGGGACTAGGGTAACTCACTTGGGGACAGGGAGTACTTATATGGGACTAGGGTATCTCACTTGGGGTCAGGGAGTACTTATATGGGACTAGGGTAACTCACTTGGGGACAGGGAGTACTTATATGGGACTAGGGTATCTCACTTGGGTTCAGGGGGTACTTATATGGGACTAGGGTAACTCACTAGGGGTCAGGGAGTCCTTATATGGGACTAGGGTCACACACTTTGGGTCACGGAGTACTTACATGGGACTAGGATAACACACTTGGGGTCAGGGTGTACTTATAAAGGGACTAGGGTAACTCACTTGGGATTAGGGAGTATTTATATGGGACTAGTGTAACTCACTTGGGGTCAGGGAATACTTACATGGGACTAGGGTAACTCACTTGGGGTCAGGGAGTACTTTTAAAAGGGCTAGTGTAACTCATTTGGGGTCAGGTAGTACTTATATGGGACTAGGGTACCTCACTTGGGGTCAGGGAATACATATATGGGATTAGGGTAACTCACTTGGGGACAGGGAGTACTTATGGGACTAGGGTATCTCACTTGGAGTCAGGGAGTACTTATATGGGACTAGGGTAACTCACTTGGGGTCAGGGAGTACTTATATGGGACTAGGGTAACTCACTTGGAGTCAGGGAGTACTTATATGGGACTAGGGTAACTCACTTGGGGGCAGGGAGTACTTATATGGGACTAGGGTAACTCACTTGGGTACATGGAGTACTTATAAAGGGGATAGGGTAACTCACTTGGGGTGAGGGAGTACTTATAAAGGGGCTAGGGTTAATCACTTTGGGTCAGGGAGTACTTATATGGGACTAGGGTAACTCACTAGGGGTCAGGGAGTCCTTATATGGGACTAGGGTCACACACTTTGGGTCACGGAGTACTTACATGGGACTAGGGTAACACACTTGGGGTCAGGGTGTACTTATAAAGGGACTAGGGTAACTCACTTGGGATTAGGGAGTATTTATATGGGACTAGTGTAACTCACTTGGGGTCAGGGAATACTTACATGGGACTAGGGTAACTCACTTGGGGTCAGGGAGTACTTTTAAAAGGGCTAGTGTAACTCATTTGGGGTCAGGTAGTACTTATATGGGACTAGGGTACCTCACTTGGGGTCAGGGAATACATATATGGGATTAGGGTAGCTCACTTGGGGACAGGGAGTACTTATGGGACTAGGGTATCTCACTTGGTGTCAGGGAGTACTTATATGGGACTAGGGTCACACACTTTGGGTCACGGAGTACTTATATGGGACTAGGGTAACTCACTTGGGGTCAGGGAGTACTTATAAAGGGGCTAGGGTAACTCATTTGGGGACAGGGAGTACTTATATGGGACTAGGGTCACACACTTTGGGTCACGGAGTACTTACATGGGACTAGGGTAACACACTTGGGGTCAGGGTGTACTTATAAAGGGACTAGGGTAACTCACTTGCGGTCAGGGAGTACATATATGGGACTAGGGTAACTTACTTGGGGACAGAGAGTACTTATATGGGACTAGGGTATCTCACTTTGGGTCACGGAGTACTTATATGGGACTAGGGTAAATCACTTGGGGTCAAGGAGTATTTATAAAAGTGCTAGGGTAACTCATTTGGGGACAGGGAGTACTTATATGGGACTAGGGTCACACACTTTGGGTCACGGAGTACTTACATGGGACTAGGGTAACACACTTGGGGTCAGGGAGTACTTATTTGGGAGTAGGGCAACTCACTTGGGGTCAGGGAATACTTACATGGGACTAGGGTAACTCACTTGGGGACAGGGAGTACTTAAATGGGACTAGGGTAACTCACTTGGGGTCAGGGAGTACTTATATGGGACTAGGGTATCTCACTTGGGGTCAGGGAGTACTTATATGGGACTAGGGTCACACACTTTGGGTCACGGAGTATTTATATGGGACTAGGGTAAATCAATTGGGGTCAGGGAGTACTTTTAAAAGTGCTAGTGTAACTCATTTGGGGTCAGGTAGTACTTATATGGGACTAGGGTACCTCACTTGGGGTCAGGGAGTACATATATGGGACTAGGGTAACTCACTTGGGGACAGGGAGTACTTATATGGGACTAGGGTATCTCACTTGGGGTCAGGGAGTACTTATATGGGACTAGGGTAACTCACTTGGGGACAGGGAGTACTTATATGGGACTAGGGTATCTCACTTGGGTTCAGGGGGTACTTATATGGGACTAGGGTCACACACTTTGGGTCACGAAGTATTTATATGGGACTAGGGTAACTCACCTAGGGTCAGGGAGTACTTATTTGGGACTAGGGTAACTCACTTGGAGTCAGGGAGTACTTATATGGGACTAGGGTAACTCACTTGGGGTCAGGGAGTACTTATATGGGACTAGGGTAACTCACTTGGAGTCAGGGAGTACTTATATGGGACTAGGGTAACTCACTTGGTGTCAGGGAGTACTTATATGGGACTAGGGTAACTCACTTGGGTACATGGAGTACTTATAAAGGGGATAGGGTAACTCACTTGGGGTGAGGGAGTACTTATAAAGGGGCTAGGGTTAATCACTTTGGGTCAGGGAGTACTTATATGGGACTAGGGTAACTCACTAGGGGTCAGGGAGTCCTTATATGGGACTAGGGTCACACACTTTGGGTCACGGAGTACTTACATGGGACTAGGATAACACACTTGGGGTCAGGGTGTACTTATAAAGGGACTAGGGTAACTCACTTGGGATTAGGGAGTATTTATATGGGACTAGTGTAACTCACTTGGGGTCAGGTAGTACTTATATGGGACTAGGGTACCTCACTTGGGGTCAGGGAATACATATATGGGATTAGGGTAACTCACTTGGGGACAGGGAGTACTTATGGGACTAGGGTATCTCACTTGGTGTCAGGGAGTACTTATATGGGACTAGGGTCACACACTTTGGGTCACGGAGTACTTATATGGGACTAGGGTAACTCACTTGGGGTCAGGGAGTACTTATAAAGGGGCTAGGGTAACTCATTTGGGGACAGGGAGTACTTATATGGGACTAGGGTCACACACTTTGGGTCACGGAGTACTTACATGGGACTAGGGTAACACAATTGGGGTCAGGGTGTACTTATAAAGGGACTAGGGTAACTCACTTGCGGTCAGGGAGTACATATATGGGACTAGGGTAACTTACTTGGGGACAGAGAGTACTTATATGGGACTAGGGTATCTCACTTTGGGTCACGGAGTACTTATATGGGACTAGGGTAAATCACTTGGGGTCAAGGAGTATTTATAAAGGTGCTAGGGTAACTCATTTGGGGACAGGGAGTACTTATATGGGACTAGGGTCACACACTTTGGGTCACGGAGTACTTACATGGGACTAGGGTAACACACTTGGGGTCAGGGAGTACTTATTTGGGAGTAGGGCAACTCACATGGGGTCAGGGAATACTTACATGGGACTAGGGTAACTCACTTGGGGACAGGGAGTACTTAAATGGGACTAGGGTAACTCACTTGGGGTCAGGGAGTACTTATATGGGACTAGGGTATCTCACTTGGGGTCAGGGAGTACTTATATGGGACTAGGGTCACACACTTTGGGTCACGGAGTATTTATATGGGACTAGGGTAACTCACTTGGGGTCAGGGAGTACTTTTAAAAGTGCTAGTGTAACTCATTTGGGGTCAGGTAGTACTTATATGGGACTAGGGTACCTCACTTGGGGTCAGGGAGTACATATATGGGACTAGGGTAACTCACTTGGGGACAGGGAGTACTTATATGGGACTAGGATATCTCACTTGGGGTCAGAGAGTACTTATATGAAACAAGGGTCATACACTTTGGGTCGCGGAGTACTTATATGGGACTAGGGTAACTCACTAGGGGTCAGGGAGTACTTATATGGGACTAGGGTAACACAATTGGGGTCAGGGTGTACTTATAAAGGGACTAGGGTAACTCACTTGCGGTCAGGGAGTACATATATGGGACTAGGGTAACTTACTTGGGGACAGAGAGTACTTATATGGGACTAGGGTATCTCACTTTGGGTCACGGAGTACTTATATGGGACTAGGGTAAATCACTTGGGGTCAAGGAGTATTTATAAAGGTGCTAGGGTAACTCATTTGGGGACAGGGAGTACTTATATGGGACTAGGGTCACACACTTTGGGTCACGGAGTACTTACATGGGACTAGGGTAACACACTTGGGGTCAGGGAGTACTTATTTGGGAGTAGGGCAACTCACATGGGGTCAGGGAATACTTACATGGGACTAGGGTAACTCACTTGGGGACAGGGAGTACTTAAATGGGACTAGGGTAACTCACTTGGGGTCAGGGAGTACTTATATGGGACTAGGGTATCTCACTTGGGGTCAGGGAGTACTTATATGGGACTAGGGTCACACACTTTGGGTCACGGAGTATTTATATGGGACTAGGGTAACTCACTTGGGGTCAGGGAGTACTTTTAAAAGTGCTAGTGTAACTCATTTGGGGTCAGGTAGTACTTATATGGGACTAGGGTACCTCACTTGGGGTCAGGGAGTACATATATGGGACTAGGGTAACTCACTTGGGGACAGGGAGTACTTATATGGGACTAGGATATCTCACTTGGGGTCAGAGAGTACTTATATGAAACAAGGGTCATACACTTTGGGTCGCGGAGTACTTATATGGGACTAGGGTAACTCACTAGGGGTCAGGGAGTACTTATATGGGACTAGGGTAATTCACTTTGGGTCAGGGAGTACTTATATGGGACTAGGGTAACTCACTAGGGGTCAGGGAGTACTTATATGGGACTAGGGTCACACACTTTGGGTCACGGAGTACTTACATGGGACTAGGGTAACACACTTGGGGTCAGGGTGTACTTATAAAGGGACTAGGGTAACTCACTTGGGGTCAGGGAGTACATATATGGGACTAGGGTAACTCACTTGGGGACAGGGAGTACTTATATGGGACTAGGGTATCTCACTTGGGGTCAGGGAGTACTTATATGTGACTAGGGTCATACACTTTGGGTCACGGAGTACTTATATGGGACTAGGGTAACTCACTAGGGGTCAGGGAGTACTTATATGGGACTAGGGTAACTCACTTGGGGACAGGGAGTACTTATATGGGACTAGGGTATCTCACTTGGGGTCAGGGAGTACGTATATGGGACTAAGGTCACACACTTTGGGTCACGGAGTACTTATATGGGACTAGGGTAACTCACTTGGGGTCAGAGAGTACTTATTTGGGACTAGGGTATCTCACTTGGGGTCAGGGAGTACTTATATGGGACTAGGGTCACATACTTTGGGCCACGGAGTATTTATATGGGACTAGGATAACTCACTTGGGGTCAGGGAGTACTTTTAAAAGGGCTAGTGTAACTCATTTCGGGTCAGGTAGTACTTATATGGGACTAGGGTACCTCACTTGGGGTCAGGGAGTACATATATGGGACTAGGGTAACTCACTAGTGGTCAGTGAGTACTTATATGGGACTAGGGTCACACACATTTGGTCACGGAGTGCTTACATGGGACTAGGGTAACACACTTGGGGTCAGGGTGTACTTATAAAGGGACTAGGGTAACTCACTTGGTGACAGGGAGTACTTATATGGGACTAGGGTATCTCACTTGGGGTCAGGGAGTACTTATATGTGACTAGGGTCACACACTTTGGGTCACGGAGTACCTATATGGGACAAGGGTAACTCACTAGGGGTCAGGGAGTACTTATATGGGACTAGGGTAATTCACTTTGGGTCAGGGAGTACTTATATGGGACTAGGGTAACTCACTAGGGGTCAGGGAGTACTTATATGGGACTAGGGTCACACACTTTGGGTCACGGAGTACTTACATGGGACTAGGGTAACACACTTGGGGTCAGGGTGTACTTATAAAGGGACTAGGGTAACTCACTTGGGGTCAGGGAGTACATATATGGGACTAGGGTAACTCACTTGGGGACAGGGAGTACTTATATGGGACTAGGGTATCTCACTTGGTGTCAGGGAGTACATATATGGGACTAGGGTAACTCACTTGGGGTCAGGGAGTACTTATATGGGACTAGGGTCACACACTTGGGGTCAGGGAGTACTTATATGGGATTAGGGTAACTCACTAGGGGTCAGGGAGTACTTATATGGGACTATGGTAATTCACTTTGGGTCAGGGAGTACTTATATGGGACTAGGGTAACTAACTAGGGGTCAGGGAGTACTTATATGGGACTAGGGTCACACACTTTGGGTCACGGAGTACTTACATGGGACTAGGGTAACACACTTGGGGTCAGAGTGTACTTATAAAGGGACTAGGGTAACTCACTTGGGGTCAGGGAGTACATATATGGGACTATGGTAACTCACTAGGGGTCAGGGAGTACTTATACGGGACTAGGATCACACACTTTGGGTCACGGAGTACTTACATGGGATTAGGGCAACACACTTGGGGTCAGGGTGTACTTATAAAGGGACTAGGGTAACTCATTTGGGGTCAGGGAGTACATATATGGGACTAGGGTAACTCACTTGGGGACAGGGAGTACTTATATGGGACTAGGGTATTTCACTTGGGGTAAGGGAGTACTTATATGGGACTAGGGTCAAACACTTTGGGTCACGGAGTACTTACATGGGACTAGGGTACACACTTGGGGTCAGGGTGTACTTATAAAGGGACTAGGGTAACTCACTTGGGATTAGGGAGTACTTATATGGGACTAGGGTAACTCACTTGGGGACAGGGAGTACTTATAAAGGGGCTAGGGTAACTTACTTGGGGTCAGGGTATACTTACATGGGAGTAGGGTAACTCACTTGGGGTCAGGGAGTAATTTTAAAAGGGCTAGTGTAACTCATTTGGGGTCATGTAGTACTTATATGGGAATAGGGTACCTCACTTGGGGTCAGGGAGTACATATATGGGACTAGGGTAACTCACTTGGGGACAGGGAGTAATTATATGGGACTAGGGTATCTCACTTGGGGTCAGGTAGTACTAATATGGGACTAGGGTAACTCACTTGGGGTCAGGGAGTACTTATATGGGACTAGGGTAACTCACTTGGGTACATGGAGTACTTATAAAGAGGCTAGGGTAAATCACTTTGGGTCACGGAGTACTTATATGGGACTAGGGTAACTCACTTGGGGTCAAGGAGTATTTTTAAAGGGCTAGTGTAACTCATTTGGGGTCAGGTAGTACTTATATGGGACTAGGGTGCCTCACTTGGGGTCAGGGAGTACATATATGGGACTAGGGTAACTCACTTGGGGACAAGGAGTACTTATATGGGACTAGGGTAAATCACTTGGGTACAGGGAGTACTTATATGGAACTAGGGTGTCTCACTTGGGGTCATGGAGTACTTATATGGGACTAGGGTCACACACTTTGGGTCACGGAGTACTTATATGGGACTAGGGTAATTCACTTTGGGTCAGGGAGTACTTATATGGGACTAGGGTAACTCACTAGGGGTCAGGGAGTAATTATATGGGACTATGGTCACACACTTTGGGTCACGGAGTACTTACATGGGACTAGGGTAACACACTTGGGGTCAGAGTGTACTTATAAAGGGACTAGGGTAACTCACTTGGGGTCAGGGAGTACATATATGGGACTAGGGTAACTCACTAGGGGTCAGGGAGTACTTATATGGGACTAGGGTAACTCACTTGGAGTCAGGGAGTACTTATATGTGACTAGGGTAACTCACTTGGGGTCAGGGAGTACTTATATGGGACTAGGGTAACTCACTTGGGTACATGGAGTACTTATAAAGGGGCTAGGGTAACTCACTTGGGGTGAGGGAGTACTTATAAAGGGGCTAGGGTAATTCACTTTGGGTCAGGGAGTACTTATATGGGACTAGGGTAACTCACTAGGGGTCAGGGAGTACTTATATGGGACTATGGTAATTCACTTTGGGTCAGGGAGTACTTATATGGGACTAGGGTAACTAACTAGGGGTCAGGGAGTACTTATTAGGGACTAGGGTCAACACTTTGGGTCACGGAGTACTTACATGGGACTAGGGTAACACACTTGGGGTCAGAGTGTACTTATAAAGGGACTAGGGTAACTCACTTGGGGTCAGGGAGTACATATATGGGACTATGGTAACTCACTAGGGGTCAGGGAGTACTTATACGGGACTAGGATCACACACTTTGGGTCACGGAGTACTTACATGGGATTAGGGCAACACACTTGGGGTCAGGGTGTACTTATAAAGGGACTAGGGTAACTCATTTGGGGTCAGGGAGTACATATATGGGACTAGGGTAACTCACTTGGGGACAGGGAGTACTTATATGGGACTAGGGTATTTCACTTGGGGTAAGGGAGTACTTATATGGGACTAGGGTCAAACACTTTGGGTCACGGAGTACTTACATGGGACTAGGGTACACACTTGGGGTCAGGGTGTACTTATAAAGGGACTAGGGTAACTCACTTGGGATTAGGGAGTACTTATATGGGACTAGGGTAACGCACTTGGGGACAGGGAGTACTTATAAAGGGGCTAGGGTAACTTACTTGGGGTCAGGGTATACTTACATGGGAGTAGGGTAACTCACTTGGGGTCAGGGAGTAATTTTAAAAGGGCTAGTGTAACTCATTTGGGGTCAGGTAGTACTTATATGGGAATAGGGTACCTCACTTGGGGTCAGGGAGTACATATATGGGACTAGGGTAACTCACTTGGGGACAGGGAGTAATTATATGGGACTAGGGTATCTCACTTGGGGTCAGGTAGTACTAATATGGGACTAGGGTAACTCACTTGGGGTCAGGGAGTACTTATATGGGACTAGGGTAACTCACTTGGGTACATGGAGTACTTATAAAGAGGCTAGGGTAAATCACTTTGGGTCACGGAGTACTTATATGGGACTAGGGTAACTCACTTGGGGTCAAGGAGTATTTTTAAAGGGCTAGTGTAACTCATTTGGGGTCAGGTAGTACTTATATGGGACTAGGGTGCCTCACTTGGGGTCAGGGAGTACATATATGGGACTAGGGTAACTCACTTGGGGACAAGGAGTACTTATATGGGACTAGGGTAAATCACTTGGGGACAGGGAGTACTTATATGGAACTAGGGTGTCTCACTTGGGGTCAGGGAGTACTTATATGGGACTAGGGTCACACACTATGGGTCACGGAGTACTTATATGGGACTAGGGTAATTCACTTTGGGTCAGGGAGTACTTATATGGGACTAGGGTAACTCACTAGGGGTCAGGGAGTAATTATATGGGACTATGGTCACACACTTTGGGTCACGGAGTACTTACATGGGACTAGGGTAACACACTTGGGGTCAGAGTGTACTTATAAAGGGACTAGGGTAACTCACTTGGGGTCAGGGAGTACATATATGGGACTAGGGTAACTCACTAGGGGTCAGGGAGTACTTATATGGGACTAGGGTAACTCACTTGGAGTCAGGGAGTACTTATATGTGACTAGGGTAACTCACTTGGGGTCAGGGAGTACTTATATGGGACTAGGGTAACTCACTTGGGTACATGGAGTACTTATAAAGGGGCTAGGGTAACTCACTTGGGGTGAGGGAGTACTTATAAAGGGGCTAGGGTAATTCACTTTGGGTCAGGGAGTACTTATATGGGACTAGGGTAACTCACTAGGGGTCAGGGAGTCCTTATATGGGACTAGGGTAACTCACTAGGGGTCAGGGAGTCCTTATATGGGACTAGGGTCACACACTTTGGGTCACGGAGTACTTACATGGGACTAGGGTAACACACTTGGGGTCAGGGTGTACTTATAAAGGCACTAGGGTATCTCACTTTGGGTCACGGAGTACTTATATGGGACTAGGGTAACTCACTAGGGGTCAGGGAGTACTTATTTGGGACTAGGGTAATTCACTTTGGGTAAGGGAGTACTTATATGGGACTAGGGTAACTCACTAGGGGTCAGGAAGTACTTATATGGGACTAGGGTCACACACTTTGGGTCACGGAGTACTTACATGGGACTAGGGTAACACACTTGGGGTCAGGGTGTACTTATAAAGGGACTAGGGTAACTCACTTGGGGTCAGGGAGTACTTATATGGGACAAGGGTCACACACTTTGGGTCACGGAGTACTTATATGGGACTAGGGTAACTCACTAGGGGTCAGGGAGTACTTATATGGGACTAGGGTAATTCACTTTGGGTCAGGGAATACTTACATGGGACTAGGGTAACTCACTTTGGGTCAGGGAGTACTTTTCAAAGGGCTAGTGTAACTCATTTGGGGCCAGGTAGTACTTATATGGGGCTAGGTTACCTCACTTGGGGTCAGGGAGTACTTATATGGGACTAGGGTAACTCACTTGGGGACAGGGAGTACTTATATGGGACTAGGGTATCTCACTTGGGTTCAGGGGGTACTTATATGGGACTAGGGTCACACACTTTGGGTCACGAAGTATTTATATGGGACTAGGGTAACTCACTTAGGGTCAGGTAGTACTTATATGGGACTAGGGTAACTCACTTGGAGTCAGGGAGTACTTATATGGGACTAGGGTAACTCACTTCGAGTCAGGGAGTACTTATATGGGACTAGGGTAACTCACTTGGAGTCAGGGAGTACTTATATGAGACTAGGGTAACTCACTTGGGGGCAGGGAGTACTTATATGGGACTAGGGTAACTCACTTGGGTACATGGAGTACTTATAAAGGGGATAGGGTAACTCACTTGGGGTGAGGGAGTACTTATAAAGGGGCTAGGGTTAATCACTTTGGGTCAGGGAGTACTTATATGGGACTAGGGTAACTCACTAGGGGTCAGGGAGTCCTTATATGGGACTAGGGTCACACACTTTGGGTCACGGAGTACTTACATGGGACTAGGATAACACACTTGGGGTCAGGGTGTACTTATAAAGGGACTAGGGTAACTCACTTGGGATTAGGGAGTATTTATATGGGACTAGTGTAACTCACTTGGGGTCAGGGAATACTTACATGGGACTAGGGTAACTCACTTGGGGTCAGGGAGTACTTTTAAAAGGGCTAGTGTAACTCATTTGGGGTCAGGTACTACTTATATGGGACTAGGGTACCTCACTTGGGGTCAGGGAATACATATATGGGATTAGGGTAACTCACTTGGGGACAGGGAGTACTTATGGGACTAGGGTATCTCACTTGGTGTCAGGGAGTACTTATATGGGACTAGGGTCACACACTTTGGGTCACGGAGTACTTATATGGGACTAGGGTAACTCACTTGGGGTCAGGGAGTACTTATAAAGGGGCTAGGGTAACTCATTTGGGGACAGGGAGTACTTATATAGGACTAGGGTCACACACTTTGGGTCACGGAGTACTTACATGGGACTAGGGTAACACAATTGGGGTCAGGGTGTACTTATAAAGGGACTAGGGTAACTCACTTGCGGTCAGGGAGTACATATATGGGACTAGGGTAACTTACTTGGGGACAGAGAGTACTTATATGGGACTAGGAAATCTCACTTTGGGTCACGGAGTACTTATATGGGACTAGGGTAAATCACTTGGGGTCAAGGAGTATTTATAAAGGTGCTAGGGTAACTCATTTGGGGACAGGGAGTACTTATATGGGACTAGGGTCACACACTTTGGGTCACGGAGTACTTACATGGGACTAGGGTAACACACTTGGGGTCAGGGAGTACTTATTTGGGAGTAGGGCAACTCACATGGGGTCAGGGAATACTTACATGGGACTAGGGTAACTCACTTGGGGACAGGGAGTACTTAAATGGGACTAGGGTAACTCACTTGGGGTCAGGGAGTACTTATATGGGACTAGGGTATCTCACTTGGGGTCAGGGAGTACTTATATGGGACTAGGGTCACACACTTTGGGTCACGGAGTATTTATATGGGACTAGGGTAACTCACTTGGGGTCAGGGAGTACTTATATGGGACTAGGGTAACTCACTTGGGGACAGGGAGTACTTATATGGGACTAGGGTATCTCACTTGGGTTCAGGGGGTACTTATATGGGACTAGGGTCACACACTTTGGGTCACGAAGTATTTATATGGGACTAGGGTAACTCACTTAGGGTCAGGTAGTACTTATATGGGACTAGGGTAACTCACTTGGAGTCAGGGAGTACTTATATGGGACTAGGGTAACTCACTTGGAGTCAGGGAGTACTTATATGGGACTAGGGTAACTCACTTGGAGTCAGGGAGTACTTATATGAGACTAGGGTAACTCACTTGGGGGCAGGGAGTACTTATATGGGACTAGGGTAACTCACTTGGGGTCAGGGAGTACTTATATGTGACTAGGGTCATACACTTTGGGTCACGGAGTACTTATATGGGACTAGGGTAACTCACTAGGGGTCAGGGAGTACTTATATGGGACTAGGGTAACTCACTTGGGGACAGGGAGTACTTATATGGGACTAGGATATCTCACTTGGGGTCAGGGAGTACGTATATGGGACTAAGGTCACACACTTTGGGTCACGGAGTACTTATATGGGACTAGGGTAACTCACTTGGGGTCAGAGAGTACTTATATGGGACTAGAGTAACTCACTTGGGGTCAGGGAGTACTTATATGGGACTAGGGTCAAACACTTTGGGTCACGGAGTACTTACATGGGACTAGGGTAATACACTTGGGGTCAGGGGGTACTTATTTGGGACTAGGGTATTTCACTTGGGGTCAGGGAGTACTTATATGGGACTAGGGTCACACACTTTGAGCCACGGAGTATTTATATGGGACTAGGGTAACTCACTTGGGGTCAGGGAGTACTTTTAAAAGGGCTAGTGTAACTCATTTCGGGTCAGGTAGTACTTATATGGGACTAGGGTACCTCACTTGGGGTCAGGGAGTACATATATGGGACTAGGGTAACTCACTAGTGGTCAGTGAGTACTTATATGGGACTAGGGTCACACACATTTGGTCACGGAGTACTTACATGGGACTAGGGTAACACACTTGGGGTCAGGGTGTACTTATAAAGGGACTAGGGTAACTCACTTGGGGACAGGGAGTACTTATATGGGACTAGGGTATCTCACTTGGGGTCAGGGAGTACTTATATGTGACTAGGGTCACACACTTTGGGTCACGGAGTACTTATATGGGACTAGGGTCACACACTTTGGGTCACGGAGTACTTACATGGGACTAGGGTAACACACTTGGGGTCAGGGTGTACTTATAAAGGGACTAGGGTAACTCACTTGGGGTCAGGGAGTACATATATGGGACTAGGGTAACTCACTTGGGGACAGGGAGTACTTATATGGGACTAGGGTATCTCACTTGGGGTCAGGGAGTACATATATGGGACTAGGGTAACTCACTTGGGGTCAGGGAGTACTTATATGGGACTAGGGTCACACACTTGGGGTCAGGGAGTACTTATATGGGATTAGGGTAACTCACTAGGGGTCAGGGAGTACTTATATGGGACTATGGTAATTCACTTTGGGTCAGGGAGTACTTATATGGGACTAGGGTAACTAACTAGGGGTCAGGGAGTACTTATATGGGACTAGGGTCACACACTTTGGGTCACGGAGTACTTACATGGGACTAGGGTAACACACTTGGGGTCAGAGTGTACTTATAAAGGGACTAGGGTAACTCACTTGGGGTCAGGGCGTACATATATGGGACTATGGTAACTCACTAGGGGTCAGGGAGTACTTATACGGGACAAGGATCACACACTTTGGGTCACGGAGTACTTACATGGGATTAGGGCAACACACTTGGGGTCAGGGTGTACTTATAAAGGGACTAGGGTAACTCATTTGGGGTCAGGGAGTACATATATGGGACTAGGGTAACTCACTTGGGGACAGGGAGTACTTATATGGGACTAGGGTATTTCACTTGGGGTAAGGGAGTACTTATATGGGACTAGGGTCAAACACTTTGGGTCACGGAGTACTTACATGGGACTAGGGTACACACTTGGGGTCAGGGTGTACTTATAAAGGGACTAGGGTAACTCACTTGGGATTAGGGAGTACTTATATGGGACTAGGGTAACTCACTTGGGGACAGGGAGTACTTATAAAGGGGCTAGGGTAACTTACTTGGGGTCAGGGTATACTTACATGGGACTAGGGTAACTCACTTGGGGTCAGGGAGTAATTTTAAAAGGGCTAGTGTAACTCATTTGGGGTCAGGTAGTACTTATGTGGGAATAGGGTACCTCACTTGGGGTCAGGGAGTACATATATGGGACTAGGGTAACTCACTTGGGGACAGGGAGTAATTATATGGGACTAGGGTATCTCACTTGGGGTCAGGTAGTACTAATATGGGACTAGGGTAACTCACTTGGGGTCAGGGAGTACTTATATGGGACTAGGGTAACTCACATGGGTACATGGAGTACTTATAAAGAGGCTAGGGTAAATCACTTTGGGTGACGGAGTACTTATATGGGACTAGGGTAACTCACTTGGGGTCAAGGAGTATTTTTAAAGGGCTAGTGTAACTCATTTGGGGTCAGGTAGTACTTATATGGGACTAGGGTGCCTCACTTGGGGTCAGGGAGTACATATATGGGACTAGGGTAACTCACTTGGGGACAGGGAGTACTTATATGGGACTAGGGTAAATCACTTGGGGACAGGGAGTACTTATATGGAACTAGGGTGTCTCACTTGGGGTCAGGGAGTACTTATATGGGACTAGGGTCACACACTTTGGGTCACGGAGTACTTATATTGGACTAGGGTAATTCACTTTGGGTCAGGGAGTACTTATATGGGACTAGGGTAACTCACTAGGGGTCAGGGAGTACTTATATGGGACTATGGTCACACACTTTGGGTCACGGAGTACTTACATGGGACTAGGGTAACACACTTGGGGTCAGGGAATACTTACATGGGACTAGGGTAACTAACTTGGGGTCTGGGAGTACTTTTAAAAGGGCTAGGGTAACTCATTTGGGGTCAGGTAGTACTTATATGGGACTAGGGTCACACACTTTGGGTCACGGAGTACTTATATGGGACTAGGGTAACTCACTAGGGGTCAGGGAGTACTTATATGGGACTAGGGTAATTCACTTTGGGTAAGGGAGTACTTATATGGGACTAGGGTAACTCACTAGGGGTCAGGAAGTACTTATATGGGACTAGGGTAACTCACATGGGGACAGGGAGTACTTACATGGGACTAGGGTAACTCACTTGGGGTCAGGGAGTAATTTTAAAAGGGCTAGTGTAACTCATTTGGGGTCAGGTAGTACTTATATGGGAATAGGGTACCTCACTTGGGGTCAGGGAGTACATATATGGGACTAGGGTAACTCACTTGGGGACAGGGAGTAATTATATGGGACTAGGGTATCTCACTTGGGGTCAGGTAGTACTAATATGGGACTAGGGTAACTCACTTGGGGTCAGGGAGTACTTATATGGGACTAGGGTAACTCACTTGGGTACATGGAGTACTTATAAAGAGGCTAGGGTAAATCACTTTGGGTCACGGAGTACTTATATGGGACTAGGGTAACTCACTTGGGGTCAAGGAGTATTTTTAAAGGGCTAGTGTAACTCATTTGGGGTCAGGTAGTACTTATATGGGACTAGGGTGCCTCACTTGGGGTCAGGGAGTACATATATGGGACTAGGGTAACTCACTTGGGGACAAGGAGTACTTATATGGGACTAGGGTAAATCACTTGGGGACAGGGAGTACTTATATGGAACTAGGGTGTCTCACTTGGGGTCAGGGAGTACTTATATGGGACTAGGGTCACACACTTTGGGTCACGGAGTACTTATATGGGACTAGGGTAATTCACTTTGGGTCAGGGAGTACTTATATGGGACTAGGGTATCTCACTTGGGTTCAGGGGGTACTTATATGGGACTAGGGTCACACACTTTGGGTCACGAAGTATTTATATGGGACTAGGGTAACTCACTTAGGGTCAGGTAGTACTTATATGGGACTAGGGTAACTCACTTGGAGTCAGGGAGTACTTATATGGGACTAGGGTAACTCACTTGGAGTCAGGGAGTACTTATATGGGACTAGGGTAACTCACTTGGAGTCAGGGAGTACTTATATGAGACTAGGGTAACTCACTTGGGGGCAGGGAGTACTTATATGGGACTAGGGTAACTCACTTGGGGTCAGGGAGTACTTATATGTGACTAGGGTCATACACTTTGGGTCACGGAGTACTTATATGGGACTAGGGTAACTCACTAGGGGTCAGGGAGTACTTATATGGGACTAGGGTAACTCACTTGGGGACAGGGAGTACTTATATGGGACTAGGATATCTCACTTGGGGTCAGGGAGTACGTATATGGGACTAAGGTCACACACTTTGGGTCACGGAGTACTTATATGGGACTAGGGTAACTCACTTGGGGTCAGAGAGTACTTATATGGGACTAGAGTAACTCACTTGGGGTCAGGGAGTACTTATATGGGACTAGGGTCAAACACTTTGGGTCACGGAGTACTTACATGGGACTAGGGTAATACACTTGGGGTCAGGGGGTACTTATTTGGGACTAGGGTATTTCACTTGGGGTCAGGGAGTACTTATATGGGACTAGGGTCACACACTTTGAGCCACGGAGTATTTATATGGGACTAGGGTAACTCACTTGGGGTCAGGGAGTACTTTTAAAAGGGCTAGTGTAACTCATTTCGGGTCAGGTAGTACTTATATGGGACTAGGGTACCTCACTTGGGGTCAGGGAGTACATATATGGGACTAGGGTAACTCACTAGTGGTCAGTGAGTACTTATATGGGACTAGGGTCACACACATTTGGTCACGGAGTACTTACATGGGACTAGGGTAACACACTTGGGGTCAGGGTGTACTTATAAAGGGACTAGGGTAACTCACTTGGGGACAGGGAGTACTTATATGGGACTAGGGTATCTCACTTGGGGTCAGGGAGTACTTATATGTGACTAGGGTCACACACTTTGGGTCACGGAGTACTTATATGGGACTAGGGTCACACACTTTGGGTCACGGAGTACTTACATGGGACTAGGGTAACACACTTGGGGTCAGGGTGTACTTATAAAGGGACTAGGGTAACTCACTTGGGGTCAGGGAGTACATATATGGGACTAGGGTAACTCACTTGGGGACAGGGAGTACTTATATGGGACTAGGGTATCTCACTTGGGGTCAGGGAGTACATATATGGGACTAGGGTAACTCACTTGGGGTCAGGGAGTACTTATATGGGACTAGGGTCACACACTTGGGGTCAGGGAGTACTTATATGGGATTAGGGTAACTCACTAGGGGTCAGGGAGTACTTATATGGGACTATGGTAATTCACTTTGGGTCAGGGAGTACTTATATGGGACTAGGGTAACTAACTAGGGGTCAGGGAGTACTTATATGGGACTAGGGTCACACACTTTGGGTCACGGAGTACTTACATGGGACTAGGGTAACACACTTGGGGTCAGAGTGTACTTATAAAGGGACTAGGGTAACTCACTTGGGGTCAGGGCGTACATATATGGGACTATGGTAACTCACTAGGGGTCAGGGAGTACTTATACGGGACAAGGATCACACACTTTGGGTCACGGAGTACTTACATGGGATTAGGGCAACACACTTGGGGTCAGGGTGTACTTATAAAGGGACTAGGGTAACTCATTTGGGGTCAGGGAGTACATATATGGGACTAGGGTAACTCACTTGGGGACAGGGAGTACTTATATGGGACTAGGGTATTTCACTTGGGGTAAGGGAGTACTTATATGGGACTAGGGTCAAACACTTTGGGTCACGGAGTACTTACATGGGACTAGGGTACACACTTGGGGTCAGGGTGTACTTATAAAGGGACTAGGGTAACTCACTTGGGATTAGGGAGTACTTATATGGGACTAGGGTAACTCACTTGGGGACAGGGAGTACTTATAAAGGGGCTAGGGTAACTTACTTGGGGTCAGGGTATACTTACATGGGACTAGGGTAACTCACTTGGGGTCAGGGAGTAATTTTAAAAGGGCTAGTGTAACTCATTTGGGGTCAGGTAGTACTTATGTGGGAATAGGGTACCTCACTTGGGGTCAGGGAGTACATATATGGGACTAGGGTAACTCACTTGGGGACAGGGAGTAATTATATGGGACTAGGGTATCTCACTTGGGGTCAGGTAGTACTAATATGGGACTAGGGTAACTCACTTGGGGTCAGGGAGTACTTATATGGGACTAGGGTAACTCACATGGGTACATGGAGTACTTATAAAGAGGCTAGGGTAAATCACTTTGGGTGACGGAGTACTTATATGGGACTAGGGTAACTCACTTGGGGTCAAGGAGTATTTTTAAAGGGCTAGTGTAACTCATTTGGGGTCAGGTAGTACTTATATGGGACTAGGGTGCCTCACTTGGGGTCAGGGAGTACATATATGGGACTAGGGTAACTCACTTGGGGACAGGGAGTACTTATATGGGACTAGGGTAAATCACTTGGGGACAGGGAGTACTTATATGGAACTAGGGTGTCTCACTTGGGGTCAGGGAGTACTTATATGGGACTAGGGTCACACACTTTGGGTCACGGAGTACTTATATTGGACTAGGGTAATTCACTTTGGGTCAGGGAGTACTTATATGGGACTAGGGTAACTCACTAGGGGTCAGGGAGTACTTATATGGGACTATGGTCACACACTTTGGGTCACGGAGTACTTACATGGGACTAGGGTAACACACTTGGGGTCAGGGAATACTTACATGGGACTAGGGTAACTAACTTGGGGTCTGGGAGTACTTTTAAAAGGGCTAGGGTAACTCATTTGGGGTCAGGTAGTACTTATATGGGACTAGGGTCACACACTTTGGGTCACGGAGTACTTATATGGGACTAGGGTAACTCACTAGGGGTCAGGGAGTACTTATATGGGACTAGGGTAATTCACTTTGGGTAAGGGAGTACTTATATGGGACTAGGGTAACTCACTAGGGGTCAGGAAGTACTTATATGGGACTAGGGTAACTCACATGGGGACAGGGAGTACTTACATGGGACTAGGGTAACTCACTTGGGGTCAGGGAGTAATTTTAAAAGGGCTAGTGTAACTCATTTGGGGTCAGGTAGTACTTATATGGGAATAGGGTACCTCACTTGGGGTCAGGGAGTACATATATGGGACTAGGGTAACTCACTTGGGGACAGGGAGTAATTATATGGGACTAGGGTATCTCACTTGGGGTCAGGTAGTACTAATATGGGACTAGGGTAACTCACTTGGGGTCAGGGAGTACTTATATGGGACTAGGGTAACTCACTTGGGTACATGGAGTACTTATAAAGAGGCTAGGGTAAATCACTTTGGGTCACGGAGTACTTATATGGGACTAGGGTAACTCACTTGGGGTCAAGGAGTATTTTTAAAGGGCTAGTGTAACTCATTTGGGGTCAGGTAGTACTTATATGGGACTAGGGTGCCTCACTTGGGGTCAGGGAGTACATATATGGGACTAGGGTAACTCACTTGGGGACAAGGAGTACTTATATGGGACTAGGGTAAATCACTTGGGGACAGGGAGTACTTATATGGAACTAGGGTGTCTCACTTGGGGTCAGGGAGTACTTATATGGGACTAGGGTCACACACTTTGGGTCACGGAGTACTTATATGGGACTAGGGTAATTCACTTTGGGTCAGGGAGTACTTATATGGGACTAGGGTAACTCACTAGGGGTCAGGGAGTAATTATATGGGACTATGGTCACACACTTTGGGTCACGGAGTACTTACATGGGACTAGGGTAACACACTTGGGGTCAGAGTGTACTTATAAAGGGACTAGGGTAACTCACTTGGGGTCAGGGAGTACATATATGGGACTAGGGTAACTCACTAGGGGTCAGGGAGTACTTATATGGGACTAGGGTAACTCACTTGGAGTCAGGGAGTACTTATATGTGACTAGGGTAACTCACTTGGGGTCAGGGAGTACTTATATGGGACTAGGGTAACTCACTTGGGTACATGGAGTACTTATAAAGGGGCTAGGGTAACTCACTTGGGGTGAGGGAGTACTTATAAAGGGGCTAGGGTAATTCACTTTGGGTCAGGGAGTACTTATATGGGACTAGGGTAACTCACTAGGGGTCAGGGAGTCCTTATATGGGACTAGGGTAACTCACTAGGGGTCAGGGAGTCCTTATATGGGACTAGGGTCACACACTTTGGGTCACGGAGTACTTACATGGGACTAGGGTAACACACTTGGGGTCAGGGTGTACTTATAAAGGCACTAGGGTATCTCACTTGGGGTCAGGGAGTACTTATATGGGACAAGGGTCACACACTTTGGGTCACGGAGTACTTATATGGGACTAGGGTAACTCACTAGGGGTCAGGGAGTACTTATATGGGACTAGGGTAACTCACTTGGAGTCAGGGAGTACTTATATGTGACTAGGGTAACTCACTTGGGGTCAGGGAGTACTTATATGGGACTAGGGTAACTCACTTGGGTACATGGAGTACTTATAAAGGGGCTAGGGTAACTCACTTGGGGTGAGGGAGTACTTATAAAGGGGCTAGGGTAATTCACTTTGGGTCAGGGAGTACTTATATGGGACTAGGGTAACTCACTAGGGGTCAGGGAGTCCTTATATGGGACTAGGGTAACTCACTAGGGGTCAGGGAGTCCTTATATGGGACAAGGGTCACACACTTTGGGTCACGGAGTACTTATATGGGACTAGGGTAACTCACTAGGGGTCAGGGAGTACTTATTTGGGACTAGGGTAATTCACTTTGGGTAAGGGAGTACTTATATGGGACTAGGGTAACTCACTAGGGGTCAGGAAGTACTTATATGGGACTAGGGTCACACACTTTGGGTCACGGAGTACTTACATGGGACTAGGGTAACACACTTGGGGTCAGGGTGTACTTATAAAGGGACTAGGGTAACTCACTTGGGGTCAGGGAGTACTTATATGGGACAAGGGTCACACACTTTGGGTCACGGAGTACTTATATGGGACTAGGGTAACTCACTAGGGGTCAGGGAGTACTTATATGGGACTAGGGTAATTCACTTTGGGTCAGGGAATACTTACATGGGACTAGGGTAACTCACTTTGGGTCAGGGAGTACTTTTCAAAGGGCTAGTGTAACTCATTTGGGGCCAGGTAGTACTTATATGGGGCTAGGTTACCTCACTTGGGGTCAGGGAGTACTTATATGGGACTAGGGTAACTCACTTGGGGACAGGGAGTACTTATATGGGACTAGGGTATCTCACTTGGGTTCAGGGGGTACTTATATGGGACTAGGGTCACACACTTTGGGTCACGAAGTATTTATATGGGACTAGGGTAACTCACTTAGGGTCAGGTAGTACTTATATGGGACTAGGGTAACTCACTTGGAGTCAGGGAGTACTTATATGGGACTAGGGTAACTCACTTCGAGTCAGGGAGTACTTATATGGGACTAGGGTAACTCACTTGGAGTCAGGGAGTACTTATATGAGACTAGGGTAACTCACTTGGGGGCAGGGAGTACTTATATGGGACTAGGGTAACTCACTTGGGTACATGGAGTACTTATAAAGGGGATAGGGTAACTCACTTGGGGTGAGGGAGTACTTATAAAGGGGCTAGGGTTAATCACTTTGGGTCAGGGAGTACTTATATGGGACTAGGGTAACTCACTAGGGGTCAGGGAGTCCTTATATGGGACTAGGGTCACACACTTTGGGTCACGGAGTACTTACATGGGACTAGGATAACACACTTGGGGTCAGGGTGTACTTATAAAGGGACTAGGGTAACTCACTTGGGATTAGGGAGTATTTATATGGGACTAGTGTAACTCACTTGGGGTCAGGGAATACTTACATGGGACTAGGGTAACTCACTTGGGGTCAGGGAGTACTTTTAAAAGGGCTAGTGTAACTCATTTGGGGTCAGGTACTACTTATATGGGACTAGGGTACCTCACTTGGGGTCAGGGAATACATATATGGGATTAGGGTAACTCACTTGGGGACAGGGAGTACTTATGGGACTAGGGTATCTCACTTGGTGTCAGGGAGTACTTATATGGGACTAGGGTCACACACTTTGGGTCACGGAGTACTTATATGGGACTAGGGTAACTCACTTGGGGTCAGGGAGTACTTATAAAGGGGCTAGGGTAACTCATTTGGGGACAGGGAGTACTTATATAGGACTAGGGTCACACACTTTGGGTCACGGAGTACTTACATGGGACTAGGGTAACACAATTGGGGTCAGGGTGTACTTATAAAGGGACTAGGGTAACTCACTTGCGGTCAGGGAGTACATATATGGGACTAGGGTAACTTACTTGGGGACAGAGAGTACTTATATGGGACTAGGAAATCTCACTTTGGGTCACGGAGTACTTATATGGGACTAGGGTAAATCACTTGGGGTCAAGGAGTATTTATAAAGGTGCTAGGGTAACTCATTTGGGGACAGGGAGTACTTATATGGGACTAGGGTCACACACTTTGGGTCACGGAGTACTTACATGGGACTAGGGTAACACACTTGGGGTCAGGGAGTACTTATTTGGGAGTAGGGCAACTCACATGGGGTCAGGGAATACTTACATGGGACTAGGGTAACTCACTTGGGGACAGGGAGTACTTAAATGGGACTAGGGTAACTCACTTGGGGTCAGGGAGTACTTATATGGGACTAGGGTATCTCACTTGGGGTCAGGGAGTACTTATATGGGACTAGGGTCACACACTTTGGGTCACGGAGTATTTATATGGGACTAGGGTAACTCACTTGGGGTCAGGGAGTACTTATATGGGACTAGGGTAACTCACTTGGGGACAGGGAGTACTTATATGGGACTAGGGTATCTCACTTGGGTTCAGGGGGTACTTATATGGGACTAGGGTCACACACTTTGGGTCACGAAGTATTTATATGGGACTAGGGTAACTCACTTAGGGTCAGGTAGTACTTATATGGGACTAGGGTAACTCACTTGGAGTCAGGGAGTACTTATATGGGACTAGGGTAACTCACTTGGAGTCAGGGAGTACTTATATGGGACTAGGGTAACTCACTTGGAGTCAGGGAGTACTTATATGAGACTAGGGTAACTCACTTGGGGGCAGGGAGTACTTATATGGGACTAGGGTAACTCACTTGGGGTCAGGGAGTACTTATATGTGACTAGGGTCATACACTTTGGGTCACGGAGTACTTATATGGGACTAGGGTAACTCACTAGGGGTCAGGGAGTACTTATATGGGACTAGGGTAACTCACTTGGGGACAGGGAGTACATATATGGGACTAGGATATCTCACTTGGGGTCAGGGAGTACGTATATGGGACTAAGGTCACACACTTTGGGTCACGGAGTACTTATATGGGACTAGGGTAACTCACTTGGGGTCAGAGAGTACTTATATGGGACTAGAGTAACTCACTTGGGGTCAGGGAGTACTTATATGGGACTAGGGTCAAACACTTTGGGTCACGGAGTACTTACATGGGACTAGGGTAATACACTTGGGGTCAGGGGGTACTTATTTGGGACTAGGGTATTTCACTTGGGGTCAGGGAGTACTTATATGGGACTAGGGTCACACACTTTGAGCCACGGAGTATTTATATGGGACTAGGGTAACTCACTTGGGGTCAGGGAGTACTTTTAAAAGGGCTAGTGTAACTCATTTCGGGTCAGGTAGTACTTATATGGGACTAGGGTACCTCACTTGGGGTCAGGGAGTACATATATGGGACTAGGGTAACTCACTAGTGGTCAGTGAGTACTTATATGGGACTAGGGTCACACACATTTGGTCACGGAGTACTTACATGGGACTAGGGTAACACACTTGGGGTCAGGGTGTACTTATAAAGGGACTAGGGTAACTCACTTGGGGACAGGGAGTACTTATATGGGACTAGGGTATCTCACTTGGGGTCAGGGAGTACTTATATGTGACTAGGGTCACACACTTTGGGTCACGGAGTACTTATATGGGACTAGGGTCACACACTTTGGGTCACGGAGTACTTACATGGGACTAGGGTAACACACTTGGGGTCAGGGTGTACTTATAAAGGGACTAGGGTAACTCACTTGGGGTCAGGGAGTACATATATGGGACTAGGGTAACTCACTTGGGGACAGGGAGTACTTATATGGGACTAGGGTATCTCACTTGGGGTCAGGGAGTACATATATGGGACTAGGGTAACTCACTTGGGGTCAGGGAGTACTTATATGGGACTAGGGTCACACACTTGGGGTCAGGGAGTACTTATATGGGATTAGGGTAACTCACTAGGGGTCAGGGAGTACTTATATGGGACTATGGTAATTCACTTTGGGTCAGGGAGTACTTATATGGGACTAGGGTAACTAACTAGGGGTCAGGGAGTACTTATATGGGACTAGGGTCACACACTTTGGGTCACGGAGTACTTACATGGGACTAGGGTAACACACTTGGGGTCAGAGTGTACTTATAAAGGGACTAGGGTAACTCACTTGGGGTCAGGGCGTACATATATGGGACTATGGTAACTCACTAGGGGTCAGGGAGTACTTATACGGGACAAGGATCACACACTTTGGGTCACGGAGTACTTACATGGGATTAGGGCAACACACTTGGGGTCAGGGTGTACTTATAAAGGGACTAGGGTAACTCATTTGGGGTCAGGGAGTACATATATGGGACTAGGGTAACTCACTTGGGGACAGGGAGTACTTATATGGGACTAGGGTATTTCACTTGGGGTAAGGGAGTACTTATATGGGACTAGGGTCAAACACTTTGGGTCACGGAGTACTTACATGGGACTAGGGTACACACTTGGGGTCAGGGTGTACTTATAAAGGGACTAGGGTAACTCACTTGGGATTAGGGAGTACTTATATGGGACTAGGGTAACTCACTTGGGGACAGGGAGTACTTATAAAGGGGCTAGGGTAACTTACTTGGGGTCAGGGTATACTTACATGGGACTAGGGTAACTCACTTGGGGTCAGGGAGTAATTTTAAAAGGGCTAGTGTAACTCATTTGGGGTCAGGTAGTACTTATGTGGGAATAGGGTACCTCACTTGGGGTCAGGGAGTACATATATGGGACTAGGGTAACTCACTTGGGGACAGGGAGTAATTATATGGGACTAGGGTATCTCACTTGGGGTCAGGTAGTACTAATATGGGACTAGGGTAACTCACTTGGGGTCAGGGAGTACTTATATGGGACTAGGGTAACTCACATGGGTACATGGAGTACTTATAAAGAGGCTAGGGTAAATCACTTTGGGTGACGGAGTACTTATATGGGACTAGGGTAACTCACTTGGGGTCAAGGAGTATTTTTAAAGGGCTAGTGTAACTCATTTGGGGTCAGGTAGTACTTATATGGGACTAGGGTGCCTCACTTGGGGTCAGGGAGTACATATATGGGACTAGGGTAACTCACTTGGGGACAGGGAGTACTTATATGGGACTAGGGTAAATCACTTGGGGACAGGGAGTACTTATATGGAACTAGGGTGTCTCACTTGGGGTCAGGGAGTACTTATATGGGACTAGGGTCACACACTTTGGGTCACGGAGTACTTATATTGGACTAGGGTAATTCACTTTGGGTCAGGGAGTACTTATATGGGACTAGGGTAACTCACTAGGGGTCAGGGAGTACTTATATGGGACTATGGTCACACACTTTGGGTCACGGAGTACTTACATGGGACTAGGGTAACACACTTGGGGTCAGGGAATACTTACATGGGACTAGGGTAACTAACTTGGGGTCTGGGAGTACTTTTAAAAGGGCTAGGGTAACTCATTTGGGGTCAGGTAGTACTTATATGGGACTAGGGTCACACACTTTGGGTCACGGAGTACTTATATGGGACTAGGGTAACTCACTAGGGGTCAGGGAGTACTTATATGGGACTAGGGTAATTCACTTTGGGTAAGGGAGTACTTATATGGGACTAGGGTAACTCACTAGGGGTCAGGAAGTACTTATATGGGACTAGGGTAACTCACATGGGGACAGGGAGTACTTACATGGGACTAGGGTAACACACTTGGGGTCAGGGTGTACTTATAAAGGGACTAGGCTAACTCACTTGGGGTCAGGGAGTACTTATATGGGACTAGGGTAACTCACTTGGGGTCAGGGAGTACTTATTTGGGACTCGGGCAACTCACTTGGGGTCAGGGAATACTTACATGGGACTAGGGTAACTCACTTTGGGTCAGGGAGTACTTTTCAAAGGGCTAGTGTAACTCATTTGGGGCCAGGTAGTACTTATATGGGGCTAGGTTACCTCACTTGGGGTCAGGGGGTACTTATATGGGACTAGGGTAACTCACATGGGGACAGGGAGTACTTATATGGGACTAGGGTATCTCACTTGGGTTCAGGGGATACTTATATGGGACAAGGGTAACACTCTTTGGGTCACGGAGTACTTATATGGAACTAGGGTAACTCACTTGGGGTCAGGGAGTTCTTATATGGGACTAGGGTAACTCACTTGGAGTCAGGGAGTACTTATATGTGACTAGGGTAACTCACTTGGGGTCAGGGAGTACTTATATGGGACTAGGGTAACTCACTTGGGTACATGGAGTACTTATAAAGGGGCTAGGGTAACTCACTTGGGGTGAGGGAGTACTTATAAAGGGGCTAGGGTAATTCACTTTGGGTCAGGGAGTACTTATATGGGACTAGGGTAACTCACTAGGGGTCAGGGAGTCCTTATATGGGACTAGGGTAACTCACTAGGGGTCAGGGAGTCCTTATATGGGACTAGGGTCACACACTTTGGGTCACGGAGTACTTACATGGGACTAGGGTAACACAATTGGGGTCAGGGTGTACTTATAAAGGGACTAGGGTAACTCACTTGCGGTCAGGGAGTACATATATGGGACTAGGGTAACTTACTTGGGGACAGAGAGTACTTATATGGGACTAGGAAATCTCACTTTGGGTCACGGAGTACTTATATGGGACTAGGGTAAATCACTTGGGGTCAAGGAGTATTTATAAAGGTGCTAGGGTAACTCATTTGGGGACAGGGAGTACTTATATGGGACTAGGGTCACACACTTTGGGTCACGGAGTACTTACATGGGACTAGGGTAACACACTTGGGGTCAGGGAGTACTTATTTGGGAGTAGGGCAACTCACATGGGGTCAGGGAATACTTACATGGGACTAGGGTAACTCACTTGGGGACAGGGAGTACTTAAATGGGACTAGGGTAACTCACTTGGGGTCAGGGAGTACTTATATGGGACTAGGGTATCTCACTTGGGGTCAGGGAGTACTTATATGGGACTAGGGTCACACACTTTGGGTCACGGAGTATTTATATGGGACTAGGGTAACTCACTTGGGGTCAGGGAGTACTTATATGGGACTAGGGTAACTCACTTGGGGACAGGGAGTACTTATATGGGACTAGGGTATCTCACTTGGGTTCAGGGGGTACTTATATGGGACTAGGGTCACACACTTTGGGTCACGAAGTATTTATATGGGACTAGGGTAACTCACTTAGGGTCAGGTAGTACTTATATGGGACTAGGGTAACTCACTTGGAGTCAGGGAGTACTTATATGGGACTAGGGTAACTCACTTGGAGTCAGGGAGTACTTATATGGGACTAGGGTAACTCACTTGGAGTCAGGGAGTACTTATATGAGACTAGGGTAACTCACTTGGGGGCAGGGAGTACTTATATGGGACTAGGGTAACTCACTTGGGGTCAGGGAGTACTTATATGTGACTAGGGTCATACACTTTGGGTCACGGAGTACTTATATGGGACTAGGGTAACTCACTAGGGGTCAGGGAGTACTTATATGGGACTAGGGTAACTCACTTGGGGACAGGGAGTACTTATATGGGACTAGGATATCTCACTTGGGGTCAGGGAGTACGTATATGGGACTAAGGTCACACACTTTGGGTCACGGAGTACTTATATGGGACTAGGGTAACTCACTTGGGGTCAGAGAGTACTTATATGGGACTAGAGTAACTCACTTGGGGTCAGGGAGTACTTATATGGGACTAGGGTCAAACACTTTGGGTCACGGAGTACTTACATGGGACTAGGGTAATACACTTGGGGTCAGGGGGTACTTATTTGGGACTAGGGTATTTCACTTGGGGTCAGGGAGTACTTATATGGGACTAGGGTCACACACTTTGAGCCACGGAGTATTTATATGGGACTAGGGTAACTCACTTGGGGTCAGGGAGTACTTTTAAAAGGGCTAGTGTAACTCATTTCGGGTCAGGTAGTACTTATATGGGACTAGGGTACCTCACTTGGGGTCAGGGAGTACATATATGGGACTAGGGTAACTCACTAGTGGTCAGTGAGTACTTATATGGGACTAGGGTCACACACATTTGGTCACGGAGTACTTACATGGGACTAGGGTAACACACTTGGGGTCAGGGTGTACTTATAAAGGGACTAGGGTAACTCACTTGGGGACAGGGAGTACTTATATGGGACTAGGGTATCTCACTTGGGGTCAGGGAGTACTTATATGTGACTAGGGTCACACACTTTGGGTCACGGAGTACTTATATGGGACTAGGGTCACACACTTTGGGTCACGGAGTACTTACATGGGACTAGGGTAACACACTTGGGGTCAGGGTGTACTTATAAAGGGACTAGGGTAACTCACTTGGGGTCAGGGAGTACATATATGGGACTAGGGTAACTCACTTGGGGACAGGGAGTACTTATATGGGACTAGGGTATCTCACTTGGGGTCAGGGAGTACATATATGGGACTAGGGTAACTCACTTGGGGTCAGGGAGTACTTATATGGGACTAGGGTCACACACTTGGGGTCAGGGAGTACTTATATGGGATTAGGGTAACTCACTAGGGGTCAGGGAGTACTTATATGGGACTATGGTAATTCACTTTGGGTCAGGGAGTACTTATATGGGACTAGGGTAACTAACTAGGGGTCAGGGAGTACTTATATGGGACTAGGGTCACACACTTTGGGTCACGGAGTACTTACATGGGACTAGGGTAACACACTTGGGGTCAGAGTGTACTTATAAAGGGACTAGGGTAACTCACTTGGGGTCAGGGCGTACATATATGGGACTATGGTAACTCACTAGGGGTCAGGGAGTACTTATACGGGACAAGGATCACACACTTTGGGTCACGGAGTACTTACATGGGATTAGGGCAACACACTTGGGGTCAGGGTGTACTTATAAAGGGACTAGGGTAACTCATTTGGGGTCAGGGAGTACATATATGGGACTAGGGTAACTCACTTGGGGACAGGGAGTACTTATATGGGACTAGGGTATTTCACTTGGGGTAAGGGAGTACTTATATGGGACTAGGGTCAAACACTTTGGGTCACGGAGTACTTACATGGGACTAGGGTACACACTTGGGGTCAGGGTGTACTTATAAAGGGACTAGGGTAACTCACTTGGGATTAGGGAGTACTTATATGGGACTAGGGTAACTCACTTGGGGACAGGGAGTACTTATAAAGGGGCTAGGGTAACTTACTTGGGGTCAGGGTATACTTACATGGGACTAGGGTAACTCACTTGGGGTCAGGGAGTAATTTTAAAAGGGCTAGTGTAACTCATTTGGGGTCAGGTAGTACTTATGTGGGAATAGGGTACCTCACTTGGGGTCAGGGAGTACATATATGGGACTAGGGTAACTCACTTGGGGACAGGGAGTAATTATATGGGACTAGGGTATCTCACTTGGGGTCAGGTAGTACTAATATGGGACTAGGGTAACTCACTTGGGGTCAGGGAGTACTTATATGGGACTAGGGTAACTCACATGGGTACATGGAGTACTTATAAAGAGGCTAGGGTAAATCACTTTGGGTGACGGAGTACTTATTAGGGACTAGGGTAACTCACTTGGGGTCAAGGAGTATTTTTAAAGGGCTAGTGTAACTCATTTGGGGTCAGGTAGTACTTATATGGGACTAGGGTGCCTCACTTGGGGTCAGGGAGTCCATATATGGGACTAGGGTAACTCACTTGGGGACAGGGAGTACTTATATGGGACTAGGGTAAATCACTTGGGGACAGGGAGTACTTATATGGAACTAGGGTGTCTCACTTGGGGTCAGGGAGTACTTATATGGGACTAGGGTCACACACTTTGGGTCACGGAGTACTTATATTGGACTAGGGTAATTCACTTTGGGTCAGGGAGTACTTATATGGGACTAGGGTAACTCACTAGGGGTCAGGGAGTACTTATATGGGACTATGGTCACACACTTTGGGTCACGGAGTACTTACATGGGACTAGGGTAACACACTTGGGGTCAGGGAATACTTACATGGGACTAGGGTAACTAACTTGGGGTCTGGGAGTACTTTTAAAAGGGCTAGTGTAACTCATTTGGGGTCAGGAAGTACTTATATGGGACTAGGGTCACACACTTTGGGTCACGGAGTACTTATATGGGACTAGGGTAACTCACTAGGGGTCAGGGAGTACTTATATGGGACTAGGGTAATTCACTTTGGGTAAGGGAGTACTTATATGGGACTAGGGTAACTCACTAGGGGTCAGGAAGTACTTATATGGGACTAGGGTAACTCACATGGGGACAGGGAGTACTTACATGGGACTAGGGTAACACACTTGGGGTCAGGGTGTACTTATAAAGGGACTAGGGTAACTCACTTGGGGTCAGGGAGTACTTATATGGGACAAGGATCACACACTTTGGGTCACGGAGTACTTATATGGAACTAGGCTAACTCACTTGGGGTCAGGGAGTACTTATATGGGACTAGGGTAACTCACTTGGGGTCAGGGAGTACTTATTTGGGACTCGGGCAACTCACTTGGGGTCAGGGAATACTTACATGGGACTAGGGTAACTCACTTTGGGTCAGGGAGTACTTTTCAAAGGGCTAGTGTAACTCATTTGGGGCCAGGTAGTACTTATATGGGGCTAGGTTACCTCACTTGGGGTCAGGGGGTACTTATATGGGACTAGGGTAACTCACATGGGGACAGGGAGTACTTATATGGGACTAGGGTATCTCACTTGGGTTCAGGGGATACTTATATGGGACAAGGGTAACACTCTTTGGGTCACGGAGTACTTATATGGAACTAGGGTAACTCACTTGGGGTCAGGGAGTTCTTATATGGGACTAGGGTAACTCACTTGGAGTCAGGGAGTACTTATATGTGACTAGGGTAACTCACTTGGGGTCAGGGAGTACTTATATGGGACTAGGGTAACTCACTTGGGTACATGGAGTACTTATAAAGGGGCTAGGGTAACTCACTTGGGGTGAGGGAGTACTTATAAAGGGGCTAGGGTAATTCACTTTGGGTCAGGGAGTACTTATATGGGACTAGGGTAACTCACTAGGGGTCAGGGAGTCCTTATATGGGACTAGGGTAACTCACTAGGGGTCAGGGAGTCCTTATATGGGACTAGGGTCACACACTTTGGGTCACGGAGTACTTACATGGGACTAGGGTAACACACTTGGGGTCAGGGTGTACTTATAAAGGGACTAGGGTATCTCACTTGGGGTCAGGGAGTACTTATATGGGACAAGGGTCACACACTTTGGGTCACGGAGTACTTACATGGGACTAGGGTAACACACTTGGGGTCAGGGTGTACTTATAAAGGGACTAGGGTAACTCACTTGGGATTAGGGAGTATTTATATGGGACTAGGGTAACTCACTTGGGGTCAGGGAATACTTACATGGGACTAGGGTAACTAACTTGGGGTCTGGGAGTACTTATTTGGGACTAGGGTATCTCACTTGGGTTCAGGGGGTACTTATATGGGACTAGGGTCACACACTTTGGGTCACGAAGTATTTATATGGGACTAGGGTAACTCACTTAGGGTCAGGTAGTACTTATATGGGACTAGGGTAACTCACTTGGAGTCAGGGAGTACTTATATGGGACTAGGGTAACTCACTTGGGGTCAGGGAGTACTTATATGGGACTAGGGTAACTCACTTGGAGTCAGGGAGTACTTATATGGGACTAGGGTAACTCACTTGGGGGCAGGGAGTACTTATATGGGACTAGGGTAACTCACTTGGGTACATGGAGTACTTATAAAGGGGATAGGGTAACTCACTTGGGGTGAGGGAGTACTTATAAAGGGGCTAGGGTTAATCACTTTGGGTCAGGGAGTACTTATATGGGACTAGGGTAACTCACTAGGGGTCAGGGAGTCCTTATATGGGACTAGGGTCACACACTTTGGGTCACGGAGTACTTACATGGGACTAGGGTAACACACTTGGGGTCAGGGTGTACTTATAAAGGGACTAGGGTAACTCACTTGGGATTAGGGAGTATTTATATGGGACTAGTGTAACTCACTTGGGGTCAGGGAATACTTACATGGGACTAGGGTAACTCACTTGGGGTCAGGGAGTACTTTTAAAAGGGCTAGTGTAACTCATTTGGGGTCAGGTAGTACTTATATGGGACTAGGGTACCTCACTTGGGGTCAGGGAATACATATATGGGATTAGGGTAACTCACTTGGGGACAGGGAGTACTTATAAAGGGACTAGGGTAACTCACTTGCGGTCAGGGAGTACATATATGGGACTAGGGTAACTTACTTGGGGACAGAGAGTACTTATATGGGACTAGGGTATCTCACTTTGGGTCACGGAGTACTTATATGGGACTAGGGTAAATCACTTGGGGTCAAGGAGTATTTATAAAGGTGCTAGGGTAACTCATTTGGGGACAGGGAGTACTTATATGGGACTAGGGTCACACACTTTGGGTCACGGAGTACTTACATGGGACTAGGGTAACACACTTGGGGTCAGGGAGTACTTATTTGGGAGTAGGGCAACTCACTTGGGGTCAGGGAATACTTACATGGGACTAGGGTAACTCACTTGGGGACAGGGAGTACTTAAATGGGACTAGGGTAACTGACTTGGGGTCAGGGAGTACTTATATGGGACTAGGGTATCTCACTTGGGGTCAGGGAGTACTTATATGGGACTAGGGTCACACACTTTGGGTCACGAAGTATTTATATGGGACTAGGGTAACTCACTTAGGGTCAGGGAGTACTTATTTGGGACTAGGGTAACTCACTTGGAGTCAGGGATTACTTATATGGGACTAGGGTAACTCACTTGGGGTCAGGGAGTACTTATATGGGACTAGGGTAACTCACTTGGAGTCAGGGAGTACTTATATGGGACTAGGGTAACTCACTTGGGGTCAGGGAGTACTTATATGGGACTAGGGTAACTCACTTGGGTACATGGAGTACTTATAAAGGGGATAGGGTAACTCACTTGGGGTGAGGGAGTACTTATAAAGGGGCTAGGGTTAATCACTTTGGGTCAGGGAGTACTTATATGGGACTAGGGTAACTCACTAGGGGTCAGGGAGTCCTTATATGGGACTAGGGTCACACACTTTGGGTCACGGAGTACTTACATGGGACTAGGATAACACACTTGGGGTCAGGGTGTACTTATAAAGGGACTAGGGTAACTCACTTGGGATTAGGGAGTATTTATATGGGACTAGTGTAACTCACTTGGGGTCAGGGAATACTTACATGGGACTAGGGTAACTCACTTGGGGTCAGGGAGTACTTTTAAAAGGGCTAGTGTAACTCATTTGGGGTCAGGTAGTACTTATATGGGACTAGGGTACCTCACTTGGGGTCAGGGAATACATATATGGGATTAGGGTAACTCACTTGGGGACAGGGAGTACTTATGGGACTAGGGTATCTCACTTGGTGTCAGGGAGTACTTATATGGGACTAGGGTCACACACTTTGGGTCACGGAGTACTTATATGGGACTAGGGTAACTCACTTGGGGTCAGGGAGTACTTATAAAGGGGCTAGGGTAACTCATTTGGGGACAGGGAGTACTTATATGGGACTAGGGTCACACACTTTGGGTCACGGAGTACTTACATGGGACTAGGGTAACACAATTGGGGTCAGGGTGTACTTATAAAGGGACTAGGGTAACTCACTTGCGGTCAGGGAGTACATATATGGGACTAGGGTAACTTTCTTGGGGACAGAGAGTACTTATATGGGACTAGGAAATCTCACTTTGGGTCACGGAGTACTTATATGGGACTAGGGTAAATCACTTGGGGTCAAGGAGTATTTATAAAGGTGCTAGGGTAACTCATTTGGGGACAGGGAGTACTTATATGGGACTAGGGTCACACACTTTGGGTCACGGAGTACTTACATGGGACTAGGGTAACACACTTGGGGTCAGGGAGTACTTATTTGGGAGTAGGGCAACTCACATGGGGTCAGGGAATACTTACATGGGACTAGGGTAACTCACTTGGGGACAGGGAGTACTTAAATGGGACTAGGGTAACTCACTTGGGGTCAGGGAGTACTTATATGGGACTAGGGTATCTCACTTGGGGTCAGGGAGTACTTATATGGGACTAGGGTCACACACTTTGGGTCACGGAGTATTTATATGGGACTAGGGTAACTCACTTGGGGTCAGGGAGTACTTTAAAAGTGCTAGTGTAACTCATTTGGGGTCAGGTAGTACTTATATGGGACTAGGGTACCTCACTTGGGGTCAGGGAGTACATATATGGGACTAGGGTAACTCACTTGGGGACAGGGAGTACTTATATGGGACTAGGGTCACACACTTTGGGTCGCGGAGTACTTATATGGGACTAGGGTAACTCACTAGGGGTCAGGGAGTACTTATATGGGACTAGGGTAATTCACTTTGGGTCAGGGAGTACTTATATGGGACTAGGGTAACTCACTAGGGGTCACGGAGTACTTATATGGGACTAGGGTAACTCACTAGGGGTCAGGGAGTACTTATATGGGACTAGGGTAACTCACTTGGGGACAGGGAGTACTTATATGGGACTAGGGTATCTCACTTGGGGTCAGGGAGTACGTATATGGGACTAAGGTCACACACTTTGGGTCACGGAGTACTTATATGGGACTAGGGTAACTCACTTGGGGTCAGGGAGTACTTATATGGTACTAGGGTAACTCACTTGGGTACATGGAGTACTTATAAAGGGGATAGGGTAACTCACTTGGGGTGAGGGAGTACTTATAAAGGGGCTAGGGTTAATCACTTTGGGTCAGGGAGTACTTATATGGGACTAGGGTAACTCACTAGGGGTCAGGGAGTTCTTATATGGGACTAGGGTCACACACTTTGGGTCACGGAGTACTTACATGGGACTAGGATAACACACTTGGGGTCAGGGTGTACTTATAAAGGGACTAGGGTAACTCACTTGGGATTAGGGAGTATTTATATGGGACTAGTGTAACTCACTTGGGGTCAGGGAATACTTACATGGGACTAGGGTAACTCACTTGGGGTCAGGGAGTACTTTTAAAAGGGCTAGTGTAACTCATTTGGGGTCAGGTAGTACTTATATGGGACTAGGGTACCTCACTTGGGGTCAGGGAATACATATATGGGATTAGGGTAACTCACTTGGGGACAGGGAGTACTTATGGGACTAGGGTATCTCACTTGGTGTCAGGGAGTACTTATATGGGACTAGGGTCACACACTTTGGGTCACGGAGTACTTATATGGGACTAGGGTAACTCACTTGGGGTCAGGGAGTACTTATAAAGGGGCTAGGGTAACTCATTTGGGGACAGGGAGTACTTATATGGGACTAGGGTCACACACTTTGGGTCACGGAGTACTTACATGGGACTAGGGTAACACAATTGGGGTCAGGGTGTACTTATAAAGGGACTAGGGTAACTCACTTGGGATTAGGGAGTATTTATATGGGACTAGTGTAACTCACTTGGGGTCAGGGAATACTTACATGGGACTAGGGTAACTCACTTGGGGTCAGGGAGTACTTTTAAAAGGGCTAGTGTAACTCATTTGGGGTCAGGTAGTACTTATATGGGACTAGGGTACCTCACTTGGGGTCAGGGAATACATATATGGGATTAGGGTAACTCACTTTGGGTCAGGGAGTACTTATATGGGACTAGGGTAACTCACTAGGGGTCAGGGAGTCCTTATATGGGACTAGGGTCACACACTTTGGGTCACGGAGTACTTACATGGGACTAGGATAACACACTTGGGGTCAGGGTGTACTTATAAAGGGACTAGGGTAACTCACTTGGGATTAGGGAGTACTTATATGGGACTAGGGTCACACACTTTGGGTCACGGAGTATTTATATGGGACTAGGGTAACTCACTTGGGGTCAGGGAGTACTTTTAAAAGTGCTAGTGTAACTCATTTGGGGTCAGGTAGTACTTATATGGGACTAGGGTACCTCACTTGGGGTCAGGGAGTACATATATGGGACTAGGGTAATTCACTTGGGGACAGGGAGTACTTATATGGGACTAGGGTATCTCACTTGGGGTCAGAGAGTACTTATATGGGACAAGGGTCACACATTTTGGGTCGCGGAGTACTTATATGGGACTAGGGTAACTCACTAGGGGTCAGGGAGTACTTATATGGGACTAGGGTAATTCACTTTGGGTCAGGGAGTACTTATATGGGACTAGGGTAACTCACTAGGGGTCAGGGAGTACTTATATGGGACTAGGGTCACACACTTTGGGTCACGGAGTACTTACATGGGACTAGGGTAACACACTTGGGGTCAGGGTGTACTTATAAAGGGACTAGGGTAACTCACTTGGGGTCAGGGAGTACATATAAAGGGGCTAGGGTAACTCATTTGGGGTCAGGGAGTACTTATATGGGACTAAGGTAACTCACTTGGGGACATGGAGTACTTATAAAGGGGCTAGGGTAACTCACTTGGAGTCAGGGAGTACTTAAAAAGGGGGTAGGGTAACTCATTTTGTGTCAGGGAGTACTTATATGGGACTAGGGTAACACACTTTGGGTCACGGAGTACTTATATGGGACTAGGGTAACACACTTTGGGTCACGGAGTACTTATATGGAACTAGGGTAACTCACTTGGGGTCAGGGAGTACTTATATGGGACTAGGCCAACTCACTTGGGGTCAGGGAATACTTACATGGGACTAGGGTAACTCACTTGGGGTCAGGGAGTACTTACATGGGACTAAAGTAACTCACTTTGGGTCAGGGAGAACTTTTAAAAGGGCTAGTGTAACTCATTTGGGGCCAGGTAGTACTTATATGGGGCTAGGGTACCTCACTTGGGGTCAGGGAGTACTTATATGGTTCTAGGGTAACTCACTTGGGGTCAGGGAGTACTTATATGGGACTAGGGTAACTCACATGGGGTCAGGGAGTACTTATTTGGGACTAGGGCAACTCACTTGGGGTCAGGGAATACTTACATGGGACTAGGGTAACTCACTTTGGGTCAGGGAGTACTTTTAAAAGGGCTAGTGTAACTCATTTGTGGCCAGGTAGTACTTATATGGGGCTAGGGTACCTCACTTGGGGTCAGGGGGTACTTATATGGGACTAGGGTAACTCACTTGGGGTCAAGGAGTACTTATATGGGACTAGGGTAACTCACTTGGGGACAGGGAGTACTTATATGGGACTAGGGTAACTCACTTGGGGACATGGAGTATTTATAAAGGGGCTAGGGTAACTCACTTGGGGTCATGGAGTACTTATAAAGGGGCTAGGGTAACTCATTTGGGGTCAGGGAGTACTTATATGGGACTAAGGTAACTCACTTGGGGACATGGAGTACTTATAAAGGGGCTAGGGTACCTCACTTGGGGTCAGGGAGTACTTATATGGGACTAGGGTAACTCACTTGGGGTCAAGGAGTACTTATATGGGACTAGGGTAACTCACTTGGGGTCAGGGAGTACTTATTTGGGACTAGGGCAACTCACTTGGGGTCAGGGAATACTTACATGGGACTAGGGTAACTCACTTTGGGTCAGAGAGTACTTTTAAAAGGGCTAGTGTAACTCATTTGGGGCCAGGTAGTACTTATATGGGGCTAGGGTATCTCACTTGGGGTCAGGGAGTACTTATATGGGACTAGGGTAACTCACTTGGAGTCAAGGAGTACTTATATGGGACTAGGGTAACACACTTTGGGTCACGGAGTACTTATATGGAACTAGGCTAACTCACTTGGGGTCAGGGAGTACTTATATGGGACTAGGGTAACTCACTTGGGGTCAGGGAGTACTTATTTGGGACTAGGGCAACTCACTTGGAGTCAGGGAATACTTACATGGGACTAGGGTAACTCACTTTGGGTAAGGGAGTACTTTTAAAAGGGCTAGTGTAACTCATTTGGGGCCAGGTAGTAATTATATGGGGCTAGGGTACCTCACTTGGGGTCAGGGGGTACTTATATGGGACTAGGGTAACTCACTTGGGGACAGGGAGTACTTATATGGGACTAGGGTATCTCACTTGGGTTCAGGGGATATTTATATGGGACAAGGGTAACACTCTTTGGGTCACGGAGTACTTATATGGAACTAGGGTAACTCACTTGGGGTCAGGGAGTTCTTATATGGGACTAGGGTAACTCACTTGGAGTCAGGGAGTACTTATATGTGACTAGGGTAACTCACTTGGGGTCAGGGAGTACTTATATGGGACTAGGGTAACTCACTTGGGTACATGGAGTACTTATAAAGGGGCTAGGGTAACTCACTTGGGGTGAGGGAGTACTTATAAAGGGGCTAGGGTAATTCACTTTGGGTAAGGGAGTACTTATATGGGACTAGGGTAACTCACAAGGGGTCAGGAAGTCCTTATATGGGACTAGGGTCACACACTTTGGGTCACGGAGTACTTACATGGGACTAGGGTAACACACTTGGGGTCAGGGTGTACTTATAAAGGGACTAGGGTAACTCACTTGGGATTAGGGAGTATTTATATGGGACTAGGGTAACTCACTTGGGGTCAGGGAATACTTACATGGGACTAGGGTAACTAACTTGGGGCCTGGGAGTACTTTTAAAAGGGCTAGTGTAACTCATTTGGGGTCAGGTAGTACTTATATGGGACTAGGGTACCTCACTAAGGGTCAGGGAGTACATATATGGGAGTAGGGTAATTCACTTGGGGACAGGGAGTACTTATATGGGACTAGGGTATCTCACTTGGGGACAGGGAGTACTTATATGGGACAAGGGTCACACACTTTGGGTCACGGAGTACTTATATGGGACTAGGGTAACTCACTAGGGGTCAGGGAGTACTTATATGGGACTAGGGTAATTCACTTTGGGTAAGGGAGTACTTATTTGGGACTAGGGTAACTCACTTGGGTACATGGAGTACTTATAAACGGGATAGGGTAACTCACTTGGGGTAAGGGAGTACTTATAAAGGGGCTAGGGTTAATCACTTTGGGTCAGGGAGTACTTATATGGGACTAGGGTAACACACATGGGGTCAGGGTGTACTTATATAGGGGCTAGAGTAACTAATTTGGGGTCAGGGATTAATTATATTGGACTAGGGTACATCACTTGGGGTCAGCGAGTACTTATATGGGACTAGGGTAACTCACTTGGGGACATGGAGTACTTATAAAGGGGCTAGGGTAACTCATTCGGGGCAGGGAGTACTTACATGGGACTAGGGTAACTCACTTGGGATCAGGGAGTACTTATATGGGACTAGGGTACCTCACTTGGGGTCAGGGAGTGCTTATATGAGACTAGGGTAACTCACTTGGGGACAGGGAGTACTTATATGGGACTAGGGTAACTCACTTGGGGTCAGGGAGTACTTATATGGGACTAGGTTCACACACTTTGGGTCACGGAGTACTTATGTGTGAGTAGGGTAACACACTTGGGGTCAGTGTGTACGTATAAAGGGGCTAGGGTAACTCACTTGGGATCAGGGAGTACTTATATGGGACTAGGGTAACTCACTTAGGGACAGGGAGTACTTATAAAGGGGCTAGGGTAACTCACTTGGGGACATGGAGTACTTATAAAGGGGCTAGGGTAACTCACTTGGGGACAGGGAGTACTTATATGGGACTAGGGTAACTCACTTGGGGTCAGGGAGTACTTATATGGGACTAGGTTCACACACTTTGGGTCACGGAGTACTTATGTGTGAGTAGGGTAACACACTTGGGGTCAGTGTGTACTTCTAAAGGGGCTAGGGTAACTCACTTGGGATTAGGGAGTAGTTATATGGGACTAGGGTAACTCACTTGGGGACAGGGAGTACTTAGAAAGAGGCTAGGGTAACTAACTTGGGGTCAGGGAGTACTTATATGGGACTAGGGTAACTCACTTGGGGACAGGGTGTACTTATAAAGGGGCTAGGTTAACTCACTTGGGATTAGGGAGTACTTATATGGGACTAGGGTAACTCACTTGGGGTCAGGGAGTACTTATATGGGACTAGGTTCACACACTTTGGGTCACGGAGTACTTATGTGTGAGTAGGGTAACACACTTGGGGTCAGTGTGTACTTCTAAAGGGGCTAGGGTAACTCACTTGGGATTAGGGAGTACTTATATGGGACCTGGGTAACACAATTGGGTGCAGGGTGTACTTATAAAGGGGCTAGTGTAACTCATTCGGGGCAAGGAGTACTTATATGGGACTAGGGTAACTCACTTGGGTACATGGAGTACTTATAAAGGGGCTAGGGTAACTCACTTGGGGTCAGGGAGTACTTATATGGGACTAGGGTCACACACTTTGGGTCACGGAGTACTTACATGGGACTAGGGTAACACACTTGGGGTCAGGGTGTACTTATAAAGGGACTAGGGTAACTCACTTGGGATTAGGGAGTACTTATATGGGACTAGGGTAACTCACTTGGGGACAGGGTGTACTTATAAAGGGGCTAGGTTAACTCACTTGGGATTAGGGAGTACTTATATGGGACTAGGGTAACTCACTTGGGGACAGGGAGTACTTATAAAGGGGCTAGGGTAACTCATTCGGGGCAGGGAGTACTTATATGGGACTAGGCTAACCCACTTGGGGTCAGGGAGTACTTATATGGGACTAGGGTACCTCACTTGGGGTCAGGGAGTACTTATATGGGACTAGGGTAACTCACATGGGGACAGGGAGTACTTATATGGGACTAGTGTAACTCACTTGGGGTCAGGGAGTACTTATATGGGACTAGGTTCACACACTTTGGGTCACGGAATACTTATGTATGAGTAGGGTAACACACTTGGGGTCAGTGTGTACGTATAAAGGGGCTAGGGTAACTCACTTGGGATCAGGGAGTACTTATATGGGACTAGGGTAACTCACTTAGGGACAGGGAGTACTTATAAAGGGGCTAGGGTAACTCACTTGGGGACTTGGAGTACTTATAAAGGGGGTAGGGTAACTCACTTGGGGACAGGGAGTACTTATATGGGACTAGGGTAACTCACTTGGGGTCAGGGAGTACTTATATGGGACTAGAGTACCTCACTTGTGGTCAGGGAGTACTTATAAGGGACTAGGGTAACTCACTTGGTGTCAGGGAGTACTTATATGGGACTAGGTTCACACACTTTGGGTCACGGAGTACTTATATGGGACTAGGGTCACACACATTGGGTCACGGAGCACTTATATGGGACTAGGGTAACACACATGGTGTCAGGGTGTACTTATAGAGGGGCTAGAGTAACTAATTTGGGGTCAGGGATTAATTATATTGGACTAGGGTACATCACTTGGGGTCAGCGAGTACTTATATGGGACTAGGGTAACACACTTGGGGACATGGAGTATTTATAAAGGGGCTAGGGTAACTCATTCGGGGCAGGGAGTACTTACATGGGACTAGGGTAACTCACTTGGGATCAGGGAGTACTTATATGGGACTAGGGTACCTCACTTGGGGTCAGGGAGTACTTATATGGGACTAGGGTAACTCACTTGGGGACAGGGAGTACTTATATGGGACTAGGGTAACTCACTTGGGGTCAGGGAGTACTTATATGGGACTAGGTTCACACACTTTGGGTCACGGTGTACTTAGGTGTGAGTAGGGTAACACACTTGGGGTCAGTGTGTACTTCTAAAGGGGCTAGGGCAACTCACTTGGGATTAGGGAGTACTTATATGGGACTAGGGTAACCCACTTTGGGTCACGGAGTACTTATATGGGACTAGGGTAACACACTTGGGGTCAGGGTCTACTTATAAGGGACTAGGGTAACTCACTTGGTGTCAGGGAGTACTTATATGGGACTAGGTTCACACACTTTGGGTCACGGAGTACTTATATGGGACTAGGGTAACTCACTTGGGGAAAGGGAGTACTTAGAAAGAGGCTAGGGTAACTAACTTGGGGTCAGGGAGTACTTATATGGGACTAGGGTAACTCACTTGGGGACAGGGTGTACTTATAAAGGGGCTAGGTTAACTCACTTGGGATTAGGGAGTACTTATATGGGACTAGGGTAACTCACTTGGGGACAGGGAGTACTTATATGGGACTAGGGTAACTCACTTGGGGACAGGGAGTACTTATATGGGACTAGGGTAACTCACTTGGGGACATGGAGTACTTATAAAGGGGCTAGGGTAACTCATTCGGGGCAGGGAGTACTTACATGGGACTAGGGTAACTGACTTGGGATCAGGGAGTACTTATATGGGACTAGGGTACCTCACTTGGGGTCAGGGAGTACTTATATGGGACTAGGGTAACTCACTTGGGGACAGGGAGTACTTATAAAGGGACTAGGGTAACTCACTTGGGATTAGGGAGTACTTATATGGGACTAGGGTAACTCACTTGGGGACAGGGAGTACTTATAAAGGGGCTAGGTTAACTCACTTGGGATTAGGGAGTACTTATATGGGACTAGGGTAACTCACATGGGGACAGGGAGTACTTATAATGGGGCTAGGGTAACTCACTTGGGGTCAGGGAGTACTTATATGGGACTAGGCTAACTCACTTGGGGTCAGGGTTTACTTATATGGGACTAGGGTAACTCACTTGGGGTCAGGGAGTACTTATATGGGACTAGGGTAACTCACTAGGGGTCAGGGAGTACTTATATGGGACTAGGGTCACACACTTTGGGTCACGGAGTACTTACATGGGACTAGGGTAACTCACTTGGGGTCAGGGAGTACTTATATAGGAGCTAAAGTAACTCACTTGGGGTCAGGGAGTACTTATATGGGACTAGGGTCACACACTTTGGGTCATGGAGCACTTATATGGGACTAGGGTAACACACATGGGGTCAGGGTGTACTTATTTTTTTTTTTTTTTTTTTTTTTTTTTTCCGACGCTTTGCGAGGTAGGGGGAAACTTCTTAAAGCCTTACGGCTTGTTAAGTACCTCCGGCGGCCGATGTTTTGGCCAGAGGTTATGTGGGATTCTAACCCACCAAAACCCCCTACCTGCCCCCCTACCCGGTACCAAGCATAGCTTATAACATCAGGTAGGAGGGTATACGCTCTACTCTACGACCGTATGCGGTCATCCCAAGACAAACAAAAACCCCAGACTCTACCCCACCCCAGAGGAGAGAGCAGCAGACTCCTCAGCTCGGACTCTACTGTCCTTGGAGGTGAGGACCCTAACCGAGAAGCTGGAAAATGCATTCCAAGCTCTCGGCGTACTCGTAACATGGGACACAAGGGTCTCCACCTCCAACGAGGGCACACCTAAAGCATCACAGAGTTCTGCTCTTTCGCATTCCCACAGGGGACACCACAACAGCGTGTGCTCCGCCGTATCCGCGACCGGATTCGGGGAGCACCAGCAGTCGGGAGTCGCCCTGCGGCCCACCCTCGCGCGATGACTCATGAAACTACCATGCCCCAGGAGCATCTGGGAAACATGGTAGTTCAAGCTTCTACAATTAGCAGCCAGCCAGGACCGGATGTCCGGGATGAGGCGGTGGGTCCACCTACCCCGACCATCCGAGTCCCATGCTGCCTGCCATCTCTCTACTAAATTAGCCCTCGCCAATCTCCGCGCTTCGGCCACGCCAGCCGAGGAGCCACCCGCACGCGACGCATCGTACACCTCCCTGCGCTCCAAAGCTAAAAGATGGGCCGGTGGTATGCCCGAGATTACTAATAGCGCACAGGACGAAGCCGTACGACACGCGCGGGAAACCCTCAGCGCCATGACCCTCTGCGCGGAGATTAGGGACCTCGCAATGGTTGGACGAGAGGCAGCCTCAGCCCAGCAAGGCGCCCCGTAAAGAAGAATGCTGTGCACTAAATTCGTGTACAACATCCTTCCCGAGACCCCCGACCCACCCACGTTCGGCAATAAATTACTCAACGCCCACCCAGCCTTTTTGGCTTTTCCCACCATGCAATCAATGTGAAACTTGAAGGAAAGACGACGATCCAACCACACACCGAGGTATTTCGCCCGCGGGGAGACGGAAACCGTCTCGCCCCCGACCGAAAACCGCGGAGCCCGATCAGACCGCCTCCTAGAGAAGAAAACAGCCTCCGATTTGGAGACGTTCACCTCCAGGTTCCTCCCCTCAAGCCACAGAACGATACGCGACAAAGCCCTGTTAGCCTTCAACTGCAAGGACCCGACGCTTCCCGCAGACACACACAATGCCGTATCGTCCGCGTAACAAGTCAACGTGCAGCCCTCCGGGAGACTCAACCGCAGCAGACCGTCGAAACAAATGTTCCACAGGAGAGGTCCTAAGACCGATCCCTGCGGAACACCCGCCCCAACGCGCCACTGCCGTCCAGCGCACTCAATGACCCGGTCCCCCAGGTAACTGCGGACTATATCCACAATCACCCCCGGGACCGCGCCATTGGCGGCCAGGGCCTCCAAGATGGCCGCATGCGACACAGAATTGAACGCGTTCTTAATGTCGAGAAGGATTACGGCCACGCGTTTGCTCCGGTACACAGACCCCCGAAGGGCGATCCGAATAAAATTCTGGACAGCCGATACGGCATCCATGGTACTTCTACCAGGACGGAACCCGTATTGACCGTTCGCGAGAGGTGCGACCCCCTCATAAACCTCCGTAAGACGAGCGACAACTACCCTCTCAAACAACTTCCCCACCACCGGTAGGAGAGATATGGGTCTGAAGCCCCCGATCCCTTTCGGGATTAGGACAACCCTCGCCCTCCTCCAGATAGCGGGAAAGTCGCCGAGTTCCAGGCAGCGGTTGAACAACCGGGCAAAATCAGCGGGGCAGCTCATTGCTGCAACCTTAACCACTTCCGGGAGAATGCCATCGACACCAGGGGCCCCCTTTGCAGGGGACCTCCCGGCAGCCATGACAATCTCTGCTTCCGTGATGAGATCAGACTCCAAGATCGGCCTGGTGTTACCGCGAAACACGAATGGAACGCCCCCAGGCCTCACTTGCGACGTCGAGAAAAGACTCTCAATCGCAACCACCGTCTCAGACTCCGTCAGACTAGCAGATGTCTGTCTCTTCAATCTCTTGTAGGCCACCCAGAAGGGGCGACCCCAAGGATCTGCCTCCACTTCATTCACCAGCGCCAACCATGCGGCCCGCTTCCTCTCGCGTATAGCGGAGGAGAAAGCGGTTCTCGCCGTCTTATAGGCTTCGCGCAAGTGAACTTCCGTATTGAGGGTGTACTTATAGAGGGGCTAAAGTAACTCACTTGGGGTCAGGGAGTACTTATATGGGACTAGGGTCACACACATTGGGTCACGGAGCACTTATATGGGACTAGGGTAACACACATGGGGTCAGGGTGTACTTATAAAGGGGCTAGGTTAACTCACTTGGGATTAGGGAGTACTTATATGGGACTAGGGTAACTCACTTGGGGACAGGGAGTACTTATATGGGACTAGGGTAACTCACTTGTGGACATGGAGTACTTAGAAAGAGGCTAGGGTAACTAACTTGGGGTCAGGGAGTACTTATATGGGACTAGGGTAACTCACTTGGGATTAGGGAGAACTTATATGGGACTAGGGTAACTCACTTGGGGACAGGGAGTACTTATATGGGACTAGGATAACTCACTTGGGGACATGGAGTACTTATAAAGGGGCTAGGGTAACTCATTCGGGGCAGGGAGTACTTACATGGGACTAGGGTACCTCACTTGGGGTCAGGGAGTACTTATATGGGACTAGGGTAACTCACTTGGGGACAGGGAGTACTTATAAAGGGACTAGGGTAACTCAATGGGATTAGGGAGTACTTATATGGGACTAGGGTAACTCACTTGGGGTCAGGGTGTACTTATAAAGGGGCTAGGTTAAGTCACTTGGGATTAGGGAGTACTTATATGGGACTAGGGTAACTCACTTGGGGACAGGGAGTACTTATATGGGACTAGGGTAACTCACTTGGGGACATGGAGTACTTACATGGGACTACGGTAACTCACTTTGGGTCAGGGAGAACTTTTAAAAGGGCTAGTGTAACTCATTTGGGGCCAGGTAGTACTTATATGGGGCTAGGGTACCTCACTTGGGGTCAGGGAGTACTTATATGGGACTAGGGTAACTCACTTGGGGTCAGGGAGTACTTATATGGGACTAGGGTAACTCACTTGGGGTCAGTGTGTACGTATAAAGGGGCTAGGGTAACTCACTTGGGATCAGGGAGTAATTATATGGGACTAGGGTAACTCACTTAGGGACAGGGAGTACTTATAAAGGGGCTAGGGTAACTCACTTGGGGACATGGAGTACTTATAAAGGGGCTAGGGTAACTCACTTGGGGACAGGGAGTACTTATATGGGACTAGGGTAACTCACTTGGGGTCAGGGAGTACTTATATGGGACTAGGTTCACACACTTTGGGTCACGGAGTACTTATGTGTGAGTAGGGTAACACACTTGGGGTCAGTGTGTACTTCTAAAGGGGCTAGGGTAACTCACTTGGGATTAGGGAGTACTTATATGGGACTAGGGTAACTCACTTGGGGACAGGGAGTACTTAGAAAGAGGCTAGGGTAACTAACTTGGGGTCAGGGAGTACTTATATGGGACTAGGGTAACTCACTTGGGATTAGGGAGTACTTATATGGGACTAGGGTAACTCACTTGGGGACAGGGAGTACTTATATGGGACTAGGGTAACTCACTTGGGGACATGGAGTACTTATAAAGGGGCTAGGGTAACTCATTCGGGGCAGGGAGTACTTACATGGGACTAGGGTACCTCACTTGGGGTCAGGGAGTACTTATATGGGACTAGGGTAACTCACTTGGGGACAGGGAGTACTTATAAAGGGACTAGGGTAACTCACTTGGGATTAGGGAGTACTTATATGGGACTAGGGTAACTCACTTGGGGTCAGGGTGTACTTATAAAGGGGCTAGGTTAAGTCACTTGGGATTAGGGAGTACTTATATGGGACTAGGGTAACTCACTTGGGGACAGGGAGTACTTATATGGGACTAGGGTAACTCACTTGGGGACATGGAGTACTTACATGGGACTACGGTAACTCACTTTGGGTCAGGGAGAACTTTTAAAAGGGCTAGTGTAACTCATTTGGGGCCAGGTAGTACTTATATGGGGCTAGGGTACCTCACTTGGGGTCAGGGAGTACTTATATGGGACTAGGGTAACTCACTTGGGGTCAGGGAGTACTTATATGGGACTAGGGTAACTCACTTGGGGTCAGGGAGTACTTATTTGGGACTAGGGCAACTCACTTGGGGTCAGGGAATACTTACATGGGACTAGGGTAACTCACTTTGGGTCAGAGAGTACTTTTAAAAGGGCTAGTGTAACTCATTTGGGGCCAGGTAGTACTTATATGGGGCTAGGGTATCTCACTTGGGGTCAGGGAGTACTTATATGGGACTAGGGTAACTCACTTGGAGTCAAGGAGTACTTATATGGGACTAGGGTAACACACTTTGGGTCACGGAGTACTTATATGGAACTAGGCTAACTCACTTGGGGTCAGGGAGTACTTATATGGGACTAGGGTAACTCACTTGGGGTCAGGGAGTACTTATTTGGGACTAGGGCAACTCACTTGGAGTCAGGGAATACTTACATGGGACTAGGGTAACTCACTTTGGGTAAGGGAGTACTTTTAAAAGGGCTAGTGTAACTCATTTGGGGCCAGGTAGTACTTATATGGGGCTAGGGTACCTCACTTGGGGTCAGGGGGTACTTATATGGGACTAGGGTAACTCACTTGGGGACAGGGAGTACTTATATGGGACTAGGGTATCTCACTTGGGTTCAGGGGATACTTATATGGGACAAGGGTAACACTCTTTGGGTCACGGAGTACTTATATGGAACTAGGGTAACTCACTTGGGGTCAGGGAGTTCTTATATGGGACTAGGGTAACTCACTTGGGGTCAGGGAGTACTTATATGGGACTAGGGTAACTCACTTGGGTACATGGAGTACTTATAAAGGGGCTAGGGTAACTCACTTGGGGTGAGGGAGTACTTATAAAGGGGCTAGGGTAATTCACTTTGGGTAAGGGAGTACTTATATGGGACTAGGGTAACTCACTTGGGGTCAGGGAATACTTACATGGGACTAGGGTAACTAACTTGGGGCCTGGGAGTACTTTTAAAAGGGCTAGTGTAACTCATTTGGGGTCAGGTAGTACTTATATGGGACTAGGGTACCTCACTAAGGGTCAGGGAGTACATATATGGGAGTAGGGTAATTCACTTGGGGACAGGGAGTACTTATATGGGACTAGGGTATCTCACTTGGGGACAGGGAGTACTTATATGGGACAAGGGTCACACACTTTGGGTCACGGAGTACTTATATGGGACTAGGGTAACTCACTAGGGGTCAGGGAGTACTTATATGGGACTAGGGTAATTCACTTTGGGTAATGGAGTACTTATTTGGGACTAGGGTAACTCACTTGGGTACATGGAGTACTTATAAACGGGATAGGGTAACTCACTTGGGGTAAGGGAGTACTTATAAAGGGGCTAGGGTTAATCACTTTGGGTCAGGGAGTACTTATATGGGACTAGGGTAACACACATGGGGTCAGGGTGTACTTATATAGGGGCTAGAGTAACTAATTTGGGGTCAGGGATTAATTATATTGGACTAGGGTACATCACTTGGGGTCAGCGAGTACTTATATGGGACTAGGGTAACTCACTTGGGGACATGGAGTACTTATAAAGGGGCTAGGGTAACTCATTCGGGGCAGGGAGTACTTACATGGGACTAGGGTAACTCACTTGGGATCAGGGAGTACTTATATGGGACTAGGGTACCTCACTTGGGGTCAGGGAGTGCTTATATGAGACTAGGGTAACTCACTTGGGGACAGGGAGTACTTATATGGGACTAGGGTAACTCACTTGGGGTCAGGGAGTACTTATATGGGACTAGGTTCACACACTTTGGGTCACGGAGTACTTATGTGTGAGTAGGGTAACACACTTGGGGTCAGTGTGTACGTATAAAGGGGCTAGGGTAACTCACTTGGGATCAGGGAGTACTTATATGGGACTAGGGTAACTCACTTAGGGACAGGGAGTACTTATAAAGGGGCTAGGGTAACTCACTTGGGGACATGGAGTACTTATAAAGGGGCTAGGGTAACTCACTTGGGGACAGGGAGTACTTAGAAAGAGGCTAGGGTAACTAACTTGGGGTCAGGGAGTACTTATATGGGACTAGGGTAACTCACTTGGGGACAGGGTGTACTTATAAAGGGGCTAGGTTAACTCACTTGGGATTAGGGAGTACTTATATGGGACTAGGGTAACTCACTTGGGGTCAGGGAGTACTTATATGGGACTAGGGTAACTCACTTGGGGACAGGGTGTACTTATAAAGGGGCTAGGTTAACTCACTTGGGATTAGGGAGTACTTATATGGGACTAGGGTAACTCACTTGGGGACAGGGAGTACTTATAAAGGGGCTAGGGTAACTCACTTGGGATTAGGGAGTACTTATTTGGGACCTGGGTAACACAATTGGGTGCAGGGTGTACTTATAAAGGGGCTAGTGTAACTCATTCGGGGCAGGGAGTACTTATATGGGACTAGGGTAACTCACTTGGGTACATGGAGTACTTATAAAGGGGCTAGGGTAACTCACTTGGGGTCAGGGAGTACTTATATGGGACTAGGGTCACACACTTTGGGTCACGGAGTACTTACATGGGACTAGGTTAACACACTTGGGGTCAGGGTGTACTTATAAAGGGACTAGGGTAACTCACTTGGGATTAGGGAGTACTTATATGGGACTAGGGTAACTCACTTGGGGACAGGGTGTACTTATAAAGGGGCTAGGTTAACTCACTTGGGATTAGGGAGTACTTATATGGGACTAGGGTAACTCACTTGGGGACAGGGAGTACTTATAAAGGGGCTAGGGTAACTCATTCGGGGCAGGGAGTACTTATATGGGACTAGGCTAACCCACTTGGGGTCAGGGAGTACTTATATGGGACTAGGGTACCTCACTTGGGGTCAGGGAGTACTTATATGGGACTAGGGTAACTCACTTGGGGACAGGGAGTACTTATATGGGACTAGTGTAACTCACTTGGGGTCAGGGAGTACTTATATGGGACTAGGTTCACACACTTTGGGTCACGGAATACTTATGTATGAGTAGGGTAACACACTTGGGGTCAGTGTGTACGTATAAAGGGGCTAGGGTAACTCACTTGGGATCAGGGAGTACTTATATGGGACTAGGGTAACTCACTTAGGGACAGGGAGTACTTATAAAGGGGCTAGGGTAACTCACTTGGGGACTTGGAGTACTTATAAAGGGGGTAGGGTAACTCACTTGGGGACAGGGAGTACTTATATGGGACTAGGGTAACTCACTTGGGGTCAGGGAGTACTTATATGGGACTAGAGTACCTCACTTGTGGTCAGGGAGTACTTATAAGGGACTAGGGTAACTCACTTGGTGTCAGGGAGTACTTATATGGGACTAGGTTCACACACTTTGGGTCACGGAGTACTTATATGGGACTAGGGTCACACACATTGGGTCACGGAGCACTTATATGGGACTAGGGTAACACACATGGTGTCAGGGTGTACTTATAGAGGGGCTAGAGTAACTAATTTGGGGTCAGGGATTAATTATATTGGACTAGGGTACATCACTTGGGGTCAGCGAGTACTTATATGGGACTAGGGTAACACACTTGGGGACATGGAGTATTTATAAAGGGGCTAGGGTAACTCATTCGGGGCAGGGAGTACTTACATGGGACTAGGGTAACTCACTTGGGATCAGGGAGTACTTATATGGGACTAGGGTACCTCACTTGGGGTCAGGGAGTACTTATATGGGACTAGGGTAACTCACTTGGGGACAGGGAGTACTTATATGGGACTAGGGTAACTCACTTGGGGTCAGGGAGTACTTATATGGGACTAGGTTCACACACTTTGGGTCACGGTGTACTTAGGTGTGAGTAGGGTAACACACTTGGGGTCAGTGTGTACTTCTAAAGGGGCTAGGGCAACTCACTTGGGATTAGGGAGTACTTATATGGGACTAGGGTAACCCACTTTGGGTCACGGAGTACTTATATGGGACTAGGGTAACACACTTGGGGTCAGGGTCTACTTATAAGGGACTAGGGTAACTCACTTGGTGTCAGGGAGTACTTATATGGGACTAGGTTCACACACTTTGGGTCACGGAGTACTTATATGGGACTAGGGTAACTCACTTGGGGAAAGGGAGTACTTAGAAAGAGGCTAGGGTAACTAACTTGGGGTCAGGGAGTACTTATATGGGACTAGGGTAACTCACTTGGGGACAGGGTGTACTTATAAAGGGGCTAGGTTAACTCACTTGGGATTAGGGAGTACTTATATGGGACTAGGGTAACTCACTTGGGGACAGGGAGTACTTATATGGGACTAGGGTAACTCACTTGGGGACAGGGAGTACTTATATGGGACTAGGGTAACTCACTTGGGGACATGGAGTACTTATAAAGGGGCTAGGGTAACTCATTCGGGGCAGGGAGTACTTACATGGGACTAGGGTAACTCACTTGGGATCAGGGAGTACTTATATGGGACTAGGGTACCTCACTTGGGGTCAGGGAGTACTTATATGGGACTAGGGTAACTCACTTGGGGACAGGGAGTACTTATAAAGGGACTAGGGTAACTCACTTGGGATTAGGGAGTACTTATATGGGACTAGGGTAACTCACTTGGGGACAGGGAGTACTTATAAAGGGGCTAGGTTAACTCACTTGGGATTAGGGAGTACTTATATGGGACTAGGGTAACTCACATGGGGACAGGGAGTACTTATAATGGGGCTAGGGTAACTCACTTGGGGTCAGGGAGTACTTATATGGGACTAGGCTAACTCACTTGGGGTCAGGGTTTACTTATATGGGACTAGGGTAACTCACTTGGGGTCAGGGAGTACTTATATGGGACTAGGGTAACTCACTAGGGGTCAGGGAGTACTTATATGGGACTAGGGTCACACACTTTGGGTCACGGAGTACTTACATGGGACTAGGGTAACTCACTTGGGGTCAGGGAGTACTTATATAGGAGCTAAAGTAACTCACTTGGGGTCAGGGAGTACTTATATGGGACTAGGGTCACACACTTTGGGTCATGGAGCACTTATATGGGACTAGGGTAACACACATGGGGTCAGGGTGTACTTATAGAGGGGCTAGAGTAACTAATTTGGGGTCAGGGATTAATTATATTGGACTAGGGTACATCACTTGGGGTCAGCGAGTACTTAAATGGGACTAGGGTAACACACTTGGGGACATGGAGTACTTATAAAAGGGGTAGGGAAACTCACTTGGGGACAGGGAGTACTTATATGGGACTAGGGTAACTCACTTGGGGTCAGGGAGTACTTATATGGGACTAGGTTCACACACTTTGGGTCACGGAGTACTTACTTGTGAGTAGGGTAACACACTTGGGGTCAGTGTGTACTTATAAAGGGGCTAGGGTAACTCACTTGGGATTAGGGAGTACTTATATGGGACTAGGGTAACCCACTTTGGGTCACGGAGTACTTATATGGGACTAGGGTAACACACTTGGGGTCAGGGTCTACTTATAAAGGGGCTAGGGTAACTCATTCGGGGCAGGGAGTACTTATATGGGACTAGGGTAACTCACTTGGGGTCAGGGAGTACTTATATGGGACTAGAGTACCTCACATGGGGTCATGGAGTACTTATAAGGGACTAGGGTAACTCACTTGGTGTCAGGGAGTACTTATATGGGACTAGGGTACCTCACTTGGGGTCAGGGAGTACTTATATGGGACTAGGGTAACTCACTTGGGGACAGGGAGTACTTATAAAGGGACTAGGCTAACTCACTTGGGGTCAGGGATTACTTATATGGGACCAGGGTAACTCACTTGGGGTAAGGGAGTACTTATATGGGACTAGGGTAACTCACTAGGGGTCAGGGAGTACTTATATGGGACTAGGGTCACACACTTTGGGTCACGGAGTCTTACATGGGACTAGGGTAACTCACTTGGGGTCAGGGAGTACTTATATAGGAGCTAAAGTAACTCACTTGGGGTCAGGGAGTACTTATATGGGACTAGGGTCACACACATTGGGTCACGGAGCACTTATATGGGACTAGGGTAACACACATGGGGTCAGGGTGTACTTATAAAGGGGCTAGGTTAACTCACTTGGGATTAGGGAGTACTTATATGGGACTAGGGTAACTCACTTGGGGACAGGGAGTACTTATATGGGACTAGGGTAACTCACTTGGGGACATGGAGTACTTATAAAGGGGCTAGGGTAACTCATTCGGGGCAGGGAGTACTTACATGGGACTAGGGTAACTCACTTGGGATCAGGGAGTACTTATATGGGACTAGGGTACCTCACTTGGGGTCAGGGAGTACTTATATGGGACTAGGGTAACTCACTTGGGGACAGGGAGTACTTATAAAGGGACTAGGGTAACTCACTTGGGATTAGGGAGTACTTATATGGGACTAGGGTAACTCACTTGGGGTCAGGGTGTACTTATAAAGGGGCTAGGTTAAGTCACTTGGGATTAGGGAGTACTTATATGGGACTAGGGTAACTCACTTGGGGACAGGGAGTACTTATATGGGACTAGGGTAACTCACTTGGGGACATGGAGTACTTATAAAGGGGCTAGGGTAACTCTATTCGGGGCAGGGAGTACTTACATGGGACTAGGGTAACTCACTTGGGATCAGGGAGTACTTATATGGGACTAGGGTACCTCACTTGTGGTCAGGGAGTACTTATATGGGACTAGGGTAACTCACTTGGGGACATGGAGTACTTATATGGGACTAGGGTAACTCACTTGGGGTCAGGGAGTACTTATATGGGACTAGGTTCACACACTTTGAGTCACGGAGTACTTATGTTTGAGTAGGGTAACACACTTGGGGTCAGTGTGTACGTATAAAGGGGCTAGGGTAACTCACTTTGTGTCAGGGAGTACTTATATGGGACTACGTTCACACACTTTGGGTCACGGAGTACTTATATGGGACTAGGGTCACACACATTGGGTCACGGAGCACTTATATGGGACTAGGGTAACACACATGGGGTCAGGGTGTACTTATAGAGGGGCTAGAGTAACTAATTTGGGGTCAGGGATTAATTATATTGGACTAGGGTACATCACTTGGGGTCAGCGAGTACTTATATGGGACTAGGGTAACACACTTGGGGACATGGAGTACTTATAAAGGGGCTAGGGTAACTCATTCGGGGCAGGGAGTACTTACATGGGACTAGGGTAACTCACTTGGGATCAGGGAGTACTTATATGGGACTAGGGTAACTCACTTGGGGACAGGGAGTACTTATAAAGGGGCTAGGTTAACTCACTTGGGATTAGGGAGTACTTAAGGTAAAAGTACCTATTATGGAACACTCTCTTAATCGTGACCCCTTCATGGAACGGTATAAAACATAACGAAAAATAGTATAATCACCATGCAAATAAGCAAATGTAAAAATTGTATAGATATTTACAGATAATTATATATAAGAATACACAAGCAATAATACTGTTATATGATAACAATTCTTTTAAAAAATACGTTGAGTGTAGCGCGCTTAAAAATCCGTAAAATTTAACATTAAGTTGCGAGTGGGGGGTGATAATTACAATTTACATAGTTCATTTTTACTTCTTAATTAAAACGATTTTACGACCCATATAAGACTTAATTGGTAATTTACATGTTATAGATTTGATTTATTTTTTGTTATTATCAATCTGAAATAGATTTTTTTAAAATATATAGCTGTTTCATAATAGATACACAATATTCGCTATAGTACGTATTTATGGAACGAGGCAAAGACGTGTTCCATTTCCACGTACCTATGTCTACCTCATGTACCCATGGATGAAACACGTGACGAAAAAGACCTCGGACACTGATTTCTGGAGAATTTTTTATGTTTTGGGTGTAAAAATTTTACTAAATTTTATGCAGTGTTTACATATTATAGTATTTACATGTTAGAGAAAAGTAAGTATATAATTTATATTCATAATTGTAATTTTCAAGCAAACCGAAAAACTAACCTATAAAATGTACTACGAGTAAAGATAATTTTTATGTTTATAATTTAATTATAGATTTACAATGCCTGCAAAAACTGAAAAGAAGAAGAAAAAATGTAATAGTGTTAAAAAAGTCAAGAGTACTGTGAAAAGTGAGGTTAAATTTGGAGTAAAAAGCAAAGTTATCAAAATTTCTGAAAAAACTGGTTCAAAGAGAAATGTTTCTAAGAAAAAAGTAAAAAGAATTCAATATGCACCTGAAGACTTAAAAAAGGCTGTACTTGATGTTGAGAAAGGAATGTCATACCGGAAAACATCTAATAAATATGGTGTACCTGTTACCTCGATACACAGAGCTATGAAAAATCAGGACCAAGCCAGCAAAAAAAGTGGACCTCCGACAGTCTTATCGCCTAATGAAGAGAGTGATATCGTTCAATGGATATTGTATCGAGCCGAGCGAGGATATCCAATATCAAAAACTGAGCTCCTGGACGCAGTGCGAAAATATGTGACTTTGCTTGATAAGAAAACTCCTTTTACTAATAGGAGGCCTGGTCGTCGATGGTATGAAAGCTTTCGCAAACGTCATAACAATATAAGTTTAAGGACACCCCAGCATCTTACCTTAACTCGTGCTTCTGTAACAGAGGAGGATCTACGTGATTGGTTTAGAGAGATTGAGGAATATTTAAGAAAAAAAGGTTTAATCGACATTCAGCCATCCAGGGTTTTCAACTGCGATGAAACCAACATGCAATTGATACCCAAGTCAGAAAAAGTACTGACTGAAATAGGAGCAAGATCAGCATATAAAATTGTAGATGGTTTTGAGAAAGAGAGCGTCACTGCTCTTTTCATGTACAGTGCTGATGGATCACGTGCTCCTCCTATGCTCATGTTCAAATACAAAGATAGTGTTCCAAAGAGCATTTCGAAGAATTGTCCAGTTGATTGGGGTATCGGAATTTCGGAGAATGGCTGGATGACGACAGAAACTTTCTATGAATATATAGCTAATATCTTTTATCCTTGGCTATTGAAAGAAAACATTGAATTTCCTGTGATTATTTATCTAGATGGACATTCTTCACACGTGACTATTCCACTAGTGAAATTTTGCCGAGAAAATCGAATAGAGTTAATTGCTCTTTTTCCCAATGCGACTCACATCCTGCAACCATTGGATATTGCTCTGTTTCATCCCTTCAAAGATTTGTGGCGTAAAACAGTTTTAAAATGGAAAGCTGAGAACAATCAGTCGAGACTAAAAAAGGAGCACGTTTCTAAGGTTTTAGCCGAAACTTTGGCTTGTTTTACAAATGAGAAAAAAATTATTCAAGGTGGATTTCAAGCTGCCGGTTTGATGCCATTTAATCCTAATGCAATAGAATATAATATTCTAAACAAAAAAAAAAAGAAAAAAGTGAAGAAGCAAGAAGATGAACCTGAAAGTCAACAGGCAGTTACAGTTGCGCAGACTGAAACCAAATCACAACATATGCAGAACTTGGAACAAAATCTACCACACGAATTACTACAAGCCTTTCGAGAAGCAGAGCAAATTGGATTCTGGACCAGAGACGTGGAGAATATTGGATTATTCAATTATTGGTTCAAGCAAAAACAGGCGACCAGTGCTAGTAATCATTATACATTTATGATTATCTAATATTAAATTTTTACAATTCCATAAAATTAGAATAATATATACAAATCAATTTAAAACTATATTTAAAAATATTTAGACTATATATACAAATTGATTTTTATTATCTTGATTTATTTTAAATAACGATATGGTTCTTTTTTACACCTTTAGATAAAATAGTGAAAACTAATCCTACAATTAAGAATATTCAGTGTTTTAACAATCACAAAGTTATTGTATTACATGACCCGTTACCTCCAAATGTGAGTGTAGAAAGTTGTAAGAATAAAAGCAATGATGTCATAATATTAGAAGTAGATAATAATATTGAAGATGTGGAATTAAATAATATTTTAAAAGATAGCAGTTTAAGTAGTATAATTTTGGAGCCGAACAATGTCACGAATGAGAATATTGAAGAAATAGAGGTTCCGTTGACTAATGAAACTTATCTAAATGTTAATAATGTTGCATCTGTTAACTCTGACGAATCAATGCCTCTACATTTGGAAAATCAAATCAACGATAAAGGTTTGTACAATATGCTAGAAAATTCACCTATTTCTATACTTAAATTTATTCATTCCTAATAATTTTGTTTCAGAAAATATTGACAGTACTTTAGAAGTAAATGCTAACCCGACTATCATTTCTTCTTCATTAATCTTCAATACGGAACTTCCAAAATTAGAAAAACAAATCAATGACAGAGGTTCGTACAATTTTTTTTACAAATTTGCTTAATTATATAAATAATCATAGTTAATTGCATCTATTTTTTACAGAGTCATATGAAGCATTCCAAAGTCCTACAATCGAAATGTCTCATCCTGTATTGCAAGAGAATTTTCAAAGGTCGACTAAAACTGTTAACAAAGAGTCAGACATTACCCAAACAGACGATGAAAATCAAGAAAATCAAAATCCAGGTACGTTATTTCAATTTAATTTTGTGGGACTCCAACATATATATGCAATTTGTAAATGAGTTGATAATTTTTCAGATAAAACTGATAATAAAAACGAAGCAAGCTTTTCTATGGCTTTCACATTGCCAGTTGAGTATTTACCGAAAAAAAAACGCATTAAATTGGAAGGCAAAGGAAAATCAAAGCTCCCTTCAGTTGGAACCAGTGATATGTGGTGGAATACAGAAATGAAAAAGGAGCAAGCCAAAAAGGAAAAGCAAGAACGAATTTTAAAGAATAAACAGTTAAGAGAAGAGAAAAAGAAAATAGCAGAGGAGAAGAAGAAGTTGCAAGAAAAAATGAAGGAAATCGCAAAGAAAATTAAGATCGAAAAGTTATAGAAAAGAATTCTGTTAAAATTTTTAATAAGAATGTTCGACGTTTCAGTGATACGATTATAGTATTATATACTCAAAATTGTGGATAAAAATGTTTAAATAAATTAATATGCTCGTTTGTTTTATAATATATGTATTTTGTTCAACAATGTTTTGAAATAAAATAAAAAAAAGTAATGTTTCAAGTTAAACCCTTTCTAAAAATTCAATTTTATTATTTTATTTTTAATAGGCATTTAAAAATTGTTATTATTTTAATCAAATATTTAAAATTTGTTATATTTCGAGTTTACAATTTAATGTAGTGAACGTTTATTTGGACAAATTTAGTTACTTATTATAATTATCTGTAATTATTAATCCGTTCCAAAATAGGTACATTAATTATGGAACACCGGGGCACACCATAAAAATGGCGTTCAATAATAGGTACAAGACATCAACTCAGTATTTTATTTACCGTAATTTTACTTTCTAACGAATTTGCATATTTAACGTCGCAAATTAATCTGCAAACTACGGCCCATCGAAATATATATAACACATTGTAATATCAGCACTTTTAATAATGTCATTTGAACAATAATTTTAGGTCTCCTTAAAACCGTTCCATAATCGGTACTTTTACCTTATATGGGACTAGGGTAACTCACATGGGGACAGGGAGTACTTATAATGGGGCTAGGGTAACTCACTTGGGGTCAGGGAGTACTTATATGGGACTAGGCTAACTCACTTGGGGTCAGGGTTTACTTATATGGGACTAGGGTAACTCACTTGGGGTCAGGGAGTACTTATATGGGACTAGGGTAACTCACTAGGGGTCAGGGAGTACTTATATGGGACTAGGGTCACACACTTTGGGTCACGGAGTACTTACATGGGACTAGGGTAACTCACTTGGGGTCAGGGAGTACTTATATAGGAGCTAAAGTAACTCACTTGGGGTCAGGGAGTACTTATATGGGACTAGGGTCACACACTTTGGGTCATGGAGCACTTATATGGGACTAGGGTAACACACATGGGGTCAGGGTGTACTTATAGAGGGGCTAGAGTAACTAATTTGGGGTCAGGGATTAATTATATTGGACTAGGGTACATCACTTGGGGTCAGCGAGTACTTAAATGGGACTAGGGTAACACACTTGGGGACATGGAGTACTTATAAAAGGGGTAGGGAAACTCACTTGGGGACAGGGAGTACTTATATGGGACTAGGGTAACTCACTTGGGGTCAGGGAGTACTTATATGGGACTAGGTTCACACACTTTGGGTCACGGAGTACTTACTTGTGAGTAGGGTAACACACTTGGGGTCAGTGTGTACTTATAAAGGGGCTAGGGTAACTCACTTGGGATTAGGGAGTACTTATATGGGACTAGGGTAACCCACTTTGGGTCACGGAGTACTTATATGGGACTAGGGTAACACACTTGGGGTCAGGGTCTACTTATAAAGGGGCTAGGGTAACTCATTCGGGGCAGGGAGTACTTATATGGGACTAGGGTAACTCACTTGGGGTCAGGGAGTACTTATATGGGACTAGAGTACCTCACTTGGGGTCATGGAGTACTTATAAGGGACTAGGGTAACTCACTTGGTGTCAGGGAGTACTTATATGGGACTAGGTTCACACACTTTGGGTCACGGAGTACTTATATGGGACTAGGGTAACTCACTTGGGGACAGGGAGTACTTATATGGGACTAGGCTAACTCACTTGGGGTCAGGGATTACTTATATGGGACTAGGGTAACTCACTTGGGGTCAGGAAGTACTTATATGGGACTAGGGTAACTCACTAGGGGTCAGGGAGTACTTATATGGGACTAGGGTCACACACTTTGGGTCACGGAGTACTTACATGGGACTAGGGTAACACACTTGGGGTCAGGGAGTACTTATATAGGAGCTAAAGTAACTCACTTGGGGTCAGGGAGTACTTATATGGGACTAGGGTCACACACATTGGGTCACGGAGCACTTATATGGGACTAGGGTAACACACATGGGGTCAGGGTGTACTTATAAAGGGGCTAGGTTAACTCACTTGGGATTAGGGAGTACTTATATGGGACTAGGGTAACTCACTTGGGGACAGGGAGTACTTATATGGGACTAGGGTAACTCACTTGGGGACATGGAGTACTTATAAAGGGGCTAGGGTAACTCATTCGGGGCAGGGAGTACTTACATGGGACTAGGGTAACTCACTTGGGATCAGGGAGTACTTATATGGGACTAGGGTACCTCACTTGGGGTCAGGGAGTACTTATATGGGACTAGGGTAACTCACTTGGGGACAGGGAGTACTTATAAAGGGACTAGGGTAACTCACTTGGGATTAGGGAGTACTTATATGGGACTAGGGTAACTCACTTGGGGTCAGGGTGTACCTATAAAGGGGCTAGGTTAAGTCACTTGGGATTAGGGAGTACTTATATGGGACTAGGGTAACTCACTTGGGGACAGGGAGTACTTATATGGGACTAGGGTAACTCACTTGGGGACATGGAGTACTTATAAAGGGGCTAGGGTAACTCTATTCGGGGCAGGGAGTACTTACATGGGACTAGGGTAACTCACTTGGGATCAGGGAGTACTTATATGGGACTAGGGTACCTCACTTGTGGTCAGGGAGTACTTATATGGGACTAGGGTAACTCACTTGGGGACAGGGAGTACTTATATGGGACTAGGGTAACTCACTTGGGGTCAGGGAGTACTTATATGGGACTAGGTTCACACACTTTGGGTCACGGAGTACTTATGTGTGAGTAGGGTAACACACTTGGGGTCAGTGTGTACTTCTAAAGGGGCTAGGGTAACTCACTTGGGATTAGGGAGTACTTATATGGGACTAGGGTAACCCACTTTGGGTCACGGAGTACTTATATGGGACTAGGTTCACACACTTTGGGTCACGGAGTACTTATATGGGACTAGGGTAACTCACTTGGGGACAGGGAGTACTTAGAAAGAGGCTAGGGTAACTAACTTGGGGTTAGGGAGTACTTATATGGGACTAGGGTAACTCACTTGGGGACAGGGTGTACTTATAAAGGGGCTAGGTTAACTCACTTGGGATTAGGGAGTACTTATATGGGACTAGGGTAACTCACTTGGGGTCAGGGAGTACTTATATGGGACTAGGGTAACTCACTTGGGGTCAGGGAGTACTTATATGGGACTAGGGTAACACACTTTGGGTCATGGAGTACTTATATGGAACTAGGGTAACACACTTGGGGTCACGGAGTACTTATATGGGACTAGGGTAACACACTTGGGTGCAGGGTGTACTTATAAATGGGCTAGTGTAACTCATTCGGGGCAGGGAGTACTTATATGGGACTAGGGTAACTCACTTGGGTACATGGAGTACTTATAAAGGGGCTAGGGTAACTCACTTGGGGTCAGGGAGTACTTATATGGGACTAGGGTCACACACTTTGGGTCACGGAGTACTTACATGGGACTAGGGTAACACACTTGGGGTCAGGGTGTACTTATAAAGGGACTAGGGTAACTCACTTGGGATTAGGGAGTACTTATATGGGACTAGGGTAACTCACTTGGGGACAGGGTGTACTTATAAAGGGGCTAGGTTAACTCACTTGGGATTAGGGAGTACTTATATGGGACTAGGGTAACTCACTTGGGGACAGGGAGTACTTATAAAGGGGCTAGGGTAACTCATTCGGGGCAGGGAGTACTTATATGGGACTAGGCTAACCCACTTGGGGTCAGGGAGTACTTATATGGGACTAGGGTACCTCACTTGGGGTCAGGGAGTACTTATATGGGACTAGTGTAACTCAATTGGGGTCAGGGAGTACTTATATGGGACTAGGTTCACACACTTTGGGTCACGGAGTACTTATGTGTGAGTAGGGAAACACACTTGGGGTCAGTGTGTACGTATAAAGGGGCTCGGGTAACTCACTTGGGATCAGGGAGTACTTATATGGGACTAGGGTAGCTCACTTAGGGACAGGGAGAACTTATAAAGGGGCTAGGGTAACTGACTTGGGGACATTGAGTACTTATAAAGGGGGTAGGGTAACTCACTTGGGGACAGGGAGTACTTATATGGGACTAGGGTAACTCACTTGGGGTCAGGGAGTACTTATATGGGACTAGGTTCACACACTTTGGGTCACGGAGTACTAATGTGTGAGTAGGGTAACACACTTGGGGACAGTGTGTACTTATAAAGGGGCTAGGGTAACTCACTTGGGATTAGGGAGTACTTATATGGGACTAGGGTAACCCACTTTGGGTCACGGAGTACTTATATGGGACTAGGGTAACACACTTGGGGTCAGGGTCTACTTATAAGGGACTAGGGTAACTCACTTGGTGTCAGGGAGTAATTATATGGGACTAGGTTCACACACTTTTGGTCACGGAGTACTTATATGGGACTAGGGTAACTCACTTGGGGACAGGGAGTACTTAGAAAGAGGCTAGGGTAACTAACTTGGGGTCAGGGAGTACTTATATGGGACTAGGGTAACTCACTTGGGGACAGGGTGTACTTATAAAGGGGCTAGGTTAACTCACTTGGGATTAGGGAGTACTTATATGGGACTAGGGTAACTCACTTGGGGTCAGGGAGTACTTATATGGGACTAGGGTAACTCACTTGGGGTCAGGGAGTACTTATATGGGACTAGGGTAACACACTTTGGGTCACGGTGTACTTATATGGAACTAGGGTAACACACTTGGGGTGACGGAGTACTTATATGGGACTAGGGTAACACACTTGGGTGCAGGGTGTACTTATAAATGGGCTAGTGTAACTCATTCGGGGCAGGGAGTACTTATATGGGACTAGGGTAACTCACTTGGTTACATGGAGTACTTATAAAGGGGCTAGGGTAACTCACTTGGGGTCAGGGAGTACTTATATGGGACTAGGGTCACACACTTTGGGTCACGGAGTACTTACATGGGACTAGGGTAACACACTTGGGGTCAGGGTGTACTTATAAAGGGGCTAGGTTAACTCACTTGGGATTAGGGAGTACTTATATGGGACTAGGGTAACTCACTTGGGGACAGGGAGTACTTATAAAGGGGCTAGGGTAACTCATTCGGGGCAGGGAGTACTTATATGGGACTAGGCTAACCCACTTGGAGTCAGGGAGTACTTATATGGGACTAGGGTACCTCACTTGGGGTCAGGGAGTACTTATATGGGACTAGGCTAACCCACTTAGGGTCAGGGAGTACTTATATGGGACTAGGTTCACACACTTTGGGTCACGGAGTACTTATGTGTGAGTAGGGTAACACACTTGGGGTCAGTGTGTACTTATAAAGGGGCTAGGGTAACTCACTTGGGATTAGGGAGTACTTATTTGGGACTAGGGTAACCCACTTTGGGTCACGGAGTACTTATATGGGACAAGGGTAACACACTTGGGGTCAGGGTCTACTTATAAAGGGGCTAGGGTAACTCATTCGGGGCAGGGAGTACTTATATGGGACTAGGGTAACTCACTTGGGGTCAGGGAGTACTTATATGGGACTAGGGTACCTCACTTGGGGTCAGGGAGTACTTATAAGGGACTAGGGTAACTCACTTGGTGTCAGGGAGTACTTATATGGGACTAGGATCACACACTTTGGTCACGGAGTACTTATATGGGACTAGGGTAACTCACTTGGGGACAGGGAGTACTTATAAATAGGCTAGGGTAATTAACTTGGGGTCAGGGAGTACTTATATGGGACTAGGGTAACTCACTTGGGGTCAGGCAGTACATATATGGGACTAGGGTAACTCACTTGGGGTCAGGGAGTACTTATATGGGACTAGGGTAACTCACTTGGGGTCAGGGAGTACATATTTGGGACTAGGATAACTCAATCGGGGCAGGGAGTATTTATATGGGAGTAGGGTAACTCACTTGGGGTCAGGGAGTACTTATATGGGACTAGGGTACCTCACTTGGCGTCAGGGAGTACTTATATGGGACTAGGGTAACTCACTTGGGTACATTGAGTACTTATAATGGGGCTAGGGTAACTCACTTGGGGACAGGGAGTACTTATATGGGACTAGGGTCACACACTTTGGGTCACGGAGTACTTACATGGGAATAGGGTAACACACTTGGGGTCAGGGTTTACTTATAAAGGGACTAGGGTAACTCACTTGGGATTAGGGAGTACTTATATGGGACTAGGGTCACACACTTTGGGTCACGGAGTACTTACATGGGAATACGGTAACACACTTGGGGTCAGGGTTTACTTATAAAGGGACTAGGGTAACTCACTTGGGATTAGGGAGTACTTATATGGGACTAGGATAACTCACTTGGGGACAGGGAGTACTTATAAAGGGGCTAGTTTAACTCACTTGGGATTAGGGAGTACTTATATGGGACTAGGGTAACTCACTTGGGGACAGGGAGTACTTATAAAGGGACTAGGGTAACTCACTTGGGGTCAGGGAGTACTTACAAAGGGGCTAGGGTAACTCACTTTGGGTGAGGGATTACTTATATGGGACTAGGGTAACTCACTTGGGGTCAGGGAGTACTTATATGGGACTAGGGTAACTCACTAGGGGTCAGGGAGTACTTATATGGGACTAGGGTAACACACTTTGGGTCACGGAGTACTTACATGGGACTAGGGTAACTCACTTGGGGTCAGGGAGTACTTATATAGGAGCTAAAGTAACTCACTTGGGGTCAGGGAGTACTTATATGGGACTAGGGTAACACACTTGGGTGCAGGGTGTACTTATAAATGGGCTAGTGTAACTCATTCGGGGCAGGGAGTACTTATATGGGACTAGGGTAACTCACTTGGGTACATGGAGTACTTATAAAGGGGCTAGGGTAACTCACTTGGGGTCAGGGAGTACTTATATGGGACTAGGGTCACACACTTTGGGTCACGGAGTACTTACATGGGACTAGGGTAACACACTTGGGGTCAGGGTGTACTTATAAAGGGACTAGGGTAACTCACTTGGGATTAGGGAGTACTTATATGGGACTAGGGTAACTCACTTGGGGACAGGGTGTACTTATAAAGGGGCTAGGTTAACTCACTTGGGATTAGGGAGTACTTATATGGGACTAGGGTAACTCACTTGGGGACAGGGAGTACTTATAAAGGGGCTAGGGTAACTCATTCGGGGCAGGGAGTACTTATATGGGACTAGGCTAACCCACTTGGGGTCAGGGAGTACTTATATGGGACTAGGGTACCTCACTTGGGGTCAGGGAGTACTTATATGGGACTAGTGTAACTCAATTGGGGTCAGGGAGTACTTATATGGGACTAGGTTCACACACTTTGGGTCACGGAGTACTTATGTGTGAGTAGGGAAACACACTTGGGGTCAGTGTGTACGTATAAAGGGGCTCGGGTAACTCACTTGGGATCAGGGAGTACTTATATGGGACTAGGGTAGCTCACTTAGGGACAGGGAGAACTTATAAAGGGGCTAGGGTAACTGACTTGGGGACATTGAGTACTTATAAAGGGGGTAGGGTAACTCACTTGGGGACAGGGAGTACTTATATGGGACTAGGGTAACTCACTTGGGGTCAGGGAGTACTTATATGGGACTAGGTTCACACACTTTGGGTCACGGAGTACTAATGTGTGAGTAGGGTAACACACTTGGGGACAGTGTGTACTTATATGGGACTAGGGTAACCCACTTTGGGTCACGGAGTACTTATATGGGACTAGGGTAACACACTTGGGGTCAGGGTCTACTTATAAGGGACTAGGGTAACTCACTTGGTGTCAGGGAGTAATTATATGGGACTAGGTTCACACACTTTTGGTCACGGAGTACTTATATGGGACTAGGGTAACTCACTTGGGGACAGGGAGTACTTAGAAAGAGGCTAGGGTAACTAACTTGGGGTCAGGGAGTACTTATATGGGACTAGGGTAACTCACTTGGGGACAGGGTGTACTTATAAAGGGGCTAGGTTAACTCACTTGGGATTAGGGAGTACTTATATGGGACTAGGGTAACTCACTTGGGGTCAGGGAGTACTTATATGGGACTAGGGTAACTCACTTGGGGTCAGGGAGTACTTATATGGGACTAGGGTAACACACTTTGGGTCACGGTGTACTTATATGGAACTAGGGTAACACACTTGGGGTGACGGAGTACTTATATGGGACTAGGGTAACACACTTGGGTGCAGGGTGTACTTATAAATGGGCTAGGGTAACTCATTCGGGGCAGGGAGTACTTATATGGGACTAGGCTAACCCACTTGGAGTCAGGGAGTACTTATATGGGACTAGGGTACCTCACTTGGGGTCAGGGAGTACTTATATGGGACTAGGCTAACCCACTTAGGGTCAGGGAGTACTTATATGGGACTAGGTTCACACACTTTGGGTCACGGAGTACTTATGTGTGAGTAGGGTAACACACTTGGGGTCAGTGTGTACTTATAAAGGGGCTAGGGTAACTCACTTGGGATTAGGGAGTACTTATTTGGGACTAGGGTAACCCACTTTGGGTCACGGAGTACTTATATGGGACAAGGGTAACACACTTGGGGTCAGGGTCTACTTATAAAGGGGCTAGGGTAACTCATTCGGGGCAGGGAGTACTTATATGGGACTAGGGTAACTCACTTGGGGTCAGGGAGTACTTATATGGGACTAGGGTACCTCACTTGGGGTCAGGGAGTACTTATAAGGGACTAGGGTAACTCACTTGGTGTCAGGGAGTACTTATATGGGACTAGGATCACACACTTTGGTCACGGAGTACTTATATGGGACTAGGGTAACTCACTTGGGGACAGGGAGTACTTATAAATAGGCTAGGGTAATTAACTTGGGGTCAGGGAGTACTTATATGGGACTAGGGTAACTCACTTGGGGTCAGGCAGTACATATATGGGACTAGGGTAACTCACTTGGGGTCAGGGAGTACTTATATGGGACTAGGGTAACTCACTTGGGGTCAGGGAGTACATATTTGGGACTAGGATAACTCAATCGGGGCAGGGAGTACTTATATGGGAGTAGGGTAACTCACTTGGGGTCAGGGAGTACTTATATGGGACTAGGGTACCTCACTTGGCGTCAGGGAGTACTTATATGGGACTAGGGTAACTCACTTGGGTACATTGAGTACTTATAATGGGGCTAGGGTAACTCACTTGGGGACAGGGAGTACTTATATGGGACTAGGGTCACACACTTTGGGTCACGGAGTACTTACATGGGAATAGGGTAACACACTTGGGGTCAGGGTTTACTTATAAAGGGACTAGGGTAACTCACTTGGGATTAGGGAGTACTTATATGGGACTAGGGTCACACACTTTGGGTCACGGAGTACTTACATGGGAATACGGTAACACACTTGGGGTCAGGGTTTACTTATAAAGGGACTAGGGTAACTCACTTGGGATTAGGGAGTACTTATATGGGACTAGGATAACTCACTTGGGGACAGGGAGTACTTATAAAGGGGCTAGTTTAACTCACTTGGGATTAGGGAGTACTTATATGGGACTAGGGTAACTCACTTGGGGACAGGGAGTACTTATAAAGGGACTAGGGTAACTCACTTGGGGTCAGGGAGTACTTACAAAGGGGCTAGGGTAACTCACTTTGGGTGAGGGATTACTTATATGGGACTAGGGTAACTCACTTGGGGTCAGGGAGTACTTATATGGGACTAGGGTAACTCACTAGGGGTCAGGGAGTACTTATATGGGACTAGGGTAACACACTTTGGGTCACGGAGTACTTACATGGGACTAGGGTAACTCACTTGGGGTCAGGGAGTACTTATATAGGAGCTAAAGTAACTCACTTGGGGTCAGGGAGTACTTATATGGGACTAGGGTCACACACTTTGGGTCATGGAGCACTTATATGGGACTAGGGTAACACACATGGGGTCAGGGTGTACTTATAGAGGGGCTAGAGTAACTAATTTGGGGTCAGGGATTAATTATATTGGACTAGGGTACATCACTTGGGGTCAGCGAGTACTTAAATGGGACTAGGGTAACACACTTGGGGACATGGAGTACTTATAAAAGGGGTAGGGAAACTCACTTGGGGACAGGGAGTACTTATATGGGACTAGGGTAACTCACTTGGGGTCAGGGAGTACTTATATGGGACTAGGTTCACACACTTTGGGTCACGGAGTACTTACTTGTGAGTAGGGTAACACACTTGGGGTCAGTGTGTACTTATAAAGGGGCTAGGGTAACTCACTTGGGATTAGGGAGTACTTATATGGGACTAGGGTAACCCACTTTGGGTCACGGAGTACTTATATGGGACTAGGGTAACACACTTGGGGTCAGGGTCTACTTATAAAGGGGCTAGGGTAACTCATTCGGGGCAGGGAGTACTTATATGGGACTAGGGTAACTCACTTGGGGTCAGGGAGTACTTATATGGGACTAGAGTACCTCACTTGGGGTCATGGAGTACTTATAAGGGACTAGGGTAACTCACTTGGTGTCAGGGAGTACTTATATGGGACTAGGTTCACACACTTTGGGTCACGGAGTACTTATATGGGACTAGGGTAACTCACTTGGGGACAGGGAGTACTTATATGGGACTAGGCTAACTCACTTGGGGTCAGGGATTACTTATATGGGACTAGGGTAACTCACTTGGGGTCAGGAAGTACTTATATGGGACTAGGGTAACTCACTAGGGGTCAGGGAGTACTTATATGGGACTAGGGTCACACACTTTGGGTCACGGAGTACTTACATGGGACTAGGGTAACACACTTGGGGTCAGGGAGTACTTATATAGGAGCTAAAGTAACTCACTTGGGGTCAGGGAGTACTTATATGGGACTAGGGTCACACACATTGGGTCACGGAGCACTTATATGGGACTAGGGTAACACACATGGGGTCAGGGTGTACTTATAAAGGGGCTAGGTTAACTCACTTGGGATTAGGGAGTACTTATATGGGACTAGGGTAACTCACTTGGGGACAGGGAGTACTTATATGGGACTAGGGTAACTCACTTGGGGACATGGAGTACTTATAAAGGGGCTAGGGTAACTCATTCGGGGCAGGGAGTACTTACATGGGACTAGGGTAACTCACTTGGGATCAGGGAGTACTTATATGGGACTAGGGTACCTCACTTGGGGTCAGGGAGTACTTATATGGGACTAGGGTAACTCACTTGGGGACAGGGAGTACTTATAAAGGGACTAGGGTAACTCACTTGGGATTAGGGAGTACTTATATGGGACTAGGGTAACTCACTTGGGGTCAGGGTGTACCTATAAAGGGGCTAGGTTAAGTCACTTGGGATTAGGGAGTACTTATATGGGACTAGGGTAACTCACTTGGGGACAGGGAGTACTTATATGGGACTAGGGTAACTCACTTGGGGACATGGAGTACTTATAAAGGGGCTAGGGTAACTCTATTCGGGGCAGGGAGTACTTACATGGGACTAGGGTAACTCACTTGGGATCAGGGAGTACTTATATGGGACTAGGGTACCTCACTTGTGGTCAGGGAGTACTTATATGGGACTAGGGTAACTCACTTGGGGACAGGGAGTACTTATATGGGACTAGGGTAACTCACTTGGGGTCAGGGAGTACTTATATGGGACTAGGTTCACACACTTTGGGTCACGGAGTACTTATGTGTGAGTAGGGTAACACACTTGGGGTCAGTGTGTACTTCTAAAGGGGCTAGGGTAACTCACTTGGGATTAGGGAGTACTTATATGGGACTAGGGTAACCCACTTTGGGTCACGGAGTACTTATATGGGACTAGGTTCACACACTTTGGGTCACGGAGTACTTATATGGGACTAGGGTAACTCACTTGGGGACAGGGAGTACTTAGAAAGAGGCTAGGGTAACTAACTTGGGGTTAGGGAGTACTTATATGGGACTAGGGTAACTCACTTGGGGACAGGGTGTACTTATAAAGGGGCTAGGTTAACTCACTTGGGATTAGGGAGTACTTATATGGGACTAGGGTAACTCACTTGGGGTCAGGGAGTACTTATATGGGACTAGGGTAACTCACTTGGGGTCAGGGAGTACTTATATGGGACTAGGGTAACACACTTTGGGTCATGGAGTACTTATATGGAACTAGGGTAACACACTTGGGGTCACGGAGTACTTATATGGGACTAGGGTAACACACTTGGGTGCAGGGTGTACTTATAAATGGGCTAGTGTAACTCATTCGGGGCAGGGAGTACTTATATGGGACTAGGGTAACTCACTTGGGTACATGGAGTACTTATAAAGGGGCTAGGGTAACTCACTTGGGGTCAGGGAGTACTTATATGGGACTAGGGTCACACACTTTGGGTCACGGAGTACTTACATGGGACTAGGGTAACACACTTGGGGTCAGGGTGTACTTATAAAGGGACTAGGGTAACTCACTTGGGATTAGGGAGTACTTATATGGGACTAGGGTAACTCACTTGGGGACAGGGTGTACTTATAAAGGGGCTAGGTTAACTCACTTGGGATTAGGGAGTACTTATATGGGACTAGGGTAACTCACTTGGGGACAGGGAGTACTTATAAAGGGGCTAGGGTAACTCATTCGGGGCAGGGAGTACTTATATGGGACTAGGCTAACCCACTTGGGGTCAGGGAGTACTTATATGGGACTAGGGTACCTCACTTGGGGTCAGGGAGTACTTATATGGGACTAGTGTAACTCAATTGGGGTCAGGGAGTACTTATATGGGACTAGGTTCACACACTTTGGGTCACGGAGTACTTATGTGTGAGTAGGGAAACACACTTGGGGTCAGTGTGTACGTATAAAGGGGCTCGGGTAACTCACTTGGGATCAGGGAGTACTTATATGGGACTAGGGTAGCTCACTTAGGGACAGGGAGAACTTATAAAGGGGCTAGGGTAACTGACTTGGGGACATTGAGTACTTATAAAGGGGGTAGGGTAACTCACTTGGGGACAGGGAGTACTTATATGGGACTAGGGTAACTCACTTGGGGTCAGGGAGTACTTATATGGGACTAGGTTCACACACTTTGGGTCACGGAGTACTAATGTGTGAGTAGGGTAACACACTTGGGGACAGTGTGTACTTATAAAGGGGCTAGGGTAACTCACTTGGGATTAGGGAGTACTTATATGGGACTAGGGTAACCCACTTTGGGTCACGGAGTACTTATATGGGACTAGGGTAACACACTTGGGGTCAGGGTCTACTTATAAGGGACTAGGGTAACTCACTTGGTGTCAGGGAGTAATTATATGGGACTAGGTTCACACACTTTTGGTCACGGAGTACTTATATGGGACTAGGGTAACTCACTTGGGGACAGGGAGTACTTAGAAAGAGGCTAGGGTAACTAACTTGGGGTCAGGGAGTACTTATATGGGACTAGGGTAACTCACTTGGGGACAGGGTGTACTTATAAAGGGGCTAGGTTAACTCACTTGGGATTAGGGAGTACTTATATGGGACTAGGGTAACTCACTTGGGGTCAGGGAGTACTTATATGGGACTAGGGTAACTCACTTGGGGTCAGGGAGTACTTATATGGGACTAGGGTAACACACTTTGGGTCACGGTGTACTTATATGGAACTAGGGTAACACACTTGGGGTGACGGAGTACTTATATGGGACTAGGGTAACACACTTGGGTGCAGGGTGTACTTATAAATGGGCTAGTGTAACTCATTCGGGGCAGGGAGTACTTATATGGGACTAGGGTAACTCACTTGGTTACATGGAGTACTTATAAAGGGGCTAGGGTAACTCACTTGGGGTCAGGGAGTACTTATATGGGACTAGGGTCACACACTTTGGGTCACGGAGTACTTACATGGGACTAGGGTAACACACTTGGGGTCAGGGTGTACTTATAAAGGGGCTAGGTTAACTCACTTGGGATTAGGGAGTACTTATATGGGACTAGGGTAACTCACTTGGGGACAGGGAGTACTTATAAAGGGGCTAGGGTAACTCATTCGGGGCAGGGAGTACTTATATGGGACTAGGCTAACCCACTTGGAGTCAGGGAGTACTTATATGGGACTAGGGTACCTCACTTGGGGTCAGGGAGTACTTATATGGGACTAGGCTAACCCACTTAGGGTCAGGGAGTACTTATATGGGACTAGGTTCACACACTTTGGGTCACGGAGTACTTATGTGTGAGTAGGGTAACACACTTGGGGTCAGTGTGTACTTATAAAGGGGCTAGGGTAACTCACTTGGGATTAGGGAGTACTTATTTGGGACTAGGGTAACCCACTTTGGGTCACGGAGTACTTATATGGGACAAGGGTAACACACTTGGGGTCAGGGTCTACTTATAAAGGGGCTAGGGTAACTCATTCGGGGCAGGGAGTACTTATATGGGACTAGGGTAACTCACTTGGGGTCAGGGAGTACTTATATGGGACTAGGGTACCTCACTTGGGGTCAGGGAGTACTTATAAGGGACTAGGGTAACTCACTTGGTGTCAGGGAGTACTTATATGGGACTAGGATCACACACTTTGGTCACGGAGTACTTATATGGGACTAGGGTAACTCACTTGGGGACAGGGAGTACTTATAAATAGGCTAGGGTAATTAACTTGGGGTCAGGGAGTACTTATTGGGACTAGGGTAACTCACTTGGGGTCAGGCAGTACATATATGGGACTAGGGTAACTCACTTGGGGTCAGGGAGTACTTATATGGGACTAGGGTAACTCACTTGGGGTCAGGGAGTACATATTTGGGACTAGGATAACTCAATCGGGGCAGGGAGTATTTATATGGGAGTAGGGTAACTCACTTGGGGTCAGGGAGTACTTATATGGGACTAGGGTACCTCACTTGGCGTCAGGGAGTACTTATATGGGACTAGGGTAACTCACTTGGGTACATTGAGTACTTATAATGGGGCTAGGGTAACTCACTTGGGGACAGGGAGTACTTATATGGGACTAGGGTCACACACTTTGGGTCACGGAGTACTTACATGGGAATAGGGTAACACACTTGGGGTCAGGGTTTACTTATAAAGGGACTAGGGTAACTCACTTGGGATTAGGGAGTACTTATATGGGACTAGGGTCACACACTTTGGGTCACGGAGTACTTACATGGGAATACGGTAACACACTTGGGGTCAGGGTTTACTTATAAAGGGACTAGGGTAACTCACTTGGGATTAGGGAGTACTTATATGGGACTAGGATAACTCACTTGGGGACAGGGAGTACTTATAAAGGGGCTAGTTTAACTCACTTGGGATTAGGGAGTACTTATATGGGACTAGGGTAACTCACTTGGGGACAGGGAGTACTTATAAAGGGACTAGGGTAACTCACTTGGGGTCAGGGAGTACTTACAAAGGGGCTAGGGTAACTCACTTTGGGTGAGGGATTACTTATATGGGACTAGGGTAACTCACTTGGGGTCAGGGAGTACTTATATGGGACTAGGGTAACTCACTAGGGGTCAGGGAGTACTTATATGGGACTAGGGTAACACACTTTGGGTCACGGAGTACTTACATGGGACTAGGGTAACTCACTTGGGGTCAGGGAGTACTTATATAGGAGCTAAAGTAACTCACTTGGGGTCAGGGAGTACTTATATGGGACTAGGGTAACACACTTGGGTGCAGGGTGTACTTATAAATGGGCTAGTGTAACTCATTCGGGGCAGGGAGTACTTATATGGGACTAGGGTAACTCACTTGGGTACATGGAGTACTTATAAAGGGGCTAGGGTAACTCACTTGGGGTCAGGGAGTACTTATATGGGACTAGGGTCACACACTTTGGGTCACGGAGTACTTACATGGGACTAGGGTAACACACTTGGGGTCAGGGTGTACTTATAAAGGGACTAGGGTAACTCACTTGGGATTAGGGAGTACTTATATGGGACTAGGGTAACTCACTTGGGGACAGGGTGTACTTATAAAGGGGCTAGGTTAACTCACTTGGGATTAGGGAGTACTTATATGGGACTAGGGTAACTCACTTGGGGACAGGGAGTACTTATAAAGGGGCTAGGGTAACTCATTCGGGGCAGGGAGTACTTATATGGGACTAGGCTAACCCACTTGGGGTCAGGGAGTACTTATATGGGACTAGGGTACCTCACTTGGGGTCAGGGAGTACTTATATGGGACTAGTGTAACTCAATTGGGGTCAGGGAGTACTTATATGGGACTAGGTTCACACACTTTGGGTCACGGAGTACTTATGTGTGAGTAGGGAAACACACTTGGGGTCAGTGTGTACGTATAAAGGGGCTCGGGTAACTCACTTGGGATCAGGGAGTACTTATATGGGACTAGGGTAGCTCACTTAGGGACAGGGAGAACTTATAAAGGGGCTAGGGTAACTGACTTGGGGACATTGAGTACTTATAAAGGGGGTAGGGTAACTCACTTGGGGACAGGGAGTACTTATATGGGACTAGGGTAACTCACTTGGGGTCAGGGAGTACTTATATGGGACTAGGTTCACACACTTTGGGTCACGGAGTACTAATGTGTGAGTAGGGTAACACACTTGGGGACAGTGTGTACTTATAAAGGGGCTAGGGTAACTCACTTGGGATTAGGGAGTACTTATATGGGACTAGGGTAACCCACTTTGGGTCACGGAGTACTTATATGGGACTAGGGTAACACACTTGGGGTCAGGGTCTACTTATAAGGGACTAGGGTAACTCACTTGGTGTCAGGGAGTAATTATATGGGACTAGGTTCACACACTTTTGGTCACGGAGTACTTATATGGGACTAGGGTAACTCACTTGGGGACAGGGAGTACTTAGAAAGAGGCTAGGGTAACTAACTTGGGGTCAGGGAGTACTTATATGGGACTAGGGTAACTCACTTGGGGACAGGGTGTACTTATAAAGGGGCTAGGTTAACTCACTTGGGATTAGGGAGTACTTATATGGGACTAGGGTAACTCACTTGGGGTCAGGGAGTACTTATATGGGACTAGGGTAACTCACTTGGGGTCAGGGAGTACTTATATGGGACTAGGGTAACACACTTTGGGTCACGGTGTACTTATATGGAACTAGGGTAACACACTTGGGGTGACGGAGTACTTATATGGGACTAGGGTAACACACTTGGGTGCAGGGTGTACTTATAAATGGGCTAGGGTAACTCATTCGGGGCAGGGAGTACTTATATGGGACTAGGCTAACCCACTTGGAGTCAGGGAGTACTTATATGGGACTAGGGTACCTCACTTGGGGTCAGGGAGTACTTATATGGGACTAGGCTAACCCACTTAGGGTCAGGGAGTACTTATATGGGACTAGGTTCACACACTTTGGGTCACGGAGTACTTATGTGTGAGTAGGGTAACACACTTGGGGTCAGTGTGTACTTATAAAGGGGCTAGGGTAACTCACTTGGGATTAGGGAGTACTTATTTGGGACTAGGGTAACCCACTTTGGGTCACGGAGTACTTATATGGGACAAGGGTAACACACTTGGGGTCAGGGTCTACTTATAAAGGGGCTAGGGTAACTCATTCGGGGCAGGGAGTACTTATATGGGACTAGGGTAACTCACTTGGGGTCAGGGAGTACTTATATGGGACTAGGGTACCTCACTTGGGGTCAGGGAGTACTTATAAGGGACTAGGGTAACTCACTTGGTGTCAGGGAGTACTTATATGGGACTAGGATCACACACTTTGGTCACGGAGTACTTATATGGGACTAGGGTAACTCACTTGGGGACAGGGAGTACTTATAAATAGGCTAGGGTAATTAACTTGGGGTCAGGGAGTACTTATATGGGACTAGGGTAACTCACTTGGGGTCAGGCAGTACATATATGGGACTAGGGTAACTCACTTGGGGTCAGGGAGTACTTATATGGGACTAGGGTAACTCACTTGGGGTCAGGGAGTACATATTTGGGACTAGGATAACTCAATCGGGGCAGGGAGTACTTATATGGGAGTAGGGTAACTCACTTGGGGTCAGGGAGTACTTATATGGGACTAGGGTACCTCACTTGGCGTCAGGGAGTACTTATATGGGACTAGGGTAACTCACTTGGGTACATTGAGTACTTATAATGGGGCTAGGGTAACTCACTTGGGGACAGGGAGTACTTATATGGGACTAGGGTCACACACTTTGGGTCACGGAGTACTTACATGGGAATAGGGTAACACACTTGGGGTCAGGGTTTACTTATAAAGGGACTAGGGTAACTCACTTGGGATTAGGGAGTACTTATATGGGACTAGGGTCACACACTTTGGGTCACGGAGTACTTACATGGGAATACGGTAACACACTTGGGGTCAGGGTTTACTTATAAAGGGACTAGGGTAACTCACTTGGGATTAGGGAGTACTTATATGGGACTAGGATAACTCACTTGGGGACAGGGAGTACTTATAAAGGGGCTAGTTTAACTCACTTGGGATTAGGGAGTACTTATATGGGACTAGGGTAACTCACTTGGGGACAGGGAGTACTTATAAAGGGACTAGGGTAACTCACTTGGGGTCAGGGAGTACTTACAAAGGGGCTAGGGTAACTCACTTTGGGTGAGGGATTACTTATATGGGACTAGGGTAACTCACTTGGGGTCAGGGAGTACTTATATGGGACTAGGGTAACTCACTAGGGGTCAGGGAGTACTTATATGGGACTAGGGTAACACACTTTGGGTCACGGAGTACTTACATGGGACTAGGGTAACTCACTTGGGGTCAGGGAGTACTTATATAGGAGCTAAAGTAACTCACTTGGGTCAGGGAGTACTTATATGGGACTAGGGTCACACACTTTGGGTCATGGAGCACTTATATGGGACTAGGGTAACACACATGGGGTCAGGGTGTACTTATAGAGGGGCTAGAGTAACTAATTTGGGGTCAGGGATTAATTATATTGGACTAGGGTACATCACTTGGGGTCAGCGAGTACTTAAATGGGACTAGGGTAACACACTTGGGGACATGGAGTACTTATAAAAGGGGTAGGGAAACTCACTTGGGGACAGGGAGTACTTATATGGGACTAGGGTAACTCACTTGGGGTCAGGGAGTACTTATATGGGACTAGGTTCACACACTTTGGGTCACGGAGTACTTACTTGTGAGTAGGGTAACACACTTGGGGTCAGTGTGTACTTATAAAGGGGCTAGGGTAACTCACTTGGGATTAGGGAGTACTTATATGGGACTAGGGTAACCCACTTTGGGTCACGGAGTACTTATATGGGACTAGGGTAACACACTTGGGGTCAGGGTCTACTTATAAAGGGGCTAGGGTAACTCATTCGGGGCAGGGAGTACTTATATGGGACTAGGGTAACTCACTTGGGGTCAGGGAGTACTTATATGGGACTAGAGTACCTCACTTGGGGTCATGGAGTACTTATAAGGGACTAGGGTAACTCACTTGGTGTCAGGGAGTACTTATATGGGACTAGGTTCACACACTTTGGGTCACGGAGTACTTATATGGGACTAGGGTAACTCACTTGGGGACAGGGAGTACTTATATGGGACTAGGCTAACTCACTTGGGGTCAGGGATTACTTATATGGGACTAGGGTAACTCACTTGGGGTCAGGAAGTACTTATATGGGACTAGGGTAACTCACTAGGGGTCAGGGAGTACTTATATGGGACTAGGGTCACACACTTTGGGTCACGGAGTACTTACATGGGACTAGGGTAACTCACTTGGGGTCAGTGTGTACTTCTAAAGGGGCTAGGGTAACTCACTTGGGATTAGGGAGTACTTATATGGGACTAGGGTAACCCACTTTGGGTCACGGAGTACTTATATGGGACTAGGTTCACACACTTTGGGTCACGGAGTACTAATATGGGACTAGGGTAACTCACTTGGGGACAGGGAGTACTTAGAAAGAGGCTAGGGTAACTAACTTGGGGTTAGGGAGTACTTATATGGGACTAGGGTAACTCACTTGGGGACAGGGTGTACTTATAAAGGGGCTAGGTTAACTCACTTGGGATTAGGGAGTACTTATATGGGACTAGGGTAACTCACTTGGGGTCAGGGAGTACTTATATGGGACTAGGGTAACTCACTTGGGGTCAGGGAGTACTTATATGGGACTAGGGTAACACACTTTGGGTCATGGAGTACTTATATGGAACTAGGGTAACACACTTGGGGTCACGGAGTACTTATATGGGACTAGGGTAACACACTTGGGTGCAGGGTGTACTTATAAATGGGCTAGTGTAACTCATTCGGGGCAGGGAGTACTTATATGGGACTAGGGTAACTCACTTGGGTACATGGAGTACTTATAAAGGGGCTAGGGTAACTCACTTGGGGTCAGGGAGTACTTATATGGGACTAGGGTCACACACTTTGGGTCACGGAGTACTTACATGGGACTAGGGTAACACACTTGGGGTCAGGGTGTACTTATAAAGGGACTAGGGTAACTCACTTGGGATTAGGGAGTACTTATATGGGACTAGGGTAACTCACTTGGGGACAGGGTGTACTTATAAAGGGGCTAGGTTAACTCACTTGGGATTAGGGAGTACTTATATGGGACTAGGGTAACTCACTTGGGGACAGGGAGTACTTATAAAGGGGCTAGGGTAACTCATTCGGGGCAGGGAGTACTTATATGGGACTAGGCTAACCCACTTGGGGTCAGGGAGTACTTATATGGGACTAGGGTACCTCACTTGGGGTCAGGGAGTACTTATATGGGACTAGTGTAACTCAATTGGGGTCAGGGAGTACTTATATGGGACTAGGTTCACACACTTTGGGTCACGGAGTACTTATGTGTGAGTAGGGAAACACACTTGGGGTCAGTGTGTACGTATAAAGGGGCTCGGGTAACTCACTTGGGATCAGGGAGTACTTATATGGGACTAGGGTAGCTCACTTAGGGACAGGGAGAACTTATAAAGGGGCTAGGGTAACTGACTTGGGGACATTGAGTACTTATAAAGGGGGTAGGGTAACTCACTTGGGGACAGGGAGTACTTATATGGGACTAGGGTAACTCACTTGGGGTCAGGGAGTACTTATATGGGACTAGGTTCACACACTTTGGGTCACGGAGTACTAATGTGTGAGTAGGGTAACACACTTGGGGACAGTGTGTACTTATAAAGGGGCTAGGGTAACTCACTTGGGATTAGGGAGTACTTATATGGGACTAGGGTAACCCACTTTGGGTCACGGAGTACTTATATGGGACTAGGGTAACACACTTGGGGTTAGGGTCTACTTATAAAGGGGCTAGGGTAACTCATTCGGGGCAGGGAGTACTTATATGGGACTAGGGTAACTCACTTGGGGTCAGGGAGTACTTATATGGGACTAGAGTACCTCACTTGGGGTCATGGAGTACTTATAAGGGACTAGGGTAACTCACTTGGTGTCAGGGAGTACTTATATGGGACTAGGTTCACACACTTTGGGTCACGGAGTACTTATATGGGACTAGGGTAACTCACTTGGGGACAGGGAGTACTTATATGGGACTAGGCTAACTCACTTGGGGTCAGGGATTACTTATATGGGACTAGGGTAACTCACTTGGGGTCAGGAAGTACTTATATGGGACTAGGGTAACTCACTAGGGGTCAGGGAGTACTTATATGGGACTAGGGTCACACACTTTGGGTCACGGAGTACTTACATGGGACTAGGGTAACTCACTTGGGGTCAGGGAGTACTTATATAGGAGCTAAAGTAACTCACTTGGGGTCAGGGAGTACTTATATGGGACTAGGGTCACACACATTGGGTCACGGAGCACTTATATGGGACTAGGGTAACACACATGGGGTCAGGGTGTACTTATAAAGGGGCTAGGTTAACTCACTTGGGATTAGGGAGTACTTATATGGGACTAGGGTAACTCACTTGGGGACAGGGAGTACTTATATGGGACTAGGGTAACTCACTTGGGGACATGGAGTACTTATAAAGGGGCTAGGGTAACTCATTCGGGGCAGGGAGTACTTATATGGGACTAGGCTAACCCACTTGGGGTCAGGGAGTACTTATATGGGACTAGGGTACCTCACTTGGGGTCAGGGAGTACTTATATGGGACTAGTGTAACTCAATTGGGGTCAGGGAGTACTTATATGGGACTAGGTTCACACAGTTTGGGTCACGGAGTACTTATGTGTGAGTAGGGAAACACACTTGGGGTCAGTGTGTACGTATAAAGGGGCTCGGGTAACTCACTTGGGATCAGGGAGTACTTATATGGGACTAGGGTAGCTCACTTAGGGACAGGGAGAACTTATAAAGGGGCTAGGGTAACTGACTTGGGGACATTGAGTACTTATAAAGGGGGTAGGGTAACTCACTTGGGGACAGGGAGTACTTATATGGGACTAGGGTAACTCACTTGGGGTCAGGGAGTACTTATATGGGACTAGGTTCACACACTTTGGGTCACGGAGTACTAATGTGTGAGTAGGGTAACACACTTGGGGACAGTGTGTACTTATAAAGGGGCTAGGGTAACTCACTTGGGATTAGGGAGTACTTATATGGGACTAGGGTAACTCACTTGGGGTCAGGGAGTACTTATATGGGACTAGGGTAACTCACTTGGGGTCAGGGAGTACTTATATGGGACTAGGGTAACACTCTTTGGGTCACGGTGTACTTATATGGAACTAGGGTAACACACTTGGGGTGACGGAGTACTTATATGGGACTAGGGTAACACACTTGGGTGCAGGGTGTACTTATAAATGGGCTAGTGTAACTCATTCGGGGCAGGGAGTACTTATATGGGACTAGGGTAACTCACTTGGTTACATGGAGTACTTATAAAGGGGCTAGGGTAACTCACTTGGGGTCAGGGAGTACTTATATGGGACTAGGGTCACACACTTTGGGTCACGGAGTACTTACATGGGACTAGGGTAACACACTTGGGGTCAGGGTGTACTTATAAAGGGGCTAGGTTAACTCACTTGGGATTAGGGAGTACTTATATGGGACTAGGGTAACTCACTTGGGGACAGGGAGTACTTATAAAGGGGCTAGGGTAACTCATTCGGGGCAGGGAGTACTTATATGGGACTAGGCTAACCCACTTGGAGTCAGGGAGTACTTATATGGGACTAGGGTACCTCACTTGGGGTCAGGGAGTACTTATATGGGACTAGGGTAACTCACTTGGGGTCAGGGAGTACTTATATGGGACTAGGCTAACCCACTTAGGGTCAGGGAGTACTTATATGGGACTAGGTTCACACACTTTGGGTCACGGAGTACTTATGTGTGAGTAGGGTAACACACTTGGGGTCAGTGTGTACTTATAAAGGGGCTAGGGTAACTCACTTGGGATTAGGGAGTACTTATTTGGGACTAGGGTAACCCACTTTGGGTCACGGAGTACTTATATGGGACAAGGGTAACACACTTGGGGTCAGGGTCTACTTATAAAGGGGCTAGGGTAACTCATTCGGGGCAGGGAGTACTTATATGGGACTAGGGTAACTCACTTGGGGTCAGGGAGTACTTATATGGGACTAGGGTACCTCACTTGGGGTCAGGGAGTACTTATAAGGGACTAGGGTAACTCACTTGGTGTCAGGGAGTACTTATATGGGACTAGGATCACACACTTTGGTCACGGAGTACTTATATGGGACTAGGGTAACTCACTTGGGGACAGGGAGTACTTAAAAATAGGCTAGGGTAATTAACTTGGGGTCAGGGAGTACTTATATGGGACTAGGGTAACTCACTTGGGGTCAGGCAGTACATATATGGGACTAGGGTAACTCACTTGGGGTCAGGGAGTACTTATATGGGACTAGGGTAACTCACTTGGGGTCAGGGAGTACATATTTGGGACTAGGATAACTCAATCGGGGCAGGGAGTACTTATATGGGAGTAGGGTAACTCACTTGGGGTCAGGGAGTACTTATATGGGACTAGGGTACCTCACTTGGCGTCAGGGAGTACTTATATGGGACTAGGGTAACTCACTTGGGTACATTGAGTACTTATAATGGGGCTAGGGTAACTCACTTGGGGACAGGGAGTACTTATATGGGACTAGGGTCACACACTTTGGGTCACGGAGTACTTACATGGGAATAGGGTAACACACTTGGGGTCAGGGTTTACTTATAAAGGGACTAGGGTAACTCACTTGGGATTAGGGAGTACTTATATGGGACTAGGGTCACACACTTTGGGTCACGGAGTACTTACATGGGAATAGGGTAACACACTTGGGGTCAGGGTTTACTTATAAAGGGACTAGGGTAACTCACTTGGGATTAGGGAGTACTTATATGGGACTAGGATAACTCACTTGGGGACAGGGAGTACTTATAAAGGGGCTAGTTTAACTCACTTGGGATTAGGGAGTACTTATATGGGACTAGGGTAACTCACTTGGGGACAGGGAGTACTTATAAAGGGACTAGGGTAACTCACTTGGGGTCAGGGAGTACTTATAAAGGGGCTAGGGTAACTCACTTTGGGTGAGGGATTACTTATATGGGACTAGGGTAACTCACTTGGGGTCAGGGAGTACTTATATGGGACTAGGGTAACTCACTTGGGGTCAGGGAGTACTTATATAGGAGCTAAAGTAACTCACTTGGGGTCAGGGAGTACTTATATGGGACTAGGGTCACACACTTTGGGTCATGGAGCACTTATATGGGACTAGGGTAACACACATGGGGTCAGGGTGTACTTATAGAGGGGCTAGAGTAACTAATTTGGGGTCAGGGATTAATTATATTGGACTAGGGTACATCACTTGGGGTCAGCGAGTACTTAAATGGGACTAGGGTAACACACTTGGGGACATGGAGTACTTATAAAAGGGGTAGGGAAACTCACTTGGGGACAGGGAGTACTTATATGGGACTAGGGTAACTCACTTGGGGTCAGGGAGTACTTATATGGGACTAGGTTCACATACTTTGGGTCACGGAGTACTTACTTGTGAGTAGGGTAACACACTTGGGGTCAGTGTGTACTTATAAAGGGGCTAGGGTAACTCACTTGGGATTAGGGAGTACTTATATGGGACTAGGGTAACCCACTTTGGGTCACGGAGTACTTATATGGGACTAGGGTAACACACTTGGGGTCAGGGTCTACTTATAAAGGGGCTAGGGTAACTCATTCGGGGCAGGGAGTACTTATATGGGACTAGGGTAACTCACTTGGGGTCAGGGAGTACTTATATGGGACTAGAGTACCTCACTTGGGGTCATGGAGTACTTATAAGGGACTAGGGTAACTCACTTGGTGTCAGGGAGTACTTATATGGGACTAGGTTCACACACTTTGGGTCACGGAGTACTTATATGGGACTAGGGTAACTCACTTGGGGACAGGGAGTACTTATATGGGACTAGGCTAACTCACTTGGGGTCAGGGATTACTTATATGGGACTAGGGTAACTCACTTGGGGTCAGGAAGTACTTATATGGGACTAGGGTAACTCACTAGGGGTCAGGGAGTACTTATATGGGACTAGGGTCACACACTTTGGGTCACGGAGTACTTACATGGGACTAGGGTAACTCACTTGGGGTCAGGGAGTACTTATATAGGAGCTAAAGTAACTCACTTGGGGTCAGGGAGTACTTATATGGGACTAGGGTCACACACATTGGGTCACGGAGCACTTATATGGGACTAGGGTAACACACATGGGGTCAGGGTGTACTTATAAAGGGGCTAGGGTAACTCACTTGGGATTAGGGAGTACTTATATGGGACTAGGGTCACACACTTTGGGTCACGGAGTACTTACATGGGAATAGGGTAACACACTTGGGGTCAGGGTTTACTTATAAAGGGACTAGGGTAACTCACTTGGGATTAGGGAGTACTTATATGGGACTAGGATAACTCACTTGGGGACAGGGAGTACTTATAAAGGGGCTAGTTTAACTCACTTGGGATTAGGGAGTACTTATATGGGACTAGGGTAACTCACTTGGGGACAGGGAGTACTTATAAAGGGACTAGGGTAACTCACTTGGGGTCAGGGAGTACTTATAAAGGGGCTAGGGTAACTCACTTTGGGTGAGGGATTACTTATATGGGACTAAGGTAACTCACTTGGGGTCAGGGAGTACTTATATGGGACTAGGGTAACTCACTAGGGGTCAGGGAGTACTTATATGGGACTAGGGTCACACACTTTGGGTCACGGAGTACTTACATGGGACTAGGGTAACTCACTTGGGGTCAGGGAGTACTTATATAGGAGCTAAAGTAACTCACTTGGGGTCAGGGAGTACTTATATGGGACTAGGGTCACACACTTTGGGTCATGGAGCACTTATATGGGACTAGGGTAACACACATGGGGTCAGGGTGTACTTATAGAGGGGCTAGAGTAACTAATTTGGGGTCAGGGATTAATTATATTGGACTAGGGTACATCACTTGGGGTCAGCGAGTACTTAAATGGGACTAGGGTAACACACTTGGGGACATGGAGTACTTATAAAAGGGGTAGGGAAACTCACTTGGGGACAGGGAGTACTTATATGGGACTAGGGTAACTCACTTGGGGTCAGGGAGTACTTATATGGGACTAGGTTCACATACTTTGGGTCACGGAGTACTTACTTGTGAGTAGGGTAACACACTTGGGGTCAGTGTGTACTTATAAAGGGGCTAGGGTAACTCACTTGGGATTAGGGAGTACTTATATGGGACTAGGGTAACCCACTTTGGGTCACGGAGTACTTATATGGGACTAGGGTAACACACTTGGGGTCAGGGTCTACTTATAAAGGGGCTAGGGTAACTCATTCGGGGCAGGGAGTACTTATATGGGACTAGGGTAACTCACTTGGGGTCAGGGAGTACTTATATGGGACTAGAGTACCTCACTTGGGGTCATGGAGTACTTATAAGGGACTAGGGTAACTCACTTGGTGTCAGGGAGTACTTATATGGGACTAGGTTCACACACTTTGGGTCACGGAGTACTTATATGGGACTAGGGTAACTCACTTGGGGACAGGGAGTACTTATATGGGACTAGGCTAACTCACTTGGGGTCAGGGATTACTTATATGGGACTAGGGTAACTCACTTGGGGTCAGGAAGTACTTATATGGGACTAGGGTAACTCACTAGGGGTCAGGGAGTACTTATATGGGACTAGGGTCACACACTTTGGGTCACGGAGTACTTACATGGGACTAGGGTAACTCACTTGGGGTCAGGGAGTACTTATATAGGAGCTAAAGTAACTCACTTGGGGTCAGGGAGTACTTATATGGGACTAGGGTCACACACATTGGGTCACGGAGCACTTATATGGGACTAGGGTAACACACATGGGGTCAGGGTGTACTTATAAAGGGGCTAGGTTAACTCACTTGGGATTAGGGAGTACTTATATGGGACTAGGGTAACTCACTTGGGGACAGGGAGTACTTATATGGGACTAGGGTAACTCACTTGGGGACATGGAGTACTTATAAAGGGGCTAGGGTAACTCATTCGGGGCAGGGAGTACTTACATGGGACTAGGGTAACTCACTTGGGATCAGGGAGTACTTATATGGGACTAGGGTACCTCACTTGGGGTCAGGGAGTACTTATATGGGACTAGGGTAACTCACTTGGGGACAGGGAGTACTTATAAAGGGACTAGGGTAACTCACTTGGGATTAGGGAGTACTTATATGGGACTAGGGTAACTCACTTGGGGTCAGGGTGTACTTATAAAGGGGCTAGGTTAAGTCACTTGGGATTAGGGAGTACTTATATGGGACTAGGGTAACTCACTTGGGGACAGGGAGTACTTATATGGGACTAGGGTAACTCACTTGGGGACATGGAGTACTTATAAAGGGGCTAGGGTAACTCTATTCGGGGCAGGGAGTACTTACATGGGACTAGGGTAACTCACTTGGGATCAGGGAGTACTTATATGGGACTAGGGTACCTCACTTGTGGTCAGGGAGTACTTATATGGGACTAGGGTAACTCACTTGGGGACAGGGAGTACTTATATGGGACTAGGGTAACTCACTTGGGGTCAGGGAGTACTTATATGGGACTAGGTTCACACACTTTGGGTCACGGAGTACTTATGTGTGAGTAGGGTAACACACTTGGGGTCAGTGTGTACTTCTAAAGGGGCTAGGGTAACTCACTTGGGATTAGGGAGTACTTATATGGGACTAGGGTAACCCACTTTGGGTCACGGAGTACTTATATGGGACTAGGTTCACACACTTTGGGTCACGGAGTACTAATATGGGACTAGGGTAACTCACTTGGGGACAGGGAGTACTTAGAAAGAGGCTAGGGTAACTAACTTGGGGTTAGGGAGTACTTATATGGGACTAGGGTAACTCACTTGGGGACAGGGTGTACTTATAAAGGGGCTAGGTTAACTCACTTGGGATTAGGGAGTACTTATATGGGACTAGGGTAACTCACTTGGGGTCAGGGAGTACTTATATGGGACTAGGGTAACTCACTTGGGGTCAGGGAGTACTTATATGGGACTAGGGTAACACACTTTGGGTCATGGAGTACTTATATGGAACTAGGGTAACACACTTGGGGTCACGGAGTACTTATATGGGACTAGGGTAACACACTTGGGTGCAGGGTGTACTTATAAATGGGCTAGTGTAACTCATTCGGGGCAGGGAGTACTTATATGGGACTAGGGTAACTCACTTGGGTACATGGAGTACTTATAAAGGGGCTAGGGTAACTCACTTGGGGTCAGGGAGTACTTATATGGGACTAGGGTCACACACTTTGGGTCACGGAGTACTTACATGGGACTAGGGTAACACACTTGGGGTCAGGGTGTACTTATAAAGGGACTAGGGTAACTCACTTGGGATTAGGGAGTACTTATATGGGACTAGGGTAACTCACTTGGGGACAGGGTGTACTTATAAAGGGGCTAGGTTAACTCACTTGGGATTAGGGAGTACTTATATGGGACTAGGGTAACTCACTTGGGGACAGGGAGTACTTATAAAGGGGCTAGGGTAACTCATTCGGGGCAGGGAGTACTTATATGGGACTAGGCTAACCCACTTGGGGTCAGGGAGTACTTATATGGGACTAGGGTACCTCACTTGGCGTCAGGGAGTACTTATATGGGACTAGGGTAACTCACTTGGGTACATTGAGTACTTATAATGGGGCTAGGGTAACTCACTTGGGGACAGGGAGTACTTATATGGGACTAGGGTCACACACTTTGGGTCACGGAGTACTTACATGGGAATAGGGTAACACACTTGGGGTCAGGGTTTACTTATAAAGGGACTAGGGTAACTCACTTGGGATTAGGGAGTACTTATATGGGACTAGGGTCACACACTTTGGGTCACGGAGTACTTACATGGGAATAGGGTAACACACTTGGGGTCAGGGTTTACTTATAAAGGGACTAGGGTAACTCACTTGGGATTAGGGAGTACTTATATGGGACTAGGATAACTCACTTGGGGACAGGGAGTACTTATAAAGGGGCTAGTTTAACTCACTTGGGATTAGGGAGTACTTATATGGGACTAGGGTAACTCACTTGGGGACAGGGAGTACTTATAAAGGGACTAGGGTAACTCACTTGGGGTCAGGGAGTACTTATAAAGGGGCTAGGGTAACTCACTTTGGGTGAGGGATTACTTATATGGGACTAGGGTAACTCACTTGGGGTCAGGGAGTACTTATATGGGACTAGGGTAACTCACTAGGGGTCAGGGAGTACTTATATGGGACTAGGGTCACACACTTTGGGTCACGGAGTACTTACATGGGACTAGGGTAACTCACTTGGGGTCAGGGAGTACTTATATAGGAGCTAAAGTAACTCACTTGGGGTCAGGGAGTACTTATATGGGACTAGGGTCACACACTTTGGGTCACGGAGTACTTATGTGTGAGTAGGGAAACACACTTGGGGTCAGTGTGTACGTATAAAGGGGCTCGGGTAACTCACTTGGGATCAGGGAGTACTTATATGGGACTAGGGTAGCTCACTTAGGGACAGGGAGAACTTATAAAGGGGCTAGGGTAACTGACTTGGGGACATTGAGTACTTATAAAGGGGGTAGGGTAACTCACTTGGGGACAGGGAGTGCTTATATGGGACTAGGGTAACTCACTTGGGGTCAGGGAGTACTTATATGGGACTAGGTTCACACACTTTGGGTCACGGAGTACTAATGTGTGAGTAGGGTAACACACTTGGGGACAGTGTGTACTTATAAAGGGGCTAGGGTAACTCACTTGGGATTAGGGAGTACTTATATGGGACTAGGGTAACCCACTTTGGGTCACGGAGTACTTATATGGGAGTAGGGTAACACACTTGGGGTCAGGGTCTACTTATAAGGGACTAGGGTAACTCACTTGGTGTCAGGGAGTAATTATATGGGACTAGGTTCACACACATTTGGTCACGGAGTACTTATATGGGACTAGGGTAACTCACTTGGGGACAGGGAGTACTTAGAAAGAGGCTAGGGTAACTAACTTGGGGTCAGGGAGTACTTATATGGGACTAGGGTAACTCACTTGGGGACAGGGTGTACTTATAAAGGGGCTAGGTTAACTCACTTGGGATTAGGGAGTACTTATATGGGACTAGGGTAACTCACTTGGGGTCAGGGAGTACTTATATGGGACTAGGGTAACTCACTTGGGGTCAGGGAGTACTTATATGGGACTAGGGTAACACACTTTGGGTCACGGTGTACTTATATGGAACTAGGGTAACACACTTGGGGTGACGGAGTACTTATATGGGACTAGGGTAACACACTTGGGTGCAGGGTGTACTTATAAATGGGCTAGTGTAACTCATTCGGGGCAGGGAGTACTTATATGGGACTAGGGTAACTCACTTGGTTACATGGAGTACTTATAAAGGGGCTAGGGTAACTCACTTGGGGTCAGGGAGTACTTATATGGGACTAGGTTCACACACTTTGGGTCACGGAGTACTTACATGGGACTAGGGTAACACACTTGGGGTCAGGGTGTACTTATAAAGGGGCTAGGTTAACTCACTTGGGATTAGGGAGTACTTATATGGGACGAGGGTAACTCACTTGGGGACAGGGAGTACTTATAAAGGGGCTAGGGTAACTCATTCGGGGCAGGGAGTACTTATATGGGACTAGGCTAACTCACTTGGGGTCAGGGATTACTTATATGGGACTAGGGTAACTCACTTGGGGTCAGGGAGTACTTATAAAGGGGCTAGGGTAACTCACTTGGGGACATGGAGTACTTATAAAGGGGCTAGGATAACTCACTTGGGGACAGGGAGTACTTATATGGGACTAGGGTAACTCACTTGGAGTCAGGGAGTACTTATATGGGACTAGGTTCACACACTTTGGGTCACGGAGTACTTATATGGGACTAGGGTAACTCACTTGGGGACAGGGAGTACTTATATGGGACTAGGCTAACTCACTTGGGGTCAGGGATTACTTATATGGGACTAGGGTAACTCACTTGGGGTCAGGGAGTACTTATATGGGACTAGGGTAACTCACTAGGGGTCAGGGAGTACTTATATGGGACTAGGGTAACTCACTAGGGGTCAGGGAGTACTTATATGGGACTAGGGTCACACACTTTGGGTCACGGAGTACTTACATGGGACTAGGGTAACTCACTTGGGGTCAGGGAGTACTTATAAAGGGGCTAGGGTAACTCATTCGCGGCAGGGAGTACTTACATGGGACTAGGGTAACTCACTTGGGATCAGGGAGTACTTACATGGGACTAGGGTAACTCACTTGGGGTCAGGGAGTACTTATAAAGGGGCTAGGGTAACTCATTCGCGGCAGGGAGTACTTACATGGGACTAGGGTAACTCACTTGGGATCAGGGAGTACTTATATGGGACTAGGGTACCTCACTTGGGGTCAGGGAGTACTTATATGGGACTAGGGTAACTCACTTGGGGACAGGGAGTACTTATATGGGACTAGGTTCACACACTTTGGGTCACGGAGTACTTATGTGTGAGTAGGGTAATACACTTGGGGTCAGTGTGTACGTATAAAGGGGCTAGGGTAACTCACTTGGGATCAGGGAGTACTTATATAGGACTAGGGTAACTCACTTAGGGACAGGGAGTACTTATAAAGGGGCTAGGGTAACTCACTTGGGGACATGGAGTACTTATAAAGGGGCTAGGGTAACTCACATGGGGACAGGGAGTACTTATATGGGACTAGGGTAACTCACTTGGGGTCAGGGAGTACTTATATGGGACTAGGTTCACACACTTTGGGTCACGGAGTACTTATGTGTGAGTAGGGTAACACACTTGGGGTCAGTGTGTACTTCTAAAGGGGCTAGGGTAACTCACTTGGGATTAGGGAGTACTTATATGGGACTAGGGTAACCCACTTTGGGTCACGGAGTACTTATATGGGACTAGGGTAACACACTTGGGGTCAGGGTCTACTTATAAGGGACTAGGGTAATTCACTTGGTGTCAGGGAGTACTTATATGGGACTAGGTTCACACACTTTTGGTCACGGAGTACTTATATGGGACTACGGTAACTTACTTGGGGACAGGGAGTACTTAGAAAGAGGCTAGGGTAACTAACTTGGGGTCAGGGAGTACTTATATGGGACTAGGGTAACTCACTTGGGGACAGGGTGTACATATAAAGGGGCTAGGTTAACTCACTTGGGATTAGGGAGTACTTATATGGGACTAGGGTAACTCACTTGGGGTCAGGGAGTACTTATATGGGACTAGGGTAACACACTTTGGGTCACGGTGTACTTATATGGAACTAGGGTAACACACTTGGGGTGACGGAGTATTTATATGGGACTAGGGTAACACACTTGGGTGCAGGGTGTACTTATAAATGGGCTAGTGTAACTCATTCGGGGCAGGGAGTACTTATATGGGACTAGGGTAACTCACTTGGGTACATGGAGTACTTATAAAGGGGCTAGGGTAACTCACTTGGGGTCAGGGAGTACTTATATGGGCCTAGGGTCACACACTTTGGGTCACGGAGTACTTACATGGGACTAGGGTAACACACTTGGGGTCATGGTGTACTTATAAAGGGGCTAGGTTAACTCACTTGGGATTAGGGAGTACTTATATGGGATAAGGGTAACTCACTTGGGGACAGGGAGTACTTATAAAGGGGCTAGGGTAACTCATTCGGGGCAGGGAGTACTTATAAAGGGGCTAGGGTAACTCACTTGGGATCAGGGAGTACTTATATAGGACTAGGGTAACTCACTTAGGGACAGGGAGTACTTATAAAGGGGCTAGGGTAACTCACTTGGGGACATGGAGTACTTATAAAGGGGCTAGGGTAACTCACATGGGGACAGGGAGTACTTATATGGGACTAGGGTAACTCACTTGGGGACAGGGAGTACTTATATGGGACTAGGGTAACTCACTTGGGGACATGGAGTACTTATAAAGGGGCTAGGGTAACTCTATTCGGGGCAGGGAGTACTTACATGGGACTAGGGTAACTCACTTGGGATCAGGGAGTACTTATATGGGACTAGGGTACCTCACTTGTGGTCAGGGAGTACTTATATGGGACTAGGGTAACTCACTTGGGGACAGGGAGTACTTATATGGGACTAGGGTAACTCACTTGGGGTCAGGGAGTACTTATATGGGACTAGGTTCACACACTTTGGGTCACGGAGTACTTATGTGTGAGTAGGGTAACACACTTGGGGTCAGTGTGTACTTCTAAAGGGGCTAGGGTAACTCACTTGGGATTAGGGAGTACTTATATGGGACTAGGGTAACCCACTTTGGGTCACGGAGTACTTATATGGGACTAGGTTCACACACTTTGGGTCACGGAGTACTAATATGGGACTAGGGTAACACACTTGGGGTCAGGGTCTACTTATAAGGGACTAGGGTAATTCACTTGGTGTCAGGGAGTACTTATATGGGACTAGGTTCACACACTTTTGGTCACGGAGTACTTATATGGGACTACGGTAACTTACTTGGGGACAGGGAGTACTTAGAAAGAGGCTAGGGTAACTAACTTGGGGTCAGGGAGTACTTATATGGGACTAGGGTAACTCACTTGGGGACAGGGTGTACTTATAAAGGGGCTAGGTTAACTCACTTGGGATTAGGGAGTACTTATATGGGACTAGGGTAACTCACTTGGGGTCAGGGAGTACTTATATGGGACTAGGGTAACACACTTTGGGTCACGGTGTACTTATATGGAACTAGGGTAACACACTTGGGGTGACGGAGTATTTATATGGGACTAGGGTAACACACTTGGGTGCAGGGTGTACTTATAAATGGGCTAGTGTAACTCATTCGGGGCAGGGAGTACTTATATGGGACTAGGGTAACTCACTTGGGTACATGGAGTACTTATAAAGGGGCTAGGGTAACTCACTTGGGGTCAGGGAGTACTTATATGGGCCTAGGGTCACACACTTTGGGTCACGGAGTACTTACATGGGACTAGGGTAACACACTTGGGGTCATGGTGTACTTATAAAGGGGCTAGGTTAACTCACTTGGGATTAGGGAGTACTTATATGGGATAAGGGTAACTCACTTGGGGACAGGGAGTACTTATAAAGGGGCTAGGGTAACTCATTCGGGGCAGGGAGTACTTATAAAGGGGCTAGGGTAACTCACTTGGGATCAGGGAGTACTTATATAGGACTAGGGTAACTCACTTAGGGACAGGGAGTACTTATAAAGGGGCTAGGGTAACTCACTTGGGGACATGGAGTACTTATAAAGGGGCTAGGGTAACTCACATGGGGACAGGGAGTACTTATATGGGACTAGGGTAACTCACTTGGGGACAGGGAGTACTTATATGGGACTAGGGTAACTCACTTGGGGACATGGAGTACTTATAAAGGGGCTAGGGTAACTCTATTCGGGGCAGGGAGTACTTACATGGGACTAGGGTAACTCACTTGGGATCAGGGAGTACTTATATGGGACTAGGGTACCTCACTTGTGGTCAGGGAGTACTTATATGGGACTAGGGTAACTCACTTGGGGACAGGGAGTACTTATATGGGACTAGGGTAACTCACTTGGGGTCAGGGAGTACTTATATGGGACTAGGTTCACACACTTTGGGTCACGGAGTACTTATGTGTGAGTAGGGTAACACACTTGGGGTCAGTGTGTACTTCTAAAGGGGCTAGGGTAACTCACTTGGGATTAGGGAGTACTTATATGGGACTAGGGTAACCCACTTTGGGTCACGGAGTACTTATATGGGACTAGGTTCACACACTTTGGGTCACGGAGTACTAATATGGGACTAGGGTAACTCACTTGGGGACAGGGAGTACTTAGAAAGAGGCTAGGGTAACTAACTTGGGGTTAGGGAGTACTTATATGGGACTAGGGTAACTCACTTGGGGACAGGGTGTACTTATAAAGGGGCTAGGTTAACTCACTTGGGATTAGGGAGTACTTATATGGGACTAGGGTAACTCACTTGGGGTCAGGGAGTACTTATATGGGACTAGGGTAACTCACTTGGGGTCAGGGAGTACTTATATGGGACTAGGGTAACACACTTTGGGTCATGGAGTACTTATATGGAACTAGGGTAACACACTTGGGGTCACGGAGTACTTATATGGGACTAGGGTAACACACTTGGGTGCAGGGTGTACTTATAAATGGGCTAGTGTAACTCATTCGGGGCAGGGAGTACTTATATGGGACTAGGGTAACTCACTTGGGTACATGGAGTACTTATAAAGGGGCTAGGGTAACTCACTTGGGGTCAGGGAGTACTTATATGGGACTAGGGTCACACACTTTGGGTCACGGAGTACTTACATGGGACTAGGGTAACACACTTGGGGTCAGGGTGTACTTATAAAGGGACTAGGGTAACTCACTTGGGATTAGGGAGTACTTATATGGGACTAGGGTAACTCACTTGGGGACAGGGTGTACTTATAAAGGGGCTAGGTTAACTCACTTGGGATTAGGGAGTACTTATATGGGACTAGGGTAACTCACTTGGGGACAGGGAGTACTTATAAAGGGGCTAGGGTAACTCATTCGGGGCAGGGAGTACTTATATGGGACTAGGCTAACCCACTTGGGGTCAGGGAGTACTTATATGGGACTAGGGTACCTCACTTGGCGTCAGGGAGTACTTATATGGGACTAGGGTAACTCACTTGGGTACATTGAGTACTTATAATGGGGCTAGGGTAACTCACTTGGGGACAGGGAGTACTTATATGGGACTAGGGTCACACACTTTGGGTCACGGAGTACTTACATGGGAATAGGGTAACACACTTGGGGTCAGGGTTTACTTATAAAGGGACTAGGGTAACTCACTTGGGATTAGGGAGTACTTATATGGGACTAGGGTCACACAATTTGGGTCACGGAGTACTTACATGGGAATAGGGTAACACACTTGGGGTCAGGGTTTACTTATAAAGGGACTAGGGTAACTCACTTGGGATTAGGGAGTACTTATATGGGACTAGGATAACTCACTTGGGGACAGGGAGTACTTATAAAGGGGCTAGTTTAACTCACTTGGGATTAGGGAGTACTTATATGGGACTAGGGTAACTCACTTGGGGACAGGGAGTACTTATAAAGGGACTAGGGTAACTCACTTGGGGTCAGGGAGTACTTATAAAGGGGCTAGGGTAACTCACTTTGGGTGAGGGATTACTTATATGGGACTAGGGTAACTCACTTGGGGTCAGGGAGTACTTATATGGGACTAGGGTAACTCACTAGGGGTCAGGGAGTACTTATATGGGACTAGGGTCACACACTTTGGGTCACGGAGTACTTACATGGGACTAGGGTAACTCACTTGGGGTCAGGGAGTACTTATATAGGAGCTAAAGTAACTCACTTGGGGTCAGGGAGTACTTATATGGGACTAGGGTCACACACTTTGGGTCACGGAGTACTTATGTGTGAGTAGGGAAACACACTTGGGGTCAGTGTGTACGTATAAAGGGGCTCGGGTAACTCACTTGGGATCAGGGAGTACTTATATGGGACTAGGGTAGCTCACTTAGGGACAGGGAGAACTTATAAAGGGGCTAGGGTAACTGACTTGGGGACATTGAGTACTTATAAAGGGGGTAGGGTAACTCACTTGGGGACAGGGAGTGCTTATATGGGACTAGGGTAACTCACTTGGGGTCAGGGAGTACTTATATGGGACTAGGTTCACACACTTTGGGTCACGGAGTACTTATGTGTGAGTAGGGTAACACACTTGGGGTCAGTGTGTACTTCTAAAGGGGCTAGGGTAACTCACTTGGGATTAGGGAGTACTTATATGGGACTAGGGTAACCCACTTTGGGTCACGGAGTACTTATATGGGAGTAGGGTAACACACTTGGGGTCAGGGTCTACTTATAAGGGACTAGGGTAACTCACTTGGTGTCAGGGAGTAATTATATGGGACTAGGTTCACACACATTTGGTCACGGAGTACTTATATGGGACTAGGGTAACTCACTTGGGGACAGGGAGTACTTAGAAAGAGGCTAGGGTAACTAACTTGGGGTCAGGGAGTACTTATATGGGACTAGGGTAACTCACTTGGGGACAGGGTGTACTTATAAAGGGGCTAGGTTAACTCACTTGGGATTAGGGAGTACTTATATGGGACTAGGGTAACTCACTTGGGGACAGGGAGTACTTATAAAGGGACTAGGGTAACTCACTTGGGGTCAGGGAGTACTTATATGGGACTAGGGTAACTCACTAGGGGTCAGGGAGTACTTATATGGGACTAGGGTCACACACTTTGGGTCACGGAGTACTTACATGGGACTAGGGTAACTCACTTGGGGTCAGGGAGTACTTATAAAGGGGCTAGGGTAACTCACTTGGGATTAGGGAGTACTTATATGGGACTAGGGTAACCCACTTTGGGTCACGGAGTACTTATATGGGAGTAGGGTAACACACTTGGGGTCAGGGTCTACTTATAAGGGACTAGGGTAACTCACTTGGTGTCAGGGAGTAATTATATGGGACTAGGTTCACACACATTTGGTCACGGAGTACTTATATGGGACTAGGGTAACTCACTTGGGGACAGGGAGTACTTAGAAAGAGGCTAGGGTAACTAACTTGGGGTCAGGGAGTACTTATATGGGACTAGGGTAACTCACTTGGGGACAGGGTGTACTTATAAAGGGGCTAGGTTAACTCACTTGGGATTAGGGAGTACTTATATGGGACTAGGGTAACTCACTTGGGGTCAGGGAGTACTTATATGGGACTAGGGTAACTCACTTGGGGTCAGGGAGTACTTATATGGGACTAGGGTAACACACTTTGGGTCACGGTGTACTTATATGGAACTAGGGTAACACACTTGGGGTGACGGAGTACTTATATGGGACTAGGGTAACACACTTGGGTGCAGGGTGTACTTATAAATGGGCTAGTGTAACTCATTCGGGGCAGGGAGTACTTATATGGGACTAGGGTAACTCACTTGGTTACATGGAGTACTTATAAAGGGGCTAGGGTAACTCACTTGGGGTCAGGGAGTACTTATATGGGACTAGGGTCACACACTTTGGGTCACGGAGTACTTACATGGGACTAGGGTAACACACTTGGGGTCAGGGTGTACTTATAAAGGGGCTAGGTTAACTCACTTGGGATTAGGGAGTACTTATATGGGACGAGGGTAACTCACTTGGGGACAGGGAGTACTTATAAAGGGGCTAGGGTAACTCATTCGGGGCAGGGAGTACTTATATGGGACTAGGCTAACTCACTTGGGGTCAGGGATTACTTATATGGGACTAGGGTAACTCACTTGGGGTCAGGGAGTACTTATAAAGGGGCTAGGGTAACTCACTTGGGGACATGGAGTACTTATAAAGGGGCTAGGATAACTCACTTGGGGACAGGGAGTACTTATATGGGACTAGGGTAACTCACTTGGAGTCAGGGAGTACTTATATGGGACTAGGTTCACACACTTTGGGTCACGGAGTACTTATATGGGACTAGGGTAACTCACTTGGGGACAGGGAGTACTTATATGGGACTAGGCTAACTCACTTGGGGTCAGGGATTACTTATATGGGACTAGGGTAACTCACTTGGGGTCAGGGAGTACTTATATGGGACTAGGGTAACTCACTAGGGGTCAGGGAGTACTTATATGGGACTAGGGTAACTCACTAGGGGTCAGGGAGTACTTATATGGGACTAGGGTCACACACTTTGGGTCACGGAGTACTTACATGGGACTAGGGTAACTCACTTGGGGTCAGGGAGTACTTATAAAGGGGCTAGGGTAACTCATTCGCGGCAGGGAGTACTTACATGGGACTAGGGTAACTCACTTGGGATCAGGGAGTACTTACATGGGACTAGGGTAACTCACTTGGGGTCAGGGAGTACTTATAAAGGGGCTAGGGTAACTCATTCGCGGCAGGGAGTACTTACATGGGACTAGGGTAACTCACTTGGGATCAGGGAGTACTTATATGGGACTAGGGTACCTCACTTGGGGTCAGGGAGTACTTATATGGGACTAGGGTAACTCACTTGGGGACAGGGAGTACTTATATGGGACTAGGTTCACACACTTTGGGTCACGGAGTACTTATGTGTGAGTAGGGTAACACACTTGGGGTCAGTGTGTACGTATAAAGGGGCTAGGGTAACTCACTTGGGATCAGGGAGTACTTATATAGGACTAGGGTAACTCACTTAGGGACAGGGAGTACTTATAAAGGGGCTAGGGTAACTCACTTGGGGACATGGAGTACTTATAAAGGGGCTAGGGTAACTCACATGGGGACAGGGAGTACTTATATGGGACTAGGGTAACTCACTTGGGGTCAGGGAGTACTTATATGGGACTAGGTTCACACACTTTGGGTCACGGAGTACTTATGTGTGAGTAGGGTAACACACTTGGGGTCAGTGTGTACTTCTAAAGGGGCTAGGGTAACTCACTTGGGATTAGGGAGTACTTATATGGGACTAGGGTAACCCACTTTGGGTCACGGAGTACTTATATGGGACTAGGGTAACACACTTGGGGTCAGGGTCTACTTATAAGGGACTAGGGTAATTCACTTGGTGTCAGGGAGTACTTATATGGGACTAGGTTCACACACTTTTGGTCACGGAGTACTTATATGGGACTACGGTAACTTACTTGGGGACAGGGAGTACTTAGAAAGAGGCTAGGGTAACTAACTTGGGGTCAGGGAGTACTTATATGGGACTAGGGTAACTCACTTGGGGACAGGGTGTACTTATAAAGGGGCTAGGTTAACTCACTTGGGATTAGGGAGTACTTATATGGGACTAGGGTAACTCACTTGGGGTCAGGGAGTACTTATATGGGACTAGGGTAACACACTTTGGGTCACGGTGTACTTATATGGAACTAGGGTAACACACTTGGGGTGACGGAGTATTTATATGGGACTAGGGTAACACACTTGGGTGCAGGGTGTACTTATAAATGGGCTAGTGTAACTCATTCGGGGCAGGGAGTACTTATATGGGACTAGGGTAACTCACTTGGGTACATGGAGTACTTATAAAGGGGCTAGGGTAACTCACTTGGGGTCAGGGAGTACTTATATGGGCCTAGGGTCACACACTTTGGGTCACGGAGTACTTACATGGGACTAGGGTAACACACTTGGGGTCATGGTGTACTTATAAAGGGGCTAGGTTAACTCACTTGGGATTAGGGAGTACTTATATGGGATAAGGGTAACTCACTTGGGGACAGGGAGTACTTATAAAGGGGCTAGGGTAACTCATTCGGGGCAGGGAGTACTTATAAAGGGGCTAGGGTAACTCATTCGGGGCAGGGAGTACTTATATGGGACTAGGCTAACCCACTTGGGGTCAGGGAGTACTTATATGGGACTAGGGTACCTCACTTGGGGTCAGGGAGTACTTATATGGGACTAGGGTAACTCACTTGGGGACAGGGAGTACTTATATGGGACTAGTGTAACTCACTTGGGGTCAGGGAGTACTTATATGGGACTAGGTTCACACACTTTGGGTCACAGAGTACTTAAGTGTGAGTAGGGAAACACACTTGGGGTCAGTGTGTACGTATAAAGGGGCTCGGGTAACTCACTTGGGATCAGGGAGTACTTATATGGGACTAGGGTAGCTCACTTGGGGTCAGGGAGTACTTATATGGGACTAGGGTCACACAATTTGGGTCACGGAGTACTTACATGGGAATAGGGTAACACACTTGGGGTCAGGGTTTACTTATAAAGGGACTAGGGTAACTCACTTGGGATTAGGGAGTACTTATATGGGACTAGGGTCACACACTTTGGGTTACGGAGTACTTACATGGGAATAGGGTAACACACTTGGGGTCAGGGAGTACATATATGGGACTAGGGTAACTCACTTGGGGACAGGGAGTACTTATATGGGACTAGGTTCACACACTTTGGGTCACGGAGTACTTATGTGTGAGTAGGGTAACACACTTGGGGTCAGTGTGTACGTATAAAGGGGCTAGGGTAACTCACTTGGGATCAGGGAGTACTTATATAGGACTAGGGTAACTCACTTAGGGACAGGGAGTATTTATAAAGGGGCTAGGGTAACTCACTTGGGGACATGGAGTACTTATAAAGGGGCTAGGGTAACTCACATGGGGACAGGGAGTACTTATATGGGACTAGGGTAACTCACTTGGGGTCAGGGAGTACTTATATGGGACTAGGTTCACACACTTTGGGTCACGGAGTACTTATGTGTGAGTAGGGTAACACACTTGGGGTCAGTGTGTACTTCTAAAGGGGCTAGGGTAACTCACTTGGGATTAGGGAGTACTTATATGGGACTAGGGTAACCCACTTTGGGTCACGGAGTACTTATATGGGACTAGGGTAACACACTTGGGGTCAGGGTCTACTTATAAGGGACTAGGGTAACTCACTTGGTGTCAGGGAGTAGTTATATGGGACTAGGTTCACACACTTTTGGTCACGGAGTACTTATATGGGACTAGGGTAACTCACTTGGGGACAGGGAGTACTTAGAAAGAGGCTAGGGTAACTAACTTGGGGTCAGGGAGTACTTATATGGGACTAGGGTAACTCACTTGGGGACAGGGTGTACTTATAAAGGGGCTAGGTTAACTCACTTGGGATTAGGGAGTACTTATATGGGACTAGGGTAACTCACTTGGGGTCAGGGAGTACTTATATGGGACTAGGGTAACTCACTTGGGGTCAGGGAGTACTTATATGGGACTAGGGTAACACACATTGGGTCACGGTGTACTTATATGGAACTAGGGTAACACACTTGGGGTGACGGAGTACTTATATGGGACTAGGGTAACACACTTGGGTGTAGGGTGTACTTATAAATGGGCTAGTGTAACTCATTCGGGGCAGGGAGTACTTATATGGGACTAGGGTAACTCACTTGGTTACATGGAGTACTTATAAAGGGGCTAGGGTAACTCACTTGGGGTCAGGGAGTACTTATATGGGACTAGGGTCACACACTTTGGGTCACGGAGTACTTACATGGGACTAGGGTAACACACTTGGGGTCAGGGTGTACTTATAAAGGGGCTAGGTTAACTCACTTGGGATTAGGGAGTACTTATATGGGACTAGGGTAACTCACTTGGGGACAGGGAGTACTTATAAAGGGGCTAGGTTAACTCATTCGGGGCAGGGAGTACTTATATGGGACTAGGCTAACCCACTTGGAGTCAGGGAGTACTTATATGGGACTAAGGTACCTCACTTGGGGTCAGGGAGTACTTATATGGGACTAGGGTAACTCACTTGGGGTCAGGGAGTACTTATATGGGACTAGGCTAACCCACTTGGGGTCAGGGAGTACTTATATGGGACTAGGTTCACACACTTTGGGTCACGGAGTACTTATGTGTGAGTAGGGTAACACACTTGGGGTCAGTGTGTACTTATAAAGGGGCTAGGGTAACTCACTTGGGATTAGGGAGTACTTATTTGGGACTAGGGTAACCCACTTTGGGTCACGGAGTACTTATATGGGACAAGGGTAACACACTTGGGGTCAGGGTCTACTTATAAAGGGACTAGTGTAACTCACTTGGGGTCAGGGAGTACTTATATGGGACTAGGGTAACACACTTGGGGTCAGGGTGTACTTATAAAGGGGCTAGGTTAACTCACTTGGGATTAGGGAGTACTTATATGGGACTAGGGTAACTCACTTGGGATTAGGGAGTACTTATATGGGACTAGGGTAACTCACTTGGGGACAGGGTGTACTTATAAAGGGGCTAGGTTAACTCACTTGGGATTAGGGAGTACTTATATGGGACTAGGGTAACTCACTTGGGGACAGGGAGTACTTATAAAGGGGCTAGGGTAACTCATTCGGGGCAGGGAGTACTTATATGGGACTAGGCTAACCCACTTGGGGTCAGGGAGTACTTATATGGGACTAGGGTACCTCACTTGGGGTCAGGGAGTACTTATATGGGACTAGGGTAACTCACTTGGGGACAGGGAGTACTTATATGGGACTAGGTTCACACACTTTGGGTAACGGAGTACTTATGTGTGAGTAGGGAAACACACTTGGGGGCAGTGTGAACGTATAAAGGGGCTCGGGTAACTCACTTGGGATCAGGGAGTACTTATATGGGACTAGGGTAGCTCACTTAGGGACAGGGAGTACTTATAAAGGGGCTAGGGTAACTCACTTGGGGACATGGAGTACTTATAAAGGGGGTAGGGTAACTCACTTGGGGACAGGGAGTACTTATATGGGACTAGGGTAACTCACTTGGGGTCAGGGAGTACTTATATGGGACTAGGTTCACACACTTTGGGTCACGGAGTACTTATGTGTGAGTAGGGTAACACACTTGGGGTCAGTGTGTACTTATAAAGGGGCTAGGGTAACTCACTTGGGATTAGGGAGTACTTATTTGGGACTAGGGTAACCCACTTTGGGTCACGGAGTACTTATATGGGACAAGGGTAACACACTTGGGGTCAGGGTCTACTTATAAAGGGGCTAGGGTAACTCATTCGGGGCAGGGAGTACTTATATGGGACTAGGGTAACTCACTTGGGGTCAGGGAGTACTTATATGGGACTAGGGTACCTCACTTGGGGTCAGGGAGTACTTATAAGGGACTAGGGTAACTCACTTGGTGTCAGGGAGTACTTATATGGGACTAGGATCACACACTTTGGGTCACGGAGTACTTATATGGGACTAGGGTAACTCACTTGGGGACAGGGAGTACTTATAAAGAGGCTAGGGTAATTAACTTGGGGTCAGGGAGTACTTATATGGGACTAGGGTAACTCACTTGGGGTCAGGCAGTACATATATGGGACTAGGGTAACTCACTTGGGGTCAGGGAGTACTTATATGGGACTAGGGTAACTCACTTGGGGTCAGGGAGTACTTATTTGGGACTAGGATAACTCAATCGGGGCAGGGAGTAATTATATGGGAGTAGGGTAACTCACTTGGGGTCAGGGAGTACTTATATGGGACTAGGGTACCTCACTTGGGGTCAGGGAGTACTTATATGGGACTAGGGTAACTCACTTGGGTACATTGAGTACTTATAATGGGGCTAGGGTAACTCACTTGGGGTCAGGGAGTACTTATAAAGGGGCTAGGGTAACACATTTGGGGACAGGGAGTACTTATATGGGACTAGGGTCACACACTTTGGGTCACGGAGTACTTACATGGGAATAGGGTAACACACTTGGGGTCAGGGTTTACTTATAAAGGGACTAGGGTAACTCCCTTGGGATTAGGGAGTACTTATATGGGACTAGGATAACTCACTTGGGGACAGGGAGTACTTATAAAGGGCTAGGTTAACTCACTTGGGATTAGGGAGTACTTATATGGGACTAGGGTAACTCACTTGGGGACAGGGAGTACTTATAAAGGGACTAGGGTAACTCACTTGGGGTCAGGGAGTACTTATAAAGGGGCTAGGGTAACTCACTTTGGGTGAGGGATTACTTATATGGGACTAGGGTAACTCACTTGGGGTCAGGGAGTACTTATATGGGACTAGGGTAAATCACTAGGGGTCAGGGAGTACTTATATGGGACTAGGGTCACACACTTTGGGTCACGGAGTACTTACATGGGACTAGGGTAACTCACTTGGGGTCAGGGAGTACTTATATAGGAGCTAAAGTAACTCACTTGGGGTCAGGGAGTACTTATATGGGACTAGGGTCACACACTTTGGGTCACGGAGCACTTATATGGGACTAGGGTAACACACATGGGGTCAGGGTGCACTTATAGAGGGGCTAGAGTAACTAATTTGGGGTCAGGGGTTAATTATATTGGACTAGGATACATCACTTGGGGTCAGCGAGTATTTATATGGGACCAGGGTAACTCCCTTGGGGACATGGAGTACTTATAAAGGGGCTAGGGTAACTCATTCGTGGCAGGGAGTACTTACATGGGACTAGGGTAACTCACTTGGGGTCAGGGAGTACTTATATGGGACTAGGGTACCTCACTTGGGGTCAGGGAGTACTTATATGGGACTAGGGTAACTCACTTGGGGACTGGGAGTACTTATATGGGACTAGTTTCACACACTTTGGGTCACGGAGTACTTATATGGGACTAGGGTAACTCACTTGGGGACAGGGAGTACTTATATGGGACTAGGCTAACTCACTTGGGGACAGGGAGTACTTATATGGGACTAGGGTAACTCACTTGGGGTCAGGGAGTACTTATATGGGACTAGGTTCACACACTTTGGGTCACGAAGTACTTATGTGTGAGTAGGGTAACACACTTGGGGTCAGTGTGTACGTATAAAGGGGCTAGGGTAACTCACTTGGGATCAGGGAGTACTTATATGGGACTAGGGTAACTCACTTAGGGACAGGGAGTACTTATAAAGGGGCTAGGGTAACACACTTGGGGTCAGTGTGTACGTATAAAGGGGCTAGGGTAACTCACTTGTGATCAGGGAGTACTTATATGGGACTAGGGTAACTCACTTAGGGACAGGGAGTACTTATAAAGGGGCTAGGGTAACTCACTTGGGGACATGGAGTACTTATAAAGGGGCTAGGGTAACTCACTTGGGGACAGGGAGTACTTATATGGGACTAGGGTATCTCACTTGGGGTCAGGGAGTACTTATATGGGACTAGGTTCACACACTTTGGGTCACGGAGTACTTATATGGGACTAGGGTAACTCACTTGGGGACAGGGAGTACTTATATGGGACTAGGCTAACTCACTTGGGGTCAGGGATTACTTATATGGGAATAGGGTAACTCACTTGGGGACAGGGAGTACTTATATGGGACTAGTGTAACTCACTTGGGGTCAGGGAGTACTTATATGGGACTAGGGTAACACACTTGGGGTCAGGGTGTACTTATAAAGGGGTTAGGGTAACTCACTTGGGGACATGGAGTACTTATAAAGGGGCTAGGGTAACTCACTTGGGGACAGGGAGTACTTATATGGGACTAGGGTATCTCACTTGGGGTCAGGGAGTACTTATATGGGACTAGGTTCACACACTTTGGGTCACGGAGTACTTATATGGGACTAGGGTACCTCACTTGGGGTCAGGGAGTACTTATATGGGACTAGGGTAACTCACTTGGGGTCAGGGAGTACTTATATGGGACTAGGCTAACCCACTTGGGGTCAGGGAGTACTTATATGGGACTAGGGTACCTCACTTGGGGTCAGGGTGTACTTATATGGGACTAGGGTAACTCACTTGGGGACAGGGAGTACTTATATGGGACTAGTGTAACTCACTTGGGGTCAGGGAGTACTTATATGGGACTAGGGTAACACACTTGGGGTCAGGGTGTACTTATAAAGGGGCTAGGTTAACTCACTTGGGATTAGGGAGTACTTATATGGGACTAGGGTAACTCACTTGGGATTAGGGAGTACTTATATGGGACTAGGGTAACTCACTTGGGGACAGGGTGTACTTATAAAGGGGCTAGGTTAACTCACTTGGGATTAGGGAGTACTTATATGGGACTAGGGTAACTCACTTGGGGACAGGGAGTACTTATAAAGGGGCTAGGGTAACTCATTCGGGGCAGGGAGTACTTATATGGGACTAGGCTAACCCACTTGGGGTCAGGGAGTACTTATATGGGACTAGGGTACCTCACTTGGGGTCAGGGAGTACTTATATGGGACTAGGGTAACTCACTTGGGGACAGGGAGTACTTATATGGGACTAGGTTCACACACTTTGGGTAACGGAGTACTTATGTGTGAGTAGGGAAACACACTTGGGGGCAGTGTGAACGTATAAAGGGGCTCGGGTAACTCACTTGGGATCAGGGAGTACTTATATGGGACTAGGGTAGCTCACTTAGGGACAGGGAGTACTTATAAAGGGGCTAGGGTAACTCACTTGGGGACATGGAGTACTTATAAAGGGGGTAGGGTAACTCACTTGGGGACAGGGAGTACTTATATGGGACTAGGGTAACTCACTTGGGGTCAGGGAGTACTTATATGGGACTAGGTTCACACACTTTGGGTCACGGAGTACTTATGTGTGAGTAGGGTAACACACTTGGGGTCAGTGTGTACTTATAAAGGGGCTAGGGTAACTCACTTGGGATTAGGGAGTACTTATTTGGGACTAGGGTAACCCACTTTGGGTCACGGAGTACTTATATGGGACAAGGGTAACACACTTGGGGTCAGGGTCTACTTATAAAGGGGCTAGGGTAACTCATTCGGGGCAGGGAGTACTTATATGGGACTAGGGTAACTCACTTGGGGTCAGGGAGTACTTATATGGGACTAGGGTACCTCACTTGGGGTCAGGGAGTACTTATAAGGGACTAGGGTAACTCACTTGGTGTCAGGGAGTACTTATATGGGACTAGGATCACACACTTTGGGTCACGGAGTACTTATATGGGACTAGGGTAACTCACTTGGGGACAGGGAGTACTTATAAAGAGGCTAGGGTAATTAACTTGGGGTCAGGGAGTACTTATATGGGACTAGGGTAACTCACTTGGGGTCAGGCAGTACATATATGGGACTAGGGTAACTCACTTGGGGTCAGGGAGTACTTATATGGGACTAGGGTAACTCACTTGGGGTCAGGGAGTACTTATTTGGGACTAGGATAACTCAATCGGGGCAGGGAGTAATTATATGGGAGTAGGGTAACTCACTTGGGGTCAGGGAGTACTTATATGGGACTAGGGTACCTCACTTGGGGTCAGGGAGTACTTATATGGGACTAGGGTAACTCACTTGGGTACATTGAGTACTTATAATGGGGCTAGGGTAACTCACTTGGGGTCAGGGAGTACTTATAAAGGGGCTAGGGTAACACATTTGGGGACAGGGAGTACTTATATGGGACTAGGGTCACACACTTTGGGTCACGGAGTACTTACATGGGAATAGGGTAACACACTTGGGGTCAGGGTTTACTTATAAAGGGACTAGGGTAACTCCCTTGGGATTAGGGAGTACTTATATGGGACTAGGATAACTCACTTGGGGACAGGGAGTACTTATAAAGGGGCTAGGTTAACTCACTTGGGATTAGGGAGTACTTATATGGGACTAGGGTAACTCACTTGGGGACAGGGAGTACTTATAAAGGGACTAGGGTAACTCACTTGGGGTCAGGGAGTACTTATAAAGGGGCTAGGGTAACTCACTTTGGGTGAGGGATTACTTATATGGGACTAGGGTAACTCACTTGGGGTCAGGGAGTACTTATATGGGACTAGGGTAAATCACTAGGGGTCAGGGAGTACTTATATGGGACTAGGGTCACACACTTTGGGTCACGGAGTACTTACATGGGACTAGGGTAACTCACTTGGGGTCAGGGAGTACTTATATAGGAGCTAAAGTAACTCACTTGGGGTCAGGGAGTACTTATATGGGACTAGGGTCACACACTTTGGGTCACGGAGCACTTATATGGGACTAGGGTAACACACATGGGGTCAGGGTGCACTTATAGAGGGGCTAGAGTAACTAATTTGGGGTCAGGGGTTAATTATATTGGACTAGGGTACATCACTTGGGGTCAGCGAGTATTTATATGGGACCAGGGTAACTCCCTTGGGGACATGGAGTACTTATAAAGGGGCTAGGGTAACTCATTCGGGGCAGGGAGTACTTACATGGGACTAGGGTAACTCACTTGGGGTCAGGGAGTACTTATATGGGACTAGGGTACCTCACTTGGGGTCAGGGAGTACTTATATGGGACTAGGGTAACTCACTTGGGGACTGGGAGTACTTATATGGGACTAGTTTCACACACTTTGGGTCACGGAGTACTTATATGGGACTAGGGTAACTCACTTGGGGACAGGGAGTACTTATATGGGACTAGGCTAACTCACTTGGGGACAGGGAGTACTTATATGGGACTAGGGTAACTCACTTGGGGTCAGGGAGTACTTATATGGGACTAGGTTCACACACTTTGGGTCACGAAGTACTTATGTGTGAGTAGGGTAACACACTTGGGGTCAGTGTGTACGTATAAAGGGGCTAGGGTAACTCACTTGGGATCAGGGAGTACTTATATGGGACTAGGGTAACTCACTTAGGGACAGGGAGTACTTATAAAGGGGCTAGGGTAACACACTTGGGGTCAGTGTGTACGTATAAAGGGGCTAGGGTAACTCACTTGTGATCAGGGAGTACTTATATGGGACTAGGGTAACTCACTTAGGGACAGGGAGTACTTATAAAGGGGCTAGGGTAACTCACTTGGGGACATGGAGTACTTATAAAGGGGCTAGGGTAACTCACTTGGGGACAGGGAGTACTTATATGGGACTAGGGTATCTCACTTGGGGTCAGGGAGTACTTATATGGGACTAGGTTCACACACTTTGGGTCACGGAGTACTTATATGGGACTAGGGTAACTCACTTGGGGACAGGGAGTACTTATATGGGACTAGGCTAACTCACTTGGGGTCAGGGATTACTTATATGGGAATAGGGTAACTCACTTGGGGACAGGGAGTACTTATATGGGACTAGGGTAACTCACTTGGGGACATGGAGTACTTATAAAGGGGCTAGGGTAACTCATTCGGGGCAGGGAGTACTTACATGGGACTAGGGTAACTCACTTGGGATCAGGGAGTACTTATATGGGACTAGGGTACCTCACTTGGGGGCAGGGAGTACTTATATGGGACTAGGGTAACTCACTTGGGGACAGGGAGTACTTATATGGGACTAGGGTAACTCACTTGGGGTCAGGGAGTACTTATATGGGACTAGGGTCACACACATTGGGTCACGGAGCACTTATATGGGACTAGGGTAACACACTTGGGGTCAGGGTGTACTTATAAAGGGGCTAGGTTAACTCACTTGGGATTAGGGAGTACTTATATGGGAATAGGGTAAATCACTTGGGGACAGGGAGTACTTATATGGGACTAGGGTAACTCACTTGGGGACATGGAGTACTTATAAAGGGGCTAGGGTAACTCATTCGGGGCAGGGAGTACTTACATGGGACTAGGGTAACTCACTTGGGATCAGGGAGTACTTATATGGGACTAGGGTACCTCACTTGGGGTCAGGGAGTACTTATATGGGACTAGGGTAACTCACTTGGGGACAGGGAGTACTTATATGGGACTAGGGTAACTCACTTGGGGTCAGGGAGTACTTATATGGGACTAGGTTCACACACTTTGGGTCACGAAGTACTTATGTGTGAGTAGGGTAACACACTTGGGGTCAGTGTGTACGTATAAAGGGGCTAGGGTAACTCACTTGGGATCAGGGAGTACTTATATGGGACTAGGGTAACTCACTTAGGGACAGGGAGTACTTATAAAGGGGCTAGGGTAACTCACTTGGGGACATGGAGTACTTATAAAGGGGCTAGGGTAACTCACTTGGGGACAGGGAGTACTTATATGGGACTAGGGTAACTCACTTGGGGTCAGGGAGTACTTATATGGGACTAGGTTCACACACTTTGGGTCACGGAGTACTTATATGGGACTAGGGTAACTCACTTGGGGACAGGGAGTACTTATATGGGACTAGGCTAACTCACTTGGGGTCAGGGATTACTTATATGGGACTAGGGTAACTCACTTGGGGTCAGGGAGTACTTATAAAGGGGCTAGGGTAACTCACTTGGGGACATGGAGTACTTATAAAGGGGCTAGGGTAACTCACTTGGGGACAGGGAGTACTTATATGGGACTAGGGTAACTCACTTGGGGTCAGGGAGTACTTATATGGGACTAGGTTCACACACTTTGGGTCACGGAGTACTTACATGGGACTAGGGTAACTCACTTGGGGACAGGGAGTACTTATATGGGACTAGGCTAACTCACTTGGGGTCAGGGAGTACTTATATGGGACTAGGGTAAATCACTAGGGGTCAGGGAGTACTTATATGGGACTAGGGTCACACACTTTGGGTCACGGAGTACTTACATGGGACTAGGGTAACTCACTTGGGGTCAGGGAGTACTTATATAGGAGCTAAAGTAACTCACTTGGGGTCAGGGAGTACTTATATGGGACTAGGGTCACACACTTTGGGTCACGGAGCACTTATATGGGACTAGGGTAACACACATGGGGTCAGGGTGCACTTATAGAGGGGCTAGAGTAACTAATTTGGGGTCAGGGGTTAATTATATTGGACTAGGGTACATCACTTGGGGTCAGCGAGTATTTATATGGGACCAGGGTAACTCCCTTGGGGACATGGAGTACTTATAAAGGGGCTAGGGTAACTCATTCGGGGCAGGGAGTACTTACATGGGACTAGGGTAACTCACTTGGGGTCAGGGAGTACTTATATGGGACTAGGGTACCTCACTTGGGGTCAGGGAGTACTTATATGGGACTAGGGTAACTCACTTGGGGACTGGGAGTACTTATATGGGACTAGTTTCACACACTTTGGGTCACGGAGTACTTATATGGGACTAGGGTAACTCACTTGGGGACAGGGAGTACTTATATGGGACTAGGCTAACTCACTTGGGGACAGGGAGTACTTATATGGGACTAGGGTAACTCACTTGGGGTCAGGGAGTACTTATATGGGACTAGGTTCACACACTTTGGGTCACGAAGTACTTATGTGTGAGTAGGGTAACACACTTGGGGTCAGTGTGTACGTATAAAGGGGCTAGGGTAACTCACTTGGGATCAGGGAGTACTTATATGGGACTAGGGTAACTCACTTAGGGACAGGGAGTACTTATATGGGACTAGGCTAACTCACTTGGGGTCAGGGATTACTTATATGGGACTAGGGTAACTCACTTGGGGTCAGGGAGTACTTATAAAGGGGCTAGGGTAACTCACTTGGGGACATGGAGTACTTATAAAGGGGCTAGGGTAACTCACTTGGGGACAGGGAGTACTTATATGGGACTAGGGTAACTCACTTGGGGTCAGGGAGTACTTATATGGGACTAGGTTCACACACTTTGGGTCACGGAGTACTTACATGGGACTAGGGTAACTCACTTGGGGACAGGGAGTACTTATATGGGACTAGGCTAACTCACTTGGGGTCAGGGAGTACTTATATGGGACTAGGGTAAATCACTAGGGGTCAGGGAGTACTTATATGGGACTAGGGTCACACACTTTGGGTCACGGAGTACTTACATGGGACTAGGGTAACTCACTTGGGGTCAGGGAGTACTTATATAGGAGCTAAAGTAACTCACTTGGGGTCAGGGAGTACTTATATGGGACTAGGGTCACACACTTTGGGTCACGGAGCACTTATATGGGACTAGGGTAACACACATGGGGTCAGGGTGCACTTATAGAGGGGCTAGAGTAACTAATTTGGGGTCAGGGGTTAATTATATTGGACTAGGGTACATCACTTGGGGTCAGCGAGTATTTATATGGGACCAGGGTAACTCCCTTGGGGACATGGAGTACTTATAAAGGGGCTAGGGTAACTCATTCGGGGCAGGGAGTACTTACATGGGACTAGGGTAACTCACTTGGGGTCAGGGAGTACTTATATGGGACTAGGGTACCTCACTTGGGGTCAGGGAGTACTTATATGGGACTAGGGTAACTCACTTGGGGACTGGGAGTACTTATATGGGACTAGTTTCACACACTTTGGGTCACGGAGTACTTATATGGGACTAGGGTAACTCACTTGGGGACAGGGAGTACTTATATGGGACTAGGCTAACTCACTTGGGGTCAGGGAGTACTTATATGGGACTAGGTTCACACACTTTGGGTCACGGAGTACTTATATGGGACTAGGGTAACTCACTTGGGGACAGGGAGTACTTATATGGGACTAGGCTAACTCACTTGGGGTCAGGGATTACTTATATGGGACTAGGGTAACTCACTTGGGGTCAGGGAGTACTTATAAAGGGGCTAGGGTAACTCACTTGGGGACATGGAGTACTTATAAAGGGGCTAGGGTAACTCACTTGGGGACAGGGAGTACTTATATGGGACTAGGGTAACTCACTTGGGGTCAGGGAGTACTTATATGGGACTAGGTTCACACACTTTGGGTCACGGAGTACTTACATGGGACTAGGGTAACTCACTTGGGGACAGGGAGTACTTATATGGGACTAGGCTAACTCACTTGGGGTCAGGGAGTACTTATATGGGACTAGGGTAAATCACTAGGGGTCAGGGAGTACTTATATGGGACTAGGGTCACACACTTTGGGTCACGGAGTACTTACATGGGACTAGGGTAACTCACTTGGGGTCAGGGAGTACTTATATAGGAGCTAAAGTAACTCACTTGGGGTCAGGGAGTACTTATATGGGACTAGGGTCACACACTTTGGGTCACGGAGCACTTATATGGGACTAGGGTAACACACATGGGGTCAGGGTGCACTTATAGAGGGGCTAGAGTAACTAATTTGGGGTCAGGGGTTAATTATATTGGACTAGGGTACATCACTTGGGGTCAGCGAGTATTTATATGGGACCAGGGTAACTCCCTTGGGGACATGGAGTACTTATAAAGGGGCTAGGGTAACTCATTCGGGGCAGGGAGTACTTACATGGGACTAGGGTAACTCACTTGGGGTCAGGGAGTACTTATATGGGACTAGGGTACCTCACTTGGGGTCAGGGAGTACTTATATGGGACTAGGGTAACTCACTTGGGGACTGGGAGTACTTATATGGGACTAGTTTCACACACTTTGGGTCACGGAGTACTTATATGGGACTAGGGTAACTCACTTGGGGACAGGGAGTACTTATATGGGACTAGGCTAACTCACTTGGGGACAGGGAGTACTTATATGGGACTAGGGTAACTCACTTGGGGTCAGGGAGTACTTATATGGGACTAGGTTCACACACTTTGGGTCACGAAGTACTTATGTGTGAGTAGGGTAACACACTTGGGGTCAGTGTGTACGTATAAAGGGGCTAGGGTAACTCACTTGGGATCAGGGAGTACTTATATGGGACTAGGGTAACTCACTTAGGGACAGGGAGTACTTATAAAGGGGCTAGGGTAACACACTTGGGGTCAGTGTGTACGTATAAAGGGGCTAGGGTAACTCACTTGTGATCAGGGAGTACTTATATGGGACTAGGGTAACTCACTTAGGGACAGGGAGTACTTATAAAGGGGCTAGGGTAACTCACTTGGGGACATGGAGTACTTATAAAGGGGCTAGGGTAACTCACTTGGGGACAGGGAGTACTTATATGGGACTAGGGTATCTCACTTGGGGTCAGGGAGTACTTATATGGGACTAGGTTCACACACTTTGGGTCACGGAGTACTTATATGGGACTAGGGTAACTCACTTGGGGACAGGGAGTACTTATATGGGACTAGGCTAACTCACTTGGGGTCAGGGATTACTTATATGGGAATAGGGTAACTCACTTGGGGACAGGGAGTACTTATATGGGACTAGGGTAACTCACTTGGGGACATGGAGTACTTATAAAGGGGCTAGGGTAACTCATTCGGGGCAGGGAGTACTTACATGGGACTAGGGTAACTCACTTGGGATCAGGGAGTACTTATATGGGACTAGGGTACCTCACTTGGGGGCAGGGAGTACTTATATGGGACTAGGGTAACTCACTTGGGGACAGGGAGTACTTATATGGGACTAGGGTAACTCACTTGGGGTCAGGGAGTACTTATATGGGACTAGGGTCACACACATTGGGTCACGGAGCACTTATATGGGACTAGGGTAACACACTTGGGGTCAGGGTGTACTTATAAAGGGGCTAGGTTAACTCACTTGGGATTAGGGAGTACTTATATGGGAATAGGGTAAATCACTTGGGGACAGGGAGTACTTATATGGGACTAGGGTAACTCACTTGGGGACATGGAGTACTTATAAAGGGGCTAGGGTAACTCATTCGGGGCAGGGAGTACTTACATGGGACTAGGGTAACTCACTTGGGATCAGGGAGTACTTATATGGGACTAGGGTACCTCACTTGGGGTCAGGGAGTACTTATATGGGACTAGGGTAACTCACTTGGGGACAGGGAGTACTTATATGGGACTAGGGTAACTCACTTGGGGTCAGGGAGTACTTATATGGGACTAGGTTCACACACTTTGGGTCACGAAGTACTTATGTGTGAGTAGGGTAACACACTTGGGGTCAGTGTGTACGTATAAAGGGGCTAGGGTAACTCACTTGGGATCAGGGAGTACTTATATGGGACTAGGGTAACTCACTTAGGGACAGGGAGTACTTATAAAGGGGCTAGGGTAACTCACTTGGGGACATGGAGTACTTATAAAGGGGCTAGGGTAACTCACTTGGGGACAGGGAGTACTTATATGGGACTAGGGTAACTCACTTGGGGTCAGGGAGTACTTATATGGGACTAGGTTCACACACTTTGGGTCACGGAGTACTTATATGGGACTAGGGTAACTCACTTGGGGACAGGGAGTACTTATATGGGACTAGGCTAACTCACTTGGGGTCAGGGATTACTTATATGGGACTAGGGTAACTCACTTGGGGTCAGGGAGTACTTATAAAGGGGCTAGGGTAACTCACTTGGGGACATGGAGTACTTATAAAGGGGCTAGGGTAACTCACTTGGGGACAGGGAGTACTTATATGGGACTAGGGTAACTCACTTGGGGTCAGGGAGTACTTATATGGGACTAGGTTCACACACTTTGGGTCACGGAGTACTTACATGGGACTAGGGTAACTCACTTGGGGACAGGGAGTACTTATATGGGACTAGGCTAACTCACTTGGGGTCAGGGATTACTTATATGGGACTAGGGTAACTCACTTGGGGTCAGGGAGTACTTATATGGGACTAGGGTAACTCACTAGGGGTCAGGGAGTACTTATATGGGACTAGGGTCACACACTTTGGGTCACGGAGTACTTACATGCGACTAGGGTAACTCACTTGGGGTCAGGGAGTACTTATATATGACTAGGGTCACACACATTGGGTCACGGAGCACTTATATGGGACTAGGGTAACACACTTGGGGTCAGGGTGTACTTATAAAGGGGCTAGGTTAACTCACTTGGGATTAGGGAGTACTTATATGGGAATAGGGTAACTCACTTGGGGACAGGGAGTACTTATATGGGACTAGGGTAACTCACTTGGGGACATGGAGTACTTATAAAGGGACTAGGGTAACTCATTCGGGGCAGGGAGTACTTACATGGGACTAGGGTAACTCACTTGGGATCAGGGAGTACTTATATGGGACTAGGGTACCTCACTTGGGGTCAGGGAGTACTTATATGGGACTAGGGTAACTCACTTGGGGACAGGGAGTACTTATATGGGACTAGGGTAACTCACTTGGTGTCAGGGAGTACTTATATGGGACTAGGTTCACACACTTTGGGTCACGAAGTACTTATGTGTGAGTAGGGTAACACACTTGGGGTCAGTGTGTACGTATAAAGGGGCTAGGGTAACTCACTTGGGGTCAGGGTTTACTTATAAAGGGACTAGGGTAACTCACTTGGGATTAGGGAGTACTTATATGGGACTAGGGTCACACACTTTGGGTTACGGAGTACTTACATGGGAATAGGGTAACACACTTGGGGTCAGGGAGTACTTATATGGGACTAGGGTAACTCACTTGGGGACAGGGAGTACTTATATGGGACTAGGTTCACACACTTTGGGTCACGGAGTACTTATATGTGAGTAGGGTAACACACTTGGGGTCAGTGTGTACGTATAAAGGGGCTAGGGTAACTCACTTGGGATCAGGGAGTACTTATATAGGACTAGGGTAACTTACTTAGGGACAGGGAGTATTTATAAAGGGGCTAGGGTAACTCACTTGGGGACATGGAGTACTTATAAAGGGGCTAGGGTAACTCACATGGGGACAGGGAGTACTTATATGGGACTAGGGTAACTCACTTGGGGTCAGGGAGTACTTATATGGGACTAGGTTCACACACTTTGGGTCACGGAGTACTTATGTGTGAGTAGGGTAACACACTTGGGGTCAGTGTGTACTTCTAAAGGGGCTAGGGTAACTCACTTGGGATTAGGGAGTACTTATATGGGACTAGGGTAACCCACTTTGGGTCACGGAGTACTTATATGGGACTAGGGTAACACACTTGGGGTCAGGGTCTACTTATAAGGGACTAGGGTAACTCACTTGGTGTCAGGGAGTAGTTATATGGGACTAGGTTCACACACTTTTGGTCACGGAGTACTTATATGGGACTAGGGTAACTCACTTGGGGACAGGGAGTACTTAGAAAGAGGCTAGGGTAACTAACTTGGGGTCAGGGAGTACTTATATGGGACTAGGGTAACTCACTTGGGGACAGGGTGTACTTATAAAGGGGCTAGGTTAACTCACTTGGGATTAGGGAGTACTTATATGGGACTAGGGTAACTCACTTGGGGTCAGGGAGTACTTATATGGGACTAGGGTAACTCACTTGGGGTCAGGGAGTACTTATATGGGACTAGGGTAACACACTTTGGGTCACGGTGTACTTATATGGAACTAGGGTAACACACTTGGGGTGACGGAGTACTTATATGGGACTAGGGTAACACACTTGGGTGCAGGGTGTACTTATAAATGGGCTAGTGTAACTCATTCGGGGCAGGGAGTACTTATATGGGACTAGGGTAACTCACTTGGTTACATGGAGTACTTATAAAGGGGCTAGGGTAACTCACTTGGGGTCAGGGAGTACTTATATGGGACTAGGGTCACACACTTTGGGTCACGGAGTACTTACATGGGACTAGGGTAACACACTTGGGGTCAGGGTGTACTTATAAAGGGGCTAGGTTAACTCACTTGGGATTAGGGAGTACTTATATGGGACTAGGGTAACTCACTTGGGGACAGGGAGTACTTATAAAGGGGCTAGGGTAACTCATTCGGGGCAGGGAGTACTTATATGGGACTAGGCTAACCCACTTGGAGTCAGGGAGTACTTATATGGGACTAGGGTACCTCACTTGGGGTCAGGGAGTACTTATATGGGACTAGGGTAACTCACTTGGGGTCAGGGAGTACTTATATGGGACTAGGCTAACCCACTTGGGGTCAGGGAGTACTTATATGGGACTAGGTTCACACACTTTGGGTCACGGAGTACTTATGTGTGAGTAGGGTAACACACTTGGGGTCAGTGTGTACTTATAAAGGGGCTAGGGTAACTCACTTGGGATTAGGGAGTACTTATTTGGGACTAGGGTAACCCACTTTGGGTCACGGAGTACTTATATGGGACAAGGGTAACACACTTGGGGTCAGGGTCTACTTATAAAGGGGCTAGGGTAACTCATTCGGGGCAGGGAGTACTTATATGGGACTAGGGTAACTCACTTGGGGTCAGGGAGTACTTATATGGGACTAGGGTACCTCACTTGGGGTCAGGGAGTACTTATAAGGGACTAGGGTAACTCACTTGGTGTCAGGGAGTACTTATATGGGACTAGGATCACACACTTTGGTCACGGAGTACTTATATGGGACTAGGGTAACTCACTTGGGGACAGGGAGTACTTATAAAGAGGCTAGGGTAATTAACTTGGGGTCAGGGAGTACTTATATGGGACTAGGGTAACTCACTTGGGGTCAGGCAGTACATATATGGGACTAGGGTAACTCACTTGGGGTCAGGGAGTACTTATATGGGACTAGGGTAACTCACTTGGGGTCAGGGAGTACTTATTTGGGACTAGGATAACTCAATCGGGGCAGGGAGTACTTATATGGGAGTAGGGTAACTCACTTGGGGTCAGGGAGTACTTATATGGGACTAGGGTACCTCACTTGGCGTCAGGGAGTACTTATATGGGACTAGGGTAACTCACTTGGGTACATTGAGTACTTATAATGGGGCTAGGGTAACTCATTTGGGGACAGGGAGTACTTATATGGGACTAGGGTCACACACTTTGGGTCACGGAGTACTTACATGGGAATAGGGTAACACACTTGGGGTCAGGGTTTACTTATAAAGGGACTAGGGTAACTCACTTGGGATTAGGGAGTACTTATATGGGACTAGGATAACTCACTTGGGGACAGGGAGTACTTATAAAGGGGCTAGGTTAACTCACTTGGGATTAGGGAGTACTTATATGGGACTAGGGTAACTCACTTGGGGACAGGGAGTACTTATAAAGGGACTAGGGTAACTCACTTGGGGTCAGGGAGTACTTATAAAGGGGCTAGGGTAACTCACTTTGGGTGAGGGATTACTTATATGGGACTAGGGTAACTCACTTGGGGTCAGGGAGTACTTATATGGGACTAGGGTAACTCACTAGGGGTCAGGGAGTACTTATATGGGACTAGGGTCACACACTTTGGGTCACGGAGTACTTACATGGGACTAGGGTAACTCACTTGGGGTCAGGGAGTACTTATATAGGAGCTAAAGTAACTCACTTGGGGTCAGGGAGTACTTATATGGGACTAGGGTCACACACTTTGGGTCACGGAGCACTTATATGGGACTAGGGTAACACACATGGGGTCAGGGTGCACTTATAGAGGGGCTAGAGTAACTAATTTGGGGTCAGGGGTTAATTATATTGGACTAGGGTACATCACTTGGGGTCAGCGAGTATTTATATGGGACCAGGGTAACTCCCTTGGGGACATGGAGTACTTATAAAGGGGCTAGGGTAACTCATTCGGGGCAGGGAGTACTTACATGGGACTAGGGTAACTCACTTGGGGTCAGGGAGTACTTATATGGGACTAGGGTACCTCACTTGGGGTCAGGGAGTACTTATATGGGACTAGGGTAACTCACTTGGGGACTGGGAGTACTTATATGGGACTAGGGTAACTCACTTGGGGTCAGGGAGTACTTATATGGGACTAGGGTAACACACATTGGGTCACGGTGTACTTATATGGAACTAGGGTAACACACTTGGGGTGACGGAGTACTTATATGGGACTAGGGTAACACACTTGGGTGTAGGGTGTACTTATAAATGGGCTAGTGTAACTCATTCGGGGCAGGGAGTACTTATATGGGACTAGGGTAACTCACTTGGTTACATGGAGTACTTATAAAGGGGCTAGGGTAACTCACTTGGGGTCAGGGAGTACTTATATGGGACTAGGGTCACACACTTTGGGTCACGGAGTACTTACATGGGACTAGGGTAACACACTTGGGGTCAGGGTGTACTTATAAAGGGGCTAGGTTAACTCACTTGGGATTAGGGAGTACTTATATGGGACTAGGGTAACTCACTTGGGGACAGGGAGTACTTATAAAGGGGCTAGGTTAACTCATTCGGGGCAGGGAGTACTTATATGGGACTAGGCTAACCCACTTGGAGTCAGGGAGTACTTATATGGGACTAAGGTACCTCACTTGGGGTCAGGGAGTACTTATATGGGACTAGGGTAACTCACTTGGGGTCAGGGAGTACTTATATGGGACTAGGCTAACCCACTTGGGGTCAGGGAGTACTTATATGGGACTAGGTTCACACACTTTGGGTCACGGAGTACTTATGTGTGAGTAGGGTAACACACTTGGGGTCAGTGTGTACGTATAAAGGGGCTAGGGTAACTCACTTGGGATCAGGGAGTACTTATATGGGACTAGGGTAACTCACTTAGGGACAGGGAGTACTTATAAAGGGGCTAGGGTAACTCACTTGGGGACATGGAGTACTTATAAAGGGGCTAGGGTAACTCACTTGGGGACAGGGAGTACTTATATGGGACTAGGGTAACTCACTTGGGGTCAGGGAGTACTTATATGGGACTAGGTTCACACACTTTGGGTCACGGAGTACTTATATGGGACTAGGGTAACTCACTTGGGGACAGGGAGTACTTATATGGGACTAGGCTAACTCACTTGGGGTCAGGGATTACTTATATGGGACTAGGGTAACTCACTTGGGGTCAGGGAGTACTTATAAAGGGGCTAGGGTAACTCACTTGGGGACATGGAGTACTTATAAAGGGGCTAGGGTAACTCACTTGGGGACAGGGAGTACTTATATGGGACTAGGGTAACTCACTTGGGGTCAGGGAGTACTTATATGGGACTAGGTTCACACACTTTGGGTCACGGAGTACTTACATGGGACTAGGGTAACTCACTTGGGGACAGGGAGTACTTATATGGGACTAGGCTAACTCACTTGGGGTCAGGGATTACTTATATGGGACTAGGGTAACTCACTTGGGGTCAGGGAGTACTTATATGGGACTAGGGTAACTCACTAGGGGTCAGGGAGTACTTATATGGGACTAGGGTCACACACTTTGGGTCACGGAGTACTTACATGCGACTAGGGTAACTCACTTGGGGTCAGGGAGTACTTATATAGGAGCTAAAGTAACTCACTTGGGGTCAGGGAGTACTTATATATGACTAGGGTCACACACATTGGGTCACGGAGCACTTATATGGGACTAGGGTAACACACTTGGGGTCAGGGTGTACTTATAAAGGGGCTAGGTTAACTCACTTGGGATTAGGGAGTACTTATATGGGAATAGGGTAACTCACTTGGGGACAGGGAGTACTTATATGGGACTAGGGTAACTCACTTGGGGACATGGAGTACTTATAAAGGGACTAGGGTAACTCATTCGGGGCAGGGAGTACTTACATGGGACTAGGGTAACTCACTTGGGATCAGGGAGTACTTATATGGGACTAGGGTACCTCACTTGGGGTCAGGGAGTACTTATATGGGACTAGGGTAACTCACTTGGGGACAGGGAGTACTTATATGGGACTAGGGTAACTCACTTGGTGTCAGGGAGTACTTATATGGGACTAGGTTCACACACTTTGGGTCACGAAGTACTTATGTGTGAGTAGGGTAACACACTTGGGGTCAGTGTGTACGTATAAAGGGGCTAGGGTAACTCACTTGGGGTCAGGGTTTACTTATAAAGGGACTAGGGTAACTCACTTGGGATTAGGGAGTACTTATATGGGACTAGGGTCACACACTTTGGGTTACGGAGTACTTACATGGGAATAGGGTAACACACTTGGGGTCAGGGAGTACTTATATGGGACTAGGGTAACTCACTTGGGGACAGGGAGTACTTATATGGGACTAGGTTCACACACTTTGGGTCACGGAGTACTTATATGTGAGTAGGGTAACACACTTGGGGTCAGTGTGTACGTATAAAGGGGCTAGGGTAACTCACTTGGGATCAGGGAGTACTTATATAGGACTAGGGTAACTTACTTAGGGACAGGGAGTATTTATAAAGGGGCTAGGGTAACTCACTTGGGGACATGGAGTACTTATAAAGGGGCTAGGGTAACTCACATGGGGACAGGGAGTACTTATATGGGACTAGGGTAACTCACTTGGGGTCAGGGAGTACTTATATGGGACTAGGTTCACACACTTTGGGTCACGGAGTACTTATGTGTGAGTAGGGTAACACACTTGGGGTCAGTGTGTACTTCTAAAGGGGCTAGGGTAACTCACTTGGGATTAGGGAGTACTTATATGGGACTAGGGTAACCCACTTTGGGTCACGGAGTACTTATATGGGACTAGGGTAACACACTTGGGGTCAGGGTCTACTTATAAGGGACTAGGGTAACTCACTTGGTGTCAGGGAGTAGTTATATGGGACTAGGTTCACACACTTTTGGTCACGGAGTACTTATATGGGACTAGGGTAACTCACTTGGGGACAGGGAGTACTTAGAAAGAGGCTAGGGTAACTAACTTGGGGTCAGGGAGTACTTATATGGGACTAGGGTAACTCACTTGGGGACAGGGTGTACTTATAAAGGGGCTAGGTTAACTCACTTGGGATTAGGGAGTACTTATATGGGACTAGGGTAACTCACTTGGGGTCAGGGAGTACTTATATGGGACTAGGGTAACTCACTTGGGGTCAGGGAGTACTTATATGGGACTAGGGTAACACACTTTGGGTCACGGTGTACTTATATGGAACTAGGGTAACACACTTGGGGTGACGGAGTACTTATATGGGACTAGGGTAACACACTTGGGTGCAGGGTGTACTTATAAATGGGCTAGTGTAACTCATTCGGGGCAGGGAGTACTTATATGGGACTAGGGTAACTCACTTGGTTACATGGAGTACTTATAAAGGGGCTAGGGTAACTCACTTGGGGTCAGGGAGTACTTATATGGGACTAGGGTCACACACTTTGGGTCACGGAGTACTTACATGGGACTAGGGTAACACACTTGGGGTCAGGGTGTACTTATAAAGGGGCTAGGTTAACTCACTTGGGATTAGGGAGTACTTATATGGGACTAGGGTAACTCACTTGGGGACAGGGAGTACTTATAAAGGGGCTAGGGTAACTCATTCGGGGCAGGGAGTACTTATATGGGACTAGGCTAACCCACTTGGAGTCAGGGAGTACTTATATGGGACTAGGGTACCTCACTTGGGGTCAGGGAGTACTTATATGGGACTAGGGTAACTCACTTGGGGTCAGGGAGTACTTATATGGGACTAGGCTAACCCACTTGGGGTCAGGGAGTACTTATATGGGACTAGGTTCACACACTTTGGGTCACGGAGTACTTATGTGTGAGTAGGGTAACACACTTGGGGTCAGTGTGTACTTATAAAGGGGCTAGGGTAACTCACTTGGGATTAGGGAGTACTTATTTGGGACTAGGGTAACCCACTTTGGGTCACGGAGTACTTATATGGGACAAGGGTAACACACTTGGGGTCAGGGTCTACTTATAAAGGGGCTAGGGTAACTCATTCGGGGCAGGGAGTACTTATATGGGACTAGGGTAACTCACTTGGGGTCAGGGAGTACTTATATGGGACTAGGGTACCTCACTTGGGGTCAGGGAGTACTTATAAGGGACTAGGGTAACTCACTTGGTGTCAGGGAGTACTTATATGGGACTAGGATCACACACTTTGGTCACGGAGTACTTATATGGGACTAGGGTAACTCACTTGGGGACAGGGAGTACTTATAAAGAGGCTAGGGTAATTAACTTGGGGTCAGGGAGTACTTATATGGGACTAGGGTAACTCACTTGGGGTCAGGCAGTACATATATGGGACTAGGGTAACTCACTTGGGGTCAGGGAGTACTTATATGGGACTAGGGTAACTCACTTGGGGTCAGGGAGTACTTATTTGGGACTAGGATAACTCAATCGGGGCAGGGAGTACTTATATGGGAGTAGGGTAACTCACTTGGGGTCAGGGAGTACTTATATGGGACTAGGGTACCTCACTTGGCGTCAGGGAGTACTTATATGGGACTAGGGTAACTCACTTGGGTACATTGAGTACTTATAATGGGGCTAGGGTAACTCATTTGGGGACAGGGAGTACTTATATGGGACTAGGGTCACACACTTTGGGTCACGGAGTACTTACATGGGAATAGGGTAACACACTTGGGGTCAGGGTTTACTTATAAAGGGACTAGGGTAACTCACTTGGGATTAGGGAGTACTTATATGGGACTAGGATAACTCACTTGGGGACAGGGAGTACTTATAAAGGGGCTAGGTTAACTCACTTGGGATTAGGGAGTACTTATATGGGACTAGGGTAACTCACTTGGGGACAGGGAGTACTTATAAAGGGACTAGGGTAACTCACTTGGGGTCAGGGAGTACTTATAAAGGGGCTAGGGTAACTCACTTTGGGTGAGGGATTACTTATATGGGACTAGGGTAACTCACTTGGGGTCAGGGAGTACTTATATGGGACTAGGGTAACTCACTAGGGGTCAGGGAGTACTTATATGGGACTAGGGTCACACACTTTGGGTCACGGAGTACTTACATGGGACTAGGGTAACTCACTTGGGGTCAGGGAGTACTTATATAGGAGCTAAAGTAACTCACTTGGGGTCAGGGAGTACTTATATGGGACTAGGGTCACACACTTTGGGTCACGGAGCACTTATATGGGACTAGGGTAACACACATGGGGTCAGGGTGCACTTATAGAGGGGCTAGAGTAACTAATTTGGGGTCAGGGGTTAATTATATTGGACTAGGGTACATCACTTGGGGTCAGCGAGTATTTATATGGGACCAGGGTAACTCCCTTGGGGACATGGAGTACTTATAAAGGGGCTAGGGTAACTCATTCGGGGCAGGGAGTACTTACATGGGACTAGGGTCACACACTTTGGGTCACGGAGTACTTACATGGGACTAGAGTAACTCACTTGGGGTCAGGGAGTACTTATAAAGGGGCTAGGGTAACTCATTCGGGGCAGGGAGTACTTACATGGGACTAGGGTAACTCACTTGGGATCAGGGAGTACTTATATGGGACTAGGTTCACACACTTTGGGTCACGGAGTACTTATGTGTGAGTAGGGTAACACACTTGGGGTCAGTGTGTACGTATAAAGGGGCTAGGGTAACTCACTTGGGATCAGGGAGTACTTATATAGGACTAGGGTAACTCACTTAGGGACAGGGAGTACTTATAAAGGGGCTAGGGTAACTCACTTGGGGACATGGAGTACTTATAAAGGGGCTAGGGTAACTCACATGGGGACAGGGAGTACTTATATGGGACTAGGGTAACTCACTTGGGGTCAGGGAGTACTTATATGGTACTAGGTTCACACACTTTGGGTCACGGAGTACTTATGTGTGAGTAGGGTAACACACTTGGGGTCAGTGTGTACTTCTAAAGGGGCTAGGGTAACTCACTTGGGATTAGGGAGTACTTATATGGGACTAGGGTAACCCACTTTGGGTCACGGAGTACTTATATGGGACTAGGGTAACACACTTGGGGTCAGGGTCTACTTATAAGGGACTAGGGTAACTCACTTGGTGTCAGGGAGTACTTATATGGGACTAGGTTCACACACTTTTGGTCACGGAGTACTTATATGGGACTAGGGTAACTCACTTGGGGACAGGGAGTACTTAGAAAGAGGCTAGGGTAACTAACTTGGGGTCAGGGAGTACTTATATGGGACTAGGGTAACCCACTTGGGGTCAGGGAGTACTTATATGGGACTAGGGTACCTCACTTGGGGTCAGGGAGTACTTATATGGGACTAGGGTAACTCACTTGGGGTCAGGGAGTACTTATATGGGACTAGGCTAACCCACTTGGGGTCAGGGAGTACTTATATGGGACTAGGGTACCTCACTTGGGGTCAGGGTGTACTTATATGGGACTAGGGTAACTCACTTGGGGACAGGGAGTACTTATATGGGACTAGTGTAACTCACTTGGGGTCAGGGAGTACTTATATGGGACTAGGGTAACACACTTGGGGTCAGGGTGTACTTATAAAGGGGCTAGGTTAACTCACTTGGGATTAGGGAGTACTTATATGGGACTAGGGTAACTCACTTGGGATTAGGGAGTACTTATATGGGACTAGGGTAACTCACTTGGGGACAGGGTGTACTTATAAAGGGGCTAGGTTAACTCACTTGGGATTAGGGAGTACTTATATGGGACTAGGGTAACTCACTTGGGGACAGGGAGTACTTATAAAGGGGCTAGGGTAACTCATTCGGGGCAGGGAGTACTTATATGGGACTAGGCTAACCCACTTGGGGTCAGGGAGTACTTATATGGGACTAGGGTACCTCACTTGGGGTCAGGGAGTACTTATATGGGACTAGGGTAACTCACTTGGGGACAGGGAGTACTTATATGGGACTAGGTTCACACACTTTGGGTAACGGAGTACTTATGTGTGAGTAGGGAAACACACTTGGGGGCAGTGTGAACGTATAAAGGGGCTCGGGTAACTCACTTGGGATCAGGGAGTACTTATATGGGACTAGGGTAGCTCACTTAGGGACAGGGAGTACTTATAAAGGGGCTAGGGTAACTCACTTGGGGACATGGAGTACTTATAAAGGGGGTAGGGTAACTCACTTGGGGACAGGGAGTACTTATATGGGACTAGGGTAACTCACTTGGGGTCAGGGAGTACTTATATGGGACTAGGTTCACACACTTTGGGTCACGGAGTACTTATGTGTGAGTAGGGTAACACACTTGGGGTCAGTGTGTACTTATAAAGGGGCTAGGGTAACTCACTTGGGATTAGGGAGTACTTATTTGGGACTAGGGTAACCCACTTTGGGTCACGGAGTACTTATATGGGACAAGGGTAACACACTTGGGGTCAGGGTCTACTTATAAAGGGGCTAGGGTAACTCATTCGGGGCAGGGAGTACTTATATGGGACTAGGGTAACTCACTTGGGGTCAGGGAGTACTTATATGGGACTAGGGTACCTCACTTGGGGTCAGGGAGTACTTATAAGGGACTAGGGTAACTCACTTGGTGTCAGGGAGTACTTATATGGGACTAGGATCACACACTTTGGGTCACGGAGTACTTATATGGGACTAGGGTAACTCACTTGGGGACAGGGAGTACTTATAAAGAGGCTAGGGTAATTAACTTGGGGTCAGGGAGTACTTATATGGGACTAGGGTAACTCACTTGGGGTCAGGCAGTACATATATGGGACTAGGGTAACTCACTTGGGGTCAGGGAGTACTTATATGGGACTAGGGTAACTCACTTGGGGTCAGGGAGTACTTATTTGGGACTAGGATAACTCAATCGGGGCAGGGAGTAATTATATGGGAGTAGGGTAACTCACTTGGGGTCAGGGAGTACTTATCTGGGACTAGGGTACCTCACTTGGGGTCAGGGAGTACTTATATGGGACTAGGGTAACTCACTTGGGTACATTGAGTACTTATAATGGGGCTAGGGTAACTCACTTGGGGTCAGGGAGTACTTATAAAGGGGCTAGGGTAACACATTTGGGGACAGGGAGTACTTATATGGGACTAGGGTCACACACTTTGGGTCACGGAGTACTTACATGGGAATAGGGTAACACACTTGGGGTCAGGGTTTACTTATAAAGGGACTAGGGTAACTCACTTGGGATTAGGGAGTACTTATATGGGACTAGGATAACTCACTTGGGGACAGGGAGTACTTATAAAGGGGCTAGGTTAACTCACTTGGGATTAGGGAGTACTTATATGGGACTAGGGTAACTCACTTGGGGACAGGGAGTACTTATAAAGGGACTAGGGTAACTCACTTGGGGTCAGGGAGTACTTATAAAGGGGCTAGGGTAACTCACTTTGGGTGAGGGATTACTTATATGGGACTAGGGTAACTCACTTGGGGTCAGGGAGTACTTATATGGGACTAGGGTAAATCACTAGGGGTCAGGGAGTACTTATATGGGACTAGGGTCACACACTTTGGGTCACGGAGTACTTACATGGGACTAGGGTAACTCACTTGGGGTCAGGGAGTACTTATATAGGAGCTAAAGTAACTCACTTGGGGTCAGGGAGTACTTATATGGGACTAGGGTCACACACTTTGGGTCACGGAGCACTTATATGGGACTAGGGTAACACACATGGGGTCAGGGTGCACTTATAGAGGGGCTAGAGTAACTAATTTGGGGTCAGGGGTTAATTATATTGGACTAGGGTACATCACTTGGGGTCAGCGAGTATTTATATGGGACCAGGGTAACTCCCTTGGGGACATGGAGTACTTATAAAGGGGCTAGGGTAACTCATTCGGGGCAGGGAGTACTTACATGGGACTAGGGTAACTCACTTGGGGTCAGGGAGTACTTATATGGGACTAGGGTACCTCACTTGGGGTCAGGGAGTACTTATATGGGACTAGGGTAACTCACTTGGGGACTGGGAGTACTTATATGGGACTAGTTTCACACACTTTGGGTCACGGAGTACTTATATGGGACTAGGGTAACTCACTTGGGGACAGGGAGTACTTATATGGGACTAGGCTAACTCACTTGGGGACAGGGAGTACTTATATGGGACTAGGGTAACTCACTTGGGGTCAGGGAGTACTTATATGGGACTAGGTTCACACACTTTGGGTCACGAAGTACTTATGTGTGAGTAGGGTAACACACTTGGGGTCAGTGTGTACGTATAAAGGGGCTAGGGTAACTCACTTGGGATCAGGGAGTACTTATATGGGACTAGGGTAACTCACTTAGGGACAGGGAGTACTTATAAAGGGGCTAGGGTAACACACTTGGGGTCAGTGTGTACGTATAAAGGGGCTAGGGTAACTCACTTGTGATCAGGGAGTACTTATATGGGACTAGGGTAACTCACTTAGGGACAGGGAGTACTTATAAAGGGGCTAGGGTAACTCACTTGGGGACATGGAGTACTTATAAAGGGGCTAGGGTAACTCACTTGGGGACAGGGAGTACTTATATGGGACTAGGGTATCTCACTTGGGGTCAGGGAGTACTTATATGGGACTAGGTTCACACACTTTGGGTCACGGAGTACTTATATGGGACTAGGGTAACTCACTTGGGGACAGGGAGTACTTATATGGGACTAGGCTAACTCACTTGGGGTCAGGGATTACTTATATGGGAATAGGGTAACTCACTTGGGGACAGGGAGTACTTATATGGGACTAGGGTAACTCACTTGGGGACATGGAGTACTTATAAAGGGGCTAGGGTAACTCATTCGGGGCAGGGAGTACTTACATGGGACTAGGGTAACTCACTTGGGATCAGGGAGTACTTATATGGGACTAGGGTACCTCACTTGGGGGCAGGGAGTACTTATATGGGACTAGGGTAACTCACTTGGGGACAGGGAGTACTTATATGGGACTAGGGTAACTCACTTGGGGTCAGGGAGTACTTATATGGGACTAGGGTCACACACATTGGGTCACGGAGCACTTATATGGGACTAGGGTAACACACTTGGGGTCAGGGTGTACTTATAAAGGGGCTAGGTTAACTCACTTGGGATTAGGGAGTACTTATATGGGAATAGGGTAAATCACTTGGGGACAGGGAGTACTTATATGGGACTAGGGTAACTCACTTGGGGACATGGAGTACTTATAAAGGGGCTAGGGTAACTCATTCGGGGCAGGGAGTACTTACATGGGACTAGGGTAACTCACTTGGGATCAGGGAGTACTTATATGGGACTAGGGTACCTCACTTGGGGTCAGGGAGTACTTATATGGGACTAGGGTAACTCACTTGGGGACAGGGAGTACTTATATGGGACTAGGGTAACTCACTTGGGGTCAGGGAGTACTTATATGGGACTAGGTTCACACACTTTGGGTCACGAAGTACTTATGTGTGAGTAGGGTAACACACTTGGGGTCAGTGTGTACGTATAAAGGGGCTAGGGTAACTCACTTGGGATCAGGGAGTACTTATATGGGACTAGGGTAACTCACTTAGGGACAGGGAGTACTTATAAAGGGGCTAGGGTAACTCACTTGGGGACATGGAGTACTTATAAAGGGGCTAGGGTAACTCACTTGGGGACAGGGAGTACTTATATGGGACTAGGGTAACTCACTTGGGGTCAGGGAGTACTTATATGGGACTAGGTTCACACACTTTGGGTCACGGAGTACTTATATGGGACTAGGGTAACTCACTTGGGGACAGGGAGTACTTATATGGGACTAGGCTAACTCACTTGGGGTCAGGGATTACTTATATGGGACTAGGGTAACTCACTTGGGGTCAGGGAGTACTTATAAAGGGGCTAGGGTAACTCACTTGGGGACATGGAGTACTTATAAAGGGGCTAGGGTAACTCACTTGGGGACAGGGAGTACTTATATGGGACTAGGGTAACTCACTTGGGGTCACGGAGTACTTACATGGGACTAGGGTAACTCACTTGGGGACAGGGAGTACTTATATGGGACTAGGCTAACTCACTTGGGGTCAGGGATTACTTATATGGGACTAGGGTAACTCACTTGGGGTCAGGGAGTACTTATATGGGACTAGGGTAACTCACTAGGGGTCAGGGAGTACTTATATGGGACTAGGGTCACACACTTTGGGTCACGGAGTACTTACATGCGACTAGGGTAACTCACTTGGGGTCAGGGAGTACTTATATAGGAGCTAAAGTAACTCACTTGTGGTCAGGGAGTACTTATATATGACTAGGGTCACACACATTGGGTCACGGAGCACTTATATGGGACTAGGGTAACACACTTGGGGTCAGGGTGTACTTATAAAGGGGCTAGGTTAACTCACTTGGGATTAGGGAGTACTTATATGGGAATAGGGTAACTCACTTGGGGACAGGGAGTACTTATATGGGACTAGGGTAACTCACTTGGGGACATGGAGTACTTATAAAGGGACTAGGGTAACTCATTCGGGGCAGGGAGTACTTACATGGGACTAGGGTAACTCACTTGGGATCAGGGAGTACTTATATGGGACTAGGGTACCTCACTTGGGGTCAGGGAGTACTTATATGGGACTAGGGTAACTCACTTGGGGACAGGGAGTACTTATATGGGACTAGGGTAACTCACTTGGTGTCAGGGAGTACTTATATGGGACTAGGTTCACACACTTTGGGTCACGAAGTACTTATGTGTGAGTAGGGTAACACACTTGGGGTCAGTGTGTACGTATAAAGGGGCTAGGGTAACTCACTTGGGGTCAGGGTTTACTTATAAAGGGACTAGGGTAACTCACTTGGGATTAGGGAGTACTTATATGGGACTAGGGTCACACACTTTGGGTTACGGAGTACTTACATGGGAATAGGGTAACACACTTGGGGTCAGGGAGTACTTATATGGGACTAGGGTAACTCACTTGGGGACAGGGAGTACTTATATGGGACTAGGTTCACACACTTTGGGTCACGGAGTACTTATATGTGAGTAGGGTAACACACTTGGGGTCAGTGTGTACGTATAAAGGGGCTAGGGTAACTCACTTGGGATCAGGGAGTACTTATATAGGACTAGGGTAACTTACTTAGGGACAGGGAGTATTTATAAAGGGGCTAGGGTAACTCACTTGGGGACATGGAGTACTTATAAAGGGGCTAGGGTAACTCACATGGGGACAGGGAGTACTTATATGGGACTAGGGTAACTCACTTGGGGTCAGGGAGTACTTATATGGGACTAGGTTCACACACTTTGGGTCACGGAGTACTTATGTGTGAGTAGGGTAACACACTTGGGGTCAGTGTGTACTTCTAAAGGGGCTAGGGTAACTCAATTGGGATTAGGGAGTACTTATATGGGACTAGGGTAACCCACTTTGGGTCACGGAGTACTTATATGGGACTAGGGTAACACACTTGGGGTCAGGGTCTACTTATAAGGGACTAGGGTAACTCACTTGGTGTCAGGGAGTAGTTATATGGGACTAGGTTCACACACTTTTGGTCACGGAGTACTTATATGGGACTAGGGTAACTCACTTGGGGACAGGGAGTACTTATAAAGGGGCTAGGGTAACTCATTCGGGGCAGGGAGTACTTATATGGGACTAGGCTAACCCACTTGGAGTCAGGGAGTACTTATATGGGACTAGGGTACCTCACTTGGGGTCAGGGAGTACTTATATGGGACTAGGGTAACTCACTTGGGGTCAGGGAGTACTTATATGGGACTAGGCTAACCCACTTGGGGTCAGGGAGTACTTATATGGGACTAGGTTCACACACTTTGGGTCACGGAGTACTTATGTGTGAGTAGGGTAACACACTTGGGGTCAGTGTGTACTTATAAAGGGGCTAGGGTAACTCACTTGGGATTAGGGAGTACTTATTTGGGACTAGGGTAACCCACTTTGGGTCACGGAGTACTTATATGGGACAAGGGTAACACACTTGGGGTCAGGGTCTACTTATAAAGGGGCTAGGGTAACTCATTCGGGGCAGGGAGTACTTATATGGGACTAGGGTAACTCACTTGGGGTCAGGGAGTACTTATATGGGACTAGGGTACCTCACTTGGGGTCAGGGAGTACTTATAAGGGACTAGGGTAACTCACTTGGTGTCAGGGAGTACTTATATGGGACTAGGATCACACACTTTGGTCACGGAGTACTTATATGGGACTAGGGTAACTCACTTGGGGACAGGGAGTACTTATAAAGAGGCTAGGGTAATTAACTTGGGGTCAGGGAGTACTTATATGGGACTAGGGTAACTCACTTGGGGTCAGGCAGTACATATATGGGACTAGGGTAACTCACTTGGGGTCAGGGAGTACTTATATGGGACTAGGGTAACTCACTTGGGGTCAGGGAGTACTTATTTGGGACTAGGATAACTCAATCGGGGCAGGGAGTACTTATATGGGAGTAGGGTAACTCACTTGGGGTCAGGGAGTACTTATATGGGACTAGGGTACCTCACTTGGCGTCAGGGAGTACTTATATGGGACTAGGGTAACTCACTTGGGTACATTGAGTACTTATAATGGGGCTAGGGTAACTCATTTGGGGACAGGGAGTACTTATATGGGACTAGGGTCACACACTTTGGGTCACGGAGTACTTACATGGGAATAGGGTAACACACTTGGGGTCAGGGTTTACTTATAAAGGGACTAGGGTAACTCACTTGGGATTAGGGAGTACTTATATGGGACTAGGATAACTCACTTGGGGACAGGGAGTACTTATAAAGGGGCTAGGTTAACTCACTTGGGATTAGGGAGTACTTATATGGGACTAGGGTAACTCACTTGGGGACAGGGAGTACTTATAAAGGGACTAGGGTAACTCACTTGGGGTCAGGGAGTACTTATAAAGGGGCTAGGGTAACTCACTTTGGGTGAGGGATTACTTATATGGGACTAGGGTAACTCACTTGGGGTCAGGGAGTACTTATATGGGACTAGGGTAACTCACTAGGGGTCAGGGAGTACTTATATGGGACTAGGGTCACACACTTTGGGTCACGGAGTACTTACATGGGACTAGGGTAACTCACTTGGGGTCAGGGAGTACTTATATAGGAGCTAAAGTAACTCACTTGGGGTCAGGGAGTACTTATATGGGACTAGGGTCACACACTTTGGGTCACGGAGCACTTATATGGGACTAGGGTAACACACATGGGGTCAGGGTGCACTTATAGAGGGGCTAGAGTAACTAATTTGGGGTCAGGGGTTAATTATATTGGACTAGGGTACATCACTTGGGGTCAGCGAGTATTTATATGGGACCAGGGTAACTCCCTTGGGGACATGGAGTACTTATAAAGGGGCTAGGGTAACTCATTCGGGGCAGGGAGTACTTACATGGGACTAGGGTAACTCACTTGGGGTCAGGGAGTACTTATATGGGACTAGGGTACCTCACTTGGGGTCAGGGAGTACTTATATGGGACTAGGGTAACTCACTTGGGGACTGGGAGTACTTATATGGGACTAGTTTCACACACTTTGGGTCACGGAGTACTTATATGGGACTAGGGTAACTCACTTGGGGACAGGGAGTACTTATATGGGACTAGGCTAACTCACTTGGGGTCAGGGATTACTTATATGGGACTAGGGTAACTCACTTGGGGTCAGGGAGTACTTATATGGGACTAGGGTAACTCACTAGGGGTCAGGGAGTACTTATATGGGACTAGGGTCACACACTTTGGGTCACGGAGTACTTACATGGGACTAGGGTAACTCACTTGGGGTCAGGGAGTACTTATATAGGAGCTAAAGTAACTCACTTGGGGTCAGGGAGTACTTATATGGGACTAGGGTCACACACATTGGGTCACGGAGCACTTATATGGGACTAGGGTAACACACTTGGGGTCAGGGTGTACTTATAAAGGGGCTAGGGTAACTCACTTGGGGTCAGGGAGTACTTATAAAGGGGCTAGGGTAACTCACTTGGGGACATGGAGTACTTATAAAGGGGCTAGGGTAACTCACTTGGGGACAGGGAGTACTTATATGGGACTAGGGTAACTAACTTGGGGTCAGGGAGTACTTATATGGGACTAGGTTCACACACTTTGGGTCACGGAGTACTTATATGGGACTAGGGTAACTCACTTGGGGACAGGGAGTACTTATATGGGACTAGGCTAACTCACTTGGGGTCAGGGATTACTTATATGGGACTAGGGTAACTCACTTGGGGTCAGGGAGTACTTATAAAGGGGCTAGGGTAACTCACTTGGGGACATGGAGTACTTATAAAGGGGCTAGGGTAACTCACTTGGGGACAGGGAGTACTTATATGGGACTAGGGTAACTCACTTGGGGTCAGGGAGTACTTATATGGGACTAGGTTCACACACTTTGGGTCACGGAGTACTTATATGGGACTAGGGTAACTCACTTGGGGACAGGGAGTACTTATATGGGACTAGGCTAACTCACTTGGGGTCAGGGATTACTTATATGGGACTAGGGTAACTCACTTGGGGTCAGGGAGTACTTATATGGGACTAGGGTAACTCACTAGGGGTCAGGGAGTACTTATATGGGACTAGGGTCACACACTTTGGGTCACGGAGTACTTACATGGGACTAGGGTAACTCACTTGGGGTCAGGGCGTACTTATAAAGGGGCTAGGGTAACTCATTCGGGGCAGGGAGTACTTACATGGGACTAGGGTAACTCACTTGGGATCAGGGAGTACTTATATGGGACTAGGGTACCTCACTTGGGGTCAGGGAGTACTTATAAGGGACTAGGGTAACTCACTTGGTGTCAGGGAGTACTTATATGGGACTAGGATCACACACTTTGGTCACGGAGTACTTATATGGGACTAGGGTAACTCACTTGGGGACAGGGAGTACTTATATGGGACTAGGGTAACTCACTTGGTGTCAGGGAGTACTTATATGGGACTAGGTTCACACACTTTGGGTCACGAAGTACTTATGTGTGAGTAGGGTAACACACTTGGGGTCAGTGTGTACGTATAAAGGGGCTAGGGTAACTCACTTGGGGTCAGGGTTTACTTATAAAGGGACTAGGGTAACTCACTTGGGATTAGGGAGTACTTATATGGGACTAGGGTCACACACTTTGGGTTACGGAGTACTTACATGGGAATAGGGTAACACACTTGGGGTCACGGAGTACTTATATGGGACTAGGGTAACTCACTTGGGGACAGGGAGTACTTATATGGGACTAGGTTCACACACTTTGGGTCACGGAGTACTTATATGTGAGTAGGGTAACACACTTGGGGTCAGTGTGTACGTATAAAGGGGCTAGGGTAACTCACTTGGGATCAGGGAGTACTTATATAGGACTAGGGTAACTTACTTAGGGACAGGGAGTATTTATAAAGGGGCTAGGGTAACTCACTTGGGGACATGGAGTACTTATAAAGGGGCTAGGGTAACTCACATGGGGACAGGGAGTACTTATATGGGACTAGGGTAACTCACTTGGGGTCAGGGAGTACTTATATGGGACTAGGTTCACACACTTTGGGTCACGGAGTACTTATGTGTGAGTAGGGTAACACACTTGGGGTCAGTGTGTACTTCTAAAGGGGCTAGGGTAACTCACTTGGGATTAGGGAGTACTTATATGGGACTAGGGTAACCCACTTTGGGTCACGGAGTACTTATATGGGACTAGGGTAACACACTTGGGGTCAGGGTCTACTTATAAGGGACTAGGGTAACTCACTTGGTGTCAGGGAGTAGTTATATGGGACTAGGTTCACACACTTTTGGTCACGGAGTACTTATATGGGACTAGGGTAACTCACTTGGGGACAGGGAGTACTTATAAAGGGGCTAGGGTAACTCATTCGGGGCAGGGAGTACTTATATGGGACTAGGCTAACCCACTTGGAGTCAGGGAGTACTTATATGGGACTAGGGTACCTCACTTGGGGTCAGGGAGTACTTATATGGGACTAGGGTAACTCACTTGGGGTCAGGGAGTACTTATATGGGACTAGGCTAACCCACTTGGGGTCAGGGAGTACTTATATGGGACTAGGTTCACACACTTTGGGTCACGGAGTACTTATGTGTGAGTAGGGTAACACACTTGGGGTCAGTGTGTACTTATAAAGGGGCTAGGGTAACTCACTTGGGATTAGGGAGTACTTATTTGGGACTAGGGTAACCCACTTTGGGTCACGGAGTACTTATATGGGACAAGGGTAACACACTTGGGGTCAGGGTCTACTTATAAAGGGGCTAGGGTAACTCATTCGGGGCAGGGAGTACTTATATGGGACTAGGGTAACTCACTTGGGGTCAGGGAGTACTTATATGGGACTAGGGTACCTCACTTGGGGTCAGGGAGTACTTATAAGGGACTAGGGTAACTCACTTGGTGTCAGGGAGTACTTATATGGGACTAGGATCACACACTTTGGTCACGGAGTACTTATATGGGACTAGGGTAACTCACTTGGGGACAGGGAGTACTTATAAAGAGGCTAGGGTAATTAACTTGGGGTCAGGGAGTACTTATATGGGACTAGGGTAACTCACTTGGGGTCAGGCAGTACATATATGGGACTAGGGTAACTCACTTGGGGTCAGGGAGTACTTATATGGGACTAGGGTAACTCACTTGGGGTCAGGGAGTACTTATTTGGGACTAGGATAACTCAATCGGGGCAGGGAGTACTTATATGGGAGTAGGGTAACTCACTTGGGGTCAGGGAGTACTTATATGGGACTAGGGTACCTCACTTGGCGTCAGGGAGTACTTATATGGGACTAGGGTAACTCACTTGGGTACATTGAGTACTTATAATGGGGCTAGGGTAACTCATTTGGGGACAGGGAGTACTTATATGGGACTAGGGTCACACACTTTGGGTCACGGAGTACTTACATGGGAATAGGGTAACACACTTGGGGTCAGGGTTTACTTATAAAGGGACTAGGGTAACTCACTTGGGATTAGGGAGTACTTATATGGGACTAGGATAACTCACTTGGGGACAGGGAGTACTTATAAAGGGGCTAGGTTAACTCACTTTGGGTGAGGGATTACTTATATGGGACTAGGGTAACTCACTTGGGGTCAGGGAGTACTTATATGGGACTAGGGTAACTCACTAGGGGTCAGGGAGTACTTATATGGGACTAGGGTCACACACTTTGGGTCACGGAGTACTTACATGGGACTAGGGTAACTCACTTGGGGTCAGGGAGTACTTATATAGGAGCTAAAGTAACTCACTTGGGGTCAGGGAGTACTTATATGGGACTAGGGTCACACACTTTGGGTCACGGAGCACTTATATGGGACTAGGGTAACATACATGGGGTCAGGGTGCACTTATAGAGGGGCTAGAGTAACTAATTTGGGGTCAGGGGTTAATTATATTGGACTAGGGTACATCACTTGGGGTCAGCGAGTATTTATATGGGACCAGGGTAACTCCCTTGGGGACATGGAGTACTTATAAAGGGGCTAGGGTAACTCATTCGGGGCAGGGAGTACTTACATGGGACTAGGGTAACTCACTTGGGGTCAGGGAGTACTTATATGGGACTAGGGTACCTCACTTGGGGTCAGGGAGTACTTATATGGGACTAGGGTAACTCACTTGGGGACTGGGAGTACTTATATGGGACTAGTTTCACACACTTTGGGTCACGGAGTACTTATATGGGACTAGGGTAACTCACTTGGGGACAGGGAGTACTTATATGGGACTAGGCTAACTCACTTGGGGTCAGGGATTACTTATATGGGACTAGGGTAACTCACTTGGGGTCAGGGAGTACTTATATGGGACTAGGGTAACTCACTAGGGGTCAGGGAGTACTTATATGGGACTAGGGTCACACACTTTGGGTCACGGAGTACTTACATGGGACTAGGGTAACTCACTTGGGGTCAGGGAGTACTTATATAGGAGCTAAAGTAACTCACTTGGGGTCAGGGAGTACTTATATGGGACTAGGGTCACACACATTGGGTCACGGAGCACTTATATGGGACTAGGGTAACACACTTGGGGTCAGGGTGTACTTATAAAGGGGCTAGGGTAACTCACTTGGGGTCAGGGAGTACTTATAAAGGGGCTAGGGTAACTCACTTGGGGACATGGAGTACTTATAAAGGGGCTAGGGTAACTCACTTGGGGACAGGGAGTACTTATATGGGACTAGGGTAACTAACTTGGGGTCAGGGAGTACTTATATGGGACTAGGTTCACACACTTTGGGTCACGGAGTACTTATATGGGACTAGGGTAACTCACTTGGGGACAGGTAGTACTTATATGGGACTAGGCTAACTCACTTGGGGTCAGGGATTACTTATATGGGACTAGGGTAACTCACTTGGGGTCAGGGAGTACTTATAAAGGGGCTAGGGTAACTCACTTGGGGACATGGAGTACTTATAAAGGGGCTAGGGTAACTCACTTGGGGACAGGGAGTACTTATATGGGACTAGGGTAACTCACTTGGGGTCAGGGAGTACTTATATGGGACTAGGTTCACACACTTTGGGTCACGGAGTACTTATATGGGACTAGGGTAACTCACTTGGGGACAGGGAGTACTTATATGGGACTAGGCTAACTCACTTGGGGTCAGGGATTACTTATATGGGACTAGGGTAACTCACTTGGGGTCAGGGAGTACTTATATGGGACTAGGGTAACTCACTAGGGGTCAGGGAGTACTTATATGGGACTAGGGTCACACACTTTGGGTCACGGAGTACTTACATGGGACTAGGGTAACTCACTTGGGGTCAGGGCGTACTTATAAAGGGGCTAGGGTAACTCATTCGGGGCAGGGAGTACTTACATGGGACTAGGGTAACTCACTTGGGATCAGGGAGTACTTATATGGGACTAGGGTACCTCACTTGGGGTCAGGGAGTACTTATAAGGGACTAGGGTAACTCACTTGGTGTCAGGGAGTACTTATATGGGACTAGGATCACACACTTTGGTCACGGAGTACTTATATGGGACTAGGGTAACTCACTTGGGGACAGGGAGTACTTATAAAGAGGCTAGGGTAATTAACTTGGGGTCAGGGAGTACTTATATGGGACTAGGGTAACTCACTTGGGGTCAGGCAGTACATATATGGGACTAGGGTAACTCACTTGGGGTCAGGGAGTACTTATATGGGACTAGGGTAACTCACTTGGGGTCAGGGAGTACTTATTTGGGACTAGGATAACTCAATCGGGGCAGGGAGTACTTATATGGGAGTAGGGTAACTCACTTGGGGTCAGGGAGTACTTATATGGGACTAGGGTACCTCACTTGGCGTCAGGGAGTACTTATATGGGACTAGGGTAACTCACTTGGGTACATTGAGTACTTATAATGGGGCTAGGGTAACTCATTTGGGGACAGGGAGTACTTATATGGGACTAGGGTCACACACTTTGGGTCACGGAGTACTTACATGGGAATAGGGTAACACACTTGGGGTCAGGGTTTACTTATAAAGGGACTAGGGTAACTCACTTGGGATTAGGGAGTACTTATATGGGACTAGGATAACTCACTTGGGGACAGGGAGTACTTATAAAGGGGCTAGGTTAACTCACTTGGGATTAGGGAGTACTTATATGGGACTAGGGTAACTCACTTGGGGACAGGGAGTACTTATAAAGGGACTAGGGTAACTCACTTGGGGTCAGGGAGTACTTATAAAGGGGCTAGGGTAACTCACTTTGGGTGAGGGATTACTTATATGGGACTAGGGTAACTCACTTGGGGTCAGGGAGTACTTATATGGGACTAGGGTAACTCACTAGGGGTCAGGGAGTACTTATATGGGACTAGGGTCACACACTTTGGGTCACGGAGTACTTACATGGGACTAGGGTAACTCACTTGGGGTCAGGGAGTACTTATATAGGAGCTAAAGTAACTCACTTGGGGTCAGGGAGTACTTATATGGGACTAGGGTCACACACTTTGGGTCACGGAGCACTTATATGGGACTAGGGTAACACACATGGGGTCAGGGTGCACTTATAGAGGGGCTAGAGTAACTAATTTGGGGTCAGGGGTTAATTATATTGGACTAGGGTACATCACTTGGGGTCAGCGAGTATTTATATGGGACCAGGGTAACTCCCTTGGGGACATGGAGTACTTATAAAGGGGCTAGGGTAACTCATTCGGGGCAGGGAGTACTTACATGGGACTAGGGTAACTCACTTGGGGTCAGGGAGTACTTATATGGGACTAGGGTACCTCACTTGGGGTCAGGGAGTACTTATATGGGACTAGGGTAACTCACTTGGGGACTGGGAGTACTTATATGGGACGAGTTTCACACACTTTGGGTCACGGAGTACTTATATGGGACTAGGGTAACTCACTTGGGGACAGGGAGTACTTATATGGGACTAGGCTAACTCACTTGGGGTCAGGGATTACTTATATGGGACTAGGGTAACTCACTTGGGGTCAGGGAGTACTTATATGGGACTAGGGTAACTCACTAGGGGTCAGGGAGTACTTATATGGGACTAGGGTCACACACTTTGGGTCACGGAGTACTTACATGGGACTAGGGTAACTCACTTGGGGTCAGGGAGTACTTATATAGGAGCTAAAGTAACTCACTTGGGGTCAGGGAGTACTTATATGGGACTAGGGTCACACACATTGGGTCACGGAGCACTTATATGGGACTAGGGTAACACACTTGGGGTCAGGGTGTACTTATAAAGGGGCTAGGGTAACTCACTTGGGGTCAGGGAGTACTTATAAAGGGGCTAGGGTAACTCACTTGGGGACATGGAGTACTTATAAAGGGGCTAGGGTAACTCACTTGGGGACAGGGAGTACTTATATGGGACTAGGGTAACTCACTTGGGGTCAGGGAGTACTTATATGGGACTAGGTTCACACACTTTGGGTCACGGAGTACTTATATGGGACTAGGGTAACTCACTTGGGGACAGGGAGTACTTATATGGGACTAGGCTAACTCACTTGGGGTCAGGGATTACTTATATGGGACTAGGGTAACTCACTTGGGGTCAGGGAGTACTTATAAAGGGGCTAGGGTAACTCACTTGGGGACATGGAGTACTTATAAAGGGGCTAGGGTAACTCACTTGGGGACAGGGAGTACTTATATGGGACTAGGGTAACTCACTTGGGGTCAGGGAGTACTTATATGGGACTAGGTTCACACACTTTGGGTCACGGAGTACTTATATGGGACTAGGGTAACTCACTTGGGGACAGGGAGTACTTATATGGGACTAGGCTAACTCACTTGGGGTCAGGGATTACTTATATGGGACTAGGGTAACTCACTTGGGGTCAGGGAGTACTTATATGGGACTAGGGTAACTCACTAGGGGTCAGGGAGTACTTATATGGGACTAGGGTCACACACTTTGGGTCACGGAGTACTTACATGGGACTAGGGTAACTCACTTGGGGTCAGGGCGTACTTATAAAGGGGCTAGGGTAACTCATTCGGGGCAGGGAGTACTTACATGGGACTAGGGTAACTCACTTGGGATCAGGGAGTACTTATATGGGACTAGGGTACCTCACTTGGGGTCAGGGAGTACTTATATGGGACTAGGGTAACTCACTTGGGGACAGGGAGTACTTATATGGGACTAGGTTCACACACTTTGGGTCACGGAGTACTTATGTGTGAGTAGGGTAACACACTTGGGGTCAGTGTGTACGTATAAAGGGGCTAGGGTAACTCACTTGGGATCAGGGAGTACTTATATAGGACTAGGGTAACTCACTTAGGGACAGGGAGTACTTATAAAGGGGCTAGGGTAACTCACTTGGGGACATGGAGTACTTATAAAGGGGCTAGGGTAACTCACATGGGGACAGGGAGTACTTATATGGGACTAGGGTAACTCACTTGGGGTCAGGGAGTACTTATATGGAACTAGGGTAACACACTTGGGGTGACGGAGTACTTATATGGGACTAGGGTAACTCACTTGGGGACAGGGTGTACTTATAAAGGGGCTAGGTTAACTCACTTGGGATTAGGGAGTACTTATATGGGACTAGGGTAACTCACTTGGGGTCAGGGAGTACTTATATGGGACTAGGGTAACACACTTTGGGTCACGGTGTACTTATATGGAACTAGGGTAACACACTTGGGGTGACGGAGTACTTATATGGGACTAGGGTAACACACTTGGGTGCAGGGTGTACTTATAAATGGGCTAGTGTAACTCATTCGGGGCAGGGAGTACTTATATGGGACTAGGGTAGCTCACTTGGGGTCAGGGAGTACTTATATGGGACTAGGGTCACACAATTTGGGTCACGGAGTACTTACATGGGAATAGGGTAACACACTTGGGGTCAGGGTTTACTTATAAAGGGACTAGGGTAACTCACTTGGGATTAGGGAGTACTTATATGGGACTAGGGTCACACACTTTGGGTCACGGAGTACTTACATGGGAATAGGGTAACACACTTGGGGTCAGGGAGTACTTATATGGGACTAGGGTAACTCACTTGGGGACAGGGAGTACTTATATGGGACTAGGTTCACACACTTTGGGTCACGGAGTACTTATGTGTGAGTAGGGTAACACACTTGGGGTCAGTGTGTACGTATAAAGGGGCTAGGGTAACTCACTTGGGATCAGGGAGTACTTATATAGGACTAGGGTAACTCACTTAGGGACAGGGAGTATTTATAAAGGGGCTAGGGTAACTCACTTGGGGACATGGAGTACTTATAAAGGGGCTAGGGTAACTCACATGGGGTCACGGAGTACTTATATGGGACTAGGGTAACTCACTTGGGGACAGGGAGTACTTATATGGGACTAGGCTAACTCACTTGGGGTCAGGGATTACTTATATGGGACTAGGGTAACTCACTTGGGGTCAGGGAGTACTTATATGGGACTAGGGTAACTCACTAGGGGTCAGGGAGTACTTATATGGGACTAGGGTCACACACTTTGGGTCACGGAGTACTTACATGGGACTAGGGTAACTCACTTGGGGTCAGGGAGTACTTATATGGGACTAGGGTACCTCACTTGGGGTCAGGGAGTACTTATATGGGACTAGGGTAACTCACTTGGGGACTGGGAGTACTTATATGGGACTAGTTTCACACACTTTGGGTCACGGAGTACTTATATGGGACTAGGGTAACTCACTTGGGGACAGGGAGTACTTATATGGGACTAGGCTAACTCACTTGGGGTCAGGGATTACTTATATGGGACTAGGGTAACTCACTTGGGGTCAGGGAGTACTTATATGGGACTAGGGTAACTCACTAGGGGTCAGGGAGTACTTATATGGGACTAGGGTCACACACTTTGGGTCACGGAGTACTTACATGCGACTAGGGTAATTCACTTGGGGTCAGGGAGTACTTATATAGGAGCTAAAGTAACTCACTTGGGGTCAGGGAGTACTTATATGGGACTAGGGTCACACACATTGGGTCACGGAGCACTTATATGGGACTAGGGTAACACACTTGGGGTCAGGGTGTACTTATAAAGGGGCTAGGTTAACTCACTTGGGATTAGGGAGTACTTATATGGGAATAGGGTAACTCACTTGGGGACAGGGAGTACTTATATGGGACTAGGGTAACTCACTTGGGGACATGGAGTACTTATAAAGGGGCTAGGGTAACTCATTCGGGGCAGGGAGTACTTACATGGGACTAGGGTAACTCACTTGGGATCAGGGAGTACTTATATGGGACTAGGGTACCTCACTTGGGGTCAGGGAGTACTTATATGGGACTAGGGTAACTCACTTGGGGACAGGGAGTACTTATATGGGACTAGGGTAACTCACTTGGGGTCAGGGAGTACTTATATGGGACTAGGTTCACACACTTTGGGTCACGAAGTACTTATGTGTGAGTAGGGTAACACACTTGGGGTCAGTGTGTACGTATAAAGGGGCTAGGGTAACTCACTTGGGATCAGGGAGTACTTATATGGGACTAGGGTAACTCACTTAGGGACAGGGAGTACTTATAAAGGGGCTAGGGTAACTCACTTGGGGACATGGAGTACTTATAAAGGGGCTAGGGTAACTCACTTGGGGACAGGGAGTACTTATATGGGACTAGGGTATCTCACTTGGGGTCAGGGAGTACTTATATGGGACTAGGTTCACACACTTTGGGTCACGGAGTACTTATATGGGACTAGGGTAACTCACTTGGGGACAGGGAGTACTTATATGGGACTAGGCTAACTCACTTGGGGTCAGGGATTACTTATATGGGACTAGGGTAACTCACTTGGGGTCAGGGAGTACTTATAAAGGGGCTAGGGTAACTCACTTGGGGACATGGAGTACTTATAAAGGGGCTAGGTTAACTCACTTGGGGACAGGGAGTACTTATATGGGACTAGGGTAACTCACTTGGGGTCAGGGAGTACTTATATGGGACTAGGTTCACACACTTTGGGTCACGGAGTACTTATATGGGACTAGGGTAACTCACTTGGGGACAGGGAGTACTTATATGGGACTAGGCTAACTCACTTGGGGTCAGGGATTACTTATATGGGACTAGGGTAACTCACTTAGGGTCAGGGAGTACTTATATGGGACTAGGGTAACTCACTAGGGGTCAGGGAGTACTTATATGGGACTAGGGTCACACACTTTGGGTCACGGAGTACTTACATGGGACTAGGGTAACTCACTTGGGGTCAGGGAGTACTTATAAAGGGGCTAGGGTAACTCATTCGGGGCAGGGAGTACTTACATGGGACTAGGGTAACTCACTTGGGATCAGGGAGTACTTATATGGGACTAGGGTACCTCACTTGGGGTCAGGGAGTACTTATATGGGACTAGGGTAACTCACTTGGGGACAGGGAGTACTTATATGGGACTAGGTTCACACACTTTGGGTCACGGAGTACTTATGTGTGAGTAGGGTAACACACTTGGGGTCAGTGTGTACGTATAAAGGGGCTAGGGTAACTCACTTGGGATCAGGGAGTACTTATATAGGACTAGGGTAACTCACTTAGGGACAGGGAGTACTTATAAAGGGGCTAGGGTAACTCACTTGGGGACATGGAGTACTTATAAAGGGGCTAGGGTAACTCACATGGGGACAGGGAGTACTTATATGGGACTAGGGTAACTCACTTGGGGTCAGGGAGTACTTATATGGGACTAGGTTCACACACTTTGGGTCACGGAGTACTTATGTGTGAGTAGGGTAACACACTTGGGGTCAGTGTGTACTTCTAAAGGGGCTAGGGTAACTCACTTGGGATTAGGGAGTACTTATATGGGACTAGGGTAACCCACTTTGGGTCACGGAGTACTTATATGGGACTAGGGTAACACACTTGGGGTCAGGGTCTACTTATAAGGGACTAGGGTATTCACTTGGTGTCAGGGAGTACTTATATGGGACTAGGTTCACACACTTTTGGTCACGGAGTACTTATATGGGACTACGGTAACTCACTTGGGGACAGGGAGTACTTAGAAAGAGGCTAGGGTAACTAACTTGGGGTCAGGGAGTACTTATATGGGACTAGGGTAACTCACTTGGGGACAGGGTGTACTTATAAAGGGGCTAGGTTAACTCACTTGGGATTAGGGAGTACTTATATGGGACTAGGGTAACTCACTTGGGGTCAGGGAGTACTTATATGGGACTAGGGTAACACACTTTGGGTCACGGTGTACTTATATGGAACTAGGGTAACACACTTGGGGTGACGGAGTACTTATATGGGACTAGGGTAACACACTTGGGTGCAGGGTGTACTTATAAATGGGCTAGTGTAACTCATTCGGGGCAGGGAGTACTTATATGGGACTAGGGTAACTCACTTGGGTACATGGAGTACTTATAAAGGGGCTAGGGTAACTCACTTGGGGTCAGGGAGTACTTATATGGGCCTAGGGTACCTCACTTGGGGTCAGGGAGTACTTATATGGGCCTAGGGTACCTCACTTGGGGTCAGGGAGTACTTATATGGGACTAGGGTAACTCACTTGGGGACAGGGAGTACTTACATGGGACTAGGGTAACACACTTGGGGTCATGGTGTACTTATAAAGGGGCTAGGTTAACTCACTTGGGATTAGGGAGTACTTATATGGGATAAGGGTAACTCACTTGGGAACAGGGAGTACTTATAAAGGGGCTAGGGTAACTCATTCGGGGCAGGGAGTACTTATAAAGGGGCTAGGGTAACTCATTCGGGGCAGGGAGTACTTATATGGGACTAGGCTAACCCACTTGGGGTCAGGGAGTACTTATATGGGACTAGGGTACCTCACTTGGGGTCAGGGAGTACTTATATGGGACTAGGGTAACTCACTTGGGGACAGGGAGTACTTATATGGGACTAGTGTAACTCACTTGGGGTCAGGGAGTACTTATATGGGACTAGGTTCACACACTTTGGGTCACGGAGTACTTAAGTGTGAGTAGGGAAACACACTTGGGGTCAGTGTGTACGTATAAAGGGGCTCGGGTAACTCACTTGGGATCAGGGAGTACTTATATGGGACTAGGGTAGCTCACTTGGGGTCAGGGAGTACTTATATGGGACTAGGGTCACACAATTTGGGTCACGGAGTACTTACATGGGAATAGGGTAACACACTTGGGGTCAGGGTTTACTTATAAAGGGACTAGGGTAACTCACTTGGGATTAGGGAGTACTTATATGGGACTAGGGTCACACACTTTGGGTCACGGAGTACTTACATGGGAATAGGGTAACACACTTGGGGTCAGGGAGTACTTATATGGGACTAGGGTAACTCACTTGGGGACAGGGAGTACTTATATGGGACTAGGTTCACACACTTTGGGTCACGGAGTACTTATGTGTGAGTAGGGTAACACACTTGGGGTCAGTGTGTACGTATAAAGGGGCTAGGGTAACTCACTTGGGATCATGGAGTACTTATATAGGACTAGGGTAACTCACTTAGGGACAGGGAGTATTTATAAAGGGGCTAGGGTAACTCACTTGGGGACATGGAGTACTTATAAAGGGGCTAGGGTAACTCACATGGGGACAGGGAGTACTTATATGGGACTAGGGTAACTCACTTGGGGTCAGGGAGTACTTATATGGGACTAGGTTCACACACTTTGGGTCACGGAGTACTTATGTGTGAGTAGGGTAACACACTTGGGGTCAGTGTGTACTTCTAAAGGGGCTAGGGTAACTCACTTGGGATTAGGGAGTACTTATATGGGACTAGGGTAACCCACTTTGGGTCACGGAGTTCTTATATGGGACTAGGGTAACACACTTGGGGTCAGGGTCTACTTATAAGGGACTAGGGTAACTCACTTGGTGTCAGGGAGTACTTATATGGGACTAGGTTCACACACTTTTGGTCACGGAGTACTTATATGGGACTAGGGTAACTCACTTGGGGACAGGGAGTACTTAGAAAGAGGCTAGGGTAACTAACTTGGGGTCAGGGAGTACTTATATGGGACTAGGGTAACACACTTGGGGTCAGGGTTTACTTATAAAGGGACTAGGGTAACTCACTTGGGATTAGGGAGTACTTATATGGGACTAGGGTCACACACTTTGGGTCACGGAGTACTTACATGGGAATAGGGTAACACACTTGGGGTCAGGGTTTACTTATAAAGGGACTAGGGTAACTCACTTGGGATTAGGGAGTACTTATATGGGACTAGGGTCACACACTTTGGGTCACGGAGTACTTACATGGGAATAGGGTAACACACTTGGGGTCAGGGAGTACTTATATGGGACTAGGGTAACTCACTTGGGGACAGGGAGTACTTATATGGGACTAGGTTCACACACTTTGGGTCACGGAGTACTTATGTGTGAGTAGGGAAACACACTTGGGGTCAGTGTGTACTTCTAAAGGGGCTAGGGTAACTCACTTGGGATTAGGGAGTACTTATATGGGACTAGGGTAACCCACTTTGGGTCACGGAGTACTTATATGGGACTAGGGTAACACACTAGGGGTCAGGGAGTACTTATATGGGACTAGGGTCACACACTTTGGGTCACGGAGTACTTACATGGGACTAGGGTAACTCACTTGGGGTCAGGGAGTACTTATATGGGACTAGGGTACCTCACTTGGGGTCAGGGAGTACTTATATGGGACTAGGGTAACTCACTTGGGGACTGGGAGTACTTATATGGGACTAGTTTCACACACTTTGGGTCACGGAGTACTTATATGGGACTAGGGTAACTCACTTGGGGACAGGGAGTACTTATATGGGACTAGGCTAACTCACTTGGGGTCAGGGATTACTTATATGGGACTAGGGTAACTCACTTGGGGTCAGGGAGTACTTATATGGGACTAGGGTAACTCACTAGGGGTCAGGGAGTACTTATATGGGACTAGGGTCACACACTTTGGGTCACGGAGTACTTACATGCGACTAGGGTAACTCACTTGGGGTCAGGGAGTACTTATATAGGAGCTAAAGTAACTCACTTGGGGTCAGGGAGTACTTATATGGGACTAGGGTCACACACATTGGGTCACGGAGCACTTATATGGGACTAGGGTAACACACTTGGGGTCAGGGTGTACTTATAAAGGGGCTAGGTTAACTCACTTGGGATTAGGGAGTACTTATATGGGAATAGGGTAACTCACTTGGGGACAGGGAGTACTTATATGGGACTAGGGTAACTCACTTGGGGACATGGAGTACTTATAAAGGGGCTAGGGTAACTCATTCGGGGCAGGGAGTACTTATATGGGACTAGGGTAACCCACTTTGGGTCACGGAGTACTTATATGGGACTAGGGTAACACACTAGGGGTCAGGGAGTACTTATATGGGACTAGGGTCACACACTTTGGGTCACGGAGTACTTACATGGGACTAGGGTAACTCACTTGGGGTCAGGGAGTACTTATATGGGACTAGGGTACCTCACTTGGGGTCAGGGAGTACTTATATGGGACTAGGGTAACTCACTTGGGGACTGGGAGTACTTATATGGGACTAGTTTCACACACTTTGGGTCACGGAGTACTTATATGGGACTAGGGTAACTCACTTGGGGACAGGGAGTACTTATATGGGACTAGGCTAACTCACTTGGGGTCAGGGATTACTTATATGGGACTAGGGTAACTCACTTGGGGTCAGGGAGTACTTATATGGGACTAGGGTAACTCACTAGGGGTCAGGGAGTACTTATATGGGACTAGGGTCACACACTTTGGGTCACGGAGTACTTACATGCGACTAGGGTAACTCACTTGGGGTCAGGGAGTACTTATATAGGAGCTAAAGTAACTCACTTGGGGTCAGGGAGTACTTATATGGGACTAGGGTCACACACATTGGGTCACGGAGCACTTATATGGGACTAGGGTAACACACTTGGGGTCAGGGTGTACTTATAAAGGGGCTAGGTTAACTCACTTGGGATTAGGGAGTACTTATATGGGAATAGGGTAACTCACTTGGGGACAGGGAGTACTTATATGGGACTAGGGTAACTCACTTGGGGACATGGAGTACTTATAAAGGGGCTAGGGTAACTCATTCGGGGCAGGGAGTACTTACATGGGACTAGGGTAACTCACTTGGGATCAGGGAGTACTTATATGGGACTAGGGTACCTCACTTGGGGTCAGGGAGTACTTATATGGGACTAGGGTAACTCACTTGGGGACAGGGAGTACTTATATGGGACTAGGGTAACTCACTTGGGGTCAGGGAGTACTTATATGGGACTAGGTTCACACACTTTGGGTCACGAAGTACTTATGTGTGAGTAGGGTAACACACTTGGGGTCAGTGTGTACGTATAAAGGGGCTAGGGTAACTCACTTGGGATCAGGGAGTACTTATATGGGACTAGGGTAACTCACTTAGGGACAGGGAGTACTTATAAAGGGGCTAGGGTAACTCACTTGGGGACATGGAGTACTTATAAAGGGGCTAGGGTAACTCACTTGGGGACAGGGAGTACTTATATGGGACTAGGGTATCTCACTTGGGGTCAGGGAGTACTTATATGGGACTAGGTTCACACACTTTGGGTCACGGAGTACTTATATGGGACTAGGGTAACTCACTTGGGGACAGGGAGTACTTATATGGGACTAGGCTAACTCACTTGGGGTCAGGGATTACTTATATGGGACTAGGGTAACTCACTTGGGGTCAGGGAGTACTTATAAAGGGGCTAGGGTAACTCACTTGGGGACATGGAGTACTTATAAAGGGGCTAGGGTAACTCACTTGGGGACAGGGAGTACTTATATGGGACTAGGGTAACTCACTTGGGGTCAGGGAGTACTTATATGGGACTAGGTTCACACACTTTGGGTCACGGAGTACTTATATGGGACTAGGGTAACTCACTTGGGGACAGGGAGTACTTATATGGGACTAGGCTAACTCACTTGGGGTCAGGGATTACTTATATGGGACTAGGGTAACTCACTTAGGGTCAGGGAGTACTTATATGGGACTAGGGTAACTCACTAGGGGTCAGGGAGTACTTATATGGGACTAGGGTCACACACTTTGGGTCACGGAGTACTTACATGGGACTAGGGTAACTCACTTGGGGTCAGGGAGTACTTATAAAGGGGCTAGGGTAACTCATTCGGGGCAGGGAGTACTTACATGGGACTAGGGTAACTCACTTGGGATCAGGGAGTACTTATATGGGACTAGGGTACCTCACTTGGGGTCAGGGAGTACTTATATGGGACTAGGGTAACTCACTTGGGGACAGGGAGTACTTATATGGGACTAGGTTCACACACTTTGGGTCACGGAGTACTTATGTGTGAGTAGGGTAACACACTTGGGGTCAGTGTGTACGTATAAAGGGGCTAGGGTAACTCACTTGGGATCAGGGAGTACTTATATAGGACTAGGGTAACTCACTTAGGGACAGGGAGTACTTATAAAGGGGCTAGGGTAACTCACTTGGGGACATGGAGTACTTATAAAGGGGCTAGGGTAACTCACATGGGGACAGGGAGTACTTATATGGGACTAGGGTAACTCACTTGGGGTCAGGGAGTACTTATATGGGACTAGGTTCACACACTTTGGGTCACGGAGTACTTATGTGTGAGTAGGGTAACACACTTGGGGTCAGTGTGTACTTCTAAAGGGGCTAGGGTAACTCACTTGGGATTAGGGAGTACTTATATGGGACTAGGGTAACCCACTTTGGGTCACGGAGTACTTATATGGGACTAGGGTAACACACTTGGGGTCAGGGTCTACTTATAAGGGACTAGGGTATTCACTTGGTGTCAGGGAGTACTTATATGGGACTAGGTTCACACACTTTTGGTCACGGAGTACTTATATGGGACTACGGTAACTCACTTGGGGACAGGGAGTACTTAGAAAGAGGCTAGGGTAACTAACTTGGGGTCAGGGAGTACTTATATGGGACTAGGGTAACTCACTTGGGGACAGGGTGTACTTATAAAGGGGCTAGGTTAACTCACTTGGGATTAGGGAGTACTTATATGGGACTAGGGTAACTCACTTGGGGTCAGGGAGTACTTATATGGGACTAGGGTAACACACTTTGGGTCACGGTGTACTTATATGGAACTAGGGTAACACACTTGGGGTGACGGAGTACTTATATGGGACTAGGGTAACACACTTGGGTGCAGGGTGTACTTATAAATGGGCTAGTGTAACTCATTCGGGGCAGGGAGTACTTATATGGGACTAGGGTAACTCACTTGGGTACATGGAGTACTTATAAAGGGGCTAGGGTAACTCACTTGGGGTCAGGGAGTACTTATATGGGCCTAGGGTCACACACTTTGGGTCACGGAGTACTTACATGGGACTAGGGTAACACACTTGGGGTCATGGTGTACTTATAAAGGGGCTAGGTTAACTCACTTGGGATTAGGGAGTACTTATATGGGATAAGGGTAACTCACTTGGGGACAGGGAGTACTTATAAAGGGGCTAGGGTAACTCATTCGGGGCAGGGAGTACTTATAAAGGGGCTAGGGTAACTCATTCGGGGCAGGGAGTACTTATATGGGACTAGGCTAACCCACTTGGGGTCAGGGAGTACTTATATGGGACTAGGGTACCTCACTTGGTGTCAGGGAGTACTTATATGGGACTAGGGTAACTCACTTGGGGACAGGGAGTACTTATATGGGACTAGTGTAACTCACTTGGGGTCAGGGAGTACTTATATGGGACTAGGTTCACACACTTTGGGTCACGGAGTACTTAAGTGTGAGTAGGGAAACACACTTGGGGTCAGTGTGTACGTATAAAGGGGCTCGGGTAACTCACTTGGGATCAGGGAGTACTTATATGGGACTAGGGTAGCTCACTTGGGGTCAGGGAGTACTTATATGGGACTAGGGTCACACAATTTGGGTCACGGAGTACTTACATGGGAATAGGGTAACACACTTGGGGTCAGGGTTTACTTATAAAGGGACTAGGGTAACTCACTTGGGATTAGGGAGTACTTATATGGGACTAGGGTCACACACTTTGGGTCACGGAGTACTTACATGGGAATAGGGTAACACACTTGGGGTCAGGGAGTACTTATATGGGACTAGGGTAACTCACTTGGGGACAGGGAGTACTTATATGGGACTAGGTTCACACACTTTGGGTCACGGAGTACTTATGTGTGAGTAGGGTAACACACTTGGGGTCAGTGTGTACGTATAAAGGGGCTAGGGTAACTCACTTGGGATCAGGGAGTACTTATATAGGACTAGGGTAACTCACTTAGGGACAGGGAGTATTTATAAAGGGGCTAGGGTAACTCACTTGGGGACATGGAGTACTTATAAAGGGGCTAGGGTAACTCACATGGGGACAGGGAGTACTTATATGGGACTAGGGTAACTCACTTGGGGTCAGGGAGTACTTATATGGGACTAGGTTCACACACTTTGGGTCACGGAGTACTTATGTGTGAGTAGGGTAACACACTTGGGGTCAGTGTGTACTTCTAAAGGGGCTAGGGTAACTCACTTGGGATTAGGGAGTACTTATATGGGACTAGGGTAACCCACTTTGGGTCACGGAGTTCTTATATGGGACTAGGGTAACACACTTGGGGTCAGGGTCTACTTATAAGGGACTAGGGTAACTCACTTGGTGTCAGGGAGTACTTATATGGGACTAGGTTCACACACTTTTGGTCACGGAGTACTTATATGGGACTAGGGTAACTCACTTGGGGACAGGGAGTACTTAGAAAGAGGCTAGGGTAACTAACTTGGGGTCAGGGAGTACTTATATGGGACTAGGGTAACACACTTGGGGTCAGGGTTTACTTATAAAGGGACCAGGGTAACTCACTTGGGATTAGGGAGTACTTATATGGGACTAGGGTCACACACTTTGGGTCACGGAGTACTTACATGGGAATAGGGTAACACACTTGGGGTCAGGGTTTACTTATAAAGGGACTAGGGTAACTCACTTGGGATTAGGGAGTACTTATATGGGACTAGGGTCACACACTTTGGGTCACGGAGTACTTACATGGGAATAGGGTAACACACTTGGGGTCAGGGAGTACTTATATGGGACTAGGGTAACTCACTTGGGGACAGGGAGTACTTATATGGGACTAGGTTCACACACTTTGGGTCACGGAGTACTTATGTGTGAGTAGGGTAACACACTTGGGGTCAGTGTGTACTTCTAAAGGGGCTAGGGTAACTCACTTGGGATTAGGGAGTACTTATATGGGACTAGGGTAACCCACTTTGGGTCACGGAGTACTTATATGGGACTAGGGTAACACACTTGGGGTCAGGGTCTACTTATAAGGGACTAGGGTATTCACTTGGTGTCAGGGAGTACTTATATGGGACTAGGTTCACACACTTTTGGTCACGGAGTACTTATATGGGACTACGGTAACTCACTTGGGGACAGGGAGTACTTAGAAAGAGGCTAGGGTAACTAACTTGGGGTCAGGGAGTACTTATATGGGACTAGGGTAACTCACTTGGGGACAGGGTGTACTTATAAAGGGGCTAGGTTAACTCACTTGGGATTAGGGAGTACTTATATGGGACTAGGGTAACTCACTTGGGGTCAGGGAGTACTTATATGGGACTAGGGTAACACACTTTGGGTCACGGTGTACTTATATGGAACTAGGGTAACACACTTGGGGTGACGGAGTACTTATATGGGACTAGGGTAACACACTTGGGTGCAGGGTGTACTTATAAATGGGCTAGTGTAACTCATTCGGGGCAGGGAGTACTTATATGGGACTAGGGTAACTCACTTGGGTACATGGAGTACTTATAAAGGGGCTAGGGTAACTCACTTGGGGTCAGGGAGTACTTATATGGGCCTAGGGTCACACACTTTGGGTCACGGAGTACTTACATGGGACTAGGGTAACACACTTGGGGTCATGGTGTACTTATAAAGGGGCTAGGTTAACTCACTTGGGATTAGGGAGTACTTATATGGGATAAGGGTAACTCACTTGGGGACAGGGAGTACTTATAAAGGGGCTAGGGTAACTCATTCGGGGCAGGGAGTACTTATAAAGGGGCTAGGGTAACTCATTCGGGGCAGGGAGTACTTATATGGGACTAGGCTAACCCACTTGGGGTCAGGGAGTACTTATATGGGACTAGGGTACCTCACTTGGGGTCAGGGAGTACTTATATGGGACTAGGGTAACTCACTTGGGGACAGGGAGTACTTATATGGGACTAGTGTAACTCACTTGGGGTCAGGGAGTACTTATATGGGACTAGGTTCACACACTTTGGGTCACGGAGTACTTAAGTGTGAGTAGGGAAACACACTTGGGGTCAGTGTGTACGTATAAAGGGGCTCGGGTAACTCACTTGGGATCAGGGAGTACTTATATGGGACTAGGGTAGCTCACTTGGGGTCAGGGAGTACTTATATGGGACTAGGGTCACACAATTTGGGTCACGGAGTACTTACATGGGAATAGGGTAACACACTTGGGGTCAGGGTTTACTTATAAAGGGACTAGGGTAACTCACTTGGGATTAGGGAGTACTTATATGGGACTAGGGTCACACACTTTGGGTCACGGAGTACTTACATGGGAATAGGGTAACACACTTGGGGTCAGGGAGTACTTATATGGGACTAGGGTAACTCACTTGGGGACAGGGAGTACTTATATGGGACTAGGTTCACACACTTTGGGTCACGGAGTACTTATGTGTGAGTAGGGTAACACACTTGGGGTCAGTGTGTACGTATAAAGGGGCTAGGGTAACTCACTTGGGATCAGGGAGTACTTATATAGGACTAGGGTAACTCACTTAGGGACAGGGAGTATTTATAAAGGGGCTAGGGTAACTCACTTGGGGACATGGAGTACTTATAAAGGGGCTAGGGTAACTCACATGGGGACAGGGAGTACTTATATGGGACTAGGGTAACTCACTTGGGGTCAGGGAGTACTTATATGGGACTAGGTTCACACACTTTGGGTCACGGAGTACTTATGTGTGAGTAGGGTAACACACTTGGGGTCAGTGTGTACTTCTAAAGGGGCTAGGGTAACTCACTTGGGATTAGGGAGTACTTATATGGGACTAGGGTAACCCACTTTGGGTCACGGAGTTCTTATATGGGACTAGGGTAACACACTTGGGGTCAGGGTCTACTTATAAGGGACTAGGGTAACTCACTTGGTGTCAGGGAGTACTTATATGGGACTAGGTTCACACACTTTTGGTCACGGAGTACTTATATGGGACTAGGGTAACTCACTTGGGGACAGGGAGTACTTAGAAAGAGGCTAGGGTAACTAACTTGGGGTCAGGGAGTACTTATATGGGACTAGGGTAACACACTTGGGGTCAGGGTTTACTTATAAAGGGACTAGGGTAACTCACTTGGGATTAGGGAGTACTTATATGGGACTAGGGTCACACACTTTGGGTCACGGAGTACTTACATGGGAATAGGGTAACACACTTGGGGTCAGGGTTTACTTATAAAGGGACTAGGGTAACTCACTTGGGATTAGGGAGTACTTATATGGGACTAGGGTCACACACTTTGGGTCACGGAGTACTTATGTGTGAGTAGGGTAACACACTTGGGGTCAGTGTGTACGTATAAAGGGGCTAGGGTAACTCACTTGGGATCAGGGAGTACTTATATAGGACTAGGGTAACTCACTTAGGGACAGGGAGTACTTATAAAGGGGCTAGGGTAACTCACTTGGGGACATGGAGTACTTATAAAGGGGCTAGGGTAACTCACATGGGGACAGGGAGTACTTATATGGGACTAGGGTAACTCACTTGGGGTCAGGGAGTACTTATATGGGACTAGGTTCACACACTTTGGGTCACGGAGTACTTATGTGTGAGTAGGGTAACACACTTGGGGTCAGTGTGTACTTCTAAAGGGGCTAGGGTAACTCACTTGGGATTAGGGAGTACTTATATGGGACTAGGGTAACCCACTTTGGGTCACGGAGTTCTTATATGGGACTAGGGTAACACACTTGGGGTCAGGGTCTACTTATAAGGGACTAGGGTAACTCACTTGGTGTCAGGGAGTACTTATATGGGACTAGGTTCACACACTTTTGGTCACGGAGTACTTATATGGGACTAGGGTAACTCACTTGGGGACAGGGAGTACTTAGAAAGAGGCTAGGGTAACTAACTTGGGGTCAGGGAGTACTTATATGGGACTAGGGTAACACACTTGGGGTCAGGGTTTACTTATAAAGGGACCAGGGTAACTCACTTGGGATTAGGGAGTACTTATATGGGACTAGGGTCACACACTTTGGGTCACGGAGTACTTACATGGGAATAGGGTAACACACTTGGGGTCAGGGTTTACTTATAAAGGGACTAGGGTAACTCACTTGGGATTAGGGAGTACTTATATGGGACTAGGGTCACACACTTTGGGTCACGGAGTACTTACATGGGAATAGGGTAACACACTTGGGGTCAGGGAGTACTTATATGGGACTAGGGTAACTCACTTGGGGACAGGGAGTACTTATATGGGACTAGGTTCACACACTTTGGGTCACGGAGTACTTATGTGTGAGTAGGGTAACACACTTGGGGTCAGTGTGTACTTCTAAAGGGGCTAGGGTAACTCACTTGGGATTAGGGAGTACTTATATGGGACTAGGGTAACCCACTTTGGGTCACGGAGTACTTATATGGGACTAGGGTAACACACTTGGGGTCAGGGTCTACTTATAAGGGACTAGGGTATTCACTTGGTGTCAGGGAGTACTTATATGGGACTAGGTTCACACACTTTTGGTCACGGAGTACTTATATGGGACTACGGTAACTCACTTGGGGACAGGGAGTACTTAGAAAGAGGCTAGGGTAACTAACTTGGGGTCAGGGAGTACTTATATGGGACTAGGGTAACTCACTTGGGGACAGGGTGTACTTATAAAGGGGCTAGGTTAACTCACTTGGGATTAGGGAGTACTTATATGGGACTAGGGTAACTCACTTGGGGTCAGGGAGTACTTATATGGGACTAGGGTAACACACTTTGGGTCACGGTGTACTTATATGGAACTAGGGTAACACACTTGGGGTGACGGAGTACTTATATGGGACTAGGGTAACACACTTGGGTGCAGGGTGTACTTATAAATGGGCTAGTGTAACTCATTCGGGGCAGGGAGTACTTATATGGGACTAGGGTAACTCACTTGGGTACATGGAGTACTTATAAAGGGGCTAGGGTAACTCACTTGGGGTCAGGGAGTACTTATATGGGCCTAGGGTCACACACTTTGGGTCACGGAGTACTTACATGGGACTAGGGTAACACACTTGGGGTCATGGTGTACTTATAAAGGGGCTAGGTTAACTCACTTGGGATTAGGGAGTACTTATATGGGATAAGGGTAACTCACTTGGGGACAGGGAGTACTTATAAAGGGGCTAGGGTAACTCATTCGGGGCAGGGAGTACTTATAAAGGGGCTAGGGTAACTCATTCGGGGCAGGGAGTACTTATATGGGACTAGGCTAACCCACTTGGGGTCAGGGAGTACTTATATGGGACTAGGGTACCTCACTTGGGGTCAGGGAGTACTTATATGGGACTAGGGTAACTCACTTGGGGACAGGGAGTACTTATATGGGACTAGTGTAACTCACTTGGGGTCAGGGAGTACTTATATGGGACTAGGTTCACACACTTTGGGTCACGGAGTACTTAAGTGTGAGTAGGGAAACACACTTGGGGTCAGTGTGTACGTATAAAGGGGCTCGGGTAACTCACTTGGGATCAGGGAGTACTTATATGGGACTAGGGTAGCTCACTTGGGGTCAGGGAGTACTTATATGGGACTAGGGTCACACAATTTGGGTCACGGAGTACTTACATGGGAATAGGGTAACACACTTGGGGTCAGGGTTTACTTATAAAGGGACTAGGGTAACTCACTTGGGATTAGGGAGTACTTATATGGGACTAGGGTCACACACTTTGGGTCACGGAGTACTTACATGGGAATAGGGTAACACACTTGGGGTCAGGGAGTACTTATATGGGACTAGGGTAACTCACTTGGGGACAGGGAGTACTTATATGGGACTAGGTTCACACACTTTGGGTCACGGAGTACTTATGTGTGAGTAGGGTAACACACTTGGGGTCAGTGTGTACGTATAAAGGGGCTAGGGTAACTCACTTGGGATCAGGGAGTACTTATATAGGACTAGGGTAACTCACTTAGGGACAGGGAGTATTTATAAAGGGGCTAGGGTAACTCACTTGGGGACATGGAGTACTTATAAAGGGGCTAGGGTAACTCACATGGGGACAGGGAGTACTTATATGGGACTAGGGTAACTCACTTGGGGTCAGGGAGTACTTATATGGGACTAGGTTCACACACTTTGGGTCACGGAGTACTTATGTGTGAGTAGGGTAACACACTTGGGGTCAGTGTGTACTTCTAAAGGGGCTAGGGTAACTCACTTGGGATTAGGGAGTACTTATATGGGACTAGGGTAACCCACTTTGGGTCACGGAGTTCTTATATGGGACTAGGGTAACACACTTGGGGTCAGGGTCTACTTATAAGGGACTAGGGTAACTCACTTGGTGTCAGGGAGTACTTATATGGGACTAGGTTCACACACTTTTGGTCACGGAGTACTTATATGGGACTAGGGTAACTCACTTGGGGACAGGGAGTACTTAGAAAGAGGCTAGGGTAACTAACTTGGGGTCAGGGAGTACTTATATGGGACTAGGGTAACACACTTGGGGTCAGGGTTTACTTATAAAGGGACCAGGGTAACTCACTTGGGATTAGGGAGTACTTATATGGGACTAGGGTCACACACTTTGGGTCACGGAGTACTTACATGGGAATAGGGTAACACACTTGGGGTCAGGGTTTACTTATAAAGGGACTAGGGTAACTCACTTGGGATTAGGGAGTACTTATATGGGACTAGGGTCACACACTTTGGGTCACGGAGTACTTACATGGGAATAGGGTAACACACTTGGGGTCAGGGAGTACTTATATGGGACTAGGGTAACTCACTTGGGGACAGGGAGTACTTATATGGGACTAGGTTCACACACTTTGGGTCACGGAGTACTTATGTGTGAGTAGGGTAACACACTTGGGGTCAGTGTGTACTTCTAAAGGGGCTAGGGTAACTCACTTGGGATTAGGGAGTACTTATATGGGACTAGGGTAACCCACTTTGGGTCACGGAGTACTTATATGGGACTAGGGTAACACACTTGGGGTCAGGGTCTACTTATAAGGGACTAGGGTATTCACTTGGTGTCAGGGAGTACTTATATGGGACTAGGTTCACACACTTTTGGTCACGGAGTACTTATATGGGACTACGGTAACTCACTTGGGGACAGGGAGTACTTAGAAAGAGGCTAGGGTAACTAACTTGGGGTCAGGGAGTACTTATATGGGACTAGGGTAACTCACTTGGGGACAGGGTGTACTTATAAAGGGGCTAGGTTAACTCACTTGGGATTAGGGAGTACTTATATGGGACTAGGGTAACTCACTTGGGGTCAGGGAGTACTTATATGGGACTAGGGTAACACACTTTGGGTCACGGTGTACTTATATGGAACTAGGGTAACACACTTGGGGTGACGGAGTACTTATATGGGACTAGGGTAACACACTTGGGTGCAGGGTGTACTTATAAATGGGCTAGTGTAACTCATTCGGGGCAGGGAGTACTTATATGGGACTAGGGTAACTCACTTGGGTACATGGAGTACTTATAAAGGGGCTAGGGTAACTCACTTGGGGTCAGGGAGTACTTATATGGGCCTAGGGTCACACACTTTGGGTCACGGAGTACTTACATGGGACTAGGGTAACACACTTGGGGTCATGGTGTACTTATAAAGGGGCTAGGTTAACTCACTTGGGATTAGGGAGTACTTATATGGGATAAGGGTAACTCACTTGGGGACAGGGAGTACTTATAAAGGGGCTAGGGTAACTCATTCGGGGCAGGGAGTACTTATAAAGGGGCTAGGGTAACTCATTCGGGGCAGGGAGTACTTATATGGGACTAGGCTAACCCACTTGGGGTCAGGGAGTACTTATATGGGACTAGGGTACCTCACTTGGGGTCAGGGAGTACTTATATGGGACTAGGGTAACTCACTTGGGGACAGGGAGTACTTATATGGGACTAGTGTAACTCACTTGGGGTCAGGGAGTACTTATATGGGACTAGGTTCACACACTTTGGGTCACGGAGTACTTAAGTGTGAGTAGGGAAACACACTTGGGGTCAGTGTGTACGTATAAAGGGGCTCGGGTAACTCACTTGGGATCAGGGAGTACTTATATGGGACTAGGGTAGCTCACTTGGGGTCAGGGAGTACTTATATGGGACTAGGGTCACACAATTTGGGTCACGGAGTACTTACATGGGAATAGGGTAACACACTTGGGGTCAGGGTTTACTTATAAAGGGACTAGGGTAACTCACTTGGGGACAGGGAGTACTTATATGGGACTAGGTTCACACACTTTGGGTCACGGAGTACTTATGTGTGAGTAGGGTAACACACTTGGGGTCAGTGTGTACGTATAAAGGGGCTAGGGTAACTCACTTGGGATCAGGGAGTACTTATATAGGACTAGGGTAACTCACTTAGGGACAGGGAGTATTTATAAAGGGGCTAGGGTAACTCACTTGGGGACATGGAGTACTTATAAAGGGGCTAGGGTAACTCACATGGGGACAGGGAGTACTTATATGGGACTAGGGTAACTCACTTGGGGTCAGGGAGTACTTATATGGGACTAGGTTCACACACTTTGGGTCACGGAGTACTTATGTGTGAGTAGGGTAACACACTTGGGGTCAGTGTGTACTTCTAAAGGGGCTAGGGTAACTCACTTGGGATTAGGGAGTACTTATATGGGACTAGGGTAACCCACTTTGGGTCACGGAGTTCTTATATGGGACTAGGGTAACACACTTGGGGTCAGGGTCTACTTATAAGGGACTAGGGTAACTCACTTGGTGTCAGGGAGTACTTATATGGGACTAGGTTCACACACTTTTGGTCACGGAGTACTTATATGGGACTAGGGTAACTCACTTGGGGACAGGGAGTACTTAGAAAGAGGCTAGGGTAACTAACTTGGGGTCAGGGAGTACTTATATGGGACTAGGGTAACACACTTGGGGTCAGGGTTTACTTATAAAGGGACTAGGGTAACTCACTTGGGATTAGAGAGTACTTATATGGGACTAGGGTCACACACTTTGGGTCACGGAGTACTTACATGGGAATAGGGTAACACACTTGGGGTCAGGGTTTACTTATAAAGGGACTAGGGTAACTCACTTGGGATTAGGGAGTACTTATATGGGACTAGGGTCACACACTTTGGGTCACGGAGTACTTACATGGGAATAGGGTAACACACTTGGGGTCAGGGAGTACTTATATGGGACTAGGGTAACTCACTTGGGGACAGGGAGTACTTATATGGGACTAGGTTCACACACTTTGGGTCACGGAGTACTTATGTGTGAGTAGGGAAACACACTTGGGGGCAGTGTGTACGTATAAAGGGGCTCGGGTAACTCACTTGGGATCAGGGAGTACTTATATGGGACTAGGGTAGCTCACTTAGGGACAGGGAGTACTTATAAAGGGGCTAGGGTAACTCACTTGGGGACATGGAGTACTTATAAAGGGGGTAGGGTAACTCACTTGGGGATAGGGAGTACTTATATGGGACTAGGGTAACTCACTTGGGGTCAGGGAGTACTTATATGGGACTAGGTTCACACACTTTGGGTCACGGAGTACTTATGTGTGAGTAGGGTAACACACTTGGGGTCAGTGTGTACTTATAAAGGGGCTAGGGTAACTCACTTGGGATTAGGGAGTACTTATTTGGGACTAGGGTAACCCACTTTGGGTCACGGAGTACTTATATGGTACAAGGGTAACAAACTTGGGGTCAGGGTCTACTTATAAAGGGGCTAGGGTAACTCATTCGGGGCAGGGAGTACTTATATGGGACTAGGGTAACTCACTTGGGGTCAGGGAGTACTTATATGGGACTAGGGTACCTCACTTGGGGTCAGGGAGTACTTATATGGGACTAGGGTAACTCACTTGGGGACAGGGAGTACTTATATGGGACTAGGGTAACTCACTAGGGGTCAGGGAGTACTTATATGGGACTAGGGTCACACACTTTGGGTCACGGAGTACTTACATGGGACTAGGGTAACTCACTTGGGGTCAGGGAGTACTTATAAAGGGGCTAGGGTAACTCATTCGGGGCAGGGAGTACTTACATGGGACTAGGTTCACACACTTTGGGTCACGAAGTACTTATGTGTGAGTAGGGTAACACACTTGGGGTCAGTGTGTACGTATAAAGGGGCTAGGGTAACTCACTTGGGATCAGGGAGTACTTATATGGGACTAGGGTAACTCACTTAGGGACAGGGAGTACTTATAAAGGGGCTAGGGTAACTCACTTGGGGACATGGAGTACTTATAAAGGGGCTAGGGTAACTCACTTGGGGACAGGGAGTACTTATATGGGACTAGGGTAACTCACTTGGGGTCAGGGAGTACTTATATGGGACTAGGTTCACACACTTTGGGTCACGGAGTACTTATATGGGACTAGGGTAACTCACTTGGGGACAGGGAGTACTTATATGGGACTAGGGTAACTCACTTGGGGTCAGGGATTACTTATATGGGACTAGGGTAACTCACTTGGGGTCAGGGAGTACTTATATGGGACTAGGGTAACTCACTAGGGGTCAGGGAGTACTTATATGGGACTAGGGTCACACACTTTGGGTCACGGAGTACTTACATGGGACTAGGGTAACTCACTTGGGGTCAGGGAGTACTTATAAAGGGGCTAGGGTAACTCATTCGGGGCAGGGAGTACTTACATGGGACTAGGGTAACTCACTTGGGATCAGGGAGTACTTATATGGGACTAGGGTAACTCACTTGGGGTCAGGGAGTACTTATATGGGACTAGGGTAACTCACTTGGGGACAGGGAGTACTTATATGGGACTAGGTTCACACACTTTGGGTCACGGAGTACTTATGTGTGAGTAGGGTAACACACTTGGGGTCAGTGTGTACGTATAAAGGGGCTAGGGTAACTCACTTGGGATCAGGGAGTACTTATATAGGACTAGGGTAACTCACTTAGGGACAGGGAGTACTTATAAAGGGGCTAGGGTAACTCACTTGGGGACATGGAGTACTTATAAAGGGGCTAGGGTAACTCACATGGGGACAGGGAGTACTTATATGGGACTAGGGTAACTCACTTGGGGTCAGGGAGTACTTATATGGGACTAGGTTCACACACTTTGGGTCACGGAGTACTTATGTGTGAGTAGGGTAACACACTTGGGGTCAGTGTGTACTTCTAAAGGGGCTAGGGTAACTCACTTGGGATTAGGGAGTACTTATATGGGACTAGGGTAACCCACTTTGGGTCACGGAGTACTTATATGGGACTAGGGTAACTCACTTGGGGACAGGGAGTACTTAGAAAGAGGCTAGGGTAACTAACTTGGGGTCAGGGAGTACTTATATGGGACTAGGGTAACCCACTTGGGGTCAGGGAGTACTTATATGGGACTAGGGTACCTCACTTGGGGTCAGGGAGTACTTATATGGGACTAGGGTAACTCACTTGGGGTCAGGGAGTACTTATATGGGACTAGGCTAACCCACTTGGGGTCAGGGAGTACTTATATGGGACTAGGGTACCTCACTTGGGGTCAGGGAGTACTTATATGGGACTAGGGTAACTCACTTGGGGACAGGGAGTACTTATATGGGACTAGTGTAACTCACTTGGGGTCAGGGAGTACTTATATGGGACTAGGGTAACTCACTTGGGGACAGGGAGTACTTATAAAGGGGCTAGGGTAACTCATTTGGGGACAGGGAGTACTTATATGGGACTAGGGTCACACACTTTGGGTCACGGAGTACTTACATGGGAATAGGGTAACACACTTGGGGTCAGGGTTTACTTATAAAGGGACTAGGGTAACTCACTTGGGATTAGGGAGTACTTATATGGGACTAGGATAACTCACTTGGGGACAGGGAGTACTTATAAAGGGGCTAGGTTAACTCACTTGGGATTAGGGAGTACTTATATGGGACTAGGGTAACTCACTTGGGGACAGGGAGTACTTATAAAGGGACTAGGGTAACTCACTTGGGGTCAGGGAGTACTTATAAAGGGGCTAGGGTAACTCACTTTGGGTGAGGGATTACTTATATGGGACTAGGGTAACTCACTTGGGGTCAGGGAGTACTTATATGGGACTAGGGTAACTCACTAGGGGTCAGGGAGTACTTATATGGGACTAGGGTCACACACTTTGGGTCACGGAGTACTTACATGGGACTAGGGTAACTCACTTGGGGTCAGGGAGTACTTATATAGGAGCTAAAGTAACTCACTTGGGGTCAGGGAGTACTTATATGGGACTAGGGTCACATACTTTGGGTCACGGAGCACTTATATGGGACTAGGGTAACACACATGGGGTCAGGGTGCACTTATAGAGGGGCTAGAGTAACTAATTTGGGGTCAGGGGTTAATTATATTGGACTAGGGTACATCACTTGGGGTCAGCGAGTACTTATATGGGACCAGGGTAACTCCCTTGGGGACATGGAGTACTTATAAAGGGGCTAGGGTAACTCATTCGGGGCAGGGAGTACTTACATGGGACTAGGGTAACTCACTTGGGGTCAGGGAGTACTTATATGGGACTAGGGTACCTCACTTGGGGTCAGGGAGTACTTATATGGGACTAGGGTAACTCACTTGGGGACTGGGAGTACTTATATGGGACTAGGCTAACTCACTTGGGGTCAGGGATTACTTATATGGGACTAGGGAAACTCACTTGGGGTCAGGGAGTACTTATATGGGACTAGGGTAACTCACTAGGGGTCAGGGAGTACTTACATGGGACTAGGGTAACTCACTTGGGGTCAGGGAGTAGTTATATAGGAGCTAAAGTAACTCACTTGGGGTCAGGGAGTACTTATATGGGACTAGGGTACCTCACTTGGGGTCAGGGAGTACTTATATGGGACTAGGGTAACTCACTTGGGGACAGGGAGTACTTATATGGGACTAGGGTAACTCACTTGGGGTCAGGGAGTACTTATATCGGACTAGGTTCACACACTTTGGGTCACGAAGTACTTATGTGTGAGTAGGGTAACACACTTGGGGTCAGTGTGTACGTAAAAAGGGGCTAGGGTAACTCACTTGGGATCAGGGAGTACTTATATGGGACTAGGGTAACTCACTTAGGGACAGGGAGTACTTATAAGGGGCTAGGGTAACTCACTTGGGGACATGGAGTACTTATAAAGGGGCTAGGGTAACTCACTTGGGGACAGGGAGTACTTATATGGGACTAGGGTAACTCACTTGGGGTCAGGGAGTACTTATATGGGACTAGGTTCACACACTTTGGGTCACGGAGTACTTATATGGGACTAGGGTAACTCACTTGGGGACAGGGAGTACTTATATGGGACTAGGCTAACTCACTTGGGGTCAGGGATTACTTATATGGGACTAGGGTAACTCACTTGGGGTCAGGGAGTACTTATATGGGACTAGGGTAACTCACTAGGGGTCAGGGAGTACTTATATGGGACTAGGGTCACACACTTTGGGTCACGGAGTACTTACATGGGACTAGGGTAACTCACTTGGGGTCAGGGAGTACTTATATAGGAGCTAAAGTAACTCACTTGGGGTCAGGGAGTACTTATATAGGAGCTAAAGTAACTCACTTGGGGTCAGGGAGTACTTATATGGGACTAGGGTAGCTCACTTAGGGACAGGGAGTACTTATAAAGGGGCTAGGGTAACTCACTTGGGGACATGGAGTACTTATAAAGGGGGTAGGGTAACTCACTTGGGGATAGGGAGTACTTATATGGGACTAGGGTAACTCACTTGGGGTCAGGGAGTACTTATATGGGACTAGGTTCACACACTTTGGGTCACGGAGTACTTATGTGTGAGTAGGGTAACACACTTGGGGTCAGTGTGTACTTATAAAGGGGCTAGGGTAACTCACTTGGGATTAGGGAGTACTTATTTGGGACTAGGGTAACCCACTTTGGGTCACGGAGTACTTATATGGGACAAGGGTAACACACTTGGGGTCAGGGTCTACTTATAAAGGGGCTAGGGTAACTCATTCGGGGCAGGGAGTACTTATATGGGACTAGGGTAACTCACTTGGGGTCAGGGAGTACTTATATGGGACTAGGGTACCTCACTTGGGGTCAGGGAGTACTTATAAGGGACTAGGGTAACTCACTTGGTGTCAGGGAGTACTTATATGGGACTAGGATCACACACTTTGGGACACGGAGTACTTATATGGGACTAGGGTAACTCACTTGGGGAGAGGGAGTACTTATAAAGAGGCTAGGGTAATTAACTTGGGGTCAGGGAGTACTTATATGGGACTAGGGTAACTCACTTGGGGTCAGGCAGTACATATATGGGACTAGGGTAACTCACTTGGGGTCAGGGAGTACTTATATTGGACTAGGGTAACTCACTTGGGGTCAGGGAGTACTTATTTGGGACTAGGATAACTCAATCGGGGCAGGGAGTACTTATATGGGAGTAGGGTAACTCACTTGGGGTCAGGGAGTACTTATATGGGACTAGGGTACCTCACTTGGGGTCAGGGAGTACTTATATGGGACTAGGGTAACTCACTTGGGTACATTGAGTACTTATAATGGGGCTAGGGTAACTCACTTGGGGTCAGGGAGTACTTATAAAGGGGCTAGGGTAACTCATTTGGGGACAGGGAGTACTTATATGGGACTAGGGTCACACACTTTGGGTCACGGAGTACTTACATGGGAATAGGGTAACACACTTGGGGTCAGGGTTTACTTATAAAGGGACTAGGGTAACTCACTTGGGATTAGGGAGTACTTATATGGGACTAGGATAACTCACTTGGGGACAGGGAGTACTTATAAAGGGGCTAGGTTAACTCACTTGGGATTAGGGAGTACTTATATGGGACTAGGGTAACTCACTTGGGGACAGGGAGTACTTATAAAGGGACTAGGGTAACTCACTTGGGGTCAGGGAGTACTTATAAAGGGGCTAGGGTAACTCACTTTGGGTGAGGGATTACTTATATGGGACTAGGGTAACTCACTTGGGGTCAGGGAGTACTTATATGGGACTAGGGTAACTCACTAGGGGTCAGGGAGTACTTATATGGGACTAGGGTCACACACTTTGGGTCACGGAGTACTTACATGGGACTAGGGTAACTCACTTGGGGTCAGGGAGTACTTATATAGGAGCTAAAGTAACTCACTTGGGGTCAGGGAGTACTTATATGGGACTAGGGTCACATACTTTGGGTCACGGAGCACTTATATGGGACTAGGGTAACACACATGGGGTCAGGGTGCACTTATAGAGGGGCTAGAGTAACTAATTTGGGGTCAGGGGTTAATTATATTGGACTAGGGTACATCACTTGGGGTCAGCGAGTACTTATATGGGACCAGGGTAACTCCCTTGGGGACATGGAGTACTTATAAAGGGGCTAGGGTAACTCATTCGGGGCAGGGAGTACTTACATGGGACTAGGGTAACTCACTTGGGGTCAGGGAGTACTTATATGGGACTAGGGTACCTCACTTGGGGTCAGGGAGTACTTATATGGGACTAGGGTAACTCACTTGGGGACTGGGAGTACTTATATGGGACTAGGCTAACTCACTTGGGGTCAGGGATTACTTATATGGGACTAGGGAAACTCACTTGGGGTCAGGGAGTACTTATATGGGACTAGGGTAACTCACTAGGGGTCAGGGAGTACTTACATGGGACTAGGGTAACTCACTTGGGGTCAGGGAGTAGTTATATAGGAGCTAAAGTAACTCACTTGGGGTCAGGGAGTACTTATATGGGACTAGGGTACCTCACTTGGGGTCAGGGAGTACTTATATGGGACTAGGGTAACTCACTTGGGGACAGGGAGTACTTATATGGGACTAGGGTAACTCACTTGGGGTCAGGGAGTACTTATATCGGACTAGGTTCACACACTTTGGGTCACGAAGTACTTATGTGTGAGTAGGGTAACACACTTGGGGTCAGTGTGTACGTAAAAAGGGGCTAGGGTAACTCACTTGGGATCAGGGAGTACTTATATGGGACTAGGGTAACTCACTTAGGGACAGGGAGTACTTATAAGGGGCTAGGGTAACTCACTTGGGGACATGGAGTACTTATAAAGGGGCTAGGGTAACTCACTTGGGGACAGGGAGTACTTATATGGGACTAGGGTAACTCACTTGGGGTCAGGGAGTACTTATATGGGACTAGGTTCACACACTTTGGGTCACGGAGTACTTATATGGGACTAGGGTAACTCACTTGGGGACAGGGAGTACTTATATGGGACTAGGCTAACTCACTTGGGGTCAGGGATTACTTATATGGGACTAGGGTAACTCACTTGGGGTCAGGGAGTACTTATATGGGACTAGGGTAACTCACTTGGGGTCAGGGAGTACTTATATGGGCCTAGGGTCACACACTTTGGGTCACGGAGTACTTACATGGGACTAGGGTAACACACTTGGGGTCATGGTGTACTTATAAAGGGGCTAGGTTAACTCACTTGGGATTAGGGAGTACTTATATGGGATAAGGGTAACTCACTTGGGGACAGGGAGTACTTATAAAGGGGCTAGGGTAACTCATTCGGGGCAGGGAGTACTTATAAAGGGGCTAGGGTAACTCATTCGGGGCAGGGAGTACTTATATGGGACTAGGCTAACCCACTTGGGGTCAGGGAGTACTTATATGGGACTAGGGTACCTCACTTGGGGTCAGGGAGTACTTATATGGGACTAGGGTAACTCACTTGGGGACAGGGAGTACTTATATGGGACTAGTGTAACTCACTTGGGGTCAGGGAGTACTTATATGGGACTAGGTTCACACACTTTGGGTCACGGAGTACTTAAGTGTGAGTAGGGAAACACACTTGGGGTCAGTGTGTACGTATAAAGGGGCTCGGGTAACTCACTTGGGATCAGGGAGTACTTATATGGGACTAGGGTAGCTCACTTGGGGTCAGGGAGTACTTATATGGGACTAGGGTCACACAATTTGGGTCACGGAGTACTTACATGGGAATAGGGTAACACACTTGGGGTCAGGGTTTACTTATAAAGGGACTAGGGTAACTCACTTGGGGACAGGGAGTACTTATATGGGACTAGGTTCACACACTTTGGGTCACGGAGTACTTATGTGTGAGTAGGGTAACACACTTGGGGTCAGTGTGTACGTATAAAGGGGCTAGGGTAACTCACTTGGGATCAGGGAGTACTTATATAGGACTAGGGTAACTCACTTAGGGACAGGGAGTATTTATAAAGGGGCTAGGGTAACTCACTTGGGGACATGGAGTACTTATAAAGGGGCTAGGGTAACTCACATGGGGACAGGGAGTACTTATATGGGACTAGGGTAACTCACTTGGGGTCAGGGAGTACTTATATGGGACTAGGTTCACACACTTTGGGTCACGGAGTACTTATGTGTGAGTAGGGTAACACACTTGGGGTCAGTGTGTACTTCTAAAGGGGCTAGGGTAACTCACTTGGGATTAGGGAGTACTTATATGGGACTAGGGTAACCCACTTTGGGTCACGGAGTTCTTATATGGGACTAGGGTAACACACTTGGGGTCAGGGTCTACTTATAAGGGACTAGGGTAACTCACTTGGTGTCAGGGAGTACTTATATGGGACTAGGTTCACACACTTTTGGTCACGGAGTACTTATATGGGACTAGGGTAACTCACTTGGGGACAGGGAGTACTTAGAAAGAGGCTAGGGTAACTAACTTGGGGTCAGGGAGTACTTATATGGGACTAGGGTAACACACTTGGGGTCAGGGTTTACTTATAAAGGGACTAGGGTAACTCACTTGGGATTAGAGAGTACTTATATGGGACTAGGGTCACACACTTTGGGTCACGGAGTACTTACATGGGAATAGGGTAACACACTTGGGGTCAGGGTTTACTTATAAAGGGACTAGGGTAACTCACTTGGGATTAGGGAGTACTTATATGGGACTAGGGTCACACACTTTGGGTCACGGAGTACTTACATGGGAATAGGGTAACACACTTGGGGTCAGGGAGTACTTATATGGGACTAGGGTAACTCACTTGGGGACAGGGAGTACTTATATGGGACTAGGTTCACACACTTTGGGTCACGGAGTACTTATGTGTGAGTAGGGAAACACACTTGGGGGCAGTGTGTACGTATAAAGGGGCTCGGGTAACTCACTTGGGATCAGGGAGTACTTATATGGGACTAGGGTAGCTCACTTAGGGACAGGGAGTACTTATAAAGGGGCTAGGGTAACTCACTTGGGGACATGGAGTACTTATAAAGGGGGTAGGGTAACTCACTTGGGGATAGGGAGTACTTATATGGGACTAGGGTAACTCACTTGGGGTCAGGGAGTACTTATATGGGACTAGGTTCACACACTTTGGGTCACGGAGTACTTATGTGTGAGTAGGGTAACACACTTGGGGTCAGTGTGTACTTATAAAGGGGCTAGGGTAACTCACTTGGGATTAGGGAGTACTTATTTGGGACTAGGGTAACCCACTTTGGGTCACGGAGTACTTATATGGTACAAGGGTAACAAACTTGGGGTAAGGGTCTACTTATAAAGGGGCTAGGGTAACTCATTCGGGGCAGGGAGTACTTATATGGGACTAGGGTAACTCACTTGGGGTCAGGGAGTACTTATATGGGACTAGGGTACCTCACTTGGGGTCAGGGAGTACTTATATGGGACTAGGGTAACTCACTTGGGGACAGGGAGTACTTATATGGGACTAGGGTAACTCACTAGGGGTCAGGGAGTACTTATATGGGACTAGGGTCACACACTTTGGGTCACGGAGTACTTACATGGGACTAGGGTAACTCACTTGGGGTCAGGGAGTACTTATAAAGGGGCTAGGGTAACTCATTCGGGGCAGGGAGTACTTACATGGGACTAGGTTCACACACTTTGGGTCACGAAGTACTTATGTGTGAGTAGGGTAACACACTTGGGGTCAGTGTGTACGTATAAAGGGGCTAGGGTAACTCACTTGGGATCAGGGAGTACTTATATGGGACTAGGGTAACTCACTTAGGGACAGGGAGTACTTATAAAGGGGCTAGGGTAACTCACTTGGGGACATGGAGTACTTATAAAGGGGCTAGGGTAACTCACTTGGGGACAGGGAGTACTTATATGGGACTAGGGTAACTCACTTGGGGTCAGGGAGTACTTATATGGGACTAGGTTCACACACTTTGGGTCACGGAGTACTTATATGGGACTAGGGTAACTCACTTGGGGACAGGGAGTACTTATATGGGACTAGGGTAACTCACTTGGGGTCAGGGATTACTTATATGGGACTAGGGTAACTCACTTGGGGTCAGGGAGTACTTATATGGGACTAGGGTAACTCACTAGGGGTCAGGGAGTACTTATATGGGACTAGGGTCACACACTTTGGGTCACGGAGTACTTACATGGGACTAGGGTAACTCACTTGGGGTCAGGGAGTACTTATAAAGGGGCTAGGGTAACTCATTCGGGGCAGGGAGTACTTACATGGGACTAGGGTAACTCACTTGGGATCAGGGAGTACTTATATGGGACTAGGGTAACTCACTTGGGGTCAGGGAGTACTTATATGGGACTAGGGTAACTCACTTGGGGACAGGGAGTACTTATATGGGACTAGGTTCACACACTTTGGGTCACGGAGTACTTATGTGTGAGTAGGGTAACACACTTGGGGTCAGTGTGTACGTATAAAGGGGCTAGGGTAACTCACTTGGGATCAGGGAGTACTTATATAGGACTAGGGTAACTCACTTAGGGACAGGGAGTACTTATAAAGGGGCTAGGGTAACTCACTTGGGGACATGGAGTACTTATAAAGGGGCTAGGGTAACTCACATGGGGACAGGGAGTACTTATATGGGACTAGGGTAACTCACTTGGGGTCAGGGAGTACTTATATGGGACTAGGTTCACACACTTTGGGTCACGGAGTACTTATGTGTGAGTAGGGTAACACACTTGGGGTCAGTGTGTACTTCTAAAGGGGCTAGGGTAACTCACTTGGGATTAGGGAGTACTTATATGGGACTAGGGTAACCCACTTTGGGTCACGGAGTACTTATATGGGACTAGGGTAACACACTTGGGGTCAGGGTCTACTTATAAGGGACTAGGGTAACTCACTTGGTGTCAGGGAGTACTTATATGGGACTAGGTTCACACACTTTTGGTCACGGAGTACTTATATGGGACTAGGGTAACTCACTTGGGGACAGGGAGTACTTAGAAAGAGGCTAGGGTAACTAACTTGGGGTCAGGGAGTACTTATATGGGACTAGGGTAACCCACTTGGGGTCAGGGAGTACTTATATGGGACTAGGGTACCTCACTTGGGGTCAGGGAGTACTTATATGGGACTAGGGTAACTCACTTGGGGTCAGGGAGTACTTATATGGGACTAGGCTAACCCACTTGGGGTCAGGGAGTACTTATATGGGACTAGGGTACCTCACTTGGGGTCAGGGAGTACTTATATGGGACTAGGGTAACTCACTTGGGGACAGGGAGTACTTATATGGGACTAGTGTAACTCACTTGGGGTCAGGGAGTACTTATATGGGACTAGGGTAACTCACTTGGGGACAGGGAGTACTTATATGGGACTAGTGTAACTCACTTGGGGTCAGGGAGTACTTATATGGGACTAGGGTAACACACTTGGGGTCAGGGTGTACTTATAAAGGGGCTAGGTTAACTCACTTGGGATTAGGGAGTACTTATATGGGACTAGGGTAACTCACTTGGGATTAGGGAGTACTTATATGGGACTAGGGTAACTCACTTGGGGACAGGGTGTACTTATAAAGGGGCTAGGTTAACTCACTTGGGATTAGGGAGTACTTATATGGGACTAGGGTAACTCACTTGGGGACAGGGAGTACTTATAAAGGGGCTAGGGTAACTCATTCGGGGCAGGGAGTACTTATATGGGACTAGGCTAACCCACTTGGGGTCAGGGAGTACTTATATGGGACTAGGGTACCTCACTTGGGGTCAGGGAGTACTTATATGGGACTAGGGTAACTCACTTGGGGACAGGGAGTACTTATATGGGACTAGGTTCACACACTTTGGGTAACGGAGTACTTATGTGTGAGTAGGGAAACACACTTGGGGGCAGTGTTTACGTATAAAGGGGCTCGGGTAACTCACTTGGGATCAGGGAGTACTTATATGGGACTAGGGTAGCTCACTTAGGGACAGGGAGTACTTATAAAGGGGCTAGGGTAACTCACTTGGGGACATGGAGTACTTATAAAGGGGGTAGGGTAACTCACTTGGGGATAGGGAGTACTTATATGGGACTAGGGTAACTCACTTGGGGTCAGGGAGTACTTATATGGGACTAGGTTCACACACTTTGGGTCACGGAGTACTTATGTGTGAGTAGGGTAACACACTTGGGGTCAGTGTGTACTTATAAAGGGGCTAGGGTAACTCACTTGGGATTAGGGAGTACTTATTTGGGACTAGGGTAACCCACTTTGGGTCACGGAGTACTTATATGGGACAAGGGTAACACACTTGGGGTCAGGGTCTACTTATAAAGGGGCTAGGGTAACTCATTCGGGGCAGGGAGTACTTATATGGGACTAGGGTAACTCACTTGGGGTCAGGGAGTACTTATATGGGACTAGGGTACCTCACTTGGGGTCAGGGAGTACTTATAAGGGACTAGGGTAACTCACTTGGTGTCAGGGAGTACTTATATGGGACTAGGATCACACACTTTGGGACACGGAGTACTTATATGGGACTAGGGTAACTCACTTGGGGAGAGGGAGTACTTATAAAGAGGCTAGGGTAATTAACTTGGGGTCAGGGAGTACTTATATGGGACTAGGGTAACTCACTTGGGGTCAGGCAGTACATATATGGGACTAGGGTAACTCACTTGGGGTCAGGGAGTACTTATATTGGACTAGGGTAACTCACTTGGGGTCAGGGAGTACTTATTTGGGACTAGGATAACTCAATCGGGGCAGGGAGTACTTATATGGGAGTAGGGTAACTCACTTGGGGTCAGGGAGTACTTATATGGGACTAGGGTACCTCACTTGGGGTCAGGGAGTACTTATATGGGACTAGGGTAACTCACTTGGGTACATTGAGTACTTATAATGGGGCTAGGGTAACTCACTTGGGGTCAGGGAGTACTTATAAAGGGGCTAGGGTAACTCATTTGGGGACAGGGAGTACTTATATGGGACTAGGGTCACACACTTTGGGTCACGGAGTACTTACATGGGAATAGGGTAACACACTTGGGGTCAGGGTTTACTTATAAAGGGACTAGGGTAACTCACTTGGGATTAGGGAGTACTTATATGGGACTAGGATAACTCACTTGGGGACAGGGAGTACTTATAAAGGGGCTAGGTTAACTCACTTGGGATTAGGGAGTACTTATATGGGACTAGGGTAACTCACTTGGGGACAGGGAGTACTTATAAAGGGACTAGGGTAACTCACTTGGGGTCAGGGAGTACTTATAAAGGGGCTAGGGTAACTCACTTTGGGTGAGGGATTACTTATATGGGACTAGGGTAACTCACTTGGGGTCAGGGAGTACTTATATGGGACTAGGGTAACTCACTAGGGGTCAGGGAGTACTTATATGGGACTAGGGTCACACACTTTGGGTCACGGAGTACTTACATGGGACTAGGGTAACTCACTTGGGGTCAGGGAGTACTTATATAGGAGCTAAAGTAACTCACTTGGGGTCAGGGAGTACTTATATGGGACTAGGGTCACATACTTTGGGTCACGGAGCACTTATATGGGACTAGGGTAACACACATGGGGTCAGGGTGCACTTATAGAGGGGCTAGAGTAACTAATTTGGGGTCAGGGGTTAATTATATTGGACTAGGGTACATCACTTGGGGTCAGCGAGTACTTATATGGGACCAGGGTAACTCCCTTGGGGACATGGAGTACTTATAAAGGGGCTAGGGTAACTCATTCGGGGCAGGGAGTACTTACATGGGACTAGGGTAACTCACTTGGGGTCAGGGAGTACTTATATGGGACTAGGGTACCTCACTTGGGGTCAGGGAGTACTTATATGGGACTAGGGTAACTCACTTGGGGACTGGGAGTACTTATATGGGACTAGGCTAACTCACTTGGGGTCAGGGATTACTTATATGGGACTAGGGAAACTCACTTGGGGTCAGGGAGTACTTATATGGGACTAGGGTAACTCACTAGGGGTCAGGGAGTACTTACATGGGACTAGGGTAACTCACTTGGGGTCAGGGAGTAGTTATATAGGAGCTAAAGTAACTCACTTGGGGTCAGGGAGTACTTATATGGGACTAGGGTACCTCACTTGGGGTCAGGGAGTACTTATATGGGACTAGGGTAACTCACTTGGGGACAGGGAGTACTTATATGGGACTAGGGTAACTCACTTGGGGTCAGGGAGTACTTATATCGGACTAGGTTCACACACTTTGGGTCACGAAGTACTTATGTGTGAGTAGGGTAACACACTTGGGGTCAGTGTGTACGTAAAAAGGGGCTAGGGTAACTCACTTGGGATCAGGGAGTACTTATATGGGACTAGGGTAACTCACTTAGGGACAGGGAGTACTTATAAGGGGCTAGGGTAACTCACTTGGGGACATGGAGTACTTATAAAGGGGCTAGGGTAACTCACTTGGGGACAGGGAGTACTTATATGGGACTAGGGTAACTCACTTGGGGTCAGGGAGTACTTATATGGGACTAGGTTCACACACTTTGGGTCACGGAGTACTTATATGGGACTAGGGTAACTCACTTGGGGACAGGGAGTACTTATATGGGACTAGGCTAACTCACTTGGGGTCAGGGATTACTTATATGGGACTAGGGTAACTCACTTGGGGTCAGGGAGTACTTATATGGGACTAGGGTAACTCACTAGGGGTCAGGGAGTACTTATATGGGACTAGGGTCACACACTTTGGGTCACGGAGTACTTACATGGGACTAGGGTAACTCACTTGGGGTCAGGGAGTACTTATATAGGAGCTAAAGTAACTCACTTGGGGTCAGGGAGTACTTATATAGGAGCTAAAGTAACTCACTTGGGGTCAGGGAGTACTTATATGGGACTAGGGTAGCTCACTTAGGGACAGGGAGTACTTATAAAGGGGCTAGGGTAACTCACTTGGGGACATGGAGTACTTATAAAGGGGGTAGGGTAACTCACTTGGGGATAGGGAGTACTTATATGGGACTAGGGTAACTCACTTGGGGTCAGGGAGTACTTATATGGGACTAGGTTCACACACTTTGGGTCACGGAGTACTTATGTGTGAGTAGGGTAACACACTTGGGGTCAGTGTGTACTTATAAAGGGGCTAGGGTAACTCACTTGGGATTAGGGAGTACTTATTTGGGACTAGGGTAACCCACTTTGGGTCACGGAGTACTTATATGGGACAAGGGTAACACACTTGGGGTCAGGGTCTACTTATAAAGGGGCTAGGGTAACTCATTCGGGGCAGGGAGTACTTATATGGGACTAGGGTAACTCACTTGGGGTCAGGGAGTACTTATATGGGACTAGGGTACCTCACTTGGGGTCAGGGAGTACTTATAAGGGACTAGGGTAACTCACTTGGTGTCAGGGAGTACTTATATGGGACTAGGATCACACACTTTGGGACACGGAGTACTTATATGGGACTAGGGTAACTCACTTGGGGAGAGGGAGTACTTATAAAGAGGCTAGGGTAATTAACTTGGGGTCAGGGAGTACTTATATGGGACTAGGGTAACTCACTTGGGGTCAGGCAGTACATATATGGGACTAGGGTAACTCACTTGGGGTCAGGGAGTACTTATATTGGACTAGGGTAACTCACTTGGGGTCAGGGAGTACTTATTTGGGACTAGGATAACTCAATCGGGGCAGGGAGTACTTATATGGGAGTAGGGTAACTCACTTGGGGTCAGGGAGTACTTATATGGGACTAGGGTACCTCACTTGGGGTCAGGGAGTACTTATATGGGACTAGGGTAACTCACTTGGGTACATTGAGTACTTATAATGGGGCTAGGGTAACTCACTTGGGGTCAGGGAGTACTTATAAAGGGGCTAGGGTAACTCATTTGGGGACAGGGAGTACTTATATGGGACTAGGGTCACACACTTTGGGTCACGGAGTACTTACATGGGAATAGGGTAACACACTTGGGGTCAGGGTTTACTTATAAAGGGACTAGGGTAACTCACTTGGGATTAGGGAGTACTTATATGGGACTAGGATAACTCACTTGGGGACAGGGAGTACTTATAAAGGGGCTAGGTTAACTCACTTGGGATTAGGGAGTACTTATATGGGACTAGGGTAACTCACTTGGGGACAGGGAGTACTTATAAAGGGACTAGGGTAACTCACTTGGGGTCAGGGAGTACTTATAAAGGGGCTAGGGTAACTCACTTTGGGTGAGGGATTACTTATATGGGACTAGGGTAACTCACTTGGGGTCAGGGAGTACTTATATGGGACTAGGGTAACTCACTAGGGGTCAGGGAGTACTTATATGGGACTAGGGTCACACACTTTGGGTCACGGAGTACTTACATGGGACTAGGGTAACTCACTTGGGGTCAGGGAGTACTTATATAGGAGCTAAAGTAACTCACTTGGGGTCAGGGAGTACTTATATGGGACTAGGGTCACATACTTTGGGTCACGGAGCACTTATATGGGACTAGGGTAACACACATGGGGTCAGGGTGCACTTATAGAGGGGCTAGAGTAACTAATTTGGGGTCAGGGGTTAATTATATTGGACTAGGGTACATCACTTGGGGTCAGCGAGTACTTATATGGGACCAGGGTAACTCCCTTGGGGACATGGAGTACTTATAAAGGGGCTAGGGTAACTCATTCGGGGCAGGGAGTACTTACATGGGACTAGGGTAACTCACTTGGGGTCAGGGAGTACTTATATGGGACTAGGGTACCTCACTTGGGGTCAGGGAGTACTTATATGGGACTAGGGTAACTCACTTGGGGACTGGGAGTACTTATATGGGACTAGGCTAACTCACTTGGGGTCAGGGATTACTTATATGGGACTAGGGAAACTCACTTGGGGTCAGGGAGTACTTATATGGGACTAGGGTAACTCACTAGGGGTCAGGGAGTACTTACATGGGACTAGGGTAACTCACTTGGGGTCAGGGAGTACTTATATAGGAGCTAAAGTAACTCACTTGGGGTCAGGGAGTACTTATATGGGACTAGGGTACCTCACTTGGGGTCAGGGAGTACTTATATGGGACTAGGGTAACTCACTTGGGGACAGGGAGTACTTATATGGGACTAGGGTAACTCACTTGGGGTCAGGGAGTACTTATATCGGACTAGGTTCACACACTTTGGGTCACGAAGTACTTATGTGTGAGTAGGGTAACACACTTGGGGTCAGTGTGTACGTAAAAAGGGGCTAGGGTAACTCACTTGGGATCAGGGAGTACTTATATGGGACTAGGGTAACTCACTTAGGGACAGGGAGTACTTATAAGGGGCTAGGGTAACTCACTTGGGGACATGGAGTACTTATAAAGGGGCTAGGGTAACTCACTTGGGGACAGGGAGTACTTATATGGGACTAGGGTAACTCACTTGGGGTCAGGGAGTACTTATATGGGACTAGGTTCACACACTTTGGGTCACGGAGTACTTATATGGGACTAGGGTAACTCACTTGGGGACAGGGAGTACTTATATGGGACTAGGCTAACTCACTTGGGGTCAGGGATTACTTATATGGGACTAGGGTAACTCACTTGGGGTCAGGGAGTACTTATATGGGACTAGGGTAACTCACTAGGGGTCAGGGAGTACTTATATGGGACTAGGGTCACACACTTTGGGTCACGGAGTACTTACATGGGACTAGGGTAACTCACTTGGGGTCAGGGAGTACTTATATAGGAGCTAAAGTAACTCACTTGGGGTCAGGGAGTACTTATATAGGAGCTAAAGTAACTCACTTGGGGTCAGGGAGTACTTATATGGGACTAGGGTACCTCACTTGGGGTCAGGGAGTACTTATATGGGACTAGGGTAACTCACTTGGGGACAGGGAGTACTTATATGGGACTAGTGTAACTCACTTGGGGTCAGGGAGTACTTATATGGGACTAGGTTCACACACTTTGGGTCACGGAGTACTTATGTGTGAGTAGGGAAACACACTTGGGGTCAGTGTGTACGTATAAAGGGGCTCGGGTAACTCACTTGGGATCAGGGAGTACTTATATGGGACTAGGGTAACTCACTTGGGATTAGGGAGTACTTATATGAGACTAGGGTCACACACTTTGGGTCACGGAGTACTTACATGGGAATAGGGTAACACACTTGGGGTCAGTGTGTACGTATAAAGGGGCTCGGGTAACTCACTTGGGATCAGGGAGTACTTATATGGGACTAGGGTAACTCACTTGGGATTAGGGAGTACTCATATGGGACTAGGATAACTCACTTGGGGACAGGGAGTACTTATAAAGGGGCTAGGTTAACTCACTTGGGATTAGGGAGTACTTATATGGTTCTAGGGTAACTCACTTGGGGACAGGGAGTGCTTATAAAGGGACTAGGGTAACTCACTTGGGGTCAGGGAGTACTTATAAAGGGGCTAGGGTAACTCACTTGGGGTGAGGGATTACTTATATGGGACTAGGGTAACTCACTTGGGGTCAGGGAGTACTTATAGGGGACTAGGGTAACTCACTAGGGGTCAGGGAGTACTTATATGGGACTAGGGTCACACACTTTGGGTCACGGAGTACTTACATGGGACTAGGGTAACTCACTTGGGGTCAGGGAGTACTTATATAGGAGCTAAAGTAACTCACTTGGGGTCAGGGAGTACTTATATAGGAGCTAAAGTAACTCACTTGGGGTCAGGGAGTACTTATATGGGACTAGGGTCACACACTTTGGGTCACGGAGCACTTATATGGGACTAGGGTAACACACATGGGGTCAGGGTGCACTTATAGAGGGGCTAGAGTAACTAATTTGGGGTCAGGGGTTAATTATATTGGACTAGGGTACATCACTTGGGGTCAGCGAGTACTTATATGGGACCAGAGTAACTCCCTTGGGGACATGGAGTACTTATAAAGGGGCTAGGGTAACTCATTCGGGGCAGGGAGTACTTACATGGGACTAGGGTAACTCACTTGGGGTCAGGGAGTACTTATATGGGACTAGGGTACCTCACTTGGGGTCAGGGAGTACTTATATGGGACTAGGGTAACTCACTTGGGGACTGGGAGTACTTATTAGGACTAGGTTTACACACTTTGGGTCACGGAGTACTTATATGGGACTAGGGTAACTCACTTGGGGACAGGGAGTACTTATATGGGACTAGGCTAACTCACTTGGGGTCAGGGATTACTAATATGGGACTAGGGTAACTCACTTGGGGTCAGGGAGTACTTATATGGGACTAGGGTAACTCACTAGGGGTCAGGGAGTACTTATATGGGACTAGGGTCACACACTTGGGGTCAGGGAGTACTTATATGGGACTAGGGTAACTCACTAGGGGACAGGGAGTACTTATATGGGACTAGGGTCACACACTATGGGTCACGGAGTACTTACATGGGACTAGGGTAACTCACTTGGGGTCAGGGAGTACTTATATAGGAGCTAAAGTAACTCACTTGGGGTCAGGGAGTACTTATATGGGACTAGGGTCACACACATTGGGTCACGGAGCACTTATATGGGACTAGGGTAACACACTTGGGGTCAGGGTGTACTTATAAAGGGGCTAGGTTAACTCACTTGGGATTAGGGAGTACTTATATGGGACTAGGGTAACTCACTTGGGGACAGGGAGTACTTATATGGGACTAGGGTAACTCACTTGGGGACAGGGAGTACTTATATGGGACTAGGGTAACTCACTTGGGATCAGGGAGTACTTATATGGGACTAGGGTACCTCACTTGGGGTCAGGGAGTACTTATATGGGACTAGGGTAACTCACTTGGGGACAGGGAGTACTTATATGGGACTAGGGTAACTCACTTGGGGTCAGGGAGTACTTATATCGGACTAGGTTCACACACTTTGGGTCACGAAGTACTTATGTGTGAGTAGGGTAACACACTTGGGGTCAGTGTGTACGTAAAAAGGGGCTAGGGTAACTCACTTGGGATCAGGGAGTACTTATATGGGACTAGGGTAACTCACTTAGGGACAGGGAGTACTTATAAGGGGCTAGGGTAACTCACTTGGGGACATGGAGTACTTATAAAGGGGCTAGGGTAACTCACTTGGGGACAGGGAGTACTTATATGGGACTAGGGTAACTCACTTGGGGTCAGGGAGTACTTATATGGGACTAGGTTCACACACTTTGGGTCACGGAGTACTTATATGGGACTAGGGTAACTCACTTGGGGACAGGGAGTACTTATATGGGACTAGGCTAACTCACTTGGGGTCAGGGATTACTTATATGGGACTAGGGTAACTCACTTGGGGTCAGGGAGTACTTATATGGGACTAGGGTAACTCACTAGGGGTCAGGGAGTACTTATATGGGACTAGGGTCACACACTTTGGGTCACGGAGTACTTACATGGGACTAGGGTAACTCACTTGGGGTCAGGGAGTACTTATATAGGAGCTGAAGTAACTCACTTGGGGTCAGGGAGTACCTTTATGGGACTAGGGTCACACACATTGGGTCACGGAGCACTTATATGGGACTAGGGTAACACACATGGGGTCAGGGTGTACTTATAAAGGGGCTAGGTTAACTCACTTGGGATTAGGGAGTAATTATATGGGACTAGGGTAACTCACTTGGGGACAGGGAGTACTTATATGGGACTAGGGTAACTCACTTGGGGACATGGAGTACTTATAAAGGGGCTAGGGTAACTCATTCGGGGCAGGGAGTACTTACATGGGACTAGGGTAACTCACTTGGGATCAGGGAGTACTTATATGGGACTAGGGTACCTCACTTGGGGTCAGGGAGTACTTATATGGGACTAGGGTAACTCACTTGGGGACAGGGAGTACTTATATGGGACTAGGTTCACACACTTTGGGTCACGGAGTACTTATGTGTGAGTAGGGTAACACACTTGGGGTCAGTGTGTACGTATAAAGGGGCTAGGGTAACTCACTTGGGATCAGGGAGTACTTATATAGGACTAGGGTAACTCACTTAGGGACAGGGAGTACTTATAAAGGGGCTAGGGTAACTCACTTGGGGACATGGAGTACTTTTAAAGGGGCTAGGGTAACTCACATGGGGACAGGGAGTACTTATATGGGACTAGGGTAACTCACTTGGGGTCAGGGAGTACTTATATGGGACTAGGTTCACACACTTTGGGTCACGGAGTACTTATGTGTGAGTAGGGTAACACACTTGGGGTCAGTGTGTACTTCTAAAGGGGCTAGGGTAACTAACTTGGGGTCAGGGAGTACTTATATGGGACTAGGGTAACTCACTTGGGGACAGGGTGTACTTATAAAGGGGCTAGGTTAACTCAATTGGGATTATGGAGTACTTATATGGGACTAGGGTAACTCACTTGGGGTCAGGGAGTACTTATATGGGACTAGGGTAACTCACTTGGGGTCAGGGAGTACTTATATAGGACTAGGGTAACTCACTTGGGATTAGGGAGTACTTATATGGGACTAGGGTAACCCACTTTGGGTCACGGAGTACTTATATGGGACTAGGGTAACACACTTGGGGTCAGGGTCTACTTATAAGGGACTAGGGTAACTCACTTGGTGTCAGGGAGTACTTATATGGGACTAGGTTCACACACTTTTGGTCACGGAGTACTTATATGGGACTAGGGTAACTCACTTGGGGACAGGGAGTACTTAGAAAGAGGCTAGGGTAACTAACTTGGGGTCAGGGAGTACTTATATGGGACTAGGGTAACTCACTTGGGGACAGGGTGTACTTATAAAGGGGCTAGGTTAACTCACTTTGGATTAGGGAGTACTTATATGGGACTAGGGTAACTCACTTGGGGTCAGGGAGTACTTATATGGGACTAGGGTAACTCACTTGGGGTCAGGGAGTACTTATATGGGACTAGGGTAACACACTTTGGGTCACGGTGTACTTATATGGAACTAGGGTAACACACTTGGGGTGACGGAGTACTTATATGGGACTAGGGTAACACACTTGGGTGCAGGGTGTACTTATAAATGGGCTAGTGTAACTCATTCGGGGCAGGGAGTACTTATATGGGACTAGGGTAACTCACTTGGGTACATGGAGTACTTATAAAGGGGCTAGGGTAACTCACTTGGGGTCAGGGAGTACTTATATGGGACTAGGGTCACACACTTTGGGTCACGGAGTACTTACATGGGACTAGGGTAACACACTTGGGGTCAGGGTGTACTTATAAAGGGGCTAGGTTAACTCACTTGGGATTAGGGAGTACTTATATGGGACTAGGGTAACTCACTTGGGGACAGGGAGTACTTATAAAGGGGCTAGGGTAACTCATTCGGGGCAGGGAGTACTTATAAAGGGGCTAGGTTAACTCATTCGGGGCAGGGAGTACTTATATGGGACTAGGCTAACCCACTTGGGGTCAGGGAGTACTTATATGGGACTAGGGTACCTCACTTGGGGTCAGGGAGTACTTATATGGGACTAGGGTAACTCACTTGGGGACAGGGAGTACTTATATGGGACTAGTGTAACTCACTTGGGGTCAGGGAGTACTTATATGGGACTAGGTTCACACACTTTGGGTCACGGAGTACTTATGTGTGAGTAGGGAAACACACTTGGGGTCAGTGTGTACGTATAAAGGGGCTCGGGTAACTCACTTGGGATTAGGGAGTACTTATATGGGACTAGGGTAGCTCACTTAGAGACAGGGAGTACTTATAAAGGGGCTAGGGTAACTCACTTGGGGACATGGAGTACTTATAAAGGGGGTAGGGTAACTCACTTGGGTACAGGGAGTACTTATATGGGACTAGGGTAAATCACTTGGGGTCAGGGAGTACTTATATGGGACTAGGTTCACACACTTTGGGTCACGGAGTACTTATGTGTGAGTAGGGTAACACACTTGGGGTCAGTGTGTACGTATAAAGGGGCTAGGGTAACTCACTTGGGATCAGGGAGTACTTATATAGGACTAGGGTAACTCACTTAGGGACAGGGAGTACTTATAAAGGGGCTAGGGTAACTCACATGGGGACAGGGAGTACTTATATGGGACTAGGGTAACTCACTTGGGGTCAGGGAGTACTTATATGGGACTAGGTTCACACACTATGGGTCACGGAGTACTTATGTGTGAGTAGGGTAACACACTTGGGGTCAGTGTGTACTTCTAAAGGGGCTAGGGTAACTCACTTGGGATTAGGGAGTACTTATATGGGACTAGGGTAACCCACTTTGGGTCACGGAGTACTTATATGGGACTAGGGTAACACACTTGGGGTCAGGGTCTACTTATAAGGGACTAGGGTAATTCACTTGGTGTCAGGGAGTACTTATATGGCACTAGGTTCACACACTTTTGGTCACGGAGTACTTATATGGGACTACGGTAACTCACTTGGGGACAGGGAGTACTTAGAAAGAGGCTAGGGTAACTAACTTGGGGTCAGGGAGTACTTATATGGGACTAGGGTAACTCACTTGGGGACAGGGTGTACTTATAAAGGGGCTAGGTTAACTCACTTGGGATTAGGGAGTACTTATATGGGACTAGGGTAACTCACTTGGGGTCAGGGAGTACTTATATGGGACTAGGGTAACACACTTTGGGTCACGGTGTACTTATATGGAACTAGGGTAACACACTTGGGGTGACGGAGTACTTAAGTGTGAGTAGGGAAACACACTTGGGGTCAGTGTGTACGTATAAAGGGGCTCGGGTAACTCACTTGGGATCAGGGAGTACTTATATGGGACTAGGGTAGCTCACTTGGGGTCAGGGAGTACTTATATGGGACTAGGGTCACACACTTTGGGTCACGGAGTACTTACATGGGAATAGGGTAACACACTTGGGGTCAGGGTTTACTTATAAAGGGACTAGGGTAACTCACTTGGGATTAGGGAGTACTTATATGGGACTAGGGTCACACACTTTGGGTCACGGAGTACTTACATGGGAATAGGGTAACACACTTGGGGTCAGGGTTTACTTATAAAGGGACTAGGGTAACTCACTTGGGGTGACGGAGTACTTATATGGGACTAGGGTAACACACTTGGGTGCAGGGTGTACTTATAAATGGGCTAATGTAACTCATTCGGGGCAGGGAGTACTTATATGGGACTAGGGTAACTCACTTGGGTACATGGAGTACTTATAAAGGGGCTAGGGTAACTCACTTGGGGTAAGGGAGTACTTATATGGGACTAGGGTAACTCACTTGGGGTCAGGGAGTACTTATATGGGACTAGGGTAACACACTTTGGGTCACGGTGTACTTATATGGAACTAGGGTCACACACTTTGGGTCACGGAGTACTTACATGGGACTAGGGTAACACACTTGGGGTCAGGGTGTACTTATAAAGGGGCTAGGTTAACTCACTTGGGATTAGGGAGTACTTATATGGGACTAGGGTAACTCACTTGGGGACAGGGAGTACTTATAAAGGGGCTAGGGTAACTCATTCGGGGCAGGGAGTACTTATAAAGGGGCTAGGGTAACTCATTCGGGGCAGGGAGTACTTATATGGGACTAGGCTAACCCACTTGGGGTCAGGGAGTACTTATATGGGACTAGGGTACCTCACTTGGGGTCAGGGAGTACTTATATGGGACTAGGGTAACTCACTTGGGGACAGGGAGTACTTATATGGGACTAGTGTAACTCACTTGGGGTCAGGGAGTACTTATATGGGACTAGGTTCACACACTTTGGGTCACGGAGTACTTATGTGTGAGTAGGGAAACACACTTGGGGTCAGTGTGTACGTATAAAGGGGCTCGGGTAACTCACTTGGGATCAGGGAGTACTTATATGGGACTAGGGTAACTCACTTGGGATTAGGGAGTACTTATATGGGACTAGGGTCACACACTTTGGGTCACGGAGTACTTACATGGGAATAGGGTAACACACTTGGGGTCAGTGTGTACGTATAAAGGGGCTCGGGTAACTCACTTGGGATCAGGGAGTACTTATATGGGACTAGGGTAACTCACTTGGGATTAGGGAGTACTCATATGGGACTAGGATAACTCACTTGGGGACAGGGAGTACTTATAAAGGGGCTAGGTTAACTCACTTGGGATTAGGGAGTACTTATATGGGACTAGGGTAACTCACTTGGGGACAGGGAGTGCTTATAAAGGGACTAGGGTAATTCACTTGGGGTCAGGGAGTACTTATAAAGGGGCTAGGGTAACTCACTTGGGGTGAGGGATTACTTATATGGGACTAGGGTAACTCACTTGGGGTCAGGGAGTACTTATATGGGACTAGGGTAACTCACTAGGGGTCAGGGAGTACTTATATGGGACTAGGGTCACACACTTTGGGTCACGGAGTACTTACATGGGACTAGGGTAACTCACTTGGGGTCAGGGAGTACTTATATAGGAGCTAAAGTAACTCACTTGGGGTCAGGGAGTACTTATATGGGACTAGGGTCACACACTTTGGGTCACGGAGCACTTATATGGGACTAGGGTAACACACATGGGGTCAGGGTTCACTTATAGAGGGGCTAGAGTAACTAATTTGGGGTCAGGGGTTAATTATATTGGACTAGGGTACATCACTTGTGGTCAGCGAGTACTTAAATGGGACCAGAGTAACTCCCTTGGGGACATGGAGTACTTATAAAGGGGCTAGGGTAACTCATTCGGGGCAGGGAGTACTTACATGGGACTAGGGTAACTCACTTGGGGTCAGGGAGTACTTATATGGGACTAGGGTACCTCACTTGGGGTCAGGGAGTACTTATATGGGACTAGGGTAACTCACTTGGGGACTGGGAGTACTTATATGGGACTAGGTTTACACACTTTGGGTCACGGAGTACTTATATGGGACTAGGGTAACTCACTTGGGGACAGGGAGTACTTATATGGGACTAGGCTAACTCACTTGGGGTCAGGGATTACTTATATGGGACTAGGGTAACTCACTTGGGGTCAGGGAGTACTTATATGGGACTAGGGTAACTCACTAGGGGTCAGGGAGTACTTATATGGGACTAGGGTCACACACTTGGGGTCAGGGAGTACTTATATGGGACTAGGGTAACTCACTAGGGGACAGGGAGTACTTATATGGGACTAGGGTCACACACTATGGGTCACGGAGTACTTACATGGGACTAGGGTAACTCACTTGGGGTCAGGGAGTACTTATATAGGAGCTAAAGTAACTCACTTGGGGTCAGGGAGTACTTATATGGGACTAGGGTCACACACATTGGGTCAAGGAGCACTTATATGGGACTAGGGTAACACACTTGGGGTCAGGGTGTACTTATAAAGGGGCTAGGTTAACTCACTTGGGATTAGGGAGTACTTATATGGGACTAGGGTAACTCACTTGGGGACAGGGAGTACTTATATGGGACTAGGGTAACTCACTTAGGGACAGGGAGTACTTATTTGGGACTAGGGTAACTCACTTGGGGTCAGGGAGTACTTATATCGGACTAGGTTCACACACTTTGGGTCACGAAGTACTTATGTGTGAGTAGGGTAACTCACTTGGGGTCAGGGAGTACTTATATAGGAGCTAAAGTAACTCACTTGGGGTCAGGGAGTACTTATATGGGACTAGGGTCACACACATTGGGTCACGGAGCACTTATATGGGACTAGGGTAACACACATGGGGTCAGGGTGTACTTATAAAGGGGCTAGGTTAACTCACTTGGGATTAGGGAGTAATTATATGGGACTAGGGTAACTCACTTGGGGACATGGAGTACTTATAAAGGGGCTAGGGTAACAAATTCGGGGCAGGGAATACTTACATGGGATTAGGGTAACTCACTTGGGATCAGGGAGTACTTATATGGGACTAGGGTACCTCACTTGGGGTCAGGGAGTACTTATATGGGACTAGGGTAACTCACTTGGGGACAGGGAGTACTTATATGGGACTAGGTTCACACACTTTGGGTCACGGAGTACTTATGTGTGAGTAGGGTAACACACTTGGGGTCAGTGTGTACGTATAAAGGGGCTAGGGTAACTCACTTGGGATCAGGGAGTACTTATATAGGACTAGGGTAACTCACTTAGGGACAGGGAGTACTTATAAAGGGGCTAGGGTAACTCACTTGGGGACATGGAGTACTTATAAAGGGGCTAGGGTAACTCACATGGGGACAGGGAGTACTTATATGGGACTAGGGTAACTCACTTGGGGTCAGGGAGTACTTATATGGGACTAGGTTCACACACTTTGGGTCACGGAGTACTTATGTGTGAGTAGGGTAACACACTTGGGGTCAGTGTGTACTTCTAAAGGGGCTAGGGTAACTCACTTGGGATTAGGGAGTACTTATATGGGACTAGGGTAACCCACTTTGGGTCACGGAGTACTTATATGGGACTAGGGTAACACACTTGGGGTCAGGGTCTACTTATAAGGGACTAGGGTAACTCACTTGGTGTCAGGGAGTACTTATATGGGACTAGGTTCACACACTTTTGGTCACGGAGTACTTATATGAGACTAGGGTAACTCACTTGGGGACAGGGAGTACTTAGAAAGAGGCTAGGGTAACTAACTTGGGGTCAGGGAGTACTTATATGGGACTAGGGTAACTCACTTGGGGACAGGGTGTACTTATAAAGGGGCTAGGTTAACTCACTTGGGGTGAGGGATTACTTATATGGGACTAGGGTAACTCACTTGGGGTCAGGGAGTACTTATATGGGACTAGGGTAACTCACTAGGGGTCAGGGAGTACTTATATGGGACTAGGGTCACACACTTTGGGTCACGGAGTACTTACATGGGACTAGGGTAACTCACTTGGGGTCAGGGAGTACTTATATAGGAGCTAAAGTAACTCACTTGGGGTCAGGGAGTACTTATATGGGACTAGGGTCACACACTTTGGGTCACGGAGCACTTATATGGGACTAGGGTAACACACATGGGGTCAGGGTGCACTTATAGAGGGGCTAGAGTAACTAATTTGGGGTCAGGGGTTAATTATATTGGACTAGGGTACATCACTTGGGGTCAGCGAGTACTTATATGGGACCAGAGTAATTCCCTTGGGGACATGGAGTACTTATAAAGGGGCTAGGGTAACTCATTCGGGGCAGGGAGTACTTATATGGGACTAGGGTCACACACTTGGGGTCAGGGAGTACTTATATGGGACTAGGGTAACACACTTGGGGTCAGTGTGTACGTATAAAGGGGCTAGGGTAACTCACTTGGGATCAGAAAGTACTTATATAGGACTAGGGTAACTCACTTAGGGACAGGGAGTACTTATAAAGGGGCTAGGGTAACTCACTTGGGGACATGGAGTACTTTTAAAGGGGCTAGGGTAACTCATATGGGGACAGGGAGTACTTATATGGGACTAGGGTAACTCACTTGGGGTCAGGGAGTACTTATATGGGACCAGGTTCACACACTTTTGGTCACGGAGTACTTATATGGGACTAGGGTAACTCACTTGGGGACAGGGAGTACTTAGAAAGAGGCTAGGGTAACTAACTTGGGGTCAGGGAGTACTTATATGGGACTAGGGTAACTCACTTGGGGACAGGGTGTACTTATAAAGGGGCTAGGTTAACTCACTTGGGATTAGGGAGTACTTATATGGGACTAGGGTAACTCACTTGGGATTAGGGAGTACTTATATGGGACTAGGGTAACTCACTTGGGGACAGGGAGTACTTATAAAGGGGCTAGGGTAACTCATTCGGGGCAGGGAGAACTTATAAAGGGGCTAGGGTAACTCATTCGGGGCAGGGAGTACTTATATGGGACTAGGCTAACCCACTTGGGGTCAGGGAGTACTTATATGGGACTAGGGTACCTCACTTGGGGTCAGGGAGTACTTATATGGGACTAGGGTAACTCACTTGGGGACAGGGAGTACTTATATGGGACTAGTGTAACTCACTTGGGGTCAGGGAGTACTTATATGGGACTAGGTTCACACACTTTGGGTCACGGAGTACTTATGTGTGAGTAGGGAAACACACTTGGGGTCAGTGTGTACGTATAAAGGGGCTCGGGTAACTCACTTGGGATCAGGGAGTACTTATATGGGACTAGGGTAGCTCACTTAGGGACAGGGAGTACTTATAAAGGGGCTAGGGTAACTCACTTGGGGACATGGAGTACTTATAAAGGGGGTAGGGTAACTCACTTGGGGACAGGGAGTACTTATATGGGACTAGGGTAAATCACTTGGGGTCAGGGAGTACTTATATGGGACTAGGTTCACACACTTTGGGTCACGGAGTACTTATGTGTGAGTAGGGTAACACACTTGGGGTCAGTGTGTACTTATAAAGGGGCTAGGGTAACTCACTTGGGATTAGGGAGTACTTATTTGGGACTAGGGTAACCCACTTTGGGTCACGGAGTACTTATATGGGACAAGGGTAACACACTTGGGGTCAGGGTCTACTTATGAAGGGGCAAGGGTAACTCATTCGGGGCAGGGAGTACTTATATGGGACTAGGGTAACTCACTTGGGGTCAGGGAGTACTTATATGGGACTAGGGTACCTCACTTGGGGTCAGGGAGTACTTATAAGGGACTAGGGTAACTCACTTGGTGTCAGGGAGTACTTATATGGGACTAGGTTAACACACTTTAGGTCACGGAGTACTTATATGGGACTAGGGTAACTCACTTGGGGACAGGGAGTACTTATAAAGAGGCTAGGGTAATTAACTTGGGGTCAGGGAGTACTTATATGGGACTAGGGTAACTCACTTGGGGTCAGGCAGTACATATATGGGACTAGGGTAACTCACTTGGGGTCAGGGAGTACTTATATGGGACTAGGGTAACTCACTTGGGGTCAGGGAGTACTTATTTGGGACTAGGATAACTCATTCGGGGCAGGGAGTACTTATATGGGAGTAGGGTAACTCACTTGGGGCCAGGGAGTACTTATATGGGACTAGGGTACCTCACTTGGGGTCAGGGAGTACTTATATGGGACTAGGGTAACTCACTTGGGTACATTGAGTACTTATAATGGGGCTAGGGTAACTCACTTGGGGTCAGGGAGTACTTATAAAGGGGCTAGGGTAACTCATTTGGGGACAGGGAGTACTTATATGGGACTAGGGTCACACACTTTGGGTCACGGAGTACTTACATGGGAATAGGGTAACACACTTGGGGTCAGGGTTTACTTATAAAGGGACTAGGGTAACTCACTTGGGATTAGGGAGTACTTATATGGGACTAGGGTCACACACTTTGGGTCACGGAGTACTTACATGGGAATAGGGTAACACACTTGCGGTCAGGGTTTACTTATAAAGGGACTAGGGTAACTCACTTGGGATTAGGGAGTACTTATATGGGACTAGGATAACTCACTTGGGGAGAGGGAGTACTTATAAAGGGGCTAGGTTAACTCACTTGGGATTAGGGAGTACTTATATGGGACTAGGGTAACACACTTGGGATCAGGGAGTACTTATATGGGACTAGGGTAACTCACTTAGGGACAGGGAGTACTTATAAAAGGGCTAGGGTAACTCACTTGGGGTCAGGGAGTACTTATATAGGAGCTAAAGTAACTCACTTGGGGTCAGGGAGTACTTATATGGGACTAGGGTAACTCACTAGGGGTCAGGGAGTACTTATATGGGACTAGGGTCACACACTTTGGGTCACGGAGTACTTACATGGGACTAGGGTAACTCACTTGGGGTCAGGGAGTACTTATATAGGAGCTAAAGTAACTCACTTGGGGTCAGGGAGTACTTATATGGGACTAGGGTCACACACTTTGGGTCACGGAGCACTTATATGGGACTAGGGTAACACACATGGGGTCAGGGTGCACTTATAGAGGGGCTAGAGTAACTAATTTGGGGTCAGGGGTTAATTATATTGGACTAGGGTACATCACTTGGGGTCAGCGAGTACTTATATGGGACTAGCGTAACTCCCTTGGGGACATGGAGTACTTATAAAGGGGCTAGGGTAACTCATTCGGGGCAGGGAGTACTTACATGGGACTAGGGTAACTTACTTGGGGTCAGGGAGTACTTATATGGGACTAGGGTACCTCACTTGGGGTCAGGGAGTACTTATATGGGACTAGGGTAACTCACTTGGGGACTGGGAGTACTTATATGGTACTAGGGTAACTCACTTGGGGTCAGGGAGTACTTTTTGGGATTAGGTTCACACACTTTGGGACACGGAGTACTTATGTGTGAGTAGGGTAACACACTTGGGGTCAGTGTGTACGTATAAAGGGGCTAGGGTTACTCACTTGGGATCAGGGAGTACTTATATGGGACTAGGGTAACTCACTTAGGGACAGGGAGTACTTATAAAGAGGCTAGGGTAACTCACTTGGGGACATGGAGTACTTATAAAGGGGCTAGGGTAACTCACTTGGGGACAGGGAGTACTTATATGGGACTAGGGTAACTCACTTGGGGTCAGGGAGTACTTACATGGGACTAGGGTAACACACTTGGGGTCAGGGTGTACTTATAAAGGGACTAGGGTAACTCACTTGGGATTAGGGAGTACTTATATGGGTCTAGGGTAACTCACTTGGGGTCAGGGAGTACTTATATGGGACTAGGTTCACACACTTTGGGTCACGGAGTACTTATGTGTGAGTAGGGTAACACACTTGGGTTCAGTGTGTACTTCTAAAGGGGCTAGGGTAACTCACTTGGGATTAGGGAGTACTTATATGGGACTAGGGTAACCCACTTTGGGTCACGGAGTACTTATATGGGACTAGGGTAACACACTTGGGGTCAGGGTCTAATTATAAGGGACTAGGGTAACTCACTTGGTGTCAGGGAGTACTTATATGGGACTAGGTTCACACACTTTTGGTCACGGAGTACTTATATGGGACTAGGGTAACTCACTTGGGGACAGGGAGTACTTAGAAAGAGGCTAGGGTAACTAACTTGGGGTCAGGGAGTACTTATATGGGACTAGGGTAACTCACTTGGGGACAGGGTGTACTTATAAAGAGGCTAGGTTAACTCATTTGGGATTAGGGAGTACTTATATGGGACTAGGGTAACTCACTTGGGGTCAGGGAGTACTTATATGGGACTAGGGTAACTCACTTGGGGTCAGGGAGTACTTATTTGGGACTAGGGTAACACACTTTGGGTCACGGTGTACTTATATGGAACTAGGGTAACACACTTGGGGTGACGGAGTACTTATATGGGACTAGGGTAACACACTAGGGTGCAGGGTGTACTTATAAATGGGCTAGTGTAACTCATTCGGGGCAGGGAGTACTTATATGGGACTAGGGTAACTCACTTGGGTATAGGGAGTACTTATAAAGGGGCTAGGGTAACTCACTTGGGGTCAGGGAGTACTTATATGGGACTAGGGTCACACACTTTGGGTCACGGAGTACTTACATGGGACTAGGGTAACACACTTGGGGTCAGGGTGTACTTATAAAGGGACTAGGGTAACTCACTTGGGATTAGGGAGTACTTATATGGGACTAGGGTAACTCACTTGGGGACAGGGTGTACTTATAAAGGGGATAGGTTAACTCACTTGGGATTAGGGAGTACTTATATGTTACTAGGGTAACTCACTTGGGGACAGGGAGTACTTATAAAGGGGCTAGGGTAACTCATTCGGGGCAGGGAGTACTTATATGGGACTAGGCTAACCCACTTGGGGTCAGGGAGTACTTATATGGGACTAGGGTACCTCACTTGGGGTCAGGGAGTACTTATATGGAACTAGGGTAACTCACTTGGGGACAGGGAGTACTTATATGGGACTAGTGTAACTCACTTGGGGTCAGGGAGTACTTATATGGGACTAGGTTCACACACTTTGGGTCACGGAGTACTTATGTGTTAGTAGGGAAACACACTTGGGGTCAGTGTGTACGTATAAAGGGGCTCGGGTAACTCACTTGGGATCAGGGAGTACTTATATGGGACTAGGGTAGCTCACTTAGGGACAGGGAGTATTTATAAAGGGGCTAGGGTAACTCACTTGGGGACATGGAGTACTTATAAAGGGGGTAGGGTAACTCACTTGGGGACAGGGAGTACTTATATGGGACTAGGGTAACTCACTTGGGGTCAGGGAGTACTTATATGGGACTAGGTTCACACACTTTGGGTCACGGAGTACTTATGTGTGAGTAGGGTAACACACTTGGGGTCAGGGAGTACTTATAAAGGGGCTAGGGTAACTCATTTGGGGTCAGGGAGTACTTATATGGGCCTAGGTTAACTCACTTAGGGTCAGCGAGTACTTATAAAGGGGCTAGGGTAACTCATTTGGGGTCAGGCAGTACTTATATGCGACTAGGGTAACTCACTTGGGGTCAGGGAGTACATCTATAGGAGCTAAAGTAACTCACTTGGGGTCAGGGAGTACTTATATGGGACTAGGGTAACTCACTTGGGGTCAGGGAGTACTTCTATAGGAGCTAAAGTGATTCACTTGGGGTCAGGGAGTACTTATATAGGGGGTAGGGTAACTCATTTGGGGTCAGGGAGTACTTATATGGGACTAGGGTACATCACTTGGGGTCAGGGAGTACTTATATAGGAGCTAAAGTGATTCACTTGGGGTCAGGGAGTACTTATAAAGGGGCTAGTGCAACTCACTTGGGGTCAGGGTGTATTTATAAAAGGGCCAGGGTAACTCACTTGGGGTAGGGAGTACTTATTAGGGACTAGGGTAACTCACTTGGGTTCAGGGATTACTTATATGGAACTAGGGTAACTCGCTTTAGGTCAGGGAGTACTTATATGGTACTAGGGTAACTCACTTGGTCTTCGGGGGGTACATATATGGAACCAGGGTAACCCACTTGGGGTCAGGGAGTACTTATATAGGACTAGGGTACCATACTTGGGGTCAGGGAGTACTTATAAAGGGGCTAGGGCAACTCACTTGGGGTCAGGGAGTACTTATAAAAGGGCTAGAGTAACTCACTTGGGGTATTGAGTACTTATATGGGACTAGGGTAACTCACTTGGGTTCAGGGAGTACTTATATGGGACTAGGGTAACTCGCTTTAGGTCAGGGAGTACTTATATGGGACTAGGGTAACTCGCTTTAGGTCAGGAAGTACTTATATAATACTAGGGTAACTCACTTGGGGTCAGGGAGTACTTATATAGGAGCTAAAGTGATTCACAAGGGTCAGGGAGTACTTATATGGGACTAGAGTAACTCACTTGGGGTCAGGGAGTACTTATAAAGGGGCTAGGGTTACTCATTTGGGGTCAGGGAGTACTTATATGGGACTAGGGTAACTCACTTGGGGAAAGGGAGTACTTATAAAGGGGCTAGGGTAACTCACTTGGGGAAAGGGAGTACTTATAAAGGGGCTAGGGTACCTCACTTGTGGTCAGGGAGTACTTATAAAGGGGCTAGGGCAACTCACTTGGGGTCAGGGAGTACTTATATGGGACTAGGGTCACACACTTGGGGTCAGGGAGTACTTATATGGGACTAGGGTAACTCACTAGGGGACAGGGAGTACTTATATGGGACTAGGGTCACACACTATGGGTCACGGAGTACTTACATGGGACTAGGGTAACACACTTGGGGTCAGTGTGTACGTATAAAGGGGCTAGGGTAACTCACTTGGGATCAGGGAGTACTTATATGGGACTAGGGTAACTCACTTAGGGACAGGGAGTACTTATAAGGGGCTAGGGTAACTCACTTGGGGACATGGAGTACTTATAAAGGGGCTAGGGTAACTCACTTGGGGACAGGGAGTACTTATATGGGACTAGGGTAACTCACTTGGTGTCAGGGAGTACTTATATGGGACTAGGTTCACACACTTTGGGTCACGGAGTACTTATATGGGACTAGGGTAACTCACTTGGGGACAGGGAGTACTTATATGGGACTAGGCTAACTCACTTGGGGTCAGGGATTACTTATATGGGACTAGGGTAACTCACTTGGGGTCAGGGAGTACTTATATGGGACTAGGGTAACTCACTTGGGGTCAGGGAGTACTTATATAGGAGCTGAAGTAACTCACTTGGGGTCAGGGAGTACTTATATGGGACTAGGGTCACACACATTGGGTCACGGAGCACTTATATGGGACTAGGGTAACACACATGGGGTCAGGGTGTACTTATAAAGGGGCTAGGTTAACTCACTTGGGATTAGGGAGTAATTATATGGGACTAGGGTAACTCACTTGGGGACAGGGAGTACTTATATGGGACTAGGGTAACTCACTTGGGGACATGGAGTACTTATAAAGGGGCTAGGGTAACTCATTCGGGGCAGGGAGTATTTACATGGGACTAGGGTAACTCACTTGGGATCAGGGAGTACTTATATGGGACTAGGGTACCTCACTTGGGGTCAGGGAGTACTTATATGGGACTAGGGTAACTCACTTGGGGACAGGGAGTACTTATATGGGACTAGGTTCACACACTTTGGGTCACGGAGTACTTATGTGTGAGTAGGGTAACACACTTGGGGTCAGTGTGTACGTATAAAGGGGCTAGGGTAACTCACTTGGGATCAGAAAGTACTTATATAGGACTAGGGTAACTCACTTAGGGACAGGGAGTACTTATAAAGGGGCTAGGGTAACTCACTTGGGGACATGGAGTACTTTTAAAGGGGCTAGGGTAACTCATATGGGGACAGGGAGTACTTATATGGGACTAGGGTAACTCACTTGGGGTCAGGGAGTACTTATATGGGACTAGGTTCACACACTTTGGGTCACGGAGTACTTATGTGTGAGTAGGGTAACACACTTGGGGTCAGTGTGTACTTCTAAAGGGGCTAGGGTAACTAACTTGGGGTCAGGGAGTACTTATATGGGACTAGGGTAACTCACTTGGGGACAGGGTGTACTTATAAAGGGGCTAGGTTAACTCACTTGGGATTAGGGAGTACTTATATGGGACTAGGGTAACTCACTTGGGGTCAGGGAGTACTTATATGGGACTAGGGTAACTCACTTGGGGTCAGGGAGTACTTATATAAGACTAGGGTAACTCACTTGGGATTAGGGAGTACTTATATGGGACTAGGGTAACCCACTTTGGGTCACGGAGTACTTATATGGGACTAGGGTAACACACTTGGGGTCAGGGTCTACTTATAAGGGACTAGGGTAACTCACTTGGTGTCAGGGAGTACTTATATGGGACCAGGTTCACACACTTTTGGTCACGGAGTACTTATATGGGACTAGGGTAACTCACTTGGGGACAGGGAGTACTTAGAAAGAGGCTAGGGTAACTAACTTGGGGTCAGGGAGTACTTATATGGGACTAGGGTAACTCACTTGGGGACAGGGTGTACTTATAAAGGGGCTAGGTTAACTCACTTGGGATTAGGGAGTACTTATATGGGACTAGGGTAACTCACTTGGGGTCAGGGAGTACTTATATGGGACTAGGGTAACTCACTTGGGGTCAGGGAGTACTTATATGGGACTAGGGTAACACACTTTGGGTCACGGTGTACTTATATGGAACTAGGGTAACACACTTGGGGTGACGGAGTACTTATATGGGACTAGGGTAACACACTTGGGTGCAGGGTGTACTTATAAATGGGCTAGCGTAACTCATTCGGGGCAGGGAGTACTTATATGGGACTAGGGTAACTCACTTGGGTACATGGAGTACTTATAAAGGGGCTAGGGTAACTCACTTGGGGTCAGGGAGTACTTATATGGGTCTAGGGTCACACACTTTGGGTCACGGAGTACTTACATGGGACTAGGGTAACACACTTGGGGTCAGGGTGTACTTATAAAGGGGCTAGGTTAACTCACTTGGGATTAGGGATTACTTATATGGGACTAGGGTAACTCACTTGGGGACAGGGAGTACTTATAAAGGGGCTAGGGTAACTCATTCGGGGCAGGGAGAACTTATAAAGGGGCTAGGGTAACTCATTCGGGGCAGGGAGTACTTATATGGGACTAGGCTAACCCACTTGGGGTCAGGGAGTACTTATATGGGACTAGGGTACCTCACTTGGGGTCAGGGAGTACTTATATGGGACTAGGGTAACTCACTTGGGGACAGGGAGTACTTATATGGGACTAGTGTAACTCACTTGGGGTCAGGGAGTACTTATATGGGACTAGGTTCACACACTTTGGGTCACGGAGTACTTATGTGTGAGTAGGGAAACACACTTGGGGTCAGTGTGTACGTATAAAGGGGCTCGGGTAACTCACTTGGGATCAGGGAGTACTTATATGGGACTAGGGTAGCTCACTTAGGGACAGGGAGTACTTATAAAGGGGCTAGGGTAACTCACTTGGGGACATGGAGTACTTATAAAGGGGGTAGGGTAACTCACTTGGGGACAGGGAGTACTTATATGGGACTAGGGTAAATCACTTGGGGTCAGGGAGTACTTATATGGGACTAGGTTCACACACTTTGGGTCACGGAGTACTTATGTGTGAGTAGGGTAACACACTTGGGGTCAGTGTGTACTTATAAAGGGGCTAGGGTAACTCACTTGGGATTAGGGAGTACTTATTTGGGACTAGGGTAACCCACTTTGGGTCACGGAGTACTTATATGGGACAAGGGTAACACACTTGGGGTCAGGGTCTACTTATGAAGGGGCAAGGGTAACTCATTCGGGGCAGGGAGTACTTATATGGGACTAGGGTAACTCACTTGGGGTCAGGGAGTACTTATATGGGACTAGGGTACCTCACTTGGGGTCAGGGAGTACTTATAAGGGACTAGGGTAACTCACTTGGTGTCAGGGAGTACTTATATGGGACTAGGTTAACACACTTTAGGTCACGGAGTACTTATATGGGACTAGGGTAACTCACTTGGGGACAGGGAGTACTTATAAAGAGGCTAGGGTAATTAACTTGGGGTCAGGGAGTACTTATATGGGACTAGGGTAACTCACTTGGGGTCAGGCAGTACATATATGGGACTAGGGTAACTCACTTGGGGTCAGGGAGTACTTATATGGGACTAGGGTAACTCACTTGGGGTCAGGGAGTACTTATTTGGGACTAGGATAACTCATTCGGGGCAGGGAGTACTTATATGGGAGTAGGGTAACTCACTTGTGGCCAGGGAGTACTTATATGGGACTAGGGTACCTCACTTGGGGTCAGGGAGTACTTATATGGGACTAGGGTAACTCACTTGGGTACATTGAGTACTTATAATGGGGCTAGGGTAACTCACTTGGGGTCAGGGAGTACTTATAAAGGGGCTAGGGTAACTCATTTGGGGACAGGGAGTACTTATATGGGACTAGGGTCACACACTTTGGGTCACGGAGTACTTACATGGGAATAGGGTAACACACTTGGGGTCAGGGTTTACTTATAAAGGGACTAGGGTAACTCACTTGGGATTAGGGAGTACTTATATGGGACTAGGGTCACACACTTTGGGTCACGGAGTACTTACATGGGAATAGGGTAACACACTTGCGGTCAGGGTTTACTTATAAAGGGACTAGGGTAACTCACTTGGGATTAGGGAGTACTTATATGGGACTAGGATAACTCACTTGGGGAGAGGGAGTACTTATAAAGGGGCTAGGTTAACTCACTTGGGATTAGGGAGTACTTATATGGGACTAGGGTAACACACTTGGGATCAGGGAGTACTTATATGGGACTAGGGTAACTCACTTAGGGACAGGGAGTACTTATAAAAGGGCTAGGGTAACTCACTTGGGGTCAGGGAGTACTTATATAGGAGCTAAAGTAACTCACTTGGGGTCAGGGAGTACTTATATGGGACTAGGGTAACTCACTAGGGGTCAGGGAGTACTTATATGGGACTAGGGTCACACACTTTGGGTCACGGAGTACTTACATGGGACTAGGGTAACTCACTTGGGGTCAGGGAGTACTTATATAGGAGCTAAAGTAACTCACTTGGGGTCAGGGAGTACTTATATGGGACTAGGGTCACACACTTTGGGTCACGGAGCACTTATATGGGACTAGGGTAACACACATGGGGTCAGGGTGCACTTATAGAGGGGCTAGAGTAACTAATTTGGGGTCAGGGGTTAATTATATTGGACTAGGGTACATCACTTGGGGTCAGCGAGTACTTATATGGGACTAGCGTAACTCCCTTGGGGACATGGAGTACTTATAAAGGGGCTAGGGTAACTCATTCGGGGCAGGGAGTACTTACATGGGACTAGGGTAACTTACTTGGGGTCAGGGAGTACTTATATGGGACTAGGGTACCTCACTTGGGGTCAGGGAGTACTTATATGGGACTAGGGTAACTCACTTGGGGACTGGGAGTACTTATATGGTACTAGGGTAACTCACTTGGGGTCAGGGAGTACTTTTTGGGATTAGGTTCACACACTTTGGGACACGGAGTACTTATGTGTGAGTAGGGTAACACACTTGGGGTCAGTGTGTACGTATAAAGGGGCTAGGGTTACTCACTTGGGATCAGGGAGTACTTATATGGGACTAGGGTAACTCACTTAGGGACAGGGAGTACTTATAAAGAGGCTAGGGTAACTCACTTGGGGACATGGAGTACTTATAAAGGGGCTAGGGTAACTCACTTGGGGACAGGGAGTACTTATATGGGACTAGGGTAACTCACTTGGGGTCAGGGAGTACTTACATGGGACTAGGGTAACACACTTGGGGTCAGGGTGTACTTATAAAGGGACTAGGGTAACTCACTTGGGATTAGGGAGTACTTATATGGGTCTAGGGTAACTCACTTGGGGTCAGGGAGTACTTATATGGGACTAGGTTCACACACTTTGGGTCACGGAGTACTTATGTGTGAGTAGGGTAACACACTTGGGTTCAGTGTGTACTTCTAAAGGGGCTAGGGTAACTCACTTGGGATTAGGGAGTACTTATATGGGACTAGGGTAACCCACTTTGGGTCACGGAGTACTTATATGGGACTAGGGTAACACACTTGGGGTCAGGGTCTAATTATAAGGGACTAGGGTAACTCACTTGGTGTCAGGGAGTACTTATATGGGACTAGGTTCACACACTTTTGGTCACGGAGTACTTATATGGGACTAGGGTAACTCACTTGGGGACAGGGAGTACTTAGAAAGAGGCTAGGGTAACTAACTTGGGGTCAGGGAGTACTTATATGGGACTAGGGTAACTCACTTGGGGACAGGGTGTACTTATAAAGAGGCTAGGTTAACTCATTTGGGATTAGGGAGTACTTATATGGGACTAGGGTAACTCACTTGGGGTCAGGGAGTACTTATATGGGACTAGGGTAACTCACTTGGGGTCAGGGAGTACTTATTTGGGACTAGGGTAACACACTTTGGGTCACGGTGTACTTATATGGAACTAGGGTAACACACTTGGGGTGACGGAGTACTTATATGGGACTAGGGTAACACACTAGGGTGCAGGGTGTACTTATAAATGGGCTAGTGTAACTCATTCGGGGCAGGGAGTACTTATATGGGACTAGGGTAACTCACTTGGGTATAGGGAGTACTTATAAAGGGGCTAGGGTAACTCACTTGGGGTCAGGGAGTACTTATATGGGACTAGGGTCACACACTTTGGGTCACGGAGTACTTACATGGGACTAGGGTAACACACTTGGGGTCAGGGTGTACTTATAAAGGGACTAGGGTAACTCACTTGGGATTAGGGAGTACTTATATGGGACTAGGGTAACTCACTTGGGGACAGGGTGTACTTATAAAGGGGATAGGTTAACTCACTTGGGATTAGGGAGTACTTATATGTTACTAGGGTAACTCACTTGGGGACAGGGAGTACTTATAAAGGGGCTAGGGTAACTCATTCGGGGCAGGGAGTACTTATATGGGACTAGGCTAACCCACTTGGGGTCAGGGAGTACTTATATGGGACTAGGGTACCTCACTTGTGGTCAGGGAGTACTTATATGGAACTAGGGTAACTCACTTGGGGACAGGGAGTACTTATATGGGACTAGTGTAACTCACTTGGGGTCAGGGAGTACTTATATGGGACTAGGTTCACACACTTTGGGTCACGGAGTACTTATGTGTTAGTAGGGAAACACACTTGGGGTCAGTGTGTACGTATAAAGGGGCTCGGGTAACTCACTTGGGATCAGGGAGTACTTATATGGGACTAGGGTAGCTCACTTAGGGACAGGGAGTATTTATAAAGGGGCTAGGGTAACTCACTTGGGGACATGGAGTACTTATAAAGGGGGTAGGGTAACTCACTTGGGGACAGGGAGTACTTATATGGGACTAGGGTAACTCACTTGGGGTCAGGGAGTACTTATATGGGACTAGGTTCACACACTTTGGGTCACGGAGTACTTATGTGTGAGTAGGGTAACACACTTGGGGTCAGGGAGTACTTATAAAGGGGCTAGGGTAACTCATTTGGGGTCAGGGAGTACTTATATGGGCCTAGGTTAACTCACTTAGGGTCAGCGAGTACTTATAAAGGGGCTAGGGTAACTCATTTGGGGTCAGGCAGTACTTATATGCGACTAGGGTAACTCACTTGGGGTCAGGGAGTACATCTATAGGAGCTAAAGTAACTCACTTGGGGTCAGGGAGTACTTATATGGGACTAGGGTAACTCACTTGGGGTCAGGGAGTACTTCTATAGGAGCTAAAGTGATTCACTTGGGGTCAGGGAGTACTTATATAGGGGGTAGGGTAACTCATTTGGGGTCAGGGAGTACTTATATGGGACTAGGGTACATCACTTGGGGTCAGGGAGTACTTATATAGGAGCTAAAGTGATTCACTTGGGGTCAGGGAGTACTTATAAAGGGGCTAGTGCAACTCACTTGGGGTCAGGGTGTATTTATAAAAGGGCCAGGGTAACTCACTTGGGGTAGGGAGTACTTATTAGGGACTAGGGTAACTCACTTGGGTTCAGGGATTACTTATATGGAACTAGGGTAACTCGCTTTAGGTCAGGGAGTACTTATATGGTACTAGGGTAACTCACTTGGTCTTCGGGGGGTACATATATGGAACCAGGGTAACCCACTTGGGGTCAGGGAGTACTTATATAGGACTAGGGTACCATACTTGGGGTCAGGGAGTACTTATAAAGGGGCTAGGGCAACTCACTTGGGGTCAGGGAGTACTTATATGGGACTAGGGTAACTCACTTGGGGTCAGGGAGCACTTATATGCGACTAGGGTAACTCACTTGGGGTCAGGGAGTACTTATATGATACTAGGGTAACTCACTTGGGGTCAGGGAGTACTTATATGGGACTAGGGTAACTCACTTGGGGTCAGGGAGTACTTATATAGGGGGTAGGTTAACTCATTTGGGGTCAGGGAGTACTTATATGGGAGCTAAAGTGATTCACTTGGGGTCAGGGAGTACTTATATGGGATTAGGGTAACTCACTAGGGGTCAGGGAGTACTTATAAAGGGGATAGGGTAACTCAATTTGGTGTCAGGGAGTACTTATATAGGACTAGGGTATTATACTTGGGGTCAGGGAGTACTTATATAGGACTAGGGTACCATACTTGGGGTCAGGGAGTACTTATAAAGGGGCTAGGGCAACTCACTTGGGGTCAGGGAGTACTTATAAAAGGGCTAGAGTAACTCACTTGGGGTATTGAGTACTTATATGGGACTAGGGTAACTCACTTGGGTTCAGGGAGTACTTATATGGGACTAGGGTAACTCGCTTTAGGTCAGGGAGTACTTATATGGGACTAGGGTAACTCGCTTTAGGTCAGGAAGTACTTATATAATACTAGGGTAACTCACTTGGGGTCAGGGAGTACTTATATAGGAGCTAAAGTGATTCACAAGGGTCAGGGAGTACTTATATGGGACTAGAGTAACTCACTTGGGGTCAGGGAGTACTTATAAAGGGGCTAGGGTTACTCATTTGGGGTCAGGGAGTACTTATATGGGACTAGGGTAACTCACTTGGGGAAAGGGAGTACTTATAAAGGGGCTAGGGTAACTCACTTGGGGAAAGGGAGTACTTATAAAGGGGCTAGGGTACCTCACTTGTGGTCAGGGAGTACTTATAAAGGGGCTAGGGCAACTCACTTGGGGTCAGGGAGTACTTATAAGGGACAAGGGTAACTCACTTGTGGTCAGGGAGTACTTATAAAGGGGCTAAGGTAACTCACTTGTGGCCAGGGAGTACTTATATAGGATCTAAAGTGACTCACTTGGGGTCAGGGAGTACTTATATGGGACTAGGGTAACTCATTTGGGGTCAGGGAGTACTTAAATGGGACTAGGGTAACTCACTTGGGGTCAGGGATTACTTATAAAGGGGCTAAGGTAACCCACTTGGGGTCAGGGAGTACTTATAAAGGGGCTAGGGTAACTCACTTGTGGTCAGGGAGTACTTATATAGGAGCTAAAGTGACTCACTTGGGGTCAGGGAGTAATTATATGGGACTAGGGTACATCACTTGGGGTCAGGGAGTACTTATATAGGAGCTAAAGTGATTCACTTGGGGTCAGGGAGTACTTATATGGGACTAGGGTAACTCACTTGGGGTCAGGGAGTACTAATAAAGGGGCTAGGGTAACTCACTTGGGGTCAGGGAGTACTAATAAAGGGGCTAGGGTAACTCACTTGGGGTCAGGGAGTAATTATATGGGACTTGGGTAACTCACTTGGGTTCAGGGAGTACTTATATGGGACTAGGGTAACTCATTTAGGGCAGGGATTACTTATTTGGGACTAGGGTAACTCACTTGGGGTCAGGGAGTACTTATATGGGACTAGGTTCACACACTTTGGGTCACGGAGTACTTATGTGTGAGTAGGGTAACACACTTGGGGTCAGTGTGTACTTCTAAAGGGGCTAGGGTAACTCACTTGGGATTAGGGAGTACTTATATGGGACTAGGGTCACACACTTTGGGTCACGGAGTACTTACATGGGAATAGGGTAACACACTTGGGGTCAGGGTTTACTTATAAAGGGACTAGGGTAACTCACTTGGGGTGACGGAGTACTTATATGGGACTAGGGTAACACACTTGGGTGCAGGGTGTACTTATAAATGGGCTAATGTAACTCATTCGGGGCAGGGAGTACTTATATGGGACTAGGGTAACTCACTTGGGTACATGGAGTACTTATAAAGGGGCTAGGGTAACTCACTTGGGGTAAGGGAGTACTTATATGGGACTAGGGTAACTCACTTGGGGTCAGGGAGTACTTATATGGGACTAGGGTAACACACTTTGGGTCACGGTGTACTTATATGGAACTAGGGTCACACACTTTGGGTCACGGAGTACTTACATGGGACTAGGGTAACACACTTGGGGTCAGGGTGTACTTATAAAGGGGCTAGGTTAACTCACTTGGGATTAGGGAGTACTTATATGGGACTAGGGTAACTCACTTGGGGACAGGGAGTACTTATAAAGGGGCTAGGGTAACTCATTCGGGGCAGGGAGTACTTATAAAGGGGCTAGGGTAACTCATTCGGGGCAGGGAGTACTTATATGGGACTAGGCTAACCCACTTGGGGTCAGGGAGTACTTATATGGGACTAGGGTACCTCACTTGGGGTCAGGGAGTACTTATATGGGACTAGGGTAACTCACTTGGGGACAGGGAGTACTTATATGGGACTAGTGTAACTCACTTGGGGTCAGGGAGTACTTATATGGGACTAGGTTCACACACTTTGGGTCACGGAGTACTTATGTGTGAGTAGGGAAACACACTTGGGGTCAGTGTGTACGTATAAAGGGGCTCGGGTAACTCACTTGGGATCAGGGAGTACTTATATGGGACTAGGGTAACTCACTTGGGATTAGGGAGTACTTATATGGGACTAGGGTCACACACTTTGGGTCACGGAGTACTTACATGGGAATAGGGTAACACACTTGGGGTCAGTGTGTACGTATAAAGGGGCTCGGGTAACTCACTTGGGATCAGGGAGTACTTATATGGGACTAGGGTAACTCACTTGGGATTAGGGAGTACTCATATGGGACTAGGATAACTCACTTGGGGACAGGGAGTACTTATAAAGGGGCTAGGTTAACTCACTTGGGATTAGGGAGTACTTATATGGGACTAGGGTAACTCACTTGGGGACAGGGAGTGCTTATAAAGGGACTAGGGTAATTCACTTGGGGTCAGGGAGTACTTATAAAGGGGCTAGGGTAACTCACTTGGGGTGAGGGATTACTTATATGGGACTAGGGTAACTCACTTGGGGTCAGGGAGTACTTATATGGGACTAGGGTAACTCACTAGGGGTCAGGGAGTACTTATATGGGACTAGGGTCACACACTTTGGGTCACGGAGTACTTACATGGGACTAGGGTAACTCACTTGGGGTCAGGGAGTACTTATATAGGAGCTAAAGTAACTCACTTGGGGTCAGGGAGTACTTATATGGGACTAGGGTCACACACTTTGGGTCACTGAGCACTTATATGGGACTAGGGTAACACACATGGGGTCAGGGTTCACTTATAGAGGGGCTAGAGTAACTAATTTGGGGTCAGGGGTTAATTATATTGGACTAGGGTACATCACTTGTGGTCAGCGAGTACTTAAATGGGACCAGAGTAACTCCCTTGGGGACATGGAGTACTTATAAAGGGGCTAGGGTAACTCATTCGGGGCAGGGAGTACTTACATGGGACTAGGGTAACTCACTTGGGGTCAGGGAGTACTTATATGGGACTAGGGTACCTCACTTGGGGTCAGGGAGTACTTATATGGGACTAGGGTAACTCACTTGGGGACTGGGAGTACTTATATGGGACTAGGTTTACACACTTTGGGTCACGGAGTACTTATATGGGACTAGGGTAACTCACTTGGGGACAGGGAGTACTTATATGGGACTAGGCTAACTCACTTGGGGTCAGGGATTACTTATATGGGACTAGGGTAACTCACTTGGGGTCAGGGAGTACTTATATGGGACTAGGGTAACTCACTAGGGGTCAGGGAGTACTTATATGGGACTAGGGTCACACACTTGGGGTCAGGGAGTACTTATATGGGACTAGGGTAACTCACTAGGGGACAGGGAGTACTTATATGGGACTAGGGTCACACACTATGGGTCACGGAGTACTTACATGGGACTAGGGTAACTCACTTGGGGTCAGGGAGTACTTATATAGGAGCTAAAGTAACTCACTTGGGGTCAGGGAGTACTTATATGGGACTAGGGTCACACACATTGGGTCAAGGAGCACTTATATGGGACTAGGGTAACACACTTGGGGTCAGGGTGTACTTATAAAGGGGCTAGGTTAACTCACTTGGGATTAGGGAGTACTTATATGGGACTAGGGTAACTCACTTGGGGACAGGGAGTACTTATATGGGACTAGGGTAACTCACTTGGGGACAGGGAGTACTTATATGGGACTAGGGTAACTCACTTGGGGTCAGGGAGTACTTATATCGGACTAGGTTCACACACTTTGGGTCACGAAGTACTTATGTGTGAGTAGGGTAACTCACTTGGGGTCAGGGAGTACTTATATAGGAGCTAAAGTAACTCACTTGGGGTCAGGGAGTACTTATATGGGACTAGGGTCACACACATTGGGTCACGGAGCACTTATATGGGACTAGGGTAACACACATGGGGTCAGGGTGTACTTATAAAGGGGCTAGGTTAACTCACTTGGGATTAGGGAGTAATTATATGGGACTAGGGTAACTCACTTGGGGACATGGAGTACTTATAAAGGGGCTAGGGTAACAAATTCGGGGCAGGGAATACTTACATGGGATTAGGGTAACTCACTTGGGATCAGGGAGTACTTATATGGGACTAGGGTACCTCACTTGGGGTCAGGGAGTACTTATATGGGACTAGGGTAACTCACTTGGGGACAGGGAGTACTTATATGGGACTAGGTTCACACACTTTGGGTCACGGAGTACTTATGTGTGAGTAGGGTAACACACTTGGGGTCAGTGTGTACGTATAAAGGGGCTAGGGTAACTCACTTGGGATCAGGGAGTACTTATATAGGACTAGGGTAACTCACTTAGGGACAGGGAGTACTTATAAAGGGGCTAGGGTAACTCACTTGGGATTAGGGAGTACTTATATGGGACTAGGGTAACTCACTTGGGGACAGGGAGTACTTATATGGGACTAGGGTAACTCACTTGGGGACAGGGAGTACTTATATGGGACTAGGGTAACTCACTTGGGGTCAGGGAGTACTTATATCGGACTAGGTTCACACACTTTGGGTCACGAAGTACTTATGTGTGAGTAGGGTAACTCACTTGGGGTCAGGGAGTACTTATATAGGAGCTAAAGTAACTCACTTGGGGTCAGGGAGTACTTATATGGGACTAGGGTCACACACATTGGGTCACGGAGCACTTATATGGGACTAGGGTAACACACATGGGGTCAGGGTGTACTTATAAAGGGGCTAGGTTAACTCACTTGGGATTAGGGAGTAATTATATGGGACTAGGGTAACTCACTTGGGGACATGGAGTACTTATAAAGGGGCTAGGGTAACAAATTCGGGGCAGGGAATACTTACATGGGATTAGGGTAACTCACTTGGGATCAGGGAGTACTTATATGGGACTAGGGTACCTCACTTGGGGTCAGGGAGTACTTATATGGGACTAGGGTAACTCACTTGGGGACAGGGAGTACTTATATGGGACTAGGTTCACACACTTTGGGTCACGGAGTACTTATGTGTGAGTAGGGTAACACACTTGGGGTCAGTGTGTACGTATAAAGGGGCTAGGGTAACTCACTTGGGATCAGGGAGTACTTATATAGGACTAGGGTAACTCACTTAGGGACAGGGAGTACTTATAAAGGGGCTAGGGTAACTCACTTGGGGACATGGAGTACTTATAAAGGGGCTAGGGTAACTCACATGGGGACAGGGAGTACTTATATGGGACTAGGGTAACTCACTTGGGGTCAGGGAGTACTTATATGGGACTAGGTTCACACACTTTGGGTCACGGAGTACTTATGTGTGAGTAGGGTAACACACTTGGGGTCAGTGTGTACTTCTAAAGGGGCTAGGGTAACTCACTTGGGATTAGGGAGTACTTATATGGGACTAGGGTAACCCACTTTGGGTCACGGAGTACTTATATGGGACTAGGGTAACACACTTGGGGTCAGGGTCTACTTATAAGGGACTAGGGTAACTCACTTGGTGTCAGGGAGTACTTATATGGGACTAGGTTCACACACTTTTGGTCACGGAGTACTTATATGAGACTAGGGTAACTCACTTGGGGACAGGGAGTACTTAGAAAGAGGCTAGGGTAACTAACTTGGGGTCAGGGAGTACTTATATGGGACTAGGGTAACTCACTTGGGGACAGGGTGTACTTATAAAGGGGCTAGGTTAACTCACTTGGGACTAGGGAGTACTTATATGGGACTAGGGTAACTCACTTGGGGTCAGGGAGTACTTATATGGGACTAGGGTAACTCACTTGGGGTCAGGGAGTACTTATATGGGACTAGGGTAACACACTTTGGGTCACGGTGTACTTATATGGAACTAGGGTAACACACTTGGGGTGACGGAGTACTTATATGGGACTAGGGTAACACACTTGGGTGCAGGGTGTACTTTTAAATGGGCTAATGTAACTAATTCGGGGCAGGGAGTACTTATATGGGACTAGGGTAACTCACTTGGGTACATGGAGTACTTATAAAGGGGCTAGGGTAACTCACTTGGGGTAAGGGAGTACTTATATGGGACTAGGGTCACACACTTTGGGTCACGGAGTACTTACATGGGACTAGGGTAACACACTTGGGGTCAGGGTGTACTTATAAAGGGGCTAGGTTAACTCACTTGGGATTAGGGAGTACTTATATGGGACTAGGGTAACTCACTTGGGGACAGGGAGTACTTATAAAGGGGCTAGGGTAACTCATTCGGGGCAGGGAGTACTTATAAAGGGGCTAGGGTAACTCATTCGGGGCAGGGAGTACTTATATGGGACTAGGCTAACCCACTTGGGGTCAGGGAGTACTTATATGGGACTAGGGTACCTCACTTGGGGTCAGGGAGTACTTATATGGGACTAGGGTAACTCACTTGGGGACAGGGAGTACTTATATGGGACTAGTGTAACTCACTTGGGGTCAGGGAGTACTTATATGGGACTAGGTTCACACACTTTGGGTCACGGAGTACTTATGTGTGAGTAGGGAAACACACTTGGGGTCAGTGTGTACGTATAAAGGGGCTCGGGTAACTCACTTGGGATCAGGGAGTACTTATATGGGACTAGGGTAACTCACTTGGGATTAGGGAGTACTTATATGGGACTAGGGTCACACACTTTGGGTCACCGAGTACTTACATGGGAATAGGGTAACACACTTGGGGTCAGTGTGTACGTATAAAGGGGCTCGGGTAACTCACTTGGGATCAGGGAGTACTTATATGGGACTAGGGTAACTCACTTGGGATTAGGGAGTACTCATATGGGACTAGGATAACTCACTTGGGGACAGGGAGTACTTATAAAGGGGCTAGGTTAACTCACTTGGGATTAGGGAGTACTTATATGGGACTAGGGTAACTCACTTGGGGACAGGGAGTGCTTATAAAGGGACTAGGGTAACTCACTTGGGGTCAGGGAGTACTTATAAAGGGGCTAGGGTAACTCACTTGGGGTGAGGGATTACTTATATGGGACTAGGGTAACTCACTTGGGGTCAGGGAGTACTTATATGGGACTAGGGTAACTCACTAGGGGTCAGGGAGTACTTATATGGGACTAGGGTCACACACTTTGGGTCACGGAGTACTTACATGGGACTAGGGTAACTCACTTGGGGTCAGGGAGTACTTATATAGGAGCTAAAGTAACTCACTTGGGGTCAGGGAGTACTTATATGGGACTAGGGTCACACACTTTGGGTCACGGAGCACTTATATGGGACTAGGGTAACACACATGGGGTCAGGGTGCACTTATAGAGGGGCTAGAGTAACTAATTTGGGGTCAGGGGTTAATTATATTGGACTAGGGTACATCACTTGGGGTCAGCGAGTACTTATATGGGACCAGAGTAATTCCCTTGGGGACATGGAGTACTTATAAAGGGGCTAGGGTAACTCATTCGGGGCAGGGAGTACTTACATGGGACTAGGGTAACTCACTTGGGGTCAGGGAGTACTTATATGGGACTAGGGTACCTCACTTGGGGTCAGGGAGTACTTATATGGGACTAGGGTAACTCACTAGGGGTCAGGGAGTACTTATATGGGACTAGGGTCACACACTTTGGGTCACGGAGTACTTACATGGGACTAGGGTAACTCACTTGGGGTCAGGGAGTACTTATATAGGAGCTGAAGTAACTCACTTGGGGTCAGGGAGTACTTATATGGGACTAGGGTCACACACTTGGGGTCAGGGAGTACTTATATGGGACTAGGGTAACTCACTAGGGGACAGGGAGTACTTATATGGGACTAGGGTCACACACTATGGGTCACGGAGTACTTACATGGGACTAGGGTAACACACTTGGGGTCAGTGTGTACGTATAAAGGGGCTAGGGTAACTCACTTGGGATCAGGGAGTACTTATATGGGACTAGGGTAACTCACTTAGGGACAGGGAGTACTTATAAGGGGCTAGGGTAACTCACTTGGGGACATGGAGTACTTATAAAGGGGCTAGGGTAACTCACTTGGGGACAGGGAGTACTTATATGGGACTAGGGTAACTCACTTGGTGTCAGGGAGTACTTATATGGGACTAGGTTCACACACTTTGGGTCACGGAGTACTTATATGGGACTAGGGTAACTCACTTGGGGACAGGGAGTACTTATATGGGACTAGGCTAACTCACTTGGGGTCAGGGATTACTTATATGGGACTAGGGTAACTCACTTGGGGTCAGGGAGTACTTATATGGGACTAGGGTAACTCACTTGGGGTCAGGGAGTACTTATATAGGAGCTGAAGTAACTCACTTGGGGTCAGGGAGTACTTATATGGGACTAGGGTCACACACATTGGGTCACGGAGCACTTATATGGGACTAGGGTAACACACATGGGGTCAGGGTGTACTTATAAAGGGGCTAGGTTAACTCACTTGGGATTAGGGAGTAATTATATGGGACTAGGGTAACTCACTTGGGGACAGGGAGTACTTATATGGGACTAGGGTAACTCACTTGGGGACATGGAGTACTTATAAAGGGGCTAGGGTAACTCATTCGGGGCAGGGAGTATTTACATGGGACTAGGGTAACTCACTTGGGATCAGGGAGTACTTATATGGGACTAGGGTACCTCACTTGGGGTCAGGGAGTACTTATATGGGACTAGGGTAACTCACTTGGGGACAGGGAGTACTTATATGGGACTAGGTTCACACACTTTGGGTCACGGAGTACTTATGTGTGAGTAGGGTAACACACTTGGGGTCAGTGTGTACGTATAAAGGGGCTAGGGTAACTCACTTGGGATCAGAAAGTACTTATATAGGACTAGGGTAACTCACTTAGGGACAGGGAGTACTTATAAAGGGGCTAGGGTAACTCACTTGGGGACATGGAGTACTTTTAAAGGGGCTAGGGTAACTCATATGGGGACAGGGAGTACTTATATGGGACTAGGGTAACTCACTTGGGGTCAGGGAGTACTTATATGGGACTAGGTTCACACACTTTGGGTCACGGAGTACTTATGTGTGAGTAGGGTAACACACTTGGGGTCAGTGTGTACTTCTAAAGGGGCTAGGGTAACTAACTTGGGGTCAGGGAGTACTTATATGGGACTAGGGTAACTCACTTGGGGACAGGGTGTACTTATAAAGGGGCTAGGTTAACTCACTTGGGATTAGGGAGTACTTATATGGGACTAGGGTAACTCACTTGGGGTCAGGGAGTACTTATATGGGACTAGGGTAACTCACTTGGGGTCAGGGAGTACTTATATAAGACTAGGGTAACTCACTTGGGATTAGGGAGTACTTATATGGGACTAGGGTAACCCACTTTGGGTCACGGAGTACTTATATGGGACTAGGGTAACACACTTGGGGTCAGGGTCTACTTATAAGGGACTAGGGTAACTCACTTGGTGTCAGGGAGTACTTATATGGGACCAGGTTCACACACTTTTGGTCACGGAGTACTTATATGGGACTAGGGTAACTCACTTGGGGACAGGGAGTACTTAGAAAGAGGCTAGGGTAACTAACTTGGGGTCAGGGAGTACTTATATGGGACTAGGGTAACTCACTTGGGGACAGGGTGTACTTATAAAGGGGCTAGGTTAACTCACTTGGGATTAGGGAGTACTTATATGGGACTAGGGTAACTCACTTGGGGTCAGGGAGTACTTATATGGGACTAGGGTAACTCACTTGGGGTCAGGGAGTACTTATATGGGACTAGGGTAACACACTTTGGGTCACGGTGTACTTATATGGAACTAGGGTAACACACTTGGGGTGACGGAGTACTTATATGGGACTAGGGTAACACACTTGGGTGCAGGGTGTACTTATAAATGGGCTAGTGTAACTCATTCGGGGCAGGGAGTACTTATATGGGACTAGGGTAACTCACTTGGGTACATGGAGTACTTATAAAGGGGCTAGGGTAACTCACTTGGGGTCAGGGAGTACTTATATGGGTCTAGGGTCACACACTTTGGGTCACGGAGTACTTACATGGGACTAGGGTAACACACTTGGGGTCAGGGTGTACTTATAAAGGGGCTAGGTTAACTCACTTGGGATTAGGGAGTACTTATATGGGACTAGGGTAACTCACTTGGGGACAGGGAGTACTTATAAAGGGGCTAGGGTAACTCATTCGGGGCAGGGAGAACTTATAAAGGGGCTAGGGTAACTCATTCGGGGCAGGGAGTACTTATATGGGACTAGGCTAACCCACTTGGGGTCAGGGAGTACTTATATGGGACTAGGGTACCTCACTTGGGGTCAGGGAGTACTTATATGGGACTAGGGTAACTCACTTGGGGACAGGGAGTACTTATATGGGACTAGTGTAACTCACTTGGGGTCAGGGAGTACTTATATGGGACTAGGTTCACACACTTTGGGTCACGGAGTACTTATGTGTGAGTAGGGAAAGACACTTGGGGTCAGTGTGTACGTATAAAGGGGCTCGGGTAACTCACTTGGGATCAGGGAGTACTTATATGGGACTAGGGTAGCTCACTTAGGGACAGGGAGTACTTATAAAGGGGCTAGGGTAACTCACTTGGGGACATGGAGTACTTATAAAGGGGGTAGGGTAACTCACTTGGGGACAGGGAGTACTTATATGGGACTAGGGTAAATCACTTGGGGTCAGGGAGTACTTATATGGGACTAGGTTCACACACTTTGGGTCACGGAGTACTTATGTGTGAGTAGGGTAACACACTTGGGGTCAGTGTGTACTTATAAAGGGGCTAGGGTAACTCACTTGGGATTAGGGAGTACTTATTTGGGACTAGGGTAACCCACTTTGGGTCACGGAGTACTTATATGGGACAAGGGTAACACACTTGGGGTCAGGGTCTACTTATGAAGGGGCAAGGGTAACTCATTCGGGGCAGGGAGTACTTATATGGGACTAGGGTAACTCACTTGGGGTCAGGGAGTACTTATATGGGACTAGGGTACCTCACTTGGGGTCAGGGAGTACTTATAAGGGACTAGGGTAACTCACTTGGTGTCAGGGAGTACTTATATGGGACTAGGTTAACACACTTTAGGTCACGGAGTACTTATATGGGACTAGGGTAACTCACTTGGGGACAGGGAGTACTTATAAAGAGGCTAGGGTAATTAACTTGGGGTCAGGGAGTACTTATATGGGACTAGGGTAACTCACTTGGGGTCAGGCAGTACATATATGGGACTAGGGTAACTCACTTGGGGTCAGGGAGTACTTATATGGGACTAGGGTAACTCACTTGGGGTCAGGGAGTACTTATTTGGGACTAGGATAACTCATTCGGGGCAGGGAGTACTTATATGGGAGTAGGGTAACTCACTTGGGGCCAGGGAGTACTTATATGGGACTAGGGTACCTCACTTGGGGTCAGGGAGTACTTATATGGGACTAGGGTAACTCACTTGGGTACATTGAGTACTTATAATGGGGCTAGGGTAACTCACTTGGGGTCAGGGAGTACTTATAAAGGGGCTAGGGTAACTCATTTGGGGACAGGGAGTACTTATATGGGACTAGGGTCACACACTTTGGGTCACGGAGTACTTACATGGGAATAGGGTAACACACTTGGGGTCAGGGTTTACTTATAAAGGGACTAGGGTAACTCACTTGGGATTAGGGAGTACTTATATGGGACTAGGGTCACACACTTTGGGTCACGGAGTACTTACATGGGAATAGGGTAACACACTTGCGGTCAGGGTTTACTTATAAAGGGACTAGGGTAACTCACTTGGGATTAGGGAGTACTTATATGGGACTAGGATAACTCACTTGGGGAGAGGGAGTACTTATAAAGGGGCTAGGTTAACTCACTTGGGATTAGGGAGTACTTATATGGGACTAGGGTAACACACTTGGGATCAGGGAGTACTTATATGGGACTAGGGTAACTCACTTAGGGACAGGGAGTACTTATAAAAGGGCTAGGGTAACTCACTTGGGGTCAGGGAGTACTTATATAGGAGCTAAAGTAACTCACTTGGGGTCAGGGAGTACTTATATGGGACTAGGGTAACTCACTAGGGGTCAGGGAGTACTTATATGGGACTAGGGTCACACACTTTGGGTCACGGAGTACTTACATGGGACTAGGGTAACTCACTTGGGGTCAGGGAGTACTTATATAGGAGCTAAAGTAACTCACTTGGGGTCAGGGAGTACTTATATGGGACTAGGGTCACACACTTTGGGTCACGGAGCACTTATATGGGACTAGGGTAACACACATGGGGTCAGGGTGCACTTATAGAGGGGCTAGAGTAACTAATTTGGGGTCAGGGGTTAATTATATTGGACTAGGGTACATCACTTGGGGTCAGCGAGTACTTATATGGGACTAGCGTAACTCCCTTGGGGACATGGAGTACTTATAAAGGGGCTAGGGTAACTCATTCGGGGCAGGGAGTACTTACATGGGACTAGGGTAACTTACTTGGGGTCAGGGAGTACTTATATGGGACTAGGGTACCTCACTTGGGGTCAGGGAGTACTTATATGGGACTAGGGTAACTCACTTGGGGACTGGGAGTACTTATATGGTACTAGGGTAACTCACTTGGGGTCAGGGAGTACTTTTTGGGATTAGGTTCACACACTTTGGGACACGGAGTACTTATGTGTGAGTAGGGTAACACACTTGGGGTCAGTGTGTACGTATAAAGGGGCTAGGGTTACTCACTTGGGATCAGGGAGTACTTATATGGGACTAGGGTAACTCACTTAGGGACAGGGAGTACTTATAAAGAGGCTAGGGTAACTCACTTGGGGACATGGAGTACTTATAAAGGGGCTAGGGTAACTCACTTGGGGACAGGGAGTACTTATATGGGACTAGGGTAACTCACTTGGGGTCAGGGAGTACTTACATGGGACTAGGGTAACACACTTGGGGTCAGGGTGTACTTATAAAGGGACTAGGGTAACTCACTTGGGATTAGGGAGTACTTATATGGGTCTAGGGTAACTCACTTGGGGTCAGGGAGTACTTATATGGGACTAGGTTCACACACTTTGGGTCACGGAGTACTTATGTGTGAGTAGGGTAACACACTTGGGTTCAGTGTGTACTTCTAAAGGGGCTAGGGTAACTCACTTGGGATTAGGGAGTACTTATATGGGACTAGGGTAACCCACTTTGGGTCACGGAGTACTTATATGGGACTAGGGTAACACACTTGGGGTCAGGGTCTAATTATAAGGGACTAGGGTAACTCACTTGGTGTCAGGGAGTACTTATATGGGACTAGGTTCACACACTTTTGGTCACGGAGTACTTATATGGGACTAGGGTAACTCACTTGGGGACAGGGAGTACTTAGAAAGAGGCTAGGGTAACTAACTTGGGGTCAGGGAGTACTTATATGGGACTAGGGTAACTCACTTGGGGACAGGGTGTACTTATAAAGAGGCTAGGTTAACTCATTTGGGATTAGGGAGTACTTATATGGGACTAGGGTAACTCACTTGGGGTCAGGGAGTACTTATATGGGACTAGGGTAACTCACTTGGGGTCAGGGAGTACTTATTTGGGACTAGGGTAACACACTTTGGGTCACGGTGTACTTATATGGAACTAGGGTAACACACTTGGGGTGACGGAGTACTTATATGGGACTAGGGTAACACACTAGGGTGCAGGGTGTACTTATAAATGGGCTAGTGTAACTCATTCGGGGCAGGGAGTACTTATATGGGACTAGGGTAACTCACTTGGGTATAGGGAGTACTTATAAAGGGGCTAGGGTAACTCACTTGGGGTCAGGGAGTACTTATATGGGACTAGGGTCACACACTTTGGGTCACGGAGTACTTACATGGGACTAGGGTAACACACTTGGGGTCAGGGTGTACTTATAAAGGGACTAGGGTAACTCACTTGGGATTAGGGAGTACTTATATGGGACTAGGGTAACTCACTTGGGGACAGGGTGTACTTATAAAGGGGATAGGTTAACTCACTTGGGATTAGGGAGTACTTATATGTTACTAGGGTAACTCACTTGGGGACAGGGAGTACTTATAAAGGGGCTAGGGTAACTCATTCGGGGCAGGGAGTACTTATATGGGACTAGGCTAACCCACTTGGGGTCAGGGAGTACTTATATGGGACTAGGGTACCTCACTTGGGGTCAGGGAGTACTTATATGGAACTAGGGTAACTCACTTGGGGACAGGGAGTACTTATATGGGACTAGTGTAACTCACTTGGGGTCAGGGAGTACTTATATGGGACTAGGTTCACACACTTTGGGTCACGGAGTACTTATGTGTTAGTAGGGAAACACACTTGGGGTCAGTGTGTACGTATAAAGGGGCTCGGGTAACTCACTTGGGATCAGGGAGTACTTATATGGGACTAGGGTAGCTCACTTAGGGACAGGGAGTATTTATAAAGGGGCTAGGGTAACTCACTTGGGGACATGGAGTACTTATAAAGGGGGTAGGGTAACTCACTTGGGGACAGGGAGTACTTATATGGGACTAGGGTAACTCACTTGGGGTCAGGGAGTACTTATATGGGACTAGGTTCACACACTTTGGGTCACGGAGTACTTATGTGTGAGTAGGGTAACACACTTGGGGTCAGTGTGTACTTATAAAGGGGCTAGGGTAACTCACTTGGGATTAGGGAGTACTTATTTGGGACTAGGGTAACCCACTTTGGGTCACGGAGTACTTATATGGGACAAGGGTAACACACTTGGGGTCAGGGTCTACTTATAAAGGGGCTAGGGTAACTCATTCGGGGCAGGGAGTACTTATTTGGGACTAGGGTAACTCATTTGGGGTCAGGGAGTACTTATATGGGACTAGGGTACCTCACTTGGAGTCAGGGAGTACTTATAAGGGACTAGGGTAACTCACTTGTTGTCAGGGAGTACTTATATGGGACTAGGTTCACACACTTTGGGTCACGGAGTACTTATATGGGACTAGGGTAACTCACTTGGGGACAGGTAGTACTTATAAAGAGGCTAGGGTAATTAACTTGGGGTCAGGGAGTATTTATATGGGACTAGGGTAACTCACTTGGGGTCAGGCAGTACATATATGGGACTAGGGTAACTCACTTGGGGTCAGGGAGTACTTATATGGGACTAGGGTAACTCATTCGGGGCAGGGAGTACTTATATGGGAGTAGGGTAACTCACTTGGGGTCGGGGTTTACTTATAAAGGGACTAGGGTAACTCACTTGGGATTAGGGAGTACTTATATGGGACTAGGGTCACACACTTTGGGTCACGGAGTACTTACATGGGAATAGGGTAACACACTTGGGGACAGGGAGTACTTATAAAGGGGCTAGGTTAACTCACTTGGGATTAGGGAGTACTTATATGGGACTAGGGTAACTCACTTGGGGACAGGGAGTACTTATAAAGGGACTAGGGTAACTCACTTGGGGACAGGGAGTACTTATAAAGGGGCTAGGGTAACTCACTTGGGGTGAGGGATTACTTATATGGGACTAGGGTAACTCACTTGGGGTCAGGGAGTACTTATATGGGACTAGGGTAACTCACTAGGGGTCAGGGAGTACTTATATGGGACTAGGGTCACACACTTTAAGTCACGGAGTACTTACATGGGACTAGGGTAACTCACTTGGGGTCAGGGAGTACTTATATAGGAGCTAAAGTAACTCACTTGGGGTCAGGGAGTACTTATATGGGACTAGGGTCACACACTTTGGGTCACGGAGCATTTATATGGGACTAGGGTAACACACATGGGGTAAGGGTGCACTTATAGAGGGGCTAGAGTAACTAATTTGGGGTCAGGGGTTAATTATATTGGACTAGGGTACATCACTTGGGGTCAGCGAGTACTTATATGGGACTAGGGTAACTCCCTTGGGGACATGGAGTACTTATAAAGGGGCTAGGGTAACTCATTCGGGGCAGGGAGTACTTACATGGGACTAGGGTAACTCACTTGGGGTCAGGGAGTACTTATATGGGACTAGGGTACCTCACTTGGGGTCAGGGAGTACTTATATGGGACTAGGGTAACTCACTTGGGGACTGGGAGTACTTATATGGGACTAGGGTAACTCACTTGGGGTCAGGGAGTACTTTTTGGGACTAGGTTCACACACTTTGGGACACGGAGTACTTATGTGTGAGTAGGGTAACACACTTGGGGTCAGTGTGTACGTATAAAGGGACTAGGGTAACTCACTTGGGATTAGGGAGTACTTATATGGGACTAGGGTAACTCACTTGGGGACAGGGAGTACTTATATGGGACTAGGGTAACTCACTTGGGGTCAGGGAGTACTTACATGGGACTAGGGTAACACACTTGGGGTCAGGGTGTACTTATAAAGGGACTAGGGTAACTCACTTGGGATTAGGGAGTACTTATATGGGACTAGGGTAACTCACTTGGGGACAGGGTGTACTTATAAAGGGGCTAGGTTAACTCACTTGGGATTAGGGAGTACTTATTTGGGACTAGGGTAACCCACTTTGGGTCACGGAGTACTTATATGGGACAAGGGTAACACACTTGGGGTCAGGGTCTACTTATTAAGGGGCTAGGGTAACTCATTCGGGGCAGGGAGTACTTATTTGGGACTAGGGTAACTCATTTGGGGTCAGGGAGTACTTATATGGGACTAGGGTACCTCACTTGGAGTCAGGGAGTACTTATAAGGGACTAGGGTAACTCACTTGTTGTCAGGGAGTACTTATATGGGACTAGGTTCACACACTTTGGGTCACGGAGTACTTATATGGGACTAGGGTAACTCACTTGGGGACAGGTAGTACTTATAAAGAGGCTAGGGTAATTAACTTGGGGTCAGGGAGTATTTATATGGGACTAGGGTAACTCACTTGGGGTCAGGCAGTACATATATAGGACTAGGGTAACTCACTTGGGGTCAGGGAGTACTTATATGGGACTAGGGTAACTCATTCGGGGCAGGGAGTACTTATATGGGAGTAGGGTAACTCACTTGGGGTCAGGGTTTACTTATAAAGGGACTAGGGTAACTCACTTGGGATTAGGGAGTACTTATATGGGACTAGGGTCACACACTTTGGGTCACGGAGTACTTACATGGGAATAGGGTAACACACTTGGGGTCAGGGTTTACTTATAAAGGGACTAGGGTAACTCACTTGGGATTAGGGAGTACTTATATGGGACTAGGGTAACTCACTTGGGGACAGGGAGTACTTATAAAGGGGCTAGGTTAACTCACTTGGGATTAGGGAGTACTTATATGGGACTAGGGTAACTCACTTGGGGACAGGGAGTACTTATAAAGGGACTAGGGTAACTCACTTTGGGTCAGGGAGTACTTATAAAGGGGCTAGGGTAACTCACTTGGGGTGAGGGATTACTTATATGGGACTAGGGTAACTCACTTGGGGTCAGGGAGTACTTATATGGGACTAGGGTAACTCACTAGGGGTCAGGGAGTACTTATATGGGACTAGGGTCACACACTTTAAGTCACGGAGTACTTACATGGGACTAGGGTAACTCACTTGGGGTCAGGGAGTACTTATATAGGAGCTAAAGTAACTCACTTGGGGTCAGGGAGTACTTATATGGGACTAGGGTCACACACTTTGGGTCACGGAGCACTTATATGGGACTAGGGTAACACACATGGGGTAAGGGTGCACTTATAGAGGGGCTAGAGTAACTAATTTGGGGTCAGGGGTTAATTATATTGGACTAGGGTACATCACTTGGGGTCAGCGAGTACTTATATGGGACTAGGGTAACTCCCTTGGGGACATGGAGTACTTATAAAAGGGCTAGGGTAACTCATTCGGGGCAGGGAGTACTTACATGGGACTAGGGTAACTCACTTGGGGTCAGGGAGTACTTATATGGGACTAGGGTACCTCACTTGGGGTCAGGGAGTACTTATATGGGACTAGGGTAACTCACTTGGGGACTGGGAGTACTTATATGGGACTAGGGTAACTCACTTGGGGTCAGGGAGTACTTTTTGGGACTAGGTTCACACACTTTGGGACACGGAGTACTTATGTGTGAGTAGGGTAACACACTTGGGGTCAGTGTGTACGTATAAAGGGACTAGGGTAACTCACTTGGGATTAGGGAGTACTTATATGGGACTAGGGTAACTCACTTGGGGACAGGGAGTACTTATATGGGACTAGGGTAACTCACTTGGGGTCAGGGAGTACTTACATGGGACTAGGGTAACACACTTGGGGTCAGGGTGTACTTATAAAGGGACTAGGGTAACTCACTTGGGATTAGGGAGTACTTATATGGGACTAGGGTAACTCACTTGGGGACAGGGTGTACTTATAAAGGGGCTAGGTTAACTCACTTGGGATTAGGGAGTACTTATATGGGACTAGGGTAACTCACTTGGGGACAGGGAGTACTTATAAAGAGGCTAGGGTAATTAACTTGGGGTCAGGGAGTACTTATATGGGACTAGGGTAACTCACTTGGGGTCAGGCAGTACATATATGGGACTAAGGTAACTCACTTGGGGTCAGGGAGTACTTATATGGGACTAGGGTAACTCACTTGGGGTCAGGGAATACTTATATGGGACTAGGATAACTCATTCGGGGCAGGGAGTACTTATATGGGAGTAGGGTAACTCACTTGGGGTGAGGGAGTACTTATATGGGACTAGGTTACCTCACTTGGGGTCAGGGAGTACTTATATGGGACTAGGGTAACTCACTTGGGTACATGGAGTACTTATAATGGGGCTAGGGTAACTCACTTGGGGTCAGGGAGTACTTATAAAGGGGCTAGGGTAACTCATTTGGGGACAGGGAGTACTTATATGGGACTAGGGTCACACACTTTGGGTCACGGAGTACTTACATGGGAATAGGGTAACACACTTGGGATCAGGGTTTACTTATAAAGGGACTAGGGTAACTCACTTGGGATTAGGGAGTACTTATATGGGACTAGGGTCACACACTTTGGGTCACGGAGTACTTACATGGGAATAGGGTAACACACTTGGGGTCAGGGTTTACTTATAAAGGGACTAGGGTAACTCACTTGGGATTAGGGAGTACTTATATGGGACTAGGGTAACTCACTTGGGGACAGGGAGTACTTATAAAGGGGCTAGGTTAACTCACTTGGGATTAGGGAGTACTTATATGGGACTAGGGTAACTCACTTGGGGACAGGGAGTACTTATAAAGGGACTAGGGTAACTCACTTGGGGTCAGGGAGTACTTATAAAGGGGCTAGGGTAACTCACTTGGGGTCAGGGATTACTTATATGGGACTAGGGTAACTCACTTGGGGTCAGGGAGTACCTATATGGGACTAGGGTAACTCACTAGGGGTCAGGGAGTACTTATATGGGACTAGGGTCACACACTTTGGGTCACGGAGTACTTACATAGGACTAGGGTAAATCACTTGGGGTCAGGGAGTACTTATATAGGAGCTAAAGTAACTCACTTGGGGTCAGGGAGTACTTATATGGGACTAGGGTCACACACTTTGGGTCACGGAGCACTTATATGGGACTAGGGTAACACACATGGGGTCAGGGTGCACTTATAGAGGGGCTAGAGTAACAAATTTGGGGTCAGGGATTAATTATATTGGACTAGGGTGCATCACTTGGGGTCAGCGAGTACTTATATGGGACTAGGGTAACTCCCTTGGGGACATGGAGTACTTATAAAGGGGCTAGGGTAACTCATTCGGGGCAGGGAGTACTTACATGGGACTAGGGTAACTCACTTGGGGTCAGGGAGTATGTATATGGGACTAGGGTACCTCACTTGGGGTCAGGGAGTACTTATATGGGACTAGGGTAACTCACTTGGGGACTGGGAGTACTTATTTGGGACTAGGTTCACACACTTTGGGTCACGGAGTACTTATGTGTGAATAGGGTAACACACTTGGGGTCAGAGTGTACTTATAAAAGGACTAGGGTAACTCACTTGGGGTCAGGGAGTACATATATGGGACTAGGGTAACTCACTAGGGGTCAGGGAGTACTTATATTGGACTAGGGTCACACACTTTGGGTCACGTAGTACTTACATGGGATTAGGGTAACACATTTGGGGTCAGGGTGTACTTATAAAGGGACTAGGGTAACTCACTTGGGGTCAGGGAGTACATATATGGGACTAGGGTAACTCACTTGGGGACAGGGAGTACTTATATGGGACTAGGGTAACTCACTTGGGGTCAGGGAGTACCTATATGGGACTAGGGTAACTCACTAGGGGTCAGGGAGTACTTATATGGGACTAGGGTCACACACTTTGGGTCACGGAGTACTTATATGGGACTAGGGTAACACACATGGGGTCAGGGTGCACTTATATGGGACTAGGGTAACTCACTTGGGATTAGGGAGTACTTATATGGGACTAGGGTCACACACTTTGGGTCACGGAGTACTTACATGGGAATAGGGTAACACACTTGGGGTCAGGGTTTACTTATAAAGGGACTAGGGTAACTCACTTGGGATTAGGGAGTACTTATATGGGACTAGGGTAACTCACTTGGGGACAGGGAGTACTTATAAAGAGGCTAGGGTAACTCACTTGGGGACATGGAGTACTTATAAAGGGGCTAGGGTAACTCACTTGGGGACAGGGAGTACTTATATGGGACTAGGGTAACTCACTTGGGGTCAGGGAGTACTTACATGGGACTAGGGTAACACACTTGGGGTCAGGGTGTACTTATAAAGGGACTAGGGTAACTAACTTGGGATTAGGGAGTACTTATATGGGTCTAGGGTAACTCACTTGGGGTCAGGGAGTACTTATATGGGACTAGGTTCACACACTTTGGGTCACGGAGTACTTATGTGTGAGTAGGGTAACACACTTGGGGTCAGTGTGTACTTCTAAAGGGGCTAGGGTAACTCACTTGGGATTAGGGAGTACTTATATGGGACTAGGGTAACCCACTTTGGGTCACGGAGTACTTATATGGGACTAGGGTAACACACTTGGGGTCAGGGTCTACTTATAAGGGACTAGGGTAACTCACTTGGTGTCAGGGAGTACTTATATGGGACTAGGTTCACACACTTTTGGTCACGGAGTACTTATATGGGACTAGGGTAACTCACTTGGGGACAGGGAGTACTTAGAAAGAGGCTAGGGTAACTAACTTGGGGTCAGGGAGTACTTATATGGGACTAGGGTAACTCACTTGGGGACAGGGTGTACTTATAAAGAGGCTAGGTTAACTCATTTGGGATTAGGGAGTACTTATATGGGACTAGGGTAACTCACTTGGGGTCAGGGAGTACTTATATGGGACTAGGGTAACTCACTTGGGGTCAGGGAGTACTTATTTGGGACTAGGGTAACACACTTTGGGTCACGGTGTACTTATATGGAACTAGGGTAACACACTTGGGGTGACGGAGTACTTATATGGGACTAGGGTAACACACTAGGGTGCAGGGTGTACTTATAAATGGGCTAGTGTAACTCATTCGGGGCAGGGAGTACTTATATGGGACTAGGGTAACTCACTTGGGTACATGGAGTACTTATAAAGGGGCTAGGGTAACTCACTTGGGGTCAGGGAGTACTTATATGGAACTAGGGTCACACACTTTGGGTCACGGAGTACTTACATGGGACTAGGGTAACACACTTGGGGTCAGGGTGTACTTATAAAGGGACTAGGGTAACTCACTTGGGATTAGGGAGTACTTATATGGGACTAGGGTAACTCACTTGGGGACAGGGTGTACTTATAAAGGGGATAGGTTAACTCACTTGGGATTAGGGAGTACTTATATGTTACTAGGGTAACTCACTTGGGGACAGGGAGTACTTATAAAGGGGCTAGGGTAACTCATTCGGGGCAGGGAGTACTTATATGGGACTAGGCTAACCCACTTGGGGACAGGGAGTACTTATATGGGACTAGGGTACCTCACTTGGGGTCAGGGAGTACTTATATGGAACTAGGGTAACTCACTTGGGGACAGGGAGTACTTATATGGGACTAGTGTAACTCACTTGGGGTCAGGGAGTACTTATATGGGACTAGGTTCACACACTTTGGGTCACGGAGTACTTATGTGTGAGTAGGGAAACACACTTGGGGTCAGTGTGTACGTATAAAGGGGCTCGGGCAACTCACTTGGGATCAGGGAGTACTTATATGGGACTAGGGTAGCTCACTTAGGGACAGGGAGTATTTATAAAGGGGCTGGGGTAACTCACTTGGGGACATGGAGTACTTATAAAGGGGGTAGGGTAACTCACTTGGGGACAGGGAGTACTTATATGGGACTAGGGTAACTCACTTGGGGTCAGGGAGTACTTATATGGGACTAGGTTCACACACTTTGGGTCACGGAGTACTTATGTGTGAGTAGGGTAACACACTTGGGGTCAGTGTGTACTTATAAAGGGGCTAGGGTAACTCACTTGGGATTAGGGAGTACTTATTTGGGACTAGGGTAACCCACTTTGGGTCACGGAGTACTTATATGGGACAAGGGTAACACACTTGGGGTCAGGGTCTACTTATAAAGGGGCTAGGGTAACTCATTCGGGGCAGGGAGTACTTATTTGGGACTAGGGTAACTCATTTGGGGTCAGGGAGTACTTATATGGGACTAGGGTACCTCACTTGGAGTCAGGGAGTACTTATAAGGGACTAGGGTAACTCACTTGTTGTCAGGGAGTACTTATATGGGACTAGGTTCACACACTTTGGGTCACGGAGTACTTATATGGGACTAGGGTAACTCACTTGGGGACAGGTAGTACTTATAAAGAGGCTAGGGTAATTAACTTGGGGTCAGGGAGTATTTATATGGGACTAGGGTAACTCATTCGGGGCAGGGAGTACTTATATGGGAGTAGGGTAACTCACTTGGGGTCAGGGTTTACTTATAAAGGGACTAGGGTAACTCACTTGGGATTAGGGAGTACTTATATGGGACTAGGGTCACACACTTTGGGTCACGGAGTACTTACATGGGAATAGGGTAACACACTTGGGGACAGGGAGTACTTATAAAGGGGCTAGGTTAACTCACTTGGGATTAGGGAGTACTTATATGGGACTAGGGTAACTCACTTGGGGACAGGGAGTACTTATAAAGGGACTAGGGTAACTCACTTGGGGTCAGGGAGTACTTATAAAGGGGCTAGGGTAACTCACTTGGGGTGAGGGATTACTTATATGGGACTAGGGTAACTCACTTGGGGTCAAGGTGTACTTATATGGGACTAGGGTAACTCACTAGGGGTCAGGGAGTACTTATATGGGACTAGGGTCACACACTTTAAGTCACGGAGTACTTACATGGGACTAGGGTAACTCACTTGGGGTCAGGGAGTACTTATATAGGAGCTAAAGTAACTCACTTGGGGTCAGGGAGTACTTATATGGGACTAGGGTCACACACTTTGGGTCACGGAGCACTTATATGGGACTAGGGTAACACACATGGGGTAAGGGTGCACTTATAGAGGGGCTAGAGTAACTAATTTGGGGTCAGGGGTTAATTATATTGGACTAGGGTACATCACTTGGGGTCAGCTAGTACTTATATGGGACTAGGGTAACTCCCTTGGGGACATGGAGTACTTATAAAGGGGCTAGGGTAACTCATTCGGGGCAGGGAGTACTTACATGGGACTAGGGTAACTCACTTGGGGTCAGGGAGTACTTATATGGGACTAGGGTACCTCACTTGGGGTCAGGGAGTACTTATATGGGACTAGGGTAACTCACTTGCGGACTGGGAGTACTTATATGGGACTAGGGTAACTCACTTGGGGTCAGGGAGTACTTTTTGGGACTAGGTTCACACACTTTGGGACACGGAGTACTTATGTGTGAGTAGGGTAACACACTTGGGGTCAGTGTGTACGTATAAAGGGACTAGGGTAACTCACTTGGGATTAGGGAGTACTTATATGGGACTAGGGTAACTCACTTGGGGACAGGGAGTACTTATATGGGACTAGGGTAACTCACTTGGGGTCAGGGAGTACTTACATGGGACTAGGGTAACACACTTGGGGTCAGGGTGTACTTATAAAGGGACTAGGGTAACTCATTCGGGGCAGGGAGTACTTATTTGGGACTAGGGTAACTCATTTGGGGTCAGGGAGTACTTATATGGGACTAGGGTAACTCACTTGGGGACAGGGTGTACTTATAAAGGGGCTAGGTTAACTCACTTGGGATTAGGGAGTACTTATTTGGGACTAGGGTAACCCACTTTGGGTCACGGAGTACTTATATGGGACAAGGGTAACACACTTGGGGTCAGGGTCTACTTATAAAGGGGCTAGGGTAACTCATTCGGGGCAGGGAGTACTTATTTGGGACTAGGGTAACTCATTTGGGGTCAGGGAGTACTTATATGGGACTAGGGTACCTCACTTGGAGTCAGGGAGTACTTATAAGGGACTAGGGTAACTCACTTGTTGTCAGGGAGTACTTATATGGGACTAGGTTCACACACTTTGGGTCACGGAGTACTTATATGGGACTAGGGTAACTCACTTGGGGACAGGTAGTACTTATAAAGAGGCTAGGGTAATTAACTTGGGGTCAGGGAGTATTTATATGGGACTAGGGTAACTCACTTGGTGTCAGGCAGTACATATATAGGACTAGGGTAACTCACTTGGGGTCAGGGAGTACTTATATGGGACTAGGGTAACTCATTCGGGGCAGGGAGTACTTATATGGGAGTAGGGTAACTCACTTGGGGTCAGGGTTTACTTATAAAGGGACTAGGGTAACTCACTTGGGATTAGGGAGTACTTATATGGGACTAGGGTCACACACTTTGGGTCACGGAGTACTTACATGGGAATAGGGTAACACACTTGGGGTCAGGGTTTACTTATAAAGGGACTAGGGTAACTCACTTGGGATTAGGGAGTACTTATATGGGACTAGGGTAACTCACTTGGGGACAGGGAGTACTTATAATGGGGCTAGGTTAACTCACTTGGAATTAGGGAGTACTTATATGGGACTAGGGTAACTCACTTGGGGACAGGGAGTACTTATAAAGGGACTAGGGTAACTCACTTTGGGTCAGGGAGTACTTATAAAGGGGCTAGGGTAACTCACTTGGGGTGAGGGATTACTTATATGGGACTAGGGTAACTCACTTGGGGTCAGGGAGTACTTATATGGGACTAGGGTAACTCACTAGGGGTCAGGGAGTACTTATATGGGACTAGGGTCACACACTTTAAGTCACGGAGTACTTACATGGGACTAGGGTAACTCACTTGGGGTCAGGGAGTACTTATATAGGAGCTAAAGTAACTCACTTGGGGTCAGGGAGTACTTATATGGGACTAGGGTCACACACTTTGGGTCACGGAGCACTTTTATGGGACTAGGGTAACACACATGGGGTAAGGGTGCACTTATAGAGGGGCTAGAGTAACTAATTTGGGGTCAGGGGTTAATTATATTGGACTAGGGTACATCACTTGGGGTCAGCGAGTACTTATATGGGACTAGGGTAACTCCCTTGGGGACATGGAGTACTTATAAAAGGGATAGGGTAACTCATTCGGGGCAGGGAGTACTTACATGGGACTAGGGTAACTCACTTGGGGTCAGGGAGTACTTATATGGGACTAGGGTACCTCACTTGGGGTCAGGGAGTACTTATATGGGACTAGGGTAACTCACTTGGGGACTGGGAGTACTTATATGGGACTAGGGTAACTCACTTGGGGTCAGGGAGTACTTTTTGGGACTAGGTTCACACACTTTGGGACACGGAGTACTTATGTGTGAGTAGGGTAACACACTTGGGGTCAGTGTGTACGTATAAAGGGACTAGGGTAACTCACTTGGGATTAGAGAGTACTTATATGGGACTAGGGTAACTCACTTGGGGACAGGGAGTACTTATATGGGACTAGGGTAACTCACTTGGGGTCAGGGAGTACTTACATGGGACTAGGGTAACACACTTGGGGTCAGGGTGTACTTATAAAGGGACTAGGGTAACTCACTTGGGATTAGGGAGTACTTATATGGGAGTAGGGTAACTCACTTGGGGACAGGGTGTACTTATAAAGGGGCTAGGTTAACTCACTTGGGATTAGGGAGTACTTATATGGGACTAGGGTAACTCACTTGGGGACAGGGAGTACTTATAAAGAGGCTAGGGTAATTAACTTGGGGTCAGGGAGTACTTATATGGGACTAGGGTAACTCACTTGGGGTCAGGCAGTACATATATGGGACTAAGGTAACTCACTTGGGGTCAGGGAGTACTTATATGGGACTAGGGTAACTCACTTGGGGTCAGGGAATACTTATATGGGACTAGGATAACTCATTCGGGGCAGGGAGTACTTATATGGGAGTAGGGTAACTCACTTGGGGTGAGGGAGTACTTATATGGGACTAGGTTACCTCACTTGGGGTCAGGGAGTACTTATATGGGACTAGGGTAACTCACTTGGGTACATGGAGTACTTATAATGGGGCTAGGGTAACTCACTTGGGGTCAGGGAGTACTTATAAAGGGGCTAGGGTAACTCATTTGGGGACAGGGAGTACTTATATGGGACTAGGGTCACACACTTTGGGTCACGGAGTACTTACATGGGAATAGGGTAACACACTTGGGATCAGGGTTTACTTATAAAGGGACTAGGGTAACTCACTTGGGATTAGGGAGTACTTATATGGGACTAGGGTCACACACTTTGGGTCACGGAGTACTTACATGGGAATAGGGTAACACACTTGGGGTCAGGATTTACTTATAAAGGGACTAGGGTAACTCACTTGGGATTAGGGAGTACTTATATGGGACTAGGGTAACTCACTTGGGGACAGGGAGTACTTATAAAGGGACTAGGGTAACTCACTTGGGGTCAGGGAGTACTTATAAAGGGGCTAGGGTAACTCACTTGGGGTCAGGGATTACTTATATGGGACTAGGGTAACTCACTTGGGGTCAGGGAGTACCTATATGGGACTAGGGTAACTCACTAGGGGTCAGGGAGTACTTATATGGGACTAGGGTCACACACTTTGGGTCACGGAGTACTTACATGGGACTAGGGTAAATCACTTGGGGTCAGGGAGTACTTATATAGGAGCTAAAGTAACTCACTTGGGGTCAGGGAGTACTTATATGGGACTAGGGTCACACACTTTGGGTCACGGAGCACTTATATGGGACTAGGGTAACACACATGGGGTCAGGGTGCACTTATAGAGGGGCTAGAGTAACAAATTTGGGGTCAGGGATTAATTATATTGGACTAGGGTGCATCACTTGGGGTCAGCGAGTACTTATATGGGACTAGGGTAACTCCCTTGGGGACATGGAGTACTTATAAAGGGGCTAGGGTAACTCATTCGGGGCAGGGAGTACTTACATGGGACTAGGGTAACTCACTTGGGGTCAGGGAGTATGTATATGGGACTAGGGTACCTCACTTGGGGTCAGGGAGTACTTATATGGGACTAGGGTAACTCACTTGGGGACTGGGAGTACTTATTTGGGACTAGGTTCACACACTTTGGGTCACGGAGTACTTATGTGTGAGTAGGGTAACACACTTGGGGTCAGAGTGTACTTATAAAAGGACTAGGGTAACTCACTTGGGGTCAGGGAGTACATATATGGGACTAGGGTAACTCACTAGGGGTCAGGGAGTACTTATATTGGACTAGGGTCACACACTTTGGGTCACGGAGTACTTACATGGGATTAGGGTAACACATTTGGGGTCAGGGTGTACTTATAAAGGGACTAGGGTAACTCACTTGGGGTCAGGGAGTACATATATGGGACTAGGGTAACTCACTTGGGGACAGGGAGTACTTATATGGGACTAGGGTAACTCACTTGGGGTCAGGGAGTACCTATATGGGACTAGGGTAACTCACTAGGGGTCAGGGAGTACTTATATGGGACTAGGGTCACACACTTTGGGTCACGGAGTACTTACATGGGACTAGGGTAAATCACTTGGGGTCAGGGAGTACTTATATAGGAGCTAAAGTAACTCACTTGGGGTCAGGGAGTACTTATATGGGACTAGGGTCACACACTTTGGGTCACGGAGCACTTATGTGGGACTAGGGTAACACACATGGGGTCAGGGTGCACTTATATGGGACTAGGGTAACTCACTTGGGATTAGGGAGTACTTATATGGGACTAGGGTCACACACTTTGGGTCACGGAGTACTTACATGGGAATAGGGTAACACACTTGGGGTCAGGGTTTACTTATAAAGGGACTAGGGTAACTCACTTGGGATTAGGGAGTACTTATATGGGACTAGGGTAACTCACTTGGGGACAGGGAGTACTTATAAAGGGGCTAGGTTAACTCACTTGGGATTAGGGAGTACTTATATGGGACTAGGGTCACACACTTTGGGTCACGGAGTACTTACATGGGAATAGGGTAACACACTTGGGGTCAGGGTTTACTTATAAAGGGACTAGGGTAACTCACTTGGGATTAGGGAGTACTTATATGGGACTAGGGTAACTCACTTGGGGACAGGGAGTACTTATAAAGGGGCTAGGTTAACTCACTTGGGATTAGGGAGTACTTATATGGGACTAGGGTAACTCACTTGGGGACAGGGAGTACTTATAAAGGGACTAGGGTAACTCACTTGGGGTCAGGGAGTACTTATAAAGGGGCTAGGGTAACTCACTTGGGGTCAGGGATTACTTATATGGGACTAGGGTAACTCACTTGGGGTCAGGGAGTACCTATATGGGACTAGGGTAACTCACTAGGGGTCAGGGAGTACTTATATGGGACTAGGGTCACACACTTTGGGTCACGGAGTACTTACATGGGACTAGGGTAAATCACTAGGGGTCAGGGAGTACTTATATAGGAGCTAAAGTAACTCACTTGGGGTCAGGGAGTACTTATTTGGGACTAGGGTCACACACTTTGGGTCACGGAGCATTTATATGGACTAGGGTAACACACATGGGGTCAGGGTGCACTTATAGAGGGGCTAGAGTAACAAATTTGGGGTCAGGGATTAATTATATTGGACTAGGGTGCATCACTTGGGGTCAGCGAGTACTTATATGGGACTAGGGTAACTCCCTTGAGGACATGGAGTACTTATAAAGGGGCTAGGGTAACTCATTCGGGGCAGGGAGTACTTACATGGGACTAGGGTAACTCACTTGGGGTCAGGGAGTATGTATATGGGACTAGGGTACCTCACTTGGGGTCAGGGAGTACTTATATGGGACTAGGGTAACTCACTTGGGGACTGGGAGTACTTATATGGGACTAGGGTAACTCACTTGGGGTCAGGGAGTACTTATTTGGGACTAGGTTCACACACTTTGGGTCACGGAGTACTTATGTGTGAGTAGGGTAACACACTTGGGGTCAGAGTGTACTTATAAAAGGACTAGGGTAACTCACTTGGGGTCAGGGAGTACATATATGGGACTAGGGTAACTCACTAGGGGTCAGGGAGTACTTATATTGGACTAGGGTCACACACTTTGGGTCACGGAGTACTTACATGGGATTAGGGTAACACATTTGGGGTCAGGGTGTACTTATAAAGGGACTAGGGTCACACACTTTGGGTCACGGAGTACTTACATGGGATTAGGGTAACACATTTGGGGTCAGGGTGTACTTATAAAGGGACTAGGGTAACTCACTTGGGGTCAGGGAGTACTTACATGGGACTGGGGTAACACACTTGGGGTCAGGGTGTACTTATAAAGGGACTAGGGTGAGTCACTTGCGGTCAGGGAGTATATATATGGGACTAGGGTAACTCACTTGGGGACAGGGAGTACTTATATGGGACTAGGGTACCTCACTTGGTGTCAGAGAGTACATATATGGGACTAGGGTAACTCACTTGGGGACAGGGAGTACTTAAATGGGACTAGGGTATCTCACGTGGGGTCGGGGAGTACTTATATGGGACAAGGGTCACACACTTTGGGTCACGGAGTACTTATATGGTACTAGGGTATCTCACTAGGGGTCAGGGAGTACTTATATGGGACTAGGGTAATTCACTTTCCTGGGGCGGTTTACCACGCTACCAGGCGCGTCCCCGGGTGGTGGATAGGGGGCCGGCCGGCAGATATGCCGGTTAGCTGCGAAATAAGCCGTTTCATACGGACGAATAAGCAGTCGCGAACCAAAATGGTATTCTCACCCTCGCCTCATTTCATTCTCATGTGTCATCTGCCGTCGTACGGATTCCGGACGAGGGCCCCATAACATCACTTTTCTCATTTCACCCATTTCAGGGGACACGGGTACGGCCTCTGTGTTGACACTGCCCGAAAGGGATGTGTGGATGATTCCAGTAAGGTCGTGCTCGTGTCGGATCCCGGTGTCTACGCACCGTCCTCCCACGGAGGTATGCGGAATGCCAGTGATGGAAGAAGGTGTAAGGCGGCCTGGATGTTTGTCCCCGGGCTTGAGCCCCAAGCCATGGTGTCTGATGGAGGTAGGCATCATGGTGATCACCCCTCCACTTCCTGAGGCGGCGCGTTCGGAGACGCTCCGCATGCTGGTGATTATTTATTAATTTATGGAAAACCAAACTTCTTCTTATTCTTCCCCTACAGGTAACGGCGTTAGCGCAGGATCGGGCTCCAGAGCCATGGACTTGGAGGAGGTGCGGCTGCGCCTGGAGGCCCGTGACAGAAGTGCGCAGGAACTGCATACGCTCATCCAGCGTATGTCAGTAGCAATGACGGAGCTTCTTGGACTCACGGACGGGAGAAAGGGCGTCAAGAGGAGCATCCAGGGAAAAGTGAGGGACCTGCGGGATCTCGTCGTCTCCGCTGTGCAGGAGGTGCAGGGAGCTGCGACCCAGGATTGTGGGTCACTTCTCCCTGTGCTTCTTGAGACGAGGGAGCGGGACGAAGCGCGAGAAGAGGTGCAACGGCCAGCGCTGAAGAATAAGGGTACGCAGACGTCGCTTCCGCTTCCACCGACTTCTAAAGGGGGGAGGGGGGTTTCGATTAAGTCGGGTGGAAGCGGCAATAGGGAAAGGGGCGCGAAAAGGGGAGCTGCCCTGGGGACGCCTTCTCCGCCGAAGGAGGGGGCCTCTGGGGCAGCTGGCCCGACACCAGTGGCTACGGCATCTCCTCCGCGGGAGGAGGGGGTGCAATGGTCGGTCGTGGCTGGGCGGAAGGGAAAGGGGAGGAGGGATTTGGGGCCGGCCCCGATATCCCGTCCTCCTCATTCGGGTAGGGTTGGGGGACCTCCTCGTCGCCCCCGTGCCCAGGCCGTGCTCGTAGCGTGCGGGTCGGATGGGTATGGGGGGGGGCGATGAGGTTGCTGAAGGAAAGGGTGGACCCCGGTAAGGTCGGGGTTGAGGTCAGGTCGATCAGGAGGACTCGCAGGGGAGACCTCCTGATTGAGCTGAATAAGGGAGGGGGCTCCGCGTCCACGCTCGCGGGGGCGGTCGCGGAGGCGTTGGGTAACGGGATTCCGGTCTCTGCTCTCTCTCCGATGGAGAGGGTGGAGATCCGGGACCTCGATGGGGTTTCGTCCGGGGAGGATGTGCGTGCGGCCCTTCTGGCCGCACTGGGCGAGGAGGCAGCCGGGGTTAGAGTCTCCGCGCCGCGAAGAACTGGTGGGGGCTCCTGGGCCGTCGGCGCTTCCATGCCACCCGAGGTGGCTGGCAAGTTGTTGCGGCTTTGGCGCGTTCGCGTTGGGTGGGTGGTCTGCAGGGTTCGCCCTGCGACCAGTATCGTGCGGTGCAAGAGGTGTCACCACTTCGGTCACACCTCGGGTAGCTGCAAATTCAGCACAGACCGTTCGGGGCTGTGTTGGAGATGCGGGGAGGGGGGTCATGCCTCTGCCAGTTGTAGGGGTTCTCCTTGTTGTCTCGCCTGTAGGGACTCGGGGCTTGCGCATGATCACGCTGGGGGCTCTTCAGCGTGCGGATCGATCGGGGTGTGGAGAGGATCGAGACGTACATGAAGGGTCTCCAGATCAATGTCAATCGTTCGCGATCTGCTCAGGACTTGGCCGTCCATTGCACGTACTCTGGCGAGTACACGGTCTGCCTTGTCTCAGAGCAGCATAGGAATAGTAATTTCCCAAGCACCGGCTTGGAGGATGTCGGGGGGGATTCGGCTATGCTGCCCGGTGCTTCGTGCAAACTGGCATCCGTCTCGTCCGGTCGGGGGTTTTGTTCGTCTCTCGTTGGGGACATTAGGGTGTACAGTGTTTACTTTACCCCTAATGCCCCCATCGGGGAGTTCGAGGCTTTCCTGGAGGACTTGGCGGGGAGTGTCAGGGAGCATGGGGTGCCGGTCCTCATTGGTGGAGACTTCAACTCGTGGTCGACATCATGGGGATCCGGTTGCACTAACCGACGTGGAGAGCTTGTTGAGGAATGGGGCGGTCAGCTCGGGTTGACATTGCTCAACCGAGGTCGTTCTCCGACCTTCGTCTCAGGCGACCGTGGTAGTATAATAGATCTCACATGGGTATCGTCGTCGATCGCCTCGAGAGTAGTCTCTTGGGAGGTGCTCGATGACGAGACTCTGAGCGATCACCGCTTCATCCAGTGGATTCTCACGGATGGGGGTCCTGGCCCTGCCTCGCCGGAGCGGGGGGTGCGCTGGGTTCGCTCGAGGTTCGACCCACTCTTATGCGAATTGGCATTTGCGTGGGGAATAGCCTCGAGCAGCTCGGCTTCCCCTCCGTCCGGGCGGGGGAGGGCCGGGGCGGACCTCGGCGGTGACGGCTCGGGCGTCTCGCCGGAGTGTTATCTCCGGAGACTCGTCGGGGCGTCCGACGCTTCTATGCCCAGGGCTCACGGAACTGCCAAGCGCTGGAAAGCAGCGTATTGGTGGTGTGAGGACCTCGACCGTCTCCGTAAGGCAGCGAATGCTGCCCGCAGGAGGTGGTCGAGGTCGAGGGGTGCCAATACGGAAGTTCACTTGCGCGAAGCCTATAAGACGGCGAGAACCGCTTTCTCCTCCGCTATACGCGAGAGGAAGCGGGCCGCATGGTTGGCGCTGGTGAATGAAGTGGAGGCAGATCCTTGGGGTCGCCCCTTCTGGGTGGCCTACAAGAGATTGAAGAGACAGACATCTGCTAGTCTGACGGAGTCTGAGACGGTGGTTGCGATTGAGAGTCTTTTCTCGACGTCGCAAGAGAGGCCTGGGGGCGTTCCATTCGTGGTTCGCGGTAACACCAGGCCCATCTTGGAGTCTGATCTCATCACGGAAGCAGAGATTGTCATGGCTGCCGGGAGGTCCCCTGCAAAGGGGGCCCCTGGTGTCGATGGCATTCTCCCGGAAGTGGTTAAGGTTGCAGCAATGAGTTGCCCCGCTGATTTTGCCCGGTTGTTCAACAGCTGCCTGGAACTCGGCGACTTTCCCGCTATCTGGAGGAGGGCGAGGGTTGTCCTAATCCCGAAAGGGATCGGGGGCTTCAGACCCATATCTCTCCTACCGGTGGTGGGGAAGTTGTTCGAAAGGGTAGTTGTCGCTCGTCTTACGGAGGTTTATGAGGGGGTCGCACCTCTCGCGGACGGTCAATACGGGTTCCGTCCTGGTAGAAGTACCATGGATGCCGTATCGGCGGTCCAGAATTTTATTCGGATCGCCCTTCGGGGGTCTGTGTACCGGAGCAAACGCGTGGCCGCAATCCTTCTCGACATTAAGAACGCGTTCAATTCTGAGTCGCATGCGGCCATCTTGGAGGCCCTGGCCGCCAATGGCGCGGTCCCGGGGGTGATTGTGGATATAGTCCGCAGTTACCTGGGGGACCGGGTCATTGAGTGCGCTGGACGGCAGTGGCGCGTTGGGGCGGGTGTTCCGCAGGGATCGGTCTTAGGACCTCTCCTGTGGAACATTTGTTTCGACGGTCTGCTGCGGTTGAGTCTCCCGGAGGGCTGCACGTTGACTTGTTACGCGGACGATACGGCATTGTGTGTGTCTGCGGGAAGCGTCGGGTCCTTGCAGTTGAAGGCTAACAGGGCTTTGTCGCGTATCGTTCTGTGGCTTGAGGGGAGGAACCTGGAGGTGAACGTCTCCAAATCGGAGGCTGTTTTCTTCTCTAGGAGGCGGTCTGATCGGGCTCCGCGGTTTTCGGTCGGGGGCGAGACGGTTTCCGTCTCCCCGCGGGCGAAATACCTCGGTGTGTGGTTGGATCGTCGTCTTTCCTTCAAGTTTCACTTTGATTGCATGGTGGGAAAAGCCAAAAAGGCTGGGTGGGCGTTGAGTAATTTATTGCCGAACGTGGGTGGGTCGGGGGTCTCGGGAAGGATGTTGTACACGAATTTAGTGCACAGCATTCTTCTTTACGGGGCGCCTTGCTGGGCTGAGGCTGCCTCTCGCCCAACCATTGCGAGGTCCCTAATCTCCGCGCAGAGGGTCATGGCGCTGAGGGTTTCCCGCGCGTGTCGTACGGCTTCGTCCTGTGCGCTATTAGTAATATCGGGCATACCACCGGCCCATCTTTTAGCTTTGGAGCGCAGGGAGGTGTACGATGCGTCGCGTGCGGGTGGCTCCTCGGCTGGCGTGGCCGAAGCGCGGAGATTGGCGAGGGCTAATTTAGTAGAGAGATGGCAGGCAGCATGGGACTCGGATGGTCGGGGTAGGTGGACCCACCGCCTCATCCCGGACATCCGGTCCTGGCTGGCTGCTAATTGTAGAAGCTTGAACTACCATGTTTCCCAGATGCTCCTGGGACATGGTAGTTTCATGAGTCATCGCGCGAGGGTGGGCCGCAGGGCGAATCCCGACTGCTGGTGCTCCCCGAATCCGGTCGCGGATACGGCGGAGCACACGCTGTTGTGGTGTCCCCTGTGGGAATGCGAAAGAGCAGAACTCTGTGATGCTTTAGGTGTGCCCTCGTTGGAGGTGGAGACCCTTGTGTCCCATGTTACGAGTACGCCGAGAGCTTGGAATGCATTTTCCAGCTTCTCGGTTAGGGTCCTCACCTCCAAGGACAGTAGAGTCCGAGCTGAGGAGTCTGCTGCTCTCTCCTCTGGGGTGGGGTAGAGTCTGGGGTTTTTGTTTGTCTTGGGATGACCGCATACGGTCGTAGAGTAGAGCGTATACCCTCCTACCTGATGTTATAAGCTATGCTTGGTACCGGGTAGGGGGGCAGGTAGGGGGTTTTGGTGGGTTAGAATCCCACATAACCTCTGGCCAAAACATCGGCCGCCGGAGGTACTTAACAAGCCGTAAGGCTTTAAGAAGTTTCCCCCTACCTCGCAAAGCGTCGGAAAAAAAAAAAAAAAAAAAAAAGGTTCACACACTTTGGGTCACGGAGTACTTATGTGTGAGTAGGGTAACACACTTGGGGTCAGTGTGTACTTATAAAGGGGCTAGGGTAACTCACTTGGGATTAGGGAGTACTTATATGGGACTAGGGTAACCCACTTTGGGTCACGGAGCACTTATATGGGACTAGGGTAACACACATGGGGTCAGGGTGTACTTATAGAGGGGCTAGAGTAACTAATTTGGGGTCAGGGATTAATTATATTGGACTAGGGTACATCACTTGGGGTCAGCGAGTACTTATATGGGACTAGGTTCACACACTTTGGGTCACGGAGTACTTATATGGGACTAGGGTAACTCACTTGGGGACAGGGAGTACTTAGAAAGAGGCTAGGGTAACTAACTTGGGGTCAGGGAGTACTTATATGGGACTAGGTTAACTCACTTGGGGTCAGGCAGTACATATATGGGACTAGCGTAACTCACTTGGGGTCAGGGAGTACTTATATGGGACTAGGGTAACTCACTTGGGGTCAGGGAGTACTTATATGGGACTAGGGTAACACACTTTGGGTCACGGAGTACTTATTTGGAACTAGGGTAACACACTTGGGGTCACGGAGTACTTATATGGGACTAGGGTAACTCACTTGGGTGCAGGGTGTACTTATAAAGGGGCTAGTGTAACTCATTCGGGGCAGGGAGTACTTATATGGGACTAGGGTAACTCACTTGGGTACATGGAGTACTTATAAAGGGGCTAGGGTAACTCACTTGGGGTCAGGGAGTACTTATAAAGGGGCTAGGGTAACCCACTTTGGGTCACGGAGCACTTATATGGGACTAGGGTAACACACATGGGGTTAGGGTGTACTTATAGAGGGGCTAGAGTAACTAATTTGGGGTCAGGGATTAATTATATTGGACTAGGGTACATCACTTGGGGTCAGCGAGTACTTATATGGGACTAGGTTCACACACTTTGGGTCACGGAGTACTTATATGGGACTAGGGTAACTCACTTGGGGACAGGGAGTACTTAGAAAGAGGCTAGGGTAACTAACTTTGGGTCAGGGAGTACTTATATGGGACTAGGCTAACTCACTTGGGGTCAGGGATTACTTATTTGGGACTAGGGTAACTCACTTGGGGTCAGGGAGTACTTATATGGGACTAGGGTAACTCACTAGGGGTCAGGGAGTACTTATAAAGGGGCTAGGGAAATTCATTTGGGGTCAGAGAGTACTTATAAATGGGCTAGGGTAACTCATTTGGTGTCAGGGAGTACTTATATGGGACTAGGGTAACACACTTTGTGTCACTGAGTACTTATATGGGACTAGGGTAACACACTTTGGGTCAGGGTGTAATTATAAAGGGGCTAGAGGGTAACTCATTCGGGGCAGGGAGTACTTATATTGGACTAGGGTACATCAATTGGGGTCAGGGAGTACTTATATGGGACTAGGATAACTCACTTGGGGACATGGAGTACTTGTAAAGGGGCTAGGATAACTCACTTGGGGTCAGGGAGTACTTATAAAGGGGCTAGGGTAACTCATTTGGTGTCAGGGAGTACTTATATGGGACTAGGGTAACACACTTTGGGTCACGGAGTACATATATGGGATTAGGGTAACACACATGGGGTCAGGGTGTACTTATAAAGGGGATAGGGTAACTCATTTGGTGTCAGGGAGTACTTATATGGGACTAGGGTATCCCACTTTGGGTCACTGAGTACTTATATGGGACAAGGGTAACACACTTGGGGTCAGGGTGTACTTATAAAGGGGCTAGGGTAAATCATTCGGGGCAGGGAGTACTTACATGGGACTAGGGTAACTACCTTGGGGTCAGGGAGTACTTATAAAGGGGCTAGGGTAACTCATTTGGTGTCAGGGTGTACTTATATGGGACTAGGGTAACCCACTTTGGGTCACTGAGTACTTATATGGGACAAGGGTAACACACATGGGGTCAGGGTGTACTTATAAAGGGGCTAGGGTAACTCACTTGGGGACATGGAGTACTTATAAAGGGGCTAGGGTAACTCACTTGGGGACAGGGAGTACTTATATGGGACTAGGGTAACCCACTTTGGGTCACTGAGTACTTATATGGGACAAGGGTAACACACTTGGGGTCAGGGTGTACTTATATAGGGTCTAGGGTAACTCATTTGGTGTCAGGGAGTACTTATATGGGACCAGGGTAACACACTTTGGGTCACGGAGTACATATATGGGATTAGGGTACACACATGGGGTCAGGGTGTACTTATAAAGGGGATAGGGTAACTCATTTGGTGTCAGGGAGTACTTATATGGGACTAGGGTAACCCACTTTGGGTCACTGAGTACTTATATGGGACAAGGGTAACACACTTGGGGTCAGGGTGTACTTATAGAGGGGCTAGGGTAACTCATTTGGTGTCAGGGAGTACTTATATGGGACTAGGGTAACACACTTTGGGTCACGGAGTACATATATGGGATTAGGGTAACACACTTGGGGTCAGGGTGTACCTATAAAGGGGCTAGGGTAACTCACTTGGGGACATGGAGTACTTATAAAGGGGTTAGGGTAACTCACTTGGGGTCAGGGAGTACTTATAAAGGGGCTAGGGTAACTCATTTGGTGTCAGGGAGTACTTATATGGGACTAGGGTAACACACTTTGGGTCACGGAGTACATATATGGGATTAGGGTAACACACTTGGGGTCAGGGTGTACCTATAAAGGGGCTAGGGTAACTCACTTGGGGACATGGAGTACTTATAAAGGGGTTAGGGTAACTCACTTGGGGACAGGGAGTACTTATAAAGGGGTTAGGGTAACTCACTTGGGGACAGGGAGTACTTATATGGGACTAGGGTAACCCACTTTGGGTCACTGAGTACTTATATGGGACAAGGGTAACACACTTGGGGTCAGGGTGTACTTATAAAGGGGCTAGGGTAAATCATTCGGGGCAGGGAGTACTTACATGGGACTAGGGTAACTACCTTGGGGTCAGGGAGTACTTATAAAGGGGCTAGGGTAACTCATTTGGTGTCAGGGTGTACTTATATGGGACTAGGGTAACCCACTTTGGGTCACTGAGTACTTATATGGGACAAGGGTAACACACATGGGGTCAGGGTGTACTTATAAAGGGGCTAGGGTAACTCACTTGGGGACATGGAGTACTTATAAAGGGGCTAGGGTAACTCACTTGGGGACAGGGAGTACTTATATGGGACTAGGGTAACCCACTTTGGGTCACTGAGTACTTATATGGGACAAGGGTAACACACTTGGGGTCAGGGTGTACTTATATAGGGTCTAGGGTAACTCATTTGGTGTCAGGGAGTACTTATATGGGACCAGGGTAACACACTTTGGGTCACGGAGTACATATATGGGATTAGGGTACACACATGGGGTCAGGGTGTACTTATAAAGGGGATAGGGTAACTCATTTGGTGTCAGGGAGTACTTATATGGGACTAGGGTAACCCACTTTGGGTCACTGAGTACTTATATGGGACAAGGGTAACACACTTGGGGTCAGGGTGTACTTATAGAGGGGCTAGGGTAACTCATTCGGTGCAGGGAGTACTTACATGGGACTAGGGTAACACAATTGGGGTCAGTGCATACGTATAAAGGGGCTAGGGTAACTCGCTTGGGATTAGGGAGTACTTATATGGGACTAGGGTAACTCACTTGGGGACAGGGAGTACTTATAAAGGGGCTAGGGTAACTCACTTGGGGTCAGGGTATGTTTACATGGGACTAGGGTAACTCACTTGGGGTCAGGGAGTAATTTTAAAAGGGCTAGTGTAACTCATTTGGGGTCAGGTAGTACTTATATGGGACTAGGGTACCTCACTTGGGGTCAGGGAGTACATATATGGGACTAGGGTAACTCACTTGGGGTCAGGGAGTACTTATAAAGGGGCTAGGGTAACTCATTTGGTGTCAGGGAGTACTTATATGGGACTAGGGTAACACACTTTGGGTCACGGAGTACATATATGGGATTAGGGTAACACACATGGGGTCAGGGTGTACTTATAAAGGGGATAGGGTAACTTATTTGGTGTCAGGGAGTACTTATATGGGACTAGGGTAACCCATTTTGGGTCACTGAGTACTTATATGGGACAAGGGTAACACACTTGGGGTCAGGGTGTACTTATAAAGGGGCTAGGGTAACTCACTTGGGGACAGGGAGTACTTATATGGGACTAGGGTAACCCACTTTGGGTCACTGAGTACTTATATGGGACAAGGGTAACACACTTGGGGTCAGGGTGTACTTATAAAGGGTCTAGGGTAACTCATTTGGTGTCAGAGAGTACTTATATGGGACTAGGGTAACACACTTTGGGTCACGGAGTACATATATGGGATTAGGGTAACACACATGGGGTCAGGGAGTACTTATATGGGACTAGGGTAACTCACTTGGGGACAGGGATTACTTATATGGTACTAGGGTAACTCACTTGGGGTCAGGGAGTACTTATATGGGACTAGGTTCACACACTTTGGGTCACGGAGTACTTATGTGTGAGTAGGGTAACACACTTGGGGTCAGTGTGTACTTATAAAGGGGCTAGGGTAATTCACTTGGGATTAGGGAGTACTTATATGGGACTAGGGTAACTCACTTGGGGACAGGGAGTACTTATAAAGGGGCTAGGGTAACTCACTTGGGGTCAGGGTATGTTTACATGGGACTAGGGTAACTCACTTGGGGTCAGGGAGTACTAATAAAGGGGCTAGGGTAACTCACTTGAGGTCAGGGAGTACTTATTAAGGGGCTAGGGTAACTCACTTGAGGTCAGGGTATACTTATATGGGACTAGGGTAACTCACTTGGGGTCAGGGAGTAATTTTAAAAGGGCTAGTGTAACTCATTTGGGGTCAGGTAGTACTTATATGGGACTAGGGTACCTCACTTGGGGTCAGGGAGTACATATATGGGACTAGGGTAACTCACTTGGGGTCAGGGAGTACTTATAAAGGGGCTAGGGTAACTCATTTGGTGTCAGGGAGTACTTATATGGGACTAGGGTAACACACATTGGGTCACTGAGTACTTATATGGGACAAGGGTAACACACTTGGGGTCAAAGTGTACTTATAAAGGGGCTAGGGTAACTCACTTGGGGACATGGAGTACTTATAAAGGGGCTAGGGTAACTCACTTGGGGACAGGGAGTACTTATATGGGACTAGGGTAACCCACTTTGGGTCACTGAGTACTTATATGGGACAAGGGTAACACAATTGGGGTCAGGGAGTACTAATAAAGGGGCTAGGGTAACTCACTTGAGGTCAGGGAGTACTTATTAAGGGGCTAGGGTAACTCACTTGGGGTCAGGGATTACTTATATGGGACTAGGGTAACTCACTTGGGGTCAGGGAGTACTTATATGGGACTAGGTTCACACACTTTGGGTCACGGAGTACTTATGTGTGAGTAGGGTAACACACTTGGGGTCAGTGTGTACGTATAAAGGGGCTAGGCTAACTCACTTGGGATCAGGGAGTACTTATATGGGACTAGGGTAACTCACTTAGGGACAGGGAGTACTTATCAAGGGGCTAGAGTAACTCACTTGGGGACATGGAGTACTTATATAGGGGCTAGGGTAACTCACTTGGGGACAGGGAGTACTTATATGGGACTAGGTTCACACACTTTGGGTCACGGAGTACATATGTGTGAGTAGGGTAACACACTTGGGGTCAGTGTGTACTTATAAAGGTGCTAGGGTAACTCACTTGGGATTAGGGAGTACTTATATGGGACTAGGGTAACTCACTTGGGGACATGGAGTACTTATAAAGGGGCTAGGGTAACTCACTTGGGGTCAGGGTATGTTTACATGGGACTAGGGTAACTCACTTGGGGTCAGGGAGTACTAATAAAGGGGCTAGGGTAACTCACTTGAGGTCAGGGTATACTTACATGGGACTAGGGTAACTCACTTGGGGTCAGGGAGTAATTTTAAAAGGGCTAGTGTAACTCATTTGGGGTCAGGTAGTACTTATATGGGACTAGGGTACCTCACTTTGGGTCACGGAGTACATATATGGGATTAGGGTAACACACATGGGGTCAGGGTGTACTTATAAAGGGGATAGGGTAACTTATTTGGTGTCAGGGAGTACTTATATGGGACTAGGGTAACCCATTTTGGGTCACTGAGTACTTATATGGGACAAGGGTAACACACTTGGGGTCAGGGTGTACTTATAAAGGGGCTAGGGTAACTCACTTGGGGACAGGGAGTACTTATATGGGACTAGGGTAACCCACTTTGGGTCACTGAGTACTTATATGGGACAAGGGTAACACACTTGGGGTCAGGGTGTACTTATAAAGGGTCTAGGGTAACTCATTTGGTGTCAGAGAGTACTTATATGGGACTAGGGTAACACACTTTGGGTCACGGAGTACATATATGGGATTAGGGTAACACACATGGGGTCAGGGAGTACTTATATGGGACTAGGGTAACTCACTTGGGGACAGGGATTACTTATATGGTACTAGGGTAACTCACTTGGGGTCAGGGAGTACTTATATGGGACTAGGTTCACACACTTTGGGTCACGGAGTACTTATGTGTGAGTAGGGTAACACACTTGGGGTCAGTGTGTACTTATAAAGGGGCTAGGGTAATTCACTTGGGATTAGGGAGTACTTATATGGGACTAGGGTAACTCACTTGGGGACAGGGAGTACTTATAAAGGGGCTAGGGTAACTCACTTGGGGTCAGGGTATGTTTACATGGGACTAGGGTAACTCACTTGGGGTCAGGGAGTACTAATAAAGGGGCTAGGGTAACTCACTTGAGGTCAGGGAGTACTTATTAAGGGGCTAGGGTAACTCACTTGAGGTCAGGGTATACTTATATGGGACTAGGGTAACTCACTTGGGGTCAGGGAGTAATTTTAAAAGGGCTAGTGTAACTCATTTGGGGTCAGGTAGTACTTATATGGGACTAGGGTACCTCACTTGGGGTCAGGGAGTACATATATGGGACTAGGGTAACTCACTTGGGGTCAGGGAGTACTTATAAAGGGGCTAGGGTAACTCATTTGGTGTCAGGGAGTACTTATATGGTACTAGGGTAACACACATTGGGTCACTGAGTACTTATATGGGACAAGGGTAACACACTTGGGGTCAAAGTGTACTTATAAAGGGGCTAGGGTAACTCACTTGGGGACATGGAGTACTTATAAAGGGGCTAGGGTAACTCACTTGGGGACAGGGAGTACTTATATGGGACTAGGGTAACCCACTTTGGGTCACTGAGTACTTATATGGGACAAGGGTAACACAATTGGGGTCAGGGAGTACTAATAAAGGGGCTAGGGTAACTCACTTGAGGTCAGGGAGTACTTATTAAGGGGCTAGGGTAACTCACTTGGGGTCAGGGATTACTTATATGGGACTAGGGTAACTCACTTGGGGTCAGGGAGTACTTATATGGGACTAGGTTCACACACTTTGGGTCACGGAGTACTTATGTGTGAGTAGGGTAACACACTTGGGGTCAGTGTGTACGTATAAAGGGGCTAGGCTAACTCACTTGGGATCAGGGAGTACTTATATGGGACTAGGGTAACTCACTTAGGGACAGGGAGTACTTATCAAGGGGCTAGAGTAACTCACTTGGGGACATGGAGTACTTATATAGGGGCTAGGGTAACTCACTTGGGGACAGGGAGTACTTATATGGGACTAGGTTCACACACTTTGGGTCACGGAGTACTTATGTGTGAGTAGGGTAACACACTTGGGGTCAGTGTGTACTTATAAAGGTGCTAGGGTAACTCACTTGGGATTAGGGAGTACTTATATGGGACTAGGGTAACTCACTTGGGGACATGGAGTACTTATAAAGGGGCTAGGGTAACTCACTTGGGGTCAGGGTATGCTTACATGGGACTAGGGTAACTCACTTGGGGTCAGGGAGTACTTATAAAGGGGCTAGGGTAACTCACTTGGGGTCAGGGTATACTTACATGGGACTAGGGTAACTCACTTGGGGTCAGGGAGTAATTTTAAAAGGGCTAGTGTAACTCATTTGGGGTCAGGTAGTACTTATATGGGACTAGGGTAACTCACTTGGGGACAGGGAGTAATTATATGGGACTAGGGTATCTCACTTGGGGTCAGGGAGTACTTATATGGGACTAGGGTCACACACTTGGGGTCAGGGAGTACTTATTTGGGACTAGGGTAACTCACTTGTGGTCAGGGAGTACTTATATGGGACTAGGGTAACTCACTTGGGTTCATGGAGTACTTATAAAGGGGCTAGGGTAACTCACTTGGGGTCAGGGAGTACTTAAAAAGGGGCTAGGGAAACTCATTTGGGGACAGGGAGTACTTATGTGGGACTAGGGTCACACACTTTGGGTCACGGAGTACTTACATGGGACTAGGGTAACTCACTAGGGGTCAGAGAGTACTTATATGGGACTAGGGTAATTCACTTTGGGTCAGGGAGTACTTATATGGGACTAGGGTAACTCACTAGGGGTCAGGGAGTACTTATATGGGACTAGGGTCACACATTTTGGGTCACGGAGTACTTACATGGGACTAGGGTAACTCATTCGAGGCAGGGAGTACTTATATTGGACTAGGGTACATCAATTGGGGTCAGGGATTACTTATATGGGACTAGGATAACTCACTTGGGGACATGGAGTACTTATAAAGGGGCTAGGGTAACTCACTTGGGGTCAGGGAGTACTTATAAAGGGTATAGGGTAACTCATTTGGTGTCAGGTAGTACTTATATAGGACTAGGGTAACACACTTTGGGCCACGGAGTACTTATATGGGATTAGGGTAACACACATGGGGTCAGGGTGTACTTATAAAGGGGCTAGGGTAACTCATTTGGGGACAGGGAGTACTTATATGGGACTAGGGTCACACACTTTGGGTCACGGAGTACTTACATGGGACTAGGGTAACACACTTGGGGTCAGGGTGTACTTATAAAGGGACTAGGGTAACTCACTTGGGATTAGGGTGTACTTATATGGGACCAGGGTAACTCACTTGGGGACAGGGAGTACTTATAAAGGGGCTAGGGTAACTCACTTGGGGTCAGGGTATATTTACATGGGACTAGGGTAACTCACTTGGGGTCAGGTAGTACTTATATGGGACTAGGGTACCTCACTTGGGGTCAGGGAGTACATATATGGGACTAGGGTAACTCACTTGGGGACAGGGAGTACTTATATGGGACTAGGGTATCTCACTTGGGGTCAGGGAGCACTTATATGGGACTTGGATCACACACTTTGGGTCACGGAGTACTTATATGGGACTAGGGTAACTCACTTGGGGTCAGGGTGTACTTATAAAGGGTCTAGGGTAACTCACTTGGGGACAGGGATTACTTATATGGGACTAGGGTAACTCACTTGGGGTCAGGGAGTACTTATATGGGACTAGGTTCACACACTTTGGGTCACGGAGTACTTATGTGTGAGTAGGGTAACACACTTGGGGTCAGTGTGTACGTATAAAGGGGCTAGGCTAACTCACTTGGGATCAGGGAGTACTTATATGGGACTAGGGTAACTCACTTAGGGACAGGGAGTACTTATCAAGGGGCTAGAGTAACTCACTTGGGGACATGGAGTACTTATAAAGGGGCTAGGGTAACTCACTTGGGGACAGGGAGTACTTATATGGGACTAGGTTCACACACTTTGGGTCACGGAGTACTTATGTGTGAGTAGGGTAACTCACTTGGGGTCAGGGTATACTTACATGGGACTAGGGTAACTCACTTGGGGTCAGGGAGTAATTTTAAAAGGGCTAGTGTAACTCATTTGGGGTCAGGTAGTACTTATATGGGACTAGGGTACCTCACTTGGGGTCAGGGAGTACATATATGGGACTAGGGTAACTCACTTGGGGACAGGGAGTAATTATATGGGACTAGGGTATCTCACTTGGGGTCAGGGAGTACTTATATGGGACTAGGGTCACACACTTGGGGTCAGGGAGTACTTATTTGGGACTAGGGTAACTCACTTGTGGTCAGGGAGTACTTATATGGGACTAGGGTAACTCACTTGGGTTCATGGAGTACTTATAAAGGGGCTAGGGTAACTCACTTGGGGTCAGGGAGTACTTAAAAAGGGGCTAGGGAAACTCATTTGGGGACAGGGAGTACTTATGTGGGACTAGGGTCACACACTTTGGGTCACGGAGTACTTACATGGGACTAGGGTAACTCACTAGGGGTCAGAGAGTACTTATATGGGACTAGGGTAATTCACTTTGGGTCAGGGAGTACTTATATGGGACTAGGGTAACTCACTAGGGGTCAGGGAGTACTTATATGGGACTAGGGTCACACATTTTGGGTCACGGAGTACTTACATGGGACTAGGGTAACTCATTCGAGGCAGGGAGTACTTATATTGGACTAGGGTACATCAATTGGGGTCAGGGATTACTTATATGGGACTAGGATAACTCACTTGGGGACATGGAGTACTTATAAAGGGGCTAGGGTAACTCACTTGGGGTCAGGGAGTACTTATAAAGGGTATAGGGTAACTCATTTGGTGTCAGGTAGTACTTATATAGGACTAGGGTAACACACTTTGGGCCACGGAGTACTTATATGGGATTAGGGTAACACACATGGGGTCAGGGTGTACTTATAAAGGGGCTAGGGTAACTCATTTGGGGACAGGGAGTACTTATATGGGACTAGGGTCACACACTTTGGGTCACGGAGTACTTACATGGGACTAGGGTAACACACTTGGGGTCAGGGTGTACTTATAAAGGGACTAGGGTAACTCACTTGGGATTAGGGTGTACTTATATGGGACCAGGGTAACTCACTTGGGGACAGGGAGTACTTATAAAGGGGCTAGGGTAACTCACTTGGGGTCAGGGTATATTTACATGGGACTAGGGTAACTCACTTGGGGTCAGGTAGTACTTATATGGGACTAGGGTACCTCACTTGGGGTCAGGGAGTACATATATGGGACTAGGGTAACTCACTTGGGGACAGGGAGTACTTATATGGGACTAGGGTATCTCACTTGGGGTCAGGGAGTACTTATATGGGACTTGGATCACACACTTTGGGTCACGGAGTACTTATATGGGACTAGGGTAACTCACTTGGGGTCATGGAGTACTTATATGGGACTAGGGTAACTCACTTGGGGTCAGGGAGTACTTATATGGGACTAGGGTAACTCTCTTGGGGTCAGGGAGTACTTATATGGGACTAGGGTAACTCACTTGGGTACATGGAGTACTTATAAAGCGGCTAGGGTAACTCACTTGGGGTCAGGGAGTACTTATAAAGGGGCTAGGGTAACTCATTTGGGGACAGGGAGTACTTATGTGGGACTAGGGTCACACACTTTGGGTCACGGAGTACTTACATGGGACTAGGGTAACACACATGGGGTTAGGGTGTACTTATAAAGGGAATAGGGTAACTCACTTGCGGTCAGGGAGTACATATATGGGACTAGGGTAACTCACTTGGGGACAGGGAGTACTTATATGGGACTAGGGTATCTCACTTGGGGTCAGGGAGTACTTATATGGGACTAGGGTCACACACTTTGGGTCACGGAGTACTTATATGGGACTAGGGTAACTAACTTGGGGTTAGAGAGTACATATTTGGGACTAGGGTAACTCACTTGGGGACAGGGAGTACTTATAAAGGGGCTAGGGTAACTCACTTGGGGTCAGGGAGTACTTATAAAGGGGCTAGGGTAACTCATTTGGGGACAGGAAGTACTTATATGGGACTAGGGTCACACACTTTGGGTCACGGAGTACTTACATGGGAATAGGGTAACTCACTTGGGGTCAGGGTGTACTTATAAAGGGACTAGGGTAACTCACTTGGGATTAGGGAGTACTTATATGGGACTAGGGTAACTCACTTGGGGACAGGGAGTACTTATAAAGGGGCTAGGTTAACTCACTTGGGATTAGGGAGTACTTATATGGGACTAGGGTAACTCACTAGGGGACAGGGAGTACTTATAAAGGGGCTAGGGTAACTCATTTGGGGTCAGGGAGTACTTATATAGGACTAGGGTAACTCATTTGGGGTCAGGGAGTACTTATATGGGACTAGGCTAACTCACTTGGGATTAGGGAGTACTTATATGGGACTAGGGTAACTCATTTGGTGTCAGGGAGTACTTATATGGGACTAGGGTAACACACTTTGTCTCACTGAGTACTTATATGGGACTAGGGTAACACACTTTGGGTCAGGGTGTAATTATAAAGGGGCTAGAGGGTAAATCATTCGGGGCAGGGAGTACTTATATTGGACTAAGGTACATCATTTGGGGTCAGGGAGTACTTATATGGGACTAGGGTACCTCACTTGGGGTCAGGGAGTACATATATGGGACTAGGGTAACTCACTTGGGGACAGGGAGTAATTATATGGGACTAGGGTATCTCACTTGGGGTCAGGGAGCACTTATATGGGACTAGGGTCACACACTTGGGGTCAGGGAGTACTTATATGGGACTAGGGTAACTCACTTGGGTTCATGGAGTACTTATAAAGGGGCTAGGGTAACTCACTTGGGGTCAGGGAGTACTTAAAAAGGGGCTAGGGAAACTCATTTGGGGACAGGGAGTACTTATGTGGGACTAGGGTCACACACTTTGGTTCACGGAGTACTTACGTGGGACTAGGGTAACTCACTAGGGGTCAGAGAGTACTTATATGGGACTAGGGTAATTCACATTGGGTCAGGGAGTACTTATATGGGACTAGGGTGACTCATTCGGGGAAGGGAGTACTTATATTGGACTAGGGTACATCAATTGGGGTCAGGGAGTACTTATATGGGACTAGGATAACTCACTTGGGGACATGGAGTACTTATAAAGGAGCTAGGGTAACTCACTTGGGGTCAGGGTGAACTTATAAAGAGTATAGGGTAACTCACTTGGGGTCAGGGAGTACTTTTAAAAGGGCTAGTGTAACTCATTTGGGGTCAGGTAGTACTTATATGGGACTAGGGTACCTCACTTGGGGTCAGGGAGTACATATATGGGACTAGGGTAACTCACTTGGGGACAGGGAGTACTTATATGGGACTAGGGTATCTCACTTGGGGTCAGGGAGTACTTATATGGGACTTGGATCACACACTTTGGGTCACGGAGTACTTATATGGGACTAGGGTAACTCACTTGGGGTCAGGGAGTACTTATATGGGACTAGGGTAACTCACTTGGGGTCAGGGTGTACTTATATGGGACTAGGGTAACTCTCTTGGGGTCGGGGAGTACTTATATGGGACTAGGGTAACTCACTTGGGTACATGGAGTACTTATAAAGGGGCTAGGGTAACTCACTTGGGGTCAGGGAGTACTTAAAAAGGGGCTAGGGTAACTCATTTGGGGACAGGGAGTACTTATGTGGGACTAGGGTCACACACTTTGGGTCACGGAGTACTTACATGGGACTAGGGTAACACACTTGGGGTCAGGGTGTACTTATAAAGGGACTAGGGTAACTCACTTGCGGTCAGGGAGTACATATATGGGACTAGGGTAACTCACTTGGGGACAGGGAGTACTTATATGGGACTAGGGTAACTCACTTGGGGACAGGGAGTACTTATAAAGGGGCTAGGTTAACTCACTTGGGATTAGGGAGTACTTATATGGGACTAGGGTAACTCACTAGGGGACAGGGAGTACTTATAAAGGGGCTAGGGTAACTCATTTGGGGTCAGGGAGTACTTATATAGGACTAGGGTAACTCATTTGGGGTCAGGGAGTACTTAAATGGGACTAGGCTAACTCACTTGGGATTAGGGAGTACTTATATGGGACTAGGGTAACTCATTTGGTGTCAGGGAGTACTTATATGGGACTAGGGTAACACACTTTGTGTCACTGAGTACTTATATGGGACTAGGGTAACACACTTTGGGTCAGGGTGTAATTATAAAGGGGCTAGAGGGTAACTCATTCGGGGCAGGGAGTACTTATATTGGACTAGGGTACATCAATTGGGGTCAGGGAGTACTTATATGGGAGTAGGATAACTCACTTGGGGACATGGAGTACTTATAAAGGGGCTAGGGTAACTCACTTGGGGTCAGGGAGTACTTATAAAGGGGCTAGGGTAACACACATGGGGTCAGGGTGTACTTATAAAGGGGATAGGGTAACTCATTTGGTGTCAGGGAGTACTTATATGGGACTAGGGTAACCCACTTTGGGTCACTGAGTACTTATATGGGACAAGGGTAACACACTTGGGGTCAGGGTGTACTTATAAAGGGGTTAGGGTAACTCACTTGGGGACATGGAGTACTTATAAAGGGGCTAGGGTAACTCACTTGGGGACAGGGAGTACTTATATGGGACTAGGGTAACACACTTTGGGTCACGGAGTACATATATGGGATTAGGGTAACACACATGGGGTCAGGGAGTACTTATATGGGACTAGGGTAACTCACTTGGGGACAGGGATTACTTATATGGGACTAGGGTAACTCACTTGGTGTCAGGGAGTACTTATATGGGACTAGGTTCACACACTTTGGGTCACGGAGTACTTATGTGTGAGTAGGGTAACACACTTGGGGTCAGTGTGACGTATAAAGGGGCTAGGGTAACTCACTTGGGATCAGGGAGTACTTATATGGGACTAGGGTAACTCACTTAGGGACAGGGAGTACTTATAAAGGGGCTAGAGTAACTCACTTGGGGACATGGAGTACATATAAAGGGGCTAGGGTAACTCACTTGGGGACAGGGAGTACTTATATGGGACTAGCGTAACTCACTTGGGGTCAGGGAGTACTTATATGGGACTAGGTTCACAAACTTTGGGTCACGGAGTACTTATGTGTGAGTAGGGTAACACACTTGGGGTCAGTGTGTACTTATAAAGGGGCTAGGGTAACTCACTTGGGATTAGGGAGTACTTATATGGGACTAGGGTAACTCACTTGGGGACAGGGAGTACTTATAAAGGGGCTAGGGTAACTCACTTGGGGTCAGGGTATACTTACATGGGACTAGGGTAACTCACTTGGGGTCAGGGAGTATTTTTAAAAGGGCTAGTGTTACTCATTTGGGGTCAGGTAGTACTTATATGGGACTAGGGTACCTCACTTGGGGTCAGGGAGTACATATATGGGACTAGGGTAACTCACTTGGGGACAGGGAGTAATTATATGGGACTAGGGTATCTCACTTGGGGTCAGGGAGTACTTATATGGGACTAGGGTCACACACTTGGGGTCAGGGAGTACTTATATGGGACTAGGGTAACTCACTTGTGGTCAGGGAGTACTTATATGGGACTAGGGTAACTCACTTGGGTTCATGGAGTACTTATAAAGGGGCTAGGGTAACTCACTTGGGGTCAGGGAGTACTTAAAAAGGGGCTAGGGAAACTCATTTGGGGACAGGGAGTACTTATGTGGGACTAGGATCACACACATTGGGTCACGGAGTACTTACATGGGACTAGGGTAACTCACTAGGGGTCAGAGAGTACTTATATGGGACTAGGGTAATTCACTTTGGGTCAGGGAGTACTTATATGGGACTAGGATAATTCATTCGGGGATGGGAGTACTTATATTGGACTAGGGTACATCAATTGGGGTCAGGGAGTACTTATATGGGACTAGGATAACTCACTTGGGGACATGGAGTACTTATAAAGGGGCTAGGGTAACTCACTTGGGGTCAGGGAGTATTTATAAAGGGTATAGGGTAACTCATTTGGTGTCAGGGAGTACTTATATAGGACTAGGGTAACACACTTTGGGCCACGGAGTACTTATATGGGATTAGGGTAACACACATGGGGTCAGGGTGTACTTATAAAGGGGCTAGGGTAGCTCATTTGGGGACAGGGAGTACTTATATGGGACTAGGATCATACACTTTGGGTCACGGAGTACTTACATGGGAATAGGGTAACACACTTGGGGTCAGGGTGTACTTTTAAAAGGGCTAGTGTAACTCATTTGGGGTCAGGTAGTACTTATATGGGACTAGGGTACCTCACTTGGGGTCAGGGAGTACATATATGGGACTAGGGTAACTCACTTGGGGACAGGGAGTACTTATATGGGACTAGGGTATCTCACTTGTGGTCAGGGAGTACTTATAAAGGGGCTAGGGTAACTCACTTGGGGTCAGGGTATACTTACATGGGACTAGGGTAACTCACTTGGGGTCAGGGAGTACTTTTAAAAGGGCTAGTGTAACTCATTTGGGGTCAGGTAGTACTTATATGGGACTAGGGTACCTCACTTGGGGTCAGGGAGTACATATATGAGACTAGGGTAACTCACTTGGGGACAGGGAGTACTTATATGGGACTAGGGTATCTCACTTGTGGTCAGGGAGTACTTATATGGGACTTGGATCACACACTTTGGGTCACGGAGTACTTATATGGGACTAGGGTAACTCACTTGGGGTCAGGGAGTACTTATATGGGACTAGGGTAACTCACTTGGGGTCAGGGAGTACTTATATGGGACTAGGGTAACTCTCTTGGGGTCGGGGAGTACTTATATGGGACTAGGGTAACTCACTTGGGTACATGGAGTACTTATAAAGGGGCTAGTGTAACTCATTTGGGGTCAGGTAGTACTTATATGGGACTAGGGTACCTCACTTGGGGTCAGGGAGTACATATATGGGACTAGGGTAACTCACTTGGGGATAGGGAGTAATTATATGGGACTAGGGTATCTCACTTGGGGTCAGGGAGTACTTATATGAGACTAGGGTCACACACTTGGGGTCAGGGAGTACTTATATGGGACTAGGGTAACTCACTTGTGGTCAGGGAGTACTTATATGGGACTAGGGTAACTCACTTGGGTTCATGGAGTACTTATAAAGGGGCTAGGGTAACTCACTTGGGGTCAGGGAGTACTTAAAAAGGGGCTAGGGAAACTCATTTGGGGACAGGGAGTACTTATGTGGGACTAGGGTCACACACATTGGGTCACGGAGTACTTACATGGGACTAGGGTAACTCACTAGGGGTCAGAGAGTACTTATATGGGACTAGGGTAATTCACTTTGGGTCAGGGAGTACTTATATGGGACTAGGGTAACTCATTCGGGGAAGGGAGTACTTATATTGGACTAGGGTACATCAATTGGGGTCAGGGAGTACTTATATGGGACTAAGATAACTCACTTGGGGACATGGAGTACTTATAAAGGGGCTAGGGTAACTCACTTGGGGTCAGGGAGTACTTATAAAGGGTATAGGGTAACTCATTTGGTGTTAGGGAGTACTTATATAGGACTAGGGTAACACACTTTGGGCCACGGAGTACTTATATGGGATTAGGGTAACACACATGGGGTCAGGGTGTACTTATAAAGGGGCTAGGGTAGCTCATTTGGGGACAGGGAGTACTTATATGGGACTAGGGTCATACACTTTGGGTCACGGAGTACTTGCATGGGACTAGGGTAACACACTTGGGGTCAGGGTGTACTTATAAAGGGACTAGGGTAACTCACTTGGGATTAGGGTGTACTTATATGGGACTAGGGTAACTCACTTGGGGACAGGGAGTACTTATAAAGGGGCTAGGGTAACACACATGGGGTCAGGGTGTACTTATAAAGGGGATAGGGTAACTCATTTGGTGTCAGGGAGTACTTATATGGGACTAGGGTAACCCACTTTGGGTCACTGAGTACTTATATGGGACAAGGGTAACACACTTGGGGTCAGGGTGTACTTATAAAGGGGCTAGGGTAACTCACTTGGGGACATGGAGTACTTATAAAGGGGCTAGGGTAACTCACTTGGGGACAGGGAGTACTTATATGGGACTAGGGTAACACACTTTGGGTCACGGAGTACATATATGGGATTAGGGTAACACACATGGGGTCAGGGAGTACTTATATGGGACTAGGGTAACTCACTTGGGGACAGAGATTACATATATGGGACTAGGGTAACTCACTTGGTGTCAGGGAGTACTTATATGGGACTAGGTTCACACACTTTGGGTCACGGAGTACTTATGTGTGAGTAGGGTAACACACTTGGGGTCAGTGTGTACGTATAAAGGGGCTAGGGTAACTCACTTGGGATCAAGGAGTACTTATATGGGACTAGGGTAACTCACTTAGGGACAGGGAGTACTTATAAAGGGGCTAGAGTAACTCACTTGGGGACATGGAGTACATATAAAGGGGCTAGGGTAACTCACTTGGGGACAGGGAGTACTTAAATGGGACTAGGCTAACTCACTTGGGATTAGGGAGTACTTATATGGGACTAGGGTAACTCATTTGGTGTCAGGGAGTACTTATATGGGACTAGGGTAACACACTTTGTGTCACTGAGTACTTATATGGGACTAGGGTAACACACTTTGGGTCAGGGTGTAATTATAAAGGGGCTAGAGGGTAACTCATTCGGGGCAGGGAGTACTTATATTGGACTAGGGTACATCAATTGGGGTCAGGGAGTACTTATATGGGAGTAGGATAACTCACTTGGGGACATGGAGTACTCATAAAGGGGCTAGGGTAACTCACTTGGGGTCAGGGAGTACTTATAAAGGGGCTAGGGTAACACACATGGGGTCAGGGTGTACTTATAAAGGGGATAGGGTAACTCATTTGGTGTCAGGGAGTACTTATATGGGACTAGGGTAACCCACTTTGGGTCACTGAGTACTTATATGGGACAAGGGTAACACACTTGGGGTCAGGGTGTACTTATAAAGGGGTTAGGGTAACTCACTTGGGGACATGGAGTACTTATAAAGGGGCTAGGGTAACTCACTTGGGGACAGGGAGTACTTATATGGGACTAGGGTAACACACTTTGGGTCACGGAGTACATATATGGGATTAGGGTAACACACATGGGGTCAGGGAGTACTTATATGGGACTAGGGTAACTCACTTGGGGACAGGGATTACTTATATGGGACTAGGGTAACTCACTTGGTGTCAGGGAGTACTTATATGGGACTAGGTTCACACACTTTGGGTCACGGAGTACTTATGTGTGAGTAGGGTAACACACTTGGGGTCAGTGTGTACGTATAAAGGGGCTAGGGTAACTCACTTGGGATCAGGGAGTACTTATATGGGACTAGGGTAACTCACTTAGGGACAGGGAGTACTTATAAAGGGGCTAGAGTAACTCACTTGGGGACATGGAGTACATATAAAGGGGCTAGGGTAACTCACTTGGGGACAGGGAGTACTTATATGGGACTAGCGTAACTCACTTGGGGTCAGGGAGTACTTATATGGGACTAGGTTCACAAACTTTGGGTCACGGAGTACTTATGTGTGAGTAGGGTAACACACTTGGGGTCAGTGTGTACTTATAAAGGGGCTAGGGTAACTCACTTGGGATTAGGGAGTACTTATATGGGACTAGGGTAACTCACTTGGGGACAGGGAGTACTTATAAAGGGGCTAGGGTAACTCACTTGGGGTCAGGGTATACTTACATGGGACTAGGGTAACTCACTTGGGGTCAGGGAGTACTTATAAAGGGGCTAGGGTAACTCACTTGGGGTCAGGGTATACTTACATGGGACTAGGGTAACTCACTTGGGGTCAGGGAGTATTTTTAAAAGGGCTAGTGTTACTCATTTGGGGTCAGGTAGTACTTATATGGGACTAGGGTACCTCACTTGGGGTCAGGGAGTACATATATGGGACTAGGGTAACTCACTTGGGGACAGGGAGTAATTATATGGGACTAGGGTATCTCACTTGGGGTCAGGGAGTACTTATATGGGACTAGGGTCACACACTTGGGGTCAGGGAGTACTTATATGGGACTAGGGTAACTCACTTGTGGTCAGGGAGTACTTATATGGGACTAGGGTAACTCACTTGGGTTCATGGAGTACTTATAAAGGGGCTAGGGTAACTCACTTGGGGTCAGGGAGTACTTAAAAAGGGGCTAGGGAAACTCATTTGGGGACAGGGAGTACTTATGTGGGACTAGGATCACACACATTGGGTCACGGAGTACTTACATGGGACTAGGGTAACTCACTAGGGGTCAGAGAGTACTTATATGGGACTAGGGTAATTCACTTTGGGTCAGGGAGTACTTATATGGGACTAGGATAATTCATTCGGGGATGGGAGTACTTATATTGGACTAGGGTACATCAATTGGGGTCAGGGAGTACTTATATGGGACTAGGATAACTCACTTGGGGACATGGAGTACTTATAAAGGGGCTAGGGTAACTCACTTGGGGTCAGGGAGTATTTATAAAGGGTATAGGGTAACTCATTTGGTGTCAGGGAGTACTTATATAGGACTAGGGTAACACACTTTGGGCCACGGAGTACTTATATGGGATTAGGGTAACACACATGGGGTCAGGGTGTACTTATAAAGGGGCTAGGGTAGCTCATTTGGGGACAGGGAGTACTTATATGGGACTAGGATCATACACTTTGGGTCACGGAGTACTTACATGGGAATAGGGTAACACACTTGGGGTCAGGGTGTACTTTTAAAAGGGCTAGTGTAACTCATTTGGGGTCAGGTAGTACTTATATGGGACTAGGGTACCTCACTTGGGGTCAGGGAGTACATATATGGGACTAGGGTAACTCACTTGGGGACAGGGAGTACTTATATGGGACTAGGGTATCTCACTTGTGGTCAGGGAGTACTTATAAAGGGGCTAGGGTAACTCACTTGGGGTCAGGGTATACTTACATGGGACTAGGGTAACTCACTTGGGGTCAGGGAGTACTTTTAAAAGGGCTAGTGTAACTCATTTGGGGTCAGGTAGTACTTATATGGGACTAGGGTACCTCACTTGGGGTCAGGGAGTACATATATGAGACTAGGGTAACTCACTTGGGGACAGGGAGTACTTATATGGGACTAGGGTATCTCACTTGTGGTCAGGGAGTACTTATATGGGACTTGGATCACACACTTTGGGTCACGGAGTACTTATATGGGACTAGGGTAACTCACTTGGGGTCAGGGAGTACTTATATGGGACTAGGGTAACTCACTTGGGGTCAGGGAGTACTTATATGGGACTAGGGTAACTCTCTTGGGGTCGGGGAGTACTTATATGGGACTAGGGTAACTCACTTGGGTACATGGAGTACTTATAAAGGGGCTAGTGTAACTCATTTGGGGTCAGGTAGTACTTATATGGGACTAGGGTACCTCACTTGGGGTCAGGGAGTACATATATGGGACTAGGGTAACTCACTTGGGGATAGGGAGTAATTATATGGGACTAGGGTATCTCACTTGGGGTCAGGGAGTAGTTATATGAGACTAGGGTCACACACTTGGGGTCAGGGAGTACTTATATGGGACTAGGGTAACTCACTTGTGGTCAGGGAGTACTTATATGGGACTAGGGTAACTCACTTGGGTTCATGGAGTACTTATAAAGGGGCTAGGGTAACTCACTTGGGGTCAGGGAGTACTTAAAAAGGGGCTAGGGAAACTCATTTGGGGACAGGGAGTACTTATGTGGGACTAGGGTCACACACATTGGGTCACGGAGTACTTACATGGGACTAGGGTAACTCACTAGGGGTCAGAGAGTACTTATATGGGACTAGGGTAATTCACTTTGGGTCAGGGAGTACTTATATGGGACTAGGGTAACTCATTCGGGGAAGGGAGTACTTATATTGGACTAGGGTACATCAATTGGGGTCAGGGAGTACTTATATGGGACTAAGATAACTCACTTGGGGACATGGAGTACTTATAAAGGGGCTAGGGTAACTCACTTGGGGTCAGGGAGTACTTATAAAGGGTATAGGGTAACTCATTTGGTGTTAGGGAGTACTTATATAGGACTAGGGTAACACACTTTGGGCCACGGAGTACTTATATGGGATTAGGGTAACACACATGGGGTCAGGGTGTACTTATAAAGGGGCTAGGGTAGCTCATTTGGGGACAGGGAGTACTTATATGGGACTAGGGTCATACACTTTGGGTCACGGAGTACTTACATGGGACTAGGGTAACACACTTGGGGTCAGGGTGTACTTATAAAGGGACTAGGGTAACTCACTTGGGATTAGGGTGTACTTATATGGGACTAGGGTAACTCACTTGGGGACAGGGAGTACTTATAAAGGGGCTAGGGTAACACACATGGGGTCAGGGTGTACTTATAAAGGGGATAGGGTAACTCATTTGGTGTCAGGGAGTACTTATATGGGACTAGGGTAACCCACTTTGGGTCACTGAGTACTTATATGGGACAAGGGTAACACACTTGGGGTCAGGGTGTACTTATAAAGGGGCTAGGGTAACTCACTTGGGGACATGGAGTACTTATAAAGGGGCTAGGGTAACTCACTTGGGGACAGGGAGTACTTATATGGGACTAGGGTAACACACTTTGGGTCACGGAGTACATATATGGGATTAGGGTAACACACATGGGGTCAGGGAGTACTTATATGGGACTAGGGTAACTCACTTGGGGACAGAGATTACATATATGGGACTAGGGTAACTCACTTGGTGTCAGGGAGTACTTATATGGGACTAGGTTCACACACTTTGGGTCACGGAGTACTTATGTGTGAGTAGGGTAACACACTTGGGGTCAGTGTGTACGTATAAAGGGGCTAGGGTAACTCACTTGGGATCAAGGAGTACTTATATGGGACTAGGGTAACTCACTTAGGGACAGGGAGTACTTATAAAGGGGCTAGAGTAACTCACTTGGGGACATGGAGTACATATAAAGGGGCTAGGGTAACTCACTTGGGGACAGGGAGTACTTATATGGGACTAGCGTAACTCACTTGGGGTCATGGAGTACTTATAAAGGGGCTAGGGTAACTCATTTGGGGTCAGGGAGTACTTATATGGGACTAAGGTAACTCACTTGGGGACATGGAGTACTTATAAAGGGGCTAGGGTAACTCACTTGGAGTCAGGGAGTACTTAAAAAGGGGCTAGGGTAACTCATTTTGTGTCAGGGAGTACTTATAAGGGACTAGGGTAACACACTTTGGGTCACGGAATACTCATATGGGACTAGGGTAACACACTTTGGGTCACGGAGTACTTATATGGAACTAGGGTAACTCACTTGGGGTCAGGGAGTACTTATATGGGACTAGGCCAACTCACTTGGGGTCAGGGAATACTTTCATGGGACTAGGGTAACTCACTTGGGGTCAGGGAGTACTTACATGGGACTAGGGTAACTCACTTTGGGTCAGGGAGAACTTTTAAAAGGGCTAGTGTAACTCATTTGGGGCCAGGTAGTACTTATATGGGGCTAGGGTACCTCACTTGGGGTCAGGGAGTACTTATATGGTACTAGGGTAACTCACTTGGGGTCAGGGAGTACTTATTTGGGACTAGGGCAACTCACTTGGGGTCAGGGAATACTTACATGGGACTAGGGTAACTCACTTTGGGTCAGGGAGTACTTTTAAAAGGGCTAGTGTAACTCATTTGGGGCCAGGTAGTACTTATATGGGGCTAGGGTACCTCACTTGGGGTCAGGGGGTACTTATATGGGACTAGGGTAACTCACTTGGGGACAGGGAGTACTTATATGGGACTAGGGTATCTCACTTGGGTTCAGGGGATACTTATATGGGACAAGGGTAACACTCTTTGGGTTACGGAGTACTTATATGGAACTAGGGTAACTCACTTGGGGTCAGGGAGTTCTTATATGTGACTAGGGTAACTCACTTGGGGCAGGGAGTACTTATTTGGGACTAGGGTAACTCACTTTGGGTCACGGAGCAGTTATATAGGACTAGGGTAACACACATGGGGTCAGGGTGTACTTATCAAAGGGCTAGGGTAACTCATTTGGGGTCAGGGAGTACTTATATTGGACTAGGGTACATCACTTGGGGTCAGGGAGTACTTATATGGGACTAGGGTAACTCACTTGGGGACATGGAGTATTTATAAAGGGGCTAGGGTAACTCACTTGGGGTCATGGAGTACTTATAAAGGGGCTAGGGTAACTCATTTGGGGTCAGGGAGTACTTATATGGGACTAAGGTAACTCACTTGGGGACATGGAGTACTTATAAAGGGGCTAGGGTAACTCACTTGGAGTCAGGGAGTACTTAAAAAGGGGCTAGGGTAACTCATTTTGTGTCAGGGAGTACTTATATGGGACTAGGGTAACACACTTTGGGTCACGGAGTACTTATATGGGACTAGGGTAACACACTTTGGGTCACGGAGTACTTATATGGAAGTAGGGTAACTCACTTGGGGTCAGGGAGTACTTATTTGGGACTAGGGTAACTCACTTTGGGTCACGGAGCAGTTATATAGGACTAGGGTAACACACATGGGGTCAGGGTGTACTTATCAAAGGGCTAGGGTAACTCATTTGGGGTCAGGGAGTACTTATATTGGACTAGGGTACATCACTTGGGGTCAGGGAGTACTTATATGGGACTAGGGTAACTCACTTGGGGACATGGAGTATTTATAAAGGGGCTAGGGTAACTCACTTGGGGTCATGGAGTACTTATAAAGGGGCTAGGGTAACTCATTTGGGGTCAGGGAGTACTTATATGGGACTAAGGTAACTCACTTGGGGACATGGAGTACTTATAAAGGGGCTAGGGTAACTCACTTGGAGTCAGGGAGTACTTAAAAAGGGGCTAGGGTAACTCATTTTGTGTCAGGGAGTACTTATATGGGACTAGGGTAACACACTTTGGGTCACGGAGTACTTATATGGGACTAGGGTAACACACTTTGGGTCACGGAGTACTTAAATGGAAGTAGGGTAACTCACTTGGGGTCAGGGAGTACTTATTTGGGCCTAGGGCAACTCACTTGGGGTCAGGGAATACTTAAATGGGACTAGGGTAACTCACTTGGGGTCAGGGAGTACTTACATGGGACTACGGTAACTCACTTTGGGTCAGGGAGAACTTTTAAAAGGGCTAGTGTAACTCATTTGGGGCCAGGTAGTACTTATATGGGGCTAGGGTACCTCACTTGGGGTCAGGGAGTACTTATATGGGACTAGGGTAACTCACTTGGGGTCAGGGAGTACTTATATGGGACTAGGGTAACTCACTTGGGGTCAGGGAGTACTTATTTGGGACTAGGGCAACTCACTAGGGGTCAGGGAATACTTACATGGGACTAGGGTAACTCACTTTGGGTCAGAGAGTACTTTTAAAAGGGCTAGTGTAACTCATTTGGGGCCAGGTAGTACTTATATGGGGCTAGGGTATCTCACTTGGGGTCACGGAGTACTTATATGGAACTAGGCTAACTCTCTTGGGGTCAGGGAGTACTTATATGGGACTAGGGTAACTCACTTGGGGTCAGGGAGTACTTATTTGGGACTAGGGCAACTCACTTGGAGTCAGGGAATACTTACATGGGACTAGGGTAACTCACTTTGGGTCAGGGAGTACTTTTAAAAGGGCTAGTGTAACTCATTTGGGGCCAGGTAGTACTTATATGGGGCTAGGGTACCTCACTTGGGGTCAGGGGGTACTTATATGGGACTAGGGTAACTCACTTGGGGACAGGGAGTACTTATATGGGACTAGGGTATCTCACTTGGGTTCAGGGGATACTTATATGGGACAAGGGTAACACTCTTTGGGTCACGGAGTACTTATATGGAACTAGGGTAACTCACTTGGGGTCAGGGAGTTCTTATATGGGACTAGGGTAACTCACTTGGAGTCAGGGAGTACTTATATGTGACTAGGGTAACTCACTTGGGGTCAGGGAGTACTTATATGGGACTAGGGTAACTCACTTGGGTACATGGAGTACTTATAAAGGGGCTAGGGTAACTCACTTGGGGTGAGGGAGTACTTATAAAGGGGCTAGGGTAATTCACTTTGGGTAAGGGAGTACTTATATGGGACTAGGGTAACTCACAAGGGGTCAGGGAGTCCTTATATGGGACTAGGGTCACACACTTTGGGTCACGGAGTACTTACATGGGACTAGGGTAACACACTTGGGGTCAGGGTGTACTTATAAAGGGACTAGGGTAACTCACTTGGGATTAGGGAGTATTTATATGGGACTAGGGTAACTCACTTGGGGTCAGGGAATACTTACATGGGACTAGGGTAACTAACTTGGGGCCTGGGAGTACTTTTAAAAGGGCTAGTGTAACTCATTTGGGGTCAGGTAGTACTTATATGGGACTAGGGTACCTCACTAAGGGTCAGGGAGTACATATATGGGAGTAGGGTAATTCACTTGGGGACAGGGAGTACTTATATGGGACTAGGGTATCTCACTTGGGGACAGGGAATACTTATATGGGACAAGGGTCACACACTTTGGGTCACGGAGTACTTATATGGGACTAGGGTAACTCACTAGGGGTCAGGGAGTACTTATATGGGACTAGGGTAATTCACTTTGGGTAAGGGAGTACTTATTTGGGACTAGGGTATCTCACTTGGGGTCAGGGAGTACTTATATGGGACTAGGGTCACACACTTGGGGTCAGGGAGTACTTATATGGGACTAGGGTAACTCACTTGGGGTCAGGGTATACTTACATGGGACTAGGGTAACTCACTTGGGGTCAGGGAGTATTTTTAAAAGGGCTAGTGTTACTCATTTGGGGTCAGGTAGTACTTATATGGGACTAGGGTACCTCACTTGGGGTCAGGGAGTACATATATGGGACTAGGGTAACTCACTTGGGGACAGGGAGTAATTATATGGGACTAGGGTATCTCACTTGGGGTCAGGGAGTACTTATATGGGACTAGGGTCACACACTTGGGGTCAGGGAGTACTTATATGGGACTAGGGTAACTCACTTGTGGTCAGGGAGTACTTATATGGGACTAGGGTAACTCACTTGGGTTCATGGAGTACTTATAAAGGGGCTAGGGTAACTCACTTGGGGTCAGGGAGTACTTAAAAAGGGGCTAGGGAAACTCATTTGGGGACAGGGAGTACTTATGTGGGACTAGGATCACACACATTGGGTCACGGAGTACTTACATGGGACTAGGGTAACTCACTAGGGGTCAGAGAGTACTTATATGGGACTAGGGTAATTCACTTTGGGTCAGGGAGTACTTATATGGGACTAGGATAATTCATTCGGGGATGGGAGTACTTATATTGGACTAGGGTACATCAATTGGGGTCAGGGAGTACTTATATGGGACTAGGATAACTCACTTGGGGACATGGAGTACTTATAAAGGGGCTAGGGTAACTCACTTGGGGTCAGGGAGTATTTATAAAGGGTATAGGGTAACTCATTTGGTGTCAGGGAGTACTTATATAGGACTAGGGTAACACACTTTGGGCCACGGAGTACTTATATGGGATTAGGGTAACACACATGGGGTCAGGGTGTACTTATAAAGGGGCTAGGGTAGCTCATTTGGGGACAGGGAGTACTTATATGGGACTAGGATCATACACTTTGGGTCACGGAGTACTTACATGGGAATAGGGTAACACACTTGGGGTCAGGGTGTACTTTTAAAAGGGCTAGTGTAACTCATTTGGGGTCAGGTAGTACTTATATGGGACTAGGGTACCTCACTTGGGGTCAGGGAGTACATATATGGGACTAGGGTAACTCACTTGGGGACAGGGAGTACTTATATGGGACTAGGGTATCTCACTTGTGGTCAGGGAGTACTTATAAAGGGGCTAGGGTAACTCACTTGGGGTCAGGGTATACTTACATGGGACTAGGGTAACTCACTTGGGGTCAGGGAGTACTTTTAAAAGGGCTAGTGTAACTCATTTGGGGTCAGGTAGTACTTATATGGGACTAGGGTACCTCACTTGGGGTCAGGGAGTACATATATGAGACTAGGGTAACTCACTTGGGGACAGGGAGTACTTATATGGGACTAGGGTATCTCACTTGTGGTCAGGGAGTACTTATATGGGACTTGGATCACACACTTTGGGTCACGGAGTACTTATATGGGACTAGGGTAACTCACTTGGGGTCAGGGAGTACTTATATGGGACTAGGGTAACTCACTTGGGGTCAGGGAGTACTTATATGGGACTAGGGTAACTCTCTTGGGGTCGGGGAGTACTTATATGGGACTAGGGTAACTCACTTGGGTACATGGAGTACTTATAAAGGGGCTAGTGTAACTCATTTGGGGTCAGGTAGTACTTATATGGGACTAGGGTACCTCACTTGGGGTCAGGGAGTACATATATGGGACTAGGGTAACTCACTTGGGGATAGGGAGTAATTATATGGGACTAGGGTATCTCACTTGGGGTCAGGGAGTACTTATATGAGACTAGGGTCACACACTTGGGGTCAGGGAGTACTTATATGGGACTAGGGTAACTCACTTGTGGTCAGGGAGTACTTATATGGGACTAGGGTAACTCACTTGGGTTCATGGAGTACTTATAAAGGGGCTAGGGTAACTCACTTGGGGTCAGGGAGTACTTAAAAAGGGGCTAGGGAAACTCATTTGGGGACAGGGAGTACTTATGTGGGACTAGGGTCACACACATTGGGTCACGGAGTACTTACATGGGACTAGGGTAACTCACTAGGGGTCAGAGAGTACTTATATGGGACTAGGGTAATTCACTTTGGGTCAGGGAGTACTTATATGGGACTAGGGTAACTCATTCGGGGAAGGGAGTACTTATATTGGACTAGGGTACATCAATTGGGGTCAGGGAGTACTTATATGGGACTAAGATAACTCACTTGGGGACATGGAGTACTTATAAAGGGGCTAGGGTAACTCACTTGGGGTCAGGGAGTACTTATAAAGGGTATAGGGTAACTCATTTGGTGTTAGGGAGTACTTATATAGGACTAGGGTAACACACTTTGGGCCACGGAGTACTTATATGGGATTAGGGTAACACACATGGGGTCAGGGTGTACTTATAAAGGGGCTAGGGTAGCTCATTTGGGGACAGGGAGTACTTATATGGGACTAGGGTCATACACTTTGGGTCACGGAGTACTTACATGGGACTAGGGTAACACACTTGGGGTCAGGGTGTACTTATAAAGGGACTAGGGTAACTCACTTGGGATTAGGGTGTACTTATATGGGACTAGGGTAACTCACTTGGGGACAGGGAGTACTTATAAAGGGGCTAGGGTAACACACATGGGGTCAGGGTGTACTTATAAAGGGGATAGGGTAACTCATTTGGTGTCAGGGAGTACTTATATGGGACTAGGGTAACCCACTTTGGGTCACTGAGTACTTATATGGGACAAGGGTAACACACTTGGGGTCAGGGTGTACTTATAAAGGGGCTAGGGTAACTCACTTGGGGACATGGAGTACTTATAAAGGGGCTAGGGTAACTCACTTGGGGACAGGGAGTACTTATATGGGACTAGGGTAACACACTTTGGGTCACGGAGTACATATATGGGATTAGGGTAACACACATGGGGTCAGGGAGTACTTATATGGGACTAGGGTAACTCACTTGGGGACAGAGATTACATATATGGGACTAGGGTAACTCACTTGGTGTCAGGGAGTACTTATATGGGACTAGGTTCACACACTTTGGGTCACGGAGTACTTATGTGTGAGTAGGGTAACACACTTGGGGTCAGTGTGTACGTATAAAGGGGCTAGGGTAACTCACTTGGGATCAAGGAGTACTTATATGGGACTAGGGTAACTCACTTAGGGACAGGGAGTACTTATAAAGGGGCTAGAGTAACTCACTTGGGGACATGGAGTACATATAAAGGGGCTAGGGTAACTCACTTGGGGACAGGGAGTACTTATATGGGACTAGCGTAACTCACTTGGGGTCATGGAGTACTTATAAAGGGGCTAGGGTAACTCATTTGGGGTCAGGGAGTACTTATATGGGACTAAGGTAACTCACTTGGGGACATGGAGTACTTATAAAGGGGCTAGGGTAACTCACTTGGAGTCAGGGAGTACTTAAAAAGGGGCTAGGGTAACTCATTTTGTGTCAGGGAGTACTTATAAGGGACTAGGGTAACACACTTTGGGTCACGGAATACTCATATGGGACTAGGGTAACACACTTTGGGTCACGGAGTACTTATATGGAACTAGGGTAACTCACTTGGGGTCAGGGAGTACTTATATGGGACTAGGCCAACTCACTTGGGGTCAGGGAATACTTTCATGGGACTAGGGTAACTCACTTGGGGTCAGGGAGTACTTACATGGGACTAGGGTAACTCACTTTGGGTCAGGGAGAACTTTTAAAAGGGCTAGTGTAACTCATTTGGGGCCAGGTAGTACTTATATGGGGCTAGGGTACCTCACTTGGGGTCAGGGAGTACTTATATGGTACTAGGGTAACTCACTTGGGGTCAGGGAGTACTTATTTGGGACTAGGGCAACTCACTTGGGGTCAGGGAATACTTACATGGGACTAGGGTAACTCACTTTGGGTCAGGGAGTACTTTTAAAAGGGCTAGTGTAACTCATTTGGGGCCAGGTAGTACTTATATGGGGCTAGGGTACCTCACTTGGGGTCAGGGGGTACTTATATGGGACTAGGGTAACTCACTTGGGGACAGGGAGTACTTATATGGGACTAGGGTATCTCACTTGGGTTCAGGGGATACTTATATGGGACAAGGGTAACACTCTTTGGGTTACGGAGTACTTATATGGAACTAGGGTAACTCACTTGGGGTCAGGGAGTTCTTATATGTGACTAGGGTAACTCACTTGGGGCAGGGAGTACTTATTTGGGACTAGGGTAACTCACTTTGGGTCACGGAGCAGTTATATAGGACTAGGGTAACACACATGGGGTCAGGGTGTACTTATCAAAGGGCTAGGGTAACTCATTTGGGGTCAGGGAGTACTTATATTGGACTAGGGTACATCACTTGGGGTCAGGGAGTACTTATATGGGACTAGGGTAACTCACTTGGGGACATGGAGTATTTATAAAGGGGCTAGGGTAACTCACTTGGGGTCATGGAGTACTTATAAAGGGGCTAGGGTAACTCATTTGGGGTCAGGGAGTACTTATATGGGACTAAGGTAACTCACTTGGGGACATGGAGTACTTATAAAGGGGCTAGGGTAACTCACTTGGAGTCAGGGAGTACTTAAAAAGGGGCTAGGGTAACTCATTTTGTGTCAGGGAGTACTTATATGGGACTAGGGTAACACACTTTGGGTCACGGAGTACTTATATGGGACTAGGGTAACACACTTTGGGTCACGGAGTACTTATATGGAAGTAGGGTAACTCACTTGGGGTCAGGGAGTACTTATTTGGGACTAGGGTAACTCACTTTGGGTCACGGAGCAGTTATATAGGACTAGGGTAACACACATGGGGTCAGGGTGTACTTATCAAAGGGCTAGGGTAACTCATTTGGGGTCAGGGAGTACTTATATTGGACTAGGGTACATCACTTGGGGTCAGGGAGTACTTATATGGGACTAGGGTAACTCACTTGGGGACATGGAGTATTTATAAAGGGGCTAGGGTAACTCACTTGGGGTCATGGAGTACTTATAAAGGGGCTAGGGTAACTCATTTGGGGTCAGGGAGTACTTATATGGGACTAAGGTAACTCACTTGGGGACATGGAGTACTTATAAAGGGGCTAGGGTAACTCACTTGGAGTCAGGGAGTACTTAAAAAGGGGCTAGGGTAACTCATTTTGTGTCAGGGAGTACTTATATGGGACTAGGGTAACACACTTTGGGTCACGGAGTACTTATATGGGACTAGGGTAACACACTTTGGGTCACGGAGTACTTATATGGAAGTAGGGTAACTCACTTGGGGTCAGGGAGTACTTATTTGGGCCTAGGGCAACTCACTTGGGGTCAGGGAATACTTAAATGGGACTAGGGTAACTCACTTGGGGTCAGGGAGTACTTACATGGGACTACGGTAACTCACTTTGGGTCAGGGAGAACTTTTAAAAGGGCTAGTGTAACTCATTTGGGGCCAGGTAGTACTTATATGGGGCTAGGGTACCTCACTTGGGGTCAGGGAGTACTTATTTGGGACTAGGGCAACTCACTAGGGGTCAGGGAATACTTACATGGGACTAGGGTAACTCACTTTGGGTCAGAGAGTACTTTTAAAAGGGCTAGTGTAACTCATTTGGGGCCAGGTAGTACTTATATGGGGCTAGGGTATCTCACTTGGGGTCACGGAGTACTTATATGGAACTAGGCTAACTCTCTTGGGGTCAGGGAGTACTTATATGGGACTAGGGTAACTCACTTGGGGTCAGGGAGTACTTATTTGGGACTAGGGCAACTCACTTGGAGTCAGGGAATACTTACATGGGACTAGGGTAACTCACTTTGGGTCAGGGAGTACTTTTAAAAGGGCTAGTGTAACTCATTTGGGGCCAGGTAGTACTTATATGGGGCTAGGGTACCTCACTTGGGGTCAGGGGGTACTTATATGGGACTAGGGTAACTCACTTGGGGACAGGGAGTACTTATATGGGACTAGGGTATCTCACTTGGGTTCAGGGGATACTTATAAGGGACAAGGGTAACACTCTTTGGGTCACGGAGTACTTATATGGAACTAGGGTAACTCACTTGGGGTCAGGGAGTTCTTATATGGGACTAGGGTAACTCACTTGGAGTCAGGGAGTACTTATATGTGACTAGGGTAACTCACTTGGGGTCAGGGAGTACTTATATGGGACTAGGGTAACTCACTTGGGTACATGGAGTACTTATAAAGGGGCTAGGGTAACTCACTTGGGGTGAGGGAGTACTTATAAAGGGGCTAGGGTAATTCACTTTGGGTAAGGGAGTACTTATATGGGACTAGGGTAACTCACAAGGGGTCAGGGAGTCCTTATATGGGACTAGGGTCACACACTTTGGGTCACGGAGTACTTACATGGGACTAGGGTAACACACTTGGGGTCAGGGTGTACTTATAAAGGGACTAGGGTAACTCACTTGGGATTAGGGAGTATTTATATGGGACTAGGGTAACTCACTTGGGGTCAGGGAATACTTACATGGGACTAGGGTAACTAACTTGGGGCCTGGGAGTACTTTTAAAAGGGCTAGTGTAACTCATTTGGGGTCAGGTAGTACTTATATGGGACTAGGGTACCTCACTAAGGGTCAGGGAGTACATATATGGGAGTAGGGTAATTCACTTGGGGACAGGGAGTACTTATATGGGACTAGGGTATCTCACTTGGGGACAGGGAATACTTATATGGGACAAGGGTCACACACTTTGGGTCACGGAGTACTTATATGGGACTAGGGTAACTCACTAGGGGTCAGGGAGTACTTATATGGGACTAGGGTAATTCACTTTGGGTAAGGGAGTACTTATTTGGGACTAGGGTAACTCACTTGGGTACATGGAGTACTTATAATCGGGATAGGGTAACTCACTTGGGGTGAGGGAGTACTTATAAAGGGGCTAGGGTTAATCACTTTGGGTCAGGGAGTACTTATATGGGACTAGGGTAACACACATGGGGTCAGGGTGTACTTATATAGGGGCTAGAGTAACTAATTTGGGGTCAGGGATTAATTATATTGGACTAGGGTACATCACTTGGGGTCAGCGAGTACTTATATGGGACTAGGGTAACTCACTTGGGGACATGGAGTACTTATAAAGGGGCTAGGGTAACTCATTCGGGGCAGGGAGTACTTACATGGGACTAGGGTAACTCACTTGGGATCAGGGAGTACTTATATGGGACTAGGGTACCTCACTTGGGGTCAGGGAGTGCTTATATGAGACTAGGGTAACTCACTTGGGGACAGGGAGTACTTATATGGGACTAGGGTAACTCACTTGGGGTCAGGGAGTACTTATATGGGACTAGGTTCACACACTTTGGGTCACGGAGTACTTATGTGTGAGTAGGGTAACACACTTGGGGTCAGTGTGTACGTATAAAGGGGCTAGGGTAACTCACTTGGGATCAGGGAGTACTTATATGGGACTAGGGTAACTCACTTACGGACAGGGAGTACTTATAAAGGGGCTAGGGTAACTCACTTGGGGACATGGAGTACTTATAAAGGGGCTAGGGTAACTCACTTGGGGACAGGGAGTACTTATATGGGACTAGGGTAACTCACTTGGGGTCAGGGAGTACTTATATGGGACTAGGTTCACACACTTTGGGTCACGGAGTACTTATGTGTGAGTAGGGTAACGCACTTGGGGTCAGTGTGTACGTATAAAGGGGCTAGGGTAACTCACTTGGGATCAGGGAGTACTTATATGGGACTAGGGTAACTCACTTGGGATCAGGGAGTACTTATATGCGACTAGGGTAACTCACTTAGGGACAGGGAGTACTTATAAAGGGGCTAGGGTAACTCATTTGGGGACAGGGAGTACTTATGTGGGACTAGGGTCACACACTTTGGGTCACGGAATACTTACATGGGACTAGGGTAACACACTTGGGGTCAGGATGTACATATAAAGGGAGTAGGGTAACTTACTTGGGATTAGGGAGTACTTATATGGGACTAGGGTAACTCACTTGGGTTCAGGGAGTACTTATTTGGGACTAGGGCAACTCACTTGGAGTCAGGGAATACTTACATGGGACTAGGGTAACTCACTTTGGGTCAGGGAGTACTTTTAAAAGGGCTAGTGTAACTCATTTGGGGACAGGTAGTACTTATATGGGGCTAGGGTACCTCACTTGGGGTCAGGGGGTACTTATATGGGACTAGGGTAACTCACTTGGGGACAGGGAGTACTTATATGGGACTAGGGTATCTCACTTGGGTTCAGGGGATATTTATATGGGACAAGGGTAACACTCTTTGGGTCACGGAGTACTTATATGGAACTAGGGTAACTCACTTGGGGTCAGGGAGTTCTTATATGTGACTAGGGTAACTCACTTGGGGCAGGGAGTACTTATTTGGGACTAGGGTAACTCACTTTGGGTCACGGAGCAGTTATATAGGACTAGGGTAACACACATGGGGTCAGGGTGTACTTATCAAAGGGCTAGGGTAACTCATTTGGGGTCATGGAGTACTTATAAAGGGTCTAGGGTAACTCATTTGGGGTCAGGGAGTACTTATATGGGACTAAGGTAACTCACTTGGGGACATGGAGTACTTATAAAGGGGCTAGGGTAACTCACTTGGAGTCAGGGAGTACTTAAAAAGGGGCTAGGGTAACTCATTTTGTGTCAGGGAGTACTTATATGGGACTAGGGTAACACACTTTGGGTCACGGAGTACTTATATGGGACTAGGGTAACACACTTTGGGTCACGGAGTACTTATATGGAACTAGGGTAACTCACTTGGGGTCAGGGAGTACTTATTTGGGCCTAGGGCAACTCACTTGGGGTCAGGGAATACTTAAATGGGACTAGGGTAACTCACTTGGGGTCAGGGAGTACTTACATGGGACTACGGTAACTCACTTTGGGTCAGGGAGAACTTTTAAAAGGGCTAGTGTAACTCATTTGGGGCCAGGTAGTACTTATATGGGGCTAGGGTACCTCACTTGGGGTCAGGGAGTACTTATATGGGACTAGTGTAACTCACTTGGGGTCAGGGAGTACTTATATGGGACTAGGGTAACTAACTTGGGGCCTGGGAGTACTTTTAAAAGGGCTAGTGTAACTCATTTGGGGTCAGGTAGTACTTATATGGGACTAGGGTACCTCACTAAGGGTCAGGGAGTACATATATGGGAGTAGGGTAATTCACTTGGGGACAGGGAGTACTTATATGGGACTAGGGTATCTCACTTGGGGACAGGGAATACTTACATGGGACTAGGGTAACTCACTTTGGGTCAGGGAGTACTTTTAAAAGGGCTAGTGTAACTCATTTGGGGCCAGGTAGTACTTATATGGGGCTAGGGTACCTCACTTGGGGTCAGGGGGTACTTATATGGGACTAGGGTAACTCACTTGGGGACAGGGAGTACTTATATGGGACTAGGGTATCTCACTTGGGTTCAGGGGATACTTATATGGGACAAGGGTAACACTCTTTGGGTCACGGAGTACTTATATGGAACTAGGGTAACTCACTTGGGGTCAGGGAGTTCTTATATGGGACTAGGGTAACTCACTTGGAGTCAGGGAGTACTTATATGTGACTAGGGTAACTCACTTGGGGTCAGGGAGTACTTATATGGGACTAGGGTAACTCACTTGGGTACATGGAGTACTTATAAAGGGGCTAGGGTAACTCACTTGGGGTGAGGGAGTACTTATAAAGGGGCTAGGGTAATTCACTTTGGGTAAGGGAGTACTTATATGGGACTAGGGTAACTCACAAGGGGTCAGGGAGTCCTTATATGGGACTAGGGTCACACACTTTGGGTCACGGAGTACTTACATGGGACTAGGGTAACACACTTGGGGTCAGGGTGTACTTATAAAGGGACTAGGGTAACTCACTTGGGATTAGGGAGTATTTATATGGGACTAGGGTAACTCACTTGGGGTCAGGGAATACTTACATGGGACTAGGGTAACTAACTTGGGGCCTGGGAGTACTTTTAAAAGGGCTAGTGTAACTCATTTGGGGTCAGGTAGTACTTATATGGGACTAGGGTACCTCACTAAGGGTCAGGGAGTACATATATGGGAGTAGGGTAATTCACTTGGGGACAGGGAGTACTTATATGGGACTAGGGTATCTCACTTGGGGACAGGGAATACTTATATGGGACAAGGGTCACACACTTTGGGTCACGGAGTACTTATATGGGACTAGGGTAACTCACTAGGGGTCAGGGAGTACTTATATGGGACTAGGGTAATTCACTTTGGGTAAGGGAGTACTTATTTGGGACTAGGGTAACTCACTTGGGTACATGGAGTACTTATAAACGGGATAGGGTAACTCACTTGGGGTGAGGGAGTACTTATAAAGGGGCTAGGGTTAATCACTTTGGGTCAGGGAGTACTTATATGGGACTAGGGTAACACACATGGGGTCAGGGTGTACTTATATAGGGGCTAGAGTAACTAATTTGGGGTCAGGGATTAATTATATTGGACTAGGGTACATCACTTGGGGTCAGCGAGTACTTATATGGGACTAGGGTAACTCACTTGGGGACATGGAGTACTTATAAAGGGGCTAGGGTAACTCATTCGGGGCAGGGAGTACTTACATGGGACTAGGGTAACTCACTTTGGGTCAGGGAGTACTTTTAAAAGGGCTAGTGTAACTCATTTGGGGCCAGGTAGTACTTATATGGGGCTAGGGTACCTCACTTGGGGTCAGGGGGTACTTATATGGGACTAGGGTAACTCACTTGGGGACAGGGAGTACTTATATGGGACTAGGGTATCTCACTTGGGTTCAGGGGATACTTATATGGGACAAGGGTAACACTCTTTGGGTCACGGAGTACTTATATGGAACTAGGGTAACTCACTTGGGGTCAGGGAGTTCTTATATGGGACTAGGGTAACTCACTTGGAGTCAGGGAGTACTTATATGTGACTAGGGTAACTCACTTGGGGTCAGGGAGTACTTATATGGGACTAGGGTAACTCACTTGGGTACATGGAGTACTTATAAAGGGGCTAGGGTAACTCACTTGGGGTGAGGGAATACTTATAAAGGGGCTAGGGTAATTCACTTTGGGTAAGGGAGTACTTATATGGGACTAGGGTAACTCACAAGGGGTCAGGGAGTCCTTATATGGGACTAGGGTCACACACTTTGGGTCACGGAGTACTTACATGGGACTAGGGTAACACACTTGGGGTCAGGGTGTACTTATAAAGGGACTAGGGTAACTCACTTGGGATTAGGGAGTATTTATATGGGACTAGGGTAACTCACTTGGGGTCAGGGAATACTTACATGGGACTAGGGTAACTAACTTGGGGCCTGGGAGTACTTTTAAAAGGGCTAGTGTAACTCATTTGGGGTCAGGTAGTACTTATATGGGACTAGGGTACCTCACTAAGGGTCAGGGAGTACATATATGGGAGTAGGGTAATTCACTTGGGGACAGGGAGTACTTATATGGGACTAGGGTATCTCACTTGGGGACAGGGAATACTTATATGGGACAAGGGTCACACACTTTGGGTCACGGAGTACTTATATGGGACTAGGGTAACTCACTAGGGGTCAGGGAGTACTTATATGGGACTAGGGTAATTCACTTTGGGTAAGGGAGTACTTATTTGGGACTAGGGTAACTCACTTGGGTACATGGAGTACTTATAAACGGGATAGGGTAACTCACTTGGGGTGAGGGAGTACTTATAAAGGGGCTAGGGTTAATCACTTTGGGTCAGGGAGTACTTATATGGGACTAGGGTAACACACATGGGGTCAGGGTGTACTTATATAGGGGCTAGAGTAACTAATTTGGGGTCAGGGATTAATTATATTGGACTAGGGTACATCACTTGGGGTCAGCGAGTACTTATATGGGACTAGGGTAACTCACTTGGGGACATGGAGTACTTATAAAGGGGCTAGGGTAACTCATTCGGGGCAGGGAGTACTTACATGGGACTAGGGTAACTCACTTGGGATCAGGGAGTACTTATATGGGACTAGGGTACCTCACTTGGGGTCAGGGAGTGCTTATATGAGACTAGGGTAACTCACTTGGGGACAGGGAGTACTTATATGGGACTAGGGTAACTCACTTGGGGTCAGGGAGTACTTATATGGGATTAGGTTCACACACTTTGGGTCACGGAGTACTTATGTGTGAGTAGGGTAACACACTTGGGGTCAGTGAGTACGTATAAAGGGGCTAGGGTAACTCACTTGGGATCAGGGAGTACTTATATGGGACTAGGGTAACTCACTTAGGGACAGGGAGTACTTATAAAGGGGCTAGGGTAACTCACTTGGGGACATGGAGTACTTATAAAGGGGCTAGGGTAACTCACTTGGGGACAGGGAGTACTTATATGGGACTAGGGTAACTCACTTGGGGTCAGGGAGTACTTATATGGGACTAGGTTCACACACTTTGGGTCACGGAGTACTTATGTGTGAGTAGGGTAACGCACTTGGGGTCAGTGTGTACGTATAAAGGGGCTAGGGTAACTCACTTGGGATCAGGGAGTACTTATATGGGACTAGGGTAACTCACTTGGGATCAGGGAGTACTTATATGCGACTAGGGTAACTCACTTAGGGACAGGGAGTACTTATAAAGGGGCTAGGGTAACTCATTTGGGGACAGGGAGTACTTATGTGGGACTAGGGTCACACACTTTGGGTCACGGAATACTTACATGGGACTAGGGTAACACACTTGGGGTCAGGATGTACATATAAAGGGAGTAGGGTAACTTACTTGGGATTAGGGAGTACTTATATGGGACTAGGGTAACTCACTTGGGTTCAGGGAGTACTTATTTGGGACTAGGGCAACTCACTTGGAGTCAGGGAATACTTACATGGGACTAGGGTAACTCACTTTGGGTCAGGGAGTACTTTTAAAAGGGCGAGTGTAACTCATTTGGGGACAGGTAGTACTTATATGGGGCTAGGGTACCTCACTTGGGGTCAGGGGGTACTTATATGGGACTAGGGTAACTCACTTGGGGACAGGGAGTACTTATATGGGACTAGGGTATCTCACTTGGGTTCAGGGGATACTTATATGGGACAAGGGTAACACTCTTTGGGTCACGGAGTACTTATATGGAACTAGGGTAACTCACTTGGGGTCAGGGAGTTCTTATATGTGACTAGGGTAACTCACTTGGGGCAGGGAGTACTTATTTGGGACTAGGGTAACTCACTTTGGGTCACGGAGCAGTTATATAGGACTAGGGTAACACACATGGGGTCAGGGTGTACTTATCAAAGGGCTAGGGTAACTCATTTGGGGTCAGGGAGTACTTATATTGGACTAGGGTACATCACTTGGGGTCAGGGAGTACTTATATGGGACTAGGGTAACTCACTTGGGGACATGGAGTATTTATAAAGGGGCTAGGGTAACTCACTTGGGGTCATGGAGTACTTATAAAGGGGCTAGGGTAACTCATTTGGGGTCAGGGAGTACTTATATGGGACTAAGGTAACTCACTTGGGGACATGGAGTACTTATAAAGGGGCTAGGGTAACTCACTTGGAGTCAGGGAGTACTTAAAAAGGGGCTAGGGTAACTCATTTTGTGTCAGGGAGTACTTATATGGGACTAGGGTAACACACTTTGGGTCACGGAGTACTTATATGGGACTAGGGTAACACACTTTGGGTCACGGAGTACTTATATGGAACTAGGGTAACTCACTTGGGGTCAGGGAGTACTTATTTGGGCCTAGGGCAACTCACTTGGGGTCAGGGAATACTTAAATGGGACTAGGGTAACTCACTTGGGGTCAGGGAGTACTTACATGGGACTACGGTAACTCACTTTGGGTCAGGGAGAACTTTTAAAAGGGCTAGTGTAACTCATTTGGGGCCAGGTAGTACTTATATGGGGCTAGGGTACCTCACTTGGGGTCAGGGAGTACTTATATGGGACTAGGGTAACTCACTTGGGGTCAGGGAGTACTTATATGGGACTAGGGTAACTCACTTGGGGTCAGGGAGTACTTATTTGGGACTAGGGCAACTCACTTGGGGTCAGGGAATACTTACATGGGACTAGGGTAACTCACTTTGGGTCAGAGAGTACTTTTAAAAGGGCTAGTGTAACTCATTTGGGGCCAGGTAGTACTTATATGGGGCTAGGGTATCTCACTTGGGGTCAGGGAGTACTTATATGGGACTAGGGTAACTCACTTGGAGTCAAGGAGTACTTATATGGGACTAGGGTAACACACTTTGGGTCACGGAGTACTTATATGGAACTAGGCTAACTCACTTGGGGTCAGGGAGTACTTATATGGGACTAGGGTAACTCACTTGGGGTCAGGGAGTACTTATTTGGGACTAGGGCAACTCACTTGGAGTCAGGGAATACTTACATGGGACTAGGGTAACTCACTTTGGGTCAGGGAGTACTTTTAAAAGGGCTAGTGTAACTCATTTGGGGCCAGGTAGTACTTATATGGGGCTAGGGTACCTCACTTGGGGTCAGGGGGTACTTATATGGGACTAGGGTAACTCACTTGGGGACAGGGAGTACTTATATGGGACTAGGGTATCTCACTTGGGTTCAGGGGATACTTATATGGGACAAGGGTAACACTCTTTGGGTCACGGAGTACTTATATGGAACTAGGGTAACTCACTTGGGGTCAGGGAGTTCTTATATGGGACTAGGGTAACTCACTTGGAGTCAGGGAGTACTTATATGTGACTAGGGTAACTCACTTGGGGTCAGGGAGTACTTATATGGGACTAGGGTAACTCACTTGGGTACATGGAGTACTTATAAAGGGGCTAGGGTAACTCACTTGGGGTGAGGGAGTACTTATAAAGGGGCTAGGGTAATTCACTTTGGGTAAGGGAGTACTTATATGGGACTAGGGTAACTCACAAGGGGTCAGGGAGTCCTTATATGGGACTAGGGTCACACACTTTGGGTCACGGAGTACTTACATGGTACTAGGGTAACACACTTGGGGTCAGGGTGTACTTATAAAGGGACTAGGGTAACTCACTTGGGATTAGGGAGTATTTATATGGGACTAGGGTAACTCACTTGGGGTCAGGGAATACTTACATGGGACTAGGGTAACTAACTTGGGGCCTGGGAGTACTTTTAAAAGGGCTAGTGTAACTCATTTGGGGTCAGGTAGTACTTATATGGGACTAGGGTACCTCACTAAGGGTCAGGGAGTACATATATGGGAGTAGGGTAATTCACTTGGGGACAGGGAGTACTTATATGGGACTAGGGTATCTCACTTGGGGACAGGGAATACTTATATGGGACAAGGGTCACACACTTTGGGTCACGGAGTACTTATATGGGACTAGGGTAACTCACTAGGGGTCAGGGAGTACTTATATGGGACTAGGGTAATTCACTTTGGGTAAGGGAGTACTTATTTGGGACTAGGGTAACTCACTTGGGTACATGGAGTACTTATAAACGGGATAGGGTAACTCACTTAGGGTGAGGGAGTACTTATAAAGGGGCTAGGGTTAATCACTTTGGGTCAGGGAGTACTTATATGGGACTAGGGTAACACACATGGGGTCAGGGTGTACTTATATAGGGGCTAGAGTAACTAATTTGGGGTCAGGGATTAATTATATTGGACTAGGGTACATCACTTGGGGTCAGCGAGTACTTATATGGGACTAGGGTAACTCACTTGGGGACATGGAGTACTTATAAAGGGGCTAGGGTAACTCATTCGGGGCAGGGAGTACTTACATGGGACTAGGGTAACTCACTTGGGATCAGGGAGTACTTATATGGGACTAGGGTACCTCACTTGGGGTCAGGGAGTGCTTATATGAGACTAGGGTAACTCACTTGGGGACAGGGAGTACTTATATGGGACTAGGGTAACTCACTTGGGGTCAAGGAGTACTTATATGGGACTAGGTTCACACACTTTGGGTCACGGAGTACTTATGTGTGAGTAGGGTAACACACTTGGGGTCAGTGTGTACGTATAAAGGGGCTAGGGTAACTCACTTGGGATCAGGGAGTACTTATATGGGACTAGGGTAACTCACTTAGGGACAGGGAGTACTTATAAAGAGGCTAGGGTAACTCACTTGGGGACATGGAGTACTTATAAAGGGGCTAGGGTAACTCACTTGGGGACAGGGAGTACTTATATGGGACTAGGGTAACTCACTTGGGGTCAGGGAGTACTTATATGGGACTAGGTTCACACACTTTGGGTCACGGAGTACTTATGTGTGAGTAGGGTAACACACTTGGGGTCAGTGTGTACTTCTAAAGGGGCTAGGGTAACTCACTTGGGATTAGGGAGTACTTATATGGGACTAGGGTAACTCACTTGGGGACAGGGAGTACTTAGAAAGAGGCTAGGGTAACTAACTTGGGGTCAGGGAGTACTTATATGGGACTAGGGTAACTCACTTGGGGACAGGGTGTACTTATAAAGGGGCTAGGTTAACTCACTTGGGATTAGGGAGTACTTATATGGGACTAGGGTAACTCACTTGGGGTCAGGGAGTACTTATATGGGACTAGGTTCACACACTTTGGGTCACGGAGTACTTATGTGTGAGTAGGGTAACACACTTGGGGTCAGTGTGTACTTCTAAAGGGGCTAGGGTAACTCACTTGGGATTAGGGAGTACTTATATGGGACCTGGGTAACACAATTGGGTGCAGGGTGTACTTATAAAGGGGCTAGTGTAACTCATTCGGGGCAGGGAGTACTTATATGGGACTAGGGTAACTCACTTGGGTACATGGAGTACTTATAAAGGGGCTAGGGTAACTCACTTGGGGTCAGGGAGTACTTATATGGGACTATGGTCACACACTTTGGGTCACGGAGTACTTACATGGGACTAGGGTAACACACTTGGGGTCAGGGTGTACTTATAAAGGGACTAGGGTAACTCACTTGGGATTAGGGAGTACTTATATGGGACTAGGGTAACTCACTTGGGGACAGGGAGTACTTATAAAGGGGCTAGGGTAACTCATTCGGGGCAGGGAGTACTTATATGGGACTAGGCTAACCCACTTGGGGTCAGGGAGTACTTATATGGGACTAGGGTACCTCACTTGGGGTCAGGGAGTACTTATATGGGACTAGGGTAACTCACTTGGGGACAGGGAGTACTTATATGGGACTAGTGTAACTCACTTGGGGTCAGGGAGTACTTATATGGGACTAGGTTCACACACTTTGGGTCACGGAATACTTATGTATGAGTAGGGTAACACACTTGGGGTCAGTGTGTACGTATAAAGGGGCTAGGGTAACTCACTTGGGATCAGGGAGTACTTATATGGGACTAGGGTAACTCACTTGGGGACAGGGAGTACTTATAAAGGGGCTAGGGTAACTCATTCGGGGCAGGGAGTACTTACATGGGACTAGGGTAACTCACTTGGGATCAGGGAGTACTTATATGGGACTAGGGTACCTCACTTGGGGTCAGGGAGTACTTATATGGGACTAGGGTAACTCACTTGGGGACAGGGAGTACTTATATGGGACTAGGGTAACTCACTTGGGGTCAGGGAGTACTTATATGGGACTAGGTTCACACACTTTGGGTCACGGTGTACTTAGGTGTGAGTAGGGTAACACACTTGGGGTCAGTGTGTACTTCTAAAGGGGCTAGGGTAACTCACTTGGGATTAGGGAGTACTTATATGGGACTAGGGTAACTCACTTGGGGACAGGGAGTACTTAGAAAGAGGCTAGGGTAACTAACTTGGGGTGAGGGAGTACTTATATGGGACTAGGGTAACTCACTTGGGGACAGGGAGTACTTATAAAGGGGCTAGGGTAACTCATTCGGGGCAGGGAGTACTTATATGGGACTAGGCTAACCCACTTGGGGTCAGGGAGTACTTATATGGGACTAGGGTACCTCACTTGGGGTCAGGGAGTACTTATATGGGACTAGGGTAACTCACTTGGGGACAGGGAGTACTTATATGGGACTAGTGTAACTCACTTGGGGTCAGGGAGTACTTATATGGGACTAGGTTCACACACTTTGGGTCACGGAATACTTATGTATGAGTAGGGTAACACACTTGGGGTCAGTGTGTACGTATAAAGGGGCTAGGGTAACTCACTTGGGATCAGGGAGTACTTATATGGGACTAGGGTAACTCACTTAGGGACAGGGAGTACTTATAAAGGGGCTAGGGTAACTCACTTGGGGACTTGGAGTACTTATAAAGGGGGTAGGGTAACTCACTTGGGGACAGGGAGTACTTATATGGGACTAGGGTAACTCACTTGGGGTCAGGGAGTACTTATATGGGACTAGAGTACCTCACTTGTGGTCAGGGAGTACTTATAAGGGACTAGGGTAACTCACTTGGTGTCAGGGAGTACTTATATGGGACTAGGTTCACACACTTTGGGTCACGGAGTACTTATATGGGACTAGGGTCACACACATTGGGTCACGGAGCACTTATATGGGACTAGGGTAACACACATGGTGTCAGGGTGTACTTATAGAGGGGCTAGAGTAACTAATTTGGGGTCAGGGATTAATTATATTGGACTAGGGTACATCACTTGGGGTCAGCGAGTACTTATATGGGACTAGGGTAACACACTTGGGGACATGGAGTACTTATAAAGGGGCTAGGGTAACTCATTCGGGGCAGGGAGTACTTACATGGGACTAGGGTAACTCACTTGGGATCAGGGAGTACTTATATGGGACTAGGGTACCTCACTTGGGGTCAGGGAGTACTTATATGGGACTAGGGTAACTCACTTGGGGACAGGGAGTACTTATATGGGACTAGGGTAACTCACTTGGGGTCAGGGAGTACTTATATGGGACTAGGTTCACACACTTTGGGTCACGGTGTACTTAGGTGTGAGTAGGGTAACACACTTGGGGTCAGTGTGTACTTCTAAAGGGGCTAGGGTAACTCACTTGGGATTAGGGAGTACTTATATGGGACTAGGGTAACTCACTTGGGGACAGGGAGTACTTAGAAAGAGGCTAGGGTAACTAACTTGGGGTGAGGGAGTACTTATATGGGACTAGGGTAACTCACTTGGGGACAGGGTGTACTTATAAAGGGGCTAGGTTAACTCACTTGGGATTAGGGAGTACTTATATGGGACTAGGGTAACTCACTTGGGGTCAGGGAGTACTTATATGGGACTAGGTTCACACACTTTGGGTCACGGAGTACTTATGTGTGAGTAGGGTAACACACTTGGGGTCAGTGTGTACTTCTAAAGGGGCTAGGGTAACTCACATGGGATTAGGGAGTACTTATATGGGACCTGGGTAACACAATTGGGTGCAGGGTGTACTTATAATGGGGCTAGTGTAACTCATTCGGGGCAGGGAGTACTTATATGGGACTAGGGTAACTCACTTGGGTACATGGAGTACTTATAAAGGGGCTAGGGTAACTCACTTGGGGTCAGGGAGTACTTATATGGGACTATGGTCACACACTTTGGGTCACGGAGTACTTACATGGGACTAGGGTAACACACTTGGGGTCAGGGTGTACTTATAAAGGGACTAGGGTAACTCACTTGGGATTAGGGAGTACTTATATGGGACTAGGGTAACTCACTTGGGGACAGGGTGTACTTATAAAGGGGCTAGGTTAACTCACTTGGGATTAGGGAGTACTTATATGGGACTAGGGTAACTCACTTGGGGACAGGGAGTACTTATAAAGGGGTTAGGGTAACTCATTCGGGGCAGGGAGTACTTATATGGGACTAGGCTAACCCACTTGGGGTCAGGGAGTACTTATATGGGACTAGGGTAACTCACTTGGGGACAGGGAGTATTTATATGGGACTAGTGTAACTCACTTGGGGTCAGGGAGTACTTATATGGGACTAGGTTCACACACTTTGGGTCACGGAATACTTATGTATGAGTAGGGTAACACACTTGGGGTCAGTGTGTACGTATAAAGGGGCTAGGGTAACTCACTTGGGATCAGGGAGTACTTATATGGGACTAGGGTAACTCACTTAGGGACAGGGAGTACTTATAAAGGGGCTAGGGTAACTCACTTGGGGACTTGGAGTACTTATAAAGGGGGTAGGGTAACTCACTTGGGGACAGGGAGTACTTATATGGGACTAGGGTAACTCACTTGGGGTCAGGGAGTACTTATATGCGACTAGAGTACCTCACTTGTGGTCAGGGAGTACTTATAAGGGACTAGGGTAACTCACTTGGTGTCAGGGAGTACTTATATGGGACTAGGTTCACACACTTTGGGTCACGGAGTACTTATATGGGACTAGGGTCACACACATTGGGTCACGGAGCACTTATATGGGACTAGGGTAACACACATGGTGTCAGGGTGTACTTATAGAGGGGCTAGAGTAACTAATTTGGGGTCAGGGATTAATTATATTGGACTAGGGTACATCACTTGGGGTCAGCGAGTACTTATATGGGACTAGGGTAACACACTTGGGGACATGGAGTACTTATAAAGGGGCTAGGGTAACTCATTCGGGGCAGGGAGTACTTACATGGGACTAGGGTAACTCACTTGGGATCAGGGAGTACTTATATGGGACTAGGGTACCTCACTTGGGGTCAGGGAGTACTTATATGGGACTAGGGTAACTCACTTGGGGACAGGGAGTACTTATATGGGACTAGGGTAACTCACTTGGGGTCAGGGAGTACTTATATGGGACTAGGTTCACACACTTTGGGTCACGGTGTACTTAGGTGTGAGTAGGGTAACACACTTGGGGTCAGTGTGTACTTCTAAAGGGGCTAGGGCAACTCACTTGGGATTAGGGAGTACTTATATGGGACTAGGGTAACCCACTTTGGGTCACGGAGTACTTATATGGGACTAGGGTAACACACTTGGGGTCAGGGTCTACTTATAAGGGACTAGGGTAACTCACTTGGTGTCAGGGAGTACTTATATGGGACTAGGTTCACACACTTTGGGTCACGGAGTACTTATATGGGACTAGGGTAACTCACTTGGGGAAAGGGAGTACTTATAAAGGGGCTACGTTAACTCACTTGGGATTAGGGAGTACTTATATGGGACTAGGGTAACTCACTTGGGGACAGGGAGTACTTATATGGGACTAGGGTAACTCACTTGGGGACATGGAGTACTTATAAAGGGGCTAGGGTAACTCATTCGGGGCAGGGAGTACTTACATGGGACTAGGGTAACTCACTTGGGGACAGGGAGTACTTATATGGGACTAGGGTAACTCACTTGGGGACAGGGAGTACTTATAAAGGGGCTAGGTTAACTCACTTGGGATTAGGGAGTACTTATATGGGACTAGGGTAACTCACATGGGGACAGGGAGTACTTATAATGGGGCTAGGGTAACTCACTTTGGGTCAGGGAGTACTTATATGGGACTAGGCTAACTCACTTGGGGTCAGGGTTTACTTATATGGGACTAGGGTAACTCACTTGGGGTCAGGGAGTACTTATATGGGACTAGGGTAACTCACTAGGGGTCAGGGAGTACTTATATGGGACTAGGGTCACACACTTTGGGTCACGGAGTACTTACATGGGACTAGGGTAACTCGCTTGGGGTCAGGGAGTACTTATATAGGAGCTAAAGTAACTCACTTGGGGTCAGGGAGTACTTATATGGGACTAGGGTCACACACTTTGGGTCATGGAGCACTTATATGGGACTAGGGTAACACACATGGGGTCAGGGTGTACTTATAGAGGGGCTAGAGTAACTAATTTGGGGTCAGGGATTAATTATATTGGACTAGGGTACATCACTTGGGGTCAGCGAGTACTTAAATGGGACTAGGGTAACACACTTGGGGACATGGAGTACTTATAAAAGGGGTAGGGAAACTCACTTGGGGACAGGGAGTACTTATATGGGACTAGGGTAACTCACTTGGGGTCAGGGAGTACTTATATGGGACTAGGTTCACACACTTTGGGTCACGGAGTACTTACTTGTGAGTAGGGTAACACACTTGGGGTCAGTGTGTACTTATAAAGGGGCTAGGGTAACTCACTTGGGGTCAGGGAGTACTTATATGGGACTGGAGTACCTCACTTGGGGTCATGGAGTACTTATAAGGGACTAGGGTAACTCACTTGGTGTCAGGGAGTACTTATATGGGACTAGGTTCACACACTTTGGGTCACGGAGTACTTATATGGGACTAGGGTAACTCACTTGGGGACAGGGAGTACTTATATGGGACTAGGCTAACTCACTTGGGGTCAGGGATTACTTATATGGGACTAGGGTAACTCACTTGGGGTCAGGGAGTACTTATATGGGACTAGGGTAACTCACTAGGGGTCAGGGAGTACTTATATGGGACTAGGGTCACACACTTTGGGTCACGGAGTACTTACATGGGACTAGGGTAACTCACTTGGGGTCATGGAGTACTTATATAGGAGCTAAAGTAACTCACTTGGGGTCAGGGAGTACTTATATGGTACTAGGGTCACACACATTGGGTCACGGAGCACTTATATGGGACTAGGGTAACACACATGGGGTCAGGGTGTACTTATAAAGGGGCTAGGTTAACTCACTTGGGATTAGGGAGTAATTATATGGGACTAGGGTAACTCACTTGGGGACAGGGAGTACTTATATGGGACTAGGGTAACTCACTTGGGGACATGGAGTACTTATGAAGGGGCTAGGGTAACTCATTCGGGGCAGGGAGTACTTACATGGGTCTAGGGTAACTCACTTGGGATCAGGGAGTACTTATATGGGACTAGGGCTCCTCACTTGGGGTCAGGTAGTACTTATATGGGACTAGGGTAACTCACTTGGGGACAGGGAGTACTTATATGGGACTAGGTTCACACAATTTGGGTCACGGAGTACTTATGTGTGAGTAGGGTAACACACTTGGGGTCAGTGTGTACGTATAAAGGGGCTAGGGTAACTCACTTGGGATCAGGGAGTACTTATATAGGACTAGGGTAACTCACTTAGGGACAGGGAGTATTTATAAAGGGGCTAGGGTAACTCACTTGGGGACATGGAGTACTTATAAAGGGGCTAGGGTAACTCACATGGGGACAGGGAGTACTTATATGGGACTAGGGTAACTCACTTGGGGTCAGGGAGTACTTATATGGGACTAGGTTCACACACTTTGGGTCACGGAGTACTTATGTGTGAGTAGGGTAACACACTTGGGGTCAGGGAGTACTTATATGGGACTAGGTTCACACACTTTGGGTCACGGAGTACTTATATGGGACTAGGGTAACTCACTTGGGGACAGGGAGTATTTATATGGGACTAGGCTAACTCACTTGGGGTCAGGGATTACTTATATGGGACTAGGGTAACTCACTTGGGGTCAGGGAGTACTTATATGGGACTAGGGTAACTCACTAGGGGTCAGGGAGTACTTATATGGGACTAGGGTCACACACTTTGGGTCACGGAGTACTTACATGGGACTAGGGTAACTCACTTAGGGTCAGGTAGTACTTATATAGGAGCTAAAGTAACTCACTTGGGGTCAGGGAGTACTTATATGGGACTAGGGTCACACACATTGGGTCACGGAGCACTTATATGGGACTAGGGTAACACACATGGTGTCAGGGTGTACTTATAAAGGGGCTAGGTTAACTCACTTGGGATTAGGGAGTAATTATATGGGACTAGGGTAACTCACTTGGGGACAGGGAGTACTTATATGGGACTAGGGTAACTCACTTGGGGACATGGAGTACTTATGAAGGGGCTAGGGTAACTCATTCGGGGCAGGGAGTACTTACATGGGTCTAGGGTAAATCACTTGGGATCAGGGAGTACTTATATGGGACTAGGGTAACCCACTTTGGGTCACGGAGTACTTATATGGGACAAGGGTAACACACTTGGGGTCAGGGTCTACTTATAAAGGGGCTAGGGTAACTCATTCGGGGCAGGGAGTACTTATATGGGACTAGGGTAACTCACTTGGGGTCAGGGAGTACTTATATGGGACTAGGGTACCTCACTTGGGGTCAGGGAGTACTTATAAGGGACTAGGGTAACTCACTTGGTGTCAGGGAGTACTTATATGGGACTAGGATCACACACTTTGGTCACGGAGTACTTATATGGGACTAGGGTAACTCACTTGGGGACAGGGAGTACTTATAAAGAGGCTAGGGTAATTAACTTGGGGTCAGGGAGTACTTATATGGGACTAGGGTAACTCACTTGGGGTCAGGCAGTACATATATGGGACTAGGGTAACTCACTTGGGGTCAGGGAGTACTTATATGGGACTAGGGTAACTCACTTGGGGTCAGGGAGTACTTATTTGGGACTAGGATAACTCAATCGGGGCAGGGAGTACTTATATGGGAGTAGGGTAACTCACTTGGGGTCAGGGAGTACTTATATGGGACTAGGGTACCTCACTTGGCGTCAGGGAGTACTTATATGGGACTAGGGTAACTCACTTGGGTACATTGAGTACTTATAATGGGGCTAGGGTAACTCACTTGGGGACAGGGAGTACTTATATGGGACTAGGGTCACACACTTTGGGTCACGGAGTACTTACATGGGAATAGGGTAACACACTTGGGGTCAGGGTTTACTTATAAAGGGACTAGGGTAACTTACTTGGGATCAGGGAGTACTTATATGGGACTAGGGTACCTCACTTGGGGTCAGGTAGTACTTATATGGGACTAGGGTAACTCACTTGGGGACAGGGAGTACTTATATGGGACTAGGTTCACACAATTTGGGTGACGGAGTACTTATGTGTGAGTAGGGTAACACACTTGGGGTCAGTGTGTACGTATAAAGGGGCTAGGGTAACTCACTTGGGATCAGGGAGTACTTATATAGGACTAGGGTAACTCACTTAGGGACAGGGAGTATTTATAAAGGGGCTAGGGTAACTCACTTGGGGACATGGAGTACTTATAAAGGGGCTAGGGTAACTCACATGGGGACAGGGAGTACTTATATGGGACTAGGGTAACTCACTTGGGGTCAGGGAGTACTTATATGGGACTAGGTTCACACACTTTGGGTCACGGAGTACTTATGTGTGAGTAGGGTAACACACTTGGGGTCAGGGAGTACTTATATGGGACTAGGTTCACACACTTTGGGTCACGGAGTACTTATATGGGACTAGGGTAACTCACTTGGGGACAGGGAGTACTTATATGGGACTAGGCTAACTAACTTGGGGTCAGGGATTACTTATATGGGACTAGGGTAACTCACTTGGGGTCAGGGAGTACTTATATGGGACTAGGGTAACTCACTAGGGGTCAGGGAGTACTTATATGGGACTAGGGTCACACACTTTGGGTCACGGAGTACTTACATGGGACTAGGGTAACTCACTTAGGGTCAGGTAGTACTTATATAGGAGCTAAAGTAACTCACTTGGGGTCAGGGAGTACTTATATGGGACTAGGGTCACACACATTGGGTCACGGAGCACTTATATGGGACTAGGGTAACACACATGGGGTCAGGGTGTACTTATATAGGGGCTAGGTTAACTCACTTGGGATTAGGGAGTAATTATATGGGACTAGGGTAACTCACTTGGGGACAGGGAGTACTTATATGGGGCTAGGGTAACTCACTTGGGGACATGGAGTACTTATGAAGGGGCTAGGGTAACTCATTCGGGGCAGGGAGTACTTACATGGGTCTAGGGTAACTCACTTGGGATCAGGGAGTACTTATATGGGACTAGGGTACCTCACTTGGGGTCAGGTAGTACTTATATGGGACTAGGGTAACTCACTTGGGGACAGGGAGTACTTATATGGGACTAGGTTCACACACTTTGGGTCACGGAGTACTTATGTGTGAGTAGGGTAACACACTTGGGGTCAGTGTGTACGTATAAAGGGGCTAGGGTAACTCACTTGGGATCAGGGAGTACTTATATAGGACTAGGGTAACTCACTTAGGGACAGGGAGTATTTATAAAGGGGCTAGGGTAACTCACTTGGGGACATGGAGTACTTATAAAGGGGCTAGGGTAACTCACATGGGGACAGGGAGTACTTATATGGGACTAGGGTAACTCACTTGGGGTCAGGGAGTACTTATATGGGACTAGGGTCACACACATTGGGTCACGGAGCACTTATATGGGACTAGGGTAACACACATGGGGTCAGGGTGTACTTATAAAGGGGCTAGGTTAACTCACTTGGGATTAGGGAGTAATTATATGGGACTAGGGTAACTCACTTGGGGACAGGGAGTACTTATATGGGACTAGGGTAACTCACTTGGGGACATGGAGTACTTATGAAGGGGCTAGGGTAACTCATTCGGGGCAGGGAGTACTTACATGGGTCTAGGGTAAATCACTTGGGATCAGGGAGTACTTATATGGGACTAGGGTAACCCACTTTGGGTCACGGAGTACTTATATGGGACAAGGGTAACACACTTGGGGTCAGGGTCTACTTATAAAGGGGCTAGGGTAACTCATTCGGAGCAGGGAGTACTTATATGGGACTAGGGTAACTCACTTGGGGTCAGGGAGTACTTATATGGGACTAGGGTACCTCACTTGGGGTCAGGGAGTACTTATAAGGGACTAGGGTAACTCACTTGGTGTCAGGGAGTACTTATATGGGACTAGGATCACACACTTTGGTCACGGAGTACTTATATGGGACTAGGGTAACTCACTTGGGGACAGGGAGTACTTATAAAGAGGCTAGGGTAATTAACTTGGGGTCAGGGAGTACTTATATGGGACTAGGGTAACTCACTTGGGGTCAGGCAGTACATATATGGGACTAGGGTAACTCATTTGGGGTCAGGGAGTACTTATATGGGACTAGGGTAACTCACTTGGGGTCAGGGAGTACTTATTTGGGACTAGGATAACTCAATCGGGGCAGGGAGTACTTATATGGGAGTAGGGTAACTCACTTGGGGTCAGGGAGTACTTATATGGGACTAGGGTACCTCACTTGGCGTCAGGGAGTACTTATATGGGACTAGGGTAACTCACTTGGGTACATTGAGTACTTATAATGGGGCTAGGGTAACTCACTTGGGGACAGGGAGTACTTATATGGGACTAGGGTCACACACTTTGGGTCACGGAGTACTTACATGGGAATAGGGTAACACACTTGGGGTCAGGGTTTACTTATAAAGGGACTAGGGTAACTTACTTGGGATCAGGGAGTACTTATATGGGACTAGGGTACCTCACTTGGGGTCAGGTAGTACTTATATGGGACTAGGGTAACTCACTTGGGGACAGGGAGTACTTATATGGGACTAGGTTCACACAATTTGGGTCACGGAGTACTTATGTGTGAGTAGGGTAACACACTTGGGGTCAGTGTGTACGTATAAAGGGGCTAGGGTAACTCACTTGGGATCAGGGAGTACTTATATAGGACTAGGGTAACTCACTTAGGGACAGGGAGTATTTATAAAGGGGCTAGGGTAACTCACTTGGGGACATGGAGTACTTATAAAGGGGCTAGGGTAACTCACATGGGGACAGGGAGTACTTATATGGGACTAGGGTAACTCACTTGGGGTCAGGGAGTACTTATATGGGACTAGGTTCACACACTTTGGGTCACGGAGTACTTATGTGTGAGTAGGGTAACACACTTGGGGTCAGGGAGTACTTATATGGGACTAGGTTCACACACTTTGGGTCACGGAGTACTTATATGGGACTAGGGTAACTCACTTGGGGACAGGGAGTACTTATATGGGACTAGGCTAACTAACTTGGGGTCAGGGATTACTTATATGGGACTAGGGTAACTCACTTGGGGTCAGGGAGTACTTATATGGGACTAGGGTAACTCACTAGGGGTCAGGGAGTACTTATATGGGACTAGGGTCACACACTTTGGGTCACGGAGTACTTACATGGGACTAGGGTAACTCACTTAGGGTCAGGTAGTACTTATATAGGAGCTAAAGTAACTCACTTGGGGTCAGGGAGTACTTATATGGGACTAGGGTCACACACATTGGGTCACGGAGCACTTATATGGGACTAGGGTAACACACATGGGGTCAGGGTGTACTTATATAGGGGCTAGGTTAACTCACTTGGGATTAGGGAGTAATTATATGGGACTAGGGTAACTCACTTGGGGACAGGGAGTACTTATATGGGGCTAGGGTAACTCACTTGGGGACATGGAGTACTTATGAAGGGGCTAGGGTAACTCATTCGGGGCAGGGAGTACTTACATGGGTCTAGGGTAACTCACTTGGGATCAGGGAGTACTTATATGGGACTAGGGTACCTCACTTGGGGTCAGGTAGTACTTATATGGGACTAGGGTAACTCACTTGGGGACAGGGAGTACTTATATGGGAATAGGTTCACACACTTTGGGTCACGGAGTACTTATGTGTGAGTAGGGTAACACACTTGGGGTCAGTGTGTACGTATAAAGGGGCTAGGGTAACTCACTTGGGATCAGGGAGTACTTATATAGGACTAGGGTAACTCACTTAGGGACAGGGAGTATTTATAAAGGGGCTAGGGTAACTCACTTGGGGACATGGAGTACTTATAAAGGGGCTAGGGTAACTCACATGGGGACAGGGAGTACTTATATGGGACTAGGGTAACTCACTTGGGGTCAGGGAGTACTTATATGGGACTAGGTTCACACACTTTGGGTCACGGAGTACTTATGTGTGAGTAGGGTAACACACTTGGGGTCAGTGTGTACTTCTAAAGGGGCTAGGGTAACTCACTTGGGATTAGGGAGTACTTATATGGGACTAGGGTAACCCACTTTGGGTCACGGAGTACTTATATGGGACTAGGGTAACACACTTGGGGTCAGGGTCTACTTATAAGGGACTAGGGTAACTCACTTGGTGTCAGGGAGTACTTATATGGGACTAGGTTCACACACTTTTGGTCACGGAGTACTTATATGGGACTAGGCTAACTCACTTGGGGACAGGGAGTACTTAGAAAGAGGCTAGGGTAACTAACTTGGGGTCAGGGAGTACTTATATGGGACTAGGCTAACCCACTTGGGGTCAGGGAGTACTTATATGGGACTAGGTTCACACACTTTGGGTCACGGAGTACTTATGTGTGATTAGGGTAACACACTTGGGGTCAGTGTGTACTTATAAAGGGGCTAGGGTAACTCACTTGGGATTAGGGAGTACTTATTTGGGACTAGGGTAACCCACTTTGGGTCACGGAGTACTTATATGGGACAAGGGTAACACACTTGGGGTCAGGGTCTACTTATAAAGGGGCTAGGGTAACTCATTCGGGGCAGGGAGTACTTATATGGGACTAGGGTAACTCACTTGGGGTCAGGGAGTACTTATATGGGACTAGGGTACCTCACTTGGGGTCAGGGAGTACTTATAAGGGACTAGGGTAACTCACTTGGTGTCAGGGAGTACTTATATGGGACTAGGATCACACACTTTGGTCACGGAGTACTTATATGGGACTAGGGTAACTCACTTGGGGACAGGGAGTACTTATAAAAAGGCTAGGGTAATTAACTTGGGTTCAGGGAGTACTTATATGGGACTAGGGTAACTCACTTGGGGTCAGGCAGTACATATATGGGACTAGGGTAACTCACTTGGGGTCAGCGAGTACTTATATGGGACTAGGGTAACTCACTTGGGGTCAGGGAGTACTTATTTGGGACTAGGATAACTCAATCGGGGCAGGGAGTACTTATATGGGAGTAGGGTAACTCACTTGGGGTCAGGGAGTACTTATATGGGACTAGGGTACCTCACTTGGCGTCAGGGTGTACTTATATGGGACTAGGGTAACTCACTTGGGTACATTGAGTACTTATAATGGGGCTAGGGTAACTCACTTGGGGACAGGGAGTACTTATATGGGACTAGGGTCACACACTTTGGGTCACGGAGTACTTACATGGGAATAGGGTAACACACTTGGGGTCAGGGTTTACTTATAAAGGGACTAGGGTAACTCACTTGGGATTAGGGAGTACTTATATGGGACTAGGGTCACACACTTTGGGTCACGGAGTACTTACATGGGAATAGGGTAACACACTTGGGGTCAGGGTTTACTTATAAAGGGACTAGGGTAACTCACTTGGGAATAGGGAGTACTTATATGGGACTAGGATAACTCACTTGGGGACAGGGAGTACTTATAAAGGGGCTAGGTTAACTCACTTGGGATTAGGGAGTACTTATATGGGACTAGGGTAACTCACTTGGGGACAGGGAGTACTTATAAAGGGACTAGGGTAACTCACTTGGGGTCAGGGAGTACTTATAAAGGGGCTAGGGTAACTCACTTTGGGTGAGGGATTACTTATATGGGACTAGGGTAACTCACTTGGGGTCAGGGAGTACTTATATGGGACTAGGGTAACTCACTAGGGGTCAGGGAGTACTTATATGGGACTAGGGTCACACACTTTGGGTCACGGAGTACTTACATGGGACTAGGGTAACTCACTTGGGGTCAGGGAGTACTTATATAGGAGCTAAAGTAACTCACTTGGGGTCAGGGAGTACTTATATGGGACTAGGGTCACACACTTTGGGTCACGGAGCACTTATATGGGACTAGGGTAACACACATGGGGTCAGGGTGCACTTATAGAGGGGCTAGGGTAACTAACTTGGGGTCAGGGAGTACTTATATGGGACTAGGGTAACCCACTTGGGGTCAGGGAGTACTTATATGGGACTAGGGTACCTCACTTGGGGTCAGGGAGTACTTATATGGGACTAGGGTAACTCATTCGGGGCAGGGAGTACTTACATGGGACTAGGGTAACTCACTTGGGGTCAGGGAGTACTTATTAGGGACTAGGGCACCTCACTTGGGGTCAGAGAGTACTTATATGGGACTAGGGTAACTCACTTGGGGACTGGGAGTACTTATATGGGACTAGGGTAACTCACTTGGGGACAGGGAGTACTTATATGGGACTAGGCTAACTCACTTGGGGTCAGGGATTACTTATATGGGACTTGGGTAACTCACTTGGGGTCAGGGAGTACTTATATGGGACTAGGGTAACTCACTAGGGGTCAGGGAGTACTTATATGGGACTAGGGTCACACACTTTGGGTCACGGAGTACTTACATGGGACTAGGGTAACTCACTTGGGGTCAGGGAGTACTTATATGAGACTAGGGTAACTCACTTGGGGACAGGGAGTACTTATATGGGACTAGGTTCACACACTTTGGGTCACGGAGTACTTATGTGTGAGTAGGGTAACACACTTGGGGTCAGTGTGTACGTATAAAGGGGCTAGGGTAACTCACTTGGGATCAGGGAGTACTTATATAGGACTAGGGTAACTCACTTAGGGACAGGGAGTACTTATAAAGGGGCTAGGGTAACTCACTTGGGGACATGGAGTACTTATAAAGGGGGTAGGGTAACTCACATGGGGACAGGGAGTACTTACATGGGACTAGGGTAACTCACTTGGGATCAGGGAGTACTTATATGGGACTAGGGTACCTCACTTGGGGTCAGGGAGTACTTATATGGGACTAGGGTAACTCACTTGGGGACAGGGAGTACTTATATGGGACTAGGGTAACTCACTTGGGGTCAGGGAGTACTTATATGGGACTAGGTTCACACACTTTGGGTCACGAAGTACTTATGTGTGAGTAGGGTAACACACTTGGGGTCAGTGTGTACGTATAAAGGGGATAGGGTAACTCACTTGGGATCAGGGAGTACTTATATGGGACTAGGGTAACTCACTTAGGGACAGGGAGTACTTATAAAGGGGCTAGGGTAACTCACTTGGGGACATGGAGTACTTATAAAGGGGCTAGGGTAACTCACTTGGGGACAGGGAGTACTTATATGGGACTAGGGTAACTCACTTGGGGTCAGGGAGTACTTATATGGGACTAGGTTCACACACTTTGGGTCACGGAGTACTTATATGGGACTAGGGTAACTCACTTGGGGACAGGGAGTACTTATATGGGACTAGGCTAACTCACTTGGGGTCAGGGATTACTTATATGGGACTAGGGTAACTCACTTGGGGTCAGGGAGTACTTATATGGGACTAGGTTCACACACTTTGGGTCACGGAGTACTTATATGGGACTAGGGTAACTCACTTGGGGACAGGGAGTACTTATATGGGACTAGGCTAACTCACTTGGGGTCAGGGATTACTTATATGGGACTAGGGTAACTCACTTGGGGTCAGGGAGTACTTATATGGGACTAGGTTCACACACTTTGGGTCACGGAGTACTTATATGGGACTAGGGTAACTCACTTGGGGACAGGGAGTACTTATATGGGACTAGGCTAACTCACTTGGGGTCAGGGATTACTTATATGGGACTAGGGTAACTCACTTGGGGTCAGGGAGTACTTATATGGGACTAGGGTAACTCACTAGGGGTCAGGGAGTACTTATATGGGACTAGGGTCACACACTTTGGGTCACGGAGTACTTACATGGGACTAGGGTAACTCACTTGGGGTCAGGGAGTACTTATATAGGAGCTAAAGTAACTCACTTGGGGTCAGGGAGTACTTATATGGGACTAGGGTCACACACATTGGGTCACGGAGTACTTATATGGGACTAGGGTAACTCACTTAGGGACAGGGAGTACTTATAAAGGGGCTAGGGTAACTCACTTGGGGACATGGAGTACTTATAAAGGGGCTAGGGTAACTCACTTGGGGACAGGGAGTACTTATATGGGACTAGAGTAACTCACTTGGGGTCAGGGAGTACTTATATGGGACTAGGTTCACACACTTTGGGTCACGGAGTACTTATATGGGACTAGGGTAACTCACTTGGGGACAGGGAGTACTTATATGGGACTAGGCTAACTCACTTGGGGTCAGGGATTACTTATATGGGACTAGGGTAACTCACTTGGGGTCAGGGAGTACTTATATGGGACTAGGGTAACTCACTAGGGGTCAGGGAGTACTTATATGTGACTAGGGTCACACACTTTGGGTCACGGAGTACTTACATGGGACTAGGGTAACTCACTTGGGGTCAGGGAGTACTTATAAAGGGGCTAGGGTAACTCATTCGGGGCAGGGAGTACTTACATGGGACTAGGGTAACTCACTTGGGATCAGGGAGTACTTATATGGGACTAGGGTACCTCACTTGGGGTCAGGGAGTACTTATATGGGACTAGGGTAACTCACTTGGGGACAGGGAGTACTTATATGGGACTAGGTTCACACACTTTGGGTCACGGAGTACTTATGTGTGAGTAGGGTAACACACTTGGGGTCAGTGTGTACGTATAAAGGGGCTAGGGTAACTCACTTGGGATCAGGGAGTACTTATATAGGACTAGGGTAACTCACTTAGGGACAGGGAGTACTTATAAAGGGGCTAGGGTAACTCACTTGGGGACATGGAGTACTTATAAAGGGGCTAGGGTAACTCACATGGGGACAGGGAGTACTTATATGGGACTAGGGTAACTCACTTGGGGTCAGGGAGTACTTATATGGGACTAGGTTCACACACTTTGGGTCACGGAGTACTTATGTGTGAGTAGGGTAACACACTTGGGGTCAGTGTGTACTTCTAAAGGGGCTAGGGTAACTCACTTGGGATTAGGGAGTACTTATATGGGACTAGGGTAACCCACTTTGGGTCACGGAGTACTTATATGGGACTAGGGTAACACACTTGGGGTCAGGGTCTACTTATAAGGGACTAGGGTAACTCACTTGGTGTCAGGGAGTACTTATATGGGACTAGGTTCACACACTTTTGGTCACGGAGTACTTATATGGGACTAGGGTAACTCACTTGGGGACAGGGAGTACTTAGAAAGAGGCTAGGGTAACTAACTTGGGGTCAGGGAGTACTTATATGGGACTAGGGTAACCCACTTGGGGTCAGGGAGTACTTATATGGGACTAGGGTACCTCACTTGGGGTCAGGGAGTACTTATATGGGACTAGGGTAACTCACTTGGGGTCAGGGAGTACTTATATGGGACTAGGGTCACACACTTTGGGTCACGGAGTACTTACATGGGAATAGGGTAACACACTTGGGGTCAGGGTTTACTTATAAAGGGACTAGGGTAACTCACTTGGGATTAGGGAGTACTTATATGGGACTAGGGTCACACACTTTGGGTCACGGAGTACTTACATGGGAATAGGGTAACACACTTGGGGTCAGGGTTTACTTATAAAGGGACTAGGGTAACTCACTTGGGATTAGGGAGTACTTATATGGGACTAGGATAACTCACTTGGGGACAGGGAGTACTTATAAAGGGGCTAGGTTAACTCACTTGGGATTAGGGAGTACTTATATGGGACTAGGGTAACTCACTTGGGGACAGGGAGTACTTATAAAGGGACTAGGGTAACTCACTTGGGGTCAGGGAGTACTTATAAAGGGGCTAGGGTAACTCACTTTGGGTGAGGGATTACTTATATGGGACTAGGGTAACTCACTTGGGGTCAGGGAGTACTTATATGGGACTAGGGTAACTCACTAGGGGTCAGGGAGTACTTATATGGGACTAGGGTCACACACTTTGGGTCACGGAGTACTTACATGGGACTAGGGTAACTCACTTGGGGTCAGGGAGTACTTATATAGGAGCTAAAGTAACTCACTTGGGGTCAGGGAGTACTTATATGGGACTAGGGTCACACACTTTGGGTCACGGAGCACTTATATGGGACTAGGGTAACACACATGGGGTCAGGGTGCACTTATAGAGGGGCTAGGGTAACTAACTTGGGGTCAGGGAGTACTTATATGGGACTAGGGTAACCCACTTGGGGTCAGGGAGTACTTATATGGGACTAGGGTACCTCACTTGGGGTCAGGGAGTACTTATATGGGACTAGGGTAACTCATTCGGGGCAGGGAGTACTTACATGGGACTAGGGTAACTCACTTGGGGTCAGGGAGTACTTATTAGGGACTAGGGTACCTCACTTGGGGTCAGAGAGTACTTATATGGGACTAGGGTAACTCACTTGGGGACTGGGAGTACTTATATGGGACTAGTTTCACACACTTTGGGTCACGGAGTACTTATATGGGACTAGGGTAACTCACTTGGGGATAGGGAGTACTTATATGGGACTAGGCTAACTCACTTGGGGTCAGGGATTACTTATATGGGACTAGGGTAACTCACTTGGGGTCAGGGAGTACTTATATGGGACTAGGGTAACTCACTTAGGGACAGGGAGTACTTATAAAGGGGCTAGGGTAACTCACTTGGGGACATGGAGTACTTATAAAGGGGCTAGGGTAACTCACTAGGGGTCAGGGAGTACTTATATGTGACTAGGGTCACACACTTTGGGTCACGGAGTACTTACATGGGACTAGGGTAACTCACTTGGGGTCAGGGAGTACTTATAAAGGGGCTAGGGTAACTCATTCGGGGCAGGGAGTACTTACATGGGACTAGGGTAACTCACTTGGGATCAGGGAGTACTTATATGGGACTAGGGTACCTCACTTGGGGTCAGGGAGTACTTATATGGGACTAGGGTAACTCACTTGGGGACAGGGAGTACTTATATGGGACTAGGTTCACACACTTTGGGTCAGGGAGTACTTATGTGTGAGTAGGGTAACACACTTGGGGTCAGTGTGTACGTATAAAGGGGCTAGGGTAACTCACTTGGGATCAGGGAGTACTTATATAGGACTAGGGTAACTCACTTAGGGACAGGGAGTACTTATAAAGGGGCTAGGGTAACTCACTTGGGGACATGGAGTACTTATAAAGGGGCTAGGGTAACTCACATGGGGACAGGGAGTACTTATATGGGACTAGGTTCACACACTTTGGGTCACGGAGTACTTATGTGTGAGTAGGGTAACACACTTGGGGTCAGTGTGTACTTCTAAAGGGGCTAGGGTAACTCACTTGGTGTCAGGGAGTACTTATATGGGACTAGGTTCACACACTTTTGGTCACGGAGTACTTATATGGGACTAGGGTAACTCACTTGGGGACAGGGAGTACTTAGAAAGAGGCTAGGGTAACTAACTTGGGGTCAGGGAGTACTTATATGGGACTAGGGTAACCCACTTGGGGTCAGGGAGTACTTATATGGGACTAGGGTACCTCACTTGGGGTCAGGGAGTACTTATATGGGACTAGGGTAACTCACTTGTGGTCAGGGAGTACTTATATGGGACTAGGCTAACCCACTTGGGGTCAGGGAGTACTTATATGGGACTAGGGTACCTCACTTGGGGTCAGGGAGTACTTATATGGGACTAGGGTAACTCACTTGGGGACAGGGAGTACTTATATGGGACTAGTGTAACTCACTTGGGGTCAGGGAGTACTTATATGGGACTAGGGTAACACAGTTGGGGTCAGGGTGTACTTATAAAGGGGCTAGGTTAACTCACTTGGGATTAGGGAGTACTTATATGGGACTAGGGTAACTCACTTGGGATTAGGGAGTACTTATATGGGACTAGGGTAACTCACTTGGGGACAGGGTGTACTTATAAAGGGGCTAGGTTAACTAACTTGGGATTAGGGAGTACTTATATGGGACTAGGGTAACTCACTTGGGGACAGGGAGTACTTATAAAGGGGCTAGGGTAACTCATTCGGGGCAGGGAGTACTTATATGGGATTAGGCTAACCCACTTGGGGTCAGGGAGTACTTATATGGGACTAGGGTACCTCACTTGGGGTCAGGGAGTACTTATATGGGACTAGGGTAACTCACTTGGGGACAGGGAGTACTTATATGGGACTAGTGTAACTCACTTGGGGTCAGGGAGTACTTATATGGGACTAGGTTCACACACTTTGGGTAACGGAGTACTTATGTGTGAGTAGGGAAACACACTTGGGGGCAGTGTGTACGTATAAAGGGGCTCGGGTAACTCACTTGGGATCAGGGAGTACTTATATGGGACTAGGGTAGCTCACTTAGGGACAGGGAGTACTTATAAAGGGGCTAGGGTAACTCACTTGGGGACATGGAGTACTTATAAAGGGGGTAGGGTAACTGACTTGAGGACAGGGAGTACTTATATGGGACTAGGGTAACTCACTTGGGGTCAGGGAGTACTTATATGGGACTAGGTTCACACACTTTGGGTCACGGAGTACTTATGTGTGAGTAGGGTAACACACTTGGGGTCAGTGTGTACTTATAAAGGGGCTAGGGTAACTCACTTGGGATTAGGGAGTACTTATTTGGGACTAGGGTAACCCACTTTGGGTCACGGAGTACTTATATGGGACAAGGGTAACACACTTGGGGTCAGGGTCTACTTATAAAGGGGCTAGGGTAACTCATTCGGGGCAGGGAGTACTTATATGGGACTAGGGTAACTCACTTGGGGTCAGGGAGTACTTATATGGGACTAGGGTACCTCACTTGGGGTCAGGGAGTACTTATAAGGGACTAGGGTAACTCACTTGGTGTCAGGGAGTACTTATATGGGACTAGGATCACACACTTTGGGTCACGGAGTACTTATATGGGACTAGGGTAACTCACTTGGGGACAGGGAGTACTTATATGGGACTAGGGTAACTCACTTGGGGTCAGGGAGTACTTATATGGGACTAGGCTAACCCACTTGGGGTCAGGGAGTACTTATATGGGACTAGGTTCACACACTTTGGGTCACGGAGTACTTATGTGTGAGTAGGGTAACACACTTGGGGTCAGTGTGTACTTATAAAGGGGCTAGGGTAACTCACTTGGGATTAGGGAGTACTTATTTGGGACTAGGGTAACCCACTTTGGGTCACGGAGTACTTATATGCGACAAGGGTAACACACTTGGGGTCAGGGTCTACTTATAAAGGGGCTAGGGTAACTCATTCGGGGCAGGGAGTACTTATATGGGACTAGGGTAACTCACTTGGGGTCATGGAGTACTTATATGGGACTAGGGTAACTCACTTGGGGTCAGGGAGTACTTATATGGGACTAGGTTCACACACTTTGGGTCACGGAGTACTTATATGGGACTAGGGTAACTCACTTGGGGACAGGGAGTACTTATATGGGACTAGGCTAACTCACTTGGGGTCAGGGATTACTTATATGGGACTAGGGTAACTCACTTGGGGTCAGGGAGTACTTATATGGGACTAGGGTAACTCACTAGGGGTCAGGGAGTACTTATATGGGACTAGGGTCACACACTTTGGGTCACGGAGTACTTACATGGGACTAGGGTAACTCACTTGGGGTCAGGGAGTACTTATAAAGGGGCTACGGTAACTCATTCGGGGCAGGGAGTACTTACATGGGACTAGGGTAACTCACTTGGGATCAGGGAGTACTTATATGGGACTAGGGTACCTCACTTGGGGTCAGGGAGTACTTATATGGGACTAGGGTAACTCACTTGGGGACAGGGAGTACTTATATGGGACTAGGTTCACACACTTTGGGTCACGGAGTACTTATGTGTGAGTAGGGTAACACACTTGGGGTCAGTGTGTACGTATAAAGGGGCTAGGGTAACTCACTTGGGATCAGGGAGTACTTATATAGGACTAGGGTAACTCACTTAGGGACAGGGAGTACTTATAAAGGGGCTAGGGTAACTCACTTGGGGACATGGAGTACTTATAAAGTGGCTAGGGTAACTCACATGGGGACAGGGAGTACTTATATGGGACTAGGGTAACTCACTTGGGGTCAGGGAGTACTTATATGGGACTAGGTTCACACACTTTGGGTCACGGAGTACTTATATGGGACTAGGGTAACTCACTTGGGGACAGGGAGTACTTATATGGGACTAGGCTAACTCACTTGGGGTCAGGGATTACTTATATGGGACTAGGGTAACTCACTTGGGGTCAGGGAGTACTTATATGGGACTAGGGTAACTCACTAGGGGTCAGGGAGTACTTATATGGGACTAGGGTCACACACTTTGGGTCACGGAGTACTTACATGGGACTAGGGTAACTCACTTGGGGTCAGGCAGTACTTATAAAGGGGCTAGGGTAACTCATTCGGGGCAGGGAGTACTTACATGGGACTAGGGTAACTCACTTGGGATCAGGGAGTACTTATATGGGACTAGGGTACCTCACTTGGGGTCAGGGAGTACTTATATGGGACTAGGGTAACTCACTTGGGGACAGGGAGTACTTATATGGGACTAGGTTCACACACTTTGGGTCACGGAGTACTTATGTGTGAGTAGGGTAACACACTTGGGGTCAGTGTGTACGTATAAAGGGGCTAGGGTAACTCACTTGGGATCAGGGAGTACTTATATAGGACTAGGGTAACTCACTTAGGGACAGGGAGTACTTATAAAGGGGCTAGGGTAACTCACTTGGGGACATGGAGTACTTATAAAGGGGCTAGGGTAACTCACATGGGGACAGGGAGTACTTATATGGGACTAGGTTCACACACTTTGGGTCACGGAGTACTTATGTGTGAGTAGGGTAACACACTTGGGGTCAGTGTGTACTTCTAAAGGGGCTAGGGTAACTCACTTGGTGTCAGGGAGTACTTATATGGGACTAGGTTCACACACTTTTGGTCACGGAGTACTTATATGGGACTAGGGTAACTCACTTGGGGACAGGGAGTACTTAGAAAGAGGCTAGGGTAACTAACTTGGGGTCAGGGAGTACTTATATGGGACTAGGGTAACCCACTTGGGGTCAGGGAGTACTTATATGGGACTAGGGTACCTCACTTGGGGTCAGGGAGTACTTATATGGGACTAGGGTAACTCACTTGTGGTCAGGGAGTACTTATATGGGACTAGGCTAACCCACTTGGGGTCAGGGAGTACTTATATGGGACTAGGGTACCTCACTTGGGGTCAGGGAGTACTTATATGGGACTAGGGTAACTCACTTGGGGACAGGGAGTACTTATATGGGACTAGTGTAACTCACTTGTGGTCAGGGAGTACTTATATGGGACTAGGGTAACACAGTTGGGGTCAGGGTGTACTTATAAAGGGGCTAGGTTAACTCACTTGGGATTAGGGAGTACTTATATGGGACTAGGGTAACTCACTTGGGATTAGGGAGTACTTATATGGGACTAGGGTAACTCACTTGGGGACAGGGTGTACTTATAAAGGGGCTAGGTTAACTAACTTGGGATTAGGGAGTACTTATATGGGACTAGGGTAACTCACTTGGGGACAGGGAGTACTTATAAAGGGGCTAGGGTAACTCATTCGGGGCAGGGAGTACTTATATGGGATTAGGCTAACCCACTTGGGGTCAGGGAGTACTTATATGGGACTAGGGTACCTCACTTGGGGTCAGGGAGTACTTATATGGGACTAGGGTAACTCACTTGGGGACAGGGAGTACTTATATGGGACTAGTGTAACTCACTTGGGGTCAGGGAGTACTTATATGGGACTAGGTTCACACACTTTGGGTAACGGAGTACTTATGTGTGAGTAGGGAAACACACTTGGGGGCAGTGTGTACGTATAAAGGGGCTCGGGTAACTCACTTGGGATCAGGGAGTACTTATATGGGACTAGGGTAGCTCACTTAGGGACAGGGAGTACTTATAAAGGGGCTAGGGTAACTCACTTGGGGACATGGAGTACTTATAAAGGGGGTAGGGTAACTGACTTGAGGACAGGGAGTACTTATATGGGACTAGGGTAACTCACTTGGGGTCAGGGAGTACTTATATGGGACTAGGTTCACACACTTTGGGTCACGGAGTACTTATGTGTGAGTAGGGTAACACACTTGGGGTCAGTGTGTACTTATAAAGGGGCTAGGGTAACTCACTTGGGATTAGGGAGTACTTATTTGGGACTAGGGTAACCCACTTTGGGTCACGGAGTACTTATATGGGACAAGGGTAACACACTTGGGGTCAGGGTCTACTTATAAAGGGGCTAGGGTAACTCATTCGGGGCAGGGAGTACTTATATGGGACTAGGGTAACTCACTTGGGGTCAGGGAGTACTTATATGGGACTAGGGTACCTCACTTGGGGTCAGGGAGTACTTATAAGGGACTAGGGTAACTCACTTGGTGTCAGGGAGTACTTATATGGGACTAGGATCACACACTTTGGGTCACGGAGTACTTATATGGGACTAGGGTAACTCACTTGGGGACAGGGAGTACTTATATGGGACTAGGGTAACTCACTTGGGGTCAGGGAGTACTTATATGGGACTAGGCTAACCCACTTGGGGTCAGGGAGTACTTATATGAGACTAGGTTCACACACTTTGGGTCACGGAGTACTTATGTGTGAGTAGGGTAACACACTTGGGGTCAGTGTGTACTTATAAAGGGGCTAGGGTAACTCACTTGGGATTAGGGAGTACTTATTTGGGACTAGGGTAACCCACTTTGGGTCACGGAGTACTTATATGCGACAAGGGTAACACACTTGGGGTCAGGGTCTACTTATAAAGGGGCTAGGGTAACTCATTCGGGGCAGGGAGTACTTATATGGGACTAGGGTAACTCACTTGGGGTCATGGAGTACTTATATGGGACTAGGGTAACTCACTTGGGGTCAGGGAGTACTTATATGGGACTAGGTTCACACACTTTGGGTCACGGAGTACTTATATGGGACTAGGGTAACTCACTTGGGGACAGGGAGTACTTATATGGGACTAGGCTAACTCACTTGGGGTCAGGGATTACTTATATGGGACTAGGGTAACTCACTTGGGGTCAGGGAGTACTTATATGGGACTAGGGTAACTCACTAGGGGTCAGGGAGTACTTATATGGGACTAGGGTCACACACTTTGGGTCACGGAGTACTTACATGGGACTAGGGTAACTCACTTGGGGTCAGGGAGTACTTATAAAGGGGCTAGGGTAACTCATTCGGGGCAGGGAGTACTTATATGGGACTAGGGTAACTCACTTGGGTACATTGAGTACTTATAATGGGGCTAGGGTAACTCACTTGGGGACAGGGAGTACTTATATGGGACTAGGGTCACACACTTTGGGTCACGGAGTACTTACATGGGAATAGGGTAACACACTTGGGGTCAGGGTTTACTTATAAAGGGACTAGGGTAACTCACTTGGGATTAGGGAGTACTTATATGGGACTAGGGTCACACACTTTGGGTCACGGAGTACTTACATGGGAATAGGGTAAAACACTTGGGGTCAGGGTTTACTTATAAAGGGACTAGGGTAACTTACTTGGGATTAGGGAGTACTTATATGGGACTAGGATAACTCACTTGGGGACAGGGAGTACTTATAAAGGGGCTAGGTTAACTCACTTGGGATTAGGGAGTACTTATATGGGACTAGGGTAACTCACTTGGGGAAAGGGAGTACTTATAAAGGGACTAGGGTAACTCACTTGGGGTCAGGGAGTACTTATAAAGGGGCTAGGGTAACTCACTTTGGGTGAGGGATTACTTATATGGGACTAGGGTAACTCACTTGGGGTCAGGGAGTACTTATATGGGACTAGGGTAACTCACTAGGGGTCAGGGAGTACTTATATGGGACTAGGGTCACACACTTTGGGTCACGGAGTACTTACATGGGACTAGGGTAACTCACTTGGGGTCAGGGAGTACTTATATAGGAGCTAAAGTAACTCACTTGGGGTCAGGGAGTACTTATATGGGACTAGGGTCACACACTTTGGGTCACGGAGCACTTATATGGGACTAGGGTAACACACATGGGGTCAGGGTGCACTTATAGAGGGGCTAGGGTAACTAACTTGGGGTCAGGGAGTACTTATATGGGACTAGGGTAACCCACTTGGGGTCAGGGAGTACTTATATGGGACTAGGGTACCTCACTTGGGGTCAGGGAGTACTTATATGGGACTAGGGTAACTCATTCGGGGCAGGGAGTACTTACATGGGAATAGGGTAACTCACTTGGGGTCAGGGAGTACTTATTAGGGACTAGGGTACCTCACTTGGGGTCAGAGAGTACTTATATGGGACTAGGGTAACTCACTTGGGGACTGGGAGTACTTATATGGGACTAGTTTCACACACTTTGGGTCACGGAGTACTTATATGGGACTAGGGTAACTCACTTGGGGACAGGGAGTACTTATATGGGACTAGGCTAACTCACTTGGGGTCAGGGATTACTTATATGGGACTAGGGTAACTCACTTGGGGTCAGGGAGTACTTATATGGGACTAGGGTAACTCACTAGGGGTCAGGGAGTACTTATATGGGACTAGGGTCACACACTTTGGGTCACGGAGTACTTACATGGGACTAGGGTAACTCACTTGGGGTCAGGGAGTACTTATATAGGAGCTAAAGTAACTCACTTGGGGTCAGGGAGTACTTATATGGGACTAGGGTCACACACATTGGGTCACGGAGTACTTATATGGGACTAGGGTAACTCACTTAGGGACAGGGAGTACTTATAAAGGGGCTAGGGTAACTCACTTGGGGACATGGAGTACTTATAAAGGGGCTAGGGTAACTCACTTGGGGACAGGGAGTACTTATATGGGACTAGGGTAACTCACTTGGGGTCAGGGAGTACTTATATGGGACTAGGTTCACACACTTTGGGTCACGGAGTACTTATATGGGACTAGGGTAACTCACTTGGGGACAGGGAGTACTTATATGGGACTAGGCTAACTCACTTGGGGTCAGGGATTACTTATATGGGACTAGGGTAACTCACTTGGGGTCAGGGAGTACTTATATGGGACTAGGGTAACTCACTAGGGGTCAGGGAGTACTTATATGGGACTAGGGTCACACACCTTGGGTCACGGAGTACTTACATGGGACTAGGGTAACTCACTTGGGGTCAGGGAGTACTTATAAAGGGGCTAGGGTAACTCATTCGGGGCAGGGAGTACTTACATGGGACTAGGGTAACTCACTTGGGATCAGGGAGTACTTATATGGGACTAGGGTACCTCACTTGGGGTCAGGGAGTACTTATATGGGACTAGGGTAACTCACTTGGGGACAGGGAGTACTTATATGGGACTAGGTTCACACACTTTGGGTCACGGAGTACTTATGTGTGAGTAGGGTAACACACTTGGGGTCAGTGTGTACGTATAAAGGGGCTAGGGTAACTCACTTGGGATCAGGGAGTACTTATATAGGACTAGGGTAACTCACTTAGGGACAGGGAGTACTTATAAAGGGGCTAGGGAAACTCACTTGGGGACATGGAGTACTTATAAAGGGGCTAGGGTAACTCACATGGGGACAGGGAGTACTTATATGGGACTAGGGTAACTCACTTGGGGTCAGGGAGTACTTATATGGGACTAGGTTCACACACTTTGGGTCACGGAGTACTTATGTGTGAGTAGGGTAACACACTTGGGGTCAGTGTGTACTTCTAAAGGGGCTAGGGTAACTCACTTGGTGTCAGGGAGTACTTATATGGGACTAGGTTCACACACTTTTGGTCACGGAGTACTTATATGGGACTAGGGTAACTCACTTGGGGACAGGGAGTACTTAGAAAGAGGCTAGGGTAACTAACTTGGGGTCAGGGAGTACTTATATGGGACTAGGGTAACCCACTTGGGGTCAGGGAGTACTTATATGGGACTAGGGTACCTCACTTGGGGTCAGGGAGTACTTATATGGGACTAGGGTAACTCACTTGGGGTCAGGGAGTACTTATATGGGACTAGGCTAACCCACTTGGGGTCAGGGAGTACTTATATGGGACTAGGGTACCTCACTTGGGGTCAGGGAGTACTTATATGGGACTAGGGTAACTCACTTGGGGACAGGGAGTACTTATATGGGACTAGTGTAACTCACTTGGGGTCAGGGAGTACTTATATGGGACTAGGGTAACACAGTTGGGGTCAGGGTGTACTTATAAAGGGGCTAGGTTAACTCACTTGGGATTAGGGAGTACTTATATGGGACTAGGGTAACTCACTTGGGATTAGGGAGTACTTATATGGGACTAGGGTAACTCACTTGGGGACAGGGTGTACTTATAAAGGGGCTAGGTTAACTAACTTGGGATTAGGGAGTACTTATATGGGACTAGGGTAACTCACTTGGGGACAGGGAGTACTTATAAAGGGGCTAGGGTAACTCATTCGGGGCAGGGAGTACTTATATGGGATTAGGCTAACCCACTTGGGGTCAGGGAGTACTTATATGGGACTAGGGTACCTCACTTGGGGTCAGGGAGTACTTATATGGGACTAGGGTAACTCACTTGGGGACAGGGAGTACTTATATGGGACTAGTGTAACTCACTTGGGGTCAGGGAGTACTTATATGGGACTAGGTTCACACACTTTGGGTAACGGAGTACTTATGTGTGAGTAGGGAAACACACTTGGGGGCAGTGTGTACGTATAAAGGGGCTCGGGTAACTAACTTGGGATCAGGGAGTACTTATATGGGACTAGGGTAGCTCACTTAGGGACAGGGAGTACTTATAAAGGGGCTAAGGTAACTCACTTGGGGACATGGAGTACTTATAAAGGGGGTAGGGTAACTGACTTGAGGACAGGGAGTACTTATATGGGACTAGGGTAACTCACTTGGGGTCAGGGAGTACTTATATGGGACTAGGTTCACACACTTTGGGTCACGGAGTACTTATGTGTGAGTAGGGTAACACACTTGGGGTCAGTGTGTACTTATAAAGGGGCTAGGGTAACTCACTTGGGATTAGGGAGTACTTATTTGGGACTAGGGTAACCCACTTTGGGTCACGGAGTACTTATATGGGACAAGGGTAACACACTTGGGGTCAGGGTCTACTTATAAAGGGCTAGGGTAACTCATTCGGGGCAGGGAGTACTTATATGGGACTAGGGTAACTCACTTGGGGTCAGGGAGTACTTATATGGGACTAGGGTACCTCACTTGGGGTCAGGGAGTACTTATAAGGGACTAGGGTAACTCACTTGGTGTCAGGGAGTACTTATATGGGACTAGGATCACACACTTTGGGTCACGGAGTACTTATATGGGACTAGGGTAACTCACTTGGGGACAGGGAGTACTTATAAAGAGGCTAGGGTAATTAACTTGGGGTCAGGGAGTACATATATGGGACTAGGGTAACTCACTTGGGGTCAGGCAGTACATATATGGGACTAGGGTAACTCACTTGGGGTCAGGGAGTACTTATATGGGACTAGGGTAACTCACTTGGGGTCAGGGAGTACTTATTTGGGACTAGGATAACTCAATCGGGGCAGGGAGTACTTATATGGGAGTAGGGTAACTCACTTGGGGTCAGGGAGTACTTATATGGGACTAGGGTACCTCACTTGGGGTCAGGGAGTACTTATATGGGACTAGGGTAACTCACTTGGGTACATTGAGTACTTATAATGGGGCTAGGGTAACTCACTTGGGGTCAGGGAGTACTTATAAAGGGGCTAGGGTAACTCATTTGGGGACAGGGAGTACTTATATGGGACTAGGGTCACACACTTTGGGTCACGGAGTACTTACATGGGAATAGGGTAACACACTTGGGGTCAGGGTTTACTTATAAAGGGACTAGGGTAACTCACTTGGGATTAGGGAGTACTTATATGGGACTAGGATAACTCACTTGGGGACAGTGTGTACTTATAAAGGGGCTAGGTTAACTCACTTGGGATTAGGGAGTACTTATATGGGACTAGGGTAACTCACTTGGGGACAGGGAGTACTTATAAAGGGACTAGGGTAACTCACTTGGGGTCAGGGAGTACTTATAAAGGGTCTAGGGTAACTCACTTTGGGTGAGGGATTACTTATATGGGACTAGGGTAACTCACTTGGGGTCAGGGAGTACTTATATGGGACTAGGGTAACTCACTAGGGGTCAGGGAGTACTTATATGGGACTAGGGTCACACACTTTGGGTCACGGAGTACTTACATGGGACTAGGGTAACTCACTTGGGGTCAGGGAGTACTTATATAGGAGCTAAAGTAACTCACTTGGGGTCAGGGAGTACTTATATGGGACTAGGGTCACACACATTGGGTCACGGAGTACTTATATGGGACTAGGGTAACTCACTTAGGGACAGGGAGTACTTATAAAGGGGCTAGGGTAACTCACTTGGGGACATGGAGTACTTATAAAGGGGCTAGGGTAACTCACTTGGGGACAGGGAGTACTTATATGGGACTAGGGTAACTCACTTGGGGTCAGGGAGTACTTATATGGGACTAGGTTCACACACTTTGGGTCACGGAGTACTTATATGGGACTAGGGTAACTCACTTGGGGACAGGGAGTACTTATATGGGACTAGGCTAACTCACTTGGGGTCAGGGATTACTTATATGGGACTAGGGTAACTCACTTGGGGTCAGGGAGTACTTATATGGGACTAGGGTAACTCACTAGGGGTCAGGGAGTACTTATATGGGACTAGGGTCACACACTTTGGGTCACGGAGTACTTACATGGGACTAGGGTAACTCACTTGGGGTCAGGGAGTACTTATAAAGGGGCTAGGGTAACTCATTCGGGGCAGGGAGTACTTACATGGGACTAGGGTAACTCACTTGGGATCAGGGAGTACTTATATGGGACTAGGGTACCTCACTTGGGGTCAGGGAGTACTTATATGGGACTAGGGTAACTCACTTGGGGACAGGGAGTACTTATATGGGACTAGGTTCACACACTTTGGGTCACGGAGTACTTATGTGTGAGTAGGGTAACACACTTGGGGTCAGTGTGTACGTATAAAGGGGCTAGGGTAACTCACTTGGGATCAGGGAGTACTTATATAGGACTAGGGTAACTCACTTAGGGACAGGGAGTACTTATAAAGGGGCTAGGGAAACTCACTTGGGGACATGGAGTACTTATAAAGGGGCTAGGGTAACTCACATGGGGACAGGGAGTACTTATATGGGACTAGGGTAACTCACTTGGGGTCAGGGAGTACTTATATGGGACTAGGTTCACACACTTTGGGTCACGGAGTACTTATGTGTGAGTAGGGTAACACACTTGGGGTCAGTGTGTACTTCTAAAGGGGCTAGGGTAACTCACTTGGTGTCAGGGAGTACTTATATGGGACTAGGTTCACACACTTTTGGTCACGGAGTACTTATATGGGACTAGGGTAACTCACTTGGGGACAGGGAGTACTTAGAAAGAGGCTAGGGTAACTAACTTGGGGTCAGGGAGTACTTATATGGGACTAGGGTAACCCACTTGGGGTCAGGGAGTACTTATATGGGACTAGGGTACCTCACTTGGGGTCAGGGAGTACTTATATGGGACTAGGGTAACTCACTTGGGGTCAGGGAGTACTTATATGGGACTAGGCTAACCCACTTGGGGTCAGGGAGTACTTATATGGGACTAGGGTACCTCACTTGGGGTCAGGGAGTACTTATATGGGACTAGGGTAACTCACTTGGGGACAGGGAGTACTTATATGGGACTAGTGTAACTCACTTGGGGTCAGGGAGTACTTATATGGGACTAGGGTAACACAGTTGGGGTCAGGGTGTACTTATAAAGGGGCTAGGTTAACTCACTTGGGATTAGGGAGTACTTATATGGGACTAGGGTAACTCACTTGGGATTAGGGAGTACTTATATGGGACTAGGGTAACTCACTTGGGGACAGGGTGTACTTATAAAGGGGCTAGGTTAACTAACTTGGGATTAGGGAGTACTTATATGGGACTAGGGTAACTCACTTGGGGACAGGGAGTACTTATAAAGGGGCTAGGGTAACTCATTCGGGGCAGGGAGTACTTATATGGGATTAGGCTAACCCACTTGGGGTCAGGGAGTACTTATATGGGACTAGGGTACCTCACTTGGGGTCAGGGAGTACTTATATGGGACTAGGGTAACTCACTTGGGGACAGGGAGTACTTATATGGGACTAGTGTAACTCACTTGGGGTCAGGGAGTACTTATATGGGACTAGGTTCACACACTTTGGGTAACGGAGTACTTATGTGTGAGTAGGGAAACACACTTGGGGGCAGTGTGTACGTATAAAGGGGCTCGGGTAACTAACTTGGGATCAGGGAGTACTTATATGGGACTAGGGTAGCTCACTTAGGGACAGGGAGTACTTATAAAGGGGCTAAGGTAACTCACTTGGGGACATGGAGTACTTATAAAGGGGGTAGGGTAACTGACTTGAGGACAGGGAGTACTTATATGGGACTAGGGTAACTCACTTGGGGTCAGGGAGTACTTATATGGGACTAGGTTCACACACTTTGGGTCACGGAGTACTTATGTGTGAGTAGGGTAACACACTTGGGGTCAGTGTGTACTTATAAAGGGGCTAGGGTAACTCACTTGGGATTAGGGAGTACTTATTTGGGACTAGGGTAACCCACTTTGGGTCACGGAGTACTTATATGGGACAAGGGTAACACACTTGGGGTCAGGGTCTACTTATAAAGGGCTAGGGTAACTCATTCGGGGCAGGGAGTACTTATATGGGACTAGGGTAACTCACTTGGGGTCAGGGAGTACTTATATGGGACTAGGGTACCTCACTTGGGGTCAGGGAGTACTTATAAGGGACTAGGGTAACTCACTTGGTGTCAGGGAGTACTTATATGGGACTAGGATCACACACTTTGGGTCACGGAGTACTTATATGGGACTAGGGTAACTCACTTGGGGACAGGGAGTACTTATAAAGAGGCTAGGGTAATTAACTTGGGGTCAGGGAGTACATATATGGGACTAGGGTAACTCACTTGGGGTCAGGCAGTACATATATGGGACTAGGGTAACTCACTTGGGGTCAGGGAGTACTTATATGGGACTAGGGTAACTCACTTGGGGTCAGGGAGTACTTATTTGGGACTAGGATAACTCAATCGGGGCAGGGAGTACTTATATGGGAGTAGGGTAACTCACTTGGGGTCAGGGAGTACTTATATGGGACTAGGGTACCTCACTTGGGGTCAGGGAGTACTTATATGGGACTAGGGTAACTCACTTGGGTACATTGAGTACTTATAATGGGGCTAGGGTAACTCACTTGGGGTCAGGGAGTACTTATAAAGGGGCTAGGGTAACTCATTTGGGGACAGGGAGTACTTATATGGGACTAGGGTCACACACTTTGGGTCACGGAGTACTTACATGGGAATAGGGTAACACACTTGGGGTCAGGGTTTACTTATAAAGGGACTAGGGTAACTCACTTGGGATTAGGGAGTACTTATATGGGACTAGGATAACTCACTTGGGGACAGTGTGTACTTATAAAGGGGCTAGGTTAACTCACTTGGGATTAGGGAGTACTTATATGGGACTAGGGTAACTCACTTGGGGACAGGGAGTACTTATAAAGGGACTAGGGTAACTCACTTGGGGTCAGGGAGTACTTATAAAGGGTCTAGGGTAACTCACTTTGGGTGAGGGATTACTTATATGGGACTAGGGTAACTCACTTGGGGTCAGGGAGTACTTATATGGGACTAGGGTAACTCACTAGGGGTCAGGGAGTACTTATATGGGACTAGGGTCACACACTTTGGGTCACGGAGTACTTACATGGGACTAGGGTAACTCACTTGGGGTCAGGGAGTACTTATATAGGAGCTAAAGTAACTCACTTGGGGTCAGGGAGTACTTATATGGGACTAGGGTCACACACTTTGGGTCACGGAGCACTTATATGGGACTAGGGTAACACACATGGGGTCAGGGTGCACTTATAGAGGGGCTAGAGTAACTAATTTGGGATCAGGGGTTAATTATATTGGACTAGGGTACATCACTTGGGGTCAGCGAGTACTTATATGGGACCAGGGTAACTCCCTTGGGGACATGGAGTACTTATAAAGGGGCTAGGGTAACTCATTCGGGGCAGGGAGTACTTACATGGGACTAGGGTAACTCACTTGGGGTCAGGGAGTACTTATATGGGACTAGGGTACCTCACTTGGGGTCAGGGAGTACTTATATGGGACTAGGGTAACTCACTTGGGGACTGGGAGTACTTATATGGGACTAGTTTCACACACTTTGGGTCACGGAGTACTTATATGGGACTAGGGTAACTCACTTGGGGACAGGGAGTACTTATATGGGACTAGGCTAACTCACTTGGGGTCAGGGATTACTTATATGGGACTAGGGTAACTCACTTGGGGTCAGGGAGTACTTATATGGGACTAGGGTAACTCACTTGGGGTCAGGGAGTACTTATATGGGACTAGGGTCACACACTTTGGGTCACGGAGTACTTACATGGGACTAGGGTAACTCACTTGGGGTCAGGGAGTACTTATAAAGGGGCTAGGGTAACACATTCGGGGCAGGGAGTACTTACATGGGACTAGGGTAACTCACTTGGGATCAGGGAGTACTTATATGGGACTAGGGTACCTCACTTGGGGTCAGGGAGTACTTATATGGGACTAGGGTAACTCACTTGGGGACAGGGAGTACTTATATGGGACTAGGTTCACACACTTTGGGTCACGGAGTACTTATGTGTGAGTAGGGTAACACACTTGGGGTCAGTGTGTACGTATAAAGGGGCTAGGGTAACTCACTTGGGATCAGGGAGTACTTATATAGGACTAGGGTAACTCACTTAGGGACCGGAGTACTTATAAAGGGGCTAGGGTAACTCACTTGGGGACATGGAGTACTTATAAAGGGGCTAGGGTAACTCACATGGGGACAGGGAGTACTTATATGGGACTAGGGTAACTCACTTGGGGTCAGGGAGTACTTATATGGGACTAGGTTCACACACTTTGGGTCACGGAGTACTTATGTGTGAGTAGGGTAACACACTTGGGGTCAGTGTGTACTTCTAAAGGGGCTAGGGTAACTCACTTGGGATTAGGGAGTACTTATATGGGACTAGGGTAACCCACTTTGGGTCACGGAGTACTTATATGGGACTAGGGTAACACACTTGGGGTCAGGGTCTACTTATAAGGGACTAGGGTAACTCACTTGGTGTCAGGGAGTACTTATATGGGACTAGGTTCACACACTTTTGGTCACGGAGTACTTATATGGGACTAGGGTAACTCACTTGGGGACAGGGAGTACTTAGAAAGAGGCTAGGGTAACTAACTTGGGGTCAGGGAGTACTTATATGGGACTAGGGTAACCCACTTGGGGTCAGGGAGTACTTATATGGGACTAGGGTACCTCACTTGGGGTCAGGGAGTACTTATATGGGACTAGGCTAACCCACTTGGGGTCAGGGAGTACTTATATGGGACTAGGGTACCTCACTTGGGGTCAGGGAGTACTTATATGGGACTAGGGTAACTCACTTGGGGACAGGGAGTACTTATATGGGACTAGTGTAACTCACTTGGGGTCAGGGAGTACTTATATGGGAGTAGGGTAACACACTTGGGGACAGGGTGTACTTATATGGGACTAGGGTAACACACTTGGGGTCAGGGTGTACTTATAAAGGGGCTAGGTTAACTCACTTGGGATTAGGGAGTACTTATATGGGACTAGGGTAACTCACTTGGGGTCAGGCAGTACATATATGGGACTAGGGTAACTCACTTGGGGTCAGGCAGTACATATATGGGACTAGGGTAACTCACTTGGGGTCAGGGAGTACTTATATGGGACTAGGGTCACACACATTGGGTCACGGAGCACTTATATGGGACTAGGGTAACACACATGGTGTCAGGGTGTACTTATAGAGGGGCTAGAGTAATTAATTTGGGGTCAGGGATTAATTATATTGGACTAGGGTACATCACTTGGGGTCAGCGAGTACTTATATGGGACTAGGGTAACACACTTGGGGACATGGAGTACTTATAAAGGGGCTAGGGTAACTCATTCGGGGCAGGGAGTACTTACATGGGACTAGGGTAACTCACTTGGGATCAGGGAGTACTTATATGGGACTAGGGTACCTCACTTGGGGTCAGGGAGTACTTATATGGGACTAGGGTAACTCACTTGGGGACAGGGAGTACTTATATGGGACTAGGGTAACTCACTTGGGGACAGGGAGTACTTATAAAGGGGCTAGGTTAACTCACTTGGGATTAGGGAGTACTTATATGGGACTAGGGTAACTCACATGGGGACAGGGAGTACTTATAATGGGGCTAGGGTAACTCACTTGGGGTCAGGGAGTACTTATATGGGACTAGGCTAACTCACTTGGGGTCAGGGTTTACTTATATGGGACTAGGGTAACTCACTTGTGGTCAGGGAGTACTTATATGGGACTAGGGTAACTCACTAGGGGTCAGGGAGTACTTATATGGGACTAGGGTCACACACTTTGGGTCACGGAGTACTTACATGGGACTAGGGTAACTCACTTGGGGTCAGGGAGTACTTATATAGGAGCTAAAGTAACTCACTTGGGGTCAGGGAGTACTTATATGGGACTAGGGTCACACACTTTGGGTCATGGAGCACTTATATGGGACTAGGGTAACACACATGGGGTCAGGGTGTACTTATAGAGGGGCTAGATTAACTAATTTGGGGTCAGGGATTAATTATATTGGACTAGGGTACATCACTTGGGGTCAGCGAGTACTTAAATGGGACTAGGGTAACACACTTGGGGACATGGAGTACTTATAAAAGGGGTAGGGAAACTCACTTGGGGACAGGGAGTACTTATATGGGACTAGGGTAACTCACTTGGGGTCAGGGAGTACTTATATGGGACTAGGTTCACACACTTTGGGTCACGGAGTACTTACTTGTGAGTAGGGTAACACACTTGGGGTCAGTGTGTACTTATAAAGGGGCTAGGGTAACTCACTTGGGATTAGGGAGTACTTATATGGGACTAGGGTAACCCACTTTGGGTCACGGAGTACTTATATGGGACTAGGGTAACACACTTGGGGTCAGGGTCTACTTATAAAGGGGCTAGGGTAACTCATTCGGGGCAGGGAGTACTTATATGGGACTAGGGTAACTCACTTGGGGTCAGGGAGTACTTATATGGGACTAGAGTACCTCACTTGGGGTCATGGAGTACTTATAAGGGACTAGGGTAACTCACTTGGTGTCAGGGAGTACTTATATGGGACTAGGTTCACACACTTTGGGTCACGGAGTACTTATATGGGACTAGGGTAACTCACTTGGGGACAGGGAGTACTTATATGGGACTAGGCTAACTCACTTGGGGTCAGGGATTACTTATATGGGACTAGGGTAACTCACTTGGGGTCAGGGAGTACTTATATGGGACTAGGGTAACTCACTAGGGGTCAGGGAGTACTTATATGGGACTAGGGTCACACACTTTGGGTCACGGAGTACTTACATGGGACTAGGGTAACTCACTTGGGGTCAGGGAGTACTTATATAGGAGCTAAAGTAACTCACTTGGGGTCAGGGAGTACTTATATGGTACTAGGGTCACACACATTGGGTCACGGAGCACTTATATGGGACTAGGGTAACACACATGGGGTCAGGGTGTACTTATAAAGGGGCTAGGTTAACTCACTTGGGATTAGGGAGTACTTATATGGGACTAGGGTAACTCACTTGGGGACAGGGAGTACTTATATGGGACTAGGGTAACTCACTTGGGGACATGGAATACTTATAAAGGGGCTAGGGTAACTCATTCGGGGCAGGGAGTACTTACATGGGACTAGGGTAACTCACTTGGGATTAGGGAGTACTTATATGGGACTAGGGTAACTCACTTGGGGTCAGGGTGTACTTATAAAGGGGCTAGGTTAAGTCACTTGGGATTAGGGAGTACTTATATGGGACTAGGGTAACTCATTCGGGGCTGGGAGTACTTATATGGGACTAGGGTAACTCACTTGGGGTCAGGGAGTACTTATATGGGACTAGAGTACCTCACTTGGGGACAGGGTGTACTTATAAAGGGACTAGGGTAACTCACTTGGGGTCAGGGAGTACTTATATGGGACTAGGGTAACTCACTTGGGGACAGGGAGTACTTATAAAGGGACTAGGGTAACTCACTTGGGATTAGGGAGTACTTATATGGGACTAGGGTAACTCACTTGGGGTCAGGGTGTACTTATAAAGGGGCTAGGTTAAGTCACTTGGGATTAGGGAGTACTTATATGGGACTAGGGTAACTCATTCGGGGCTGGGAGTACTTATATGGGACTAGGGTAACTCACTTGGGGTCAGGGAGTACTTATATGGGACTAGAGTACCTCACTTGGGGACAGGGTGTACTTATAAAGGGACTAGGGTAACTCACTTGGGATTAGGGAGTACTTATATGGGACTAGAGTACCTCACTTGGGGACAGGGTGTACTTATAAAGGGGCTAGGTTAACTCACTTGGGATTAGGGAGTACTTATATGGGACTAGGGTAACTCACTTGGGGACAGGGAGTACTTATATGGGACTAGGGTAACTCACTTGGTGTCAGGGAGTACTTATATGGGACTAGGTTCACACACTTTGGGTCACGGAAAACTTATATGGGACTAGGGTCACACACATTGGGTCACGGAGCACTTATATGGGACTAGGGTAACACACATGGGGTCAGGGTGTACTTATAGAGGGGCTAGAGTAACTAATTTGGGGTCAGGGAGTACTTATATGGGACTAGGGTAACTCACTTGGGGACAGGGAGTACTTATATGGGACTAGGGTAACTCACTTGGGGACATGGAGTACTTATAAAGGGGCTAGGGTAACTCATTCGGGGCAGGGAGTACTTACATGGGACTAGGGTAACTCACTTGGGATCAGGGAGTACTTATATGGGACTAGGGTAACTCACTTGGGGTCAGGGAGTACTTATATGGGACTAGGTTCACACACTTTGGGTCACGAAGTACTTATGTGTGAGTAGGGTAACACACTTGGGGTCAGTGTGTACGTATAAAGGGGCTAGGGTAACTCACTTGGGATCAGGGAGTACTTATATGGGACTATGGTAACTCACTTAGGGACAGGGAGTACTTATAAAGGGGCTAGGGTAACTCACTTGGGGACATGGAGTACTTATAAAGGGGCTAGGGTAACTCACTTGGGGACAGGGAGTACTTATATGGGACTAGGGTTACTCACTTGGGGTCAGGGAGTACTTATATTGGACTAGGTTCACACACTTTGGGTCACGGAGTACTTATATGGGACTAGGGTAACTCACTTGGGGACAGGGAGTACTTATATGGGACTAGGCTAACTCACTTGGGGTCAGGGATTACTTATATGGGACTAGGGTAACTCACTTGGGGTCAGGGAGTACTTATATGGGACTAGGGTAACTCACTAGGGGTCAGGGAGTACTTATATGGGACTAGGGTCACACACTTTGGGTCACGGAGTACTTACATGGGACTAGGGTAACTCACTTAGGGTCAGGTAGTACTTATATAGGAGCTAAAGTAACTCACTTGCGGTCAGGGAGTACTTATATGGGACTAGGGTCACACACATTGAGTCACGGAGCACTTATATGGGACTAGGGTAACACACATGGGGTCAGGGTGTACTTATAAAGGGGCTAGGTTAACTCACTTGGGATTAGGGAGTAATTATATGGGACTAGGGTAACTCACTTGGGGACAGGGAGTACTTATATGGGACTAGGGTAACTCACTGGGGGACATGGAGTACTTATGAAGGGGCTAGGGTAACTCATTCGGGGCAGGGAGTACTTACATGGGTCTAGGGTAACTCACTTGGGATCAGGGAGTACTTATATGGGACTAGGGTACCTCACTTGGGGTCAGGTAGTACTTATATGGGACTAGGGTAACTCACTTGGGGACAGGGAGTACTTATATGGGACTAGGTTCACACACTTTGGGTCACGGAGTACTTATGTGTGAGTAGGGTAACACACTTGGGGTCAGTGTGTACGTATAAAGGGGCTAGGGTAACTCACTTGGGATCAGGGAGTACTTATATAGGACTAGGGTAACTCACTTAGGGACAGGGAGTATTTATAAAGGGGCTAGGGTAACTCACTTGGGGACATGGAGTACTTATAAAGGGGCTAGGGTAACTCACTTGGGGTCAGGGAGTACTTATATGGGACTAGGTTCACACACTTTGGGTCACGGAGTACTTATGTGTCAGTAGGGTAACACACTTGGGGTCAGTGTGTACTTCTAAAGGGGCTAGGGTAATTCACTTGGGATTAGGGAGTACTTATATGGGACTAGGGTAACCCACTTTGGGTCACGGAGTACTTATATGGGACTAGGGTAACACACTTGGGGTCAGTGTGTACGTATAAAGGGGCTAGGGTAACTCACTTGGGATCAGGGAGTACTTATATAGGACTAGGGTAACTCACTTAGGGACAGGGAGTATTTATAAAGGGGCTAGGGTAACTCACTTGGGGACATGGAGTACTTATAAAGGGGCTAGGGTAACTCACTTGGTGTCAGGGAGTACTTATATGGGACTAGGTTCACACACTTTTGGTCACGGAGTACTTATATGGGACTAGGGTAACTCACTTGGGGACAGGGAGTACTTAGAAAGAGGCTAGGGTAACTAACTTGGGGTCAGGGAGTACTTATATGGGACTAGGGTAACTCACTTGGGATCAGGGAGTACTTAAATGGGACTAGGGTACCTCACTTGGGGTCAGGGAGTACTTATATGGGACTAGGGTAACTCACTTGGGGACAGGGAGTACTTATAAAGGGACTAGGGTAACTCACTTGGGATTAGGGAGTACTTATATGGGACTAGGGTAACTCACTTGGGGTCAGGGTGTACTTATAAAGGGGCTAGGTTAAGTCACTTGGGATTAGGGAGTACTTATATGGGACTAGGGTAACTCATTCGGGGCTGGGAGTACTTATATGGGACTAGGGTAACTCACTTGGGGTCAGGGAGTACTTATATGGGACTAGAGTACCTCACTTGGGGACAGGGTGTACTTATAAAGGGACTAGGGTAACTCACTTGGGATTAGGGAGTACTTATATGGGACTAGAGTACCTCACTTGGGGACAGGGTGTACTTATAAAGGGGCTAGGTTAACTCACTTGGGATTAGGGAGTACTTATATGGGACTAGGGTAACTCACTTGGGGACAGGGAGTACTTATATGGGACTAGGGTAACTCACTTGGTGTCAGGGAGTACTTATATGGGACTAGGTTCACACACTTTGGGTCACGGAAAACTTATATGGGACTAGGGTCACACACATTGGGTCACGGAGCACTTATATGGGACTAGGGTAACACACATGGGGTCAGGGTGTACTTATAGAGGGGCTAGAGTAACTAATTTGGGGTCAGGGAGTACTTATATGGGACTAGGGTAACTCACTTGGGGACAGGGAGTACTTATATGGGACTAGGGTAACTCACTTGGGGACATGGAGTACTTATAAAGGGGCTAGGGTAACTCATTCGGGGCAGGGAGTACTTACATGGGACTAGGGTAACTCACTTGGGATCAGGGAGTACTTATATGGGACTAGGGTAACTCACTTGGGGTCAGGGAGTACTTATATGGGACTAGGTTCACACACTTTGGGTCACGAAGTACTTATGTGTGAGTAGGGTAACACACTTGGGGTCAGTGTGTACGTATAAAGGGGCTAGGGTAACTCACTTGGGATCAGGGAGTACTTATATGGGACTATGGTAACTCACTTAGGGACAGGGAGTACTTATAAAGGGGCTAGGGTAACTCACTTGGGGACATGGAGTACTTATAAAGGGGCTAGGGTAACTCACTTGGGGACAGGGAGTACTTATATGGGACTAGGGTTACTCACTTGGGGTCAGGGAGTACTTATATGGGACTAGGTTCACACACTTTGGGTCACGGAGTACTTATATGGGACTAGGGTAACTCACTTGGGGACAGGGAGTACTTATATGGGACTAGGCTAACTCACTTGGGGTCAGGGATTACTTATATGGGACTAGGGTAACTCACTTGGGGTCAGGGAGTACTTATATGGGACTAGGGTAACTCACTAGGGGTCAGGGAGTACTTATATGGGACTAGGGTCACACACTTTGGGTCACGGAGTACTTACATGGGACTAGGGTAACTCACTTAGGGTCAGGTAGTACTTATATAGGAGCTAAAGTAACTCACTTGGGGTCAGGGAGTACTTATATGGGACTAGGGTCACACACATTGAGTCACGGAGCACTTATATGGGACTAGGGTAACACACATGGGGTCAGGGTGTACTTATAAAGGGGCTAGGTTAACTCACTTGGGATTAGGGAGTAATTATATGGGACTAGGGTAACTCACTTGGGGACAGGGAGTACTTATATGGGACTAGGGTAACTCACTTGGGGACATGGAGTACTTATGAAGGGGCTAGGGTAACTCATTCGGGGCAGGGAGTACTTACATGGGTCTAGGGTAACTCACTTGGGATCAGGGAGTACTTATATGGGACTAGGGTACCTCACTTGGGGTCAGGTAGTACTTATATGGGACTAGGGTAACTCACTTGGGGACAGGGAGTACTTATATGGGACTAGGTTCACACACTTTGGGTCACGGAGTACTTATGTGTGAGTAGGGTAACACACTTGGGGTCAGTGTGTACGTATAAAGGGGCTAGGGTAACTCACTTGGGATCAGGGAGTACTTATATAGGACTAGGGTAACTCACTTAGGGACAGGGAGTATTTATAAAGGGGCTAGGGTAACTCACTTGGGGACATGGAGTACTTATAAAGGGGCTAGGGTAACTCACTTGGGGTCAGGGAGTACTTATATGGGACTAGGTTCACACACTTTGGGTCACGGAGTACTTATGTGTCAGTAGGGTAACACACTTGGGGTCAGTGTGTACTTCTAAAGGGGCTAGGGTAACTCACTTGGGATTAGGGAGTACTTATATGGGACTAGGGTAACCCACTTTGGGTCACGGAGTACTTATATGGGACTAGGGTAACACACTTGGGGTCAGTGTGTACGTATAAAGGGGCTAGGGTAACTCACTTGGGATCAGGGAGTACTTATATAGGACTAGGGTAACTCACTTAGGGACAGGGAGTATTTATAAAGGGGCTAGGGTAACTCACTTGGGGACATGGAGTACTTATAAAGGGGCTAGGGTAACTCACTTGGTGTCAGGGAGTACTTATATGGGACTAGGTTCACACACTTTTGGTCACGGAGTACTTATATGGGACTAGGGTAACTCACTTGGGGACAGGGAGTACTTAGAAAGAGGCTAGGGTAACTAACTTGGGGTCAGGGAGTACTTATATGGGACTAGGGTAACTCACTTGGGGACAGGGTGTACTTATAAAGGGGCTAGGTTAACTCACTTGGGATTAGGGAGTACTTATATGGGACTAGGGTAACTCACTTGGGGTCAGGGAGTACTTATATGGGACTAGGGTAACTCACTTGGGGTCAGGGAGTACTTATATGGGACTAGGGTAACACACTTTGGGTCACGGTGTACTTATATGGAACTAGGGTAACACACTTGGGGTGACGGAGTACTTATATGGGACTAGGGTAACACACTTGGGTGCAGGGTGTACTTATAAATGGGCTAGTGTAACTCATTCGGGGCAGGGAGTACTTATATGGGACTAGGGTAACTCACTTGGTTACATGGAGTACTTATAAAGGGGCTAGGGTAACTCACTTGGGGTCAGGGAGTACTTATATGGGACTAGGGTCACACACTTTGGGTCACGGAGTACTTACATGGGACTAGGGTAACACACTTGGGGTCAGGGTGTACTTATAAAGGGGCTAGGTTAACTCACTTGGGATTAGGGAGTACTTATATGGGACTAGGGTAACTCACTTGGGGACAGGGAGTACTTATAAAGGGGCTAGGGTAACTCATTCGGGGCAGGGAGTACTTATATGGGACTAGGCTAACCCACTTGGAGTCAGGGAGTACTTATATGGGACTAGGGTACCTCACTTGGGGTCAGGGAGTACTTATATGGGACTAGGGTAACTCACTTGGGGTCAGGGAGTACTTATATGGGACTAGGCTAACCCACTTGGGGTCAGGGAGTACTTATATGGGACTAGGTTCACACACTTTGGGTCACGGAGTACTTATGTGTGAGTAGGGTAACACACTTGGGGTCAGTGTGTACTTATAAAGGGGCTAGGGTAACTCACTTGGGATTAGGGAGTACTTATTTGGGACTAGGGTAACCCACTTTGGGTCACGGAGTACTTATATGGGACAAGGGTAACACACTTGGGGTCAGGGTCTACTTATAAAGGGGCTAGGGTAACTCATTCGGGGCAGGGAGTACTTATATGGGACTAGGGTAACTCACTTGGGGTCAGGGAGTACTTATATGGGACTAGGGTACCTCACTTGGGGTCAGGGAGTACTTATAAGGGACTAGGGTAACTCACTTGGTGTCAGGGAGTACTTATATGGGACTAGGATCACACACTTTGGTCACGGAGTACTTATATGGGACTGGGGTAACTCACTTGGGGACAGGGAGTACTTATATGGGACTAGGGTACCTCACTTGGCGTCAGGGAGTACTTATATGGGACTAGGGTAACTCACTTGGGTTCAGGGAGTACTTATTTGGGACTAGGATAACTCAATCGGGGCAGGGAGTACTTATATGGGAGTAGGGTAACTCACTTGGGGTCAGGGAGTACTTATATGGGACTAGGGTACCTCACTTGGCGTCAGGGAGTACTTATATGGGACTAGGGTAACTCACTTGGGGTCAGGCAGTACATATATGGGACTAGGGTAACTCACTTGGGGTCAGGGAGTACTTATATGGGACTAGGGTAACTCACTTGGGGTCAGGGAGTACTTATTTGGGACTAGGATAACTCAATCGGGGCAGGGAGTACTTATATGGGAGTAGGGTAACTCACTTGGGGTCAGGGAGTACTTATATGGGACTAGGGTACCTCACTTGGCGTCAGGGAGTACTTATATGGGACTAGGGTAACTCACTTGGGTACATTGAGTACTTATAATGGGGCTAGGGTAACTCACTTGGGGACAGGGAGTACTTATATGGGACTAGGGTCACACACTTTGGGTCACGGAGTACTTACATGGGAATAGGGTAACACACTTGGGGTCAGGGTTTACTTATAAAGGGACTAGGGTAACTCACTTGGGATTAGGGAGTACTTATATGGGACTAGGGTCACACACTTTGGGTCACGGAGTACTTACATGGGAATAGGGTAACACACTTGGGGTCAGGGTTTACTTATAAAGGGACTAGGGTAACTCACTTGGGATTAGGGAGTACTTATATGGGACTAGGATAACTCACTTGGGGACAGGGAGTACTTATAAAGGGGCTAGGTTAACTCACTTGGGATTAGGGAGTACTTATATGGGACTAGGGTAACTCACTTGGGGACAGGGAGTACTTATAAAGGGACTAGGGTAACTCACTTGGGGTCAGGGAGTACTTATAAAGGGGCTAGGGTAACTCACTTTGGGTGAGGGATTACTTATATGGGACTAGGGTAACTCACTTGGGGTCAGGGAGTACTTATATGGGACTAGGGTAACTCACTAGGGGTCAGGGAGTACTTATATGGGACTAGGGTCACACACTTTGGGTCACGGAGTACTTACATGGGACTAGGGTAACTCACTTGGGGTCAGGGAGTACTTATATAGGAGCTAAAGTAACTCACTTGGGGTCAGGGAGTACTTATATGGGACTAGGGTCACACACTTTGGGTCACGGAGCACTTATATGGGACTAGGGTAACACACATGGGGTCAGGGTGCACTTATAGAGGGGCTAGGGTAACTAACTTGGGGTCAGGGAGTACTTATATGGGACTAGGGTAACCCACTTGGGGTCAGGGAGTACTTATATGGGAATAGGGTACCTCACTTGGGGTCAGGGAGTACTTATATGGGACTAGGGTAACTCATTCGGGGCAGGGAGTACTTACATGGGACTAGGGTAACTCACTTGGGGTCAGGGAGTACTTATTAGGGACTAGGGTACCTCACTTGGGGTCAGAGAGTACTTATATGGGACTAGGGTAACTCACTTGGGGACTGGGAGTACTTATATGGGACTAGTTTCACACACTTTGGGTCACGGAGTACTTATATGGGACTAGGGTAACTCACTTGGGGACAGGGAGTACTTATATGGGACTAGGCTAACTCACTTGGGGTCAGGGATTACTTATATGGGACTAGGGTAACTCACTTGGGGTCAGGGAGTACTTATATGGGACTAGGGTAACTCACTAGGGGTCAGGGAGTACTTATATGGGACTAGGGTCACACACTTTGGGTCACGGAGTACTTACATGGGACTAGGGTAACTCACTTGGGGTCAGGGAGTACTTATATAGGAGCTAAAGTAACTCACTTGGGGTCAGGGAGTACTTATATGGGACTAGGGTCACACACATTGGGTCACGGAGCACTTATATGGGACTAGGGTAACACACTTGGGGTCAGGGTGTACTTATAAAGGGGCTAGGTTAACTCACTTGGGATTAGGGAGTACTTATATGGGAATAGGGTAACTCACTTGGGGACAGGGAGTACTTATATGGGACTAGGGTAACTCACTTGGGGACATGGAGTACTTATAAAGGGGCTAGGGTAACTCATTCGGGGCAGGGAGTACTTACATGGGACTAGGGTAACTCACTTGGGATCAGGGAGTACTTATATGGGACTAGGGTACCTCACTTGGGGTCAGGGAGTACTTATATGGGACTAGGGTAACTCACTTGGGGACAGGGAGTACTTATATGGGACTAGGGTAACTCACTTGGGGTCAGGGAGTACTTATATGGGACTAGGTTCACACACTTTGGGTCACGAAGTACTTATGTGTGAGTAGGGTAACACACTTGGGGTCAGTGTGTACGTATAAAGGGGCTAGGGTAACTCACTTGGGATCAGGGAGTACTTATATGGGACTAGGGTAACTCACTTAGGGACAGGGAGTACTTATAAAGGGGCTAGGGTAACTCACTTGGGGACATGGAGTACTTATAAAGGGGCTAGGGTAACTCACTTGGGGACAGGGAGTACTTATATGGGACTAGGGTAACTCACTTGGGGTCAGGGAGTACTTATATGGGACTAGGTTCACACACTTTGGGTCACGGAGTACTTATATGGGACTAGGGTAACTCACTTGGGGACAGGGAGTACTTATATGGGACTAGGCTAACTCACTTGGGGTCAGGGATTACTTATATGGGACTAGGGTAACTCACTTGGGGTCAGGGAGTACTTATGTGGGACTAGGGTAACTCACTAGGGGTCAGGGAGTACTTATATGGGACTAGGGTCACACACTTTGGGTCACGGAGTACTTACATGGGACTAGGGTAACTCACTTGGGGTCAGGGAGTACTTATAAAGGGGCTAGGGTAACTCATTCGGGGCAGGGAGTACTTACATGGGACTAGGGTAACTCACTTGGGATCAGGGAGTACTTATATGGGACTAGGGTACCTCACTTGGGGTCAGGGAGTACTTATATGGGACTAGGGTAACTCACTTGGGGACAGGGAGTACTTATATGGGACTAGGTTCACACACTTTGGGTCACGGAGTACTTATGTGTGAGTAGGGTAACACACTTGGGGTCAGTGTGTACGTATAAAGGGGCTAGGGTAACTCACTTGGAATCAGGGAGTACTTATATAGGACTAGGGTAACTCACTTAGGGACAGGGAGTACTTATAAAGGGGCTAGGGTAACTCATTCGGGGCAGGGAGTACTTATATGGGATTAGGCTAACCCACTTGGGGTCAGGGAGTACTTATATGGGACTAGGGTACCTCACTTGGGGTCAGGGAGTACTTATATGGGACTAGGGTAACTCACTTGGGGACAGGGAGTACTTATATGGGACTAGTGTAACTCACTTGGGGTCAGGGAGTACTTATATGGGACTAGGTTCACACACTTTGGGTAACGGAGTACTTATGTGTGAGTAGGGAAACACACTTGGGGGCAGTGTGTACGTATAAAGGGGCTCGGGTAACTCACTTGGGATCAGGGAGTACTTATATGGGACTAGGGTAGCTCACTTAGGGACAGGGAGTACTTATAAAGGGGCTAGGGTAACTCACTTGGGGACATGGAGTACTTATATGGGACTAGGGTAACTCACTTGGGGTCAGGGAGTACTTATATGGGACTAGGTTCACACACTTTGGGTCACGGAGTACTTATGTGTGAGTAGGGTAACACACTTGGGGTCAGTGTGTACTTATAAAGGGGCTAGGGTAACTCACTTGGGATTAGGGAGTACTTATTTGGGACTAGGGTAACCCACTTTGGGTCACGGAGTACTTATATGGGACAAGGGTAACACACTTGGGGTCAGGGTCTACTTATAAAGGGGCTAGGGTAACTCATTCGGGGCAGGGAGTACTTATATGGGACTAGGGTAACTCACTTGGGGTCAGGGAGTACTTATATGGGACTAGGGTACATCACTTGGGGTCAGGGAGTACTTATAAGGGACTAGCGTAACTCACTTGGTGTCAGGGAGTACTTATATGGGACTAGGATCACACACTTTGGGTCACGGAGTACTTATATGGGACTAGGGTAACTCACTTGGGGACAGGGAGTACTTATAAAGAGGCTAGGGTAATTAACTTGGGGTCAGGGAGTACTTATATGGGACTAGGGTAACTCACTTGGGGTCAGGCAGTACATATATGGGACTAGGGTAACTCACTTGGGGTCAGGGAGTACTTATATGGGACTAGGGTAACTCACTTGGGGTCAGGGAGTACTTATTTGGGACTAGGATAACTCAATCGGGGCAGGGAGTACTTATATGGGAGTAGGGTAACTCACTTGGGGTCAGGGAGTACTTATATGGGACTAGGGTACCTCACTTGGGGTCAGGGAGTACTTATATGGGACTAGGGTAACTCACTTGGGTAGATTGAGTACTTATAATGGGGCTAGGGTAACTCACTTGGGGTCAGGGAGTACTTATAAAGGGGCTAGGGTAACTCATTTGGGGACAGGGAGTACTTATATGGGACTAGGGTCACACACTTTGGGTCACGGAGTACTTACATGGGAATAGGGTAACACACTTGGGGTCAGGGTTTACTTATAAAGGGACTAGGGTAACTCACTTGGGATTAGGGAGTACTTATATGGGACTAGGATAACTCACTTGGGGACAGGGAGTACTTATAAAGGGGCTAGGTTAACTCACTTGGGATTAGGGAGTACTTATATGGGACTAGGGTAACTCACTTGGGGACAGGGAGTACTTATAAAGGGACTAGGGTAACTCACTTGGGGTCAGGGAGTACTTATAAAGGGGCTAGGGTAACTCACTTTGGGTGAGGGATTACTTATATGGGACTAGGGTAACTCACTTGGGGTCAGGGAGTACTTATATGGGACTAGGGTAACTCACTAGGGGTCAGGGAGTACTTATATGGGACTAGGGTCACACACTTTGGGTCACGGAGTACTTACATGGGACTAGGGTAACTCACTTGGGGTCAGGGAGTACTTATATAGGAGCTAAAGTAACTCACTTGGGGTCAGGGAGTACTTATATGGGACTAGGATCACACACTTTGGGGCACGGAGCACTTATATGGGAATAGGGTAACACACATGGGGTCAGGGTGCACTTATAGAGGGGCTAGAGTAACTAATTTGGGGTCAGGGGTTAATTATATTGGACTAGGGTACATCACTTGGGGTCAGCGAGTACTTATATGGGACCAGGGTAACTCCCTTGGGGACATGGAGTACTTATAAAGGGGCTAGGGTAACTCATTCGGGGCAGGGAGTACTTACATGGGACTAGGGTAACTCACTTGGGGTCAGGGAGTACTTATATGGGACTAGGGTACCTCACTTGGGGTCAGGGAGTACTTATATGGGACTAGGGTAACTCACTTGGGGACTGGGAGTACTTATATGGGACTAGTTTCACACACTTTGGGTCACGGAGTACTTATATGGGACTAGGGTAACTCACTTGGGGACAGGGAGTACTTATTTGGGACTAGGCTAACTCACTTGGGGTCAGGGATTACTTATATGGGACTAGGGTAACTCACTTGGGGTCAGGGAGTACTTATATGGGACTAGGGTAACTCACTTGGGGTCAGGGAGTACTTATATGGGACTAGGGTCACACACTTTGGGTCACGGAGTACTTACATGGGACTAGGGTAACTCACTTGGGGTCAGGGAGTACTTATAAAGGGGCTAGGGTAACTCATTCGGGGCAGGGAGTACTTACATGGGACTAGGGTAACTCACTTGGGATCAGGGAGTACTTATATGGGACTAGGGTACCTCACTTGGGGTCAGGGAGTACTTATATGGGACTAGGGTAACTCACTTGGGGACAGGGAGTACTTATATGGGACTAGGTTCACACACTTTGGGTCACGGAGTACTTATGTGTGAGTAGGGTAACACACTTGGGGTCAGTGTGTACGTATAAAGGGGCTAGGGTAACTCACTTGGGATCAGGGAGTACTTATATAGGACTAGGGTAACTCACTTAGGGACAGGGAGTACTTATAAAGGGGCTAGGGTAACTCACTTGGGGACATGGAGTACTTATAAAGGGGCTAGGGTAACTCACATGGGGACAGGGAGTACTTATATGGGACTAGGGTAACTCACTTGGGGTCAGGGAGTACTTATATGGGACTAGGTTCACACACTTTGGGTCACGGAGTACTTATGTGTGAGTAGGGTAACACACTTGGGGTCAGTGTGTACTTCTAAAGGGGCTAGGGTAACTCACTTGGGATTAGGGAGTACTTATATGGGACTAGGGTAACCCACTTTGGGTCACGGAGTACTTATATGGGACTAGGGTAACACACTTGGGGTCAGGGTCTACTTATAAGGGACTAGGGTAACTCACTTGGTGTCAGGGAGTACTTATATGGGACTAGGTTCACACACTTTTGGTCACGGAGTACTTATATGGGACTAGGGTAACTCACTTGGGGACAGGGAGTACTTAGAAAGAGGCTAGGGTAACTAACTTGGGGTCAGGGAGTACTTATATGGGACTAGGGTAACCCACTTGGGGTCAGGGAGTACTTATATGGGACTAGGGTACCTCACTTGGGGTCAGGGAGTACTTATATGGGACTAGGGTAACTCACTTGGGGTCAGGGAGTACTTATATGGGACTAGGCTAACCCACTTGGGGTCAGGGAGTACTTATATGGGACTAGGGTACCTCACTTGGGGTCAGGGAGTACTTATATGGGACTAGGGTAACTCACTTGGGGACAGGGAGTACTTATATGGGACTAGTGTAACTCACTTGGTGTCAGGGAGTACTTATATGGGACTAGGGTAACACACTTGGGGTCAGGGTGTACTTATAAAGGGGCTAGGTTAACTCACTTGGGATTAGGGAGTACTTATATGGGACTAGGGTAACTCACTTGGGATTAGGGAGTACTTATATGGGACTAGGGTAACTCACTTGGGGACAGGGTGTACTTATAAAGGGGCTAGGTTAACTCACTTGGGATTAGGGAGTACTTATATGGGACTAGGGTAACTCACTTGGGGACAGGGAGTACTTATAAAGGGGCTAGGGTAACTCATTCGGGGCAGGGAGTACTTATATGGGATTAGGCTAACCCACTTGGGGTCAGGGAGTACTTATATGGGACTAGGGTACCTCACTTGGGGTCAGGGAGTACTTATATGGGACTAGGGTAACTCACTTGGGGACAGGGAGTACTTATATGGGACTAGGGTAACTCACTTGGGGTCAGGGAGTACTTATATGGGACTAGGTTCACACACTTTGGGTCACGAAGTACTTATGTGTGAGTAGGGTAACACACTTGGGGTCAGTGTGTACGTATAAAGGGGCTAGGGTAACTCACTTGGTATCAGGGAGTACTTATATGGGACTATGGTAACTCACTTAGGGACAGGGAGTACTTATAAAGGGGCTAGGGTAACTCACTTGGGGACATGGAGTACTTATAAAGGGGCTAGGGTAACTCACTTGGGGACAGGGAGTACTTATATGGGACTAGGGTTACTCACTTGGGGTCAGGGAGTACTTATATGGGACTAGGTTCACACACTTTGGGTCACCGAGTACTTATATGGGACTAGGGTAACTCACTTGGGGACAGGGAGTACTTATATGGGACTAGGCTAACTCACTTGGGGTCAGGGATTACTTATATGGGACTAGGGTAACTCACTTGGGGTCAGGGAGTACTTATATGGGACTAGGGTAACTCACTAGGGGTCAGGGAGTACTTATATGGGACTAGGGTCACACACTTTGGGTCACGGAGTACTTACATGGGACTAGGGTAACTCACTTAGGGTCAGGTAGTACTTATATAGGAGCTAAAGTAACTCACTTGGGGTCAGGGAGTACTTATATGGGACTAGGGTCACACACATTGGGTCACGGAGCACTTATATGGGACTAGGGTAACACACATGGGGTCAGGGTGTACTTATAATGGGGCTAGGTTAACTCACTTGGGATTAGGGAGTAATTATATGGGACTAGGGTAACTCACTTGGGGACAGGGAGTACTTATATGGGACTAGGGTAACTCACTTGGGGACATGGAGTACTTATGAAGGGGCTAGGGTAACTCATTCGGGGCAGGGAGTACTTACATGGGTCTAGGGTAACTCACTTGGGATCAGGGAGTACTTATATGGGACTAGGTTCACACACTTTGGGTCACGGAGTACTTATGTGTGAGTAGGGTAACACACTTGGGGTCAGTGTGTACGTATAAAGGGGCTAGGGTAACTCACTTGGGATCAGGGAGTACTTATATAGGACTAGGGTAACTCACTTAGGGACAGGGAGTATTTATAAAGGGGCTAGGGTAACTCACTTGGGGAGATGGAGTACTTATAAAGGGGCTAGGGTAACTCACATGGGAACAGGGAGTACTTATATGGGACTAGGGTAACTCACTTGGGGTCAGGGAGTACTTATATGGGACTAGGTTCACACACTTTGGGTCACGGAGTACTTATGTGTGAGTAGGGTAACACACTTGGGGTCAGTGTGTACTTCTAAAGGGGCTAGGGTAACTCACTTGGGATTAGGGAGTACTTATATGGGACTAGGGTAACCCACTTTGGGTCACGGAGTACTTATATGGGACTAGGGTAACACACTTGGGGTCAGGGTCTACTTATAAGGGACTAGGGTAACTCACTTGGTGTCAGGGAGTACTTATATGGGACTAGGTTCACACACTTTTGGTCACGGAGTACTTATATGGGACTAGGGTAACTCACTTGGGGACAGGGAGTACTTAGAAAGAGGCTAGGGTATCTAACTTGGGGTCAGGGAGTACTTATATGGGACTAGGGTAACTCACTTGGGGACAGGGTGTACTTATAAAGGGGCTAGGTTAACTCACTTGGGATTAGGGAGTACTTATATGGGACTAGGGTAACTCACTTGGGGTCAGGGAGTACTTATATGGGACTAGGGTAACTCACTTGGGGTCAGGGAGTACTTATATGGGACTAGGGTAACACACTTTGGGTCACGGTGTACTTATATGGAACTAGGGTAACACACTTGGGGTGACGGAGTACTTATATGGGACTAGGGTAACACACTTGGGTGCAGGGTGTACTTATAAATGGGCTAGTGTAACTCATTCGGGGCAGTGAGTACTTATATGGGACTAGGGTAACTCACTTGGTTACATGGAGTACTTATAAAGGGGCTAGGGTAACTCACTTGGGGTCAGGGAGTACTTATATGGGACTAGGGTCACACACTTTGGGTCACGGAGTACTTACATGGGACTAGGGTAACACACTTGGGGTCAGGGTGTACTTATAAAGGGGCTAGGTTAACTCACTTGGGATTAGGGAGTACTTATATGGGACTAGGGTAACTCACTTGGGGACAGGGAGTACTTATAAAGGGGCTAGGGTAACTCATTCGGGGCAGGGAGTACTTATATGGGACTAGGCTAACCCACTTGGAGTCAGGGAGTACTTATATGGGACTAGGGTACCTCACTTGGGGTCAGGGAGTATTTATATGGGACTAGGGTAACTCACTTGGGGTCAGGGAGTACTTATATGGGACTAGGCTAACCCACTTGGGGTCAGGGAGTACTTATATGGGACTAGGTTCACACACTTTGGGTCACGGAGTACTTATGTGTGAGTAGGGTAACACACTTGGGGTCAGTGTGTACTTATAAAGGGGCTAGGGTAACTCACTTGGGATTAGGGAGTACTTATTTGGGACTAGGGTAACCCACTTTGGGTCACGGAGTACTTATATGGGACAAGGGTAACACACTTAGGGTCAGGGTCTACTTATAAAGGGGCTAGGGTAACTCATTCGGGGCAGGGAGTACTTATATGGGACTAGGGTACCTCACTTGGCGTCAGGGAGTACTTATATGGGACTAGGGTAACTCACTTGGGTACATTGAGTACTTATAATGGGGCTAGGGTAACTCACTTGGGGACAGGGAGTACTTATATGGGACTAGGGTCACACACTTTGGGTCACGGAGTACTTACATGGGAATAGGGTAACACACTTGGGGTCAGGGTTTACTTATAAAGGGACTAGGGTAACTCACTTGGAATTAGGGAGTACTTATATGGGACTAGGGTCACACACTTTGGGTCACGGAGTACTAACATGGGAATAGGGTAACACACTTGGGGTCAGGGTTTACTTATAAAGGGACTAGGGTAACTCACTTGGGATTAGGGAGTACTTATATGGGACTAGGATAACTCACTTGGGGACAGGGAGTACTTATAAAGGGGCTAGGTTAACTCACTTGGGATTAGGGAGTACTTATATGGGACTAGGGTAACTCACTTGGGGACAGGGAGTACTTATAAAGGGACTAGGGTAACTCACTTGGGGTCAGGGAGTACTTATAAAGGGGCTAGGGTAACTCACTTTGGGTGAGGGATTACTTATATGGGACTAGGGTAACTCACTTGGGGTCAGGGAGTACTTATATGGGACTAGGGTAACTCACTAGGGGTCAGGGAGTACTTATATGGGACTAGGGTCACACACTTTGGGTCACGGAGTACTTACATGGGACTAGGGTAACTCACTTGGGGTCAGGGAGTACTTATATAGGAGCTAAAGTAACTCACTTGGGGTCAGGGAGTACTTATATGGGACTAGTTTCACACACTTTGGGTCACGGAGTACTTATATGGGACTAGGGTAACTCACTTGGGGACAGGGAGTACTTATATGGGACTAGGGTCACACACTTTGGGTCACGGAGTACTTACATGGGACCAGGGTAACTCACTTGGGGTCAGGGAGTACTTATATAGGAGCTAAAGTAACTCACTTGGGGTCAGGGAGTACTTATATGGGACTAGGGTAACTCACTTGGGGTCAGGGAGTACTTATATGGGACTAGGCTAACCCACTTGGGGTCAGGGAGTACTTATATGGGACTAGGTTCACACACTTTGGGTCACGGAGTACTTATGTGTGAGTAGGGTAACACACTTGGGGTCAGTGTTTACTTATAAAGGGGCTAGGGTAACTCACTTGGGATTAGGGAGTACTTATTTGGGACTAGGGTAACCCACTTTGGGTCACGGAGTACTTATATGGGACAAGGGTAACACACTTAGGGTCAGGGTCTACTTATAAAGGGGCTAGGGTAACTCATTCGGGGCAGGGAGTACTTATATGGGACTAGGGTACCTCACTTGGCGTCAGGGAGTACTTATATGGGACTAGGGTAACTCACTTGGGTACATTGAGTACTTATAATGGGGCTAGGGTAACTCACTTGGGGACAGGGAGTACTTATATGGGACTAGGGTCACACACTTTGGGTCACGGAGTACTTACATGGGAAGAGGGTAACACACTTGGGGTCAGGGTTTACTTATAAAGGGACTAGGGTAACTCACTTGGAATTAGGGAGTACTTATATGGGACTAGGGTCACACACTTTGGGTCACGGAGTACTAACATGGGAATAGGGTAACACACTTGGGGTCAGGGTTTACTTATAAAGGGACTAGGGTAACTCACTTGGGATTAGGGAGTACTTATATGGGACTAGGATAACTCACTTGGGGACAGGGAGTACTTATAAAGGGGCTAGGTTAACTCACTTGGGATTAGGGAGTACTTATATGGGACTAGGGTAACTCACTTGGGGACAGGGAGTACTTATAAAGGGACTAGGGTAACTCACTTGGGGTCAGGGAGTACTTATAAAGGGGCTAGGGTAACTCACTTTGGGTGAGGGATTACTTATATGGGACTAGGGTAACTCACTTGGGGTCAGGGAGTACTTATATGGGACTAGGGTAACTCACTAGGGGTCAGGGAGTACTTATATGGGACTAGGGTCACACACTTTGGGTCACGGAGTACTTACATGGGACTAGGGTAACTCACTTGGGGTCAGGGAGTACTTATATAGGAGCTAAAGTAACTCACTTGGGGTCAGGGAGTACTTATATGGGACTAGTTTCACACACTTTGGGTCACGGAGTACTTATATGGGACTAGGGTAACTCACTTGGGGACAGGGAGTACTTATATGGGACTAGGGTCACACACTTTGGGTCACGGAGTACTTACATGGGACCAGGGTAACTCACTTGGGGTCAGGGAGTACTTATATAGGAGCTAAAGTAACTCACTTGGGGTCAGGGAGTACTTATATGGGACTAGGGTAACTCACTTGGGGTCAGGGAGTACTTATATGGGACTAGGCTAACCCACTTGGGGTCAGGGAGTACTTATATGGGACTAGGTTCACACACTTTGGGTCACGGAGTACTTATGTGTGAGTAGGGTAACACACTTGGGGTCAGTGTTTACTTATAAAGGGGCTAGGGTAACTCACTTGGGATTAGGGAGTACTTATTTGGGACTAGGGTAACCCACTTTGGGTCACGGAGTACTTATATGGGACAAGGGTAACACACTTAGGGTCAGGGTCTACTTATAAAGGGGCTAGGGTAACTCATTCGGGGCAGGGAGTACTTATATGGGACTAGGGTACCTCACTTGGCGTCAGGGAGTACTTATATGGGACTAGGGTAACTCACTTGGGTACATTGAGTACTTATAATGGGGCTAGGGTAACTCACTTGGGGACAGGGAGTACTTATATGGGACTAGGGTCACACACTTTGGGTCACGGAGTACTTACATGGGAAGAGGGTAACACACTTGGGGTCAGGGTTTACTTATAAAGGGACTAGGGTAACTCACTTGGAATTAGGGAGTACTTATATGGGACTAGGGTCACACACTTTGGGTCACGGAGTACTAACATGGGAATAGGGTAACACACTTGGGGTCAGGGTTTACTTATAAAGGGACTAGGGTAACTCACTTGGGATTAGGGAGTACTTATATGGGACTAGGATAACTCACTTGGGGACAGGGAGTACTTATAAAGGGGCTAGGTTAACTCACTTGGGATTAGGGAGTACTTATATGGGACTAGGGTAACTCACTTGGGGACAGGGAGTACTTATAAAGGGACTAGGGTAACTCACTTGGGGTCAGGGAGTACTTATAAAGGGGCTAGGGTAACTCACTTTGGGTGAGGGATTACTTATATGGGACTAGGGTAACTCACTTGGGGTCAGGGAGTACTTATATGGGACTAGGGTAACTCACTAGGGGTCAGGGAGTACTTATATGGGACTAGGGTCACACACTTTGGGTCACGGAGTACTTACATGGGACTAGGGTAACTCACTTGGGGTCAGGGAGTACTTATATAGGAGCTAAAGTAACTCACTTGGGGTCAGGGAGTACTTATATGGGACTAGTTTCACACACTTTGGGTCACGGAGTACTTATATGGGACTAGGGTAACTCACTTGGGGACAGGGAGTACTTATATGGGACTAGGGTCACACACTTTGGGTCACGGAGTACTTACATGGGACCAGGGTAACTCACTTGGGGTCAGGGAGTACTTATATAGGAGCTAAAGTAACTCACTTGGGGTCAGGGAGTACTTATATGGGACTAGGGTAACACACATGGGGTCAGGGTGCACTTATAGAGGGGCTAGGGTAACTAACTTGGGGTCAGGGAGTACTTATATGGGACTAGGGTAACCCACTTGGGGTCAGGGAGTACTTATATGGGACTAGGGTACCTCACTTGGGGTCAGGGAGTACTTATATGGGACTAGGGTAACTCATTCGGGGCAGGGAGTACTTACATGGGACTAGGGTAACTCACTTGGGGTCAGGGAGTACTTATTAGGGACTAGGGTACCTCACTTGGGGTCAGAGAGTACTTATATGGGACTAGGGTAACTCACTTGGGGACTGGGAGTACTTATATGGGACTAGTTTCACACACTTTGGGTCACGGAGTACTTATATGGGACTAGGGTAACTCACTTGGGGACAGGGAGTACTTATATGGGACTAGGCTAACTCACTTGGGGTCAGGGATTACTTATATGGGACTAGGGTAACTCACTTGGGGTCAGGGAGTACTTATATGGGACTAGGGTAACTCACTAGGGGTCAGGGAGTACTTATATGGTACTAGGGTCACACACTTTGGGTCACGGAGTACTTACATGGGACCAGGGTAACTCACTTGGGGTCAGGGAGTACTTATATAGGAGCTAAAGTAACTCACTTGGGGTCAGGGAGTACTTATATGGGACTAGGGTCACACACATTGGGTCACGGAGCACTTATATGGGACTAGGGTAACACACTTGGGGTCAGGGTGTACTTATAAAGGGGCTAGGTTAACTCACTTGGGATTAGGGAGTACTTATATGGGAATAGGGTAACTCACTTGGGGACAGGGAGTACTTATATGGGACTAGGGTAACTCACTTGGGGACATGGAGTACTTATAAAGGGGCTAGGGTAACTCATTCGGGGCAGGGAGTACTTACATGGGACTAGGGTAACTCACTTGGGATCAGGGAGTACTTATATGGGACTAGGGTACCTCACTTGGGGTCAGGGAGTACTTATATGGGACTAGGGTAACTCACTTGGGGACAGGGAGTACTTATATGGGACTAGGGTAACTCACTTGGGGTCAGGGAGTACTTATATGGGACTAGGTTCACACACTTTGGGTCACGAAGTACTTATGTGTGAGTAGGGTAACACACTTGGGGTCAGTGTGTACGTATAAAGGGGCTAGGGTAACTCACTTGGGATCAGGGAGTACTTATATGGGACTAGGGTAACTCACTTAGGGACAGGGAGTACTTATAAAGGGGCTAGGGTAACTCACTTGGGGACATGGAGTACTTATAAAGGGGCTAGGGTAACTCACTTGGGGACAGGGAGTACTTATATGGGACTAGGGTAACTCACTTGGGGTCAGGGAGTACTTATATGGGACTAGGTTCACACACTTTGGGTCACGGAGTACTTATATGGGACTAGGGTAACTGACTTGGGGACAGGGAGTACTTATATGGGACTAGGCTAACTCACTTGGGGTCAGGGATTACTTATATGGGACTAGGGTAACTCACTTGGGGTCAGGGAGTACTTATGTGGGACTAGGGTAACTCACTAGGGGTCAGGGAGTACTTATATGGGACTAGGGTCACACACTTTGGGTCACGGAGTACTTACATGGGACTAGGGTAACTCACTTGGGGTCAGGGAGTACTTATAAAGGGGCTAGGGTAACTCATTCGGGGCAGGGAGTACTTACATGGGACTAGGGTAACTCACTTGGGATCAGGGAGTACTTATATGGGACTAGGGTACCTCACTTGGGGTCAGGGAGTACTTATATGGGACTAGGGTAACTCACTTGGGGACAGGGAGTACTTATATGGGACTAGGTTCACACACTTTGGGTCACGGAGTACTTATGTGTGAGTAGGGTAACACACTTGGGGTCAGTGTGTACGTATAAAGGGGCTAGGGTAACTCACTTGGGATCAGGGAGTACTTATATAGGACTAGGGTAACTCACTTAGGGACAGGGAGTACTTATAAAGGGGCTAGGGTAACTCACTTGGGGACATGGAGTACTTATAAAGGGGCTAGGGTAACTCACATGGGGACAGGGAGTACTTATATGGGACTAGGGTAACTCACTTGGGGTCAGGGAGTACTTATATGGGACTAGGTTCACACACTTTGGGTCACGGAGTACTTATGTGTGAGTAGGGTAACACACTTGGGGTCAGTGTGTACTTCTAAACGGGCTAGGGTAACTCACTTGGGATTAGGGAGTACTTATATGGGACTAGGGTAACCCACTTTGGGTCACGGAGTACTTATATGGGACTAGGGTAACACACTTGGGGTCAGGGTCTACTTATAAGGGACTAGGGTAACTCACTTGGTGTCAGGGAGTACTTATATGGGACTAGGTTCACACACTTTTGGTCACGGAGTACTTATATGGGACTAGGGTAACTCACTTGGGGACAGGGAGTACTTAGAAAGAGGCTAGGGTAACTAACTTGGGGTCAGGGAGTACTTATATGGGACTAGGGTAACCCACTTGGGGTCAGGGAGTACTTATATGGGACTAGGGTACCTCACTTGGGGTCAGGGAGTACTTATATGGGACTAGGCTAACCCACTTGGGGTCAGGGAGTACTTATATGGGACTAGGGTACCTCACTTGGGGTCAGGGAGTACTTATATGGGACTAGGGTAACTCACTTGGGGACAGGGAGTACTTATATGGGACTAGTGTAACTCACTTGGGGTCAGGGAGTACTTATATGGGACTAGGGTAACACACTTGGGGTCAGGGTGTACTTATAAAGGGGCTAGGTTAACTCACTTGGGATTAGGGAGTACTTATATGGGACTAGGGTAACTCACTTGGGATTAGGGAGTACTTATATGGGACTAGGGTAACTCACTTGGGGACAGGGTGTACTTATAAAGGGGCTAGGTTAACTCACTTGGGATTAGGGAGTACTTATATGGGACTAGGGTAACTCACTTGGGGACAGGGAGTACTTATAAAGGGGCTAGGGTAACTCATTCGGGGCAGGGAGTACTTATATGGGATTAGGCTAACCCACTTGGGGTCAGGGAGTACTTATATGGGACTAGGGTACCTCACTTGGGGTCAGGGAGTACTTATATGGGACTAGGGTAACTCACTTGGGGACAGGGAGTACTTATATGGGACTAGTGTAACTCACTTGGGGTCAGGGAGTACTTATATGGGACTAGGTTCACACACTTTGGGTAACGGAGTACTTATGTGTGAGTAGGGAAACACACTTGGGGGCAGTGTGTACGTATAAAGGGGCTCGGGTAACTCACTTGGGATCAGGGAGTACTTATATGGGACTAGGGTAGCTCACTTAGGGACAGGGAGTACTTATAAAGGGGCTAGGGTAACTCACTTGGGGACATGGAGTACTTATAAAGGGGGTAGGGTAACTCACTTGGGGACAGGGAGTACTTATATGGGACTAGGGTAACTCAATTGGGGTCAGGGAGTACTTATATGGGACTAGGTTCACACACTTTGGGTCACGGAGTACTTATGTGTGAGTAGGGTAACACACTTGGGGTCAGTGTGTACTTATAAAGGGGCTAGGGTAACTCACTTGGTATTAGGGAGTACTTATTTGGGACTAGGGTAACCCACTTTGGGTCACGGAGTACTTATATGGGACAAGGGTAACACACTTGGGGTCAGGGTCTACTTATAAAGGGGCTAGGGTAACTCATTCGGGGCAGGGAGTACTTATATGGGACTAGGGTAACTCACTTGGGGTCAGGGAGTACTTATATGGGACTAGGGTACCTCACTTGGGGTCAGGGAGTACTTATAAGGGACTAGCGTAACTCACTTGGTGTCAGGCAGTACTTATATGGGACTAGGATCACACACTTTGGGTCACGGAGTACTTATATGGGACTAGGGTAACTCACTTGGGGACAGGGAGTACTTATAAAGAGGCTAGGGTAATTAACTTGGGGTCAGGGAGTACTTATATGGGACTAGGGTAACTCACTTGGGGTCAGGCAGTACATATATGGGACTAGGGTAACTCACTTGGGGTCAGGGAGTACTTATATGGGACTAGGGTAACTCACTTGGGGTCAGGGAGTACTTATTTGGGACTAGGATAACTCAATCGGGGCAGGGAGTACTTATATGGGAGTAGGGTAACTCACTTGGGGTCAGGGAGTACTTATATGGGACTAGGGTACCTCACTTGGGGTCAGGGAGTACTTATATGGGACTAGGGTAACTCACTTGGGTACATTGAGTACTTATAATGGGGCTAGGGTAACTCACTTGGGGTCAGGGAGTACTTATAAAGGGGCTAGGGTAACTCATTTGGGGACAGGGAGTACTTATATGGGACTAGGGTCACACACTTTGGGTCACGGAGTACTTACATGGGAATAGGGTAACACACTTGGGGTCAGGGTTTACTTATAAAGGGACTAGGGTAACTCACTTGGGATTAGGGAGTACTTATATGGGACTAGGATAACTCACTTGGGGACAGGGAGTACTTATAAAGGGGCTAGGTTAACTCACTTGGGATTAGGGAGTACTTATATGGGACTAGGGTAACTCACTTGGGGACAGGGAGTACTTATAAAGGGACTAGGGTAACTCACTTGGGGTCAGGGAGTACTTATAAAGGGGCTAGGGTAACTCACTTTGGGTGAGGGATTACTTATATGGGACTAGGGTAACTCACTTGGGGTCAGGGAGTACTTATATGGGACTAGGGTAACTCACTAGGGGTCAGGGAGTACTTATATGGGACTAGGGTCACACACTTTGGGTCACGGAGTACTTACATGGGACTAGGGTAACTCACTTGGGGTCAGGGAGTACTTATATAGGAGCTAAAGTAACTCACTTGGGGTCAGGGAGTACTTATATGGGACTAGGGTCACACACTTTGGGTCACGGAGCACTTATATGGGACTAGGGTAACACACATGGGGTCAGGGTGCACTTATAGAGGGGCTAGAGTAACTAATTTGGGGTCAGGGGTTAATTATATTGGACTTGGGTACATCACTTGGGGTCAGCGAGTACTTATATGGGACCAGGGTAACTCCCTTGGGGACATGGAGTACTTATAAAGGGGCTAGGGTAACTCATTCGGGGCAGGGAGTACTTACATGGGACTAGGGTAACTCACTTGGGGTCAGGGAGTACTTATATGGGAATAGGGTACCTCACTTGGGGTCAGGGAGTACTTATATGGGACTAGGGTAACTCACTTGGGGACTGGGAGTACTTATATGGGACTAGTTTCACACACTTTGGGTCACGGAGTACTTATATGGGACTAGGGTAACTCACTTGGGGACAGGGAGTACTTATTTGGGACTAGGCTAACTCACTTGGGGTCAGGGATTACTTATATGGGACTAGGGTAACTCACTTGGGGTCAGGGAGTACTTATATGGGACTAGGGTAACTCACTTGGGGTCAGGGAGTACTTATATGGGACTAGGGTAACTCACTTGGGGTCAGGGAGTACTTATAAAGGGGCTAGGGTAACTCATTCGGGGCAGGGAGTACTTACATGGGACTAGGGTAACTCACTTTGGGTCACGGAGTACTTATATGGGACTAGGGTAACACACTTGGGGTCAGGGTCTACTTATAAGGGACTAGGGTAACTCACTTGGTGTCAGGGAGTACTTATATGGGACTAGGTTAACACACTTTTGGTCACGGAGTACTTATATGGGACTAGGGTAACTCACTTGGGGACAGGGAGTACTTAGAAAGAGGCTAGGGTAACTAACTTGGGGTCAGGGAGTACTTATATGGGACTAGGGTAACCCACTTGGGGTCAGGGAGTACTTATATGGGACTAGGGTACCTCACTTGGGGTCAGGGAGTACTTATATGGGACTAGGGTAACTCACTTGGGGTCAGGGAGTACTTATATGGGACTAGGCTAACCCACTTGGGGTCAGGGAGTACTTATATGGGACTAGGGTACCTCACTTGGGGTCAGGGAGTACTTATATGGGACTAGGGTAACTCACTTGGGGACAGGGAGTACTTATATGGGACTAGTGTAACTCACTTGGGGTCAGGGAGTACTTATATGGGACTAGGGTAACACACTTGGGGTCAGGGTGTACTTATAAAGGGGCTAGGTTAACTCACTTGGGATTAGGGAGTACTTATATGGGACTAGGGTAACTCACTTGGGATTAGGGAGTACTTATATGGGACTAGGGTAACTCACTTGGGGACAGGGTGTACTTATAAAGGGGCTAGGTTAACTCACTTGGGATTAGGGAGTACTTATATGGGACTAGGGTAACTCACTTGGGGACAGGGAGTACTTATAAAGGGGCTAGGGTAACTCATTCGGGGCAGGGAGTACTTATATGGGATTAGGCTAACCCACTTGGGGTCAGGGAGTACTTATATGGGACTAGGGTACCTCACTTGGGGTCAGGGAGTACTTATATGGGACTAGGGTAACTCACTTGGGGACAGGGAGTACTTATATGGGACTAGTGTAACTCACTTGGGGTCAGGGAGTACTTATATGGGACTAGGTTCACACACTTTGGGTAACGGAGTACTTATGTGTGAGTAGGGAAACACACTTGGGGGCAGTGTGTACGTATAAAGGGGCTCGGGTAACTCACTTGGGATCAGGGAGTACTTATATGGGACTAGGGTAGCTCACTTAGGGACAGGGAGTACTTATAAAGGGGCTAGGGTAACTCACTTGGGGACATGGAGTACTTATAAAGGGGGTAGGGTAACTCACTTGGGGACAGGGAGTACTTATATGGGACTAGGGTAACTCACTTGGGGTCAGGGAGTACTTATATGGGACTAGGTTCACACACTTTGGGTCACGGAGTACTTATGTGTGAGTAGGGTAACACACTTGGGGTCAGTGTGTACTTATAAAGGGGCTAGGGTAACTCACTTGGGATTAGGGAGTACTTATTTGGGACTAGGGTAACCCACTTTGGGTCACGGAGTACTTATATGGGACAAGGGTAACACACTTGGGGTCAGGGTCTACTTATAAAGGGGCTAGGGTAACTCATTCGGGGCAGGGAGTACTTATATGGGACTAGGGTAACTCACTTGGGGTCAGGGAGTACTTATATGGGACTAGGGTACCTCACTTGGGGTCAGGGAGTACTTATAAGGGACTAGGGTAACTCACTTGGTGTCAGGGAGTACTTATATGGGACTAGGATCACACACTTTGGGTCACGGAGTACTTATATGGGACTAGGGTAACTCACTTGGGGACAGGGAGTACTTATAAAGAGGCTAGGGTAATTAACTTGGGGTCAGGGAGTACTTATATGGGACTAGGGTAACTCACTTGGGGTCAGGCAGTACATATATGGGACTAGGGTAACTCACTTGGGGTCAGGGAGTACTTATATGGGACTAGGGTAACTCACTTGGGTACATTGAGTACTTATAATGGGGCTAGGGTAACTCACTTGGGGTCAGGGAGTACTTATATAGGAGCTAAAGTAACTCACTTGGGGTCAGGGAGTACTTATATGGGACTAGGGTCACACACTTTGGGTCACGGAGCACTTATATGGGACTAGGGTAACACACATGGGGTCAGGGTGCACTTATAGAGGGGCTAGAGTAACTAATTTGGGGTCAGGGGTTAATTATATTGGACTAGGGTACATCACTTGGGGTCAGCGAGTACTTATATGGGACCAGGGTAACTCCCTTGGGGACATGGAGTACTTATAAAGGGGCTAGGGTAACTCATTCGGGGCAGGGAGTACTTACATGGGACTAGGGTAACTCACTTGGGGTGAGGGAGTACTTATATGGGACTAGGGTACCTCACTTGGGGTCAGGGAGTACTTATATGGGACTAGGGTAACTCACTTGGGGACTGGGAGTACTTATATGGGACTAGTTTCACACACTTTGGGTCACGGAGTACTTATATGGGACTAGGGTAACTCACTTGGGGACAGGGAGTACTTATATGGGACTAGGCTAACTCACTTGGGGTCAGGGATTACTTATATGGGACTAGGGTAACTCACTTGGGGTCAAGGAGTACTTATATGGGACTAGAGTAACTCACTTGGGGTCAGGGAGTACTTATATGGGACTAGGGTCACACACTTTGGGTCACGGAGTACTTACATGGGACTAGGGTAACTCACTTGGGGTCAGGGAGTACTTATATAGGAGCTAAAGTAACTCACTTGGTGTCAGGGAGTACTTATATGGGACTAGGGTCACACACATTGGGTCATGGAGCACTTATATGGGACTAGGGTAACACACTTGGGGTCAGGGTGTACTTATGTGTGAGTAGGGTAACACACTTGGGGTCAGTGTGTACGTATAAAGGGGCTAGGGTAACTCACTTGGGATCAGGGAGTACTTATATGGGACTAGGGTAACTCACTTAGGGACAGGGAGTACTTATAAAGGGGCTAGGGTAACTCACTTGGGGACATGGAGTACTTATAAAGGGGCTAGGGTAACTCACTTGGGGACAGGGAGTACTTATATGGGACTAGGGTAACTCACTTGGGGTCAGTGAGTACTTATATGGGACTAGGTTCACACACTTTGGGTCACGGAGTACTTATATGGGACTAGGGTAACTCACTTGGGGACAGGGAGTACTTATATGGGACTAGGCTAACTCACTTGGGGGCAGGGATTACTTATATGGGTCTAGGGTAACTCACTTGGGGTCAGGGAGTACTTATAAAGGGGCTAGGGTAACTCACTTGGGGACAGGGAGTACTTATATGGGACTAGGCTAACTCACTTGGGGGCAGGGATTACTTATATGGGACTAGGGTAACTCACTTGGGGTCAGGGAGTACTTATATGGGACTAGGGTAACTCACTTGGGTACATTGAGTACTTATAATGGGGCTAGGGTAACTCACTTGGGGTCAGGGAGTACTTATAAAGGGGCTAGGGTAACTCATTTGGGGACAGGGAGTACTTATATGGGACTAGGGTCACACACTTTGGGTCACGGAGTACTTACATGGGAATAGGGTAACACACTTGGGGTCAGGGTTTACTTATAAAGGGACTAGGGTAACTCACTTGGGATTAGGGAGTACTTATATGGGACTAGGATAACTCACTTGGGGACAGGGAGTACTTATAAAGGGGCTAGGTTAACTCACTTGGGATTAGGGAGTACTTATATGGGACTAGGGTAACTCACTTGGGGACAGGGAGTACTTATAAAGGGACTAGGGTAACTCACTTGGGGTCAGGGAGTACTTATAAAGGGGCTAGGGTAACTCACTTTGGGTGAGGGATTACTTATATGGGACTAGGGTAACTCACTTGGGGTCAGGGAGTACTTATATGGGACTAGGGTAACTCACTAGGGGTCAGGGAGTACTTATATGGGACTAGGGTCACACACTTTGGGTCACGGAGTACTTACATGGGACTAGGGTAACTCACTTGGGGTCAGGGAGTACTTATATAGGAGCTAAAGTAACTCACTTGGGGTCAGGGAGTACTTATATGGGACTAGGGTCACACACTTTGGGTCACGGAGCACTTATATGGGACTAGGGTAACACACATGGGGTCAGGGTGCACTTATAGAGGGGCTAGAGTAACTAATTTGGGGTCAGGGGTTAATTATATTGGACTAGGGTACATCACTTGGGGTCAGCGAGTACTTATATGGGACCAGGGTAACTCCCTTGGGGACATGGAGTACTTATAAAGGGGCTAGGGTAACTCATTCGGGGTAGGGAGTACTTACATGGGACTAGGGTAACTCACTTGGGGTGAGGGAGTACTTATATGGGACTAGGGTACCTCACTTGGGGTCAGGGAGTACTTATATGGGACTAGGGTAACTCACTTTGGGACTGGGAGTACTTATATGGGACTAGTTTCACACACTTTGGGTCACGGAGTACTTATATGGGACTAGGGTAACTCACTTGGGGACAGGGAGTACTTATATGGGACTAGGCTAACTCACTTGGGGTCAGGGATTACTTATATGGGACTAGGGTAACTCACTTGGGGTCAAGGAGTACTTATATGGGACTAGAGTAACTCACTTGGGGTCAGGGAGTACTTATATGGGACTAGGGTCACACACTTTGGGTCACGGAGTACTTACATGGGACTAGGGTAACTCACTTGGGGTCAGGGAGTACTTATATAGGAGCTAAAGTAACTCACTTGGGGTCAGGGAGTACTTATATGGGACTAGGGTCACACACATTGGGTCACGGAGCACTTATATGGGACTAGGGTAACACACTTGGGGTCAGGGTGTACTTATAAAGGGGCTAGGTTAACTCACTTGGGATTAGGGAGTACTTATATGGGACTAGGGTAACTCACTTGGGGACAGGGAGTACTTATATGGGACTAGGGTAACTCACTTGGGGACATGGAGTACTTATAAAGGGGCTAGGGTAACTCATTCGGGGCAGGGAGTACTTACATGGGACTAGGGTAACTCACTTGGGGTCAGGGAGTACTTATATGGGACTAGGGTAACTCACTTGGGGACAGGGAGTACTTATATGGGACTAGGGTAACTCACTTGGGGTCAGGGAGTACTTATATGGGACTAGGTTCACACACTTTGGGTCACGAAGTACTTATGTGTGAGTAGGGTAACACACTTGGGGTCAGTGTGTACGTATAAAGGGGCTAGGGTAACTCACTTGGGATCAGGGAGTACTTATATGGGACTAGGGTAACTCACTTAGGGACAGGGAGTACTTATAAAGGGGCTAGGGTAACTCACTTGGGGACATGGAGTACTTATAAAGGGGCTAGGGTAACTCACTTGGGGACAGGGAGTACTTATATGGGACTAGGGTAACTCACTTGGGGTCAGGGAGTACTTATATGGGACTAGGTTCACACACTTTGGGTCACGGAGTACTTATATGGGACTAGGGTAACTCACTTGGGGACAGGGAGTACTTATATGGGACTAGGCTAACTCACTTGGGGTCAGGGATTACTTATATGGGACTAGGGTAACTCACTTGGGGTCAGGGAGTACTTATATGGGACTAGGGTAACTCACTAGGGGTCAGGGAGTACTTATATGGGACTAGGGTCACACACTTTGGGTCACGGAGTACTTACATGGGACTAGGGTAACTCACTTGGGGTCAGGGAGTACTTATAAAGGGGCTAGGGTAACTCATTCGGGGCAGGGAGTACTTACATGGGACTAGGGTAACTCACTTGGGATCAGGGAGTACTTATATGGGACTAGGGTACCTCACTTGGGGACAGGGAGTACTTATATGGGACTAGGTTCACACACTTTGGGTCACGGAGTACTTATGTGTGAGTAGGGTAACACACTTGGGGTCAGTGTGTACGTATAAAGGGGCTAGGGTAACTCACTTGGGATCAGGGAGTACTTATATAGGACTAGGGTAACTCACTTAGGGACAGGGAGTACTTATAAAGGGGCTAGGGTAACTCACTTGGGGACATGGAGTACTTATAAAGGGGCTAGGGTAACTCACATGGGGACAGGGAGTACTTATATGGGACTAGGGTAACTCACTTGGTGGCCGGGAGTACTTATATGGGACTAGGTTCACACACTTTGGGTCACGGAGTACTTATGTGTGAGTAGGGTAACACACTTGGGGTCAGTGTGTACTTCTAAAGGGGCTAGGGTAACTCACTTGGGATTAGGGAGTACTTATATGGGACTAGGGTAACCCACTTTGGGTCACGGAGTACTTATATGGGACTAGGGTAACACACTTGGGGTCAGGGTCTACTTATAAGGGACTAGGGTAATTCACTTGGTGTCAGGGAGTACTTATATGGGACTAGGTTCACACACTTTTGGTCACGGAGTACTTATATGGGACTACGGTAACTCACTTGGGGACAGGGAGTACTTAGAAAGAGGCTAGGGTAACTAACTTGGGGTCAGGGAGTACTTATATGGGACTAGGGTAACTCACTTGGGGACAGGGTGTACTTATAAAGGCGCTAGGTTAACTCACTTGGGATTAGGGAGTACTTATATGGGACTAGGGTAACTCACTTGGGGTCAGGGAGTACTTATATGGGACTAGGGTAACACACTTTGGGTCACGGTGTACTTATATGGAACTAGGGTAACACACTTGGGGTGACGGAGTACTTATATGGGACTAGGGTAACACACTTGGGTGCAGGGTGTACTTATAAATGGGCTAGTGTAACTCATTCGGGGCAGGGAGTACTTATATGGGACTAGGGTAACTCACTTGGGTACATGGAGTACTTATAAAGGGGCTAGGGTAACTCACTTGGGGTCAGGGAGTACTTATATGGGCCTAGGGTCACACACTTTGGGTCACGGAGTACTTACATGGGACTAGGGTAACACACTTGGGGTCAGGGTGTACTTATAAAGGGGCTAGGTTAACTCACTTGGGATTAGGGAGTACTTATATGGGATAAGGGTAACACACTTGGGGACAGGGAGTACTTATAAAGGGGCTAGGGTAACTCATTCGGGGCAGGGAGTACTTATAAAGGGGCTAGGGTAACTCATTCGGGGCAGGGAGTACTTATATGGGACTAGGCTAACCCACTTGGGGTCAGGGAGTACTTATATGGGACTAGGGTACCTCACTTGGGGTCAGGGAGTACTTATATGGGACTAGGGTAACTCACTTGGGGACAGGGAGTACTTATATGGGACTAGTGTAACTCACTTGGGGTCAGGGAGTACTTATATGGGACTAGGTTCACACACTTTGGGTCACGGAGTACTTAAGTGTGAGTAGGGAAACACACTTGGGGTCAGTGTGTACGTATAAAGGGGCTCGGGTAACTCACTTGGGATCAGGGAGTACTTATATGGGACTAGGGTAGCTCACTTGGGGTCAGGGAGTACTTATATGGGACTAGGGTCACACAATTTGGGTCACGGAGTACTTACATGGGAATAGGGTAACACACTTGGGGTCAGGGTTTACTTATAAAGGGACTAGGGTAACTCACTTGGGATTAGGGAGTACTTATATGGGACTAGGGTCACACACTTTGGGTCACGGAGTACTTACATGGGAATAGGGTAACACACTTGGGGTCAGGGTTTACTTATAAAGGGACTAGGGTAACTCACTTGGGATTAGGGAGTACTTATATGGGACTAGGATAACTCACTTCGGGACAGGGAGTACTTATAAAGGGGCTAGGTTAACTCACTTGGGATTAGGGAGTACTTATATGGGACTAGGGTAACTCACTTGGGGACAGGGAGTACTTATAAAGGGACTAGGGTAACTCACTTGGGGTCAGGGAGTACTTATAAAGGGGCTAGGGTAACTCACTTGGGGTGAGGGATTACTTATATGGGACTAGGGTAACTCACTTGGGGTCAGGGAGTACTTATATGGGACTAGGGTAACTCACTAGGGGTCAGGGAGTACTTATATGGGACTAGGGTCACACACTTTGGGTCACGGAGTACTTACATGGGACTAGGGTAACTCACTTGGGGTCAGGGAGTACTTATATAGGAGCTAAAGTAACTCACTTGGGGTCAGGGAGTACTTATATGGGACTAGGGTCACACACTTTGGGTCACGGAGCACTTATATGGGACTAGGGTAACACACATGGGGTCAGGGTGCACTTATAGAGGGGCTAGAGTAACTAATTTGGGGTCAGGGGTTAATTATATTGGACTAGGGTACATCACTTGGGGTCAGCGAGTTCTTATATGGGACCAGAGTAACTCCCTTGGGGACATGGAGTACTTATAAAGGGGCTAGGTTCACACACTTTGGGTCACGGAGTACTTATATGGGACTAGGGTAACTCACTTGGGGACAGGGAGTACTTATATGGGACTAGGGTAACTCACTTGGGGACTGGGAGTACTTATATGGGACTAGGTTCACACACTTTGGGTCACGGAGTACTTATATGGGACTAGGGTAACTCACTTGGGGACAGGGAGTACTTATATGGGACTAGGCTAACTCACTTGGGGTCAGGGATTAATTATATGGGACTAGGGTAACTCACTTGGGGTCAGGGAGTACTTATATGGGACTAGGGTAACTCACTAGGGGTCAGGGAGTACTTATATGGGACTAGGGTCACACACTTTGGGTCACGGAGTACTTACATGGGACTAGGGTAACTCACTTGGGGTCAGGGAGTACTTATATAGAAGCTAAAGTAACTCACTTGGGGTCAGGGAGTACTTATATGGGACTAGGGTCACACACATTGGGTCACGGAGCACTTATATGGGACTAGGGTAACACACATGGGGTCAGGGTGTACTTATAAAGGGGCTAGGTTAACTCACTTGGGATTAGGGAGTAATTATATGGGACTAGGGTAACTCACTTGGGGACAGGGAGTACTTATATGGGACTAGGGTAACTCACTTGGGGACATGGAGTACTTATAAAGGGGCTAGGGTAACAAATTCGGGGCAGGGAGTACTTACATGGGACTAGGGTAACTCACTTGGGATCAGGGAGTACTTATATGGGACTAGGGTACCTCACTTGGGGTCAGGGAGTACTTATATGGGACTAGGGTAACTCACTTGGGGACAGGGAGTACTTATATGGGACTAGGTTCACACACTTTGGGTCACGGAGTACTTATGTGTGAGTAGGGTAACACACTTGGGGTCAGTGTGTACGTATAAAGGGGCTAGGGTAACTCACTTGGGATCAGGGAGTACTTATATAGGACTAGGGTAACTCACTTAGGGACAGGGAGTACTTATAAAGGGGCTAGGGTAACTCACTTGGGGACATGGAGTACTTATAAAGGGGCTAGGGTAACTCACATGGGGACAGGGAGTACTTATATGGGACTAGGGTAACTCACTTGGGGACAGGGAGTACTTATATGGGACTAGGGTCACACACTTTGGGTCACGGAGTACTTATATGGGACTAGGGTAACTCACTTGGGGACAGGGAGTACTTATATGGGACTAGGCTAACTCACTTGGGGTCAGGGATTACTTATATGGGACTAGGGTAACTCACTTGGGGTCAGGGAGTACTTATATGGGACTAGGGTAACTCACTAGGGGTCAGGGAGTACTTATATGGGACTAGGGTTACTCACTTGGGGACATGGAGTACTTATAAAGGGGCTAGGGTAACTCATTCGGGGCAGGGAGTACTTACATGGGACTAGGGTAACTCACTTGGGATCAGGGAGTACTTATATGGGACTAGGGTACCTCACTTGGGTCAGGGAGTACTTATATGGGACTAGGGTAACTCACTTGGGGACAGGGAGTACTTATATGGGACTAGGGTAACTCACTTGGGGTCAGGGAGTACTTATATCGGACTAGGTTCACACACTTTGGGTCACGAAGTACTTATGTGTGAGTAGGGTAACACACTTGGGGTCAGTGTGTACGTATAAAGGGGCTAGGGTAACTCACTTGGGATCAGGGAGTACTTATATGGGACTAGGGTAACTCACTTAGGGACAGGGAGTACTTATAAAGGGGCTAGGGTAACTCACTTGGGGACATGGAGTACTTATATGGGACTAGGGTCACACACATTGGGTCACGGAGCACTTATATGGGACTAGGGTAACACACATGGGGTGAGGGTGTACTTATAAAGGGGCTAGGTTAACTCACTTGGGATTAGGGAGTAATTATATGGGACTAGGGTAACTCACTTGGGGACAGGGAGTACTTATATGGGACTAGGCTAACTCACTTGGGGTCAGGGATTACTTATATGGGACTAGGGTAACTCACTTGGGGTCAGGGAGTACTTATATGGGACTAGGGTAACTCACTAGGGGTCAGGGAGTACTTATATGGGACTAGGGTCACACACTTTGGGTCACGGAGTACTTACATGGGACTAGGGTAACTCACTTGGGGTCAGGGAGTACTTATATAGAAGCTAAAGTAACTCACTTGGGGTCAGGGAGTACTTATATGGGACTAGGGTCACACACATTGGGTCACGGAGCACTTATATGGGACTAGGGTAACACACATGGGGTCAGGGTGTACTTATAAAGGGGCTAGGTTAACTCACTTGGGATTAGGGAGTAATTATATGGGACTAGGGTAACTCACTTGGGGACAGGGAGTACTTATATGGGACTAGGGTAACTCACTTGGGGACATGGAGTACTTATAAAGGGGCTAGGGTAACAAATTCGGGGCAGGGAGTACTTACATGGGACTAGGGTAACTCACTTGGGATCAGGGAGTACTTATATGGGACTAGGGTACCTCACTTGGGGTCAGGGAGTACTTATATGGGACTAGGGTAACTCACTTGGGGACAGGGAGTACTTATATGGGACTAGGTTCACACACTTTGGGTCACGGAGTACTTATGTGTGAGTAGGGTAACACACTTGGGGTCAGTGTGTACGTATAAAGGGGCTAGGGTAACTCACTTGGGATCAGGGAGTACTTATATAGGACTAGGGTAACTCACTTAGGGACAGGGAGTACTTATATGGGACTAGGCTAACTCACTTGGGGTCAGGGATTACTTATATGGGACTAGGGTAACTCACTTGGGGTCAGGGAGTACTTATATGGGACTAGGGTAACTCACTAGGGGTCAGGGAGTACTTATATGGGACTAGGGTCACACACTTTGGGTCACGGAGTACTTACATGGGACTAGGGTAACTCACTTGGGGTCAGGGAGTACTTATATAGAAGCTAAAGTAACTCACTTGGGGTCAGGGAGTACTTATATGGGACTAGGGTCACACACATTGGGTCACGGAGCACTTATATGGGACTAGGGTAACACAAATGGGGTCAGGGTGTACTTATAAAGGGGCTAGGTTAACTCACTTGGGATTAGGGAGTAATTATATGGGACTAGGGTAACTCACTTGGGGACAGGGAGTACTTATATGGGACTAGGGTAACTCACTTGGGGACATGGAGTACTTATAAAGGGGCTAGGGTAACAAATTCGGGGCAGGGAGTACTTACATGGGACTAGGGTAACTCACTTGGGATCAGGGAGTACTTATATGGGACTAGGGTACCTCACTTGGGGTCAGGGAGTACTTATATGGGACTAGGGTAACTCACTTGGGGACAGGGAGTACTTATATGGGACTAGGTTCACACACTTTGGGTCACGGAGTACTTATGTGTGAGTAGGGTAACACACTTGGGGTCAGTGTGTACGTATAAAGGGGCTAGGGTAACTCACTTGGGATCAGGGAGTACTTATATAGGACTAGGGTAACTCACTTAGGGACAGGGAGTACTTATAAAGGGGCTAGGGTAACTCACTTGGGGACATGGAGTACTTATAAAGGGGCTAGGGTAACTCACATGGGGACAGGGAGTACTTATATGGGACTAGGGTAACTCACTTGGGGTCAGGGAGTACTTATATGGGACTAGGTTCACACACTTTGGGTCACGGAGTACTTATGTGTGAGTAGGGTAACACACTTGGGGTCAGTGTGTACTTCTAAAGGGGCTAGGGTAACTCACTTGGGATTAGGGAGTACTTATATGGGACTAGGGTAACCCACTTTGGGTCACGGAGTACTTATATGGGACTAGGGTAACACACTTGGGGTCAGGGTCTAGTTATAAGGGACTAGGGTAACTCACTTGGTGTCAGGGAGTACTTATATGGGACTAGGTTCACACACTTTTGGTCACGGAGTACTTATATGAGACTAGGGTAACTCACTTGGGGACAGGGAGTACTTAGAAAGAGGCTAGGGTAACTAACTTGGGGTCAGGGAGTACTTATATGGGACTAGGGTAACTCACTTGGGGACAGGGTGTACTTATAAAGGGGCTAGGTTAACTCACTTGGGACTAGGGAGTACTTATATGGGACTAGGGTAACTCACTTGGGGTCAGGGAGTACTTATATGGGACTAGGGTAACTCACTTGGGGTCAGGGAGTACTTATATGGGACTAGGGTAACACACTTTGGGTCACGGTGTACTTATATGGAACTAGGGTAACACACTTGGGGTGACGGAGTACTTATATGGGACTAGGGTAACACACTTGGGTGCAGGGTGTACTTATAAATGGGCTAGTGTAACTCATTCGGGGCAGGGAGTACTTATATGGGACTAGGGTAACTCACTTGGGTACATGGAGTACTTATAAAGGGGCTAGGGTAACTCACTTGGGGTAAGGGAGTACTTATATGGGACTAGGGTCACACACTTTGGGTCACGGAGTACTTACATGGGACTAGGGCAACACACTTGGGGTCAGGGTGTACTTATAAAGGGGCTAGGTTAACTCACTTGGGATTAGGGAGTACTTATATGGGACTAGGGTAACTCACTTGGGGACAGGGAGTACTTATAAAGGGGCTAGGGTAACTCATTCGGGGCAGGGAGTACTTATAAAGGGGCTAGGGTAACTCATTCGGGGCAGGGAGTACTTATATGGGACTAGGCTAACCCACTTGGGGTCAGGGAGTACTTATATGGGACTAGGGTACCTCACTTGGGGTCAGGGAGTACTTATATGGGACTAGGGTAACTCACTTGGGGACAGGGAGTACTTATATGGGACTAGTGTAACTCACTTGGGGTCAGGGAGTACTTATATGGGACTAGGTTCACACACTTTGGGTCACGGAGTACTTATGTGTGAGTAGGGAAACACACTTGGGGTCAGTGTGTACGTATAAAGGGGCTCGGGTAACTCACTTGGGATCAGGGAGTACTTATATGGGACTAGTGTAACTCACTTGGGATTAGGGAGTACTTATATGGGACTAGGGTCACACACTTTGGGTCACGGAGTACTTACATGGGAATAGGGTAACACACTTGGGGTCAGTGTGTACGTATAAAGGGGCTCGGGTAACTCACTTGGGATCAGGGAGTACTTATATGGGACTAGGGTAACTCACTTGGGATTAGGGAGTACTCATATGGGACTAGGATAACTCACTTGGGGACAGGGAGTACTTATAAAGGGGCTAGGTTAACTCACTTGGGATTAGGGAGTACTTATATGGGACTAGGGTAACTCACTTGGGGACAGGGAGTGCTTATAAAGGGACTAGGGTAATTCACTTGGGGTCAGGGAGTACTTATAAAGGGGCTAGGGTAACTCACTTGGGGTGAGGGATTACTTATATGGGACTAGGGTAACTCACTTGGGGTCAGGGAGTACTTATATGGGACTAGGGTAACTCACTAGGGGTCAGGGAGTACTTATATGGGACTAGAGTCACACACTTTGGGTCACGGAGTACTTACATGGGACTAGGGTAACTCACTTGGGGTCAGGGAGTACTTATATAGGAGCTAAAGTAACTCACTTGGGGTCAGGGAGTACTTATATGGGACTAGGGTCACACACTTTGGGTCACGGAGCACTTATATGGGACTAGGGTAACACACATGGGGTCAGGGTGCACTTATAGAGGGGCTAGAGTAACTAATTTGGGGTCAGGGGTTAATTATATTGGACTAGGGTACATCACTTGGGGTCAGCGAGTACTTATATGGGACCAGAGTAACTCCCTTGGGGACATGGAGTACTTATAAAGGGGCTAGGGTAACTCATTCGGGGCAGGGAGTACTTACATGGGACTAGGGTAACTCACTTGGGGTCAGGGAGTACTTATATGGGACTAGGGTACCTCACTTGGGGTCAGGGAGTACTTATATGGGACTAGGGTAACTCACTTGGGGACTGGGAGTACTTATATGGGACTAGGTTTACACACTTTGGGTCACGGAATACTTATATGGGACTAGGGTAACTCACTTGGGGACAGGGAGTACTTATATGGGACTAGGCTAACTCACTTGGGGTCAGGGATTACTTATATGGGACTAGGGTAACTCACTTGGGGTCAGGGAGTACTTATATGGGACTAGGGTAACTCACTAGGGGTCAGGGAGTACTTATATGGGACTAGGGTCACACACTTGGGGTCAGGGAGTACTTATATGGGACTAGGGTAACTCACTAGGGGACAGGGAGTACTTATTTGGGACTAGGGTCACACACTATGGGTCACGGAGTACTTACATGGGACTAGGGTAACTCACTTGGGGTCAGGGAGTACTTATATAGGAGCTAAAGTAACTCACTTGGGGTCAGGGAGTACTTATATGGGACTAGGGTCACACACATTGGGTCACGGAGCACTTATATGGGACTAGGGTAACACACTTGGGGTCAGGGTGTACTTATAAAGGGGCTAGGTTAACTCACTTGGGATTAGGGAGTACTTATATGGGACTAGGGTAACTCACTTGGGGACAGGGAGTACTTATATGGGACTAGGGTAACTCACTTGGGGACAGGGAGTACTTATATGGGACTAGGGTAACTCACTTGGGATCAGGGAGTACTTATATGGGACTAGGGTACCTCACTTGGGGTCAGGGAGTACTTATATGGGACTAGGGTAACTCACTTGGGGACAGGGAGTACTTATATGGGACTAGGGTAACTCACTTGGGGTCAGGGAGTACTTATATCGGACTAGGTTCACACACATTGGGTCACGGAGCACTTATATGGGACTAGGGTAACACACTTGGGGTCAGGGTGTACTTATAAAGGGGCTAGGTTAACTCACTTGGGACTAGGGAGTACTTATATGGGACTAGGGTAACTCACTTGGGGTCAGGGAGTACTTATATGGGACTAGGGTAACTCACTTGGGGTCAGGGAGTACTTATATGGGACTAGGGTAACACACTTTGGGTCACGGTGTACTTATATGGAACTAGGGTAACACACTTGGGGTTGACGGAGTACTTATATGGGACTAGGGTAACACACTTGGGTGCAGGGTGTACTTATAAATGGGCTAGTGTAACTCATTCGGGGCAGGGAGTACTTATATGGGACTAGGGTAACTCACTTGGGTACATGGAGTACTTATAAAGGGGCTAGGGTAACTCACTTGGGGTAAGGGAGTACTTATATGGGACTAGGGTCACACACTTTGGGTCACGGAGTACTTACATGGGACTAGGGTAACACACTTGGGGTCAGGGTGTACTTATAAAGGGGCTAGGTTAACTCACTTGGGATTAGGGAGTACTTATATGGGACTAGGGTAACTCACTTGGGGACAGGGAGTACTTGTAAAGGGGCTAGGGTAACTCATTCGGGGCAGGGAGTACTTATAAAGGGGCTAGGCTAACCCACTTGGGGTCAGGGAGTACTTATATGGGACTAGGGTACCTCACTTGGGGTCAGGGAGTACTTATATGGGACTAGGGTAACTCACTTGGGGACAGGGAGTACTTATATGGGACTAGTGTAACTCACTTGGGGTCAGGGAGTACTTATATGGGACTAGGTTCACACACTTTGGGTCACGGAGTACTTATGTGTGAGTAGGGAAACACACTTGGGGTCAGTGTGTACGTATAAAGGGGCTCGGGTAACTCACTTGGGATCAGGGAGTACTTATATGGGACTAGGGTAACTCACTTGGGATTAGGGAGTACTTATATGGGACTAGGGTCACACACTTTGGGTCACGGAGTACTTACATGGGACTAGGGTAACTCACTTGGGGTCAGGGAGTACTTATATAGGAGCTAAAGTAACTCACTTGGGGTCAGGGAGTACTTATATGGGACTAGGGTCACACACATTGGGTCACGGAGCACTTATATGGGACTAGGGTAACACACATGGGGTCAGGGTGTACTTATAAAGGGGCTAGGTTAACTCACTTGGGATTAGGGAGTAATTATATGGGACTAGGGTAACTCACTAGGGGTCAGGGAGTACTTATATGGGACTAGGGTCACACACTTTGGGTCACGGAGTACTTACATGGGACTAGGGTAACTCACTTGGGGTCAGGGAGTACTTATATAGGAGCTAAAGTAACTCACTTGGGGTCAGGGAGTACTTATATGGGACTAGGGTCACACACTTTGGGTCACGGAGCACTTATATGGGACTAGGGTAACACACATGGGGTCAGGGTGCACTTATAGAGGGGCTAGAGTAACTAATTTGGGGTCAGGGGTTAATTATATTGGACTAGGGTACACCACTTGGGGTCAGCGAGTACTTATATGGGACCAGAGTAACTCCCTTGGGGACATGGAGTACTTATAAATGGGCTAGGGTAACTCATTCGGGGCAGGGAGTACTTACATGGGACTAGGGTAACTCACTTGGGGTCAGGGAGTACTTATATGGGACTAGGGTACCTCACTTGGGGTCAGGGAGTACTTATATGGGACTAGGGTAACTCACTTGGGGACTGGGAGTACTTATATGGGACTAGGTTTACACACTTTGGGTCACGGAGTACTTATATGGGACTAGGGTAACTCACTTGGGGACAGGGAGTACTTATATGGGACTAGGCTAACTCACTTGGGGTCAGGGTCTACTTATAAGGGACTAGGGTAACTCACTTGGTGTCAGGGAGTACTTATATGGGACTAGGTTCACACACTTTTGGTCACGGAGTACTTATATGAGACTAGGGTAACTCACTTGGGGACAGGGAGTACTTAGAAAGAGGCTAGGGTAACTAACTTGGGGTCAGGGAGTACTTATATGGGACTAGGGTAACTCACTTGGGGACAGGGTGTACTTATAAAGGGGCTAGGTTAACTCACTTGGGACTAGGGAGTACTTATATGGGACTAGGGTAACTCACTTGGGGTCAGGGAGTACTTATATGGGACTAGGGTAACTCACTTGGGGTCAGGGAGTACTTATATGGGACTAGGGTAACACACTTTGGGTCACGGTGTACTTATATGGAACTAGGGTAACACACTTGGGGTTGACGGAGTACTTATATGGGACTAGGGTAACACACTTGGGTGCAGGGTGTACTTATAAATGGGCTAGTGTAACTCATTCGGGGCAGGGAGTACTTATATCGGACTAGGGTAACTCACTTGGGTACATGGAGTACTTATAAAGGGGCTAGGGTAACTCACTTGGGGTAAGGGAGTACTTATATGGGACTAGGGTCACACACTTTGGGTCACGGAGTACTTACATGGGACTAGGGTAACACACTTGGGGTCAGGGTGTACTTATAAAGGGGCTAGGTTAACTCACTTGGGATTAGGGAGTACTTATATGGGACTAGGGTAACTCACTTGGGGACAGGGAGTACTTATAAAGGGGCTAGGGTAACTCATTCGGGGCAGGGAGTACTTATAAAGGGGCTAGGGTAACTCATTCGGGGCAGGGAGTACTTATATGGGACTAGGCTAACCCACTTGGGGTCAGGGAGTACTTATATGGGACTAGGGTACCTCACTTGGGGTCAGGGAGTACTTATATGGGACTAGGGTAACTCACTAGGGGACAGGGAGTACTTATATGGGACTAGTGTAACTCACTTGGGGTCAGGGAGTACTTATATGGGACTAGGTTCACACACTTTGGGTCACGGAGTACTTATGTGTGAGTAGGGAAACACACTTGGGGTCAGTGTGTACGTATAAAGGGGCTCGGGTAACTCACTTGGGATCAGGGAGTACTTATATGGGACTAGGGTAACTCACTTGGGATTAGGGAGTACTTATATGGGACTAGGGTCACACACTTTGGGTCACGGAGTACTTACATGGGACTAGGGTAACTCACTTGGGGTCAGGGAGTACTTATATAGGAGCTAAAGTAACTCACTTGGGGTCAGGGAGTACTTATATGGGACTAGGGTCACACACATTGGGTCACGGAGCACTTATATGGGACTAGGGTAACACACATGGGGTGAGGGTGTACTTATAAAGGGGCTAGGTTAACTCACTTGGGATTAGGGAGTAATTATATGGGACTAGGGTAACTCACTTGGGGACAGGGAGTACTTATATGGGACTAGGCTAACTCACTTGGGGTCAGGGATTACTTATATGGGACTAGGGTAACTCACTTGGGGTCAGGGAGTACTTATATGGGACTAGGGTAACTCACTTGGGGTCAGGGAGTACTTATATGGGACTAGGGTAACACACTTTGGGTCACGGTGTACTTATATGGAACTAGGGTAACACACTTGGGGTGACGGAGTACTTATATGGGACTAGGGTAACACACTTGGGTGCAGGGTGTACTTATAAATGGGCTAGTGTAACTCATTCGGGGCAGGGAGTACTTATATGGGACTAGGGTAACTCACTTGGGTACATGGAGTACTTATAAAGGGGCTAGGGTAACTCACTTGGGGTAAGGGAGTACTTATATGGGACTAGGGTCACACACTTTGGGTCACGGAGTACTTACATGGGACTAGGGTAACACACTTGGGGTCAGGGTGTACTTATATGGGACTAGGGTAACTCACTTGGGGACTGGGAGTACTTATATGGGACTAGGTTTACACACTTTGGGTCACGGAGTACTTATATGGGACTAGGGTAACTCACTTGGGGACAGGGAGTACTTATATGGGACTAGGCTAACTCACTTGGGGTCAGGGTCTACTTATAAGGGACTAGGGTAACTCACTTGGTGTCAGGGAGTACTTATATGGGACTAGGTTCACACACTTTTGGTCACGGAGTACTTATATGAGACTAGGGTAACTCACTTGGGGACAGGGAGTACTTAGAAAGAGGCTAGGGTAACTAACTTGGGGTCAGGGAGTACTTATATGGGACTAGGGTAACTCACTTGGGGACAGGGTGTACTTATAAAGGGGCTAGGTTAACTCACTTGGGACTAGGGAGTACTTATATGGGACTAGGGTAACTCACTTGGGGTCAGGGAGTACTTATATGGGACTAGGGTAACTCACTTGGGGTCAGGGAGTACTTATATGGGACTAGGGTAACACACTTTGGGTCACGGTGTACTTATATGGAACTAGGGTAACACACTTGGGGTTGACGGAGTACTTATATGGGACTAGGGTAACACACTTGGGTGCAGGGTGTACTTATAAATGGGCTAGTGTAACTCATTCGGGGCAGGGAGTACTTATATGGGACTAGGGTAACTCACTTGGGTACATGGAGTACTTATAAAGGGGCTAGGGTAACTCACTTGGGGTAAGGGAGTACTTATATGGGACTAGGGTCACACACTTTGGGTCACGGAGTACTTACATGGGACTAGGGTAACACACTTGGGGTCAGGGTGTACTTATAAAGGGGCTAGGTTAACTCACTTGGGATTAGGGAGTACTTATATGGGACTAGGGTAACTCACTTGGGGACAGGGAGTACTTATAAAGGGGCTAGGGTAACTCATTCGGGGCAGGGAGTACTTATAAAGGGGCTAGGGTAACTCATTCGGGGCAGGGAGTACTTATATGGGACTAGGCTAACCCACTTGGGGTCAGGGAGTACTTATATGGGACTAGGGTACCTCACTTGGGGTCAGGGAGTACTTATATGGGACTAGGGTAACTCACTAGGGGACAGGGAGTACTTATATGGGACTAGTGTAACTCACTTGGGGTCAGGGAGTACTTATATGGGACTAGGTTCACACACTTTGGGTCACGGAGTACTTATGTGTGAGTAGGGAAACACACTTGGGGTCAGTGTGTACGTATAAAGGGGCTCGGGTAACTCACTTGGGATCAGGGAGTACTTATATGGGACTAGGGTAACTCACTTGGGATTAGGGAGTACTTATATGGGACTAGGGTCACACACTTTGGGTCACGGAGTACTTACATGGGACTAGGGTAACTCACTTGGGGTCAGGGAGTACTTATATAGGAGCTAAAGTAACTCACTTGGGGTCAGGGAGTACTTATATGGGACTAGGGTCACACACATTGGGTCACGGAGCACTTATATGGGACTAGGGTAACACACATGGGGTGAGGGTGTACTTATAAAGGGGCTAGGTTAACTCACTTGGGATTAGGGAGTAATTATATGGGACTAGGGTAACTCACTTGGGGACAGGGAGTACTTATATGGGACTAGGCTAACTCACTTGGGGTCAGGGATTACTTATATGGGACTAGGGTAACTCACTTGGGGTCAGGGAGTACTTATATGGGACTAGGGTAACTCACTTGGGGTCAGGGAGTACTTATATGGGACTAGGGTAACACACTTTGGGTCACGGTGTACTTATATGGAACTAGGGTAACACACTTGGGGTGACGGAGTACTTATATGGGACTAGGGTAACACACTTGGGTGCAGGGTGTACTTATAAATGGGCTAGTGTAACTCATTCGGGGCAGGGAGTACTTATATGGGACTAGGGTAACTCACTTGGGTACATGGAGTACTTATAAAGGGGCTAGGGTAACTCACTTGGGGTAAGGGAGTACTTATATGGGACTAGGGTCACACACTTTGGGTCACGGAGTACTTACATGGGACTAGGGTAACACACTTGGGGTCAGGGTGTACTTATAAAGGGGCTAGGTTAACTCACTTGGGATTAGGGAGTACTTATATGGGACAAGGGTAACTCACTTGGGGACAGGGAGTACTTATAAAGGGGCTAGGGTAACTCATTCGGGGCAGGGAGTACTTATAAAGGGGCTAGGGTAACTCATTCGGGGCAGGGAGTACTTATATGGGACTAGGCTAACCCACTTGGGGTCACGGAGTACTTATATGGGACTAGGGTACCTCACTTGGGGTCAGGGAGTACTTATATGGGACTAGTGTAACTCACTTGGGGTCAGGGAGTACTTATATGGGACTAGGTTCACACACTTTGGGTCACGGAGTACTTATGTGTGAGTAGGGAAACACACTTGGGGTCAGTGTGTACGTATAAAGGGGCTCGGGTAACTCACTTGGGATCAGGGAGTACTTATATGGGACTAGGGTAACTCACTTGGGATTAGGGAGTACTTATATGGGACTAGGGTCACACACTTTGGGTCACGGAGTACTTACATGGGAATAGGGTAACACACTTGGGGTCAGTGTGTACGTATAAAGGGGCTCGGGTAACTCACTTGGGATCAGGGAGTACTTATATGGGACTAGGGTAACTCACTTGGGATTAGGGAGTACTCATATGGGACTAGGATAACTCACTTGGGGACAGGGAGTACTTATAAAGGGGCTAGGTTAACTCACTTGGGATTAGGGAGTACTTATATGGGACTAGGGTAACTCACTTGGGGACAGGGAGTGCTTATAAAGGGACTAGGGTAACTCACTTGGGGTCAGGGAGTACTTATAAAGGGGCTAGGGTAACTCACTTGGGGTGAGGGATTACTTATATGGGACTAGGGTAACTCACTTGGGGTCAGGGAGTACTTATATGGGACTAGGGTAACTCACTAGGGGTCAGGGAGTACTTATATGGGACTAGGGTCACACACTTTGGGTCACGGTGTACTTACATGGGACTAGGGTAACTCACTTGGGGTCAGGGAGTACTTATATAGGAGCTAAAGTAACTCACTTGGGGTCAGGGAGTACTTATATGGGACTAGGGTCACACACTTTGGGTCACGGAGCACTTATATGGGACTAGGGTAACACACATGGGGTCAGGGTGCACTTATAGAGGGGCTAGAGTAACTAATTTGGTGTCAGGGGTTAATTATATTGGACTAGGGTACATCACTTGGGGTCAGCGAGTACTTATATGGGACCAGAGTAACTCCCTTGGGGACATGGAGTACTTATAAAGGGGCTAGGGTAACTCATTCGGGGCAGGGAGTACTTACATGGGACTAGGGTAACTCACTTGGGGTCAGGGAGTACTTATATGGGACTAGGGTACCTCACTTGGGGTCAGGGAGTACTTATATGGGACTAGGGTAACTCACTTGGGGACTGGGAGTACTTATATGGGACTAGGTTTACACACTTTGGGTCACGGAGTACTTATATGGGACTAGGGTAACTCACTTGGGGACAGGGAGTACTTATATGGGACTAGGCTAACTCACTTGGGGTCAGGGATTACTTATATGGGACTAGGGTAACTCACTTGGGGTCAGGGAGTACTTATATGGGACTAGGGTAACTCACTAGGGGTCAGGGAGTACTTATATGGGACTAGGGTCACACACTTGGGGTCAGGGAGTACTTATATGGGACTAGGGTAACTCACTAGGGGACAGGGAGTACTTATATGGGACTAGGGTCACACACATTGGGTCACGGAGCACTTATATGGGACTAGGGTAACACACTTGGGGTCAGGGTGTACTTATAAAGGGGCTAGGTTAACTCACTTGGGATTAGGGAGTACTTATATGGGACTAGGGTAACTCACTTGGGGACAGGGAGTACATATATGGGACTAGGGTAACTCACTTGGGGACAGGGAGTACTTATAAGGGACTAGGGTAACTCACTTGGGATCAGGGAGTACTTATATGGGACTAGGGTACCTCACTTGGGGTCAGGGAGTACTTATATGGGACTAGGGTAACTCACTTGGGGACAGGGAGTACTTATATGGGACTAGGGTAACTCACTTGGGGTCAGGGAGTACTTATATCGGACTAGGTTCACACACGTTGGGTCACGAAGTACTTATGTGTGAGTAGGGTAACACACTTGGGGTCAGTGTGTACGTATAAAGGGGCTAGGGTAACTCACTTGGGGACATGGAGTACTTATAAAGGGGCTAGGGTAACTCACTTGGGGACAGGGAGTACTTATATGGGACTAGGGTAACTCACTTGGGGTCAGGGAGTACTTATATGGGACTAGGTTCACACACTTTGGGTCACGGAGTACTTATATGGGACTAGGGTAACTCACTTGGGGTCAGGGAGTACTTATATGGGACTAGGTTCACACACTTTGGGTCACGGAGTACTTATGTGTGAGTAGGGAAACACACTTGGGGTCAGTGTGTACGTATAAAGGGGCTCGGGTAACTCACTTGGGATCAGGGAGTACTTATATGGGACTAGGGTAACTCACTTGGGATTAGGGAGTACTTATATGGGACTAGGGTCACACACTTTGGGTCACGGAGTACTTACATGGGACTAGGGTAACTCACTTGGGGTCAGGGAGTACTTATATAGGAGCTAAAGTAACTCACTTGGGGTCAGGGAGTACTTATATGGGACTAGGGTCACACACATTGGGTCACGGAGCACTTATATGGGACTAGGGTAACACACATGGGGTCAGGGTGTAATTATAAAGGGGCTAGGTTAACTCACTTGGGATTAGGGAGTAATTATTTGGGACTAGGGTAACTCACTAGGGGTCAGGGAGTACTTATATGGGACTAGGGTCGCACACTTTGGGTCACGGAGTACTTACATGGGACTAGGGTAACTCACTTGGGGACAGGGAGTACTTATATGGGACTAGGGTAACTCACTTGGGGACAGGGAGTACTTATATGGGACTAGGGTAACTCACTTGGGATCAGGGAGTACTTATATGGGACTAGGGTACCTCACTTGGGGTCAGGGAGTACTTATATGGGACTAGGGTAACTCACTTGGGGACAGGGAGTACTTATATGGGACTAGGGTAACTCACTTGGGGTCAGGGAGTACTTATATCGGACTAGGTTCACACACATTGGGTCACGGAGCACTTATATGGGACTAGGGTAACACACTTGGGGTCAGGGTGTACTTATAAAGGGGCTAGGTTAACTCACTTGGGACTAGGGAGTACTTATATGGGACTAGGGTAACTCACTTGGGGTCAGGGAGTACTTATATGGGACTAGGGTAACTCACTTGGGGTCAGGGAGTACTTATATGGGACTAGGGTAACACACTTTGGGTCACGGTGTACTTATATGGAACTAGGGTAACACACTTGGGGTTGACGGAGTACTTATATGGGACTAGGGTAACACACTTGGGTGCAGGGTGTACTTATAAATGGGCTAGTGTAACTCATTCGGGGCAGGGAGTACTTATATGGGACTAGGGTAACTCACTTGGGTACATGGAGTACTTATAAAGGGGCTAGGGTAACTCACTTGGGGTAAGGGAGTACTTATATGGGACTAGGGTCACACACTTTGGGTCACGGAGTACTTACATGGGACTAGGGTAACACACTTGGGGTCAGGGTGTACTTATAAAGGGGCTAGGTTAACTCACTTGGGATTAGGGAGTACTTATATGGGACTAGGGTAACTCACTTGGGGACAGGGAGTACTTATAAAGGGGCTAGGGTAACTCATTCGGGGCAGGGAGTACTTATAAAGGGGCTAGGCTAACCCACTTGGGGTCAGGGAGTACTTATATGGGACTAGGGTACCTCACTTGGGGTCAGGGAGTACTTATATGGGACTAGGGTAACTCACTTGGGGACAGGGAGTACTTATATGGGACTAGTGTAACTCACTTGGGGTCAGGGAGTACTTATATGGGACTAGGTTCACACACTTTGGGTCACGGAGTACTTATGTGTGAGTAGGGAAACACACTTGGGGTCAGTGTGTACGTATAAAGGGGCTCGGGTAACTCACTTGGGATCAGGGAGTACTTATATGGGACTAGGGTAACTCACTTGGGATTAGGGAGTACTTATATGGGACTAGGGTCACACACTTTGGGTCACGGAGTACTTACATGGGACTAGGGTAACTCACTTGGGGTCAGGGAGTACTTATATAGGAGCTAAAGTAACTCACTTGGGGTCAGGGAGTACTTATATGGGACTAGGGTCACACACATTGGGTCACGGAGCACTTATATGGGACTAGGGTAACACACATGGGGTCAGGGTGTACTTATAAAGGGGCTAGGTTAACTCACTTGGGATTAGGGAGTAATTATATGGGACTAGGGTAACTCACTAGGGGTCAGGGAGTACTTATATGGGACTAGGGTCACACACTTTGGGTCACGGAGTACTTACATGGGACTAGGGTAACTCACTTGGGGTCAGGGAGTACTTATATAGGAGCTAAAGTAACTCACTTGGGGTCAGGGAGTACTTATATGGGACTAGGGTCACACACTTTGGGTCACGGAGCACTTATATGGGACTAGGGTAACACACATGGGGTCAGGGTGCACTTATAGAGGGGCTAGAGTAACTAATTTGGGGTCAGGGGTTAATTATATTGGACTAGGGTACACCACTTGGGGTCAGCGAGTACTTATATGGGACCAGAGTAACTCCCTTGGGGTCATGGAGTACTTATAAATGGGCTAGGGTAACTCATTCGGGGCAGGGAGTACTTACATGGGACTAGGGTAACTCACTTGGGGTCAGGGAGTACTTATATGGGACTAGGGTACCTCACTTGGGGTCAGGGAGTACTTATATGGGACTAGGGTAACTCACTTGGGGACTGGGAGTACTTATATGGGACTAGGTTTACACACTTTGGGTCACGGAGTACTTATATGGGACTAGGGTAACTCACTTGGGGACAGGGAGTACTTATATGGGACTAGGCTAACTCACTTGGGGTCAGGGTCTACTTATAAGGGACTAGGGTAACTCACTTGGTGTCAGGGAGTACTTATATGGGACTAGGTTCACACACTTTTGGTCACGGAGTACTTATATGAGACTAGGGTAACTCACTTGGGGACAGGGAGTACTTAGAAAGAGGCTAGGGTAACTAACTTGGGGTCAGGGAGTACTTATATGGGACTAGGGTAACTCACTTGGGGACAGGGTGTACTTATAAAGGGGCTAGGTTAACTCACTTGGGACTAGGGAGTACTTATATGGGACTAGGGTAACTCACTTGGGGTCAGGGAGTACTTATATGGGACTAGGGTAACTCACTTGGGGTCAGGGAGTACTTATATGGGACTAGGGTAACACACTTTGGGTCACGGTGTACTTATATGGAACTAGGGTAACACACTTGGGGTTGACGGAGTACTTATATGGGACTAGGGTAACACACTTGGGTGCAGGGTGTACTTATAAATGGGCTAGTGTAACTCATTCGGGGCAGGGAGTACTTATATGGGACTAGGGTAACTCACTTGGGTACATGGAGTACTTATAAAGGGGCTAGGGTAACTCACTTGGGGTAAGGGAGTACTTATATGGGACTAGGGTCACACACTTTGGGTCACGGAGTACTTACATGGGACTAGGGTAACACACTTGGGGTCAGGGTGTACTTATAAAGGGGCTAGGTTAACTCACTTGGGATTAGGGAGTACTTATATGGGACTAGGGTAACTCACTTGGGGACAGGGAGTACTTATAAAGGGGCTAGGGTAACTCATTCGGGGCAGGGAGTACTTATAAAGGGGCTAGGGTAACTCATTCGGGGCAGGGAGTACTTATATGGGACTAGGCTAACCCACTTGGGGTCAGGGAGTACTTATATGGGACTAGGGTACCTCACTTGGGGTCAGGGAGTACTTATATGGGACTAGGGTAACTCACTAGGGGACAGGGAGTACTTATATGGGACTAGTGTAACTCACTTGGGGTCAGGGAGTACTTATATGGGACTAGGTTCACACACTTTGGGTCACGGAGTACTTATGTGTGAGTAGGGAAACACACTTGGGGTCAGTGTGTACGTATAAAGGGGCTCGGGTAACTCACTTGGGATCAGGGAGTACTTATATGGGACTAGGGTAACTCACTTGGGATTAGGGAGTACTTATATGGGACTAGGGTCACACACTTTGGGTCACGGAGTACTTACATGGGACTAGGGTAACTCACTTGGGGTCAGGGAGTACTTATATAGGAGCTAAAGTAACTCACTTGGGGTCAGGGAGTACTTATATGGGACTAGGGTCACACACATTGGGTCACGGAGCACTTATATGGGACTAGGGTAACACACATGGGGTGAGGGTGTACTTATAAAGGGGCTAGGTTAACTCACTTGGGATTAGGGAGTAATTATATGGGACTAGGGTAACTCACTTGGGGACAGGGAGTACTTATATGGGACTAGGCTAACTCACTTGGGGTCAGGGATTACTTATATGGGACTAGGGTAACTCACTTGGGGTCAGGGAGTACTTATATGGGACTAGGGTAACTCACTTGGGGTCAGGGAGTACTTATATGGGACTAGGGTAACACACTTTGGGTCACGGTGTACTTATATGGAACTAGGGTAACACACTTGGGGTGACGGAGTACTTATATGGGACTAGGGTAACACACTTGGGTGCAGGGTGTACTTATAAATGGGCTAGTGTAACTCATTCGGGGCAGGGAGTACTTATATGGGACTAGGGTAACTCACTTGGGTACATGGAGTACTTATAAAGGGGCTAGGGTAACTCACTTGGGGTAAGGGAGTACTTATATGGGACTAGGGTCACACACTTTGGGTCACGGAGTACTTACATGGGACTAGGGTAACACACTTGGGGTCAGGGTGTACTTATAAAGGGGCTAGGTTAACTCACTTGGGATTAGGGAGTACTTATATGGGACAAGGGTAACTCACTTGGGGACAGGGAGTACTTATAAAGGGGCTAGGGTAACTCATTCGGGGCAGGGAGTACTTATAATGGGGCTAGGGTAACTCATTCGGGACAGGGAGTACTTATATGGGACTAGGCTAACCCACTTGGGGTCACGGAGTACTTATATGGGACTAGGGTACCTCACTTGGGGTCAGGGAGTACTTATATGGGACTAGTGTAACTCACTTGGGGTCAGGGAGTACTTATATGGGACTAGGTTCACACACTTTGGGTCACGGAGTACTTATGTGTGAGTAGGGAAACACACTTGGGGTCAGTGTGTACGTATAAAGGGGCTCGGGTAACTCACTTGGGATCAGGGAGTACTTATATGGGACTAGGGTAACTCACTTGGGATTAGGGATTACTTATATGGGACTAGGGTAACTCACTTGGGGTCAGGGAGTACTTATATGGGACTAGGGTAACTCACTTGGGGTCAGGGAGTACTTATATGGGACTAGGGTAACACACTTTGGGTCACGGTGTACTTATATGGAACTAGGGTAACACACTTGGGGTGACGGAGTACTTATATGGGACTAGGGTAACACACTTGGGTGCAGGGTGTACTTATAAATGGGCTAGTGTAACTCATTCGGGGCAGGGAGTACTTATATGGGACTAGGGTAACTCACTTGGGTACATGGAGTACTTATAAAGGGGCTAGGGTAACTCACTTGGGGTAAGGGAGTACTTATATGGGACTAGGGTCACACACTTTGGGTCACGGAGTACTTACATGGGACTAGGGTAACACACTTGGGGTCAGGGTGTACTTATAAAGGGGCTAGGTTAACTCACTTGGGATTAGGGAGTACTTATATGGGACAAGGGTAACTCACTTGGGGACAGGGAGTACTTATAAAGGGGCTAGGGTAACTCATTCGGGGCAGGGAGTACTTATAATGGGGCTAGGGTAACTCATTCGGGGCAGGGAGTACTTATATGGGACTAGGCTAACCCACTTGGGGTCACGGAGTACTTATATGGGACTAGGGTACCTCACTTGGGGTCAGGGAGTACTTATATGGGACTAGTGTAACTCACTTGGGGTCAGGGAGTACTTATATGGGACTAGGTTCACACACTTTGGGTCACGGAGTACTTATGTGTGAGTAGGGAAACACACTTGGGGTCAGTGTGTACGTATAAAGGGGCTCGGGTAACTCACTTGGGATCAGGGAGTACTTATATGGGACTAGGGTAACTCACTTGGGATTAGGGAGTACTTATATGGGACTAGGGTCACACACTTTGGGTCACGGAGTACTTACATGGGAATAGGGTAACACACTTGGGGTCAGTGTGTACGTATAAAGGGGCTCGGGTAACTCACTTGGGATCAGGGAGTACTTATATGGGACTAGGGTAACTCACTTGGGATTAGGGAGTACTCATATGGGACTAGGATAACTCACTTGGGGACAGGGAGTACTTATAAAGGGGCTAGGTTAACTCACTTGGGATTAGGGAGTACTTATATGGGACTAGGGTAACTCACTTGGGGACAGGGAGTGCTTATAAAGGGACTAGGGTAACTCACTTGGGGTCAGGGAGTACTTATATGGGACTAGGGTAACTCACTAGGGGTCAGGGAGTACTTATATGGGACTAGGGTCACACACTTTGGGTCACGGTGTACTTACATGGGACTAGGGTAACTCACTTGGGGTCAGGGAGTACTTATATAGGAGCTAAAGTAACTCACTTGGGGTCAGGGAGTACTTATATGGGACTAGGGTCACACACTTTGGGTCACGGAGCACTTATATGGGACTAGGGTAACACACATGGGGTCAGGGTGCACTTATAGAGGGGCTAGAGTAACTAATTTGGTGTCAGGGGTTAATTATATTGGACTAGGGTACATCACTTGGGGTCAGCGAGTACTTATATGGGACCAGAGTAACTCCCTTGGGGACATGGAGTACTTATAAAGGGGCTAGGGTAACTCATTCGGGGCAGGGAGTACTTACATGGGACTAGGGTAACTCACTTGGGGTCAGGGAGTACTTATATGGGACTAGGGTACCTCACTTGGGGTCAGGGAGTACTTATATGGGACTAGGGTAACTCACTTGGGGACTGGGAGTACTTATATGGGACTAGGTTTACACACTTTGGGTCACGGAGTACTTATATGGGACTAGGGTAACTCACTTGGGGACAGGGAGTACTTATATGGGACTAGGCTAACTCACTTGGGGTCAGGGATTACTTATATGGGACTAGGGTAACTCACTTGGGGTCAGGGAGTACTTATATGGGACTAGGGTAACTCACTAGGGGTCAGGGAGTACTTATATGGGACTAGGGTCACACACTTGGGGTCAGGGAGTACTTATATGGGACTAGGGTAACTCACTAGGGGACAGGGAGTACTTATATGGGACTAGGGTCACACACATTGGGTCACGGAGCACTTATATGGGACTAGGGTAACACACTTGGGGTCAGGGTGTACTTATAAAGGGGCTAGGTTAACTCACTTGGGATTAGGGAGTACTTATATGGGACTAGGGTAACTCACTTGGGGACAGGGAGTACTTATATGGGACTAGGGTAACTCACTTGGGAACAGGGAGTACTTATATGGGACTAGGGTAACTCACTTGGGATCAGGGAGTACTTATATGGGACTAGGGTACCTCACTTGGGGTCAGGGAGTACTTATATGGGACTAGGGTAACTCACTTGGGGACAGGGAGTACTTATATGGGACTAGGGTAACTCACTTGGGGTCAGGGAGTACTTATATCGGACTAGGTTCACACACGTTGGGTCACGAAGTACTTATGTGTGAGTAGTGTAACACACTTGGGGTCAGTGTGTACGTATAAAGGGGCTAGGGTAACTCACTTGGGGACATGGAGTACTTATAAAGGGGCTAGGGTAACTCACTTGGGGACAGGGAGTACTTATATGGGACTAGGGTAACTCACTTGGGGTCAGGGAGTACTTATATGGGACTAGGTTCACACACTTTGGGTCACGGAGTACTTATATGGGACTAGGGTAACTCACTTTGGGACAGGGAGTACTTATATGGGACTAGGCTAACTCACTTGGGGTCAGGGATTACTTATATGGGACTAGGGTAACTCACTTGGGGTCAGGGAGTACTTATATGGGACTAGGGTAACTCACTAGGGGTCAGGGAGTACTTATATGGGACTAGGGTCACACACTTTGGGTCACGGAGTACTTACATGGGACTAGGGTAACTCACTTGGGGTCAGGGAGTACTTATATGGGACTAGGGTCACACACATTGGGTCACGGAGCACTTATATGGGACTAGGGTAACACACATGGGGTCAGGGTGTACTTATAAAGGGGCTAGGTTAACTCACTTGGGATTAAGGAGTAATTATATGGGACTAGGGTAACTCACTTGGGGACATGGAGTACTTATAAAGGGGCTAGGGTAACTCATTCGGGGCAGGGAGTACTTACATGGGACTAGGGTAACTCACTTGGGATCAGGGAGTACTTATATGGGACTAGGGTACCTCACTTGGGGTTAGGGAGTACTTATATGGGACTAGGGTAACTCACTTGGGGACAGGGAGTACTTATATGGGACTAGGTTCACACACTTTGGGTCACGGAGTACTTATGTGTGAGTAGGGTAACACACTTGGGGTCAGTGTGTACGTATAAAGGGGCTAGGGTAACTCACTTGGGATCAGGGAGTACTTATATAGGACTAGGGTAACTCACTTAGGGACAGGGAGTACTTATAAAGGGGCTAGGGTAACTCACTTGGGGACATGGAGTACTTTTAAAGGGGCTAGGGTAACTCACATGGGGACAGGGAGTACTTATATGGGACTAGGGTAACTCACTTGGGGTCAGGGAGTACTTATATGGGACTAGGGTCACACACATTGGGTCACGGAGCACTTATATGGGACTAGGGTAACACACTTGGGGTCAGGGTGTACTTATAAAGGGGCTAGGTTAACTCACTTGGGATTAGGGAGTACTTATATGGGACTAGGGTAACTCACTTGGGGACAGGGAGTACTTATATGGGACTAGGGTAACTCACTTGGGGACAGGGAGTACTTATATGGGACTAGGGTAACTCACTTGGGATCAGGGAGTACTTATATGGGACTAGGGTACCTCACTTGGGGTCAGGGAGTACTTATATGGGACTAGGGTAACTCACTTGGGGACAGGGAGTACTTATATGGGACTAGGGTAACTCACTTGGGGTCAGGGAGTACTTATATCGGACTAGGTTCACACACTTTGGGTCACGAAGTACTTATGTGTGAGTAGGGTAACACACTTGGGGTCAGTGTGTACGTATAAAGGGGCTAGGGTAACTCACTTGGGGACATGGAGTACTTATAAAGGGGCTAGGGTAACTCACTTGGGGACAGGGAGTACTTATATGGGACTAGGGTAACTCACTTGGGGACATGGAGTACTTATAAAGGGGCTAGGGTAACTCATTCGGGGCAGGGAGTACTTACATGGGACTAGGGTAACTCACTTGGGATCAGGGAGTACTTATATGGGACTAGGGTACCTCACTTGGGGTCAGGGAGTACTTATATGGGACTAGGGTAACTCACTTGGGGACAGGGAGTACTTATATGGGACTAGGTTCACACACTTTGGGTCACGGAGTACTTATGTGTGAGTAGGGTAACACACTTGGGGTCAGTGTGTACGTATAAAGGGGCTAGGGTAACTCACTTGGGATCAGGGAGTACTTATATAGGACTAGGGTAACTCACTTAGGGACAGGGAGTACTTATAAAGGGGCTAGGGTAACTCACTTTGGGACATGGAGTACTTTTAAAGGGGCTAGGGTAACTCACATGGGGACAGGGAGTACTTATATGGGACTAGGGTAACTCACTTGGGGTCAGGGAGTACTTATATGGGACTAGGTTCACACACTTTGGGTCACGGAGTACTTATGTGTGAGTAGGGTAACACACTTGGGGTCAGTGTGTACTTCTAAAGGGGCTAGGGTAACTAACTTGGGGTCAGGGAGTACTTATATGGGACTAGGGTAACTCACTTGGGGACAGGGTGTACTTATAAAGGGGCTAGGTTAACTCACTTGGGATTAGGGAGTACTTATATGGGACTAGGGTAACTCACTTGGGGTCAGGGAGTACTTATATGGGACTAGGGTAACTCACTTGGGGTCAGGGAGTCCTTATATAGGACTAGGGTAACTCACTTGGGATTAGGGAGTACTTATATGGGACTAGGGTAACCCACTTTGGGTCACGGATTACTTATATGGGACTAGGGTAACACACTTGGGGTCAGGGTCTACTTATAAGGGACTAGGGTAACTCACTTGGTGTCAGGGAGTACTTATATGGGACTAGGTTCACACACTTTTGGTCACGGAGTACTTATATGGGACTAGGGTAACTCACTTGGGGACAGGGAGTACTTAGAAAGAGGCTAGGGTAACTAACTTGGGGTCAGGGAGTACTTATATGGGACTAGGGTAACTCACTTGGGGACAGGGTGTACTTATAAAGGGGCTAGGTTAACTCACTTGGGATTAGGGAGTACTTATATGGGACTAGGGTAACTCACTTGGGGTCAGGGAGTACTTATATGGGACTAGGGTAACTCACTTGGGGTCAGGGAGTACTTATATGGGACTAGGGTAACACACTTTGGGTCACGGTGTACTTATATGGAACTAGGGTAACACACTTGGGGTGACGGAGTACTTATATGGGACTAGGGTAACACACTTGGGTGCAGGGTGTACTTATAAATGGGCTAGTGTAACTCATTCGGGGCAGGGAGTACTTATATGGGACTAGGGTAACTCACTTAGGTACATGGAGTACTTATAAAGGGGCTAGGGTAACTCACTTGGGGTCAGGGAGTACTTATATGGGACTAGGGTCACACACTTTGGGTCACGGAGTACTTACATGGGACTAGGGTAACACACTTGGGGTCAGGGTGTAGTTATAAAGGGGCTAGGTTAACTCACTTGGGATTAGGGAGTACTTATATGGGACTAGGGTAACTCACTTGGGGACAGGGAGTACTTATAAAGGGGCTAGGGTAACTCATTCGGGGCTGGGAGTACTTATAAAGGGGCTAGGGTAACTCATTCGGGGCAGGGAGTACTTATATGGGACTAGGCTAACCCACTTGGGGTCAGGGAGTACTTATATGGGACTAGGGTACCTCACTTGGGGTCAGGGAGTACTTATATGGGACTAGGGTAACTCACTTGGGGACAGGGAGTACTTATATGGGACTAGTGTAACTCACTTGGGGTCAGGGAGTACTTATATGGGACTAGGTTCACACACTTTGGGTCACGGAGTACTTATGTGTGAGTAGGGAAACACACTTGGGGTCAGTGTGTACGTATAAAAGGGCTCGGGTAACTCACTTGGGATCAGGGAGTACTTATATGGGACTAGGGTAGCTCACTTAGGGACAGGGAGTACTTATAAAGGGGCTAGGGTAACTCACTTGGGGACATGGAGTACTTATAAAGGGGGTAGGGTAACTCACTTGGGGACAGGGAGTACTTATATGGGACTAGGGTAAATCACTTGGGGTCAGGGAGTACTTATATGGGACTAGGTTCACACACTTTGGGTCACGGAGTACTTATGTGTGAGTAGGGTAACACACTTGGGGTCAGTGTGTACTTATAAAGGGGCTAGGGTAACTCACTTGGGATTAGGGAGTACTTATTTGGGACTGGGGTAACCCACTTTGGGTCACGGAGTACTTATATGGGACAAGGGTAACACACTTGGGGTCAGGGTCTACTTATAAAGGGGCTAGGGTAACTCATTCGCGGCAGGGAGTACTTATATGGGACTAGGGTAACTCACTTGGGGTCAGGGAGTACTTATATGGGACTAGGGTACCTCACTTGGGGTCAGGGAGTACTTATAAGGGACTAGGGTAACTCACTTGGTGTCAGGGAGTACTTATATGGGACTAGGTTCACACACTTTGGGTCACGGAGTACTTATATGGGACTAGGGTAACTCACTTGGGGTCAGGCAGTACATATATGGGACTAGGGTAACTCACTTGGGGTCAGGGAGTACTTATATGGGACTAGGGTAACTCACTTGGGGTCAGGGAGTACTTATTTGGGACTAGGATAACTCATTCGGGGCAGGGAGTACTTATATGGGAGTAGGGTAACTCACTTGGGGCCAGGGAGTACTTATATGGGACTAGGGTACCTCACTTGGGGTCAGGGAGTACTTATATGGGACTAGGGTAACTCACTTGGGTACATTGAGTACTTATAATGGGGCTAGGGTAACTCACTTGGGGTCAGGGAGTACTTATAAAGGGGCTAGGGTAACTCATTTGGGGACAGGGAGTACTTATATGGGACTAGGGTCACACACTTTGGGTCACGGAGTACTTACATGGGAATAGGGTAACACACTTGGGGTCAGGGTTTACTTATAAAGGGACTAGGGTAACTCACTTGGGATTAGGGAGTACTTATATGGGACTAGGGTCACACACTTTGGGTCACGGAGTACTTACATGGGAATAGGGTAACACACTTGGGGTCAGGGTTTACTTATAAAGGGACTAGGGTAACTCACTTGGGATTAGGGAGTACTTATATGGAACTAGGATAACTCACTTGGGGACAGGGAGTACTTATAAAGGGGCTAGGTTAACTCACTTGGGATTAGGGAGTACTTATAAAGGGGCTAGGGTAACTCACTTGGGGTCAGGGAGTACTTATATGGGACTAGGGTACCTCACTTGGGGTCAGGGAGTACTTATATGGGACTAGGGTAACTCACTTGGGGACTGGGAGTACTTATATGGGACTAGGGTAACTCACTTGGGGTCAGGGAGTACTTTTTGGGACTAGGTTCACACACTTTGGGACACGGAGTACTTATGTGCGAGTAGGGTAACACACTTGGGGTCAGTGTGTACGTATAAAGGGGCTAGGGTAACACACTTGGGATCAGGGAGTACTTATATGGGACTAGGGTAACTCACTTAGGGACAGGGAGTACTTATAAAGGGGCTAGGGTAACTCACTTGGGGTCAGGGAGTACTTATATAGGAGCTAAAGTAACTCACTTGGGGTCAGGGAGTACTTATATGGGACTAGGGTAACTCACTAGGGGTCAGGGAGTACTTATATGGGACTAGGGTCACACACTTTGGGTCACGGAGTACTTACATGGGACTAGGGTAACTCACTTGGGGTCAGGGAGTACTTATATGGGACTAGGGTAACTCACTTGGGGTCAGGGAGTACTTATATAGGAGCTAAAGTAACTCACTTGGGGTCAGGGAGTACTTATATGGTACTAGGGTAACTCACTTAGGGACAGGGAGTACTTATAAAGAGGCTAGGGTAACTCACTTGGGGACATGGAGTACTTATAAAGGGGCTAGGGTAACTCACTTGGGGACAGGGAGTACTTATATGGGACTAGGGTAACTCACTTGGGGTCAGGGAGTACTTACATGGGACTAGGGTAACACACTTGGGGTCAGGGTGTACTTATAAAGGGACTAGGGTAACTCACTTGGGATTAGGGAGTACTTATATGGGTCTAGGGTAACTCACTTGGGGTCAGGGAGTACTTATATGGGACTAGGTTCACACACTTTGGGTCACGGAGTACTTATGTGTGAGTAGGGTAACACACTTGGGGTCAGTGTGTACTTCTAAAGGGGCTAGGGTAACTCACTTGGGATTAGGGAGTACTTATATGGGACTAGGGTAACCCACTTTGGGTCACGGAGTACTTATATGGGACTAGGGTAACACACTTGGGGTCAGGGTCTACTTATAAGGGACTAGGGTAACTCACTTGGTGTCAGGGAGTACTTATATGGGACTAGGTTCACACACTTTTGGTCACGGAGTACTTATATGGGACTAGGGTAACTCACTTGGGGACAGGGAGTACTTAGAAAGAGGCTAGGGTAACTAACTTGGGGTCAGGGAGTACTTATATGGGACTAGGGTAACTCACTTGGGGACAGGGTGTACTTATAAAGAGGCTAGGTTAACTCATTTGGGATTAGGGAGTACTTATATGGGACTAGGGTAACTCACTTGGGGTCAGGGAGTACTTATATGGGACTAGGGTAACTCACTTGGGGTCAGGGAGTACTTATTTGGGACTAGGGTAACACACTTTGGGTCACGGTGTACTTATATGGAACTAGGGTAACACACTTGGGGTGACGGAGTACTTATATGGGACTAGGGTAACACACTAGGGTGCAGGGTGTACTTATAAATGGGCTAGTGTAACTCATTCGGGGCAGGGAGTACTTATATGGGACTAGGGTAACTCACTTGGGTACATGGAGTACTTATAAAGGGGCTAGGGTAACTCACTTGGGGTCAGGGAGTACTTATATGGGACTAGGGTCACACACTTTGGGTCACGGAGTACTTACATGGGACTAGGGTAACACACTTGGGGTCAGGGTGTACTTATAAAGGGACTAGGGTAACTCACTTGGGATTAGGGAGTACTTATATGGGACTAGGGTAACTCACTTGGGGACAGGGTGTACTTATAAAGGGGCTAGGTTAACTCACTTGGGATTAGGGAGTACTTATATGGGACTAGGGTAACTCACTTGGGGACAGGGAGTACTTATAAAGGGGCTAGGGTAACTCATTCGGGGCAGGGAGTACTTATATGGGACTAGGCTAACCCACTTGGGGTCAGGGAGTACTTATATGGGACTAGGGTACCTCACTTGGGGTCAGTGAGTACTTATATGGGACTAGGGTAACTCACTTGGGGACAGGGAGTACTTATATGGGACTAGTGTAACTCACTTGGGGTCAGGGAGTACTTATATGGGACTAGGTTCACACACTTTGGGTCACGGAGTACTTATGTGTGAGTAGGGAAACACACTTGGGGTCAGTGTGTACGTATAAAGGGGCTCGGGTAACTCACTTGGGATCAGGGAGTACTTATATGGGACTAGGGTAGCTCACTTAGGGACAGGGAGTATTTATAAAGGGGCTAGGGTAACACACTTGGGGACATGGAGTACTTATAAAGGGGGTAGGGTAACTCACTTGGGGACAGGGAGTACTTATATGGGACTAGGGTAACTCACTTGGGGTCAGGGAGTACTTATATGGGACTAGGTTCACACACTTTGGGTCACGGAGTACTTATGTGTGAGTAGGGTAACACACTTGGGGTCAGTGTGTACTTATAAAGGGGCTAGGGTAACTCACTTGGGATTAGGGAGTACTTATTTGGGACTAGGGTAACCCACTTTGGGTCACGGAGTACTTATATGGGACAAGGGTAACACACTTGGGGTCAGGGTCTACTTATAAAGGGGCTAGGGTAACTCATTCGGGGCAGGGAGTACTTATTTGGGACTAGGGTAACTCATTTGGGGTCAGGGAGTACTTATATGGGACTAGGGTACCTCACTTGGAGTCAGGGAGTACTTATAAGGGACTAGGGTAACTCACTTGTTGTCAGGGAGTACTTATATGGGACTAGGTTCACACACTTTGGGTCACGGAGTACTTATATGGGACTAGGGTAACTCACTTGGGGACAGGTAGTACTTATAAAGAGGCTAGGGTAATTAACTTGGGGTCAGGGAGTATTTATATGGGACTAGGGTAACTCACTTGGGGTCAGGCAGTACATATATGGGACTAGGGTAACTCACTTGGGGTCAGGGAGTACTTATATGGGACTAGGGTAACTCATTCGGGGCAGGGAGTACTTATATGGGAGTAGGGTAACTCACTTGGGGTCAGGGTTTACTTATAAAGGGACTAGGGTAACTCACTTGGGATTAGGGAGTACTTATATGGGACTAGGGTCACACACTTTGGGTCACGGAGTACTTACATGGGAATAGGGTAACACACTTGGGGTCAGGGTTTACTTATAAAGGGACTAGGGTAACTCACTTGGGATTAGGGAGTACTTATATGGGACTAGGGTAACTCACTTGGGGACAGGGAGTACTTATAAAGGGGCTAGGTTAACTCACTTGGGATTAGGGAGTACTTATATGGGACTAGGGTAACTCACTTGGGGACAGGGAGTACTTATAAAGGGACTAGGGTAACTCACTTGGGGTCAGGGAGTACTTATAAAGGGGCTAGGGTAACTCACTTGGGGTGAGGGATTACTTATATGGGACTAGGGTAACTCACTTGGGGTCAGGGAGTACTTATATGGGACTAGGGTAACTCACTTGGGGACAGGGAGTACTTATATGGGACTAGGGTAACTCACTTGGGATCAGGGAGTACTTATATGGGACTAGGGTACCTCACTTGGGGTCAGGGAGTACTTATATGGGACTAGGGTAACTCACTTGGGGACAGGGAGTACTTATATGGGACTAGGGTAACTCACTTGGGGTCAGGGAGTACTTATATGGGTCTAGGGTAACTCACTTGGGGTCAGGGAGTACTTATATGGGACTAGGTTCACACACTTTGGGTCACGGAGTACTTATGTGTGAGTAGGGTAACACACTTGGGGTCAGTGTGTACTTCTAAAGGGGCTAGGGTAACTCACTTGGGATTAGGGAGTACTTATATGGGACTAGGGTAACCCACTTTGGGTCACGGAGTACTTATATGGGACTAGGGTAACACACTTGGGGTCAGGGTCTACTTATAAGGGACTAGGGTAACTCACTTGGTGTCAGGGAGTACTTATATGGGACTAGGTTCACACACTTTTGGTCACGGAGTACTTATATGGGACTAGGGTAACTCACTTGGGGACAGGGAGTACTTAGAAAGAGGCTAGGGTAACTAACTTGGGGTCAGGGAGTACTTATATGGGACTAGGGTAACTCACTTGGGGACAGGGAGTACTTATATGGGACTAGGGTAACTCACTTGGGGTCAGGGAGTACTTATATGGGACTAGGGTAACTCACTTGGGGACAGGGAGTACTTATATGGGACTAGGGTAACTCACTTGGGGACAGGGAGTACTTATATGGGACTAGGGTAACTCACTTGGGATCAGGGAGTACTTATATGGGACTAGGGTACCTCACTTGGGGTCAGGGAGTACTTATATGGGACTAGGGTAACTCACTTGGGGACAGGGAGTACTTATATGGGACTAGGGTAACTCACTTGGGGTCAGGGAGTACTTATATCGGACTAGGTTCACACACTTTGGGTCACGAAGTACTTATGTGTGAGTAGGGTAACACACTTGGGGTCAGTGTGTACGTATAAATGGGCTAGGGTAACTCACTTGGGGACATGGAGTACTTATAAAGGGGCTAGGGTAACTCACTTGGGGACAGGGAGTACTTATATGGGACTAGGGTAACTCACTTGGGGACATGGAGTACTTATAAAGGGGCTAGGGTAACTCATTCGGGGCAGGGAGTACTTACATGGGACTAGGGTAACTCACTTGGGATCAGGGAGTACTTATATGGGACTAGGGTACCTCACTTGGGGTCAGGGAGTACTTATATGGGACTAGGGTAACTCACTTGGGGACAGGGAGTACTTATATGGGACTAGGTTCACACACTTTGGGTCACGGAGTACTTATGTGTGAGTAGGGTAACACACTTGGGGTCAGTGTGTACGTATAAAGGGGCTAGGGTAACTCACTTGGGATCAGGGAGTACTTATATAGGACTAGGGTAACTCACTTAGGGACAGGGAGTACTTATAAAGGGGCTAGGGTAACTCACTTGGGGACATGGATTACTTTTAAAGGGGCTAGGGTAACTCACATGGGGACAGGGAGTACTTATATGGGACTAGGGTAACTCACTTGGGGTCAGGGAGTACTTATATGGGACTAGGTTCACACACTTTGGGTCACGGAGTACTTATGTGTGAGTAGGGTAACACACTTGGGGTCAGTGTGTACTTCTAAAGGGGCTAGGGTAACTAACTTGGGGTCAGGGAGTACTTATATGGGACTAGGGTAACTCACTTGGGGACAGGGTGTACTTATATGGGACTAGTGTAACTCACTTGGGGTCAGGGAGTACTTATATGGGACTAGGTTCACACACTTTGGGTCACGGAGTACTTATGTGTGAGTAGGGAAACACACTTGGGGTCAGTGTGTACGTATAAAAGGGCTCGGGTAACTCACTTGGGATCAGGGATTACTTATATGGGGCTAGGTTAACTCACTTGGGATTAGGGAGTACTTATATGGGACTAGGGTAACTCACTTGGGGTCAGGGAGTACTTATATGGGACTAGGGTAACTCACTTGGGGTCAGGGAGTCCTTATATAGGACTAGGGTAACTCACTTGGGATTAGGGAGTACTTATATGGGACTAGGGTAACCCACTTTGGGTCACGGATTACTTATATGGGACTAGGGTAACACACTTGGGGTCAGGGTCTACTTATAAGGGACTAGGGTAACTCACTTGGTGTCAGGGAGTACTTATATGGGACTAGGTTCACACACTTTTGGTCACGGAGTACTTATATGGGACTAGGGTAACTCACTTGGGGACAGGGAGTACTTAGAAAGAGGCTAGGGTAACTAACTTGGGGTCAGGGAGTACTTATATGGGACTAGGGTAACTCACTTGGGGACAGGGTGTACTTATAAAGGGGCTAGGTTAACTCACTTGGGATTAGGGAGTACTTATATGGGACTAGGGTAACTCACTTGGGGTCAGGGAGTACTTATATGGGACTAGGGTAACTCACTTGGGGTCAGGGAGTACTTATATGGGACTAGGGTAACACACTTTGGGTCACGGTGTACTTATATGGAACTAGGGTAACACACTTGGGGTGACGGAGTACTTATATGGGACTAGGGTAACACACTTGGGTGCAGGGTGTACTTATAAATGGGCTAGTGTAACTCATTCGGGGCAGGGAGTACTTATATGGGACTAGGGTAACTCACTTAGGTACATGGAGTACTTATAAAGGGGCTAGGGTAACTCACTTGGGGTCAGGGAGTACTTATATGGGACTAGGGTCACACACTTTGGGTCACGGAGTACTTACATGGGACTAGGGTAACACACTTGGGGTCAGGGTGTAGTTATAAAGGGGCTAGGTTAACTCACTTGGGATTAGGGAGTACTTATATGGGACTAGGGTAACTCACTTGGGGACAGGGAGTACTTATAAAGGGGCTAGGGTAACTCATTCGGGGCTGGGAGTACTTATAAAGGGGCTAGGGTAACTCATTCGGGGCAGGGAGTACTTATATGGGACTAGGCTAACCCACTTGGGGTCAGGGAGTACTTATATGGGACTAGGGTACCTCACTTGGGGTCAGGGAGTACTTATATGGGACTAGGGTAACTCACTTGGGGACAGGGAGTACTTATATGGGACTAGTGTAACTCACTTGGGGTCAGGGAGTACTTATATGGGACTAGGTTCACACACTTTGGGTCACGGAGTACTTATGTGTGAGTAGGGAAACACACTTGGGGTCAGTGTGTACGTATAAAAGGGCTCGGGTAACTCACTTGGGATCAGGGAGTACTTATATGGGACTAGGGTAGCTCACTTAGGGACAGGGAGTACTTATAAAGGGGCTAGGGTAACTCACTTGGGGACATGGAGTACTTATAAAGGGGGTAGGGTAACTCACTTGGGGACAGGGAGTACTTATATGGGACTAGGGTAAATCACTTGGGGTCAGGGAGTACTTATATGGGACTAGGTTCACACACTTTGGGTCACGGAGTACTTATGTGTGAGTAGGGTAACACACTTGGGGTCAGTGTGTACTTATAAAGGGGCTAGGGTAACTCACTTGGGATTAGGGAGTACTTATTTGGGACTGGGGTAACCCACTTTGGGTCACGGAGTACTTATATGGGACAAGGGTAACACACTTGGGGTCAGGGTCTACTTATAAAGGGGCTAGGGTAACTCATTCGCGGCAGGGAGTACTTATATGGGACTAGGGTAACTCACTTGGGGTCAGGGAGTACTTATATGGGACTAGGGTACCTCACTTGGGGTCAGGGAGTACTTATAAGGGACTAGGGTAACTCACTTGGTGTCAGGGAGTACTTATATGGGACTAGGTTCACACACTTTGGGTCACGGAGTACTTATATGGGAATAGGGTAACTCACTTGGGGTCAGGCAGTACATATATGGGACTAGGGTAACTCACTTGGGGTCAGGGAGTACTTATATGGGACTAGGGTAACTCACTTGGGGTCAGGGAGTACTTATTTGGGACTAGGATAACTCATTCGGGGCAGGGAGTACTTATATGGGAGTAGGGTAACTCACTTGGGGCCAGGGAGTACTTATATGGGACTAGGGTACCTCACTTGGGGTCAGGGAGTACTTATATGGGACTAGGGTAACTCACTTGGGTACATTGAGTACTTATAATGGGGCTAGGGTAACTCACTTGGGGTCAGGGAGTACTTATAAAGGGGCTAGGGTAACTCATTTGGGGACAGGGAGTACTTATATGGGACTAGGGTCACACACTTTGGGTCACGGAGTACTTACATGGGAATAGGGTAACACACTTGGGGTCAGGGTTTACTTATAAAGGGACTAGGGTAACTCACTTGGGATTAGGGAGTACTTATATGGGACTAGGGTCACACACTTTGGGTCACGGAGTACTTACATGGGAATAGGGTAACACACTTGGGGTCAGGGTTTACTTATAAAGGGACTAGGGTAACTCACTTGGGATTAGGGAGTACTTATATGGAACTAGGATAACTCACTTGGGGACAGGGAGTACTTATAAAGGGGCTAGGTTAACTCACTTGGGATTAGGGAGTACTTATAAAGGGGCTAGGGTAACTCACTTGGGGTCAGGGAGTACTTATATGGGACTAGGGTACCTCACTTGGGGTCAGGGAGTACTTATATGGGACTAGGGTAACTCACTTGGGGACTGGGAGTACTTATATGGGACTAGGGTAACTCACTTGGGGTCAGGGAGTACTTTTTGGGACTAGGTTCACACACTTTGGGACACGGAGTACTTATGTGCGAGTAGGGTAACACACTTGGGGTCAGTGTGTACGTATAAAGGGGCTAGGGTAACACACTTGGGATCAGGGAGTACTTATATGGGACTAGGGTAACTCACTTAGGGACAGGGAGTACTTATAAAAGGGCTAGGGTAACTCACTTGGGGTCAGGGAGTACTTATATAGGAGCTAAAGTAACTCACTTGGGGTCAGGGAGTACTTATATGGGACTAGGGTAACTCACTAGGGGTCAGGGAGTACTTATATGGGACTAGGGTCACACACTTTGGGTCACGGAGTACTTACATGGGACTAGGGTAACTCACTTGGGGTCAGGGAGTACTTATATGGGACTAGGGTAACTCACTTGGGGTCAGGGAGTACTTATATAGGAGCTAAAGTAACTCACTTGGGGTCAGGGAGTACTTATATGGTACTAGGGTAACTCACTTAGGGACAGGGAGTACTTATAAAGAGGCTAGGGTAACTCACTTGGGGACATGGAGTACTTATAAAGGGGCTAGGGTAACTCACTTGGGGACAGGGAGTACTTATATGGGACTAGGGTAACTCACTTGGGGTCAGGGAGTACTTACATGGGACTAGGGTAACACACTTGGGGTCAGGGTGTACTTATAAAGGGACTAGGGTAACTCACTTGGGATTAGGGAGTACTTATATGGGTCTAGGGTAACTCACTTGGGGTCAGGGAGTACTTATATGGGACTAGGTTCACACACTTTGGGTCACGGAGTACTTATGTGTGAGTAGGGTAACACACTTGGGGTCAGTGTGTACTTCTAAAGGGGCTAGGGTAACTCACTTGGGATTAGGGAGTACTTATATGGGACTAGGGTAACCCACTTTGGGTCACGGAGTACTTATATGGGACTAGGGTAACACACTTGGGGTCAGGGTCTACTTATAAGGGACTAGGGTAACTCACTTGGTGTCAGGGAGTACTTATATGGGACTAGGTTCACACACTTTTGGTCACGGAGTACTTATATGGGACTAGGGTAACTCACTTGGGGACAGGGAGTACTTAGAAAGAGGCTAGGGTAACTAACTTGGGGTCAGGGAGTACTTATATGGGACTAGGGTAACTCACTTGGGGACAGGGTGTACTTATAAAGAGGCTAGGTTAACTCATTTGGGATTAGGGAGTACTTATATAGGACTAGGGTAACTCACTTGGGGTCAGGGAGTACTTATATGGGACTAGGGTAACTCACTTGGGGTCAGGGAGTACTTATTTGGGACTAGGGTAACACACTTTGGGTCACGGTGTACTTATATGGAACTAGGGTAACACACTTGGGGTGACGGAGTACTTATATGGGACTAGGGTAACACACTAGGGTGCAGGGTGTACTTATAAATGGGCTAGTGTAACTCATTCGGGGCAGGGAGTACTTATATGGGACTAGGGTAACTCACTTGGGTACATGGAGTACTTATAAAGGGGCTAGGGTAACTCACTTGGGGTCAGGGAGTACTTATATGGGACTAGGGTCACACACTTTGGGTCACGGAGTACTTACATGGGACTAGGGTAACACACTTGGGGTCAGGGTGTACTTATAAAGGGACTAGGGTAACTCACTTGGGATTAGGGAGTACTTATATGGGACTAGGGTAACTCACTTGGGGACAGGGTGTACTTATAAAGGGGCTAGGTTAGCTCACTTGGGATTAGGGAGTACTTATATGGGACTAGGGTAACTCACTTGGGGACAGGGAGTACTTATAAAGGGGCTAGGGTAACTCATTCGGGGCAGGGAGTACTTATATGGGACTAGGCTAACCCACTTGGGGTCAGGGAGTACTTATATGGGACTAGGGTACCTCACTTGGGGTCAGTGAGTACTTATATGGGACTAGGGTAACTCACTTGGGGACAGGGAGTACTTATATGGGACTAGTGTAACTCACTTGGGGTCAGGGAGTACTTATATGGGACTAGGTTCACACACTTTGGGTCACGGAGTACTTATGTGTGAGTAGGGAAACACACTTGGGGTCAGTGTGTACGTATAAAGGGGCTCGGGTAACTCACTTGGGATCAGGGAGTACTTATATGGGACTAGGGTAGCTCACTTAGGGACAGGGAGTATTTATAAAGGGGCTAGGGTAACACACTTGGGGACATGGAGTACTTATAAAGGGGGTAGGCTAACTCACTTGGGGACAGGGAGTACTTATATGGGACTAGGGTAACTCACTTGGGGTCAGGGAGTACTTATATGGGACTAGGTTCACACACTTTGGGTCACGGAGTACTTATGTGTGAGTAGGGTAACACACTTGGGGTCAGTGTGTACTTATAAAGGGGCTAGGGTAACTCACTTGGGATTAGGGAGTACTTATTTGGGACTAGGGTAACCCACTTTGGGTCACGGAGTACTTATATGGGACAAGGGTAACACACTTGGGGTCAGGGTCTACTTATAAAGGGGCTAGGGTAACTCATTCGGGGCAGGGAGTACTTATTTGGGACTAGGGTAACTCATTTGGGGTCAGGGAGTACTTATATGGGACTAGGGTACCTCACTTGGAGTCAGGGAGTACTTATAAGGGACTAGGGTAACTCACTTGTTGTCAGGGAGTACTTATATGGGACTAGGTTCACACACTTTGGGTCACGGAGTACTTATATGGGACTAGGGTAACTCACTTGGGGACAGGTAGTACTTATAAAGAGGCTAGGGTAATTAACTTGGGGTCAGGGAGTATTTATATGGGACTAGGGTAACTCACTTGGGGTCAGGCAGTACATATATGGGACTAGGGTAACTCACTTGGGGTCAGGGAGTACTTATATGGGACTAGGGTAACTCATTCGGGGCAGGGAGTACATATATGGGAGTAGGGTAACTCACTTGGGGTCAGGGTTTACTTATAAAGGGACTAGGGTAACTCACTTGGGATTAGGGAGTACTTATATGGGACTAGGGTCACACACTTTGGGTCACGGAGTACTTACATGGGAATAGGGTAACACACTTGGGGTCAGGGTTTACTTATAAAGGGACTAGGGTAACTCACTTGGGATTAGGGAGTACTTATATGGGACTAGGGTAACTCACTTGGGGACAGGGAGTACTTATAAAGGGGCTAGGTTAACTCACTTGGGATTAGGGAGTACTTATATGGGACTAGGGTAACTCACTTGGGGACAGGGAGTACTTATAAAGGGACTAGGGTAACTCACTTGGGGTCAGGGAGTACTTATAAAGGGGCTAGGGTAACTCACTTGGGGTGAGGGATTACTTATATGGGACTAGGGTAACTCACTTGGGGTCAGGGAGTACTTATATGGGACTAGGGTAACTCACTAGGGGTCAGGGAGTACTTATATGGGACTAGGGTCACACACTTTGGGTCACGGAGTACTTACATGGGACTAGGGTAACTCACTTGGGGTCAGGGAGTACTTATATAGGAGCTAAGGTAACTCACTTGGGGTCAGGGAGTACTTATATGGGACTAGGGTCACACAATTTGGGTCACGGAGCACTTATATGGGACTAGGGTAACACACATGGGGTCAGGGTGCACTTATAGAGGGGCTAGAGTAACTAATTTGGGGTCAGGGGTTAATTATATTGGACTAGGGTACATCACTTGGGGTCAGCGATTACTTATATGGGACTAGGGTAACTCCCTTGGGGACATGGAGTACTTATAAAGGGGCTAGGGTAACTCATTCGGGGCAGGGAGTACTTACATGGGACTAGGGTAACTCACTTGGGGTCAGGGAGTACTTATATGGGACTAGGGTACCTCACTTGGGGTCAGGGAGTACTTATATGGGACTAGGGTAACTCACTTGGGGACTGGGAGTACTTATATGGGACTAGGGTAACTCACTTGGGGTCAGGGAGTACTTTTTGGGACTAGGTTCACACACTTTGGGACACGGAGTACTTATGTGTGAGTAGGGTAACACACTTGGGGTCAGTGTGTACGTATAAAGGGACTAGGGTAACTCACTTGGGGACAGGGAGTACTTATATGGGACTAGGGTAACTCACTTGGGGTCAGGGAGTACTTACATGGGACTAGGGTAACACACTTGGGGTCAGGGTGTACTTATAAAGGGACTAGGGTAACTCTCTTGGGATTAGGGAGTACTTATATGGGACTAGGGTAACTCACTTGGGGACAGGGTGTACTTATAAAGGGGCTAGGTTAACTCACTTGGGATTAGGGAGTACTTATATGGGACTAGGGTAACTCACTTGGGGACAGGGAGTACTTATAAAGAGGCTAGGGTAATTAACTTGGGGTCAGGGAGTACTTATATGGGACTAGGGTAACTCACTTGGGGTCAGGCAGTACATATATGGGACTAAGGTAACTCACTTGGGGTCAGGGAGTACTTATATGGGACTAGGGTAACTCACTTGGGGTCAGGGAATACTTATATGGGACTAGGATAACTCATTCGGGGCAGGGAGTACTTATATGGGAGTAGGGTAACTCACTTGGGGTGAGGGAGTACTTATATGGGACTAGGTTACCTCACTTGGGGTCAGGGAGTACTTATATGGGACTAGGGTAACTCACTTGGGTACATGGAGTACTTATAATGGGGCTAGGGTAACTCACTTGGGGTCAGGGAGTACTTATAAAGGGGCTAGGGTAACTCATTTGGGGGCAGGGAGTACTTATATGGGACTAGGGTCACACACTTTGGGTCACGGAGTACTTACATGGGAATAGGGTAACACACTTGGGATCAGGGTTTACTTATAAAGGGACTAGGGTAACTCACTTGGGATTAGGGAGTACTTATATGGGACTAGGGTCACACACTTTGGGTCACGGAGTACTTACATGGGAATAGGGTAACACACTTGGGGTCAGGGTTTACTTATAAAGGGACTAGGGTAACTCACTTGGGATTAGGGAGTACTTATATGGGACTAGGGTAACTCACTTGGGGACAGGGAGTACTTATAAAGGGGCTAGGTTAACTCACTTGGGATTAGGGAGTACTTATATGGGACTAGGGTAACTCACTTGGGGACAGGGAGTACTTATAAAGGGACTAGGGTAACTCACTTGGGGTCAGGGAGTACTTATAAAGGGGCTAGGGTAACTCACTTGGGGTCAGGGATTACTTATATGGGACTAGGGTAACTCACTTGGGGTCAGGGAGTACCTATATGGGACTAGGGTAACTCACTAGGGGTCAGGGAGTACTTATATGGGACTAGGGTCACACACTTTGGGTCACGGAGTACTTACATGGGACTAGGGTAAATCACTTGGGGTCAGGGAGTACTTATATAGGAGCTAAAGTAACTCACTTGGGGTCAGGGAGTACTTATATGGGACTAGGGTCACACACTTTGGGTCACGGAGCACTTATATGGGACTAGGGTAACACACATGGGGTCAGGGTGCACTTATAGAGGGGCTAGAGTAACAAATTTGGGGTCAGGGATTAATTATATTGGACTAGGGTGCATCACTTGGGGTCAGCGAGTACTTATATGGGACTAGGGTAACTCCCTTGGGGACATGGAGTACTTATAAAGGGGCTAGGGTAATTAACTTGGGGTCAGGGAGTACTTGTATGGGACTAGGGTAACTCACTTGGGGTCAGGCAGTACATATATGGGACTAGGGTAACTCACTTGGGGTCAGGGAGTACTTATATGGGACTAGGGTAACTCACTTGGGGTCAGGGAGTACTTATTTGGGACTAGGGTAACTCACTTGGGGTCAGGGAGTACTTATTTGGGACTAGGTTCACACACTTTGGGTCACGGAGTACTTATGTGTGAGTAGGGTAACACACTTGGGGTCAGAGTGTACTTATAAAAGGACTAGGGTAACTCACTTGGGGTCAGGGAGTACATATATGGGACTAGGGTAACTCACTAGGGGTCAGGGAGTACTTATATTGGACTAGGGTCACACACTTTGGGTCACGGAGTACTTACATGGGATTAGGGTAACACATTTGGGGTCAGGGTGTACTTATAAAGGGACTAGGGTAACTCACTTGGGGTCAGGGAGTACATATATGGGACTAGGGTAACTCACTTGGGGACAGGGAGTACTTATATGGGACTAGGGTATCTCACTTGGGGTAAGGGAGTACTTATATGGGACTAGGGTCACACACTTTGGGTCACGGAGTACTTATATGGGACTAGGGTAACTCACTTGGGGTCAGGGAGTACTTATTTGGGACTAGGGTAACTCACTTGGGGTCAGGGAGTACTTATATGGGACTAGGGTAACTCACTTGGGTGCATGGAGTACTTATAAAGGGTCTAGGGTAACACACTTTGGGTAAGGGAGTACTTAGAAAGGGGCTAGAGTAACTCATTTGGGGACAGGGAGTACTTATATGGGACTAGGGTCACACACTTTGGGTCACGGAGTACTTACATGGGACTAGGGTAACACACTTGGGGTCAGGGTGTACTTATAAAGGGACTAGGGTAACTCACTTGGGATTAGGGAGTACTTATATGGGACTAGGGTAACTCACTTGGGGACAGGGAGTACTTATAAAGGGGCTAGGGTAACTCACTTGGGGTCAGGGAGTACTTAAAAAGGGGCTAGGGTAACTCATTTGGGGACAGGGAGTACTTATGTGGGACTAGGGTCACACACTTTGGGTCACGGAGTACTTACATGGGACTGGGGTAACACACTTGGGGTCAGGGTGTACTTATAAAGGGACTAGGGTGAGTCACTTGCGGTCAGGGAGTATATATATGGGACTAGGGTAACTCACTTGGGGACAGGGAGTACTTATATGGGACTAGGGTACCTCACTTGGTGTTAGAGAGTACATATATGGGACTAGGGTAACTCACTTGGGGACAGGGAGTACTTAAATGGGACTAGGGTATCTCACGTGGGGTCGGGGAGTACTTATATGGGACAAGGGTCACACACTTTGGGTCACGGAGTACTTATATGGTACTAGGGTATCTCACTAGGGGTCAGGGAGTACTTATATGGGACTAGGGTAATTCACTTTCCTGGGGCGGTTTACCACGCTACCACGCGCGTCCCCGGGTGGTGGATAGGGGGCCGGCCGGCAGATATGCCGGTTAGCTGCGAAATAAGCCGTTTCATACGGACGAATAAGCAGTCGCGAACCAAAATGGTATTCTCACCCTCGCCTCATTTCATTCTCATGTGTCATCTGCCGTCGTACGGATTCCGGACGAGGGCCCCATAACATCACTTTTCTCATTTCACCCATTTCAGGGGACACGGGTACGGCCTCTGTGTTGACACTGCCCGAAAGGGATGTGTGGATGATTCCAGTAAGGTCGTGCTCGTGTCGGATCCCGGTGTCTACGCACCGTCCTCCCACGGAGGTATGCGGAATGCCAGTGATGGAAGAAGGTGTAAGGCGGCCTGGATGTTTGTCCCCGGGCTTGAGCCCCAAGCCATGGTGTCTGATGGAGGTAGGCATCATGGTGATCACCCCTCCACTTCCTGAGGCGGCGCGTTCGGAGACGCTCCGCATGCTGGTTATTATTTATTAATTTATGGAAAACCAAACTTCTTCTTATTCTTCCCCTACAGATAACGGCGGTAGCGCAGGATCGGGCTCCAGAGCCATGGACTTGGAGGAGGTGCGGCTGCGCCTGGAGGCCCGTGACAGAAGTGCGCAGGAACTGCATACGCTCATCCAGCGTATGTCAGTAGCAATGACGGAGCTTCTTGGACTCACGGACGGGAGAAAGGGCGTCAAGAGGAGCATCCAGGGAAAAGTGAGGGACCTGCGGGATCTCGTCGTCTCCGCTGTGCAGGAGGTGCAGGGAGCTGCGACCCAGGATTGTGGGTCACTTCTCCCTGTGCTTCTTGAGACGAGGGAGCGGGACGAAGCGCGAGAAGAGGTGCAACGGCCAGCGCTGAAGAATAAGGGTACGCAGACGTCGCTTCCGCTTCCACCGACTTCTAAAGGGGGGAGGGGGGTTTCGATTAAGTCGGGTGGAAGCGGCAATACGGAAAGGGGCGCGAAAAGGGGAGCTGCCCTGGGGACGCCTTCTCCGCCGAAGGAGGGGGCCTCTGGGGCAGCTGGCCCGACACCAGTGGCTACGGCATCTCCTCCGCGGGAGGAGGGGGTGCAATGGTCGGTCGTGGCTGGGCGGAAGGGAAAGGGGAGGAGGGATTTGGGGCCGGCCCCGATATCCCGTCCTCCTCATTCGGGTAGGGTTGGGGGACCTCCTCGTCGCCCCCGTGCCCAGGCCGTGCTCGTAGCGTGCGGGTCGGATGGGTATGGGGGGGGCGATGAGGTTGCTGAAGGAAAGGGTGGACCCCGGTAAGGTCGGGGTTGAGGTCAGGTCGATCAGGTGGACTCGCAGGGGAGACCTCCTGATTGAGCTGAATAAGGGAGGGGGCTCCGCGTCCACGCTCGCGGGGGCGGTCGCGGAGGCGTTGGGTAACGGGATTCCGGTCTTTGCTCTCTCTCCGATGGAGAGGGTGGAGATCCGGGACCTCGATGGGGTTTCGTCCGGGGAGGATGTGCGTGCGGCCCTTCTGGCCGCACTGGGCGAGGAGGCAGCCGGGGTTAGAGTCTCCGCGCCGCGAAGAACTGGTGGGGGCTCCTGGGCCGTCGGCGCTTCCATGCCACCCGAGGTGGCTGGCAAGTTGTTGCGGCTTTGGCGCGTTCGCGTTGGGTGGGTGGTCTGCAGGGTTCGCCCTGCGACCAGTATCGTGCGGTGCAAGAGGTGTCACCACTTCGGTCACACCTCGGGTAGCTGCAAATTCAGCACAGACCGTTCGGGGCTGTGTTGGAGATGCGGGGAGGGGGGTCATGCCTCTGCCAGTTGTAGGGGTTCTCCTTGTTGTCTCGCCTGTAGGGACTCGGGGCTTGCGCATGATCACGCTGGGGGCTCTTCAGCGTGCGGATCGATCGGGGTGTGGAGAGGATCGAGACGTACATGAAGGGTCTCCAGATCAATGTCAATCGTTCGCGATCTGCTCAGGACTTGGCCGTCCATTGCACGTACTCTGGCGAGTACACGGTCTGCCTTGTCTCAGAGCAGCATAGGAATAGTAATTTCCCAAGCACCGGCTTGGAGGATGTCGGGGGGGATTCGGCTATGCTGCCCGGTGCTTCGTGCAAACTGGCATCCGTCTCGTCCGGTCGGGGGTTTTGATCGTCTCTCGTTGGGGACATTAGGGTGTACAGTGTTTACTTTACCCCTAATGCCCCCATCGGGGAGTTCGAGGCTTTCCTGGAGGACTTGGCGGGGAGTGTCAGGGAGCATGGGGTGCCGGTCCTCATTGGTGGAGACTTCAACTCGTGGTCGACATCATGGGGATCCGGTTGCACTAACCGACGTGGAGAGCTTGTTGAGGAATGGGGCGGTCAGCTCGGGTTGACATTGCTCAACCGAGGTCGTTCTCCGACCTTCGTCTCAGGCGACCGTGGTAGTATAATAGATCTCACATGGGTATCGTCGTCGATCGCCTCGAGAGTAGTCTCTTGGGAGGTGCTCGATGACGAGACTCTGAGCGATCACCGCTTCATCCAGTGGATTCTCACGGATGGGGGTCCTGGCCCTGCCTCGCCGGAGCGGGGGGTGCGCTGGGTTCGCTCGAGGTTCGACCCACTCTTATGCGAATTGGCATTTGCGTGGGGAATAGCCTCGAGCAGCTCGGCTTCCCCTCCGTCCGGGCGGGGGAGGGCCGGGGCGGACCTCGGCGGTGACGGCTCGGGCGTCTCGCCGGAGGGTTATCTCCGGAGACTCGTCGGGGCGTCCGACGCTTCTATGCCCAGGGCTCACGGAACTGCCAAGCGCTGGAAAGCAGCGTATTGGTGGTGTGAGGACCTCGACCGTCTCCGTAAGGCAGCGAATGCTGCCCGCAGGAGGTGGTCGAGGTCGAGGGGTGCCAATACGGAAGTTCACTTGCGCGAAGCCTATAAGACGGCGAGAACCGCTTTCTCCTCCGCTATACGCGAGAGGAAGCGGGCCGCATGGTTGGCGCTGGTGAATGAAGTGGAGGCAGATCCTTGGGGTCGCCCCTTCTGGGTGGCCTACAAGAGATTGAAGAGACAGACATCTGCTAGTCTGACGGAGTCTGAGACGGTGGTTGCGATTGAGAGTCTTTTCTCGACGTCGCAAGTGAGGCCTGGGGGCGTTCCATTCGTGGTTCGCGGTAACACCAGGCCCATCTTGGAGTCTGATCTCATCACGGAAGCAGAGATTGTCATGGCTGCCGGGAGGTCCCCTGCAAAGGGGGCCCCTGGTGTCGATGGCATTCTCCCGGAAGTGGTTAAGGTTGCAGCAATGAGTTGCCCCGCTGATTTTGCCCGGTTGTTCAACAGCTGCCTGGAACTCGGCGACTTTCCCGCTATCTGGAGGAGGGCGAGGGTTGTCCTAATCCCGAAAGGGATCGGGGGCTTCAGACCCATATCTCTCCTACCGGTGGTGGGGAAGTTGTTCGAGAGGGTAGTTGTCGCTCGTCTTACGGAGGTTTATGAGGGGGTCGCACCTCTCGCGGACGGTCAATACGGGTTCCGTCCTGGTAGAAGTACCATGGATGCCGTATCGGCTGTCCAGAATTTTATTCGGATCGCCCTTCGGGGGTCTGTGTACCGGAGCAAACGCGTGGCCGTAATCCTTCTCGACATTAAGAACGCGTTCAATTCTGAGTCGCATGCGGCCATCTTGGAGGCCCTGGCCGCCAATGGCGCGGTCCCGGGGGTGATTGTGGATATAGTCCGCAGTTACCTGGGGGACCGGGTCATTGAGTGCGCTGGACGGCAGTGGCGCGTTGGGGCGGGTGTTCCGCAGGGATCGGTCTTAGGACCTCTCCTGTGGAACATTTGTTTCGACGGTCTGCTGCGGTTGAGTCTCCCGGAGGGCTGCACGTTGACTTGTTACGCGGACGATACGGCATTGTGTGTGTCTGCGGGAAGCGTCGGGTCCTTGCAGTTGAAGGCTAACAGGGCTTTGTCGCGTATCGTTCTGTGGCTTGAGGGGAGGAACCTGGAGGTGAACGTCTCCAAATCGGAGGCTGTTTTCTTCTCTAGGAGGCGGTCTGATCGGGCTCCGCGGTTTTCGGTCGGGGGCGAGACGGTTTCCGTCTCCCCGCGGGCGAAATACCTCGGTGTGTGGTTGGATCGTCGTCTTTCCTTCAAGTTTCACATTGATTGCATGGTGGGAAAAGCCAAAAAGGCTGGGTGGGCGTTGAGTAATTTATTGCCGAACGTGGGTGGGTCGGGGGTCTCGGGAAGGATGTTGTACACGAATTTAGTGCACAGCATTCTTCTTTACGGGGCGCCTTGCTGGGCTGAGGCTGCCTCTCGCCCAACCATTCCGAGGTCCCTAATCTCCGCGCAGAGGGTCATGGCGCTGAGGGTTTCCCGCGCGTGTCGTACGGCTTCGTCCTGTGCGCTATTAGTAATATCGGGCATACCACCGGCCCATCTTTTAGCTTTGGAGCGCAGGGAGGTGTACGATGCGTCGCGTGCGGGTGGCTCCTCGGCTGGCGTGGCCGAAGCGCGGAGATTGGCGAGGGCTAATTTAGTAGAGAGATGGCAGGCAGCATGGGACTCGGATGGTCGGGGTAGGTGGACCCACCGCCTCATCCCGGACATCCGGTCCTGGCTGGCTGCTAATTGTAGAAGCTTGAACTACCATGTTTCCCAGATGCTCCTGGGACATGGTAGTTTCATGAGTCATCGCGCGAGGGTGGGCCGCAGGGCGAATCCCGACTGCTGGTGCTCCCCGAATCCGGTCGCGGATACGGCGGAGCACACGCTGTTGTGGTGTCCCCTGTGGGAATGCGAAAGAGCAGAACTCTGTGATGCTTTAGGTGTGCCCTCGTTGGAGGTGGAGACCCTTGTGTCCCATGTTACGAGTACGCCGAGAGCTTGGAATGCATTTTCCAGCTTCTCGGTTAGGGTCCTCACCTCCAAGGACAGTAGAGTCCGAGCTGAGGAGTCTGCTGCTCTCTCCTCTGGGGTGGGGTAGAGTCTGGGGTTTTTGTTTGTCTTGGGATGACCGCATACGGTCGTAGAGTAGAGCGTATACCCTCCTACCTGATGTTATAAGCTATGCTTGGTACCGGGTAGGGGGGCAGGTAGGGGGTTTTGGTGGGTTAGAATCCCACATAACCTCTGGCCAAAACATCGGCCGCCGGAGGTACTTAACAAGCCGTAAGGCTTTAAGAAGTTTCCCCCTACCTCGCAAAGCGTCGGAAAAAAAAAAAAAAAAAAAGGTTCACACACTTTGGGTCACGGAGTACTTATGTGTGAGTAGGGTAACACACTTGGGGTCAGTGTGTACTTATAAAGGGGCTAGGGTAACTCACTTGGGATTAGGGAGTACTTATATGGGACTAGGGTAACCCACTTTGGGTCACGGAGCACTTATATGGGACTAGGGTAACACACATGGGGTCAGGGTGTACTTATAGAGGGGCTAGAGTAACTAATTTGGGGTCAGGGATTAATTATATTGGACTAGGGTACATCACTTGGGGTCAGCGAGTACTTATATGGGACTAGGTTCACACACTTTGGGTCACGGAGTACTTATATGGGACTAGGGTAACTCACTTGGGGACAGGGAGTACTTAGAAAGAGGCTAGGGTAACTAACTTGGGGTCAGGGAGTACTTATATGGGACTAGGTTAACTCACTTGGGGTCAGGCAGTACATATATGGGACTAGGGTAACTCACTTGGGGTCAGGGAGTACTTATATGGGACTAGGGTAACTCACTTGGGGTCAGGGAGTACTTATATGGGACTAGGGTAACACACTTTGGGTCACGGAGTACTTATTTGGAACTAGAGTAACACACTTGGGGTCACGGAGTACTTATATGGGACTAGGGTAACTCACTTGGGTGCAGGGTGTACTTATAAAGGGGCTAGTGTAACTCATTCGGGGCAGGGAGTACTTATATGGGACTAGGGTAACTCACTTGGGTACATGGAGTACTTATAAAGGGGCTAGGGTAACTCACTTGGGGTCAGGGAGTACTTATAAAGGGGCTAGGGTAACCCACTTTGGGTCACGGAGCACTTATATGAGACTAGGGTAACACACATGGGGTTAGGGTGTACTTATAGAGGGGCTAGAGTAACTAATTTGGGGTCAGGGATTAATTATATTGGACTAGGGTACATCACTTGGGGTCAGCGAGTACTTATATGGGACTAGGTTCACACACTTTGGGTCACGGAGTACTTATATGGGACTAGGGTAACTCACTTGGGGACAGGGAGTACTTAGAAAGAGGCTAGGGTAACTAACTTGGGGTCAGGGAGTACTTATATGGGACTAGGCTAACTCACTTGGGGTCAGGGATTACTTATTTGGGACTAGGGTAACTCACTTGGGGTCAGGGAGTACTTATATGGGACTAGGGTAACTCACTAGGGGTCAGGGAGTACTTATAAAGGGGCTAGGGAAATTCATTTGGGGTCAGAGAGTACTTATAAATGGGCTAGGGTAACTCATTTGGTGTCAGGGAGTACTTATATGGGACTAGGGTAACACACTTTGTGTCACTGAGTACTTATATGGGACTAGGGTAACACACTTTGTGTCAGGGTGTAATTATAAAGGGGCTAGAGGGTAACTCATTCGGGGCAGGGAGTACTTATATTGGACTAGGGTACATCAATTGGGGTCAGGGAGTACTTATATGGGACTAGGATAACTCACTTGGGGACATGGAGTACTTATAAAGGGGCTAGGATAACTCACTTGGGGTCAGGGAGTACTTATAAAGGGGCTAGGGTAACTCATTTGGTGTCAGGGAGTACTTATATGGGACTAGGGTAACACACTTTGGGTCACGGAGTACATATATGGGATTAGGGTAACACACATGGGGTCAGGGTGTACTTATAAAGGGGATAGGGTAACTCATTTGGTGTCAGGGAGTACTTATATGGGACTAGGGTATCCCACTTTGGGTCACTGAGTACTTATATGGGACAAGGGTAACACACTTGGGGTCAGGGTGTACCTATAAAGGGGCTAGGGTAACTCACTTGGGGACATGGAGTACTTATAAAGGGGTTAGGGTAACTCACTTGGGGACAGGGAGTACTTATATGGGACTAGGGTAACCCACTTTGGGTCACTGAGTACTTATATGGGACAAGGGTAACACACTTGGGGTCAGGGTGTACTTATAAAGGGGCTAGGGTAACTCATTCGGGGCAGGGAGTACTTACATGGGACTAGGGTAACTACCTTGGGGTCAGGGAGTACTTATAAAGGGGCTAGGGTAACTCATTTGGTGTCAGGGAGTACTTATATGGGACTAGGGTAACCCACTTTGGGTCACTGAGTACTTATATGGGACAAGGGTAACACACATGGGGTCAGGGTGTACTTATAAAGGGGCTAGGGTAACTCACTTGGGGACATGGAGTACTTATAAAGGGGCTAGGGTAACTCACTTGGGGACAGGGAGTACTTATATGGGACTAGGGTAACCCACTTTGGGTCACTGAGTACTTATATGGGACAAGGGTAACACACTTGGGGTCAGGGTGTACTTATATAGGGTCTAGGGTAACTCATTTGGTGTCAGGGAGTACTTATATGGGACTAGGGTAACACACTTTGGGTCACGGAGTACATATATGGGATTAGGGTAACACACATGGGGTCAGGGTGTACTTATAAAGGGGATAGGGTAACTCATTTGGTGTCAGGGAGTACTTATATGGGACTAGGGTAACCCACTTTGGGTCACTGAGTACTTATATGGGACAAGGGTAACACACTTGGGGTCAGGGTGTACTTATAGAGGGGCTAGGGTAACTCATTCGGGGCAGGGAGTACTTACATGGGACTAGGGTAACACAATTGGGGTCAGTGCATACGTATAAAGGGGCTAGGGTAACTCGCTTGGGATTAGGGAGTACTTATATGGGACTAGGGTAACTCACTTGGGGACAGGGAGTACTTATAAAGGGGCTAGGGTAACTCACTTGGGGTCAGGGTATGTTTACATGGGACTAGGGTAACTCACTTGGGGTCAGGGAGTACTAATAAAGGGGCTAGGGTAACTCACTTGAGGTCAGGGAATACTTATTAAGGGGCTAGGGTAACTCACTTGGGGTCAGGGAGTAATTTTAAAAGGGCTAGTGTAACTCATTTGGGGTCAGGTAGTACTTATATGGGACTAGGGTACCTCACTTGGGGTCAGGGAGTACATATATGGGACTAGGGTAACTCACTTGGGGTCAGGGTGTACTTATAGAGGGGCTAGAGTAACTAATTTGGGGTCAGGGATTAATTATATTGGACTAGGGTACATCACTTGGGGTCAGCGAGTACTTATATGGGACTAGGTTCACACACTTTGGGTCACGGAGTACTTATATGGGACTAGGGTAACTCACTTGGGGACAGGGAGTACTTAGAAAGAGGCTAGGGTAACTAACTTGGGGTCAGGGAGTACTTATATGGGACTAGGTTAACTCACTTGGGGTCAGGGAGTACTTATATGGGACTAGGGTAACACACTTTGGGTCACGGAGTACTTATTTGGAACTAGAGTAACACACTTGGGGTCACGGAGTACATATATGGGATTAGGGTAACACACATGGGGTCAGGGTGTACTTATAAAGGGGATAGGGTAACTCATTTGGTGTCAGGGAGTACTTATATGGGACTAGGGTAACCCACTTTGGGTCACTGAGTACTTATATGGGACAAGGGTAACACACTTGGGGTCAGGGTGTACTTATAGAGGGGCTAGGGTAACACATTCGGGGCAGGGAGTACTTACATGGGACTAGGGTAACACAATTGGGGTCAGTGCATACGTATAAAGGGGCTAGGGTAACTCGCTTGGGATTAGGGAGTACTTATATGGGACTAGGGTAACTCACTTGGGGACAGGGAGTACTTATAAAGGGGCTAGGGTAACTCACTTGGGGTCAGGGTATGTTTACATGGGACTAGGGTAACTCACTTGGGGTCAGGGAGTACTAATAAAGGGGCTAGGGTAACTCACTTGAGGTCAGGGAGTACTTATTAAGGGGCTAGGGTAACTCACTTGGGGTCAGGGAGTAATTTTAAAAGGGCTAGTGTAACTCATTTGGGGTCAGGTAGTACTTATATGGGACTAGGGTACCTCACTTGGGGTCAGGGAGTACATATATGGGACTAGGGTAACTCACTTGGGGTCAGGGAGTACTTATAAAGGGGATAGGGTAACTTATTTGGTGTCAGGGAGTACTTATATGGGACTAGGGTAACCCATTTTGGGTCACTGAGTACTTATATGGGACAAGGGTAACACACTTGGGGTCAGGGTGTACTTATAAAGGGGCTAGGGTAACTCACTTGGGGACATGGAGTACTTATAAAGGGGATAGGGTAACTCACTTGGGGACAGGGAGTACTTATATGGGACTAGGGTAACCCACTTTGGGTCACTGAGTACTTATATGGGACAAGGGTAACACACTTGGGGTCAGGGTGTACTTATAAAGGGTCTAGGGTAACTCATTTGGTGTCAGAGAGTACTTATATGGGACTAGGGTAACACACTTTGGGTCACGGAGTACATATATGGGATTAGGGTAACACACATGGGGTCAGGGAGTACTTATATGGGACTAGGGTAACTCACTTGGGGTCAGGGAGTACTTATATGGGACTAGGTTCACACACTTTGGGTCACGGAGTACTTATGTGTGAGTAGGGTAACACACTTGGGGTCAGTGTGTACTTATAAAGGGGCTAGGGTAATTCACTTGGGATTAGGGAGTACTTATATGGGACTAGGGTAACTCACTTGGGGACAGGGAGTACTTATAAAGGGGCTAGGGTAACTCACTTGGGGTCAGGGTATGTTTACATGGGACTAGGGTAACTCACTTGGGGTCAGGGAGTACTAATAAAGGGGCTAGGGTAACTCACTTGAGGTCAGGGAGTACTTATTAAGGGGCTAGGGTAACTCACTTGGGGTCAGGGTATACTTATATGGGACTAGGGTAACTCACTTGGGGTCAGGGAGTAATTTTAAAAGGGCTAGTGTAACTCATTTGGGGTCAGGTAGTACTTATATGGGACTAGGGTACCTCACTTGGGGTCAGGGAGTACATATATGGGACTAGGGTAACTCACTTTGGGTCACGGAGTACATATATGGGATTAGGGTAACACACATGGGGTCAGGGTGTACTTATAAAGGGGATAGGGTAACTCATTTGGTGTCAGGGAGTACTTATATGGGACTAGGGTAACCCACTTTGGATCACTGAGTACTTATATGGGACAAGGGTAACACACTTGGGGTCAAAGTGTACTTATAAAGGGGCTAGGGTAACTCACTTGGGGACATGGAGTACTTATAAAGGGGCTAGGGTAACTCACTTGGGGACAGGGAGTACTTATATGGGACTAGGGTAACCCACTTTGGGTCACTGAGTACTTATATGGGACAAGGGTAACACACTTGGGGTCAGGGATTACTAATAAAGGGGCTAGGGTAACTCACTTGAGGTCAGGGAGTACTTATTAAGGGGCTAGGGTAACTCACTTGGGGTCAGGGTATACTTATATGGGACTAGGGTAACTCACTTGGGGTCAGGGAGTACTAATAAAGGGGCTAGGGTAACTCACTTGAGGTCAGGGAGTACTTATTAAGGGGCTAGGGTAACTCACTTGGGGTCAGGGTATACTTATATGGGACTAGGGTAACTCACTTGGGGTCAGGGAGTAATTTTAAAAGGGCTAGTGTAACTCATTTGGGGTCAGGTAGTACTTATATGGGACTAGGGTACCTCACTTGGGGTCAGGGAGTACATATATGGGACTAGGGTAACTCACTTGGGGTCAGGGAGTACTTATAAAGGGGCTAGGGTAACTCATTTGGTGTCAGGGAGTACTTATATGGGACTAGGGTAACACACTTTGGGTCACGGAGTACATATATGGGATTAGGGTAACACACATGGGGTCAGGGTGTACTTATAAAGGGGATAGGGTAACTCATTTGGTGTCAGGGAGTACTTATATGGGACTAGGGTAACCCACTTTGGGTCACTGAGTACTTATATGGGACAAGGGTAACACACTTGGGGTCAAAGTGTACTTATAAAGGGGCTAGGGTAAGTCACTTGGGGACATGGAGTACTTATAAAGGGGCTAGGGTAACTCACTTGGGGACAGGGAGTACTTATATGGGACTAGGGTAACCCACTTTGGGTCACTGAGTACTTATATGGGACAAGGGTAACACACTTGGGGTCAGGGTGTACTTATAAAGGGTCTAGGGTAACTCATTTGGTGTCAGGGAGTACTTATATGGGACTAGGGTAACACACTTTGGGTCACGGAGTACATATATGGGATTAGGGTAACACACATGGGGTCAGGGAGTACTTATATGGGACTAGGGTAACTCACTTGGGGACAGGGATTACTTATATGGGACTAGGGTAACTCACTTGGGGTCAGGGAGTACTTATATGGGACTAGGTTCACACACTTTGGGTCACGGAGTACTTATGTGTGAGTAGGGTAACACACTTGGGGTCAGTGTGTACGTATAAAGGGGCTAGGCTAACTCACTTGGGATCAGGGAGTACTTATATGGGACTAGGGTAACTCACTTAGGGACAGGGAGTACTTATCAAGGGGCTAGAGTAACTCACTTGGGGACATGGAGTACTTATAAAGGGGCTAGGGTAACTCACTTGGGGACAGGGAGTACTTATATGGGACTAGGTTCACACACTTTGGGTCACGGAGTACTTATGTGTGAGTAGGGTAACACACTTGGGGTCAGTGTGTACTTATAAAGGTGCTAGGGTAACTCACTTGGGATTAGGGAGTACTTATATGGGACTAGGGTAACTCACTTGGAGACATGGAGTACTTATAAAGGGGCTAGGGTAACTCACTTGGGGTCAGGGAGTACTTATAAAGGGGCTAGGGTAACTCACTTGGGGTCAGGGTATACTTACATGGGACTAGGGTAACTCACTTGGGGTCAGGGAGTAATTTTAAAAGGGCTAGTGTAACTCATTTGGGGTCAGGTAGTACTTATATGGGACTAGGGTACCTCACTTGGGGTCAGGGAGTACATATATGGGACTAGGGTAACTCACTTGGGGACAGGGAGTAATTATATGGGACTAGGGTATCTCACTTGGGGTCAGGGAGTACTTATATGGGACTAGGGTCACACACTTGGGGTCAGGGAGTACTTATTTGGGACTAGGGTAACTCACTTGTGGTCAGGGAGTACTTATATGGGACTAGGGTAACTCACTTGGGTTCATGGAGTACTTATAAAGGGGCTAGGGTAACTCACTTGGGGTCAGGGAGTACTTAAAAAGGGGCTAGGGTAACTCATTTGGTGTCAGGGAGTACTTATATTTGACTAGGGTAACCCACTTTGGGTCACTGAGTACTTATATGGGACAAGGGTAACACACATGGGGTCAGGGTGTACTTATAAAGGGGCTAGGGTAACTCACTTGGGGACATGGAGTACTTATAAAGGGGCTAGGGTAACTCACTTGGGGACAGGGAGTACTTATATGGGACTAGGGTAACCCACTTTGGGTCACTGAGTACTTATATGGGACAAGGGTAACACACTTAAGGTCAGGGTGTACTTATATAGGGTCTAGGGTAACTCATTTGGTGTCAGGGAGTACTTATATGGGACTAGGGTAACACACTTTGGGTCACGGAGTACATATATGGGATTAGGGTAACACACATGGGGTCAGGGTGTACTTATAAAGGGGATAGGGTAACTCATTTGGTGTCAGGGAGTACTTATATGGGACTAGGGTAACCCACTTTGGGTCACTGAGTACTTATATGGGACAAGGGTAACACACTTGGGGTCAGGGTGTACTTATAGAGGGGCTAGGGTAACTCATTCGGGGCAGGGAGTACTTACATGGGACTAGGGTAACACAATTGGGGTCAGTGCATACGTATAAAGGGGCTAGGGTAACTCGCTTGGGATTAGGGAGTACTTATATGGGACTAGGGTAACTCACTTGGGGACAGGGAGTACTTATAAAGGGGCTAGGGTAACTCACTTGGGGTCAGGGTATGTTTACATGGGACTAGGGTAACTCACTTGGGGTCAGGGAGTACTAATAAAGGGGCTAGGGTAACTCACTTGAGGTCAGGGAGTACTTATTAAGGGGCTAGGGTAACTCACTTGGGGTCAGGGAGTAATTTTAAAAGGGCTAGTGTAACTCATTTGGGGTCAGGTAGTACTTATATGGGACTAGGGTACCTCACTTGGGGTCAGGGAGTACATATATGGGACTAGGGTAACTCACTTGGGGTCAGGGAGTACTTATAAAGGGGATAGGGTAACTTATTTGGTGTCAGGGAGTACTTATATGGGACTAGGGTAACCCATTTTGGGTCACTGAGTACTTATATGGGACAAGGGTAACACACTTGGGGTCAGGGTGTACTTATAAAGGGGCTAGGGTAACTCACTTGGGGACATGGAGTACTTATAAAGGGGATAGGGTAACACACTTTGGGTCACGGAGTACATATATGGGATTAGGGTAACACACATGGGGTCAGGGAGTACTTATATGGGACTAGGGTAACTCACTTGGGGTCAGGGAGTACTTATATGGGACTAGGTTCACACACTTTGGGTCACGTAGTACTTATGTGTGAGTAGGGTAACACACTTGGGGTCAGTGTGTACTTATAAAGGGGCTAGGGTAATTCACTTGGGATTAGGGAGTACTTATATGGGACTAGGGTAACTCACTTGGGGACAGGGAGTACTTATAAAGGGGCTAGGGTAACTCACTTGGGGTCAGGGTATGTTTACATGGGACTAGGGTAACTCACTTGGGGTCAGGGAGTACTAATAAAGGGGCTAGGGTAACTCACTTGAGGTCAGGGAGTACTTATTAAGGGGCTAGGGTAACTCACTTGGGGTCAGGGTATACTTATATGGGACTAGGGTAACTCACTTGGGGTCAGGGAGTAATTTTAAAAGGGCTAGTGTAACTCATTTGGGGTCAGGTAGTACTTATATGGGACTAGGGTACCTCACTTGGGGTCAGGGAGTACATATATGGGACTAGGGTAACTCACTTTGGGTCACGGAGTACATATATGGGATTAGGGTAACACACATGGGGTCAGGGTGTACTTATAAAGGGGATAGGGTAACTCATTTGGTGTCAGGGAGTACTTATATGGGACTAGGGTAACCCACTTTGGGTCACTGAGTACTTATATGGGACAAGGGTAACACACTTGGGGTCAAAGTGTACTTATAAAGGGGCTAGGGTAACTCACTTGGGGACATGGAGTACTTATAAAGGGGCTAGGGTAACTCACTTGGGGACAGGGAGTACTTATATGGGACTAGGGTAACCCACTTTGGGTCACTGAGTACTTATATGGGACAAGGGTAACACACTTGGGGTCAGGGAGTACTTATAAAGGGGCTAGGGTAACTCACTTGAGGTCAGGGAGTACTTATTAAGGGGCTAGGGTAACTCACTTGGGGTCAGGGTATACTTATATGGGACTAGGGTAACTCACTTGGGGTCAGGGAGTACTAATAAAGGAGCTAGGGTAACTCACTTGAGGTCAGGGAGTACTTATTAAGGGGCTAGGGTAACTCACTTGGGGTCAGGGTATACTTATATGGGACTAGGGTAACTCACTTGGGGTCAGGGAGTAATTTTAAAAGGGCTAGTGTAACTCATTTGGGGTCAGGTAGTACTTATATGGGACTAGGGTACCTCACTTGGGGTCAGGGAGTACATATATGGGACTAGGGTAACTCACTCCCCCCCGATGGTGTGGCACCTTGCCGTGGTGGGGGGGCTCACCTGGTGTCGGCTTCCGGTCCATCATCGAACTGTATGGTCGGTGGAGGTCCGGGGGCTTTCTCTGGGTGCTAAGAGCACACCAAACCAAACACGATGGACAGTTCAGTACTGGATAAATCGTTTACGGTGCAGGGGAGGGATACCCCAGTACCGGTATCTGAGGGGGTGGTCACGCAGGCCCCCCTCATACCGTCAGCAAGTGACTGCGGTACTCATGCGGTTAGGCAGGCTGCATTGAGGGAATCAGATACTGTCATGGCCCAGAAGGGGCCGCTGCACGCCTCGTGTGCACCAACTGCTACTGCAGGTGGAGGAGGAAAACCGGCCCACAATACGAAGAGGGCTCAGGTTGAAGGCATTCTGAAGGAGCCTGATGAGTCCGTGAAGGTACCGCGTGTGGTAATTGAAGAGGCTGAATCAGGGGTTGTGAGCCAACCCAGCGGTTATGGTGAGACGTGCGGAGGGGAGACTCCCCGTGCGGAGGCTCAAGGTAGCGGAGCGTGGGGTACACCTGACGTTTCGCCGTATCGGGGGGATCGCCTTCAGCCCTTGCGACGCTTGTCTGCTCGGAACAGAACGCTGTCGCAAACGTCTTATGGGAGCGGCACCACGGATGCGTCAAACGAAGAACCGGCCGTGAACGAGGAGATGTTTGTGCTGGACGGAGGGGCCACTGTCAGCACGGACACTGATATTCTGGACGGGGTAATTGAAAAGGCAGTGAGTCTCATTACAAAGGAGCGAAAGGGAATGGAGGGAGTGTACGCCCTAACCGACAGGATGGTCGGTCACTCGTTGAAGCTCTTCGAGTTCTCTTATGCGAAGAGTGGGGTGAAAAAGGAGATTCAGGAGTTGTCCCGGAAGATTCGCGATGGAATGGAGCAGTTGCAGGATTCCTTGACGCAGCTGATGGTTGAAAATGGGACCTTGACATCTGGGATTGGAGTCCTTAGCAATGAGGTTAAATTTTTCACGGCGCGGCATAAGGAAAACATGTCGGAGGTGGTGCGTAGATGCGAGAGCATGGTGGAGAACAGACTCCAAGGTATCGCGGAGGGCGAGGCTAGACGAGAGAAGAGAAAGAGGTCTTCCCCTGAGGTGGCTGAGCCTATGAAGAGAAGGAACCCCCCCTCCCTACAAGAAGAAGTGGAGGAAGCATTAGGGGTTGCAGCGAGTGGGAATCTGGCGACTTCAGGCAAGGATAGAATGGCTGGCGAACCTGGAGAGAAAAGGAAGAAATCGATGGAGAGACATGAATGCGGGGCGCAGCAGGGTACTAGCTCCCTTGAGGCCGGCGATAGGCAGGAGGCGCTGCGGATTCTGGGGGAAGTGGGGACACTAATGGCGAAAATTGCAGGTGTAGAAAAGCCTAAAATCCCTGCCAGGGTAACTGGGAGTGCAGCAGAGACCTGGGCAGAGATCGCGGCCAAAGGCGTGAGCGTAAGCGAGGAAAAACTGCGATGTAATAAACGTTGTGAGCGAACAGCAAACCGTACTACGCACCAAAGTAAAGAGAACGCTAGAGGAGAGGTAAGTGAAAACGAGAAGCCCAATCGAAGTGCAAAAATGGACAGAAATAACAAACTGGACAAAGCTGAAGGACTGGAAATAACCAAAAAATCTAACAAAACAATAGCTAAGCGTCCTATAGCGGACGCGATAAGCATCTCGGTAGTGGATAAAAACAAAAGGGCACAGGTACTGGCTAAAATCAGGAAAACGGTGAACCCTACGCAATTAGGCCTCACCATAAGTAGGGTTAAAGAGTCCAGAGAGGGTAATACCCTCATAGAGATCTCGGGCGGTGAATTGGGTGCGGCTGATAAGCTGCGTGGGCTAATTCAGAGTGCAGTAGGGGACGAAGCTTTAGTAAAAACCCTCTTACCCTTAACTACTTTAGAGCTTAAGAATGTCGACTCAATGCTTGACCAGTGCGACGTGATCGAAGAACTGTGCACTAGGTTTGGTGAAGAGGCTAAGCACTCTAGAATTCTCTTTATGCGTCGTGCATATAACGGTGGCAGTACCGTACGTCTAGTCATGCGTGCGCTGTTTGCCAAGAAACTGTTAGATGAGGGCAAAATCACGTTAGGATGGTCGGTGTGTTCGGTAAGCGAGGTAGACTCGATACTTAGGTGTCTGAAGTGCCACGCTTTTGGCCACAAAGCAGCGGTGTGTAAGGCGGGGGTTGATAGGACCAATCTGTGTCTCAGATGTGCACAGCCAGGGCATCTGGCCAAGGACTGCACTAATGAACCAAAGTGTGCTTACTGTGTCGAGGATCTGGGGGTAGAGGGAAACCACTATGCCGGGTCAAAAAACTGTGCGGCGTTAAAAAGGGGGAGCGGACGCTCTACGAGTTAAAATGTGCCCAAATTAACTTTGGCAGGGGTAGAGAGGCACAGGCGTTAGGCCTGGAATGGTGTGTCCAAGAAAGTATAGACTTGGTCATCATTTCAGAACAATATAGGGATATTTCATCCGATAGGTGGTTCCCTGGCGCCTGTGGTAAGTGCGCGATCTATGTGCCAAGCAGAGAGATTCAGGTAGACGAACATATTGCAGGAGAGGGTTTCACGGCGGTCAAGGTGAGGGATGCATGGATGGTGGGGGTGTATCTGTCGCCGAATGCACCGTTTCTGACCTTCCAGGCCAAAATTGACGAAATCTCCACCCTGGTAAAGACTAAAGGAGGTCTAGGTCTACTGGCGGGCGATTTTAACGCCAAATCGCGTTTGTGGGGAAACTCTATGAATACTCCTAGGGGAAGGTCACTAGAAGATCTAATTGCTGAACACAACCTGGTGATAGCGAATGATGGCACCCACACCTTCAGGAATAGCAGGGGTTTTTCTTCCGCGATTGACATTACAATGGGCTGTCAAGGAGGCTCCCTAGCTATAAAAAAATGGAGAGTTAGTGAAACTGAGACGCTTAGTGATCACCTTTTTGTGCTGTTCTCGCTGAGTTCGACCGCTGACCTTTCGGTTCACAGGAAGCCAAGCAGATGGAACAGAAAGTCCCTAGATGGTGATATTTGCGCGCTTTATGTAGCCTTCTGTGACATCTATGCGTGCGACAGGTTAGAATGTGCGGTGAGGGCGGTACGGGCTACCTTAGAGGGTGCTTCCGACACCAGTATGAGACGTTTTGCCCCTCTAGGGAAATTCAAGGCATCATATTGGTGGAACGGCACGGTGGCGAATGCTAGGGATATAGCGAACAATTGGCACAGGCGTCTAGTGCGTTCGAAAGACGATAGGTCTAGGGCACTACTGAGGGTGGGTTACATGCAGGCGCGGAGAAACCTGCGTAGGGCCATCCAAGGCGCCAAGGATACAGCGTGGGAGGCTTTTTTGATGACCCTGAATGAGGACCCGTGGGGAAGACCGTACAAGACGTTTGTCAGCAAATTCAGGCGTGCGAAGTTTGCTGCGGTGCCCTTCTCATCGATACCGGAAATAGTCTCGGAACTTTTTCCGCATAGTACGAGACCCTTCTCTGCGACGACAATCGACCCGGATAGGACGCCACCCCCCGAGGCGACATACATCGAACTCCTAGCTGCAGTGGGAAAAATGAAAATGACGTCGGCACCTGGTGATGATCACATACCGGCGGGAGTGGTAAGGGCTGCATTTGATGCAAAGCCCGCGATTTTCCTCGAGCTTTTTAACCGGCTACTCTCGGAACGAACTTTTCCCGAACAATGGAAGGTGCAGGGGTTGGTGCTACTGCCGAAACCGGAAGCGGGTAAGTACCGCCCTATCTGCCTGCTACCAACGCTAGGCAAGTTCTTTGAGCATGTGATTAAGGGGAGACTGGAAGAGGTGTACGCGGGAGGCCTCTCCCATCAACAGTTTGGCTTCAGGGCTAAAAGGACGACGGTGGACGCACTTAGGCGGGTTATAAACCTAATGAGGGCCAATAGGGACGTTGCGCAAGCGATGGGGGACTGCGATACGGCCTTTATGTCAACCAGTAGTAGAGCAGGCCGGGTACGTGTAACAGATGTGTGCGTACTGATCACGTTAGACATTAAGAACGCGTTTAACTCCATAGAACATGATGTGATTGTGAAACAGCTGCGTGACAACGAAAAAGTACCCAACTATATAGTGGAATTGGTAATCAGTTATATTACGAACAGGACCCTCAGGTATGCCAACCCCCAAAATGCAGCCGAAATTTTTGAGACGCGGGTTACGTGCGGTGTTCCCCAGGGCTCAGTTTTGGGCCCTCTACTGTGGAACATTGCCTTCGACCCGGTTTTTAGGCTGTCACTCCCGGCTGGTTGCTTCTTAACGGGATTTGCAGACGACTTGGCACTGGTGGTGAAAGCGGGGGATGTGAGTAGCCTTAACTATGTGGTGGAAATTGCGATGGCAACCATATACGACTGGTTTCAGGCGACTGGACTCACGTTAGCGGTAGGGAAATGCGAGGCGCTGCCGTTTACACGGTATAAGGCCGAAAGACTTGCCGATATAAGGGTGCATATTGCGGGGGAAATGATACCTTTGGTCACCTCCCTTAAATATTTAGGGGTTACCCTCGATAGGAAGCTGTGTTTCAACGCCCACGTTGACTACATCGCAGAAAAGACTAAAAAAGCTGCAAATCACCTAGCGGCGTTAATGCCACGTCTTAGGGGCCCATCGCAGCGCATCAAAACGCTGTATGTGGGGATAATCGAATCCATAATTCTTTACGCGGCGCCCATATGGACATCAGCCCTTGGGAAAAAGAAAAACGTGAACAAATTAGTCTCGGCGATGAGAATACCACTGTTGCGCGCCTGTGGGGCTCATAGAACAGTTGCGTCCGAGGCACTATGTGTAATTAATCGGCGAATTCCGATAGTGCTACTAGCAGAAGAGAGGGCGGCGGTCTACGATCGTTATTGCGAGCTCAGGGCAGCCAACAAACTGGACAATCTCCAAGCAGACAAGTTGGAAATGCGTGGGCACACAATAGATAAGTGGCAGCGATCCTGGGACGTGTCTCAAAAAGCCAGATGGACACATAGAGTGCTGCCATCAGTATCTCGGTGGTTGAGGAGTGATTGGGCATCAGTCGATAGCAGCGTTGCGCAATTTTTAACAGGGCACGGCAATTTCCAATCTTACCGACGCCGCATAGGCAAAGTTGTGTCGGAAGTATGTGTGTGGTGCGATAGTGGTGCCAACGACAGTGTTGAGCATACCTTTGCTGAGTGTACAGCTTGGGGCAGGGAGAGGGCAGCCCTTATTAGAGACTGCAGATTCCTATGGAACTTGGACTTGTCCAATTTCGGCGACATCACCGAAGACATGGGCAGTTGGAGAGCATTGGCTACGTTCTGCGAAAGGATAGTGCGGGCCAAGGATGATCGTGGAGGACCACGGGCAAACCGCGAGGGTGCACGGTCAGAGGCACCTCCACCCAAAGTCTGAAGAGGAGGAGGCGACACTCATTGCACTTGTCCTGAAGGATTTTACATTAAGTTACCAGGGCAAGAGTGTTCGCCACTGTTGGGGTTTTAGTGGGTAGTCCAGCCTCCATTTTGGGGGTTGGGAGCCCCACATCCCCCGTCAACTCACGTCGGGGATGCGCAAACGCATTTCCCCAGCAGAATAAAGAAAAAAAAAAAAAAAAAAAAAAAAAAAAAAAAAAAAAAAAAAAAAAAAAAAAAAGGGTAACTCACTTGGGGTCAGGGAGTACTTATAAAGGGGCTAGGGTAACTCATTTGGTGTCAGGGAGTACTTATATGGGACTAGGGTAACACACTTTGGGTCACGGAGTACATATATGGGATTAGGGTAACACACATGGGGTCAGGGTGTACTTATAAAGGGGATAGGGTAACTCATTTGGTGTCAGGGAGTACTTATATGGGACTAGGGTAACCCACTTTGGGTCACTGAGTACTTATATGGGACAAGGGTAACACACTTGGGGTCAAAGTGTACTTATAAAGGGGCTAGGGTAAGTCACTTGGGGACATGGAGTACTTATAAAGGGGCTAGGGTAACTCACTTGGGGACAGGGAGTACTTATATGGGACTAGGGTAACCCACTTTGGGTCTCTGAGTACTTATATGGGACTAGGGTACCTCACTTGGGGTCAGGGAGTACATATATGGGACTAGGGTAACTCACTTGGGGACAGGGAGTAATTATATGGGACTAGGGTATCTCACTTGGGGTCAGGGAGTACTTATATGGGACTAGGGTCACACACTTGGGGTCAGGGAGTACTTATTTGGGACTAGGGTAACTCACTTGTGGTCAGGGAGTACTTATATGGGACTAGGGTAACTCACTTGGGTTCATGGAGTACTTATAAAGGGGCTAGGGTAACTCACTTGGGGTCAGGGAGTACTTAAAAAGGGGCTAGGGTAACTCATTTGGTGTCAGGGAGTACTTATATGGGACTAGGGTAACCCACTTTGGGTCACTGAGTACTTATATGGGACAAGGGTAACACACATGGGGTCAGGGTGTACTTATAAAGGGGCTAGGGTAACTCACTTGGGGACATGGAGTACTTATAAAGGGGCTAGGGTAACTCACTTGGGGACAGGGAGTACTTATATGGGACTAGGGTAACCCACTTTGGGTCACTGAGTACTTATATGGGACAAGGGTAACACACTTGGGGTCAGGGTGTACTTATATAGGGTCTAGGGTAACTCATTTGGTGTCAGGGAGTACTTATATGGGACTAGGGTAACACACTTTGGGTCACGGAGTACATATATGGGATTAGGGTAACACACATGGGGTCAGGGTGTACTTATAAAGGGGATAGGGTAACTCATTTGGTGTCAGGGAGTACTTATATGGGACTAGGGTAACCCACTTTGGGTCACTGAGTACTTATATGGGACAAGGGTAAGACACTTGGGGTCAGGGTGTACTTATAGAGGGGCTAGGGTAACTCATTCGGGGCAGGGAGTACTTACATGGGACTAGGGTAACACAATTGGGGTCAGTGCATACGTATAAAGGGGCTAGGGTAACTCGCTTGGGATTAGGGAGTACTTATATGGGACTAGGGTAACTCACTTGGGGACAGGGAGTACTTATAAAGGGGCTAGGGTAACTCACTTGGGGTCAGGGTATGTTTACATGGGACTAGGGTAACTCACTTGGGGTCAGGGAGTACTAATAAAGGGGCTAGGGTAACTCACTTGAGGTCAGGGAGTACTTATTAAGGGGCTAGGGTAACTCACTTGGGGTCAGGGAGTACTTATATGGGACTAGGGTAACCCACTTTGGGTCACTGAGTACTTATATGGGACAAGGGTAACACACTTGGGGTCAGGGTGTACTTATATAGGGTCTAGTGTAACTCATTTGGGGTCAGGTAGTACTTATATGGGACTAGGGTACCTCACTTGGGGTCAGGGAGTACATATATGGGACTAGGGTAACTCACTTGGGGTCAGGGAGTACTTATAAAGGGGATAGGGTAACTTATTTGGTGTCAGGGAGTACTTATATGGGACTAGGGTAACCCATTTTGGGTCACTGAGTACTTATATGGGACAAGGGTAACACACTTGGGGTCAGGGTGTACTTATAAAGGGGCTAGGGTAACTCACTTGGGGACATGGAGTACTTATAAAGGGGATAGGGTAACTCACTTGGGGACAGGGAGTACTTATATGGGACTAGGGTAACCCACTTTGGGTCACTGAGTACTTATATGGGACAAGGGTAACACACTTGGGGTCAGGGTGTACTTATAAAGGGTCTAGGGTAACTCATTTGGTGTCAGAGAGTACTTATATGGGACTAGGGTAACACACTTTGGGTCACGGAGTACATATATGGGATTAGGGTAACACACATGGGGTCAGGGAGTACTTATATGGGACTAGGGTAACTCACTTGGGGTCAGGGAGTACTTATATGGGACTAGGTTCACACACTTTGGGTCACGTAGTACTTATGTGTGAGTAGGGTAACACACTTGGGGTCAGTGTGTACTTATAAAGGGGCTAGGGTAATTCACTTGGGATTAGGGAGTACTTATATGGGACTAGGGTAACTCACTTGGGGACAGGGAGTACTTATAAAGGGGCTAGGGTAACTCACTTGGGGTCAGGGTATGTTTACATGGGACTAGGGTAACTCACTTGGGGTCAGGGAGTACTAATAAAGGGGCTAGGGTAACTCACTTGAGGTCAGGGAGTACTTATTAAGGGGCTAGGGTAACTCACTTGGGGTCAGGGTATACTTATATGGGACTAGGGTAACTCACTTGGGGTCAGGGAGTAATTTTAAAAGGGCTAGTGTAACTCATTTGGGGTCAGGTAGTACTTATATGGGACTAGGGTACCTCACTTGGGGTCAGGGAGTACATATATGGGACTAGGGTAACTCACTTTGGGTCACGGAGTACATATATGGGATTAGGGTAACACACATGGGGTCAGGGTGTACTTATAAAGGGGATAGGGTAACTCATTTGGTGTCAGGGAGTACTTATATGGGACTAGGGTAACCCACTTTGGGTCACTGAGTACTTATATGGGACAAGGGTAACACACTTGGGGTCAAAGTGTACTTATAAAGGGGCTAGGGTAACTCACTTGGGGACATGGAGTACTTATAAAGGGGCTAGGGTAACTCACTTGGGGACAGGGAGTACTTATATGGGACTAGGGTAACCCACTTTGGGTCACTGAGTACTTATATGGGACAAGGGTAACACACTTGGGGTCAGGGAGTACTAATAAAGGGGCTAGGGTAACTCACTTGAGGTCAGGGAGTACTTATTAAGGGGCTAGGGTAACTCACTTGGGGTCAGGGTATACTTATATGGGACTAGGGTAACTCACTTGGGGTCAGGGAGTACTAATAAAGGGGCTAGGGTAACTCACTTGAGGTCAGGGAGTACTTATTAAGGGGCTAGGGTAACTCACTTGGGGTCAGGGTATACTTATATGGGACTAGGGTAACTCACTTGGGGTCAGGGAGTAATTTTAAAAGGGCTAGTGTAACTCATTTGGGGTCAGGTAGTACTTATATGGGACTAGGGTACCTCACTTGGGGTCAGGGAGTACATATATGGGACTAGGGTAACTCACTTGGGGTCAGGGAGTACTTATAAAGGGGCTAGGGTAACTCATTTGGTGTCAGGGAGTACTTATATGGGACTAGGGTAACACACTTTGGGTCACGGAGTACATATATGGGATTAGGGTAACACACATGGGGTCAGGGTGTACTTATAAAGGGGATAGGGTAACTCATTTGGTGTCAGGGAGTACTTATATGGGACTAGGGTAACCCACTTTGGGTCACTGAGTACTTATATGGGACAAGGGTAACACACTTGGGGTCAAAGTGTACTTATAAAGGGGCTAGGGTAAGTCACTTGGGGACATGGAGTACTTATAAAGGGGCTAGGGTAACTCACTTGGGGACAGGGAGTACTTATATGGGACTAGGGTAACCCACTTTGGGTCACTGAGTACTTATATGGGACAAGGGTAACACACTTGGGGTCAGGGTGTACTTATAAAGGGTCTAGGGTAACTCATTTGGTGTCAGGGAGTACTTATATGGGACTAGGGTAACACACTTTGGGTCACGGAGTACATATATGGGATTAGGGTAACACACATGGGGTCAGGGAGTACTTATATGGGACTAGGGTAACTCACTTGGGGACAGGGATTACTTATATGGGACTAGGGTAACTCACTTGGGGTCAGGGAGTACTTATATGGGACTAGGTTCACACACTTTGGGTCACGGAGTACTTATGTGTGAGTAGGGTAACACACTTGGGGTCAGTGTGTACGTATAAAGGGGCTAGGCTAACTCACTTGGGATCAGGGAGTACTTATATGGGACTAGGGTAACTCACTTAGGGACAGGGAGTACTTATCAAGGGGCTAGAGTAACTCACTTGGGGACATGGAGTACTTATAAAGGGGCTAGGGTAACTCACTTGGGGACAGGGAGTACTTATATGGGACTAGGTTCACACACTTTGGGTCACGGAGTACTTATGTGTGAGTAGGGTAACACACTTGGGGTCAGTGTGTACTTATAAAGGTGCTAGGGTAACTCACTTGGGATTAGGGAGTACTTATATGGGACTAGGGTAACTCACTTGGGGACATGGAGTACTTATAAAGGGGCTAGGGTAACTCACTTGGGGTCAGGGAGTACTTATAAAGGGGCTAGGGTAACTCACTTGGGGTCAGGGTATACTTACATGGGACTAGGGTAACTCACTTGGGGTCAGGGAGTAATTTTAAAAGGGCTAGTGTAACTCATTTGGGGTCAGGTAGTACTTATATGGGACTAGGGTACCTCACTTGGGGTCAGGGAGTACATATATGGGACTAGGGTAACTCACTTGGGGACAGGGAGTAATTATATGGGACTAGGGTATCTCACTTGGGGTCAGGGAGTACTTATATGGGACTAGGGTCACACACTTGGGGTCAGGGAGTACTTATTTGGGACTAGGGTAACTCACATGTGGTCAGGGAGTACTTATATGGGACTAGGGTAACTCACTTGGGTTCATGGAGTACTTATAAAGGGGCTAGGGTAACTCACTTGGGGTCAGGGAGTACTTAAAAAGGGGCTACGGAAACTCATTTGGGGACAGGGAGTACTTATGTGGGACTAGGGTCACACACTTTGGGTCACGGAGTACTTACATGGGACTAGGGTAACTCACTAGGGGTCAGAGAGTACTTATATGGGACTAGGGTAATTCACTTTGGGTCAGGGAGTACTTATATGGGACTAGGGTAACTCACTAGGGGTCAGGGAGTACTTATATGGGACTAGGGTCACACATTTTGGGTCACGGAGTACTTACATGGGACTAGGGTAACTCATTCGAGGCAGGGAGTACTTATATTGGACTAGGGTACATCAATTGGGGTCAGGGATTACTTATATGGGACTAGGATAACTCACTTGGGGACATGGAGTACTTATAAAGGGGCTAGGGTAACTCACTTGGGGTCAGGGAGTACTTATAAAGGGTATAGGGTAACTCATTTGGTGTCAGGGAGTACTTATATAGGACTAGGGTAACACACTTTGGGCCACGGAGTACTTATATGGGATTAGGGTAACACACATGGGGTCAGGGTGTACTTATAAAGGGGCTAGGGTAACTCATTTGGGGACAGGGAGTACTTATATGGGACTAGGGTCACACACTTTGGGTCACGGAGTACTTACATGGGACTAGGGTAACACACTTGGGGTCAGGGTGTACTTATAAAGGGACTAGGGTAACTCACTTGGGATTAGGGTGTACTTATATGGGACTAGGGTAACTCATTTGGGGACAGGGAGTACTTATAAAGGGGCTAGGGTAACTCACTTGGGGTCAGGGTATATTTACATGGGACTAGGGTAACTCACTTGGGGTCAGGTAGTACTTATATGGGACTAGGGTACCTCACTTGGGGTCAGGGAGTACATATATGGGACTAGGGTAACTCACTTGGGGACAGGGAGTACTTATATGGGACTAGGGTATCTCACTTGGGGTCAGGGAGTACTTATATGGGACTTGGATCACACACTTTGGGTCACGGAGTACTTATATGGGACTAGGGTAACTCACTTGGGGTCATGGAGTACTTATATGGGACTAGGGTAACTCACTTGGGGTCAGGGAGTACTTATTTGGGACTAGGGTAACTCTCTTGGGGTCAGGGAGTACTTATATGGGACTAGGGTAACTCACTTGGGTACATGGAGTACTTATAAAGCGGCTAGGGTAACTCACTTGGGGTCAGGGAGTACTTATAAAGGGGCTAGGGTAACTCATTTGGGGACAGGGAGTACTTATGTGGGACTAGGGTCACACACTTTGGGTCACGGAGTACTTACATGGGACTAGGGTAACACACTTGGGGTTAGGGTGTACTTATAAAGGGACTAGGGTAACTCACTTGCGGTCAGGGAGTACATATATGGGACTAGGGTAACTCACTTGGGGACAGGGAGTACTTATATGGGACTAGGGTATCTCACTTGGGGTCAGGGAGTACTTATATGGGACTAGGGTCACACACTTTGGGTCACGGAGTACTTATATGGGACTAGGGTAACTCACTTGGGGTCAGAGAGTACATATTTGGGACTAGGGTAACTCACTTGGGGACAGGGAGTACTTATAAAGGGGCTAGGGTAACTCACTTGGGGTCAGGGAGTACTTATAAAGGGGCTAGGGTAACTCATTTGGGGACAGGAAGTACTTATATGGGACTAGGGTCACACACTTTGGGTCACGGAGTACTTACATGGGAATAGGGTAACTCACATGGGGTCAGGGTGTACTTATAAAGGGACTAGGGTAACTCACTTGGGATTAGGGAGTACTTATATGGGACTAGGGTAACTCACTTGGGGACAGGGAGTACTTATAAAGGGGCTAGGTTAACTCACTTGGGATTAGGGAGTACTTATATGGGACTAGGGTAACTCACTAGGGGACAGGGAGCACTTATAAAGGGGCTAGGGTAACTCATTTGGGGTCAGGGAGTACTTATATAGGACTAGGGTAACTCATTTGGAGTCAGGGAGTACTTATATGGGACTAGGCTAACTCACTTGGGATTAGGGAGTACTTATATGGGACTAGGGTAACTCATTTGGTGTCAGGGAGTACTTATATGGGACTAGGGTAACACACTTTGTGTCACTGAGTACTTATATGGGACTAGGGTAACACACTTTGGGTCAGGGTGTAATTATAAAGGGGCTAGAGGGTAAATCATTCGGGGCAGGGAGTACTTATATTGGACTAAGGTACATCATTTGGGGTCAGGGAGTACTTATATGGGACTAGGATAACTCACTTGGGGACATGGAGTACTTATAAAGGGGCTAGGGTAACTCACTAGGGGTCAGGGTATACTTACATGGGACTAGGGTAACTCACTTGGGGTCAGGGAGTACTTATGAAGGGGCTAGGGTAACTCACTTGGGGTCAGGGTATACTTACATGGGACTAGGGTAACTCACTTGGGGTCAGGGAGTAATTTTAAAAGGGCTAGTGTAACTCATTTGGGGACAGGTAGTACTTATATGGGACTAGGGTACCTCACTTGGGGTCAGGGAGTACATATATGGGACTAGGGTAACTCACTTGGGGACAGGGAGTAATTATATGGGACTAGGGTATCTCACTTGGGGTCAGGGAGCACTTATATGGGACTAGGGTCACACACTTGGGGTCAGGGAGTACTTATATGGGACTAGGGTAACTCACTTGGGTTCATGGAGTACTTATAAAGGGGCTAGGGTAACTCACTTGGGGTCAGGGAGTACTTAAAAAGGGGCTAGGGAAACTCATTTGGGGACAGGGAGTACTTATGTGGGACTAGGTTCACACACTTTGGGTCACGGAGTACTTACGTGGGACTAGGGTAACTCACTAGGGGTCAGAGAGTACTTATATGGGACTAGGGAAATTCACATTGGGTCAGGGTATACTTATATGGGACTAGGGTAACTCATTCGGGGAAGGGAGTACTTATATTGGACTAGGGTACATCAATTGGGGTCAGGGAGTACTTATATGGGACTAGGATAACTCACTTGGGGACATGGAGTACTTATAAAGGAGCTAGGGTAACTCACTTGGGGTCAGGGTGAACTTATAAAGAGTATAGGGTAACTCACTTGGGGTCAGGGAGTACTTTTAAAAGGGCTAGTGTAACTCATTTGGGGTCAGGTAGTACTTATATGGGACTAGGGTACCTCACTTGGGGTCAGGGAGTACATATATGGGACTAGGGTAACTCACTTGGGGACAGGGAGTACTTATATGGGACTAGGGTATCTCACTTGGGGTCAGGGAGTACTTATATGGGACTTGGATCACACACTTTGGGTCACGGAGTACTTATAAAGGGGCTAGGGTAACTCATTTGGGGACAGGAAGTACTTATATGGGACTAGGGTCACACACTTGGGGTCAGGGAGTACTTATATGGGACTAGGGTAACTCACTTGGGTTCATGGAGTACTTATAAAGGGGCTAGGGTAACTCATTTGGGGTCAGGGAGTACTTAGAAAGGGGCTAGGGAAACTCATTTGGGGACAGGGAGTACTTATGTGGGACTAGGGTCACACACTTTGGGTCACGGAGTACTTACGTGGGACTAGGGTAACTCACTAGGGGTCAGAGAGTACTTATATGGGACTAGGGTAATTCACATTGGGTCAGGGAGTACTTATATGGGACTAGGGTAACTCATTCGGGGAAGGGAGTACTTATATTGGACTAGGGTACATCAATTGGGGTCAGGGAGTACTTATATGGGACTAGGATAACTCACTTGGGGACATGGAGTACTTATAAAGGAGCTAGGGTAACTCACTTGGGGTCAGGGTGAACTTATAAAGAGTATAGGGTAACTCACTTGGGGTCAGGGAGTACTTTTAAAAGGGCTAGTGTAACTCATTTGGGGTCAGGTAGTACTTATATGGGACTAGGGTACCTCACTTGGGGTCAGGGAGTACATATATGGGACTAGGGTAACTCACTTGGGGACAGGGAGTACTTATATGGGACTAGGGTATCTCACTTGGGGTCAGGGAGTACTTATATGGGACTTGGATCACACACTTTGGGTCACGGAGTACTTATATGGGACTAGGGTAACTCACTTGGGGTCAGGGAGTACTTATATGGGACTAGGGTAACTCACTTGTGGTCAGGGAGTACTTATATGGGACTAGGGTAACTCACTTGGGTTCATGGAGTACTTATAAAGGGGCTAGGGTAACTCACTTGGGGTCAGGGAGTACTTAAAAAGGGGCTAGGGAAACTCATTTGGGGACAGGGAGTACTTATGTGGGACTAGGGTCACACACATTGGGTCACGGAGTACTTACATGGGACTAGGGTAACTCACTAGGGGTCAGAGAGTACTTATATGGGACTAGGGTAATTCACTTTGGGTCAGGGAGTACTTATATGGGACTAGGATAATTCATTCGGGGATGGGAGTACTTATATTGGACTAGGGTACATCAATTGGGGTCAGGGAGTACTTATATGGGACTAGGATAACTCACTTGGGGACATGGAGTACTTATAAAGGAGCTAGGGTAACTCACTTGGGGTCAGGGAGTACTTATAAAGGGTATAGGGTAACTCATTTGGTGTCAGGGAGTACTTATATAGGACTAGGGTAACACACTTTGGGCCACGGAGTACTTATATGGGATTAGGGTAACACACATGGGGTCAGGGTGTACTTATAAAGGGGCTAGGGTAGCTCATTTGGGGACAGGGAGTACTTATATGGGACTAGGATCATACACTTTGGGTCACGGAGTACTTACATGGGAATAGGGTAACACACTTGGGGTCAGGGTGTACTTATAAAGGGACTAGGGTAACTCACTTGGGATTAGGGTGTACTTATATGGGACTAGGGTAACTCACTTGGGGACAGGGAGTACTTATAAAGGGGCTAGGGTAACTCACTTGGGGTCAGGGTATACTTACATGGGACTAGGGTAACTCACTTGGGGTCAGGGAGTACTTTTAAAAGGGCTAGTGTAACTCATTTGGGGTCAGGTAGTACTTATATGGGACTAGGGTACCTCACTTGGGGTCAGGGAGTACATATATGGGACTAGGGTAACTCACTTGGGGACAGGGAGTACTTATATGGGACTAGGGTATCTCACTTGTGGTCAGGGAGTACTTATATGGGACTTGGATCACACACTTTGGGTCACGGAGTACTTATATGGGACTAGGGTAACTCACTTGGGGTCAGGGAGTACTTATATGGGACTAGGGTAACTCACTTGGGGTCAGGGAGTACTTATATGGGACTAGGGTAACTCTCTTGGGGTCGGGGAGTACTTATATGGGACTAGGGTAACTCACTTGGGTACATGGAGTACTTATAAAGGGGCTAGTGTAACTCATTTGGGGTCAGGTAGTACTTATATGGGACTAGGGTACCTCACTTGGGGTCAGGGAGTACATATATGGGATTAGGGTAACTCACTTGGGGACAGGAAGTAATTATATGGGACTAGGGTATCTCACTTGGGGTCAGGGAGTACTTATATGGGACTAGGGTCACACACTTGGGGTCAGGGAGTACTTATATGGGACTAGGGTAACTCACTTGTGGTCAGGGAGTACTTATATGGGACTAGGGTAACTCACTTGGGTTCATGGAGTACTTATAAAGGGGCTAGGGTAACTCACTTGGGGTCAGGGAGTACTTAAAAAGGGGCTAGGGAAACTCATTTGGGGACAGGGAGTACTTATGTGGGACTAGGGTCACACACATTGGGTCACGGAGTACCTACATGGGACTAGGGTAACTCACTAGGGGTCAGAGAGTACTTATATGGGACTAGGGTAATTCACTTTGGGTCAGGGAGTACTTATATGGGACTAGGGTAACTCATTCGGGGAAGGGAGTACTTATATTGGACTAGGGTACATCAATTGGGGTCAGGGAGTACTTATATGGGACTAGGATAACTCACTTGGGGACATGGAGTACTTATAAAGGGGCTAGGGTAACTCACTTGTGGTCAGGGAGTACTTATAAAGGGTATAGGGTAACTCATTTGGTGTCAGGGAGTACTTATATAGGACTAGGGTAACACACTTTGGGCCACGGAGTACTTATATGGGATTAGGGTAACACACATGGGGTCGGGGTGTACTTATAAAGGGGCTAGGGTAGCTCATTTGGGGACAGGGAGTACTTATATGGGACTAGGGTCATACACTTTGGGTCACGGAGTACTTACATGGGACTAGGGTAACACACTTGGGGTCAGGGTGTACTTATAAAGGGACTAGGGTAACTCACTTGGGATTAGGGTGTACTTATATGGGACTAGGGTAACTCACTTGGGGACAGGGAGTACTTATAAAGGGGCTAGGGTAACTCACTTGGGGTCAGGGTATACTTACATGGGACTAGGGTAACTCACTTGGGGTCAGGGAGTACTTTTAAAAGGGCTAGTGTAACTCATTTGGGGTCAGGTAGTACTTATATGGGACTAGGGTACCTCACTTGGGGTCAGGGAGTACATATATGTGACTAGGGTAACTCACTTGGGGACAGGGAGTACTTATATGGGACTAGGGTATCTCACTTGTGGTCAGGGAGTACTTATATGGGACTTGGATCACACACTTTGGGTCACGGAGTACTTATATGGGACTAGGGTAACTCACTTGGGGTCAGGGAGTACTTATATGGGACTAGGGTAACACACTTTGGGCCACGGAGTACTTATATGGGATTAGGGTAACACACATGGGGTCAGGGTGTACTTATAAAGGGGCTAGGGTAGCTCATTTGGGGACAGGGAGTACTTATATGGGACTAGGGTCATACACTTTGGGTCACGGAGTACTTACATGGGACTAGGGTAACACACTTGGGGTCAGGGTGTACTTATAAAGGGACTAGGGTAACTCACTTGGGATTAGGGTGTACTTATATGGGACTAGGGTAACTCACTTGGGGACAGGGAGTACTTATAAAGGGGCTAGGGTAACTCACTTGGGGTCAGGGTATACTTACATGGGACTAGGGTAACTCACTTGGGGTCAGGGAGTACTTTTAAAAGGGCTAGTGTAACTCATTTGGGGTCAGGTAGTACTTATATGGGACTAGGGTACCTCACTTGGGGTCAGGGAGTACATATATGGGACTAGGGTAACTCACTTGGGGACAGGGAGTACTTATATGGGACTAGGGTATCTCACTTGTGGTCAGGGAGTACTTATATGGGACTTGGATCACACACTTTGGGTCACGGAGTACTTATATGGGACTAGGGTAACTCACTTGGGGTCAGGGAGTACTTATATGGGACTAGGGTAACTCACTTGGGGTCAGGGAGTACTTATATGGGACTAGGGTAACTCTCTTGGGGTCGGGGAGTACTTATATGGGACTAGGGTAACTCACTTGGGTACATGGAGTACTTATAAAGGGGCTAGGGTAACTCACTTGGGGTCAGGGAGTACTTAAAAAGGGGCTAGGGTAACTCATTTGGGGACAGGGAGTACTTATGTGGGACTAGGGTCACACAATTTGGGTCACGGAGTACTTACATGGGACTAGGGTAACACACTTAGGGTCAGAGTGTACTTATAAAGGGACTAGGGTAACTCACTTGCGGTCAGGGAGTACATATATGGGACTAGCGTAACTCACTTGGGGACAGGGAGTACTTATATGGGACTAGGGTAACTCACTTTGGGTTAGGGAGTACTTATATGGGACTAGGGTGACACACTTTGGGTCACGGAGTACTTATATGGGACAAGGGTAACTCACTAGGGGTCAGAGAGTACTTATATGGGACTAGGGTAATTCACTTTGCGTCAGGGAGTACTTATATGGGACTAGGGTAACTCACTAGGGGTCAGGGAGTACTTATATGGGACTAGGGTCACACATTTTGGGTGACGGAGTACTTACATGGGACTAGGGTAACTCATTCGGGGCAGGGAGTACTTATATTGGACTAGGGTACATCAATTGTGGTCAGGGAGTACTTATATGGGACTAGGATAACTCACTTGGGGACATGGAGTACTTATAAAGGGGCTAGGGTAACTCACTTGGGGTCAGGGAGTACTTATAAAGAGTATAGGGTAACTCATTTGGTGTCAGGGAGTACTTATATAGGACTAGGGTAACACACTTTGGGTCACGGAGTACTTATATGGGATTAGGGTAACACACATGGGGTCAGGGTGTACTTATAAAGGGGCTAGGGTAACTCATTTGGTGTCAGGGAGTACTTATATGGGACTAGGGTAACCCACTTTGGGTCACTGAGTACTTATATGGGACAAGGGTAACACACTTGGGGTCAGGGTGTACTTATAAAGGGGCTAGGGTAACTCATTCGGGGCAGGGAGTACTTACATGGGACTAGGGTACCTCACTTGGGGTCAGGGAATACTTATATGGGACTAGGGTAACTCACTTGGGGACAGGGAGTACTTATATGGGACTAGGGTAACTCACTTGGGGTCAGGGAGTACTTACATGGGACTAGGTTCACACACTTTGGGTCACGGAGTACTTATGTGTGAGTAGGGTAACGCACTTAGGGTCAGTGTGTACGTATAAAGGGGCTAGGGTAACTCACTTGGGATCAGGGAGTACTTATATGGGACTAGGGTAACTCACTTGGGATCAGGGAGTACTTATATGGGGCTAGGGTAACTCATTTGGGGACAGGGAGTACTTATGTGGGACTAGGGTCACACACTTTGGGTCACGGAATACTTACATGGGACTAGGGTAACACACTTGGGGTCAGGATGTACATATAAAGGGAGTAGGGTAACTTACTTGGGATTAGGGAGTACTTATATGGGACTAGGGTAACTCACTAGGGGTCAGGGAGTACTTATATGGGATTAGGGTAACACACTTTGGGTCAGGGTGTAATTATAAAGGGGCTAGAGGGTAACTCATTCGGGGCAGGGAGTACTTATATTGGACTAGGGTACATCAATTGGGGTCAGGGAGTACTTATATGGGACTAGGATAACTCACTTGGGGACATGGAGTACTTATAAAGGGGCTAGGGTAACTCACTTGGGGTCAGGGAGTACTTATAAAGGGGCTAGGGTAACACACATGGGGTCAGGGTGTACTTATAAAGGGGATAGGGTAACTCATTTGGTGTCAGGGAGTACTTATATGGGAATAGGGTAACCCACTTTGGGTCACTGAGTACTTATATGGGACAAGGGTAACACACTTGGGGTCAGGGTGTACTTATAAAGGGGCTAGGGTAACTCACTTGGGGACATGGAGTACTTATAAAGGGGCTAGGGTAACTCACTTGGGGACAGGGAGTACTTATATGGGACTAGGGTAACACACTTTGGGTCACGGAGTACATATATGGGATTAGGGTAACACACATGGGGTCAGGGAGTACTTATATGGGACTAGGGTAACTCACTTGGGGACAGGGATTACTTATATGGGACTAGGGTAACTCACTTGATGTCAGGGAGTACTTATATGGGACTAGGTTCACACACTTTGGGTCACGGAGTACTTATGTGTGAGTAGGGTAACACACTTGGGGTCAGTGTGTACGTATAAAGGGGCTAGGGTAACTCACTTGGGATCAGGGAGTACTTATATGGGACTAGGGTAACTCACTTAGGGACAGGGAGTACTTATAAAGGGGCTAGAGTAACTCACTTGGGGACATGGAGTACATATAAAGGGGCTAGGGTAACTCACTTGGGGACAGGGAGTACTTATATGGGACTAGCGTAACTCACTTGGGGTCAGGGAGTACTTATATGGGACTAGGTTCACAAACTTTGGGTCACGGAGTACTTATGTGTGAGTAGGGTAACACAATTGGGGTCAGTGTGTACTTATAAAGGGGCTAGGGTAACTCACTTGGGATTAGGGAGTACTTATATGGGACTAGGGTAACTCACTTGGGGACAGGGAGTACTTATAAAGGGGCTAGGGTAACTCACTTGGGGTCAGGGTATACTTACATGGGACTAGGGTAACTCACTTGGGGTCAGGGAGTACTTATAAAGGGGCTAGGGTAACTCACTTGGGTTCAGGGTATACTTACATGGGACTAGGGTAACTCACTTGGGGTCAGGGAGTAATTTTAAAAGGGCTAGTGTTACTCATTTGGGGTCAGGTAGTGCTTATATGGGACTAGGGTACCTCACTTGGGGTCAGGGAGTACATATACGGGACTAGGGTAACTCACTTGGGGACAGGGAGTAATTATATGGGACTAGGGTATCTCACTTGGGGTCAGGGAGTACTTATATGGGACTAGGGTCACACACTTGGGGTCAGGGAGTACTTATATGGGACTAGGGTAACTCACTTGTGGTCAGGGAGTACTTATATGGGACTAGGGTAACTCACTTGGGTTGATGGAGTACTTATAAAGGGGCTAGGGTAACTCACTTGGGGTCAGGGAGTACTTGAAAAGGGGCTAGGGAAACTCATTTGGGGACAGGGAGTACTTATGTGGGACTAGGGTCACACACATTGGGTCACGGAGTACTTACATGGGACTAGGGTAACTCACTAGGGGTCAGAGAGTACTTATATGGGACTAGGGTAATTCACTTTGGGTCAGGGAGTACTTATATGGGACTAGGATAATTCATTCGGGGATGGGAGTACTTATATTGGACTAGGGTACATCAATTGGGGTCAGGGAGTACTTATATGGGACTAGGATAACTCACTTGGGGACATGGAGTACTTATAAAGGGGCTAGGGTAACTCACTTGGGGTCAGGGAGTACTTATAAAGGGTATAGGGTAACTCATTTGGTGTCAGGGAGTACTTATATAGGACTAGGGTAACACACTTTGGGCCACGGAGTACTTATATGGGATTAGGGTAACACACATGGGGTCAGGGTGTACTTATAAAGGGGCTAGGGTAGCTCATTTGGGGACAGGGAGTACTTATATGGGACTAGGGTCATACACTTTGGGTCACGGAGTACTTACATGGGAATAGGGTAACACACTTGGGGTCAGGGTGTACTTATAAAGGGACTAGGGTAACTCACTTGGGATTAGGGTGTACTTATATGGGACTAGGGTAACTCACTTGGGGACAGGGAGTACTTATAAAGGGGCTAGGGTAACTCACTTGGGGTCAGGGTATACTTACATGGGACTAGGGTAACTCACTTGGGGTCAGGGAGTACTTTTAAAAGGGCTAGTGTAACTCATTTGGGGTCAGGTAGTACTTATATGGGACTAGGGTATCTCACTTGTGGTCAGGGAGTACTTATATGGGACTTGGATCACACACTTTGGGTCACGGAGTACTTATATGGGACTAGGGTAACACACTTGGGGACAGGGATTACTTATATGGGACTAGGGTAACTCACTTGGTGTCAGGGAGTACTTATATGGGACTAGGTTCACACACTTTGGGTCACGGAGTACTTATGTGTGAGTAGGGTAACACACTTGGGGTCAGTGTGTACTGTTATGTACATAGAATAAACATACATAACTCATTGCTACTATAAGCACTATATAATTAATATCATTATTATTATATTCAATTGGAGACATAATTAATCAATCTTAATCTAGCATAGTTATACTAAAAAACCAATAGCCTCTTAAAGCGACAAATTCCTAAATGTAATACGAAGCGCCAGACGCAGCTCGTTCACACTGTCGCCAAGGTTAAGTCCCGACACGTGGCAAATGCACTTCGACGGCAGTCGAATGTTCTAGAACAATGACGCATTTGACCATTGGGACCCGCAAATGTTACCATATAAGGAAACGTTTGACGCTGCACTTTGAGGGTAAGAGCCCCAAACGTGCAGCCCCAAAAATCAGTTCGAGTCAAAAGCTAGAAGGAACCAGTCGAGTCTCCTAGGACCTTCAGTCCTCTTATTTCTTAATCTTAACCAGGCAATCCTTTGTCTCTTAAAACTATAATTATCTAGCTCATAGCTCTGGTATCAATTTGTATAAAAAGAAACATTGTAAATCAAACGTCAATAAACTTTATTATACAAAAGAATTTCGAGTTTGTCGTGAATCAGCGATTGAACCACAACAAACTGGTGGCAGCGGTGGGATCCGTTGACTGGTGAAGATCAAACCTACATAAATCTTCATCCCAAGGAAAATCAGGAAAATTTATTTCTCCGATCGACCAACCTCTACAAGGACGAATCGACGTGGATGATCATCGATACTCAACGAGACATCCGCCAACTTCGCCTTTCTCAGCAACGGAGCGACAAACCCACAACTTCGAGGTTCACCCCGCATACTACCTCACGACTACAAGAAATCAACGACTGGAAACCAGCAGAACTTGCAGCCAGCCAACCAGTGAAAATGAGCTTTTGGTGAGTACGGTACCAATCATATCAGTAGCAATTTTAATTGTGAACTTTGTAACCGCGAGCCCATAGCGTTCGTAGTACTAAATTTCTTCCATGTACCGTAATCCCGATAATTTAGACCGAACTCAATCTGAACCCAGTTTAACTCCCGCGACACATAGCGTACCTCGACCAAATCGTGTTTCAATGTCCCGTGAGATAGACAGTTGCATCTCTCAATTAGGGAATAGAACTTTGCGTACTCTTAGGGAACTTGACGAAGGGACCCCATTTCGAAACGTAAATACGCGAAGACAGAATAGATTAACTATGGCTCACCGTGGCAACGCGAACAACGACGCCCCAGATTTAGACCATAGTTACACCGCGGAACGTCCCCCTATCAGAATAGAAGACGCACCAACAAACACGATTCCACTTGACGAAAGCGTACCTCCTAGCGCCATAGATGCTGAAATTAGAAGATTACACCACAGCATAAGGCCCCGCGATATTAGCATAATGGAAGAAGAAAACGCGAGACTGAGAGACGAACTCTCCAGGTTACGACAAAATTTTAATAGGTTCCCCTCGAGGACCTCCACGGCAAGACCGACACAAAGAACATCGTATGTGACTCCATGCGAAAGACCTCGATACGCGCCAGATCTAGACGATGAGGAAGAAGAAGAACCTCACCGCGGATATGCTTCCCTACACGTAACTCTTGGAAGAATTCCAAAGTACAAAGGAGACCCAGACGAGCTAGAACCGTTTGTGAATTCCATAATTATGGCAAACCAAAATCTACACCCGTTGGATAGAGACGAATTTCTACGGCAGGTTAGATTCACTATACTAAGAGGCAAAGCTTATACCGAAACTAAGCACAAAGTAATCGAAAATATCGAGCAACTAATACGAGAATTAGAAGAAGCATTCAAACCCCGACGGTCTACCGCGACCCTTCAAAATAGTTTAAATCGATGCCGACAAGGAAAAGATGAATCGGTACGATCCTATGCTTCCCGACTAGAAGATATATTATCAGGTTTGAAAGAAAGATGCATCACGCCAGCAAATGACCCGGCTAAAAACGAAGCCATAGAAGAATTGTTAACGCAACAAGCGAAACATCAATTCATAAAAGGATTGAATTTTAAACTCCAAGTTATGGTAGCATCTTGCGAGCGTGCAACTCTAAGAGAATCAATTGCTATCGCAATCGATCGTGAATCCTTGACTCGCTCCGACGAAGAGTACAGAACTCAACAGGGCTCGACCCATGGCAGACGCGATAACCAAGGACAACAACGACCCTCCGGACAACGGAATAATTCGCACCTCCATTGCAAACGCTGCGATAGGAAAGGACATGTAGCCGAAAAATGCTACGCGCGACTTAGCAACGCAAAACGGACTCAGAGTCACTCATCTTCCGTGAACAAAGTATCCACCTCTTGCAATTATTGCAAAAAACCAGGACACACCGTCCAAGAGTGCCGCACATTAAAAGCAAAGCGAGAAAGAGAAGCTCAACAGAATGCAAATAATTCAGAGCAACCAATTAACGAAAACCTGAATCGACCAACACCTGTAGGAAATTTAACCGCTAATATGGTATTGTGTACTCCTATAAAAAATTTAATCGAAGTACAAGCCGCTGAATTCATTCGACCAGCAACCTTACTCTTCGACACTGGAGCCGACGTCTCCATAATTAAAATAAGAGTCCTGCGCAAAGAAACAATAGCTGACAAAACTCCGATTACGATAACAGGAATAAGTGGAACACCTGTAAAGACACTAGGATCAGTTTACCTACACGTAAAAGTCGGAAAATACACCATAACCCATAAATTTCAAATTGTACCAGATACCTTTTCGCTAATAGCCGACGGACTAATCGGTATGGATTTCTGGAAAAGAAATAGCTTCCATTATGAAAAGGACGTGTCCTTCACTATGCTGGGACACACCTGGCCAATGAAACAAGTAGTATCACGCACGGTATCACTAAAACCGAGATCCCAAACATTAGTAGCCGCGTTAACTGATAGCAAACAAGACGGCATTGTAAATGGACACCAAATACTACCTGGAGTGTATATAGGTAACTGTGCCACTAGGCCAACCAACTCTACCTGCTGCGTCAGCATCTTGAACATCACGGAGAAAGAACTAGAGATACCCTTGCCTACAGTTGTGTTAGAAGATATTCCGAGTCCACCGACTCAGGGCGACGACCCTTCTGTACCCATAACAGTATACGCTGTAAATAATTGCGCCAGCGATCGACTCGCCCGGCTAAAGTCTCAATTAGAACTAAATCATTTAAATCAGGAAGAATTGCGCACTCTAACAGAAATCTGTGAGGAATACAATGATATATTTCACTTAGAAGGTGACAAACTCCTCACTACTGAAGCGGTAAAACACACTATTACCTTGGTAGAAAATACCAAGCCTATCTTCAAGAAACCCTATAGGTTACCTGAAAAGCATAAACAAGAAATTGATAAACAAATTTCCCAGCTAGAAGTCGACGGAATAGTACGACCGAGCCGAAGCCAGTGGAACGCGCCACTGCTCGTGGTACCCAAGAAACCCGATGCACAAGGAAATATAAAAATGCGCATCGTCGTAGATTTTCGCAAGCTAAATGAAGCTACTATAGGTGATGCCTATCCATTGCCAAACATCACCGAAATATTGGACCAACTAGGCCACTCGAAATATTTCACCACCTTTGACCTAGTCTCTGGATTTCACCAGATAGGCATGGCCGAAGAAGACAAGGAAAAAACAGCCTTCTCCACACCCCTAGGGCACTACGAATACAACCGCATGCCCTTTGGATTAAAAAACGCACCAGCTACATTTCAACGCTTAATGAACACCGTATTATCTGGACTCCAAGGAATCCAATGTTTCGTTTACCTAGATGATATAGTAATTCACGCCCCTACTCTAATAGAACACAATAAAAGACTGAAACAAGTGTTCATTCGACTGCGTGAAAACACTCTAAAACTGCAACCGGAAAAATGCCGTTTCCTTCGCAAAGAAACTTGCTACCTGGGTCATATAATTACAGACAAAGGCATCTCTCCAGACCCAAGTAAAATAGAAGCTGTAAAAAATTTTCCAGCACCCAAGAGCGTAAAGGACGTGCAATCCTTTTTAGGCCTAGCAGGCTATTACCGAAGGTTCATCGACCATTTTGCTGACCTGTCAAAACCCATGACGAACCTATTAAAGAAAGGAGTGAAATTCAACTGGACTTCCCTCGAACAATCGTCATTTGAAAACCTAAAGGAAAGATTAACTACTGCACCACTTTTGCAATATCCAGACTTTCATCTTCCTTTCATTTTGACCACGGACGCCTCCAATAAAGCAATAGGAGCCGTGTTATCACAAGGCGAGGTAGGCAAAGACCTCCCCGTTGCTTACGCCAGCAGAACGCTTAACAAGGCCGAAGTAAACTACAGCACCACGGAAAAAGAATTAGCAGCCATAGTTTGGGCTGTACAAAATTTTCGACCTTATTTATATGGTACTAGATTTACCATCATCACCGATCATCAACCTCTCACTTGGCTTTTCAATGTAGAAAACCCAGGCTCCAGATTGATGCGTTGGAGATTAAAGTTAGCCGAGTACGATTACGAAATTAGATACAAACCAGGTACTCAGAATACAAACGCAGATGCGCTAAGTCGTATATATGCGACCACGCGCTCAAGAGCACGGCAAACCGCCCCAAGGCCAACCGACTCAAACGAAGATGCAACCTCAGCTAACTCCGACGCCGAGGAAGAAACAGCTGATGAGAAATCATCGACCTATACTCCCACAATGATAAACCAAATCCTTTACGAGTATCACGATACTCCCTTCGGAGGACATGAAGGCGTAAATAGAACCCTGCAAAGAATTAAAATTAGACACGTTTGGCCAAATATGAAAAAGGACATTGAAGAATACATAAAAAAATGTGACAAGTGCCAGCGCAATAAAACAGGCAACGTGAAACGTGCACCAATGCAGATAACAGACACGCCAGTAGAACCCTTCGAAAAGGTCGCCCTAGATATAATAGGACCATACCCTGCGACCAAACAAGGAAATAAGTATGCCTTAACCTTCCAAGACCTTTTCACAAGGTACAGCATAGCCCTACCAATTCAAGACCAGTCAGCCTCTACTGTGGCACGACTATTCGTTGAAAGGATCATTTTTTCTTACGGGCTACCCCAAAAGGTTTTAACTGACCAGGGTACTAACTTTCTAAGTAACCTCTTTAAGGACGTCTGTAAGCTATTAAAAATTGACAAAATACAGACCACGGCATACCACCCACAGTCAAATGGTGCGCTAGAAAGATCGCACCGAACATTGGCGTCGTACTTAAAAAACTTTGTCAACGAAGATTTAGACAACTGGGACGAATGGTTACCCTACGCCATGTTCACCTATAACACTACGCCACACACAGCTACAGGCCGAACGCCTTTTTCACTACTATTCGGGCGCGAGGTTGAGTTACCGACCACGCTCAAATATCCGCCGCAACCTACATATTCATTTGAAGATTATTATAACGAGCTTCGCGAAAGAATTCGCTCAACAGGTAACGTCATGAAAGACCAATTAATACGGGAAAAGGAAAAATCGAAGATCTATTATGATCACAATACTCAAGAATCAAATTACGAAGTAGGAGACCAAGTATTGTTAAAGCGATAAATGATTCGCGCCGGAAGACCAAAGAAATTGGAACCTCTATACGACGGTCCCTATACCATAATCGCAAAACTAAGCGAGTTAAATTACGAGTTAGCAGTGGGTAAAAAGAAAATCGTAACCCACGTCAAGAGGCTAAAGCCTTATCACGTATAGTTACCGACTCAACCACCCACTTATACCATCCTTTCTTAACTCTTTTCCCCATCACCCTAATTTACTTCTTACTACAATACTAACTTACAACTAGCAATTACTATACATTACTACCACTAGAACTACCCAACTATACTAATAATCTTTATAAAAAAAAAAAAAAAAAAGATAATATTCTTTTTAATTCAATTCCTAAATACTTTTACTATAACTAATAAATTAAGCTCAATTCAAAAAAAAAAAAAAAAAAACCCCAAGAAAAATCTATTTTATTATTATCTTTAAAATTAAATTAATAGGGATAACTAGAAATAAAAATAGACACATATACAAGTAACTTAGAATTTATTAAAAAAAAAACATATGGGTACTCTCCTCTCTCTTTCTCTTCTTACATAATAATCTTACAAGCTAGACATAAATATATATATTTTAAATTAAATTATGGTAGCGCAGGACTTGCTCCTCCGTCCATACAGTTCCATCAAACAACCCTGCGGTTTGGCTATTAGGATAGCCCCAGCCACGAAAGGCCTCCACACCCGTATATTGAAGCCACCGGATCCCGTACAGGTCGAACATCACCCGAAAATCGTCCTCGTACCCCTCGTAGCTCCACTCCAACTCAATCTGCCTCCGGTCGCTCCATCGACACATACGGCGAAACGCCACTGCTTCTTCATTTTTTATTACAACTAAAAGGAAAAAGAAAAAGAACGAAATCAAAAATAAAAAAAAAAAAACAAACAAACAAAAGGAGAGAAAAGAAAAACCATAAATATAAAAACAACACACTTACCGCCCTCGATCACAATGAATAGGCGCCTTCCCTGACCGTCGAACAGCCCCCGGTCATACATGTCCCGCCTCTTATATACAATGAGAGCCATTTTTTTTTTAAAGAAACAAGAGAAAAACACAAGAAAAAAAAACACACAGCAATTGATAATACGGAATGAAACGCTCCATGAGAAAAACGCGATTTTATACATCATTCCCCACTTCGCTCAAATTCACGCAAAAACGCTGACCCAATGTCTACGAACTAGACGCACCTTCGCGACCGACTAAAATAACTCCCATGTAGAAATAAAACTTGTTCAAATTTTACATATTAAAATTCCACAATTAACCAAACATACCCTTTATTATAGGTGCATGCTGACCCTTATGGTCATAACGATCCACAGAAGCTCCCAGCAAGTCCAAAATATTCCCATCAAATGTCAACCGGGACTATTCTATGAAAAATTCGGCACGGTCAATTTTTATAAAGAGAAATGGAAATTAGTGATAACTACCGACATAGTAGAATATCGCCAAAGACTCGCGCAACTAAACAAATTCGTATACGACCACGCCCTTTGCCACACACAAGAAGGAAAAAAAGTCTGTAAACACTCCGTCATTGATACCGTCTACAAATTAGAGACAGCCGAAAAAATCCTAGACGAAATAGATGAAGTAACGTTACATCAAGAGAGAAACAGACGAGGACTAGCAAACGGAGTAGGGTCAATCGGAAAAATTTTATTCAGAATAATGGACAGTAACGACGAAGAAGAAATAAATAAACATCTACAAAATTTAGATCAAACAGTAGAAACCAACAGATTAGCACTCCTAAAACAAATACAAATTATCGACCAAACCATAGAAACTTATAATAACACGATACAAAAAATAGATGCGAACGAAAAAATGCTGATGAAAGCAGCACGTGATCTAGAAGCCCAAGCGGACGAGCGAGAAGCTCTATATAACATTAATCTTACATCCGAAGAATTAATGATAGACACAGATCACTTATTAAATTTCGTGATAATGGCGAGCCAAGGAATAATAAATCCGAACATTATTCGATATACAAAAATTATCGAATACCTTAAAGATGCGATTCCCCACATCCCTCCTGGCACGCAATTCCCTTTCCCATTAGAAAAACTAAACGTCCATTTAATTTCCAAACTAATGCAACCCACAATTTATACCAAAACAAACAAACTAATTGTAGTACTCCATATACCTCTAATAACACCCAAAGAATTCGATCTTTTACAAATATATCCAATCCCAATCCCTATTCAGAATTCTACAACATTACACTCCATAATAGATTTAAGAATAGATTACATAGCGATAGATAGCATCGCTGAGCGATACACAGAATATACCGAAGACGAACTACAAAAATGTTACACGATAAAAGATAATTATTTCTGTCCAACAGATAAACCATCCAACAAAATCAAAGCAGTAAATCCATGCGAAATCGCATTATACTTAAAATACATAGATATAAATACATGCGAGCATAAACTTATACATTTAGTGCAACCGATGCTAATTCCGATGAAAAACCAAGCCTCGTGGATATACTCCACACCGCGATTAGAAATTGTAGAAGTAATCTGCAAACAAAAACCTACCTATAATATAGAATTAATGGGCTCCGGAGTAATTAATTTATATAAAAATTGTATCTTAACAGCTACTGATTTTGTTTTGGAACCCGTACAAACCTCCAAGCCCAACAAACATAAGAACTATATCCCGCACTATAATTTCTCTTTGAGAGCCATAGATCCTGAAAACTACGTAGCAGCAATCAACACAACCAAAATTCCCAGGCTGCATAACATCTTGAACAAGGTCAACGACCTCAACACGCTCAGCATCCAGCTAAAACAGCTGAAAAAGGATGTACAAAACGAAGACCTAGGACAACACCACACCTATCAACATATGGCCATCTCATATTCTACAACAACGCTAATCATCATAGGATTAACCATCTACATAATCTGGCGATATCTACACAGAAGACCAAAACCTAAGCCAAGACTCAGGCCAATACAGGCATTGTCATCCAATGCTATCGTAACAGACGACATCGCCGCCCCAGCAACAGACGACGTTGTCCCGACGCACATGATTATCGTCACACCTGAGCAAGCGGCAAACATTCAATACGAACCCGATTATTAGCCACCTACCCTCTTTTTCCAGGGGGGGAGGGGTGTTATGTACATAGAATAAACATACATAACTCATTGCTACTATAAGCACTATATAATTAATATCATTATTATTATATTCAATTGGAGACATAATTAATCAATCTTAATCTAGCATAGTTATACTAAAAAACCAATAGCCTCTTAAAGCGACAAATTCCTAAATGTAATACGAAGCGCCAGACGCAGCTCGTTCACACTGTCGCCAAGGTTAAGTCCCGACACGTGGCAAATGCACTTCGACGGCAGTCGAATGTTCTAGAACAATGACGCATTTGACCATTGGGACCCGCAAATGTTACCATATAAGGAAACGTTTGACGCTGCACTTTGAGGGTAAGAGCCCCAAACGTGCAGCCCCAAAAATCAGTTCGAGTCAAAAGCTAGAAGGAACCAGTCGAGTCTCCTAGGACCTTCAGTCCTCTTATTTCTTAATCTTAACCAGGCAATCCTTTGTCTCTTAAAACTATAATTATCTAGCTCATAGCTCTGGTATCAATTTGTATAAAAAGAAACATTGTAAATCAAACGTCAATAAAATTTATTATACAAAAGAATTTCGAGTTTGTCGTGAATCAGCGATTGAACCACAACAGTACGTATAAAGGGGCTAGGGTAACTCACTTGGGATCAGGGAGTACTTATATGGGACTAGGGTAACTCACTTAGGGACAGGGAGTACTTATAAAGGGGCTAGAGTAACTCACTTGGGGACATGGAGTACTTATAAAGGGGCTAGGGTAACTCACTTGGGGACAGGGAGTACTTATATGGGACTAGCGTAACTCACTTGGGGTCAGGGAGTACTTATATGGGACTAGGTTCACAAACTTTGGGTCACGGAGTACTTATGTGTGAGTAGGGTAACACACTTGGGGTCAGTGTGTACTTATAAAGGGGCTAGGATAACTCACTTGGGATTAGGGAGTACTTATATGGGACTAGGGTAACTCACTTGGGGACAGGGAGTACTTATAAAGAGGCTAGGGTAACTCACTTGGGGTCAGGGTATACTTACATGGGACTAGGGTAACTCACTTGGGGTCAGGGAGTACTTATAAAGGGGCTAGGGTAACTCACTTGGGGTCAGGGTATACTTACATGGGACAAGGGTAACTCACTTGGGGTCAGGGAGTAATTTTAAAAGGGCTAGTGTAACTCATTTGGGGTCAGGTAGTACTTATATGGGACTAGGGTACCTCACTTGGGGTCAGGGAGTACATATATGGGACTAGGGTAACTCACTTGGGGACAGGGAGTACTTATAAAGAGGCTAGGGTAACTCACTTGGGGTCAGGGTATACTTACATGGGACTAGGGTAACTCACTTGGGGTCAGGGAGTACTTATAAAGGGGCTAGGGTAACTAACTTGGGGTCAGGGTATACTTACATGGGACTAGGGTAACTCACTTGGGGTCAGGGAGTAATTTTAAAAGGGCTAGTGTAACTCATTTGGGGTCAGGTAGTACTTATATGGGACTAGGGTACCTCACTTGGGGTCAGGGAGTACATATATGGGACTAGGGTAACTCACTTGGGGACAGGGAGTAATTATATGGGACTAGGGTATCTCACTTGGGGTCAGGGAGTACTTATATGGGACTAGGGTCACACACTTGGGGTCAGGGAGTACTTATATGGGACTAGGGTAACTCACTTGTGGTCAGGGAGTACTTATATGGGACTAGGGTAACTCACTTGGGTTCATGGAGTACTTATAAAGGGGCTAGGGTAACTCACTTGGGGTCAGGGAGTACTTAAAAAGGGGCTAGGGAAACTCATTTGGGGACAGGGAGTACTTATGTGGGACTAGGGTCACACACTTTGGGTCACGGAGTACTTACATGGGACTAGGGTAACTCACTAGGGGTCAGAAAGTACTTATATGGGACTAGGGTAATTCACTTTGGGTCAGGGAGTACTTATATGGGACTAGGGTAACTCATTCGGGGAAGGGAGTACTTATATTGGACTAGGGTACATCAATTGGGGTCAGGGAGTACTTATATGGGACTAGGATAACTCACTTGGGGACATGGAGTACTTATAAAGGGGCTAGGGTAACTCACTTGGGGTCAGGGAGTACTTATAAAGGGTATAGGGTAACTCATTTGGTGTCAGGGAGTACTTATATAGGACTAGGGTAACACACTTTGGGCCACGGAGTACTTATATGGGATTAGGGTAACACACATGGGGTCAGGGTGTACTTATAAAGGGGCTAGGGTAGCTCATTTGGGGACAGGGAGTACTTATATGGGACTAGGGTCATACACTTTGGGTCACGGAGTACTTACATGGGACTAGGGTAACACACTTGGGGTCAGGGTGTACTTATAAAGAGACTAGGGTAACTCACTTGGGATTAGGGTGTACTTATATGGGACTAGGGTAACTCACTTGGGGACAGGGAGTACTTATAAAGGGGCTAGGGTAACTCACTTGGGGTCAGGGTATACTTACATGGGACTAGGGTAACTCACTTGGGGTCAGGGAGTACTTTTAAAAGGGCTAGTGTAACTCATTTGGGGTCAGGTAGTACTTATATGGGACTAGGGTACCTCACTTGGGGTCAGGGAGTACATATATGGGACTAGGGTAACTCACTTGGGGACAGGGAGTACTTATATGGGACTAGGGTATCTCACTTGGGGTCAGGGAGTACTTATATGGGACTTGGATCACACACTTTGGGTCACGGAGTACTTATATGGGACTAGGGTAACTCACTTGGGGTCAGGGAGTACTTATATGGGACTAGGGTAACTCACTTGGGGTCAGGGAGTACTTATATGGGACTAGGGTAACTCTCTTGGGGTCGGGGAGTATTTATATGGGACTAGGGTAACTCACTTGGGTACATGGAGTACTTATAAAGGGGCTAGGGTAACTCACTTGGGGTCAGGGAGTACTTAAAAAGGGGCTAGGGTAACTCATTTGGGGACAGGGAGCACTTATGTGGGACTAGGGTCACACACTTTGGGTCACGGAGTACTTACATGGGACTAGGGTAACACACTTGGGGTCAGGGTGTACTTATAAAGGGACTAGGGTAACTCACTTGCGGTTAGGGAGTACATATATGGGACTAGGGTACCTCACTTGGGGTCAGGGATTACTTATATGGGACTAGGGTAACTCACTTGGGGACAGGGAATAATTATATGGGACTAGGGTAACGCACTTGGGGTCAGTGTGTACGTATAAAGGGGCTAGGGTAACTCACTTGGGATCAGGGAGTACTTATATGGGACTAGGGTAACTCACTTAGGGACAGGGAGTACTTATAAAGGGGCTAGGGTAACTCATTTGGGGACAGGGAGTACTTATGTGGGACTAGGGTCACACACTTTGGGTCACAGAGTAGTTACATGGGACTAGGGTAACACACTTGGGGTCAGGATGTACATATAAAGGGAGTAGGGTAACTTACTTGGGATTAGGGAGTACTTATATGGGACTAGGGTAACTCACTAGGGGTCAGGGAGTACTTATATGGGACTAGGGTCACACACTTTGGGTCACGGAGTACTTACATGCGACTAGGGTAACACACTTGGGGTCAGGGTGTACTTATAAGGGGAGTAGGGTAACTCACTTGCGGTCAGGGAGTACTTTTAAAAGGGCTAGGGTAACTCATTTGGGGTCAGGTAGTACTTATATGGGACTAGGGTACCTCACTTGGGGTCAGAGAGTACATATATGGGACTAGGGTAACTCACTTGGGGACTGGGAGTACTTATATGGGACTAGGGTATCTCACTTGGGGTCAGGGAGTACTTATATGGGACAAGGGTCACACACTTTGGGTCACGGAGTACTTATATGGGACTAGGGTAACTCACTAGGGGTCAGGGAGTACTTATATGGGACTAGGGTAACCCACTTTGGGTCACTGAGTACTTATATGGGACAAGGGTAACACACTTGGGGTCAGGGTGTACTTATAAAGGGGCTAGGGTAACTCATTCGGGGCAGGGAGTACTTACATGGGACTAGGGTACCTCACTTGGGGTCAGGGAGTACTTATATGGGACTAGGGTAACTCACTTGGGGACAGGGAATAATTATATGGGACTAGGGTAACGCACTTGGGGTCAGTGTGTACGTATAAAGGGGCTAGGGTAACTCACTTGGGATCAGGGAGTACTTATATGGGACTAGGGTAACTCACTTAGGGACAGGGAGTACTTATAAAGGGGCTAGGGTAACTCATTTGGGGACAGGGAGTACTTATGTGGGACTAGGGTCACACACTTTGGGTCACGGAGTAGTTACATGGGACTAGGGTAACACACTTGGGGTCAGGATGTACATATAAAGGGAGTAGGGTAACTTACTTGGGATTAGGGAGTACTTATATGGGACTAGGGTAACTCACTAGGGGTCAGGTAGTACTTATATGGGACTAGGGTCACACACTTTGGGTCACGGAGTACTTACATGCGACTAGGGTAACACACTTGGGGTCAGGGTGTACTTATAAAGGGAGTAGGGTAACTCACTTGCGGTCAGGGAGTACTTTTAAAAGGGCTAGGGAAACTCATTTGGGGTCAGGTAGTACTTATATGGGACTAGGGTACCTCACTTGGGGTCAGAGAGTACATATATGGGACTAGGGTAACTCACTTGGGGACTGGGAGTACTTATATGGGACTAGGGTATCTCACTTGGGGTCAGGGAGTACTTATATGGGACAAGGGTCACACACTTTGGGTCACGGAGTACTTATATGGGACTAGGGTAACTCACTAGGGCTCATGGAGTACTTATATGGGACTAGGGTAATTCACTTTGGGTCAGGGAGTACTTATATGTGACTAGGGTAACTCACTAGGGGTCAGGGAGTACTTATATGGGACTAGGGTCACACACTATGGGTCACGGAGTACTTACATGGGATTAGGGTAACACACTTGGGGTCAGGGTGTACTTATAAAGGGACTAGGGTAACTCACTTGGGGTCAGGGAGTACATGTATGGGACTAGGGTAACTCACTTGGGGACAGGGAGTACTTATATGGGACTAGGGTTTCTCACTTGGGGTCAGGGAGTACTTATATGGGACTAGGGTCACACACTTTGGGTCACGGAGTACTTACATGCGACTAGGGTAACACACTTGGGGTCAGGGTGTACTTATAAAGGGACTAGGGTAACTCACTTGGGGTCAGGGAGTACATGTATGGGACAAAGGTAACTCACTTGGGGACAGGGAGTACTTATATGGGACTAGGGTTTCTCACTTGGGGTCAGGGAGTACTTATATGGGACTAGGGTCACACACTTTGGGTAACGGAGTACTTATATGGGACTAGGGTAACTCACTAGGGGTCAGGGAGTACTTATATGGGACTAGGGTAATTCACTTTGGGTCAGGGAGTACTTATATGGGACTAGGGTAACTCACTAGGGGTCAGGGAGTACTTATATAATGGACTAGGGTCACACATTTTGGGTCACGGAGTACTTACATGGGACTAGGGTAACTCATTCGGGGCAGGGAGTACTTATATTGGACTAGGGTACATCAATTGGGGTCAGGGAGTACTTATATGGGACTAGGATAACTCACTTGGGGACATGGAGTACTTATAAAGGGGCTAGGGTAACTCACTTGGGGTCAGGGAGTACTTATAAAGGGTATATGGTAACTCATTTGGTGTCAGGGAGTACTTATATAGGACTAGGGTAACACACTTTGGGTCACGGAGTAATTATATGGGATTAGGGTAACACACATGGGGTCAGGGTGTACTTATAAAGGGGCTAGGGTAACTCATTTGGTGGCAGGGAGTACTTATATGGGACTAGGGTAACCCACTTTGGGTCACTGAGTACTTATATGGGACAAGGGTAACACACTTGGGGTCAGGGTGTACTTATAAAGGGGCTAGGGTAACTCATTCCGCTCGCGGGGGCGGTCGCGGAGGCGTTGGGTAACGGGATTCCGGTCTCTGCTCTCTCTCCGATGGAGAGGGTGGGGATCCGGGACCTCGATGGGGTTTCGTCCGGGGAGGATGTGCGTGCGGCCCTTCTGGCCGCACTGGGCGAGGAGGCAGCCGGGGTTAGAGTCTCCGCGCCGCGAAGAACTGGTGGGGGCTCCTGGGCCGTCGGCGCTTCCATGCCACCCGAGGTGGATGGCAAGTTGTTGCGGCTTGGGCGCGTTCGCGTTGTGTGTGTGGTCTGCAGGGTTCGCCCTGCGACCAGTATCGTGCGGTGCAAGAGGTGTCACCACTTCGGTCACACCTCGGGTAGCTGCAAATTCAGCACAGACCGTTCGGGGCTGTGTTGGAGATGCGGGGAGGGGGGTCATGCCTCTGCCAGTTTTAGGGGTTCTCCTTGTTGTCTCGCCTGTAGGGACTCGGGGCTTGCGCATGATCACGCTGGGGGCTCTTCAGCGTGCGGATCGATCGGGGTGTGGAGAGGATCGAGACGTACATGAAGGGTCTCCAGATCAATGTCAATCGTTCGCGATCTGCTCAGGACTTGGCCGTCCATTGCACGTACTCTGGCGAGTACACGGTCTGCCTTGTCTCAGAGCAGCATAGGAATAGTAATTTCCCAAGCACCGGCTTGGAAGATGTCGGGGAGGGATTCGGCTATGCTGCCCAATGCTTCGTGCAAACTGGCATCGGTCTCGTCCGGTCGGGGGTTTTGTTCGTCTCTCGTTGGGGACATTAGGGTGTACAGTGTTTACTTTACCCCTAATGCCCCCATCGGGGAGTTCGAGGCTTTCCTGGAGGACTTGGCGGGGAGTGTCAGGGAGCATTGGGTGCCGGTCCTCATTGGTGGAGACTTCAACTCGTGGTCGACATCATGGGGATCCGGTTGCACTAACCGACGTGGAGAGCTTGTTGAGGAATGGGGCGGTCAGCTCGGGTTGACATTGCTCAACCGAGGTCGTTCTCCGACCTTCGTCTCAGGCGACCGTGGTAGTATAATAGATCTCACCTGGGTATCGTCGTCGATCGCCTCGAGAGTAGTCTCCTGGGAGGTGCTCGATGACGAGACTCTGAGCGATCACCGCTTCATCCAGTGGATTCTCACGGATGGGGGTCCTGGCCCTGCCTCGCCGGAGGGGGGGGGGTGCGCTGGGTTCGCTCGAGGTTCGACCCACTCTTATGCGAATTGGCATTTGCGTGGGGAATAGCCTCGAGCAGCTCGGCTTCCCCTCTGTCCGGGCGGGGGAGGACCGGGGCGGACGTCGGCGGTGACGGCTCGGGCGTCTCGCCGGAGGGTTATCTCCGGAGACTCGTCGGGGCGTCCGACGCTTCTATGCCCAGGGCTCACGGAACTGCCAAGCGCTGGAAAGCAGCGTATTGGTGGTGTGAGGACCTCGACCGTCTCCGTAAGGCAGCGAATGCTGCCCGCAGGAGGTGGTCGAGGTCGAGGGGTGCCAATACGGAAGTTCACTTGCGCGAAGCCTATAAGACGGCGAGAACCGCTTTCTCCTCCGCTATACGCGAGAGGAAGCGGGCCGCATGGTTGGAGCTGGTGAATGAAGTGGAGACAGATCCTTGGGGTCGCCCCTTCTGGGTGGCCTACAAGAGATTGAAGAGACAGACATCTGCTAGTCTGACGGAGTCTGAGACGGTGGTTGCGACTGAGAGTCTTTTCTCGACGTCGCAAGTGAGGCCTGGGGGCGTTCCATTCGTGGTTCGCGGTAACACCAGGCCGATCTTGGAGTCTGATCTCATCACGGAAGCAGAGATTGTCATGGCTGCCGGGAGGTCCCCTGCAAAGGGGGCCCCTGGTGGCGATGGCATTCTCCCGGAAGTGGTTAAGGTTGCAGCAATGAGCTGCCCCGCTGATTTTGCCCGGTTGTTCAACCGCTGCCTGGAACTCAGCGACTTTCCCGCTTTCTGGAGGAGGGCGAGGGTTGTCCTAATCCCGAAAGGGATCGGGGGCTTCAGACCCATATCTCTCCTACCGGTGGTGGGGAAGTTGTTCGAGAGGGTAGTTGTCGCTCGTCTTACTGAGGTTTATGAGGGGGTCGCACCTCTCGCGGACGGTCAATATGGGTTCCGTCCTGGTAGAAGTACCATGGATGCCGTATCGGCTGTCCAGAATTTTATTCGGATCGCCCTTCGGGGGTCTGTGTACCGGAGCAAACGCGTGGCTGTAATCCTTCTCGACATTAAGAACGCGTTCAATTCTGTGTCGCATGCAGCCATCTTGGAGGCCCTGGCCGCCAATGGCGCGGTCCCGGGGGTGATTGTGGATATAGTCCGCAGTTACCTGGGGGACCGGGTCATTGAGTGCGCTGGACGGCAGTGGCGCGTTGGGGCGGGTGTTCCGCAGGGATCGGTCTTAGGATCTCTCCTGTGGAACATTTGTTTCGACGGTCTGCTGCGGTTGAGTCTCCCGGAGGGCTGCACGTTGACTTGTTACGCGGACGATACGGCATTGTGTGTGTATGCGGGAAGCGTCGGGTCCTTGCAGTTTAAGGCTAACAGGGCTTTGTCGCGTATCGTTCTGTGGCTTGAGGGGAGGAACCTGGAGGTGAACGTCTCCAAATCGGAGGCTATTTTCTTCTCTAGGAGGCGGTCTGATCGGGCTCCGCGGTTTTCGGTCGGGGGCGAGACGGTTTCCGTCTCCCCGCGGGCGAAATACCTCGGTGTGTGGTTGGATCGTCGTCTTTCCTTCAAGTTTCACATTGATTGCATGGTGGGAAAAGCCAAAAAGGCTGGGTGGGCGTTGAGTAGCTTATTGCCGAAGGTGGGTGGGTTGGGGGTCTCGGGAAGGATGTTGTACACGAACTTAGTGCACAGCATTCTTCTTTACGGGGCGCCTTGCTGGGCTGAGGCTGCCTCTCGTCCAACCATTGCGAGGTCCCTAATCTCCGCGCAGAGGGTCATGGCGCTGAGGGTTTCCCGCGCGTGTCGTACGGCTTCGTCCTGTGCGCTATTAGTAATCTCGGGCATACCACCGGCCCATCTTTTAGCATGGGAGTGCAGGGAGGTGTACGATGCGTCGCGTGCGGGTGGCTCCTCGGCTGGCATGGCCGAAGCGCGGAGATTGTCGAGGGCTAATTTAGTAGAGAGATGGCAGGCAGCATGGGACTCGGATGGTCGGGGTAGGTGGACCCACCGCCTCATCCCGGACATCCGGTCCTGGCTGGCTGCTAATTGTAGAAGCTTGAACTACCATGTTTCCCAGATGCTCCTGGGGCATGGTAGTTTCATGAGTCATCGCGCGAGGGTGGGCCGCAGAGCGACTCCCGGCTGCTGGTTCTCCCCGAATCCGGTCGTGGATACGGCGGAGCACACGCTGTTGTGGTGTCCCCTGTGGGAATGCGAAAGAGCAGAACTCTGTGATGCTTTAGGTGTGCCCTCGTTGGAGGTGGAGACCCTTGTGTCCCATGTTACGAGTACGCCGAGAGCTTGGAATGCATTTTCCAGCTTCTCGGTTAGGGTCCTCACCTCCAAGGACAGTAGAGTCCGAGCTGAGGAGTCTGCTGCTCTCACCTCTGGGGTGGGGTAGAGTCTGGGGTTTTTGTTTGTCTGGGGATGACCGCATACGGTCGTAGAGTAGAGCGTATACCCTCCTACCTGGTGTTATAAGCTATGCTTGGTACCGGGTAGGGGGCAGGTAGGGGGTTTTGGTGGGTTAGAATCCCACATAACCTCTGGCCAAAACATCGGCCGCCAGAGGTACTTAACAAGCCGTAAGGCTTTAAAAAGTTTCCCCCTACCTCGCAAAGCGTCGGAAAAAAAAAAAAAAAAAAAAAAAAAAAAAAAAAAAAAAAAAAAGGTAACTCATTCGGGGCAGGGAGTACTTACATGGGACTAGGGTAACTCACTTGGGGTCAGGGAGTACTTATATGGGTCTAGGGTACCTCACTTGGGGTCAGGGAGTACTTATATGGGACTAGGGTAACTCACTTGGGGTCAGGGAGTACTTATATGGGACTAGGTTCACACACTTTGGGTCACGGAGTACTTATGTGTGAGTAGGGTAACACACTTAGGGTCAGTGTGTACGTATAAAGGGGCTAGGGTAACTCACTTGGGATCAGGGAGTACTTATATGGGACTAGTGTAACTCTCTTGGGGTCAGGGAGTACTTATATGGGACTAGGGTCACACACTTTGGGTCACGGAGTACTTACATGGGACTAGTGTAACTCACTTGGGGTCAGGGAGTACTTATATAGGAGCTAAAGTAACTCACTTGGGGTCAGGGAGTACTTATATGGGACTAGGGTCACACACTTTGGGCCACGGAGCACTTATATGGGACTAGGGTAACTCACTTGGGGTCAGGGAGTACTTATATGGGACTAGGGTAACTCACTTGGGGTCAGGGAGTACTTATATGGGACTAGGTTCACACACTTTGGGTCACGGAGTACTTATGTGTGAGTAGGGTAACACACTTGGGGTCAGTGTGTACGTATAAAGGGGCTAGGGTAACTCACTTGGGATCAGGGAGTACTTATATGGGACTAGGGTACCTCACTTGGGGTCAGGGAGTACTTATATGGGACTAGGGTAACTCACTTGGGGACAGGGATTACTTATATGGGACTAGGGTAACTCACTTGGGGTCAGGGAATACTTATATGGGACTAGGTTCACACACTTTGGGTCACGGAGTACTTATGTGTGAGTAGGGTAACACACTTGGGGTCAGTGTGTACGTATAAAGGGGCTAGGGTAACTCACTTGGGATCAGGGAGTACTTATATGGGACTAGGGTAACTCACTTAGGGACAGGGAGTACTTATAAAGGGGCTAGAGTAACTCACTTGGGGACATGGAGTACTTATAAAGGGGCTAGGGTAACTCACTTGTGGACAGGGAGTACTTATATGCGACTAGGGTAACTCACTTGGGGTCAGGGAGTACTTATATGGGACTAGGTTCACTCACTTTGGGTCACGGAGTACTTATGTGCGAGTAGGGTAACACACTTGGGGTCAGTGTGTACTTATAAAGGGGCTAGGGTAACTCACTTGGGATTAAGGAGTACTTATATGGGACAAGGGTAACACACTTGGGGTCAGGGTCTACTTATAAACGGGCTAGGGTAACTCATTCGGGGCAGGGAGTACTTATATGGGACTAGGGTAACTCACTTGGGGTCAGGGAGTACTTATAAAGGGGCTAGGGTAACTCATTTGGTGACAGGGAGTACTTATATGGGACTAGGGTAACACACTTTGGGTCACGGAGTACATATATGGGATTAGGGTAACACACATGGGGTCAGGGTGTACTTATAAAGGGGATAGGGTAACTCATTTGGTGTCAGGGAGTACTTATATGGGACTAGGGTAACCCACTTTGGGTCACTGAGTACTTATATGGGACAAGGGTAACACACTTGGGGTCAGGGTGTACTTATAAAGGGGCTAGGGTAACTCATTCGGGGCAGGGAGTACTTACATGGGTCTAGGGTAACTCACTTGGGGTCAGGGAGTACTTATATGGGACTAGGGTAGCTCACTTGGGGTCAGGGAGTACTTATATGGGACTAGGGTAACTCACTTGGGGACAGGGATTACTTATATGGGACTAGGGTAACTCACTTGGGGTCAGGGAGTACTTATATGGGACTAGGTTCACACACTTTGGGTCACGGAGTACTTATGTGTGAGTAGGGTAACACACTTGGGGTCAGTGTGTACATATAAAGGGGCTAGGGTAACTCACTTGGGATCAGGGAGTACTTATATGGGACTAGGGTAACTCACTTAGGGACAGGGAGTACTTATAAAGGGGCTAGAGTAACTCACTTGGGGACATGGAGTACTTATAAAGGGGCTAGGGTAACTCACTTGTGGACAGGGAGTATTTATATGCGACTAGGGTAACTCACTTGGAGTCAGGGAGTACTTATATGGGACTAGGTTCACTCACTTTGGGTCACGGAGTACTTATGTGTGAGTAGGGTAACACACTTGGGGTCAGTGTGTACTTATAAAGGGGCTAGGGTAACTCACTTGGGATTAAGGAGTACTTATATGGGACTAGGGTAACATACTTGGGGTCAGGGTCTACTTATAAACGGGCTAGGGTAACTCATTCGGGGCAGGGAGTACTTATATGGGACTAGGGTAACTCACTTGGGGTCAGGAAGTACTTATATGGGACTAGGGTACCTCACTTGGGGTCAGGGAGTACTTATAAGGGACTAGGGTAACTCACTTGGTGTCAGGGAGTACTTATATGGGACTAGGTTCACACACTTTGCGTCACGGAGTACTTATATGGGACTAGGGTAACTCACTTGGGGTCAGGCAGTACTTATATGGGACTAGGGTAACTCACTTGGGGACAGGGTTTACTTATATGGGACTAGGGTAACTCACTTGGGGTCAGGGAGTACTTATATGGGACTACACGGAAAGAAATTTCGTATCGTGGAGTCTCAATACTTTTGTATCTCCAAAGTTCCAAAAAGTATCGTACTTCTGTTATTTAAAAATTGAATTTCTTTGCTTCCAAAAAAGGAGCGGGTAAGTGCAAAGAATATTGTACATCAGGAGATCTTAAGATAGTATCTTGTTGATACATTTTTGACTTGTGAGGACTCCGCAACTTTTCGTAGCGTGGCGATGCGACCAATATGCACGAAATGCCCCCATCCTTGGTTTCGCGGCTACTCAATGCAACCGAACGTTTTTCGCGTGCGCGCTTTCTATATTATTGACTCGTATATATTATACATTAAAGGTTATATATACACATATACATACATACACACACATATATATATATACATATATACACACATATGCACACACACTCACACTGGTATTTATATAAATGAAAACAAAATGCTTTATCAAATATTTTTATTAAACAAATTTAAACGTCATATCTTGTAATAACATACTTCTTATTGTTTAAAGTAATCAATAAGCAAGGATCTATCCTAGGTAAGTCGTTTACATTAACTAAAGTTCTCGATGCTAGCATTTCTACATTGTAAACGTGAAAATGATGCTTAAAATTAATACAGTCCATTTCAGTAACTAATAAAAAAGTTTCTTTACCAATCGCAAATATCTTACTTATCTCTCCGAATAAAGGTCCATCGTCAGTTACTTTTACAACAACAATTGAACCTTTTGAAAACTGTTTTCCACAAATCTGAATAAAATTATATGATTTTGCAAATGTAACAAGTGGAAAAAATTGTTGGATTTCTAAATCATTTTCCTCATCTAACGTACCAAAAGAAAGATCGCATTTATTTTGTATATATTTGTTATTCAAATAGCATTGTTTTAATTGATTTTTGATGCAAACTGTGAAAGGAAGATTTTTACCTGATGCATTACAAATTATTGTATTTTTTAACTGTTTATTCTTCCTTTCAAACGGCATGCACCAAAAATTTACAAGTGGTCCAAAATCTCTCATTATATTTGGTATATGCACCATAAAGTGCATTTTCGGTTTAAGTCTTCCAAATAATTTAATGTACATTTCATTATGTTTCCTTATTAGATACTTGACTTGGTACACATCAGATTCAACAAATCGTGGCGATAACAATATTCCTACGATTTGTCGTAAAATCAAATACAACTTCCAGTGCTCGTTATGTTCGGGTACTAAATCTCCGATAATTAGAATGAGATATCTACATAAGCATAGCATTTCGGAAGACGATTGTTTTAATTTTATTTTATTATTTACTATATCACTGACTTTTTTTTCGAAAATTCTCGTATGATGGAACGTGGTTTATTAGATATTTCTGTACTACCATAACTAAAATTAGTAATACGATTATTTAGAACATTCAAAGAAAAAAGTTTTTGTTCATAAATGAGAATTGTTAAGATTTTGGACAACGTGTATCCAACGACACCTTCGCAAACGTCATGCATCAAATCGACCGATTTGTTTTCGACAATATGAAAATTTATAATATTATTAAAAACGCAATTCTCTTTTATTCCTGAATCAGAAGATTTCGGGTTAAAAGTTATATTAGAAACATGTTTTTCGTAATTGTCACGATTTCTCAAAAGTGTGCTATCTTCTTCGCACATAATTTCACACTGCTCTGATGTCGCCTCACATATTCTGCAATATCGTACAGTTTTCCCGAAACTTTCAACAAAACCGCTTGCCGAATTAAGTCCAAGATTATCACCTACAAATAAAATACATTCGAAATTCACAACTTCTTTAGTCCCATTAATACGTAACTCTAATCCATCTCTGATTAATGAATTAATATCCATTATAGTAGCTTCAAAAACGGCGTGATTGCCTAAAGATTTTTTGTGCTTAGTATAAAACACCGAACTTATTAAAATATTATTAAGTTTAGCTACTAGGTGTGGCGGTAGGAAGGGTAAAGATACATATACCCCACCAAGTTGTTGCTCTCCTACGTGACTACCAAGAGCGTTGCCTGTTTCAAAATCGTCGTAATATATTATTAAAGGCAAAAGCGTTTTATTACTTATGTTACTAAATCTATCTCGCCAAAATCTACCTTGTATTATATTAGAAGTCAATGTTTTTTCTTCGTTAAGCTTATTCATGTAATTTTTTACTTGTTCAAAAATTCCGTGCATTTCTAATGTACTTTGTATGGTATATTTTAGAGGTATATAATTACCTTTAACAAGCGTTTTTTGATTATTAACGAGTTCATATTCTATATTGTAGTTTTCTGGTAATTGAAACCCGCAATGCTTTTTAAGCAATTTAAATCTAAGTTGTTCAGTTGAAAAATCATTAAAAGGATTACTATTTTCGTTCAGAACTAAATTAATTTTACAGTGACTATTATCATTAAAACTGAATTCTTTATATAATTTTTCATTTAAGAACGGAATGTAATAAGTCGAAATGAATTCTTGCAATAATTTTACGATTAGTTGAACAGCAGTACGAGTTATACAATCTTCATTGTATAACGATAAAATAAAATTCAAGATACCGTTGTCTAAAAATGCTTTATCAAACATTTTGATATTTATTAAAAAATTTTATTAAAATTAAAAGAACTAGATGTTTTATTTTATTAAAATAACTAGATGTTTTAACAAATACTTTGTTCACGCTACAAGATTTTGTACAAGCTTAGATACACTTCTGAAAATTCCCTTATCTGTTGTCGCATAAATATGAAATTCAAAAAATTGGCACATCTGTTTCAATGGCTTTGGCACAGCCTTAGTTGCTATTAAACATAGCTTCATATAAATGTCTACAGCGACGATTAAAGAGTCCAATTTATATTTGCATTCTCTACTTAATACTAAATATACTGCAGATATAGCTGAAAATGAGCCGCAAACAACTATATACGGCTTTACTGTTTCTTCATCAATTTTTGTATAAATTGCTTCAATTTTTTCGTGAACGGTTATAAACTTTTGTTTTTCTTCTAAATCAGGGAATTCCTGGAATATGATGTATACATATGTTTAGTAACACATAACAATTATAATATTTAGTATTCATAAAGAAAATTCTGTAAAAAAATTGTTACCTTTTCTTCAAAGATAAAAACATTAAGATAATCTTCGTTTGTTAAAGAACAACTCTTTTTAGCAACATGATGGTTTGAAGCCTTTAACATTAAGAGTAGAAGGAGAAAAGCAACTACTTCTTGGCCTACAAAATATATTTAAATTGTACATATTGATATCAAAATTCAATATATTTGTCCAACGTTTAAATAATTAGGTAAACTTACGTGTACTTGACAATTCGCTATATTGATCTAAAAGTTTCTTAATAGGTGAGTTGCTTTTTTCAATTTTTACATAATCGACTAATTTTTTTGATACTGACGACCACTTAGCGTGTAAAGCTTCATGTTTTATTCCGTAGTAATGTTTAAAATCTTCTAAAATCTGAATTTAAGGAATATAGTAATTTACTTTTCCAACTTTAAAATAAAGTTTTACACAAAAAGTACTATAGTTACCAATTTATATCCAGAATCAAGTTTTAGACAAGGGTAAAGAGTCAATAGTGTAAGTAGGTCCTTATTTTTATAACTTTTTGTTCTGCTGTCAATTATTTTTAGCCAATGTTTTACAAACTCATCGTCAATTTCATCAGTTTCTAATACATCACCTTCATTTTTGTTTGATTTAGCAGTGTCAAAAAATATTAATGTAACAAAGAGAAACATTTTACAACTAATGTCAGTCTTGTATGCTTACTTGACTTCTCTTTTACCGATCCTCCGAATATATCAACTTCTACGCATTGGTCCCTTCATTTTCGATATGCACTATATAGAAATCCTCGTGCTGTAGTGGCAGATGTACTCGGCGAATACCATTGTTCAGAAATTTGTCCTTTAAATAATTCGCAAATCGCCGTTCGTAAAACCAAAAATCTTTGACGTCTAATGCTATATAAATTAATAATATATGAATAACTAGAACTTACAATATTTTTATATACAATTCATAGTTTTAGTAACACGTACTCAAAGTTGCCATTCATAAATTCATTATCGATCACAATCGCTGCAAGTTTACCTTTATATTTGTCAAATTTTTGGAATTTTTCATTACGTTTCTTATCATACTTGTAAGACGCTAAGATTACTTTTCCTCTTTGTGATTTTATAAGTAGATTATAAATCAAATTTCTCTCCGGGCATTCTAATAGCTCTCCGAATGATTCTAAGTAAATATTTAATTTTAGCAATTAGTTAATTATGCACAACTAATGAAAATAGAGCTTTTCAATCAAAAGGAAGAAAAATACTTCTAACAATAAACATAACTTTAAAATTAAATTTTTTTTAGACTTATTAAATTTGTTTAGAAGTTGTAAAACCATAAGACGATAAAAATAAATATAATTTTCAGAATTTTAAGAAGCTTTGTAATAGTAAATTTTGAATTTTATTAAAGATACATATTTATAATCTCATGGAGTAAAGATACAGCGTCTAAGATGGGGAGTAGTCTTTTTGAAATTAGAATAATGACTAAAATTCGTAATCCTCATAAAAAAGCCGATTTTACATTTGCTTGCATACTATTTTTCTTCATTGTATTATAGATTGAATTGATTTTAGTTTAGTATAAAATAAAGATTAAAGAGAAATTATATACCACTGGATTTTGAAATATTCGTAGAGCTTTCATTATCATTCTGTGTACTGTAACGTCGTATTTCGCGGCCTGGCCAATTTCGTGCTTTCACTAAGGTTATTGCCTAAAAACGGAAAGTATCACTTATAGGCCTTGGTTTGCCAGGGGATAGGCAGTGACCAGAACCGACGCACAAGGCACACGGAGGGAGTTATTGGCCGGGTAATCAAATAAGCAAATGATTAGTTTCTAAAAATACAGCTTTACTTTAATTATTACGGATCAGCAAACGTTCTCATAGTTACAATAGAGTATTCCCTACGTTGTATTCAAATGACAATCGTTAATTATATAAACTTGTTACTTATATTAAATACACCATAATGAAAGGGAAATCAAGTACAATAAACCGTTTACAAGGTGTTGGGCGCCAGCTTGCTAAATCCGTTAATATGACCGTCCGCGGCTGACCGGCTTGAGACTGTCTCTAGGCGTGGACCAAGACGCTTTAAAGTATGCAACTGAAAATAAAGATAACCTAGGGGAGACTATTGCGAAATAGGCGAGGAAAGCCTTAGAGGCACACACGATGCTCACCTCCGTCGAGGGGTTACACCCCGACCTATAATTATCCCTTGGATATAGGGCATTCCCTCAGCGATTCGCGTTTCTCAATCCCGTGCTAGGTTTGGACAAGTCCGAATCAAAATTAATTAATTACAAAATACCGGATATACGCTCAATACAAATATAAGAAAAATCATACGAGTAATAATGCCGGACGAAACTCAAGGAAAGAGGAGTATAAGATTAAGGAAGCCTGATTTCGCAAGTTCGAAGTTAGCTTTACCTGGAATCAACTATATATGCAGACAAAATGGGGATCCATGCAGGGGCCTTTTTACGGACTACCACGTGCTAGACGGTTCTTCCCAAGTTCTGCTTTCCTTCCATGCTTCCTGTATCGGGTCCATTTACCATGCTACACCTTTTCCCTTAATAACCAGGGAATCCTTTCAGTGAAATCGCTATGGCGCACTATTACAAGTAGAGAAGAAATAGAAAATACTAAACAGGGGGGTATCCTTAACGACTCAACAAGACACAACTACGGCACACAACCGGCTACGTAGGGCCCAAAAATGCGAGTGTCGTCCGGCAATTATGGCACGCGAGACAATGTATTCTACGCATGCGCGGATCTATTTTCTTATCGACCGCGATTAAGATTAATACGCATTATTGTCGCTAAGCCTGGCAGGTGATGTTCCCCCTCCCGTTTACCGGACTAACTGAAAAGACGAAATACATATAAGTGACGAACATTATACTTCGTCACAGTACATTCTGAATTTTCTACATTCTGAGACTCTACATTACTAATTTTCGATGCTTGTTCAGGTTCTAAAGTTTCACTTGCTTTTCGTTTACCATTGTTATCTTTTTCAGACAACGTACAAGAGAAATCTAAAGCTACTTCAGTACTAGCACTGCTATGAACTGTAGCATTCGCATTAGGAGTTAACATTTCATGCAACTGTTTTTCTCCATCGTGCAGAAAATTATAGTTTGGCTGGTTAGGTAATACATTATGTGCAGGATAAACCGCATTTTGATAATTAATGGGTATAAAACCTAAAGCATAAACACAAGCAAATGAAAATGTTTTGAGAAAAGCGTAAAAATTGCAAACAAAATAATATACCATCAAAAGTAGGTAGTGTCAATGATTCATCATACTGTGCGTGTGCATTCAAATGATATGGTGGGAAGTTTGGTTGATTCATGATGCTGTTTACTATAAAAGCCCTACATAAACAATTGTTAAAAAGAATTCAAGAAATAGTTAAAAGAAAATCACCATCTTAAAAATAAGTGCAAAGGTAATTTTTTGTAATTAAAAGGTTCATGCAAAAAAATTGGTTTTCAGCACGCAACAGAACATTTTTTGAACAAAATGAAATATATAAGCAAGAAGAAATTTGTCTGCAAATTCATATATGAGCAAAAAAGATTTGTTGTCGGCATACACATATTCACGCTCACACTTACACACACACACACACACACACACATATATACATGTACATATTCGTGTTAGTAGTTTTGAGGTAAAAACCACTGCAAAGTAAAGTTACCAAGAGTATGATGTATACCTAGAACTAATTGGAATACCATATACTATTATCTGCAACATGTATACAATACTCGTTACTAATCTTGATTTTCCTCCATGGTTCCAGAATCATTAACTCATGACATGTACAGTACACTCTAACTAGACAAACTAATAAATATTATTGAAACTTTTATAGTGCAAAATGTGTTGTTTACTAACATAACCTTAGTACACATCCATTTGAATTGTCACTGTGGCTTCTCGCATAAATAAGACAGAAGTTTCATAGTTAGCTTCATTACGACCATTGGTCAATGTATGAAATTAGCCAATTTTAATGACTGGATGATGAGTCTTATTTTTATATAAATTTTTATCATTTTGAGAAAGAATATTAATTAGTAATTTTTTATTTATAGTTTAGAAGCTATTGAAAACATCATTAAGCATTGCAACGTATTTTCCGGTAATACAGAATTTCAATTTCTCACGTAGTTACTTTCACAAATCAAAATTTACTAATATTTTTTCTGAAAATGCTACGAGTTGATCAAAATAAGATAAGAAATTAGTTGGACCATTAATTTTAAGCTTATTTAATATGCGAAAAATGAGGTTTTTCTGAAGTTATACTAAGCTTAAAATAAGCTTATTTTATGTTAAGACTACAATAAAGATCATAACTTTAATTTTCGATCCCGAATATCTAGGCACCACCTACAACTGCCTCTCACATCTATCTAAAAAAAAAAAAAAAATACGGAGAGCACTTCCTTGACCACCTCATTGGTGACCCTGAACACTTAGACATGACCTGAAATCGATTTTCACATCTAGACACAAAAAATTACGGATCGCACTTCCTTGACCCCGTCACCGGCGTCTCCAAATACTTAGTCACCAACTGCAAGTGATTTTTAGGCTCTAAAGTTAATGTCGATACCAAGCCATATTCGTAATTTTCATATTACGTATAAGAAGCCACAGCGACTGCCAAATCAGACACGTAGTAAGTTTCTTGAGGTTGAATAATACATTTTCTATTCATATGATGATAAAGTATAATCCGTAAAGCAAAATCAAGTTTAGTATTAATCCATGATGAGATTACGAGTTAGGGCTATTTTCGATTAAAGCAATTTTACAGTACAACACAGTTGCCCGAAAGAAAATTAAAACACTTTTGTCATCATAAAATAAATGTGCATGCTTAACTCTTTATAAAGACACCTATAGCTGTTTTAAATTTTGAAGTGAGACGAGAGGTAAAAATGATAAAATAGACTCTACACTCATTATATTGAACTGACATACATAATTTTCTGTATAAAAATTTGTTAAATTATTTAGAAACAAACCACGTTGACAGTTTTTACTTAACAGTCGTGGTTAGATATGTCGCATTCTAATGAATGGTCTCGACGTCAAAATTTTCATATAGGCTGTGATATCAAAATTGAAATTATATCTGTTAATATAAAGGCAACTTGATTTCTTGGTTGAATACCTTGAAACAAATTCAAATGTAAAATTTCAGCCTTCTAGGTATCATAGTTTTTAAATGAGAGCCAAAACAAAATTCCAAAACAAGTAATCGAAATAAGAAAAATTTTACCCAAGATTTGTTCGGACTCTTATTTAAAAACTATGATACATAGAAGATTGAAATTTTACATCTGAATTTGTTTCAAGGGGTTCAAACAAGAAATCAAGTTGCTTTTATATTAAATGATATAATTTCAATTTTGATATCACAGCCTATATGAAAATTTTGACGTTGAAACCACACAATTGAATGCTAATTCAAAAGTCGAACATAAATATCTTATATTATATATTGATATAAACCTATTCGATTATTTATACCATTATACACTTTCCCGATTTAACCATGCACAAACCATTTTATTATAACACATTCACTGTCACTTAATATTTTTATCAAAAACAATAAGGAAGATATAAACTACAATTTTTACTGTAGCTTTACTTTAACCTCAAAAGTGTTTACATACGCATTTGAAGTATTCGCACGTATATAAACCACATAAATACACGCACCATTCACGTTATTTTCATAATAAGAATAAATTATTGATTTATTAATAACCTACGGTATAATTTTCGTTGTTATTTCCGGTGGAACTCCATAGGCACACCGCATCAGCTCGCCATCAGCTCACTGTAGTGATGTATATATACAACACGTGTATGCGGAGTGCGCGCGAACCGTTCTTCTCTCCCCACCCTGCTCCATTGGATACAATCGATGGGAACGAAACGCTCTCAAAGTTGTATCGCCGCGTGCATATTTTTTGAACCATGGAGATGCCGAAACTCTTTGAGTCTGGTATTGCATGTTTGGGGTTGGAAATATTCATTTTTGAATCTCAGAGAGCTTGAAATTATACGAGTTCGAGTAGTACAATTTTTTGCACGGCTCAAACTTAAAAAAGCGATAAATTTATAAGTATTGCATAGGAGCTTTCTGATTCGCAAAAGTATTGAGACTCCACGATACGAAATTTCTTTCCGTGTAGGGTCAAACACTTTAGGTCACGGAGTTTTTATATGGCACTAGGGTAACACCAGAGATGAAACGGGAGATTGCTCATGCGAGGTCCCGAGGCAATCCCTACCGGTAGGCGGCGCTGGTGTTGGCAAAAGCGTGTCTCAGGTCCATGTAACCCCTAACGCCATCTATCGGAAGAGACCACGAAGCACGAGCGTTAAGCTTAGAATAGGGTAAAACATATATGCATTGTTGCCAGAAAGCGGAATAAAGAGAGAGCGGAGATATTTTCTTGGACCTCTCTGTCTTTCTCGCTGTTAGCTTCTAGCAGAAGAGTCGAGGCAAAATCTTTCCGTTTCGCTTTGCCGAAAATCTACCAATATTCGATGTCATTTATATTTGCAGGCCAATGCCTTTATACATGATTTTTTCAGCATATTTATTTATCAGCATTGACTTATTTAAATCAATAATAAATTAAGGAAATGCGTATTTGATATATAATAATTATTTTAACTATAATTTCATCGTTATATTTCGCTTATTTCCGTAAAATCTGCATTTCTTTAGTTTATTATTGATTATTGTAAGTCAATGGCAATTTAAAAAAATTTAATCTTAAAAAAAAAAAGAAAAGTACCGTTCAGGAATCGAACCCGAACCCACAAATCGCCACGCGATTACCTTACCGCCTAGACCACGAGGCTTCTTCAGTGCACCGTAAACAGATAGTCTTTTTAAGGGCTTGAAATCTTCTTTTAAACCATATAAATAAACGAGCAACCGACAGCTTTATTCATTATTATTCTGTCATAATGGTACACAAATTAAGGAATAATTATATTTTTTTAATAGTTTTCAAAAGCTTTTCCAATAGCCAAGAACGAAGATAAATAATCAACGCTCGCAGTTTCCGTTCTTGGTTATTGGAAAAGCTTTTGAAAATCTACATTATATAATTATTCTTTAATTTGTGTACCATTATGATAGAATAATAATGAATAAAGATGTCGGTTCTTCGTTTATTTATATGGTTCAATAGAAGATTTCAAGCCCTTAAAAAGACTATCTGTTTACGGTTCACTGAAGAAGCCTTGTGGTCTAAGCAGTAAGGTAATCGCGTGGCGATTCGTGGGTCCGGGTTCGATTCCTGATCGGTACTTTTCTTTTTTTTTAAGATTAAATTTTTTTAAATTGCCATTGACTTACAATAATCAATAATAAACTAAAGAAATGCAGATTTTACGGAAATAAGCGAAATATAACGATGAAATTATAGTTAAAATAATTATTATATATCAAATACGCATTTCCTTAATTTATTATTGATTTAAATAAGTCAATGCTGATAAATAAATATGCTGAAAAAATCATGTATAAAGGCATTGGCCTGCAAATATAAATGACATCGAATATTGGTAGATTTTCGGCAAAGCGAAACGGAAAGATTTTGCCTCGACTCTTCTGCTAGAAGCTAACAGCGAGAAAGACAGAGAGGTCCGAGAAAATATCTCCGCTCTCTCTTTATTCCGCTTTCTGGCAACAATGCATATATGTTTTACCCTATTCTAAGCTTAACGCTCGTGCTTCGTGGTCTCTTCCGATAGATGGCGTTAGGGGTTAGATGGACCTGAGACACGCGTTTGCAAACACCAGCGCCGCCTACCGGTAGGGATTGCCTCGGGACCTCGCATGAGCAATCTCCCGTTTCATCTCTGGTAACACACTTGGGGTCAGGGTGTACTTATAAAGGGGCTAGGGTAACTCACTTGGGATCAGGGAGTACTTATATGGGACTAGGGTAACTCACTTGGGGTCAGGGAGTACTTACATGGGACTAGGGTAACACTCTTTGGGTCACGGAGTACTTATATGGGACTAGGGTAACACACTTGGGGTCAGGGTGTACTGATAAACGGGCTAGGGTAACTCACTTGGGATCAGGGAGTACGTATATGGGACTAGGGTAACTCACTTGGGGTCAGGGAGTAGTTATATAGTAGCTAAAGTAACTCACAAGGGGTCAGGGAGTACTTATATGGGACTAGGGTAACTCATTTGGGTTCAGGGAGTACTTATATGGGACTAGGGTAACTCACTTGGGGTCAGGGAGTACTTATATGGGACTAGGGTCACACACTTTGGGTCACGGAGTACTTATATGGGACTAGGGTAACATACATGGGGTCAGGGTGTACTTATAAAGGGGCTAGGGTAACTCATTTGGTGTCAGGGAGTACTTATATGGGACTAGGGTAACCCACTTTGGGTCACTGAGTACTTATATGGAACAAGGGTATCACACTTGGGGTTAGGGTGTACTTATAAAGGCGCTAGGGTAACTCATTCGGGGTAGGGAGTACTTATATGGGACTAGGGTAACTCACTTGGGGTCAGGGAGTACTTATATGGGACTAGGGTACCTCACTTGGGTCAGGGAGTACTTATATGGGACTAGGGTAACTCACTTGGGGACAGGGAGTACTTATATGGGACTAGGGTAACTCACTTGGGGTCAGGGAGTACTTATTTGGGACTAGGGTAACACACTTGGGGTCAGGGTGTACTTATAAAGGGGCTAGCGTAACTCATTCGGGGCAGAGAGTACTTATATGGGACTAGGGTAACACACATGAGGTCAGGGTGTACTTATAAAGGGGCTAGGGTAACTCACTTGGGATCAGGGAGTACTTATATGGTACTAGGGTAACTCATTCGGGGCAGGGAGTACTTATATGGGACTAGGGTAACTCACTTGGGGTCAGGGAGTACTTATTTGGGACTAGGGTAACTCACTTGGCGGCAGGAGGTACATATATGGGACTAGGGTAACTCACTTGGGGTAAGGGAGTACTTATATGGGACTAGAGTTACACATTTTTGGGTCACGGAGTACTTATATGGGACTAGGGTAACACACATGGGGTCAGGGTGTACTTATAAAGGGGCTAGGGTAACTCACTTGGGATCAGGGAGTACTTATATTAGACTAGGGTACATCACTTGGGGTCAGGGAATACTTATATGGGACTAGGGTAACTCACTTGGGGACATGGAGTACTTATATGGGACTAGGGTAACTCACTTGGTGTCAGGGAGTACTTATATGGGACTAGGATCACACACTTTGGGTCACGGAGTACTTATGTGTGAGTAGGGTAACAGACTTGGGGTCAGTGTGTACTTATAAAGGGGCTAGGGTAACTCACTTGGGATCAGGGAGTACTTATATGGGACTAGGGTAACTCACTTGGGGTCAGGGAGTACTTATATGGGACTAGGGTAACACTCTTTGGGTCACGGAGTACTTATATGGGACTAGGGTAACACACTTGGGGTCAGGGTGTACTTATAAAGGGGCTAGGGTAACTCACTTGGGGTCAGGGAGTACTTATATGGTACTAGGGTAACTCATTCGGGGCAGGGAGTACTTATATGGGACTAGGGTACCTCACTTGGGGACAGGGAGTACTTATATGGGACTAGGGTAACTCACTTGGGGTCAGGGAGTACTTATATGGGACTAGGTTCACACACTTTGGGTCACGGAGTACTTATGTGTGAGTAGGGTAACAGTCTTGGGGTCAGTGTGTACTTATAAAGGGGCTAGGGTAACTCATTTGGAATCAGGGAGTACTTATATGGGACTAGGGTAACTCACTTAGGGACAGAGAGTACTTATAAAGGGGCTAGGGTAACTCACTTGGGGACATGGAGTACATTTAAAGGGGCTAGGGTAACTCACTTGTGGTCAGGGAGTACTTATAAAGGGGCTAGGGTATCTCACTTGGGATCAGGGAGTACTTAAATGGGACTAGGGTAACTCAATTGGGGTCAGGGAGTACTTATATAGGAGCTAAAGTAACTCACTTGGGGTCAGGGAGTACTTATATGGGACTAAGGTAACTCATTCGGGGCAGGGAGTACTTATATGGGACTAGGGTAACTCACTTGGGGTCAGGGAGTACTTATATGGGACTAGGGTACCTCACTTGGGGTCAGGGAGTACTTATAAGGGACTAGGGTAACTCACTTGGGGACAGGGAGTACTTATATGGGACTAGGGTAACTCACTTGGGGTCAGGGAGTACTTATATGGGACTAGGTTCACACACTTTGGGTCAAGGATTACTTATGTGTGAGTAGGGTAACAGTCTTGGGGTCAGTGTGTACTTATAAAGGGGCTAGGGTAACTCATTTGGAATCAGGGAGTACTTATATGGGACTAGGGTAACTCACTTAGGGACAGAGAGTACTTATAAAGGGGCTAGGGTAACTCACTTGGGGACATGGAGTACTTATAAAGGGGCTAGGGTAACTCACTTGAGGTCAGGGAGTACTTATATGGGACTAGGTTCACACATTTTGGGTCACGGATTACTTATGTGTGAGTAGGGTAACAGTCTTGGGGTCAGTGTGTACTTATAAAGGGGCTAGGGTAACTCATTTGGAATCAGGGAGTACTTATATGGGACTAGGGTAACTCACTTAGGGACAGAGAGTACTTATAAAGGGGCTAGGGTAACTCACTTGGGGACATGGAGTACTTATAAAGGGGCTAGGGTAACTCACTTGTGGTCAGGGAGTACTTATAAAGGGGCTAGGGTAACTCATTTGGTGTCAGGGAGTACTTATATGGGACTAGGGTAACACACTTGGGGTCAGGGTGTAATTATAAAGGGGCTAGGGTAACTCATTCGGGGCAGGGAGTACTTATATGGGACTAGGGTAACACACATGAGGTCAGGGTGTACTTATAAAGAAGCTAGGGTAACTTATTTGGTGTCAGGGAGTACTTATATGGGACTAGGGTAACCCACTTGGGGTCAGGGTGTACTTATATGGGACTAGGGTAACTCACTTGTGGTCAGGGAGTACTTATATGGGACTAGGGTAACTCGCTTGGGGTCATGGAGTACTTATTTGGGACTAGGGTAACTCACTTGGGGGCAGGGAGTACTTATATGGGATTAGGGTAACTCACTTGGGGTCAAGGAGTACTTATATGGGACTAGGGTACCTCACTTGGGGTCAGGGAGTACTTATAAAGGGGCAAGGGTAACTCACTTGTGATCAGGGAGTACTTATATGGGACTAGGTTAACTCAATTGGGGTCAGGGAGTACTTATATAGGAGCTAAAGTAACTCACTTGGGGTCAGGGAGTACTTATGTGGGACTAGGGTAACTCATTCGGGGCAGGGAGTACTTATATGGGACCAGGGTAACTCACTTGGGGTCAGGGAGTACTTATATGGGACTAGGGTAACTCACTTGGGGTCAGGGTGTACTTATTTGGGACTAGGGTAACTCACTTGGGGTCAGGGAGTACTTATAAAGGGGCTAGGGTAAATCATTTGGGATCAGGGAGTACTTATATGGGACTAGGGTACCTCACTTGGGGTCAGGGAGTACTTATAAAGGGGCAAGGGTAACTCACTTGGGATCAGGGAGGACTTATATGGGACTAGGTTAACTCAATTGGGGTCAGGGAGTACTTATATAGGAGCTAAAGTAACTCACTTGGGGTCAGGGAGTACTTAAATGGGAGTAGGGTAACTCAATTGGGGTCAGGGAGTACTTATATAGGAGCTAAAGTAACTCACTCTGGGTCAGGGATTACTTATATGGGACTAGGGTACCTCACTTGGGGTCAGGGAGTACTTATAAAGGGGCAAGGGTAACTCACTTGGGATCAGGGAGTACTTATATGGGACTAGGTTAACTCAATTGGGGTCAGGGAGTACTTATATAGGAGATAAAGTAACTCACTTGGGGTCAGGGAGTACTTATATGGGACTAGGGTAACCCACTTGGGGTCAGGGTGTACTTATATGGGACTAGGGTAACTGACTTGGGGTCAGGGAGTACTTATATGGGACTAGGGTAACTCGCTTGGGGTCATAGAGTACTTATATGGGACTAGGGTAACTCACTTGGGGCCAGGGAGTACTTATATGGGACTAGGGTAACACACTTTGGGTCACGGAGTACTTATATGGGACTAGGGTAACACACTTGGGGTCAGGGTGTACTTATAAAGGGGCTAGGGTAACTCACTTGGGATCAGGGAGTACTTAAATGGGACTAGGGTAACTCATTCGGGGCAGGGAGTACTTATATGGGACTAGGGTAACTCACTTGGGGTCAGGGAGTACTTATATGGGACTAGGGTAACTCACTTGGGGTCAGGGAGTACTTATTTGGGAATAGGGTAACTCACTTGGGATCAGGGAGTACTTAAATGGGACTAGGGTAACTCAATTGGGGTCAGGGAGTACTTATATAGGAGCTAAAGTAACTCACTCTGGGTCAGGGAGTACTTATATGGGACTAGGGTAACACACTTGGGGTCAGGGTGTACTTATAAAGGGGCTAGGGTAACTCACTTGGGATCAGGGAGTACTTAAATGGGACTAGGGTAACTCAATTGGGGTCAGGGAGTACTTATATAGGAGCTAAAGTAACTCACTCTGGGTCAGGGAGTACTTATATAGGAGCTAAAGTAACTCACTTGGGGTCAGGGAGTACTTATATGGGACTAGGGTAACTCATTCGGGGCAGGGAGTACTTATATGGGACTAGGGTAACTCACTTGGGGTCAGGGAGTACTTATATGGGACTAGGGTAACTCACTTGGGGTCAGGGAGTACTTATTTGGGAATAGGGTAACTCACTTGGGGGCAGGGAGTACTTATATGGGACTAGGGTAACTCACTTGGGGTCAGGGAGTACTTAAATGGGACTAGGGTACCTCACTTGGGGACAGGGAGTACTTATATGGGACTAGGGTAACTCACTTGGGGTCAGGGAGTACTTATATGGGACTAGGTTCACACACTTTGGGTCACGGAGTACTTATGTGTGAGTAGGGTAACAGTCTTGGGGTCAGTGTGTACTTATATAGGGGCTAGGGTAACTCATTTGGAATCAGGGAGTACTTATATGGGACTAGGGAAACTCACTTAGGGACAGAGAGTACTTATAAAGGGGCTAGGGTAACTCACTTGGGGACATGGAGTACTTATAAAGGGGCTAGGGTAACTCACTTGTGGTAAGGGAGTACTTATAAGGGACTAGGGTAACTCACTTGGGATCAGGGAGTACTTATATAGGACTAGGGTAACTCACTTGGGGACATGGAGTACTTATAAAGGGGCTAGGGTAACTCACTTGTGGTAAGGGAGTACTTATAAGGGACTAGGGTAACTCACTTGAGGTCAGGGAGTACTTATATGGGACTAGGGTACCTCAATTGGGGTCAGGGAGTACTTATAAAGGGGAAGGGTAACTCACTTGGGATCAGGGAGTACTTATATGGGACTAGGTTAACTCAATTGGGGTCAGGGAGTACTTATATAGGAGCTAAAGTAACTCACTTGGGGTCAGGGAGTACTTATATGGGACTAGGGTAACTCATTCGGGGCAGGGAGTACTTATATGGGACCAGGGTAACTCACTTGGGGTCAGGGAGTACTTATATGGGACTAGGGTAACTCACTTGGGGTCAGGGAGTACTTATTTGGGACTAGGGTAACTCACTTGGGGTCAGGGAGTACTTATAAAGGGGCTAGGGTAAATCATTTGGGGTCAGGGATTACCTATATGGGATTAGGGTAACTCACTTGGGGTCAGGGAGTACTTACATGGGACTAGGTTCACACACTTTGGGTCACGGAGTACTTATATGGGACTAGGGTAACACACTTGGGGCCAGGGAGTACTTATATGGGACTAGGGTAACCCACTTGGGGTCAGGGTGTACTTATATGGGACTAGGGTAACTGACTTGGGGTCAGGGAGTACTTATATGGGACTAGGGTAACTCGCTTGGGGTCATGGAGTACTTATATGGGACTAGGGTAACTCACTTGGGGCCAGGGAGTACTTATATGGGACTAGGGTAACACACTTTGGGTCACGGAGTACTTATATGGGACTAGGGTAACACACTTGGGGTCAGGGTGTACTTATAAAGGGGCTAGGGTAACTCACTTGGGATCAGGGAGTACTTAAATGGGACTAGGGTAACTCATTCGGGGCAGGGAGTACTTATATGGGACTAGGGTAACTCACTTGGGGTCAGGGAGTACTTATATGGGACTAGGGTAACTCACTTGGGGTCAGGGAGTACTTATTTGGGAATAGGGTAACTCACTTGGGATCAGGGAGTACTTAAATGGGACTAGGGTAACTCAATTGGGGTCAGGGAGTACTTATATAGGAGCTAAAGTAACTCACTCTGGGTCAGGGAGTACTTATATGGGACTAGGGTAACACACTTGGGGTCAGGGTGTACTTATAAAGGGGCTAGGGTAACTCACTTGGGATCAGGGAGTACTTAAATGGGACTAGGGTAACTCAATTGGGGTCAGGGAGTACTTATATAGGAGCTAAAGTAACTCACTCTGGGTCAGGGAGTACTTATATAGGAGCTAAAGTAACTCACTTGGGGTCAGGGAGTACTTATATGGGACTAGGGTAACTCATTCGGGGCAGGGAGTACTTATATGGGACTAGGGTAACTCACTTGGGGTCAGGGAGTACTTATATGGGACTAGGGTAACTCACTTGGGGTCAGGGAGTACTTATTTGGGAATAGGGTAACTCACTTGGGGGCAGGGAGTACTTATATGGGACTAGGGTAACTCACTTGGGGTCAGGGAGTACTTATATGGGACTAGGGTACCTCACTTGGGGACAGGGAGTACTTATATGGGACTAGGGTAACTCACTTGGGGTCAGGGAGTACTTATATGGGACTAGGTTCACACACTTTGGGTCACGGAGTACTTATGTGTGAGTAGGGTAACAGTCTTGGGGTCAGTGTGTACTTATATAGGGGCTAGGGTAACTCATTTGGAATCAGGGAGTACTTATATGGGACTAGGGAAACTCACTTAGGGACAGAGAGTACTTATAAAGGGGCTAGGGTAACTCACTTGGGGACATGGAGTACTTATAAAGGGGCTAGGGTAACTCACTTGTGGTAAGGGAGTACTTATAAGGGACTAGGGTAACTCACTTGGGATCAGGGAGTACTTATATAGGACTAGGGTAACTCACTTGGGGACATGGAGTACTTATAAAGGGGCTAGGGTAACTCACTTGTGGTAAGGGAGTACTTATAAGGGACTAGGGTAACTCACTTGAGGTCAGGGAGTACTTATATGGGACTAGGGTACCTCAATTGGGGTCAGGGAGTAGTTATAAAGGGGCAAGGGTAACTCACTTGGGATCAGGGAGTACTTATATGGGACTAGGTTAACTCAATTGGGGTCAGGGAGTACTTATATAGGAGCTAAAGTAACTCACTTGGGGTCAGGGAGTACTTATATGGGACTAGGGTAACTCATTCGGGGCAGGGAGTACTTATATGGGACCAGGGTAACTCACTTGGGGTCAGGGAGTACTTATATGGGACTAGGGTAACTCACTTGGGGTCAGGGAGTACTTATTTGGGACTAGGGTAACTCACTTGGGGTCAGGGAGTACTTATAAAGGGGCTAGGGTAAATCATTTGGGGTCAGGGATTACTTATATGGGATTAGGGTAACTCACTTGGGGTCAGGGAGTACTTACATGGGACTAGGTTCACACACTTTGGGTCACGGAGTACTTATATGGGACTAGGGTAACACACTTGGGGCCAGGGTGTACTTATAAAGGGGCTAGGGTAACTCACTTGGGGACCGGGTGTACTTATATGGGACTAGGGTAACTCACTTGGGATCAGGGAGTACTTATATGGGACTAGGGTCAAACACTTTGGGTCACGGAGTACTTATATGGGACTAGGGTAGCACACTTGGGGTCAGGGAGTACTTAAATGGGACTAGGGTAACTCAATTGGGGTCAGGGAGTACTTATATAGGAGCTAAAGTAACTCACTCTGGGTCAGGGAGTACTTATATAGGAGCTAAAGTAACTCACTTGGGGTCAGGGAGTACTTATATGGGACTAGGGTAACTCATTCGGGGCAGGGAGTACTTATATGGGACTAGGGTAACTCACTTGGGGTCAGGGAGTACTTATATGGGACTAGGGTAACTCACTTGGGGGCAGGGAGTACTTATATGGGATTAGGGTAACTCACTTGAGGTCAGGGATTACTTATATGGGACTAGGGTACCTCAATTGGGGTCAGGGAGTACTTATATGGGACTAGGGTAACTCACTTGGGGGCAGGGAGTACTTATATGGGATTAGGGTAACTCACTTGAGGTCAGGGAGTACTTATATGGGACTAGGGTAACTCACTTGGGGACATGGAGTACTTATAAAGGGGCTAGGGTAACTCACTTGTGGTCAGGGAGTACTTATAAAGGGGCTAGGGTAACTTATTTGGTGTCAGGGAGTACTTATATGGGACTAGGGTAACCCACTTGGGGTCAGGGTGTACTTATATGGGACTAGGGTAACTCACTTGGGGTCAGGGAGTACTTATATGGGACTAGGGTAACTCGCTTGGGGTCATGGAGTACTTATTTGGGACTAGGGTAACTCACTTGGGGGCAGGGAGTACTTATATGGGATTAGGGTAACTCACTTGAGGTCAGGGAGTACTTATATGGGACTAGGGTACCTCAATTGGGGTCAGGGAGTACTTATAAAGGGGCAAGGGTAACTCACTTGGGATCAGGGAGTACTTATATGGGACTAGGTTAACTCAATTGGGGTCAGGGAGTACTTATATAGGAGCTAAAGTAACTCACTTGGGGTCAGGGAGTACTTATATGGGACTAGGGTAACTCATTCGGTGCAGGGAGTACTTATATGGGACCAGGGTAACTCACTTGGGGTCAGGGAGTACTTATATGGGACTAGGGTAACTCACTTGGGGTCAGGGAGTACTTATTTGGGACTAGGGTAACTCACTTGGGGTCAGGGAGTACTTATAAAGGGGCTAGGGTAAATCATTTGGGGTCAGGGATTACTTATATGGGATTAGGGTAACTCACTTGGGGTCAGGGAGTACTTACATGGGACTAGGTTCACACACTTTGGGTCACGGAGTACTTATATGGGACTAGGGTAACACACTTGGGGCCAGGGTGTACTTATAAAGGGGCTAGGGTAACTCACTTGGGGTCAGGGAGTACTTATATGGGACTAGGGTAACTCACTTGGGGTCAGGGAGTCCTTATATGGGACTAGGGTAACTCACTTGGGGACCGGGTGTACTTATATGGGACTAGGGTAACTCACTTGGGTTCAGGGAGTACTTATATGGGACTAGGGTCAAACACTTTGGGTCACGGAGTACTTATATGGGACTAGGGTAGCACACTTGGGGTCAGGGAGTACTTAAATGGGACTAGGGTAACTCAATTGGGGTCAGGGAGTACTTATATAGGAGCTAAAGTAACTCACTCTGGGTCAGGGAGTACTTACATAGGAGCTAAAGTAACTCACTTGGGGTCAGGGAGTACTTATATGGGACTAGGGTAACTCATTCGGGGCAGGGAGTACTTATATGGGACCAGGGTAACTCACTTGGGGTCAGGGAGTACTTATATGGGACTAGGGTAACTCACTTGGGGTGAGGGAGTACTTATTTGGGACTAGGGTAACTCACTTGGGGTCAGGGAGTACTTATAAAGGGGCTAGGGTAAATCATTTGGGGTCAGGGATTACTTATATGGGATTAGGGTAACTCACTTGGGGTCAGGGAGTACTTACATGGGACTAGGTTCACACACTTTGGGTCACGGAGTACTTATATGGGACTAGGGTAACACACTTGGGGCCAGGGTGTACTTATAAAGGGGCTAGGGTAACTCACTTGGGATTAGGGAGTACTTATATGGGACTAGGGTAACTCACTCTGGGTCAGGGAGTACTTATATAGGAGCTAAAGTAACTCACTTGGGGTCAGGGAGTACTTATTTGGGACTAGGGTAACTCACTTGGGGTCAGGGAGTCCTTATATGGGACTAGGGTAACTCACTTGGGGACCGGGTGTACTTATATGGGACTAGGGTAACTCACTTGGGGTCAGGGAATACTTATATGGGACTAGGGTCAAACACTTTGGGTCACGGAGTACTTATATGGGACTAGGGTAGCACACTTGGGGTCAGAGAGTACTTAAATGGGACTAGGGTAACTCACTTGGGGTCAGGGAGTACTTATTTGGGACTAGGGTAACTCACTTGGGGTCAGGGAGTACTTATAAAGGGGCTAGGGTAAATCATTTGGGGTCAGGGATTACTTATATGGGATTAGGGTAACTCACTTGGGGTCAGGGAGTACTTACATGGGACTAGGTTCACACACTTTGGGTCACGGAGTACTTATATGGGACTAGGGTAACACACTTGGGGCCAGGGTGTACTTATAAAGGGGCTAGGGTAACTCACTTGGGGTCAGGGAGTACTTATATGGGACTAGGGTAACTCACTTGGGGTCAGGGAGTCCTTATATGGGACTAGGGTAACTCACTTGGGGACCGGGTGTACTTATATGGGACTAGGGTAACTCACTTGGGTTCAGGGAGTACTTATATGGGACTAGGGTCAAACACTTTGGGTCACGGAGTACTTATATGGGACTAGGGTAGCACACTTGGGGTCAGGGAGTACTTAAATGGGACTAGGGTAACTCAATTGGGGTCAGGGAGTACTTATATAGGAGCTAAAGTAACTCACTCTGGGTCAGGGAGTACTTATATAGGAGCTAAAGTAACTCACTTGGGGTCAGGGAGTACTTATATGGGACTAGGGTAACTCACTTGGGGTCAGGGAGTCCTTATATGGGACTAGGGTCAAACACTTTGGGTCACGGAGTACTTATATGGGACTAGGGTAGCACACTTGGGGTCAGGGAGTACTTAAATGGGACTAGGGTAACTCAATTGGGGTCAGGGAGTACTTACATAGGAGCTAAAGTAACTCACTCTGGGTCAGGGAGTACTTATATAGGAGCTAAAGTAACTCACTTGGGGACAGGGAGTACTTATAGGGGACTAGGGTCAAACACTTTGGGTCACGGAGTACTTATATGGGACTAGGGTAGCACACTTGGGGTCAGGGAGTACTTAAATGGGACTAGGGTAACTCAATTGGGGTCAGGGAGTACTTATATAGGAGCTAAAGTAACTCACTCTGGGTCAGGGAGTACTTACATAGGAGCTAAAGTAACTCACTTGGGGTCAGGGAGTACTTATATGGGACTAGGGTAACTCATTCGGGGCAGGGAGTACTTATATGGGACCAGGGTAACTCACTTGGGGTCAGGGAGTACTTATATGGGACTAGGGTAACTCACTTGGGGTGAGGGAGTACTTATTTGGGACTAGGGTAACTCACTTGGGGTCAGGGAGTACTTATAAAGGGGCTAGGGTAAATCATTTGGGGTCAGGGATTACTTATATGGGATTAGGGTAACTCACTTGGGGTCAGGGAGTACTTACATGGGACTAGGTTCACACACTTTGGGTCACGGAGTACTTATATGGGACTAGGGTAACACACTTGGGGCCAGGGTGTACTTATAAAGGCGCTAGGGTAACTCACTTGGGATTAGGGAGTACTTATATGGGACTAGGGTAACTCACTCTGGGTCAGGGAGTACTTATATAGGAGCTAAAGTAACTCACTTGGGGTCAGGGAGTACTTATTTGGGACTAGGGTAACTCACTTGGGGTCAGGGAGTCCTTATATGGGACTAGGGTAACTCACTTGGGGACCGGGTGTACTTATATGGGACTAGGGTAACTCACTTGGGGTCAGGGAATACTTATATGGGACTAGGGTCAAACACTTTGGGTCACGGAGTACTTATATGGGACTAGGGTAGCACACTTGGGGTCAGGGAGTACTTAAATGGGACTAGGGTAACTCAATTGGGGTCAGGGAGTACTTACATAGGAGCTAAAGTAACTCACTCTGGGTCAGGGAGTACTTATATAGGAGCTAAAGTAACTCACTTGGGGACAGGGAGTACTTATAAAGGGGCTAGGGTAACTCACTTGGGGTCAGGGAGTACTTATATGGGACTAGGGTAACTCACTTGGGGTCAGGGAGTACTTATATGGGACTAGGGTAACTCACTTGGGGTCAGGGAGTCCTTATATGGGACTAGGGTAACTCACTTGGGGACCGGGTGTACTTATTTGGGACTAGCGTAACACACTTTGGGTCACGGAGTACTTATTTGGGACTAGGGTAACTCACTTGGGTGCAGGGAGTACTTATATGGGACTAGGGTAACCCACTTGGGGTCAGGGAGTACTTATATGGGACTAGGGTACCTCACTTGGGGTCAGGGAGTACTTATATGGGACTAGGGTAACTCACTTAGGGACAGGGAGTACTTATAAATGGGCAAGGGTAACTCACTTGGGGTCAGGGGGTACTTATATGAGACTAGGGTAACTCACTTGGGGTAAGGGAGTACTTATATGGGACTAGGGTAACACACTTTGGGTCACGGAGTACTTATATGGGACTAGGGTAACACACTTGGGGTCAGGGAGTACTTATATGGGACTAGGGTAACTCATTCGGAATCCCGAAAGGGATCGGGGGCTTCAGACCCATATCTCTCCTACCGGTGGTGGGGAAGTTGTTCGAGAGGGTAGTTGTCGCTCGTCTTACGGAGGTTTATGAGGGGGTCGCACCTCTCGCGGACGGTCAATACGGGTTCCGTCCTGGTAGAAGTACCATGGATGCCTTATCGGCTGTCCAGAATTTTATTCGGATCGCCCTTCGGGGGTCTGTGTACCGGAGCAAACGCGTGGCCGTAATCCTTCTCGACATTAAGAACGCGTTCAATTCTGTGTCGCATGCGGCCATCTTGGAGGCCCTGGCCGCCAACGGCGCGGTCCCGGGGGTGATTGTGGATATAGTCCGCAGTTACCTGGGGGACCGGGTCATTGAGTGCGCTGGACGGCAGTGGCGCGTTGGGGCGGGTGTTCCGCAGGGATCGCTCTTAGGACCTCTCCTGTGGAACATTTGTTTCGACGGTCTGCTGCGGTTGAGTCTCCCGGAGGGCTGCACGTTGACTTGTTACGCGGACGATACGGCATTGTGTGTGTCTGCGGGAAGCGTCGGATCCTTGCAGTTGAAGGCTAACAGGGCTTTGTCGCGTATCGTTCTGTGGCTTGAGGGTAGGAACCTGGAGGTGAACGTCTCCAAATCGAAGGCTGTTTTCTTCTCTAGGAGGCGGTCTGATCGGGCTCCGCGGTTATCGGTCGGGGGCGAGACGGTTTCCGTCTCCCCGCGGGCGAAATACCTCGGTGTGTGGTTGGATCGTCGTCTTTCCTTCAAGTTTCACATTGATTGCATGGTGGGAAAAGCCAAAAAGGCTGGGTGGGCGTTGAGTAGCTTATTGCCGAACGTGGGTGGGTCGGGGGTCTCGGGAAGGATGTTGTACACGAATTTAGTGCACAGCATTCTTCTTTACGGGGCGCCTTGCTGGGCTGAGGCTGCCTCTCGCCCAACCATTGCGAGGTCCCTAATCTCCGCGCAGAGGGTCATGGCGCTGAGGGTTTCCCGCGCGTGTCGTACGGCTTCGTCCTGTGCGCTATTAGTAATCTCGGGCATACCACCGGCCCATCTTTTAGCTTTGGAGCGCAGGGAGGTGTACGATGCGTCGCGTGCGGGTGGCTCCTCGGCTGGCGTGGCCGAAGCGCGGAGATTGGCGAGGGCTAATTTAGTAGAGAGATGGCAGGCAGCATGGGACTCGGATGGTCGGGGTAGGTGGACCCACCGCCTCATCCCGGACATCCGGTCCTGGCTGGCTGCTAATTGTAGAAGCTTGAACTACCATGTTTCCCAGATGCTCCTGGGGCATGGTAGTTTCATGAGTCATCGCGCGAGGGTGGGCCGCAGGGCGACTCCCGACTGCTGGTGCTCCCCGAATCCGGTCGCGGATACGGCGGAGCACACGCTGTTGTGGTGTCTCCTGTGGGAATGCGAAAGAACAGAACTCTGTGATGCTTTAGGTGTGCCCTCGTTGGAGGTGGAGACCCCTGTCTCCCATGTTACGAGTACGCCGAGAGCTTGGAATGCATTTTCCAGCTTCTCGGTTAGGGTCCTCACCTCCAAGGACAGTAGAGTCCGAGCTGAGGAGTCTGCTGCTCTCTCCTCTGGGGTGGGGTAGACTCTGGGGTTTTTGTTTGTCTGTGGATGACCGCATACGGTCGTAGAGTAGAGCGTATACCCTCCTACCTGATGTTATAAGCTATGCTTGGTACCGGGTAGGGGGGCAGGTAGGGGGTTTTGGTGGGTTAGAATCCCACATAACCTCTGGCCAAAACATCGGCCGCCAGAGGTACTTAACAAGCCGTAAGGCTTTAAGAAGTTTCCCCCTGCCTCGCAAAGCGTCGGAAAAAAAAAAAAAAAAAAAAAAAAAAAAGGGGGGCAGGTAGGGGGTTTTGGTGGGTTAGAATCCCACATAACCTCTGGCCAAAACATCGGCCGCCGGAGGTACTTAACAAGCCGTAAGGCTTTAAAAAGTTTCCCCCTACCTCGCAAAGCGTCGAAAAAAAAAAAAAAAAAAAAAAAAAAAAGGGTAACTCATTCGGGGCAGGGAGTACTTATATGGGACTAGGGTAACTCACTTGGGGTCAGGGAGTACTTATATGGGACTAGGGTAACTCACTTGGGGTCAGGGAGAACTTGTTTGGGACTAGGGTAACTCACTTGGGGTCAGGGAGTACTTATATGGGACTAGGGTACCTCACTTGGGGTCAGGGAGTACTTATAACGGACTAGGGTAACTCACTTGGGGACAGGGAGTACTTATAAAGAGGCTAGGGTAACTAACTTGGGGTCAGGGAGTACTTATATGGGACTAGGGTAACTCACTTGGGGTCAGGCAGTACATATATGGGACTAGGGTAACTCACTTGCGGCCAGGGAGTACTTATATGGGACTAGGTTAACTCACTTGGGGTCAGGGAGTACTTATAAAGGGGCTAGTGTAACTCATTCGGGGCAGGGAGTACTTATATGGGACTAGGGTAACTCACTTGGAGTCAGGGAGTACTTATATGGGACTAGGGTACCTCACTTGGGGTCAGGGAGTACTTATATGGGACTAGGCTAACTCACTTAGGGACAGGGAGTACTTATAAAGGCGCAAGGGTAACTCACTTGGGGTCAGGGAGTACTTATATGGGACTAGGTTAACTCACTTGGGGTCAGGGAGTACTCTTATGGGACTAGGGTAACGCAGTTGGGGTCAGGGTGTACTTATAAAGGGGCTAGTGTAACTCATTCGGGGCAGGGAGTACTTATTTGGGACTAGGGTAACACACTTGAGGTCAGGGAGTACTTATATGGGACTAGGGTACCTCACTTGGGGTCAGGGAGTACTTATAGGGGACTAGGGTAACTCACTTGGGGGCAGGGAGTACTTATATGGGACTAGGGTAATTCACTTGGGGTCAGGGAGTACTTATATGGGACTAGGGTACCTCACTTGGGGTCAGGGAGTACTTATAAGGGACTAGGGTAACTCACTTGGGGTCAGGGAGTACTTTTATGGGACTAGGTTCACACACATTGGGTCACGGAGTACTTATGTGTGAGTAGGGTAACAGACTTGGGGTCAGTGTGTACTTATAAAGGGGCTAGGGTAACTCACTTGGAATCAGGGAGTACTTATATGGGACTAGGGTAACTCACTTAGGGACAGAGAGTACTTATAAAGGGGTTAGGGTAACTCACTTGGGGACATGGAGTACTTATAAAGGGGCTAGGGTAACTCACTTGTGGTCAGGGAGTACTTATAAAGGGGCTAGGGTAACTCATTTGGTGTCAGGGAGTACTTATATGGGACTAGGGTAACACACTTGGGGTCAGGGTGTAATTATAATGGGGCTAGGGTAACTCATTCGGGGCAGGGAGTACATATATGGGACTAGGGTAACCCACTTGGGGTCAGGGTGTACTTATATGGGACTAGGGTAACTTAGTTGGGGTCAGGGAGTACTTATATGGGACTAGGGTAACTCACTTGGGGTCAGGGAGTACTTATTTGGGACTAGGGTAACTCACTTGGGGGCAGGGAGTACTTATATAGGACTAGGTTCACACACTTTGGGTCACGGAGTACTTATATGGGACTAGGGTAACACACTTGGGGCCAGGGTGTACTTATAAAGGGGCTAGGGTAACTCACTTGGGATTAGGGAGTACTTATATGGGACTAGGGTAACTCACTTGGGGACAGGGAGTACTTATAAAGGGGCTAGGGTAACTCACTTGGGGTCAGGGAGTACTTATATGGGACTAGGGTAACTCACTTGGGGTCAGGGAGTCCTTATATGGGACTAGGGTAACTCACTTGGGGACCGGGTGTACTTATATGGGACTAGGGTAACTCACTTGGGATCAGGGAGTACTTATATGGGACTAGGGTCAAACACTTTGGGTCACGGAGTACTTATATGGGATTAGGGTAGCACACTTGGGGTCAGGGAGTACTTAAATGGGACTAGGGTAACTCAATTGGGGTCAGGGAGTACTTATATAGGAGCTAAAGTAACTCACTCTGGGTCAGGGAGTACTTATATAGGAGCTAAAGTAACTCACTTGGGGTCAGGGAGTACTTATATAGGAGCTAAAGTAACTCACTTGGGGTCAGGGAGTACTTATATAGGACTAGGGTAACTCATTCGGGGAAGGGAGTACTTATATGGGACTAGGGTAACTCACTTGGGGTCAGGGAGTACTTATATGGGACTAGGGTACCTCACTTGGGGTCAGGGAGTACTTATAAGGGACTAGGGTAACTCACTTGGGGACAGGGAGTACTTATATGGGACTAGGGTAACTCACTTGGGGTCAGGGAGTACTTATATGGGACTAGGTTCACACACTTTGGTTCACGGAGTACTTATGTGTGAGTAGGGTAACAGTCTTGGGGTCAGTGTGTACTTATAAAGGGGCTAGGGTAACTCATTTGGAATCAGGGAGTACTTATATGGGACTAGGGTAACTCACTTAGGGACAGAGAGTACTTATAAAGGGGCTAGGGTAACTCACTTGGGGACATGGAGTACTTATAAAGGGGCTATGGTAACTCACTTGTGGTCAGGGAGTACTTATAAAGGGGCTAGGGTAACTCATTTGGTGTCAGGGAGTACTTATATGGGACTAGGGTAACCCACTTGGGGTCAGGGTGTACTTATATGGGACTAGGGTAACTCACTTGTGGTCAGGGAGTACTTATATGGGACTAGGGTAACTCGCTTGGGGTCATGGAGTACTTATTTGGGACTAGGGTAACTCACTTGGGGGCAGGGAGTACTTATATGGGATTAGGGTAACTCCTTGGGGTCAAGGAGTACTTATATGGGACTAGGGTACCTCACTTGGGGTCAGGGAGTACTTATAAAGGGGCAAGGGTAACTCACTTGGGATCAGGGAGTACTTATATGGGACTAGGTTAACTCAATTGGGGTCAGGGAGTACTTATATAGGAGCTAAAGTAACTCACTTGGGGTCAGGTAGTACTTATGTGGGACTAGGGTAACTCATTCGGGGCAGGGAGTACTTATATGGGACCAGGGTAACTCACTTGGGGTCAGGGAGTACTTATATGGGACTAGGGTAACTCACTTGGAGTCAGGGTGTACTTATTTGGGACTAGGGTAACTCACTTGGGGTCAGGGAGTACTTATAAAGGGGCTAGAGTAAATCATTTGGGATCAGGGATTACTTATATGGGATTAGGGTAACTCACTTGGGGTCAGGGAGTACTTACATGGGACTAGGTTCACACACTTTGGGTCACGGAGTACTTATATGGGACTAGGGTAACACACTTGGGGCCAGGCTGTACTTATAAAGGGGCTAGGGTAACTCACTTGGGATTAGGGAGTACTTATATGGGACTAGGGTAACTCACTTGGGGACAGGGAGTACTTATAAAGGGGCTAGGGTAACTCACTTGGGGTCAGGGAGTACTTATATGGGACTAGGGTAACTCACTTGGGGTCAGGGAGTCCTTATATGGGACTAGGGTAACTCACTTGGGGACCGGGTGTACTTATATGGGACTAGGGTAACTCACTTGGGATCAGGGAGTACTTATATGGGACTAGGGTCAAACACTTTGGGTCACGGAGTACTTATATGGGACTAGGGTAGCACACTTGGGGTCAGGGAGTACTTAAATGGGACTAGGGTAACTCAATTGGGGTCAGGGAGTACTTATATAGGAGCTAAAGTAACTCACTCTGGGTCAGGGAGTACTTATATAGGAGCTAAAGTAACTCACTTGGGGTCAGGGAGTACTTATATGGGACTAGGGTAACTCATTCGGGGAAGGGAGTACTTATATGGGACTAGGGTAACACACATGAGGTCAGGGTGTACTTATAAAGAAGCTAGGGTAACTTATTTGGTGTCAGGGAGTACTTATATGGGACTAGGGTAACCCACTTGGGGTCAGGGTGTACTTATATGGGACTAGGGTAACTCACTTGGGTTCAGGGAGTACTTATATGGGACTAGGGTAACTCGCTTGGGGTCATGGAGTACTTATTTGGGACTAGGGTAACTCACTTGGGGGCAGGGAGTACTTATATGGGATTAGGGTAACTCACTTGGGGTCAGGGAGTACTTATATGGGACTAGGGTACCTCACTTGGGGTCAGGAAGTACTTATAAGGGACCAGGGTAACTCACTTGGGGACAGGGAGTACTTATATGGGACTAGGGTAACTCACTTGGGATCAGGGAGTACTTATATGGGACTAGGTTCACACACTTTGGTTCACGGAGTACTTATGTGTGAGTAGGGTAACAGTCTTGGGGTCAGTGTGTACTTATAAAGGGGCTAGGGTAACTCATTTGGAATCAGGGAGTACTTATATGGGACTAGGGTAACTCACTTAGGGACAGAGAGTACTTATAAAGGGGCTAGGGTAACTCACTTGGGGACATGGAGTACTTATAAAGGGGCTAGGGTAACTCACTTGTGGTCAGGGAGTACTTATAAAGGGGCTAGGGTAACTCATTTGGTGTCAGGGAGTACTTATATGGGACTAGGGTAACACACTTGGGGTCAGGGTGTAATTATAAAGGGGCTAGGGTAACTCATTCGGGGCAGGGAGTACTTATATGGGACTAGGGTAACACACATGAGGTCAGGGTGTACTTATAAAGAAGCTAGGGTAACTTATTTGGTGTCAGGGAGTACTTATATGGGACTAGGGTAACCCACTTGGGGTCAGGGTGTACTTATATGGGACTAGGGTAACTCACTTGGGTTCAGGGAGTACTTATATGGGACTAGGGTAACTCGCTTGGGGTCATGGAGTACTTATTTGGGACTAGGGTAACTCACTTGGGGGCAGGGAGTACTTATATGGGATTAGGGTAACTCACTTGGGGTCAGGGAGTACTTATATGGGACTAGGGTAACTCACTTGGGGTCAGGGAGTCCTTATATGGGACTAGGGTAACTCACTTGGGGACCGGGTGTACTTATATGGGACTAGGGTAACTCACTTGGGATCAGGGAGTACTTATATGGGACTAGGGTCAAACACTTTGGGTCACGGAGTACTTATATGGGACTAGGGTAGCACACTTGGGGTCAGGGAGTACTTAAATGGGACTAGGGTAACTCAATTGGGGTCAGGGAGTACTTATATAGGAGCTAAAGTAACTCACTCTGGGTCAGGGAGTACTTATATAGAAGCTAAAGTAACTCACTTGGGGTCAGGGAGTACTTATATAGGAGCTAAAGTAACTCACTTGGGGTCAGGGAGTACTTATATGGGACTAGGGTAACTCATTCGGGGCAGGGAGTACTTATAGGGGACTAGGGTAACTCACTTGGGGTCAGGGAGTACTTATATGGGACTAGGGTACCTCACTTGGGGTCAGGGAGTACTTATAAGGGACTAGGGTAACTCACTTAGGGACAGGGAGTACTTATATGGGACTAGGGTAACTCACTTGGGTTCAGGGAGTCCTTATATGGGACTAGGGTAACTCACTTGGGGACCGGGTGTACTTATATGGGACCAGGGTAACTCACTTGGGATCAGGGAGTACTTATATGGGACTAGGGTCAAACACTTTGGGTCACGGAGTACTTATATGGGACTAGGGTAGCACACTTGGGGTCAGGGAGTACTTAAATGGGACTAGGGTAACTCAATTGGGGTCAGGGAGTACTTATATAGGAGCTAAAGTAACTCACTCTGGGTCAGGGAGTACTTATATAGGAGCTAAAGTAACTCACTTGGGGTCAGGGAGTACTTATAAAGGAGCTAAAGTAACTCACTTGGGGTCAGGGAGTACTTATATGGGACTAGGGTAACTCATTCGGGGCAGGGAGTACTTATAGGGGACTAGGGTAACTCACTTGGGGTCAGGGAGTACTTATATGGGACTAGGGTACCTCACTTGGGGTCAGGGAGTACTTATAAGGGACTAGGGTAACTCACTTGGGGACAGGGAGTACTTATATGGGACTAGGGCAACTCACTTGGGGTCAGGGAGTACTTATATGGGACTAGGTTCACACACTTTGGGTCACGGAGTACTTATGTGTGAGTAGGGTAACAGTCTTGGGGTCAGTGTGTACTTATAAAGGGGCTAGGGTAACTCATTTGGAATCAGGGAGTACTTATATGGGATTAGGGTAACTCACTTAGGGACAGAGAGTACTTATAAAGGGGCTAGGGTAACTCACTTGGGGTTAGGGAGTACTTATATGGGACTAGGTTCACACACTTTGGGTCACGGAGTACTTATGTGTGAGTAGGGTAACAGTTTTGGGGTCAGTGTGTACTTATAAAGGGGCTAGGGTAACTCATTTGGAATCAGGGGGTACTTATATGGGACTAGGGTAACTCACTTAGGGACAGAGAGTACTTATAAAGGGGCTAGGGTAACTCACTTGGGGACATGGAGTACTTATAAAGGGGCTAGGGTAACTCACTTGTGGTCAGGGAGTACTTATAAAGGGGCTAGGGTAACTCATTTGGTTTCAGGGAGTACTTATATGGGACTAGGGTAACACACTTGGGGTCAGGGTGTAATTATAAAGGGGCTAGGGTAACTCATTCGGGGCAGGGAGTACTTATATGGGACTAGGGTAACCCACTTGGGGTCAGAGTGTACTTATATGGGACTAGGGTAACTCACTTGGGGTCAGGGAGTACTTATATGGGACTAGGGTAACTCGCTTGGGGTCATGGAGTACTTATTTGGGACTAGGGTAACTCACTTGGGGGCAGGGAGTACTTATATGGGATTAGGGTAACTCACTTGGGGTCAGGGAGTACTTATATGGGACTAGGGTACCTCACTTGGGGTCAGGGAGTACTTATAAAGGGGCAAGGGTAACTCACTTGGGATCAGGGAGGACTTATATGGGACTAGGTTAACTCAATTGGGGTCAGGGAGTACTTATATAGGAGCTAAAGTAACTCACTTGGGGTCAGGGAGTACTTAAATGGGACTAGGGTAACTCAATTGGGGTCAGGGAGTACTTATATAGGAGCTAAAGTAACTCACTCTGGGTCAGGGATTACTTATATGGGACTAGGGTACCTCACTTGGGGTCAGGGAGTACTTATAAAGGGGCAAGGGTAACTCACTTGGGATCAGGGAGTACTTATATGGGACTAGGTTAACTCAATTGGGGTCAGGGAGTACTTATATAGGAGCTAAAGTAACTCACTTGGGGTCAGGGAGTACTTATATGGGACTAGGGTAACCCACTTGGGGTCAGGGTGTACTTATATGGGACTAGGGTAACTGACTTGGGGTCAGGGAGTACTTATATGGGACTAGGGTAACTCGCTTGGGGTCATGGAGTACTTATATGGGACTAGGGTAACTCACTTGGGGCCAGGGAGTACTTATATGGGACTAGGGTAACACACTTTGGGTCACGGAGTACTTATATGGGACTAGGGTAACACACTTGGGGTCAGGGTGTACTTATAAAGGGGCTAGGGTAACTCACTTGGGATCAGGGAGTACTTAAATGGGACTAGGGTAACTCATTCGGGGCAGGGAGTACTTATATGGGACTAGGGTAACTCACTTGGGGTCAGGGAGTACTTATATGGGACTAGGGTAACTCACTTGGGGTCAGGGAGTACTTATTTGGGAATAGGGTAACTCACTTGGGATCAGGGAGTACTTAAATGGGACTAGGGTAACTCAATTGGGGTCAGGGAGTACTTATATAGGAGCTAAAGTAACTCACTCTGGGTCAGGGAGTACTTATATGGGACTAGGGTAACACACTTGGGGTCAGGGTGTACTTATAAAGGGGCTAGGGTAACTCACTTGGGATCAGGGAGTACTTAAATGGGACTAGGGTAACTCAATTGGGGTCAGGGAGTACTTATATAGGAGCTAAAGTAACTCACTCTGGGTCAGGGAGTACTTATATAGGAGCTAAAGTAACTCACTTGGGGTCAGGGAGTACTTATATGGGACTAGGGTAACTCATTCGGGGCAGGGAGTACTTATATGGGACTAGGGTAACTCACTTGGGGTCAGGGAGTACTTATATGGGACTAGGGTAACTCACTTGGGGTCAGGGAGTACTTATTTGGGAATAGGGTAACTCACTTGGGGGCAGGGAGTACTTATATGGGACTAGGGTAACTCACTTGGGGTCAGGGAGTACTTATATGGGACTAGGGTACCTCACTTGGGGACAGGGAGTACTTATATGGGACTAGGGTAACTCACTTGGGGTCAGGGAGTACTTATATGGGACTAGGTTCACACACTTTGGGTCACGGAGTACTTATGTGTGAGTAGGGTAACAGTCTTGGGGTCAGTGTGTACTTATATAGGGGCTAGGGTAACTCATTTGGAATCAGGGAGTACTTATATGGGACTAGGGAAACTCACTTAGGGACAGAGAGTACTTATAAAGGGGCTAGGGTAACTCACTTGGGGACATGGAGTACTTATAAAGGGGCTAGGGTAACTCACTTGTGGTAAGGGAGTACTTATAAGGGACTAGGGTAACTCACTTGGGATCAGGGAGTACTTATATAGGACTAGGGTAACTCACTTGGGGACATGGAGTACTTATAAAGGGGCTAGGGTAACTCACTTGTGGTAAGGGAGTACTTATAAGGGACTAGGGTAACTCACTTGAGGTCAGGGAGTACTTATATGGGACTAGGGTACCTCAATTGGGGTCAGGGAGTACTTATAAAGGGGCAAGGGTAACTCACTTGGGATCAGGGAGTACTTATATGGGACTAGGTTAACTCAATTGGGGTCAGGGAGTACTTATATAGGAGCTAAAGTAACTCACTTGGGGTCAGGGAGTACTTATATGGGACTAGGGTAACTTATTCGGGGCAGGGAGTACTTATATGGGACCAGGGTAACTCACTTGGGGTCAGGGAGTACTTATATGGGACTAGGGTAACTCACTTGGGGTCAGGGAGTACTTATTTGGGACTAGGGTAACTCACTTGGGGTCAGGGAGTACTTATAAAGGGGCTAGGGTAAATCATTTGGGGTCAGGGATTACTTATATGGGATTAGGGTAACTCACTTGGGGTCAGGGAGTACTTACATGGGACTAGGTTCACACACTTTGGGTCACGGAGTACTTATATGGGACTAGGGTAACACACTTGGGGCCAGGGTGTACTTATAAAGGGGCTAGGGTAACTCACTTGGGGTCAGGGAGTACTTATATGGGACTAGGGTAACTCACTTGGGGTCAGGGAGTCCTTATATGGGACTAGGGTAACTCACTTGGGGACCGGGTGTACTTATATGGGACTAGGGTAACTCACTTGGGATCAGGGAGTACTTATATGGGACTAGGGTCAAACACTTTGGGTCACGGAGTACTTATATGGGACTAGGGTAGCACACTTGGGGTCAGGGAGTACTTAAATGGGACTAGGGTAACTCAATTGGGGTCAGGGAGTACTTATATAGGAGCTAAAGTAACTCACTCTGGGTCAGGGAGTACTTATATAGGAGCTAAAGTAACTCACTTGGGGTCAGGGAGTACTTATATGGGACTAGGGTAACTCATTCGGGGCAGGGAGTACTTATATGGGACTAGGGTAACTCACTTGGGGTCAGGGAGTACTTATATGGGACTAGGGTAACTCACTTGGGGGCAGGGAGTACTTATATGGGATTAGGGTAACTCACTTGAGGTCAGGGATTACTTATATGGGACTAGGGTACCTCAATTGGGGTCAGGGAGTACTTATATGGGACTAGGGTAACTCACTTGGGGGCAGGGAGTACTTATATGGGATTAGGGTAACTCACTTGAGGTCAGGGAGTACTTATATGGGACTAGGGTAACTCACTTGGGGACATGGAGTACTTATAAAGGGGCTAGGGTAACTCACTTGTGGTCAGGGAGTACTTATAAAGGGGCTAGGGTAACTTATTTGGTGTCAGGGAGTACTTATATGGGACTAGGGTAACCCACTTGGGGTCAGGGTGTACTTATATGGGACTAGGGTAACTCACTTGGGGTCAGGGAGTACTTATATGGGACTAGGTTCACACACTTTGGGTCACGGAGTACTTATGTGTGAGTAGGGTAACAGTCTTGGGGTCAGTGTGTACTTATAAAGGGGCTAGGGTAACTCATTTGGAATCAGGGAGTACTTATATGGGATTAGGGTAACTCACTTAGGGACAGAGAGTACTTATAAAGGGGCTAGGGTAACTCACTTGGGGTTAGGGAGTACTTATATGGGACTAGGTTCACACACTTTGGGTCACGGAGTACTTATGTGTGAGTAGGGTAACAGTTTTGGGGTCAGTGTGTACTTATAAAGGGGCTAGGGTAACTCATTTGGAATCAGGGGGTACTTATATGGGACTAGGGTAACTCACTTAGGGACAGAGAGTACTTATAAAGGGGCTAGGGTAACTCACTTGGGGACATGGAGTACTTATAAAGGGGCTAGGGTAACTCACTTGTGGTCAGGGAGTACTTATAAAGGGGCTAGGGTAACTCATTTGGTTTCAGGGAGTACTTATATGGGACTAGGGTAACCCACTTGGGGTCAGAGTGTACTTATATGGGACTAGGGTAACTCACTTGGGGTCAGGGAGTACTTATATGGGACTAGGGTAACTCGCTTGGGGTCATGGAGTACTTATTTGGGACTAGGGTAACTCACTTGGGGGCAGGGAGTACTTATATGGGATTAGGGTAACTCACTTGGGGTCAGGGAGTACTTATATGGGACTAGGGTACCTCACTTGGGGTCAGGGAGTACTTATAAAGGGGCAAGGGTAACTCACTTGGGATCAGGGAGGACTTATATGGGACTAGGTTAACTCAATTGGGGTCAGGGAGTACTTATATAGGAGCTAAAGTAACTCACTTGGGGTCAGGGAGTACTTAAATGGGACTAGGGTAACTCAATTGGGGTCAGGGAGTACTTATATAGGAGCTAAAGTAACTCACTCTGGGTCAGGGATTACTTATATGGGACTAGGGTACCTCACTTGGGGTCAGGGAGTACTCATAAAGGGGCAAGGGTAACTCACTTGGGATCAGGGAGTACTTATATGGGACTAGGTTAACTCAATTGGGGTCAGGGAGTACTTATATAGGAGCTAAAGTAACTCACTTGGGGTCAGGGAGTACTTATATGGGACTAGGGTAACCCACTTGGGGTCAGGGTGTACTTATATGGGACTAGGGTAACTGACTTGGGGTCAGGGAGTACTTATATGGGACTAGGGTAACTCGCTTGGGGTCATGGAGTACTTATATGGGACTAGGGTAACTCACTTGGGGCCAGGGAGTACTTATATGGGACTAGGGTAACACACTTTGGGTCACGGAGTACTTATATGGGACTAGGGTAACACACTTGGGGTCAGGGTGTACTTATAAAGGGGCTAGGGTAACTCACTTGGGATCAGGGAGTACTTAAATGGGACTAGGGTAACTCATTCGGGGCAGGGAGTACTTATATGGGACTAGGGTAACTCACTTGGGGTCAGGGAGTACTTATATGGGACTAGGGTAACTCACTTGGGGTCAGGGAGTACTTATTTGGGAATAGGGTAACTCACTTGGGATCAGGGAGTACTTAAATGGGACTAGGGTAACTCAATTGGGGTCAGGGAGTACTTATATAGGAGCTAAAGTAACTCACTCTGGGTCAGGGAGTACTTATATGGGACTAGGGTAACACACTTGGGGTCAGGGTGTACTTATAAAGGGGCTAGGGTAACTCACTTGGGATCAGGGAGTACTTAAATGGGACTAGGGTAACTCAATTGGGGTCAGGGAGTACTTATATAGGAGCTAAAGTAACTCACTCTGGGTCAGGGAGTACTTATATAGGAGCTAAAGTAACTCACTTGGGGTCAGGGAGTACTTATATGGGACTAGGGTAACTCATTCGGGGCAGGGAGTACTTATATGGGACTAGGGTAACTCACTTGGGGTCAGGGAGTACTTATATGGGACTAGGGTAACTCACTTGGGGTCAGGGAGTACTTATTTGGGAATAGGGTAACTCACTTGGGGGCAGGGAGTACTTATATGGGACTAGGGTAACTCACTTGGGGTCAGGGAGTACTTATATGGGACTAGGGTACCTCACTTGGGGACAGGGAGTACTTATATGGGACTAGGGTAACTCACTTGGGGTCAGGGAGTACTTATATGGGACTAGGTTCACACACTTTGGGTCACGGAGTACTTATGTGTGAGTAGGGTAACAGTCTTGGGGTCAGTGTGTACTTATATAGGGGCTAGGGTAACTCATTTGGAATCAGGGAGTACTTATATGGGACTAGGGAAACTCACTTAGGGACAGAGAGTACTTATAAAGGGGCTAGGGTAACTCACTTGGGGACATGGAGTACTTATAAAGGGGCTAGGGTAACTCACTTGTGGTAAGGGAGTACTTATAAGGGACTAGGGTAACTCACTTGGGATCAGGGAGTACTTATATAGGACTAGGGTAACTCACTTGGGGACATGGAGTACTTATAAAGGGGCTAGGGTAACTCACTTGTGGTAAGGGAGTACTTATAAGGGACTAGGGTAACTCACTTGAGGTCAGGGAGTACTTATATGGGACTAGGGTACCTCAATTGGGGTCAGGGAGTACTTATAAAGGGGCAAGGGTAACTCACTTGGGATCAGGGAGTACTTATATGGGACTAGGTTAACTCAATTGGGGTCAGGGAGTACTTATATAGGAGCTAAAGTAACTCACTTGGGGTCAGGGAGTACTTATATGGGACTAGGGTAACTCATTCGGGGCAGGGAGTACTTATATGGGACCAGGGTAACTCACTTGGGGTCAGGGAGTACTTATATGGGACTAGGGTAACTCACTTGGGGTCAGGGAGTACTTATTTGGGACTAGGGAAACTCACTTGGGGTCAGGGAGTACTTATAAAGGGGCTAGGGTAAATCATTTGGGGTCAGGGATTACTTATATGGGATTAGGGTAACTCACTTGGGGTCAGGGAGTACTTACATGGGACTATGTTCACACACTTTGGGTCACGGAGTACTTATATGGGACTAGGGTAACACACTTGGGGCCAGGGTGTACTTATAAAGGGGCTAGGGTAACTCACTTGGGGTCAGGGAGTACTTATATGGGACTAGGGTAACTCACTTGGGGTCAGGGAGTCCTTATATGGGACTAGGGTAACTCACTTGGGGACCGGGTGTACTTATATGGGACTAGGGTAACTCACTTGGGATCAGGGAGTACTTATATGGGACTAGGGTCAAACACTTTGGGTCACGGAGTACTTATATGGGACTAGGGTAGCACACTTGGGGTCAGGGAGTACTTAAATGGGACTAGGGTAACTCAATTGGGGTCAGGGAGTACTTATATAGGAGCTAAAGTAACTCACTCTGGGTCAGGGAGTACTTATATAGGAGCTAAAGTAACTCACTTGGGGTCAGGGAGTACTTATATGGGACTAGGGTAACTCATTCGGGGCAGGGAGTACTTATATGGGACTAGGGTAACTCACTTGGGGTCAGGGAGTACTTATATGGGACTAGGGTAACTCACTTGGGGGCAGGGAGTACTTATATGGGATTAGGGTAACTCACTTGAGGTCAGGGATTACTTATATGGGACTAGGGTACCTCAATTGGGGTCAGGGAGTACTTATATGGGACTAGGGTAACTCACTTGGGGGCAGGGAGTACTTATATGGGATTAGGGTAACTCACTTGAGGTCAGGGAGTACTTATATGGGACTAGGGTAACTCACTTGGGGACATGGAGTACTTATAAAGGGGCTAGGGTAACTCACTTGTGGTCAGGGAGTACTTATAAAGGGGCTAGGGTAACTTATTTGGTGTCAGGGAGTACTTATATGGGACTAGGGTAACCCACTTGGGGTCAGGGTGTACTTATATGGGACTAGGGTAACTCACTTGGGGTCAGGGAGTACTTATATGGGACTAGGGTAACTCGCTTGGGGTCATGGAGTACTTATTTGGGACTAGGGTAACTCACTTGGGGGCAGGGAGTACTTATATGGGATTAGGGTAACTCACTTGAGGTCAGGGAGTACTTATATGGGACTAGGGTACCTCAATTGGGGTCAGGGAGTACTTATAAAGGGGCAAGGGTAACTCACTTGGGATCAGGGAGTACTTATATGGGACTAGGTTAACTCAATTGGGGTCAGGGAGTACTTATATAGGAGCTAAAGTAACTCACTTGGGGTCAGGGAGTACTTATATGGGAATAGGGTAACTCATTCGGGGCAGGGAGTACTTATATGGGACCAGGGTAACTCACTTGGGGTCAGGGAGTACTTATATGGGACTAGGGTAACTCACTTGGGGTCAGCGAGTACTTATTTGGGACTAGGGTAACTCACTTGGGGTCAGGGAGTACTTATAAAGGGGCTAGGGTAAATCATTTGGGGTCAGGGATTACTTATATGGGATTAGGGTAACTCACTTGGGGTCAGGGAGTACTTACATGGGACTAGGTTCACACACTTTGGGTCACGGAGTACTTATATGGGACTAGGGTAACACACTTGGGGCCAGGGTGTACTTATAAAGGGGCTAGGGTAACTCACTTGGGGTCAGGGAGTACTTATATGGGACTAGGGTAACTCACTTGGGGTCAGGGAGTCCTTATATGGGACTAGGGTAACTCACTTGGGGACCGGGTGTACTTATATGGGACTAGGGTAACTCACTTGGGTTCAGGGAGTACTTATATGGGACTAGGGTCAAACACTTTGGGTCACGGAGTACTTATATGGGACTAGGGTAGCACACTTGGGGTCAGGGAGTACTTAAATGGGACTAGGGTAACTCAATTGGGGTCAGGGAGTACTTATATAGGAGCTAAAGTAACTCACTCTGGGTCAGGGAGTACTTATATAGGAGCTAAAGTAACTCACTTGGGGTCAGGGAGTACTTATATGGGACTAGGGTAACTCACTTGGGGTCAGGGAGTCCTTATATGGGACTAGGGTCAAACACTTTGGGTCACGGAGTACTTATATGGGACTAGGGTAGCACACTTGGGGTCAGGGAGTACTTAAATGGGACTAGGGTAACTCAATTGGGGTCAGGGAGTACTTACATAGGAGCTAAAGTAACTCACTCTGGTTCAGGGAGTACTTATATAGGAGCTAAAGTAACTCACTTGGGGACAGGGAGTACTTATAGGGGACTAGGGTCAAACACTTTGGGTCACGGAGTACTTATATGGGACTAGGGTAGCACACTTGGGGTCAGGGAGTACTTAAATGGGACTAGGTTAACTCAATTGGGGTCAGGGAGTACTTATATAGGAGCTAAAGTAACTCACTCTGGGTCAGGGAGTACTTACATAGGAGCTAAAGTAACTCACTTGGGGTCAGGGAGTACTTATATGGGACTAGGGTAACTCATTCGGGGCAGGGAGTACTTATATGGGACCAGGGTAACTCACTTGGGGTCAGGGAGTACTTATATGGGACTAGGGTAACTCACTTGGGGTGAGGGAGTACTTATTTGGGACTAGGGTAACTCACTTGGGGTCAGGGAGTACTTATAAAGGGGCTAGGGTAAATCATTTGGGGTCAGGGATTACTTATATGGGATTAGGGTAACTCACTTGGGGTCAGGGAGTACTTACATGGGACTAGGTTCACACACTTTGGGTCACGGAGTACTTATATGGGACTAGGGTAACACACTTGGGGCCAGGGTGTACTTATAAAGGGGCTAGGGTAACTCACTTGGGATTAGGGAGTACTTATATGGGACTAGGGTAACTCACTCTGGGTCAGGGAGTACTTATATAGGAGCTAAAGTAACTCACTTGGGGTCAGGGAGTACTTATTTGGGACTAGGGTAACTCACTTGGGGTCAGGGAGTCCTTATATGGGACTAGGGTAACTCACTTGGGGACCGGGTGTACTTATATGGGACTAGGGTAACTCACTTGGGGTCAGGGAATACTTATATGGGACTAGGGTCAAACACTTTGGGTCACGGAGTACTTATATGGGACTAGGGTAGCACACTTGGGGTCAGGGAGTACTTAAATGGGACTAGGGTAACTCAATTGGGGTCAGGGAGTACTTACATAGGAGCTAAAGTAACTCACTCTGGGTCAGGGAGTACTTATATAGGAGCTAAAGTAACTCACTTGGGGACAGGGAGTACTTATAAAGGGGCTAGGGTAACTCACTTGGGGTCAGGGAGTACTTATATGGGACTAGGGTAACTCACTTGGGGTCAGGGAGTACTTATATGGGACTAGGGTAACTCACTTGGGGTCAGGGAGTCCTTATATGGGACTAGGGTAACTCACTTGGGGACCGGGTGTACTTATTTGGGACTAGCGTAACACACTTTGGGTCACGGAGTACTTATTTGGGACTAGGGTAACTCACTTGGGTGCAGGGAGTACTTATATGGGACTAGGGTAACCCACTTGGGGTCAGGGAGTACTTATATGGGACTAGGGTACCTCACTTGGGGTCAGGGAGTACTTATATGGGACTAGGGTAACTCACTTAGGGACAGGGAGTACTTATAAATGGGCAAGGGTAACTCACTTGGGGTCAGGGAGTACTTATATGAGACTAGGGTAACTCACTTGGGGTAAGGGAGTACTTATATGGGACTAGGGTAACACACTTTGGGTCACGGAGTACTTATATGGGACTAGGGTAACACACTTGGGGTCAGGGAGTACTTATATGGGACTAGGGTAACTCATTCGGAATCCCGAAAGGGATCGGGGGCTTCAGACCCATATCTCTCCTACCGGTGGTGGGGAAGTTGTTCGAGAGGGTAGTTGTCGCTCGTCTTACGGAGGTTTATGAGGGGGTCGCACCTCTCGCGGACGGTCAATACGGGTTCCGTCCTGGTAGAAGTACCATGGATGCCGTATCGGCTGTCCAGAATTTTATTCGGATCGCCCTTCGGGGGTCTGTGTACCGGAGCAAACGCGTGGCCGTAATCCTTCTCGACATTAAGAACGCGTTCAATTCTGTGTCGCATGCGGCCATCTTGGAGGCCCTGGCCGCCAACGGCGCGGTCCCGGGGGTGATTGTGGATATAGTCCGCAGTTACCTGGGGGACCGGGTCATTGAGTGCGCTGGACGGCAGTGGCGCGTTGGGGCGGGTGTTCCGCAGGGATCGCTCTTAGGACCTCTCCTGTGGAACATTTGTTTCGACGGTCTGCTGCGGTTGAGTCTCCCGGAGGGCTGCACGTTGACTTGTTACGCGGACGATACGGCATTGTGTGTGTCTGCGGGAAGCGTCGGATCCTTGCAGTTGAAGGCTAACAGGGCTTTGTCGCGTATCGTTCTGTGGCTTGAGGGTAGGAACCTGGAGGTGAACGTCTCCAAATCGAAGGCTGTTTTCTTCTCTAGGAGGCGGTCTGATCGGGCTCCGCGGTTATCGGTCGGGGGCGAGACGGTTTCCGTCTCCCCGCGGGCGAAATACCTCGGTGTGTGGTTGGATCGTCGTCTTTCCTTCAAGTTTCACATTGATTGCATGGTGGGAAAAGCCAAAAAGGCTGGGTGGGCGTTGAGTAGCTTATTGCCGAACGTGGGTGGGTCGGGGGTCTCGGGAAGGATGTTGTACACGAATTTAGTGCACAGCATTCTTCTTTACGGGGCGCCTTGCTGGGCTGAGGCTGCCTCTCGCCCAACCATTGCGAGGTCCCTAATCTCCGCGCAGAGGGTCATGGCGCTGAGGGTTTCCCGCGCGTGTCGTACGGCTTCGTCCTGTGCGCTATTAGTAATCTCGGGCATACCACCGGCCCATCTTTTAGCTTTGGAGCGCAGGGAGGTGTACGATGCGTCGCGTGCGGGTGGCTCCTCGGCTGGCGTGGCCGAAGCGCGGAGATTGGCGAGGGCTAATTTAGTAGAGAGATGGCAGGCAGCATGGGACTCGGATGGTCGGGGTAGGTGGACCCACCGCCTCATCCCGGACATCCGGTCCTGGCTGGCTGCTAATTGTAGAAGCTTGAACTACCATGTTTCCCAGATGCTCCTGGGGCATGGTAGTTTCATGAGTCATCGCGCGAGGGTGGGCCGCAGGGCGACTCCCGACTGCTGGTGCTCCCCGAATCCGGTCGCGGATACGGCGGAGCACACGCTGTTGTGGTGTCTCCTGTGGGAATGCGAAAGAACAGAACTCTGTGATGCTTTAGGTGTGCCCTCGTTGGAGGTGGAGACCCCTGTCTCCCATGTTACGAGTACGCCGAGAGCTTGGAATGCATTTTCCAGCTTCTCGGTTAGGGTCCTCACCTCCAAGGACAGTAGAGTCCGAGCTGAGGAGTCTGCTGCTCTCTCCTCTGGGGTGGGGTAGACTCTGGGGTTTTTGTTTGTCTGTGGATGACCGCATACGGTCGTAGAGTAGAGCGTATACCCTCCTACCTGATGTTATAAGCTATGCTTGGTACCGGGTAGGGGGGCAGGTAGGGGGTTTTGGTGGGTTAGAATCCCACATAACCTCTGGCCAAAACATCGGCCGCCAGAGGTACTTAACAAGCCGTAAGGCTTTAAGAAGTTTCCCCCTGCCTCGCAAAGCGTCGGAAAAAAAAAAAAAAAAAAAAAAAAAAAAGGGGGGCAGGTAGGGGGTTTTGGTGGGTTAGAATCCCACATAACCTCTGGCCAAAACATCGGCCGCCGGAGGTACTTAACAAGCCGTAAGGCTTTAAAAAGTTTCCCCCTACCTCGCAAAGCGTCGAAAAAAAAAAAAAAAAAAAAAAAAAAAGGGTAACTCATTCGGGGCAGGGAGTACTTATATGGGACTAGGGTAACTCACTTGGGGTCAGGGAGTACTTATATGGGACTAGGGTAACTCACTTGGGGTCAGGGAGAACTTGTTTGGGACTAGGGTAACTCACTTGGGGTCAGGGAGTACTTATATGGGACTAGGGTACCTCACTTGGGGTCAGGGAGTACTTATAACGGACTAGGGTAACTCACTTGGGGACAGGGAGTACTTATAAAGAGGCTAGGGTAACTAACTTGGGGTCAGGGAGTACTTATATGGGACTAGGGTAACTCACTTGGGGTCAGGCAGTACATATATGGGACTAGGGTAACTCACTTGCGGCCAGGGAGTACTTATATGGGACTAGGTTAACTCACTTGGGGTCAGGGAGTACTTATAAAGGGGCTAGTGTAACTCATTCGGGGCAGGGAGTACTTATATGGGACTAGGGTAACTCACTTGGGGTCAGGGAGTACTTATATGGGACTAGGGTACCTCACTTGGGGTCAGGGAGTACTTATATGGGACTAGGCTAACTCACTTAGGGACAGGGAGTACTTATAAAGGCGCAAGGGTAACTCACTTGGGGTTAGGGAGTACTTATATGGGACTAGGTTAACTCACTTGGGGTCAGGGAGTACTCTTATGGGACTAGGGTAACGCAGTTGGGGTCAGGGTGTACTTATAAAGGGGCTAGTGTAACTCATTCGGGGCAGGGAGTACTTATTTGGGACTAGGGTAACACACTTGAGGTCAGGGAGTACTTATATGGGACTAGGGTACCTCACTTGGGGTCAGGGAGTACTTATAGGGGACTAGGGTAACTCACTTGGGGGCAGGGAGTACTTATATGGGACTAGGGTAATTCACTTGGGGTCAGGGAGTACTTATATGGGACTAGGGTACCTCACTTGGGGTCAGGGAGTACTTATAAGGGACTAGGGTAACTCACTTGGGGTCAGGGAGTACTTTTATGGGACTAGGTTCACACACATTGGGTCACGGAGTACTTATGTGTGAGTAGGGTAACAGACTTGGGGTCAGTGTGTACTTATAAAGGGGCTAGGGTAACTCACTTGGAATCAGGGAGTACTTATATGGGACTAGGGTAACTCACTTAGGGACAGAGAGTACTTATAAAGGGGTTAGGGTAACTCACTTGGGGACATGGAGTACTTATAAAGGGGCTAGGGTAACTCACTTGTGGTCAGGGAGTACTTATAAAGGGGCTAGGGTAACTCATTTGGTGTCAGGGAGTACTTATATGGGACTAGGGTAACACACTTGGGGTCAGGGTGTAATTATAATGGGGCTAGGGTAACTCATTCGGGGCAGGGAGTACATATATGGGACTAGGGTAACCCACTTGGGGTCAGGGTGTACTTATATGGGACTAGGGTAACTTAGTTGGGGTCAGGGAGTACTTATATGGGACTAGGGTGACTCACTTGGGGTCAGGGAGTACTTATATGGGACTAGGGTAACTCACTTGGGGGCAGGGAGTACTTATATGGGACTAGGGTAACTCACTTGGGGTCAGGGAGTACTTATTTGGGACTAGGGTAACTCACTTGGGGGCAGGGAGTACTTATATGGGACTAGGGTAACTCACTTGGGGTCAGGGAATACTTATATGGGACTAGGGTCAAACACTTTGGGTCACGGAGTACTTATATGGGACTAGGGTAGCACACTTGGGGTCAGGGAGTACTTAAATGGGACTAGGGTAACTCAATTGGGGTCAGGGAGTACTTACATAGGAGCTAAAGTAACTCACTCTGGGTCAGGGAGTACTTATATAGGAGCTAAAGTAACTCACTTGGGGACAGGGAGTACTTATAAAGGGGCTAGGGTAACTCACTTGGGGTCAGGGAGTACTTATATGGGACTAGGGTAACTCACTTGGGGTCAGGGAGTACTTATATGGGACTAGGGTAACTCACTTGGGGTCAGGGAGTCCTTATATGGGACTAGGGTAACTCACTTGGGGACCGGGTGTACTTATTTGGGACTAGCGTAACACACTTTGGGTCACGGAGTACTTATTTGGGACTAGGGTAACTCACTTGGGTGCAGGGAGTACTTATATGGGACTAGGGTAACCCACTTGGGGTCAGGGAGTACTTATATGGGACTAGGGTACCTCACTTGGGGTCAGGGAGTACTTATATGGGACTAGGGTAACTCACTTAGGGACAGGGAGTACTTATAAATGGGCAAGGGTAACTCACTTGGGGTCAGGGAGTACTTATATGAGACTAGGGTAACTCACTTGGGGTAAGGGAGTACTTATATGGGACTAGGGTAACACACTTTGGGTCACGGAGTACTTATATGGGACTAGGGTAACACACTTGGGGTCAGGGAGTACTTATATGGGACTAGGGTAACTCATTCGGAATCCCGAAAGGGATCGGGGGCTTCAGACCCATATCTCTCCTACCGGTGGTGGGGAAGTTGTTCGAGAGGGTAGTTGTCGCTCGTCTTACGGAGGTTTATGAGGGGGTCGCACCTCTCGCGGACGGTCAATACGGGTTCCGTCCTGGTAGAAGTACCATGGATGCCGTATCGGCTGTCCAGAATTTTATTCGGATCGCCCTTCGGGGGTCTGTGTACCGGAGCAAACGCGTGGCCGTAATCCTTCTCGACATTAAGAACGCGTTCAATTCTGTGTCGCATGCGGCCATCTTGGAGGCCCTGGCCGCCAACGGCGCGGTCCCGGGGGTGATTGTGGATATAGTCCGCAGTTACCTGGGGGACCGGGTCATTGAGTGCGCTGGACGGCAGTGGCGCGTTGGGGCGGGTGTTCCGCAGGGATCGCTCTTAGGACCTCTCCTGTGGAACATTTGTTTCGACGGTCTGCTGCGGTTGAGTCTCCCGGAGGGCTGCACGTTGACTTGTTACGCGGACGATACGGCATTGTGTGTGTCTGCGGGAAGCGTCGGATCCTTGCAGTTGAAGGCTAACAGGGCTTTGTCGCGTATCGTTCTGTGGCTTGAGGGTAGGAACCTGGAGGTGAACGTCTCCAAATCGAAGGCTGTTTTCTTCTCTAGGAGGCGGTCTGATCGGGCTCCGCGGTTATCGGTCGGGGGCGAGACGGTTTCCGTCTCCCCGCGGGCGAAATACCTCGGTGTGTGGTTGGATCGTCGTCTTTCCTTCAAGTTTCACATTGATTGCATGGTGGGAAAAGCCAAAAAGGCTGGGTGGGCGTTGAGTAGCTTATTGCCGAACGTGGGTGGGTCGGGGGTCTCGGGAAGGATGTTGTACACGAATTTAGTGCACAGCATTCTTCTTTACGGGGCGCCTTGCTGGGCTGAGGCTGCCTCTCGCCCAACCATTGCGAGGTCCCTAATCTCCGCGCAGAGGGTCATGGCGCTGAGGGTTTCCCGCGCGTGTCGTACGGCTTCGTCCTGTGCGCTATTAGTAATCTCGGGCATACCACCGGCCCATCTTTTAGCTTTGGAGCGCAGGGAGGTGTACGATGCGTCGCGTGCGGGTGGCTCCTCGGCTGGCGTGGCCGAAGCGCGGAGATTGGCGAGGGCTAATTTAGTAGAGAGATGGCAGGCAGCATGGGACTCGGATGGTCGGGGTAGGTGGACCCACCGCCTCATCCCGGACATCCGGTCCTGGCTTGCTGCTAATTGTAGAAGCTTGAACTACCATGTTTCCCAGATGCTCCTGGGGCATGGTAGTTTCATGAGTCATCGCGCGAGGGTGGGCCGCAGGGCGACTCCCGACTGCTGGTGCTCCCCGAATCCGGTCGCGGATACGGCGGAGCACACGCTGTTGTGGTGTCTCCTGTGGGAATGCGAAAGAACAGAACTCTGTGATGCTTTAGGTGTGCCCTCGTTGGAGGTGGAGACCCCTGTCTCCCATGTTACGAGTACGCCGAGAGCTTGGAATGCATTTTCCAGCTTCTCGGTTAGGGTCCTCACCTCCAAGGACAGTAGAGTCCGAGCTGAGGAGTCTGCTGCTCTCTCCTCTGGGGTGGGGTAGACTCTGGGGTTTTTGTTTGTCTGTGGATGACCGCATACGGTCGTAGAGTAGAGCGTATACCCTCCTACCTGATGTTATAAGCTATGCTTGGTACCGGGTAGGGGGGCAGGTAGGGGGTTTTGGTGGGTTAGAATCCCACATAACCTCTGGCCAAAACATCGGCCGCCAGAGGTACTTAACAAGCCGTAAGGCTTTAAAAAGTTTCCCCCTACCTCGCAAAGCGTCGAAAAAAAAAAAAAAAAAAAAAAAAAAGGGTAACTCATTCGGGGCAGGGAGTACTTATATGGGACTAGGGTAACTCACTTGGGGTCAGGGAGTACTTATATGGGACTAGGGTAACTCACTTGGGGTCAGGGAGAACTTGTTTGGGACTAGGGTAACTCACTTGGGGTCAGGGAGTACTTATATGGGACTAGGGTACCTCACTTGGGGTCAGGGAGTACTTATAACGGACTAGGGTAACTCACTTGGGGACAGGGAGTACTTATAAAGAGGCTAGGGTAACTAACTTGGGGTCAGGGAGTACTTATATGGGACTAGGGTAACTCACTTGGGGTCAGGCAGTACATATATGGGACTAGGGTAACTCACTTGCGGCCAGGGAGTACTTATATGGGACTAGGTTAACTCACTTGGGGTCAGGGAGTACTTATAAAGGGGCTAGTGTAACTCATTCGGGGCAGGGAGTACTTATATGGGACTAGGGTAACTCACTTGGGGTCAGGGAGTACTTATATGGGACTAGGGTACCTCACTTGGGGTCAGGGAGTACTTATATGGGACTAGGCTAACTCACTTAGGGACAGGGAGTACTTATAAAGGCGCAAGGGTAACTCACTTGGGGTCAGGGAGTACTTATATGGGACTAGGTTAACTCACTTGGGGTCAGGGAGTACTCTTATGGGACTAGGGTAACGCAGTTGGGGTCAGGGTGTACTTATAAAGGGGCTAGTGTAACTCATTCGGGGCAGGGAGTACTTATTTGGGACTAGGGTAACACACTTGAGGTCAGGGAGTACTTATATGGGACTAGGGTACCTCACTTGGGGTCAGGGAGTACTTATAGGGGACTAGGGTAACTCACTTGGGGGCAGGGAGTACTTATATGGGACTAGGGTAATTCACTTGGGGTCAGGGAGTACTTATATGGGACTAGGGTACCTCACTTGGGGTCAGGGAGTACTTATAAGGGACTAGGGTAACTCACTTGGGGTCAGGGAGTACTTTTATGGGACTAGGTTCACACACATTGGGTCACGGAGTACTTATGTGTGAGTAGGGTAACAGACTTGGGGTCAGTGTGTACTTATAAAGGGGCTAGGGTAACTCACTTGGAATCAGGGAGTACTTATATGGGACTAGGGTAACTCACTTAGGGACAGAGAGTACTTATAAAGGGGTTAGGGTAACTCACTTGGGGACATGGAGTACTTATAAAGGGGCTAGGGTAACTCACTTGTGGTCAGGGAGTACTTATAAAGGGGCTAGGGTAACTCATTTGGTGTCAGGGAGTACTTATATGGGACTAGGGTAACACACTTGGGGTCAGGGTGTAATTATAATGGGGCTAGGGTAACTCATTCGGGGCAGGGAGTACATATATGGGACTAGGGTAACCCACTTGGGGTCAGGGTGTACTTATATGGGACTAGGGTAACTTAGTTGGGGTCAGGGAGTACTTATATGGGACTAGGGTAACTCACTTGGGGTCAGGGAGTACTTATTTGGGACTAGGGTAACTCACTTGGGGGCAGGGAGTACTTATATGGGACTAGGGTAACTCACTTGGGGTCAGGGAGTACTTATTTGGGACTAGGGTAACTCACTTTGGGGCAGGGAGTACTTATATGGGACTAGGGTAACTCACTTGGGGTCAGGGAGTACTTATTTGGGACTAGGGTAACTCACTTGGGGGCAGGGAGTACTTATATGGGACTAGGGTAACTCACTTGGGGTCAGGGAGTCCTTATATGGGACTAGGGTAACTCACTTGTGGACCGGGTGTACTTATTTGGGACTAGGGTAACACACTTTGGGTCACGGAGTACTTATTTGGGACTAGGGTAACACACTTGGGGTCAGGGTGTACTGATAAACGGGCTAGGGTAACTCACTTGGGATCAGGGAGTACTTATATGGGACTAGGGTAACTCACTTGGGGTCAGGGAGTAGTTATATAGTAGCTAAAGTAACTCACAAGGGGTCAGGGAGTACTTATATGGGACTAGGGTAACTCATTTGGGTTCAGGGAGTACTTATATGGGACTAGGGTAACTCACTTGGGGTCAGGGAGTACTTATATGGGACTAGGGTCACACACTTTGGGTCACGGAGTACTTATATGGGACTAGGGTAACACACATGGGGTCAGGGTGTACTTATAAAGGGGCTAGGGTAACTCATTTGGTGTCAGGGAGTACTTATATGGGACTAGGGTAACCCACTTTGGGTCACTGAGTACTTATATGGAACAAGGGTATCACACTTGGGGTTAGGGTGTACTTATAAAGGCGCTAGGGTAACTCATTCGGGGTAGGGAGTACTTATATGGGACTAGGGTAACTCACTTGGGGTCAGGGAGTACTTATATGGGACTAGGGTACCTCACTTGGGTCAGGGAGTACTTATATGGGACTAGGGTAACTCACTTGGGGACAGGGAGTACTTATATGGGACTAGGGTAACTCACTTGGGGTCAGGGAGTACTTATTTGGGACTAGGGTAACACACTTGGGGTCAGGGTGTACTTATAAAGGGGCTAGCGTAACTCATTCGGGGCAGAGAGTACTTATATGGGACTAGGGTAACACACATGAGGTCAGGGTGTACTTATAAAGGGGCTAGGGTAACTCACTTGGGATCAGGGAGTACTTATATGGTACTAGGGTAACTCATTCGGGGCAGGGAGTACTTATATGGGACTAGGGTAACTCACTTGGGGTCAGGGAGTACTTATTTGGGACTAGGGTAACTCACTTGGCGGCAGGAGGTACTTATATGGGACTAGGGTAACTCACTTGGGGTAAGGGAGTACTTATATGGGACTAGAGTTACACATTTTTGGGTCACGGAGTACTTATATGGGACTAGGGTAGCACACATGGGGTCAGGGTGTACTTATAAAGGGGCTAGGGTAACTCACTTGGGATCAGGGAGTACTTATATTAGACTAGGGTACATCACTTGGGGTCAGGGAATACTTATATGGGACTAGGGTAACTCACTTGGGGACATGGAGTACTTATATGGGACTAGGGTAACTCACTTGGTGTCAGGGAGTACTTATATGGGACTAGGATCACACACTTTGGGTCACGGAGTACTTATGTGTGAGTAGGGTAACAGACTTGGGGTCAGTGTGTACTTATAAAGGGGCTAGGGTAACTCACTTGGGATCAGGGAGTACTTATATGGGACTAGGGTAACTCACTTGGGGTCAGGGAGTACTTATATGGGACTAGGGTAACACTCTTTGGGTCACGGAGTACTTATATGGGACTAGGGTAACACACTTGGGGTCAGGGTGTACTTATAAAGGGGCTAGGGTAACTCACTTGGGGTCAGGGAGTACTTATATGGTACTAGGGTAACTCATTCGGGGCAGGGAGTACTTATATGGGACTAGGGTACCTCACTTGGGGACAGGGAGTACTTATATGGGACTAGGGTAACTCACTTGGGGTCAGGGAGTACTTATATGGGACTAGGTTCACACACTTTGGGTCACGGAGTACTTATGTGTGAGTAGGGTAACAGTCTTGGGGTCAGTGTGTACTTATAAAGGGGCTAGGGTAACTCATTTGGAATCAGGGAGTACTTATATGGGACTAGGGTAACTCACTTAGGGACAGAGAGTACTTATAAAGGGGCTAGGGTAACTCATTCGGGGCAGGGAGTACTTATATGGGACTAGGGTAACTCACTTGGGGTCAGGGAGTACTTATATGGGACTAGGGTACCTCACTTGGGGTCAGGGAGTACTTATAAGGGACTAGGGTAACTCACTTGGGGACAGGGAGTACTTATATGGGACTAGGGTAACTCACTAGGGGTCAGGGAGTACTTATATGGGACTAGGTTCACACACTTTGGGTCAAGGATTACTTATGTGTGAGTAGGGTAACAGTCTTGGGGTCAGTGTGTACTTATAAAGGGGCTAGGGTAACTCATTTGGAATCAGGGAGTACTTATATGGGACTAGGGTAACTCACTTAGGGACAGAGAGTACTTATAAAGGGGCTAGGGTAACTCACTTGGGGACATGGAGTACTTATAAAGGGGCTAGGGTAACTCACTTGGGGTCAGGGAGTACTTATATGGGACTAGGTTCACACATTTTGGGTCACGGATTACTTATGTGTGAGTAGGGTAACAGCTTGGGGTCAGTGTGTACTTATAAAGGGGCTAGGGTAACTCATTTGGAATCAGGGAGTACTTATATGGGACTAGGGTAACTCACTTAGGGACAGAGAGTACTTATAAAGGGGCTAGGGTAACTCACTTGGGGACATGGAGTACTTATAAAGGGGCTAGGGTAACTCACTTGTGGTCAGGGAGTACTTATAAAGGGGCTAGGGTAACTCATTTGGTGTCAGGGAGTACTTATATGGGACTAGGGTAACACACTTGGGGTCAGGGTGTAATTATAAAGGGGCTAGCGTAACTCATTCGGGGCAGGGAGTACTTATATGGGACTAGGGTAACACACATGAGGTCAGGGTGTACTTATAAAGAAGCTAGGGTAACTTATTTGGTGTCAGGGAGTACTTATATGGGACTAGGGTAACCCACTTGGGGTCAGGGTGTACTTATATGGGACTAGGGTAACTCACTTGTGGTCAGGGAGTACTTATATGGGACTAGGGTAACTCGCTTGGGGTCATGGAGTACTTATTTGGGACTAGGGTAACTCACTTGGGGGCAGGGAGTACTTATATGGGATTAGGGTAACTCACTTGGGGTCAAGGAGTACTTATATGGGACTAGGGTACCTCACTTGGGGTCAGGGAGTACTTATAAAGGGGCAAGGGTAACTCACTTGGGATCAGGGAGTACTTATATGGGACTAGGTTAACTCAATTGGGGTCAGGGAGTACTTATATAGGAGCTAAAGTAACTCACTTGGGGTCAGGGAGTACTTATGTGGGACTAGGGTAACTCATTCGGGGCAGGGAGTACTTATATGGGACCAGGGTAACTCACTTGGGGTCAGGGAGTACTTATATGGGACTAGGGTAACTCACTTGGGGTCAGGGTGTACTTATTTGGGACTAGGGTAACTCACTTGGGGTCAGGGAGTACTTATAAAGGGGCTAGGGTAAATCATTTGGGATCAGGGATTACTTATATGGGATTAGGGTAACTCACTTGGGGTCAGGGAGTACTTACATGGGACTAGGTTCACACACTTTGGGTCACGGAGTACTTATATGGGACTAGGGTAACACACTTGGGGCCAGGGTGTACTTATAAAGGGGCTAGGGTAACTCACTTGGGATTAGGGAGTACTTATATGGGACTAGGGTAACTCACTTGGGGACAGGGAGTACTTATAAAGGGGCTAGGGTAACTCACTTGGGGTCAGGGAGTACTTATATGGGACTAGGGTAACTCACTTGGGGTCAGGGAGTCCTTATATGGGACTAGGGTAACTCACTTGGGGACCGGGTGTACTTATATGGGACTAGGGTAACTCACTTGGGATCAGGGAGTACTTATATGGGACTAGGGTCAAACACTTTGGGTCACGGAGTACTTATATGGGATTAGGGTAGCACACTTGGGGTCAGGGAGTACTTAAATGGGACTAGGGTAACTCAATTGGGGTCAGGGAGTACTTATATAGGAGCTAAAGTAACTCACTCTGGGTCAGGGAGTACTTATATAGGAGCTAAAGTAACTCACTTGGGGTCAGGGAGTACTTATATAGGAGCTAAAGTAACTCACTTGGGGTCAGGGAGTACTTATATAGGACTAGGGTAACTCATTCGGGGAAGGGAGTACTTATATGGGACTAGGGTAACTCACTTGGGGTCAGGGAGTACTTATATGGGACTAGGGTACCTCACTTGGGGTCAGGGAGTACTTATAAGGGACTAGGGTAACTCACTTGGGGACAGGGAGTACTTATATGGGACTAGGGTAACTCACTTGGGGTCAGGGAGTACTTATATGGGACTAGGTTCACACACTTTGGTTCACGGAGTACTTATGTGTGAGTAGGGTAACAGTCTTGGGGTCAGTGTGTACTTATAAAGGGGCTAGGGTAACTCATTTGGAATCAGGGAGTACTTATATGGGACTAGGGTAACTCACTTAGGGACAGAGAGTACTTATAAAGGGGCTAGGGTAACTCACTTGGGGACATGGAGTACTTATAAAGGGGCTAGGGTAACTCACTTGTGGTCAGGGAGTACTTATAAAGGGGCTAGGGTAACTCATTTGGTGTCAGGGAGTACTTATATGGGACTAGGGTAACCCACTTGGGGTCAGGGTGTACTTATATGGGACTAGGGTAACTCACTTGTGGTCAGGGAGTACTTATATGGGACTAGGGTAACTCGCTTGGGGTCATGGAGTACTTATTTGGGACTAGGGTAACTCACTTGGGGGCAGGGAGTACTTATATGGGATTAGGGTAACTCCTTGGGGTCAAGGAGTACTTATATGGGACTAGGGTACCTCACTTGGGGTCAGGGAGTACTTATAAAGGGGCAAGGGTAACTCACTTGGGATCAGGGAGTACTTATATGGGACTAGGTTAACTCAATTGGGGTCAGGGAGTACTTATATAGGAGCTAAAGTAACTCACTTGGGGTCAGGTAGTACTTATGTGGGACTAGGGTAACTCATTCGGGGCAGGGAGTACTTATATGGGACCAGGGTAACTCACTTGGGGTCAGGGAGTACTTATATGGGACTAGGGTAACTCACTTGGAGTCAGGGTGTACTTATTTGGGACTAGGGTAACTCACTTGGGGTCAGGGAGTACTTATAAAGGGGCTAGGGTAAATCATTTGGGATCAGGGATTACTTATATGGGATTAGGGTAACTCACTTGGGGTCAGGGAGTACTTACATGGGACTAGGTTCACACACTTTGGGTCACGGAGTACTTATATGGGACTAGGGTAACACACTTGGGGCCAGGCTGTACTTATAAAGGGGCTAGGGTAACTCACTTGGGATTAGGGAGTACTTATATGGGACTAGGGTAACTCACTTGGGGACAGGGAGTACTTATAAAGGGGCTAGGGTAACTCACTTGGGGTCAGGGAGTACTTATATGGGACTAGGGTAACTCACTTGGGGTCAGGGAGTCCTTATATGGGACTAGGGTAACTCACTTGGGGACCGGGTGTACTTATATGGGACTAGGGTAACTCACTTGGGATCAGGGAGTACTTATATGGGACTAGGGTCAAACACTTTGGGTCACGGAGTACTTATATGGGACTAGGGTAGCACACTTGGGGTCAGGGAGTACTTAAATGGGACTAGGGTAACTCAATTGGGGTCAGGGAGTACTTATATAGGAGCTAAAGTAACTCACTCTGGGTCAGGGAGTACTTATATAGGCGCTAAAGTAACTCACTTGGGGTCAGGGAGTACTTATATGGGACTAGGGTAACTCATTCGGGGAAGGGAGTACTTATATGGGACTAGGGTAACACACATGAGGTCAGGGTGTACTTATAAAGAAGCTAGGGTAACTTATTTGGTGTCAGGGAGTACTTATATGGGACTAGGGTAACCCACTTGGGGTCAGGGTGTACTTATATGGGACTAGGGTAACTCACTTGGGTTCAGGGAGTACTTATATGGGACTAGGGTAACTCGCTTGGGGTCATGGAGTACTTATTTGGGACTAGGGTAACTCACTTGGGGGCAGGGAGTACTTATATGGGATTAGGGTAACTCACTTGGGGTCAGGGAGTACTTATATGGGATTAGGGTACCTCACTTGGGGTCAGGAAGTACTTATAAGGGACCAGGGTAACTCACTTGGGGACAGGGAGTACTTATATGGGACTAGGGTAACTCACTTGGGATCAGGGAGTACTTATATGGGACTAGGTTCACACACTTTGGTTCACGGAGTACTTATGTGTGAGTAGGGTAACAGTCTTGGGGTCAGTGTGTACTTATAAAGGGGCTAGGGTAACTCATTTGGAATCAGGGAGTACTTATATGGGACTAGGGTAACTCACTTAGGGACAGAGAGTACTTATAAAGGGGCTAGGGTAACTCACTTGGGGACATGGAGTACTTATAAAGGGGCTAGGGTAACTCACTTGTGGTCAGGGAGTACTTATAAAGGGGCTAGGGTAACTCATTTGGTGTCAGGGAGTACTTATATGGGACTAGGGTAACACACTTGGGGTCAGGGTGTAATTATAAAGGGGCTAGGGTAACTCATTCGGGGCAGGGAGTACTTATATGTGACTAGGGTAACACACATGAGGTCAGGGTGTACTTATAAAGAAGCTAGGGTAACTTATTTGGTGTCAGGGAGTACTTATATGGGACTAGGGTAACCCACTTGGGGTCAGGGTGTACTTATATGGGACTAGGGTAACTCACTTGGGTTCAGGGAGTACTTATATGGGACTAGGGTAACTCGCTTGGGGTCATGGAGTACTTATTTGGGACTAGGGTAACTCACTTGGGGGCAGAGAGTACTTATATGGGATTAGGGTAACTCACTTGGGGTCAGGGAGTACTTATATGGGACTAGGGTAACTCACTTGGGGTCAGGGAGTCCTTATATGGGACTAGGGTAACTCACTTGGGGACCGGGTGTACTTATATGGGACTAGGGTAACTCACTTGGGATCAGGGAGTACTTATATGGGACTAGGGTCAAACACTTTGGGTCACGGAGTACTTATATGGGACTAGGGTAGCACACTTGGGGTCAGGGAGTACTTAAATGGGACTAGGGTAACTCAATTGGGGTCAGGGAGTACTTATATAGGAGCTAAAGTAACTCACTCTGGGTCAGGGAGTACTTATATAGAAGCTAAAGTAACTCACTTGGGGTCAGGGAGTACTTATATAGGAGCTAAAGTAACTCACTTGGGGTCAGGGAGTACTTATATGGGACTAGGGTAACTCATTCGGGGCAGGGAGTACTTATAGGGGACTAGGGTAACTCACTTGGGGTCAGGGAGTACTTATATGGGACTAGGGTACCTCACTTGGGGTCAGGGAGTACTTATAAGGGACTAGGGTAACTCACTTAGGGACAGGGAGTACTTATATGGGACTAGGGTAACTCACTTGGGGACCGGGTGTACTTATATGGGACCAGGGTAACTCACTTGGGATCAGGGAGTACTTATATGGGACTAGGGTCAAACACTTTGGGTCACGGAGTACTTATATGGGACTAGGGTAGCACACTTGGGGTCAGGGAGTACTTAAATGGGACTAGGGTAACTCAATTGGGGTCAGGGAGTACTTATATAGGAGCTAAAGTAACTCACTCTGGGTCAGGGAGTACTTATATAGGAGCTAAAGTAACTCACTTGGGGTCAGGGAGTACTTATAAAGGAGCTAAAGTAACTCACTTGGGGTCAGGGAGTACTTATATGGGACTAGGGTAACTCATTCGGGGAAGGGAGTACTTATATGGGACTAGGGTAACACACATGAGGTCAGGGTGTACTTATAAAGAAGCTAGGGTAACTTATTTGGTGTCAGGGAGTACTTATATGGGACTAGGGTAACCCACTTGGGGTCAGGGTGTACTTATATGGGACTAGGGTAACTCACTTGGGTTCAGGGAGTACTTATATGGGACTAGGGTAACTCGCTTGGGGTCATGGAGTACTTATTTGGGACTAGGGTAACTCACTTGGGGGCAGGGAGTACTTATATGGGATTAGGGTAACTCACTTGGGGTCAGGGAGTACTTATATGGGATTAGGGTACCTCACTTGGGGTCAGGAAGTACTTATAAGGGACCAGGGTAACTCACTTGGGGACAGGGAGTACTTATATGGGACTAGGGTAACTCACTTGGGATCAGGGAGTACTTATATGGGACTAGGTTCACACACTTTGGTTCACGGAGTACTTATGTGTGAGTAGGGTAACAGTCTTGGGGTCAGTGTGTACTTATAAAGGGGCTAGGGTAACTCATTTGGAATCAGGGAGTACTTATATGGGACTAGGGTAACTCACTTAGGGACAGAGAGTACTTATAAAGGGGCTAGGGTAACTCACTTGGGGACATGGAGTACTTATAAAGGGGCTAGGGTAACTCACTTGTGGTCAGGGAGTACTTATAAAGGGGCTAGGGTAACTTATTTGGTGTCAGGGAGTACTTATATGGGACTAGGGTAACACACTTGGGGTCAGGGTGTAATTATAAAGGGGCTAGGGTAACTCATTCGGGGCAGGGAGTACTTATATGGGACTAGGGTAACACACATGAGGTCAGGGTGTACTTATAAAGAAGCTAGGGTAACTTATTTGGTGTCAGGGAGTACTTATATGGGACTAGGGTAACCCACTTGGGGTCAGGGTGTACTTATATGGGACTAGGGTAACTCACTTGGGTTCAGGGAGTACTTATATGGGACTAGGGTAACTCGCTTGGGGTCATGGAGTACTTATTTGGGACTAGGGTAACTCACTTGGGGGCAGGGAGTACTTATATGGGATTAGGGTAACTCACTTGGGGTCAGGGAGTACTTATATGGGACTAGGGTAACTCACTTGGGGTCAGGGAGTCCTTATATGGGACTAGGGTAACTCACTTGGGGACCGGGTGTACTTATATGGGACTAGGGTAACTCACTTGGGATCAGGGAGTACTTATATGGGACTAGGGTCAAACACTTTGGGTCACGGAGTACTTATATGGGACTAGGGTAGCACACTTGGGGTCAGGGAGTACTTAAATGGGACTAGGGTAACTCAATTGGGGTCAGGGAGTACTTATATAGGAGCTAAAGTAACTCACTCTGGGTCAGGGAGTACTTATATAGAAGCTAAAGTAACTCACTTGGGGTCAGGGAGTACTTATATAGGAGCTAAAGTAACTCACTTGGGGTCAGGGAGTACTTATATGGGACTAGGGTAACTCATTCGGGGCAGGGAGTACTTATAGGGGACTAGGGTAACTCACTTGGGGTCAGGGAGTACTTATATGGGACTAGGGTACCTCACTTGGGGTCAGGGAGTACTTATAAGGGACTAGGGTAACTCACTTAGGGACAGGGAGTACTTATATGGGACTAGGGTAACTCACTTGGGTTCAGGGAGTCCTTATATGGGACTAGGGTAACTCACTTGGGGACCGGGTGTACTTATATGGGACCAGGGTAACTCACTTGGGATCAGGGAGTACTTATATGGGACTAGGGTCAAACACTTTGGGTCACGGAGTACTTATATGGGACTAGGGTAGCACACTTGGGGTCAGGGAGTACTTAAATGGGACTAGGGTAACTCAATTGGGGTCAGGGAGTACTTATATAGGAGCTAAAGTAACTCACTCTGGGTCAGGGAGTACTTATATAGGAGCTAAAGTAACTCACTTGGGGTCAGGGAGTACTTATAAAGGAGCTAAAGTAACTCACTTGGGGTCAGGGAGTACTTATATGGGACTAGGTTCACACACTTTGGGTCACGGAGTACTTATGTGTGAGTAGGGTAACAGTCTTGGGGTCAGTGTGTACTTATAAAGGGGCTAGGGTAACTCATTTGGAATCAGGGAGTACTTATATGGGATTAGGGTAACTCACTTAGGGACAGAGAGTACTTATAAAGGGGCTAGGGTAACTCACTTGGGGTTAGGGAGTACTTATATGGGACTAGGTTCACACACTTTGGGTCACGGAGTACTTATGTGTGAGTAGGGTAACAGTTTTGGGGTCAGTGTGTACTTATAAAGGGGCTAGGGTAACTCATTTGGAATCAGGGGGTACTTATATGGGACTAGGGTAACTCACTTAGGGACAGAGAGTACTTATAAAGGGGCTAGGGTAACTCACTTGGGGACATGGAGTACTTATAAAGGGGCTAGGGTAACTCACTTGTGGTCAGGGAGTACTTATAAAGGGGCTAGGGTAACTCATTTGGTTTCAGGGAGTACTTATATGGGACTAGGGTAACACACTTGGGGTCAGGGTGTAATTATAAAGGGGCTAGGGTAACTCATTCGGGGCAGGGAGTACTTATATGGGACTAGGGTAACCCACTTGGGGTCAGGGTGTACTTATATGGGACTAGGGTAACTCACTTGGGGTCAGGGAGTACTTATATGGGACTAGGGTAACTCGCTTTGGTTCATGGAGTACTTATTTGGGACTAGGGTAACTCACTTGGGGGCAGGGAGTACTTATATGGGATTAGGGTAACTCACTTGGGGTCAGGGAGTACTTATATGGGACTAGGGTACCTCACTTGGGGTCAGGGAGTACTTATAAAGGGGCAAGGGTAACTCACTTGGGATCAGGGAGGACTTATATGGGACTAGGTTAACTCAATTGGGGTCAGGGAGTACTTATATAGGAGCTAAAGTAACTCACTTGGGGTCAGGGAGTACTTAAATGGGACTAGGGTAACTCAATTGGGGTCAGGGAGTACTTATATAGGAGCTAAAGTAACTCACTTGGGGTCAGGGAGTACTTAAATGGGACTAGGGTAACTCAATTGGGGTCAGGGAGTACTTATATAGGAGCTAAAGTAACTCACTCTGGGTCAGGGATTACTTATATGGGACTAGGGTACCTCACTTGGGGTCAGGGAGTACTTATAAAGGGGCAAGGGTAACTCACTTGGGATCAGGGAGTACTTATATGGGACTAGGTTAACTCAATTGGGGTCAGGGAGTACTTATATAGGAGCTAAAGTAACTCACTTGGGGTCAGGGAGTACTTATATGGGACTAGGGTAACCCACTTGGGGTCAGGGTGTACTTATATGGGACTAGGGTAACTGACTTGGGGTCAGGGAGTACTTATATGGGACTAGGGTAACTCGCTTGGGGTCATGGAGTACTTATATGGGACTAGGGTAACTCACTTGGGGCCAGGGAGTACTTATATGGGACTAGGGTAACACACTTTGGGTCACGGAGTACTTATATGGGACTAGGGTAACACACTTGGGGTCAGGGTGTACTTATAAAGGGGCTAGGGTAACTCACTTGGGATCAGGGAGTACTTAAATGGGACTAGGGTAACTCATTCGGGGCAGGGAGTACTTATATGGGACTAGGGTAACTCACTTGGGGTCAGGGAGTACTTATATGGGACTAGGGTAACTCACTTGGGGTCAGGGAGTACTTATTTGGGAATAGGGTAACTCACTTGGGATCAGGGAGTACTTAAATGGGACTAGGGTAACTCAATTGGGGTCAGGGAGTACTTATATAGGAGCTAAAGTAACTCACTCTGGGTCAGGGAGTACTTATATGGGACTAGGGTAACACACTTGGGGTCAGGGTGTACTTATAAAGGGGCTAGGGTAACTCACTTGGGATCAGGGAGTACTTAAATGGGACTAGGGTAACTCAATTGGGGTCAGGGAGTACTTATATAGGAGCTAAAGTAACTCACTCTGGGTCAGGGAGTACTTATATAGGAGCTAAAGTAACTCACTTGGGGTCAGGGAGTACTTATATGGGACTAGGGTAACTCATTCGGGGCAGGGAGTACTTATATGGGACTAGGGTAACTCACTTGGGGTCAGGGAGTACTTATATGGGACTAGGGTAACTCACTTGGGGTCAGGGAGTACTTATTTGGGAATAGGGTAACTCACTTGGGGGCAGGGAGTACTTATATGGGACTAGGGTAACTCACTTGGGGTCAGGGAGTACTTATATGGGACTAGGGTACCTCACTTGGGGACAGGGAGTACTTATATGGGACTAGGGTAACTCACTTGGGGTCAGGGAGTACTTATATGGGACTAGGTTCACACACTTTGGGTCACGGAGTACTTATGTGTGAGTAGGGTAACAGTCTTGGGGTCAGTGTGTACTTATATAGGGGCTAGGGTAACTCATTTGGAATCAGGGAGTACTTATATGGGACTAGGGAAACTCACTTAGGGACAGAGAGTACTTATAAAGGGGCTAGGGTAACTCACTTGGGGACATGGAGTACTTATAAAGGGGCTAGGGTAACTCAATTGGGGTCAGGGAGTACTTATATAGGAGCTAAAGTAACTCACTCTGGGTCAGGGAGTACTTATATAGAAGCTAAAGTAACTCACTTGGGGTCAGGGAGTACTTATATAGGAGCTAAAGTAACTCACTTGGGGTCAGGGAGTACTTATATGGGACTAGGGTAACTCATTCGGGGCAGGGAGTACTTATAGGGGACTAGGGTAACTCACTTGGGGTCAGGGAGTACTTATATGGGACTAGGGTACCTCACTTGGGGTCAGGGAGTACTTATAAGGGACTAGGGTAACTCACTTAGGGACAGGGAGTACTTATATGGGACTAGGGTAACTCACTTGGGTTCAGGGAGTCCTTATATGGGACTAGGGTAACTCACTTGGGGACCGGGTGTACTTATATGGGACCAGGGTAACTCACTTGGGATCAGGGAGTACTTATATGGGACTAGGGTCAAACACTTTGGGTCACGGAGTACTTATATGGGACTAGGGTAGCACACTTGGGGTCAGGGAGTACTTAAATGGGACTAGGGTAACTCAATTGGGGTCAGGGAGTACTTATATAGGAGCTAAAGTAACTCACTCTGGGTCAGGGAGTACTTATATAGGAGCTAAAGTAACTCACTTGGGGTCAGGGAGTACTTATAAAGGAGCTATAGTAACTCACTTGGGGTCAGGGAGTACTTATATGGGACTAGGGTAACTCATTCGGGGCAGGGAGTACTTATAGGGGACTAGGGTAACTCACTTGGGGTCAGGGAGTACTTATATGGGACTAGGGTACCTCACTTGGGGTCAGGGAGTACTTATAAGGGACTAGGGTAACTCACTTGGGGACAGGGAGTACTTATATGGGACTAGGGCAACTCACTTGGGGTCAGGGAGTACTTATATGGGACTAGGTTCACACACTTTGGGTCACGGAGTACTTATGTGTGAGTAGGGTAACAGTCTTGGGGTCAGTGTGTACTTATAAAGGGGCTAGGGTAACTCATTTGGAATCAGGGAGTACTTATATGGGATTAGGGTAACTCACTTGGGGTTAGGGAGTACTTATATGGGACTAGGTTCACACACTTTGGGTCACGGAGTACTTATGTGTGAGTAGGGTAACAGTTTTGGGGTCAGTGTGTACTTATAAAGGGGCTAGGGTAACTCATTTGGAATCAGGGGGTACTTATATGGGACTAGGGTAACTCACTTAGGGACAGAGAGTACTTATAAAGGGGCTAGGGTAACTCACTTGGGGACATGGAGTACTTATAAAGGGGCTAGGGTAACTCACTTGTGGTCAGGGAGTACTTATAAAGGGGCTAGGGTAACTCATTTGGTTTCAGGGAGTACTTATATGGGACTAGGGTAACACACTTGGGGTCAGGGTGTAATTATAAAGGGGCTAGGGTAACTCATTCGGGGCAGGGAGTACTTATATGGGACTAGGGTAACCCACTTGGGGTCAGGGTGTACTTATATGGGACTAGGGTAACTCACTTGGGGTCAGGGAGTACTTATATGGGACTAGGGTAACTCGCTTGGGGTCATGGAGTACTTATTTGGGACTAGGGTAACTCACTTGGGGGCAGGGAGTACTTATATGGGATTAGGGTAGCTCACTTGGGGTCAGGGAGTACTTATATGGGACTAGGGTACCTCACTTGGGGTCAGGGAGTACTTATAAAGGGGCAAGGGTAACTCACTTGGGATCAGGGAGGACTTATATGGGACTAGGTTAACTCAATTGGGGTCAGGGAGTACTTATATAGGAGCTAAAGTAACTCACTTGGGGTCAGGGAGTACTTAAATGGGACTAGGGTAACTCAATTGGGGTCAGGGAGTACTTATATAGGAGCTAAAGTAACTCACTTGGGGTCAGGGAGTACTTAAATGGGACTAGGGTAACTCAATTGGGGTCAGGGAGTACTTATATAGGAGCTAAAGTAACTCACTCTGGGTCAGGGATTACTTATATGGGACTAGGGTACCTCACTTGGGGTCAGGGAGTACTTATAAAGGGGCAAGGGTAACTCACTTGGGATCAGGGAGTACTTATATGGGACTAGGTTAACTCAATTGGGGTCAGGGAGTACTTATATAGGAGCTAAAGTAACTCACTTGGGGTCAGGGAGTACTTATATGGGACTAGGGTAAACCACTTGGGGTCAGGGTGTACTTATATGGGACTAGGGTAACTGACTTGGGGTCAGGGAGTACTTATATGGGACTAGGGTAACTCGCTTGGGGTCATGGAGTACTTATATGGGACTAGGGTAACTCACTTGGGGCCAGGGAGTACTTATATGGGACTAGGGTAACACACTTTGGGTCACGGAGTACTTATATGGGACTAGGGTAACACACTTGGGGTCAGGGTGTACTTATAAAGGGGCTAGGGTAACTCACTTGGGATCAGGGAGTACTTAAATGGGACTAGGGTAACTCATTCGGGGCAGGGAGTACTTATATGGGACTAGGGTAACTCGCTTGGGGTCATGGAGTACTTATTTGGGACTAGGGTAACTCACTTGGGGGCAGGGAGTACTTATATGGGATTAGGGTAGCTCACTTGGGGTCAGGGAGTACTTATATGGGACTAGGGTACCTCACTTGGGGTCAGGGAGTACTTATAAAGGGGCAAGGGTAACTCACTTGGGATCAGGGAGGACTTATATGGGACTAGGTTAACTCAATTGGGGTCAGGGAGTACTTATATAGGAGCTAAAGTAACTCACTCTGGGTCAGGGAGTACTTATATAGAAGCTAAAGTAACTCACTTGGGGTCAGGGAGTACTTATATAGGAGCTAAAGTAACTCACTTGGGGTCAGGGAGTACTTATATGGGACTAGGGTAACTCATTCGGGGCAGGGAGTACTTATAGGGGACTAGGGTAACTCACTTGGGGTCAGGGAGTACTTATATGGGACTAGGGTACCTCACTTGGGGTCAGGGAGTACTTATATAGGAGCTAAAGTAACTCACTCTGGGTCAGGGAGTACTTATATAGGAGCTAAAGTAACTCACTTGGGGTCAGGGAGTACTTATATGGGACTAGGGTAACTCATTCGGGGCAGGGAGTACTTATATGGGACTAGGGTAACTCACTTGGGGTCAGGGAGTACTTATATGGGACTAGGGTAACTCACTTGGGGTCAGGGAGTACTTATATAGAAGCTAAAGTAACTCACTTGGGGTCAGGGAGTACTTATATAGGAGCTAAAGTAACTCACTCTGGGTCAGGGAGTACTTATATGGGACTAGGGTAACACACTTGGGGTCAGGGTGTACTTATAAAGGGGCTAGGGTAACTCACTTGGGATCAGGGAGTACTTAAATGGGACTAGGGTAACTCAATTGGGGTCAGGGAGTACTTATATAGGAGCTAAAGTAACTCACTCTGGGTCAGGGAGTACTTATATAGGAGCTAAAGTAACTCACTTGGGGTCAGGGAGTACTTATATGGGACTAGGGTAACTCATTCGGGGCAGGGAGTACTTATATGGGACTAGGGTAACTCACTTGGGGTCAGGGAGTACTTATATGGGACTAGGGTAACTCACTTGGGGTCAGGGAGTACTTATTTGGGAATAGGGTAACTCACTTGGGGGCAGGGAGTACTTATATGGGACTAGGGTAACTCACTTGGGGTCAGGGAGTACTTATATGGGACTAGGGTACCTCACTTGGGGACAGGGAGTACTTATATGGGACTAGGGTAACTCACTTGGGGTCAGGGAGTACTTATATGGGACTAGGTTCACACACTTTGGGTCACGGAGTACTTATGTGTGAGTAGGGTAACAGTCTTGGGGTCAGTGTGTACTTATATAGGGGCTAGGGTAACTCATTTGGAATCAGGGAGTACTTATATGGGACTAGGGAAACTCACTTAGGGACAGAGAGTACTTATAAAGGGGCTAGGGTAACTCACTTGGGGACATGGAGTACTTATAAAGGGGCTAGGGTAACTCAATTGGGGTCAGGGAGTACTTATATAGGAGCTAAAGTAACTCACTCTGGGTCAGGGAGTACTTATATAGAAGCTAAAGTAACTCACTTGGGGTCAGGGAGTACTTATATAGGAGCTAAAGTAACTCACTTGGGGTCAGGGAGTACTTATATGGGACTAGGGTAACTCATTCGGGGCAGGGAGTACTTATAGGGGACTAGGGTAACTCACTTGGGGTCAGGGAGTACTTATATGGGACTAGGGTACCTCACTTGGGGTCAGGGAGTACTTATAAGGGACTAGGGTAACTCACTTAGGGACAGGGAGTACTTATATGGGACTAGGGTAACTCACTTGGGTTCAGGGAGTCCTTATATGGGACTAGGGTAACTCACTTGGGGACCGGGTGTACTTATATGGGACCAGGGTAACTCACTTGGGATCAGGGAGTACTTATATGGGACTAGGGTCAAACACTTTGGGTCACGGAGTACTTATATGGGACTAGGGTAGCACACTTGGGGTCAGGGAGTACTTAAATGGGACTAGGGTAACTCAATTGGGGTCAGGGAGTACTTATATAGGAGCTAAAGTAACTCACTCTGGGTCAGGGAGTACTTATATAGGAGCTAAAGTAACTCACTTGGGGTCAGGGAGTACTTATAAAGGAGCTATAGTAACTCACTTGGGGTCAGGGAGTACTTATATGGGACTAGGGTAACTCATTCGGGGCAGGGAGTACTTATAGGGGACTAGGGTAACTCACTTGGGGTCAGGGAGTACTTATATGGGACTAGGGTACCTCACTTGGGGTCAGGGAGTACTTATAAGGGACTAGGGTAACTCACTTGGGGACAGGGAGTACTTATATGGGACTAGGGCAACTCACTTGGGGTCAGGGAGTACTTATATGGGACTAGGTTCACACACTTTGGGTCACGGAGTACTTATGTGTGAGTAGGGTAACAGTCTTGGGGTCAGTGTGTACTTATAAAGGGGCTAGGGTAACTCATTTGGAATCAGGGAGTACTTATATGGGATTAGGGTAACTCACTTGGGGTTAGGGAGTACTTATATGGGACTAGGTTCACACACTTTGGGTCACGGAGTACTTATGTGTGAGTAGGGTAACAGTTTTGGGGTCAGTGTGTACTTATAAAGGGGCTAGGGTAACTCATTTGGAATCAGGGGGTACTTATATGGGACTAGGGTAACTCACTTAGGGACAGAGAGTACTTATAAAGGGGCTAGGGTAACTCACTTGGGGACATGGAGTACTTATAAAGGGGCTAGGGTAACTCACTTGTGGTCAGGGAGTACTTATAAAGGGGCTAGGGTAACTCATTTGGTTTCAGGGAGTACTTATATGGGACTAGGGTAACACACTTGGGGTCAGGGTGTAATTATAAAGGGGCTAGGGTAACTCATTCGGGGCAGGGAGTACTTATATGGGACTAGGGTAACCCACTTGGGGTCAGGGTGTACTTATATGGGACTAGGGTAACTCACTTGGGGTCAGGGAGTACTTATATGGGACTAGGGTAACTCGCTTGGGGTCATGGAGTACTTATTTGGGACTAGGGTAACTCACTTGGGGGCAGGGAGTACTTATATGGGATTAGGGTAGCTCACTTGGGGTCAGGGAGTACTTATATGGGACTAGGGTACCTCACTTGGGGTCAGGGAGTACTTATAAAGGGGCAAGGGTAACTCACTTGGGATCAGGGAGGACTTATATGGGACTAGGTTAACTCAATTGGGGTCAGGGAGTACTTATATAGGAGCTAAAGTAACTCACTTGGGGTCAGGGAGTACTTAAATGGGACTAGGGTAACTCAATTGGGGTCAGGGAGTACTTATATAGGAGCTAAAGTAACTCACTTGGGGTCAGGGAGTACTTAAATGGGACTAGGGTAACTCAATTGGGGTCAGGGAGTACTTATATAGGAGCTAAAGTAACTCACTCTGGGTCAGGGATTACTTATATGGGACTAGGGTACCTCACTTGGGGTCAGGGAGTACTTATAAAGGGGCAAGGGTAACTCACTTGGGATCAGGGAGTACTTATATGGGACTAGGTTAACTCAATTGGGGTCAGGGAGTACTTATATAGGAGCTAAAGTAACTCACTTGGGGTCAGGGAGTACTTATATGGGACTAGGGTAAACCACTTGGGGTCAGGGTGTACTTATATGGGACTAGGGTAACTGACTTGGGGTCAGGGAGTACTTATATGGGACTAGGGTAACTCGCTTGGGGTCATGGAGTACTTATATGGGACTAGGGTAACTCACTTGGGGCCAGGGAGTACTTATATGGGACTAGGGTAACACACTTTGGGTCACGGAGTACTTATATGGGACTAGGGTAACACACTTGGGGTCAGGGTGTACTTATAAAGGGGCTAGGGTAACTCACTTGGGATCAGGGAGTACTTAAATGGGACTAGGGTAACTCATTCGGGGCAGGGAGTACTTATATGGGACTAGGGTAACTCGCTTGGGGTCATGGAGTACTTATTTGGGACTAGGGTAACTCACTTGGGGGCAGGGAGTACTTATATGGGATTAGGGTAGCTCACTTGGGGTCAGGGAGTACTTATATGGGACTAGGGTACCTCACTTGGGGTCAGGGAGTACTTATAAAGGGGCAAGGGTAACTCACTTGGGATCAGGGAGGACTTATATGGGACTAGGTTAACTCAATTGGGGTCAGGGAGTACTTATATAGGAGCTAAAGTAACTCACTCTGGGTCAGGGAGTACTTATATAGAAGCTAAAGTAACTCACTTGGGGTCAGGGAGTACTTATATAGGAGCTAAAGTAACTCACTTGGGGTCAGGGAGTACTTATATGGGACTAGGGTAACTCATTCGGGGCAGGGAGTACTTATAGGGGACTAGGGTAACTCACTTGGGGTCAGGGAGTACTTATATGGGACTAGGGTACCTCACTTGGGGTCAGGGAGTACTTATAAGGGACTAGGGTAACTCACTTAGGGACAGGGAGTACTTATATGGGACTAGGGTAACTCACTTGGGTTCAGGGAGTCCTTATATGGGACTAGGGTAACTCACTTGGGGACCGGGTGTACTTATATGGGACCAGGGTAACTCACTTGGGATCAGGGAGTACTTATATGGGACTAGGGTCAAACACTTTGGGTCACGGAGTACTTATATGGGACTAGGGTAGCACACTTGGGGTCAGGGAGTACTTAAATGGGACTAGGGTAACTCAATTGGGGTCAGGGAGTACTTATATAGGAGCTAAAGTAACTCACTCTGGGTCAGGGAGTACTTATATAGGAGCTAAAGTAACTCACTTGGGGTCAGGGAGTACTTATAAAGGAGCTAAAGTAACTCACTTGGGGTCAGGGAGTACTTATATGGGACTAGGTTCACACACTTTGGGTCACGGAGTACTTATGTGTGAGTAGGGTAACAGTCTTGGGGTCAGTGTGTACTTATAAAGGGGCTAGGGTAACTCATTTGGAATCAGGGAGTACTTATATGGGATTAGGGTAACTCACTTAGGGACAGAGAGTACTTATAAAGGGGCTAGGGTAACTCACTTGGGGTTAGGGAGTACTTATATGGGACTAGGTTCACACACTTTGGGTCACGGAGTACTTATGTGTGAGTAGGGTAACAGTTTTGGGGTCAGTGTGTACTTATAAAGGGGCTAGGGTAACTCATTTGGAATCAGGGGGTACTTATATGGGACTAGGGTAACTCACTTAGGGACAGAGAGTACTTATAAAGGGGCTAGGGTAACTCACTTGGGGACATGGAGTACTTATAAAGGGGCTAGGGTAACTCACTTGTGGTCAGGGAGTACTTATAAAGGGGCTAGGGTAACTCATTTGGTTTCAGGGAGTACTTATATGGGACTAGGGTAACACACTTGGGGTCAGGGTGTAATTATAAAGGGGCTAGGGTAACTCATTCGGGGCAGGGAGTACTTATATGGGACTAGGGTAACCCACTTGGGGTCAGGGTGTACTTATATGGGACTAGGGTAACTCACTTGGGGTCAGGGAGTACTTATATGGGACTAGGGTAACTCGCTTTGGGTCATGGAGTACTTATTTGGGACTAGGGTAACTCACTTGGGGGCAGGGAGTACTTATATGGGATTAGGGTAACTCACTTGGGGTCAGGGAGTACTTATATGGGACTAGGGTACCTCACTTGGGGTCAGGGAGTACTTATAAAGGGGCTAGGATAACTCACTTCGGCGTCAGGGAGTACTTCTATGGGACTAGGGTAACTCACTTGGGGTCAGGGACTACTTTTATGAGACTAGGGTAACTCACTTGGGGTCTGGGAGTACTTATATGGGACTAAGGTAACTCACTTGGGGTCAGGGAGTACTTATATGGGTCTAGGGTAACTCACATGGGGTCAGGGAGTACTTATAAAGGGGCTAGGGTAACTCACTTTGGGTCTAGGAGTACTTATATTGGACTAGGGTAACTCACTTGCGGTCAGAGAGTACATATAAAGGGGCTAGGATAACTAACTTGGGGTAAGAGAGTGCTTATATAGGGGCTAGGATAACTCACTTTGGTTCAGGGAGTAGTTATAAGGGATTAGGGTAACTCACTTGGGGTCAGGGAGTACTTATATGGGACTAAAGTAACTCACTTGGGGTCAGGGAGTACATATAAATGGGCTTGGATAACTCACTTGGGGTCAGGGAGTACTTATAAAGGTGATATGGTAACTCACTTGGGGTCAGGGAGTACTTCTATGGGACTACGGTAACTCACTTGCGGTCAGAGAGTACATATAAAGGGGCTAGGATAACTAACTTGGGGTAAGGGAGTGCTTATATAGGGGCTAGGGTAACTCACTTGGGGTCAGGGAGTACTTCTGTGGGATTAGGGTAACTCACTTGGGGTCTGGGAGTACTTCTATGGGACTAGGGTAACTCACTTGGGGCCTGGGAGTACTTATATGGGACTAAAGTAACTCACATGGGGTCAGGGAGTACTTATAAAGGGGCTAGGGTATCTGACTTGGGGTCAGGGAGTACTTATAAAGGAGCTATGGTTACTCACTTGGGGTCAGGGAGTACTTCTATGGGACTAGGGTAACTCACTTGCGGTCAGAGAGTACATATAAAGGGGCTAGGATAACTCACTTGGGGTCATGGAGTACTTATATTGGACTAGGGAAACTCACTTGCGGTCAGAGAGTACATATAAAGGGGCTAGGATAACTCACTTGGGGTCAGGGAGTACTTCTATGGGACTAGGGTAACTCACTTGCGGTCAGAGAGTACATTTAAAGGGGCTAGGATAACTAACTTGGGGTAAGGGAGTGCTTATATAGGGGCTAGGGTAACTTACTTGGGGTCAGGGAGTACTTCTGTGGGATTAGGGTAACTCACTTGGGGTCTGGAAGTACTTCTATGGGACTAGGGTAACTCACTTGGGGTCTGGGAGTACTTATATGGGACTAAGGTAACTCACATGGGGTCAGGGAGTACTTATAAAGGGGCTAGGGTAACTCACTTCGGCGTCAGGGAGTACTTCTATGGGACTAGAGTAACTCACTTGAGGTCAGGGACTACTTTTATGGGACTAGGGTAACTCACATGGGGTCAGGGAGTACTTATAAAGGGGCTAGGGTAACTCACTTTGGGTCTAGGAGTACTTATATTGGACTAGGGTAACTCACTTGCGGTCAGAGAGTACATATAAAGGGGCTAGGATAACTAACTTGGGGTAAGGGAGTGCTTATATAGGGGCTAGGATAACTCACTTTGGTTCAGGGAGTAGTTATAAGGGATTAGGGTAACTCACTTGGGGTCAGGGAGTACTTATATGGGACTAAAGTAACTCACTTGGGGTCAGGGAGTACATATAAATGGGCTTGGATAACTCACTTGGGGTCAGGGAGTACTTATAAAGGTGATATGGTAACTCACTTGGGGTCAGGGAGTACTTCTATGGGACTACGGTAACTCACTTGCGGTCAGAGAGTACATATAAAGGGGCTAGGATAACTAACTTTGGGTAAGGGAGTGCTTATATAGGGGCTAGGGTAACTCACTTGGGGTCAGGGAGTACTTCTGTGGGATTAGGGTAACTCACTTGGGGTCTGGGAGTACTTCTATGGGACTAGGGTAACTCACTTGGGGTCTGCGAGTACTTATATGGGACTAAAGTAACTCACATGAGGTCAGGGAGTACTTATAAAGGGGCTAGGGTAACTCACTTGGGGTCAGGGAGTACTTATAAAGGGGCTATGATAACTCACTTGGGGTCAGGGAGTACTTATAAAGGGGCTAGGATAACTCACTTCGGCGTCAGGGAGTACTTCTATGGGACTAGGGTAACTCACTTGGGGTCAGGGACTACTTTTATGAGACTAGGGTAACTCACTTGGGGTCTGGGAGTACTTATAATGGACTAAGGTAACTCACTTGGGGTCAGGGAGTACTTATATGGGACTAGGGTAACTCACATGGGGTCAGGGAGTACTTATATGGGACTAGGGTAACTCACATGGGGTCAGGGTGTACTTATAAAGGGGCTAGGGTAACTCACTTTGGGTCTAGGTGTACTTATATTGGACTAGGGTAACTCACTTGCGGTCAGAGAGTACATATAAAGGGGCTAGGATAACTCAATTGGGGTCAGAGAGTACTTATAAAGGGGCTATGTTAACTCACTTGGGGTCAGGGAGTACTTATAAAGGGGCAATGGTAACTCACTTGGGGTAAGGGAGTGCTTATAAGGGGCTAGGGTAACTCACTTTGGTTCAGGGCGTAGTTATAAGGGATTAGGGTAATTCACTTGGGGCCAGGGAGTACTTATAAAGGGGCTATGGTAACTCACTTGGGGTCAGGGAGTACTTATATGGGACTAGGGTAACTCACATGGGGTCAGGGAGTACTTATAAAGGGGTTAGGGTAACTCACTATGGGTCAAGGAGTACTTATATTGGACTAGGGTAACTCACTTGCGGTCAGAGAGTACATATAAATGGGCTAGGATAACTCACATGGGGTCAGGGAGTACTTATAAAGGGGCTACGGTAACTCACTTTGGGTCAAGGAGTACTTATATTGGACTAGGGTAACTCACTTGCGGTCAGAGAGTACATATAAAGGGGCTAGGATAACTCACATGGGGTCAGGGAGTACTTCTATGGGACTAGGGTAACTCACTTGGGGTCAGGGACTACTTTTATGGGACTAGGGTAACTCACTTGGGGTCTGGGAGTACTTATATGGGACTAAGGTAACTCACTTGGGGACAGGGAGTACTTATATGGGACTAGGGTAACTCACATGGGGTCAGGGAGTACTTATATGGGACTAGGGTAACACACATGGGGTCAGGGTGTACTTATAAAGGGGCTAGGGTAACTCAATTTGGGTCTAGGTGTACTTATATTGGACTAGGGTAACTCACTTGCGGTCAGAGAGTACATATAAAGGGGCTAGGATAACTCAATTGGGGTCAGAGAGTACTTATAAAGGGGCTATGTTAACTCACTTGGGGTCAGGGAGTACTTATAAAGGGGCAATGGTAACTCACTTGGGGTAAGGGAGTGCTTATAAGGGGCTAGGGTAACTCACTTTGGTTCAGGGAGTAGTTATAAGGGATTAGGGTAACTCACTTGGGGTCAGGGAGTACTTATAAAGGGGCTATGATAACTCACTTGGGGTCAGGGAGTACTTATATGGGACTAGGGTAACTCACATGGGGTCAGGGAGTACTTATAAAGGGGTTAGGGTAACTCACTATGGGTCAAGGAGTACTTATATTGGACTAGGGTAACTCCCTTGCGGTCAGAGAGTACATATAAATGGGCTAGGATAACTCACATGGGGTCAGGGAGTACTTATAAAGGGGCTACGGTACCTCACTTTGGGTCAAGGAGTACTTATATTGGACTAGGGTAACTCAATTGCGGTCAGAGAGTACATATAAAGGGGCTAGGATAACTAACTTGGGGTAAGGGAGTGCTTATATAGGGGCTAGGGTAACTCACTTGGGGTCAGGGAGTACTTCTGTGGGATTAGGGAAACTCACTTGGGGTCTGGGAGTACTTCTATGGGACTAGGGTAACTCACTTGGGGTCTGGGAGTACTTATATGGGACTAAGGTAACTCACATGGGGTCAGGGAGTACTTATAAAGGGGCTAGGGAAACTCACTTCGGCGTCAGGGAGTACTTCTATGGGACTAGGGTAACTCACTTGAGGTCAGGGACTACTTTTATGAGACTAGGGTAACTCACTTGGAGTCTGGGAGTACTTATATGGGACTAAGGTAACTCACTTGGGGTCTGGGAGTACTTATAAAGGGGCTAGGATAACTTACTTGGGGTCAGGGAGTACTTATAAAGGGGCTAGGATAACTCACTTCGGCGTCAGGGAGTACTTCTATGGGACTAGGGTAACTCACTTGGGGTCAGGGACTACTTTTATGGGACTAGGGTAACTCACTTGGGGTCTGGGAGTACTTATATGGGACTAAGGTAACTCACTTGGGGTCAGGGAGTACTTATATGGGTCTAGGGTAACTCACATGGGGTCAGGGAGTACTTATAAAGGGGCTAGGGTAACTCACTTTGGGTCTAGGAGTACTTATATTGGACTAGGGTAACTCACTTGCGGTCAGAGAGTACATATAAAGGGGCTAGGATAACTAACTTGGGGTAAGGGAGTGCTTATATAGGGGCTAGGATAACTCACTTTGGTTCAGGGAGTAGTTATAAGGGATTAGGGTAACTCACTTGGGGTCAGGGAGTACTTATATGGGACTAAAGTAACTCACTTGGGGTCAGGGAGTACATATAAATGGGCTTGGATAACTCACTTGGGGTCAGGGAGTACTTATAAAGGTGATATGGTAACTCACTTGGGGTCAGGGAGTACTTCTATGGGACTACGGTAACTCACTTGCGGTCAGAGAGTACATATAAAGGGGCTAGGATAACTAACTTGGGGTAAGGGAGTGCTTATATAGGGGCTAGGGTAACTCACTTGGGGTCAGGGAGTACTTCTGTGGGATTAGGGTAACTCACTTGGGGTCTGGGAGTACTTCTATGGGACTAGGGTAACTCACTTGGGGCCTGGGAGTACTTATATGGGACTAAAGTAACTCACATGGGGTCAGGGAGTACTTATAAAGGGGCTAGGGTATCTGACTTGGGGTCAGGGAGTACTTATAAAGGAGCTATGGTTACTCACTTGGGGTCAGGGAGTACTTCTATGGGACTAGGGTAACTCACTTGCGGTCAGAGAGTACATATAAAGGGGCTAGGATAACTCACTTGGGGTCAGGGAGTACTTATAAAGGTGATATAGTAACACACTTGGGGTCAAGGAGTACTTATATTGGACTAGGGTAACTCACTTGCGGTCAGAGAGTACATATAAAGGGGCTAGGATAACTAACTTGGGGTAAGGGAGTGCTTATATAGGGGCTAGGGTAACTCACTTGGGGTCAGGGAGTACTTCTGTGGGATTAGGGTAACTCACTTGGGGTCTGGGAGTACTTCTATGGGACTAGGGTAACTCACTTGGGGTCTGGGAGTACTTATATGGGACTAAGGTAACTCACATGGGGTCAGGGAGTACTTATAAAGGGGCTAGGGTAACTCACTGCGGCGTCAGGGAGTACTTCTATGGGACTAGGGTAACTCACTTGAGGTCAGGGACTACTTTTATGAGACTAGGGTAACTCACTTGGAGTCTGGGAGTACTTATATGGGACTAAGGTAACTCACTTGGGGTCTGGGAGTACTTATAAAGGGGCTAGGATAACTTACTTGGGGTCAGGGAGTACTTATAAAGGGGCTAGGATAACTCACTTCGGCGTCAGGGAGTACTTCTATGGGACTAGGGTAACTCACTTGGGGTCAGGGACTACTTTTATGGGACTAGGGTAACTCACTTGGGGTCTGGGAGTACTTATATGGGACTAAGGTAACTCACTTGGGGTCAGGGAGTACTTATATGGATCTAGGGTAACTCACATGGGGTCAGGGAGTACTTATAAAGGGGCTAGGGTAACTCACTTTGGGTCTAGGAGTACTTATATTGGACTAGGGTAACTCACTTGCGGTCAGAGAGTACATATAAAGGGGCTAGGATAACTCACATGGGGTCAGGGAGTGCTTATATAGGGGCTACGGTAACTCACTTTGGGTCAAGGAGTACTTATATTGGACTAGGGTAACTCACTTGCGGTCAGAGAGTACATATAAAGGGGCTAGGATAACTCACATGGGGTCAGGGAGTACTTATAAAGGGGTTACGGTAACTCACTTTGGGTCAAGGAGTACTTATATTGTACTAGGGAAACTCACTTGCGGTCAGAGAGTACATATAAAGGGGCTAGGATAACTCACTTGGGGTCAGGGAGTACTTCTATGGGACTAGGGTAACTCACTTGCGGTCAGAGAGTACATTTAAAGGGGCTAGGATAACTAACTTGGGGTAAGGGAGTGCTTATATAGGGGCTAGGGTAACTTACTTGGGGTCAGGGAGTACTTCTGTGGGATTAGGGTAACTCACTTGGGGTCTGGAAGTACTTCTATGGGACTAGGGTAACTCACTTGGGGTCTGGGAGTACTTATATGGGACTAAGGTAACTCACATGGGGTCAGCGAGTACTTATAAAGGGGCTAGGGTAACTCACTTCGGCGTCAGGGAGTACTTCTATGGGACTAGAGTAACTCACTTGAGGTCAGGGACTACTTTTATGGGACTAGGGTAACTCACATGGGGTCAGGGAGTACTTATAAAGGGGCTAGGGTAACTCACTTTGGGTCTAGGAGTACTTATATTGGACTAGGGTAACTCACTTGCGGTCAGAGAGTACATATAAAGGGGCTAGGATAACTAACTTGGGGTAAGGGAGTGCTTATATAGGGGCTAGGATAACTCACTTTGGTTCAGGGAGTAGTTATAAGGGATTAGGGTAACTCACTTGGGGTCAGGGAGTACTTATATGGGACTAAAGTAACTCACTTGGGGTCAGGGAGTACATATAAATGGGCTTGGATAACTCACTTGGGGTCAGGGAGTACTTATAAAGGTGATATGGTAACTCACTTGGGGTCAGGGAGTACTTCTATGGGACTACGGTAACTCACTTGCGGTCAGAGAGTACATATAAAGGGGCTAGGATAACTAACTTGGGGTAAGGGAGTGCTTATATAGGGGCTAGGGTAACTCACTTGGGGTCAGGGAGTACTTCTGTGGGATTAGGGTAACTCACTTGGGGTCTGGGAGTACTTCTATGGGACTAGGGTAACTCACTTGGGGTCTGCGAGTACTTATATGGGACTAAAGTAACTCACATGGGGTCAGGGAGTACTTATAAAGGGGCTAGGGTAACTCACTTGGGGTCAGGGAGTACTTATAAAGGAGCTATGGTTACTCACTTGGGGTCAGGGAGTACTTCTATGGGACTAGGGTAACTCACTTGCGGTCAGAGAGTACATATAAAGGGGCTAGGATAACTCACTTGGGGTCAGGGAGTACTTATAAAGGTGATATAGTAACACACTTGGGGTCAAGGAGTACTTATATTGGACTAGGGTAACTCACTTGCGGTCAGAGAGTACATATAAAGGGGCTAGGATAACTAACTTGGGGTAAGGGAGTGCTTATATAGGGGCTAGGGTAACTCACTTGGGGTCAGGGAGTACTTCTGTGGGATTAGGGTAACTCACTTGGGGTCTGGGAGTACTTCTATGGGACTAGGGTAACTCACTTGGGGTCTGGGAGTACTTATATGGGACTAAGGTAACTCACATGGGGTCAGGGAGTACTTATAAAGGGGCTAGGGTAACTCACTTCGGCGTCAGGGAGTACTTCTATGGGACTAGAGTAACTCACTTGAGGTCAGGGACTACTTTTATGGGACTAGGGTAACTCACTTGGAGTCTGGGAGTACTTATATGGGACTAAGGTAACTCACTTGGGGTCTGGGAGTACTTATAAAGGGGCTAGGATAACTCACTTCGGCGTCAGGGAGTACTTCTATGGGACTAGGGTAACTCACTTGGGGTCAGGGACTACTTTTATGGGACTAGGGTAACTCACTTGGGGTCTGGAAGTACTTATATGGGACTAAGGTAACTCACTTGGTGTCAGGGAGTACTTATATGGGACTAGGGTAACTCACATGGGGTCAGGGAGTACTTATAAAGTGGCTAGGGTAACTCACTTTGGGTCTAGGAGTACTTATATTAGACTAGGGTAACTCACTTGCGGTCAGAGAGTACATATAAAGGGGCTAGGATAACTCACTTTGGGTCTAGGAGTACTTATATTGGACTAGGGTAACTCACTTGCGGTCAGAGAGTACATATAAAGGGGCTAGGATAACTAACTTGGGGTAAGGGAGTGCTTATATAGGGGCTAGGGTAACTCACTTGGGGTCAGGGAGTACTTCTGTGGGATTAGGGTAACTCACTTGCGGTCAGAGAGTACATATAAAGGGGCTAGGATAACTATCTTGGGGTAAGGGAGTGCTTATATAGGGGCTAGGGTAACTCACTTGGGGTCAGGGAGTACTTCTGTGGGATTAGGGAAACTCACTTGGGGTCTGGGAGTACTTCTATGGGACTAGGGTAACTCACTTGGGGTCTGGGAGTACTTATATGGGACTAAGGTAACTCACATGGGGTCAGGGAGTACTTATAAAGGGGCTAGGGTAACTCACTTCGGCGTCAGGGAGTACTTCTATGGGACTAGGGTAACTCACTTGAGGTCAGGGACTACTTTTATGAGACTAGGGTAACTCACTTGGAGTCTGGGAGTACTTATATGGGACTAAGGTAACTCACTTGGGGTCTGGGAGTACTTATAAAGGGGCTAGGATAACTTACTTGGGGTCAGGGAGTACTTATAAAGGGGCTAGGATAACTCACTTCGGCGTCAGGGAGTACTTCTATGGGACTAGGGTAACTCACTTGGGGTCAGGGACTACTTTTATGGGACTAGGGTAACTCACTTGGGGTCTGGGAGTACTTCTATGGGACTAAGGTAACTCACTTGGGGTCAGGGAGTACTTATATGGGTCTAGGGTAACTCACATGGGGTCAGGGAGTACTTATAAAGGGGCTAGGGTAACTCACTTTGGGTCTAGGAGTACTTATATTGGACTAGGGTAACTCACTTGCGGTGAGAGAGTACATATAAAGGGGCTAGGATAACTAACTTGGGGTAAGGGAGTGCTTATATAGGGGCTAGGATAACTCACTTTGGTTCAGGGAGTAGTTATAAGGGATTAGGGTAACTCACTTGGGGTCAGGGAGTACTTATATGGGACTAAAGTAACTCACTTGGGGTCAGGGAGTACATATAAATGGGCTTGGATAACTCACTTGGGGTCAGGGAGTACTTATAAAGGTGATATGGTAACTCACTTGGGGTCAGGGAGTACTTCTATGGGACTACGGTAACTCACTTGCGGTCAGAGAGTACATATAAAGGGGCTAGGATAACTAACTTGGGGTAAGGGAGTGCTTATATAGGGGCTAGGGTAACTCACTTGGGGTCAGGGAGTACTTCTGTGGGATTAGGGTAACTCACTTGGGGTCTGGGAGTACTTCTATGGGACTAGGGTAACTCACTTGGGGTCTGCGAGTACTTATATGGGACTAAAGTAACTCACATGGGGTCAGGGAGTACTTATAAAGGGGCTAGGGTAACTCACTTGGGGTCAGGGAGTACTTATAAAGGAGCTATGGTTACTCACTTGGGGTCAGGGAGTACTTCTATGGGACTAGGGTAACTCACTTGCGGTCAGAGAGTACATATAAAGGGGCTAGGATAACTCAATTGGGGTCAGGGAGTACTTATAAAGGTGATATAGTAACACACTTGGGGTCAAGGAGTACTTATATTGGACTAGGGTAACTCACTTGCGGTCAGAGAGTACATATAAAGGGGCTAGGATAACTAACTTGGGGTAAGGGAGTGCTTATATAGGGGCTAGGGTAACTCACTTGGGGTCAGGGAGTACTTCTGTGGGATTAGGGTAACTCACTTGGGGTCTGGGAGTACTTCTATGGGACTAGGGTAACTCACTTGGGGTCTGGGAGTACTTATATGGGACTAAGGTAACTCACATGGGGTCAGGGAGTACTTATAAAGGGGCTAGGGTAACTCACTGCGGCGTCAGGGAGTACTTCCATGGGACTAGGGTAACTCACTTGAGGTCAGGGACTACTTTTATGAGACTAGGGTAACTCACTTGGAGTCTGGGAGTACTTATATGGGACTAAGGTAACTCACTTGGGGTCTGGGAGTACTTATAAAGGGGCTAGGATAACTTACTTGGGGTCAGGGAGTCCTTATAAAGGGGCTAGGATAACTCACTTCGGCGTCAGGGAGTACTTCTATGGGACTAGGGTAACTCACTTGGGGTCAGGGACTACTTTTATGGGACTAGGGTAACTCACTTGGGGTCTGGGAGTACTTATATGGGACTAAGGTAACTCACTTGGGGTCAGGGAGTACTTATATGGGTCTAGGGTAACTCACATGGGGTCAGGGAGTACTTATAAAGGGGCTAGGGTAACTCACTTTGGGTCTAGGAGTACTTATATTGGACTAGGATAACTCACTTGCGGTCAGAGAGTACATATAAAGGGGCTAGGATAACTCACATGGGGTCAGGGAGTGCTTATATAGGGGCTACGGTAACTCACTTTGGGTCAAGGAGTACTTATATTGGACTAGGGTAACTCACTTGCGGTAAGAGAGTACATATAAAGGGGCTAGGATAACTCACATGGGGTCAGGGAGTACTTATAAAGGGGCTACGGTAACTCACTTTGGGTCAAGGAGTACTTATATTGGACTAGGGAAACTCACTTGCGGTCAGAGAGTACATATAAAGGGGCTAGGATAACTCACTTGGGGTCAGGGAGTACTTCTATGGGACTAGGGTAACTCACTTGCGGTCAGAGAGTACATATAAAGGGGCTAGGATAACTAACTTGGGGTAAGGGAGTGCTTATATAGGGGCTACGGTAACTCACTTTGGGTCAAGGAGTACTTATATTGGACTAGGGTAACTCACTTGCGGTAAGAGAGTACATATAAAGGGGCTAGGATAACTCACATGGGGTCAGGGAGTACTTATAAAGGGGCTACGGTAACTCACTTTGGGTCAAGGAGTACTTATATTGGACTAGGGAAACTCACTTGCGGTCAGAGAGTACATATAAAGGGGCTAGGATAACTTACTTGGGGTCAGGGAGTACTTCTGTGGGATTAGGGTAACTCACTTGGGGTCTGGAAGTACTTCTATGGGACTAGGGTAACTCACTTGGGGTCTGGGAGTACTTATATGGGACTAAGGTAACTCACATGGGGTCAGGGAGTACTTATAAAGGGGCTAGGGTAACTCACTTCGGCGTCAGGGAGTACTTCTATGGGACTAGGGTAACTCACTTGAGGTCAGGGACTACTTTTATGGGACTAGGGTAACTCACTTGGAGTCTGGGCAGTACTTATATGGGACTAAGGTAACTCACTTGGGGTCTGGGAGTACTTATAAAGGGGCTAGGATAACTCACTTCGGCGTCAGGGAGTACTTCTATGGGACTAGGGTAACTCACTTGGGGTCAGGGACTACTTTTATGGGACTAGGGTAACTCACTTGGGGTCTGGGAGTACTTATATGGGACTAAGGTAACTCACTTGGTGTCAGGGAGTACTTATATGGGACTAGGGTAACTCACATGGGGTCAGGGAGTACTTATAAAGGGGCTAGGGTAACTCACTTGCGGTCAGAGAGTACATATAAAGGGGCTAGGATAACTCACTTTGGGTCTAGGAGTACTTATATTGGACTAGGGTAACTCACTTGCGGTCAGAGAGTACATATAAAGGGGCTAGGATAACTCAATTGGGGTCAGGGAGTACTTATAAAGGTGATATGGTAACTCACTTGGGGTCAGGGAGTACATATAAGGGGCTAGGATAACTCACATGGGGTCAGGGAGTACTTATAAAGGGGCTACGGTAACTCACTTTGGGTCAAGGAGTACTTATATTGGACTAGGGTAACTCACTTGCGGTCAGAGAGTACATATAAAGGGGCTAGGATAACTAACTTGGGGTAAGGGAGTGCTTATATAGGGGCTAGGGTAACTCACTTGGGGTCAGGGAGTACTTCTGTGGGATTAGGGAAACTCACTTGAGGTCTGGGAGTACTTCTATGGGACTAGGGTAACTCACTTGGGGTCTGGGAGTACTTATATGGGACTAAGGTAACTCACATGGGGTCAGGGAGTACTTATAAAGGGGCTAGGGTAACTCACTTCGGCGTCAGGGAGTACTTCTATGGGACTAGGGTAACTCACTTGAGGTCAGGGACTACTTTTATGGGACTAGGGTAACTCACTTGGAGTCTGGGAGTACTTATATGGGACTAAGGTAACTCACTTGGGGTCTGGGAGTACTTATAAAGGGGCTAGGATAACTTACTTGGGGTCAGGGAGTACTTATAAAGGGGCTAGGATAACTCACTTCGGCGTCAGGGAGTACTTCTATGGGACTAGGGTAACTCACGTGGGGTCAGGGACTACTTTTATGGGACTAGGGTAACTCACTTGGGGTCTGGGAGTACTTATATGGGACTAAGGTAACTCACTTGGGGTCAGGGAGTACTTATATAGGGGCTAGGGTAACTCACTTGGGGTCAGGGAGTACTTCTGTGGGATTAGGGTAACTCACTTGGGGTCTGGGAGTACTTCTATGGGACTAGGGTAACTCACTTGGGGTCTGGGAGTACTTATATGGGACTAAAGTAACTCACATGGGGTCAGGGAGTACTTATAAAGGGGCTAGGGTATCTCACTTGGGGTCAGGGAGTACTTATAAAGGAGCTATGGTTACTCACTTGGGGTCAGGGAGTACTTCTATGGGACTAGGGTAACTCACTTGCGATCAGAGAGTACATATAAAGGGGCTAGGATAACTAACTTGGGGTAAGGGAGTGCTTATATAGGGGCTAGGATAACTCACTTTGGTTCAGGGAGTAGTTATAAGGGATTAGGGTAACTCACTTGGGGTCAGGGAGTACGTATATGGGACTAAAGTAACTCACTTGGGGTCAGGGAGTACATATAAATGGGCTTGGATAACTCACTTGGGGTCAGGGAGTACTTATAAAGGTGATATGGTAACTCACTTGGGGTCAGGGAGTACTTCTATGGGACTACGGTAACTCACTTGCGGTCAGAGAGTACATATAAAGGGGCTAGGATAACTAACTTGGGGTAAGGGAGTGCTTATATAGGGGCTAGGGTAACTCACTTGGGGTCAGGGAGTACTTCTGTGGGATTAGGGTAACTCACTTGGGGTCTGGGAGTACTTCTATGGGACTAGGGTAACTCACTTGGGGTCTGGGAGTACTTATATGGGACTAAAGTAACTCACATGGGGTCAGGGAGTACTTATAAAGGGGCTAGGGTATCTCACTTGGGGTCAGGGAGTACTTATAAAGGAGCTATGGTTACTCACTTGGGGTCAGGGAGTACTTCTATGGGACTAGGGTAACTCACTTGCGATCAGAGAGTACATATAAAGGGGCTAGGATAACTCACTTGGGGTCAGGGAGTACTTATAAAGGTGATATAGTAACACACTTGGGGTCAGGGAGTACTTCTATGGGACTAGGGTAACTCACTTACGGTCAGAGAGTACATATAAAGGGGCTAGGATAACTAACTTGGGGTCAGGGAGTACTTCTGTGGGATTAGGGTAACTCACTTGGGGTCTGGGAGAACTTCTATGGGACTAGGGTAACTCACTTGGGGTCTGGGAGTACTTATATGGGACTAAAGTAACTCACATGGGGTCAGGGAGTACTTATAAAGGGGCTAGGGTATCTCACTTGGGGTCAGGGAGTACTTATAAAGGAGCTATGGTTACTCACTTGGGGTCAGGGAGTACTTCTATGGGACTAGGGTAACTCACTTGCGATCAGAGAGTACATATAAAGGGGCTAGGATAACTCACTTGGGGTCAGGGAGTACTTATAAAGGTGATATAGTAACACACTTGGGGTCAGGGAGTACTTCTATGGGACTAGGGTAACTCACTTACGGTCAGAGAGTACATATAAAGGGGCTAGGATAACTAACTTGGGGTCAGAGAGTACTTCTGTGGGATTAGGGTAACTCACTTGGGGTCTGGGAGAACTTCTATGGGACTAGGGTAACTCACTTGGGGTCTGGGAGTACTTATATGAGACTAAAGTAACTCACATGGGGTCAGGGAGTACTTATAAAGGGGCTAGGGTAACTCACTTTGGGTCAAGGAGTACTTATATTGGACTAGGGTAACTCACTTGCGGTCAGAGAGTACATATAAAGGGCTAGTATAACTCACTTGGGGTCAGGGAGTACTTATAAAGGTGATATGGTAACTCATTTGGGGTCAGGGAGTAATTCTATGGGACTAGGGTAACTCACTTGCGGTCAGAGAGTACATGTAAAGGGGCTAGGATAACTAACTTGGGGTAAGGGAGTGCTTATATAGGGGCTAGGGTAATTCACTTTGGTTCAGGGAGTAGTTATAAGGGATTAGGGTAACTCACTTGGGGTCAGGGAGTACTTATAAAGGTGATATTGTAACTCACTTGGGGTCAGGGAGTACTTATAAAGGTGATATGGTAACTCACTTGGGGTCAGGGAGTACTTCTATGGGACTAGGGTAACTCACTTGGCGTCTGGGAGTACTTATATGGGACTGGGGTATCTCACATGGGGTCAGGGAGTACTTATAAAGGAGCTATGGTTACTCACTTGGGGTCAGGGAGTACTTCTATGGGACTAGGGTAACTCACTTGCGGTCAGAGTGTACATATAAAGGGGCTAGGATAACTCACTTGGGGTCAGGGAGTACTTCTATGGGACTAGGGTAACTCACTTGCGGTCAGAGAGTACATATAAAGAGGCTAGGATAACTAACTTGGGGTAAGGGATTACTTATATAGGGGCTAGGGTAACTCACTTGGGGTCAGGGAGTACTTCTGTGGGATTGGGGTAACTCACTTGGGGTCTGGGAGTACTTCTATGGGACTAGGGTAACTCACTTGGGGTCTGGGAGTACTTATATGGGACTAAAGTAACTCACTTGGGGTCAGGGAGTACTTATATGGGACTAGGGTAACACACATGGGGTCAGGGAGTACTTATAAAGGGGCTAGGGTAACTCACTTTGGGTCAAGGAGTACTTATATTGGACTAGGGTAACTCACTTGCGGTCAGAGAGTACATATAAAGGGGCTAGGATAACTCACTTGGGGTGAGGGAGTACTTATATGGGACTAGGGTAACTCACATGGGGTCAGGGAGTACTTATAAAGGTGATATGGTAACTCATTTGGGGTCAGGGAGTAATTCTATGGGACTAGGGTAACTCACTTGCGGTCAGAGAGTACATATAAAGGGGCTAGGATAACTAACTTGGGGTAAGGGAGTGCTTATATAGGGGCTAGGGTCATTCACTTTGGTTCAGGGAGTAGTTATAAGGGATTAGGGTAACTCACTTGGGGTCAGGGAGTACTTATAAAGGTGATATGGTAACTCACTTGGGGTCAGGGAGTACTTATAAAGGTGATATGGTAACTCACTTGGGGTCAGGGAGTACTTCTATGGGACTAGGGTAACTCACTTGGCGTCTGGGAGTACTTATATGGGACTAGGGTATCTCACTTGGGGTCAGGGAGTACTTATAAAGGAGCTATGGTTACTCACTTGGGGTCAGGGAGTACTTCTATGGGACTAGGGTAACTCACTTGCGGTCAGAGTGTACGTATAAAGGGGCTAGGATAACTCACTTGGGGTCAGGGAGTACTTCTATGGGACTAGGGTAACTCACTTGCGGTCAGAGAGTACATATAAAGAGGCTAGGATAACTAACTTGGGGTAAGGGATTACTTATATAGGGGCTAGGGTAACTCACTTGGGGTCAGGGAGTACTTCTGTGGGATTGGGGTAACTCACTTGGGGTCTGGGAGTACTTCTATGGGACTAGGGTAACTCACTTGGGGTCTGGGAGTACTTATATGGGACTAAAGTAACTCACTTGGGGTCAGGGAGTACTTATATGGGACTAGGGTAACTCACATGGGGTCAGGGAGTACTTATAAAGGGGCTAGGGTAACTCACTTGGGGTCAGGGAGTACTTATAAAGGTGATATGGTAACTCACTTGGGGTCAGGGAGTACTTCTATGGGACTAGGGTAACTCACTTGCGGTCAGAGAGTACATATAAAGGGGCTAGGATAACTCACTTGGGGTCTGGGAGTACTTATATGGGACTAAGGTAACTCACTTGGGATCAGGGAGTACTTATATGGGACTAGGGTAACTCACATGGGGTCAGGGAGTACTTATAAAGGGGCTAGGAAAACTCACTTCAGCGTCAGGGAGTACTTCTATGGGACTAGGGTAACTCACATGGGGTCAGGGAGTACTTATAAAGGGGCTAGGGTAACTCACTTTGGGTCTAGGAGTACTTATATTGGACTAGGGTAACTCACTTGCGGTCAAAGAGTACATATAAAGGGGCTAGGATAACTCAATTGAGGTCAGGGAGTACTTATAAAGGTGATATGGTAACTCACTTGGGGTCAGGGAGTACTTCTATGGGACTAGGGTAACTCACTTGCGGTCAGAGAGTACATATAAAGTGGCTAGGATAACTAACTTGGGGTAAGGGAGTGCTTATATAGGGGCTAGGGTAACTCACTTTGGTTCAGGGAGTAGTTATAAGGGATTAGGGTAACTCACTTGGGGTCAGGGAGTACTTCTACGGGACTAGGGTAACTCACTTGAGGTCAGGGAGTACTTATATGGGACTAGGGTAACTCACATAGGGTCAGGGAGTACTTATAAAGGGGCTAGGGTAACTCACTTTGGGTCAAGGAGTACTTATATTGGACTAGGGTAACTCACTTGCGGTCAGAGAGTACATATAAAGGGGCTAGGATAACTCACATGGGGTCAGGGAGTACTTATAAAGGGGCTACGGTAACTCACTTTGGGTCAAGGAGTACTTATATTGGACTAGGGTAACTCACTTGCGGTCAGAGAGTACATATAAAGGGGCTAGGATAACTCACTTGGGGTAAGGGAGTGCTTATATAGGGGCTAGGGTAACTCACTTGGGGTCAGGGAGTACTTCTGTGGGATTAGGGAAACTCACTTGGGGTCTGGGAGTACTTCTATGGGACTAGGGTAACTCACTTGGGGTCTGGGAGTACTTATATGGGACTAAGGTAACTCACATGGGGTCAGGGAATACTTATAAAGGGGCTAGGGTAACTCACTTCGGCGTCAGGGAGTACTTCTATGGGACTAGGGTAACTCACTTGAGGTCAGGGACTACTTTTATGGGACTAGGGTAAATCACTTGGAGTCTGGGAGTACTTATATGGGACTAAGGTAACTCACTTGGGGTCTGGGAGTACTTATAAAGGGGCTAGGATAACTTACTTGGGGTCAGGGAGTACTTATAAAGGGGCTAGGATAACTCACTTCGGCGTCAGGGAGTACTTCTATGGGACTAGGGTAACTCACGTGGGGTCAGGGACTACTTTTATGGGACTAGGGTAACTCACTTGGGGTCTGGGAGTACTTATATGGGACTAAGGTAACTCACTTGGGGTCAGGGAGTACTTATATGGGTCTAGGGTAACTCACATGGGGTCAGGGAGTACTTATAAAGGGGCTAGGGTAACTCACTTTGGGTCTAGGAGTACTTATATTGGACTAGGGTAACTCACTTGCGGTCAGAGAGTACATATAAAGGGGCTAGGATAACTAACTTGGGGTAAGGGAGTGCTTATATAGGGGCTAGGATAACTCACTTTGGTTCAGGGAGTAGTTATAAGGGATTAGGGTAACTCACTTGGGGTCAGGGAGTACGTATATGGGACTAAAGTAACTCACTTGGGGTCAGGGAGTACATATAAATGGGCTTGGATAACTCACTTGGGGTCAGGGAGTACTTATAAAGGTGATATGGTAACTCACTTGGGGTCAGGGAGTACTTCTATGGGACTACGGTAACTCACTTGCGGTCAGAGAGTACATATAAAGGGGCTAGGATAACTAACTTGGGGTAAGGGAGTGCTTATATAGGGGCTAGGGTAACTCACTTGGGGTCAGGGAGTACTTCTGTGGGATTAGGGTAACTCACTTGGGGTCTGGGAGTACTTCTATGGGACTAGGGTAACTCACTTGGGGTCTGGGAGTACTTATATGGGACTAAAGTAACTCACATGGGGTCAGGGAGTACTTATAAAGGGGCTAGGGTATCTCACTTGGGGTCAGGGAGTACTTATAAAGGAGCTATGGTTACTCACTTGGGGTCAGGGAGTACTTCTATGGGACTAGGGTAACTCACTTGCGATCAGAGAGTACATATAAAGGGGCTAGGATAACTCACTTGGGGTCAGGGAGTACTTATAAAGGTGATATAGTAACACACTTGGGGTCAGGGAATACTTCTATGGGACTAGGGTAACTCACTTACGGTCAGAGAGTACATATAAAGGGGCTAGGATAACTAACTTGGGGTCAGGGAGTACTTCTGTGGGATTAGGGTAACTCACTTGGGGTCTGGGAGAACTTCTATGGGACTAGGGTAACTCACTTGGGGTCTGGGAGTACTTATATGGGACTAAAGTAACTCACATGGGGTCAGGGAGTACTTATAAAGGGGCTAGGGTATCTCACTTGGGGTCAGGGAGTACTTATAAAGGAGCTATGGTTACTCACTTGGGGTCAGGGAGTACTTCTATGGGACTAGGGTAACTCACTTGCGATCAGAGAGTACATATAAAGGGGCTAGGATAACTCACTTGGGGTCAGGGAGTACTTATAAAGGTGATATAGTAACACACTTGGGGTCAGGGAGTACTTCTATGGGACTAGGGTAACTCACTTACGGTCAGAGAGTACATATAAAGGGGCGAGGATAACTAACTTGGGGTCAGAGAGTACTTCTGTGGGATTAGGGTAACTCACTTGGGGTCTGGGAGAACTTCTATGGGACTAGGGTAACTCACTTGGGGTCTGGGAGTACTTATATGAGACTAAAGTAACTCACATGAGGTCAGGGAGTACTTATAAAGGGGCTAGGGTAACTCACTTTGGGTCAAGGAGTACTTATATTGGACTAGGGTAACTCACTTGCGGTCAGAGAGTACATATAAAGGGGCTAGGATAACTCACTTGGGGTCAGGGAGTACTTATATGGGACTAGGGTAACTCACATGGGGTCAGGGAGTACTTATAAAGGTGATATGGTAACTCATTTGGGGTCAGGGAGTAATTCTATGGGACTAGGGTAACTCACTTGCGGTCAGAGAGTACATGTAAAGGGGCTAGGATAACTAACTTGGGGTAAGGGAGTGCTTATATAGGGGCTAGGGTAATTCACTTTGGTTCAGGGAGTAGTTATAAGGGATTAGGGTAACTCACTTGGGGTCAGGGAGTACTTATAAAGGTGATATTGTAACTCACTTGGGGTCAGGGAGTACTTATAAAGGTGATATGGTAACTCACTTGGGGTCAGGGAGTACTTCTATGGGACTAGGGTAACTCACTTGGCGTCTGGGAGTACTTATATGGGACTAGGGTATCTCACATGGGGTCAGGGAGTACTTATAAAGGAGCTATGGTTACTCACTTGGGGTCAGGGAGTACTTCTATGGGACTAGGGTAACTCACTTGCGGTCAGAGTGTACATATAAAGGGGCTAGGATAACTCACTTGGGGTCAGGGAGTACTTCTATGGGACTAGGGTAACTCACTTGCGGTCAGAGAGTACATATAAAGAGGCTAGGATAACTAACTTGGGGTAAGGGATTACTTATATAGGGGCTAGGGTAACTCACTTGGGGTCAGGGAGTACTTCTGTGGGATTGGGGTAACTCACTTGGGGTCAGGGAGTACTTATATGGGACTAGGGTAACACACATGGGGTCAGGGAGTACTTATAAAGGGGCTAGGGTAACTCACTTTGGGTCAAGGAGTACTTATATTGGACTAGGGTAACTCACTTGCGGTCAGAGAGTACATATAAAGGGGCTAGGATAACTCACTTGGGGTGAGGGAGTACTTATATGGGACTAGGGTAACTCACATGGGGTCAGGGAGTACTTATAAAGGTGATATGGTAACTCATTTGGGGTCAGGGAGTAATTCTATGGGACTAGGGTAACTCACTTGCGGTCAGAGAGTACATATAAAGGGGCTAGGATAACTAACTTGGGGTAAGGGAGTGCTTATATAGGGGCTAGGGTCATTCACTTTGGTTCAGGGAGTAGTTATAAGGGATTAGGGTAACTCACTTGGGGTCAGGGAGTACTTATAAAGGTGATATGGTAACTCACTTGGGGTCAGGGAGTACTTATAAAGGTGATATGGTAACTCACTTGGGGTCAGGGAGTACTTCTATGGGACTAGGGTAACTCACTTGGCGTCTGGGAGTACTTATATGGGACTAGGGTATCTCACTTGGGGTCAGGGAGTACTTATAAAGGAGCTATGGTTACTCACTTGGGGTCAGGGAGTACTTCTATGGGACTAGGGTAACTCACTTGCGGTCAGAGTGTACGTATAAAGGGGCTAGGATAACTCACTTGGGGTCAGGGAGTACTTCTATGGGACTAGGGTAACTCACTTGCGGTCAGAGAGTACATATAAAGAGGCTAGGATAACTAACTTGGGGTAAGGGATTACTTATATAGGGGTTAGGGTAACTCACTTGGGGTCAGGGAGTACTTCTGTGGGATTGGGGTAACTCACTTGGGGTCTGGGAGTACTTCTATGGGACTAGGGTAACTCACTTGGGGTCTGGGAGTACTTATATGGGACTAAAGTAACTCACTTGGGGTCAGGGAGTACTTATATGGGACTAGGGTAACTCACATGGGGTCAGGGAGTACTTATAAAGGGGCTAGGGTAACTCACTTTGGGTCAAGGAGTACTTATATTGGACTAGAGTAACTCACTTGCGGTCAGAGAGTACATATAAATGGGCTTGGATAACTCACTTGGGGTCAGGGAGTACTTATAAAGGTGATATGGTAACTCACATGGGGTCAGGGAGTACTTCTATGGGACTAGGGTAACTCACTTGCGGTCAGAGAGTACATATAAAGGGGCTAGGATAACTCACTTGGGGTCAGGGAGTACTTCTATGGGACTAGGGTAACTCACTTGCGGTCAGAGAGTACATATAAAGGGGCTAGGATAACTCACTTGGGGTCTGGGAGTACTTATATGGGACTAAGGTAACTCACTTGGGATCAGGGAGTACTTATATGGGACTAGGGTAACTCACATGGGGTCAGGGAGTACTTATAAAGGGGCTAGGGTAACTCACTTTGGGTCTAGGAGTACTTATATTGGACTAGGGTAACTCACTTGCGGTCAAAGAGTACATATAAAGGGGCTAGGATAACTCAATTGAGGTCAGGGAGTACTTATAAAGGTGATATGGTAACTCACTTGGGGTCAGGGAGTACTTCTATGGGACTAGGGTAACTCACTTGCGGTCAGAGAGTACATATAAAGTGGCTAGGATAACTAACTTGGGGTAAGGGAGTGCTTATATAGGGGCTAGGGTAACTCACTTTGGTTCAGGGAGTAGTTATAAGGGATTAGGGTAACTCACTTGGGGTCAGGGAGTACTTCTACGGGACTAGGGTAACTCACTTGAGGTCAGGGAGTACTTATATGGGACTAGGGTAACTCACATAGGGTCAGGGAGTACTTATAAAGGGGCTAGGGTAACTCACTTTGGGTCAAGGAGTACTTATATTGGACTAGGGTAACTCACTTGCGGTCAGAGAGTACATATAAAGGGGCTAGGATAACTCACTTGGGGTCAGGGAGTACTTATAAAGGGGCTACGGTAACTCACTTTGGGTCAAGGAGTACTTATATTGGACTAGGGTAACTCACTTGCGGTCAGAGAGTACATATAAAGGGGCTAGGATAACTCACTTGGGGTAAGGGAGTGCTTATATAGGGGCTAGGGTAACTCACTTGGGGTCAGGGAGTACTTCTGTGGGATTAGGGTAACTCACTTGGGGTCTGGGAGTACTTCTATGGGACTAGGGTAACTCACTTGGGGTCTGGGAGTACTTATATGGGACTAAGGTAACTCACATGGGGTCAGGGAGTACTTAAAAAGGGGCTAGGGTAACTCACTTCGGCGTCAGCGAGTACTTCTATGGGACTAGGGTAACTCACTTGAGGTCAGGGACTACTTTTATGGGACTAGAGTAACTCACTTGGAGTCTTGGAGTACTTATATGGGACTAAGGTAACTCACTTGGGGTCTGGGAGTACTTATAAAGGGGCTAGGATAACTTACTTGGGGTCAGGGAGTACTTATAAAGGGGCTAGGATAACTCACTTCGGTGTCAGGGAGTACTTCTATGGGACTAGGGTAACTCACTTGGCGTCTGGGAGTACTTATATGGGACTAGGGTATCTCACTTGGGGTCAGGGAGTACTTATAAAGGAGCTATGGTTACTCACTTGGGGTCAGGGAGTACTTCTATGGGACTAGGGTAACTCACTTGCGGTCAGAGTGTACGTATAAAGGGGCTAGGATAACTCACTTGGGGTCTGGGAGTACTTATATGGGACTAAGGTAACTCACTTGGGATCAGGGAGTACTTATATGGGACTAGGGTAACTCACATGGGGTCAGGGAGTACTTATAAAGGGGCTAGGGTAACTCACTTTGGGTCTAGGAGTACTTATATTGGACTAGGGTAACTCACTTGCGGTCAAAGAGTACATATAAAGGGGCTAGGATAACTCAATTGAGGTCAGGGAGTACTTCTGTGGGATTAGGGTAACTCACTTGGGGTCTGGGAGTACTTCTATGGGACTAGGGTAACTCACTTGGGGTCTGGGAGTACTTATATGGGACTAAGGTAACTCACATGGGGTCAGGGAGTACTTAAAAAGGGGCTAGGGTAACTCACTTCGGCGTCAGCGAGTACTTCTATGGGACTAGGGTAACTCACTTGAGGTCAGGGACTACTTTTATGGGACTAGAGTAACTCACTTGGAGTCTTGGAGTACTTATATGGGACTAAGGTAACTCACTTGGGGTCTGGGAGTACTTATAAAGGGGCTAGGATAACTCACATGGGGTCAGGGAGTACTTATAAAGGGGCTACGGTAACTCACTTTGGGTCAAGGAGTACTTATATTGGACTAGGTTAACTCACTTGCGGTCAGAGAGTACATATAAAGGGGTTAGGATAACTCACTTGCGTTCAGAGAGTACATATAAAGGGGCTAGGATAACTAACTTGGGGTAAGGGAGTGCTTATATAGGGGCTAGGGTAACTCACTTGGGGTCAGGGAGTACTTCTGTGGGATTAGGGTAACTCACTTGGGGTCTGGGAGTACTTCTATGGGACTAGGGTAACTCTCATGGGGTCTGGGAGTACTTCTATGGGACTAGGGTAACTCACTTGGGGTCAGGGAGTACTTCTGTGGGATTAGGGTAACTCACTTGGGGTCTGGGAGTACTTCTATGGGACTAGGGTAACTCACTTGGGGTCTGGGAGTACTTATATGGGACTAAGGTAACTCACATGGGGTCAGGGAGTACTTAAAAAGGGGCTAGGGTAACTCACTTCGGCGTCAGCGAGTACTTCTATGGGACTAGGGTAACTCACTTGAGGTCAGGGACTACTTTTATGGGACTAGAGTAACTCACTTGGAGTCTTGGAGTACTTATATGGGACTAAGGTAACTCACTTGGGGTCTGGGAGTACTTATAAAGGGGCTAGGATAACTTACTTGGGGTCAGGGAGTACTTATAAAGGGGCTAGGATAACTCACTTCGGTGTCAGGGAGTACTTCTATGGGACTAGGGAAACTCACTTGGGGTCAGGGACTACTTTTATGGGACTAGGGTAACTCACTTGGGGTCTGGGAGTACTTATATGGGAGTAAGGTAACTCACTTGGGGTCAGGGAGTACTTATATGGGACTAGGGTAACTCACATGGGGTCAGGGAGTACTTATAAAGGGGCTAGGGTAACTCACTTTGGGTCAAGGGGTACTTATATTGGACTAGGGTAACTCACTTGCGGTCAGAGAGTACATATAAATGGGCTAGGATAACTCACATGGGGTCAGGGAGTACTTATAAAGGGGCTACGGTAACTCACTTTGGGTCAAGGAGTACTTATATTGGACTAGGTTAACTCACTTGCGGTCAGAGAGTACATATAAAGGGGTTAGGATAACTCACTTGCGTTCAGAGAGTACATATAAAGGGGCTAGGATAACTACCTTGGGGTAAGGGAGTGCTTATATAGGGGCTAGGGTAACTCACTTGGGGTCAGGGAGTACTTCTGTGGGATTAGGGTAACTCTCTTGGGGTCTGGGAGTACTTCTATGGGACTAGGGTAACTCACTTGGGGTCTGGGAGTACTTATATGGGACTAAGGTAACTCACATGGGGTCAGGGAGTACTTATATTAAACTAGGGTAACTCACTTGCGGTCAGAGAGTACATATAAAGGGGCTAGGATAACTCACTTGGGGTCAGGGAGTATTTATATGGGACTAAGGTTCTCACTTGGGGTCAGGGATTACTTATATGGGACTAGGGTAACTCAAATGAAGTCAGGGAGTACTTATAAAGGGGCTAGGATAACTCACTTGGGGTCAGGGAGTACTTATAAAGGGGCTAGGATAACTCATTTCAGCGTCAGGGAGTACTTCTATGGGACTAGGGTAACTCACTTGGGGTCAGGGACTACTTATATGGGACTAAGGTAACTCACTTGGGGTCAGGGAGTACTTATATGGGACTAGGGAAACTCACATGGGGTCAGGGAGTACTTATAAAGGGGCTAGGGTAACTCACTTTGGGTCTAGGAGTACTTATATTGGACTAGGGTAACTCACTTGCGGTCAGAGAGTACATATAAAGGGGCTAGGATAACTCAATTGGGGTCAGGGAGTACTTATAAAGGTGATATGGTAAATCACTTGGGGTCAGGGAGTACTTCTATGGGACTAGGGTAACTCACTTGCGGTCAGAGAGTACATATAAAGGGGCTAGGATAACTAACTTGGGGTAAGGGAGTGCTTATATAGGAGCTAGGGTAACTCACTTTGGTTCAGGGAGTAGTTATAAGGGATTAGGGTAACTCACTTGGGGTCAGGGAGTACTTATAAAGGGGCTATGGTAAATCACTTGGGGTCAGGGAGTACTTCAACGGGACTAGGGTAACTCACTTGCGGTCAGAGAGTACATATAAAGGGGCAAGGATAACTATCTTGAGGTAAGGGATTGCTCATAAAGGGGCTAGGGTAACTCACTTGGGGTCAGGGAGTCCTTCCGTGGGATTAGGGTAACTCACTTGGGGTCTGGGAGTACTTCTATGGGACTAGGGTAACTCTCATGGGGTCTGGGAGTACTTATATGGGACTAAGGTAACTCACTTGGGGTCAGGGAGTACTTATATGGGACTAGGGTAACTCACATGGGGTCAGGGAGTACTTATAAAGGGGCTAGGGTAACTCACTTTGGGTCAAGGAGTACTTATATTGGACTAGGGTAACTCACTTGCGGTCAGAGAGTACATATAAAGGGGCTAGGATAACTAACTTGGGGTCAGGGAGTACTTATAAAGGGGCTAGGATAACTCACTTCGGCGTCAGGGAGTACTTCTATGGGACTAGAGTAACTCACTTGGGGTCTGGGAGTACTTATATGGGACTAAAGTAACTCACTTGGGGTCAGGGAGTACTTATATGGGACTAGGGTAACTCACATGGGGTCAGGGAGTACTTATAAAGGGGCTAGGGTAACTCACTTTGGGTCAAGGAGTACTTATATTGGACTAGAGTAACTCACTTGCGGTCAGAGAGTACATATAAATGGGCTTGGATAACTCACTTGGGGTCAGGGAGTACTTATAAAGGTGATATGGTAACTCACTTGGGGTCAGGGAGTACTTCTATGGGACTAGGGTAACTCACTTGCGGTCAGAGAGTACATATAAAGGGGCTAGGATAACTCACTTGGGGTCAGGGAGTACTTCTATGGGACTAGGGTAACTCACTTGCGGTCAGAGAGTACATATAAAGGGGCTAGGATAACTCACTTGGGGTCTGGGAGTACTTATATGGGACTAAGGTAACTCACTTGGGATCAGGGAGTACTTATATGGGACTAGGGTAACTCACATGGGGTCAGGGAGTACTTATAAAGGGGCTAGGGTAACTCACTTTGGGTCTAGGAGTACTTATATTGGACTAGGGTAACTCACTTGCGGTCAAAGAGTACATATAAAGGGGCTAGGATAACTCAATTGAGGTCAGGGAGTACTTATAAAGGTGAAATGGTAACTCACTTGGGGTCAGGGAGTACTTCTATGGGACTAGGGTAACTCACTTGCGGTCAGAGAGTACATATAAAGTGGCTAGGATAACTAACTTGGGGTAAGGGAGTGCTTATATAGGGGCTAGGGTAACTCACTTTGGTTCAGGGAGTAGTTATAAGGGATTAGGGTAACTCACTTGGGGTCAGGGAGTACTTCTACGGGACTAGGGTAACTCACTTGAGGTCAGGGAGTACTTATATGGGACTAGGGTAACTCACATAGGGTCAGGGAGTACTTATAAAGGGGCTAGGGTAACTCACTTTGGGTCAAGGAGTACTTATATTGGACTAGGGTAACTCACTTGCGGTCAGAGAGTACATATAAAGGGGCTAGGATAACTCACATGGGGTCAGGGAGTACTTATAAAGGGGCTACGGTAACTCACTTTGGGTCAAGGAGTACTTATATTGGACTAGGGTAACTCACTTGCGGTCAGAGAGTACATATAAAGGGGCTAGGATAACTCACTTGGGGTAAGGGAGTGCTTATATAGGGGCTAGGGTAACTCACTTGGGGTCAGGGAGTACTTCTGTGGGATTAGGGTAACTCACTTGGGGTCTGGGAGTACTTCTATGGGACTAGGGTAACTCACTTGGGGTCTGGGAGTACATATATGGGACTAAGGTAACTCACATGGGGTCAGGGAGTACTTAAAAAGGGGCTAGGGTAACTCACTTCGGCGTCAGCGAGTACTTCTATGGGACTAGGGTAACTCACTTGAGGTCAGGGACTACTTTTATGGGACTAGAGTAACTCACTTGGAGTCTTGGAGTACTTATATGGGACTAAGGTAACTCACTTGGGGTCTGGGAGTACTTATAAAGGGGCTAGGATAACTTACTTGGGGTCAGGGAGTACTTATAAAGGGGCTAGGATAACTCACTTCGGTGTCAGGGAGTACTTCTATGGGACTAGGGAAACTCACTTGGGGTCAGGGAGTACTTATATGGGACTAGGGTAACTCACATGGGGTCAGGGAGTACTTATAAAGGGGCTAGGGTAACTCACTTTGGGTCAAGGGGTACTTATATTGGACTAGGGTAACTCACTTGCGGTCAGAGAGTACATATAAATGGGCTAGGATAACTCACATGGGGTCAGGGAGTACTTATAAAGGGGCTACGGTAACTCACTTTGGGTCAAGGAGTACTTATATTGGACTAGGTTAACTCACTTGCGGTCAGAGAGTACATATAAAGGGGTTAGGATAACTCACTTGCGTTCAGAGAGTACATATAAAGGGGCTAGGATAACTAACTTGGGGTAAGGGAGTGCTTATATAGGGGCTAGGGTAACTCACTTGGGGTCAGGGAGTACTTCTGTGGGATTAGGGTAACTCTCTTGGGGTCTGGGAGTACTTCTATGGGACTAGGGTAACTCACTTGGGGTCTGGGAGTACTTATATGGGACTAAGGTAACTCACATGGGGTCAGGGAGTACTTATATTAAACTAGGGTAACTCACTTGCGGTCAGAGAGTACATATAAAGGGGCTAGGATAACTCACTTGGGGTCAGGGAGTATTTATATGGGACTAAGGTTCTCACTTGGGGTCAGGGATTACTTATATGGGACTAGGGTAACTCAAATGAAGTCAGGGAGTACTTATAAAGGGGCTAGGATAACTCACTTGGGGTCAGGGAGTACTTATAAAGGGGCTAGGATAACTCATTTCAGCGTCAGGGAGTACTTCTATGGGACTAGGGTAACTCACTTGGGGTCAGGGACTACTTATATGGGACTAAGGTAACTCACTTGGGGTCAGGGAGTACTTATATGGGACTAGGGAAACTCACATGGGGTCAGGGAGTACTTATAAAGGGGCTAGGGTAACTCACTTTGGGTCTAGGAGTACTTATATTGGACTAGGGTAACTCACTTGCGGTCAGAGAGTACATATAAAGGGGCTAGGATAACTCAATTGGGGTCAGGGAGTACTTATAAAGGTGATATGGTAAATCACTTGGGGTCAGGGAGTACTTCTATGGGACTAGGGTAACTCACTTGCGGTCAGAGAGTACATATAAAGGGGCTAGGATAACTAACTTGGGGTAAGGGAGTGCTTATATAGGAGCTAGGGTAACTCACTTTGGTTCAGGGAGTAGTTATAAGGGATTAGGGTAACTCACTTGGGGTCAGGGAGTACTTATAAAGGGGCTATGGTAAATCACTTGGGGTCAGGGAGTACTTCAACGGGACTAGGGTAACTCACTTGCGGTCAGAGAGTACATATAAAGGGGCAAGGATAACTATCTAGAGGTAAGGGATTGCTCATAAAGGGGCTAGGGTAACTCACTTGGGGTCAGGGAGTCCTTCCGTGGGATTAGGGTAACTCACTTGGGGTCTGGGAGTACTTCTATGGGACTAGGGTAACTCTCATGGGGTCTGGGAGTACTTATATGGGACTAAGGTAACTCACTTGGGGTCAGGGAGTACTTATATGGGACTAGGGTAACTCACATGGGGTCAGGGAGTACTTATAAAGGGGCTAGGGTAACTCACTTTGGGTCAAGGAGTACTTATATTGGACTAGGGTAACTCACTTGCGGTCAGAGAGTACATATAAAGGGGCTAGGATAACTAACTTGGGGTCAGGGAGTACTTATAAAGGGGCTAGGATAACTCACTTCGGCGTCAGGGAGTACTTCTATGGGACTAGGGTTACTCACTTGGGGTCAGGGACTACTTTTATGGGACTAGGGTAACTCACTTGGGGTCTGGGAGTACTTATATGGGACTAGGGTAACTCACATGGGGTCAGGGAGTACTTATAAAGGGGCTAGGATAACTCACTTTGGGTCAAGGAGTACTTATATTGGACTAGAGTAATTCACTTGCGGTCAGAGAGTACATATAAATGGGCTTGGATAACTCACTTGGGGTCAGGGAGTACTTATAAAGGTGATATGGTAACTCACTTGGGGTCAGGGAGTACTTCTATGGGACTAGGGTAACTCACTTGCGGTCAGAGAGTACATATAAAGGGGCTAGGATAACTCACTTGGGGTCAGGGAGTACTTCTATGGGACTAGGGTAACTCACTTGCGGTCAGAGAGTACATATAAAGGGGCTAGGATAACTAACTTGGAGTAAGGGAGTGCTTATATAGGGACTAGGGAAACTCACTTTGGGTCAAGGAGTACTTATATTGGACTAGGGTAACTCACTTGCGGTCAGAGAGTACATATAAAGGGGCTAGGATAACTCACTTGGGGTCAGGGAGTATTTATATAGGAATAAGGTAATTCACTTGGGGTCAGGGATTACTTATATGGGACTAGGGTAACTCAAATGGGGTCAGGGAGTACTTATAAAGGGGCTAGGATAACTCACTTCAGCGTCAGGGAGTACTTCTATGGGACTAGGGTAACTCACTTGGGGTCAGGGACTACTTTTATGGGACTAGGGTAACTCACTTGGGGTCTGGGAGTACTTATATGGGACTAAGGTAACTCACTTGGGATCAGGGAGTACTTATATGGGACTAGGGTAACTCACATGGGGTCAGGGAGTACTTATAAAGGGGCTAGGGTAACTCACTTTGGGTCTAGGAGTACTTATATTGAACTACGGTAACTCACTTGCGGTCAGAGAGTACATATAAAGGGGCTAGGATAACTCAATTGGGGTCAGGGTGTACTTATAAAGGTGATATGGTAACTCACTTGGGGTCAGGGAGTACTTCTATGGGACTAGGGTAACTCACTTGCGGACAGAGAGTACATATAAAGGGGCTAGGATGGTAGAGGGTAAAGTGCCATAATATTTTCCTATAGCAAATTTAAGGAACTTTGGGTGAGTAGTTTATATTATGCAGCACATGCCCTCTACCGTCTCATCAACTATAAAATAATATGATATAGTAATGTTCATCCTTCCTTAAACATTTATGTACTGTATGAGGTTAATTTGGAGATTATGAAATCATATATTTTTTCTTTCAGTTACAAAATGTTGACTGTATAATAGTTTTGAAATGCAAACTATTCTTATTTTTTATTGAAATTAAATAAAACTTATTCAGAAAACATACAAACAGATTTTGATTATGCATGTCTACACAATTTAGTGGATACATTGACGTGTTTAATATTATCCTTTACTAAGGAGCGAACTCATAAATAGGTCAAACTTGTATGCATGTTTAAACAAATATTTGTATTCCTTTTTTAGTGTTTCTTCGTCTTCAATAAAATAATTTTTTTTTCATAAATTACGTAATGCTTTACTATTATTTTTTATGATACCATATAATCGTTTACAAATTCCCCTTTTCATATTACACAATTTTAATGTTTTCTACACTAAAGCTGAAGATATTTTTGATGAAGAATAATAGTTATAGCCTTTCTAAACACTCGCCTTTGAGAACCTTATAATTTCAGCATCACTTATCTACACCCAGATTTTAACAGTCTAATCTCACTAGTGTTATAGCTGTTACTTATTTTATTTTAAAGTTGCTTTTTATATTCCTCTTTTTTATAATATGAAAAGTAATTAATACACTTTATTTTAATAAATATTTACACAGACGTGCCAAATCTCATTTTCCTCATTTTTAAAAATGGTCGGAGACGATTCTTGTAGATCTTATTGTGTTGTAAACGAACCTGATTTTGAAATTACTCCAGTAAATCAGATTTTTTTTTAATTTTTAGCTTAAATAGTACAAAATGGCTTTTTTCGCCATTTTCATTATTTTACTTCAGAGAACGAATTTTGTTTAAATTCCACAATTAAACCATATAGTATTATTCGTTAGCTTTAAAATCCATTTTCAAAACTTATTATACTAGCAGGATGCGATGCAATAGTGGTAATTTACAAAAAGAAAATTTGTTCTCTAAAATAAAAATCATAAACTGAGGAAAACAGCCGTTTTTCAGCCATTTAACTGATATTTCAAAACACCTGATGTGATAGACAAATTTCAAAGCCACATTCATATTCAGTAAAAAAAATGGAAGAATTGCCCCCCCCCCCCTCCTTCCCGTCCATTCTTGAAACTGAGAAAATTGAATTTTCCAGGTCTGTGTTATTGTTGAAGATATAAAGTCGTAGCAAACTATACATATTACAATAATAGCATAGATACCACACATGCTACCATAGGAGTTGTTGAATTGTTCTCATCTTTTCACACCGTTCAGAAAATACTTGTGAAATTTCCTTTATGGCTGCTGGTAAAAATTCCTCCATTTCCTTATCTCATTCTTGTATGACAATTCCAAATATTTTCTTCTTTTATATATAAGTTGAACTTCCTGTAATCATTAAACACGGTATGAGGATCTTAATTGCAGCTTCGAAACTCGACATATAATAATAATATGAAAAATACATTAGAATATTACAAATAATATCAAATCAACAGACCTATTAAAGACACTATCTCAACTAGACCTAAGACTGTATGATGAAATTTTTCTCATTAAATAGTCAAGAGTACATTCGATATGTAAAGTATTAGTGTTAATCAAGCATATAAACACAATATATAACATGCTATTGTTAGACAATATGTCAAAAATTACTAAGTTGATCTTTCACTCTTTGTCGAAGGGTATGGAAATTATTCTGTGGGAGATTTCCATTCTATGTAAACTTCAGATCAATAAAAAATTGAAGATGGCTTACAATAAATAAATGATTAAATCTGTAAAATAAACAAAATACATCCACAAAGCATACAAAAGATTTATTCTTGAATATGCACTTATTATATACAAAAGATATACTTATCTAAAAGTATTTTTGTTATATTCTTTGTGCATATGCCATATGGCATCAATATGTATAGTGAATGACAGGCCATTTCTCTTTGGTTTTCTTACAGAGATGGTTATTATACTTTTAATTCTTTTATGCCTCAAACTTTCTATATTACTTATTATAATCTTTTAATTTCAGCTGTAAGTATCAATGCACACACATTTACATGAAAACATTTTTGGATTACTTGTGTTCGTAAGTTTCTTCTACTCGCACGCATGCGCACAAAATACATTATAATATAGTCTACTCATCGAAAGCTCCATCCCTAGAAAGTAACTATAAAATTTTATGGCACTTTACCCTCTACCGGCTAGGATAACTAACTTGGGGTAAGGGAGTGCTTATATAGGGGCTAGGATAACTCACTTTGGTTCAGGGAGTAGTTATAAGGGATTAGGGTAACTCACTTGGGGTCAGGGAGTACTTATAAAGGGGCTATGGTAACTCACTTGGGGTCAGGGTGTACTTCTATGGGACTAGGGTAACTCACTTGCGGTCAGAGAATACATATAAAGGTGCTAGGATAACTCACTTGGGGTCAGGGAGTACTTATAAAGATGATATGGTAACTCACTTGGGGTCAGGGTGTACATCTATGGGACTAGGGTAACTCACTTGCGGTCAGAGAGTACATATAAAGGGGCTAGGATAACTCACTTGGGGTCAGGGAGTACTTCTGTGGGACTAGGGTAACTCACTTGGGGTGTGGGATTACTTATATGGAACAAGGGTATCTCACTTGGGGTCAGGGAGTACTTATAAAGGAGCTATGGTAACTCACTTGGGGTCAGGGAGTACTTCTATAGGACTAGGGTAACTCACTTGCGGTCAGAGAGTACATATAAAGGGGCTAGGATAACTAACTTGGGGTAAGGGATTGCTTATATAGGGGCTAGGGTAACTCACTTGCGGTCAGAGAGTACATATAAAGGGGCTAGGATAACTAACTTGGGGTAAGGGAGTGCCTATATAGGGGCTAGGGTAACTTACTTGGGGTCAGGGAATACTTCTGTGGGATTAGGGTAACTCACTTGGGGTCTGGAAGTACTTCTATGGGACTAGGGTAACTCACTTGGGGTCTGGGAGTACTTATATGGGACTAAGGTAACTCACTTGGGGTCTGGGAGTACTTATAAAGGGGCTAGGATAACTCACTTCGGCGTCAGGGAGTACTTCTATGGGACTAGGGTAACTCACTTGGGGTCAGGGACTACTTTTATGGGACTAGGGTAACTCACTTGGGGTCTGGGAGTACTTATATGGGACTAAGGTAACTCACTTGGTGTCAGGGAGTACTTATATGGGACTAGGGTAACTCACATGGGGTCAGGGAGTACTTATAAAGGGGCTAGGGTAACTCACTTTGGGTCTAGGAGTACTTATATTGGACTAGGGTAACTCACTTGCGGTCAGAGAGTACATATAAAGGGGCTAGGATAACTCACTTTGGGTCTAGGAGTACTTATATTGGACTAGGGTAACTCACTTGCGGTCAGAGAGTACATATAAAGGGGCTAGGATAACTCAATTGGGGTCAGGGAGTACTTATAAAGGTGATATGGTAACTCACTTGGGGTCAGGGAGTACATATAAGGGGCTAGGATAACTCACATGGGGTCAGGGAGTACTTATAAAGGGGCTACGGTAACTCACTTTGGGTCAAGGAGTACTTATATTGGACTAGGGTAACTCACTTGCGGTCAGAGAGTACATATAAAGGGGCTAGGATAACTAACTTGGGGTAAGGGAGTGCTTATATAGGGGCTAGGGTAACTCACTTGGGGTCAGGGAGTACTTCTGTGGGATTAGGGAAACTCACTTGGGGTCTGGGAGTACTTCTATGGGACTAGGGTAACTCACTTGGGGTCTGGGAGTACTTATATGGGACTAAGGTAACTCACATGGGGTCAGGGAGTACTTATAAAGGGGCTAGGGTAACTCACTTCGGCGTCAGGGAGTACTTCTATGGGACTAGGGTAACTCACTTGAGTTCAGGGACTACTTTTATGGGACTAGGGTAACTCACTTGGAGTCTGGGAGTACTTATATGGGACTAAGGTAACTCACTTGGGGTCTGGGAGTACTTATAAAGGGGCTAGGATAACTTACTTGGGGTCAGGGAGTACTTATAAAGGGGCTAGGATAACTCACTTCGGCGTCAGGGAGTACTTCTATGGGACTAGGGTAACTCACCTGGGGTCAGGGACTACTTTTATGGGACTAGGGTAACTCACTTGGGGTCTGGGAGTACTTATATGGGACTAAGGTAACTCACTTGGGGTCAGGGAGTACTTATATGGGTCTAGGGTAACTCACATGGGGTCAGGGAGTACTTATAAAGGGGCTAGGGTAACTCACTTTGGGTCTAGGAGTACTTATATTGGACTAAGGTAACTCACTTGCGGTCAGAGAGTACATATAAAGGGGCTAGGATAACTAACATGGGGTAAGGGAGTGCTTATATAGGGGCTAGGATAACTCACTTTGGTTCAGGGAGTAGTTATAAGGGATTAGGGTAACTCACTTGGGGTCTGGGAGTACTTATATGGGACTGAGGTAACTCACATGGGGTCAGGGAGTACTTATAAAGGGGCTAGGGTAACTCACTTCGGCGTCAGGGAGTACTTCTATGGGACTAGGGTAACTCACTTGAGGTCAGGGACTACTTTTATGGGACTAGGGTAACTCACTTGGAGTCTGGGAGTACTTATATGGGACTAAGGTAACTCACTTGGGGTCTGGGAGTACTTATAAAGGGGCTAGGATAACTCACTTCGGCGTCAGGGAGTACTTCTATGGGACTAGGGTAACTCACTTGGGGTCAGGGACTACTTTTATGGGACTAGGGTAACTCACTTGGGGTCTGGGAGTACTTATATGGGACTAAGGTAACTCACTTGGTGTCAGGGAGTACTTATATGGGACTAGGGTAACTCACATGGGGTCAGGGAGTACTTATAAAGGGGCTAGGGTAACTCACTTTGGGTCTAGGAGTACTTATATTGGACTAGGGTAACTCACTTGCGGTCAGAGAGTACATATAAAGGGGCTAGGATAACTCACTTTGGGTCTAGGAGTACTTATAATGGACTAGGGTAACTCACTTGCGGTCAGAGAGTACATATAAAGGGGCTAGGATAACTCAATTGGGGTCAGGGAGTACTTATAAAGGTGATATGGTAACTCACTTGGGGTCAGGGAGTACATATAAGGGGCTAGGATAACTCACATGGGGTCAGGGAGTACTTATAAAGGGGCTACGGTAACTCACTTTGGGTCAAGGAGTACTTATATTGGACTAGGGTAACTCACTTGCGGTCAGAGAGTACATATAAAGGGGCTAGGATAACTAACTTGGGGTAAGGGAGTGCTTATATAGGGGCTAGGGTAACTCACTTGGGGTCTGGGAGTACTTCTATGGGACTAGGGTAACTCACTTGGGGTCTGGGAGTACTTATATGGGACTAAGGTAACTCACATGGGGTCAGGGAGTACTTATAAAGGGGCTAGGGTAACTCACTTCGGCGTCAGGGAGTACTTCTATGGGACTAGGGTAACTCACTTGAGTTCAGGGACTACTTTTATGGGACTAGGGTAACTCACTTGGAGTCTGGGAGTACTTATATGGGACTAAGGTAACTCACTTGGGGTCAGGGAGTACTTATATGGGTCTAGGGTAACTCACATGGGGTCAGGGAGTACTTATAAAGGGGCTAGGGTAACTCACTTTGGGTCTAGGAGTACTTATATTGGACTAAGGTAACTCACTTGCGGTCAGAGAGTACATATAAAGGGGCTAGGATAACTAACTTGGGGTAAGGGAGTGCTTATATAGGGGCTAGGATAACTCACTTTGGTTCAGGGAGTAGTTATAAGGGATTAGGGTAACTCACTTGGGGTCAGGGAGTACTTATATGGGACTAAAGTAACTCACTTGGGGTCAGGGAGTACATATAAATGGGCTTGGATAACTCACTTGGGGTCAGGGAGTACTTATAAAGGTGATATGGTAACTCACTTGGGGTCAGGGAGTACTTCTATGGGACTACGGTAACTCACTTGCGGTCAGAGAGTACATATAAAGGGGCTAGGATAACTAACTTGGGGTAAGGGAGTGCTTATATAGGGGCTAGGGTAACTCACTTGGGGTCAGGGAGTACTTCTGTGGGATTAGGGTAACTCACTTGGGGTCTGGGAGTACTTATATGGGACTAAAGTAACTCACATGGGGTCAGGGAGTACTTATAAAGGGGCTAGGGTATCTCACTTGTGGTCAGGGAGTACTTATAAAGGAGCTATGGTTACTCACTTGGGGTCAGGGAGTACTTCTATGGGACTAGGGTAACTCACTTGCGATCAGAGAGTACATATAAAGGGGCTAGGATAACTCACTTGGGGTCAGGGAGTACTTATAAAGGTGATATAGTAACACACTTGGGGTCAGGGAGTACTTCTATGGGACTAGGGTAACTCACTTACGGTCAGAGAGTACATATAAAGGGGCTAGTATAACTATCTTGGGGTCAGGGAGTACTTCTGTGGGATTAGGGTAACTCACTTGGGGTCTGGGAGAACTTCTATGGGACTAGGGTAACTCACTTGGGGTCTGGGAGTACTTATATGAGACTAAAGTAACTCACATGGGGTCAGGGAGTACTTATATGGGACTAGGGTAACTCACATGGGGTCAGGGAGTACTTATAAAGGTGATATGGTAACTCATTTGGGGTCAGGGAGTAATTCTATGGGACTAGGGTAACTCACTTGCGGTCAGAGAGTACATATAAATGGGCTAGGATAACTAACTTGGGGTAAGGGAGTGCTTATATAGGGGCTAGGGTAATTCACTTTGGCTCAGGGAGTAGTTATAAGGGATTAGGGTAACTCACTTGGGGTCAGGGAGTACTTATAAAGGTGATATTGTAACTCACTTGGGGTCAGGGAGTACTTATAAAGGTGATATGGTAACTCACTTGGGGTCAGGGAGTACTTCTATGGGACTAGGGTAACTCACTTGGCGTCTGGGAGTACTTATATGGGACTAGGGTATCTCACTTGGGGTCAGGGAGTACTTATAAAGGAGCTATGGTTACTCACTTGGGGTCAGGGAGTACTTCTATGGGACTAGGGTAACTCACTTGCGGTCAGAGTGTACATATAAAGGGGCTAGGATAACTCACTTGGGGTCAGGGAGTACTTCTATGGGACTAGGGTAACTCACTTGCGGTCAGAGAGTACATATAAAGAGGCTAGGATAACTAACTTGGGGTAAGGGATTACTTATATAGGGGCTAGGGTAACACACATGGGGTCAGGGAGTACTTATAAAGGGGCTAGGGTAACTCACTTTGGGTCAAGGAGTACTTATATTGGACTAGGGTAACTCACTTGCGGTCAGAGAGTACATATAAAGGGGCTAGGATAACTCACTTGGGGTGAGGGAGTACTTATATGGGACTAGGGTAACTCACATGGGGTCAGGGAGTACTTATAAAGGTGATATGGTAACTCATTTGGGGTCAGGGAGTAATTCTATGGGACTAGGGTAACTCACTTGCGGTCAGAGAGTACATATAAAGGGGCTAGGATAACTAACTTGGGGTAAGGGAGTGCTTATATAGGGGCTAGGGTCATTCACTTTGGTTCAGGGAGTAGTTATAAGGGATTAGGGTAACTCACTTGGGGTCAGGGAGTACTTATAAAGGTGATATGGTAACTCACTTGGGGTCAGGGAGTACTTATAAAGGTGATATGGTAACTCACATGGGGTCAGGGAGTACTTATAAAGGAGCTATGGTTACTCACTTGGGGTCAGGGAGTACTTCTATGGGACTAGGGTAACTCACTTGCGGTCAGAGTGTACGTATAAAGGGGCTAGGATAACTCACTTGGGGTCAGGGAGTACTTCTATGGGACTAGGGTAACTCACTTGCGGTCAGAGAGTACATATAAAGAGGCTAGGGTAACTCACTTGGGGTCAGGGAGTACTTCTGTGGGATTGGGGTAACTCACTTGGGGTCTGGGAGTACTTCTATGGGACTAGGGTAACTCACTTGGGGCCTGGGAGTACTTATATGGGACTAAAGTAACTCACTTGGGGTCAGGGAGTACTTATATGGGACTAGGGTAACTCACATGGGGTCAGGGAGTACTTATAAAGGGGCTAGGGTAACTCACTTTGGGTCAAGGAGTACTTATATTGGACTAGAGTAACTCACTTGCGGTCAGAGAATACATATAAATGGGCTTGGATAACTCACTTGGGGTCAGGGAGTACTTATAAAGGTGATATGGTAACTCACTTGGGGTCAGGGAGTACTTATAAAGGTGATATGGTAACTCACTTGGGGTCAGGGAGTACTTCTATGGGACTAGGGTAACTCACTTGCGGTCAGAGAGTACATATAAAGGGGCTAGGATAACTCACTTGGGGTCAGGGAGTACTTCTATGGGACTAGGGTAACTCACTTGCGGTCAGAGAGTACATATAAAGGGGCTAGGATAACTCACTTGGGGTCTGGGAGTACTTATATGGGACTAAGGTAACTCACTTGGGATCAGGGAGTACTTATATGGGACTAGGGTAACTCACATGGGGTCAGGGAGTACTTATAAAGGGGCTAGGGTAACTCACTTTGGGTCTAGGAGTACTTATATTGGACTAGGGTAACTCACTTGCGGTCAAAGAGTACATATAAAGGGGCTAGGATAACTCAATTGAGGTCAGGGAGTACTTATAAAGGTGATATGGTAACTCACTTGGGGTCAGGGAGTACTTCTATGGGACTAGGGTAACTCACTTGCGGTCAGAGAGTACATATAAAGTGGCTAGGATAACTAACTTGGGGTAAGGGAGTGCTTATATAGGGGCTAGGGTAACTCACTTTGGTTCAGGGAGTAGTTATAAGGGATTAGGGTAACTCACTTGGGGTCAGGGAGTACTTCTACGGGACTAGGGTAACTCACTTGAGGTCAGGGAGTACTTATATGGGACTAGGGTAACTCACATAGGGTCAGGGAGTACTTATAAAGGGGCTAGGGTAACTCACTTTGGGTCAAGGAGTACTTATATTGGACTAGGGTAACTCAATTGCGGTCAGAGAGTACATATAAAGGGGCTAGGATAACTCACATGGGGTCAGGGAGTACTTATAAAGGGGCTACGGTAACTCACTTTGGGTCAAGGAGTACTTATATTGGACTAGGGTAACTCACTTGCGGTCAGAGAGTACATATAAAGGGGCTAGGATAACTCACTTGGGGTAAGGGAGTGCTTATATAGGGGCTAGGGTAACTCACTTGGGGTCAGGGAGTACTTCTGTGGGATTAGGGTAACTCACTTGGGGTCTGGGAGTACTTCTATGGGACTAGGGTAACTCACTTGGGGTCTGGGAGTACTTATATGGGACTAAGGTAACTCACATGGGGTCAGGGAGTACTTAAAAAGGGGCTAGGGTAACTCACTTCGGCGTCAGCGAGTACTTCTATGGGACTAGGGTAACTCACTTGAGGTCAGGGACTACTTTTATGGGACTAGGGTAACTCACTTGGAGTCTTGGAGTACTTATATGGGACTAAGGTAACTCACTTGGGGTCTGGGAGTACTTATAAAGGGGCTAGGATAACTTACTTGGGGTCAGGGAGTACTTATAAAGGGGCTAGGATAACTCACTTCGGTGTCAGGGAGTACTTCTATGGGACTAGGGAAACTCACTTGGGGTCAGGGACTACTTTTATGGGACTAGGGTAACTCACTTGGGGTCTGGGAGTACTTATATGGGAGTAAGGTAACTCACTTGGGGTCAGGGAGTACTTATATGGGACTAGGGTAACTCACATGGGGTCAGGGAGTACTTATAAAGGGGCTAGGGTAACTCACTTTGGGTCAAGGGGTACTTATATTGGACTAGGGTAACTCACTTGCGGTCAGAGAGTACATATAAATGGGCTAGGATAACTCACATGGGGTCAGGGAGTACTTATAAAGGGGCTACGGTAACTCACTTTGGGTCAAGGAGTACTTATATTGGACTAGGTTAACTCACTTGCGGTCAGAGAGTACATATAAAGGGGTTAGGATAACTCACTTGCGTTCAGAGAGTACATATAAAGGGGCTAGGATAACTAACTTGAGGTAAGGGAGTGCTTATATAGGGGCTAGGGTAACTCACTTGGGGTCAGGGAGTACTTCTGTGGGATTAGGGTAACTCTCTTGGGGTCTGGGAGTACTTCTATGGGACTAGGGTAACTCACTTGGGGTCTGGGAGTACTTATATGGGACTAAGGTAACTCACTTGGGGTCAGGGAGTACTTATATGGGACTAGGGTAACTCACATGGGGTCAGGGAGTACTTATAAAGGGGCTAGGATAACTCACTTTGGGTCAAGGAGTACTTATATTGGACTAGGGTAACTCACTTGCGGTCAGAGAGTACATATAAATGGGCTTGGATAACTCACTTGGGGTCAGGGAGTACTTATAAAGGTGATATGGTAACTCACTTGGGGTCAGGGAGTACTTCTATGGGACTAGGGTAACTCACTTGGGGTCAGGGACTACTTATATGGGACTAAGGTAACTCACTTGGGGTCAGGGAGTACTTATATGGGACTAGGGAAACTCACATGGGGTCAGGGAGTACTTATAAAGGGGCTAGGGTAACTCACTTTGGGTCTAGGAGTACTTATATTGGACTAGGGTAACTCACTTGCGGTCAGAGAGTACATATAAAGGGGCTAGGATAACTCAATTGGGGTCAGGGAGTACTTCTATGGGACTAGGGTAACTCACTTGCGGTCAGAGAGTACATATAAAGGGGCTAGGATAACTAACTTGGGGTAAGGGAGTGCTTATATAGGAGCTAGGGTAACTCACTTTGGTTCAGGGAGTAGTTATAAGGGATTAGGGTAACTCACTTGCGGTCAGAGAGTACATATAAAGGGGCTAGGATAACTCAATTGGGGTCAGGGAGTACTTATAAAGGGGCTATGGTAAATCACTTGGGGTCAGGGAGTACTTCAACGGGACTAGGGTAACTCACTTGCGGTCAGAGAGTACATATAAAGGGGCTAGGATAACTCACTTGGGGTCAGGGAGTATTTATATGGGACTAAGGTTCTCACTTGGGGTCAGGGATTACTTATATGGGACTAGGGTAACTCAAATGAAGTCAGGGAGTACTTATAAAGGGGCTAGGATAACTCACTTGGGGTCAGGGAGTACTTATAAAGGGGCTAGGATAACTCACTTCAGCGTCAGGGAGTACTTCTATGGGACTAGGGTAACTCACTTGGGGTCAGGGACTACTTATATGGGACTAAGGTAACTCACTTGGGGTCAGGGAGTACTTATATGGGACTAGGGAAACTCACATGGGGTCAGGGAGTACTTATAAAGGGGCTAGGGTAACTCACTTTGGGTCTAGGAGTACTTATATTGGACTAGGGTAACTCACTTGCGGTCAGAGAGTACATATAAAGGGGCTAGGATAACTCAATTGGGGTCAGGGAGTACTTCTATGGGACTAGGGTAACTCACTTGCGGTCAGAGAGTACATATAAAGGGGCTAGGATAACTAACTTGGGGTAAGGGAGTGCTTATATAGGAGCTAGGGTAACTCACTTTGGTTCAGGGAGTAGTTATAAGGGATTAGGGTAACTCACTTGCGGTCAGAGAGTACATATAAAGGGGCTAGGATAACTCAATTGGGGTCAGGGAGTACTTATAAAGGGGCTATGGTAAATCACTTGGGGTCAGGGAGTACTTCAACGGGACTAGGGTAACTCACTTGCGGTCAGAGAGTACATATAAAGGGGCAAGGATAACTATCTTGAGGTAAGGGATTGCTCATAAAGGGGCTAGGGTAACTCACTTGGGGTCAGGGAGTACTTCCGTGGGATTAGGGTAACTCACTTGGGGTCTGGGAGTACTTCTATGGGACTAGGGTAACTCTCATGGGGTCTGGGAGTACTTATATGGGACTAAGGTAACTCACTTGGGGTCAGGGAGTACTTATATGGGACTAGGGTAACTCACATGGGGTCAGGGAGTACTTATAAAGGGGCTAGGATAACTCACTTTGGGTCAAGGAGTACTTATATTGGACTAGGGTAACTCACTTGCGGTCAGAGAGTACATATAAATGGGCTTGGATAACTCACTTGGGGTCAGGGAGTACTTATAAAGGTGATATGGTAACTCACTTGGGGTCAGGGAGTACTTCTATGGGACTAGGGTAACTCACTTGCGGTCAGAGAGTACATATATAGGGGCTAGGATAACTCATTTGGGGTCAGGGAGTATTTATATAGGAATAAGGTAATTCACTTGGGGTCAGGGATTACTTATATGGGACTAGGGTAACTCAAATGGGGTCAGGGAGTACTTATAAAGGGGCTAGGGTAACTCACTTTGGGTCAAGGAGTACTTATATTGGACTAGGGTAACTCACTTGCGGTCAGAGAGTACATATATAGGGGCTAGGATAACTCACTTGGGATCAGGGAGTACTTATATGGGACTAGGGTAACTCACATGGGGTCAGGGAGTACTTATAAAGGGGCTAGGGTAACTCACTTTGGGTCAAGGAGTACTTATATTGGACTAGGGTAACTCACTTGCGGTCAGAGAGTACATATATAGGGGCTAGGATAACTCATTTGGGGTCAGGGAGTATTTATATAGGAATAAGGTAATTCACTTGGGGTCAGGGATTACTTATAAGGGACTAGGGTAACTCAAATGGGGTCAGGGAGTACTTATAAAGGGGCTAGGATAACTCACTTCGGCGTCAGGGAGTACTTCTATGGGACTAGGGTAACTCACTTGGGGTCAGGGACTACTTTTATGGGACTAGGGTAACTCACTTGGGGTCTGGGAGTACTTATATGGGACTAAGGTAACTCACTTGGGATCAGGGAGTACTTATATGGGACTAGGGTAACTCACATGGGGTCAGGGAGTGCTTATAAAGGGGCTAGGGTAACTCACTTTGGGTCTAGGAGTACTTATATTGAACTAGGGTAACTCACTTGCGGTCAGAGAGTACATATAAAGGGGCTAGGATAACTCAATTGGGGTCAGGGTGTACTTATAAAGGTGATATGGTAACTCACTTGGGGTCAGGGAGTACTTCTATGGGACTAGGGTAACTCACTTGCGGACAGAGAGTACATATAAAGGGGCTAGGATGGTAGAGGGTAAAGTGCCATAATATTTTCCTATAGCAAATTTAAGGAACTTTGGGTGAGTAGTTTATATTATGCAGCACATGCCCTCTACCGTCTCATCAACTATAAAATAATATGATATAGTAATGTTCATCCTTCCTTAAACATTTATGTACTGTATGAGGTTAATTTGGAGATTATGAAATCATATATTTTTTCTTTCAGTTACAAAATGTTGACTGTATAATAGTTTTGAAATGCAAACTATTCTTATTTTTTATTGAAATTAAATAAAACTTATTCAGAAAACATACAAACACATTTTGATTATGCATGTCTACACAATTTAGTGGATACATTGACGTGTTTAATATTATCCTTTACTAAGGAGCGAACTCATAAATAGGTCAAACTTGTATGCATGTTTAAACAAATATTTGTATTCCTTTTTTAGTGTTTCTTCGTCTTCAATAAAATAATTTTTTTTTCATAAATTACGTAATGCTTTACTATTATTTTTTATGATACCATATAATCGTTTACAAATTCCCCTTTTCATATTACACAATTTTAATGTTTTCTACACTAAAGCTGAAGATATTTTTGATGAAGAATAATAGTTATAGCCTTTCTAAACACTCGCCTTTGAGAACCTTATAATTTCAGCATCACTTATCTACACCCAGATTTTAACAGTCTAATCTCACTAGTGTTATAGCTGTTACTTATTTTATTTTAAAGTTGCTTTTTATATTCCTCTTTTTTATAATATGAAAAGTAATTAATACACTTTATTTTAATAAATATTTACACAGACGTGCCAAATCTCATTTTCCTCATTTTTAAAAATGGTCGGAGACGATTCTTGTAGATCTTATTGTGTTGTAAACGAACCTGATGTTGAAATTACTCCAGTAAATCAGATTTTTTTTTAATTTTTAGCTTAAATAGTACAAAATGGCTTTTTTCGCCATTTTCATTATTTTACTTCAGAGAACGAATTTTGTTTAAATTCCACAATTAAACCATATAGTATTATTCGTTAGCTTTAAAATCCATTTTCAAAACTTATTATACTAGCAGGATGCGATGCAATAGTGGTAATTTACAAAAAGAAAATTTGTTCTCTAAAATAAAAATCATAAACTGAGGAAAACAGCCGTTTTTCAGCCATTTAACTGATATTTCAAAACACCTGATGTGATAGACAAATTTCAAAGCCACATTCATATTCAGTAAAAAAAATGGAAGAATTGCCCCCCCCCCCTCCTTCCCGTCCATTCTTGAAACTGAGAAAATTGAATTTTCCAGGTCTGTGTTATTGTTGAAGATATAAAGTCGTAGCAAACTATACATATTACAATAATAGCATAGATACCACACATGCTACCATAGGAGTTGTTGAATTGTTCTCATCTTTTCACACCGTTCAGAAAATACTTGTGAAATTTCCTTTATGGCTGCTGGTAAAAATTCCTCCATTTCCTTATCTCATTCTTGTATGACAATTCCAAATATTTTCTTCTTTTATATATAAGTTGAACTTCCTGTAATCATTAAACACGGTATGAGGATCTTAATTGCAGCTTCGAAACTCGACATATAATAATAATATGAAAAATACATTAGAATATTACAAATAATATCAAATCAACAGACCTATTAAAGACACTATCTCAACTAGACCTAAGACTGTATGATGAAATTTTTCTAATTAAATAGTCAAGAGTACATTCGATATGTAAAGTATTAGTGTTAATCAAGCATATAAACACAATATATAACATGCTATTGTTAGACAATATGTCAAAAATTACTAAGTTGATCTTTCACTCTTTGTCGAAGGGTATGGAAATTATTCTGTGGGAGATTTCCATTCTATGTAAACTTCAGATCAATAAAAAATTGAAGATGGCTTACAATAAATAAATGATTAAATCTGTAAAATAAACAAAATACATCCACAAAGCATACAAAAGATTTATTCTTGAATATGCACTTATTATATACAAAAGATATACTTATCTAAAAGTATTTTTGTTATATTCTTTGTGCATATGCCATATGGCATCAATATGTATAGTGAATGACAGGCCATTTCTCTTTGGTTTTCTTACAGAGATGGTTATTATACTTTTAATTCTTTTATGCCTCAAACTTTCTATATTACTTATTATAATCTTTTAATTTCAGCTGTAAGTATCAATGCACACACATTTACATGAAAACATTTTTGGATTACTTGTGTTCGTAAGTTTTTTCTACTCGCACGCATGCGCACAAAATACATTATAATATAGTCTACTCATCGAAAGCTCCATCCCTAGAAAGTAACTATAAAATTTTATGGCACTTTACCCTCTACCGGCTAGGATAACTAACTTGGGGTAAGGGAGTGCTTATATAGGGGCTAGGATAACTCACTTTGGTTCAGGGAGTAGTTATAAGGGATTAGGGTAACTCACTTGGGGTCAGGGAGTACTTATAAAGGGGCTATGGTAACTCACTTGGGGTCAGGGTGTACTTCTATGGGACTAGGGTAACTCACTTGCGGTCAGAGAATACATATAAAGGTGCTAGGATAACTCACTTGGGGTCAGGGAGTACTTATAAAGATGATATGGTAACTCACTTGGGGTCAGGGTGTACATCTATGGGACTAGGGTAACTCACTTGCGGTCAGAGAGTACATATAAAGGGGCTAGGATAACTCACTTGGGGTCAGGGAGTACTTCTGTGGGACTAGGGTAACTCACTTGGGGTGTGGGATTACTTATATGGAACAAGGGTATCTCACTTGGGGTCAGGGAGTACTTATAAAGGAGCTATGGTAACTCACTTGGGGTCAGGGAGTACTTCTATGGGACTAGGGTAACTCACTTGCGGTCAGAGAGTACATATAAAGGGGCTAGGATAACTAACTTGGGGTAAGGGATTGCTTATATAGGGGCTAGGGTAACTCACTTGCGGTCAGAGAGTACATATAAAGGGGCTAGGATAACTAATTTGGGGTAAGGGAGTGCTTATATAGGGGCTAGGGTAACTCACTTGGGGTCAGGGAGTACTTCTGTGGGATTAGGGTAACTCACTTGGGGTCTGGGAGTACTTCTATGGGACTAGGGTAACTCACTTGGGGTCTGGGAGTACTTATATGGGACTAAGGTAACTCACATGGGGTCAGGGAGTACTTATAAAGGGGCTAGGGTAACTCACTTTAGGTCTGGGAGTACTTCTATGGGACTAGGATAACTCACTTGGGGTCTGGGAGTACTTATATGGGACTAAGGTAACTCACTTGGGGCCAGGGATTACTTATATGGGAATAGGGTAACTCAAATGGGGTCAGGGAGTACTTATAAAGGGGCTAGGATAACTCACTTGGGGTTAGGGAGTACTTATAAAGGGGCTAGGATAACTCTCTTCGGCGTCAGGGAGTACTTCTATGGGACTAGGGTAACTCACTTGGGGTCAGGGACTACTTTTATGGGACTAGGGTAACTCACTTGGGGTCTGGGAGTACTTATATGGGACTAAGGTAACTAACTTGGGGTCAGGGATTACTTATATGGGACTATGGTAACTCACTTGCGGTCAGAGAGTACATATAAAGGGGCTAGGATAACTAACTTGGGGCAAGGGAGTGCTTATATAGGGGCTAGGGTAACTCACTTTGGTTCAGGGAGTAGTTATAAGGGATTAGGGTAACTCACTTGGGGTCTGGGAGTACTTCTATGGGACTAGGGTAACTCACTTGGGGTCTGGGAGTACTTATATGGGACTAAGGTAACTCACATGGGGTCAGGGAGTACTTATAAAGGGGCTAGGGTAACTCACTTTAGGTCTGGGAGTACTTCTATGGGACTAGGATAACTCACTTGGGGTCTGGGAGTACTTATATGGGACTAAGGTAACTCACTTGGGGCCAGGGATTACTTATATGGGAATAGGGTAACTCAAATGGGGTCAGGGAGTACTTATAAAGGGGCTAGGATAACTCACTTGGGGTTAGGGAGTACTTATAAAGGGGCTAGGATAACTCTCTTCGGCGTCAGGGAGTACTTCTATGGGACTAGGGTAACTCACTTGGGGTCAGGGACTACTTTTATGGGACTAGGGTAACTCACTTGGGGTCTGGGAGTACTTATATGGGACTAAGGTAACTAACTTGGGGTCAGGGATTACTTATATGGGACTATGGTAACTCACTTGCGGTCAGAGAGTACATATAAAGGGGCTAGGATAACTAACTTGGGGCAAGGGAGTGCTTATATAGGGGCTAGGGTAACTCACTTTGGTTCAGGGAGTAGTTATAAGGGATTAGGGTAACTCACTTGGGGTCAGCGAGTACTTATAAAGGGGCTATGGTAACTCACTTGGGGTCAGGGAGTACTTCTATGGGACTAGGGTAACTCACTTGCGGTCAGAGAGTACATATAAAGGGGCTAGGATAACTCACTTGGGGTCAGGGAGTACTTATAAAGGTGATATGGTAACTCACTTGGGGTCAAGGAGTACTTCTATGGGACTAGGGTAACTCACTTGGGGTCTGGGAGTACTTCTATGGGACTAGGGTAACTCTCTTGGGGTCTGGGAGTACTTATATGGGACTAAGGTAACTCACTTCGGGTCAGGGAGTACTTATATGGGACTAGGGTAACTCACATGGGGTCAGGGAGTACTTATATGGGACTAGGGTAACTCACATGGGGTCAGGGAGTACTTATAAAGGGGCTAGGGTAACTCACTTTGGGTCTAGGAGTACTTATATTGGACTAGGGTAACTCACTTGCTGTCAGAGAGTACATATAAAGGGGACAGGATAACTCAATTGGGGTCAGGGAGTACTTATAAAGGTGATATGGTAACTCACTTGGGGTCACGGAGTACTTCTATGGGACTAGGGTAACTCACTTGCGGTCAGAGAGTACATATAAAGGGGCTAGGATAACTAACTTGGGGTAAGGGAGTGCTTATATAGGGGCTAGGATAACTCACTTTGGTTCAGGGAGTAGTTATAAGGGATTAGGGTAACTCACTTGCGGTCAGAGAGTACATATAAAGGGGCTAGGATAATTCACTTGGGGTCTGGGAGTACTTATATGGGACTAAGGTAACTCACTTGGTATCAGGGAGTACTTATATGGGACTAGGGTAACTCACATGGGGTCAGGGAGTACTTATAAAGGGGCTAGGGTAACTCACTTGGGGTCAGGGAGTACTTCTATGGGACTAGGGTAACTCACTTGCGGTTAGAGAGTACATATAAAGGGGCTAGGATAACTCACTTGGGGTCAGGGAGTACTTATAAAGGTGATATGGTAACTCACTTGGGGTCAGGGAGTACATCTATGGGACTAGGGTAACTCACTTGCGGTCAGAGAGTACATATAAAGGGGCTACGATAACTAACTTGGGGTAAGGGATTGCTTATATAGGGGCTAGGGTAACTCACTTGGGGTCAGGAAGTACTTCTGTGGGATTAGGGTAACTCACTTGGGGTCTGGGAGTACTTCTATGGGACTAGGGTAACTCACTTGGGGTGTGGGAGTACTTATATGGAACTAGGGTATCTCACTTGGGGTCAGGGAGTACTTATATAGGAGCTATGGTAACTCACTTGGGGTCAGGGAGTACTTCTATGGGACTAGGGTAACTCACTTGCGGTCAGAGAGTACATATAAAGGGGCTAGGATAACTCACTTAGGGTCAGGGAGTACTTATAAAGGTGATATGGTAACTCACTTGAGGTCAGGGAGTACTTCTATGGGACTAGGGTAACTCACTTGCGGTCAGAGAGTACATATAAAGGGGCTAGGATAACTAACTTGGGGTAAGGGATTGCTTATATAGGGGCTAGGGTAGCTCACTTGCGGTCAGAGAGTACATATAAAGGAGCTAGCATAACTAATTTGGGGTAAGGGAGTGCTTATATATGGGCTAGGGTAACTCACTTGGGGTCAGGGAGTACTTCTGTGGGATTAGGGTATCTCACTTGGGGTCTGGGAGTACTTATATGGGACTAAGGTAACTCACTTGCGGTCAGAGAGTACATATAAAGGGGCTAGGATAACTCAATTGGGGTCAGGGAGTTCTTATAAAGGTGATATGGTAACTCACTTGGGGTCAGGGAGTACTTCTATGGGACTAGGGTAACTCGCTTGCGGTCAGAGAGTACATATAAAGGGGCTAGGATAACTCACTTGGGGTCTGGGAGTACTTATATGGGACTAAGGTAACTCACTTGGGATCAGGGAGTACTTATATGGGACTAGGGTAACTCACATGGGGTCAGGGAGTACTTATAAAGGGGCTAGGGTAACTCACTTTGGGTCTAGGAGTACTTATATTGTACTAGGGTAACTCACTTGCGGTCAGGGAGTACATATATAGGGGATAGGATAACTCAATTGGGGTCAGGGAGTACTTATAAAGGTGATATGGTAACTCACTTGGGGTCAGGGAGTACTTCTATGGGACTAGGGTAACTCACTTGCGGTCAGAGAGTACATATAAAGGGGCTAGGATAACTAACTTGGGGTAAGGGAGTGCTTATATAGGGGCTAGGATAACTCACTTTGGTTCAGGGAGTAGTTATAAGGGATTAGGGTAACTCACTTGGGGTCAGGGAGTACTTATAAAGGGGTTATGGTAACTCACTTGGGGTCAGGTAGTACTTCTATGGGACTAGGGTAACTCACTTGCGGTCAGAGAGTACATATAAAAGGGCTAGGATAACTCACTTAGGGTCAGGGAGTACTTATAAAGGTGATATGGTAACTCACTTGAGGTCAGGGAGTACTTCTATGGGACTAGGGTAACTCACTTGCGGTCAGAGAGTACATATAAAGGGGCTAGGATAACTAACTTGGGGTAAGGGATTGCTTATATAGGGGCTAGGGTAACTCACTTGCGGTCAGAGAGTACATATAAAGGAGCTAGCATAACTAATTTGGGGTAAGGGAGTGCTTATATATGGGCTAGGGTAACTCACTTGGGGTCAGGGAGTACTTCTGTGGGATTAGGGTAACTCACTTGGGGTCTGGGAGTACTTATATGGGACTAAGGTAACTCACATGGGGTCAGGGAGTACTTATAAAGGGGCTAGGGTAACTCACTTTGGGTCTGGGAGTACTTATATTGGACTAGGGTAACTCACTTGCGGTCAGAGAGTACATATAAAGGGGCTAGGATAACTCAATTGGGGTCAGGGAGTTCTTATAAAGGTGATATGGTAACTCACTTGGGGTCAGGGAGTACTTCTATGGGACTAGGGTAACTCACTTGCGGTCAGAGAGTACATATAAAGGGGCCAGGATAACTAACTTGGGGCAAGGGATTGCTTATATAGGGGCTAGGGTAACTCACTTTGGTTCAGGGAGTAGTTACAAGGGATTAGGGTAACTCACTTGGGGTCAGGGAGTACTTCTATGGGACTAGGGTAACTCACTTGCGGTCAGAGAGTACATATAAAGGGGCTAGGATAACTCACTTGGGGTCTGGGAGTACTTATATGGGACTAAGGTAACTCACTTGGGATCAGGGAGTACTTATATGGGACTAGGGTAACTCACATGGGGTCAGGGAGTACTTATAAAGGGGCTAGGGTAACTCACTTTGGGTCTAGGAGTACTTATATTGTACTAGGGTAACTCACTTGCGGTCAGAGAGTACATATATAGGGGATAGGATAACTCAATTGGGGTCAGGGAGTACTTATAAAGGTGATATGGTAACTCACTTGGGGTCAGGGAGTACTTCTATGGGACTAGGGTAACTCACTTGCGGTCAGAGAGTACATATAAAGGGGCTAGGATAACTAACTTGGGGTAAGGGAGTGCTTATATAGGGGCTAGGATAACTCACTTTGGTTCAGGGAGTAGTTATAAGGGATTAGGGTAACTCACTTGGGGTCAGGGAGTACTTATAAAGGGGTTATGGTAACTCACTTGGGGTCAGGTAGTACTTCTATGGGACTAGGGTAACTCACTTGCGGTCAGAGAGTACATATAAAGGGGCTAGGATAACTCACTTGGGGTCAGGGAGTACTTATAAAGGTGATATGGTAACTCACTTGGGGTCAGGGAGTACATCTATGGGACTAGGGTAACTCACTTGCGGTCAGAGAGTACATATAAAGGGGCTAGGATAACTAACTTGGGGTAAGGGATTGCTTATATAGTGGCTAGGGTAACTCACTTGGGGTCAGGGAGTACTTCTGTGGGATTAGGGTAACTCACTTGGGGTCTGGGAGTACTTCTATGGGACTAGGGTAACTCACTTGGGGTGTGGGAGTACTTATATGGAACTAGGGTATCTCACTTGGGGTCAGGGAGTACTTCTATGGGAATAGGGTAACTCGCTTGCGGTCAGAGAGTACATATAAAGGGGCTAGGATAACTCACTTAGGGTCAGGGAGTACTTATAAAGGTGATATGGTAACTCACTTGAGGTCAGGGAGTACTTCTATAGGACTATGGTAACTCACTTGCGGTCAGAGATTACATGTAAAGGGGCTAGGATAACTAACTTGGGGTAAGGGATTGCTTATATAGGGGCTAGGGTAACTCACTTGCGGTCAGGGAGTACATATAAAGGGGCTAGGATAACTAATTTGGGGTAAGGGAGTGCTTATATAGGGGCTAGGGTAACTCACTTGGGGTCAGGGAGTACTTCTGTGGGATTAGGGTAACTCACTTGGGGTCTGGGAGTACTTATAAGGGGCTAGGGTAACTCACTTGGGGTCAGGGATTACTTATATGGGACTAGGGTAACTCAAATGGGGTCAGGGAGTACTTATAAAGGGGATAGGATAACTCACTTGGGGTCAGGGAGTACTTATAAAGGGGCTAGGATAACTCTCCGGCGTCAGGGAGTACTTCTATGGGACTAGGGTAACTCACTTGGGGTCAGGGACTACTTTTATGGGACTAGGGTAACTCACTTGGGGTCTGAGAGTACTTATATGGGACTAAGGTAACTCACTTGGGGTCAGGGAGTACTTATATGGGACTAGGGTAACTCAAATGGGGTCAGGGAGTACTTATAAAGGGGCTAGGATTACTCACTTGGGGTCAGGGAGTACTTATAAAGGGGCTAGGGTAACTCACTTTGGGTCTAGGAGTACTTATATTGGACTAGGGTAACTCACTTGCGGTCAGAGAGTACATATAAAGGGGCTAGGATAACTCAATTGGGGTCAGGGAGTACTTATAAAGGTGATATGGTATCTCACTTGGGGTCTGGGAGTACTTATATGGGACTAAGGTAACTCACTTGCGGTCAGAGAGTACATATAAAGGGGCTAGGATAACTCAATTGGGGTCAGGGAGTTCTTATAAAGGTGATATGGTAACTCACTTGGGGTCAGGGAGTACTTCTATGGGACTAGGGTAACTCGCTTGCGGTCAGAGAGTACATATAAAGGGGCTAGGATAACTCACTTGGGGTCTGGGAGTACTTATATGGGACTAAGGTAACTCACTTGGGATCAGGGAGTACTTATATGGGACTAGGGTAACTCACATGGGGTCAGGGAGTACTTATAAAGGGGCTAGGGTAACTCACTTTGGGTCTAGGAGTACTTATATTGTACTAGGGTAACTCACTTGCGGTCAGGGAGTACATATATAGGGGATAGGATAACTCAATTGGGGTCAGGGAGTACTTATAAAGGTGATATGGTAACTCACTTGGGGTCAGGGAGTACTTCTATGGGACTAGGGTAACTCACTTGCGGTCAGAGAGTACATATAAAGGGGCTAGGATAACTAACTTGGGGTAAGGGAGTGCTTATATAGGGGCTAGGATAACTCACTTTGGTTCAGGGAGTAGTTATAAGGGATTAGGGTAACTCACTTGGGGTCAGGGAGTACTTATAAAGGGGTTATGGTAACTCACTTGGGGTCAGGTAGTACTTCTATGGGACTAGGGTAACTCACTTGCGGTCAGAGAGTACATATAAAAGGGCTAGGATAACTCACTTAGGGTCAGGGAGTACTTATAAAGGTGATATGGTAACTCACTTGAGGTCAGGGAGTACTTCTATGGGACTAGGGTAACTCACTTGCGGTCAGAGAGTACATATAAAGGGGCTAGGATAACTAACTTGGGGTAAGGGATTGCTTATATAGGGGCTAGGGTAACTCACTTGCGGTCAGAGAGTACATATAAAGGAGCTAGCATAACTAATTTGGGGTAAGGGAGTGCTTATATATGGGCTAGGGTAACTCACTTGGGGTCAGGGAGTACTTCTGTGGGATTAGGGTAACTCACTTGGGGTCTGGGAGTACTTATATGGGACTAAGGTAACTCACATGGGGTCAGGGAGTACTTATAAAGGGGCTAGGGTAACTCACTTTGGGTCTGGGAGTACTTATATTGGACTAGGGTAACTCACTTGCGGTCAGAGAGTACATATAAAGGGGCTAGGATAACTCAATTGGGGTCAGGGAGTTCTTATAAAGGTGATATGGTAACTCACTTGGGGTCAGGGAGTACTTCTATGGGACTAGGGTAACTCACTTGCGGTCAGAGAGTACATATAAAGGGGCTAGGATAACTAACTTGGGGCAAGGGATTGCTTATATAGGGGCTAGGGTAACTCACTTTGGTTCAGGGAGTAGTTACAAGGGATTAGGGTAACTCACTTGGGGTCAGGGAGTACTTCTATGGGACTAGGGTAACTCACTTGCGGTCAGAGAGTACATATAAAGGGGCTAGGATAACTCACTTGGGGTCTGGGAGTACTTATATGGGACTAAGGTAACTCACTTGGGATCAGGGAGTACTTATATGGGACTAGGGTAACTCACATGGGGTCAGGGAGTACTTATAAAGGGGCTAGGGTAACTCACTTTGGGTCTAGGAGTACTTATATTGTACTAGGGTAACTCACTTGCGGTCAGAGAGTACATATATAGGGGATAGGATAACTCAATTGGGGTCAGGGAGTACTTATAAAGGTGATATGGTAACTCACTTGGGGTCAGGGAGTACTTCTATGGGACTAGGGTAACTCACTTGCGGTCAGAGAGTACATATAAAGGGGCTAGGATAACTAACTTGGGGTAAGGGAGTGCTTATATAGGGGCTAGGATAACTCACTTTGGTTCAGGGAGTAGTTATAAGGGATTAGGGTAACTCACGTGGGGTCAGGGAGTACTTATAAAGGGGTTATGGTAACTCACTTGGGGTCAGGTAGTACCTCTATGGGACTAGGGTAACTCACTTGCGGTCAGAGAGTACATATAAAGGGGCTAGGATAACTCACTTGGGGTCAGGGAGTACTTATAAAGGTGATATGGTAACTCACTTGGGGTCAGGGAGTACATCTATGGGACTAGGGTAACTCACTTGCGGTCAGAGAGTACATATAAAGGGGCTAGGATAACTAACTTGGGGTAAGGGATTGCTTATATAGTGGCTAGGGTAACTCACTTGGGGTCAGGGAGTACTTCTGTGGGATTAGGGTAACTCACTTGGGGTCTGGGAGTACTTCTATGGGACTAGGGTAACTCACTTGGGGTGTGGGAGTACTTATATGGAACTAGGGTATCTCACTTGGGGTCAGGGAGTACTTATAAAGGAGCTATGGTAACTCACTTGGGGTCAGGGAGTACTTCTATGGGAATAGGGTAACTCGCTTGCGGTCAGAGAGTACATATAAAGGGGCTAGGATAACTCACTTAGGGTCAGGGAGTACTTATAAAGGTGATATGGTAACTCACTTGAGGTCAGGGAGTACTTCTATAGGACTATGGTAACTCACTTGCGGTCAGAGATTACATGTAAAGGGGCTAGGATAACTAACTTGGGGTAAGGGATTGCTTATATAGGGGCTAGGGTAACTCACTTGCGGTCAGGGAGTACATATAAAGGGGCTAGGATAACTAATTTGGGGTAAGGGAGTGCTTATATAGGGGCTAGGGTAACTCACTTGGGGTCAGGGAGTACTTCTGTGGGATTAGGGTAACTCACTTGGGGTCTGGGAGTACTTATAAGGGGCTAGGGTAACTCACTTGGGGTCAGGGATTACTTATATGGGACTAGGGTAACTCAAATGGGGTCAGGGAGTACTTATAAAGGGGATAGGATAACTCACTTGGGGTCAGGGAGTACTTATAAAGGGGCTAGGATAACTCTCCGGCGTCAGGGAGTACTTCTATGGGACTAGGGTAACTCACTTGGGGTCAGGGACTACTTTTATGGGACTAGGGTAACTCACTTGGGGTCTGAGAGTACTTATATGGGACTAAGGTAACTCACTTGGGGTCAGGGAGTACTTATATGGGACTAGGGTAACTCAAATGGGGTCAGGGAGTACTTATAAAGGGGCTAGGATTACTCACTTGGGGTCAGGGAGTACTTATAAAGGGGCTAGGGTAACTCACTTTGGGTCTAGGAGTACTTATATTGGACTAGGGTAACTCACTTGCGGTCAGAGAGTACATATAAAGGGGCTAGGATAACTCAATTGGGGTCAGGGAGTACTTATAAAGGTGATATGGTAACTCACTTGGGGTCAGGGAGTACTTCTATGGGACTAGGGTAACTCACTTGCGGTCAGAGAGTACATATAAAGGGGCTAGGATAACTAACTTGGGGTAAGGGAGTGCTTATATAGGAGCTAGGGTAACTCACTTTGGTTCAGGGAGTAGTTATAAGGGATTAGGGTAACTCACTTGGGGTCAGGGAGTACTTATAAAGGGGCTATGGTAAATCATTTGGGGTCAGGGAGTACTTCAACGGGACTAGGGTAACTCACTTGCGGTCAGAGAGTACATATAAAGGGGCAAGGATAACTATCTTGAGGTAAGGGATTGCTCATAAAGGGGCTAGGGTAACTCACTTGGGGTCAGGGAGTACTTCCGTGGGATTAGGGTAACTCACTTGGGGTCTGGGAGTACTTCTATGGGACTAGGGTAACTCTCTTGGGGTCTGGGAGTACTTATATGGGACTAAGGTAACTCACTTGGGGTCAGGGAGTACTTATATGGGACTAGGGTAACTCACATGGGGTCAGGGAGTACTTATAAAGGGGCTAGGGTAACTCACTTTTGGTCAAGGAGTACTTATATTGGACTAGGGTAACTCACTTGCGGTCAGAGAGTACATATAAAGGGGCTAGGATAACTCACTTCGGCGTCAGGGAGTACTTCTATGGGACTAGGGTTACTCACTTGGGGTCAGGGACTACTTTTATGGGACTAGGGTAACTCACTTGAGGTCAGGGAGTACTTATATGGGACTAGGTTAACTCACATAGGGTCAGGGAGTACTTATAAAGGGGCTAGGGTAACTCACTTTGGGTCAAGGAGTACTTATATTGGACTAGGGTAACTCACTTGCGGTCAGAGAGTACATATAAAGGGGCTAGGATAACTCACATGGGGTCAGGGAGTACTTATAAAGGGGCTACGGTAACTCACTTTGGGTCAAGGAGTACTTATATTGGACTAGGGTAACTCACTTGCGGTCAGAGAGTACATATAAAGGGGCTAGGATAACTCACTTGGGGTAAGGGAGTGCTTATATAGGGGCTAGGGTAACTCACTTGGGGTCAGGGAGTACTTCTGTGGGATTAGGGTAACTCACTTGGGGTCTGGGAGTACTTCTATGGGACTAGGGTAACTCACTTGGGGTCTGGGAGTACATATATGGGACTAAGGTAACTCACATGGGGTCAGGGAGTACTTAAAAAGGGGCTAGGGTAACTCACTTCGGCGTCAGCGAGTACTTCTATGGGACTAGGGTAACTCACTTGAGGTCAGGGACTACTTTTATGGGACTAGGGTAACTCACTTGGAGTTTTGGAGTACTTATATGGGACTAAGGTAACTCACTTGGGGTCTGGGAGTACTTATAAAGGGGCTAGGATAACTTACTTGGGGTCAGGGAGTACTTATAAAGGGGCTAGGATAACTCACTTCGGTGTCAGGGAGTACTTCTATGGGACTAGGGAAACTCACTTGGGGTCAGGGACTACTTTTATGGGACTAGGGTAACTCGCTTGGGGTCTGGGAGTACTTATATGGGAGTAAGGTAACTCACTTGGGGTCAGGGAGTACTTATATGGGACTAGGGTAACTCAAATGGGGTCAGGGAGTACTTATAAAGGGGATAGGGTAACTCACTTTTGGTCAAGGAGTACTTATATTGGACTAGGGTAACTCACTTGCGGTCAGAGACTACATATAAAGGGGCTAGGATAACTAACTTGGGGTCAGGGAGTACTTATAAAGGGGCTAGGATAACTCACTTCGGCGTCAGGGAGTACTTCTATGGGACTAGGGTTACTCACTTGGGGTCAGGGACTACTTTTATGGGACTAGGGTAACTCACTTGAGGTCAGGGAGTACTTATATGGGACTAGGGTAACTCAAATGGGGTCAGGGAGTACTTATAAAGGGGATAGGGTAACTCACTTTTGGTCAAGGAGTACTTATATTGGACTAGGGTAACTCACTTGCGGTCAGAGACTACATATAAAGGGGCTAGGATAACTAACTTGGGGTCAGGGAGTACTTATAAAGGGGCTAGGATAACTCACTTCGGCGTCAGGGAGTACTTCTATGGGACTAGGGTTACTCACTTGGGGTCAGGGACTACTTTTATGGGACTAGGGTAACTCACTTGAGGTCAGGGAGTACTTATATGGGACTAGGTTAACTCACATAGGGTCAGGGAGTAATTATAAAGGGGCTAGGGTAACTCACTTTGGGTCAAGGAGTACTTATATTGGACTAGGGTAACTCACTTGCGGTCAGAGAGTACATATAAAGGGGCTAGGATAACTCACATGGGGTCAGGGAGTACTTATAAAGGGGCTACGGTAACTCACTTTGGGTCAAGGAGTACTTATATTGGACTAGGGTAACTCACTTGCGGTCAGAGAGTACATATAAAGGGGCTAGGATAACTCACTTGGGGTAAGGGAGTGCTTATATAGGGGCTAGGGTAACTCACTTGGGGTCAGGGAGTACTTCTGTGGGATTAGGGTAACTCACTTGGGGTCTGGGAGTACTTCTATGGGACTAGGGTAACTCACTTGGGGTCTGGGAGTACTTATATGGGACTAAGGTAACTCACATGGGGTCAGGGAGTACTTAAAAAGGGGCTAGGGTAACTCACTTCGGCGTCAGCGAGTACTTCTATGGGACTAGGGTAACTCACTTGAGGTCAGGGACTACTTTTATGGGACTAGGGTAACTCACTTGGAGTCTTGGAGTACTTATATGGGACTAAGGTAACTCACTTGGGGTCTGGGAGTACTTATAAAGGGGCTAGGATAACTTACTTGGGGTCAGGGAGTACTTATAAAGGGGCTAGGATAACTCACTTCGGTGTCAGGGAGTACTTCTATGGGACTAGGGAAACTCACTTGGGGTCAGGGACTACTTTTATGGGACTAGGGTAACTCACTTTGGGTCTGGGAGTACTTATATGGGAGTAAGGTAACTCACTTGGGGTCAGGGAGTACTTATATGGGACTAGGGTAACTCACATGGGGTCAGGGAGTACTTATAAAGGGGCTAGGGTAACTCACTTTTGGTCAAGGGGTACTTATATTGGACTAGGGTAACTCACTTGCGGTCAGAGAGTACATATAAATGGGCTAGGATAACTCACATGGGGTCAGGGAGTACTTATAAAGGGGCTACGGTAACTCACTTTGGGTCAAGGAGTACTTATATTGGACTAGGTTAACTCACTTGCGGTCAGAGAGTACATATAAAGGGGTTAGGATAACTCACTTGCGTTCAGAGAGTACATATAAATGGGCTTGGATAACTCACTTGGGGTCAGGGAGTACTTATAAAGGTGATATGGTAACTCACTTGGGGTCAGGGAGTACTTCTATGGGACTAGGGTAACTCACTTGCGGTCAGAGAGTACATATAAAGGGGCTAGGATAACTCACTTGGGGTCAGGGAGTATTTATATAGGAATAAGGTAATTCACTTGGGGTCAGGGATTACTTATATGGGACTAGGGTAACTCAAATGGGGTCAGGGAGTACTTATAAAGGGGCTAGGATAACTCACTTCGGCGTCAGGGAGTACTTTTATGGGACTAGGGTAACTCACTTGGGGTCTGGGAGTACTTATATGGGACTAAGGTAACTCACTTGGGATCAGGGAGTACTTATATGGGACTAGGGTAACTCACATGGGGTCAGGGAGTACTTATAAAGGGGCTAGGGTAACTCACTTTGGGTCTAGGAGTACTTATATTGTTCTAGGGTAACTCACTTGCGGTCAGAGAGTACATATAAAGGGGCTAGGATAACTCAATTGGGGTCAGGGTGTACTTATAAAGGTGATATGGTAACTCACTTGGGGTCAGGGAGTACTTCTATGGGACTAGGGTAACTCACTTGCGGACAGAGAGTACATATAAAGGGGCTAGGATAACTAACTTGGGGTAAGGGAGTGCTTATATAGGGGCTAGGATAACTCACTTTGGTTCAGGGAGTAGTTATAAGGGATTAGGGTAACTCACTTGGGGTCAGGGAGTACTTATAAAGGGGCTATGGTAACTCACTTGAGGTCAGGGAGTACTTCTATGGGACTATGGTAACTCACTTGCGGTCAGAGATTACATGTAAAGGGGCTAGGATAACTAACTTGAGGTCAGGGATTACTTATATGGGACTAGGGTAACTCAAATGGGGTCAGGGAGTACTTATAAAGGGGATAGGATAACTCACTTGGGGTCAGGGAGTACTTATAAAGGGGCTAGGATAACTCTCCGGCGTCAGGGAGTACTTCTATGGGACTAGGGTAACTCACTTGGGGTCAGGGACTACTTTTATGGGACTAGGGTAACTCACTTGGGGTCTGAGAGTACTTCTATGGGACTAGGGTAACTCACTTGCGGTCAGAGAGTACATATAAAGGGGCTAGGATAACTAACTTGGGGTCAGGGAGTACTTATAAAGGGGCTAGGATAACTCACTTGGGGTCAGGGAGTACTTATATGGGACTAGGGTAACTCACTTGGGGTCAGGGAGTACTTCCGTGGGATTAGGGTAACTCACTTGGGGTCTGGGAGTACTTCTATGGGACTAGGGTAACTCTCTTGGGGTCTGGGAGTACTTATATGGGACTAAGGTAACTCACTTGGGGTCAGGGAGTACTTATATGGGACTAGGGTAACTCACATGGGGTCAGGGAGTACTTATAAAGGGGCTAGGGTAACTCACTTTTGGTCAAGGAGTACTTATATTGGACTAGGGTAACTCACTTGCGGTCAGAGAGTACACATAAAGGGGCTAGGATAACTAACTTGGGGTCAGGGAGTACTTATAAAGGGGCTAGGATAACTCACTTCGGTGTCAGGGAGTACTTCTATGGGACTAGGGTTACTCACTTGGGGTCAGGGACTACTTTTATGGGACTAGGGTAACTCACTTGGGGTCTGGGAGTACTTATATGGGACTAGGGTAACTCACATGGGGTCAGGGAGTACTTATAAAGGGGCTAGGATAACTCACTTGGGGTCAGGGAGTACTTATAAAGGTGATATGGTAACTCACTTGGGGTCAGGGAGTACTTCTGTGGGACTAGGGTAACTCACTTGGGGTGTGGGATTACTTATATGGAACTAGGGTAACTCACTTGGGGTCTGGGAGTACTTATATGGGACTAAGGTAACTCACATGGGGTCAGGGAGTACTTATAAAGGGGCTAGGGTAACTTACTTTGGGTCTGGGAGTACTTCTATGGGACTAGGATAACTCACTTGGGGTCTGCGAGTACTTATATGGGACTAAGGTAACTCACTTGGGGTCAGGGATTACTTATATGCGAATAAAGTAACTCAAATGGGGTCAGGGAGTACTTATAAAGGGGCTAGGATAACTCACTTGGGGTCAGGGAGTACTTTTATGGGACTAGGGTAACTCACTTGGGGTCTGGGAGTACTTATATGGGACTAAGGTAACTCACTTGGGGTCAGGGAGTACTTATATGGGACTATGGTAACTCACTTGCGGTCAGAGAGTACATATAAAGGGGCTAGGATAACTAACTTGGGGCAAGGGAGTGCTTATATAGGGGCTAGGGTAACTCACTTTGGTTCAGGGAGTAGTTATAAGGGATTAGGGTAACTCACTTGGGGTCAGCGAGTACTTATAAAGGGGCTAGGATAACTCTCTTCGGCGTCAGGGAGTACTTCTATGGGACTAGGGTAACTCACTTGGGGTCAAGGAGTACTTCTATGGGACTAGGGTAACTCACTTGGGGTCTGGGAGTACTTCTATGGGACTAGGGTAACTCTCTTGGGGTCTGGGAGTACTTATATGGGACTAAGGTAACTCACTTGGGGTCAGGGAGTACTTATATGGGACTAGGGTAACTCACATGGGGTCAGGGAATACTTATAAAGGGGCTAGGGTAACTAACTTGGGGTAAGGGATTGCTTATATAGGGGCTAGGGTAACTCACTTGCGGTCAGAGAGTACATATAAAGGGGCTAGGATAACTCTCTTCGGCGTCAGGGAGTACTTCTATGGGACTAGGGTAACTCACTTGGGGTCAGGGACTACTTATATGGGACTATGGTAACTCACTTGCGGTCAGAGAGTACATATAAAGGGGCTAGGATAACTAACTTGGGGCAAGGGAGTGCTTACATAGGGGCTAGGGTAACTCACTTTGGTTCAGGGAGTAGTTATAAGGGATTAGGGTAACTCACTTGGGGTCAGCGAGTACTTATAAAGGGGCTATGGTAACTCACTTGGGGTTAGGGAGTACTTCTATGGGACTAGGGTAACTCACTTGCGGTCAGAGAGTACATATAAAGGGGCTAGGATAACTCACTTGGGGTCAGGGAGTACTTATAAAGGTGATATGGTAACTCACTTGGGGTCAAGGAGTACTTCTATGGGACTAGGGTAACTCACTTGGGGTCTGGGAGTACTTCTATGGGACTAGGGTAACTCTCTTGGGGTCTGGGAGTACTTATATGGGACTAAGGTAACTCACTTGGGGTCAGGGAGTACTTATATGGGACTAGGGTAACTCACATGGGGTCAGGGAGTACTTATAAAGGGGCTAGGGTAACTAACTTGGGGTAAGGGATTGCTTATATAGAGGCTAGGGTAACTCACTTGCGGTCAGAGAGTACATATAAAGGGGCTAGCATAACTAATTTGGGGTAAGGGAGTGCTTATATAGGGGCTAGGGTAACTCACTTGGGGTCAGGGAGTACTTCTGTGGGATTAGGGTAACTCACTTGGGGTCTGGGAGTACTTCTATGGGACTAGGGTAACTCACTTGGGGTCTGGGAGTACTTATATGGGACTAAGGTAACTCACATGGGGTCAGGGAGTACTTATAAAGGGGCTAGGGTAACTCACTTTGGGTCTGGGAGTACTTCTATGGGACTAGGATAACTCACTTGGGGTCTGCGAGTACTTATATGGGACTAAGGTAACTCACTTGGGGTCAGGGATTACTTATATGGGAATAAAGTAACTCAAATGGGGTCAGGGAGTACTTATAAAGGGGCTAGGATAACTCACTTGGGGTCAGGGAGTACTTTTATGGGACTAGGGTAACTCACTTGGGGTCTGGGAGTACTTATATGGGACTAAGGTAACTCACTTGGGGTCAGGGAGTACTTATATGGGACTATGGTAACTCACTTGCGGTCAGAGAGTACATATAAAGGGGCTAGGATAACTAACTTGGGCAAGGGAGTGCTTATATAGGGGCTAGGGTAACTCACTTTGGTTCAGGGAGTAGTTATAAGGGATTAGGGTAACTCACTTGGGGTCAGCGAGTACTTATAAAGGGGCTAGGATAACTCTCTTCGGCGTCAGGGAGTACTTCTATGGGACTAGGGTAACTCACTTGGGGTCAAGGAGTACTTCTATGGGACTAGGGTAACTCACTTGGGGTCTGGGAGTACTTCTATGGGACTAGGGTAACTCTCTTGGGGTCTGGGAGTACTTATATGGGACTAAGGTAACTCACTTGGGGTCAGGGAGTACTTATATGGGACTAGGGTAACTCACATGAGGTCAGGGAATACTTATAAAGGGGCTAGGGTAACTCACTTTGGGTCTGGGAGTACTTCTATGGTACTAGGATAACTCACTTGGGGTCTGCGAGTACTTATATGGGACTAAGGTAACTCACTTGGGGTCAGGGATTACTTATATGGGAATAAAGTAACTCAAATGGGGTCAGGGAGTACTTATAAAGGGGCTAGGATAACTCACTTGGGGTCAGGGAGTACTTTTATGGGACTAGGGTAACTCACTTGGGGTCTGGGAGTACTTATATGGGACTAAGGTAACTCACTTGGGGTCAGGGAGTACTTCTATGGGACTAGGATAACTCACTTGGGGTCTGCGAGTACTTATATGGGACTAAGGTAACTCACTTGGGGTCAGGGATTACTTATATGGGAATAAAGTAACTCAAATGGGGTCAGGGAGTACTTATATGGGACTAGGGTAACTCACATGGGGTCAGGGATTGCTTATATAGGGGCTAGGGTAACTCACTTGCGGTCAGAGAGTAAATATAAAGGGGATAGGATAACTAATTTGGGGTAAGGGAGTGCTTATATAGGGGCTAGGGTAACTCACTCGGGGTCAGGGAGTACTTCTGTGGGATTAGGGTAACTCACTTGGGGTCTGGGAGTACTTCTATGGGACTAGGGTAACTCACTTGGGGTCTGGGAGTACTTATATGGGACTAAGGTAACTCACATGGGGTCAGGGAGTACTTATAAAGGGGCTAGGGTAACTCACTTTGGGTCTGGGAGTACTTCTGTGGGACTAGGATAACTCACTTGGGGTCTGCGAGTACTTATATGGGACTAAGGTAACTCACTTGGGGTCAGGGATTACTTATATGGGAATAAAGTAACTCAAATGGGGTCAGGGAGTACTTATAAAGGGGCTAGGATAACTCACTTGGGGTCAGGGAGTACTTTTATGGGACTAGGGTAACTCACTTGGGGTCTGGGAGTACTTATATGGGACTAAGGTAACTCACTTGGAGTCAGGGAGTACTTCTATGGGACTAGGGTAACTCACTTGGGGTCTGGGAGTACTTCTATGGGACTAGGGTAACTCTCTTGGGGTCTGGGAGTACTTATATGGGACTAAGGTAACTCACTTGGGGTCAGGGAGTACTTATATGGGACTAGGGTAACTCACATGGGGTCAGGGAGTACTTATAAAGGGGCTAGGGTAACTCACTTTGGGTCTGGGAGTACTTCTATGGGACTAGGATAACTCACTTGGGGTCTGCGAGTACTTATATGGGACTAAGGTAACTCACTTGGGGTCAGGGATTACTTATATGGGAATAAAGTAACTCAAATGGGGTCAGGGAGTACTTATAAAGGGGCTAGGATAACTCACTTGGGGTCAGGGAGTACTTTTATGGGACTAGGGTAACTCACTTGGGGTCTGGGAGTACTTATATGGGACTAAGGTAACTCACTTGGGGTCAGGGAGTACTTATATGGGACTATGGTAACTCACTTGCGGTCAGAGAGTACATATAAAGGGGCTAGGATAACTAACTTGGGGCAAGGGAGTGCTTATATAGGGGCTAGGGTAACTCACTTTGGTTCAGGGAGTAGTTATAAGGGATTAGGGTAACTCACTTGGGGTCAGCGAGTACTTATAAAGGGGCTAGGATAACTCTCTTCGGCGTCAGGGAGTACTTCTATGGGACTAGGGTAACTCACTTGGGGTCAAGGAGTACTTCTATGGGACTAGGGTAACTCACTTGGGGTCTGGGAGTACTTCTATGGGACTAGGGTAACTCTCTTGGGGTCTGGGAGTACTTATATGGGACTAAGGTAACTCACTTGGGGTCAGGGAGTAGTTATATGGGACTAGGGTAACTCACATGGGGTCAGGGAATACTTATAAAGGGGCTAGGGTAACTCACTTTGGGTCTGGGAGTACTTCTATGGGACTAGGATAACTCACTTGGGGTCTGCGAGTACTTATATGGGACTAAGGTAACTCACTTGGGGTCAGGGATTACTTATATGGGAATAAAGTAACTCAAATGGGGTCAGGGAGTACTTATAAAGGGGCTAGGATAACTCACTTGGGGTCAGGGAGTACTTTTATGGGACTAGGGTAACTCACTTGGGGTCTGGGAGTACTTATATGGGACTAAGGTAACTCACTTGGGGTCAGGGAGTACTTCTATGGGACTAGGATAACTCACTTGGGGTCTGCGAGTACTTATATGGGACTAAGGTAACTCACTTGGGGTCAGGGATTACTTATATGGGAATAAAGTAACTCAAATGGGGTCAGGGAGTACTTATATGGGACTAGGGTAACTCACATGGGGTCAGGGATTGCTTATATAGGGGCTAGGGTAACTCACTTGCGGTCAGAGAGTAAATATAAAGGGGATAGGATAACTAATTTGGGGTAAGGGAGTGCTTATATAGGGGCTAGGGTAACTCACTAGGGGTCAGGGAGTACTTCTGTGGGATTAGGGTAACTCACTTGGGGTCTGGGAGTACTTCTATGGGACTAGGGTAACTCACTTGGGGTCTGGGAGTACTTATATGGGACTAAGGTAACTCACATGGGGTCAGGGAGTACTTATAAAGGGGCTAGGGTAACTCACTTTGGGTCTGGGAGTACTTCTATGGGACTAGGATAACTCACTTGGGGTCTGCGAGTACTTATATGGGACTAAGGTAACTCACTTGGGGTCAGGGATTACTTATATGGGAATAAAGTAACTCAAATGGGGTCAGGGAGTACTTATAAAGGGGCTAGGATAACTCACTTGGGGTCAGGGAGTACTTTTATGGGACTAGGGTAACTCACTTGGGGTCTGGGAGTACTTATATGGGACTAAGGTAACTCACTTGGGGTCAGGGAGTACTTCTATGGGACTAGGGTAACTCACTTGGGGTCTGGGAGTACTTCTATGGGACTAGGGTAACTCTCTTGGGGTCTGGGAGTACTTATATGGGACTAAGGTAACTCACTTGGGGTCAGGGAGTACTTATATGGGACTAGGGTAACTCACATGGGGTCAGGGAGTACTTATAAAGGGGCTAGGGTAACTAACTTGGGGTAAGGGATTGCTTGTATAGGGGCTAGGGTAACTCACTTGCGGTCAGAGAGTACATATAAAGGGGCTAGGATAACTAATTTGGGGTAAGGGAGTGCTTATATAGGGGCTAGGGTAACTCACTTGGGGTCAGGGAGTACTTCTGTGGGATTAGGGTAACTCACTTGGGGTCTGGGAGTACTTCTATGGGACTAGGGTAACTCACTTGGGGTCTGGGAATACTTATATGGGACTAAGGTAACTCACATGGGGTCAGGGAGTACTTATAAAGGGGCTAGGGTAACTCACTTTGGGTCTGGGAGTACTTCTATGGGACTAGGATAACTCACTTGGGGTCAGGGAGTACTTTTATGGGACTAGGGTAACTCACTTGGGGTCTGGGAGTACTTGTATGGGACTAAGGTAACTCACTTGGGGTCAGGGAGTACTTATATGGGACTATGGTAACTCACTTGCGGTCAGAGAGTACATATAAAGGGGCTAGGATAACTAACTTGGGGCAAGGGAGTGCTTATATAGGGGCTAGGGTAACTCACTTTGGTTCAGGGAGTAGTTATAAGGGATTAGGGTAACTCACTTGGGGTCAGCGAGTACTTATAATGGGGCTAGGATAACTCTCTTCGGCGTCAGGGAGTACTTCTATGGGACTAGGGTAACTCACTTGGGGTCAGGGACTACTTTTATGGGACTAGGGTAACTCACTTGGGGTCTGGGAGTACTTAAATGGGACTAAGGTAACTCACTTGGGGTCAGGGAGTACTTATATGGGACTATGGTAACTCACTTGCGGTCAGAGAGTACATATAAAGGGGCTAGGATAACTAACTTGGGGCAAGGGAGTGCTTATATAGGAGCTAGGGTAACTCACTTTGGTTCAGGGAGTAGTTATAAGGGATTAGGGTAACTCACTTGGGGTTAGCGAGTACTTATAAAGGGGCTATGGTAACTCACTTGGGGTCAGGGAGTACTTCTATGGGACTAGGGTAACTCACTTGCGGTCTGGGAGTACTTATATGGGACTAAAGTAACTCACTTGGGGTCAGGGAGTACCTATATGGGACTAGGGTAACTCACATGGGGTCAGGGAGTACTTATAAAGGGACTAGGGTAACTCACTTGCGGTCAGAGAGTACATATAAAGGGGCTAGGATAACTCACTTGGGGTCAGGGAGTATTTATATAGGACTAAGGTAATTCACTTGGGGTCAGGGATTACTTATATGGGACTAGGTTAACTCAAATGGGGTCAGGGAGTACTTATAAAGGGGCTAGGATTACTCACTTGGGGTCAGGGAGTATTTATATGAGACTAAGGTAACTCACTTGGGGTCAGGGATTACTTATATGGGACTAGGGTAACTCAAATGGGGTCAGGGTGTACTTATAAAGCGGCTAGGATAACTCACTTCGGCGTCAGAGAGTACTTCTATGGGACTAGAGTAACTCAATATGGGTCAGGGACTACTTTTATGGAACTAGGGTAACTCACTTGGGGTCTGGGAGTACTTATATGGGACTAAGGTAACTCACATGGGGTCAGGGAGTACTTATATGGGACTATGGTAACTCACTTGCGGTCAGAGAGTACATATAAAGGGGCTAGGATAACTAACTTGGGGCAAGGGAGTGCTTATATAGGGGCTAGGGTAACTCACTTTGGTTCAGGGAGTAGTTATAAGGGATTAGGGTAACTCACTTGGGGTCAGCGAGTACTTATAAAGGGGCTAGGATAACTCACTTGGGGTCAGGGAGTACTTATAAAGCGGCTAGAATAACTCACTTCGGCGTCAGGGAGTACTTCTATGGAACTAGGGTAACTCACTTTGGGTCAGGGACTACTTTTATGGAACTAGGGTAACTCACTTGGGGTCAGGGAGTACTTATATGGGACTAGGGTAACTCACATTGGGTCAGGGAGTACTTATAAAGGGGCTAGGGTAACTCACTTTGGGTCTAGGAGTACTTATATTCGACTAGGGTAACTCACTTGCGGTCAGAGAGTACATATAAAGGGGCTAGGATAACTCAATTGGGGTCAAGGAGTACTTATAAAGGTGATATGGTAACTCACTTGGGGTCAGGGAGTACTTCTATGGGACTAGGGTAACTCACTTGCGGTCAGAGAGTACATATAAAGGGGCTAGGATAACTAACTTGGGGTAAGGGAGTGCTTATATAGGGGCTAGGGTAACTCATTTTGGTTCAGGGAGTAGTTATAAGGGATTAGGGTTACTCACTTGGGGTCAGGGAGTACTTATAAAGGGGCTATAGTAACACACTTGGGGTCAGGGAGTACTTCTATGGGACTTGGGTAACTCACTTGCGGTCAGAGAGTACATATAAAGGGGCTAGGATAACTCACTTGGGGTCAGGGAGTACTTATAAAGGTGATATGGTAACTCACTTGGGGTCAGGGAGTACTTCTAAGGGACTATGGTAACTCACTTGCGGTCAGAGAGTACATATAAAGGGGCTAGGATAACTAACTTGTGGCAAGGGAGTGCTTATTTAGGGGCGAGGGTAACCCACTTTGGGTTAAGGAGTACTTATATTGGACTAGAGTAACTCACTTGCGGCCAGAGAGTAAATATAAATGGGCTTGGATAACTCACTTGGGGTCAGGGAGTACTTATAAAGGTGATATGGTAACTCACTTGGGGTCAGGTAGTACTTCTATGGGACTAGGGTAACTTACTTTGGGTCTAGGAGTACTTATATTCGACTAGGGTAACTCACTTGCGATCAGAGAGTACATATAAAGGGGCTAGGATAACTCAATTGGGGTCAAGGAGTACTTATAAAGGTGATATGGTAACTCACTTGGGGTCAGGGAGTACTTCTATGGGACTAGGGTAACTCGCTTGCGGTCAGAGAGTACATATAAAGGGGCTAGGATAACTAACTTGGGGTAAGGGAGTGCTTATATAGGGGCTAGGGTAACTCACTTTGGTTCAGGGAGTAGTTATAAGGGATTAGGGTAACTCACTTGAGGTCAGCGAGTACTTATAAAGGGGCTATGGTAACTCACTTGGGGTCAGGGAGTACTTCTATGGGACTAGGGTAACTCACATGGGTCAGGGAGTACTTATAAAGGGGCTAGGGTAACTCACTTTGGGTTAAGGAGTACTTATATTGGACAAGAGTAACTCACTTGCGGCCAGAGAGTACATATAAATGGGCTTGGATAACTCACTTGGGGTCAGGGAGTACTTATAAAGGTGATATGGTAACTCACTTGGGGTCAGGTAGTACTTCTATGGGACTAGGGTAACTCACTTGGGGTAAGGGAGTGCTTATATAGGGAATAGGGTAACTCACTTTGGGTCAAGGAGTACTTATATTGGACTAGGGTAACTCACTTGCGGTCAGAGAGTACATATAAAGGGGCTAGGATAACTCACTTGGGGTCAGGGAGTACTTCTATGGGACTAGGGTAACTCACTTGCGGTCAGAGAGTACATATAAAGGGGCTAGGATAACTCACTTGGGGTCAGATAGTACTTATAAAGGTGATATGGTAACACACTTGGGGTCTGGGAGTACTTCTATGGGACTAGGGTAACTCACTTGGGGTCTGGGAGTACTTATATGGGACTAAAGTAACTCACATGGGGTCAGGGAGTACTTATAAAGGGACTAGGGTAACTCACTTGCGGTCAGAGAGTACATATAAAGGGGCTCGGATAACTCACTTGGGGTCAGGGAGTAATTATATAGGACTAAGGTAATTCACTTGGGGTCAGGGATTACTTATATGGGACTAGGGTAACTCAAATGGGGTCAGGGAGTACTTATAAAGGGGCTAGGATTACTCACTTGGGGTCAGGGAGTATTTATATGAGACTAAGGTAACTCACTTGGGGTCAGGGATTACTTATATGGGACTAGGGTAACTCAAATGGGGTCAGGGTGTACTTATAAAGCGGCTAGGATAACTCACTTCGGCGTCAGGGAGTACTTCTATGGGACTAGGGTAACTCACTATGGGTCAGTGACTACTTTTATGGAACTAGGGTAACTCACTTGGTGTTTGGGAGTACTTATATGGGACTAGGGTAACTCACTTGCGGTCAGAGAGTACATATAAAGGGGCTAGGATAACTCACTTGGGGTCAGGGACTACTTTTATGGGACTAGGGTAACTCACTTGGGGTCTGGGAGTACTTATATGGGACTAAGGTAACTCACTTGGGATCAGGGAGTACTTATAAAGGAGCTATGGTAACTCACTTGGGGTCAGGGAGTACTTCTATGGGACTAGGGTAACTCTCTTGGGGTCTGGGAGTACTTATATGGGACTAAGGTAACTCACTTGGGGTCAGGGAGTACTTATATGGGACTAAGGTAACTCACATGGGGTCAGGGAGTACTTATAAAGGGGCTAGGGTAACTCACTTTGGGCCTGGGAGTACTTCTATGGGACTAGGATAACTCACTTGGGGTCTGCGAGTACTTATATGGGACTAAGGTAACTCACTTGGGGTCAGGGATTACTTATATGGGAATAAAGTAACTCAAATGGGGTCAGGGAGTACTTATAAAGGGGCTAGGATAACTCACTTGGGGTCAGGGAGTACTTTTATGGGACTAGGGTAACTCACTTGGGGTCTGGGAGTACTTATATGGGACTAAGGTAACTCACTTGGGGTCAGGGATTACTTATATGGGAATAAAGTAACTCAAATGGGGTCAGGGAGTACTTATAAAGGGGCTAGGATAACTCACTTGGGGTCAGGGAGTACTTTTATGGGACTAGGGTAACTCACTTGGGGTCTGGGAGTACTTATATGGGACTAAGGTATCTCACTTGGGGTCAGGGAGTACTTCTATGGGACTAGGGTAACTCACTTGGGGTCTGGGAGTACTTCTATGGGACTAGGGTAACTCTCTTGGGGTCTGGGAGTACTTATATGGGACTAAGGTAACTCACTTGGGGTCAGGGAGTACTTATATGGGACTAGGGTAACTCACATGGGGTCAGGGAGTACTTATATGGGACTATGGTAACTCACTTGCGGTCAGAGAGTACATATAAAGGGGCTAGGATAACTAACTTGGGGCAAGGGAGTGCTTATATAGGGGCTAGGGTAACTCACTTTGGTTCAGGGAGTAGTTATAAGGGATTAGGGTAACTCACTTGGGGTCAGCGAGTACTTATAAAGGGGCTAGGATAACTCACTTGGGGTCAGGGAGTACTTATAAAGCGGCTAGAATAACTCACTTCGGCGTCAGGGAGTACTTCTATGGAACTAGGGTAACTCACTTTGGGTCAGGGACTACTTTTATGGAACTAGGGTAACTCACTTGGGGTCAGGGAGTACTTATATGGGACTAGGGTAACTCACATTGGGTCAGGGAGTACTTATAAAGGGGCTAGGGTAACTCACTTTGGGTCTAGGAGTACTTATATTCGACTAGGGTAACTCACTTGCGGTCAGAGAGTACATATAAAGGGGCTAGGATAACTCAATTGGGGTCAAGGAGTACTTATATGGGACTAAGGTAACTCACTTGGGGTCAGGGAGTACTTATAAAGGGGCTAGGGTAACTCACTTTGGGTCTGGGAGTACTTCTATGGGACTAGGATAACTCACTTGGGGTCTGCGAGTACTTATATGGGACTAAGGTAACTCACTTGGGGTCAGGGATTACTTATATGGGAATAAAGTAACTCAAATGGGGTCAGGGAGTACTTATAAAGGGGCTAGGATAACTCACTTGGGGTCAGGGAGTACTTTTATGGGACTAGGGTAACTCACTTGGGGTCTGGGAGTACTTATATGGGACTAAGGTAACTCACTTGGGGTCAGGGAGTACTTATATGGGACTATGGTAACTCACTTGCGGTCAGAGAGTACATATAAAGGGGCTAGGATAACTAACTTGGGGCAAGGGAGTGCTTATATAGGGGCTAGGGTAACTCACTTTGGTTCAGGGAGTAGTTATAAGGGATTAGGGTAACTCACTTGGGGTCAGCGAGTACTTATAAAGGGGCTAGGATAACTCTCTTCGGCGTCAGGGAGTACTTCTATGGGACTAGGGTAACTCACTTGGGGTCAAGGAGTACTTCTATGGGACTAGGGTAACTCACTTGGGGTCTGGGAGTACTTCTATGGGACTAGGGTAACTCTCTTGGGGTCTGGGAGTACTTATATGGGACTAAGGTAACTCACTTGGGGTCAGGGAGTACTTATATGGGACTAGGGTAACTCACATGGGGTCAGGGAATACTTATAAAGGGGCTAGGGTAACTAACTTGGGGTAAGGGATTGCTTATATAGGGGCTAGGGTAACTCACTTGCGGTCAGAGAGTACATATAAAGGGGCTAGGATAACTCTCTTCGGCGTCAGGGAGTACTTCTATGGGACTAGGGTAACTCACTTGGGGTCAAGGAGTACTTCTATGGGACTAGGGTAACTCACTTGGGGTCTGGGAGTACTTCTATGGGACTAGGGTAACTCTCTTGGGGTCTGGGAGTACTTATATGGGACTAAGGTAACTCACTTGGGGTCAGGGAGTACTTATATGGGACTATGGTAACTCACTTGCGGTCAGAGAGTACATATAAAGGGGCTTAGATAACTAACTTGGGGCAAGGGAGTGCTTACATAGGGGCTAGGGTAACTCACTTTGGTTCAGGGAGTAGTTATAAGGGATTAGGGTAACTCACTTGGGGTCAGCGAGTACTTATAAAGGGGCTAGGATAACTCTCTTCGGCGTCAGGGAGTACTTCTATGGGACTAGGGTAACTCACTTGGGGTCAAGGAGTACTTCTATGGGACTAGGGTAACTCACTTGGGGTCTGGGAGTACTTCTATGGGACTAGGGTAACTCTCTTGGGGTCTGGGAGTACTTATATGGGACTAAGGTAACTCACTTGGGGTCAGGGAGTACTTATATGGGACTATGGTAACTCACTTGCGGTCAGAGAGTACATATAAAGGGGCTTAGATAAATAACTTGGGGCAAGGGAGTGCTTACATAGGGGCTAGGGTAACTCACTTTGGTTCAGGGAGTAGTTATAAGGGATTAGGGTAACTCACTTGGGGTCAGCGAGTACTTATAAAGGGGCTATGGTAACTCACTTGGGGTTAGGGAGTACTTCTATGGGACTAGGGTAACTCACTTGCGGTCAGAGAGTACATATAAAGGGGCTAGGATAACTCACTTGGGGTCAGGGAGTACTTATAAAGGTGATATGGTAACTCACTTGGGGTCAAGGAGTACTTCTATGGGACTAGGGTAACTCACTTGGGGTCTGGGAGTACTTCTATGGGACTAGGGTAACTCTCTTGGGGTCTGGGAGTACTTATATGGGACTAAGGTAACTCACTTGGGGTCAGGGAGTACTTATATGGGACTAGGGTAACTCACATGGGGTCAGGGAATACTTATAAAGGGGCTAGGGTAACTAACTTGGGGTAAGGGATTGCTTATATAGGGGCTAGGGTAACTCACTTGCGGTCAGAGAGTAAATATAAAGGGGATAGGATAACTAATTTGGGGTAAGGGAGTGCTTATATAGGGGCTAGGGTAACTCACATGGGGTCAGGGAGTACTTCTGTGGGATTAGGGTAACTCACTTGGGGTCTGGGAGTACTTCTATGGGACTAGGGTAACTCACTTGGGGTCTGGGAGTACTTATATGGGACTAAGGTAACTCACATGGGGTCAGGGAGTACTTATAAAGGGGCTAGGGTAACTCACTTTGGGTCTGGGAGTACTTCTATGGGACTAGGATAACTCACTTGGGGTCTGCGAGTACTTATATGGGACTAAGGTAACTCACTTGGGGTCAGGGATTACTTATATGGGAATAAAGTAACTCAAATGGGGTCAGGGAGTACTTATAAAGGGGCTAGGATAACTCACTTGGGGTCAGGGAGTACTTTTATGGGACTAGGGTAACTCACTTGGGGTCTGGGAGTACTTATATGGGACTAAGGTAACTCACTTGGGGTCAGGGAGTACTTCTATGGGACTAGGGTAACTCACTTGGGGTCTGGGAGTACTTCTATGGGACTAGGGTAACTCTCTTGGGGTCTGGGAGTACTTATATGGGACTAAGGTAACTCACTTGGGGTCAGGGAGTACTTATATGGGACTAGGGTAACTCACATGGGGTCAGGGAGTACTTATAAAGGGGCTAGGGTAACTAACTTGGGGTAAGGGATTGCTTATATAGGGGCTAGGGTAACTCACTTGCGGTCAGAGAGTACATATAAAGGGGCTAGGATAACTAATTTGGGGTAAGGGAGTGCTTATATAGGGGCTAGGGTAACTCACTTGGGGTCAGGGAGTACTTCTGTGGGATTAGGGTAACTCACTTGGGGTCTGGGAGTACTTCTATGGGACTAGGGTAACTCACTTGGGGTCTGGGAGTACTTATATGGGACTAAGGTAACTCACATGGGGTCAGGGAGTACTTATAAAGGGGCTAGGGTAACTCACTTTGGGTCTGGGAGTACTTCTATGGGACTAGGATAACTCACTTGGGGTCTGCGAGTACTTATATGGGACTAAGGTAACTCACTTGGGGTCAGGGATTACTTATATGGGAATAAAGTAACTCAAATGGGGTCAGGGAGTACTTATAAAGGGGCTAGGATAACTCACTTGGGGTCAGGGAGTACTTTTATGGGACTAGGGTAACTCACTTGGGGTCTGGGAGTACTTGTATGGGACTAAGGTAACTCACTTGGGGTCAGGGAGTACTTATATGGGACTATGGTAACTCACTTGCGGTCAGAGAGTACATATAAAGGGGCTAGGATAACTAACTTGGGGCAAGGGAGTGCTTATATAGGGGCTAGGGTAACTCACTTTGGTTCAGGGAGTAGTTATAAGGGATTAGGGTAACTCACTTGGGGTCAGCGAGTACTTATAAAGGGGCTAGGATAACTCTCTTCGGCGTCAGGGAGTACTTCTATGGGACTAGGGTAACTCACTTGGGGTCAGGGACTACTTTTATGGGACTAGGGTAACTCACTTGGGGTCTGGGAGTACTTAAATGGGACTAAGGTAACTCACTTGGGGTCAGGGAGTACTTATATGGGACTATGGTAACTCACTTGCGGTCAGAGAGTACATATAAAGGGGCTAGGATAACTAACTTGGGGCAAGGGAGTGCTTATATAGGAGTTAGGGTAACTCACTTTGGTTCAGGGAGTAGTTATAAGGGATTAGGGTAACTCACTTGGGGTTAGCGAGTACTTATAAAGGGGCTATGGTAACTCACTTGGGGTCAGGGAGTACTTCTATGGGACTAGGGTAACTCACTTGCGGTCTGGGAGTACTTATATGGGACTAAAGTAACTCACTTGGGGTCAGGGAGTACCTATATGGGACTAGGGTAACTCACATGGGGTCAGGGAGTACTTATAAAGGGACTAGGGTAACTCACTTGCGGTCAGAGAGTACATATAAAGGGGCTAGGATAACTCACTTGGGGTCAGGGAGTATTTATATAGGACTAAGGTAATTCACTTGGGGTCAGGGATTACTTATATGGGACTAGGTTAACTCAAATGGGGTCAGGGAGTACTTATAAAGGGGCTAGGATTACTCACTTGGGGTCAGGGAGTATTTATATGAGACTAAGGTAACTCACTTGGGGTCAGGGATTACTTATATGGGACTAGGGTAACTCAAATGGGGTCAGGGTGTACTTATAAAGCGGCTAGGATAACTCACTTCGGCGTCAGGGAGTACTTCTATGGGACTAGAGTAACTCACTATGGGTCAGGGACTACTTTTATGGAACTAGGGTAACTCACTTGGGGTCTGGGAGTACTTATATGGGACTAAGGTAACTCACATGTGGTCAGGGAGTACTTATATGGGACTATGGTAACTCACTTGCGGTCAGAGAGTACATATAAAGGGGCTAGGATAACTAACTTGGGGCAAGGGAGTGCTTATATAGGGGCTAGGGTAACTCACTTTGGTTCAGGGAGTAGTTATAAGGGATTAGGGTAACTCACTTGGGGTCAGCGAGTACTTATAAAGGGGCTAGGATAACTCACTTGGGGTCAGGGAGTACTTATAAAGCGGCTAGAATAACTCACTTCGGCGTCAGGGAGTACTTCTATGGAACTAGGGTAACTCACATTGGGTCAGGGAGTACTTATAAAGGGGCTAGGGTAACTCACTTTGGGTCTAGGAGTACTTATATTCGACTAGGGTAACTCACTTGCGGTCAGAGAGTACATATAAAGGGGCTAGGATAACTCAATTGGGGTCAAGGAGTACTTATAAAGGTGATATGGTAACTCACTTGGGGTCAGGGAGTACTTCTATGGGACTAGGGTAACTCACTTGCGGTCTGGGAGTACTTATATGGGACTAAGGTAACTCACATGGGGTCAGGGAGTACTTATATGGGACTATGGTAACTCACTTGCGGTCAGAGAGTACATATAAAGGGGCTAGGATAACTAACTTGGGGCAAGGGAGTGCTTATATAGGAGTTAGGGTAACTCACTTTGGTTCAGGGAGTAGTTATAAGGGATTAGGGTAACTCACTTGGGGTTAGCGAGTACTTATAAAGGGGCTATGGTAACTCACTTGGGGTCAGGGAGTACTTCTATGGGACTAGGGTAACTCACTTGCGGTCTGGGAGTACTTATATGGGACTAAAGTAACTCACTTGGGGTCAGGGAGTACCTATATGGGACTAGGGTAACTCACATGGGGTCAGGGAGTACTTATAAAGGGACTAGGGTAACTCACTTGCGGTCAGAGAGTACATATAAAGGGGCTAGGATAACTCACTTGGGGTCAGGGAGTATTTATATAGGACTAAGGTAATTCACTTGGGGTCAGGGATTACTTATATGGGACTAGGTTAACTCAAATGGGGTCAGGGAGTACTTATAAAGGGGCTAGGATTACTCACTTGGGGTCAGGGAGTATTTATATGAGACTAAGGTAACTCACTTGGGGTCAGGGATTACTTATATGGGACTAGGGTAACTCAAATGGGGTCAGGGTGTACTTATAAAGCGGCTAGGATAACTCACTTCGGCGTCAGGGAGTACTTCTATGGGACTAGAGTAACTCACTATGGGTCAGGGACTACTTTTATGGAACTAGGGTAACTCACTTGGGGTCTGGGAGTACTTATATGGGACTAAGGTAACTCACATGGGGTCAGGGAGTACTTATATGGGACTATGGTAACTCACTTGCGGTCAGAGAGTACATATAAAGGGGCTAGGATAACTAACTTGGGGCAAGGGAGTGCTTATATAGGGGCTAGGGTAACTCACTTTGGTTCAGGGAGTAGTTATAAGGGATTAGGGTAACTCACTTGGGGTCAGCGAGTACTTATAAAGGGGCTAGGATAACTCACTTGGGGTCAGGGAGTACTTATAAAGCGGCTAGAATAACTCACTTCGGCGTCAGGGAGTACTTCTATGGAACTAGGGTAACTCACATTGGGTCAGGGAGTACTTATAAAGGGGCTAGGGTAACTCACTTTGGGTCTAGGAGTACTTATATTCGACTAGGGTAACTCACTTGCGGTCAGAGAGTACATATAAAGGGGCTAGGATAACTCAATTGGGGTCAAGGAGTACTTATAAAGGTGATATGGTAACTCACTTGGGGTCAGGGAGTACTTCTATGGGACTAGGGTAACTCACTTGCGGTCAGAGAGTACATATAAAGGGGCTAGGATAACTAACTTGGGGTAAGGGAGTGCTTATATAGGGGCTAGGGTAACTCATTTTGGTTCAGGGAGTAGTTATAAGGGATTAGGGTTACTCACTTGGGGTCAGGGAGTACTTATAAAGGGGCTATAGTAACACACTTGGGGTCAGGGAGTACTTCTATGGGACTTGGGTAACTCACTTGCGGTCAGAGAGTACATATAAAGGGGCTAGGATAACTCACTTGGGGTCAGGGAGTACTTATAAAGGTGATATGGTAACTCACTTGGGGTCAGGGAGTACTTCTATGGGACTATGGTAACTCACTTGCGGTCAGAGAGTACATATAAAGGGGCTAGGATAACTAACTTGTGGAAAGGAAGTGCTTATTTAGGGGCGAGGGTAACCCACTTTGGGTTAAGGAGTACTTATATTGGACTAGAGTAACTCACTTGCGGCCAGAGAGTACATATAAATGGGCTTGGATAACTCACTTGGGGTCAGGGAGTACTTATAAAGGTGATATGGTAACTCACTTGGGGTCAGGTAGTACTTCTATGGGACTAGGGTAACTTACTTTGGGTCTAGGAGTACTTATATTCGACTAGGGTAACACACTTGCGGTCAGAGAGTACATATAAAGGGGCTAGGATAACTCAATTGGGGTCAAGGAGTACTTATAAAGGTGATATGGTAACTCACTTGGGGTCAGGGAGTACTTCTATGGGACTAGGGTATCTCACTTGCGGTCAGAGAGTACATATAAAGGGGCTAGGATAACTAACTTGGGGTAAGGGAGTGCTTATATAGGGGCTAGGGTAACTCACTTTGGTTCAGGGAGTAGTTATAAGGGATTAGGGTAACTCACTTGAGGTCAGCGAGTACTTATAAAGGGGCTATGGTAACTCACTTGGGGTCAGGGAGTACTTCTATGGGACTAGGGTAACTCACATGGGTCAGGGAGTACTTATAAAGGGGCTAGGGTAACTCACTTTGGGTTAAGGAGTACTTATATTGGACTAGAGTAACTCACTTGCGGCCAGAGAGTACATATAAATGGGCTTGGATAACTCACTTGGGGTCAGGGAGTACTTATAAAGGTGATATGGTAACTCACTTGGGGTCAGGTTGTACTTCTATGGGACTAGGGTAACTCACATGGGGTAAGGGAGTGCTTATATAGGGAATAGGGTAACTCACTTTGGGTCAAGGAGTACTTATATTGGACTAGGGTAACTCACTTGCGGTCAGAGAGTACATATAAAGGGGCTAGGATAACTCACTTGGGGTCAGGGAGTACTTCTATGGGACTAGGGTAACTCACTTGCGGTCAGAGAGTACATATAAAGGGGCTAGGATAACTCACTTGGGGTCAGATAGTACTTATAAAGGTGATATGGTAACACACTTGGGGTCTGGGAGTACTTATATGGGACTAAAGTAACTCACATGGGGTCAGGGAGTACTTATAAAGGGACTAGGGTAACTCACTTGCGGTCAGAGAGTACATATAAAGGGGCTAGGATAACTCACTTAGGGTCTAGGAGTACTTATATTGGACTAAGGTAACTCAATTGCGGTCAGAGAGTACATATATAGGGGCTAGGATTACTCACTTGGGGATCAGGGAGTATTTATATGGGACTAAGGTAACTCACTTGGGGTCAGGGATTACTTATATGGGACTAGGGTAACTCAAATGGGGTCAGGGAGTACTTATAAAGGGGCTAGGATAACTCACTTGGGGTCAGGGAGTACTTATAAAGCGGCTAGGATAACTCACTTTGGGTCTAGGAGTACTTATATTCGACTAGGGTAACTCACTTGCGGTCAGAGAGTACATATAAAGGGGCTAGGATAACTCAATTGGGGTCAAGGAGTACTTATAAAGGTGATATGGTAACTCACTTGGGGTCAGGGAGTACTTCTATGGGACTAGGGTAACTTACTTGCGGTCAGAGAGTACATATAAAGGTGATATGGTAACTCACTTGGGGTCAGGGAGTACTTCTATGGGACTATGGTAACTCACTTGCGGTCAGAGAGTACATATAAAGGGGCTAGGATAACTAACTTGGGGCAAGGGAGTGCTTATTTAGGGGCTAGGGTAACTCACTTTGGTTCAGGGAGTAGTTATAAGGGATTAGGGTAACTCACTTGGGGTCAGCGAGTACTTATAAAGGGGCTATGGTAACTCACTTGGGGTCAGGGAGTACTTCTATGGGACTAGGGTAACTCACATGGGTCAGGGAGTACTTATAAAGGGGCTAGGGTAACTCACTTTGGGTTAAGGAGTACTTATATTGGACTAGAGTAACTCACTTGGGGCCAGAGAGTACATATAAATGGGCTTGGATAACTCACTTGCGGTCAGGGAGTACTTATAAAGGTGATATGGTAACTCACTTGGGGTCAGGTAGTACTTCTATGGGACTAGGGTAACTCACTTGGGGTAAGGGAGTGCTTATATAGGGAATAGGGTAACTCACTTTGGGTCAAGGAGTACTTATATTGGACTAGGGTAACTCACTTGCGGTCAGAGAGTACATATAAAGGGGCTAGGATAACTCACTTGGGGTCAGGGAGTATTTATATAGGACTAAGGTAATTCGCTTGGGGTCAGGGATTACTTATATGGGACTAGGGTAACTCAAATGGGGTCAGGGAGTACTTATAAAGGGGCTAGGATAACTCACTTGGGGTCAGGGAGTACTTATAAAGGGGATAGGATAACTCACTTCGGCGTCAGGGAGTACTTCTATGGGACTAGGGTAACTCACTTGGGGTCTGGGAGTACTTATATGGGACTAGGGTAACTCACTTGCGGTCAGAGAGTACATATAAAGGGGATAGGATAACTCAATTGGGGTCAGGGAGTACTTATAAAGGTGATATGGTAACTCACTTGGGGTCAGGGAGTACTTCTATGGGACTAGGGTAACTCACTTGCGGTCAGAGAGTACATATATAGGGGCTAGGATAACTAACTTGGGGTAAGGGAGTGCTTATATAGGGGCTAGGATAACTCACTTTGGTTCAGGGAGTAGTTATAAGGGATTAGGGTAACTCTCTTGGGGTCAGGGAGTACTTATAAAGGGGCTATGGTAACTCACTTGGGGTCAGGGAGTACTTCTATGGGACTAGGGTAATTCACTTGCGGTCAGAGAGTACATATAAAGGGGCTAGGATAACTCACTTGGGGTCAGGTAGTACTTATAAAGGTGATATGGTAACTCACTTGGGGTCAGGGAGTACATCTATGGGACTAGGGTAACTCACTTGCGGTCAGAGAGTACATATAAAGGGGCTAGGATAACTAACTTGGGGTAAGGGATTGCTTATATAGGGGCTAGGGTAACTCACTAGGGGTCAGGGAGTATTTCTGTGGGATTAGGGTAACTCACTTGGGGTCTGGGAGTACTTCTAAGGGACTAGGGTAACTCACTTGGGGTGTGGGAGTAGTTATATGGAACTAGGGTATCTCACTTGGGGTCAGGGAGTACTTATAAAGGAGCTATGGTAACTCACTTGGGGTCAGGGAGTACTTCTATGGGACTAGGGTAACTCACTTGCGGTCAGAGAGTACATATAAAGGGGATAGGATAACTCAATTGGGGTCAGGGAGTACTTCTATGGGACTAGGGTAACTCACTTGCGGTCAGAGAGTACATATAAAGGGGATAGGATAACTCACTTGGGGTCAGGGAGTACTTCTATGGGACTAGGGTAACTCACTTGCGGTCAGAGAGTACATATAAATGGGCTAGGATAACTAATTTGGGGTAAGGGAGTGCTTATATAGGGGCTAGGGTAACTCACTTGGGGTCAGGGAGTACTTCTGTGGGACTAAGGTAACTCACATGGGGTCAGGGAGTACTTATAAAGGGGCTAAGGTAACTCACTTGGGGTCAGGGAGTACTTATAAAGGGGCTAGGATAACTAACTTCGGCGTCAGGGAGTACTTCTATGGGACTAGGGTAACTCACTTGGGGTCAGGGAGTACTTTTATGGGACTAGGGTAACTCACTTGGGGTCTGGGAGTACTTATATGGGACTAAGGTAACTCACTTGGTATCAGGGAGTACTTATAAAGGGGCTAGGATAACTCACTTGGGGTCAGGGAGTACTTATAAAGGGGCTAGGATAACTCACTTGGGGTCAGGGAGTACTTATAAAGGTGATATGGTAACTCACTTGGGGTCAGGGAGTACTTCTATGGGACTAGGGTAACTCACTTGCGGTCAGAGAGTACATATAAAGGGGCTAGGATAACTATCTAGGGGTAAGGGAGTGCTTATATAGGGGTTAGGGTAACTCACTTTGGTTCAGGGAGTAGTTATAAGGGATTAGGGTAACTCACATGGGGTCAGGGAGTACTTCTATGGGACTAGGGTAACTCACTTGCGGTCAGAGAGTACATATAAAGGGGCTAGGATAACTAACTTGGGGTAAGGGAGTGCTTATATAGGGGCTAGGGTAACTCACTTGGGGTCAGGGAGTACTTCTGTAAGATTAGGGTAACTCACTTGGGGTCTGGGAGTACTTATAAAGGGGCTAGATTAACTCACTTCGGCGTCAGGGAGTACTTCTATGGGACTACGGTAACTCACATGGGGTCAGGGAGTACTTATAAAGGGGCTAAGGTAACTCACTTGGGGTCAGGGAGTACTTATAAAGGGGCTAGGATAACTCACTTCGGCGTCAGGGAGTACTTCTATGGGACTAGGGTAACTCACTTGGGGTCAGGGAGTACTTTTATGGGACTAGGGTAACTCACTTGGGGTCTGGGAGTACTTATATGGGACTAAGGTAACTCACTTGGGATCAGGGAGTACTTATAAAGGGGCTAGGATAACTCACTTGGGGTCAGGGAGTACTTATAAAGGGGCTAGGATAACTCACTTCGGCGTCAGGGAGTACTTCTATGGGACTAGGGTAAATCACTTGGGGTCAGGGACTACTTTTATTGGACTAGGGTAACTCACTTGGGGTCTATGAGTACTTATATGGGACTAAGGTAACTCACTTGGGGTCAGGGAGTACTTCTATGGGACTATGGTAACTCACTTGCGGTCAGAGAGTACATATAAAGGGGCTAGGATAACTAACTTGGGGCAAGGGAGTGCTTATTTAGGAGCTAGGGTAACTCACTTTGGTTCAGGGAGTAGTTATAAGGGATTAGGGTAACTCACTTGGGGTCAGCGAGTACTTATAAAGGGGCTATGGTAACTCACTTGGGGTCAGGGAGTACTTCTATGGGACTAGGGTAAATCACATGGGTCAGGGAGTACTTATAAAGGGGCTAGGGTAACTCACTTTGGGTTAAGGAGTACTTATATTGGACTAGAGTAACTCACTTGCGGCCAGAGAGTACATATAAATGGGCTTGGATAACTCACATGCGGTCAGGGAGTACTTATAAAGGTGATATGGTAACTCACTTGGGGTCAGGTAGTACTTCTATGGGACTAGGGTAACTCACTTGGGGTAAGGGAGTGCTTATATAGGGAATAGGGTAACTCACTTTGGGTCAAGGAGTACTTATATTGGACTAGGGTAACTCACTTGCGGTCAGAGAGTACATATAAAGGGGCTAGGATAACTCACTTGGGGTCAGGGAGTATTTATATAGGACTAAGGTAATTCGCTTGGGGTCAGGGATTACTTATATGGGACTAGGGTAACTCAAATGGGGTCAGGGAGTACTTATAAAGGGGCTAGGATAACTCACTTGGGGTCAGGGAGTACTTATAAAGGGGATAGGATAACTCACTTCGGCGTCAGGGAGTACTTCTATGGGACTAGGGTAACTCACTTGGGGTCTGGGAGTACTTATATGGGACTAGGGTAACTCACTTGCGGTCAGAGAGTACATATAAAGGGGATAGGATAACTCAATTGGGGTCAGGGAGTACTTATAAAGGTGATATGGTAACTCACTTGGGGTCAGGGAGTACTTCTATGGGACTAGGGTAACTCACTTGCGGTCAGAGAGTACATATAAAGGGGCTAGGATAACTAACTTGGGGTAAAGGAGTGCTTATATAGGGGCTAGGATAACTCACTTTGGTTCAGGGAGTAGTTATAAGGGATTAGGGTAACTCACTTGGGGTCAGGGAGTACTTATAAAGGGGCTATGGTAACTCACTTGGGGTCAGGGAGTACTTCTATGGGACTAGGGTAATTCACTTGCGGTCAGAGAGTACATATAAAGGGGCTAGGATAACTCACTTGGGGTCAGGTAGTACTTATAAAGGTGATATGGTAACTCACTTGGGGTCAGGGAGTACATCTATGGGACTAGGGTAACTCACTTGCGGTCAGAGAGTACATATAAAGGGGCTAGGATAACTAACTTGGGGTAAGGGATTGCTTATATAGGGGCTAGGGTAACTCACTAGGGGTCAGGGAGTATTTCTGTGGGATTAGGGTAACTCACTTGGGGTCTGGGAGTACTTCTAAGGGACTAGGGTAACTCACTTGGGGTGTGGGAGTAGTTATATGGAACTAGGGTATCTCACTTGGGGTCAGGGAGTACTTATAAAGGAGCTATGGTAACTCACTTGGGGTCAGGGAGTACTTCTATGGGACTAGGGTAACTCACTTGCGGTCAGAGAGTACATATAAAGGGGATAGGATAACTCAATTGGGGTCAGGGAGTACTTCTATGGGACTAGGGTAACTCACTTGCGGTCAGAGGGTACATATAAAGGGGATAGGATAACTCACTTGGGGTCAGGGAGTACTTCTATGGGACTAGGGTAACTCACTTGCGGTCAGAGAGTACATATAAATGGGCTAGGATAACTAATTTGTGGTAAGGGAGTGCTTCTATAGGGGCTAGGGTAACTCACTTGGGGTCAGGGAGTACTTCTGTGGGACTAAGGTAACTCACATGGGGTCAGGGAGTACTTATAAAGGGGCTAAGGTAACTCACTTGGGGTCAGGGAGTACTTATAAAGGGGCTAGGATAACTAACTTCGGCGTCAGGGAGTACTTCTATGGGACTAGGGTAACTCACTTGGGGTCAGGGAGTACTTTTATGGGACTAGGGTAACTCACTTGGGGTCTGGGTGTACTTATATGGGACTAAGGTAACTCACTTGGTATCAGGGAGTACTTATAAAGGGGCTAGGATAACTCACTTGGGGTCAGGGAGTACTTATAAAGGGGCTAGGATAACTCACTTGGGGTCAGGGAGTACTTATAAAGGTGATATGGTAACTCACTTGGGGTCAGGGAGTACTTCTATGGGACTAGGGTAACTCACTTGCGGTCAGAGAGTACATATAAAGGGGCTAGGATAACTATCTTGGGGTAAGGGAGTGCTTATATAGGGGTTAGGGTAACTCACTTTGGTTCAGGGAGTAGTTATAAGGGATTAGGGTAACTCACATGGGGTCAGGGAGTACTTCTATGGGACTAGGGTAACTCACTTGCGGTCAGAGAGTACATATAAAGGGGCTAGGATAACTAACTTGGGGTAAGGGAGTGCTTATATAGGGGCTAGGGTAACTCACTTGGGGTCAGGGAGTACTTCTGTAAGATTAGGGTAACTCACTTGGGGTCTGGGAGTACTGATAAAGGGGCTAGGATAACTCACTTCGGCGTCAGGGAGTACTTCTATGGGACTACGGTAACTCACATGGGGTCAGGGAGTACTTATAAAGGGGCTAAGGTAACTCACTTGGGGTCAGGGAGTACTTATAAAGGGGCTAGGATAACTCACTTCGGCGTCAGGGAGTACTTCTATGGGACTAGGGTAACTCACTTGGGGTCAGGGAGTACTTTTATGGGACTAGGGTAACTCACTTGGGGTCTGGGAGTACTTATATGGGACTAAGGTAACTCACTTGGGATCAGGGAGTACTTATAAAGGGGCTAGGATAACTCACTTGGGGTCAGGGAGTACTTATAAAGGGGCTAGGATAACTCACTTCGGCGTCAGGGAGTACTTCTATGGGACTAGGGTAAATCACTTGGGGTCAGGGACTACTTTTATTGGACTAGGGTAACTCACTTGGGGTCAGGGAGTACTTATATGGGACTAGGGTAACTCACATGGGGTCAGGGAGTACTTATAAAGGGGCTAGGGTAACTCACTTGGGGTCTGGGAGTACTTATATGGGACTAAGGTAACTCACTTGGGATCAGGGAGTACTTATATGGGACTAGGGTAACTCACATGGGGTCAGGGAGTACTTATAAAGGGGCTAGGGTAACTCACTTTGGGTCTAGGAGTACTTATATTGGACTAGGGTAACTCACTTGCGGTCAGAGAGTACATATAAAGGGGATAGGATAACTCAATTGGGGTCAGGGAGTACTTATAAAGGTGGTATGGTAACTCACTTGGGGTCAGGGAGTACTTCTATGGGACTAGGGTAACTCACTTGCGGTCAGAGAGTACATATAAAGGGGCTAGGATAACTAACTTGGGGTAAGGGAGTGCTTATATAGGGGCTAGGATAACTCACTTTGGTTCAGGGAGTAGTTATAAGGGATTAGGGTAACTCACTTGGGGTCAGGGAGTACTTATAAAGGGGCTATGGTAACTCACTTGGGGTCAGGGAGTACTTCTATGGGACTAGGGTAACTCACTTGCGGTCAGAGAGTACATATAAAGGGGCTAGGATAACTCACTTGGGGCCAGGGAGTACTTATAAAGGTGATATGGTAACTCACTTGGGGTCAGGGAGTACTTCTATGGGACTAGGGTAACTCACTTGCGGTCAGAGAGTACATATAAAGGGGCTAGGATAACTAACTTGGGGTAAGGGAGTGCTTATATAGGGGCTAGGGTAACTCACTTGGGGTCAGGGAGTACTTCTGTAAGATTAGGGTAACTCACTTGGGGTCTGGGAGTACTTATAAAGGGGCTAGGATAACTCACTTCGGCGTCAGGGAGTACTTCTATGGGACTACGGTAACTCACATGGGGTCAGGGAGTACTTATAAAGGGGCTAAGGTAACTCACTTGGGGTCAGGGAGTACTTATAAAGGGGCTAGGATAACTCACTTCGGCGTCAGGGAGTACTTCTATGGGACTAGGGTATTTCACTTGGGGTCAGGGAGTACTTTTATGGGACTAGGGTAACTCACTTGGGGTCTGGGAGTACTTATATGGGACTAAGGTAACTCACTTGGGATCAGGGAGTACTTATAAAGGGGCTAGGATAACTCACTTGGGGTCAGGGAGTACTTATAAAGGGGCTAGGATAACTCACTTCGGCGTCAGGGAGTACTTCTATGGGACTAGGGTAAATCACTTGGGGTCAGGGACTACTTTTATTGGACTAGGGTAACTCACTTGGGGTCTATGAGTACTTATATGGGACTAAGGTAACTCACTTGGGGTCAGGGAGTACTTATATGGGACTAGGGTAACTCACATGGGGTCAGGGAGTACTTATAAAGGGGCTAGGGTAACTCACTTGGGGTCTGGGAGTACTTATATGGGACTAAGGTAACTCACTTGGGATCAGGGAGTACTTATATGGGACTAGGGTAACTCACATGGGGTCAGGGAGTACTTATAAAGGGGCTAGGGTAACTCACTTTGGGTCTAGGAGTACTTATATTGGACTAGGGTAACTCACTTGCGGTCAGAGAGTACATATAAAGGGGATAGGATAACTCAATTGGGGTCAGGGAGTACTTATAAAGGTGGTATGGTAACTCACTTGGGGTCAGGGAGTACTTCTATGGGACTAGGGTAACTCACTTGCGGTCAGAGAGTACATATAAAGGGGCTAGGATAACTAACTTGGGGTAAGGGAGTGCTTATATAGGGGCTAGGATAACTCACTTTGGTTCAGGGAGTAGTTATAAGGGATTAGGGTAACTCACTTGGGGTCAGGGAGTACTTATAAAGGGGCTATGGTAACTCACTTGGGGTCAGGGAGTACTTCTATGGGACTAGGGTAACTCACTTGCGGTCAGAGAGTACATATAAAGGGGCTAGGATAACTCACTTGGGGCCAGGGAGTACTTATAAAGGTGATATGGTAACTCACTTGGGGTCAGGGAGTACATCTATGGGACTAGGGTAACTCACTTGCGGTCAGAGAGTACATATAAAGGGGCTGGGATAACTAACTTGGTGTAAGGGATTGCTTATATAGGGGCTAGGGTAACTCACTTGGGGTCAGGGAGTACTTCTGTGGGATTAGGGTAACTCACTTGGGGTCTGGGAGTACTTCTAAGGGACTAGGGTAACTCACTTGGGGTGTGGGAGTAGTTATATGGAACTAGGGTATCTCACTTGGGGTCAGGGAGTACTTATAAAGGAGCTATGGTAACTCACTTGGGGTCAGGGAGAACTTCTAAGGGACTAGGGTAACTCACTTGCGGTCAGAGAGTACATATAAAGGGGATAGGATAACTCAATTGGGGTCAGGGAGTACTTCTATGGGACTAGGGTAACTCACTTGCGGTCAGAGAGTACATATAAAGGGGATAGGATAACTCACTTGGGGTCAGGGAGTACTTCTATGGGACTAGGGTAACTCACTTGCGGTCAGAGAGTACATATAAAGGGGCTAGGATAACTAATTTGGGGTAAGGGAGTGCTTATATAGGGGCTAGGGTAACTCACTTGGGGTCAGGGAGTACTTCTGTGGGACTAAGGTAACTCACATAGGTTCAGGGAGTACTTATAAAGGGGCTAAGGTAACTCACTTTGGGTCTAGGAGTACTTATATTGTACTAGGGTAACTCACTTGCGGTCAGGGAGTACATATATAGGGGCTAGGGTAACTCACTTGGGGTCAGGGAGTACTTCTGTGGGACTAAGGTAACTCACATGGGGTCAGGGAGTACTTATAAAGGGGCTAAGGTAACTCACTTGGGGTCAGGGAGTACTTATAAAGGGGCTAGGATAACTAACTTCGGCGTCAGGGAGTACTTCTATGGGACTAGGGTAACTCACTTGGGGTCAGGGAGTACTTTTATGGGACTAGGGTAACTCACTTGGGGTCTGGGTGTACTTATATGGGACTAAGGTAACTCACTTGGTATCAGGGAGTACTTATAAAGGGGCTAGGATAACTCACTTGGGGTCAGGGAGTACTTATAAAGGGGCTAGGATAACTCACATGGGGTCAGGGAGTACTTATAAAGGTGATATGGTAACTCACTTGGGGTCAGGGAGTACTTCTATGGGACTAGGGTAACTCACTTGCGGTCAGAGAGTACATATAAAGGGGCTAGGATAACTATCTTGGGGTAAGGGAGTGCTTATATAGGGGTTAGGGTAACTCACTTTGGTTCAGGGAGTAGTTATAAGGGATTAGGGTAACTCACATGGGGTCAGGGAGTACTTCTATGGGACTAGGGTAACTCACTTGCGGTCAGAGAGTACATATAAAGGGGCTAGGATAACTAACTTGGGGTAAGGGAGTGCTTATATAGGGGCTAGGGTAACTCACTTGGGGTCAGGGAGTACTTCTGTAAGATTAGGGTAACTCACTTGGGGTCTGGGAGTACTGATAAAGGGGCTAGGATAACTCACTTCGGCGTCAGGGAGTACTTCTATGGGACTACGGTAACTCACATGGGGTCAGGGAGTACTTATAAAGGGGCTAAGGTAACTCACTTGGGGTCAGGGAGTACTTATAAAGGGGCTAGGATAACTCACTTCGGCGTCAGGGAGTACTTCTATGGGACTAGGGTAACTCACTTGGGGTCAGGGAGTACTTTTATGGGACTAGGGTAACTCACTTGGGGTCTGGGAGTACTTATATGGGACTAAGGTAACTCACTTGGGATCAGGGAGTACTTATAAAGGGGCTAGGATAACTCACTTGGGGTCAGGGAGTACTTATAAAGGGGCTAGGATAACTCACTTCGGCGTCAGGGAGTACTTCTATGGGACTAGGGTAAATCACTTGGGGTCAGGGACTACTTTTATTGGACTAGGGTAACTCACTTGGGGTCTATGAGTACTTATATGGGACTAAGGTAACTCACTTGGGGTCAGGGAGTACTTATATGGGACTAGGGTAACTCACATGGGGTCAGGGAGTACTTATAAAGGGGCTAGGGTAACTCACTTGGGGTCTGGGAGTACTTATATGGGACTAAGGTAACTCACTTGGGATCAGGGAGTACTTATATGGGACTAGGGTAACTCACATGGGGTCAGGGAGTACTTATAAAGGGGCTAGGGTAACTCACTTTGGGTCTAGGAGTACTTATATTGGACTAGGGTAACTCACTTGCGGTCAGAGAGTACATATAAAGGGGATAGGATAACTCAATTGGGGTCAGGGAGTACTTATAAAGGTGGTATGGTAACTCACTTGGGGTCAGGGAGTACTTCTATGGGACTAGGGTAACTCACTTGCGGTCAGAGAGTACATATAAAGGGGCTAGGATAACTAACTTGGGGTAAGGGAGTGCTTATATAGGGGCTAGGATAACTCACTTTGGTTCAGGGAGTAGTTATAAGGGATTAGGGTAACTCACTTGGGGTCAGGGAGTACTTATAAAGGGGCTATGGTAACTCACTTGGGGTCAGGGAGTACTTCTATGGGACTAGGGTAACTCACTTGCGGTCAGAGAGTACATATAAAGGGGCTAGGATAACTCACTTGGGGCCAGGGAGTACTTATAAAGGTGATATGGTAACTCACTTGGGGTCAGGGAGTACTTCTATGGGACTAGGGTAACTCACTTGCGGTCAGAGAGTACATATAAAGGGGCTAGGATAACTAATTTGGGGTAAGGGAGTGCTTATATAGGGGCTAGGGTAACTCACTTGGGGTCAGGGAGTACTTCTGTGGGACTAAGGTAACTCACATAGGTTCAGGGAGTACTTATAAAGGGGCTAAGGTAACTCACTTTGGGTCTAGGAGTACTTATATTGTACTAGGGTAACTCACTTGCGGTCAGGGAGTACATATATAGGGGCTAGGGTAACTCACTTGGGGTCAGGGAGTACTTCTGTGGGACTAAGGTAACTCACATGGGGTCAGGGAGTACTTCTATGGGACTAGGGTAACTCACTTGCGGTCAGAGAGTACATATAAAGGGGCTAGGATAACTAATTTGGGGTAAGGGAGTGCTTATATAGGGGCTAGGGTAACTCACTTGGGGTCAGGGAGTACTTCTGTGGGACTAAGGTAACTCACATAGGTTCAGGGAGTACTTATAAAGGGGCTAAGGTAACTCACTTTGGGTCTAGGAGTACTTATATTGTACTAGGGTAACTCACTTGCGGTCAGGGAGTACATATATAGGGGCTAGGGTAACTCACTTGGGGTCAGGGAGTACTTCTGTGGGACTAAGGTAACTCACATGGGGTCAGGGAGTACTTATAAAGGGGCTAAGGTAACTCACTTGGGGTCAGGGAGTACTTATAAAGGGGCTAGGATAACTAACTTCGGCGTCAGGGAGTACTTCTATGGGACTAGGGTAACTCACTTGGGGTCAGGGAGTACTTTTATGGGACTAGGGTAACTCACTTGGGGTCTGGGTGTACTTATATGGGACTAAGGTAACTCACTTGGTATCAGGGAGTACTTATAAAGGGGCTAGGATAACTCACTTGGGGTCAGGGAGTACTTATAAAGGGGCTAGGATAACTCACATGGGGTCAGGGAGTACTTATAAAGGTGATATGGTAACTCACTTGGGGTCAGGGAGTACTTCTATGGGACTAGGGTAACTCACTTGCGGTCAGAGAGTACATATAAAGGGGCTAGGATAACTATCTTGGGGTAAGGGAGTGCTTATATAGGGGTTAGGGTAACTCACTTTGGTTCAGGGAGTAGTTATAAGGGATTAGGGTAACTCACATGGGGTCAGGGAGTACTTCTATGGGACTAGGGTAACTCACTTGCGGTCAGAGAGTACATATAAAGGGGCTAGGATAACTAACTTGGGGTAAGGGAGTGCTTATATAGGGGCTAGGGTAACTCACTTGGGGTCAGGGAGTACTTCTGTAAGATTAGGGTAACTCACTTGGGGTCTGGGAGTACTGATAAAGGGGCTAGGATAACTCACTTCGGCGTCAGGGAGTACTTCTATGGGACTACGGTAACTCACATGGGGTCAGGGAGTACTTATAAAGGGGCTAAGGTAACTCACTTGGGGTCAGGGAGTACTTATAAAGGGGCTAGGATAACTCACTTCGGCGTCAGGGAGTACTTCTATGGGACTAGGGTAACTCACTTGGGGTCAGGGAGTACTTTTATGGGACTAGGGTAACTCACTTGGGGTCTGGGAGTACTTATATGGGACTAAGGTAACTCACTTGGGATCAGGGAGTACTTATAAAGGGGCTAGGATAACTCACTTGGGGTCAGGGAGTACTTATAAAGGGGCTAGGATAACTCACTTCGGCGTCAGGGAGTACTTCTATGGGACTAGGGTAAATCACTTGGGGTCAGGGACTACTTTTATTGGACTAGGGTAACTCACTTGGGGTCTATGAGTACTTATATGGGACTAAGGTAACTCACTTGGGGTCAGGGAGTACTTATATGGGACTAGGGTAACTCACATGGGGTCAGGGAGTACTTATAAAGGGGCTAGGGTAACTCACTTGGGGTCTGGGAGTACTTATATGGGACTAAGGTAACTCACTTGGGATCAGGGAGTACTTATATGGGACTAGGGTAACTCACATGGGGTCAGGGAGTACTTATAAAGGGGCTAGGGTAACTCACTTTGGGTCTAGGAGTACTTATATTGGACTAGGGTAACTCACTTGCGGTCAGAGAGTACATATAAAGGGGATAGGATAACTCAATTGGGGTCAGGGAGTACTTATAAAGGTGGTATGGTAACTCACTTGGGGTCAGGGAGTACTTCTATGGGACTAGGGTAACTCACTTGCGGTCAGAGAGTACATATAAAGGGGCTAGGATAACTAACTTGGGGTAAGGGAGTGCTTATATAGGGGCTAGGATAACTCACTTTGGTTCAGGGAGTAGTTATAAGGGATTAGGGTAACTCACTTGGGGTCAGGGAGTACTTATAAAGGGGCTATGGTAACTCACTTGGGGTCAGGGAGTACTTCTATGGGACTAGGGTAACTCACTTGCGGTCAGAGAGTACATATAAAGGGGCTAGGATAACTCACTTGGGGCCAGGGAGTACTTATAAAGGTGATATGGTAACTCACTTGGGGTCAGGGAGTACTTCTATGGGACTAGGGTAACTCACTTGCGGTCAGAGAGTACATATAAAGGGGCTAGGATAACTAACTTGGGGTAAGGGAGTGCTTATATAGGGGCTAGGGTAACTCACTTGGGGTCAGGGAGTACTTCTGTAAGATTAGGGTAACTCACTTGGGGTCTGGGAGTACTTATAAAGGGGCTAGGATAACTCACTTCGGCGTCAGGGAGTACTTCTATGGGACTACGGTAACTCACATGGGGTCAGGGAGTACTTATAAAGGGGCTAAGGTAACTCACTTGGGGTCAGGGAGTACTTATAAAGGGGCTAGGATAACTCACTTCGGCGTCAGGGAGTACTTCTATGGGACTAGGGTATTTCACTTGGGGTCAGGGAGTACTTTTATGGGACTAGGGTAACTCACTTGGGGTCTGGGAGTACTTATATGGGACTAAGGTAACTCACTTGGGATCAGGGAGTACTTATAAAGGGGCTAGGATAACTCACTTGGGGTCAGGGAGTACTTATAAAGGGGCTAGGATAACTCACTTCGGCGTCAGGGAGTACTTCTATGGGACTAGGGTAAATCACTTGGGGTCAGGGACTACTTTTATTGGACTAGGGTAACTCACTTGGGGTCTATGAGTACTTATATGGGACTAAGGTAACTCACTTGGGGTCAGGGAGTACTTATATGGGACTAGGGTAACTCACATGGGGTCAGGGAGTACTTATAAAGGGGCTAGGGTAACTCACTTGGGGTCTGGGAGTACTTATATGGGACTAAGGTAACTCACTTGGGATCAGGGAGTACTTATATGGGACTAGGGTAACTCACATGGGGTCAGGGAGTACTTATAAAGGGGCTAGGGTAACTCACTTTGGGTCTAGGAGTACTTATATTGGACTAGGGTAACTCACTTGCGGTCAGAGAGTACATATAAAGGGGATAGGATAACTCAATTGGGGTCAGGGAGTACTTATAAAGGTGGTATGGTAACTCACTTGGGGTCAGGGAGTACTTCTATGGGACTAGGGTAACTCACTTGCGGTCAGAGAGTACATATAAAGGGGCTAGGATAACTAACTTGGGGTAAGGGAGTGCTTATATAGGGGCTAGGATAACTCACTTTGGTTCAGGGAGTAGTTATAAGGGATTAGGGTAACTCACTTGGGGTCAGGGAGTACTTATAAAGGGGCTATGGTAACTCACTTGGGGTCAGGGAGTACTTCTATGGGACTAGGGTAACTCACTTGCGGTCAGAGAGTACATATAAAGGGGCTAGGATAACTCACTTGGGGCCAGGGAGTACTTATAAAGGTGATATGGTAACTCACTTGGGGTCAGGGAGTACATCTATGGGACTAGGGTAACTCACTTGCGGTCAGAGAGTACATATAAAGGGGCTGGGATAACTAACTTGGTGTAAGGGATTGCTTATATAGGGGCTAGGGTAACTCACTTGGGGTCAGGGAGTACTTCTGTGGGATTAGGGTAACTCACTTGGGGTCTGGGAGTACTTCTAAGGGACTAGGGTAACTCACTTGGGGTGTGGGAGTAGTTATATGGAACTAGGGTATCTCACTTGGGGTCAGGGAGTACTTATAAAGGAGCTATGGTAACTCACTTGGGGTCAGGGAGAACTTCTAAGGGACTAGGGTAACTCACTTGCGGTCAGAGAGTACATATAAAGGGGATAGGATAACTCAATTGGGGTCAGGGAGTACTTCTATGGGACTAGGGTAACTCACTTGCGGTCAGAGAGTACATATAAAGGGGATAGGATAACTCACTTGGGGTCAGGGAGTACTTCTATGGGACTAGGGTAACTCACTTGCGGTCAGAGAGTACATATAAAGGGGCTAGGATAACTAATTTGGGGTAAGGGAGTGCTTATATAGGGGCTAGGGTAACTCACTTGGGGTCAGGGAGTACTTCTGTGGGACTAAGGTAACTCACATAGGTTCAGGGAGTACTTATAAAGGGGCTAAGGTAACTCACTTGGGGTCAGGGAGTACTTATAAACGGGCTAGGATAACTCACTTCGGCGTCAGGGAGTACTTCTATGGGACTAGGGTAACTCACTTGCGGTCAGAGAGTACATATAAAGGGGATAGGATAACTCACTTGGGGTCAGGGAGTACTTCTATGGGACTAGGGTAACTCACTTGCGGTCAGAGAGTACATATAAATGGGCTAGGATAACTAATTTGGGGTAAGGGAGTGCTTATATAGGGGCTAGGGTAACTCATTTGGGGTCAGGGAGTACTTCTGTGGGACTAAGGTAACTCACATGGGGTCAGGGAGTACTTATAAAGGGGCTAAGGTAACTCACTTGGGGTCAGGGAGTACTTATAAAGGGGCTAGGATAACTCACTTCGGCGTCAGGGAGTACTTCTATGCGACTAGGGTAACTCACTTGGGGTCAGGGAGTACTTTTATGGGACTAGGGTAGCTCACTTGGGGTCTGGGAGTACTTATATGGGACTAAGGTAACTCACTTGGTATCAGGGAGTACTTATAAAGGGGCTAGGATAACTCACTTGGGGTCAGGGAGTACTTATAAAGGGGCTAGGATAACTCACTTGTGGTCAGGGAGTACTTATAAAGGTGATATGGTAACTCACTTGGGGTCAGGGAGTACTTCTATGGGACTAGGGTAACTCACTTGCGGTCAGAGAGTACATATAAAGGGGCTAGGATAACTATCTTGGTGTAAGGGAGTGCTTATATAGGGGTTAGGGTAACTCATTTTGGTTCAGGGAGTAGTTATAAGGGATTAGGGTAACTCACATGGGGTCAGGGAGTACTTCTATGGGACTAGGGTAACTCACTTGCGGTCAGAGAGTACATATAAAGGGGCTAGGATAACTAACTTGGGGTAAGGGAGTGCTTATATAGGGGCTAGGGTAACTCACTTGGGGTCAGGGAGTACTTCTGTAAGATTAGGGTAACTTACTTGGGGTCTGGGAGTACTTATAAAGGGGCTAGGATAACTCACTTCGGCGTCAGGGAGTACTTCTATGGGACTAAGGTAACTCACATGGGGTCAGGGAGTACTTATAATGGGGCTATGGTAACTCACTTGGGGTCAGGGAGTACTTATAAAGGGGCTAGGATAACTCACTTCGGCGTCAGGGAGTACTTCTATGGGACTAGGGTAACTCACTTGGGGTCAGGGAGTACTTTTATGGGACTAGGGTAACTCACTTGGGGTCTGGGAGTACTTATATGGGACTAAGGTAACTCACTTGGGATCAGGGAGTACTTATAAAGGGGCTAGGATAACTCACTTGGGGTCAGGGAGTACTTATAAAGGGGCTAGGATAACTCACTTCGGCGTCAGGGAGTACTTCTATGGGACTAGGGTAAATCACTTGGGGTCAGGGACTACTTTTATTGGACTAGGGTAACTCACTTGGGGTCTATGAGTACTTATATGGGACTAAGGTAACTCACTTGGGGTCAGGGAGTACTTATATGGGACTAGGGTAACTCACATGGGGTCAGGGAGTACTTATAAAGGGGCTAGGGTAACTCACTTGGGGTGTGGGAGTACTTATATGGGACTAAGGTTACTCACTTGGGATCAGGGAGTACTTATATGGGACTAGGGTAACTCACATGGGGTCAGGGAGTACTTATAAAGGGGCTAGGGTAACTCACTTTGGGTCTAGGAGTACTTATATTGGACTAGGGTAACTCACTTGCGGTCAGAGAGTACATATAAAGGGGATAGGATAACTCAATTGGGGTCAGGGAGTACTTATAAAGGTGATATGGTAACTCACTTGGGGTCAGGGAGTACTTCTATGGGACTAGGGTAACTCACTTGCGGTCAGAGAGTACATATAAAGGGGCTAGGATAACTAACTTGGGGTAAGGGAGTGCTTATATAGGGGCTAGGATAACTCACTTTGGTTCAGGGAGTAGTTATAAGGGATTAGGGTATCTCACTTGGGGTCAGGGAGTACTTATAAAGGGGCTATGGTAACTCACTTGGGGTCAGGGAGTACTTCTATGGGACTAGGGTAACTCACTTGCGGTCAGAGAGTACATATAAAGGGGCTAGGATAACTCACTTGGGGCCAGGGAGTACTTATAAAGGTGATATGGTAACTCACTTGGGGTCAGGGAGTACATCTATGGGACTAGGGTAACTCACTTGCGGTCAGAGAGTACATATAAAGGGGCTGGGATAACTAACTTGGTGTAAGGGATTGCTTATATAGGGGCTAGGGTAACTCACTTGGGGTCAGGGAGTACTTCTGTGGGATTAGGGTAACTCACTTTGGGTCTGGGAGTACTTCTATGGGACTAGGGTAACTCACTTGGGGTGTAGAGTACTTATATGGAACTAGGGTATCTCACTTGGGGTCAGGGAGTACTTATAAAGGAGCTATGGTAACTCACTTGGGGTCAGGGAGTACTTCTATGGGACTAGGGTAACTCACTTGCGGTGAGAGAGTACATATAAAGGGGCTAGGATAACTCGATTAGGGTCAGGGAGTACTTATAAAGGTGATATGGTAACTCACTTGAGGTCAGGGAGTACTTCTATGGGACTAGGGTAACTCACTTGCGGTCAGAGAGTACATATAAAGGGGCTAGGATAACTCAATTGGGGTCAAGGAGTACTTATAAAGGTGATATGGTAACTCACTTGGGGTCAGGGAGTACTTCAATGGGACTAGGGTAACTCACTTGCGGTCAGAGAGTACATATAAAGGGGCTAGGATAACTAACTTGGGGTAAGGGAGTGCTTATATAGGGGCTAGGGTAACTCACTTTGGTTCAGGGAGTAGTTATAAGGGATTAGGGTAACTCACATGGGGTCAGGGAGTACTTATAAAGGGGCTATGGTAACTCACTTGGGGTCAGGGAGTACTTCTACGGGACTAGGGTAACTCACTTGCGGTCAGAGAGTACATATAAAGGGGCTAGGATAACTAACTTGGGGTAAGGGATTGCTTATATAGGGGCTAGGGTAACTCACTTGGGGTCAGGGAGTACTTCTGTGGGATTAGGGTAACTCACTTGGGGTCTGGGAGTACTTCTATGGGACTAGGGTAACTCACTTGGGGTCTGGGAGTACTTATATGCGACAAAGGTAACTCACTTGGGGTCAGGGAGTACTTATATGGGACTAGGGTAACTCACATGGGGTCAGGGAGTACTTATAAAGGGGCTAGGGTAACTCACTTTGGGTCAAGGAGTACTTATATTGGACTAGGTTAACTCACTTGCGGTCAGAGAGTACATATAAAGGGGCTAGGATAAATAACTTGGGGTCAGGGAGTACTTCTATGGGACTAGGGTAACTCACTTGCGGTCAGAGAGTACATATAAAGGGGCTAGGATAACTAACTTGGGGTAAGGGAGTGCTTATATAGGGGCTAGGGTAACCCACTTGGGGTCAGGGAGTACTTCTGTAAGATTAGGGTAACTCACTTGGGGTCTGGGAGTACTTCTATGGGACTAGGGTAACTCACTTGGGGTCTGAGAGTACTTATATGGGACTAAGGTAACTTACATGGGGTCAGGGAGTACTTATAAAGGGGCTAAGGTAACTCACTTGGGGTCAGGGAGTACTTATAAAGGGGCTAGGATAACTCACTTCGGCGTCAGGGAGTACTTCTATGTGACTAGGGTAACTCACTTGGGGTCAGGGAGTACTTTTATGGGACTAGGGTAACTCACTTGGGGTCTGGGAGTACTTATATGGGACTAAGGTAACTCACTTGGGATCAGGGAGTACTTATAAAGGGGCTAGTATAACTCACTTGGGGTCAGGGAGTACTTATAAAGGGGCTAGGGTAACTCACTTGGGGTCTGGGAGTAATTATATGGGACTAAGGTAACTCACTTGGGATCAGGGAGTACTTATATATGACTAGGGTAACTCACATGGGGTCAGGGAGTACTTATATGGGACTAAGGTAACTCACTTGGGATCAGGGAGTACTTATAAAGGGGCTAGGATAACTCACTTGGGGTCAGGGAGTACTTATAAAGGGGCTAGGATAACTCACTTCGGCGTCAGGGAGTATTTCTATGGGACTAGGGTAAATCACTTGGGGTCAGGGACTACTTTTATTGGACTAGGGTAACTCACTTGGGGTCTATGAGTACTTATATGGGACTAAGGTAACTCACTTGGGGTCAGGGAGTACTTATATGGGACTAGGGTAACTCACATGGGGTCAGGGAGTACTTATAAAGGGGCTAGGGTAACTAACTTGGGGTAAGGGATTGCTTATATAGAGGCTAGGGTAACTCACTTGCGGTCAGAGAGTACATATAAAGGGGCTAGGATAACTAATTTGGGGTAAGGGAGTGCTTATATAGGGGCTAGGGTAACTCACTTGGGGTCAGGGAGTACTTCTGTGGGATTAGGGTAACTCACTTGGGGTCTGGGAGTACTTCTATGGGACTAGGGTAACTCACTTGGGGTCTGGGAGTACTTATATGGGACTAAGGTAACTCACATGGGGTCAGGGAGTACTTATAAAGGGGCTAGGGTAACTCACTTTGGGTCTGGGAGTACTTCTATGGGACTAGGATAACTCACTTGGGGTCTGCGAGTACTTATATGGGACTAAGGTAACTCACTTGGGGTCAGGGATTACTTATATGGGAATAAAGTAACTCAAATGGGGTCAGGGAGTACTTATAAAGGGGCTAGGATAACTCACTTGGGGTCAGGGAGTACTTTTATGGGACTAGGGTAACTCACTTGGGGTCTGGGAGTACTTATATGGGACTAAGGTAACTCACTTGGGGTCAGGGAGTACTTATATGGGACTATGGTAACTCACTTGCGGTCAGAGAGTACATATAAAGGGGCTAGGATAACTAACTTGGGGCAAGGGAGTGCTTATATAGGGGCTAGGGTAACTCACTTTGGTTCAGGGAGTAGTTATAAGGGATTAGGGTAACTCACTTGGGGTCAGCGAGTACTTATAAAGGGGCTAGGATAACTCTCTTCGGCGTCAGGGAGTACTTCTATGGGACTAGGGTAACTCACTTGGGGTCAGGGAGTACTTCTGTGGGATTAGGGTAACTCACTTGGGGTCTGGGAGTACTTCTATGGGACTAGGGTAACTCACTTGGGGTCTGGGAGTACTTATATGGGACTAAGGTAACTCACATGGGGTCAGGGAGTACTTATAAAGGAGCTAGGGTAACTCACTTTGGGTCTGGGAGTACTTCTATGGGACTAGGATAACTCACTTGGGGTCTGCGAGTACTTATATGGGACTAAGGTAACTCACTTGGGGTCAGGGAGTACTTTTATGGGACTAGGGTAACTCACTTGGGGTCTGGGAGTACTTATATGGGACTAAGGTAACTCACTTGGGGTCAGGGAGTACTTATATGGGACTATGGTAACTCACTTGCGGTCAGAGAGTACATATAAAGGGGCTAGGATAACTAACTTGGGGCAAGGGAGTGCTTATATAGGGGCTGGGGTAACTCACTTTGGTTCAGGGAGTAGTTATAAGGGATTAGGGTAACTCATTTGGGGTCAGCGAGTACTTATAAAGGGGCTAGGATAACTCTCTTCGGCGTCAGGGAGTACTTCTATGGGACTAGGGTAACTCACTTGGGGTCAGGGACTACTTTTATGGGACTAGGGTAACTCACTTGGGGTCTGGGAGTACTTAAATGGGACTAAGGTAACTCACTTGGGGTCAGGGAGTACTTATATGGGACTATGGTAACTCACTTGCGGTCAGAGAGTACATATAAAGGGGCTAGGATAACTAACTTGGGGCAAGGGAGTGCTTATATAGGAGCTAGGGTAACTCACTTTGGTTCAGGGAGTAGTTATAAGGGATTAGGGTAACTCACTTGGGGTTAGCGAGTACTTATAAAGGGGCTATGGTAACTCACTTGGGGTCAGGGAGTACTTCTATGGGACTAGGGTAACTCACTTGCGGTCTGGGAGTACTTATATGGGACTAAAGTAACTCACTTGGGGTCAGGGAGTACCTATATGGGACTAGGGTAACTCACATGGGGTCAGGGAGTACTTATAAAGGGACTAGGGTAACTCACTTGCGGTCAGAGAGTACATATAAAGGGGCTAGGATAACTCACTTGGGGTCAGGGAGTATTTATATAGGACTAAGGTAATTCACTTGGGGTCAGGGATTACATATATGGGACTAGGTTAACTCAAATGGGGTCAGGGAGTACTTATAAAGGGGCTAGGATTACTCACTTGGGGTCAGGGAGTATTTATATGAGACTAAGGTAACTCACTTGGGGTCAGGGATTACTTATATGGGACTAGGGTAACTCAAATGGGGTCAGGGTGTACTTATAAAGCGGCTAGGATAACTCACTTCGGCGTCAGGGAGTACTTCTATGGGACTAGAGTAACTCACTATGGGTCAGGGACTACTTTTATGGAACTAGGGTAACTCACTTGGGGTCTGGGAGTACTTATATGGGACTAAGGTAACTCACTTGGGGTCAGGGAGTACTTATATGGGACTATGGTAACTCACTTGCGGTCAGAGAGTACATATAAAGGGGCTAGGATAACTAACTTGGGGCAAGGGAGTGCTTATATAGGGGCTAGGGTAACTCACTTTGGTTCAGGGAGTAGTTATAAGGGATTAGGGTAACTCACTTGGGGTCAGTGAGTACTTATAAAGGGGCTAGGATAACTCACTTGGGGTCAGGGAGTACTTATAAAGCGGCTAGGATAACTCACTTCGGCGTCAGGGAGTATTTCTATGGAACTAGGGTAACTCACTATGGGTCAGGGACTACTTTTATGGAACTAGGGTAACTCACTTGGGGTCAGGGAGTACTTATATGGGACTAGGGTAACTCACATTGGGTCAGGGAGTACTTATAAAGGGGCTAGGGTAACTCACTTTGGGTCTAGGAGTACTTATATTCGACTAGGGTAACTCACTTGCGGTCAGAGAGTACATATAAAGGGTCTAGGATAACTCAATTGGGGTCAAGGAGTACTTATAAAGGTGATATGGTAACTCACTTGGGGTCAGGGAGTACTTCTATGGGACTAGGGTAACTCACTTGCGGTCAGAGAGTACATATAAAGGGGCTAGGATAACTAACTTGGGGTAAGGGAGTGCTTATATAGGGGCTAGGGTAACTCATTTTGGTTCAGGGAGTAGTTATAAGGGATTAGGGTTACTCACTTGGGGTCAGGGAGTACTTATAAAGGGGCTATAGTAACACACTTGGGGTCAGGGAGTACTTCTATGGGACTTGGGTAACTCACTTGCGGTCAGAGAGTACATATAAAGGGGCTAGGATAACTCACTTGGGGTCAGGGAGTACTTATAAAGGTGATATGGTAACTCACTTGGGGTCAGGGAGTACTTCTATGGGACTATGGTAACTCACTTGCGGTCAGAGAGTACATATAAAGGGGCTAGGATAACTAACTTGTGGCAAGGGAGTGCTTATTTAGGGGCTAGGGTAACCCACTTTGGGTTAAGGAGTACTTATATTGGACTAGAGTAACTCACTTGCGGCCAGAGAGTACATATAAATGGGCTTGGATAACTCACTTGGGGTCAGGTAGTACTTCTATGGGACTAGGGTAACTTACTTTGGGTCTAGGAGTACTTATATTCGACTAGGGTAACTCACTTGCGGTCAGAGAGTACATATAAAGGGGCTAGGATAACTCAATTGGGGTCAAGGAGTACTTATAAAGGTGATATGGTAACTCACTTGGGGTCAGGGAGTACTTCTATGGGACTAGGGTAACTCACTTGCGGTCAGAGAGTACATATAAAGGGGCTGGGATAACTAACTTGGTGTAAGGGATTGCTTATATAGGGGCTAGGGTAACTCACTTGGGGTCAGGGAGTACTTCTGTGGGATTAGGGTAACTCACTTTGGGTCTGGGAGTACTTCTATGGGACTAGGGTAACTCACTTGGGGTGTAGGAGTACTTATATGGAACTAGGGTATCTCACTTGGGGTCAGGGAGTACTTATAAAGGAGCTATGGTAACTCACTTGGGGTCAGGGAGTACTTCTATGGGACTAGGGTAACTCACTTGCGGTCAGAGAGTACATATAAAGGGGCTAGGATAACTCGATTAGGGTCAGGGAGTACTTATAAAGGTGATATGGTAACTCACTTGAGGTCAGGGAGTACTTCTATGGGACTAGGGTAACTCACTTGCGGTCAGAGAGTACATATAAAGGGGCTAGGATAACTCAATTGGGGTCAAGGAGTACTTATAAAGGTGATATGGTAACTCACTTGGGGTCAGGGAGTACTTCTATGGGACTAGGGTAACTCACTTGCGGTCAGAGAGTACATATAAAGGGGCTAGGATAACTCGATTAGGGTCAGGGAGTACTTATAAAGGTGATATGGTAACTCACTTGAGGTCAGGGAGTACTTCTATGGGACTAGGGTAACTCACTTGCGGTCAGAGAGTACATATAAAGGGGCTAGGATAACTCAATTGGGGTCAAGGAGTACTTATAAAGGTGATATGGTAACTCACTTGGGGTCAGGGAGTACTTCTATGGGACTAGGGTAACTCACTTGCGGTCAGAGAGTACATATAAAGGGGCTAGGGTAACTCACTTTGGGTCAAGGAGTACTTATATTGGACTAGAGTAACTCACTTGCGGCCAGAGAGTACATATAAATGGGCTTGGATTACTCACTTGGGGTCAGGGAGTACTTATAAAGGTGATATGGTAACTCACTTGGGGTCAGGTAGTACTTCTATGGGACTAGGGTAACTCACTTGGGGTAAGGGAGTGCTTATATAGGGAATAGGGTAACTCACTTTGGGTCAAGGAGTACTTATATTGGACTAGGGTAAATCACTTGCGGTCAGAGAGTACATATAAAGGGGCTAGGATAACTCACTTGGGGTCAGGGAGTATTTATATAGGACTAAGGTAATTCACTTGGGGTCAGGGATTACTTATATGGGACTAGGGTAACTCAAATGGGGTCAGGGAGTACTTATAGAGGGGCTAGGATAACTCACTTGGGGTCTGAGAGTACTTATATGGGACTAAGGTAACTCACATGGGGTCAGGGAGTATTTAAAAAGGGGCTAAGGTAACTCACTTGGGGTCAGGGAGTACTTATAAAGGGGCTAGGATAACTCACTTCGGCGTCAGGGAGTACTTCTATGGGACTAGGGTAACTCACTTGGGGTCAGGGAGTACTTTTATGGGACTAGGGTAACTCACTTGGGGTCTGGGAGTACTTATATGGGACTAAGGTAACTCACTTGGGATCAGGGAGTACTTATAAAGGGGCTAGGATAACTCACTTGGGGTCAGGGAGTACTTATAAAGGTGATATGGTAACTCACTTGGGGTCAGGTAGTACTTCTATGGGACTAGGGTAACTCACTTGGGGTCAGGGAGTACTTCTATGGGACTAGGGTAACTCACTTGCGGTCAGAGAGTACATATAAAGGGGCTAGGATAACTCGATTAGGGTCAGGGAGTACTTATAAAGGTGATATGGTATCTCACTTGAGGTCAGGGAGTACTTCTATGGGACTAGGGTAACTCACTTGCGGTCAGAGAGTACATATAAAGGGGCTAGGATAACTCAATTGGGGTCAAGGAGTACTTATAAAGGTGATATGGTAACTCACTTGGGGTCAGGGAGTACTTCTATGGGACTAGGGTAACTCACTTGCGGTCAGAGAGTACATATAAAGGGGCTAGGATAACTCGATTAGGGTCAGGGAGTACTTATAAAGGTGATATGGTAACTCACTTGAGGTCAGGGAGTACTTCTATGGGACTAGGGTAACTCACTTGCGGTCAGAGAGTACATATAAAGGGGCTAGGATAACTCAATTGGGGTCAAGGAGTACTTATAAAGGTGATATGGTAACTCACTTGGGGTCAGGGAGTACTTCTATGGGACTAGGGTAACTCACTTGCGGTCAGAGAGTACATATAAAGGGGCTAGGGTAACTCACTTTGGGTCAAGGAGTACTTATATTGGACTAGAGTAACTCACTTGCGGCCAGAGAGTACATATAAATGGGCTTGGATTACTCACTTGGGGTCAGGGAGTACTTATAAAGGTGATATGGTAACTCACTTGGGGTCAGGTAGTACTTCTATGGGACTAGGGTAACTCACTTGGGGTAAGGGAGTGCTTATATAGGGAATAGGGTAACTCACTTTGGGTCAAGGAGTACTTATATTGGACTAGGGTAAATCACTTGCGGTCAGAGAGTACATATAAAGGGGCTAGGATAACTCACTTGGGGTCAGGGAGTATTTATATAGGACTAAGGTAATTCACTTGGGGTCAGGGATTACTTATATGGGACTAGGGTAACTCAAATGGGGTCAGGGAGTACTTATAGAGGGGCTAGGATAACTCACTTGGGGTCTGAGAGTACTTATATGGGACTAAGGTAACTCACATGGGGTCAGGGAGTATTTATAAAGGGGCTAAGGTAACTCACTTGGGGTCAGGGAGTACTTATAAAGGGGCTAGGATAACTCACTTCGGCGTCAGGGAGTACTTCTATGGGACTAGGGTAACTCACTTGGGGTCAGGGAGTACTTTTATGGGACTAGGGTAACTCACTTGGGGTCTGGGAGTACTTATATGGGACTAAGGTAACTCACTTGGGATCAGGGAGTACTTATAAAGGGGCTAGCATAACTCACTTGGGGTCAGGGAGTACTTATAAAGGTGATATGGTAACTCACTTGGGGTCAGGTAGTACTTCTATGGGACTAGGGTAACTCACTTGGGGTCAGGGAGTACTTCTATGGGACTAGGGTAACTCACTTGCGGTCAGAGAGTACATATAAAGGGGCTAGGATAACTCGATTAGGGTCAGGGAGTACTTATAAAGGTGATATGGTATCTCACTTGAGGTCAGGGAGTACTTCTATGGGACTAGGGTAACTCACTTGCGGTCAGAGAGTACATATAAAGGGGCTAGGATAACTCAATTGGGGTCAAGGAGTACTTATAAAGGTGATATGGTAACTCACTTGGGGTCAGGGAGTACTTCTATGGGACTAGGGTAACTCACTTGCGGTCAGAGAGTACATATAAAGGGGCTAGGATAACTCGATTAGGGTCAGGGAGTACTTATAAAGGTGATATGGTAACTGACTTGAGGTCAGGGAGTACTTCTATGGGACTAGGGTAACTCACTTGCGGTCAGAGAGTACATATAAAGGGGCTAGGATAACTCAATTGGGGTCAAGGAGTACTTATAAAGGTGATATGGTAACTCACTTGGGGTCAGGGAGTACTTCTATGGGACTAGGGTAACTCACTTGCGGTCAGAGAGTACATATAAAGGGGCTAGGGTAACTCACTTTGGGTCAAGGAGTACTTATATTGGACTAGAGTAACTCACTTGCGGCCAGAGAGAACATATAAATGGGCTTGGATTACTCACTTGGGGTCAGGGAGTACTTATAAAGGTGATATGGTAACTCACTTGGGGTCAGGTAGTACTTCTATGGGACTAGGGTAACTCACTTGGGGTAAGGGAGTGCTTATATAGGGAATAGGGTAACTCACTTTGGGTCAAGGAGTACTTATATTGGACTAGGGTAAATCACTTGCGGTCAGAGAGTACATATAAAGGGGCTAGGATAACTCACTTGGGGTCAGGGAGTATTTATATAGGACTAAGGTAATTCACTTGGGGTCAGGGATTACTTATATGGGACTAGGGTAACTCAAATGGGGTCAGGGAGTACTTATAGAGGGGCTAGGATAACTCACTTGGGGTCTGAGAGTACTTATATGGGACTAAGGTAACTCACATGGGGTCAGGGAGTATTTATAAAGGGGCTAAGGTAACTCACTTGGGGTCAGGGAGTACTTATAAAGGGGCTAGGATAACTCACTTCGGCGTCAGGGAGTACTTCTATGGGACTAGGGTAACTCACTTGGGGTCAGGGAGTACTTTTATGGGACTAGGGTAACTCACTTGGGGTCTGGGAGTACTTATATGGGACTAAGGTAACTCACTTGGGATCAGGGAGTACTTATAAAGGGGCTAGGATAACTCACTTGGGGTCAGGGAGTACTTATATGGGACTAAGGTAACTCACTTGGGATCAGGGAGTACTTATATGGGACTAGGGTAACTCACATGGGGTCAGGGAGTACTTATAAAGGGGCTAGGGTAACTCACTTTGGGTCTAGGAGTACTTATATTGGACTAGGGTAACTCACTTGCGGTCAGAGAGTACATATAAAGGGGATAGGATAACTCTATTCGGGTCAGGGAGTACTTATAAAGGTGATATGGTAACTCACTTTGGGTCAAGGAGTACTTATATTGGACTAGAGTAACTCACTTGCGGCCAGAGAGTACATATAAATGGGCTTGGATAACTCACTTGGGGTCAGGGAGTACTTATAAAGGTGATATGGTAACTCACTTGGGGTCAGGTAGTACTTCTATGGGACTAGGGTAACTCACTTGGGGTAAGGGATTGTTTATATAGGGAATAGGGTAACTCACTTTGGGTCAAGGAGTACTTATATTGGACTAGGGTAACTCACTTGCGGTCAGAGAGTACATATAAAGGGGCTAGGATAACTCACTTGGGGTCAGGGAGTATTTATATAGGACTAAGGTAATTCACTTGGGGTCAGGGATTACTTATATGGGACTAGGGTAACTCAAATGGGGTCAGGGAGTACTTATAGAGGGGCTAGGATAACTCACTTGGGGTCAGGGAGTACTTATAAAGGGGCTATGGTAACTCACTTGGGGTCAGGGAGTACTTCTATGGGACTAGGGTAACTCACTTGCGGTCAGAGAGTACATATAAAGGGGCTAGGATAACTCACTTGGGGTCAGGGAGTACATCTATGGGACTAGGGTAACTCACTTGCGGTCAGAGAGTACTTCTATGGGACTAGGGTAACTCACTTGCGGTCAGAGAGTACATATAAAAAGGCTAGGATAACTAACTTGGGGTAAGGGATTGCTTATATAGGGGCTGGGGTAACTCACTTGGGGTCAGGGAGTAATTCTATGGGATTAGGGTAACTCACTTGGGGTCTGGGAGTACTTCTATGGGACTAGGGTAACTCACTTGGGGTCTGGGAGTACTTATATGGGACTAAGGTAACTCATTTGGGGTCAGGGAGTACTTCTATGGGACTAGGGTAACTCACTTGCGGTCAGAGAGTACATATAAAGGGGATAGGATAACTCAAATTGGGTCAGGGAGTACTTCTATGGGACTAGGGTAACTCACTTGCGGTCAGAGAGTACATATAAAGGGGATAGGATAACTCACTTGGGGTCAGGGAGTACTTCTATGGGACTAGGGTAACTCACTTGCGGTCAGAGAGTACATATAAAGGGGTTAGGATAACTAATTTGGGGTAAGGGAGTGTTTATATAGGGGCTAGGGTAACTCACTTGGGGTCAGGGAGTACTTCTGTGGGATTAGGGTAACTCACTTGGGGTCTGGGAGTACTTCTATGGGACTAGGGTAACTCACTTGGGGTCTGGGAGTACTTATATGGGACTAAGGTAACTCACATGGGGTCAGGGAGTACTTATAAAGGGGCTAGGATAACTCACTTGGGGTCAGGGAGTACTTATAAAGGTGATATGGTAACTCACTTGGGGTCAGGGAGTACTTCTATGGGACTAGGGTAACTCACTTGCGGTCAGAGAGTACATATAAAGGGGCTAGGATAACTATCTTGGGGTAAGGGAGTGCTTATATAGGGGCTAGGGTAACTCACTTTGGTTCAGGGAGTAGTTATAAGGGATTAGGGTAACTCACATGGGGTCAGGGAGTACTTAAAAAGGGGCTATAGTAACTCACTTGGGGTCAGGGAGTACTTCTATGGGACTAGGGTAACTCACTTGCGGTCAGAGAGTACATATAAAGGGGCTAGGATAACTATCTTGGGGTAAGGGAGTGCTTATATAGGGGCTAGGGTAACTCACTTTGGTTCAGGGAGTAGTTATAAGGGATTAGGGTAACTCACTTGGGGTCAGGGAGTACTTCTGTGGGATTAGGGTAACTCACTTGGGGTCTGGGAGTACTTCTATGGGACTAGGGTAACTCACTTGGGGTCTGGGAGTACTTATATGGGACTAAGGTAACTCACATGGGGTCAGGGAGTACTTATAAAGGGGCTAGGGTAACTCACTTTGGGTCTGGGAGTACTTCTATGGGACTAGGGTAACTCACTTGGGGTCTGGGAGTACTTATATGGGACTAAGGTAACTCACTTGGGGTCAGGGATTACTTATATGGGACTAGGATAACTCAAATGGGGTCAGGGAGTACTTATAAAGGGGCTAGGATAACTCACTTGGGGTCAGGGAGTACTTATAAAGGTGATATGGTAACTCACTTGGGGTCAGGGAGTACTTCTATGGGACTAGGGTAACTCACTTGCGGTCAGAGAGTACATATAAAGGGGCTAGGATAACTATCTTGGGGTAAGGGAGTGCTTATATAGGGGCTAGGGTAACTCACTTTGGTTCAGGGAGTAGTTATAAGGGATTAGGGTAACTCACATGGGGTCAGGGAGTACTTAAAAAGGGGCTATGGTAACTCACTTGGGGTCAGGGAGTACTTCTACGGGACTAGGGTAACTCACTTGCGGTCAGGGAGTACTTCTGTGGGATTAGGGTAACTCACTTGGGGTCTGGGAGTACTTCTATGGGACTAGGGTAACTCACTTGGGGTCTGGGAGTACTTATATGGGACTAAGGTAACTCACTTGGGGTCAGGGAGTACTTATATGGGACTAGGGTAACTCACATGGGGTCAGGGAGTACTTATAAAGGGGCTAGGGTAACTCACTTTGGGTCAAGGAGTACTTATATTGGACTAGGTTAACTCACTTGCGGTCAGAGAGTACATATAAAGGGGCTAGGATAACTAACTTGGGGTCAGGGAGTACTTCTATGGGACTAGGGTAACTCACTTGCGGTCAGAGAGTACATATAAAGGGGCTAGGATAACTAACTTGGGGTAAGGGAGTGCTTATATAGGGGCTAGGGTAACTCACTTGGGGTCAGGGACTACTTTTATGGGACTAGGGTAACTCACTTGGGTTCTGGGAGTACTTATATGGGACTAAGGTAACTCACTTGGGATCAGGGAGTACTTATAAAGGGGCTAGGATAACTCACTTGGGGTCAGGGAGTACTTATAAAGGTGATATGGTAACTCACTTGGGGTCAGGGAGTACTTCTATGGGACTAGGGTAACTCACTTGCGGTCAGAGAGTACATATAAAGGGGCTAGGATAACTATCTTGGGGTAAGGGAGTGCTTATATAGGGGCTAGGGTAACTCACTTTGGTTCAGGGAGTAGTTATAAGGGATTAGGGTAACTCACATGGGGTCAGGGAGTACTTAAAAAGGGGCTATGGTAACTCACTTGGGGTCAGGGAGTACTTCTACGGGACTAGGGTAACTCTCTTGCGGTCAGAGAGTACATATAAAGGGGCTAGGATAACTAACTTGGGGTAAGGGATTGCTTATATAGGGGCTAGGGTAACTCACTTGGGGTCAGGGAGTACTTATGTGGGATTAGGGTAACTCACTTGGGGTCTGGGAGTACTTCTATGGGACTAGGGTAACTCACTTGGGGTCTGGGAGTACTTATATGGGACTAAGGTAACTCACTTGGGGTCAGGGAGTACCTATATGGGACTAGGGTAACTCACATGGGGTCAGGGAGTACTTATAAAGGGGCTAGGGTAACTCACTTTGGGTCAAGGAGTACTTATATTGGACTAGGTTAACTCACTTGCGGTCAGAGAGTACATATAAAGGGGCTAGGATAACTAACTTGGGGTCAGGGAGTACTTCTATGGGACTAGGGTAACTCACTTGCGGTCAGAGAGTACATATAAAGGGGCTAGGATAACTAACTTGGGGTAAGGGAGTGCTTATATAGGGGCTAGGGTAACTCACTTGGGGTCAGGGAGTACTTCTGTGGGATTAGGGTAACTCACTTGGGGTCTGGGAGTACTTCTATGGGACTAGGGTAACTCACTTGGGGTCTGAGAGTACTTATATGGGACTAAGGTAACTCACATGGGGTCAGGGAGTACTTATAAAGGGGCTAGGATAACTAACTTGGGGTAAGGGAGTGCTTATATAGGGGCTAGGGTAACTCACTTGGGGTCAGGGAGTACTTCTGTGGGATTAGGGTAACTCACTTGGGGTCTGGGAGTACTTCTATGGGACTAGGGTAACTCACTTGGGGTCTGAGAGTACTTATATGGGACTAAGGTAACTCACATGGGGTCAGGGAGTACTTATAAAGGGGCTAAGGTAACTCACTTGGGGTCAGGGAGTACTTATAAAGGGGCTAGGATAACTCACTTCGGCGTCAGGGAGTACTTCTATGGGACTAGGGTAACTCACTTGGGGTCAGGGACTACTTTTATGGGACTAGGGTAACTCACTTGGGGTCTGGGAGTACTTATATGGGACTAAGGTAACTCACTTGGGATCAGGGAGTACTTATAAAGGGGCTAGGATAACTCACTTGGGGTCAGGGAGTACTTATAAAGGGGCTAGGATAACTCACTTCGGCGTCAGGGAGTACTTCTATGGGACTAGGGTAAATCACTTGGGGTCAGGGACTACTTTTATTGGACTAGGGTAACTCACTTGGGGTCTGGGAGTACTTATATGGGACTAAGGTAACTCACTTGGGATCAGGGAGTACTTATATGGGACTAGGGTAACTCACATGGGGTCAGGGAGTACTTATAAAGGGGCTAGGGTACCTCACTTTGGGTCTAGGAGTACTTATATTGGACTAGGGTAACTCACTTGCGGTCAGAGAGTACATATAAAGGGGATAGGATAACTCAATTGGGGTCAGGGAGTACTTATAAAGGTGATATGGTAACTCACTTGGGGTCAGGGAGTACTTCTATGGGACTAGGGTAACTCACTTGGGGTCAGGGAGTACTTATAAAGGAGCTATGGTAACTCACTTGGGGTCAGGGAGTACTTCTATGGGACTAGGGTAACTCACTTGCGGTCAGAGAGTACATATAAAGGGGCTAGGATAACTCACTTAGGGTCAGGGAGTACTTATAAAGGTGATATGGTAACTCACTTGGGGTCAGGGAGTACTTCTATGGGACTAGGGTAACTCACTTGCGGTCAGAGAGTACATATAAAGGGGCTAGGATAACTAATTTGGGGTAAGGGAGTGCGTATATAGGGGCTAGGGTAACTCACTTGGGGTCAGGGAGTACTTCTGTAGGATTAGGGTAACTCACTTGGGGTCTGGGAGTACTTCTATGGGACTAGGGTAACTCACTTGCGGTCAGAGAGTACATATAAAGGGGCTAGGATAACTAATTTGGGGTAAGGGAGTGCTTATATAGGGGCTAGGGTAACTCACTTGGGGTCAGGGAGTACTTCTGTGGGATTAGGGTAACTCACTTGGGGTCTGGGAGTACTTCTATGGGACTAGGGTAACTCACTTTGGGTCTGGGAGTACTTATATGGGACTAAGGTAACTCACATGGGGTCAGGGAGTACTTATAAAGGGGCTAGGGTAACTCACTTTGGGTCAAGGAGTACTTATAATGGACTAGGGTAACTCACTTGCGGTCAGAGAGTACATATAAAGGGGCTAGGATAACTCACTTGGGGTCAGGGAGTACTTATAAAAGGGCTAGGATAACTCACTTTGGCGTCAGGGAGTACTTCTATGGGACTAGGGTAACTCACTTGGGGTCAGGGAATACTTTTATGGGACTAGGGTAACTCACTTGGGGTCTGGGAGTACTTATATGGGACTAAGGTAACTCACTTGGGGTCAGGGAGTACTTATATGGGACTAGGGTAACTCACATGGTGTCAGGGAGTACTTATAAAGGGGCTAGGGTAACTCACTTTGGGTCTAGGAGTACTTATATTAGACTAGGGTAACTCACTTGCGGTCAGAGAAAACATATAAAGGGGCTAGGATAACTCAATTGGGGTCAGGGAGTACTTATAAAGGTGATATGGTAACTCACTTGGGGTCAGGGAGTAGTTCTATGGGACTTGGGTAACTCACTTGCGGTCAGAGAGTACATATAAAGGGGCTAGGATAACTAACTTGGGGTAAGGGATTGCTTATATAGGGGCTAGGGTAACTCACTTGGGGTCAGGGAGTACTTCTATGGGACTAGGGTAACTCACTTGGAGTCTGGGAGTACTTATATGGGACTAAAGTAACTCACTTGGGGTCAGGGAGTACATATAAATGGGCTTGGATAACTCACTTGGGGTCAGGGAGTACTTATAAAGGTGATATGGTAACTCACTTGTGGTCAGGGAGTACTTCTATGGGACTGGGGTAACTCACTTGCGGTCAGAGAGTACATATAAAGGGGCTAGGATAACTCACTTGGGGACAGGGAGTACTTCTATGGGACTAGGGTAACTCACTTGCGGTCAGAGAGTACATATAAAGGGGCTAGGATAACTAATTTGGGGTAAGGGAGTGCTTATATAGGGGCTAGGGTAACTCACTTGGGGTCAGGGAGTACTTATAAAAGGGCTAGGATAACTCACTTTGGCGTCAGGGAGTACTTCTATGGGACTAGGGTAACTCACTTGGGGTCAGGGAATACTTTTATGGAACTAGGGTAACTCACTTGGGGTCTGGGAGTACTTATATGGGACTAAGATAACTCACTTGGGGTCAAGGAGTACTTATATGGGACTAGGGTAACTCACATGGGGTCAGGGAGTACTTATAAAGGGGCTAGGGTAACTCACTTTGGGTCTAGGAGTACTTATATTAGACTAGGGTAACTCACTTGCGGTCAGATAAAACATATAAAGGGGCTAGGATAACTCAATTGGGGTCAGAGAGTACATATAAAGGGGCTAGGATAACTCACTTGGGGTCAGGGAGTACTTCTATGGGACTAGGGTAACTCACTTGCGGTCAGAGAGAACATATAAAGGGGCTAGGATAACTAATTTGGGGTAAGGGAGTGCTTATATAGGGGCTAGGGTAACTCACTTGGGGTCAGGGAGTACTTCTGTGGGATTAGGGTAACTCACTTGGGGTCTGGGAGTACTTCTATGGGACTAGGGTAACTCACTTGGGGTCTGGGAGTACTTATATGGGACTAAGGTAACTCACATGGGGTCAGGGAGTACTTATAAAGGGGCTAGGGTAACTCACTTTGGGTCAAGGAGTACTTATAATGGACTAGGGTAACTCACTTGCGGTCAGAGAGTACATATAAAGGGGCTAGGATAACTCACTTGGGGTCAGGGAGTATTTATATGGGACTAAGGTAACTCACTTGGGATCAGGGAGTACTTATAAAGGGGCTAGGGTAACTCACTTTGGGTCTAGGAGTACTTATATTAGACTAGGGTAACTCACATGCGGTCAGAGAAAACATATAAAGGGGCTAGGATAACTAACTTGGGGTCAGGGAGTACTTATATGGGACTAGAGTAACTCAAATGGGGTCAGGGAGTACTTATAAAGGGGCTAGGATAACTCACTTGGGGTCAGGGAGTACTTATAAAAGGGCTAGGATAACTCACTTTGGCGTCAGGGAGTACTTCTATGGGACTAGGGTAACTCACTTGGGGTCAGGGAATACTTTTATGGAACTAGGGTAACTCACTTGGGGTCTGGGAGTACTTATATGGGACTAGGGTAACTCACATGGGGTCAGGGAGTACTTATATGGGACTAAGGTAACTCACTTGGGATCAGGGAGTACTTATAAAGGGGCTAGGGTAACTCACTTTGGGTCTAGGAGTACTTATATTAGACTAGGGTAACTCACATGCGGTCAGAGAAAACATATAAAGGGGCTAGGATAACTCACTTGGGGTCAGGGAGTACTTCTATGGGACTAGGGTAACTCACTTGCGGTCAGAGAGTACATATAAAGGGGCTAGGATAACTAATTTGGGGTAAGGGAATGCTTATATAGGGGCTAGGGTAACTCACATGGGGTCAGGGAGTACTTCTGTGGCATTAGGGTAACTCACTTGGGGTCTGGAAGTACTTCTATGGGACTAGGGTAACTCACTTGGGGTCTGGGAGTACTTATATGGCACTAAGGTAACTCACATGGGGTCAGGGAGTACTTATAAAGGGGCTAGGGTAACTCACTTTGGGTCAAGGAGTACTTATAATGGACTAGGGTAACTCACTTGCGGTCAGAGAGTACATATAAAGGGGCTAGGATAACTCACTTGGGGTCAGGGAGTATTTATAAAGGTGATATGGTAACTCACTTGGGGTCAGGTAGTACTTCTATGGGACTAGGGTAACTCACTTGGGGTAAGGGAGTGCTTATATAGGGAATAGGGTAACTCACTTTGGGTCAAGGAGTACTTATATTGGACTAGGGTAACTCACTTGCGGTCAGAGAGTACATATAAAGGGGCTAGGATAACTCACTTGGGGTCAGGGACTATTTATATAGGACTAAGGTAATTCACTTGGGGTCAGGGATTACTTATATGGGACTAGGGTAACTCAAATGGGGTCAGGGAGTACTTATAGAGGGGCTAGGATAACTCACTTGGGGTCAGGGAGTACTTATAAAGGGGATAGGATAACTCACTTCGGCGTCAGGGAGTACTTCTATGGGACTAGGGTAACTCACTTGGGGTCTGGGAGTACTTATATGGGACTAAGGTAACTCACTTGGGATCAGGGAGTACTTATATGGGACTAGGGTAACTCACATGGGGCCAGGGAGTACTTATAAAGGGGCTAGGGTAACTCACTTTGGGTCTAGGAGTACTTATATTGGACTAGGGTAACTCACTTGCGGTCAGAGAGTACATATAAAGGGGCTAGGATAACTAACTTGGGGTCAGGGAGTACTTCTATGGGAATAGGGTAACTCACTAGCGGTCAGAGAGTACATATAAAGGGGCTAGGATAACTAACTTGGGGTAAGGGAATGCTTATATAGGGGCTAGGGTAACTCACTTGGGGTCAGGGAGTACTTCTGTGGGATTAGGGTAACTCACTTGCGGTCAGAGAGTACATATAAAGGGGCTAGGATAACTCACTTGGGGTCAGGGAGTACTTATAAAAGGGCTAGGATAACTCACTTTGGCGTCAGGGAGTACTTCTATGGGACTAGGGTAACTCACTTGCGGTCAGAGAAAACATATAAAGGGGCTAGGATAACTCAATTGGGGTCAGGGAGTACTTATAAAGGTGATATGGTAACTCACTTGGGGTCAGGGAGTACTTCTATGGGACTTGGGTAACTCACTTGCGGTCAGAGAGTACATATAAAGGGGCTAGGATAACTAACTTGGGGTAAGGGATTGCTTATATAGGGGCTAGGGTAACTCACTTGGGGTCTGGGAGTACTTATATGGGACTAGGGTAACTCACATGGGGTCAGGGAGTACTTATATGGGACTAAGGTAACTCACTTGGGATCAGGGAGTACTTATAAAGGGGCTAGGGTAACTCACTTTGGGTCTAGGAGTACTTATATTAGACTAGGGTAACTCACATGCGGTCAGAGAAAACATATAAAGGGGCTAGGATAACTCACTTGGGGTCAGGGAGTACTTCTATGGGACTAGGGTAACTCACTTGCGGTCAGAGAGTACATATAAAGGGGCTAGGATAACTAATTTGGGGTAAGGGAATGCTTATATAGGGGCTAGGGTAACTCACATGGGGTCAGGGAGTACTTCTGTGGCATTAGGGTAACTCACTTGGGGTCTGGGAGTACTTCTATGGGACTAGGGTAACTCACTTGGGGTCTGGGAGTACTTATATGGGACTAAGGTAACTCACATGGGGTCAGGGAGTACTTATAAAGGGGCTAGGGTAACTCACTTTGGGTCAAGGAGTACTTATAATGGACTAGGGTAACTCACTTGCGGTCAGAGAGTACATATAAAGGGGCTAGGATAACTCACTTGGGGTCAGGGAGTATTTATAAAGGTGATATGGTAACTCACTTGGGGTCAGGTAGTACTTCTATGGGACTAGGGTAACTCACTTGGGGTAAGGGAGTGCTTATATAGGGAATAGGGTAACTCACTTTGGGTCAAGGAGTACTTATATTGGACTAGGGTAACTCACTTGCGGTCAGAGAGTACATATAAAGGGGCTAGGATAACTCACTTGGGGTCAGGGACTATTTATATAGGACTAAGGTAATTCACTTGGGGTCAGGGATTACTTATATGGGACTAGGGTAACTCAAATGGGGTCAGGGAGTACTTATAGAGGGGCTAGGATAACTCACTTGGGGTCAGGGAGTACTTATAAAGGGGATAGGATAACTCACTTCGGCGTCAGGGAGTACTTCTATGGGACTAGGGTAACTCACTTGGGGTCTGGGAGTACTTATATGGGACTAAGGTAACTCACTTGGGATCAGGGAGTACTTATATGGGACTAGGGTAACTCACATGGGGCCAGGGAGTACTTATAAAGGGGCTAGGGTAACTCACTTTGGGTCTAGGAGTACTTATATTGGACTAGGGTAACTCACTTGCGGTCAGAGAGTACATATAAAGGGGCTAGGATAACTAACTTGGGGTCAGGGAGTACTTCTATGGGAATAGGGTAACTCACTTGCGGTCAGAGAGTACATATAAAGGGGCTAGGATAACTAACTTGGGGTAAGGGAATGCCTATATAGGGGCTAGGGTAACTCACTTGGGGTCAGGGAGTACTTCTGTGGGATTAGGGTAACTCACTTGCGGTCAGAGAGTACATATAAAGGGGCTAGGATAACTCACTTGGGGTCAGGGAGTACTTATAAAAGGGCTAGGATAACTCACTTTGGCGTCAGGGAGTACTTCTATGGGACTAGGGTAACTCACTTGGGGTCAGGGAATACTTTTATGGGACTAGGGTAACTCACTTGGGGTCTGGGAGTACTTATATGGGACTAAGGTAACTCACTTGGGGTCAGGGAGTACTTATATGGGACTAGGGTAACTCACATGGTGTCAGGGAGTACTTATAAAGGGGCTAGGGTAACTCACTTTGGGTCTAGGAGTACTTATATTAGACTAAGGTAACTCACTTGCGGTCAGAGAAAACATATAAAGGGGCTAGGATAACTCAATTGGGGTCAGGGAGTACTTATAAAGGTGATATGGTAACTCACTTGGGGTCAGGGAGTACTTCTATGGGACTTGGGTAACTCACTTGCGGTCAGAGAGTACATATAAAGGGGCTAGGATAACTAACTTGGGGTAAGGGATTGCTTATATAGGGGCTAGGGTAACTCACTTGGGGTCAGGGAGTACTTCTATGGGACTAGGGTAACTCACTTGGAGTCTGGGAGTACTTATATGGGACTAAAGTAACTCACTTGGGGTCAGGGAGTACATATAAATGGGCTTGGATAACTCACTTGGGGTCAGGGAGTACTTATAAAGGTGATATGGTAACTCACTTGTGGTCAGGGAGTACTTCTATGGGACTGGGGTTACTCACTTGCGGTCAGAGAGTACATATAAAGGGGCTAGGATAACTCACTTGGGGTCAGGGAGTACTTCTATGGGACTAGGGTAACTCACTTGCGGTCAGAGAGTACATATAAAGGGGCTAGGATAACTAATTTGGGGTAAGGGAGTGCTTATATAGGGGCTAGGGTAACTCACTTGCGGTCAGGGAGTACTTATAAAAGGGCTAGGATAACTCACTTTGGCGTCAGGGAGTACTTCTATGGGACTAGGGTAACTCACTTGGGGTCAGGGAATACTTTTATGGAACTAGGGTAACTCACTTGGGGTCTGGGAGTACTTATATGGGACTAAGATAACTCACTTGGGGTCAAGGAGTACTTATATGGGACTAGGGTAACTCACATGGGGTCAGGGAGTACTTATAAAGGGGCTAGGGTAACTCACTTTGGGTCTAGGAGTACTTATATTAGACTAGGGTAACTCACTTGCGGTCAGATAAAACATATAAAGGGGCTAGGATAACTCAATTGGGGTCAGAGAGTACATATAAAGGGGCTAGGATAACTCACTTGGGGTCAGGGAGTACTTCTATGGGACTAGGGTAACTCACTTGCGGTCAGAGAGTACATATAAAGGGGCTAGGATAACTAATTTGGGGTAAGGGAGTGCTTATATAGGGGCTAGGGTAACTCACTTGGGGTCAGGGAGTACTTCTGTGGGATTAGGGTAACTCACTTGGGGTCTGGGAGTACTTCTATGGGACTAGGGTAACTCACTTGGGGTCTGGGAGTACTTATATTGGACTAAGGTAACTCACATGGGGTCAGGGAGTACTTATAAAGGGGCTAGGGTAACTCACTTTGGGTCAAGGAGTACTTATAATGGACTAGGGTAACTCACTTGCGGTCAGAGAGTACATATAAAGGGGCTAGGATAACTCACTTGGGGTCAGGGAGTATTTATATGGGACTAAGGTAACTCATTTGGGGTCAGGGATTACTTATATGGGACTAGAGTAACTCAAATGGGGTCAGGGAGTACTTATAAAGGGGCTAGGATAACTCACTTGGGGTCAGGGAGTACTTATAAAAGGGCTAGGATAACTCACTTTGGCGTCAGGGAGTACTTCTTTGGGACTAGGGTAACTCACTTGGGGTCAGGGAATACTTTTATGGAACTAGGGTAACTCACTTGGGGTCTGGGAGTACTTATATGGGACTAGGGTAACTCACATGGGGTCAGGGAGTACTTATATGGGACTAAGGTAACTCACTTGGGATCAGGGAGTACTTATAAAGGGGCTAGGGTAACTCACTTTGGGTCTAGGAGTACTTATATTAGACTAGGGTAACTCACATGCGGTCAGGGAGTACTTCTATGGGACTAGGGTAACTCACTTGCGGTCAGAGAGTACATATAAAGGGGCTAGGATAACTAATTTGGGGTAAGGGAATGCTTATATAGGGGCTAGGGTAACTCACATGGGGTCAGGGAGTACTTCTGTGGCATTAGGGTAACTCACTTGGGGTCTGGGAGTACTTCTATGGGACTAGGGTAACTCACTTGGGGTCTGGGAGTACTTATATGGGACTAAGGTAACTCACATGGGGTCAGGGAGTACTTATAAAGGGGCTAGGGTAACTCACTTTGGGTCAAGGAGTACTTATAATGGACTAGGGTAACTCACTTGCGGTCAGAGAGTACATATAAAGGGGCTAGGATAACTCACTTGGGGTCAGGGAGTATTTATAAAGGTGATATGGTAACTCACTTGGGGTCAGGTAGTACTTCTATGGGACTAGGGTAACTCACTTGGGGTAAGGGAGTGCTTATATAGGGAATAGGGTAACTCACTTTGGGTCAAGGAGTACTTATATTGGACTAGGGTAACTCACTTGCGGTCAGAGAGTACATATAAAGGGGCTAGGATAACTCACTTGGGGTCAGGGACTATTTATATAGGACTAAGGTAATTCACTTGGGGTCAGGGATTACTTATATGGGACTAGGGTAACTCAAATGGGGTCAGGGAGTACGTATAGAGGGGCTAGGATAACTCACTTGGGGTCAGGGAGTACTTATAAAGGGGATAGGATAACTCACTTCGGCGTCAGGGAGTACTTCTATGGGACTAGGGTAACTCACTTGGGGTCTGGGAGTACTTATATGGGACTAAGGTAACTCACTTGGGATCAGGGAGTACTTATATGGGACTAGGGTAACTCACATGGGGCCAGGGAGTACTTATAAAGGGGCTAGGGTAACTCACTTTGGGTCTAGGAGTACTTATATTGGACTAGGGTAACTCACTTGCGGTCAGAGAGTACATATAAAGGGGCTAGGATAACTAACTTGGGGTCAGGGAGTACTTCTATGGGAATAGGGTAACTCACTTGCGGTCAGAGAGTACATATAAAGGGGCTAGGATAACTAACTTGGGGTAAGGGAATGCTTATATAGGGGCTAGGGTAACTCACTTGGGGTCAGGGAGTACTTCTGTGGGATTAGGGTAACTCACTTAGGGTCTGGGAGTACTTCTATGGGACTAGGGTAACTCACTTGCGGTCAGAGAGTACATATAAAGGGGCTAGGATAACTAATTTGGGGTAAGGGAATGCTTATATAGGGGCTAGGGTAACTCACATGGGGTCAGGGAGTACTTCTGTGGCATTAGGGTAACTCACTTGGGGTCTGGGAGTACTTCTATGGGACTAGGGTAACTCACTTGGGGTCTGGGAGTACTTATATGGGACTAAGGTAACTCACATGGGGTCAGGGAGTACTTATAAAGGGGCTAGGGTAACTCACTTTGGGTCAAGGAGTACTTATAATGGACTAGGGTAACTCACTTGCGGTCAGAGAGTACATATAAAGGGGTTAGGATAACTCACTTGGGGTCAGGGAGTATTTATAAAGGAGATATGGTAACTCACTTGGGGTCAGGTAGTACTTCTATGGGACTAGGGTAACTCACTTGGGGTAAGGGAGTGCTTATTTAGGGAATAGGGTAACTCACTTTGGGTCAAGGAGTACTTATATTGGACTAGGGTAACTCACTTGCGGTCAGAGAGTACATATAAAGGGGCTAGGATAACTCACTTGGGGTCAGGGAGTATTTATATAGGACTAAGGTAATTCACTTGGGGTCAGGGATTACTTATATGGGACTAGGGTAACTCAAATGGGGTCAGGGAGTACTTATAGAGGGGCTAGGATAACTCACTTGGGGTCAGGGAGTACTTATAAAGGGGATAGGATAACTCACTTCGGCGTCAGGGAGTACTTCTATGGGACTAGGGTAACTCACTTGGGGTCTGGGAGTACTTATATGGGACTAAGGTAACTCACTTGGGATCAGGGAGTACTTATATGGGACTAGGGTAACTCACATGGGGCCAGGGAGTACTTATAAAGGAGCTAGGGTAACTCACTTTGGGTCTAGGAGTACTTATATTGGACTAGGGTAACTCACTTGCGGTCAGAGAGTACATATAAAGGGGCTAGGATAACTAACTTGGGGTCAGGGAGTACTTCTATGGGAATAGGGTAACTCACTTGCGGTCAGAGAGTACATATAAAGGGGCTAGGATAACTAACTTGGGGTAAGGGAATGCTTATATAGGGGCTAGGGTAACTCACTTGGGGTCAGGGAGTACTTCTGTGGGATTAGGGTAACTCACTTGGGGTCTGGGAGTACTTCTATGGGACTAGGGTAACTCACTTGGGGTCTGAGAGTACTTATATGGGACTAAGGTAACTCACATGGGGTCAGGGAGTACTTATAAAGGGGCTAAGGTAACTCACTTGGGGTCAGGGAGTACTTATAAAGGGACTAGGATAACTCACTTCGGCGTCAGGGAGTACTTCTATGGGACTAGGGTAACTCACTTGGGGTCAGGGACTACTTTTATGGGACTAGGGTAACTCACTTGGGGTCTGGGAGTACTTATATGGGACTAAGGTAACTCACTTGGGATCAGGGAGTACTTATAAAGGGGCTAGGATAACTCACTTGGGGTCAGGGAGTACTTATAAAGGGGCTAGGATAACTCACTTCGGCGTCAGGGAGTACTTCTATGGGACTAGGGTAACTCACTTGGGGTCTGGGAGTACTTATATGGGACTAAGGTAACTCACTCGGGATCAGGGAGTACTTATATGGGACTAGGGTAACTCACTTGCGGTCAGAGAGTACATATAAAGGGGCTAGGATAACTAACTTGGGGTAAGGGATTGCTTATATAGGGGCTAGGGTAACTCACTAGGGGTCAGGGAGTATTTCTGTGGGATTAGGGTAACTCACTTGGGGTCTGGGAGTACTTCTAAGGGACTAGGGTAACTCACTTGGGGTGTGGGAGTAGTTATATGGAACTAGGGTATCTCACTTGGGGTCAGGGAGTACTTATAAAGGAGCTATGGTAACTCACTTGGGGTCAGGGAGTACTTCTATGGGACTAGGGTAACTCACTTGCGGTCAGAGAGTGCATATAAAGGGGATAGGATAACTCAATTGGGGTCAGGGAGTACTTCTATGGGACTAGGGTAACTCACTTGCGGTCAGAGAGTACATATAAAGGGGATAGGATAACTCACTTGGGGTCAGGGAGTACTTCTATGGGACTAGGGTAACTCACTTGCGGTCAGAGAGTACATATAAAGGGGATAGGATAACTAATTTGGGGTAAGGGAGTGCTTATATAGGGGGTAGGGTAACTCACTTGGGGTCAGGGAGTACTTCTGTGGGATTAGGGTAACTCACTTGGGGTCTGGGAGTACTTCTATGGGACTAGGGTAACTCACTTGGGGTCTGGGAGTACTTTTATGGGACTAAGGTAACTCACATGGGGTCAGGGAGTACTTATAAAGGAGCTAGGGTAACTCACTTTGGGTCTGGGAGTACTTCTATGGGACTAGGGTAACTCACTTGGGGTCTGGGAGTACTTATAAAGGGGCTAGGGTACCTCACTTTGGGTCTAGGAGTACTTATATTGGACTAGGGTAACTCACTTGCGGTCAGAGAGTACATATAAAGGGGCTAGGATAACTCACTTGGGGTCAGGGAGTACTTATAAAGGTGATATGGTAACTCACTTGGGGTCAGGGAGTACTTCTATGGGACTAGGGTAACTCACTTGGGGTCAGGGACTACTTTTATGGGACTAGGGTAACTCACTTGGGGTCTGGGAGTACTTATATGGGACTAAGGTAACTCACTTGGGATCAGGGAGTACTTATAAAGGGGCTAGGATAACTCACTTGGGGTCAGGGAGTACTTATATAGGGGCTAGGATAACTCACTTCGGCGTCAGGGAGTACTTCTATGGGACTAGGGTAAATCACTTGGGGTCAGGGACTACTTTTATTGGACTAGGGTAACTCACTTGGGGTCTGGGAGTACTTATATGGGACTAAGGTAACTCACTTGGGATCAGGGAGTACTTATATGGGACTAGGGTAACTCACATGGGGTCAGGGAGTACTTATAAAGGGGCTAGGGTACCTCACTTTGGGTCTAGGAGTACTTATATTGGACTAGGGTAACTCACTTGCGGTCAGAGAGTACATATAAAGGGGATAGGATAACTCAATTGGGGTCAGGGAGTACTTATAAAGGTGATATGGTAACTCACTTGGGGTCAGGGAGTACTTCTATGGGACTAGGGTAACTCACTTGCGGTCAGCGAGTACATATAAAGGGGCTAGGATAACTAACTTGGGGTAAGGGAGTGCTTATATAGGGGCTAGGATTACTCACTTTGGTTCAGGGACTAGTTATAAGGGATTAGGGTAACTCACTTGGGGTCAGGGAGTACTTATAAAGGGGCTATGGTAACTCACTTGGGGTCAGGGAGTACTTCTTTGGGACTAGGGTAACTCATTTGCGGTCAGAGAGTACATATAAAGGGGCTAGGATAACTCACTTGGGGTCAGGGAGTACTTATAAAGGTGATATGGTAACTCACTTGGGGTCAGGGAGTACATCTATGGGACTAGGGTAACTGACTTGCTGTCAGAGAGTACATATAAAGGGGCTGGGATAACTAACTTGGTGTAAGGGATTGCTTATATAGGGGCTAGGGTAACTCACTTGGGGTCAGGGAGTACTTCTGTGGGATTAGGGTAACTCACTTGGGGTCAGGGAGTACTTATAAAGGAGCTATGGTAACTCACTTGGGGTCAGGGAGTACTTCTATGGGACTAGGGTAACTCACTTGCGGTCAGAAAGTACATATAAAGGGGCTAGGATAACTCACTTGGGGTCAGGGAGTACTTCTATGGGACTAAGGTAACCCATTTGGGGTCAGGGATTACTTATATGGGACTAGGGTATCTCACTTGGGGTCAGGGAGTACTTATAAAGGAGCTATGGTAACTCACTTGGGGTCAGGGAGTACTTCTATGGGACTAGGGTAACTCACTTGCGGTCAGAGAGTACATATAAAGGGGCTAGGATAACTAACTTGGGGTAAGGGATTGCTTATATAGGGGCTAGGGTAACTCACTTGGGGTCAGGGAGTACTTCTGTGGGATTGGGGTAACTCACTTGGGGTCTGGGAGTACTTCTATGGGACTAGGGTAACTCACTTGGAGTCTGGGAGTACTTATATGGGACTAAGGTAACTCACATGGGGTCAGGGAGTACTTATAAAGGGGCTAGGGTAACTCACTTTGGGTCAAGGAGTACTTATAATGGACTAGGGTAACTCACTTGCGGTCAGAGAGTACATATAAAGGGGCTAGGATAACTCACTTGGGGTCAGGGAGTATTTATATGGGACTAAGTTAACTCATTTGGGGTCAGGGATTACTTATATAGGACTAGGGTATCTCACTTGGGGTCAGGGAGTACTTATAAAGGAGCTATGGTAACTCACTTGGGGTCAGGGAGTACTTCTATGGGACTAGGGTAACTCACTTGCGGTCAGAGAGTACATATAAAGGGGCTAGGATAACTCACTTATGGTCAGGGAGTACTTATAAAGGTGATATGGTAACTCACTTGGGGTCAGGGAGTATTTCTATGGGACTAGGGTAACTCACTTGCGGTCAGAGAGTACATATAAAGGGGCTAGGATAACTAATTTGGGGTAAGGGAGTGCTTATATAGGGGCTAGGGTAACTCACTTGGGGTCAGGGAGTACTTCTGTGGGATTAGGGTAACTCACTTGGGGTCTGGGAGTACTTCTATGGGACTAGGGTAACTCACTTGGAGTCTGGGAGTACTTATATGGGACTAAAGTAACTCACTTGGGGTCAGGGAGTACATATAAATGGGCTTGGATAACTCACTTGGGGTCACGGAGTACTTATAAAGGTGATATGGTAACTCACTTGTGGTCAGGGAGTACTTCTATGGGACTGGGGTAACTCATTCGCGGTCAGAGAGTACATATAAAGGGGCTAGGATAACTCACTTGGGGTCAGGGAGTACTTCTATGGGACTAGGGTAACTCACTTGCGGTCAGAGAGTACATATAAAGGGGCTAGGATAACTAATTTGGGGTAAGGGAGTGCTTATATAGGGGCTAGGGTAACTCACTTGGGGTCAGGGAGTACTTCTGTGGGATTAGGGTAACTCACTTGGGGTCTGGGAGTACTTCTATGGGACTAGGGTAACTCACTTGGGGTCTGGGAGTACTTTTATGGGACTAAGGTAACTCACATGGGGTCAGGGAGTACTTATAAAGGGGCTAGGGTAACTCACTTTGGGTCTGGGAGTACTTCTATGGGACTAGGGTAACTCACTTGGGGTCAGGGAGTACTTATATGGGACTAGGGTAACTCACATGGGGTCAGGGAGTACTTATAAAGGGGCTAGGGTAACTCACTTTGGGTCAAGGAGTACTTATATTGGACTAGGTTAACTCACTTGCGGTCAGAGAGTACATATAAAGGGGCTAGGATAACTAACTTGGGGTCAGGGAGTACTTCTATGGGACTAGGGTAACTCACTTGCGGTCAGAGAGTACATATAAAGGGGCTAGGATAACTAACTTGGGGTAAGGGAGTGCTTATATAGGGGCTAGGGTAACTCACTTGGGGTCAGGGAGTACTTCTGTGGGATTAGGGTAACTCACTTGGGGTCTGGGAGTACTTCTATGGGACTAGGGTAACTCACTTGGGGTCTGAGAGTACTTATATGGGACTAAGGTAACTCACATGGGGTCAGGGAGTACTTATAAATGGGCTAAGGTAACTCACTTGGGGTCAGGGAGTACTTATAAAGGGGCTAGGATAACTCACTTCGGCGTCAGGGAGTACTTCTATGGGACTAGGGTAACTCACTTGGGGTCAGGGACTACTTTTATGGGACTAGGGTAACTCACTTGGGGTCTGGGAGTACTTATATGGGACTAAGGTAACTCACTTGGGATCAGGGAGTACTTATAAAGGGGCTAGGATAACTCACTTGGGGTCAGGGAGTACTTATAAAGGGGCTAGGATAACTCACTTCGGCGTCAGGGAGTACTTCTATGGGACTAGGGTAAATCACTTGGGGTCAGGGACTACTTTTATTGGACTAGGGTAACTCACTTGGGGTCTGGGAGTACTTATATGGGACTAAGGTAACTCACTTGGGATCAGGGAGTACTTATATGGGACTAGGGTAACTCACATGGGGTCAGGGAGTACTTATAAAGGGGCTAGGTTACCTCACTTTGGGTCTAGGAGTACTTATATTGGACTAGGGTAACTCACTTGCGGTCAGAGAGTACATATAAAGGGGCTAGGATAACTAACTTGGGGTAAGGGAGTGCTTATATAGGGGCTAGGATAACTCACTTTGGTTCAGGGAGTAGTTATAAGGGATTAGGGTAACTCACTTGGGGTCAGGGAGTACTTATAAAGGGGCTATGGTAACTCACTTGGGGTCAGGGAGTACTTCTATGGGACTAGGGTAACTCATTTGCGGTCAGAGAGTACATATAAAGGGGCTAGGGTAACTCACTTTGGGTCAAGGAGTACTTATAATGGACTAGGGTAACTCACTTGCGGTCAGAGAGTACATATAAAGGGGCTAGGATAACTCACTTGGGGTCAGGGAGTATTTATATGGGACTAAGGTAACTCATTTGGGGTCAGGGATTACTTATATGGGACTAGGGTAACTCAAATGGGGTCAGGGAGTACTTATAAAGGGGCTAGGATAACTCACTTGGGGTCAGGGAGTCCTTATGAAAGGGCTAGGATAACTTACTTTGGCGTCAGGGAGTACTTCTATGGGACTAGGGTAACTCACTTGGGGTCAGGGAATACTTTTATGGGACTAGGGTAACTCACTTGGGGTCTGGGAGTACTTATATGGGACTAAGGTAACTCACTTGGGGTCAGGGAGTACTTATATGGGACTAGGGTAACTCACATGGTGTCAGGGAGTACTTATAAAGGGGCTAGGGTAACTCACTTTGGGTCTAGGAGTACTTATATTAGACTAGGGTAACTCACTTGCAGTCAGAGAAAACATATAAAGGGGCTAGGATAACTCAATTGGGGTCAGGGAGTACTTATAAAGGTGATATGGTAACTCACTTGGGGTCAGGGAGTACTTCTATGGGACTTGGGTAACTCACTTGCGGTCAGAGATTACATATAAAGGGGCTAGAATAACTAACTTGGGGTAAGGGATTGCTTATATAGGGGCTAGGGTAACTCACTTGGGGTCAGGGAGTACTTCTATGGGACTAGGGTAACTCACTTGCGGTCAGAGAGTACATATAAAGGGGCTAGGATAACTAACTTGGGGTAAGGGATTGCTTATATAGGGGCTAGGGTAACTCACTTGGGGTCAGGGAGTACTTCTGTGGGATTGGGGTAACTCACTTGGGGTCAGGGAGTACTTCTATGGGACTAGGGTAACTCACTTGGAGTCTGGGAGTACTTATATGGGACTAAGGTAACTCACATGGGGTCAGGGAGTACTTATAAAGGGGCTAGGGTAACTCACTTTGGGTCAAGGAGTACTTATAATGGACTAGGGTAACTCACTTGCGGTCAGAGAGTACATATAAAGGGGCTAGGATAACTCACTTGGGGTCAGGGAGTATTTATATGGGACTAAGTTAACTCATTTGGGGTCAGGGATTACTTATATGGGACTAGAGTAACTCAAATGGGGTCAGGGAGTACTTATAAAGGGGCTAGGATAACTCACTTGGGGTCAGGGAGTACTTATAAAAGGGCTAGGATAACTCACTTTGGCGTCAGGGAGTACTTCTATGGGACTAGGGTAACTCACTTGGGGTCAGGGAATACTTTTATGGGACTAGGGTAACTCACTTGGGGTCTGGGAGTACTTATATGGGACTAAGGTAACTCACTTGGGGTCAGGGAGTACATATAAAAGGGCTTGGATAACTCACTTGGGGTCAGGGAGTACTTATAAAGGTGATATGGTAACTCACTTGTGGTCAGGGAGTACTTATATGGGACTAGGGTAACTCACATGGTGTCAGGGAGTATTTATAAAGGGGCTAGGGTAACTCACTTTGGGTCTAGGAGTACTTATATTAGACTAGGGTAACTCACTTGCGGTCAGAGAAAACATATAAAGGGGCTAGGATAACTCAATTGGGGTCAGGGAGTTTTTATAAAGGTGATATGGTAACTCACTTGGGGTCAGGGAGTACTTCTATGGGACTTGGGTAACTCACTTGCGGTCAGAGAGTACATATAAAGGGGCTAGGATAACTAACTTGGGGTAAGGGATTGCTTATATAGGGGCTAGGGTAACTCACTTGGGGTCAGGGAGTACTTCTATGGGACTAGGGTAACTCACTTGGAGTCTGGGAGTACTTATATGGGACTAAAGTAACTCACTTGGGGTCAGGGAGTACATATAAAAGGGCTTGGATAACTCACTTGGGGTCAGGGAGTACTTATAAAGGTGATATGGTAACTCACTTGTGGTCAGGGAGTACTTCTATGGGACTGGGGTAACTCACTTGCGGTCAGAGAGTACATATAAAGGGGCTAGGATAACTCACTTGGGGTCAGGGAGTACTTCTATGGGACTTGGGTAACTCACTTGCGGTCAGAGAGTAAATATAAAGGGGCTAGGATAACTAACTTGGGGTAAGGGAGTGCTTATATAGGGGTTAGGGTAACTCACTTTGGTTCATGGAGTAGTTATAAGGGATTATGGTAACTCACTTGGGGTCAGAGAGTACTTATAAAGGGGCTATGGTAACTCACTTGGGGTCAGGGAGTACTTTTACGGGACTAGGGTAACTCACTTGCGGTCAGAGAGTACATATAAAGGGGCTAGGATAACTAACTTGGGGTAAGGGATTGCTTATATAGGGGCTAGGGTAACTCACTTGGGGTCAGGGAGTACTTCTGTGGGATTAGGTTAACTCACTTGGGGTCTGGGAGTACTTCTATGGGACTAGGGTAACTCACTTGGGGTAAGGGAGTGCTTATATAGGGAATAGGGTAACTCACTTTGGGTCAAGGAGTACTTATATTGGACTAGGGTAACTCACTTGCGGTCAGAGAGTACATATAAAGGGGCTAGGATAACTCACTTGGGGTCAGGGAGTATTTATATAGGACTAAGGTAATTCACTTGGGGTCAGGGATTACTTATATGGGACTAGGGTAACTCAAATGGGGTCAGGGAGTACTTATAGAGGGGCTAGGATAACTCACTTGGGGTCAGGGAGTACTTATAAAGGGGATAGGATAACTCACTTCGGCGTCAGGGAGTACTTCTATGGGACTAGGGTAACTCACTTGGGGTCTGGGAGTACTTATATGGGACTAAGGTAACTCACTTGGGATCAGGGAGTACTTATATGGGACTAGGGTAACTCACATGGGGCCAGGGAGTACTTATAAAGGGGCTAGGGTAACTCACTTTGGGTCTAGGAGTACTTATATTGGACTAGGGTAACTCACTTGCGGTCAGAGAGTACATATAAAGGGGCTAGGATAACTAACTTGGGGTCAGGGAGTACTTCTATGGGAATAGGGTAACTCACTTGCGGTCAGAGAGTACATATAAAGGGGCTAGGATAACTAACTTGGGGTAAGGGAATGCTTATATAGGGGCTAGGGTAACTCACTTGGGGTCAGGGAGTACTTCTGTGGGATTAGGGTAACTCACTTGGGGTCTGGGAGTACTTCTATGGGACTAGGGTAACTCACTTGGGGTCTGAGAGTACTTATATGGGACTAAGGTAACTCACATGGGGTCAGGGAGTACTTATAAAGGGGCTAAGGTAACTCACTTGGGGTCAGGGAGTACTTATAAAGGGACTAGGATAACTCACTTCGGCGTCAGGGAGTACTTCTATGGGACTAGGGTAACTCACTTGGGGTCAGGGACTACTTTTATGGGACTAGGGTAACTCACTTGGGGTCTGGGAGTACTTATATGGGACTAAGGTAACTCACTCGGGATCAGGGAGTACTTATATGGGACTAGGGTAACTCACTTGCGGTCAGAGAGTACATATAAAGGGGCTAGGATAACTAACTTGGGGTAAGGGATTGCTTATATAGGGGCTAGGGTAACTCACTAGGGGTCAGGGAGTATTTCTGTGGGATTAGGGTAACTCACTTGGGGTCTGGGAGTACTTCTAAGGGACCAGGGTAACTCACTTGGGGTGTGGGAGTAGTTATATGGAACTAGGGTATCTCACTTGGGGTCAGGGAGTACTTATAAAGGAGCTATGGTAACTCACTTGGGGTCAGGGAGTACTTCTATGGGACTAGGGTAACTCACTTGCGGTCAGAGAGTGCATATAAAGGGGATAGGATAACTCAATTGGGGTCAGGGAGTACTTCTATGGGACTAGGGTAACTCACTTGCGGTCAGAGAGTACATATAAAGGGGATAGGATAACTCACTTGGGGTCAGGGAGTACTTCTATGGGACTAGGGTAACTCACTTGCGGTCAGAGAGTACATATAAAGGGGCTAGGATAACTAATTTGGGGTAAGGGAGTGCTTATATAGGGGCTAGGGTAACTCACTTGGGGTCAGGGAGTACTTCTGTGGGATTAGGGTAACTCACTTGGGGTCTGGGAGTACTTCTATGGGACTAGGGTAACTCACTTGGGGTCTGGGAGTACTTTTATGGGACTAAGGTAACTCACATGGGGTCAGGGAGTACTTATAAAGGGGCTAGGGTAACTCACTTTGGGTCTGGGAGTACTTCTATGGGACTAGGGTAACTCACTTGGGGTCTGGGAGTACTTATAAAGGGGCTAGGGTACCTCACTTTGGGTCTAGGAGTACTTATATTGGACTAGGGTAACTCACTTGCGGTCAGAGAGTACATATAAAGGGGCTAGGATAACTCACTTGGGGTCAGGGAGTACTTATAAAGGTGATATGGTAACTCACTTGGGGTCAGGGAGTACTTCTATGGGACTAGGGTAACTCACTTGCGGTCAGAGAGTACATATAAAGGGGCTAGGATAACTATCTTGGGGTAAGGGAGTGCTTATATAGGGGCTAGGGTAACTCACTTTGGTTCAGGGAGTAGTTATAAGGGATTAGGGTAACTCACATGGGGTCAGGGAGTACTTAAAAAGGGGCTATGGTAACTCACTTGGGTTCAGGGAGTACTTCTACGGGACTAGGGTAACTCTCTTGCGGTCAGAGAGTACATATAAAGGGGCTAGGATAACTAACATGGGGTAAGGGATTGCTTATATAGGGGCTAGGGTAACTCACTTGGGGTCAGGGAGTACTTATGTGGGATTAGGGTAACTCACTTGGGGTCTGGGAGTACTTCTATGGGACTAGGGTAACTCACTTGGGGTCTGGGAGTACTTATATGGGACTAAGGTAACTCACTTGGGGTCAGGGAGTACTTATATGGGACTAGGGTAACTCACTTTGGGTCAAGGAGTACTTATATTGGACTAGGTTAACTCACTTGCGGTCAGAGAGTACATATAAAGGGGCTAGGATAACTAACTTGGGGTAAGGGAGTGCTTATATAGGGGCTAGGGTAACTCACTTGGGGTCAGGGAGTACTTCTGTGGGATTAGGGTAACTCACTTGGGGTCTGGGAGTACTTCTATGGGACTAGGGTAACTCACTTGGGGTCTGAGAGTACTTATATGGGACTAAGGTAACTCACATGGGGTCAGGGAGTACTTATAAAGGGGCTAAGGTAACTCACTTGGGGTCAGGGAGTACTTCTGTGGGATTAGGGTAACTCACTTGGGGTCTGGGAGTACTTCTATGGGACTAGGGTAACTCACTTGGGGTCTGAGAGTACTTATATGGGACTAAGGTAACTCACATGGGGTCAGGGAGTACTTATAAAGGGGCTAAGGTAACTCACTTGGGGTCAGGGAGTACTTATAAAGGGGCTAGGATAACTCACTTCGGCGTCAGGGAGTACTTCTATGGGACTAGGGTAACTCACTTGGGGTCAGGGACTACTTTTATGGGACTAGGGTAACTCACTTGGGGTCTGGGAGTACTTATATGGGACTAAGGTAACTCACTTGGGATCAGGGAGTACTTATAAAGGGGCTAGGATAACTCACTTGGGGTCAGGGAGTACTTAAAAAGGGGCTAGGATAACTCACTTCGGCGTCAGGGAGTACTTCTATGGGACTAGGGTAAATCACTTGGGGTCAGGGACTACTTTTATTGGACTAGGGTAACTCACTTGGGGTCTGGGAGTACTTATATGGGACTAAGGTAACTCACTTGGGATCAGGGAGTACTTATATGGGACTAGGGTAACTCACATGGGGTCAGGGAGTACTTATAAAGGGGCTAGGGTACCTCACTTTGGGTCTAGGAGTACTTATATTGGACTAGGGTAACTCACTTGCGGTCAGAGAGTACATATAAAGGGGATAGGATAACTCAATTGGGGTCAGGGAGTACTTATAAAGGTGATATGGTAACTCACTTGGGGTCAGGGAGTACTTCTATGGGACTAGGGTAACTCACTTGCGGTCAGCGAGTACATATAAAGGGGCTAGGATAACTAACTTGGGGTAAGGGAGTGCTTATATAGGGGCTAGGATAACTCACTTTGGTTCAGGGAGTAGTTATAAGGGATTAGGGTAACTCACTTGGGGTCAGGGAGTACTTATAAAGGGGCTATGGTAACTCACTTGGGGTCAGGGAGTACTTCTATGGGACTAGGGTAACTCATTTGCGGTCAGAGAGTACATATAAAGGGGCTAGGATAACTCACTTGGGGTCAGGGAGTACTTATAAAGGTGATATGGTAACTCACTTGGGGTCAGGGAGTACATCTATGGGACTAGGGTAACTGACTTGCTGTCAGAGAGTACATATAAAGGGGCTGGGATAACTAACTTGGTGTAAGGGATTGCTTATATAGGGGCTAGGGTAACTCACTTGGGGTCAGGGAGTACTTCTGTGGGATTAGGGTAACTCACTTGGGGTCAGGGAGTACTTCTATGGGACTAGGGTAACTCACTTGCGGTCAGAGAGTACATATAAAGGGGCTAGGATAACTCACTTGGGGTCAGGGAGTACTTCTATGGGACTAAGGTAACTCATTTGGGGTCAGGGATTACTTATATGGGACTAGGGTATCTCACTTGGGGTCAGGGAGTACTTATAAAGGAGCTATGGTAACTCACTTGGGGTCAGGGAGTACTTCTATGGGACTAGGGTAACTCACTTGCGGTCAGAGAGTACATATAAAGGGGCTAGGATAACTAACTTGGGGTAAGGGATTGCTTATATAGGGGCTAGGGTAACTCACTTGGGGTCTGGGAGTACTTATATGGGACTAAGGTAACTCACTTGGGGTCAGGGAGTACTTATATGGGACTAGGGTAACTCACATGGTGTCAGGGAGTACTTATAAAGGGGCTAGGGTAACTCACTTTGGGTCTAGGAGTACTTATATTAGACTAGGGTAACTCACTTGCAGTCAGAGAAAACATATAAAGGGGCTAGGATAACTCAATTGGGGTCAGGGAGTACTTATAAAGGTGATATGGTAACTCACTTGGGGTCAGGGAGTACTTCTATGGGACTTGGGTAACTCACTTGCGGTCAGAGATTACATATAAAGGGGCTAGAATAACTAACTTGGGGTAAGGGATTGCTTATATAGGGGCTAGGGTAACTCACTTGGGGTCAGGGAGTACTTCTATGGGACTAGGGTAACTCACTTGCGGTCAGAGAGTACATATAAAGGGGCTAGGATAACTAACTTGGGGTAAGGGATTGCTTATATAGGGGCTAGGGTAACTCACTTGGGGTCAGGGAGTACTTCTGTGGGATTGGGGTAACTCACTTGGGGTCTGGGAGTACTTCTATGGGACTAGGGTAACTCACTTGGAGTCTGGGAGTACTTATATGGGACTAAGGTAACTCACATGGGGTCAGGGAGTACTTATAAAGGGGCTAGGGTAACTCACTTTGGGTCAAGGAGTACTTATAATGGACTAGGGTAACTCACTTGCGGTCAGAGAGTACATATAAAGGGGCTAGGATAACTCACTTGGGGTCAGGGAGTATTTATATGGGACTAAGTTAACTCATTTGGGGTCAGGGATTACTTATATGGGACTAGAGTAACTCAAATGGGGTCAGGGAGTACTTATAAAGGGGCTAGGATAACTCACTTGGGGTCAGGGAGTACTTATAAAAGGGCTAGGATAACTCACTTTGGCGTCAGGGAGTACTTCTATGGGACTAGGGTAACTCACTTGGGGTCAGGGAATACTTTTATGGGACTAGGGTAACTCACTTGGGGTCTGGGAGTACTTATATGGGACTAAGGTAACTCACTTGGGGTCAGGGAGTACTTATATGGGACTAGGGTAACTCACATGGTGTCAGGGAGTATTTATAAAGGGGCTAGGGTAACTCACTTTGGGTCTAGGAGTACTTATATTAGACTAGGGTAACTCACTTGCGGTCAGAGAAAACATATAAAGGGGCTAGGATAACTCAATTGGGGTCAGGGAGTTTTTATAAAGGTGATATGGTAACTCACTTGGGGTCAGGGAGTACTTCTATGGGACTTGGGTAACTCACTTGCGGTCAGAGAGTACATATAAAGGGGCTAGGATAACTAACTTGGGGTAAGGGATTGCTTATATAGGGGCTAGGGTAACTCACTTGGGGTCAGGGAGTACTTCTATGGGACTAGGGTAACTCACTTGGAGTCTGGGAGTACTTATATGGGACTAAAGTAACTCACTTGGGGTCAGGGAGTACATATAAAAGGGCTTGGATAACTCACTTGGGGTCAGGGAGTACTTATAAAGGTGATATGGTAACTCACTTGTGGTCAGGGAGTACTTCTATGGGACTGGGGTAACTCACTTGCGGTCAGAGAGTACATATAAAGGGGCTAGGATAACTCACTTGGGGTCAGGGAGTACTTCTATGGGACTTGGGTAACTCACTTGCGGTCAGAGAGTAAATATAAAGGGGCTAGGATAACTAACTTGGGGTAAGGGAGTGCTTATATAGGGGTTAGGGTAACTCACTTTGGTTCATGGAGTAGTTATAAGGGATTATGGTAACTCACTTGGGGTCAGAGAGTACTTATAAAGGGGCTATGGTAACTCACTTGGGGTCAGGGAGTACTTTTACGGGACTAGGGTAACTCACTTGCGGTCAGAGAGTACATATAAAGGGGCTAGGATAACTAACTTGGGGTAAGGGATTGCTTATATAGGGGCTAGGGTAACTCACTTGGGGTCAGGGAGTACTTCTGTGGGATTAGGTTAACTCACTTGGGGTCTGGGAGTACTTCTATGGGACTAGGGTAACTCACTTGGGGTAAGGGAGTGCTTATATAGGGAATAGGGTAACTCACTTTGGGTCAAGGAGTACTTATATTGGACTAGGGTAACTCACTTGCGGTCAGAGAGTACATATAAAGGGGCTAGGATAACTCACTTGGGGTCAGGGAGTATTTATATAGGACTAAGGTAATTCACTTGGGGTCAGGGATTACTTATATGGGACTAGGGTAACTCAAATGGGGTCAGGGAGTACTTATAGAGGGGCTAGGATAACTCACTTGGGGTCAGGGAGTACTTATAAAGGGGATAGGATAACTCACTTCGGCGTCAGGGAGTACTTCTATGGGACTAGGGTAACTCACTTGGGGTCTGGGAGTACTTATATGGGACTAAGGTAACTCACTTGGGATCAGGGAGTACTTATATGGGACTAGGGTAACTCACATGGGGCCAGGGAGTACTTATAAAGGGGCTAGGGTAACTCACTTTGGGTCTAGGAGTACTTATATTGGACTAGGGTAACTCACTTGCGGTCAGAGAGTACATATAAAGGGGCTAGGATAACTAACTTGGGGTCAGGGAGTACTTCTATGGGAATAGGGTAACTCACTTGCGGTCAGAGAGTACATATAAAGGGGCTAGGATAACTAACTTGGGGTAAGGGAATGCTTATATAGGGGCTAGGGTAACTCACTTGGGGTCAGGGAGTACTTCTGTGGGATTAGGGTAACTCACTTGGGGTCTGGGAGTACTTCTATGGGACTAGGGTAACTCACTTGGGGTCTGAGAGTACTTATATGGGACTAAGGTAACTCACATGGGGTCAGGGAGTACTTATAAAGGGGCTAAGGTAACTCACTTGGGGTCAGGGAGTACTTCTGTGGGATTAGGGTAACTCACTTGGGGTCTGGGAGTACTTCTATGGGACTAGGGTAACTCACTTGGGGTCTGAGAGTACTTATATGGGACTAAGGTAACTCACATGGGGTCAGGGAGTACTTATAAAGGGGCTAAGGTAACTCACTTGGGGTCAGGGAGTACTTATAAAGGGGCTAGGATAACTCACTTCGGCGTCAGGGAGTACTTCTATGGGACTAGGGTAACTCACTTGGGGTCAGGGACTACTTTTATGGGACTAGGGTAACTCACTTGGGGTCTGGGAGTACTTATATGGGACTAAGGTAACTCACTTGGGATCAGGGAGTACTTATAAAGGGGCTAGGATAACTCACTTGGGGTCAGGGAGTACTTATAAAGGGGCTAGGATAACTCACTTCGGCGTCAGGGAGTACTTCTATGGGACTAGGGTAAATCACTTGGGGTCAGGGACTACTTTTATTGGACTAGGGTAACTCACTTGGGGTCTGGGAGTACTTATATGGGACTAAGGTAACTCACTTGGGATCAGGGAGTACTTATATGGGACTAGGGTAACTCACATGGGGTCAGGGAGTACTTATAAAGGGGCTAGGGTACCTCACTTTGGGTCTAGGAGTACTTATATTGGACTAGGGTAACTCACTTGCGGTCAGAGAGTACATATAAAGGGGATAGGATAACTCAATTGGGGTCAGGGAGTACTTATAAAGGTGATATGGTAACTCACTTGGGGTCAGGGAGTACTTCTATGGGACTAGGGTAACTCACTTGCGGTCAGCGAGTACATATAAAGGGGCTAGGATAACTAACTTGGGGTAAGGGAGTGCTTATATAGGGGCTAGGATAACTCACTTTGGTTCAGGGAGTAGTTATAAGGGATTAGGGTAACTCACTTGGGGTCAGGGAGTACTTATAAAGGGGCTATGGTAACTCACTTGGGGTCAGGGAGTACTTCTATGGGACTAGGGTAACTCATTTGCGGTCAGAGAGTACATATAAAGGGGCTAGGATAACTCACTTGGGGTCAGGGAGTACTTATAAAGGTGATATGGTAACTCACTTGGGGTCAGGGAGTACATCTATGGGACTAGGGTAACTGACTTGCTGTCAGAGAGTACATATAAAGGGGCTGGGATAACTAACTTGGTGTAAGGGATTGCTTATATAGGGGCTAGGGTAACTCACTTGGGGTCAGGGAGTACTTCTGTGGGATTAGGGTAACTCACTTGGGGTCAGGGAGTACTTCTATGGGACTAGGGTAACTCACCTGCGGTCAGAGAGTACATATAAAGGGGCTAGGATAACTCACTTGGGGTCAGGGAGTACTTCTATGGGACTAAGGTAACTCATTTGGGGTCAGGGATTACTTATATGGGACTAGGGTATCTCACTTGGGGTCAGGGAGTACTTATAAAGGAGCTATGGTAACTCACTTGGGGTCAGGGAGTACTTCTATGGGACTAGGGTAACTCACTTGCGGTCAGAGAGTACATATAAAGGGGCTAGGATAACTAACTTGGGGTAAGGGATTGCTTATATAGGGGCTAGGGTAACTCACTTGGGGTCAGGGAGTACTTCTGTGGGATTGGGGTAACTCACTTGGGGTCTGGGAGTACTTCTATGGGACTAGGGTAACTCACTTGGAGTCTGGGAGTACTTATATGGGACTAAGGTAACTCACATGGGGTCAGGGAGTACTTATAAAGGGGCTAGGGTAACTCACTTTGGGTCTAGGAGTACTTATATTAGACTAGGGTAACTCACTTGCAGTCAGAGAAAACATATAAAGGGGCTAGGATAACTCAATTGGGGTCAGGGAGTACTTATAAAGGTGATATGGTAACTCACTTGGGGTCAGGGAGTACTTCTATGGGACTTGGGTAACTCACTTGCGGTCAGAGATTACATATAAAGGGGCTAGAGTAACTAACTTGGGGTAAGGGATTGCTTATATAGGGGCTAGGGTAACTCACTTGGGGTCAGGGAGTACTTCTATGGGACTAGGGTAACTCACTTGCGGTCAGAGAGTACATATAAAGGGGCTAGGATAACTAACTTGGGGTAAGGGATTGCTTATATAGGGGCTAGGGTAACTCACTTGGGGTCAGGGAGTACTTCTGTGGGATTGGGGTAACTCACTTGGGGTCTGGGAGTACTTCTATGGGACTAGGGTAACTCACTTGGAGTCTGGGAGTACTTATATGGGACTAAGGTAACTCACATGGGGTCAGGGAGTACTTATAAAGGGGCTAGGGTAACTCACTTTGGGTCAAGGAGTACTTATAATGGACTAGGGTAACTCACTTGCGGTCAGAGAGTACATATAAAGGGGCTAGGATAACTCACTTGGGGTCAGGGAGTATTTATATGGGACTAAGTTAACTCATTTGGGGTCAGGGATTACTTATATGGGACTAGAGTAACTCAAATGGGGTCAGGGAGTACTTATAAAGGGGCTAGGATAACTCACTTGGGGTCAGGGAGTACTTATAAAAGGGCTAGGATAACTCAATTGGGGTCAGGGAGTTTTTATAAAGGTGATATGGTAACTCACTTGGGGTCAGGGAGTACTTCTATGGGACTTGGGTAACTCACTTGCGGTCAGAGAGTACATATAAAGGGGCTAGGATAACTAACTTGGGGTAAGGGATTGCTTATATAGGGGCTAGGGTAACTCACTTGGGGTCAGGGAGTACTTCTATGGGACTAGGGTAACTCACTTGGAGTCTGGGAGTACTTATATGGGACTAAAGTAACTCACTTGGGGTCAGGGAGTACATATAAAAGGGCTTGGATAACTCACTTGGGGTCAGGGAGTACTTATAAAGGTGATATGGTAACTCACTTGTGGTCAGGGAGTACTTCTATGGGACTGGGGTAACTCACTTGCGGTCAGAGAGTACATATAAAGGGGCTAGGATAACTCACTTGGGGTCAGGGAGTACTTCTATGGGACTTGGGTAACTCACTTGCGGTCAGAGAGTAAATATAAAGGGGCTAGGATAACTAACTTGGGGTAAGGGAGTGCTTATATAGGGGTTAGGGTAACTCACTTTGGTTCATGGAGTAGTTATAAGGGATTATGGTAACTCACTTGGGGTCAGAGAGTACTTATAAAGGGGCTATGGTAACTCACTTGGGGTCAGGGAGTACTTTTACGGGACTAGGGTAACTCACTTGCGGTCAGAGAGTACATATAAAGGGGCTAGGATAACTAACTTGGGGTAAGGGATTGCTTATATAGGGGCTAGGGTAACTCACTTGGGGTCAGGGAGTACTTCTGTGGGATTAGGTTAACTCACTTGGGGTCTGGGAGTACTTCTATGGGACTAGGGTAACTCACTTGGGGTAAGGGAGTGCTTATATAGGGAATAGGGTAACTCACTTTGGGTCAAGGAGTACTTATATTGGACTAGGGTAACTCACTTGCGGTCAGAGAGTACATATAAAGGGGCTAGGATAACTCACTTGGGGTCAGGGAGTATTTATATAGGACTAAGGTAATTCACTTGGGGTCAGGGATTACTTATATGGGACTAGGGTAACTCAAATGGGGTCAGGGAGTACTTATAGAGGGGCTAGGATAACTCACTTGGGGTCAGGGAGTACTTATAAAGGGGATAGGATAACTCACTTCGGCGTCAGGGAGTACTTCTATGGGACTAGGGTAACTCACTTGGGGTCTGGGAGTACTTATATGGGACTAAGGTAACTCACTTGGGATCAGGGAGTACTTATATGGGACTAGGGTAACTCACATGGGGCCAGGGAGTACTTATAAAGGGGCTAGGGTAACTCACTTTGGGTCTAGGAGTACTTATATTGGACTAGGGTAACTCACTTGCGGTCAGAGAGTACATATAAAGGGGCTAGGATAACTAACTTGGGGTCAGGGAGTACTTCTATGGGAATAGGGTAACTCACTTGCGGTCAGAGAGTACATATAAAGGGGCTAGGATAACTAACTTGGGGTAAGGGATTGCTTATATAGGGGCTAGGGTAACTCACTAGGGGTCAGGGAGTATTTCTGTGGGATTAGGGTAACTCACTTGGGGTCTGGGAGTACTTCTAAGGGACTAGGGTAACTCACTTGGGGTGTGGGAGTAGTTATATGGAACTAGGGTATCTCACTTGGGGTCAGGGAGTACTTATAAAGGAGCTATGGTAACTCACTTGGGGTCAGGGAGTACTTCTATGGGACTAGGGTAACTCACTTGCGGTCAGAGAGTGCATATAAAGGGGATAGGATAACTCAATTGGGGTCAGGGAGTACTTCTATGGGACTAGGGTAACTCACTTGCGGTCAGAGAGTACATATAAAGGGGATAGGATAACTCACTTGGGGTCAGGGAGTACTTCTATGGGACTAGGGTAACTCACTTGCGGTCAGAGAGTACATATAAAGGGGCTAGGATAACTAATTTGGGGTAAGGGAGTGCTTATATAGGGGCTAGGGTAACTCACTTGGGGTCAGGGAGTACTTCTGTGGGATTAGGGTAACTCACTTGGGGTCTGGGAGTACTTCTATGGGACTAGGGTAACTCACTTGGGGTCTGGGAGTACTTTTATGGGACTAAGGTAACTCACATGGGGTCAGGGAGTACTTATAAAGGGGCTAGGGTACCTCACTTTGGGTCTAGGAGTACTTATATTGGACTAGGGTAACTCACTTGCGGTCAGAGAGTACATATAAAGGGGCTAGGATAACTCACTTGGGGTCAGGGAGTACTTATAAAGGTGATATGGTAACTCACTTGGGGTCAGGGAGTACTTCTATGGGACTAGGGTAACTCACTTGCGGTCAGAGAGTACATATAAAGGGGCTAGGATAACTATCTTGGGGTAAGGGAGTGCTTATATAGGGGCTAGGGTAACTCACTTTGGTTCAGGGAGTAGTTATAAGGGATTAGGGTAACTCACATGGGGTCAGGGAGTACTTAAAAAGGGGCTATGGTAACTCACTTGGGTTCAGGGAGTACTTCTACGGGACTAGGGTAACTCTCTTGCGGTCAGAGAGTACATATAAAGGGGCTAGGATAACTAACATGGGGTAAGGGATTGCTTATATAGGGGCTAGGGTAACTCACTTGGGGTCAGGGAGTACTTATGTGGGATTAGGGTAACTCACTTGGGGTCTGGGAGTACTTCTATGGGACTAGGGTAACTCACTTGGGGTCTGGGAGTACTTATATGGGACTAAGGTAACTCACTTGGGGTCAGGGAGTACTTATATGGGACTAGGGTAACTCACTTTGGGTCAAGGAGTACTTATATTGGACTAGGTTAACTCACTTGCGGTCAGAGAGTACATATAAAGGGGCTAGGATAACTAACTTGGGGTAAGGGAGTGCTTATATAGGGGCTAGGGTAACTCACTTGGAGTCAGGGAGTACTTCTGTGGGATTAGGGTAACTCACTTGGGGTCTGGGAGTACTTCTATGGGACTAGGGTAACTCACTTGGGGTCTGAGAGTACTTATATGGGACTAAGGTAACTCACATGGGGTCAGGGAGTACTTATAAAGGGGCTAAGGTAACTCACTTGGGGTCAGGGAGTACTTCTGTGGGATTAGGGTAACTCACTTGGGGTCTGGGAGTACTTCTATGGGACTAGGGTAACTCACTTGGGGTCTGAGAGTACTTATATGGGACTAAGGTAACTCACATGGGGTCAGGGAGTACTTATAAAGGGGCTAAGGTAACTCACTTGGGGTCAGGGAGTACTTATAAAGGGGCTAGGATAACTCACTTCGGCGTCAGGGAGTACTTCTATGGGACTAGGGTAACTCACTTGGGGTCAGGGACTACTTTTATGGGACTAGGGTAACTCACTTGGGGTCTGGGAGTACTTATATGGGACTAAGGTAACTCACTTGGGATCAGGGAGTACTTATAAAGGGGCTAGGATAACTCACTTGGGGTCAGGGAGTACTTATAAAGGGGCTAGGATAACTCACTTCGGCGTCAGGGAGTACTTCTATGGGACTAGGGTAAATCACTTGGGGTCAGGGACTACTTTTATTGGACTAGGGTAACTCACTTGGGGTCTGGGAGTACTTATATGGGACTAAGGTAACTCACTTGGGATCAGGGAGTACTTATATGGGACTAGGGTAACTCACATGGGGTCAGGGAGTACTTATAAAGGGGCTAGGGTACCTCACTTTGGGTCTAGGAGTACTTATATTGGACTAGGGTAACTCACTTGCGGTCAGAGAGTACATATAAAGGGGATAGGATAACTCAATTGGGGTCAGGGAGTACTTATAAAGGTGATATGGTAACTCACTTGGGGTCAGGGAGTACTTCTATGGGACTAGGGTAACTCACTTGCGGTCAGCGAGTACATATAAAGGGGCTAGGATAACTAACTTGGGGTAAGGGAGTGCTTATATAGGGGCTAGGATAACTCACTTTGGTTCAGGGAGTAGTTATAAGGGATTAGGGTAACTCACTTGGGGTCAGGGAGTACTTATAAAGGGGCTATGGTAACTCACTTGGGGTCAGGGAGTACTTCTATGGGACTAGGGTAACTCATTTGCGGTCAGAGAGTACATATAAAGGGGCTAGGATAACTCACTTGGGGTCAGGGAGTACTTATAAAGGTGATATGGTAACTCACTTGGGGTCAGGGAGTACATCTATGGGACTAGGGTAACTGACTTGCTGTCAGAGAGTACATATAAAGGGGCTGGGATAACTAACTTGGTGTAAGGGATTGCTTATATAGGGGCTAGGGTAACTCACTTGGGGTCAGGGAGTACTTCTGTGGGATTAGGGTAACTCACTTGGGGTCAGGGAGTACTTCTATGGGACTAGGGTAACTCACCTGCGGTCAGAGAGTACATATAAAGGGGCTAGGATAACTCACTTGGGGTCAGGGAGTACTTCTATGGGACTAAGGTAACTCATTTGGGGTCAGGGATTACTTATATGGGACTAGGGTATCTCACTTGGGGTCAGGGAGTACTTATAAAGGAGCTATGGTAACTCACTTGGGGTCAGGGAGTACTTCTATGGGACTAGGGTAACTCACTTGCGGTCAGAGAGTACATATAAAGGGGCTAGGATAACTAACTTGGGGTAAGGGATTGCTTATATAGGGGCTAGGGTAACTCACTTGGGGTCAGGGAGTACTTCTGTGGGATTGGGGTAACTCACTTGGGGTCTGGGAGTACTTCTATGGGACTAGAGTAACTCACTTGGAGTCTGGGAGTACTTATATGGGACTAAGGTAACTCACATGGGGTCAGGGAGTACTTATAAAGGGGCTAGGGTAACTCACTTTGGGTCAAGGAGTACTTATAATGGACTAGGGTAACTCACTTGCGGTCAGAGAGTACATATAAAGTGGCTAGGATAACTCAATTGGGGTCAGGGAGTACTTATAAAGGTGATATGGTAACTCACTTGGGGTCAGGGAGTACTTCTATGGGACTTGGGTAACTCACTTGCGGTCAGAGAGTACATATAAAGGGGCTAGGATAACTATCTTGGGGTAAGGGAGTGCTTATATAGGGGCTAGGGTAACTCACTTTGGTTCAGGGAGTAGTTATAAGGGATTAGGGTAACTCACTTGGGGTCTGGGAGTACTTATATGGGACTAAGGTAACTCACTTGGGGTCAGGGAGTACTTATATGGGACTAGGGTAACTCACATGGGGTCAGGGAGTACTTATAAAGGGGCTAGGGTAACTCACTTTGGGTCTAGGACTACTTATATTAGACTTGGGTAACTCACTTGCGGTCAGAGAAAACATATAAAGGGGCTAGGATAACTCAATTGGGGTCAGGGAGTACTTATAAAGGTGATATGGTAACTCACTTGGGGTCAGGGAGTACTTCTATGGGACTTGGGTAACTCACTTGCGGTCAGAGAGTAAATATAAAGGGGCTAGGATAACTAACTTGGGGTAAGGGAGTGCTTATATAGGGGTTAGGGTAACTCACTTTGGTTCATGGAGTAGTTATAAGGGATTATGGTAACTCACTTGGGGTCAGAGAGTACTTATAAAGGGGCTATGGTAACTCACTTGGGGTCAGGGAGTACTTTTACGGGACTAGGGTAACTCACTTGCGGTCAGAGAGTACATATAAAGGGGCTAGGATAACTAACTTGGGGTAAGGGATTGCTTATATAGGGGCTAGGGTAACTCACTTGGGGTCAGGGAGTACTTCTGTGGGATTAGGTTAACTCACTTGGGGTCTGGGAGTACTTCTATGGGACTAGGGTAACTCACTTGGAGTCTGGGAGTACTTATATGGGACTAAGGTAACTCACTTGGGGTCAGGGAGTACTTATATGGGACTAGGGTAACTCACATGGGGTCAGGGAGTACTTATAAAGGGGCTAGGGTAACTCACTTTGGGTCAAGGAGTATTTATATTGGACTAGGGTAACTCACTTGCGGTCAGAGAGTACATATAAATGGGCTAGGATAACTCACATGGTGTCAGGGAGTACTTATAAAGGGGCTACGGTAACTCACTTTGGGTCAAGGAGTACTTATATTGGACTAGGGTAACCCACTTGGGGTCAGGGAGTACTTCTGTGGGATTAGGGTAACTCACTTAGGGTCTGAGAGTACTTCTATGGGACTAGGGTAACTCACTTGGAGTCTGGGAGTACTTATATGGGACTAAGGTAACTCACTTGGTGTCAGGGAGTACTTATATGGGACTAGGGTAACTCACATGGGGTCAGGGAGTACTTATATGGGACTAAGGTAACTCACTTGGGATCAGGGAGTACATATAAAGGAGCTATGGTAACTCACTTGGGGTCAGGGAGTACTTCTATGGGACTAGGGTAACTCACTTGCGGTCAGAGAGTACATATAAAGGGGCTAGGATAACTCACTTAGGGTCTAGGAGTACTTATATTGGACTAGGGTAACTCAATTGCGGTCAGAGAGTACATATATAGGGGCTAGGATTACTCACTTGGGGTCAGGGAGTATTTATATGGGACTAAGGTAACTCACTTGGGGTCAGGGATTACTTATATGGGACTAGGGTAACTCAAATGGGGTCAGGGAGTACTTATAAAGGGGCTAGGATAACTCACTTGGGGTCAGGGAGTACTTATAAAGCGGCTAGGATAACTCATTTCGGCGTCAGGGAGTACTTCTATGGGACTAGGGTAACTCACTATGGGTCAGGGACTACTTTTATGGAACTAGGGTAACTCACTTGGTGTCTGGGAGTACTTATATGGGACTAGGGTAACTGACATTGGGTCAGGGATTACTTATAAAGGGGCTAGGGTAACTCACTTTGGGGTTAGGAGTACTTATATTCGACTAGGGCAACTCACTTGCGGTCAGAGAGTACATATAAAGGGGCTAGGATAACTCAATTGGGGTCAAGGAGTACTTATAAAGGTGATATGGTAACTCACTTGGGGTCACGGAGTACTTCTATGGGACTAGGGTAACTCACTTGCGGTCAGAGAGTACATATAAAGGGGCTATGGTAACTCACTTGGGGTCAGGGAGTACTTCTATGGGACTAGGGTAACTCATTTGCGGTCAGAGAGTAAATATAAAGGGGCTAGGATAACTAACTTGGGGTAAGGGAGTGCTTATATAGGGGTTAGGGTAACCTACTTTGGTTCATGGAGTAGTTATAAGGGATTATGGTAACTCACTTGGGTTCAGAGAGTACTTATAAAGGGGCTATGGTAACTCACTTGGGGTCAGGGAGTACTTTTACGGGACTAGGGTAACTCACTTGCGGTCAGAGAGTACATATAAAGGGGCTAGGATAACTAACTTGGGGTAAGGGATTGCTTATATAGGGGCTAGGGTAACTCACTTGGGGTCAGGGAGTACTTCTGTGGGATTAGGTTAACTCACTTGGGGTCTGGGAGTACTTCTATGGGACTAGGGTAACTCACTTGGAGTCTGGGAGTACTTATATGGGACTAAGGTAACTCACTTGGGGTCAGGGAGTACTTATATGGGACTAGGGTAACTCACATGGGGTCAGGGAGTACTTATAAAGGGGCTAGGGTAACTCACTTTGGGTCAAGGAGTATTTATATTGGACTAGGGTAACTCACTTGCGGTCAGAGAGTACATATAAATGGGCTAGGATAACTCACATGGGGTCAGGTAGTACTTATAAAGGGGCTACGGTAACTCACTTTGGGTCAAGGAGTACTTATATTGGACTAGGGTAACTCACTTGGGGTCAGGGAGTACTTCTGTGGGATTAGGGTAACTCACTTGGGGTCTGAGAGTACATATAAAGGGGCTAGGATAACTCACTTAGGGTCTAGGAGTACTTATATTGGACTAGGGTAACTCAATTGCGGTCAGAGAGTACATATATAGGGGCTAGGATTACTCACTTGGGGTCAGGGAGTATTTATATGGGACTAAGGTAACTCACTTGGGGTCAGGGATTACTTATATGGGACTAGGGTAACTCAAATGGGGTCAGGGAGTACTTATAAAGGGGCTAGGATAACTCACTTGGGGTCAGGGAGTACTTATAAAGCGGCTAGGATAACTCATTTCGGCGTCAGGGAGTACTTCTATGGGACTAGGGTAACTCACTTGGAGTCTGGGAGTACTTATATGGGACTAAGGTAACTCACTTGGTGTCAGGGAGTACTTATATGGGACTAGGGTAACTCACATGGGGTCAGGGAGTACTTATATGGGACTAAGGTAACTCACTTGGGATCAGGGAGTACATATAAAGGAGCTATGGTAACTCACTTGGGGTCAGGGAGTACTTCTATGGGACTAGGGTAACTCACTTGCGGTCAGAGAGTACATATAAAGGGGCTAGGATAACTCACTTAGGGTCTAGGAGTACTTATATTGGACTAGGGTAACTCAATTGCGGTCAGAGAGTACATATATAGGGGCTAGGATTACTCACTTGGGGTCAGGGAGTATTTATATGGGACTAAGGTAACTCACTTGGGGTCAGGGATTACTTATATGGGACTAGGGTAACTCAAATGGGGTCAGGGAGTACTTATAAAGGGGCTAGGATAACTCACTTGGGGTCAGGGAGTACTTATAAAGCGGCTAGGATAACTCATTTCGGCGTCAGGGAGTACTTCTATGGGACTAGGGTAACTCACTATGGGTCAGGGACTACTTTTATGGAACTAGGGTAACTCACTTGGTGTCTGGGAGTACTTATATGGGACTAGGGTAACTGACATTGGGTCAGGGATTACTTATAAAGGGGCTAGGGTAACTCACTTTGGGGTTAGGAGTACTTATATTCGACTAGGGTAACTCACTTGCGGTCAGAGAGTACATATAAAGGGGCTAGGATAACTCAATTGGGGTCAAGGAGTACTTATAAAGGTGATATGGTAACTCACTTGGGGTCACGGAGTACTTCTATGGGACTAGGGTAACTCACTTGCGGTCAGAGAGTACATATAAAGGGGCTATGGTAACTCACTGGGGGTCAGGGAGTACTTCTATGGGACTAGGGTAACTCATTTGCGGTCAGAGAGTACATATAAAGGGGCTAGGATAACTCACTTGGGGTCAGGGAGTACTTATAAAGGAGCTATGGTAACTCACTTGGGGTCAGGGAGTACTTCTATGGGACTAGGGTAACTCACTTGCGGTCAGAGAGTACATATAAAGGGGCTAGGATAACTAACTTGGGGTAAGGGATTGCTTATATAGGGGCTAGGGTAACTCACTTGGGGTCAGGGAGTACTTCTGTGGGAATAGGGTAACTCACTTGGGGTCTGGGAGTACTTCTATGGGACTAGGGTAACTCACTTGGGGTGTAGGAGTACTTATATGGAACTAGGGTATCTCACTTGGGGTCAGGGAGTACTTATAAAGGAGCTATGGTAACTCACTTGGGGTCAGGGAGTACTTATAAAAGGGCTAGGATAACTCACTTTGGCGCCAGGGAGTACTTCTATGGGACTAGGGTAACTCACTTGGGGTCAGGGAATACTTTTATGGAACTAGAGTAACTCACTTGGGGTCTGGGAGTACTTATATGGGACTAAGATAACTCACTTGGGGTCAAGGAGTACTTATATGGGACTAGGGTAACTCACATGGGGTCAGGGAGTACTTATAAAGGGGCTAGGGTAACTCACTTTGGGTCTAGGAGTACTTATATTAGACTAGGGTAACTCACATGCGGTCAGAGAAAACATATAAAGGGGCTAGGATAACTCACTTGGGGTCAGGGAGTACTTCTATGGGACTAGGGTAACTCACTTGCGGTCAGAGAGTACATATAAAGGGGCTAGGATAACTAATTTGGGGTAAGGGAATGCTTATATAGGGGCTAGGGTAACTCACTTGGGGTCTGGGAGTACTTCTATGGGACTAGGGTAACTCACTTGGGGTCTGGGAGTACTTATATGGGACTAAGGTAACTCACATGGGGTCAGGGAGTACTTATAAAGGGGCTAGGGTAACTCACTTTGGGTCAAGGAGTACTTATAATGGACTAGGGTAACTCACTTGCGGTCAGAGAGTACATATAAAGGGGCTAGGATAACTCACTTGGGGTCAGGGAGTATTTATATGGGACTAAGGTAACTCATTTGTGGTCAGTGATTACTTATATGGGACTAGGGTAACTCAAATGGGGTCAGGGAGTACTTATAAAGGGGCTAGGATAACTCACTTGGGGTCAGGGAGTACTTATAAAAGGGCTAGGATAACTCACTTTGGCGTCAGGGAGTACTTCTATGGGACTAGGGTAACTCACTTGGGGTCAGGGAATACTTTTATGGGACTAGGGTATCTCACTTGGGGTCTGGGAGTACTTATATGGGACTAAGGTAACTCACTTGGGGTCAGGGAGTACTTATATGGGACTAGGGTAACTCACATGGGGTCAGGGAGTACCTATAAAGGGGCTAGGGTAACTCACTTTGGGTCTAGGAGTACTTATATTAGACTAGGGTAACTCACTTGCGGTCAGAGAAAACATATAAAGGGGCTAGGATAACTCAATTGGGGTCAGGGAGTACTTATAAAGGTGATATGGTAACTCACTTGGGGTCAGGGAGTACTTCTATGGGACTTGGGTAACTCACTTGCGGTCAGAGAGTACATATAAAGGCGCTAGGATAACTATCTTGGGGTAAGGGAGTGCTTATATAGGGGCTAGGGTAACTCACTTTGGTTCAGGGAGTAGTTATAAGGGATTAGGGTAACTCACTTGGGGTCTGGGAGTACTTATATGGGACTAAGGTAACTCACTTGGGGTCAGGGAGTACTTATATGGGACTAGGGTAACTCACATGGGGTCAGGGAGTACTTATAAAGGGGCTAGGGTAACTCACTTTGGGTCTAGGACTACTTATATTAGACTTGGGTAACTCACTTGCGGTCAGAGAAAACATATAAAGGGGCTAGGATAACTCAATTGGGGTCAGGGAGTACTTATAAAGGTGATATGGTAACTCACTTGGGGTCAGGGAGTACTTCTATGGGACTTGGGTAACTCACTTGCGGTCAGAGAGTAAATATAAAGGGGCTAGGATAACTAACTTGGGGTAAGGGAGTGCTTATATAGGGGTTAGGGTAACTCACTTTGGTTCATGGAGTAGTTATAAGGGATTATGGTAACTCACTTGGGGTCAGAGAGTACTTATAAAGGGGCTATGGTAACTCACTTGGGGTCAGGGAGTACTTTTACGGGACTAGGGTAACTCACTTGCGGTCAGAGAGTACATATAAAGGGGCTAGGATAACTAACTTGGGGTAAGGGATTGCTTATATAGGGGCTAGGGTAACTCACTTGGGGTCAGGGAGTACTTCTGTGGGATTAGGTTAACTCACTTGGGGTCTGGGAGTACTTCTATGGGACTAGGGTAACTCACTTGGAGTCTGGGAGTACTTATATGGGACTAAGGTAACTCACTTGGGGTCAGGGAGTACTTATATGGGACTAGGGTAACTCACATGGGGTCAGGGAGTACTTATAAAGGGGCTAGGGTAACTCACTTTGGGTCAAGGAGTATTTATATTGGACTAGGGTAACTCACTTGCGGTCAGAGAGTACATATAAATGGGCTAGGATAACTCACATGGTGTCAGGGAGTACTTATAAAGGGGCTACGGTAACTCACTTTGGGTCAAGGAGTACTTATATTGGACTAGGGTAACTCACTTGGGGTCAGGGAGTACTTCTGTGGGATTAGGGTAACTCACTTGGGGTCTGAGAGTACTTCTATGGGACTAGGGTAACTCACTTGGAGTCTGGGAGTACTTATATGGGACTAAGGTAACTCACTTGGTGTCAGGGAGTACTTATATGGGACTAGGGTAACTCACATGGGGTCAGGGAGTACTTATATGGGACTAAGGTAACTCACTTGGGATCAGGGAGTACATATAAAGGAGCTATGGTAACTCACTTGGGGTCAGGGAGTACTTCTATGGGACTAGGGTAACTCACTTGCGGTCAGAGAGTACATATAAAGGGGCTAGGATAACTCACTTAGGGTCTAGGAGTACTTATATTGGACTAGGGTAACTCAATTGCGGTCAGAGAGTACATATATAGGGGCTAGGATTACTCACTTGGGGTCAGGGAGTATTTATATGGGACTAAGGTAACTCACTTGGGGTCAGGGATTACTTATATGGGACTAGGGTAACTCAAATGGGGTCAGGGAGTACTTATAAAGGGGCTAGGATAACTCACTTGGGGTCAGGGAGTACTTATAAAGCGGCTAGGATAACTCATTTCGGCGTCAGGGAGTACTTCTATGGGACTAGGGTAACTCACTATGGGTCAGGGACTACTTTTATGGAACTAGGGTAACTCACTTGGTGTCTGGGAGTACTTATATGGGACTAGGGTAACTGACATTGGGTCAGGGATTACTTATAAAGGGGCTAGGGTAACTCACTTTGGGGTTAGGAGTACTTATATTCGACTAGGGTAACTCACTTGCGGTCAGAGAGTACATATAAAGGGGCTAGGATAACTCAATTGGGGTCAAGGAGTACTTATAAAGGTGATATGGTAACCCACTTGGGGTCACGGAGTACATCTATGGGACTAGGGTAACTCACTTGCGGTCAGAGAGTACATATAAAGGGGCTATGGTAACTCACTTGGGGTCAGGGAGTACTTCTATGGGACTAGGGTAACTCATTTGCGGTCAGAGAGTACATATAAAGGGGCTAGGATAACTAACTTGGGGTAAGGGATTGCTTATATAGGGGCTAGGGTAACTCACTTGGGGTCAGGGAGTACTTCTGTGGGAATAGGGTAACTCACTTGGGGTCTGGGAGTACTTCTATGGGACTAGGGTAACTCACTTGGGGTGTAGGAGTACTTATATGGAACTAGGGTATCTCACTTGGGGTCAGGGAGTACTTATAAAGGAGCTATGGTAACTCACTTGGGGTCAGGGAGTACTTCTATGGGACTTGGGTAACTCACTTGCGGTCAGAGAGTACATATAAAGGGGCTAGGATAACTATCTTGGGGTAAGGGAGTGCTTATATAGGGGCTAGGGTAACTCACTTTGGTTCAGGGAGTAGTTATAAGGGATTAGGGTAACTCACTTGGGGTCTGGGAGTACTTATATGGGACTAAGGTAACTCACTTGGGGTCAGGGAGTACTTATATGGGACTAGGGTAACTCACATGGGGTCAGGGAGTACTTATAAAGGGGCTAGGGTAACTCACTTTGGGTCTAGGAGTACTTATATTAGACTTGGGTAACTCACTTGCGGTCAGAGAAAACATATAAAGGGGCTAGGATAACTCAATTGGGGTCAGGGAGTACTTATAAAGGTGATATGGTAACTCACTTGGGGTCAGGGAGTACTTCTATGGGACTTGGGTAACTCACTTGCGGTCAGAGAGTAAATATAAAGGGGCTAGGATAACTAACTTGGGGTAAGGGAGTGCTTATATAGGGGTTAGGGTAACCTACTTTGGTTCATGGAGTAGTTATAAGGGATTATGGTAACTCACTTGGGTTCAGAGAGTACTTATAAAGGGGCTATGGTAACTCACTTGGGGTCAGGGAGTACTTTTACAGGACTAGGGTAACTCACTTGCGGTCAGAGAGTACATATAAAGGGCTAGGATAACTAACTTGGGGTAAGGGATTGCTTATATAGGGGCTAGGGTAACTCACTTGGGGTCAGGGAGTACTTCTGTGGGATTAGGTTAACTCACTTGGGGTCTGGGAGTACTTCTATGGGACTAGGGTAACTCACTTGGAGTCTGGGAGTACTTATATGGGACTAAGGTAACTCACTTGGGGTCAGGGAGTACTTATATGGGACTAGGGTAACTCACATGGGGTCAGGGAGTACTTATAAAGGGGCTAGGGTAACTCACTTTGGGTCAAGGTGTATTTATATTGGACTTGGGTAACTCACTTGCGGTCAGAGAAAACATATAAAGGGGCTAGGATAACTCAATTGGGGTCAGGGAGTACTTATAAAGGTGATATGGTAACTCACTTGGGGTCAGGGAGTACTTCTATGGGACTTGGGTAACTCACTTGCGGTCAGAGAGTAAATATAAAGGGGCTAGGATAACTAACTTGGGGTAAGGGAGTGCTTATATAGGGGTTAGGGTAACTCACTTTGGTTCATGGAGTAGTTATAAGGGATTATGGTAACTCACTTGGGGTCAGAGAGTACTTATAAAGGGGCTATGGTAACTCACTTGGGGTCAGGGAGTACTTTTACGGGACTAGGGTAACTCACTTGCGGTCAGAGAGTACATATAAAGGGGCTAGGATAACTAACTTGGGGTAAGGGATTGCTTATATAGGGGCTAGGGTAACTCACTTGGGGTCAGGGAGTACTTCTGTGGGATTAGGTTAACTCACTTGGGGTCTGGGAGTACTTCTATGGGACTAGGGTAACTCACTTGGAGTCTGGGAGTACTTATATGGGACTAAGGTAACTCACTTGGGGTCAGGGAGTACTTATATGGGACTAGGGTAACTCACATGGGGTCAGGGAGTACTTATAAAGCGGCTAGGATAACTCATTTCGGCGTCAGGGAGTACTTCTATGGGACTAGGGTAACTCACTATGGGTCAGGGACTACTTTTATGGAACTAGGGTAACTCACTTGGTGTCTGGGAGTACTTATATGGGACTAGGGTAACTGACATTGGGTCAGGGATTACTTATAAAGGGGCTAGGGTAACTCACTTTGGGGTTAGGAGTACTTATATTCGACTAGGGTAACTCACTTGCGGTCAGAGAGTACATATAAAGGGGCTAGGATAACTCAATTGGGGTCAAGGAGTACTTATAAAGGTGATATGGTAACCCACTTGGGGTCACGGAGTACTTCTATGGGACTAGGGTAACTCACTTGGGGTCAGGGAATACTTTTATGGAACTAGAGTAACTCACTTGGGGTCTGGGAGTACTTATATGGGACTAAGATAACTCACTTGGGGTCAAGGAGTACTTATATGGGACTAGGGTAACTCACATGGGGTCAGGGAGTACTTATAAAGGGGCTAGGGTAACTCACTTTGGGTCTAGGAGTACTTATATTAGACTAGGGTAACTCACATGCGGTCAGAGAAAACATATAAAGGGGCTAGGATAACTCACTTGGGGTCAGGGAGTACTTCTATGGGACTAGGGTAACTCACTTGCGGTCAGAGAGTACATATAAAGGGGCTAGGATAACTAATTTGGGGTAAGGGAATGCTTATATAGGGGCTAGGGTAACTCACTTGGGGTCTGGGAGTACTTCTATGGGACTAGGGTAACTCACTTGGGGTCTGGGAGTACTTATATGGGACTAAGGTAACTCACATGGGGTCAGGGAGTACTTATAAAGGGGCTAGGGTAACTCACTTTGGGTCAAGGAGTACTTATAATGGACTAGGGTAACTCACTTGCGGTCAGAGAGTACATATAAAGGGGCTAGGATAACTCACTTGGGGTCAGGGAGTATTTATATGGGACTAAGGTAACTCATTTGTGGTCAGTGATTACTTATATGGGACTAGGGTAACTCAAATGGGGTCAGGGAGTACTTATAAAGGGGCTAGGATAACTCACTTGGGGTCAGGGAGTACTTATAAAAGGGCTAGGATAACTCACTTTGGCGTCAGGGAGTACTTCTATGGGACTAGGGTAACTCACTTGGGGTCAGGGAATACTTTTATGGGACTAGGGTATCTCACTTGGGGTCTGGGAGTACTTATATGGGACTAAGGTAACTCACTTGGGGTCAGGGAGTACTTATATGGGACTAGGGTAACTCACATGGGGTCAGGGAGTACCTATAAAGGGGCTAGGGTAACTCACTTTGGGTCTAGGAGTACTTATATTAGACTAGGGTAACTCACTTGCGGTCAGAGAAAACATATAAAGGGGCTAGGATAACTCAATTGGGGTCAGGGAGTACTTATAAAGGTGATATGGTAACTCACTTGGGGTCAGGGAGTACTTCTATGGGACTTGGGTAACTCACTTGCGGTCAGAGAGTACATATAAAGGCGCTAGGATAACTATCTTGGGGTAAGGGAGTGCTTATATAGGGGCTAGGGTAACTCACTTTGGTTCAGGGAGTAGTTATAAGGGATTAGGGTAACTCACTTGGGGTCTGGGAGTACTTATATGGGACTAAGGTAACTCACTTGGGGTCAGGGAGTACTTATATGGGACTAGGGTAACTCACATGGGGTCAGGGAGTACTTATAAAGGGGCTAGGGTAACTCACTTTGGGTCTAGGACTACTTATATTAGACTTGGGTAACTCACTTGCGGTCAGAGAAAACATATAAAGGGGCTAGGATAACTCAATTGGGGTCAGGGAGTACTTATAAAGGTGATATGGTAACTCACTTGGGGTCAGGGAGTACTTCTATGGGACTTGGGTAACTCACTTGCGGTCAGAGAGTAAATATAAAGGGGCTAGGATAACTAACTTGGGGTAAGGGAGTGCTTATATAGGGGTTAGGGTAACTCACTTTGGTTCATGGAGTAGTTATAAGGGATTATGGTAACTCACTTGGGGTCAGAGAGTACTTATAAAGGGGCTATGGTAACTCACTTGGGGTCAGGGAGTACTTTTACGGGACTAGGGTAACTCACTTGCGGTCAGAGAGTACATATAAAGGGGCTAGGATAACTAACTTGGGGTAAGGGATTGCTTATATAGGGGCTAGGGTAACTCACTTGGGGTCAGGGAGTACTTCTGTGGGATTAGGTTAACTCACTTGGGGTCTGGGAGTACTTCTATGGGACTAGGGTAACTCACTTGGAGTCTGGGAGTACTTATATGGGACTAAGGTAACTCACTTGGGGTCAGGGAGTACTTATATGGGACTAGGGTAACTCACATGGGGTCAGGGAGTACTTATAAAGGGGCTAGGGTAACTCACTTTGGGTCAAGGAGTATTTATATTGGACTAGGGTAACTCACTTGCGGTCAGAGAGTACATATAAATGGGCTAGGATAACTCACATGGTGTCAGGGAGTACTTATAAAGGGGCTACGGTAACTCACTTTGGGTCAAGGAGTACTTATATTGGACTAGGGTAACTCACTTGGGGTCAGGGAGTACTTCTGTGGGATTAGGGTAACTCACTTGGGGTCTGAGAGTACTTCTATGGGACTAGGGTAACTCACTTGGAGTCTGGGAGTACTTATATGGGACTAAGGTAACTCACTTGGTGTCAGGGAGTACTTATATGGGACTAGGGTAACTCACATGGGGTCAGGGAGTACTTATATGGGACTAAGGTAACTCACTTGGGATCAGGGAGTACATATAAAGGAGCTATGGTAACTCACTTGGGGTCAGGGAGTACTTCTATGGGACTAGGGTAACTCACTTGCGGTCAGAGAGTACATATAAAGGGGCTAGGATAACTCACTTAGGGTCTAGGAGTACTTATATTGGACTAGGGTAACTCAATTGCGGTCAGAGAGTACATATATAGGGGCTAGGATTACTCACTTGGGGTCAGGGAGTATTTATATGGGACTAAGGTAACTCACTTGGGGTCAGGGATTACTTATATGGGACTAGGGTAACTCAAATGGGGTCAGGGAGTACTTATAAAGGGGCTAGGATAACTCACTTGGGGTCAGGGAGTACTTATAAAGCGGCTAGGATAACTCATTTCGGCGTCAGGGAGTACTTCTATGGGACTAGGGTAACTCACTATGGGTCAGGGACTACTTTTATGGAACTAGGGTAACTCACTTGGTGTCTGGGAGTACTTATATGGGACTAGGGTAACTGACATTGGGTCAGGGATTACTTATAAAGGGGCTAGGGTAACTCACTTTGGGGTTAGGAGTACTTATATTCGACTAGGGTAACTCACTTGCGGTCAGAGAGTACATATAAAGGGGCTAGGATAACTCAATTGGGGTCAAGGAGTACTTATAAAGGTGATATGGTAACCCACTTGGGGTCACGGAGTACATCTATGGGACTAGGGTAACTCACTTGCGGTCAGAGAGTACATATAAAGGGGCTATGGTAACTCACTTGGGGTCAGGGAGTACTTCTATGGGACTAGGGTAACTCATTTGCGGTCAGAGAGTACATATAAAGGGGCTAGGATAACTAACTTGGGGTAAGGGATTGCTTATATAGGGGCTAGGGTAACTCACTTGGGGTCAGGGAGTACTTCTGTGGGAATAGGGTAACTCACTTGGGGTCTGGGAGTACTTCTATGGGACTAGGGTAACTCACTTGGGGTGTAGGAGTACTTATATGGAACTAGGGTATCTCACTTGGGGTCAGGGAGTACTTATAAAGGAGCTATGGTAACTCACTTGGGGTCAGGGAGTACTTCTATGGGACTTGGGTAACTCACTTGCGGTCAGAGAGTACATATAAAGGGGCTAGGATAACTATCTTGGGGTAAGGGAGTGCTTATATAGGGGCTAGGGTAACTCACTTTGGTTCAGGGAGTAGTTATAAGGGATTAGGGTAACTCACTTGGGGTCTGGGAGTACTTATATGGGACTAAGGTAACTCACTTGGGGTCAGGGAGTACTTATATGGGACTAGGGTAACTCACATGGGGTCAGGGAGTACTTATAAAGGGGCTAGGGTAACTCACTTTGGGTCTAGGAGTACTTATATTAGACTTGGGTAACTCACTTGCGGTCAGAGAAAACATATAAAGGGGCTAGGATAACTCAATTGGGGTCAGGGAGTACTTATAAAGGTGATATGGTAACTCACTTGGGGTCAGGGAGTACTTCTATGGGACTTGGGTAACTCACTTGCGGTCAGAGAGTAAATATAAAGGGGCTAGGATAACTAACTTGGGGTAAGGGAGTGCTTATATAGGGGTTAGGGTAACCTACTTTGGTTCATGGAGTAGTTATAAGGGATTATGGTAACTCACTTGGGTTCAGAGAGTACTTATAAAGGGGCTATGGTAACTCACTTGGGGTCAGGGAGTACTTTTACAGGACTAGGGTAACTCACTTGCGGTCAGAGAGTACATATAAAGGGGCTAGGATAACTAACTTGGGGTAAGGGATTGCTTATATAGGGGCTAGGGTAACTCACTTGGGGTCAGGGAGTACTTCTGTGGGATTAGGTTAACTCACTTGGGGTCTGGGAGTACTTCTATGGGACTAGGGTAACTCACTTGGAGTCTGGGAGTACTTATATGGGACTAAGGTAACTCACTTGGGGTCAGGGAGTACTTATATGGGACTAGGGTAACTCACATGGGGTCAGGGAGTACTTATAAAGGGGCTAGGGTAACTCACTTTGGGTCAAGGTGTATTTATATTGGACTTGGGTAACTCACTTGCGGTCAGAGAAAACATATAAAGGGGCTAGGATAACTCAATTGGGGTCAGGGAGTACTTATAAAGGTGATATGGTAACTCACTTGGGGTCAGGGAGTACTTCTATGGGACTTGGGTAACTCACTTGCGGTCAGAGAGTAAATATAAAGGGGCTAGGATAACTAACTTGGGGTAAGGGAGTGCTTATATAGGGGTTAGGGTAACTCACTTTGGTTCATGGAGTAGTTATAAGGGATTATGGTAACTCACTTGGGGTCAGAGAGTACTTATAAAGGGGCTATGGTAACTCACTTGGGGTCAGGGAGTACTTTTACGGGACTAGGGTAACTCACTTGCGGTCAGAGAGTACATATAAAGGGGCTAGGATAACTAACTTGGGGTAAGGGATTGCTTATATAGGGGCTAGGGTAACTCACTTGGGGTCAGGGAGTACTTCTGTGGGATTAGGTTAACTCACTTGGGGTCTGGGAGTACTTCTATGGGACTAGGGTAACTCACTTGGAGTCTGGGAGTACTTATATGGGACTAAGGTAACTCACTTGGGGTCAGGGAGTACTTATATGGGACTAGGGTAACTCACATGGGGTCAGGGAGTACTTATAAAGCGGCTAGGATAACTCATTTCGGCGTCAGGGAGTACTTCTATGGGACTAGGGTAACTCACTATGGGTCAGGGACTACTTTTATGGAACTAGGGTAACTCACTTGGTGTCTGGGAGTACTTATATGGGACTAGGGTAACTGACATTGGGTCAGGGATTACTTATAAAGGGGCTAGGGTAACTCACTTTGGGGTTAGGAGTACTTATATTCGACTAGGGTAACTCACTTGCGGTCAGAGAGTACATATAAAGGGGCTAGGATAACTCAATTGGGGTCAAGGAGTACTTATAAAGGTGATATGGTAACCCACTTGGGGTCACGGAGTACATCTATGGGACTAGGGTAACTCACTTGCGGTCAGAGAGTACATATAAAGGGGCTATGGTAACTCACTTGGGGTCAGGGAGTACTTCTATGGGACTAGGGTAACTCATTTGCGGTCAGAGAGTACATATAAAGGGGCTAGGATAACTAACTTGGGGTAAGGGATTGCTTATATAGGGGCTAGGGTAACTCACTTGGGGTCAGGGAGTACTTCTGTGGGAATAGGGTAACTCACTTGGGGTCTGGGAGTACTTCTATGGGACTAGGGTAACTCACTTGGGGTGTAGGAGTACTTATATGGAACTAGGGTATCTCACTTGGGGTCAGGGAGTACTTATAAAGGAGCTATGGTAACTCACTTGGGGTCAGGGAGTACTTCTATGGGACTTGGGTAACTCACTTGCGGTCAGAGAGTACATATAAAGGGGCTAGGATAACTATCTTGGGGTAAGGGAGTGCTTATATAGGGGCTAGGGTAACTCACTTTGGTTCAGGGAGTAGTTATAAGGGATTAGGGTAACTCACTTGGGGTCTGGGAGTACTTATATGGGACTAAGGTAACTCACTTGGGGTCAGGGAGTACTTATATGGGACTAGGGTAACTCACATGGGGTCAGGGAGTACTTATAAAGGGGCTAGGGTAACTCACTTTGGGTCTAGGAGTACTTATATTAGACTTGGGTAACTCACTTGCGGTCAGAGAAAACATATAAAGGGGCTAGGATAACTCAATTGGGGTCAGGGAGTACTTATAAAGGTGATATGGTAACTCACTTGGGGTCAGGGAGTACTTCTATGGGACTTGGGTAACTCACTTGCGGTCAGAGAGTAAATATAAAGGGGCTAGGATAACTAACTTGGGGTAAGGGAGTGCTTATATAGGGGTTAGGGTAACCTACTTTGGTTCATGGAGTAGTTATAAGGGATTATGGTAACTCACTTGGGTTCAGAGAGTACTTATAAAGGGGCTATGGTAACTCACTTGGGGTCAGGGAGTACTTTTACAGGACTAGGGTAACTCACTTGCGGTCAGAGAGTACATATAAAGGGGCTAGGATAACTAACTTGGGGTAAGGGATTGCTTATATAGGGGCTAGGGTAACTCACTTGGGGTCAGGGAGTACTTCTGTGGGATTAGGTTAACTCACTTGGGGTCTGGGAGTACTTCTATGGGACTAGGGTAACTCACTTGGAGTCTGGGAGTACTTATATGGGACTAAGGTAACTCACTTGGGGTCAGGGAGTACTTATATGGGACTAGGGTAACTCACATGGGGTCAGGGAGTACTTATAAAGGGGCTAGGGTAACTCACTTTGGGTCAAGGTGTATTTATATTGGACTTGGGTAACTCACTTGCGGTCAGAGAAAACATATAAAGGGGCTAGGATAACTCAATTGGGGTCAGGGAGTACTTATAAAGGTGATATGGTAACTCACTTGGGGTCAGGGAGTACTTCTATGGGACTTGGGTAACTCACTTGCGGTCAGAGAGTAAATATAAAGGGGCTAGGATAACTAACTTGGGGTAAGGGAGTGCTTATATAGGGGTTAGGGTAACTCACTTTGGTTCATGGAGTAGTTATAAGGGATTATGGTAACTCACTTGGGGTCAGAGAGTACTTATAAAGGGGCTATGGTAACTCACTTGGGGTCAGGGAGTACTTTTACGGGACTAGGGTAACTCACTTGCGGTCAGAGAGTACATATAAAGGGGCTAGGATAACTAACTTGGGGTAAGGGATTGCTTATATAGGGGCTAGGGTAACTCACTTGGGGTCAGGGAGTACTTCTGTGGGATTAGGTTAACTCACTTGGGGTCTGGGAGTACTTCTATGGGACTAGGGTAACTCACTTGGAGTCTGGGAGTACTTATATGGGACTAAGGTAACTCACTTGGGGTCAGGGAGTACTTATATGGGACTAGGGTAACTCACATGGGGTCAGGGAGTACTTATAAAGGGGCTAGGGTAACTCACTTTGGGTCAAGGAGTATTTATATTGGACTAGGGTAACTCACTTGCGGTCAGAGAGTACATATAAATGGGCTAGGATAACTCACATGGTGTCAGGGAGTACTTATAAAGGGGCTACGGTAGCTCACTTTGGGTCAAGGAGTACTTATATTGGACTAGGGTAACTCACTTGGGGTCAGGGAGTACTTCTGTTGGATTAGGGTAACTCACTTGGGGTCTGAGAGTACTTCTATGGGACTAGGGTAACTCACTTGGAGTCTGGGAGTACTTATATGGGACTAAGGTAACTCACTTGGTGTCAGGGAGTACTTATATGGGACTAGGGTAACTCACATGGGGTCAGGGAGTACTTATATGGGACTAAGGTAACTCACTTGGGATCAGGGAGTACATATAAAGGAGCTATGGTAACTCACTTGGGGTCAGGGAGTACTTCTATGGGACTAGGGTAACTCACTTGCGGTCAGAGAGTACATATAAAGGGGCTAGGATAACTCACTTAGGGTCTAGGAGTACTTATATTGGACTAGGGTAACTCAATTGCGGTCAGAGAGTACATATATAGGGGCTAGGATTACTCACTTGGGGTCAAGAAGTATTTATATGGGACTAAGGTAACTCACTTGGGGTCAGGGATTACTTATATGGGACTAGGGTAACTCAAATGGGGTCAGGGAGTACTTATAAAGGGGCTAGGATAACTCACTTGGGGTCAGGGAGTACTTATAAAGCGGCTAGGATAACTCATTTCGGCGTCAGGGAGTACTTCTATGGGACTAGGGTAACTCACTACGGGTCAGGGACTACTTTTATGGAACTAGGGTAACTCACTTAGTGTCTGGGAGTACTTATATGGGACTAGGGTAACTGACATTGGGTCAGGGATTACTTATAAAGGGGCTAGGGTAACTCACTTTGGGGTTAGGAGTACTTATATTCGACTAGGGTAACTCACTTGCGGTCAGAGAGTACATATAAAGGGGCTAGGATAACTCAATTGGGGTCAAGGAGTACTTATAAAGGTGATATGGTAACCCACTTGGGGTCACGGAGTACATCTATGGGACTAGGGTAACTCACTTGCGGTCAGAGAGTACATATAAAGGGGCTATGGTAACTCACTTGGGGTCAGGGAGTACTTCTATGGGACTAGGGTAACTCATTTGCGGTCAGAGAGTACATATAAAGGGGCTAGGATAACTAACTTGGGGTAAGGGATTGCTTATATAGGGGCTAGGGTAACTCACTTGGGGTCAGGGAGTACTTCTGTGGGAATAGGGTAACTCACTTGGGGTCTGGGAGTACTTCTATGGGACTAGGGTAACTCACTTGGGGTGTAGGAGTACTTATATGGAACTAGGGTATCTCACTTGAGGTCAGGGAGTACTTATAAAGGAGCTATGGTAACTCACTTGGGGTCAGGGAGTACTTCTATGGGACTTGGGTAACTCACTTGCGGTCAGAGAGTACATATAAAGGGGCTAGGATAACTATCTTGGGGTAAGGGAGTGCTTATATAGGGGCTAGGGTAACTCACTTTGGTTCAGGGAGTAGTTATAAGGGATTAGGGTAACTCACTTGGGGTCTGGGAGTACTTATATGGGACTAAGGTAACTCACTTGGGGTCAGGGAGTACTTATATGGGACTAGGGTAACTCACATGGGGTCAGGGAGTACTTATAAAGGGGCTAGGGTAACTCACTTTGGGTCTAGGAGTACTTATATTAGACTTGGGTAACTCACTTGCGGTCAGAGAAAACATATAAAGGGGCTAGGATAACTCAATTGGGGTCAGGTAGTACTTATAAAGGTGATATGGTAACTCACTTGGGGTCAGGGAGTACTTCTATGGGACTTGGGTAACTCACTTGCGGTCAGAGAGTAAATATAAAGGGGCTAGGATAACTAACTTGGGGTAAGGGAGTGCTTATATAGGGGTTAGGGTAACCTACTTTGGTTCATGGAGTAGTTATAAGGGATTATGGTAACTCACTTGGGTTCAGAGAGTACTTATAAAGGGGCTATGGTAACTCACTTGGGGTCAGGGAGTACTTTTACAGGACTAGGGTAACTCACTTGCGGTCAGAGAGTACATATAAAGGGGCTAGGATAACTAACTTGGGGTAAGGGATTGCTTATATAGGGGCTAGGGTAACTCACTTGGGGTCAGGGAGTACTTCTGTGGGATTAGGTTAACTCACTTGGGGTCTGGGAGTACTTCTATGGGACTAGGGTAACTCACTTGGAGTCTGGGAGTACTTATATGGGACTAAGGTAACTCACTTGGGGTCAGGGAGTACTTATATGGGACTAGGGTAACTCACATGGGGTCAGGGAGTACTTATAAAGGGGCTAGGGTAACTCACTTTGGGTCAAGGAGTATTTATATTGGACTAGGGTAACTCACTTGCGGTCAGAGAGTACATATAAATGGGCTAGGATAACTCACATGGGGTCAGGGAGTACTTATAAAGGGGCTACGGTAACTCACTTTGGGTCAAGGAGTACTTATATTGGACTAGGGTAACTCACTTGGGGTCAGGGAGTACTTCTGTGGGATTAGGGTAACTCACTTGGGGTCTGAGAGTACTTCTATGGGACTAGGGTAACTCACTTGGAGTCTGGGAGTACTTATATGGGACTAAGGTAACTCACTTGGGGTCAGGGAGTACTTATATGGGACTAGGGTAACTCACATGGGGTCAGGGAGTACTTATATGGGACTAAGGTAACTCACTTGGGATCAGGGAGTACATATAAAGGAGCTATGGTAACTCACTTGGGGTCAGGGAGTACTTCTATGGGACTAGGGTAACTCACTTGCGGTCAGAGAGTACATATAAAGGGGCTAGGATAACTCACTTAGGGTCTAGGAGTACTTATATTGGACTAGAGTAACTCAATTGCGGTCAGAGAGTACATATATAGGGGCTAGGATTACTCACTTGGGGTCAGGGAGTATTTATATGGGACTAAGGTAACTCACTTGGGGTCAGGGATTACTTATATGGGACTAGGGTAACTCAAATGGGGTCAGGGAGTACTTATAAAGGGGCTAGGATAAATCACTTGGGGTCAGGGAGTACTTATAAAGCGGCTAGGATAACTCATTTCGGCGTCAGGGAGTACTTCTATGGGACTAGGGTAACTCACTATGGGTCAGGGACTACTTTTATGGAACTAGGGTAACTCACTTGGTGTCTGGGAGTACTTATATGGGACTAGGGTAACTGACATTGGGTCAGGGATTACTTATAAAGGGGCTAGGGTAACTCACTTTGGAGTTAGGAGTACTTATATTCGACTAGGGTAACTCACTTGCGGTCAGAGAGTACATATAAAGGGGCTATGGTAACTCACTTGGGGTCAGGGAGTACTTCTATGGGACTAGGGTAACTCATTTGCGGTCAGAGAGTACATATAAAGGGGCTAGGATAACTCACTTGGGGTCAGGGAGTACTTATAAAGGAGCTATGGTAACTCACTTGGGGTCAGGGAGTACTTCTATGGGACTAGGGTAACTCACTTGCGGTCAGAGAGTACATATAAAGGGGCTAGGATAACTAACTTGGGGTAAGGGATTGCTTATATAGGGGCTAGGGTAACTCACTTGGGGTCAGGGAGTACTTCTGTGGGAATAGGGTAACTCACTTGGGGTCTGGGAGTACTTCTATGGGACTAGGGTAACTCACTTGGGGTGTAGGAGTACTTATATGGAACTAGGGTATCTCACTTGGGGTCAGGGAGTACTTATAAAGGAGCTATGGTAACTCACTTGGGGTCAGGGAGTACTTCTATGGGACTAAGGTAACTCATTTGGGGTCAGGGATTATTTATATGGGACTAGGGTATCTCACTTGGGGTCAGGGAGTACTTATAAAGGAGCTATGGTAACTCACTTGGGGTCAAGGAGTACTTCTATGGGACTAGGGTAACTCACTTGCGGTCAGAGAGTACATATAAAGGGGCTAGGATAACTAACTTGGGGTAAGGGATTGCTTATATAGGGGCTAGGGTAACTCACTTGGGGTCAGAGAGTACATATAAAGGGGCTAGGATAACTAACTTGGGGTAAGGGATTGCTTATATAGGGGCTAGGGTAACTCACTTGGGGTCAGGGAGTACTTCTGTGGGATTGGGGTAACTCACTTGGGGTCTGGGAGTACTTCTATGGGACTAGGGTAACTCACTTGGAGTCTGGGAGTACTTATATGGGACGAAGGTAACTCACATGGGGTCAGGGAGTACTTATAAAGGGGCTAGGGTAACTCACTTTGGGTCAAGGAGTACTTATAATGGACTAGGGTAACTCACTTGCGGTCAGACAGTACATATAAAGGGGCTAGGATAACTCACTTGGGGTCAGGGAGTATTTATATGGGACTAAGTTAACTCATTTGGGGTCAGGGATTACTTATATGGTACTAGGGTATCTCACTTGGGGTCAGGGAGTACTTATAAAGGAGCTATGGTAACTCACTTGGGGTCAGGGAGTACTTCTATGGGACTAGGGTAACTCACTTGCGGTCAGAGAGTACATATAAAGGGGCTAGGATAACTCACTTAGGGTCAGGGAGTACTTATAAAGGTGATATGGTAACTCACTTGAGGTCAGGGAGTACTTCTATGGGACTAGGGTAACTCACTTGCGGTCAGAGAGTACATATAAAGGGGCTAGGATAACTAACTTGGGGTAAGGGATTGCTTATATAGGGGCTAGGGTAACTCACTTGGGGTCAGGGCGTACTTCTGTGGGATTGGGGTAACTCACTTGGGGTTTGGGAGTACTTCTATGGGACTAGGGTAACTCACTTGGAGTCTGGGAGTACTTATATGGGACTAAAGTAACTCACTTGGGGTCAGGGAGTACATATAAATGGGCTTGGATAACTCACTTGGGGTCACGGAGTACTTATAAAGGTGATATGGTAACTCACTTGTGGTCAGGGAGTACTTCTATGGGACTGGGGTAACTCACTTGCGGTCAGAGAGTACATATAAAGGGGCTAGGATAACTCACTTGGGGTCAGGGAGTACTTCTATGGGACTAGGGTAACTCACTTGCGGTCAGAGAGTACATATAAAGGGGCTAGGATAACTAATTTGAGGTAAGGGAGTGCTTATATAGGGGCTAGGGTAACTCACTTGGGGTCTGGGAGTACTTCTATGGGACTAGGGTAACTCACTTGGGGTCTGGGAGTACTTATATGGGACTAAGGTAACTCACATGGGGTTAGGGAGTACTTATAAAGGGGCTAGGGTAACTCACTTTGGGTCAAGGAGTACTTATAATGGACTAGGGTAACTCACTTGCGGTCAGAGAGTACATATAAAGGGGCTAGGATAACTAACTTGGGGTAAGGGATTGCTTATATAGGGGCTAGGGTAACTCACTTGGGGTCAGGGAGTACTTCTGTGGGAATGGGGTAACTCACTTGGGGTCTGGGAGTACTTCTATGGGACTAGGGTAACTCACTTGGAGTCTGGGAGTACTTATATGGGACGAAGGTAACTCACATGGGGTCAGGGAGTACTTATAAAGGGGCTAGGGTAACTCACTTTGGGTCAAGGTGTACTTATAATGGACTAGGGTAACTCACTTGCGGTCAGAGAGTACATATAAAGGGGCTAGGATAACTCACTTGGGGTCAGGGAGTATTTATATGGGACTAAGGTAACTCATTTGGGGTCAGGGATTACTTATATGGTACTAGGGTATCTCACTTGGGGTCAGGGAGTACTTATAAAGGAGCTATGGTAACTCACTTGGGGTCAGGGAGTACTTCTATGGGACTAGGGTAACTCACTTGCGGTCAGAGAGTACATATAAAGGGGCTAGGATAACTAACTTGGGGTAAGGGATTGCTTATATAGGGGCTAGGGTAACTCACTTGGGGTCAGGGCGTACTTCTGTGGGATTGGGGTAACTCACTTGGGGTCTGGGAGTACTTCTATGGGACTAGGGTAACTCACTTGGAGTCTGGGAGTACTTATATGGGACTAAAGTAACTCACTTGGGGTCAGGGAGTACATATAAATGGGCTTGGATAACTCACTTGGGGTCACGGAGTACTTATAAAGGTGATATGGTAACTCACTTGTGGTCAGGGAGTACTTCTATGGGACTGGGGTAACTCACTTGCGGTCAGAGAGTACATATAAAGGGGCTAGGGTAACTCACTTGGGGTCAGGGAGTACTTCTATGGGACTAGGGTAACTCACTTGCGGTCAGAGAGTACATATAAAGGGGCTAGGATAACTAATTTGGGGTAAGGGAGTGCTTATATAGGGGCTAGGGTAACTCACTTGGGGTCTGGGAGTACTTCTATGGGACTAGGGTAACTCACTTGGGGTCTGGGAGTACTTATATGGGACTAAGGTAACTCACATGGGGTTAGGGAGTACTTATAAAGGGGCTAGGGTAACTCACTTTGGGTCAAGGAGTACTTATAATGGACTAGGGTAACTCACTTGCGGTCAGAGAGTACATATAAAGGGGCTAGGATAACTCACTTTGGCGTCAGGGAGTACTTCTATGGGACTAGGGTAACTCACTTGGGGTCAGGGAATACTTTTATGGGACTAGGGTAACTCACTTGGGGTCTGGGAGTACTTATATGGGACTAAGGTAACTCACTTGGGGTCAGGGAGTACTTATATGGGACTAGGGTAACTCACATGGGGTCAGGGAGTACTTATAAAGGGGCTAGGGTAACTCACTTTGGGTCTAGGAGTACTTATATTACACTAGGGTAACTCACTTGCGGTCAGAGAAAACATATAAAGGGGCTAGGATAACTCAATTGGGGTCAGGGAGTACTTATAAAGGTGATATGGTAACTCACTTGGGGTCAGGGAGTACTTCTATGGGACTTGGGTAACTCACTTGCGGTCAGAGAGTACATATAAAGGGGCTAGGATAACTAACTTGGGGTAAGGGATTGCTTATATAGGGGCTAGGATAACTCAATTGGGGTCAGGGAGTACTTATAAAGGTGATATGGTAACTCACTTGGGGTCAGGGAGTACATCTATGGGACTTGGGTAACTCACTTGCGGTCAGAGAGTACATATAAAGGGGCTAGGATAACTAACTTGGGGTAAGGGATTGCTTATATAGGGGCTAGGGTAACTCACTTGGGGTCAGGGAGTACTTCTATGGGACTAGGGTAACTCACTTGGAGTCTGGGAGTACTTATATGGGACTAAGGTAACTCACTTGGGGTCAAGGAGTACTTATATGGGACTAGGGTAACTCACATGGGGTCAGGGAGTACTTATAACGGGGCTAGGGTAACTCACTTTGGGTCTAGGAGCACTTATATTAGACTAGGGTAACTCACTTGCGGTCAGAGAAAACATATAAAGGGGCTAGGATAACTCACTTGGGGTCAGGGAGTACTTCTATGGGACTAGGGTAACTCACTTGCGGTCAGAGAGTACATATAAAGGGGCTAGGATAACTAATTTGGGGTAAGGGAGAGCTTATATAGGGGCTAGGGTAACTCACTTGGGGTCAGGGAGTACTTCTGTGGCATTAGGGTAACTCACTTGGGGTCTGGGAGTACTTCTATGGGACTAGGGTAACTCACTTGGGGTCTGGGAGTACTTATATGGGACTAAGGTAACTCACATGGGGTCAGGGAGTACTTATAAAGGGGCTAGGGTAACTCACTTTGGGTCAAGGAGTACTTATAATGGACTAGGGTAACTCACTTGCGGTCAGAGAGTACATATAAAGGGGCTAGGATAACTCACTTGGGGTCAGGGAATACTTTTATGGGACTAGGGTATCTCACTTGGGGTCTGGGAGTACTTATATGGGACTAAGGTAACTCACTTGGGGTCAGGGAGTACTTATATGGGACTAGGGTAACTCACATGGGGTCTGGGAGTACTTATAAAGGGGCTAGGGTAACTCACTTTGGGTCAAGGAGTATTTATATTGGACTAGGGTAACTCACTTGCGGTCAGAGAGTACATATAAATGGGCTAGGATAACTCACATGGGGTCAGGCAGTACTTACAAAGGGGCTACGGTAACTCACTTTGGGTCAAGGAGTACTTATATTGGACTAGGGTAACTCACTTGGAGTCTGGGAGTACTTATATGGGACTAAGGTAACTCACTTGGTGTCAGGGAGTACTTATATGGGACTAGGGTAACTCACATGGGGTCAGGGAGTACTTATATGGGACTAAGGTAACTCACTTGGGATCAGGGAGTACTTATAAAGGAGCTATGGTAACTCACTTGGGGTCAGGGAGTACTTCTATGGGACTAGGGTAACTCACTTGCGGTCAGAGAGTACATATAAAGGGGCTAGGATAACTCACTTAGGGTCTAGGAGTACTTATATTGGACTAGAGTAACTCAATTGCGGTCAGAGAGTACATCTATAGGGGCTAGGATTACTCACTTGGGGTCAGGGAGTATTTATATGGGACTAAGGTAACTCACTTGGGGTCAGGGATTACTTATATGGGACTAGGATAACTCAAATGGGGTCAGGGAGTACTTATAAAGGGGCTAGGATAACTCACTTGGGGTCAGGGTGTACTTATAAAGCGGCTAGGATAACTCATTTCGGCGTCAGGGAGTACTTCTATGGGACTAGGGTAACTCACTATGGGTCAGGGACAACTTTTATGGAACTAGGGTAACTCACTTGGTGTCTGGGAGTACTTATATGGGACTAGGGTAACTCACATTGTGTCAGGGAGTACTTATAAAGGGGCTAGGGTAACTCACTTTGGGGTTAGGAGTACTTATATTCGACTAGGGTAACTCACTTGCGGTCAGAGAGTACATATAAAGGGGCTAGGATAACTCAATTGGGGTCAAGGAGTACTTATAAAGGTGATATGGTAACTCGCTTGGGGTCAGGGAGTACTTCTATGGGACTAGGGTAACTCACTTGCGGTCAGAGAGTACATATAAAGGGGCTATGGTAACTCACTTGGGGTCAGGGAGTACTTCTATGGGACTAGGGTAACTCATTTGCGGTCAGAGAGTACATATAAAGGGGCTAGGGTAACTCACTTGGGGTCAGGGAGTACTTATAAAGGAGCTATGGTAACTCACTTGGGGTCAGGGAGTACTTCTATGGGACTAGGGTAACTCACTTGCGGTCAGAGAGTACATATAAAGGGGCTAGGATAACTAACTTGGGGTAAGGGATTGCTTATATAGGGGCTAGGGTAATTCACTTGGGGTCAGGGAGTACTTCTGTGGGATTAGGGTAACTCACTTGGGGTCTGGGAGTACTTCTATGGGACTAGGGTAACTCACTTGGGGTGTAGGAGTACTTATATGGAACTAGGGTATCTCACTTGGGGTCTGGGAGTACTTATATGGGACTAAGGTAACTCACATGGGGTCAGGGAGTACTTATAAAGGGGCTAGGGTAACTCACTTTGGGTCAAGGAGTACTTATAATGGACTAGGGTAACTCACTTGCGGTCAGAGAGTACATATAAAGGGGCTAGGATAACTCACTTGGGGTCAGGGAGTATTTATATGGGACTAAGGTAACTCATTTGGGGTCAGAGATTACTTATATGGGACTAGGGTAACTCAAATGGGGTCAGGGAGTACTTATAAAGGGGCTAGGATACCTCACTTGGGGTCAGGGAGTACTTATAAAAGGGCTAGAATAACTCACTTTGGCGTCAGGGAGTACTTCTATGGGACTAGGGTAACTCACTTGGGGTCAGGGAATACTTTTATGGGACTAGGGTAACTCACTTGGGGTCTGGGAGTACTTATATGGGACTAAGGTAACTCACTTGGGGTCAGGGAGTACTTATATGGGACTAGGGTAACTCACATGGGGTCAGGGAGTACTTATAAAGGGGCTAGGGTAACTCACTTTGGGTCTAGGAGTACTTATATTAGACTAGGGTAACTCACTTGCGGTCAGAGAAAACATATAAAGGGGCTAGGATAACTCAATTGGGGTCAGGGAGTACTTATAAAGGTGATATGGTAACTCACTTGGGGTCAGGGAGTACTTCTATGGGACTTGGGTAACTCACTTGCGGTCAGAGAGTACATATAAAGGGGCTAGGATAACTAACTTGGGGTAAGGGATTGCTTATATAGGGGCTAGGGTAACTCACTTGGGGTCAGGGAGTACTTCTATGGGACTAGGGTAACTTACTTGGAGTCTGGGAGTACTTATATGGGACTAAAGTAACTCACTTGAGGTCAGGGAGTACATATAAATGGGCTTGGATAACTCACTTGGGGTCAGGGAGTACTTATAAAGGTGATATGGTAACTCACTTGTGGTCAGGGAGTACTTCTATGGGACTGGGGTAACTCACTTGCGGTCAGAGAGTACATATAAAGGGGCTAGGATAACTCACTTGGGGTCAGGGAGTACTTCTATGGGACTAGGGTAACTCACTTGCGGTCAGAGAGTACATATAAAGGGGCTAGGATAACTAATTTGGGGTAAGGGAGTGCTTATATAGGGGCTAGGGTAACTCACTTGGGGTCAGGGAGTACTTCTGTGGCATTAGGGTAACTCACTTGGGGTCTGGGAGTACTTCTATGGGACTAGGGTAACTCACTTGGGGTCTGGGAGTACTTATATGGGACTAAGGTAACTCACATGGGGTCAGGGAGTACTTATAAAGGGGCTAGGGTAACTCACTTTGGGTCAAGGAGTACTTATAATGGACTAGGGTAACTCACTTGCGGTCAGAGAGTACATATAAAGGGGCTAGGATAACTCACTTGGGGTCAGGGAGTATTTATATGGGACTAAGGTAACTCATTTGGGGTCAGGGATTACTTATATGGGACTAGGGTAACTCAAATGGGGTCAGGGAGTACTTATAAAGGGGCTAGGATAACTCACTTGGGGTCAGGGAGTACTTATAAAAGGGCTAGGATAACTCACTTTGGCGTCAGGGAGTACTTCTATGGGACTAGGGTAACTCACTTGGGGTCAGGGAATACTTTTATGGGACTAGGGTATCTCACATGGGGTCTGGGAGTACTTATATGGGACTAAGGTAACTCACTTGGGGTCAGGGAGTAATTATATGGGACTAGGGTAACTCACATGGGGTCAGGGAGTACTTATAAAGGGGCTGGGGTAACTCACTTTGGGTCTAGGAGTACTTATATTAGACTAGGGTAACTCACTTGCGGTCAGAGAAAACATATAAAGGGGCTAGGATAACTCAATTGGGGTCAGGGAGTACTTATAAAGGTGATATGGTAACTCACTTGGGGTCAGGGAGTACTTCTATGGGACTTGGGTAACTCACTTGCGGTCAGAGAGTACATATAAAGGGTCTAGGATAACTCACTTGGGGTCAGGGAGTACTTCTATGGGACTAAGGTAACTCATTTGGGGTCAGGGATTACTTATATGGGACTAGGGTATCTCACTTGGGGTCAGGGAGTACTTATAAAGGAGCTATGGTAACTCACTTGGGGTCAGGGAGTACTTCTATGGGACTAGGGTAAGTCACTTGCGGTCAGAGAGTACATATAAAGGGGCTAGGATAACTCACTTGGGGTCAGGGAGTATTTATATGGGACTAAGGTAACTCATTTGGGGTCAGGGATTACTTATATGGGACTAGGGTAACTCAAATGGGGTCAGGGAGTACTTATAAAGGGGCTAGGATAACTCACTTGGGGTCAGGGAGTACTTATAAAAGGGCTAGGATAACTCACTTTGGCGTCAGGGAGTACTTCTATGGGACTAGGGTAACTCACTTGGGGTCAGGGAATACTTTTATGGGACTAGGGTAACTCACTTGGGGTCTGGGAGTACTTATATGGGACTAAGGTAACTCACTTGGGGTCAAGCAGTACATATATGGGACTAGGGTAACTCACATGGGGTCAGGGAGTACTTATAAAGGGGCTAGGGTAACTCACTTTGGGTCTAGGAGTACTTATATTAGACTAGGGTAACTCACTTGCGGTCAGAGAAAACATATAAAGGGGCTAGGATAACTCACTTTGGCGTCAGGGAGTACTTCTATGGGACTAGGGTAACTCACTTGGGGTCAGGGAATACTTTTATGGGACTAGGGTAACTCACTTGGGGTCTGGGAGTACTTATATGGGACTAAGGTAACTCACTTGGGGTCAGGGAGTACTTATATGGGACTAGGGTAACTCACATGGGGTCAAGGAGTACTTATAAAGGGGCTAGGGTAACTAACTTGGGGTAAGGAATTGCTTATATAGGGGCTAGGGTAACTCACTTTGGTTCATGGAGTAGTTATAAGGGATTATGGTAACTCACTTGGGGTCAGAGAGTACTTATAAAGGGGCTATGGTAACTCACTTGGGGTCAGGGAGTACTTCTACGGGACTAGGGTAACTCACTTGCGGTCAGAGAGTACATATAAAGGGGCTAGGATAACTAACTTGGGGTAAGGGATTGCTTATATAGGGGCTAGGGTAACTCACTTGGGGTCAGGGAGTACTTCTGTGGGATTAGGGTAACTCACTTGGGGTCTGGGAGTACTTCTATGGGACTAGGGTAACTCACTTGGAGTCTGGGAGTACTTATATGGGACTAAGGTAACTCACTTGGGGTCAGGGAGTACTTATATGGGACTAGGGTAACTCACATGGGGTCAGGGAGTACTTATAAAGGGGCTAGGGTAACTCACTTTGGGTCAAAGAGTATTTATATTGGACTAGGGTAACTCACTTGCGGTCAGAGAGTACATATAAATGGGCTAGGATAACTCACATGGGGTCAGGGAGTACTTATAAAGGGGCTACGGTAACTCACTTTGGGTCAAGGAGTACTTATATTGGACTAGGGTAACTCACTTGGGGTCAGGGAGTACTTCTGTGGGATTAGGGTAACTCACTTGGGGTCTGAGAGTACTTCTATGGGACTAGGGTAACTCACTTGGAGTCTGGGAGTACTTATATGGGACTAAGGTAACTCACTTGGGGTCAGGGAGTACTTATATGGGACTAGGGTAACTCACATGGGGTCAGGGAGTACTTATATGGGACTAAGGTAACTCACTTGGGATCAGGGAGTACTTATAAAGGAGCTATGGTAACTCAATTGGGGTCAGGGAGTACTTCTACGGGACTAGGGTAACTCACTTGCGGTCAGAGAGTACTTATAAAGGGGCTAGGGTAACTAACTTGGGGTAAGGGATTGCTTATATAGGGGCTAGGGTAACTCACTTTGGTTCATGGAGTAGTTATAAGGGATTATGGTAACTCACTTGGGGTCAGAGAGTACTTATAAAGGGGCTATGGTAACTCACTTGGGGTCAGGGAGTACTTCTACGGGACTAGGGTAACTCACTTGCGGTCAGAGAGTACATATAAAGGGGCTAGGATAACTAACTTGGGGTAAGGGATTGCTTATATAGGGGCTAGGGTAACTCACTTGGGGTCAGGGAGTACTTCTGTGGGATTAGGGTAACTCACTTGGGGTCTGGGAGTACTTCTATGGGACTAGGTTAACTCACTTGGAGTCTGGGAGTACTTATATGGGACTAAGGTAACTCACTTGGGGTCAGGGAGTACTTATATGGGACTAGGGTAACTCACATGGGGTCAGGGAGTACTTATAAAGGGGCTAGGGTAACTCACTTTGGGTCAAAGAGTATTTATATTGGACTAGGGTAACTCACTTGCGGTCAGAGAGTACATATAAATGGGCTAGGATAACTCACATGGGGTCAGGGAGTACTTATAAAGGGGCTACGGTAACTCACTTTGGGTCAAGGAGTACTTATATTGGACTAGGGTAACTCACTTGGGGTCAGGGAGTACTTCTGTGGGATTAGGGTAACTCACTTGGGGTCTGAGAGTACTTCTATGGGACTAGGGTAACTCACTTGGAGTCTGGGAGTACTTATATGGGACTAAGGTAACTCACTTGGGGTCAGGGAGTACTTATATGGGACTAGGGTAACTCACATGGGGTCAGGGAGTACTTATATGGGACTAAGGTAACTCACTTGGGATCAGGGAGTACTTATAAAGGAGCTATGGTAACTCAATTGGGGTCAGGGAGTACTTCTACGGGACTAGGGTAACTCACTTGCGGTCAGAGAGTACATATAAAGGGGCTAGGATAACTAATTTGGGGTAAGGGAGTGCTTATATAGGGGCTAGGGTAACCCACTTGGGGTCAGGGAGTACTTCTGTGGGATTAGGGTAACTCACTTGGGGTCTGAGAGTACTTCTATGGGACTAGGGTAACTCACTTGGGGTCTGGGAGTACTTATATGGGACTAAGGTAACTCACATGGGGTCAGGGAGTACTTATTAAGGGGCTAGGGTAACTCACTTTGGGTCAAGGAGTACTTATATTCGACTATGGTAACTCACTTGCGGTCAGAGAGTACATATAAAGGGGCTAGGATAACTCAATTGGGGTCAAGGAGTACTTATAAAGGTGATATGGTAACTCACTTGGGGTCAGGGAGTACTTCTATGGGACTAGGGTAACTCACTTGCGGTCAGAGAGTACATATAAAGGGGCTAGGATAACTCACTTGGGGTCAGGGAGTACTTCTATGGGACTAAGGTAACTCATTTGGGGTCAGGGATTACTTATATGGGACTAGGGTATCTCACTTGGGGTCAGGGAGTACTTATAAAGGAGCTATGGTAACTCACTTGGGGTCAGGTAGTACTTCTATGGGACTAGGGTAACTCACTTGCGGTCAGAGAGTACATATAAAGGGGCTAGGGTAACTAACTTGGGGTAAGGGATTGCTTATATAGGGGCTAGGGTAACTCACTTTGGGTCAAGGAGTACTTATAATGGACTAGGGTAACTCACTTGCGGTCAGAGAGTACATATAAAGGGGCTAGGATAACTCACTTGGGGTCAGGGAGTATTTATATGGGACTAAGGTAACTCATTTGGGGTCAGGGATTACTTATATGAGACTAGGGTATCTCACTTGGGGTCAGGGAGTACTTATAAAGGGGCTAGGGTAACTAACTTGAGGTCAGGGAGTACTTCTATGTGACTAGGGTAACTCACTTGCGGTCAGAGAGTACATATAAAGGGGCTAGGATAACTAACTTGGGGTAAGGGATTGCTTATATAGGGGCTAGGGTAACTCACTTGGGGTCAGGGAGTACTTCTGTGGGATTGGGGTAACTCACTTGGAGTCTGGGAGTACTTATATGGGACTAAAGTAACTCACTTGGGGTCAGGGAGTACATATAAATGGGCTTGGATATCTCACTTGGGGTCAGGGAGTACTTATAAAGGTGATATGGTAACTCACTTGTGGTCAGGGAGTACTTCTATGGGACTGGGGTAACTCACTTGCGGTCAGAGAGTACATATAAAGGGGCTAGGATAACTCACTTGGGGTCAGGGAGTACTTCTATGGGACTAGGGTAACTCACTTGCGGTCAGAGAGTACATATAAAGGGGCTGGGATAACTAATTTGGGGTAAGGGAGTGCTTATATAGGGGCTAGGGTAACTCACTTGGGGTCAGGGAGTACTTCTGTGGGATAAGGGTAACTCACTTGGGGTCTGGGAGTACTTCTATGGGACTAGAGTAACTCAATTGGGGTCTGGGAGTACTTATATGGGACTAAGGTAACTCACATGGGGTCAGGGAGTACTTATATGGGACTAGGGTAACTCACTTGCGGTCAGAGAGTACATATAAAGGGGCTAGGATAACTAATTTGGGGTAAGGGAGTGCTTATATAGGGGCTAGGGTAACTCACTTGGGGTCAGGGAGTACTTCTATGGGACTAGGGTAACTCACTTGCGGTCAGAGAGTACATATAAAGGGGCTAGGATAACTCACTTGGGGTCAGGGAGTACTTCTATGGGACTAAGGTAACTCATTTGGGGTCAGGGATTACTTATATGGGACTAGGGTATCTCACTTGGGGTCAGGGAGTACTTATAAAGGAGCTATGGTAACTCACTTGGGGTCAGGGAGTACTTCTATGGGACTAGGGTAACTCACTTGCGGTCAGAGAGTACATATAAAGGGGCTAGGATAACTAACTTGGGGTAAGGGATTGCTTATATAGGGGCTAGGGTAACTCACTTTGGGTCAAGGAGTACTTATAATGGACTAGGGTAACTCACTTGCGGTCAGAGAGTACATATAAAGGGGCTAGGATAACTCACTTGGGGTCAGGGAGTATTTATATGGGACTAAGGTAACTCATTTGGGGTCAGGGATTACTTATATGGGACTAGGGTATCTCACTTGGGGTCAGGGAGTACTTATAAAGGGGCTAGGGTAACTCACTTGAGGTCAGGGAGTACTTCTATGGGACTAGGGTAACTCACTTGCGGTCAGAGAGTACATATAAAGGGGCTAGGATAACTAACTTGGGGTAAGGGATTGCTTATATAGGGGCTAGGGTAACTCACTTGGGGTCAGGGAGTACATATAAATGGGCTTGGATATCTCACATGGGGTCAGGGAGTACTTATAAAGGTGATATGGTAACTCACTTGTGGTCAGGGAGTACTTCTATGGGACTAGGGTAACTCACTTGCGGTCAGAGAGTACATATAAATGGGCTAGGATAACTCACATGGGGTCAGGGAGTACTTATAAAGGGGCTACGGTAATTCACTTTGGGTCAAGGAGTACTTATATTGGACTAGGGTAACTCACTTGGGGTCAGGGAGTACTTCTGTGGGATTAGGGTAACTCACTTGGGGTCTGAGAGTACGTCTATGGGACTAGGGTAACTCACTTGGAGTCTGGGAGTACTTATATGGGACTAAGGTAACTCACTTGGGGTCAGGGAGTACTTATATGGGACTAGGGTAACTCACATGGGGTCAGGGAGTACTTATATGGGACTAAGGTAACTCACTTGGGATCAGGGAGTACTTATAAAGGAGCTATGGTAACTCAATTGGGGTCAGGGAGTACTTCTACGGGACTAGGGTAACTCACTTGCGGTCAGAGAGTACATATAAAGGGGCTAGGATAACTAATTTGGGGTAAGGGAGTGCTTATATAGGGGCTAGGGTAACCCACTTGGGGTCAGGGAGTACTTCTGTGGGATTAGGGTAACTCACTTGGGGTCTGAGAGTACTTCTATGGGACTAGGGTAACTCACTTGGGGTCTGGGAGTACTTATATGGGACTAAGGTAACTCACATGGGGTCAGGGAGTACTTATAAAGGGGCTAGGGTAACTCACTTTGGGTCAAGGAGTACTTATATTCGACTAGGGTAACTCACTTGCGGTCAGAGAGTACATATAAAGGGGCTAGGATAACTCAATTGGGGTCAAGGAGTACTTATAAAGGTGATATGGTAACTCACTTGGGGTCAGGGAGTACTTCTATGGGACTAGGGTAACTCACTTGCGGTCAGAGAGTACATATAAAGGGGCTAGGATAACTCACTTGGGGTCAGGGAGTACTTCTATGGGACTAAGGTAACTCATTTGGGGTCAGGGATTACTTATATGGGACTAGGGTATCTCACTTGGGGTCAGGGAGTACTTATAAAGGAGCTATGGTAACTCACTTGGGGTCAGGTAGTACTTCTATGGGACTAGGGTAACTCACTTGCGGTCAGAGAGTACATATAAAGGGGCTAGGATAACTAACTTGGGGTAAGGGATTGCTTATATAGGGGCTAGGGTAACTCACTTTGGGTCAAGGAGTACTTATAATGGACTAGGGTAACTCACTTGCGGTCAGAGAGTACATATAAAGGGGCTAGGATAACTCACTTGGGGTCAGGAAGTATTTATATGGGACTAAGGTAACTCATTTGGGGTCAGGGATTACTTATATGAGACTAGGGTATCTCACTTGGGGTCAGGGAGTACTTATAAAGGGGCTAGGGTAACTAACTTGAGGTCAGGGAGTACTTCTATGGGACTAGGGTAACTCACTTGCGGTCAGAGAGTACATATAAAGGGGCTAGGATAACTAACTTGGGGTAAGGGATTGCTTATATAGGGGCTAGGGTAACTCACTTGGGGTCAGGGAGTACTTCTGTGGGATTGGGGTAACTCACTTGGAGTCTGGGAGTACTTATATGGGACTAAAGTAACTCACTTGGGGTCAGGGAGTACATATAAATGGGCTTGGATATCTCACTTGGGGTCAGGGAGTACTTATAAAGGTGATATGGTAACTCACTTGTGGTCAGGGAGTACTTCTATGGGACTGGGGTAACTCACTTGCGGTCAGAGAGTACATATAAAGGGGCTAGGATAACTCACTTGGGGTCAGGGAGTACTTCTATGGGACTAGGGTAACTCACTTGCGGTCAGAGAGTACATATAAAGGGGCTAGGATAACTAATTTGGGGTAAGGGAGTGCTTATATAGGGGCTAGGGTAACTCACTTGGGGTCAGGGAGTACTTCTGTGGGATAAGGGTAACTCACTTGGGGTCTGGGAGTACTTCTATGGGACTAGGGTAACTCACTTGGGGTCTGGGAGTACTTATATGGGACTAAGGTAACTCACATGGGGTCAGGGAGTACTTATAAAGGGGCTAGGGTAACTCACTTTGGGTCAAGGAGTACTTATAATGGACTAGGGTAACTCACTTGCGGTCAGAAAGTACATATAAAGGGGCTAGGATAACTCACTTGGGGTCAGGGAGTATTTATATGGGACTAAGGTAACTCATTTGGGGTCAGGGATTACTTATATGGGACTAGGGTAACTCAAATGGGGTCAGGGAGTACTTATAAAGGGGCTAGGATAACTCACTTGGGGTCAGGGAGTACTTATAAAAGGGCTAGGATAACTCACTTTGGCGTCAGGGAGTACTTCTATGGGACTAGGGTAACTCACTTGGGGTCAGGGAATACTTTTATGGGACTAGGGTAACTCACTTGGGGTCTGGGAGTACTTATATGGGACTAAGGTAACTCACATGGGGTCAGGGAGTACTTATAAAGGGGCTAGGGTAACTCACTTTGGGTCAAGGAGTACTTATAATGGACTAGGGTAACTCATTTGCGGTCAGAAAGTACATATAAAGGGGCTAGGATAACTCACTTGGGGTCAGGGAGTATTTATATGGGACTAAGGTAACTCATTTGGGGTCAGGGATTACTTATATGGGACTAGGGTAACTCAAATGGGGTCAGGGAGTACTTATAAAGGGGCTAGGATAACTCACTTGGGGTCAGGGAGTACTTATAAAAGGGCTAGGATAACTCACTTTGGCGTCAGGGAGTACTTCTATGGGACTAGGGTAACTCACTTGGGGTCAAGGAGTACTTATATGGGACTAGGGTAACTCACATGGGGTCAGGGAGTACTTATAATGGACTAGGGTAACTCACTTGCGGTCAGAGAGTACATATAAAGGGGCTAGGATAACTCACTTGGGGTCAGGGAGTATTTATATGGGACTAAGGTAACTCACTTGGGGTCAGGGATTACTTATATGGGACTAGGGTAACTCAAATGGGGTCAGGGAGTACTTATAAAGGGGCTAGGATAACTCACTTGGGGTCAGGGAGTACTTATAAAAGGGCTAGGATAACTCACTTTGGCGTCAGGGAGTATTTATATGGGACTAGGGTAACTCACATGGGGTCAGGGAGTACTTATAAAGGGGCTAGGGTAACTCACTTTGGGTCTAGGAGTACTTATATTAGACTAGGGTAACTCACTTGCGGTCAGAGAAAACATATAAAGGGGCTAGGATAACTCACTTGGGGTCAGGGAGTACTTCTATGGGACTAGGGTAACTTACTTGCGGTCAGAGAGTACATATAAAGGGGCTAGGATAACTAATTTGGGGTAAGGGAGTGCTTATATAGGGGCTAGGGTAACTCATTTGGGGTCAGGGAGTACTTCTGTGGGATTAGGGTAACTCACTTGGGGTCTGGGAGTACTTCTATGGGACTAGGGTAACTCACTTGGGGTCTGGGAGTACTTATATGGGACTAAGGTAACTCGCATGGGGTCAGGGAGTACTTATAAAGGGGCTAGGGTAACTCACTTTGGGTCAAGGAGTACTTATAATGGACTAGGGTAACTCACTTGCGGTCAGAGAGTACATATAAAGGGGCTAGGATAACTCACTTGGGGTCAGGGAGTATTTATATGGGACTAAGGTAACTCATTTGGGGTCAGGGATTACTTATATGGGACTAGGGTAACTCAAATGGGGTCAGGGAGTACTTATAAAGGGGCTAGGATAACTCACTTGGGGTCAGGGAGTACTTATAAAAGGGCTAGGATAACTCACTTTGGCGTCAGGGAGTACTTCTATGGGACTAGGGTTACTCACTTGGGGTCAGGGAATACTTTTATGGGACTAGGGTAACTCACTTGGGGTCTGGGAGTACTTATATGGGACTAAGGTAACTCACTTGTGGTCAGGGAGTACTTATATGGGACTAGGGTAACTCACATGGGGTTAGGGAGTACTTATAAAGGGGCTAGGGTAACTCACTTTGGGTCTAGGAGTACTTATATTAGACTAGGGTAACTCACTTGCGGTCAGAGAAAACATATAAAGGGGCTAGGATAACTCAATTGGGGTCAGGGAGTACTTATAAAGGTGATATGGTAACTCACTTGGGGTCAGGGAGTACTTCTATGGGACTTGGGTAACTCACATGCGGTCAGAGAGTAAATATAAAGGGGCTAGGATAACTAACTTGGGGTAAGGGATTGCATATATAGGGGCTAGGGTAACTCACTTTGGGTCATGGAGTAGTTATAAGGGATTATGGTAACTCACTTGGGGTCAGAGAGTACTTATAAAGGGGCTATGGTAACTCACTTGGGGTCAGGGAGTACTTCTCCGGGACTAGGGTAACTCACTTGCGGTCAGAGAGTACATATAAAGGGGCTAGGATAACTAACTTGGGGTAAGGGATTGCTTATATAGGGGCTAGGGTAACTCACTTGGGGTCAGGGAGTACTTCTGTGGGATTAGGGTAACTCACTTGGGGTCTGGGAGTACTTCTATGGGACTAGGGTAACTCACTTGGAGTCTGGGAGTACTTATATGGGACTAAGGTAACTCACTTGGGGTCAGGGAGTACTTATATGGGACTAGGGTAACTCACATGGGGTCAGGGAGTACTTATAAAGGGGCTAGGGTAACTCACTTTGGGTCAAGGAGTATTTATATTGGACTAGGGTAACTCACTTGCGGTCAGAGAGTACATATAAATGGGCTAGGATAACTCACATGGGGTCAGGGAGTACTTATAAAGGGGCTACGGTAACTCACTTTGGGTCAAGGAGTACTTATATTGGACTAGGGTAACTCACTTGGGGTCAGGGAGTACTTCTGTGGGATTAGGGTAACTCACTTGGGGTCTGAGAGTACTTCTATGGGACTAGGGTAACTCACTTGGAGTCTGGGAGTACTTATATGGGACTAAGGTAACTCACTTTGGGTCAGGGAGTACTTATATGGGACTAGGGTAACTCACATGGGGTCAGGGAGTACTTATATGGGACTAAGGTAACTCACTTGGGATCAGGGAGTACTTATAAAGGACCTATGGTAACTCACTTGGGGTCAGGGAGTACTTCTATGGGACTAGGGTAACTCACTTGCGGTCAGAGAGTACATATAAAGGGGCTAGGATAACTCACTTAGGGTCTAGGAGTACTTATATTGGACTAGGGTAACTCAATTGCGGTCAGAGAGTACATATATAGGGGCTAGGATTACTCACTTGGGGTCAGGGAGTATTTATATGGGACTAAGGTAACTCATTTGGGGTCAGGGATTACTTATATGGGACTAGGGTAACTCAAATGGGGTCAGGGAGTACTTATAAAGGGGCTAGGGTAACTCACTTTGGGTCTAGGAGTACTTATATTAGACTAGGGTAACTCACTTGCGGTCAGAGAAAACATATAAAGGGGCTAGGATAACTCACTTGGGGTCAGGGAGTACTTCTATGGGACTAGGGTAACTTACTTGCGGTCAGAGAGTACATATAAAGGGGCTAGGATAACTAATTTGGGGTAAGGGAGTGCTTATATAGGGGCTAGGGTAACTCATTTGGGGTCAGGGAGTACTTCTGTGGGATTAGGGTAACTCACTTGGGGTCTGGGAGTATTTATATGGGACTAAGGTAACTCATTTGGGGTCAGGGATTACTTATATGGGACTAGGGTAACTCAAATGGGGTCAGGGAGTACTTATAAAGGGGCTAGGATAACTCACTTGGGGTCAGGGAGGACTTATAAAAGGGTTAGGATAACTCACTTTGGCGTCAGGGAGTATTTATATGGGACTAGGGTAACTCACATGGGGTCAGGGAGTACTTATAAAGGGGCTAGGGTAACTCACTTTGGGTCTAGGAGTACTTATATTAGACTAGGGTAACTCACTTGCGGTCAGAGAAAACATATAAAGGGGCTAGGATAACTCACTTGGGGTCAGGGAGTACTTCTATGGGACTAAGGTAACTCATTTGGGGTCAGGGATTACTTATAAAGGTGATATGGTAACTCACTTGGGGTCAGGGAGTACTTCTATGGGACTTGGGTAACTCACATGCGGTCAGAGAGTAAATATAAAGGGGCTAGGATAACTAACTTGGGGTAAGGGATTGCTTATATAGGGGCTAGGGTAACTCACTTTGGGTCATGGAGTAGTTATAAGGGATTATGGTAACTCACTTGGGGTCAGAGAGTACTTATAAAGGGGCTATGGTAACTCACTTGGGGTCAGGGAGTACTTCTCCGGGACTAGGGTAACTCACTTGCGGTCAGCGAGTACATATAAAGGGGCTAGGATAACTAACTTGGGGTAAGGGATTGCTTATATAGGGGCTAGGGTAACTCACTTGGGGTCAGGGAGTACTTCTGTGGGATTAGGGTAACTCACTTGGGGTCTGGGAGTACTTCTATGGGACTAGGGTAACTCACTTGGAGTCTGGGAGTACTTATATGGGACTAAGGTAACTCACTTGGGGTCAGGGAGTATTTATATGGGACTAGGGTAACTCACATGGGGTCAGGGAGTACTTATAAAGGGGCTAGGGTAACTCACTTTGGGTCAAGGAGTATTTATATTGGACTAGGGTAACTCACTTGCGGTCAGAGAGTACATATAAATGGGCTAGGATAACTCACATGGGGTCAGGGAGTACTTATAAAGGGGCTACGGTAACTCACTTTGGGTCAAGGAGTACTTATATTGGACTAGGGTAACTCACTTGGGGCCAGGGAGTACTTCTGTGGGATTAGGGTAACTCACTTGGGGTCTGAGAGTACTTCTATGGGACTAGGGTAACTCACTTGGAGTCTGGGAGTACTTATATGGGACTAAGGTAACTCACTTTGGGTCAGGGAGTACTTATATGGGACTAGGGTAACTCACATGGGGTCAGGGAGTACTTATATGGGACTAAGGTAACTCACTTGGGATCAGGGAGTACTTATAAAGGAGCTATGGTAACTCACTTGGGGTCAGGGAGTACTTCTATGGGACTAGGGTAACTCACTTGCGGTCAGAGAGTACATATAAAGGGGCTAGGATAACTCACTTAGGGTCTAGGAGTACTTATATTGGACTAGGGTAACTCAATTGCGGTCAGAGAGTACATATATAGGGGCTAGGATTACTCACTTGGGGTCAGGGAGTATTTATATGGGACTAAGGTAACTCACTTGGGGTCAGGGATTACTTATATGGGACTAGGGTAACTCAAATGGGGTCAGGGAGTGCTTATAAAGGGGCTATGATAACTCACTTGGGTTCAGGGAGTACTTATAAAGCGGCTAGGATAACTCACTTCGGCGTCAGGGAGTACTTCTATGGGACTAGGGTAACTCACTATGGGTCAGGGACTACTTTTATGGAACTAGGGTAACTCACTTGGTGTCTGGGAGTACTTATATGGGACTAGGGTAACTCACATTGGGTCAGGGAGTACTTATAAAGGGGCTAGGGTAACTCACTTTGGGTTTAGGAGTACTTATATTAGACTAGGGTAACTCACTTGCGGTCAGAGAAAACATATAAAGGGGCTAGGATAACTCAATTGGGGTCAGGGAGTACTTATAAAGGTTATATGGTAACTCACTTGGGGTCAGGGAGTACCTCTATGGGACTTGGGTAACTCACTTGCGGTCAGAGAGTACAAATAAAGGGGCTAGGATAACTATCTTGGGGTAAGGGAGTGCTTATATAGGGGCTAGGGTAACTCACTTTGGTTCAGGGAGTAGTTATAAGGGATTAGGGTAACTCACTTGGGGTCTGGGAGTACTTATATGGTACTAAGGTAACTCACTTGGGGTCAGGGAGTACTTATATGGGACTAGGGTAACTCACATGGGGTCAGGGAGTACTTATAAAGGGGCTAGGGTAACTCACTTTGGGTCTAGGAGTACTTATATTAGACTAGGGTAACTCACTTGCGGTCAGAGAAAACATATAAAGGGGCTAGGATAACTCAACTGGGGTCAGGGAGTACTTATAAAGGTGATATGGTAACTCACTTGGGGTCAGGGAGTACTTCTATGGGACTTGGGTAACTCACTTGCGGTCAGAGAGTACATATAAAGGGGCTAGGATAACTATCTTGGGGTAAGGGAGTGCTTATATAGGGGCTAGGGTAACTCACTTTGGTTCAGGGAGTAGTTATAAGGGATTAGGGTAACTCACTTGGGGTCAGGGAGTACTTATAAAGGGGCTATGGTAACTCACTTGGGGTCAGGGAGTACTTATAAAGGTGCTAGGATAACTCACTTCGGCGTCAGGGAGTACTTCTATGGGACTAGGGTAACTCACTTGGGGTCTGGGAGTACTTATATGGGACTAAGGTAACTCACATGGGGTCAGGGAGTACTTATAAAGGGGCTAGGGTAACTCACTTTGGGTCAAGGAGTACTTATAATGGACTAGGGTAACTCACTTGCGGTCAGAGAGTACATATAAAGGGGCTAGGATAACTCACTTGGGGTCAGGGAGTACTTATAAAGGAGCTATGGTAACTCACTTGGGGTCAGGGAGTACTTCTATGGGACTAGGGTAACTCACTTGCGGTCAGAGAGTACATATAAAGGGGCTAGGATAACTAACTTGGGGTAAGGGATTACTTATATAGGGGCTAGGGTAACTCACTTGGGGTCAGGGAGTACTTCTGTGGGATTGGGGTAACTCACTTGGGGTCTGGGAGTACTTCTATGGGACTAGGGTAACTCACTTGGGGTCTGGGAGTACTTATATGGGACTAAAGTAACTCACTTGGGGTCAGGGAGTACATATAAATGGGCTTGGATAACACACTTGGGGTCAGGGAGTACTTCTATGGGACTAGGGTAACTCACTTGGAGTCTGGGAGTACTTATATGGGACTAAAGTAACTCACTTGGGGTCAGGGAGTACATATAAATGAGCTTGGATAACTCACTTGGGGTCAGGGAGTACTTATAAAGGTGATATGGAAACTCACTTGTGGTCAGGGAGTACTTCTATGGGACTAGGGTAACTCACTTGCGGTCAGAGAGTACATATAAAGGGGCTAGGATAACTCACTTGGGGTCAGGGAGTACTTCTATGGGACTAGGGTAACTCACTTGCGGTCAGAGGGTACATATAAAGGGGCTAGGATAACTAATTTGGGGTAAGGGAGTGCTTATATAGGAGCTAGGGTAACTCACTTGGGGTCAGGGAGTACTTCTATGGAATTAGGGTAACTCACTTGGGGTCTGGGAGTACTTATATGGGACTAAGGTAACTCACATGGGGTCAGGGAGTACTTATAAAGGGGCTAGGGTAACTCACTTTGGGTCAAGGAGTACTTATATGGACTAGGGTAACTCAATTGCGGTCAGAGAGTACATATAAAGGGGCTAGGATAACTCACTTGGGGTCAGGGAGTATTTATATGGGACTAAGGTAACTCATTTGGGGTCAGGGATTACTTATATGGGACTAGGGTAACTCAAATGGGGTCAGGGAGTACTTATAAAGGGGCTAGGATAACTCACTTGGGGTCAGGGAGTACTTATATAGGGGCTAGGGTAACTCACTTTGGTTCAGGGAGTAGTTATAAGGGATTAGGGTAACTCACTTGGGGTCAGGGAGTACTTATAAAGGTGCTAGGATAACTCACTTCGGCGTCAGGGAGTACTTCTATGGGACTAGGGTAACTCACTTGGGGTCTGGGAGTACTTATATGGGACTAAGGTAACTCACATGGGGTCAGGGAGTACTTATAAAGGGGCTAGGGTAACTCACTTTGGGTCAAGGAGTACTTATAATGGACTAGGGTAACTCACTTGCGGTCAGAGAGTACATATAAAGGGGCTAGGATAACTCACTTGGGGTCAGGGAGTATTTTTATGGGACTAAGGTAACTCAAATGGGGTCAGGGAATACTTATAAAGGGGCTAGGATAACTCACTTGGGGTCAGGGAGTACTTATAAAGGAGCTATGGTAACTCACTTGGGGTCAGGGAGTACTTCTATGGGACTAGGGTAACTCACTTGCGGTCAGAGAGTACATATAAAGGGGCTAGGATAACTAACTTGGGGTAAGGGATTACTTATATAGGGGCTAGGGTAACTCACTTGGGGTCAGGGAGTACTTCTGTGGGATTGGGGTAACTCACTTGGGGTCTGGGAGTACTTCTATGGGACTAGGGTAACTCACTTGGGGTCTGGGAGTACTTATATGGGACTAAAGTAACTCACTTGGGGTCAGGGAGTACATATAAGTGGGCTTGGATAACACACTTGGGGTCAGGGAGTACTTCTATGGGACTAGGGTAACTCACTTGGAGTCTGGGAGTACTTATATGGGACTAATGTAACTCACTTGGGGTCAGGGAGTACATATAAATGAGCTTGGATAACTCACTTGGGGTCAGGGAGTACTTATAAAGGTGATATAGAAACTCACTTGTGGTCAGGGAGTACTTCTATGGGACTAGGGTAACTCACTTGCGGTCAGAGAGTACATATAAAGGGGCTAGGATAACTCACTTGGGGTCAGGGAGTACTTCTATGGGACTAGGGTAACTCACTTGCGGTCAGAGGGTACATATAAAGGGGCTAGGATAACTAATTTGGGGTAAGGGAGTGCTTATATAGGGGCTAGGGTAACTCACTTGGGGTCAGGGAGTACTTCTATGGAATTAGGGTAACTCACTTGGGGTCTGGGAGTACTTATATGGGACTAACGTAACTCACATGGGGTCAGGGAGTACTTATAAAGGGGCTAGGGTAACTCACTTTGGGTCAAGGAGTACTTATATGGACTAGGGTAACTCAATTGCGGTCAGAGAGTACATATAAAGGGGCTAGGATAACTCACTTGGGGTCAGGGAGTATTTATATGGGACTAAGGTAACTCATTTGGGGTCAGGGATTACTTATATGGGACTAGGGTAACTCAAATGGGGTCAGGGAGTACTTATAAAGGGGCTAGGATAACTCACTTGGGGTCAGGGAGTACTTATATAGGGGCTAGGATAACTCACTTTGGCGTCAGGGAGTACTTCTATGGGACTAGGGTAACTCACTTGGGGTCAGGGAATACTTTTATGGGACTAGGGTAACTCACTTGGGGTCTGGGAGTACTTATATGGGACTAAGGTAACTCACTTGGGGTCAGGGAGTACTTATATGGGACTAGGGTAACTCACATGGGGTCAGGGAGTACTTGTAAAGGGGCTATGGTAACTCACTTGGGGTCAGGGAGTACTTCTACGGGACTAGGGTAACTCACTTGCGGTCAGAGAGTACATATAAAGGGGCTAGGATAATTAACTTGGGGTAAGGGATTGCTTATATAGGGGCTAGGGTAACTCACTTGGGGTCAGGGAGTACTTCTGTGGGATTAGGGTAACTCACTTGGGGTCTGGGAGTACTTCTATGGGACTAGGGTAACTCACTTGGGGTCTGGGAGTACTTATATGGGACTAAGGTAACTCACTTGGGGTCAGGGAGTACTTATAAACGGGCTAGGGTAACTCACTTTGGGTCAAGGAGTACTTATATTGGACTAGGTTAACTCACTTGCGGTCAGAGAGTACATACAAATGGGCTAGGATAACTCACATGGGGTCAGGGAGTACTTATAAAGGGGCTACGGTAACTCACTTTGGGTCAAGGAGTACTTATATTGGACTAGGGTAACTCACTTGCGGTCAGAGAGTACATATAAAGGGGCTAGGATAACTAACATGTGGTCAGGGAGTACTTCTATGGGACTAGGGTAACTCACTTGCGGTCAGAGAGTACATATAAAGGGGCTAGGATAACTAACTTGGGGTAAGGGAGTGCTTATATAGGGGCTAGGGTAACTCACTTGGGGTCAGGGAGTACTTCTGTGGGATTAGGGTAACTCACTTGGGGTCTGGGAGTACTTCTATGGGACTAGGGTAACTCACTTGGGGTCTGAGAGTACTTATATGGGACTAAGGTAACACACATGGGGTCAGGGAGTACTTATAAAGGGGCTAGGGTAACTCACTTTGGGTCTAGGAGTACTTATATTGGACTAGGGTAACTCACTTGCGGTCAGAGAGTACATATAAAGGGGCTAGGATAACTAACTTGGGGTAAGGGATTGCTTATATAGGGGCTAGGGTAACTCACTTGGGGTCAGGGATTACTTCTGTGGGATTAGGGTAACTCACTTGGGGTCTGGGAGTACTTCTATGGGACTAGGGTAACTCACTTGGAGTCTGGGAGTACTTATATGGGACTAAGGTAACTCACTTGGGGTCAGGGAGTACTTATATGGGACTAGGGTAACTCACATGGGGTCAGGGAGTACTTATAAAGGGGCTAGGGTAACTCACTTTGGGTCAAGGAGTACTTATATTGGACTAGGGTAACTCACTTGCGGTCAAGGAGTACTTATATTGGACTAGGGTAACTCACTTGCGGTCAGAGAGTACATATATAGGGGCTAGGATAACTAACTTGGGGTCAGGGAGTACTTCTATGGGACTAGAGTAACTCACTTGCGGTCAGAGAGTACATATAAAGGGGCTAGGATAACTAACTTAGGGTAAGGGAGTGCTTATATAGGGGCTAGGGTAACTCACTTGGGGTCAGGGAGTACTTCTGTGGGATTAGGGTAACTCACTTGGGGTCTGGGAGTACTTCTATGGGACTAGGGTAACTCACTTGGGGTCTGGGAGTACATATAAAGGGGCTAGGATAACTCAATTGGGGTCAAGGAGTACTTATAAAGGTGATATGGTAACTCACTTGGGGTCAGGGAGTACTTCTATGGGACTAGGGTAACTCACTTGCGGTCAGAGAGTACATATAAAGGGGCTAGGATAACTCACTTGGGGTCAGGGAGTACTTCTATGGGACTAGGGTAACTCACTTGCGGTCAGAGAGTACATATAAAGGGGCTAGGATAACTAACTTGGGGTAAGGGATTGCTTATATAGGGGCTAGGGTAACTCACTTGGGGTCAGGGAGTACTTCTGTGGGACTAGGGTAACTCACTTGGGGTCAGGGAATACTTTTATGGGACTAGGGTAACTCACATGGGGTCAGGGAGTACTTGTAAAGGGGCTAGGGTAACTCACTTTGGGTCTAGGAGTACTTATATTAGACTAGGGTAACTCACTTGCGGTCAGAGAAAACATATAAAGGGGCTAGGATAACTCAATTGGGGTCAGGGAGTACTTATAAAGGTGAACTGGTAACTCACTTGGGGTCAGGGAGTACCTCTATGGGACTTGGGTAACTCACTTGCGGTCAGAGAGTACAAATAAAGGGGCTAGGATAACTATCTTGGGGTAAGGGAGTGCTTATATAGGGGCTAGGGTAACTCACTTTGGTTCAGGGAGTAGTTATAAGGGATTAGGGTAACTCACTTGGGGTCTGGGAGTACTTATATGGTACTAAGGTAACTCACTTGGGGTCAGGGAGTACTTCTATGGGACTAAGGTAACTCATTTGGGGTCAGGGATTACTTATATGGGATTAGGGTATCTCACTTGGGGTCAGGGAGTACTTATAAAGGAGCTATGGTAACTCACTTGGGGTCAGGGAGTACTTCTATGGGACTAGGGTAACTCACTTGCGGTCAGAGAGTACATATAAAGGGGCTAGGATAACTAACTTGGGGTAAGGGATTGCTTATATAGGGGCTAGGGTAACTCACTTGGGGTCAGGGAGTACTTCTGTGGGACTAGGGTAACTCACTTGGGGTCAGGGAATACTTTTATGGGACTAGGGTAACTCTCTTGGGGTCTGGGAGTGCTTATATGGGACTAAGGTAACTCACTTGGGGTCAGGGAGTACTTATATGGGACTAGGGTAACTCACATGGGGTCAGGGAGTACTTGTAAAGGGGCTAGGGTAACTCACTTTGGGTCTAGGAGTACTTATATTAGACTAGGGTAACTCACTTGCGGTCAGAGAAAACATATAAAGGGGCTAGGATAACTCAATTGGGGTCAGGGAGTACTTATAAAGGTGATATGGTAACTCACTTGGGGTCAGGGAGTACCCCTATGGGACTTGGGTAACTCACTTGCGGTCAGAGAGTACAAATAAAGGGGCTAGGATAACTATCTTGGGGTAAGGGAGTGCTTATATAGGGGCTAGGGTAACTCACTTTGGTTCAGGGAGTAGTTATAAGGGATTAGGGTAACTCACTTGGGGTCTGGGAGTACTTATATGGTACTAAGGTAACTCACTTGGGGTCAGGGAGTACTTATATGGGACTAGGGTAACTCACATGGGGTCAGGGAGTACTTATAAAGGGGCTAGGGTAACTCACTTTGGGTCTAGGAGTACTTATATTAGACTAGGGTAACTCACTTGCGGTCAGAGAAAACATATAAAGGGGCTAGGATAACTCAATTGGGGTCAGGGAGTACTTATAAAGGTGATATGGTAACTCACTTGGGGTCAGGGAGTACTTCTATGGGACTTGGGTAACTCACTTGCCGTCAGAGAGTACATATAAAGGGGCTAGGATAACTATCTTGGGGTAAGGGAGTGCTTATATAGGGGCTAGGGTAACTCACTTTGGTTCAGGGAGTAGTTATAAGGGATTAGGGTAACTCACTTGGGGTCAGGGAGTACTTATAAAGGGGCTATGGTAACTCACTTGGGGTCAGGGAGTACTTATAAAGGTGCTAGGATAACTCACTTCGGCGTCAGGGAGTACTTCTATGGGACTAGGGTAACTCACTTGGGGTCTGGGAGTACTTATATGGGACTAAGGTAACTCACATGGGGTCAGGGAGTACTTATAAAGGGGCTAGGGTAACTCACTTTGGGTCAAGGAGTACTTATAATGGACTAGGGTAACTCACTTGCGGTCAGAGAGTACATATAAAGGGGCTAGGATAACTCACTTGGGGTCAGGGAGTATTTATATGGGACTAAGGTAACTCATTTGGGGTCAGGGATTACTTATATGGGACTAGGGTAACTCAAATGGGGTCAGGGAGTACTTATAAAGGGGCTAGGATAACTCACTTGGGGTCAGGGAGTACTTATATAGGGGCTAGGATAACTCACTTTGGCGTCAGGGAGTACTTCTATGGGACTAGGGTAACTCACTTGGGGTCAGGGAGTACTTCTATGGGACTAGAGTAACTCACTTGCGGTCAGAGAGTACATATAAAGGGGCTAGGATAACTAACTTAGGGTAAGGGAGTGCTTATATAGGGGCTAGGGTAACTCACTTGGGGTCAGGGAGTACTTCTGTGGGATTAGGGTAACTCACTTGGGGTCTGGGAGTACTTCTATGGGACTAGGGTAACTCACTTGGGGTCTGGGAGTACTTATATGGCACTAAGGTAACTCACATGGGGTCAGGGAGTACTTATAAAGGGGCCAGGATAACTCACTTCGGCGTCAGGGAGTACTTCTATGGGACTAGGGTAACTCACTTGGGGTCTGGGAGTACTTATATGGGACTAAGGTAACTCACATGGGGTCAGGGAGTACTTATAAAGGGGCTAGGGTAACTCACTTTGGGTCAAAGAGTACTTATAATGGACTAGGGTAACTCACTTGCGGTCAGAGAGTACATATAAAGGGGCTAGGATAACTCACTTGGGGTCAGGGAGTATTTATATGGGACTAAGGTAACTCATTTGGGGTCAGGGATTACTTATATGGGACTAGAATAACTCAAATGGGGTCAGGGAGTACTTATAAAGGGGCTAGGATAACTCACTTGGGGTCAGGGAGTACTTATATAGGGGCTAGGATAACTCACTTTGGCGTCAGGGAGTACTTCTATGGGACTAGGGTAACTCACTTGGGGTCAGGGAATACTTTTATGGGACTAGGGTAACTCACTTGGGGTCTGGGAGTACTTATATGGGACTAAGGTAACTCACTTGGGGTCAGGGAGTACTTATATGGGACTAGGGTAACTCACATGGGGTCAGGGAGTACTTGTAAAGGGGCTATGGTAACTCACTTGGGGTCAGGGAGTACTTCTACGGGACTAGGGTAACTCACTTGCGGTCAGAGAGTACATATAAAGGGGCTAGGATAACTAACTTGGGGTAAGGGATTGCTTATATAGGGGCTAGGGTAACTCACTTGGGGTCAGGGAGTACTTCTGTGGGATTAGGGTAACTCACTTGGGGTCTGGGAGTACTTCTATGGGACTAGGGTAACTCACTTGGGGTCTGGGAGTACTTATATGGGACTAAGGTAACTCACTTGGGGTCAGGGAGTACTTATATGGGACTAGGGTAACTCACTTGCGGTCAGAGAGTACATATAAATGGGCTAGGATAACTCACATGGGGTCAGGGAGTACTTATAAAGGGGCTACGGTAACTCACTTTGGGTCAAGGAGTACTTATATTGGACTAGGGTAACTCACTTGCGGTCAGAGAGTACATATAAAGGGGCTAGGATAACTAACATGTGGTCAGGGAGTACTTCTATGGGACTAAAGAAACTCACTTGGGGTCAGGGAGTACATATAAATGAGCTTGGATAACTCACTTGGGGTCAGGGAGTACTTATAAAGGTGATATGGAAACTCACTTGTGGTCAGGGAGTACTTCTATGGGACTAGGGTAACTCACTTGCGGTCAGAGAGTACATATAAAGGGGCTAGGATAACTCACTTGGGGTCAGGGAGTACTTCTATGGGACTAGGGTAACTCACTTGCGGTCAGAGGGTACATATAAAGGGGCTAGGATAACTAATTTGGGGTAAGGGAGTGCTTATATAGGGGCTAGGGTAACTCACTTGGGGTCAGGGAGTACTTCTATGGAATTAGGGTAACTCACTTGGGGTCTGGGAGTACTTATATGGGACTAAGGTAACTCACATGGGGTCAGGGAGTACTTATAAAGGGGCTAGGGTAACTCACTTTGGGTCAAGGAGTACTTATATGGACTAGGGTAACTCAATTGCGGTCAGAGAGTACATATAAAGGGGCTAGGATAACTCACTTGGGGTCAGGGAGTATTTATATGGGACTAAGGTAACTCATTTGGGGTCAGGGATTACTTATATGGGACTAGGGTAACTCGGTATAATGTATTTTGCCCGAAAAATTACTAGGCCAAAACGAAGATTAGGCATGGTCATCTAGAAAAAGTGTGAATATGACGTGATACATAAACTCCCGTCCTCGACTCTGGCGCACCCAAGTATTAAAGTTTTGAAGTATAATTAACTCAGAGGAAAGTGGAATGGAATATTTTGTTAAATATTGATATTATTAAAGGCTTGACAGGTTATTGCCATAAGATGGACGGAAGAAATACTGAAAATTGAATTAATAATTGAGCGAATGTTTATCAGATACGTATATGTAGTTTGGTTATTGAATTTAATAAAAGTGTATACATTGTGGAATATATTTCTTTGTTAAAAATATGTTATTGTTACAGGTTAACACGCAGGATTACAACTTTATTGAAGTGTGGAAATTTTAGTAAAACAAATAATGTTACAGGATTGGAAATAAAATAAAATAACGTTGAAATTATACGAATACATAATGATAAGCAGTTGACACAGAACAGTGAATAAAACAATGTATTAAAATGGATGAACTTTCAATGTACATTGATATCTGCTTTCTGATTATTAGATACAGAGTATATATACTTGTTTACGTTATGCTGTGGTAGCTTTACAAGGCTTCATAAAAATGATATTGCATTACAATCTCCATGGGAGGCAAGCTTAAATGTCATAGCTTGTTTCATTACAACATACAGAAAAGACGCAGGTATATGAATAAAGGTATATAATATAAACAAATTATTTCTATTCCACGCTCATGATTATTTTTTAATTTATTACACTCAAGGCAGCTTAGAAAATTAATAAAAAAAGGAAGGACCATTAGATCAATGCTTAAATATAATTATGACATTTTAAGCAGATTATGATAAAGATGATTAAGGTTAAAATGTGAGTGAAAGAAAATCATTCTATCAAAAAACTAATAAAGATGGAAAACATGCAGGCTCTATGACTTATACAAGATGTTAATGTAAGTACATTTCTTACCTATTTCTTATTTATCATCACATTAACATTAGGGTAAATCTAACTGTATAAAACTTGGTAAATGCGAAGATTATACAATTTGGGGTAAATAAGCGTACAGGGTAAACTTATGTATGAGTGCGCAGCATCTAAAAGTAAGCAAACTCTAAATATATTTTAACGTACAAAATTGTTTGAGTAATTTTAATGAAAACTATTTAACCATTAAAATAGTCACTAAGTCCAAAGATTAAGCTTACTTGCTCTTAGATATTGTGCACTCATACATCAGTTTATCCTATATGTATTTGATTATCAGAAGTTGTAAATTATTCACATCCATCAAGCCTTAAGGTCCAAGGCAAACCCTTTCGTTAAAGTTAACCACTGAATTACAGCAGTATATTTCATGGAAAGAGAACTATATTACTTCAAATAAACTTTAACTTTAAACGCAGAGTTTGTCCTCTACCTTATTGAAATATGTTTGATGTTCTAACTTTAATTTAGAGTATCTTTTTAATACCTACAACTAGCTAATCTTTTCCCATTTACTCTGCGCATTGGTGATTACATCATTTGTTAATATTATTCCAGGTAACGAAGGACTGTTAAATTATTCAAAGAGAAGTACGAACAGCAATATTCATGAATCATTGTTACAAATGACATTATGGATGTTCAAAAGAAACCAACTAATAATAAGAGTAAAGCTTTAAATTGACTTCTCCAGCCCATGAGCATCCAAACAAATGTATTGCAAGTTAACTAAAAAACATTAGTCAAGCAGAGAAATGTTCAATAGAAATTTTTGTGCATAATTTTGCTTATTGACTTATTTTGAACTTTACACATTGTTTTCTCTGTGGTCTTTTTACATAACTTGCTACTTCTCATAAAAGAAAATTGTAATTTCTATCTACATTAAAATTATAAGTGAGTTGCAATTTCTTTCTTTATATATATATATAATGCAGAATTTAATTAGTAAGTTATATTTATATTATTTATATTATGTGTGCTTTTTCAGAGACTATGAACGAGTTATTTGTTTGATAATGCTAAATATGCATACAATATTTAAAGAGGAATTTTGATTGTGAGTAATTTATTATTTTTTTGCTAATAATATCGGTTTTTTTTAATTTTTGTTAGGTGAAGCTTTTTGCATTTATACACCTTGGCGCCGAGGTAGTTCTATGTAAAAGATTTTATGGTTGGTTAAATTGGCTGCGTTTCAAAACTTTAGCGCTATGGTAGCGCTAGGTAAAATACGTGTCAGGATTGGTCAAATTGATTCAACTGACCAATCATGATATAGCGCTACCTTAGCGCTTAAAATTTGAAACGCAACCATTAATTGAATTTGACTAATCGTGACTTAACGCCACCTTAGCACTAAGTTGTTACAGCATAGCCATTGTAATAAATGATAGATACAGTTCATTCAAGCATTTTGAAGTTTTTCCATTATATACCCATTTAACTTTCATGAATTTTTATTTATTTATTAAATATATCTCTTAGAATAAAAGGTGCACAAATTTTTCTAACAAGTCATTATTAATTTTTTGAAAATTGTCAAACCTGTCAGAACCGGGTTTTTTTTAATACTGGCGAGCTACATATCGAAGGGAATCGTTTACGTTTTTACTAGATAGTGTCTACAGTGTTTAGCATAATTTGAAAGTTTAATAAAATGCAGACTGCCAAGAAAAATTTGTCAGTATTATATCCTGATGGATATATTTATTACGTGAATAAAAATTATAATAATATGAAAGGCGAAAGAATCACGTACATATATACTATACATATATAAATTGATATTATATTTAGATGGCTGCCTGTAGTTTCTCTATTTATAAGTTTTGAATTTTTTAGTTATTTAAAGTGTAAATATCCCGGTTGCGAAGGCTCCGCAAAATTGAAAAATGATACAGTTTTTATTAGCGGATCAATTCATAATCACGAAAAAGAGATGCAATATGAGAAAACTGTGAATTTTCGAAATTGTATTTTTAATACTGTCTCATCAACTCCATCAACTTCAAAAGAGGCATATGACTTTGGAGCAAACAGGTATAATAACTAACGACATTAATTAGACTGTAAATCTAATACAAATCCATAATATAAATATATTTCTTAATTACAATGTAGGCATCCAGAAGCAGCTGTAAATAACTCTTTTGAAATTATGAAAAATACCATTAATTCATGGAAGAGAAATGATAATCCTCCTCCAGTAAAACAAATTGAAGGCTGTAATATAATTTTATCTACTGAAAAGTGGAAAAATATGTTAACATTTCCTGTAGGGGAAGAGAGCCATACAATCAAAACTTTAGAATATAAAGAAGGAGAGTGTGTCTCAGTAGTTTTTTACGATGAAATATTAATAAAAGCTTTTAGTAAGTGTACAACTATAAGCGTAGACGGGACTTTTAGGTGTGTTCCAAAAATTGGACAAGCCAAACAAATGATTACTCTAATGGGTAAAGTTAATGATAAGGTAATAATAATTGCAAATTAACTTTAACATTTTGAAATGTTTGCATACATATTTTTCAATATGTAATATATACGGCTTTTTTATTTTAGTTTTTTCCATTTATTTGGGTCCTAACAAATTCTAAAACGCAAAAAAATTATGAAAATGTTTTTTACTTAATAAGAGAAAAACTGTTAGGCAGTTTTGTACCTATTTTATGCATTAGTGATTTTGAAAAGGCAATGCAAAATTCTATTAAAACGGTATTTCCTGAAATTAATTTGCAAGGATGTTATTTTCATTACACATATGTAAGTTATATGCATTTTTCGTATTTGAACAAGCATGAAAATATATAATAATTAATTTCATTTGTATTACTTGTATAGGATCTTAGAAAATACTTTCAAAAATGCGGAATATTTGAACAAATAAAAGCTGCACATCTTGCTTTAAGTAGTAAAATAATAGTAGCAAAACGAAAATTGTATAATTTACCATTACTGCCGCCTCAGCATATACAAAGAGGATTTTACTTAATAAAAAATGGGATAGAACAGGATCCAGTGCTAAAACAGATTTTAGCAAAATTTTTAATTTACTTTGAAAGGCAGTGGGTTAAGAAAACAAACGCTAATACGTTAAGCGTTTTTCAAGCTCCAGATAGGACCAATAATTCTCAGGAGCGTTATCACAGAATGCTAAATAAACTAATACGTAAACGACCACGGTTCCCTAAGTTTTGTTGTAATTATAATTTAATATTTATATAATCTCTAAAAGATTATATTCTTATCTTTAACTTATCATTATTACTAATTACATATATATAATACTCTTCTTTCAGAATTAATTAATATACCCTAGTAGCCATAAATAATATATAGGCATGACAATTTCTAAAAGAATGCAGATTAATTTCTGTTTCTGCATATGCTATCACTTTTGGCATGTACATTTTTAAACTAATAAACTGCATAAATCACTTATATTTGCAACAACACAATATATATATATATATATATATATATCTGTTGTGCACAAAATTTCTACAGCTAGTTTATTGTGTACATACATATATATCCTAAATATATTGTTAAGCATATGTATGTAGGAAAAGAAGATCCAGTATCTGATTCCCGAAATTAACTTGCCAGTATTGTTCATAGCTATTGGGGCATATGAAACATAATTATTGAAGTATTTTCTTGTTTTTCAACATTTTTTCTTAGCTAAACTAATAGAAGTCATAAAATCTACAAATTTAGAATTGAAACAATTAGAAAATGGTAAAAAAATAAGATGTTCAATAATAAAACAAAAGTCATTAAGGTATAACAGGTGGTTGCAAATTGCATGGAATAAATTTCGTACAACTAATTATAAAGATTATGATAACATTATAAACCAATTCTTAATTTTAAGTGTATATAAAAATGAAGATACAATAAAAAGTATTAAAAAACATTTACAACAAAAAGGTAATTATATAATGTATGCAAATATTACAAAAAAAAATAACATTCTAATCAATTCCTGTTACAGATTATAATTTGCAATATATTTCCTCCACTAATATTATAAAACAAGGACCAATAGATAAGTCAGTAATATTAAAATTGAATAGGTAATTTCATGGCCAAATAATTTGCTTCCATTTATCTAAAATATCCACATTATTAATATATATTTAAATACATTAAAAAAATTATAATACTCAACCTTTATAAAACACTAACTTAATATATGTATTGTACACGTTTTGATTATTTTTAAAAATATATTTTCTATACACTCCTTATTCTTTAAATTCGAGTAATTAATCCTTATATGATGTATTCATTATTTTAAAGTATATAACAGTGTAATAACGCCATAAATCACCGAAAAATTTTTAAATTCTGCAATATATATATATAAAGAAAGAAATTGCAACTCACTTATAATTTTAATGTAGATAGAAATTACAATTTTCTTTTATGAGAAGTAGCAAGTTATGTAAAAAGACCACAGAGAAAACAATGTGTAAAGTTCAAAATAAGTCAATAAGCAAAATTATGCACAAAAATTTCTATTGAACATTTCTCTGCTTGACTAATGTTTTTTAGTTAACTTGCAATACATTTGTTTGGATGCTCATGGGCTGGAGAAGTCAATTTAAAGCTTTACTCTTATTATTAGTTGGTTTCTTTTGAACATCCATAATGTCATTTGTAACAATGATTCATGAATATTGCTGTTCGTACTTCTCTTTGAATAATTTAACAGTCCTTCGTTACCTGGAATAATATTAACAAATGATGTAATCACCAATGCGCAGAGTAAATGGGAAAAGATTAGCTAGTTGTAGGTATTAAAAAGATACTCTAAATTAAAGTTAGAACATCAAACATATTTCAATAAGGTAGAGGACAAACTCTGCGTTTAAAGTTAAAGTTTATTTGAAGTAATATAGTTCTCTTTCCATGAAATATACTGCTGTAATTCAGTGGTTAACTTTAACGAAAGGGTTTGCCTTGGACCTTAAGGCTTGATGGATGTGAATAATTTACAACTTCTGATAATCAAATACATATAGGATAAACTGATGTATGAGTGCACAATATCTAAGAGCAAGTAAGCTTAATCTTTGGACTTAGTGACTATTTTAATGGTTAAATAGTTTTCATTAAAATTACTCAAACAATTTTGTACGTTAAAATATATTTAGAGTTTGCTTACTTTTAGATGCTGCGCACTCATACATAAGTTTACCCTGTACGCTTATTTACCCCAAATTGTATAATCTTCGCATTTACCAAGTTTTATACAGTTAGATTTACCCTAATGTTAATGTGATGATAAATAAGAAATAGGTAAGAAATGTACTTACATTAACATCTTGTATAAGTCATAGAGCCTGCATGTTTTCCATCTTTATTAGTTTTTTGATAGAATGATTTTCTTTCACTCACATTTTAACCTTAATCATCTTTATCATAATCTGCTTAAAATGTCATAATTATATTTAAGCATTGATCTAATGGTCCTTCCTTTTTTTATTAATTTTCTAAGCTGCCTTGAGTGTAATAAATTAAAAAATAATCATGAGCGTGGAATAGAAATAATTTGTTTATATTATATACCTTTATTCATATACCTGCGTCTTTTCTGTATGTTGTAATGAAACAAGCTATGACATTTAAGCTTGCCTCTCATGGAGATTGTAATGCAATATCATTTTTATGAAGCCTTGTAAAGCTACCACAGCATAACGTAAACAAGTATATATACTCTGTATCTAATAATCAGAAAGCAGATATCAATGTACATTGAAAGTTCATCCATTTTAATACATTGTTTTATTCACTGTTCTGTGTCAACTGCTTATCATTATGTATTCGTATAATTTCAACGTTATTTTATTTTATTTCCAATCCTGTAACATTATTTGTTTTACTAAAATTTCCACACTTCAATAAAGTTGTAATCCTGCGTGTTAACCTGTAACAATAACATATTTTTAACAAAGAAATATATTCCACAATGTATACACTTTTATTAAATTCAATAACCAAACTACATATACGTATCTGATAAACATTCGCTCAATTATTAATTCAATTTTCAGTATTTCTTCCGTCCATCTTATGGCAATAACCTGTCAAGCCTTTAATAATATCAATATTTAACAAAATATTCCATTCCACTTTCCTCTGAGTTAATTATACTTCATAACTTTAATACTTGGGTGCGCCAGAGTCGAGGACGGGAGTTTATGTATCACGTCATATTCACACTTTTTCTAGATGACCATGCCTAATCTTCGTTTTGGCCTAGTAATTTTTCGGGCAAAATACATTATACCGGTAACTCAAATGGGGTCAGGGAGTACTTATAAAGGGGCTAGGATAACTCACTTGGGGTCAGGGAGTACTTATATAGGGGCTAGGGTAACTCACTTTGGTTCAGGGAGTAGTTATAAGGGATTAGGGTAACTCACTTGGGGTCAGGGAGTACTTATAAAGTGGCTATGGTAACTCACTTGGGGTCAGGGAGTACTTATAAAGGTGCTAGGATAACTCACTTCGGCGTCAGGGAGTACTTCTATGGGACTAGGGTAACTCACTTGGGGTCTGGGAGTACTTATATGGGACTAAGGTAACTCACATGGGGTCAGGGAGTACTTATAAAGGGGCTAGGGTAACTCACTTTGGGTCAAGGAGTACTTATAATGGACTAGGGTAACTCACTTGCGGTCAGAGAGTACATATAAAGGGGCTAGGATAACTCACTTGGGGTCAGGGAGTATTTATATGGGACTAAGGTAACTCAAATGGGGTCAGGGAATACTTATAAAGGGGCTAGGATAACTCACTTGGGGTCAGGGAGTACTTATAAAGGAGCTATGGTAACTCACTTGGGGTCAGGGAGTACTTCTATGGGACTAGGGTAACTCACTTGCGGTCAGAGAGTACATATAAAGGGGCTAGGATAACTAACTTGGGGTAAGGGATTACTTATATAGGGGCTAGGGTAACTCACTTGGGGTCAGGGAGTACTTCTGTGGGATTGGGGTAACTCACTTGGGGTCTGGGAGTACTTCTATGGGACTAGGGTAACTCACTTGGGGTCTGGGAGTACTTATATGGGACTAAAGTAACTCACTTGGGGTCAGGGAGTACATATAAATGGGCTTGGATAACACACTTGGGGTCAGGGAGTACTTCTATGGGACTAGGGTAACTCACTTGGAGTCTGGGAGTACTTATATGGGACTAAAGTAACTCACTTGGGGTCAGGGAGTACATATAAATGAGCTTGGATAACTCACTTGGGGTCAGGGAGTACTTATAAAGGTGATATGGAAACTCACTTGTGGTCAGGGAGTACTTCTATGGGACTAGGGTAACTCACTTGCGGTCAGAGAGTACATATAAAGGGGCTAGGATAACTCACTTGGGGTCAGGGAGTACTTCTATGGGACTAGGGTAACTCACTTGCGGTCAGAGGGTACATATAAAGGGGCTAGGATAACTAATTTGGGGTAAGGGAGTGCTTATATAGGGGCTAGGGTAACTCACTTGGGGTCAGGGAGTACTTCTATGGAATTAGGGTAACTCACTTAGGGTCTGGGAGTACTTATATGGGACTAAGGTAACTCACATGGGGTCAGGGAGTACTTATAAAGGGGCTAGGGTAACTCACTTTGGGTCAAGGAGTACTTATATGGACTAGGGTAACTCAATTGCGGTCAGAGAGTACATATAAAGGGGCTAGGATAACTCACTTGGGGTCAGGGAGTATTTATATGGGACTAAGGTAACTCATTTGGGGTCAGGGATTACTTATATGGGACTAGGGTAACTCAAATGGGGTCAGGGAGTACTTATAAAGGGGCTAGGATAACTCACTTGGGGTCAGGGAGTACTTATATAGGGGCTAGGATAACTCACTTTGGCGTCAGGGAGTACTTCTATGGGACTAGGGTAACTCACTTGGGGTCAGGGAATACTTTTATGGGACTAGGGTAACTCACTTGGGGTCTGGGAGTACTTATATGGGACTAAGGTAACTCACTTGGGGTCAGGGAGTACTTATATGGGACTAGGGTAACTCACATGGGGTCAGGGAGTACTTGTAAAGGGGCTATGGTAACTCACTTGGGGTCAGGGTGTACTTCTACGGGACTAGGGTAACTCACTTGCGGTCAGAGAGTACATATAAAGGGGCTAGGATAACTAACTTGGGGTAAGGGATTGCTTATATAGGGGCTAGGGTAACTCACTTGGGGTCAGGGAGTACTTCTGTGGGATTAGGGTAACTCACTTGGGGTCTGGGAGTACTTCTATGGGACTAGGGTAACTCACTTGGGGTCTGGGAGTACTTATATGGGACTAAGGTAACTCACTTGGGGTCAGGGAGTACTTATAAACGGGCTAGGGTAACTCACTTTGGGTCAAGGAGTACTTATATTGGACTAGGTTAACTCACTTGCGGTCAGAGAGTACATATAAATGGGCTAGGATAACTCACATGGGGTCAGGGAGTACTTATAAAGGGGCTACGGTAACTCACTTTGGGTCAAGGAGTACTTATATTGGACTAGGGTAACTCACTTGCGGTCAGAGAGTACATATAAAGGGGCTAGGATAACTAACATGTGGTCAGGGAGTACTTCTATGGGACTAGGGTAACTCACTTGCGGTCAGAGAGTACATATAAAGGGGCTAGGATAACTAACTTGGGGTAAGGGAGTGCTTATATAGGGGCTAGGGTAACTCACTTGGGGTCAGGGAGTACTTCTGTGGGATTAGGGTAACTCACTTGGGGTCTGGGAGTACTTCTATGGGACTAGGGTAACTCACTTGGGGTCTGAGAGTACTTATATGGGACTAAGGTAACACACATGGGGTCAGGGAGTACTTATAAAGGGGCTAGGGTAACTCACTTTGGGTCTAGGAGTACTTATATTGGACTAGGGTAACTCACTTGCGGTCAGAGAGTACATATAAAGGGGCTAGGATAACTAACTTGGGGTAAGGGATTGCTTATATAGGGGCTAGGGTAACTCACTTGGGGTCAGGGATTACTTCTGTGGGATTAGGGTAACTCACTTGGGGTCTGGGAGTACTTCTATGGGACTAGGGTAACTCACTTGGAGTCAGGGAGTACTTATATGGGACTAAGGTAACTCACTTGGGGTCAGGGAGTACTTATATGGGACTAGGATAACTCACATGGGGTCAGGGAGTACTTATAAAGGGGCTAGGGTAACTCACTTTGGGTCAAGGAGTACTTATATTGGACTAGGGTAACTCACTTGCGGTCAAGGAGTACTTATATTGGACTAGGGTAACTCACTTGCGGTCAGAGAGTACATATATAGGGGCTAGGATAACTAACTTGGGGTCAGGGAGTACTTCTATGGGACTAGAGTAACTCACTTGCGGTCAGAGAGTACATATAAAGGGGCTAGGATAACTAACTTAGGGTAAGGGAGTGCTTATATAGGGGCTAGGGTAACTCACTTGGGGTCAGGGAGTACTTCTGTGGGATTAGGGTAACTCACTTGGGGTCTGGGAGTACTTCTATGGGACTAGGGTAACTCACTTGGGGTCTGGGAGTACATATAAAGGGGCTAGGATAACTCAATTGGGGTCAAGGAGTACTTATAAAGGTGATATGGTAACTCACTTGGGGTCAGGGAGTACTTCTATGGGACTAGGGTAACTCACTTGCGGTCAGAGAGTACATATAAAGGGGCTAGGATAACTCACTTGGGGTCAGGGAGTACTTCTATGGGACTAGGGTAACTCACTTGCGGTCAGAGAGTACATATAAAGGGGCTAGGATAACTAACTTGGGGTAAGGGATTGCTTATATAGGGGCTAGGGTAACTCACTTGGGGTCAGGGAGTACTTCTGTGGGACTAGGGTAACTCACTTGGGGTCAGGGAATACTTTTATGGAACTAGGGTAACTCACTTGGGGTCTGGGAGTACTTATATGGGACTAAGGTAACTCACTTGGGGTCAGGGAGTACTTATATGGGACTAGGGTAACTCACATGGGGTCAGGGAGTACTTGTAAAGGGGCTAGGGTAACTCACTTTGGGTCTAGGAGTACTTATATTAGACTAGGGTAACTCACTTGCGGTCAGAGAAAACATATAAAGGGGCTAGGATAACTCAATTGGGGTCAGGGAGTACTTATAAAGGTGATATGGTAACTCACTTGGGGTCAGGGAGTACCTCTATGGGACTTGGGTAACTCACTTGCGGTCAGAGAGTACAAATAAAGGGGCTAGGATAACTATCTTGGGGTAAGGGAGTGCTTATATAGGGGCTAGGGTAACTCACTTTGGTTCAGGGAGTAGTTATAAGGGATTAGGGTAACTCACTTGGGGTCTGGGAGTACTTATATGGTATTAAGGTAACTCACTTGGGGTCAGGGAGTACTTCTATGGGACTAAGGTAACTCATTTGGGGTCAGGGATTACTTATATGGGATTAGGGTATCTCACTTGGGGTCAGGGAGTACTTATAAAGGAGCTATGGTAACTGACTTGGGGTCAGGGAGTACTTCTATGGGACTAGGGTAACTCACTTGCGGTCAGAGAGTACATATAAAGGGGCTAGGATAACTAACTTGGGGTAAGGGATTGCTTATATAGGGGCTAGGGTAACTCACTTGGGGTCAGGGAGTACTTCTGTGGGACTAGGGTAACTCACTTGGGGTCAGGGAATACTTTTATGGGACTAGGGTAACTCACTTGGGGTCTGGGAGTACTTATATGGGACTAAGGTAACTCACTTGGGGTCAGGGAGTACTTATATGGGACTAGGGTAACTCACATGGGGTCAGGGAGTACTTGTAAAGGGGCTAGGGTAACTCACTTTGGGTCTAGGAGTACTTATATTAGACAAGGGTAACTCACTTGCGGTCAGAGAAAACATATAAAGGGGCTAGGATAACTCAATTGGGGTCAGGGAGTACTTATAAAGGTGATATGGTAACTCACTTGGGGTCAGGGAGTACCTCTATGGGACTTGGGTAACTCACTTGCGGTCAGAGAGTACAAATAAAGGGGCTAGGATAACTATCTTGGGGTAAGGGAGTGCTTATATAGGGGCTAGGGTAACTCACTTTGGTTCAGGGAGTAGTTATAAGGGATTAGGGTAACTCACTTGGGGTCTGGGAGTACTTATATGGTACTAAGGTAACTCACTTGGGGTCAGGGAGTACTTATATGGGACTAGGGTAACTCACATGGGGTCAGGGAGTACTTATAAAGGGGCTAGGGTAACTCACTTTGGGTCTAGGAGTACTTATATTAGACTAGGGTAACTCACTTGCGGTCAGAGAAAACATATAAAGGGGCTAGGATAACTCAATTGGGGTCAGGGAGTACTTATAAAGGTGATATGGTAACTCACTTGGGGTCAGGGAGTACTTCTATGGGACTTGGGTAACTCACTTGCGGTCAGAGAGTACATATAAAGGGGCTAGGATAACTATCTTGTGGTAAGGGAGTGCTTATATAGGGGCTAGGGTAACTCACTTTGGTTCAGGGAGTAGTTATAAGGGATTAGGGTAACTCACTTGGGGTCAGGGAGTACTTATAAAGGGGCTATGGTAACTCACTTGGGGTCAGGGAGTACTTATAAAGGTGCTAGGATAACTCACTTCGGCGTCAGGGAGTACTTCTATGGGACTAGGGTAACTCACTTGGGGTCTGGGAGTACTTATATGGGACTAAGGTAACTCACATGGGGTCAGGGAGTACTTATAAAGGGGCTAGGGTAACTCACTTTGGGTCAAGGAGTACTTATAATGGACTAGGGTAACTCACTTGCGGTCAGAGAGTACATATAAAGGGGCTAGGATAACTCACTTGGGGTCAGGGAGTATTTATATGGGACTAAGGTAACTCATTTGGGGTCAGGGATTACTTATATGGGACTAGGGTAACTCAAATGGGGTAAGGGAGTACTTATAAAGGGGCTAGGATAACTCACTTGGGGTCAGGGAGTACTTATATAGGGGCTAGGATAACTCACTTTGGCGTCAGGGAGTACTTCTATGGGACTAGGGTAACTCACTTGGGGTCAGGGAGTACTTCTATGGGACTAGAGTAACTCACTTGCGGTCAGAGAGTACATATAAAGGGGCTAGGATAACTAACTTAGGGTAAGGGAGTGCTTATATAGGGGCTAGGGTAACTCACTTGGGGTCAGGGAGTACTTCTGTGGGATTAGGGTAACTCACTTGGGGTCTGGGAGTACTTCTATGGGACTAGGGTAACTCACTTGGGGTCTGGGAGTACTTATATGGCACTAAGGTAACTCACATGGGGTCAGGGAGTACTTATAAAGGGGCCAGGATAACTCACTTCGGCGTCAGGGAGTACTTCTATGGGACTAGGGTAACTCACTTGGGGTCTGGGAGTACTTATATGGGACTAAGGTAACTCACATGGGGTCAGGGAGTACTTATAAAGGGGCTAGGGTAACTCACTTTGGGTCAAAGAGTACTTATAATGGACTAGGGTAACTCACTTGCGGTCAGAGAGTACATATAAAGGGGCTAGGATAACTCACTTGGGGTCAGGGAGTATTTATATGGGACTAAGGTAACTCATTTGGGGTCAGGGATTACTTATATGGGACTAGAATAACTCAAATGGGGTCAGGGAGTACTTATAAAGGGGCTAGGATAACTCACTTGGGGTCAGGGAGTACTTATATAGGGGCTAGGATAACTCACTTTGGCGTCAGGGAGTACTTCTATGAGACTAGGGTAACTCACTTGGGGTCAGGGAATACTTTTATGGGACTAGGGTAACTCACTTGGGGTCTGGGAGTACTTATATGGGACTAAGGTAACTCACTTGGGGTCAGGGAGTACTTATATGGGACTAGGGTAACTCACATGGGGTCAGGGAGTACTTGTAAAGGGGCTATGGTAACTCACTTGGGGTCAGGGAGTACTTCTACGGGACTAGGGTAACTCACTTGCGGTCAGAGAGTACATATAAAGGGGCTAGGATAACTAACTTGGGGTAAGGGATTGCTTATATAGGGGCTAGGGTAACTCACTTGGGGTCAGGGAGTACTTCTGTGGGATTAGGGTAACTCACTTGGGGTCTGGGAGTACTTCTATGGGACTAGGGTAACTCACTTGGGGTCTGGGAGTACTTATATGGGACTAAGGTAACTCACTTGGGGTCAGGGAGTACTTATAATGGACTAGGGTAACTCACTTGCGGTCAGAGAGTACATATAAAGGGGCTAGGATAACTCACTTGGGGTCAGGGAGTATTTATATGGGACTAAGGTAACTCAAATGGGGTCAGGGAATACTTATAAAGGGGCTAGGATAACTCACTTGGGGTCAGGGAGTACTTATAAAGGAGCTATGGTAACTCACTTGGGGTCAGGGAGTACTTCTATGGGACTAGGGTAACTCACTTGCGGTCAGAGAGTACATATAAAGGGGCTAGGATAACTAACTTGGGGTAAGGGATTACTTATATAGGGGCTAGGGTAACTCACTTGGGGTCAGGGAGTACTTCTGTGGGATTGGGGTAACTCACTTGGGGTCTGGGAGTACTTCTATGGGACTAGGGTAACTCACTTGGGGTCTGGGAGTACTTATATGGGACTAAAGTAACTCACTTGGGGTCAGGGAGTACATATAAATGGGCTTGGATAACACACTTGGGGTCAGGGAGTACTTCTATGGGACTAGGGTAACTCACTTGGAGTCTGGGAGTACTTATATGGGACTAAAGTAACTCACTTGGGGTCAGGGAGTACATATAAATGAGCTTGGATAACTCACTTGGGGTCAGGGAGTACTTATAAAGGTGATATGGAAACTCACTTGTGGTCAGGGAGTACTTCTATGGGACTAGGGTAACTCACTTGCGGTCAGAGAGTACATATAAAGGGGCTAGGATAACTCACTTGGGGTCAGGGAGTACTTCTATGGGACTAGGGTAACTCACTTGCGGTCAGAGGGTACATATAAAGGGGCTAGGATAACTAATTTGGGGTAAGGGAGTGCTTATATAGGGGCTAGGGTAACTCACTTGGGGTCAGGGAGTACTTCTATGGAATTAGGGTAACTCACTTAGGGTCTGGGAGTACTTATATGGGACTAAGGTAACTCACATGGGGTCAGGGAGTACTTATAAAGGGGCTAGGGTAACTCACTTTGGGTCAAGGAGTACTTATATGGACTAGGGTAACTCAATTGCGGTCAGAGAGTACATATAAAGGGGCTAGGATAACTCACTTGGGGTCAGGGAGTATTTATATGGGACTAAGGTAACTCATTTGGGGTCAGGGATTACTTATATGGGACTAGGGTAACTCAAATGGGGTCAGGGAGTACTTATAAAGGGGCTAGGATAACTCACTTGGGGTCAGGGAGTACTTATATAGGGGCTAGGATAACTCACTTTGGCGTCAGGGAGTACTTCTATGGGACTAGGGTAACTCACTTGGGGTCAGGGAATACTTTTATGGGACTAGGGTAACTCACTTGGGGTCTGGGAGTACTTATATGGGACTAAGGTAACTCACTTGGGGTCAGGGAGTACTTATATGGGACTAGGGTAACTCACATGGGGTCAGGGAGTACTTGTAAAGGGGCTATGGTAACTCACTTGGGGTCAGGGTGTACTTCTACGGGACTAGGGTAACTCACTTGCGGTCAGAGAGTACATATAAAGGGGCTAGGATAACTAACTTGGGGTAAGGGATTGCTTATATAGGGGCTAGGGTAACTCACTTGGGGTCAGGGAGTACTTCTGTGGGATTAGGGTAACTCACTTGGGGTCTGGGAGTACTTCTATGGGACTAGGGTAACTCACTTGGGGTCTGGGAGTACTTATATGGGACTAAGGTAACTCACTTGGGGTCAGGGAGTACTTATAAACGGGCTAGGGTAACTCACTTTGGGTCAAGGAGTACTTATATTGGACTAGGTTAACTCACTTGCGGTCAGAGAGTACATATAAATGGGCTAGGATAACTCACATGGGGTCAGGGAGTACTTATAAAGGGGCTACGGTAACTCACTTTGGGTCAAGGAGTACTTATATTGGACTAGGGTAACTCACTTGCGGTCAGAGAGTACATATAAAGGGGCTAGGATAACTAACATGTGGTCAGGGAGTACTTCTATGGGACTAGGGTAACTCACTTGCGGTCAGAGAGTACATATAAAGGGGCTAGGATAACTAACTTGGGGTAAGGGAGTGCTTATATAGGGGCTAGGGTAACTCACTTGGGGTCAGGGAGTACTTCTGTGGGATTAGGGTAACTCACTTGGGGTCTGGGAGTACTTCTATGGGACTAGGGTAACTCACTTGGGGTCTGAGAGTACTTATATGGGACTAAGGTAACACACATGGGGTCAGGGAGTACTTATAAAGGGGCTAGGGTAACTCACTTTGGGTCTAGGAGTACTTATATTGGACTAGGGTAACTCACTTGCGGTCAGAGAGTACATATAAAGGGGCTAGGATAACTAACTTGGGGTAAGGGATTGCTTATATAGGGGCTAGGGTAACTCACTTGGGGTCAGGGATTACTTCTGTGGGATTAGGGTAACTCACTTGGGGTCTGGGAGTACTTCTATGGGACTAGGGTAACTCACTTGGAGTCAGGGAGTACTTATATGGGACTAAGGTAACTCACTTGGGGTCAGGGAGTACTTATATGGGACTAGGGTAACTCACATGGGGTCAGGGAGTACTTATAAAGGGGCTAGGGTAACTCACTTTGGGTCAAGGAGTACTTATATTGGACTAGGGTAACTCACTTGCGGTCAAGGAGTACTTATATTGGACTAGGGTAACTCACTTGCGGTCAGAGAGTACATATATAGGGGCTAGGATAACTAACTTGGGGTCAGGGAGTACTTCTATGGGACTAGAGTAACTCACTTGCGGTCAGAGAGTACATATAAAGGGGCTAGGATAACTAACTTAGGGTAAGGGAGTGCTTATATAGGGGCTAGGGTAACTCACTTGGGGTCAGGGAGTACTTCTGTGGGATTAGGGTAACTCACTTGGGGTCTGGGAGTACTTCTATGGGACTAGGGTAACTCACTTGGGGTCTGGGAGTACATATAAAGGGGCTAGGATAACTCAATTGGGGTCAAGGAGTACTTATAAAGGTGATATGGTAACTCACTTGGGGTCAGGGAGTACTTCTATGGGACTAGGGTAACTCACTTGCGGTCAGAGAGTACATATAAAGGGGCTAGGATAACTCACTTGGGGTCAGGGAGTACTTCTATGGGACTAGGGTAACTCACTTGCGGTCAGAGAGTACATATAAAGGGGCTAGGATAACTAACTTGGGGTAAGGGATTGCTTATATAGGGGCTAGGGTAACTCACTTGGGGTCAGGGAGTACTTCTGTGGGACTAGGGTAACTCACTTGGGGTCAGGGAATACTTTTATGGAACTAGGGTAACTCACTTGGGGTCTGGGAGTACTTATATGGGACTAAGGTAACTCACTTGGGGTCAGGGAGTACTTATATGGGACTAGGGTAACTCACATGGGGTCAGGGAGTACTTGTAAAGGGGCTAGGGTAACTCACTTTGGGTCTAGGAGTACTTATATTAGACTAGGGTAACTCACTTGCGGTCAGAGAAAACATATAAAGGGGCTAGGATAACTCAATTGGGGTCAGGGAGTACTTATAAAGGTGATATGGTAACTCACTTGGGGTCAGGGAGTACCTCTATGGGACTTGGGTAACTCACTTGCGGTCAGAGAGTACAAATAAAGGGGCTAGGATAACTATCTTGGGGTAAGGGAGTGCTTATATAGGGGCTAGGGTAACTCACTTTGGTTCAGGGAGTAGTTATAAGGGATTAGGGTAACTCACTTGGGGTCTGGGAGTACTTATATGGTATTAAGGTAACTCACTTGGGGTCAGGGAGTACTTCTATGGGACTAAGGTAACTCATTTGGGGTCAGGGATTACTTATATGGGATTAGGGTATCTCACTTGGGGTCAGGGAGTACTTATAAAGGAGCTATGGTAACTGACTTGGGGTCAGGGAGTACTTCTATGGGACTAGGGTAACTCACTTGCGGTCAGAGAGTACATATAAAGGGGCTAGGATAACTAACTTGGGGTAAGGGATTGCTTATATAGGGGCTAGGGTAACTCACTTGGGGTCAGGGAGTACTTCTGTGGGACTAGGGTAACTCACTTGGGGTCAGGGAATACTTTTATGGGACTAGGGTAACTCACTTGGGGTCTGGGAGTACTTATATGGGACTAAGGTAACTCACTTGGGGTCAGGGAGTACTTATATGGGACTAGGGTAACTCACATGGGGTCAGGGAGTACTTGTAAAGGGGCTAGGGTAACTCACTTTGGGTCTAGGAGTACTTATATTAGACAAGGGTAACTCACTTGCGGTCAGAGAAAACATATAAAGGGGCTAGGATAACTCAATTGGGGTCAGGGAGTACTTATAAAGGTGATATGGTAACTCACTTGGGGTCAGGGAGTACCTCTATGGGACTTGGGTAACTCACTTGCGGTCAGAGAGTACAAATAAAGGGGCTAGGATAACTATCTTGGGGTAAGGGAGTGCTTATATAGGGGCTAGGGTAACTCACTTTGGTTCAGGGAGTAGTTATAAGGGATTAGGGTAACTCACTTGGGGTCTGGGAGTACTTATATGGTACTAAGGTAACTCACTTGGGGTCAGGGAGTACTTATATGGGACTAGGGTAACTCACATGGGGTCAGGGAGTACTTATAAAGGGGCTAGGGTAACTCACTTTGGGTCTAGGAGTACTTATATTAGACTAGGGTAACTCACTTGCGGTCAGAGAAAACATATAAAGGGGCTAGGATAACTCAATTGGGGTCAGGGAGTACTTCTATGGGACTTGGGTAACTCACTTGCGGTCAGAGAGTACATATAAAGGGGCTAGGATAACTATCTTGGGGTAAGGGAGTGCTTATATAGGGGCTAGGGTAACTCACTTTGGTTCAGGGAGTAGTTATAAGGGATTAGGGTAACTCACTTGGGGTCAGGGAGTACTTATAAAGGGGCTATGGTAACTCACTTGGGGTCAGGGAGTACTTATAAAGGTGCTAGGATAACTCACTTCGGCGTCAGGGAGTACTTCTATGGGACTAGGGTAACTCACTTGGGGTCTGGGAGTACTTATATGGGACTAAGGTAACTCACATGGGGTCAGGGAGTACTTATAAAGGGGCTAGGGTAACTCACTTTGGGTCAAGGAGTACTTATAATGGACTAGGGTAACTCACTTGCGGTCAGAGAGTACATATAAAGGGGCTAGGATAACTCACTTGGGGTCAGGGAGTATTTATATGGGACTAAGGTAACTCATTTGGGGTCAGGGATTACTTATATGGGACTAGGGTAACTCAAATGGGGTAAGGGAGTACTTATAAAGGGGCTAGGATAACTCACTTGGGGTCAGGGAGTACTTATATAGGGGCTAGGATAACTCACTTTGGCGTCAGGGAGTACTTCTATGGGACTAGGGTAACTCACTTGGGGTCAGGGAGTACTTCTATGGGACTAGAGTAACTCACTTGCGGTCAGAGAGTACATATAAAGGGGCTAGGATAACTAACTTAGGGTAAGGGAGTGCTTATATAGGGGCTAGGGTAACTCACTTGGGGTCAGGGAGTACTTCTGTGGGATTAGGGTAACTCACTTGGGGTCTGGGAGTACTTCTATGGGACTAGGGTAACTCACTTGGGGTCTGGGAGTACTTATATGGCACTAAGGTAACTCACATGGGGTCAGGGAGTACTTATAAAGGGGCCAGGATAACTCACTTCGGCGTCAGGGAGTACTTCTATGGGACTAGGGTAACTCACTTGGGGTCTGGGAGTACTTATATGGGACTAAGGTAACTCACATGGGGTCAGGGAGTACTTATAAAGGGGCTAGGGTAACTCACTTTGGGTCAAAGAGTACTTATAATGGACTAGGGTAACTCACTTGCGGTCAGAGAGTACATATAAAGGGGCTAGGATAACTCACTTGGGGTCAGGGAGTATTTATATGGGACTAAGGTAACTCATTTGGGGTCAGGGATTACTTATATGGGACTAGAATAACTCAAATGGGGTCAGGGAGTACTTATAAAGGGGCTAGGATAACTCACTTGGGGTCAGGGAGTACTTATATAGGGGCTAGGATAACTCACTTTGGCGTCAGGGAGTACTTCTATGAGACTAGGGTAACTCACTTGGGGTCAGGGAATACTTTTATGGGACTAGGGTAACTCACTTGGGGTCTGGGAGTACTTATATGGGACTAAGGTAACTCACTTGGGGTCAGGGAGTACTTATATGGGACTAGGGTAACTCACATGGGGTCAGGGAGTACTTGTAAAGGGGCTATGGTAACTCACTTGGGGTCAGGGAGTACTTCTACGGGACTAGGGTAACTCACTTGCGGTCAGAGAGTACATATAAAGGGGCTAGGATAACTAACTTGGGGTAAGGGATTGCTTATATAGGGGCTAGGGTAACTCACTTGGGGTCAGGGAGTACTTCTGTGGGATTAGGGTAACTCACTTGGGGTCTGGGAGTACTTCTATGGGACTAGGGTAACTCACTTGGGGTCTGGGAGTACTTATATGGGACTAAGGTAACTCACTTGGGGTCAGGGAGTACTTATATGGGACTAGGGTAACTCACATGTGGTCAGGGAGTACTTATAAACGGGCTAGGGTAACTCACTTTGGGTCAAGGAGTACTTATATTGGACTAGGTTAACTCACTTGCGGTCAGAGAGTACATATAAATGGGCTAGGATAACTCACATGGGGTCAGGGAGTACTTATAAAGGGGCTACGGTAACTCACTTTGGGTCAAGGAGTACTTATATTGGACTAGGGTAACTCACTTGCGGTCAGAGAGTACATATAAAGGGGCTAGGATAACTAACATGTGGTCAGGGAGTACTTCTATGGGACTAGGGTAACTCACTTGCGGTCAGAGAGTACATATAAAGGGGCTAGGATAACTAACTTGGGGTAAGGGAGTGCTTATATAGGGGCTAGGGTAACTCACTTGGGGTCAGGGAGTACTTCTGTGGGATTAGGGTAACTCACTTGGGGTCTGGGAGTACTTCTATGGGACTAGGGTAACTCACTTGTGGTCTGAGAGTACTTATATGGGACTAAGGTAACTCACATGGGGTCAGGGAGTACTTATAAAGGGGCTAGGGTAACTCACTTTGGGTCTAGGAGTACTTATATTGGACTAGGGTAACTCACTTGCGGTCAGAGAGTACATATAAAGGGGCTAGGATAACTAACTTGGGGTAAGGGATTGCTTATATAGGGGCTAGGGTAACTCACTTGGGGTCAGGGATTACTTCTGTGGGATTAGGGTAACTCACTTGGGGTCTGGGAGTACTTCTATGGGACTAGGATAACTCACTTGGAGTCTGGGAGTACTTATATGGGACAAAGGTAACTCACTTGGGGTCAGGGAGTACTTATATTGGACTAGGGTAACTCACATGGGGTCAGGGAGTACTTATAAAGGGGCTAGGGTAACTCACTTTGGGTCAAGGAGTACTTATATTGGACTAGGGTAACTCACTTGCGGTCAAGGAGTACTTATATTGGACTAGGGTAACTCACTTGCGGTCAGAGAGTACATATAAAGGGGCTAGGATAACTAACTTAGGGTAAGGGAGTGCTTATATAGGGGCTAGGGTAACTCACTTGGGGTCAGGGAGTACTTCTGTGGGATTAGGGTAACTCACTTGGGGTCTGGGAGTACTTCTATGGGACTAGGGTAACTCACTTGGGGTCTGGGAGTACTTATATGGCACTAAGGTAACTCACATGGGGTCAGGGAGTACTTATAAAGGGGCCAGGACAACTCACTTCGGCGTCAGGGAGTACTTCTATGGGACTAGGGTAACTCACTTGGGGTCTGGGAGTACTTATATGGGACTAAGGTAACTCACATGGGGTCAGGGAGTACTTATAAAGGGGCTAGGGTAACTCACTTTGGGTCAAAGAGTACTTATAATGGACTAGGGTAACTCACTTGCGGTCAGAGAGTACATATAAAGGGGCTAGGATAACTCACTTGGGGTCAGGGAGTATTTATATGGGACTAAGGTAACTCATTTGGGGTCAGGGATTACTTATATGGGACTAGGGTAACTCAAATGGGGTCAGGGAATACTTATAAAGGGGCTAGGATAACTCACTTGGGGTCAGGGAGTACTTATAAAGGGGCTAGGATAACTCACTTTGGCATCAGGGAGTACTTCTATGGGACTAGGGTAACTCCCTTGGGGTCAGGGAATACTTTTATGGGACTAGGGTAACTCACTTGGGGTCTGGGAGTACTTATATGGGACTAAGGTAACTCACTTGGGGTCAGGGAGTACTTATATGGGACTTGGGTAACTCACTTGCGGTCAGAGAGTACATATAAAGGGGCTAGGATAACTATCTTGGGGTAAGGGAGTGCTTATATAGGGGCTAGGGTAACTCACTTTGGTTCAGGGAGTAGTTATAAGGGGCTAGGGTAACTCACTTGGGGTCTGGGAGTACTTATATGGGACTAAGGTAACTCACTTGCGGTCAGAGAAAACATATAAAGGGGCTAGGATAACTCAATTGGGGTCAGGGAGTACTTATAAAGGTGATATGGTAACTCACGTGGGGTCAGGGAGTACTTCTATGGGACTTGGGTAACTCACTTGCGGTCAGAGAGTACATATAAAGGGGCTAGGATAACTATCTTGGGGTAAGGGAGTGCTTATATAGGGGCTAGGGTAACTCACTTTGGTTCAGGGAGTAGTTATAAGGGATTAGGGTAACTCACTTGGGGTCAGGGAGTACTTATAAAGGGGCTATGGTAACTCACTTGGGGTCAGGGAGTACTTCTACGGGACTAGGGTAACTCACTTGCGGTCAGAGAGTACATATAAAGGGGCTAGGATAACTAACTTGGGGTAAGGGATTGCTTATATAGGGGCTAGGGTAACTCACTTGGGGTCAGGGAGTACTTCTGTGGGATTAGGGTAACTTACTTCGGGTCAGGGAGTACTTATAAAGATGATATGGTAACTCACTTGGGGTCAGGGAGTACTTATAAAGGGGCTAGGGTAACTCACTTTGGGTCAAGGAGTACTTCTGTGGGATTAGGGTAACTCACTTGGGGTCTGGGAGTACTTCTATGGGACTAGGGTAACTCACTTGGGGTCAGGGAGTACTTATATGGGACTTGGGTAACTCACATGGGGTCAGAGAGTACTTATAAAGTGGCTAGGGTAACTCACTTTGGGTCTAGGAGTACTTATATTGGACTAGGGTAACTCACTTGCGGTCAGAGAGTACATATAAAGGGGCTAGGATAACTCACTTGGGGTCAGGGAGTATTTATATGGGACTAAGGTAACTCACTTGGGGTCACGGATTACTTATATGGGACTAGAGTAACTCAACTGGGGTCAGGGAGTACTTATAAAGGGGCTAGGATAACTCACTTGGGGTCAGGGAGTACTTATATGGGACTAAGGTAACTCACTTGGGATCAGGGACTACTTTTATGGGACTAGGGTAACTCACTTGGGGTCTGGGAGTACTTATATGGGACTAAGGTAACTCACTTGGGATCAGGGATTACGTATAAAGGGGCTAGGATAACTCACTTGGGGTCAGGGAGTACTTATAAAGGGGCTAGCATAACTTACTTCGGCGTCAGGGAGTACTTCTATGGGACTAGGGTAACTCACTTGGGGTCAGGGACTACTTTTATGGGACTAGGGTAACTCACATGGGGTCAGGGAGTACTTATAAAGGGGCTAGGGTAACTCACTTTGGGTATAGGAGTACTTATATTGGACTAGGGTAACTCACTTGCGGTCAGAGAGTACATATAAAGGGGCTAGGATAACTCACTTGGGGTCAGGGAGTACTTATAAAGGTGATATGGTAACTCACTTGGGGTCAGGGAGTACTTATAAAGGGGCTAGGGTAACTCACTTTGGGTCAAGGAGTACTTATATTGGACTAGAGTAACTCACTTGCGGTCAGAGAGTACATATAAAGGGGCTAGGATAACTCACTTGGGGTCAGGGAGTATTTATATGGGACTAAGGTAACTCACTTGGGGTCAGGGATTACTTATATGGGACTAGGGTAACTCAAATGGGGTCAGGGAGTACTTATAAAGGGGCTAGGATAACTCACTTGGGGTCAGCGAGTACTTCTATGGGACTAGGGTAACTCACTTGCGGTCAGAGAGTACATATAAAGGGGCTAGGATAACTAATTTGGGGTAAGGGAGTGCTTATATAGGGGCTAGGGTAACTCACTTGGGGTCAGGGAGTACTTCTGTGGGATTGGGGTAACTCACTTGGGGTCTGGGAGTACTTCTATGGGACTAGGGTAACTCACTTGGGGTCTGGGAGTACTTATATGGGACTAAAGTAACTCACTTGGGGTCAGGGAGTACTTATATGGGACTAGGGTAACTGACATGGGATCAGGGAGTACTTATCAAGGGGCTAGGGTAACTCACTTTGGGTCAAGGAGTACTTATAAAGGTGATATGGTAACTCACTTGGGGTCTGGGAGTACTTATATGGGACTAAGGTAACTCACTTGGGGTCAGGGAGTACTTATATGGGACTAGGGTAACTCACATGGGGTCAGGGAGTACTTATAAAGGGGCTAGGGTAACTCACTTTGGGTCTAGGAGTACTTATATTGGACTAGGGTAACTCACTTGCGGTCAGAGAGTACATATAAAGGGGCTAGGATAACTCAATTGGGGTCAGGAAGTACTTCTATGGGACTAGGGTAACTCACTTGGGATCAGGGAGTACTTATAAAGGGGCTAGGATAACTCACTTGGGGTCAGGGAGTACTTATAAAGGGGCTAGGATAACTCACTTCGGCGTCAGGGAGTACTTCTATGGGACTAGGGTAAATCACTTGGGGTCAGGGACTACTTTTATGGGACTAGGGTAACTCACTTGGGGTCTGGGAGGAGTGATGCCCGTTTGACCACGTAATTATTGGACACGGGTATTATTCGCCACGTAACAATTGCACACGTTACATTTCACCACGTAACAATTCAACACGTATTTTTGACCACGTTCCGATTCAATACAGTAATGATTCAACACGTCCAATTCAACCGTAATGATTCGCCACGTAACAATTCGCCACGTCACAATTCGACACGTTACAATTCGCCACGTAACGATTTCACCATGTGATATTATGTCACGTTACAGTTCACCATTTTATTAGTTACATCACAATTAGTTATAAGAACTAATGACTGTTAAAAAATTCTTAATGAATCAATGTAATTATTTCATATTAATTATTGAAATGTCACGATTCGCCACGTAACAATTCGCCACGTAACAATTCGCCACGTAGCAATTCGCCACGTAGCAATTCGCCACGTAACAATTCGCCACGTAACAATTCGCCACGTAACAATTCGCCACGTAACAATTCGCCACGTAACAATTCGCCACGTAACAATTCCCCACGTAACAATTCGCCACGTAACAATTCGCCACGTAACAATTCGCCACGTAACAATTCGCCACGTCACTATTCGCCACGTAACAATTCGTTACGTAACCATTCGATTCGTAATAAGTTACCACGTTACTATGCGCAATGTGACCGATAAACTAATATCGAAAGTTATGTATTTTTTAGGTTTTGCTAAGCCACAATTAACTGATATTTTACGTGAAACTAAACTCCATTAGGTTAAACATATTTCGATTTAGCATCTAGATCATAATTGAGTAATAAAAATAGCAGTAAACCTTTTACTAAAGCTTTTTTTATTTTTGATATAAAATGCATTTATGTATATAGCGAAGGCTTTATTCAAAGCTGCAACCAATATCTTAATTATTCTAACAGAAGTCTCATGCGTGGAAGATTTGGTCATATTCGCATTTTAGTTTTACATATTCTCGTACATATTAAATTTCATCGCAGCTTTTTCTCAATTAATTCAAAATTAACAAACTAATAAGGTAATATAGCTTCATTAAAGTAGTATCTGACCTCCAGCAATATGGATATATACATAATAATATTAATTATTAACAATATAATTATTAATTTATTATTTATATGTTGACTATTTCCAATGTCTTTGCTACCATAAGCTTTATATTTGGTAAATTATGCATTATTTCCAGTGATATATTATTATAATTTTACCACTGCTGGCCCTTTGGCAAATTAATAAGACCAATCCTCAGTGTCCTCAAAGTTAGGTTTAGGTTGGTATTACTGACTGGGACTTTCAGGAATAAGCATGGAGGTACGAAGTACCTGGAGAGAATATATATGGCAAAGTGTGCGTGAAAAAGGGGACGGGGGAAGGTAAGGCAGCGGCTATATTGTCTGCGGAGTTTTTGCCATACAGGGTCTTTTCCTAACAGCGGAGCATAGGAGATTCGTGTTAGTTGACTATAGCACTGGGAATGATGGAATCTGAGAGCGCTGATTGGTCAATATTGCGTAGTACCAATATATATTAGGCCGTTACCAATAGTTGGATACGAAAAATGAGATTCATCCGCTATTATGGTGTGGAGAAATGTTTACATGCTGATCGTAGCAGAAAGAGGTGTAAAATGGAAAAATGTCAAATACTGTCCTTACTAAAGTAAAAATTGAATACTTTGAATGAAAATGAAGAATATTCGTACTTTCTATTCATTATTTTCAATTTTTACTTTAGTAACCTTACCATTTGACATTTTTCCATTTTACACCTCTTTCTGCTAGGGCCCGTTGTAAAGTGGAAAGCAGCATTCCCAACAACAACAAAATAAACCTGAAAAAGGTCAATTTGAGTTGGCAGCTCTGCGAAAGTAGCTACGCTGCAAGTTCTGCTTGCTGATTACGGCTGACTTGTACAGTTTCGGCCATTAATCTTGCGCCGGGCGAGGGGAAGTAGGAATTAGAGGGGTGAAGGGATATCTAGGGAGTTTGTCCGTAGCTGTCAAATGGCGCGATTAACCCTCAATTTTGGATCGTAAACAAAAGTAATATTTTCGGAAAACGATTGCGGAAAAGAAGGAAGGATTTTAATACATAACAAAGAAGAAAAAATATATCAGATGAGTATAAATTAATAACACAAAATGAAAATTATTGTGAATTTATAAAGAAATATACTTTGTGGTTATTTTATTTCTGTTACAGGCTAAATCCTATTCTTCATGAATTTAAAGCGCAGGAAAGAAATACTTAAAGAACAATGAATGAAAAGGACTAATTTATAAAGCATTTCTGTGTGGATCAATAGTTTCAATAATTGTGACATAATGTTATAATAGTGAATGTGTAAGAAAGTTTGCTGCGTATACAAAGAAATTTTATTATAAAATAATGATGTTTAATAAGGTTTTGATTCCTATTATTATAAATTAAAGTTAGTTCAATAAAAATATTATTTTAATTTCTTCCTTAACCATACACAATTTCTATACGTACATAGTAATTACATATTCTTGCAGAACCTATCTTTAAGCTACTTTAACTAAATTGCAACTATTTTAAATCTACAGCTTACAACTATTTACTTCAATGATTTTTATTATTCAAAGTGAGACAAATTGCGTAGAGTTTCTGCAAATTTCTTATTAGTCTGTCACATTCTTCGACATATTACCTTTTATGATATTTATATGCTTCCTTTGCACTATTTTCTTCTAGTCTATAACATATAACAATAATTTTATTATCAATTTTAAATACATGCAGATAAGATGATTATATGTTGATATGTAATTAATTTTATAAATATTGGAATGTTTGTTAAACCATTGTCTTATTAAATTTGGAAAATTGGCATTTGAATGATGCTATGTAAATTGGGCCTCTCTTCTGTGAGATATGTTTTCATAATACTTGGATAGATAAAGTTCCTTAAAAGTTATATGTGTATAATACTGAGTTCATCTTATTTTTTAGCTTCAAGTAGTTTTCCAGCTATGTGTTTGAATATACATTTTGAATATAGAATACTCTTATTTCCTTACTCTTATTATAATGTTGTCAGGATTGATAGAAAGATATTTCAATCATCTGAATATGATAGGATATACATATGACGACTGGATAAATTAAGGTTTTAGGACAGATAAGTCTCATGAACAAATGGGAATAATAAAATAAGTATTGCATATTGGGAATGGATATCCAAATATGTATAGCTGGAAAATATAATTTGAAGCTAAAAACAATACATAAACATATTGGTCGACAATATCCTCTCAAATGGAAGGAAAAGATATCATGTGGATGAGGTGCCAAACATATTTAAGTACAATAAGTCCAGTGTCCCATGCATTCTTCAAATTTAATACAGCAATAGTTTACCAATTATCCTAATTATTATAGAAATAATTAGACAGCAGAATAAGCATATCTGAGCATATTTGAAAATATTTAGAGAATTATTGGTATATATGTTCAAAACTAGAAGAAGAAGGAATAATCAAGGCAAATAAATGTCATACGAGATGTGGAAGCATGTGAAGTACGGATGAATAAGAAATTAGCAGAAACTTTATACAAATAATCTCACATTGAATAATAAAAATCATTGAAGTAAATAGTTATGAGCTGTGGATTTAAAATACTTGCAATTTGGTTAGAGTAGCTTAAAGATAGGTTCTACAAGAATATATAATTAATATGTACGTATATTAATTATGTATGGTTAAGGAAGAAATTAAAATAATATTTTTATTGAACTAACTTTAATTTATAATAATAGGAATCAAAACATTATTAAGCATCATTATTATTTTATAATAAAATTTCTTTGTTTACGCAGCAATATTTCTTACGCATTCACTATTATAACATTATGTCACAATTATTGAAACTATTGATCCACACAGAAATGCTTTATAAATTAGTCCTTTTCATTAATTGTTCTTTAAGTATTTCTTTCCTGCGATTTAAATTCATGAAGAATTGGATTTAGCCTGTAACAGAAATAAAATAACCACAAAGTATATTTCTTTATAAATTCACAATAATTTTCATTTTGTGTTATTAATTTATACTCATCTGATATATTTTTTCTTCTCTGTTATGTATTAAAATCCTTCCTTCTTTTCCGCAATCGTTTTCCGAAAAAATTACTTTTGTTTACGATCCAAAATTGAGGGTTAATCGCGCCATTTGACAGCTACGGACAAACTCCCTAGATATCCCTTCACCACACTAATTCCTACTTCACCTCGCCTGGCGCAAGATTAATGGCCGAAACTGTACGATTAAGTAGTAAAAGCAATGTTTATGTAAACACAAATTTTGGCAGGTCAGTTGGATGGTTATCTTCAAATCTGTTTCAGATAAGTAAAAATTAATCTTCATGTGTAAAATGCATTGGAACGCGATGCTTTGTGAATAATATCATTTGTTACAGATACTTTGGTTAAATTTGGATGGTGCGCAAAAACAATTTCAAGAGTACATGCAAAGAAAAATTTATTGGCAAGCAGATTAGGTACTTCTTAGCAAACACATAATGGCTGGGATGACAAATCATCAGATTTAAGGATTGCGATGGATATACCAGAGATGTATTTACCCTCATATATTAAGTTACCACCAGTTGAGTGTATCCTCCGCTCTGCTGATCTGTAAAGATGCAGAAACATCAATGTACATATCACATTATTTAAACTCAGGTAATCTTCAAAAATTTTGTGAAAAGAGACTCAGTAAGTGTTTTTATAAAATGTTTTCTGCAGCCTTGAATTTTTTTATGATTCAGGTAATATTGGATTATGCTATTATGCAGATAATTCATAACTGCAAAAAGGAATGGTAGACACGTCATTGAATACAAGTGAACTCAATGATGATTTTGGTACATTAAATTCTCTCCAAGTGACTTCAAACTAGCAGCAGTCTTAAGAGATACGGCTGTTATGATTTGTGATGTTGATCCAGCAAACCACCTTTATCAAACTGCTGCAATTCAAAATGTCCTTTTGTTGTTTGCTCAATGTCATATTTGTTTCTTTAACATGGAAAACACAGAAACCGTTTAGCCCTTGCAGGTTGAAATTACAAAATGAAGTCATTTGATAGTTTGTGCACCAAAAAGTGTCCATGACCCATTATACGCAAAATATGGATGGCAGTTTCTCCTATTACTAGGAAGAAGTATGCGTAAAGGGTCTTGGATGTTAAAACGATTGAAAATCCCTTTAAGCTGCATATTCTCATCAAAAAACTGAGTATACCTTTGAATTTGAACATCGTCTGTGAATATAACCACTCTATTCCAAAAAATTATTTTTGTTGACAAATCACTCAATTTTCATTGATTTTTCAGATTGTAAGAATATCAATGATTAATGTCATTCATAATTCACAAAGCTGTTGAGCTGGTTTTATTAATTGTAGCAATTCAAGGCAGTGACCTATGGGACTTGCAAAAGTAATGCGTGATAAGATTTTGAGATGTGACTTAATGACCCATCGCAATCTACTGCTGCTTTGGGGACATCAATCAATATGTTGTCATTACAAACTAATTTTATGATAGATTAAAATACTTTTTTTTCCAGATTAATATAAAAAAAATCTCTGTAAGGCTGTACGTGCTATACGTAAAAGAAAATGAATGGGTATCCATTTATAAATTTATTAACTTGTTTCCATGTATAAGTCCTACAATATATATGTAAACATTAATAAGACATACAAATTTTAAGAAATTGTTAAATCCATTTCTTTATACAACTTGATTAATCCTTTTCTCCAAGCATAAATATTAGACTCAAAGGATGTAGAAAAGCTAAGAGCTACTCCGATATTGATTTTAGAATAAAATATTTGTTGTTCAGAAATCTCAATTTATGATTATATTCACAAGTACAAGAGGCTTCGGATATCCTGTACAAAAGTCTCTTTGTGTGTATCTAACTTAATTTCACATTATTATTATGTTACCGCATTCAAAACCTTATGGGACTCGTAATGCTAGTATAACAGCTATATTTTGGTAGTTATATTCCGTATTTGTCAGTACCAGGTATTATCATAGCAAATATCCTAAATGAACTCTTTTTAAATTAAATTATGGTAGTCATTTAGCATATATTAACTGTTTCATCATCCAATACTGCTGCCATCGTTTGACGATACACAAGATTCCATGTAAAACAATTTATATTTCTCCTGTGTTCTCTTAAAAATGCTGTGCTGGTAGTTCACTTTTTAATGAGCAACACATAAACATTATTACCTAAAAAACATGAAATATTTAATAAAGAAGGCATAAAAAATGTAAAAAAATTCGTGGATCTATATTAATATTTAAAACATTCCCAAAACGTGAGCTGTACCTTTGCTACCAGTAGTGACGAAATATTGATTGATGCCCTCAAAGCAGCAGTAAATTGCGAAGGGTTCTTAAGTCACATCTCAAAATCTTATTACGTATTACTTTTGCAAGTCCCATAGGTCACTGCCTTGAATTGCTACATTTAATAAAAATAATTCAACAGCTTTGTGAATTAAAATTACATTAAACGTTAATATTCTTAAAATCTGAAAAATCAATGGAAATTGAGTAATTTATCAACAAAAGAAATTCTTAAGAAATGTAATGATCAAATCTCAGACAATGTTCAAATTCAAAGGTTTGTTCAGTTTTGTGATTAGAATCTGGAGTTAACACAGTTTTTCCATCGTCTTTACATCACAGACACTTTACGCATATTCCATCCTAGGAATAGGAGTCATTGACATATCTATATATTCCGTATAATGGGTGAAAGGCAATTTTTGGAGCACAAACTACCAAATGACTACATTTTGTAATTCCAAGCTGTAAGAGCTAAACGGTTTCTATGTTTCCTATGTTAAAGAAAGAAATTTGACATTAAATCAAAAACAAATGGACACTTTGAATTGCAGCAATTTGATAAAGATGGTTTGCTGGATCAACATCACAAACCATTACAATCGTGTCTCTTAAGTCTGCTGCCAGTTTGAGGTCACTTGGAGAGAATTGAATGTACCAATATCATCATTGAGCTAACTTGAATCTACTGACATCCCAATCGTTCCTTTTTGCAGTTATGAATTACCTGCATAATAGCATACTCCAGTATTACCTGAATTATAATAGATTTCAAGGCTGCAGAATACATTCTATAAAAACACATGCTTAGTCTCTTTTCACAAAATGTTTGAAGATTACCTGAGTTTAAATAATGTGATAGGTACATTGATGTTTCTGCATCTTTACAGCTCAGCAGAGTAGAGGATACACTTGACTGGTGGTAGCTAATATAGATGGAGATAAATACTTTTGTGGTATATCCATTGCAATCCTTAAATCTGATGATTTGTCATCCCAGCTATCATGTGCTTGCTAAGAAGTACCTCTAATCTACTTGCCAGCAAATTTTCCTTTGCGTGTACTCTTAAAATTGACATTGCGTACCAACCAAATTTAATCAAAGTACCTGTAACAAATGATATTATTCACAAAGCATCGCGTTTTAATGCGTATTATAAATAATGATTAATTTTTACTTATCTGACACAGATTCCAACATAACCCTTGAGCTGACCTGTCAATTTTGTGTTTACCTAAACCTTTTACTACTTAATCGTACAAGTCAGCCGCAATCAGCAAGCAGAACTTGCAGCGTAGCTACTTCGCAGAGCTGCCAACTCAAAATGACCTTTTTCAGATTTATTTTTTTGTTGTTGGGAATGCTGCTTTCCATCTGACAACGGCCCTAGCATGTAAACATTTCTCCACACATGATGTAAGTATGGTTCCTAAACGCATCAAAAGAATCTTACAGGCCAATGGCGATGACTTTATGCTATTTCCCTTTAATCTCACTACACAATTAAAACTGACGTTTGAATCGAAGAGTATACGAAGAAACAAATAAGTTATCAGATAAGTAATAATTTAATATGCTTTTAATTGAAAAGAGAGCTAGTGTGTACTTTGTGGAAAATTTATGTAATATTTTTGCAGATACAAGAACTTATTGAAACTGAAGATGCTATTTTTAAGGTACGATGGGGGCTCCTTGATTCAAATCAACTTGTCAACTAATTTAAATGACCGATGGCAATAATCAATTATGGAAATATACATTTGTTAATGGAATTATATGTACCGATCCTTCCTTATTGGGTTGACAGTTCCTTAAAGTTATACAGAAACAATTTAGCCGCTCTCAGTATAAAGTTAGATAAACTAATGTGACATTATATTTATATATATATATATATATATGAGATGTCAGTTAAAATTCTTATTAATATATTTTTTTGTTACGTTTTAGCTTTGAAAGCTACAATTGAGCTACTTATCAGGTCTTATGATTGTTTCACAGCTACGTGCAATATAGAAGGAATAGCTTTTGTTGTACAAAAATGTCAACAACTTTCCGATACTGAACAAACTATTTAGCTTTGGAATTTGCTGGTAAATTAAAATTATTATAACTTTTTATTTGATTGCAGAGAATTTAAAACACTAGTTAACTTATAATTTCTTATTGTAGATTGGACTGGTAACAAGTGTGGGTTTTTATGTCAAAATGAATTGTGCGTTACATATGTTAAAGGAGAATGAACAGTTTAAATTTTTACTCGGATGTTAAATGTATATATATATAAACTAGCAAGCAATCTAGGATTTAAACATATTTTTCAAACAATGTTAAATAATCCTACGATATAGGAGCATATTTAAAAGATACTATTTAGAAAAAAGGAACTCTTCAAAATTAAGATTGGCTATTTATTCATAATACGCTTCATGGCTAATGCAGCTTTTATTAAGATAGATTAGAGTGTTTGTTACTATTAATGCAGTTTTATAACATATAAATAAATAAATGTTTTCGTATAGCTATTAATATTTATGTGCAATATTTTTAATGAAGTATAAACGTATTGGTATGATTTTATAAACTAATATGCGAGTTGAATAAATTATTTGTTATTATTTTTATATGGATCATTCAGAGATTTTTATTTATTATAGAGCACTGAAATTATAGGAAGGATTAAGGAAATATTTTTGAAAAAATAAAAATTTAATTCAAAGTCGTTCTTTATTTTTTATATTCTTAAACAAGTGATAGTGAATAATATACATTATACATTGTGTAAATAAGAACATATTTTATTACCTAGCTGTAATAGAATTTGCAAACAATAACGTACTCTTTTATTAAACGCATATCAAATAAAATATTTTTAAAATTTATCGCTTTATATGTAAAACAAAAGAAATGAACATGAAAGAAACATGGAATACCTTCGTATTAAACTATGCTTTAACGTATCTACGTTTCAAACATTAAAATAAAAAATCTTCAAAATAATCACATAAAGAAAACCGTCTACTTACGGTATTATCACCGTTATAAAAGACTGATAATCTATATTACATGCCGGGCATCTCTTGTGCTTAAGATGAGATATACAGCCTTTGCAAACGCATAAATGTTTACATGGAAGAAATGTAATTGACGATTTTTCCATAAAGCATACAATGCAATCTCCTAGCAATGTCTCACGTAAGAAGTCTTTTTTATTTTTTATTTACTAAAGCAAGGGGCGTCCTTTGACTTTTACGCACTGATTTTAATTCTATTTTTGGTAAAATAATTTTAATTTCTTTTAATTTGCTGAAAGTTTTAGTTGTACCTAGTTTGAAATAATTATATTTTTTAAGTATTAATATATATTTATTATATTATGGTTATTTTTATATCATGAAAATTAATCTTTGATTAAAAAATATGCTTACAGTCATTTGTTTCTATTGTTTCATATGTTTGCCATTCCTTAGATTGATCAAAGTAAGAGAACTTTAAAAATTCATGTAATGATAACCTGCCATTAATTAAATCATCTTGTGATTCTTTTATTCGTCTATCTCGTTCCTTGTAATAACGTAAACGAGGGCTTCTTACACGCTGACCTAACTCAACTCTACGCATGTTCATCTCCTGATTCATTATTATTTTATGCATTTTTTCTAAAAAATTAAAAAATTAAATTAAAATCAATATAGGAAAAAATAATGAAAAATGTATAATTAAATATATTTATACATTTACAATAATTCAAAATTAATAAAAGAAGTTGAATATATAATTGCTTACCAAGGAATACCCATATATTTGATAAGCTATCGGTTAGATTTTTGGCTATCTCGTTATGAAAGGATTCCACCAAATTATTTGTTCTTACAGGATTATTAAACGTGCTAACTACCGAAGCCATTGGCAACCAATATTTTCTAATATAATTTGTAAATTCAAATACAACAGTGCGTTTTTCATAGTAATTTTCTAATGATAAATTTTCTATTACACCCAAAGCTGCATTGAACATAGTGTCAGGTACTAAAGGTAAAGATTTTACCATGAACAAAATATCTTTCGGCATATTGTTAAGACCTAATTGCATCCATTTTCTAGTTATAGCCTGAAATAACAAGAGGAAATTGTAACCAAAAAACAATAAATATTAAAATATTTATGTAGGAAAGAAGTGAATATATAAAAAAGACGAAAGCACTTACCTGACAAAAATGGAACCAACACCCATGTAGTGACGCTTGTGGGAATTGAGCGTTTAATGCTGCTATTGCTGCTTTCTCAAAATCTGCCATTATAAATTTTAAGTTTTGTTGCAATTGAGGTGCTAATTTAATAATTTCCTTAAAAATAGCTTCATACAAAGCCCTTGATTTAGATTGACATAATACAAAAACGGTAGCAATACCCTGGAAAGAAATGTTTGAAGAGAAAAAAAAGAATAAACTGAAAAATGTGGAGATAAACAATAATTAATAAATGGAACACTTTATATACCTTATCCAAAAGACGCACATGTATCGAATACAGTTGGCAGAAATGTGGCACTCGTGGCAAGACCTGTAATTTCCAAGATATTGTTTCTAAATATGCTATTGATTAAATTGTAATTTTTATAAATAAGAATAAGTATTAATTACCGAAAAAGTTCCGTCGACGTATATTTCTGTAGATTTATTTAAAGTATCTAATAGTTTGGTTCTACTGAAAATAAAAGCATATTTTCCGTCCTGTGATAGAACATTACCTTTGTAAAACTCTTTCATTAGTTCATAATTTTTTAGCAGAGAATCAAAATTTTGCATATTCGCAGGTAGTGGGGGCCTTAATTTAACTCTTTCCCGTGATAGAATAGCTTTCATATTGCTAAAAGTAATATAGGCTGCAGCAGAAGGATTTTTCCTGCATACTGTATCAAAAATTTCTTTGTTAGTTAAACATGTGTTTTTACACATTTCAATCATTTCATTTTTCATTTTTGTAATTTCCAAAAAATAAGGCTTTGCAACATGGTTATGCTGGATTTTAAGGAAAAATGTAAGTTCTTTCTTTATGAGTAAACTATTGCACATAAGATTTCTTCTTTGTGAGCAGCGATAAATATGTGGATACCTCTTGTCTTGGTTATAGACGTAGTTTTCGAAGACGTACAACTTGGTATCTCTTCTTTTACCATTAATAATTTCCATCTATAAGAAAATTAAAGACAATGATATATTGGTAACATAGATAAAATAATTGTTATAAAACAAATACTAATTAATCCTATTTCCGGTGTTTTTTAGTTTTAAGTTAATTGAAATTAACCAGTTAAAATACGTGTTCTCTCAATTTACCAGTAGATTATTAATTTTCTTTTAAATATCTGAAATTAAAAATTATGTATCATATAAAGAGACTACATTTTCTATATATTTTTTACTTTAACTATCGTATAAAACTGCTCTAATAATAGTTATTCTTAAAAATTCATTATTTGAAATCAAACTTATTCTCCCCTAACCTGAATTATTCTCATTTAGTTACTTTTTAAAACATTTTTAAGTTGAATTAATATTTTACCTTCTTTTACTCAAATGGTAATCACCACTCAAGCAAATGAAAACAACCTTCTTTTCTAGTGGTTGGAAATGGGCCTTGAATGACCATATTCCAATTCCTTTAGGGTGAGATTCACCAAGTCCGGCTTGGGGCTAGCCGGGCTAAACTCATACAGCTCATGTAACGGTAACTTTAGCCCGAAAGTATACCATATTAGCCCGGCTAGCCTTCAATCCGGACTTGGTGAATCTCACCCTTAGGGCCAATTTCAAGGCCCATTTGCAACCACCAGAAAAGAAGGTTGCTTTCATTTGCTTGAGTGGTGATTACCATTTGAGTAAAAGAAGGTAAAATATTAATTCAACTTAAAAATGTTTTAAAAAGTAACTAAATGAGAATAATTCAGGTTAGGTGAGAATAAGTTTGATTTCAAATAATGAATTTTTAAGAATAACTATTATTAGAGCAGTTTTATACGATAGTTAAAGTAAAAAATATATAGAAAATGTAGTCTCTTTAAATGATACATAATTTTTAATTTCAGATATTTAAAAGAAAACTAATAATCTACTGGTAAATTGAAAGAACACGTATTTTAACTGGTTAATTTCAATTAACTCGAAACTAAAAAACACCGTAAATAGGATTAATTAGTATTTGTTTTATAACAATTATTTTATCTATGTTACCAATATATCATAGTCTTTAATTTTCTTATAGATGGAAATTATTAATGGTAAAAGAAGAGATACCAAGTTGTACATCTTCGAAAACTACGTCTATAACCAAGACAAGAGGTATCCACATATTTATCGCTGCTCACAAAGAAGGACTTGTAATTGCAGTGGATTGCTTATACAAGAAGATGATACTTATTGTCTAGAAAAAGAACACAATCATGCACCAGAATTACATGTTTTAGAGATTTCAGAAATGAAAAGTGAAATGATTGAAATGTGTAAAAACACATGTTTAACTAACAAAGAAATTTTTGATACAGTATGCAGGAAAAATCCTTCTGCTGCAGCCTATATTACTTTTAGCAAAATGAAAGCTATTCTATCACGGGAAAGAGTTAAATTAAGGCCTCCACTACCTACGAATATGCAAAATTTTGATTCTCTGTTAAAAAATTATGAACTACTGAAAGAGTTTTACAAAGGTAATGTTCTATCACAGGACGGAAAATATGCTTTTATTTTCAGTAGCACCAAACTATTAGATACTTTAAATAAATCTACAGAAATATACGTCGACGGAACTTTTTCGGTAATTAATACTTATTCTTATTTGTAAAAATTACAATTTAATCAATAGCATATTTAGAAACAATATCTTGGAAATTACAGGTCTTGCCACGAGTGCCACATTTCTGCCAACTGTATTCGATACATGTGCGTCTTTTGGATAAGGTATATAAAGTGTTCCATTTATTAATTATTGTTTATCTCCACATTTTTCAGTTTATTCTTTTTTTTCTCTTCAAACATTTCTTTCCAGGGTATTGCTACCGTTTTTGTATTATGTCAATCGAAATCAAGGGCTTTGTATGAAGCTATTTTTAAGGAAATTATTAAATTAGCACCTCAATTGCAACAAAACTTAAAATTTATAATGGCAGATTTTGAGAAAGCAGCAATAGCAGCATTAAACGCTCAATTCCCACAAGCGTCACTACATGGGTGTTGGTTCCATTTTTGTCAGGTAAGTGCTTTCGTCTTTTTTATATATTCATTTCTTTCCTACATAAATATTTTAATATTTATTGTTTTTTGGTTACAATTTCCTCTTGTTATTTCAGGCTATAACTAGAAAATGGATGCAATTAGGTCTTAACAATATGCCGAAAGATATTTTGTTCATGGTAAAATCTTTACCTTTAGTACCTGACACTATGTTCAATGCAGCTTTGGGTGTAATAGAAAATTTATCATTAGAAAATTACTATGAAAAACGCACTGTTGTATTTGAATTTACAAATTATATTAGAAAATATTGGTTGCCAATGGCTTCGGTAGTTAGCACGTTTAATAATCCTGTAAGAACAAATAATTTGGTGGAATCCTTTCATAACGAGATAGCCAAAAATCTAACCGATAGCTTATCAAATATATGGGTATTCCTTGGTAAGCAATTATATATTCAACTTCTTTTATTAATTTTGAATTATTGTAAATGTATAAATATATTTAATTATACATTTTTCATTATTTTTTCCTATATTGATTTTAATTTAATTTTTTAATTTTTTAGAAAAAATGCATAAAATAATAATGAATCAGGAGATGAACATGCGTAGAGTTGAGTTAGGTCAGCGTGTAAGAAGCCCTCGTTTACGTTATTACAAGGAACGAGATAGACGAATAAAAGAATCACAAGATGATTTAATTAATGGCAGGTTATCATTACATGAATTTTTAAAGTTCTCTTACTTTGATCAATCTAAGGAATGGCAAACATATGAAACAATAGAAACAAATGACTGTAAGCATATTTTTTAATCAAAGATTAATTTTCATGATATAAAAATAACCATAATATAATAAATATATATTAATACTTAAAAAATATAATTATTTCAAACTAGGTACAACTAAAACTTTCAGCAAATTAAAAGAAATTAAAATTATTTTACCAAAAATAGAATTAAAATCAGTGCGTAAAAGTCAAAGGACGCCCCTTGCTTTAGTAAATAAAAAATAAAAAAGACTTCTTACGTGAGACATTGCTAGGAGATTGCATTGTATGCTTTATGGAAAAATCGTCAATTACATTTCTTCCATGTAAACATTTATGCGTTTGCAAAGGCTGTATATCTCATCTTAAGCACAAGAGATGCCCGGCATGTAATATAGATTATCAGTCTTTTATAACGGTGATAATACCGTAAGTAGACGGTTTTCTTTATGTGATTATTTTGAAGATTTTTTATTTTAATGTTTGAAACGTAGATACGTTAAAGCATAGTTTAATACGAAGGTATTCCATGTTTCTTTCATGTTCATTTCTTTTGTTTTACATATAAAGCGATAAATTTTAAAAATATTTTATTTGATATGCGTTTAATAAAAGAGTACGTTATTGTTTGCAAATTCTATTACAGCTAGGTAATAAAATATGTTCTTATTTACACAATGTATAATGTATATTATTCACTATCACTTGTTTAAGAATATAAAAAATAAAGAACGACTTTGAATTAAATTTTTATTTTTTCAAAAATATTTCCTTAATCCTTCCTATAATTTCAGTGCTCTATAATAAATAAAAATCTCTGAATGATCCATATAAAAATAATAACAAATAATTTATTCAACTCGCATATTAGTTTATAAAATCATACCAATACGTTTATACTTCATTAAAAATATTGCACATAAATATTAATAGCTATACGAAAACATTTATTTATTTATATGTTATAAAACTGCATTAATAGTAACAAACACTCTAATCTATCTTAATAAAAGCTGCATTAGCCATGAAGCGTATTATGAATAAATAGCCAATCTTAATTTTGAAGAGTTCCTTTTTTCTAAATAGTATCTTTTAAATATGCTCCTATATCGTAGGATTATTTAACATTGTTTGAAAAATATGTTTAAATCCTAGATTGCTTGCTAGTTTATATATATATACATTTAACATCCGAGTAAAAATTTAAACTGTTCATTCTCCTTTAACATATGTAACGCACAATTCATTTTGACATAAAAACCCACACTTGTTACCAGTCCAATCTACAATAAGAAATTATAAGTTAACTAGTGTTTTAAATTCTCTGCAATCAAATAAAAAGTTATAATAATTTTAATTTACCAGCAAATTCCAAAGCTAAATAGTTTGTTCAGTATCGGAAAATTGTTGACATTTTTGTACAACAAAAGCTATTCCTTCTATATTGCACGTAGCTGTGAAACAATCATAAGACCTGATAAGTAGCTCAATTGTAGCTTTCAAAGCTAAAACGTAACAAAAAAATATATTAATAAGAATTTTAACTGACATCTCATATATATATATATATATATATAAATATAATGTCACATTAGTTTATCTAACTTTATACTGAGAGCGGCTAAATTGTTTCTGTATAACTTTAAGGAACTGTCAACCCAATAAGGAAGGATCGGTACATATAATTCCATTAACAAATGTATATTTCCATAATTGATTATTGCCATCGGTCATTTAAATTAGTTGACAAGTTGATTTGAATCAAGGAGCCCCCATCGTACCTTAAAAATAGCATCTTCAGTTTCAATAAGTTCTTGTATCTGCAAAAATATTACATAAATTTTCCACAAAGTACACACTAGCTCTCTTTTCAATTAAAAGCATATTAAATTATTACTTATCTGATAACTTATTTGTTTCTTCGTATACTCTTCGATTCAAACGTCAGTTTTAATTGTGTAGTGAGATTAAAGGGAAATAGCATAAAGTCATCGCCATTGGCCTGTAAGATTCTTTTGATGCGTTTAGGAACCATACTTACATCATGTGTGGAGAAATGTTTACATGCTAGGGCCGTTGTCAGATGGAAAGCAGCATTCCCAACAACAAAAAAATAAATCTGAAAAAGGTCATTTTGAGTTGGCAGCTCTGCGAAGTAGCTACGCTGCAAGTTCTGCTTGCTGATTGCGGCTGACTTGTACGATTAAGTAGTAAAAGGTTTAGGTAAACACAAAATTGACAGGTCAGCTCAAGGGTTATGTTGGAATCTGTGTCAGATAAGTAAAAATTAATCATTATTTATAATACGCATTAAAACGCGATGCTTTGTGAATAATATCATTTGTTACAGGTACTTTGATTAAATTTGGTTGGTACGCAATGTCAATTTTAAGAGTACACGCAAAGGAAAATTTGCTGGCAAGTAGATTAGAGGTACTTCTTAGCAAGCACATGATAGCTGGGATGACAAATCATCAGATTTAAGGATTGCAATGGATATACCACAAAAGTATTTATCTCCATCTATATTAGCTACCACCAGTCAAGTGTATCCTCTACTCTGCTGAGCTGTAAAGATGCAGAAACATCAATGTACCTATCACATTATTTAAACTCAGGTAATCTTCAAACATTTTGTGAAAAGAGACTAAGCATGTGTTTTTATAGAATGTATTCTGCAGCCTTGAAATCTATTATAATTCAGGTAATACTGGAGTATGCTATTATGCAGGTAATTCATAACTGCAAAAAGGAACGATTGGGATGTCAGTAGATTCAAGTTAGCTCAATGATGATATTGGTACATTCAATTCTCTCCAAGTGACCTCAAACTGGCAGCAGACTTAAGAGACACGATTGTAATGGTTTGTGATGTTGATCCAGCAAACCATCTTTATCAAATTGCTGCAATTCAAAGTGTCCATTTGTTTTTGATTTAATGTCAAATTTCTTTCTTTAACATAGGAAACATAGAAACCGTTTAGCTCTTACAGCTTGGAATTACAAAATGTAGTCATTTGGTAGTTTGTGCTCCAAAAATTGCCTTTCACCCATTATACGGAATATATAGATATGTCAATGACTCCTATTCCTAGGATGGAATATGCGTAAAGTGTCTGTGATGTAAAGACGATGGAAAAACTGTGTTAACTCCAGATTCTAATCACAAAACTGAACAAACCTTTGAATTTGAACATTGTCTGAGATTTGATCATTACATTTCTTAAGAATTTCTTTTGTTGATAAATTACTCAATTTCCATTGATTTTTCAGATTTTAAGAATATTAACGTTTAATGTAATTTTAATTCACAAAGCTGTTGAATTATTTTTATTAAATGTAGCAATTCAAGGCAGTGACCTATGGGACTTGCAAAAGTAATACGTAATAAGATTTTGAGATGTGACTTAAGAACCCTTCGCAATTTACTGCTGCTTTGAGGGCATCAATCAATATTTCGTCACTACTGGTAGCAAAGGTACAGCTCACGTTTTGGGAATGTTTTAAATATTAATATAGATCCACGAATTTTTTTACATTTTTTATGCCTTCTTTATTAAATATTTCATGTTTTTTAGGTAATAATGTTTATGTGTTGCTCATTAAAAAGTGAACTACCAGCACAGCATTTTTAAGAGAACACAGGAGAAATATAAATTGTTTTACATGGAATCTTGTGTATCGTCAAACGATGGCAGCAGTATTGGATGATGAAACAGTTAATATATGCTAAATGACTACCATAATTTAATTTAAAAAGAGTTCATTTAGGATATTTGCTATGATAATACCTGGTACTGACAAATACGGAATATAACTACCAAAATATAGCTGTTATACTAGCATTACGAGTCCCATAAGGTTTTGAATGCGGTAACATAATAATAATGTGAAATTAAGTTAGATACACACAAAGAGACTTTTGTACAGGATATCCGAAGCCTCTTGTACTTGTGAATATAATCATAAATTGAGATTTCTGAACAACAAATATTTTATTCTAAAATCAATATCGGAGTAGCTCTTAGCTTTTCTACATCCTTTGAGTCTAATATTTATGCTTGGAGAAAAGGATTAATCAAGTTGTATAAAGAAATGGATTTAACAATTTCTTAAAATTTGTATGTCTTATTAATGTTTACATATATATTGTAGGACTTATACATGGAAACAAGTTAATAAATTTATAAATGGATACCCATTCATTTTCTTTTACGTATAGCACGTACAGCCTTACAGAGATTTTTTTTATATTAATCTGGAAAAAAAAGTATTTTAATCTATCATAAAATTAGTTTGTAATGACAACATATTGATTGATGTCCCCAAAGCAGCAGTAGATTGCGATGGGTCATTAAGTCACATCTCAAAATCTTATCACGCATTACTTTTGCAAGTCCCATAGGTCACTGCCTTGAATTGCTACAATTAATAAAACCAGCTCAACAGCTTTGTGAATTATGAATGACATTAATCATTGATATTCTTACAATCTGAAAAATCAATGAAAATTGAGTGATTTGTCAACAAAAATAATTTTTTGGAATAGAGTGGTTATATTCACAGACGATGTTCAAATTCAAAGGTATACTCAGTTTTTTGATGAGAATATGCAGCTTAAAGGGATTTTCAATCGTTTTAACATCCAAGACCCTTTACGCATACTTCTTCCTAGTAATAGGAGAAACTGCCATCCATATTTTGCGTATAATGGGTCATGGACACTTTTTGGTGCACAAACTATCAAATGACTTCATTTTGTAATTTCAACCTGCAAGGGCTAAACGGTTTCTGTGTTTTCCATGTTAAAGAAACAAATATGACATTGAGCAAACAACAAAAGGACATTTTGAATTGCAGCAGTTTGATAAAGGTGGTTTGCTGGATCAACATCACAAATCATAACAGCCGTATCTCTTAAGACTGCTGCTAGTTTGAAGTCACTTGGAGAGAATTTAATGTACCAATATCATCATTGAGTTCACTTGTATTCAATGACGTGTCTACCATTCCTTTTTGCAGTTATGAATTATCTGCATAATAGCATAATCCAATATTACCTGAATCATAAAAAAATTCAAGGCTGCAGAAAACATTTTATAAAAACACTTACTGAGTCTCTTTTCACAAAATTTTTGAAGATTACCTGAGTTTAAATAATGTGATATGTACATTGATGTTTCTGCATCTTTACAGATCAGCAGAGCGGAGGATACACTCAACTGGTGGTAACTTAATATATGAGGGTAAATACATCTCTGGTATATCCATCGCAATCCTTAAATCTGATGATTTGTCATCCCAGCCATTATGTGTTTGCTAAGAAGTACCTAATCTGCTTGCCAATAAATTTTTCTTTGCATGTACTCTTGAAATTGTTTTTGCGCACCATCCAAATTTAACCAAAGTATCTGTAACAAATGATATTATTCACAAAGCATCGCGTTCCAATGCATTTTACACATGAAGATTAATTTTTACTTATCTGAAACAGATTTGAAGATAACCATCTAGCTGACCTGCCAAAATTTGTGTTTACATAAACATTGCTTTTACTACTTAGGGTGACTTTAACCAACCTCTATTAAACTAATTATGATTAAGTAGTGCTACCATCCACCCATATAAGCTCAATATAATGTTGGCAACGATAGAAGGTTTGACTTTAACTTCATGTAGCTCAGCGTAACAATGATTGGTGGGAGATATCTCTAGAGGAAATATAAAATAAATCCATTGGATTGAAGTTAAAAGCGGGAAGAGGACAAAGATTTTACAAAATTAAGCCGGTAAGTTGTTATATTTCAACAAAAAAAGAGAAATAAAAGATTTAAGAATGATTAACATCACCTTTATTAGGAATTCCTTTTCTTGTCATTACTTACAAAAGACATATGAAAAATTAAGGTTGGTTAGATGTGAATAAATAGAAAGCTTTGCAAAGTTTCTAAACATACATTATTAAAATGAATATACTATTTTTCAGAAATGAGTTCATTTAGAAGGCTTGGTAATTTTACCAATAATGAAAAAATATTATTTGTTGAAACATTGACAAAATATGCGAATATTATAGAGTCGAAGAAGACTGATGGTATAAGTCAGAAGGAAAAATGCAAAGCTTGGGGTGAACTTACCAAAGATTTCAATAAATATTTTCCACATAGCGATAGAAACGAAACCAGTTTGAAGAATCTATGGAACAACATGAAAAGTTCTACAAGGAAGCATTTTGCAAAATTGAAGAAGGAAACTTATGCAACAGGTAATTTCATATAATACACAAATTATTATTCATTTGTTATGAATAATAAACAATTTCATGCAAATAAATTGACAATTTTTGTAGATGGTGGAACTTGCAATGTTAAGCCAAATATTCTATATGATAAAGTACATGAAATTATAGAATTATCTGTTGATGGGCTTCAAAATCCATTAGATTCAGATTGTATTAGGGGAGAAAATATAATAGAAGAGTGTGATGAGAATATAGACCCAGAGATTGTTGATCCAGATGACCCGGTATTTCATGTAAGTAGTTTAATATCTGTATAATAATGTATAGTTTACAATTAATGAATGCTGGTAGTGATAATTAAATATATAGCTTCGTTTTGAATTTATTATAGTACCTAGTTGATAATGAGGAAATAGAACCATGGAGTAAGTGGAATCCTCGAAAATTGAAATCACCTTTAAGCGAACCTTTAGTCAGGGCCATTGGAGGTGGGATACAAAGCTCATCTTCATCCAGTAATGCAAAAGACAAATTTGCAGGTGCAAAAAAGAAGAAACGTGCTACAATACTCGAAGAAAATTTGCTGCAAAGCAAAATTGAATTAACAAATTTGATGCAAAAGCACATGTCTGAGAAAGCTCTACTTGAAAAAAAGATACTAGAAGCTCAATTACGTAAAGAGGAGTTAAATGTTATTTTAGTAGAATCAGAAGCACAAATAAAGCATTACAGGTAAGGGCTATTTTGAATTCCGTCCTGCAATCAATTAATATTATACACCAAATGAAATTGGATATTCTTTTAGCCTGAATACATCATAGAAGATACCTCGTAAGATATATTTGCAGGGTCCAGCATGTAGAAATTGCTTTGTTAAAGGAACGTATTTCTTTGCGATATTTTATTTACTTATTACATTAAACTGTGATATTTGATTAGCATGTGTTATGTTTGAAATATTTTTAAATGATAAACGAAATTTACGCATCAAAGTTCCTATAATATTCATTATAACATAAATTTATGTTAAAGAGTCATTAATTTTTTATTACGTAATATTCTATTAAAAGTTGAAACGTGTCATACTGTAATATAAGTTACAGTCTAAAAATGAGGTTTCTGTTACTTTATTTGCAATTATAATACTTATAAGCAGACCATTTTAGTTATGTTCTTTTGGTGTTATCATTTTCGTTTTAAAATCGTAATGTATTTTATTTTCATAGAAATTAAATTACAATGTATACCGCATATTACTATATATTGTTGTTTCTCATTTTCGTGTTCTTTCCAAACAAGGCATATAATTGATACAGGGTATAATCTTCAGCTGATTCTGTAAAGCAAATTTAAAATGAAAATGGCAAGTTGCAATAAAATGAAGATGATTTTTCAGATGGTTTTATTACTATAGGATTTACAATAATTACAAAATCAGCTGTTAGTAAATCGCAACTCAAAGATTTGCAGAATGAGATAAAACATCAGTCTTTTTAAGTTTTTGTAAAACTTAGTACTTATTTATTATATATTATTCCGACGGTCCAGAATAGACTTGCTCATGTAATTCTTGTATTCTTTTTTCAATATATTTCATTTGAATTTCGTATTACTTGTCAGACTAGCATCATAATGTAAAACAATAAATACATAGATATATTTCATTAGTACTTTTTTATATATATTTTGTATTATCTTCAGTAAAGATACGATTTGATAAAAAAATATCTTATTTTTTTCGCCACGAATCTTTTTTATTCGCTTGAATGTCAGATATGTCATGACACAAATTTTGTATACTTGAAAAACGCATCTCATTTTAATTAATAAGCGTTAATATAAATTCATATAAGCCTGCATGTAAAATATAAATATTAGTGTATATTATTGTATAAAAACTTCATCAGTGTCGTATAAAATGTGGAATCCAACAAAAACATACTTTTCAAAGTAATAGTCAATTAAATATAATCGTTGGTTCTCGTGTAAGTTATCATCCAACACCATATTCATATTATTATATTGTTCTGTACTAACACTTTCTACTTCCTCGCATAATCTTGTTATATTATGTAATATTGCACACGTAACAATTAGAGGTAACGTTTTTTGAGGTGTCCAGAAACGCGACCCAATTGTCAATACTGGACAAATTTTTCCGAGTACTCCAAAACTTCTTTCTATCATCGATCTGGTCCGTATATGAGATTCGTTGTACAGAACTCCAGCCGGTGTTTGTGGATTAGCTAGAGGTGTCAGCAAATAAGGTAAGCATGGATAGCCCGTATAACCCAATAATATACTGTTGCCGAATTCTCCATTTTCGAAGCGACTTTTGATTCTAGAATTGTCGAAAATAGTAGAGTCGTGAGTGGCACCTGGCCAACGTTCTACTAAGTCCATTATTTGCATTCTAGAGTTTACAATTGCCTGTACATTAATAGAAAAGAATCCTTTTCTGTTCCTATAATTTTCACTATTTTCTCCACCTTCAAGAAAGTAAATATATTGAATTACATAAATGTTTAAATCAGATAATATGCAGGAACAAATTTTAATTTATTACCGAAAGATCTAATTCTTACGTGGAAACCATCAATGCCTCCTATAACATTAATAAATCCACCAAGATTAAAGTTTTCTGCCTTCACCCTTAAAACATCTTCAGGCTCAGATGGAAACTTTATAAATTCAGCGCTTAGTTCAGCAATAGCCAATATAACTTTGTGAATTATTCCATGCGCACTACTTTCAGAGATTCCACAAAAGTCAGCTACAACGATTAAAAATGAGCCTGTTGCTATGAATCTTAGTGTTACTAAAAGCTGAATAATAGGTGGAATTCCATGATTTCTGAAAATAATATATTTATAGATTGACGATATGTATATGAAATCAACTAATGTAATAAAGATAACTAATATTAAATTAGTATTTCCTAATTAATATTTATAATAACTTATATATAATTAACATTAAAATAATTAATGTTTCTGTACAAGAAATTATATCTAAACTAAACAATAATCTTTTTAGTTTTACAAGTACTATCGTATATAATTACTTTTCTGTGGCATGTATTAATCTATGTTCAATTTTTCTTAATACAAAGGAAGTCTGTTCCATGGTCAGTCGAAATCGCTTTTTGAAATCTACTTCATCGTACACATCAAACCAATTTATTCTCTCCCTGATTACTCTTGGTCGCCGATGATTATTTTGACAAAGTCGTTCATCATTTTCCAAAACTTCATGCAAAATATCGTTTTCTTGATACAACCATTGGCGTACATTTTCTTCAAAGCTCTCCATGCTGTAAAAAAATAAGAAACACTTTATATTTCAAAATTAAAAGTTTAACAGATGACAAATTATCTCATCTATCTTACTTTTCGTAGGTATTTTGAGTAATGAATAAAATGATCGATTATTTATACAAAAATAAGAAAAGGAATTCCTAAAATAAAGGTGATGTTAATCATTGTTAAATCTTTTATTTCTCTTTTTTTGTTGAAATATAACAACTTACTGGCTTAATTTTGTAAAATCTTTGTCCTCTTCCCGCTTTTAACTTCAATCCAATGGATTTATTTTATATTTCCTCTAGAGATATCTCCCACCAATCATTGTTACGCTGAGCTACATGAAGTTAAAGTCAAACCTTCTATCGTTGCCAACATTATATTGTGCTTATATGGGTGGTTGGTAGCACTACTTAATCATAATTAGTTTAATAGAGGTTGGTTAAAGTCACCCTTAATCGTACAGTTTCGGCCATTAATCTTGCGCCAGGCGAGGTGAAGTAGGAATTAGTGGGGTGAAGGGATATCTAGGGAGTTTGTCCGTAGCTGTCAAATGGCGCGATTAACCCTCAATTTTGGATCGTAAACAAAAGTAATTTTTTCGGAAAACGATTGCGGAAAAGAAGGAAGGATTTTAATACATAACAGAGAAGAAAAAATATATCAGATGAGTATAAATTAATAACACAAAATGAAAATTATTGTGAATTTATAAAGAAATATACTTTGTGGTTATTTTATTTCTGTTACAGGCTAAATCCAATTCTTCATGAATTTAAATCGCAGGAAAGAAATACTTAAAGAACAATTAATGAAAAGGACTAATTTATAAAGCATTTCTGTGTGGATCAATAGTTTCAATAATTGTGACATAATGTTATAATAGTGAATGCGTAAGAAATATTGCTGCGTAAACAAAGAAATTTTATTATAAAATAATAATGATGCTTAATAATGTTTTGATTCCTATTATTATAAATTAAAGTTAGTTCAATAAAAATATTATTTTAATTTCTTCCTTAACCATACATAATTTCTATACGTACATATTAATTATATATTCTTGTAGAACCTATCTTTAAGCTACTCTAACCAAATTGCAAGTATTTTAAATCCACAGCTCATAACTATTTACTTCAATGATTTTTATTATTCAATGTGAGATTATTTGTATAAAGTTTCTGCTAATTTCTTATTCATCCGTACTTCACATGCTTCCACATCTCGTATGACATTTATTTGCCTTGATTATTCCTTCTTCTTCTAGTTTTGAACATATATACCAATAATTCTCTAAATATTTTCAAATATGCTCAGATATGCTTATTCTGCTGTCTAATTATTTCTATAATAATTAGGATAATTGGTAAACTATTGCTGTATTAAATTTGAAGAATGCATGGGACACTGGACTTATTGTACTTAAATATGTTTGGCACCTCATCCACATGATATCTTTTCCTTCCATTTGAGAGGATATTGTCGACCAATATGTTTATGTATTGTTTTTAGCTTCAAATTATATTTTCCAGCTATACATATTTGGATATCCATTCCCAATATGCAATACTTATTTTATTATTCCCATTTGTTCATGAGACTTATCTGTCCTAAAACCTTAATTTATCCAGTCGTCATATGTATATCCTATCATTTTCAGATGATTGAAATATCTTTCTATCAATCCTGACAACATTATAATAAGAGTAAGGAAATAAGAGTATTCTATATTCAAAATGTATATTCAAACACATAGCTGGAAAACTACTTGAAGCTAAAAAATAAGATGAACTCAGTATTATACACATATAACTTTTAAGGAACTTTATCTATCCAAGTATTATGAAAACATATCTCACAGAAGAGAGGCCCAATTTACATAGCATCATTCAAATGCCAATTTTCCAAATTTAATAAGACAATGGTTTAACAAACATTCCAATATTTATAAAATTAATTACATATCAACATATAATCATCTTATCTGCATGTATTTAAAATTGATAATAAAATTATTGTTATATGTTATAGACTAGAAGAAAATAGTGCAAAGGAGGCATATAAATATCATAAAAGGTAATGTCGAAGAATGTGACAGACTAATAAGAAATTTGCAGAAACTCTACGCAATTTGTCTCACTTTGAATAATAAAAATCATTGAAGTAAATAGTTATAAGCTGTAGATTTAAAATAGTTGCAATTTAGTTAAAGTAGCTTAAAGATAGGTTCTGCAAGAATATGTAATTACTATGTACGTATAGAAATTGTGTATGGTTAAGGAAGAAATTAAAATAATATTTTTATTGAACTAACTTTAATTTATAATAATAGGAATCAAAACCTTATTAAACATCATTATTTTATAATAAAATTTCTTTGTATACGCAGCAAACTTTCTTACACATTCACTATTATAACATTATGTCACAATTATTGAAACTATTGATCCACACAGAAATGCTTTATAAATTAGTCCTTTTCATTCATTGTTCTTTAAGTATTTCTTTCCTGCGCTTTAAATTCATGAAGAATAGGATTTAGCCTGTAACAGAAATAAAATAACCACAAAGTATATTTCTTTATAAATTCACAATAATTTTCATTTTGTGTTATTAATTTATACTCATCTGATATATTTTTTCTTCTTTGTTATGTATTAAAATCCTTCCTTCTTTTCCGCAATCGTTTTCCGAAAATATTACTTTTGTTTACGATCCAAAATTGAGGGTTAATCGCGCCATTTGACAGCTACGGACAAACTCCCTAGATATCCCTTCACCCCTCTAATTCCTACTTCCCCTCGCCCGGCGCAAGATTAATGGCCGAAACTGTACAAGTCAGCCGTAATCAGCAAGCAGAACTTGCAGCGTAGCTACTTTCGCAGAGCTGCCAACTCAAATTGACCTTTTTCAGGTTTATTTTATTGTTGTTGGGAATGCTGCTTTCCACTTTACAACGGGCCCTAGCAGAAAGAGGTGTAAAATGGAAAAATGTCAAATGGTAAGGTTACTAAAGTAAAAATTGAAAATAATGAATAGAAAGTACGAATATTCTTCATTTTCATTCAAAGTATTCAATTTTTACTTTAGTAAGGACAGTATTTGACATTTTTCCATTTTACACCTCTTTCTGCTACGATCAGCATGTAAACATTTCTCCACACCATAATAGCGGATGAATCTCATTTTTCGTATCCAAATATTGGTAACGGCCTATTATATATTGGTACTACGCAATATTGACCAATCAGCGCTCTCAGATTCCATCATTCCCAGTGCTATAGTCAACTAACACGAATCTCCTATGCTCCGCTGTTAGGAAAAGACCCTGTATGGCAAAAACTCCGCAGACAATATAGCCGCTGCCTTACCTTCCCCCGTCCCCTTTTTCACGCACACTTTGCCATATATATTCTCTCCAGGTACTTCGTACCTCCATGCTTATTCCTGAAAGTCCCAGTCAGTAATACCAACCTAAACCTAACTTTGAGGACACTGAGGTTTGGTCTTATTAATTTGCCAAAGGGCCAGCAGTGGTAAAATTATAATAATATATCACTGGAAATAATGCATAATTTACCAAATATAAAGCTTATGGTAGCAAAGACATTGGAAATAGTCAACATATAAATAATAAATTAATAATTATATTGTTAATAATTAATATTATTATGTATATATCCATATTGCTGGAGATCAGATACTACTTTAATGAAGCTATAATACCTTATTAGTTTGTTAATTTTGAATTAATTGAGAAAAAGCTGCGATGAAATTTAATATGTACGAGAATATGTAAAACTAAAATGCGAATATGACCAAATCTTCCACGCATGAGACTTCTGTTAGAATAATTAAGATATTGGTTGCAGCTTTGAATAAAGCCTTCGCTATATACATAAATGCATTTTATATCAAAAATAAAAAAAGCTTTAGTAAAAGGTTTACTGCTATTTTTATTACTCAATTATGATCTAGATGCTAAATCGAAATATGTTTAACCTAATGGAGTTTAGTTTCACGTAAAATATCAGTTAATTGTGGCTTAGCAAAACCTAAAAAATACATAACTTTCGATATTAGTTTATCGGTCACATTGCGCATAGTAACGTGGTAACTTATTACGAATCGAATGGTTACGTAACGAATTGTTACGTGGCGAATAGTGACGTGGCGAATTGTTACGTGGCGAATTGTTACGTGGCGAATTGTTACGTGGCGAATTGTTACGTGGGGAATTGTTACGTGGGGAATTGTTAGGTGGCGAATTGTTACGTGGCGAATTGTTACGTGGCGAATTGTTACGTGGCGAATTGTTACGTGGCGAATTGCTACGTGGCGAATTGCTACGTGGCGAATTGTTACGTGGCGAATTGTTACGTGGCGAATCGTGACATTTCAATAATTAATATGAAATAATTACATTGATTCATTAAGAATTTTTTAACAGTCATTAGTTCTTATAACTAATTGTGATGTAACTAATAAAATGGTGAACTGTAACGTGACATAATATCACATGGTGAAATCGTTACGTGGCGAATTGTAACGTGTCGAATTGTGACGTGGCGAATTGTTACGTGGCGAATCATTACGGTTGAATTGGACGTGTTGAATCATTACTGTATTGAATCGGAACGTGGTCAAAAATACGTGTTGAATTGTTACGTGGTGAAATGTAACGTGTGCAATTGTTACGTGGCGAATAATACCCGTGTCCAATAATTACGTGGTCAAACGGGCATCACTCTCTGGGAGTACTTATAAGGGACTAAGATAACTCACTCGGGGTCACGGAGTACTTATATGGGACTAGAGTAACTCACATGGGGTCAGGGAGTACTTATAAAGGGGCTAGGGTAACTCACTTTGGGTCTAGGAGTACTTATAAAGGGGCTAGGATAACTCACTTCGGCATCAGGGAGTACTTCTATGGGACTAGGGTAACTCACTTGGGGTCAGGGACTACTTTTATGGGACTAGGGTAACTCACATGAGGTCAGGGAGTACTTATAAAGGGGCTAGGGTAACTCACTTTGGTTCTAGGAGTACTTATATTGGACTAGGGTAACCCACTTGCGGTCAGAGAGTACATATAAAGGGGCTAGGATAACTCACTTGGGGTCAGGGAGTATTTATATGGGACTAAGGTAACTCACTTGGGGTCAGGGATTACTTATATGGGACTAGGGTAACTCAAATGGGGTCAGGGAGTACTTATAAAGGTGATATGGTAACTCACTTGGGGTCAGGGAGTACTTCTATGGGACTAGGGTAACTCACTTGCGGTCAGGGAGTACATATAAAGGGGCTAGGATAACTCACTTGGGGTCAGGGAGTACTTATAAAGGGGCTAGGATAACTCCCTTCGGCGTCAGGGAGTACTTCTATGGGACTAGGGTAACTCACTTGGGGTCAGGGACTACTTTTATGGGACTAGGGTAACTCACTTGGGGTCTGGGAGTACTTATATGGGACTAAGGTAACTCACTTGGGGTCAGGGGGTACTTATATGGGACTAGGGTAACTCACATGGGGTCAGGGAGTACTTATAAAGGGGCTAGGGTAACTCACTTTGGGTCTAGGAGTACTTATATTGGACTAGGGTAACTCACTTGCGGTCAGAGAGTACATATAAAGGGGCTAGGATAACTAACTTGTGGTAAGGGAGTGCTTATATAGGGGCTAGGGTAACTAACTTGGGGTTAGGGAGTACTTCTGTGGGAATAGGGTAACTCACTTGGGGTCTGGGAGTACTTCTATGGGATTAGGGTAACTCACTTGGGGTCTGGGAGTACTGATATGGGACTAAGGTAACTCACATGGGGTCAGGAAGTACTTACAAAGGGGCTAGGGTAACTCACATTGGGTCAAGGAGTACTTATATTGGACTAGGGTAACTCACTTACGGTCAGAGAGTACATATAAAGGGGCTAGGGTAACTCACTTGGGGTCAGGGAGTATTTATTTGGGACTAAGGTAACTCACTTGGGGTCAGGGATTACTTATATGGGACTAGGGTAACTCAAATGGGGTCAGGGAGTACTTATAAAGGGGCTAGCATAACTCACTTGGGGTCAGGGAGTACTTATAAAGGGACTAGGATAACTCACTTCGGCGTCAGGGAGTACTTCTATGGGACTAGGGTAACTCACTTGGGGTCTGGGAGTACTTATAAAGGGGCTAGGATAACTCACTTCGGCGTCAGGGAGTACTTCTATGGGACTAGGGTAACTCACTTGTGGTCAGGGACTACTTTTATGGGACTAGGGTAACTCACTTGGGGTCTGGGAGTACATATATGGGACTAAGGTAACTCACTTGGGGTCAGGGAGTACTTCTGTGGGATTGGGGTAACTCACTTGGGGTCTGGGAGTACTTCTATGGGACTAGGGTAACTTACTTGGGGTCTGGGAGTACTTATATGGGACTAAAGTAACTCATTTGGGGTCAGGGAGTACTTATCAAAGGGCTAGGGTAACTCACTTTGGGTCAAGGAGTACTTATATTGGACTAGGGTAACTCACTTGCGGTCAGAGAGTTCATATAAATGGACTTGGATAAATCACTTGGGGTCAGGGAGTACTTCTATGGGACTAGGGTAACTCACTTGGGGTCAGGGACTACTTTTATGGGACTAGGGTAACTCACTTGGGGTCTGGGAGTACATATATGGGACTAAGGTAACTCACTTGGGGTCAGGGAGTTCTTATAAAGGGGCTAGGATAACTCACTTGGGGTCAGGGAGTACTTATAAAGGGGCTAGGATAACTCACTTCGGCGTCAGGGAGTACTTATAAGGGACTAAGGTAACTCACTCGGGGTCACGGAGTACTTATATGGGACTAGAGTAACTCACATGGGGTCAGGGAGTACTTATAAAGGGGCTAGGGTAACTCACTTTGGGTCTAGGAGTACTTATAAAGGGGCTAGGATAACTCACTTCGGCGTCAGGGAGTACTTCTATGGGACTAGGGTAACTCACTTGGGGTCAGGGACTACTTTTATGGGACTAGGGTAACTCACATGAGGTCAGGGAGTACTTATAAAGGGGCTAGGGTAACTCACTTTGGGTCTAGGAGTACTTATATTGGACTAGGGTAACCCACTTGCGGTCAGAGAGTACATATAAAGGGGCTAGGATAACTCACTTGGGGTCAGGGAGTATTTATATGGGACTAAGGTAACTCACTTGGGGTCAGGGATTACTTATATGGGACTAGGGTAACTCAAATGGGGTCAGGGAGTACTTATAAAGGTGATATGGTAACTCACTTGGGGTCAGGGAGTACTTCTATGGGACTAGGGTAACTCACTTGCGGTCAGGGAGTACATATAAAGGGGCTAGGATAACTCACTTGGGGTCAGGGAGTACTTATAAAGGGGCTAGGATAACTCCCTTCGGCGTCAGGGAGTACTTCTATGGGACTAGGGTAACTCACTTGGGGTCAGGGACTACTTTTATGGGACTAGGGTAACTCACTTGGGGTCTGGGAGTACTTATATGGGACTAAGGTAACTCACTTGGGGTCAGGGGGTACTTATATGGGACTAGGGTAACTCACATGGGGTCAGGGAGTACTTATAAAGGGGCTAGGGTAACTCACTTTGGGTCTAGGAGTACTTATATTGGACTAGGGTAACTCACTTGCGGTCAGAGAGTACATATAAAGGGGCTAGGATAACTAACTTGTGGTAAGGGAGTGCTTATATAGGGGCTAGGGTAACTAACTTGGGGTTAGGGAGTACTTCTGTGGGAATAGGGTAACTCACTTGGGGTCTGGGAGTACTTCTATGGGATTAGGGTAACTCACTTGGGGTCTGGGAGTACTGATATGGGACTAAGGTAACTCACATGGGGTCAGGAAGTACTTACAAAGGGGCTAGGGTAACTCACATTGGGTCAAGGAGTACTTATATTGGACTAGGGTAACTCACTTACGGTCAGAGAGTACATATAAAGGGGCTAGGGTAACTCACTTGGGGTCAGGGAGTATTTATTTGGGACTAAGGTAACTCACTTGGGGTCAGGGATTACTTATATGGGACTAGGGTAACTCAAATGGGGTCAGGGAGTACTTATAAAGGGGCTAGCATAACTCACTTGGGGTCAGGGAGTACTTATAAAGGGACTAGGATAACTCACTTCGGCGTCAGGGAGTACTTCTATGGGACTAGGGTAACTCACTTGGGGTCTGGGAGTACTTATAAAGGGGCTAGGATAACTCACTTCGGCGTCAGGGAGTACTTCTATGGGACTAGGGTAACTCACTTGTGGTCAGGGACTACTTTTATGGGACTAGGGTAACTCACTTGGGGTCTGGGAGTACATATATGGGACTAAGGTAACTCACTTGGGGTCAGGGAGTACTTCTGTGGGATTGGGGTAACTCACTTGGGGTCTGGGAGTACTTCTATGGGACTAGGGTAACTTACTTGGGGTCTGGGAGTACTTATATGGGACTAAAGTAACTCATTTGGGGTCAGGGAGTACTTATCAAAGGGCTAGGGTAACTCACTTTGGGTCAAGGAGTACTTATATTGGACTAGGGTAACTCACTTGCGGTCAGAGAGTTCATATAAATGGACTTGGATAAATCACTTGGGGTCAGGGAGTACTTCTACGGGACTAGGGTAACTCACTTGGGGTCAGGGACTACTTTTATGGGACTAGGGTAACTCACTTGGGGTCTGGGAGTACATATATGGGACTAAGGTAACTCACTTGGGGTCAGGGAGTTCTTATAAAGGGGCTAGGATAACTCACTTGGGGTCAGGGAGTACTTATAAAGGGGCTAGGATAACTCACTTCGGCGTCAGGGAGTACTTATAAGGGACTAAGGTAACTCACTCGGGGTCACGGAGTACTTATATGGGACTAGAGTAACTCACATGGGGTCAGGGAGTACTTATAAAGGGGCTAGGGTAACTCACTTTGGGTCTAGGAGTACTTATAAAGGGGCTAGGATAACTCACTTCGGCGTCAGGGAGTACTTCTATGGGACTAGGGTAACTCACTTGGGGTCAGGGACTACTTTTATGGGACTAGGGTAACTCACATGAGGTCAGGGAGTACTTATAAAGGGGCTAGGGTAACTCACTTTGGGTCTAGGAGTACTTATATTGGACTAGGGTAACCCACTTGCGGTCAGAGAGTACATATAAAGGGGCTAGGATAACTCACTTGGGGTCAGGGAGTATTTATATGGGACTAAGGTAACTCACTTGGGGTCAGGGATTACTTATATGGGACTAGGGTAACTCAAATGGGGTCAGGGAGTACTTATAAAGGTGATATGGTAACTCACTTGGGGTCAGGGAGTACTTCTATGGGACTAGGGTAACTCACTTGCGGTCAGGGAGTACATATAAAGGGGCTAGGATAACTCACTTGGGGTCAGGGAGTACTTATAAAGGGGCTAGGATAACTCCCTTCGGCGTCAGGGAGTACTTCTATGGGACTAGGGTAACTCACTTGGGGTCAGGGACTACTTTTATGGGACTAGGGTAACTCACTTGGGGTCTGGGAGTACTTATATGGGACTAAGGTAACTCACTTGGGGTCAGGGGGTACTTATATGGGACTAGGGTAACTCACATGGGGTCAGGGAGTACTTATAAAGGGGCTAGGGTAACTCACTTTGGGTCTAGGAGTACTTATATTGGACTAGGGTAACTCACTTGCGGTCAGAGAGTACATATAAAGGGGCTAGGATAACTAACTTGTGGTAAGGGAGTGCTTATATAGGGGCTAGGGTAACTAACTTGGGGTCAGGGAGTACTTCTGTGGGATTAGGGTAACTCACTTGGGGTCTGGGAGTACTTCTATGGGATTAGGGTAACTCACTTGGGGTCTGGGAGTACTTATATGGGACTAAGGTAACTCACATGGGGTCAGGAAGTACTTACAAAGGGGCTAGGGTAACTCACATTGGGTCAAGGAGTACTTATATTGGACTAGGGTAACTCACTTACGGTCAGAGAGTACATATAAAGGGGCTAGGATAACTCACTTGGGGTCAGGGAGTATTTATTTGGGACTAAGGTAACTCACTTGGGGTCAGGGATTACTTATATGGGACTAGGGTAACTCAAATGGGGTCAGGGAGTACTTATAAAGGGGCTAGCATAACTCACTTGGGGTCAGGGAGTACTTATAAAGGGACTAGGATAACTCACTTCGGCGTCAGGGAGTACTTCTATGGGACTAGGGTAACTCACTTGGGGTCTGGGAGTACTTATAAAGGGGCTAGGATAACTCACTTCGGCGTCAGGGAGTACTTCTATGGGACTAGGGTAACTCACTTGGGGTCAGGGACTACTTTTATGGGAGTAGGGTAACTCACTTGGGTTCTGGGAGTACATATATGGGACTAAGGTAACTCACTTGGGGTCAGGGAGTACTTCTGTGGGATTGGGGTAACTCACTTGGGGTCTGGGAGTACTTCTATGGGACTAGGGTAACTTACTTGGGGTCTGGGAGTACTTATATGGGACTAAAGTAACTCATTTGGGGTCAGGGAGTACTTATCAAAGGGCTAGGGTAACTCACTTTGGGTCAAGGAGTACTTATATTGGACTAGGGTAACTCACTTGCGGTCAGAGAGTTCATATAAATGGGCTTGGATAAATCACTTGGGGTCAGGGAGTACTTCTATGGGACTAGGGTAACTCACTTGGGGTCTGGGAGTACTTATAAAGGGGCTAGGATAACTCACTTCGGCGTCAGGGAGTACTTCTATGGGACTAGGGTAACTCACTTGGGGTCAGGGAGTACTTTTATGGGACTAGGGTAACTCACTTGGGGTCTGGGAGTACATATATGGGACTAAGGTAACTCACTTGGGGTCAGGGAGTTCTTATAAAGGGGCTAGGATAACTCACTTGGGGTCAGGGAGTACTTATAAAGGGGCTAGGATAACTCACTTCGGCGTCAGGGAGTACTTCTATGGGACTAGGGTAACTCACTTGGGGTCAGGGACTACTTTTATGGGACTAGGGTAACTCACTTGGGGTCTGGGAGTACTTATATGGGACTAGGGTAACTCACTTGCGGTCAGAGAGTACATATAAAGGGGCTAAGATAACTAACTTGGGGTAAGGGAGTGCTTATATAGTGGCTAGGGTAACTAACTTTGTTTCAGGGAGTAGTTATAAGGGAATAGGGTAACTCACTTGGGGTCAGGGATTACTTATAAAGGGGCTATGGTAACTCACTTGGGGTCAGGGAGTACTTCTATGGGACTAGGGTAACTCACTTGCGGTCAGAGAGTACATATAAAGGGGCTAGGATAACTAACTTGGGGTAAGGGAGTGCTTATATAGGGGCTGCGGTAACTCACTTGGGGTCAGGGAGTAATTCTGTGGGATTAGGGTAACTCACTTGGGGTCTGGGAGTACTTATAAGGGACTAGGGTAACTCACTTGCGGTCAGAGAGTACATATATAGGGGCTAGGATAACTAACTTGGGGTAAGGGATTGCTTATATAGGGGCTAGGGTAACTCACTTGGGGTCAGGGAGTACTTCTGTGGGATTGGGGTAACTCACTTGGGGTCTGGGAGTACTTCTGTGGGATTGGGGTAACTCACTTGGGGTCTGGGAGTACTTATAAGGGACTAGGGTAACTCACTTGCGGTCAGAGAGTACATATAAAGGGGCTAGGATAACTAACTTGGGGTAAGGGAGTGCTTATATAGGGGCTAGGGTAACTCACTTTGGTTCAGCGAGTAGTTATAAGGGATTAGGGTAACTCACTTGGGGTCAGGGATTACTTATAAAGGGGCTATGGTAACTCACTTGGGGTCAGGGAGTACTTCTATGGGACTAGGGTAACTCACTTGCGGTCAGAGAGTACATACAAAGGGGCTAGGATAACTCACTTGGGGTCAGGGAGTACTTATAAAGGTGATATGGTAACTCACTTGGGGTCAGGGAGTACTTCTATGGGACTACGGTAACTCACTTGCGGTCAGAGAGTACATATAAAGGGGCTAGGATAACTAACTTGGGGTAAGGGATTGCTTATATAGGGGCTAGGGTAACTCACTTGGGGTCAGGGAGTACTTCTGTGGGATTAGGGTAACTCACTTGGGGTCAGGGAGTACTTATATGGGACTTGGGTAACTCACATGGGGTCAGGGAGTACTTATAATGGGGCTAGGGTAACTCACTTTGGGTCTAGGAGTACTTATATTGGACTAGGGTAACTCACTTGCGGTCAGAGAGTACATATAAAGGGGCTAGGATAACTCACTTGGGGTCTGGGAGTACTTATATGGGACTAAGGTAACTCACTTGGGGTCAGGGAGTACTTATAAAGGTGATATGGTAACTCACTTGGGGTCAGGGAGTACTTCTATGGGACTAGGGTAACTCACTTGGGGTCAGGGACTACTTTTATGGGACTAGGGTAACTCACTTGGGGTCTGGGAGTACTTATATGGGACTAGGGTAATTCACTTGCGGTCAGAGAGTACATATAAAGGGGCTAGGATAACTAACTTGGGGTAAGGGAGTGTTTATATAGTGGCTAGGGTAACTAACTTTGTTTCAGGGAGTAGTTATAAGGGATTAGGGTAACTCACTTGGGGTCAGGGATTACTTATAAAGGGGCTATGGTAACTCACTTGGGGTCAGGGAGTACTTCTATGGGACTAGGGTAACTCACTTGCGGTCAGAGAGTACATACAAAGGGGCTAGGATAACTAACTTGGGGTAAGGGATTGCTTATATAGGGGCTGGTGTAACTCACTTGGGGTCAGGGAGTAATTCTGTGGGATTAGGGTAACTCACTTGGGGTCTGGGAGTACTTCTATGGGTCTAGGGTAACTCACTTGGGGTCTGGGAGTACTTATATGGGACTAAGGTAACTCACTTGGGGTCAGGGAGTACTTATAAAGGTGATATGGTAACTCACTTGGGGTCAGGGAGTACTTCTATGGGACTAGGGTAACTCACTTGGGGTCAGGGAGTACTTCTATGGGACTAGGGTAACTCACTTGCGGTCAGAGAGTACATATAAAGGGGCTAGGATAACTAACTTGGGGTAAGGGAGTGCTTATATAGGGGCTAGGGTAACTCACTTGGGGTCAGGGAGTACTTCCGTGGGATTAGGATAACTCACTTGGGGTCTGGGAGTACTTATAAAGGTGATATGGTAACCCACTTGGGGTCAGGGAGTACTTCTATGGGACTAGGGTAACTCACTTGCGGTCAGAGAGTACATATAAAGGGGCTAGGATAACTAACTTGGGGTAAGGGATTGCTTATATAGGGGCTAGGGGAACTCACTTGGGGTCAGGGAGTACTTCTGTGGGATTAGGGTAACTCACTTGGGGTCTGGGAGTACTTCTATGGGACTAGGTTAACTCACTTGGGGTCTGGGAGTACTTATATGGGACTAAGGTAACTCACATGGGGTCAGGGAGTACTTATAAAGGGGCTAGGATAACTCACTTCGGCGTCAGGGAGTACTTCTATGGGACTAGGGTAACTCACTTGGGGTCAGGGACTACTTTTATGGGACTAAGATAACTCACATGGGGTCAGGGAGTACTTATAAAGGGGCTAGGATAACTCACTTCAGCGTCAGGGAGTACTTCTTTGGGCCTAGGGTCACTCACTTGGGGTCAGGGACTACTTTTATGGGACTAGGGTAACTCACTTGGGGTCTGGGAGTACTTATATGGGACTAGGGTAACTCACTTGCGGTCAGAGAGTACATATAAAGGGGCTAGGAAAACTAACTTGGGGTAAGGGAGTGCTTATATAGGGGCTAGGGTAACTCACTTTGGTTCAGGGAGTAGTTATAAGGGATTAGGGTAACTCACTTGGGGTCAGGGATTACTTATAAAGTGGCTATGGTAACTCACTTGGGGTCAGGGAGTACTTCTATGGGACTAGGGTAACTCACTTGCGGTCAGAGAGTACATACAAAGGAGCTAGGATAACTAACTTGGGGTATGGGATTGCTTATATAGGGGCTGGGGTAACTCACTTGGGGTCAGGGGAGTAATTCTGTGGGATTAGGGTAACTCACTTGGGGTCTGGGAGTACTTCTATGGGACTAGGGTAACTCACTTGGGGTCAGGGACTACTTTTATGGGACTAAGATAACTCACATGGGGTCAGGGAGTACTTATAAAGGGGCTAGGATAACTCACTTCAGCGTCAGGGAGTACTTCTTTGGGCCTAGGGTCACTCACTTGGGGTCAGGGACTACTTTTATGGGACTAGGGTAACTCACTTGGGGTCTGGGAGTACTTATATGGGACTAGGGTAACTCACTTGCGGTCAGAGAGTACATATAAAGGGGCTAGGAAAACTAACTTGGGGTAAGGGAGTGCTTATATAGGGGCTAGGGTAACTCACTTTGGTTCAGGGAGTAGTTATAAGGGATTAGGGTAACTCACTTGGGGTCAGGGATTACTTATAAAGTGGCTATGGTAACTCACTTGGGGTCAGGGAGTACTTCTATGGGACTAGGGTAACTCACTTGCGGTCAGAGAGTACATATAAAGGGGCTAGGATAACTAACTTGGGGTAAGGGAGTGCTTATATAGGGGCTAGGGTAACTCACTTTGGTTCAGGGAGTAGTTATAAGGGATTAGGGTAACTCACTTGGGGTCAGAGAGTACATATAAAGGGGCTAGGACAACTCAATTGGGGTCAGGGAGTACTTATAAAGGTGATATGGTAACTCACTTGGGGTCAGGGAGTACTTCTATGGGACTAGGGTAACTCACTTGCGGTCAGAGAGTACATATAAAGGGGCTAGGATAACTAACTTGGGGTAAGGGAGTGCTTATATAGGGGCTAGGGTAACTCACTTTGGTTCAGGGAGTAGTTATAAGGGATTAGGGTAACTCACTTGGGGTCAGAGAGTACATATAAAGGGGCTAGGATAACTCAATTGGGGTCAGGGAGTACTTATAAAGGGGCTAGGATAACTCACTTCGGCGTCAGGGACTACTTCTATGGGACTAGGGTAACTCACTTGGGGACAGGGACTACTTTTATGGGACTAGGGTAACTCACTTGGGGTCTGGGAGTACATATAAAGGGGCTAGGTTAACTAACTTGGGGTAAGGGATTGCTTATATAGGGGCTAGGGTAACTCACTTGGGGTCAGGGAGTACTTCTGTGGGATTGGGGTAACTCACTTGGGGTCAGGGAGTACTTATAAAGGGGCTAGGGTAACTCACTTGGGGTCAGGGAGTACTTATAAAGGTGATATGGTAACTCACTTGGGGTCAGGGAGTACTTCTATGGGACTAGGGTAACTCACTTGGGGTCTGGGAGTACTTCTATGGGACTAGGGTAACTCACATGGGGTCAAGGAGTACTTATAAAGGGGCTAGGGTAACTCACTTTGGGTCAAGGAGTACTTATATTGGACTAGGGTAACTCACTTGCGGTCAGAGTGTACATATAAATGGGCTAGGATAACTCACATGGGGTCAGGGAGTACTTATAAAGGGGCTACGGTAACTCACTTTGAGTCAAGGAGTACTTATATTGGACTAGGGTAACACACTTGCGGTCAGAGAGTACATATAAAGGGGCTAGGATAACTAACTTGGGGTCAGGGAGTACTTCTATGGGACTAGGGTAACTCACTTGCGGTCAGAGAGTACATATAAAGGGGCTAGGATAACTAACTTGGGGTAAGGGAGTGCTTTTATAGGGGCTAGGGTAACTCACTTGGGGTCAGGGAGTACTTCTGTGGGATTAGGGTAACTCACTTGGGGTCTGGGAGTATTTCTATGGGACTAGGTTAACTCACTTGGGGTCTGGGAGTACTTATATGGGACTAAGGTAACTCACATGGGGTCAGGGAGTACTTATAAAGGGGCTAGGGTAACTCACTTGGGGTCAGGGGGTACTTATAAAGGGGCTAGGATAACTCACTTCGGCGTCAGGGAGTACTTCTATGGGACTAGGGTAACTCACTTGGGGTCAGGGACTACTTTTATGGGACTAGGGTAACTCACTTGGGGTCAGGGAGTACTTATATGGGACTAAGGTAACTCACATGGGGTCAGGGAGTACTTATATGGGACTAGGGTAACTCACATGGGGTCAGGGAGTACTTATAAAGGGGCTAGGGTAACTCACTTTGGGTCTAGGAGTACTTATATTGGATTAGGGTAACTCACTTGCGGTCAGATAGTACATATAAAGGGGCTAGGATAACTCAATTGGGGTCAGGGAGTACTTATAAAGGTGATATGGTAACTCACTTGGGGTCAGGGAGTACTTCTATGGGACTAGGGTAACTCACTTGCGGTCAGGGAGTACTTATAAAGGGGCTAGGGTAACTCACTTGGGGTCAGGGACTACTTTTATGGGACTAGGGTAACTCACTTGGGGTCAGGGAGTACTTATATGGGACTAAGGTAACTCACATGGGGTCAGGGAGTACTTATATGGGACTAGGGTAACTCACATGGGGTCAGGGAGTACTTATAAAGGGGCTAGGGTAACTCACTTTGGGTCTAGGAGTACTTATATTGGATTAGGGTAACTCACTTGCGGTCAGATAGTACATATAAAGGGGCTAGGATAACTCAATTGGGGTCAGGGAGTACTTATAAAGGTGATATGGTAACTCACTTGGGGTCTGGGAGTACTTATATGGGACTAGGGTAACTCACTTGCGGTCAGATAGTACATATAAAGGGGCTAGGATAACTCAATTGGGGTAAGGGAGTGCTTATATAGGGGCTAGGGTAACTCACTTTGGTTCAGGGAGTAGTTATAAGGGATTAGGGTAACTCACTTGGGGTCAGAGAGTACATATAAAGGGGCTAGGATAACTCAATTGGGGTCAGGGAGTACTTATAAAGGGGCTAGGATAACTCACTTCGGCGTCAGGGACTACTTCTATGGGACTAGGGTAACTCACTTGGGGCCAGGGACTACTTTTATGGGACTAGGGTAACTCACTTTGGGTCTGGGAGTACATATAAAGGGGCTAGGATAACTAACTTGGGGTAAGGGATTGCTTATATAGGGGCTAGGGTAACTCACTTGGGGTCAGGGAGTACTTCTGTGGGATTGGAGTAACTCACTTGTGGTCAGGGAGTACTTATAAAGGGGCTAGGGTAACTCACTTGGGGTCAGGGAGTACTTATAAAGGTGATATGGTAACTCACTTGGGGTCAGGGAGTACTTCTATGGGACTAGGGTAACTCACTTGGGGTCTGGGAGTACTTCTATGGGACTAGGGTAACTCACATGGGGTCAAGGAGTACTTATAAAGGGGCTAGGGTAACTCACTTTGGGTCAAGGAGTACTTATATTGGACTAGGGTAACTCACTTGCGGTCAGAGTGTACATATAAATGGGCTAGGATAACTCACATGGGGTCAGGGAGTACTTATAAAGGGGCTACGGTAACTCACTTTGAGTCAAGGAGTACTTATATTGGACTAGGGTAACACACTTGCGGTCAGAGAGTACATATAAAGGGGCTAGGATAACTAACTTGGGGTCAGGGAGTACTTATAAAGGGGCTAGGGTAACTCACTTGGGGTCAGGGGGTACTTATAAAGGGGCTAGGATAACTCACTTCGGCGTCAGGGAGTACTTCTATGGGACTAGGGTAACTCACTTGGGGTCAGGGACTACTTTTATGGGACTAGGGTAACTCACTTGGGGTCAGGGAGTACTTATATGGGACTAAGGTAACTCACATGGGGTCAGGGAGTACTTATATGGGACTAGGGTAACTCACATGGGGTCAGGGAGTACTTATAAAGGGGCTAGGGTAACTCACTTTGGGTCTAGGAGTACTTATATTGGATTAGGGTAACTCACTTGCGGTCAGATAGTACATATAAAGGGGCTAGGATAACTCAATTGGGGTCAGGGAGTACTTATAAAGGGGCTAGGATAACTCACTTCGGCGTCAGGGACTACTTCTATGGGACTAGGGTAACTCACTTGGGGCCAGGGACTACTTTTATGGGACTAGGGTAACTCACTTGGGGTCTGGGAGTACATATAAAGGGGCTAGGATAACTAACTTGGGGTAAGGGATTGCTTATATAGGGGCTAGGGTAACTCACTTGGGGTCAGGGAGTACTTCTGTGGGATTGGGGTAACTCACTTGTGGTCAGGGAGTACTTATAAAGGGGCTAGGGTAACTCACTTGGGGTCAGGGAGTACTTATAAAGGTGATATGGTAACTCACTTGGGGTCAGGGAGTACTTCTATGGGACTAGGGTAACTCACTTGGGGTCTGGGAGTACTTCTATGGGACTAGGGTAACTCACATGGGGTCAAGGAGTACTTATAAAGGGGCTAGGGTAACTCACTTTGGGTCAAGGAGTACTTATATTGGACTAGGGTAACTCACTTGCGGTCAGAGTGTACATATAAATGGGCTAGGATAACTCACATGGGGTCAGGGAGTACTTATAAAGGGGCTACGGTAACTCACTTTGAGTCAAGGAGTACTTATATTGGACTAGGGTAACACACTTGCAGTCAGAGAGTACATATAAAGGGGCTAGGATAACTAACTTGGGGTCAGGGAGTACTTCTATGGGACTAGGGTAACTCACTTGCGGTCAGAGAGTACATATAAAGGGGCTAGGATAACTAACTTGGGGTAAGGGAGTGCTTTTATAGGGGCTAGGGTAACTCACTTGGGGTCAGGGAGTACTTCTGTGGGATTAGGGTAACTCACTTGGGGTCTGGAGTACTTCTATGGGACTAGGTTAACTCACTTGGGGTCTGGGAGTACTTATATGGGACTAAGGTAACTCACATGGGGTCAGGGAGTACTTATAAAGGGGCTAGGGTAACTCACTTGGGGTCAGGGGGTACTTATAAAGGGGCTAGGATAACTCACTTCGGCGTCAGGGAGTACTTCTATGGGACTAGGGTAACTCACTTGGGGTCAGGGACTACTTTTATGGGACTAGGGTAACTCACTTGGGGTCAGGGAGTACTTATATGGGACTAAGGTAACTCACATGGGGTCAGGGAGTACTTATATGGGACTAGGGTAACTCACATGGGGTCAGGGAGTACTTATAAAGGGGCTAGGGTAACTCACTTTGGGTCTAGGAGTACTTATATTGGATTAGGGTAACTCACTTGCAGTCAGATAGTACATATAAAGGGGCTAGGATAACTCAATTGGGGTCAGGGAGTACTTATTAAGGTGATATGGTAACTCACTTGGGGTCAGGGAGTACTTCTATGGGACTAGGGTAACTCACTTGCGGTCAGGGAGTACTTATAAAGGGGCTAGGGTAACTCACTTGGGGTCAGGGAGTACTTCTATGGGACTAGGGTAACTCACTTGCGGTCAGAGAGTACATACAAAGGAGCTAGGATAACTAACTTGGGGTAAGGGATTGCTTATATAGGGGCTGGGGTAACTCACTTGGGGTCAGGGAGTAATTCTGTGGGATTAGGGTAACTCACTTGGGGTCTGGGAGTACTTCTATGGGACTAGGGTAACTCACTTGGGGTCAGGGACTACTTTTATGGGACTAGAGTAACTCACTTGGGGTCTGGGAGTACTTATATGGGACTAGGGTAACTCACTTGCGGTCAGATAGTACATATAAAGGGGCTAGGATAACTAAATTGGGATAAGGGAGTGCTTATATAGGGGCTAGGGTAACTCACTTTGGTTCAGGGAGTAGTTATAAGGGATTAGGGTAACTCACTTGGGGTCAGAGAGTACATATAAAGGGGCTAGGATAACTCAATTGGGGTCAGGGAGTACTTATAAAGGGGCTAGGATAACTCACTTCGGCGTCAGGGACTACTTCTATGGGACTAGGGTAACTCACTTGGGGCCAGGGACTACTTTTATGGGACTAGGGTAACTCACTTGGGGTCTGGGAGTACATATAAAGGGGCTAGGATAACTAACTTGGGGTAAGGGATTGCTTATATAGGGGCTAGGGTAACTCACTTGGGGTCAGGGAGTACTTCTGTGGGATTGGGGTAACTCACTTGTGGTCAGGGAGTACTTATAAAGGGGCTAGGGTAACTCACTTGGGGTCAGGGAGTACTTATAAAGGTGATATGGTAACTCACTTGGGGTCAATGAGTACTTCTATGGGACTAGGGTAACTCACTTGGGGTCTGGGAGTACTTCTATGGGACTAGGGTAACTCACATGGGGTCAAGGAGTACTTATAAAGGGGCTAGGGTAACTCACTTTGGGTCAAGGAGTACTTATATTGGACTAGGGTAACTCACTTGCGGTCAGAGTGTACATATAAATGGGCTAGGATAACTCACATGGGGTCAGGGAGTACTTATAAAGGGGCTACGGTAACTCACTTTGAGTCAAGGAGTACTTATATTGGACTAGGGTAACACACTTGCGGTCAGAGAGTACATATAAAGGGGCTAGGATAACTAACTTGGGGTAAGGGAGTGCTTTTATAGGGGCTAGGGTAACTCACTTGGGGTCAGGGAGTACTTCAGTGGGATTAGGGTAACTCACTTGGGGTCTGGAGTACTTCTATGGGACTAGGTTAACTCACTTGGGGTCTGGGAGTACTTATATGGGACTAAGGTAACTCACATGTGGTCAGGGAGTACTTATAAAGGGGCTAGGGCAACTCACTTGGGGTCAGGGGGTACTTATAAAGGGGCTAGGATAACTCACTTCGGCGTCAGGGAGTACTTCTATGGGACTAGGGTAACTCACTTGGGGTCAGGGACTACTTTTATGGGACTAGGGTAACTCACTTGGGGTCTGGGATTACTTATACGGGACTAAGGTAACTCACTTGGGGTCAGGGAGTTCTTTTAAAGGGGCTAGGATAACTCACTTGGGGTCAGGGAGTACTTATAAAGGGGCTAGGATAACTCACTTCGGCGTCAGGGAGTACTTCTATGGGACTAGGGTAACTCACTTGGGGCCAGGGACTACTTTTATGGGACTAGGGTAACTCACTTGGGGTCTGGGAGTACTTATATGGGACTAAGGTAACTCAAATGGGGTCAGGGAGTACTTATATGGGACTAGGGTAACTCACATGGGGTCAGGGAGTACTTATAAAGGGGCTAGGGTAACTCACTTTGGGTCTAGGAGTACTTATATTGGATTAGGGTAACTCACTTGCGGTCAGATAGTACATATAAATGGGCTAGGATAACTCACATGGGGTCAGGGAGTACTTATAAAGGGGCTAGGGTAACTCACTTTGGGTCTAGGAGTACTTATATTGGATTAGGGTAACTCACTTGCAGTCAGATAGTACATATAAAGGGGCTAGGATAACTCAATTGGGGTCAGGGAGTACTTATTAAGGTGATATGGTAACTCACTTGGGGTCAGGGAGTACTTCTATGGGACTAGGGTAACTCACTTGCGGTCAGGGAGTACTTATAAAGGGGCTAGGGTAACTCACTTGGGGTCAGGGAGTACTTCTATGGGACTAGGGTAACTCACTTGCGGTCAGAGAGTACATACAAAGGAGCTAGGATAACTAACTTGGGGTAAGGGATTGCTTATATAGGGGCTGGGGTAACTCACTTGGGGTCAGGGAGTAATTCTGTGGGATTAGGGTAACTCACTTGGGGTCTGGGAGTACTTCTATGGGACTAGGGTAACTCACTTGGGGTCAGGGACTACTTTTATGGGACTAGAGTAACTCACTTGGGGTCTGGGAGTACTTATATAGGACTAGGGTAACTCACTTGCGGTCAGATAGTACATATAAAGGGGCTAGGATAACTAAATTGGGGTAAGGGAGTGCTTATATAGGGGCTAGGGTAACTCACTTTGGTTCAGGGAGTAGTTATAAGGGATTAGGGTAACTCACTTGGGGTCAGAGAGTACATATAAAGGGGCTAGGATAACTCAATTGGGGTCAGGGAGTACTTATAAAGGGGCTAGGATAACTCACTTCGGCGTCAGGGACTACTTCTATGGGACTAGGGTAACTCACTTGGGGCCAGGGACTACTTTTATGGGACTAGGGTAACTCACTTTGGGTCTGGGAGTACATATAAAGGGGCTAGGATAACTAACTTGGGGTAAGGGATTGCTTATATAGGGGCTAGGGTAACTCACTTGGGGTCAGGGAGTACTTCTGTGGGATTGGAGTAACTCACTTGTGGTCAGGGAGTACTTATAAAGGGGCTAGGGTAACTCACTTGGGGTCAGGGAGTACTTATAAAGGTGATATGGTAACTCACTTGGGGTCAGGGAGTACTTCTATGGGACTAGGGTAACTCACTTGGGGTCTGGGAGTACTTCTATGGGACTAGGGTAACTCACATGGGGTCAAGGAGTACTTATAAAGGGGCTAGGGTAACTCACTTTGGGTCAAGGAGTACTTATATTGGACTAGGGTAACTCACTTGCGGTCAGAGTGTACATATAAATGGGCTAGGATAACTCACATGGGGTCAGGGAGTACTTATAAAGGGGCTACGGTAACTCACTTTGAGTCAAGGAGTACTTATATTGGACTAGGGTAACACACTTGCGGTCAGAGAGTACATATAAAGGGGCTAGGATAACTAACTTGGGGTCAGGGAGTACTTATAAAGGGGCTAGGGTAACTCACTTGGGGTCAGGGGGTACTTATAAAGGGGCTAGGATAACTCACTTCGGCGTCAGGGAGTACTTCTATGGGACTAGGGTAACTCACTTGGGGTCAGGGACTACTTTTATGGGACTAGGGTAACTCACTTGGGGTCAGGGAGTACTTATATGGGACTAAGGTAACTCACATGGGGTCAGGGAGTACTTATATGGGACTAGGGTAACTCACATGGGGTCAGGGAGTACTTATAAAGGGGCTAGGGTAACTCACTTTGGGTCTAGGAGTACTTATATTGGATTAGGGTAACTCACTTGCGGTCAGATAGTACATATAAAGGGGCTAGGATAACTCAATTGGGGTCAGGGAGTACTTATAAAGGGGCTAGGATAACTCACTTCGGCGTCAGGGACTACTTCTATGGGACTAGGGTAACTCACTTGGGGCCAGGGACTACTTTTATGGGACTAGGGTAACTCACTTGGGGTCTGGGAGTACATATAAAGGGGCTAGGATAACTAACTTGGGGTAAGGGATTGCTTATATAGGGGCTAGGGTAACTCACTTGGGGTCAGGGAGTACTTCTGTGGGATTGGGGTAACTCACTTGTGGTCAGGGAGTACTTATAAAGGGGCTAGGGTAACTCACTTGGGGTCAGGGAGTACTTATAAAGGTGATATGGTAACTCACTTGGGGTCAGGGAGTACTTCTATGGGACTAGGGTAACTCACTTGGGGTCTGGGAGTACTTCTATGGGACTAGGGTAACTCACATGGGGTCAAGGAGTACTTATAAAGGGGCTAGGGTAACTCACTTTGGGTCAAGGAGTACTTATATTGGACTAGGGTAACTCACTTGCGGTCAGAGTGTACATATAAATGGGCTAGGATAACTCACATGGGGTCAGGGAGTACTTATAAAGGGGCTACGGTAACTCACTTTGAGTCAAGGAGTACTTATATTGGACTAGGGTAACACACTTGCAGTCAGAGAGTACATATAAAGGGGCTAGGATAACTAACTTGGGGTCAGGGAGTACTTCTATGGGACTAGGGTAACTCACTTGCGGTCAGAGAGTACATATAAAGGGGCTAGGATAACTAACTTGGGGTAAGGGAGTGCTTTTATAGGGGCTAGGGTAACTCACTTGGGGTCAGGGAGTACTTCTGTGGGATTAGGCTAACTCACTTGGGGTCTGGAGTACTTCTATGGGACTAGGTTAACTCACTTGGGGTCTGGGAGTACTTATATGGGACTAAGGTAACTCACATGGGGTCAGGGAGTACTTATAAAGGGGCTAGGGTAACTCACTTGGGGTCAGGGGGTACTTATAAAGGGGCTAGGATAACTCACTTCGGCGTCAGGGAGTACTTCTATGGGACTAGGGTAACTCACTTGGGGTCAGGGACTACTTTTATGGGACTAGGGTAACTCACTTGGGGTCAGGGAGTACTTATATGGGACTAAGGTAACTCACATGGGGTCAGGGAGTACTTATATGGGACTAGGGTAACTCACATGGGGTCAGGGAGTACTTATAAAGGGGCTAGGGTAACTCACTTTGGGTCTAGGAGTACTTATATTGGATTAGGGTAACTCACTTGCAGTCAGATAGTACATATAAAGGGGCTAGGATAACTCAATTGGGGTCAGGGAGTACTTATTAAGGTGATATGGTAACTCACTTGGGGTCAGGGAGTACTTCTATGGGACTAGGGTAACTCACTTGCGGTCAGGGAGTACTTATAAAGGGGCTAGGGTAACTCACTTGGGGTCAGGGAGTACTTCTATGGGACTAGGGTAACTCACTTGCGGTCAGAGAGTACATACAAAGGAGCTAGGATAACTAACTTGGGGTAAGGGATTGCTTATATAGGGGCTGGGGTAACTCACTTGGGGTCAGGGAGTAATTCTGTGGGATTAGGGTAACTCACTTGGGGTCTGGGAGTACTTCTATGGGACTAGGGTAACTCACTTGGGGTCAGGGACTACTTTTATGGGACTAGAGTAACTCACTTGGGTCTGGGAGTACTTATATGGGACTAGGGTAACTCACTTGCGGTCAGATAGTACATATAAAGGGGCTAGGATAACTAAATTGGGGTAAGGGAGTGCTTATATAGGGGCTAGGGTAACTCACTTTGGTTCAGGGAGTAGTTATAAGGGATTAGGGTAACTCACTTGGGGTCAGAGAGTACATATAAAGGGGCTAGGATAACTCAATTGGGGTCAGGGAGTACTTATAAAGGGGCTAGGATAACTCACTTCGGCGTCAGGGACTACTTCTATGGGACTAGGGTAACTCACTTGGGGCCAGGGACTACTTTTATGGGACTAGGGTAACTCACTTGGGGTCTGGGAGTACATATAAAGGGGCTAGGATAACTAACTTGGGGTAAGGGATTGCTTATATAGGGGCTAGGGTAACTCACTTGGGGTCAGGGAGTACTTCTGTGGGATTGGGGTAACTCACTTGTGGTCAGGGAGTACTTATAAAGGGGCTAGGGTAACTCACTTGGGGTCAGGGAGTACTTATAAAGGTGATATGGTAACTCACTTGGGGTCAATGAGTACTTCTATGGGACTAGGGTAACTCACTTGGGGTCTGGGAGTACTTCTATGGGACTAGGGTAACTCACATGGGGTCAAGGAGTACTTATAAAGGGGCTAGGGTAACTCACTTTGGGTCAGGGAGTACTTATAAAGGGGCTAGGATAACTCACTTCAGCGTCAGGGAGTACTTCTATGGGACTAGGGTAACTCACTTGGGGTCAGGGACTACTTTTATGGGACTAGGGTAACTCACTTGCGGTCTGGGAGTACTTATATGGGACTAGGGTAGCTCACTTGCGGTCAGAGAGTACATATAAAGGGGCTAGGATAACTAACTTGGGGTAAGGGAGTACTTCTATGGGACTAGGGTAACTCACTTGCGGTCAGAGAGTACATATAAAGGGGCTAGGATAACTAACTTGGGGTAAGGGAGTGCTTTTATAGGGGCTAGGGTAACTCACTTGGGGTCAGGGAGTACTTCAGTGGGATTAGGGTAACTCACTTGGGGTCTGGAGTACTTCTATGGGACTAGGTTAACTCACTTGGGGTCTGGGAGTACTTATATGGGACTAAGGTAACTCACAGGTGGTCAGGGAGTACTTATAAAGGGGCTAGGGCAACTCACTTGGGGTCAGGGGGTACTTATAAAGGGGCTAGGATAACTCACTTCGGCGTCAGGGAGTACTTCTATGGGACTAGGGTAACTCACTTGGGGTCAGGGACTACTTTTATGGGACTAGGGTAACTCACTTGGGGTCTGGGATTACTTATACGGGACTAAGGTAACTCACTTGGGGTCAGGGAGTTCTTTTAAAGGGGCTAGGATAACTCACTTGGGGTCAGGGAGTACTTATAAAGGGGCTAGGATAACTCACTTCGGCGTCAGGGAGTACTTCTATGGGACTAGGGTAACTCACTTGGGGCCAGGGACTACTTTTATGGGACTAGGGTAACTCACTTGGGGTCTGGGAGTACTTATATGGGACTAAGGTAACTCAAATGGGGTCAGGGAGTACTTATATGGGACTAGGGTAACTCACATGGGGTCAGGGAGTACTTATAAAGGGGCTAGGGTAACTCACTTTGGGTCTAGGAGTACTTATATTGGATTAGGGTAACTCACTTGCGGTCAGATAGTACATATAAATGGGCTAGGATAACTCACATGGCGTCAGGGAGTACTTATAAAGGGGCTACGGTAACTCACTTTGAGTCAAGGAGTACTTATATTGGACTAGGGTAACACACTTGCGGTCAGAGAGTACATATAAAGGGGCTAGGATAACTAACTTGGGGTCAGGGAGTACTTCTATGGGACTAGGGTAACTCACTTGCGGTCAGAGAGTACATATAAAGGGGCTAGGATAACTAACTTGGGGTAAGGGAGTGCTTTTATAGGGGCTAGGGTAACTCACTTGGGGTCAGGGAGTACTTCAGTGGGATTAGGGTAACTCACTTGGGGTCTGGAGTACTTCTATGGGACTAGGTTAACTCACTTGGGGTCTGGGAGTACTTATATGGGACTAAGGTAACTCACATGTGGTCAGGGAGTACTTATAAAGGGGCTAGGGCAACTCACTTGGGGTCAGGGGGTACTTATAAAGGGGCTAGGATAACTCACTTCGGCGTCAGGGAGTACTTCTATGGGACTAGGGTAACTCACTTGGGGTCAGGGACTACTTTTATGGGACTAGGGTAACTCACTTGGGGTCTGGGATTACTTATACGGGACTAAGGTAACTCACTTGGGGTGAGGGAGTACTTTTAAAGGGGCTAGGATAACTCACTTGGGGTCAGGGAGTACTTATAAAGGGGCTAGGATAACTCACTTCGGCGTCAGGGAGTACTTCTATGGGACTAGGGTAACTCACTTGGGGCCAGGGACTACTTTTATGGGACTAGGGTAACTCACTTGGGGTCTGGGAGTACTTATATGGGACTAAGGTAACTCAAATGGGGTCAGGGAGTACTTATATGGGACTAGGGTAACTCACATGGGGTCAGGGAGTACTTATAAAGGGGCTAGGGTAACTCACTTTGGGTCTAGGAGTACTTATATTGGATTAGGGTAACTCACTTGCGGTCAGATAGTACATATAAAGGGGCTAGGATAACTCAATTGGGGTCAGGGAGTACTTATAAAGGTGATATGGTAACTCACTTGGGGTCAGGGAGTACTTCTATGGGACTAGGGTAACTCACTTGCGGTCAGGGAGTACTTATAAAGGGGCTAGGGTAACTCACTTGGGGTCAGGGAGTACTTATAAAGGGGCTAGGATAACTCACTTCGGCGTCAGGGAGTACTTCTATGGGACTAGGGTAACTCACTTGGGGTCAGGGAGTACTTATATGGGACTAAGGTAACTCACATGGGGTCAGGGAGTACTTATAAAGGGGCTAGGGTAACTCACTTGGGGTCAGGGAGTACTTATAAAGGGGCTAGGATAACTCACTTCAGCGTCAGGGAGTACTTCTATGGGACTAGGGTAACTCACTTGGGGTCAGGGACTACTTTTATGGGACTAGGGTAACTCACTTGGGGTCTGGGAGTACTTATATGGGACTAGGGTAGCTCACTTGCGGTCAGAGAGTACATATAAAGGGGCTAGGATAACTAACTTGGGGTAAGGGAGTGCTTATATAGGGGCAAGGGTAACTCACTTTGGTTCAGGGAGTAGTTATAAGGGATTAGGGTAACTCACTTGGGGTCAGGGATTATTTATAAAGGGGCTATGGTAACTCACTTGGGGTCAGGGAGTACTTCTATGGGACTAGGGTAACTCACTTGCGGTCAGAGAGTACATACAAAGGAGCTAGGATAACTAACTTGGGGTAAGGGATTGCTTATATAGGGGCTGGGGTAACTCACTTGGGGTCAGGGAGTAATTCTGTGGGATTAGGGTAACTCACTTGGGGTCTGGGAGTACTTCTATGGGACTAGGGTAACTCACTTGGGGGCAGGGACTACTTTTATGGGACTAGGGTAACTCACTTGGGGTCTGGGAGTACTTATATTTCACTAGGGTAACTCACTTGCGGTCAGATAGTACATATAAAGGGGCTAGGATAACTCAATTGGGGTCAGGGAGTACTTATAAAGGTGATATGGTAACTCACTTGGGGTCAGGGAGTACTTCTATGGGACTAGGGTAACTCACTTGCGGTCAGGGAGTACTTATAAAGGGGCTAGGGTAACTCACTTGGGGTCAGGGAGTACTTATAAAGGGGCTAGGATAACTCACTTCGGCGTCAGGGAGTACTTCTATGGGACTAGGGTAACTCACTTGGGGTCAGGGAGTACTTATATGGGACTAAGGTAACTCACATGGGGTCAGGGAGTACTTATAAAGGGGCTAGGATAACTAACTTGGGGTAAGGGAGTGCTTATATAGGGGCTAGGGTAACTCACTTTGGTTCAGGGAGTAGTTATAAGGGATTAGGGTAACTCACTTGGGGTCAGGGATTACTTATAAAGGGGCTATGATAACTCACTTGGGGTCAGGTAGTACTTCTATGGGACTAGGGTAACTCACTTGCGGTCAGAGAGAACATACAAAGGAGCTAGGATAACTAACTTGGGGAAAGGGATTGCTTATATAGAGGCTGGGGTAACTCACTTGGGGTCAGGGAGTAATTCTGTGGGATTAGGGTAACTCACTTGGGGTCTGGGAGTACTTCTATGGGGCTAGGGTAACTCACTTGGGGTCAGGGACTACTTTTATGGGACTAGGGTAACTCACTTGGGGCCTGGGAGTACTTATATGGGACTAGGGTAACTCACTTGCGGTCAGAGAGTACATATAAAGGGGCTAGGATAGCTAACTTGGGGTAAGGGAGTGCTTATATAGGGGCTAGGGTAACTCACTTTGGTTCAGGGAGTAGTTATAAGGGATTAGGGTAACTCACTTGGGGTCAGAGAGTACATATAAAGGGGCTAGGATAACTCAATTGGGGTCAGGGAGTACTTATAAAGGGGCTAGGATAACTCACTTCGGCGTCAGGGACTACTTCTATGGGACTAGGGTAACTCACTTGGGGCCAGGGACTACTTTTATGGGACTAGGGTAACTCACTTGGGGTCTGGGAGTACTTATATGGGACTAACGTAACTCACATGGGGTCAGGGAGTACTTATATGGGACTAGGGTAACTCACATGGGGTCAGGGAGTACTTATAAAGGGGCTAGGGTAACTCACTTTGGGTCTAGGAGTACTTATATTGGACTAGGGTAACTCACTTGCGGTCAGAGAGTACATATAAAGGGGCTAGGATAACTCAATTGGGGTCAGGGAGTACTTATAAAGGTGATATGGTAACTCACTTGGTGTCAGGGAGTACTTCTATGGGACTAGGGTAACTCACTTGCGGTCAGAGAGTACATATAAAGGAGCTGGGATAACTAACTTGGGGTAAGGGAGTGCTTATATAGGGGCTAGGGTAACTCACTTTGGTTCAGGGAGTAGTTATAAGGGATTAGGGTAACTCACTTGGGGTCAGGGATTACTTATAAAGGGGCTATGATAACTCACTTGGGGTCAGGGAGTACTTTTATGGGACTAGGGTAACTCATTTGCGGTCAGAGAGTACATACAAAGGGGCTAGGATAACTCACTTGGGGTCAGGGAGTACTTATAAAGGTGATATGGTAACTCACTTGGGGTCAGGGAGTACTTCTATGGGACTAGGGTAACTCACTTGCGGTCAGAGAGTACATATAAAGGGGCTAGGATAACTAACTTGGGGTAAGGGATTGCTTATATAGGGGCTAGGGTAACTCACTTGGGGTCAGGGAGTACTTCTGTGGGATTAGGGTAACTCACTTGGGGTCTGGGAGTACTTCTATGGGACTAAGGTAACTCACTTGTGGTCAGGGAGTACTTATATGGGACTTGGGTAACTCACATGGGGTCAGGGAGTACTTATAAAGGGGCTAGGGTAACTCACTTTGGGTCTAGGAGTACTTATAATGGACTAGGGTAACTCACTTGCGGTCAGAGAGTACATATAAAGGGGCTAGGATAACTCACTTGGGGTCAGGGAGTACTTATAAAGGTGATATGGTAACTCACTTGGGGTCAGGGAGTACTTATAAAGGGGCTAGGGTAACTCACTTGGGGTCAGGGAGTACTTATAAAGGGGCTAGGATAACTCACTTCGGCGTCAGGGAGTACTTCTATGGGACTTGGGTAACTCACTTGGGGTCAGGGAGTACTTATATGAGACTAAGGTAACTCACATGGGGTCAGGGAGTACTTATAAAGGGGCTAGGATAACTCACTTCGGCGTCAGGGAGTACTTCTATGGGACTAGGGTAACTCACTTGGGGTCAGGGAGTACTTATATGGGACTAAGGTAACTCACATAGGGTCAGGGAGTACTTATAAAGGGGCTAGGGTAACTCACTTGGGGTCAGGGAGTACTTATAAAGGGGCTAGGATAACTCACTTCGGCGTCAGGGAGTACTTCTATGGGACTAGGGTAACTCACTTGGGGTCAGGGAGTACTTATATGGGACTAAGGTAACTCACATGGGGTCAGGGAGTACTTATAAAGGGGCTAGGGTAACTCACTTGGGGTCAGGGAGTACTTATAAAGGGGCTAGGATAACTCACTTCAGCGTCAAGGAGTACTTCTATGGGACTAGGGTAACTCACTTGGGGTCAGGGACTACTTTTATGGGACTAGGGTAACTCACTTGGTGTCTGGGAGTACTTATATGGGACTAGGGTAACTCACTTGTGGTCAGAGAGTACATATAAAGGGGCTAGGATAACTAACTTGGGGTAAGGGAGTGCTTATATAGGGGCTAGGGTAACTCACTTTGGTTCAGGGAGTAGTTATAAGGGATTAGGGTAACTCACTTGGCGTCAGGGATTACTTATAAAGGGGCTATGGTAACTCACTTGGGGTCAGGGAGTACTTCTATGGGACTAGGGTAACTCACTTGCGGTCAGAGAGTACATACAAAGGAGCTAGGATAACTAACTTGGGGTAAGGGATTGCTTATATAGGGGCTGGGGTAACTCACTTGGGGTCAGGGAGTAATTCTGTGGGATTAGGGTAACTCACTTGGGGTCTGGGAGAACTTCTATGGGACTAGGGTAACTCGCTTGGGGTCAGGGACTACTTTTATGGGACTAGGGTAACTCAGTTGGGGTCTGGGAGTACTTATATGGGACTAGGGTAACTCACTTGCGGTCAGATAGTACATATAAAGGGGCTAGGATAACTCAATTGGGGTCAGGGATTACTTATAAAGGGGCTATGGTAACTCACTTGGGGTCAGGGAGTACTTCTATGGGACTAGGGTAACTCACTTGCGGTCAGAGAGTACATACAAAGGAGCTAGGATAACTAACTTGGGGTAAGGGATTGCTTATATAGGGGCTGGGGTAACTCACTTGGGGTCAGGGAGTAATTCTGTGGGATTAGGGTAACTCACTTTGGGTCTGGGAGTACTTCTATGGGACTAGGGTAACTCACTTGGGGTCAGGGACTACTTTTATGGGACTAGGGTAACTCACTTGGGGTCTGGGAGTACTTATATGGGACTAGGGTAACTCACTTGCGGTCAGGGAGTACTTATAAAGGGGCTAGGATAACTCACTTCGGCGTCAGGGAGTACTTCTATGGGACTAGGGTAACTCACTTGGGGTCAGGGAGTACTTATATGGGACTAAGGTAACTTACATAGGGTCAGGGAGTACTTATAAAGGGGCTAGGGTAACTCACTTGGGGTCAGGGAGTACTTATAAAGGGGCTAGGATAACTCACTTTGGCGTCAGGGAGTACTTCTATGGGACTAGGGTAACTCACTTGGGGTTAGGGAGTACTTATATGGGACTAAGGTAACTCACATGGGGTCAGGGAGTACTTATAAAGGGGCTAGGGTAACTCACTTGGGGTCAGGGAGTACTTATAAAGGGGCTAGGATAACTCACTTCAGCGTCAAGGAGTGCTTCTATGGGACTAGGGTAACTCACTTGGGGTCAGGGACTACTTTTATGGGACTAGGGTAACTCACTTGGGGTCTGGGAGTACTTATATGGGACTAGGGTAACTCACTTGCGGTCAGAGAGTACATATAAAGGGGCTAGGATAACTAACTTGGGGTAAGGGAGTGCTTATATAGGGGCTAGGGTAACTCACTCTTGTTCAGGGAGTAGTTATAAGGGATTAGGGTAACTCACTTGGCGTCAGGGATTACTTATAAAGGGGCTATGGTAACTCACTTGGGGTCAGGGAGTACTTCTATGGGACTAGGGTAACTCACTTGCGGTCAGAGAGTACATACAAAGGAGCTAGGATAACTAACTTGGGGTAAGGGATTGCTTATATAGGGGCTGGGGTAACTCACTTGGGGTCAGGGAGTAATTCTGTGGGATTAGGGTAACTCACTTGGGGTCTGGGAGTACTTCTATGGGACTAGGGTAACTCACTTGGGGTCAGGGACTACTTTTATGGGACTAGGGTAACTCACTTGGGGTCTGGGAGTACTTATATGGGACTAGGGTAACTCACTTGCGGTCAGATAGTACATATAAAGGGGCTAGGATAACTCAATTGGGGTCAGGGATTACTTATAAAGGGGCTATGGTAACTCACTTGGGGTCAGGGAGTACTTCTATGGGACTAGGGTAACTCACTTGCGGTCAGAGAGTACATACAAAGGAGCAAGGATAACTAACTTGGGGTAAGGGATTGCTTATATAGGGGCTGGGGTAACTCACTTGGGGTCAGGGAGTAATTCTGTGGGATTAGGGTAACTCACTTTGGGTCTGGGAGTACTTCTATGGGACTAGGGTAACTCATTTGGGGTCAGGGACTACTTTTATGGGACTAGGGTAACTCACTTTGGGTCTGGGAGTACTTATATGGGACTAGGGTAACTCACTTGCGGTCAGATAGTACATATAAAGGGGCTAGGATAACTCAATTGGGGTCAGGGAGTACTTATAAAGGTGATATGGTAACTCACTTGGGGTCAGGGATTACTTATAAAGGGGCTATGATAACTCACTTGGGGTTAGGGAGTACTTCTATGGGACTAGGGTAACTCACTTGCGGTCAGAGAGAACATACAAAGGAGCTAGAATAACTAACTTGGGGTAAGGGATTGCTTATATAGGGGCTGGGGTAACTCACTTGCGGTCAGAGAGTACATATAAAGGGGCTGGGATAACTCACTTGGGGTCAGGGAGTACTTATAAAGGTGATATGGTAACTCACTTGGGGTCAGGGAGTACTTATAAAGGGGCTAGGGTAACTCACTTCGGCGTCAGGGAGTACTTCTATGGGACTAGGGTAACTCACTTGGGGTAAGGGAGTGCTTATAAAGGGGCTGGGATAACTCACTTGGGGTCAGGGAGTACTTATAAAGGTGATATGGTAACTCACTTTGGTTCAGGGGGTAGTTATAAGGGATTAGGGTAACTCACTTGGGGTCAGGGATTACTTATAAAGGGGCTATGGTAACTCACTTGGGGTCAGGGAGTACTTCTATGGGACTAAGGTAACTCACTTGAGGTCAGGGAGTACTTCTGTGGGATTAAGGTAACTCACTTGGGGTCTGGGAGTACTTCTATGGGACTAAGGTAACTCACTTGAGGTCAGGGAGTACTTATATGGGACTTGGGTAACTCACATGAGGTCAGGGAGTACTTATAAAGGGGCTAGGGTAATTTACTTCGGCGTCAGGGAGTACTTCTATGGGACTAGGGTAACTCACTTGGGGTCAGGGACTACTTTTATGGGACTAGGGTAACTCACATGGGGTCAGGGAGTACTTATAAAGGGGCTAGGGTAACTCACTTTGGGTCTAGGAGTACTTATATTGGACTAGGGTAACTCACTTGCGGTCAGAGAGTACATATAAAGGAGCTAGGATAACTCACTTGGGGTCAGGGAGTATTTATATGGGACTAAGGTAACTCACTTGCGGTCAGAGAGTACATATAAAGGGGCTAGGATAACTCACTTGGGGTCAGGGAGTACTTATAAAGGTGATATGGTAACTCACTTGGGGTCAGGGAGTGCTTATAAAGGGGCTAGGATAACTCACTTCGGCGTCAGGGAGTACTTCTATGGGACTAGGGTAACTCACTTGGGGTCAGGGACTACTTTTATGGGACTAGGGTAACTCACTTGGGGTCTGGGAGTACTTATATGGGACTAGGGTAACTCACTTGCGGTCAGAGAGTACATATAAAGGGGCTAGGATAATTAACTTGGGGTAAGGGAGTGCTTATATAGGGGCTAGGGTAACTAACTTTGGTTCAGGGAGTAGTTATAAGGGATTAGGGTAACACACTTGGGGTCAGGGATTACTTATAAAGGGACTATGGTAACTCACTTGGGGTCAGGGAGTACTTCTATGGGACTAGGGTAACTCACTAGCGGTCAGAGAGTACATATAAAGGGGCTAGGATAACTAACTTGGGGTAAGGGATTGCTTATATAGGGGCTAGGGTAACTCACTTGGGGTCAGGGAGTACTTCTGTGGGATTAGGGTAACTCACTTGGGGTCTGGGAGTACTTCTATGGGACTAAGGTAACTCACTTGAGGTCAGGGAGTACTTATATGGGACTTGGGTAACTCACATGGGGTCAGGGAGTACTTATAAAGGGGCTAGGGTAACTCACTTTGGGTCTAGGAGTACTTATATTGGACTAGGGTAACTCACTTGCGGTCAGAGAGTACATATAAAGGGGCTAGGATAACTCACTTGGGGTCAGGGAGTATTTATATGGGACTAAGGTAACTCACTTGGGGTCAGGGAGTACTTATAAAGGGGCTAGGATAACTCACTTCGGCGTCAGGGAGTACTTTTATGGGACTTGGGTAACTCACTTGGGGTCAGGGAGTACTTATATGAGACTAAGGTAACTCACATGGAGTCAGGGAGTACTTATAAAGGGGCTAGGATAACTCACTTCGGCGTCAGGGAGTACTTCTATGGGACTAGGGTAACTCACTTGGGGTCAGGGAGTACTTATATGGGACTAAGGTAACTTACATAGGGTCAGGGAGTACTTATAAAGGGGCTAGGGTAACTCACTTGGGGTCAGGGAGTACTTATAAAGGGGCTAGGATAACTAACTTTGGCGTCAGGGAGTACTTCTATGGGACTAGGGTAACTCACTTGGGGTTAGGGAGTACTTATATGGGACTAAGGTAACTCACATGGGGTCAGGGAGTACTTATAAAGGGGCTAGGGTAACTCACTTGGGGTCAGGGAGTACTTATAAAGGGGCTAGGATAACTCACTTCAGCGTCAAGGAGTGCTTCTATGGGACTAGGGTAACTCACTTGGGGTCAGGGACTACTTTTATGGGACTAGGGTAACTCACTTGGGGTCTGGGAGTACTTATATGGGACTAGGGTAACTCACTTGCGGTCAGAGAGTACATATAAAGGGGCTAGGATAACTAACTTGGGGTAAGGGAGTGCTTATATAGGGGCTAGGGTAACTCACTCTTGTTCAGGGAGTAGTTATAAGGGATTAGGGTAACTCACTTGGCGTCAGGGATTACTTATAAAGGGGCTATGGTAACTCACTTGGGGTCAGGGAGTACTTCTATGGGACTAGGGTAACTCACTTGCGGTCAGAGAGTACATACAAAGGAGCTAGGATAACTAACTTGGGGTAAGGGATTGCTTATATAGGGGCTGGGGTAACTCACTTGGGGTCAGGGAGTAATTCTGTGGGATTAGGGTAACTCACTTGGGGTCTGGGAGTACTTCTATGGGACTAGGGTAACTCACTTGGGGTCAGGGACTACTTTTATGGGACTAGGGTAACTCACTTGGGGTCTGGGAGTACTTATATGGGACTAGGGTAACTCACTTGCGGTCAGATAGTACATATAAAGGGGCTAGGATAACTCAATTGGGGTCAGGGATTACTTATAAAGGGGCTATGGTAACTCACTTGGGGTCAGGGAGTACTTCTATGGGACTAGGGTAACTCACTTGCGGTCAGAGAGTACATACAAAGGAGCTAGGATAACTAACTTGGGGTAAGGGATTGCTTATATAGGGGCTGGGGTAACTCACTTGGGGTCAGGGAGTAATTCTGTGGGATTAGGGTAACTCACTTTGGGTCTGGGAGTACTTCTATGGGACTAGGGTAACTCACTTGGGGTCAGGGACTACTTTTATGGGACTAGGGTAACTCACTTTGGGTCTGGGAGTACTTATATGGGACTAGGGTAACTCACTTGCGGTCAGATAGTACATATAAAGGGGCTAGGATAACTCAATTGGGGTCAGGGAGTACTTATAAAGGTGATATGGTAACTCACTTGGGGTCAGGGATTACTTATAAAGGGGCTATGATAACTCACTTGGGGTTAGGGAGTACTTCTATGGGACTAGGGTAACTCACTTGCGGTCAGAGAGAACATACAAAGGAGCTAGAATAACTAACTTGGGGTAAGGGATTGCTTATATAGGGGCTGGGGTAACTCACTTGCGGTCAGAGAGTACATATAAAGGGGCTGGGATAACTCACTTGGGGTCAGGGAGTACTTATAAAGGTGATATGGTAACTCACTTGGGGTCAGGGAGTACTTATAAAGGGGCTAGGGTAACTCACTTCGGCGTCAGGGAGTACTTCTATGGGACTAGGGTAACTCACTTGGGGTAAGGGAGTGCTTATAAAGGGGCTGGGATAACTCACTTGGGGTCAGGGAGTACTTATAAAGGTGATATGGTAACTCACTTTGGTTCAGGGGGTAGTTATAAGGGATTAGGGTAACTCACTTGGGGTCAGGGATTACTTATAAAGGGGCTATGGTAACTCACTTGGGGTCAGGGAGTACTTCTATGGGACTAAGGTAACTCACTTGAGGTCAGGGAGTACTTCTGTGGGATTAAGGTAACTCACTTGGGGTCTGGGAGTACTTCTATGGGACTAAGGTAACTCACTTGAGGTCAGGGAGTACTTATATGGGACTTGGGTAACTCACATGAGGTCAGGGAGTACTTATAAAGGGGCTAGGGTAATTTACTTCGGCGTCAGGGAGTACTTCTATGGGACTAGGGTAACTCACTTGGGGTCAGGGACTACTTTTATGGGACTAGGGTAACTCACATGGGGTCAGGGAGTACTTATAAAGGGGCTAGGGTAACTCACTTTGGGTCTAGGAGTACTTATATTGGACTAGGGTAACTCACTTGCGGTCAGAGAGTACATATAAAGGAGCTAGGATAACTCACTTGGGGTCAGGGAGTATTTATATGGGACTAAGGTAACTCACTTGCGGTCAGAGAGTACATATAAAGGGGCTAGGATAACTCACTTGGGGTCAGGGAGTACTTATAAAGGTGATATGGTAACTCACTTGGGGTCAGGGAGTGCTTATAAAGGGGCTAGGATAACTCACTTCGGCGTCAGGGAGTACTTCTATGGGACTAGGGTAACTCACTTGGGGTCAGGGACTACTTTTATGGGACTAGGGTAACTCACTTGGGGTCTGGGAGTACTTATATGGGACTAGGGTAACTCACTTGCGGTCATAGAGTACATATAAAGGGGCTAGGATAATTAACTTGGGGTAAGGGAGTGCTTATATAGGGGCTAGGGTAACTAACTTTGGTTCAGGGAGTAGTTATAAGGGATTAGGGTAACACACTTGGGGTCAGGGATTACTTTTATGGGACTAGGGTAACTCACTTGCGGTCAGAGAGTACATACAAAGGGGCTAGGATAACTCACTTGGGGTCAGGGAGTACTTATAAAGGTGATATGGTAACTCACTTGGGGTCAGGGAGTACTTCTATGGGACTAGGGTAACTCACTAGCGGTCAGAGAGTACATATAAAGGGGCTAGGATAACTAACTTGGGGTAAGGGATTGCTTATATAGGGGCTAGGGTAACTCACTTGGGGTCAGGGAGTACTTCTGTGGGATTAGGGTAACTCACTTGGGGTCTGGGAGTACTTCTATGGGACTAAGGTAACTCACTTGAGGTCAGGGAGTACTTATATGGGACTTGGGTAACTCACATGGGGTCAGGGAGTACTTATAAAGGGGCTAGGGTAACTCACTTTGGGTCTAGGAGTACTTATATTGGACTAGGGTAACTCACTTGCGGTCAGAGAGTACATATAAAGGGGCTAGGATAACTCACTTGGGGTCAGGGAGTATTTATATGGGACTAAGGTAACTCACTTGGGGTCACGGATTACTTATATGGGACTAGGGTAACTCAACTGGGGTCAGGGAGTACATATAAAGGGGCTAGGATAACTCACTTGTCGTCAGGGAGTACTTATAAAGGGGCTAGGATAATTTACTTCGGCGTCAGGGAGTACTTCTATGGGATTAGGGTAACTCACTTGGGGCAGGGACTACTTTTATGGGACTAGGGTAACTCACATGGGGTCAGGGAGTACTTATAAAGGGGCTAGGGTAACTCACTTTGGGTCTAGGAGTACTTATATTGGACTAGGGTAACTCACTTGCGGTCAGAGAGTACATATAAAGGGGCTAGGATAACTAACTTGGGGTAAGGGAGTGCTTATATAGGGGCTAGGGTAACTCACTTTGGTTCAGGGAGTAGTTATAAGGGATTAGGGTAACTCACTTGGGGTCAGAGAGTACATATAAAGGGGCTAGGATAACTCAATTGGGGTCAGGGAGTACTTATAAAGGGGCTAGGATAACTCACTTCGGCGTCAGGGACTACTTCTATGGGACTAGGGTAACTCACTTGGGGCCAGGGACTACTTTTATGGGACTAGGGTAACTCACATGGGGTCAGGGAGTACTTATAAAGGGGCTAGGGTAACTCACTTTGGGTCTAGGAGTACTTATATTGGACTAGGGTAACTCACTTGCGGTCAGAGAGTACATATAAAGGGGCTAGGATAACTAACTTGGGGTAAGGGAGTGCTTATATAGGGGCTAGGGTAACTCACTTTGGTTCAGGGAGTAGTTATAAGGGATTAGGGTAACTCACTTGGGGTCAGAGAGTACATATAAAGGGGCTAGGATAACTCAATTGGGGTCAGGGAGTACTTATAAAGGGGCTAGGATAACTCACTTCGGCGTCAGGGACTACTTCTATGGGACTAGGGTAACTCACTTGGGGCCAGGGACTACTTTTATGGGACTAGGGTAACTCACTTGGGGTCTGGGAGTACTTATATGGGACTAAGGTAACTCACATGGGGTCAGGGAGTACTTATATGGGACTAGGGTAACTCACTTGCGGTCAGAGAGTACATACAAAGGAGCTAGGATAACTAACTTGGGGTAAGGGATTGCTTATATAAGGGCTGGGGTAACTCACTTGGGGTCAGGGAGTAATTCTGTGGGATTAGGGTAACTCACTTGCGGTCAGAGAGTACATATAAAGGGGCTAGGATAACTAACTTGGGGTAAGGGAGTGCTTATATAGGGGCTAGGGTAACTCACTTTGGTTCAGGGAGTAGTTATAAGGGATTAGGGTAACTCACTTGGTGTCAGGGATTACTTATAAAGGGGCTATGGTAACTCACTTGGGGTCAGGGAGTACTTCTATGGGACTAGGGTAACTCACTTGCGGTCAGAGAGTACATACAAAGGAGCTAGGATAACTAACTTGGGGTAAGGGATTGCTTATATAAGGGCTGGGGTAACTCACTTGGGGTCAGGGAGTAATTCTGTGGGATTAGGGTAACTCACTTGGGGTCTGGGAGTACTTCTATGGGACTAGGGTAACTCACTTGGGGTCAGGGACTACTTTTATGAGACTAGGGTAACTCACTTGGGGTCTGGGAGTACTTATATGGGACTAGGGTAACTCACTTGCGGTCAGATAGTACATATAAAGGGGCTAGGATAACTCAATTGGGGTCTGGGAGTACTTATAAAGGTGATATGGTAACTCACTTGGGGTCAGGGAGTACTTCTATGGGACTAGGGTAACTCACTTGCGGTCAGGGAGTACTTATAAAGGGGCTAGGGTAACTCACTTGGGGTCAGGGAGTACTTATAAAGGGGCTAGGATAACTCACTTCGGCGTCAGGAAGTACTTCTATGGGACTAGGGTAACTCACTTGGGGTCAGGGAGTACTTATATGGGACTAAGGTAACTCACATGGGGTCAGGGAGTACTTATAAAGGGGCTAGGATAACTAACTTGGGGTAAGGGAGTGCTTATATAGGGGCTAGGGTAACTCACTTTGGTTCAGGGAGTAGTTATAAGGGATTAGGGTAACTCACTTGGGGTCAGGGATTACTTATAAAGGGGCTATGATAACTCACTTGGGGTCAGGGAGTACTTCTATGGGACTAGGGTAACTCACTTGCGGTCAGAGAGAACATACAAAGGAGCTAGGATAACTAACTTGGGGTAAGGGATTGCTTATATAGGGGCTGGGGTAACTCACTTGGGGTCAGGGAGTAATTCTGTGGGATTAGGGTAACTCACTTGGGGTCTGGGAGTACTTCTATGGGACTAGGGTAACTCACTTCGGCGTCAGGGAGTACTTCTATGGGACTAGGGTAACTCACTTGGGGTCAGGGAGTACTTATATGGGACTAAGGTAACTCACATGGGGTCAGGGAGTACTTATAAAGGGGCTAGGATAACTAACTTGGGGTAAGGGAGTGCTTATATAGGGGCTATGGTAACTCACTTTGGTTCAGGGAGTAGTTATAAGGGATTAGGGTAACTCACTTGCGGTCAGAGAGAACATACAAAGGAGCTAGGATAACTAACTTGGGGTAAGGGATTGCTTATATAGGGGCTGGGGTAACTCACTTGGGGTCAGGGAGTAATTCTGTGGGATTAGGGTAACTCACTTGGGGTCTGGGAGTACTTCTATGGGACTAGGGTAACTCACTTCGGCGTCAGGGAGTACTTCTATGGGACTAGGGTAACTCACTTGGGGTCAGGGAGTACTTATATGGGACTAAGGTAACTCACATGGGGTCAGGGAGTACTTATAAAGGGGCTAGGATAACTAACTTGGGGTAAGGGAGTGCTTATATAGAGGCTATGGTAACTCACTTTGGTTCAGGGAGTAGTTATAAGGGATTAGGGTAACTCACTTGCGGTCAGAGAGAACATACAAAGGAGCTAGGATAACTAACTTGGGGTAAGGGATTGCTTATATAGGGGCTGGGGTAACTCACTTGGGGTCAGGGGTTAATTCTGTGGGATTAGGGTAACTCACTTGGGGTCTGGGAGTACTTCTATGGGACTAGGGTAACTCACTTCGGCGTCAGGGAGTACTTCTATGGGACTAGGGTAACTCACTTGGGGTCAGGGAGTACTTATATGGGACTAAGGTAACTCACATGGGGTCAGGGAGTACTTATAAAGGGGCTAGGATAACTAACTTGGGGTAAGGGAGTGCTTATATAGGGGCTATGGTAACTCACTTTGGTTCAGGGAGTAGTTATAAGGGATTAGGGTAACTCACTTGGGGTCAGGGAGTAATTCTGTGGGATTAGGGTAACTCACTTGGGGTCTGGGAGTCCTTCTATGGGACTAGGGTAACTCACTTGGGGGTCAGGGACTACTTTTATGGGACTAGGGTAACTCACTTGGGGTCTGGGAGTACTTATATGGGACTAGGGTAACTCACTTGCGGTCAGATAGTACATATAAAGGGGCTAGGATAACTCAATTGGGGTCAGGGAGTATTTATATGGGACTAAGGTAACTCACTTGGGGTCAGGGAGTACTTATAAAGGGGCTAGGATAACTCACTTCGGCGTCAGGGAGTACTTTTATGGGACTTGGGTAACTCACTTGGGGTCAGGGAGTACTTATATGAGACTAAGGTAACTCACATGGAGTCAGGGAGTACTTATAAAGGGGCTAGGATAACTCACTTCGGCGTCAGGGAGTACTTTTATGGGACTTGGGTAACTCACTTGGGGTCAGGGAGTACTTATATGAGACTAAGGTAACTCACATGGAGTCAGGGAGTACTTATAAAGGGGCTAGGATAACTCACTTCGGCGTCAGGGAGTACTTTTATGGGACTTGGGTAACTCACTTGGGGTCAGGGAGTACTTATATGAGACTAAGGTAACTCACATGGAGTCAGGGAGTACTTATAAAGGGGCTAGGATAACTCACTTCGGCGTCAGGGAGTACTTCTATGGGACTAGGGTAACTCACTTGGGGTCAGGGAGTACTTATATGGGACTAAGGTAACTTACATAGGGTCAGGGAGTACTTATAAAGGGGCTAGGGTAACTCACTTGGGGTCAGGGAGTACTTATAAAGGGGCTAGGATAACTCACTTTGGCGTCAGGGAGTACTTCTATGGGACTAGGGTAACTCACTTGGGGTTAGGGAGTACTTATATGGGACTAAGGTAACTCACATGGGGTCAGGGAGTACTTATAAAGGGGCTAGGGTAACTCACTTGGGGTCAGGGAGTACTTATAAAGGGGCTAGGATAACTCACTTCAGCGTCAAGGAGTGCTTCTATGGGACTAGGGTAACTCACTTGGGGTCAGGGACTACTTTTATGGGACTAGGGTAACTCACTTGGGGTCTGGGAGTACTTATATGGGACTAGGGTAACTCACTTGCGGTCAGAGAGTACATATAAAGGGGCTAGGATAACTAACTTGGGGTAAGGGAGTGCTTATATAGGGGCTAGGGTAACTCACTCTTGTTCAGGGAGTAGTTATAAGGGATTAGGGTAACTCACTTGGCGTCAGGGATTACTTATAAAGGGGCTATGGTAACTCACTTGGGGTCAGGGAGTACTTCTATGGGACTAGGGTAACTCACTTGCGGTCAGAGAGTACATACAAAGGAGCTAGGATAACTAACTTGGGGTAAGGGATTGCTTATATAGGGGCTGGGGTAACTCACTTGGGGTCAGGGAGTAATTCTGTGGGATTAGGGTAACTCACTTGGGGTCTGGGAGTACTTCTATGGGACTAGGGTAACTCACTTGGGGTCAGGGACTACTTTTATGGGACTAGGGTAACTCACTTGGGGTCTGGGAGTACTTATATGGGACTAGGGTAACTCACTTGCGGTCAGATAGTACATATAAAGGGGCTAGGATAACTCAATTGGGGTCAGGGATTACTTATAAAGGGGCTATGGTAACTCACTTGGGGTCAGGGAGTACTTCTATGGGACTAGGGTAACTCACTTGCGGTCAGAGAGTACATACAAAGGAGCTAGGATAACTAACTTGGGGTAAGGGATTGCTTATATAGGGGCTGGGGTAACTCACTTGGGGTCAGGGAGTAATTCTGTGGGATTAGGGTAACTCACTTTGGGTCTGGGAGTACTTCTATGGGACTAGGGTAACTCACTTGGGGTCAGGGACTACTTTTATGGGACTAGGGTAACTCACTTTGGGTCTGGGAGTACTTATATGGGACTAGGGTAACTCACTTGCGGTCAGATAGTACATATAAAGGGGCTAGGATAACTCAATTGGGGTCAGGGAGTACTTATAAAGGTGATATGGTAACTCACTTGGGGTCAGGGATTACTTATAAAGGGGCTATGATAACTCACTTGGGGTTAGGGAGTACTTCTATGGGACTAGGGTAACTCACTTGCGGTCAGAGAGAACATACAAAGGAGCTAGAATAACTAACTTGGGGTAAGGGATTGCTTATATAGGGGCTGGGGTAACTCACTTGCGGTCAGAGAGTACATATAAAGGGGCTGGGATAACTCACTTGGGGTCAGGGAGTACTTATAAAGGTGATATGGTAACTCACTTGGGGTCAGGGAGTACTTATAAAGGGGCTAGGGTAACTCACTTCGGCGTCAGGGAGTACTTCTATGGGACTAGGGTAACTCACTTGGGGTAAGGGAGTGCTTATAAAGGGGCTGGGATAACTCACTTGGGGTCAGGGAGTACTTATAAAGGTGATATGGTAACTCACTTTGGTTCAGGGGGTAGTTATAAGGGATTAGGGTAACTCACTTGGGGTCAGGGATTACTTATAAAGGGGCTATGGTAACTCACTTGGGGTCAGGGAGTACTTCTATGGGACTAAGGTAACTCACTTGAGGTCAGGGAGTACTTCTGTGGGATTAAGGTAACTCACTTGGGGTCTGGGAGTACTTCTATGGGACTAAGGTAACTCACTTGAGGTCAGGGAGTACTTATATGGGACTTGGGTAACTCACATGAGGTCAGGGAGTACTTATAAAGGGGCTAGGGTAATTTACTTCGGCGTCAGGGAGTACTTCTATGGGACTAGGGTAACTCACTTGGGGTCAGGGACTACTTTTATGGGACTTGGGTAACTCACATGGGGTCAGGGAGTACTTATAAAGGGGCTAGGGTAACTCACTTTGGGTCTAGGAGTACTTATATTGGACTAGGGTAACTCACTTGCGGTCAGAGAGTACATATAAAGGAGCTAGGATAACTCACTTGGGGTCAGGGAGTATTTATATGGGACTAAGGTAACTCACTTGCGGTCAGAGAGTACATATAAAGGGGCTAGGATAACTCACTTGGGGTCAGGGAGTACTTATAAAGGTGATATGGTAACTCACTTGGGGTCAGGGAGTGCTTATAAAGGGGCTAGGATAACTCACTTCGGCGTCAGGGAGTACTTCTATGGGACTAGGGTAACTCACTTGGGGTCAGGGACTACTTTTATGGGACTAGGGTAACTCACTTGGGGTCTGGGAGTACTTATATGGGACTAGGGTAACTCACTTGCGGTCATAGAGTACATATAAAGGGGCTAGGATAATTAACTTGGGGTAAGGGAGTGCTTATATAGGGGCTAGGGTAACTAACTTTGGTTCAGGGAGTAGTTATAAGGGATTAGGGTAACACACTTGGGGTCAGGGATTACTTTTATGGGACTAGGGTAACTCACTTGCGGTCAGAGAGTACATACAAAGGGGCTAGGATAACTCACTTGGGGTCAGGGAGTACTTATAAAGGTGATATGGTAACTCACTTGGGGTCAGGGAGTACTTCTATGGGACTAGGGTAACTCACTAGCGGTCAGAGAGTACATATAAAGGGGCTAGGATAACTAACTTGGGGTAAGGGATTGCTTATATAGGGGCTAGGGTAACTCACTTGGGGTCAGGGAGTACTTCTGTGGGATTAGGGTAACTCACTTGGGGTCTGGGAGTACTTCTATGGGACTAAGGTAACTCACTTGAGGTCAGGGAGTACTTATATGGGACTTGGGTAACTCACATGGGGTCAGGGAGTACTTATAAAGGGGCTAGGGTAACTCACTTTGGGTCTAGGAGTACTTATATTGGACTAGGGTAACTCACTTGCGGTCAGAGAGTACATATAAAGGGGCTAGGATAACTCACTTGGGGTCAGGGAGTATTTATATGGGACTAAGGTAACTCACTTGGGGTCACGGATTACTTATATGGGACTAGGGTAACTCAACTGGGGTCAGGGAGTACATATAAAGGGGCTAGGATAACTCACTTGTCGTCAGGGAGTACTTATAAAGGGGCTAGGATAATTTACTTCGGCGTCAGGGAGTACTTCTATGGGATTAGGGTAACTCACTTGGGGCAGGGACTACTTTTATGGGACTAGGGTAACTCACATGGGGTCAGGGAGTACTTATAAAGGGGCTAGGGTAACTCACTTTGGGTCTAGGAGTACTTATATTGGACTAGGGTAACTCACTTGCGGTCAGAGAGTACATATAAAGGGGCTAGGATAACTCACTTGGGGTCAGGGAGTATTTATTTGGGACTAAGGTAACTCACTTGGGGTGACGGATTACTTATATGGGACTAGGGTAACTCAACTGGGGTCAGGGAGTACTTATACAGGGGCTAGGATAACTCACTTGGAGTCAGGGAGTACTTATAAAGGGGCTAGGATAACTTACTTCGGCGTCAGGGAGTACTTCTATGGGACTAGGTTAACTCACTTGGGGTCAGGGACTACTTTTATGGGACTAGGGTAACTCACATGGGGTCAGGGAGTACTTATAAAGGGGCTAGGGTAACTCACTTTGGGTCTAGGAGTACTTATATTGGACTAGGGTAACTCACTTGCGGTCAGAGAGTACATATAAAGGGGCTAGGATAACTAACTTGGGGTAAGGGAGTGCTTATATAGGGGCTAGGGTAACTCACTTTGGTTCAGGGAGTAGTTATAAGGGATTAGGGTAACTCACTTGGGGTCAGAGAGTACATATAAAGGGGCTAGGATAACTCAATTGGGGTCAGGGAGTACTTATAAAGGGGCTAGGATAACTCACTTCGGCGTCAGGGACTACTTCTATGGGACTAGGGTAACTCACTTGGGGCCAGGGACTACTTTTATGGGACTAGGGTAACTCACTTGGGGTCTGGGAGTACTTATATGGGACTAAGGTAACTCACATGGGGTCAGGGAGTACTTATATGGGACTAGGGTAACTCACTTGCGGTCAGAGAGTACATACAAAGGAGCTAGGATAACTAACTTGGGGTAAGGGATTGCTTATATAAGGGCTGGGGTAACTCACTTGGGGTCAGGGAGTAATTCTGTGGGATTAGGGTAACTCACTTGCGGTCAGAGAGTACATATAAAGGGGCTAGGATAACTAACTTGGGGTAAGGGAGTGCTTATATAGGGGCTAGGGTAACTCACTTTGGTTCAGGGAGTAGTTATAAGGGATTAGGGTAACTCACTTGGTGTCAGGGATTACTTATAAAGGGGCTATGGTAACTCACTTGGGGTCAGGGAGTACTTCTATGGGACTAGGGTAACTCACTTGCGGTCAGAGAGTACATACAAAGGAGCTAGGATAACTAACTTGGGGTAAGGGATTGCTTATATAAGGGCTGGGGTAACTCACTTGGGGTCAGGGAGTAATTCTGTGGGATTAGGGTAACTCACTTGGGGTCTGGGAGTACTTCTATGGGACTAGGGTAACTCACTTGGGGTCAGGGACTACTTTTATGGGACTAGGGTAACTCACTTGGGGTCTGGGAGTACTTATATGGGACTAGGGTAACTCACTTGCGGTCAGATAGTACATATAAAGGGGCTAGGATAACTCAATTGGGGTCTGGGAGTACTTATAAAGGTGATATGGTAACTCACTTGGGGTCAGGGAGTACTTCTATGGGACTAGGGTAACTCACTTGCGGTCAGGGAGTACTTATAAAGGGGCTAGGGTAACTCACTTGGGGTCAGGGAGTACTTATAAAGGGGCTAGGATAACTCACTTCGGCGTCAGGAAGTACTTCTATGGGACTAGGGTAACTCACTTGGGGTCAGGGAGTACTTATATGGGACTAAGGTAACTCACATGGGGTCAGGGAGTACTTATAAAGGGGCTAGGATAACTAACTTGGGGTAAGGGAGTGCTTATATAGGGGCTAGGGTAACTCACTTTGGTTCAGGGAGTAGTTATAAGGGATTAGGGTAACTCACTTGGGGTCAGGGATTACTTATAAAGGGGCTATGATAACTCACTTGGGGTCAGGGAGTACTTCTATGGGACTAGGGTAACTCACTTGCGGTCAGAGAGAACATACAAAGGAGCTAGGATAACTAACTTGGGGTAAGGGATTGCTTATATAGGGGCTGGGGTAACTCACTTGGGGTCAGGGAGTAATTCTGTGGGATTAGGGTAACTCACTTGGGGTCTGGGAGTACTTCTATGGGACTAGGGTAACTCACTTCGGCGTCAGGGAGTACTTCTATGGGACTAGGGTAACTCACTTGGGGTCAGGGAGTACTTATATGGGACTAAGGTAACTCACATGGGGTCAGGGAGTACTTATAAAGGGGCTAGGATAACTAACTTGGGGTAAGGGAGTGCTTATATAGGGGCTATGGTAACTCACTTTGGTTCAGGGAGTAGTTATAAGGGATTAGGGTAACTCACTTGCGGTCAGAGAGAACATACAAAGGAGCTAGGATAACTAACTTGGGGTAAGGGATTGCTTATATAGGGGCTGGGGTAACTCACTTGGGGTCAGGGAGTAATTCTGTGGGATTAGGGTAACTCACTTGGGGTCTGGGAGTACTTCTATGGGACTAGGGTAACTCACTTCGGCGTCAGGGAGTACTTCTATGGGACTAGGGTAACTCACTTGGGGTCAGGGAGTACTTATATGGGACTAAGGTAACTCACATGGGGTCAGGGAGTACTTATAAAGGGGCTAGGATAACTAACTTGGGGTAAGGGAGTGCTTATATAGAGGCTATGGTAACTCACTTTGGTTCAGGGAGTAGTTATAAGGGATTAGGGTAACTCACTTGCGGTCAGAGAGAACATACAAAGGAGCTAGGATAACTAACTTGGGGTAAGGGATTGCTTATATAGGGGCTGGGGTAACTCACTTGGGGTCAGGGGTTAATTCTGTGGGATTAGGGTAACTCACTTGGGGTCTGGGAGTACTTCTATGGGACTAGGGTAACTCACTTCGGCGTCAGGGAGTACTTCTATGGGACTAGGGTAACTCACTTGGGGTCAGGGAGTACTTATATGGGACTAAGGTAACTCACATGGGGTCAGGGAGTACTTATAAAGGGGCTAGGATAACTAACTTGGGGTAAGGGAGTGCTTATATAGGGGCTATGGTAACTCACTTTGGTTCAGGGAGTAGTTATAAGGGATTAGGGTAACTCACTTGGGGTCAGGGAGTAATTCTGTGGGATTAGGGTAACTCACTTGGGGTCTGGGAGTCCTTCTATGGGACTAGGGTAACTCACTTGGGGGTCAGGGACTACTTTTATGGGACTAGGGTAACTCACTTGGGGTCTGGGAGTACTTATATGGGACTAGGGTAACTCACTTGCGGTCAGATAGTACATATAAAGGGGCTAGGATAACTCAATTGGGGTCAGGGAGTACTTATAAAGGTGATATGGTAACTCACTTGGGGTCAGGGAGTACTTCTATGGGACTAGGGTAACTCACTTGCGGTCAGGGAGTACTTATAAAGGGGCTAGGGTAACTCACTTGGGGTCAGGGAGTACTTATAAAGGGGCTAGGATAACTCACTTCGGCGTCAGGGAGTACTTCTATGGGACTAGGGTAACTCACTTGGGGTCAGGGAGTACTTATATGGGACTAAGGTAAATCACATGGGGTCAGGGAGTACTTATAAAGGGGCTAGGATAACTAACTTGGGGTAAGGGAGTGCTTATATAGGGGCTATGGTAACTCACTTTGGTTCAGGGAGTAGTTATAAGGGATTAGGGTTACTCACTTGGGGTCAGGGATTACTTATAAAGGGGCTATAATAACTCACTTGGGGTCAGGGAGTACTTCTATGGGACTAGGGTAACTCACTTGCGGTCAGAGAGAACATACAAAGGAGCTAGGATAACTAACTTGGGGTAAGGGATTGCTTATATAGGGGCTGGGGTAACTCACTTGGGGTCAGGGAGTAATTCTGTGGGATTAGGGTAACTCACTTGGGGTCTGGGAGTACTTCTATGGGACTAGGGTAACTCACTTGGGGTCAGGGACTACTTTTATGGGACTAGGGTAACTCACTTGGGGTCTGGGAGTACTTATATGGGACTAGGGTAACTCACTTGCGGTCAGAGTGTACATATAAAGGGGCTAGGATAACTAACTTGGGGTAAGGGAGTGCTTATATAGGGGCTAGGGTAACTCACTTTGGTTCAGGGAGTAGTTATAAGGGATTAGGGTAACTCACTTGGGGTCAGAGAGTACATATAAAGGGGCTAGGATAACTCAATTGGGGTCAGGGAGTACTTATAAAGGGGCTAGGATAACTCACTTCGGCGTCAGGGACTACTTCTATGGGACTAGGGTAACTCACTTGGGGCCAGGGACTACTTTTATGGGACTAGGGTAACTCACTTGGGGTCTGGGAGTACTTATATGGGACTAAGGTAACTCACATGGGGTCAGGGAGTACTTATATGGGACTAGGGTAACTCACATGGGGTCAGGGAGTACTTATAAAGGGGCTAGGGTAACTCACTTTGGGTCTAGGATTACTTATATTGGACTAGGGTAACTCACTTGCGGTCAGAGAGTACATATAAAGGGGCTAGGATAACTCAATTGGGGTCAGGGAGTACTTATAAAGGTGATATGGTAACTCACTTGGTGTCAGGGAGTACTTCTATGGGACTAGGGTAACTCACTTGCGGTCAGAGAGTACATATAAAGGGGCTGGGATAACTAACTTGGGGTAAGGGAGTGCTTATATAGGGGCTAGGGTAACTCACTTTGGTTCAGGGAGTAGTTATAAGGGATTAGGGTAACTCACTTGGGGTCAGGGATTACTTATAAAGGGGCTATGGTAACTCACTTGGGGTCAGGGAGTACTTCTATGGGACTAGGGTAACTCACTTGCGGTCAGAGAGTACATATAAAGGGGCTAGGATAACTAACTTGGGGTAAGGGATTGCTTATATAGGGGCTAGGGTAACCCACTTGGGGTCAGGGAGTACTTCTGTGGGATTAGGGTAACTCACTTGGGGTCTGGGAGTACTTCTATGGGACTAAGGTAACTCACTTGAGGTCAGGGAGTACTTATATGGGACTTGGGTAACTCACAAGGGTCAGGGAGTACTTCTATGGGACTAGGGTAACTCACTTGGGGTCAGGGACTACTTTAATGGTACTAGGGTAACTCACATGGGGTCAGGGAGTACTTATAAAGGGGCTAGGGTAACTCACTTTGGGTCTAGGAGTACTTATATTGGACTAGGGTAACTCACTTGCGGTCAGAGAGTACATATAAAGGGGCTAGGATAACTCACTTGGGGTCAGGTAGTATTTATTTGGGACTAAGGTAACTCACTTGGGGTGACGGATTACTTATAAGGGACTAGGGTAACTCAACTGGGGTCAGGGAGTACTTATAAAGGGGCTAGGATAACTCACTTGGGGTCAGGGAGTACTTATAAAGGGGCTAGGATAACTTACTTCGGCGTCAGGGAGTACTTCTATGGGACTAGGGTAACTCACTTGGGGTCAGGGAGTACTTCTATGGGACTAGGGTAACTCACTTGCGGTCAGAGAGTACATATAAAGGGGCTAGGATAACTCACTTGGGGTCAGGGAGTACTTATAAAGGTGATATGGTAACTCACTTGGGGTCAGGGAGTACTTATAAAGGGGCTAGGGTAACTCACTTGGGGTCAGGGAGTACTTATAAAGGGGCTAGGATAACTCACTTCGGCGTCAGGGATTACTTATAAAGCGGCAATGATAACTCACTTGGGGTCAGGGAGTACTTCTATGGGACTAGGGTAACTCACTTGCGGTCAGAGAGAACATACAAAGGAGCTAGGATAACTAACTTGGGGTAAGGGATTGCTTATATAGGGGCTGGGGTAACTCACTTGGGGTCAGGGAGTAATTCTGTGGGATTAGGGTAACTCACTTGGGGTCTGGGAGTACTTCTATGGGACTAGGGTAACTCACTTGGCGTCAGGGACTACTTTTATGGGACTAGGGTAACTCACTTGGGGTCTGGGAGTACTTATATGGGACTAGGGTAACTCACTTGCGGTCAGAGAGTACATATAAAGGGGCTAGGATAACACAATTGGGGTCAGGGAGTACTTATAAAGGTGATATGGTAACTCACTTGGGGTCAGGGAGTACTTATAAAGGGGCTAGGGTAACTCACTTGGGGTCAGGGAGTACTTATAAAGGGGCTAGGATAACTCACTTCGGCGTCAGGGATTACTTATAAAGGGGCTATGATAACTCACTTGGGGTCAGGGAGTACTTCTATGGGACTAGGGTAACTCACTTGCGGTCAGAGAGAACATACAAAGGAGCTAGGATAACTAACTTGGGGTAAGGGATTGCTTATATAGGGGCTGGGGTAACTCACTTGGGGTCAGGGAGTAATTCTGTGGGATTAGGGTAACTCACTTGGGGTCTGGGAGTATTTCTATGGGACTAGGGTAACTCACTTGGGGTCTGGGAGTACTTATATGGGACTAGGGTAACTCACTTGCGGTCAGAGAGTACATATAAAGGGGCTAGGATAACTAACTTGGGGTAAGGGAGTGCTTATATAGGGGCTAGGGTAACTCACTTTGGTTCAGGGAGTAGTTATAAGGGATTAGGGTAACTCACTTGGGGTCAGAGAGTACATATAAAGGGGCTAGGATAACTCAATTGGGGTCAGGGAGTACTTATAAAGGGGCTAGGATAACTCACTTCGGCGTCAGGGACTACTTCTATGGGACTAGGGTAACTCACTTGGGGTCAGGGACTACTTTTATGGTACTAGGGTAACTCACATGGGGTCAGGGAGTACTTATAAAGGGGCTAGGGTAACTCACTTTGGGTCTAGGAGTACTTATATTGGACTAGGGTAACTCACTTGCGGTCAGAGAGTACATATAAAGGGGCTAGGATAACTCACTTGGGGTCAGGTAGTATTTATTTGGGACTAAGGTAACTCACTTGGGGTGACGGATTACTTATAAGGGACTAGGGTAACTCAACTGGGGTCAGGGAGTACTTATAAAGGGGCTAGGATAACTCACTTGGTGTCAGGGAGTACTTATAAAGGGGCTAGGATAACTTACTTCGGCGTCAGGGAGTACTTCTATGGGACTAGGGTAACTCACTTGGGGTCAGGGAGTACTTCTATGGGACTAGGGTAACTCACTTGGGGTCAGGGACTACTTTTATGGGACTAGGGTAACTCACTTGGGGTCTGGGAGTACTTATATGGGACTAGGGTAACTCACTTGCGGTCAGAGAGTACATATAAAGGGGCTAGGATAACTAACTTGGGGTAAGGGAGTGCTTATATAGGGGCTAGGGTAACTCACTTTGGTTCAGGGAGTAGTTATAAGGGATTAGGGTAACTCACTTGGGGTCAGAGAGTACATATAAAGGGGCTAGGATAACTCAATTGGGGTCAGGGAGTACTTATAAAGGGGCTAGGATAACTCACTTCGGCGTCAGGGACTACTTCTATGGGACTAGGGTAACTCACTTGGGGCCAGGGACTACTTTTATGGGACTAGGGTAACTCACTTGGGGTCTGGGAGTACTTATATGGGACTAAGGTAACTCACATGGGGTCAGGGAGTACTTATATGGGACTAGGGTAACTCACATGGGGTCAGGGAGTACTTATAAAGGGGCTAGGGTAACTCACTTTGGGTCTAGGATTACTTATATTGGACTAGGGTAACTCACTTGCGGTCAGAGAGTACATATAAAGGGGCTAGGATAACTCAATTGGGGTCAGGGAGTACTTATAAAGGTGATATGGTAACTCACTTGGTGTCAGGGAGTACTTCTATGGGACTAGGGTAACTCACTTGCGGTCAGAGAGTACATATAAAGGGGCTGGGATAACTAACTTGGGGTAAGGGAGTGCTTATATAGGGGCTAGGGTAACTCACTTTGGTTCAGGGAGTAGTTATAAGGGATTAGGGTAACTCACTTGGGGTCAGGGATTACTTATAAAGGGGCTATGGTAACTCACTTGGGGTCAGGGAGTACTTCTATGGGACTAGGGTAACTCACTTGCGGTCAGAGAGTACATATAAAGGGGCTAGGATAACTAACTTGGGGTAAGGGATTGCTTATATAGGGGCTAGGGTAACCCACTTGGGGTCAGGGAGTACTTCTGTGGGATTAGGGTAACTCACTTGGGGTCTGGGAGTACTTCTATGGGACTAAGGTAACTCACTTGAGGTCAGGGAGTACTTATATGGGACTTGGGTAACTCACAAGGGTCAGGGAGTACTTATAAAGGGGCTAGGGTAATTTACTTCGGCGTCAGGGAGTACTTCTATGGGACTAGGGTAACTCACTTGGGGTCAGGGACTACTTTTATGGGACTAGGGTAACTCACATGGGGTCAGGGAGTACTTATAAAGGGGCTAGGGTAACTCACTTTGGGTCTAGGAGTACTTATATTGGACTAGGGTAACTCACTTGCGGTCAGAGAGTACATATAAAGGGGCTAGGATAACTCACTTGGGGTCAGGTAGTATTTATTTGGGACTAAGGTAACTCACTTGGGGTGACGGATTACTTATATGGGACTAGGGTAACTCAACTGGGGTCAGGGAGTACTTATAAAGGGGCTAGGATAACTCACTTGGGGTCAGGGAGTACTTATAAAGGGGCTAGGATAACTTACTTCGGCGTCAGGGAGTACTTCTATGGGACTAGGGTAACTCACTTGGGGTCAGGGACTACTTTTATGGGACTAGGGTAACTCACATGGGGTCAGGGAGTACTTATAAAGGGGCTAGGGTAACTCACTTTGGGTCTAGGAGTACTTATAATGGACTAGGGTAACTCACTTGCGGTCAGAGAGTACATATAAAGGGGCTAGGATAACTCACTTGGGGTCAGGGAGTACTTATAAAGGTGATATGGTAACTCACTTGGGGTCAGGGAGTACTTCTATGGGACTAGGGTAACTCACTTGGGGTCAGGGAGTACTTCTATGGGACTAGGGTAACTCACTTGCGGTCAGAGAGTACATATAAAGGGGCTAGGATAACTCACTTGGGGTCAGGGAGTACTTATAAAGGTGATATGGTAATTCACTTGGGGTCAGGGAGTACTTATAAAGGGGCTAGGGTAACTCACTTGGGGTCAGGGAGTACTTATAAAGGGGCTAGGATAACTCACTTCGGCGTCAGGGAGTACTTATAAAGGTGATATGGTAACTCACTTGGGGTCAGGGAGTACTTCTATGGGACTAGGGTAACTCACTTGGGGTCAGGGAGTACTTCTATGGGACTAGGGTAACTCACTTGGGGTCAGGGAGTACTTCTATGGGACTAGGGTAACTCACTTGCGGTCAGAGAGTACATATAAAGGGGCTAGGATAACTCACTTGGGGTCAGGGAGTACTTATAAAGGTGATATGGTAACTCACTTGGGGTCAGGGAGTACTTATAAAGGGGCTAGGGTAACTCACTTGGGGTCAGGGAGTACTTATAAAGGGGCTAGGATAACTCACTTCGGCGTCAGGGAGTACTTCTATGGGACTTGGGTAACTCACTTGGGGTCAGGGAGTACTTATATGAGACTAAGGTAACTCACATGGGGTCAGGGAGTACTTATAAAGGGGCTAGGATAACTCACTTCGGCGTCAGGGACTACTTCTATGGGACTAGGGTAACTCACTTGGGGCCAGGGACTACTTTTATGGGACTAGGGTAACTCACTTGGGGTCTGGGAGTAATTATATGGGACTAAGGTAACTCACATGGGGACAGGGAGTACTTATATGGGACTAGGGTAACTCACATGGGGTCAGGGAGTACTTATAAAGGGGCTAGGGTAACTCACTTTGGGTCTAGGAGTACTTATATTGGACAAGGGTAACTCACTTGCGGTCAGAGAGTACATATAAAGGGGCTAGGATAACTCAATTGGGGTCAGGGAGTACTTATAAAGGTGATATGGTAACTCACTTGGTGCCAGGGAGTACTTCTATTGGACTAGGGTAACTCACTTGCGGTCAGAGAGTACATATAAAGGGGCTGGGATAACTAACTTGGGGTAAGGGAGTGCTTATATAGGGGCTAGGGTAACTCACTTTGGTTCAGGGAGTAGTTATAAGAGATTAGGGTAACTCACTTGGGGTCAGGGATTACTTATAAAGGGGCTATGGTAACTCACTTGGGGTCAGGGAGTACTTCTATGGAACTAGGGTAACTCACTTGCGGTCAGAGAGTACATATAAAGGGGCTAGGATAACTAACTTGGGGTAAGGGATTGCTTATATAGGGGCTAGGGTAACTCACTTGGGGTCAGGGAGTACTTCTGTGGGATTAGGGTAACTCACTTGGGGTCTGGGAGTACTTCTATGGGACTAAGGTAACTCAACTGGGGTCAGGGAGTACTTATAAAGGGGCTAGGATAACTCACTTGGGGTCAGGGAGTACTTATAAAGGGGCTAGGATAACTTACTTCGGCGTCAGGGAGTACTTCTATGGGACTAGGGTAACTCACTTGGGGTCAGGGACTACTTTTATGGGACTAGGGTAACTCACATGGGGTCAGGGAGTACTTATAAAGGTGATATGGTAACTCACTTGGGGTCAGGGAGTACTTCTATGGGACTAGGGTAACTCACTTGGGGTCTGGGAGTACTTCTCTGGGACTAGGGTAACTCACATGGGGTCAGGGAGTACTTATAAAGGGGCTAGGGTAACTCACTTTGGGTCAAGGAGTACTTATATTGGACTAGGGTAACTCACTTGCGGTCAGAGTGTACTAATAAATAGGCTAGGATAACTCACATGGGGTCAGGGAGTACTTATAAAGGGGCTACGGTAACTCACTTTGAGTCAAGGAGTACTTATATTGGACTAGGGTAACACACTTGCGGTCAGAGAGTACATATAAAGGGGCTAGGATAACTAACTTGGGGTCAGGGAGTACTTCTATGGGACTAGGGTAACTCACTTGCGGTCAGAGAGTACATATAAAGGGGCTAGGGTAACTCACTTTGGGTCTAGGAGTACTTATATTGGACTAGGGTAACTCACTTGCGGTCAGAGAGTACTGTTGTGGTTCTATCGCTGATTCACGACAAACTCGAAATTCTTTTGTATAATAAAGTTTATTGACGTTTGATTTACAATGTTTCTTCTTTATACAAATTGATAACCAGAGCTATGAGCTAGATAATTATAGTTTTAAGAGACAAGGGATTGCCTGGATAAGTTTAAGAGATAAGAGGACTGAAGGTCCTAGGAGACTCGACTTGTTCCTTCTAGCTTTTGACTCGAACTGATTTTTGGGGCTGCACGTTTGGGGCTCCTACCCTCAAAGTGCAGCGTCAAACATTACCTTATATGGTAACATTTGCGGGTCCCAATGGTCAAATGCGTCATTGTTCTAGAACATTCGACTGCCGTCGAAGTGCATTTTGCCACGTGTCGGGACTTAGCCTTGGCGACTGTGTGAACGAGCTGCGTCTGGCGCTTCGTATTACATTTAGGAATTTGTCGCTTTTAGGAGTATCTCTCCTTTACAATGAGGCTATTGATATTTTAATATAATCATGATAGATTTAGAGTTATTAATTATATCTTTAAATGATAATAATATTAATAATATTAATTATATAATGCTTATTGTAGCAATGAGTTATGTATGTTTATTCTATGTACATAACACCCCTCCCCCCCTGGAAAAAGAGGGTGGGTGGTTAATAATCGGGGTTGTATTGAAGGTTTACTGCTTGCTCAGGTGTGACGATGATCATGTGCGTCGGGGCAGCGTCGTCCGTTGCTGGGGCGGCGGCGTCATCTGTTACGATGGCATAGGATGGCAATGCCTGTATTGACCTGAGTCTTGGCTTAGGTTTTGGTCTTCTGTGGAGATATCGCCAGATTATGTAAATGGTTAATCCTATGATGATTAACGTTGTAGTAGAATATGAGATGGCCATATGTTGATAGGTGTGGTGTTGTCCTAGGTCTTCGTTTTGTACATCCTTTTTCAGCTGTTTTAACTGGATGCTGAGCGTGTTGAGGTCGTTGACCTTGTTCAGGATGTTATGCAGCCTGGGAATTTTGGTTGTGTTGATTGCTGCTACGTAGTTTTCAGGATCTATGGCTCTCAAAGAGAAATTATAGTGCGGGATATAGTGCTTATGTTTGTTGGGCTTGGAGGTTTGTACGGGTTCCAAAACAAAATCAGTAGCTGTTAGGATACAATTTTTATATAAATTTATTACTCCGGAGCCCATTAATTCTATATTATAAGTAGGTTTTTGTTTGCAGATTACTTCTACAATTTCTAATCGCGGTGTGGAGTATATCCACGAGGCTTGGTTTTTCATGGGAATTAGCATCGGTTGCACTAAATGTATAAGTTTATGCTCGCACGTATTTATATCTATGTATTTTAAGTATAATGCAATTTCGCATGGATTAATTGTCTTTATTTTGTTGGATGGTTTATCCGTTGGACAGAAATATTTATCTTTTATCGTATAACATTTTTGTAGTTCGTCTTCATTATACTCTGTATAGTGCTCAGCAATGCTGTCTATTGCTATGTATTCCTGTCTTAAATCTATTATGGAGTGTAATGTTGTAGAATTCTGAATAGGGATTGGAATTGGATATATTTGCAAGAGATCGAATTCTTTGGGCGTTATTAGAGGTATGTGAAATACTACAATTAGTTTGTTGGTTTTGGTATAAATTGTGGGTTTCATTAGTTTTGAAATTAAATGTATATTTAGTGTTTCTAATGGAAAAGGGAATTGCGTGCCAGGAGGGATGTGAGGGATCGCATCTTTAAGGTATTCGAGAATTTTTGTATATCGAATAATTTTTGGATTTATTACTCCTTGGCTCGCCTGTATTACGAAATTTAGTAAGTGTTCCGTGTCTATCATTAATTCTTCGGATGTAAGATTAATGTTATATAGAGCTTCTCGCTCGTCCGCTTGGGCTTCTAGATCACGTACTGTTTTCATCAGCATTTTTTCGATCGCATCTATTTTATGTATCGTGTTATTATAAGTTTCTATAGTTTGGTCGATAATTTGTATTTGTTTTAAGAGTGCTATTCTGTTGGTCTCTACTGTTTGATCTATGCTTTGTAGATGTTTATTTATTTCTTCTTCGTCGTTACTGTCCATTATTCCGAATAAAATTTTTCCGATTGATCCTACTCCGTTTGCTAGTCCTCGTTTGTTTCTTTCTTGGTGTAATGTTATTTCATCTATTTCGTCTAGGTTCTTTTCGGCTTTCTCTAGCTTGTAGACGGTATCAATAACGGGGTGTTTACAGATTTTTCTTCCTTCTTGTTTGTAGCAAAGGGTTTGATCATATAGGAATTTGTCTACTTGCGCGAGTCTTTGGCGATATTCTACTATGTCGGTGATTATCACTAATTTCCATTTTTCTTTATAAAAATTGACCGTGCCGAATTTTTCATAAAATAGTCCCGGTTGACCTTTGATGGGAATGTTTTGGACTTGCTGGGAGCTTCCGTGGATCGTTATGACCATAAGGGTCAGCATGCACCTATAATAAAGGGTAAGTGTGGTTAATTGTGGAGTTTTAATGTGAAAAAATTTTAACAAGTTTTATTTTTTACTGGGAGTTATTTTAGTCGGTCGCGAAGGTGCGTCTGGTTCGTAGACATTGGGTCAGCGTTTTTGCGTGAATTTGCGCGAAGTGGGGAATGGACTATATATTAGTGGTTTCCGTACGGGGAATTTCATTTCTATTCTCAAAGTTCGGAAACCGACAGTGACATGGCTGTACAAATTTACAAGCGAAAGGATATGTATGACCGAGGGGAGATTGACGGCCAGGGGCGTCGCCTTTTCTTAAGGCTGGATAATGGTGAGTGTTTCTCTCTTTTTTTTTTTTTGTTTTAGTTTTTGTTTCTACTTAATTTTAATTTCGTTGTTTCTATCCCTTTTCTTTTGTTTATTTAGTCATAATTTTCAACGTGGGTGCGATGCAGTTCCGGAGGATGTGCCGAAAGTCGGACCGCATCCAGAGGCATCACGAGTGGGATTATGACTGCCTGGAGGATAGCTTCTGGGTCGTCTTCGACCTGTTTGGGATAAGGTGGCTCCAGTACACCGGGGTGGAGCCCTACCGTGGTTGGGGGTACCCCAACCAGCAGGTTGAGGGGTGGACGGGTCCACCCTTGGAGGAAAATGATGTCCTCCGATACCATGGCTTAATTTAGCAAAAAAAAAAATTTTTTTTTTTTGTATCTTAAAAATTCAAACAAATGTATTTATATTAAAAAAAAAATTCTTTGTTTAACAATTGTCAGAGACGGTGAGGTGATTTCTTTGTTCTTGAATAAATTTCAATTTATTTAAAATGTATGTCTAATTTCTAATTTTAGTACCTTTCCCTGATATTTAAGTTTTAGAGATAGTTAGGGCAAGAAGAAGGAGGGAGAAATTAGAGAAATTCTAATAATAATAAGGGAGGGGAAAAGTTATAAAAATATCTTAGGGATTAAAATTATGTATATATATCTCTTTCCCCTTTTTTTTTTTTAATCGAGCTTTACTTATTAATTGTAACGAAAATATTTAAGAGTTGATTTTGATAAAAAAAAAATTGGTAAGGTTGATTATTCATAAAATTTAATTATTAGGGTTAGATAATTCTAGTGGTAGTAGCATATAGAATTGATTTAATTTTAATAGTAATTATAAGAGTAAATTGTAGTAGGAAATTGATTAGGGTGATGGGAAAAGGAGGTGAGAGAGGATGGTATGTGTGGGTGGTTGAGTCGGTAACTACACGTGATACGGCTTTAGCCTATTGACGTGGGTCACGATTTTCTTTTTACCCACTGCTAACTTATAATTTAACTCGCTTAGTTTTGCGGTTATGGTATAAGGACCGTCGTATAGGGGTTCCAATTTCTTCGGTCTTCCAGCGCGAATCATTTCTCGCTTTAACAATACTTGGTCTCCTACTTCGTAATTTGATTCTTGTGTATTGTGATCGTAATAGATCTTCGATTTTTCCTTTTCCCATATTAATTGGTCTTTCATTATGTTACCCGTTAAGCGAATTCTTTCGCGGAGCTCGTTATAGTAATCTTCAAATGTATACGTAGGTTGCGGCGGATATTTGAGCGTGGTCGGTAATTCAACCTCGCGTCCGAATAGCAGTGAAAAAGGCGTTCGGCCTGTAGCTGTGTGTGGCGTAGTGTTATAGGTGAACATGGCGTAGGGTAACCATTCGTCCCAGTTATCTAAATCTTCGTTGACAAAGTTTTTTAAGTACGACGCCAATGTTCGGTGCGACCGTTCTAGCGCACCATTTGACTGTGGGTGGTATGCCGTGGTCTGTATTTTGTCAATTTTTAATAGCTTACAGACGTCCTTAAATAGGTTACTTAGAAAGTTAGTACCCTGGTCAGTTAGAACCTTTTGGGGTAACCCGTAAGAAAAAATGATCCTTTCAACGAATAGTCGTGCCACAGTAGAGGCTGACTGGTCTTGAATTGGTAAGGCTATGCTGTATCTTGTAAAAAGGTCTTGGAAGGTTAAGGCATACTTGTTTCCTTGTTTGGTCGCAGGGTATGGTCCTATTATATCTAGGGCGACCTTTTCGAAGGGTTCTACTGGCGTGTCTGTTATCTGCATTGGTGCACGTTTCACGTTGCCTGTTTTATTGCGCTGGCACTTGTCACATTTTTTTATGTATTCTTCGATGTCCTTTTTCATATTTGGCCATACGTGTTTAATTTTAATTCTTTGCAGGGTTCTATTTACGCCTTCATGTCCTCCGAATGGAGTATCGTGATACTCGTAAAGGATTTGATTTATCATTGTGGGAGTATAGGTCGATGATTTCTCATCAGCTGTTTCTTCCTCGGCGTCGGAGTTAGCTGAGGTTGCATCTTCGTTTGAGTCGGTTGGCCTTGGGGCGGCTTGCCGTGCTCTGGAGCGCGTGGTCACGTATATACGACTTAGCGCATCTGCGTTTGTATTCTGAGTACCTGGTTTGTATCTAATTTCGTAATCGTACTCGGCTAACTTTAATCTCCAACGCATCAATCTGGAGCCTGGGTTTTCTACATTGAAAAGCCAAGTAAGTGGTTGATGATCGGTGATGATGGTAAATCTAGTACCATATAAGTAAGGTCGAAAATTTTGTACAGCCCAAACTATAGCTGCTAATTCTTTTTCCGTGGTGCTGTAGTTTACTTCGGCCTTGTTAAGCGTTCTGCTGGCGTAAGCAACGGGGAGGTCTTTGCCTACCTCGCCTTGCGATAACACGGCTCCTATTGCTTTATTGGAGGCGTCCGTGGTCAGAATGAAAGGAAGATGAAAGTCTGGATACTGTAAAAGTGGTGCAGTAGTCAATCTTTCCTTTAGATTTTCAAATGATGATTGTTCTAGGGAGGTCCAGTTGAACTTCACTCCTTTCTTTAATAGGTTCGTCATGGGTTTCGACAGGTCAGCAAAATGGTCAATGAACCTTCGGTAATAGCCTGCTAGGCCTAAAAAGGATTGTACGTCCTTTACGCTCTTGGGTGCTGGAAAATTTTTTACAGCTTCTATTTTAGTTGGGTCTGGAGAGATGCCTTTGTCCGTAATTATATGACCCAGGTAACAAGTTTCCTTGCAAAGGAAACGGCATTTTTCCGGTTGCAGCTTTAGAGTATTTTCACGCAGTCGAATGAACACTTGTTTCAGTCTTTTGTTGTGCTCTATTAGAGTAGGGGCGTGAATTACTATGTCGTCAAGGTAAACGAAACATTGGATCCCTTGGAGTCCGGATAATACGGTGTTCATTAAACGTTGAAACGTAGCTGGCGCGTTTTTCAATCCAAAGGGCATGCGGTTGTACTCGTAGTGCCCTAGGGGTGTGGAGAAGGCTGTTTTTTCCTTGTCTTCTTCGGCCATGCCTATCTGGTGAAATCCAGAGGCTAGGTCAAGGGTGGTGAAATATTTCGAGTGGCCTAGTTGGTCCAATATTTCGGTGATGTTTGGCAATGGATAGGCATCACCTATAGTAGCTTCGTTTAGCTTGCGAAAATCTACGACGATGCGCATTTTTATATTTCCTTGTGCATCGGGTTTCTTGGGTACCACGAGCAGTGGCGCGTTCCACTGGCTTCGGCTCGGCCGTACTATTCCGTCAGCTTCTAGCTGAAAAATTTGTTTATCAATTTCTTGTTTATGCTTTTCAGGTAACCTATAGGGTTTTTTAAAGATAGGTTTGGTATTTTCTACCAAAGTAATGGTATGTTTTACCGCTTCAGTGGTGAGGAGTTTGTCACCTTCTAAGTGAAATATATCATTGTATTCCTCACAGAGTTCTGTTAGAGTGCGCAATTCTTCCTGATTTAAATGATTTAGTTCTAATTGAGACTTTAACCGGGCGAGTCGATCGCTGGCGCAGTTATTGACAGCGTATACGGTTATGGGTACAGAAGGGTCGTCGCCCTGAGTCGGTGGACTCGGGATATCTTCTAACACAACTGTAGGCAAGGGTATCTCTAGTTCTTTCTCCGTGATGTTCAAAATGCTGACGCAGCAGGTAGAGTTGGTTGGCCTAGTGGCACAGTTACCTATATACACTCCAGGTAGTATTTGGTGTCCGTTTACAATGCCGTCTTGTTTACTATCTGTTAACGCGGCTACTAGTGTTTGGGATCTCGGTTTTAGTGATACCGTCCGTGATACTACTTGTTTCATTGGCCAGGTGTGTCCCAGCATCGTCAAGGACACGTCCTTTTCATAATGGAAACTGTTTCTTTTCCAGAAATCCATACCGATTAGTCCGTCGGCTATTAGCGAAAAGGTGTCTGGTACTATTTGAAATTTATGGGTTATAGTGTATTTTCCGACTTTTACGTGTAGGTAAACTGATCCAAGCGTCTTTACAGGTGTTCCACTTATTCCTGTTAGCGTAATCGGGGTTTTGTCAGCTATCGTTTCCTTGCGCAGGACTTTTATTTTAATTATGGAGACATCGGCTCCAGTATCGAAGAGTAAGGTTGCTGGTCGTATGAATTCAGCGGCTTGTACTTCGATCAGATTTTTTATGGGAGTACATAATACCATATTAGCGGTTAGATTTCCTACAGGTGTTGGTCGATTCAAGTTTTCATTAACTGGCTGCTCTGAATTATTGGCATTCTGTTGAGCTTCTCTTTCTCGCTTTGCTTTTAGGGTGCGGCACTCTTGGACAGTGTGTCCTGGTTTTTTACAATAATTGCAAGAGGTGGATACTTTGTTAACAGAAGATGAGTGACTCTGAGTCCGTTTTGCGTTGCTAAGTCTCGCGTAGCATTTTTCGGCTACATGTCCTTTCCTATCGCAGCGTTTGCAATGGAGGTGCGAATTATTCCGTTGTCCGGAGGATCGTTGTTGTCCTTGGTGATCGCGTCTGCCATGAGTCGAGCCCTGTTGAGTTCTGTACTCTTCGTCGGAGCGAGTCAAGGATTCGCGATCGATTGCGATAGCAATTGATTCTCTGAAAGTTGCGCTCTCGCATGATGCTACCATAACTTGGAGTTTAAAATTCAATCCTTTTATGAATTGATGCTTCGCTTGTTGCGTTAACAATTCTTCTATGGCTTCGTTTTTAGCCGGATCATTTGCTGGCGTGATGCATCTTTCTTTCAAACCTGATAATATATCTTCTAGTCGGGAAGCATAGGATCGCACCGATTCATCTTTTCCTTGTCGGCATCGATTTAAACTATTTTGGATGGTCGCGGTAGACCGTCGGGGTTTGAACGCTTCTTCTAATTCTCGTATTAGTTTTTCGATGTTTTCGATTACTTTGTGCTTAGTTTCAGTATAAGCTTTGCCTCTTAGTATTGTGAATCTAACCTGCCGTAGAAATTCGTCTCTATCTAACGGGTGTAGATTTTGATTTGCCATAACTATAAAATTCACAAACGGTTCTAGCTCGTCTGGGTCTCCTTTGTATTTTGGGATTCTTCCGAGAGTTACATGTAGGGAAGCATATCCGTGGTGAGGTTCTTCTTCTTCCTCATCGTCTAGATCTGGCACGTATCGAGGTCTTTCGCAGGGAGTCACATACGATGTTCTTTGTGCCGGTCTTGCCGTGGAGGTCCTCGCGGGGAACCTATTAAAATTTTGGCGTAGCCTGGAGAGTTCGTCTCTCAGTCTCGCGTTTTCTTCTTCAATTGCGCTAATTTCGCGGGGCCTTATGCTGTTGTGTAATCTTCTAATTTCAGCATCTATGGCGCTAGGAGGTATGCTCTCGTCAAGAGGAATCGTGTTTGTTGGTGCGTCTTCTATTCTGACAGGCGGACGTTCCGCGGTGTAACTATGATCTAATTCTGGGGCGTCGTTATTCGCGTTGCCACGGTGAGCCATAGTTAGTCTATTCCGTCTTCGCGTATTTACGTTTCGAAATGGGGTTCCTTCGTCGGTTTCCCTAAGAGTACGCAAAGTTCTATTCCCTAATTGAGAGATGCAACTGTCTATCTCTCGGGAGATTGAAACACGATTTGGTCGAGGTACACTATGTGTCGCGGGAGTTAAGCTGGGTTCAGATTGAGTTCGGTCTAAATTATCGGGATTACGGTACATGGAAAAAATTTAGTACTACGAACGCTATGGGCTCGCGGTTACAATGTTCACAAATAAAATTGCTACTGATATGATTGGTGCCGTACTCACCAAAAGCTCATTTTCACTGGTTGGCTGGCTGCAAGTTCTGCTGGTTTCCAGTCGTTGATTTCTTGTAGTCGTGAGGTAGTATGCGGGGTGAACCTCGAAGTTGTGGGTTTGTCGCTCCGTTGCTGAGAAAGGCGAAGTTGGCGGATGTCTCGTTGAGTATCGATGATCATCCACGTCGATTCGTCCTTGTAGAGGTTGGTCGATCAGAGAAATAAATTTTCCTGATTTTCCTTGGGATGAAGATTTATGTAGGTTTGATCTTCACCAGTCAACGGATCCCACCGCTGCCACCAGTTTGTTGTGGTTCTATCGCTGATTCACGACAAACTCGAAATTCTTTTGTATAATAAAGTTTATTGACGTTTGATTTACAATGTTTCTTCTTTATACAAATTGATAACCAGAGCTATGAGCTAGATAATTATAGTTTTAAGAGACAAGGGATTGCTTGGATAAGTTTAAGAGATAAGAGGACTGAAGGTCCTAGGAGACTCAACTTGTTCCTTCTAACTTTTGACTCGAACTGATTTTTGGGGCTGCACGTTTGGGGCTCCTACCCTCAAAGTGCAGCGTCAAACATTACCTTATATGGTAACATTTGCGGGTCCCAATGGTCAAATGCGTCATTGTTCTAGAACATTCGACTGCCGTCGAAGTGCATTTTGCCAGGTGTCGGGACTTAGCCTTGGCGACTGTTTGAACGAGCTGCGTCTGGCGCTTCGTATTACATTTAGGAATTTGTCGCTTTTAGGAGTATCTCTCCTTTACAATGAGGCTATTGATATTTTAATATAATCATGATAGATTTAGAGTTATTAATTATATCTTTAAATGATAATAATATTAATAATATTAATTATATAATGCTTATTGTAGCAATGAGTTATGTATGTTTATTCTATGTACATAACAGTACATATAAAGGAGCTAGGATACCTCACTTGGGGTCAGGGAGTACTTCTATGGGACTAGGGTAACTCACTTGGGGTCAGGGAGTACTTCATGGGACTAGGGTAACTCACTTGCGGTCAGAGAGTACATATAAAGGGGCTAGGATAACTAACTTGGGGTAAGGGAGTGCTTATATAGGGGCTAGGGTAACTCACTTGGGGTCAGGGAGTACTTCTGTGGGATTAGGATAACTCACTTGGGGTCTGGGAGTACTTCTATGGGACTAGGGTAACTCACTTGGGGTATGGGAGTACAAATATGGGACTAAGGTAACTCACTTGGGGTCAGGGAGTACTTATAAAGGGGCTAGGGTAACTCACTTGGGGTCAGGGAGTACTTATAAAGGTGATATGGTAACTCACTTGGGGTCAGGGAGTACTTCTATGGGACTAGGGTAACTCACTTGGGGTCTGGGAGTACTTCTATGGGACTAGGGTAACTCACATGGGGTCAGGGAGTATTTATAAAGGGGCTAGGGTAACTCACTTTGGGTCAAGGAGTACTTCTATGGGACTAGGGTAACTCACTTGGGGTCAGGGACTACTTTTATGGGACTAGGGTAACTCACTTGGGGTCAGAGAGTACATATAAAGGGGCTAGGATAACTCACTTGGGGTCAGGGAGTACTTATAAAGGTGATATGGTAACTCACTTGGGGTCAGGGAGTACTTATATGGGACTAGGGTAACTCACTTGCGGTCAGAGAGTACATATAAAGGGGCTAGGATAACTCACTTGGGGTCAGGGAGTACTTCTATGGGAGTAGGGTAACTCACTTGCGGTCAGAGAGTACATATAAAGGGGCTAGGATAACTAACTTGGGGTAAGGGATTGCTTATATAGGGGCTAGGGTAACTCACTTGGGGTCAGGGAGTACTTCTGTGGGATTGGGGTAACTCACTTGGGGTCTGGGAGTACTTCTATGGGACTAGGGTAACTTACTTGGGGTCTGGGAGTACTTATATGGGACTAAAGTAACTCACTTGGGGTCAGGGATTACTTATCAAGGGGCTAGGGTAACTCACTTTGGGTGAAGGAGTACTTATATAGGACTAGGGTAACTCACTTGCGGTCAGAGAGTACATATAAAGGGGCTAGGATAACTAACTTGGGGTAAGGGATTGCTTATATAGGGGCTAGGGTAACTCACTTGGGGTCAGGGAGTACTTCTGTGGGATTGGGGTAACTCACTTGGGGTCTGGGAGTACTTCTATGGGACTAGGGTAACTTACTTGGGGTCTGGGAGTACTTATATGGGACTAAAGTAACTCACTTGGGGTCAGGGATTACTTATCAAGGGGCTAGGGTAACTCACTTTGGGTGAAGGAGTACTTATATAGGACTAGGGTAACTCACTTGCGGTCAGAGAGTACATATAAATGGGCTTGGATAACTCACTTGGGGTCAGGGAGTACTTCTATGGGACTAGGGTAACTCACTTGGGGTCTGGGAGTACTTATATGGGACTAGGGTAACTCACTTGCGGTCAGAGAGTACATATAAAGGGGCTAGGATAACTAACTTGGGGTAAGGGAGTGCTTATATAGGGGCTAGGGTAACTCACTTTGGTTCAGGGAGTAGTTATAAGGGATTAGGGTAACTCACTTGGGGTCAGGGATTACTTATAAAGGGGCTATGGTAACTCACTTGGGTCAGGGAGTACTTCTATGGGACTAGGGTAACTCACTTGCGGTCAGAGAGTACATACAAAGGGGCTAGGATAACTCACTTGGGGCCAGGGAGTACTTATAAAGGTGATATGGTAACTCACTTGGGGTCAGGGAGTACTTCTATGGGACTAGGGTAACTCACTTGGGGTCTGGGAGTACTTATATGGGACTAAGGTAACTCACTTGGGGTCAGGGAGTACTTATATGGGACTTGGGTAACTCACATGGGGTCAGGGAGTACTTATAAAGGGGCTAGGGTAACTCACTTTGGGTCTAGGAGTACTTATATTGGACTAGGGTAACTCACTTGCGGTCAGAGAGTACATATAAAGGGGCTAGGATAACTCACTTGGGGTCAGGGAGTATTTATATGGGACTAAGGTAACTCACTTGGGTCACGGATTACTTATATGGGACTAGGGTAACTCAACTGGGGTCAGGGAGTACTTATATGGGACTTGGGTAACTCACATGAGGTCAGGGAGTACTTATAAAGGGGCTAGGGTAACTCACTTGGGTCACGGATTACTTATATGGGACTAGGGTAACTCAACTGGGGTCAGGGAGTACTTATAAAGTGGCTAGAATAACTCACTTGGAGTCAGGGAGTACTTATAAAGGGGCTAGGATAACTTACTTCGGCGTCAGGGAGTACTTCTATGGGACTAGGGTAACTCACTAGGGGTCAGGGACTACTTTTATGGGACTAGGGTAACTCACATGGGGTCAGGGAGTACTTATAAAGGGGCTAGGGTAACTCACTTTGGGTCTAGGAGTACTTATATTGGACTAGGGTAACTCACTTGCGGTCAGAGAGTACATATAAAGGGGCTAGGATAACTCACTTGGGGTCAAGGAGTACTTATAAAGGTGATATGGTAACTCACTTGGGGTCAGGGAGTACTTATAAAGGGGCTAGGGTAACTCACTTGGGGTCAGGGAGTACTTATAAAGGGGCTAGGATAACTCACTTCGGCGTCAGGGAGTACTTCTATGGGACTAGGGTAACTCACTTGGTGTCAGGGAGTACTTATGTGGGACTAAGGTAACTCACATGGGGTCAGGGAGTACTTATAAAGGGGCTAGGATAACTCACTTCGGCGTCAGGGAGTACTTCTATGGGACTAGGGTAACTCACTTGGGGTCAGGGACTACTTTTATGGGACTAGGGTAACTCACTTGGGGTCTGGGAGTACTTATATGGGACTAGGGTAACTCACTTGCGGTCAGAGAGTACATATAAAGGGGCTAGGATAACTAACTTGGGGTAAGGGAGTGCTTATATAGGGGCTAGGGTAACTCACTTTGGTTCAGGGAGTAGTTATAAGGGATTAGTGTAACTCACTTGGGGTCAGGGATTACTTATAAAGGGGCTATGGTAACTCACTTGGAGTCAGGGAGTACTTCTATGGGACTAGGGTAACTCACTTGCGGTCAGGGAGTACATACAAAGGGGCTATGATAACTAACTTGGGGTAAGGGATTGCTTATATAGGGGCTGGGGTAACTCACTTGGGGTCAGGGAGTAATTCTGTGGGATTAGGGTAACTCACTTGGGGTCTGGGAGTACTTCTATGGGTCTAGGGTAACTTACTTGGGGTCTGGGAGTACTTATATGGGACTAAGGTAACTCACTTGGGGTCAGAGAGTACATATAAAGGGGCTAGGATAACTCACTTGGGGTCAGGGAGTACTTATAAAGGTGATATGGTAACTCACTTGGGGTCAGGGAGTACTTCTATGAGACTAGGGTAACTCACTTGGGGTCTGGGAGTACTTCTATGGGACTAGGGTAACTCACATGGGGTCAGGGAGTACTTATAAAGGTGATATGGTAACTCACTTGGGGTCAAGGAGTACTTATATTGGACTAGGGTAACTCACTTGCGATCAGAGAGTACATATAAAGGGGCTAGGATAACTAACTTGGGGTAAGGGAGTACTTATAAAGGGGCTAGGGTAACTCACATGGGGTCAGGGAGTACTTATAAAGGTGATATGGTAACTCACTTAGGCGTCAGGGAGTACTTCTATGGGACTGGGGTAACTCACTTAGGGTGAGGGACTACTTTTATGGGACTAGGGTAACTCACTTGGGGTCTGGGAGTACTTCTGTGGGATTGGGGTAACTCACTTGGGGTCAGGGAGTACTTATAAAGGGGCTAAGGTAACTCACTTGGGGTCAGGGAGTACTTATAAAGGTGATATGGTAACTCACTTGGGGTCAGGGAGTACTTCTATGGGACTAGGGTAACTCACTTGGGGTATGGGAGTGCTTATATGGGACTAAGGCAACTCATATGGGGTCAGGGAGTACTTATAAAGGGGCTAGGGTAACTCACTTCGGCGTCAGGGAGTACTTCTATGGGACTGGGGTAACTCACTTAGGGTCAGGGACTACTTTTATGGGACTAGGGTAACTCACTTGGGGTCTGGGAGTACTTATATGGGACTAAGGTAACTCACTTGGGGTCAGGGAGTACTTATAAAGGGGCTAGGGTAACTCACTTGGGGTCTGGGAGTACTTCTATGGGACTAGGGTAACTCACATGGGGTCAGGGAGTACTTATATGGGACTAAGGTAACTCACTTGGGGTCAGGGAGTACTTATAAAGGGGCTAGGGCAACTTACTTGGGGTCTGGGAGTACTTCTATGGGACTAGGGTAACTCACATGGGGTCAGGGAGTACTTCTATGGGACTAGGGTAACTCACTTGCGGTCAGAGAGTACATATAAAGGGGCTAGGATAACTAACTTGGGGTAAAGGATTGCTTATAGAGGGGCTAGGGTAACTCACTTGGGGTCAGGGAGTACTTCTGTGGGATTGGGGTAACTCACTTAGGGTCAGGGAGTACTTATAAAGGGGCTAGGGTAACTCACTTGGGGTCAGGGAGTACTTATAAAGGTGATATGATAACTCACTTGGGGTCAGGGAGTACTTCTATGGGACTAGGGTAACTCACTTGGGGTATGGGAGTGCTTATATGGGACTAAGGCAACTCATATGGGGTCAGGGAGTACTTATAAAGGGGCTAGGGTAACTCACTTCGGCGTCAGGGAGTACTTCTATGGGACTGGGGTAACTCACTTAGGGTCAGGGACTACTTTTATGGGACTAGGGTAACTCACTTGGGGTCTGGGAGTACTTATATGGGACTAAGGTAACTCACTTGGGGTCAGGGAGTACTTATAAAGGGGCTAGGGTAACTCGCTTGGGGTCAGGGAGTACTTATAAAGGTGATATGGTAACTCACTTGGGGTCAGGGAGTACTTCTATGGGACTAGGGTAACTCACTTGGGGTCTGGGAGTACTTCTATGGGACTAGGGTAACTCACATGGGGTCAGGGAGTATTTATAAAGGGGCTAGGGTAACTCACTTTGGGTCAAGGAGTACTTATATTGGACTAGGGTAACTCACTTGCGGTCAGAGTGTACTAATAATTGGGCTAGGATAACTCACATGGGGTCATGGAGTACTTATAAAGGGGCTACGGTAACTCACTTTGAGTCAAGGAGTACTTATATTGGACTAGGGTAACACACTTGCGGTCAGAGAGTACATATAAAGGGGCTAGGATAACTAACTTGGGGTCAGGGAGTACTTCTATGGGACTAGGGTAACTCACTTGCGGTCAGAGAGTACATATAAAGGGGCTAGGATAACTAACTTGGGGTAAGGGAGTGCTTTTATAAGGGCTAGGGTAACTCACTTGGGGTCAGGGAGTACTTCTGTGGGATTAGGGTAACTCACATGGGGTCAGGGAGTACTTCTATGGGACTAGGGTAACTCACTTGGGGTATGGGAGTGCTTATATGGGACTAAGGCAACTCACATGGGGTCAGGGAGTACTTATAAAGGGGCTAGGGTAACTCACTTCGGCGTCAGGGAGTACTTCTATGGGACTGGGTTAACTCACTTAGGGTCAGGGACTACTTTTATGGGACTAGGGTAACTCACTTGGGGTCTGGGAGTACATATATGGGACTAAGGTAACTCACTTGGGGTCAGGGAGTACTTCTATGGGACTAGGGTAACTCACTTGGGGTCTGGGAGTACTTCTATGGGACTAGGGTAACTCACATGGGGTCAGGGAGTATTTATAAAGGGGCTAGGGTAACTCACTTTGGGTCAAGGAGTACTTCTATGGGACTAGGGTAACTCACTTGGGGTCAGGGACTACTTTTATGGGACTAGGGTAACTCACTTGGGGTCAGAGAGTACAAATAAAGGGGCTAGGATAACTCACTTGGGGTCAGGGAGTACTTATAAAGGGGCTAGGGTAACTCACTTGGGGTCAGGGAGTACTTATAAAGGTGATATGGTAACTCACTTAGGCGTCAGGGAGTACTTCTATGGGACTGGGGTAACTCACTTAGGGTGAGGGACTACTTTTATGGGACTAGGGTAACTCACTTGGGGTCTGGGAGTACTTCTGTGGGATTGGGGTAACTCACTTGGGGTCAGGGAGTACTTATAAAGGGGCTAAGGTAACTCACTTGGGGTCAGGGAGTACTTATAAAGGTGATATGGTAACTCACTTGAGGTCAGGGAGTACTTCTATGGGACTAGGGTAACTTACTTGGGGTCTGGGAGTACTTCTATGGGACTAGGGTAACTCACATGGGGTCAGGGAGTACTTCTATGGGACTAGGGTAACTCACTTGCGGTCAGAGAGTACATATAAAGGGGCTAGGATAACTAACTTGGGGTAAAGGATTGCTTATAGAGGGGCTAGGGTAACTCACTTGGGGTCAGGGAGTACTTCTGTGGGATTGGGGTAACTCACTTAGGGTCAGGGAGTACTTATAAAGGGGCTAGGGTAACTCACTTGGGGTCAGGGAGTACTTATAAAGGTGATATGATAACTCACTTGGGGTCAGGGAGTACTTCTATGGGACTAGGGTAACTCACTTGGGGTATGGGAGTGCTTATATGGGACTAAGGCAACTCATATGGGGTCAGGGAGTACTTATAAAGGGGCTAGGGTAACTCACTTCGGCGTCAGGGAGTACTTCTATGGGACTGGGTTAACTCACTTAGGGTCAGGGACTACTTTTATGGGACTAGGGTAACTCACTTGGGGTCTGGGAGTACTTATATGGGACTAAGGTAACTCACTTGGGGTCAGGGAGTACTTATAAAGGGGCTAGGGTAACTCACTTGGGGTCAGGGAGTACTTATAAAGGTGATATGGTAACTCACTTGGGGTCAGGGAGTACTTCTATGGGACTAGGGTAACTCACTTGGGGTCTGGGAGTACTTCTATGGGACTAGGGTAACTCACATGGGGTCAGGGAGTATTTATAAAGGGGCTAGGGTAACTCACTTTGGGTCAAGGAGTACTTCTATGGGACTAGGGTAACTCACTTGGGGTCAGGGACTACTTTTATGGGACTAGGGTAACTCACTTGGGGTCAGAGAGTACAAATAAAGGGGCTAGGATAACTCACTTGGGGTCAGGGAGTACTTATAAAGGTGATATGGTAACTCACTTGGGGTCAGGGAGTACTTCTATGGGACTAGGGTAACTCACTTGCGGTCAGAGAGTACATATAAAGGGGCTAGGATAACTCACTTGGGGTCAGGCAGTACTTATAAAGGTGATATGGTAACTCACTTGGGGTCAGGGAGTACTTCTATGGGACTAGGGTAACTCACTTGCGGTCAGAGAGTACATATAAAGGGGCTAGGATAACTAACTTGGGGTAAGGGATTGCTTATATAGGGGCTAGGGTAACTCACTTGGGGTCAGGGAGTACTTCTGTGAGATTGGGGTAACTCACTTGGGGTCTGGGAGTACTTCTATGGGACTAGGGTAACTTACTTGGGGTCTGGGAGTACTTATATGGGACTAAAGTAACTCACTTGGGGTCAGGGATTACTTATCAAGGGGCTAGGGTAACTCACTTTGGGTGAAGGAGTACTTATATAGGACTAGGGTAACTCACTTGCGGTCAGAGAGTACATATAAAGGGGCTAGGATAACTAACTTGGGGTAAGGGATTGCTTATATAGGGGCTAGGGTAACTCACTTGGGGTCAGGGAGTACTTCTGTGGGATTGGGGTAACTCACTTGGGGTCTGGGAGTACTTCTATGGGACTAGGGTAACTTACTTGGGGTCTGGGAGTACTTATATGGGACTAAAGTAACTCACTTGGGGTCAGGGATTACTTATCAAGGGGCTAGGGTAACTCACTTTGGGTGAAGGAGTACTTATATAGGACTAGGGTAACTCACTTGCGGTCAGAGAGTACATATAAATGGGCTTGGATAACTCACTTGGGGTCAGGGAGTACTTCTATGGGACTAGGGTAACTCACTTGGGGTCTGGGAGTACTTATATGGGACTAGGGTAACTCACTTGCGGTCAGAGAGTACATATAAAGGGGCTAGGATAACTAACTTGGGGTAAGGGAGTGCTTATATAGGGGCTAGGGTAACTCACTTTGGTTCAGGGAGTAGTTATAAGGGATTAGGGTAACTCACTTGGGGTCAGGGATTACTTATAAAGGGGCTATGGTAACTCACTTGGGGTCAGGGAGTACTTCTATGGGACTAGGGTAACTCACTTGCGGTCAGAGAGTACATACAAAGGGGCTAGGATAACTCACTTGGGGCCAGGGAGTACTTATAAAGGTGATATGGTAACTCACTTGAGGTCAGGGAGTACTTCTATGGGACTAGGGTAACTCACTTGCGGTCAGAGAGTACATATAAAGGGGCTAGGATAACTAACTTGGGGTAAGGGATTGCTTATATAGGGGCTAGGGTAACTCACTTGGGGTCAGGGAGTACTTCTGTGAGATTGGGGTAACTCACTTGGGGTCTGGGAGTACTTCTATGGGACTAGGGTACCTTACTTGGGGTCTGGGAGTACTTATATGGGACTAAAGTAACTCACTTGGGGTCAGGGATTACTTATCAAGGGGCTAGGGTAACTCACTTTGGGTGAAGGAGTACTTATATAGGACTAGGGTAACTCACTTGCGGTCAGAGAGTACATATAAAGGGGCTAGGATAACTAACTTGGGGTAAGGGATTGCTTATATAGGGGCTAGGGTAACTCACTTGGGGTCAGGGAGTACTTCTGTGGGATTGGGGTAACTCACTTGGGGTCTGGGAGTACTTCTATGGGACTAGGGTAACTTACTTGGGGTCTGGGAGTACTTATATGGGACTAAAGTAACTCACTTGGGGTCAGGGATTACTTATCAAGGGGCTAGGGTAACTCACTTTGGGTGAAGGAGTACTTATATAGGACTAGGGTAACTCACTTGCGGTCAGAGAGTACATATAAATGGGCTTGGATAACTCACTTGGGGTCAGGGAGAACTTCTATGGGACTAGGGTAACTCACTTGGGGTCTGGGAGTACTTATATGGGACTAGGGTAACTCACTTGCGGTCAGAGAGTACATATAAAGGGGCTAGGATAACTAACTTGGGTTAAGGGAGTGCTTATATAGGGGCTAGGGTAACTCACTTTGGTTCAGGGAGTAGTTATAAGGGATTAGGGTAACTCACTTGGGGTCAGGGATTACTTATAAAGGGGCTATGGTAACTCACTTGGGGTCAGGGAGTACTTCTATGGGACTAGGGTAACTCACTTGCGGTCAGAGAGTACATACAAAGGGGCTAGGATAACTCACTTGGGGCCAGGGAGTACTTATAAAGGTGATATGGTAACTCACTTGGGGTCAGGGAGTACTTCTATGGGACTAGGGTAACTCACTTGCGGTCAGAGAGTACATATAAAGGGGCTAGGATAACTAACTTGGGGTAAGGGATTGCTTATATAGGGGCTAGGGTAACTCACTTGGGGTCAGGGCGTACTTCTGTGGGATTAGGGTAACTCACTTGGGGTCTGGGAGTACTTCTATGGGACTAGGGTAACTCACTTGGGGTCTGGGAGTACTTATATAGGACTAGGGTAACTCACTAGGGGTCAGGGACTACTTTTATGGGACTAGGGTAACTCACATGGGGTCAGGGAGTACTTATAAAGGGGCTAGGGTAACTCACTTTGGGTCTAGGAGTACTTATATTGGACTAGGGTAACTCACTTGCGGTCAGAGAGTACATATAAAGGGGCTAGGATAACTCACTTGGGGTCAGGGAGTATTTATATGGGACTAAGGTAACTCACTTGGGGTCACGGATTACTTATATGGGACTAGGGTAACTCAACTGGGGTCAGGGAGTACTTATAAAGGGGCTAGGATAACTCACTTGTGGTCAGGGAGTACTTATATGGGACTAAGGTAACTCACATGGGGTCAGGGAGTACTTATAAAGGGGCTAGGATAACTCACTTCGGCGTCAGGGAGTACTTCTATGGGACTAGGGTAACTCACTTGGGGTCAGGGACTACTTTTATGGGACTAGGGTAACTCACTTGGGGTCTGGGAGTACTTATATGGGACTAGGGTAACTCACTTGCGGTCAGAGAGTACATATAAAGGGGCTAGGATAACTAACTTGGGGTAAGGGAGTGCTTATATAGGGGCTAGGGTAACTCACTTTGGTTCAGGGAGTAGTTATAAGAGATTAGTGTAACTCACTTGGGGTCAGGGATTACTTATAAAGGGGCTATGGTAACTCACTTGGAGTCAGGGAGTACTTCTATGGGACTAGGGTAACTCACTTGCGGTCAGGGAGTACATACAAAGGGGCTATGATAACTAACTTGGGATAAGGGATTGCTTATATAGGGGCTGGGGTAACTCACTTGGGGTCAGGGAGTAATTCTGTGGGATTAGGGTAACTCACTTGGGGTCTGGGAGTACTTCTATGGGTCTAGGGTAACTTACTTGGGGTCTGGGAGTACTTATATGGGACTAAGGTAACTCACTTGGGGTCAGGGAGTACTTATAAAGGTGATATGGTAACTCACTTGGGGTCAGGGAGTACTTCTATGAGACTAGGGTAACTCACTTGGGGTCTGGGAGTACTTCTATGGGACTAGGGTAACTCACATGGGGTCAGGGAGTACTTATAAAGGTGATATGGTAACTCACTTGGGGTCAAGGAGTACTTATATTGGACTAGGGTAACTCACTTGCGGTCAGAGAGTACATATAAAGGGGCTAGGATAACTAACTTGGGGTAAGGGAGTACTTATAAAGGGGCTAGGGTAACTCACTTGGGGTCAGGGAGTACTTATAAAGGTGATATGGTAACTCACTTGGGGTCAGGGAGTACTTCTATGGGACTGGGGTAACTCACTTAGGGTCAGGGACTACTTTTATGGGACTAGGGTAACTCACTTGGGGTCTGGGAGTACTTCTGTGGGATTGGGGTAACTCACTTGGGGTCAGGGAGTACTTATAAAGGGGCTAAGGTAACTCACTTGGGGTCAGGGAGTACTTATAAAGGTGATATGGTAACTCACTTGGGGTCAGGGAGTACTTCTATGGGACTAGGGTAACTCACTTGCGGTCAGAGAGTACATATAAAGGGGCTAGGATAACTAACTTGGGGTAAAGGATTGCTTATATAGGGGCTAGGGTAACTCACTTGGGGTCAGGGAGTACTTCTGTGGGATTGGGGTAACTCACTTAGGGTCAGGGAGTACTTATAAAGGGGCTAGGGTAACTCACTTGGGGTCAGGGAGTACTTATAAAGGTGATATGATAACTCACTTGGGGTCAGGGAGTATTTCTATGGGACTAGGGTAACTCACTTGGGGTATGGGAGTGCTTATATGGGACTAAGGCAACTCACATGGGGTCAGGGAGTACTTATAAAGGGGCTAGGGTAACTCACTTCGGCGTCAGGGAGTACTTCTATGGTACTGGGGTAACTCACTTAGGGTCAGGGACTACTTTTATGGGACTAGGGTAACACACTTGGGGTCTGGGAGTACTTATATGGGACTAAGGTAACTCACTTGGGGTCAGGGAGTACTTATAAAGGGGCTAGGGTAACTCACTTGGGGTCAGGGAGTACTTATAAAGGTGATATGGTAACTCACTTGGGGTCAGGGAGTACTTCTATGGGACTAGGGTAACTCACTTGGGGTCTGGGAGTACTTCTATGGGACTAGGGTAACTCACATGGGGTCAGGGAGTATTTATAAAGGGGCTAGGGTAACTCACTTTGGGTCAAGGAGTACTTATATTGGACTAGGGTAACTCACTTGCGGTCAGAGTTTACTAATAAATGGGCTAGGATAACTCACATGGGGTCATGGAGTACTTATAAAGGGGCTACGGTAACTCACTTTGAGTCAAGGAGTACTTATATTGGACTAGGGTAACACACTTGCGGTCAGAGAGTACATATAAAGGGGCTAGGATAACTAACTTGGGGTCAGGGAGTACTTCTATGGGACTAGGGTAACTCACTTGCGGTCAGAGAGTACATATAAAGGGGCTAGGATATCTAACTTGGGGTAAGGAAGTGCTTTTATAAGGGCTAGGGTAACTCACTTGGGGTCAGGGAGTACTTCTATGGGACTGGGGTAACTCACTTAGGGTCAGGGACTACTTTTATGGGACTAGGGTAACTCACTTGGGGTCTGGGAGTACTTATATGGGACTAAGGTAATTCACTTGGGGTCAGGGAGTACTTATAAAGGGGCTAGGGTAACTCACTTGGGGTCAGGGAGTACTTATAAAGGTGATATGGTAACTCACTTGGGGTCAGGGAGTACTTCTATGGGACTAGGGTAACTCACTTGGGGTCTGGGAGTACTTCTATGGGACTAGGGTAACTCACATGGGGTCAGGGAGTATTTATAAAGGGGCTAGGGTAACTCACTTTGGGTCAAGGAGTACTTCTATGGGACTAGGGTAACTCACTTGGGGTCAGGGACTACTTTTATGGGACTAGGGTAACTCACTTGGGGTCAGAGAGTACATATAAAGGGGCTAGGATAACTCACTTGGGGTCAGGGAGTACTTATAAAGGTGATATGGTAACTCACTTGGGGTCAGGGAGTACTTCTATGGGACTAGGGTAACTCACTTGCGGTCAGAGAGTACATATAAAGGGGCTAGGATAACTCACTTGGGGTCAGGGAGTACTTATAAAGGTGATATGGTAACTCACATGGGGTCAGGGAGTACTTCTATGGGAGTAGGGTAACTCACTTGCGGTCAGAGAGTACATATAAAGGGGCTAGGATAACTAACTTGGGGTAAGGGATTGCTTATATAGGGGCTAGGGTAACTCACTTGGGGTCAGGGAGTACTTCTGTGGGATTGGGGTAACTCACTTGGGGTCTGGGAGTACTTCTATGGGACTAGGGTAACTTACTTGGGGTCTGGGAGTACTTATATGGGACTAAAGTAACTCACTTGGGGTCAGGGATTACTTATCAAGGGGCTAGGGTAACTCACTTGCGGTCAGAGGGTACATATAAATGGGCTTGGATAACTCACTTGGGGTCAGGGAGTACTTCTATGGGACTAGGGTAACTCACTTGGGGTCTGGGAGTACTTATATGGGACTAGGGTAACTCACTTGCGGTCAGAGAGTACATATAAAGGGGCTAGGATAACTAACTTGGGGTAAGGGAGTGCTTATATAGGGGCTAGGGTAACTCACTTTGGTTCAGGGAGTAGTTATAAGGGATTAGGGTAACTCACTTGGGGTCAGGGATTACTTATAAAGGGGCTATGGTAACTCACTTGGGGTCAGGGAGTACTTCTATGGGACTAGGGTAACTCACTTGCGGTCAGAGAGTACATACAAAGGGGCTAGGATAACTCACTTGGGGCCAGGGAGTACTTATAAAGGTGATATGGTAACTCACTTGGGGTCTGGGAGTACTTATATGGGACTAAGGTAACTCACTTGGGGTCAGGGAGTACTTATAAAGGGGCTAGGGTAACTCACTTGGGGTCAGGGAGTACTTATAAAGGTGATATGGTAACTCACTTGGGGTCAGGGAGTACTTCTATGGGACTAGGGTAACTCACTTGGGGTCTGGGAGTACTTCTATGGGACTAGGGTAACTCACATGGGGTCAGGGAGTATTTATAAAGGGGCTAGGGTAACTCACTTTGGGTCAAGGAGTACTTCTATGGGACTAGGGTAACTCACATGGGGTCAGGGAGTACTTATAAAGGGGCTAGGTTAACTCACTTTGGGTCTAGGAGTACTTATATTGGACTAGGGTAACTCACTTGCGGTCAGAGAGTACATATAAAGGGGCTAGGATAACTCACTTGGGGTCAAGGAGTACTTATAAAGGTGATATGGTAACTCACTTGGGGTCAGGGAGTACTGATAAAGGGGCTAGGGTAACTCACTTGGGGTCAGGGAGTACTTATAAAGGGGCTAGGATAACTCACTTCGGCGTCAGGGAGTACTTCTATGGGACTAGGGTAACTCACTTGGTGTCAGGGAGTACTTATATGGGACTAAGGTAACTCACATGGGGTCAGGGAGTACTTATAAAGGGGCTAGGATAACTCACTTCGGCGTCAGGGAGTACTTCTATGGGACTAGGGTAACTCACTTGGGGTCAGGGACTACTTTTATGGGACTAGGGTAACTCACTTGGGGTCTGGGAGTACTTATATGGGACTAGGGTAACTCACTTGCGGTCAGAGAGTACATATAAAGGGGCTAGGATAACTAACTTGGGGTAAGGGAGTGCTTATATAGGGGCTAGGGTAACTCACTTTGGTTCAGAGAGTAGTTATAAGGGATTAGTGTAACTCACTTGGGGTCAGGGATTACTTATAAAGGGGCTATGGTAACTCACTTGGAGTCAGGGAGTACTTCTATGGGACTAGGGTAACTCACTTGCTGTCAGGGAGTACATACAAAGGGGCTATGATAACTAACTTGGGGTAAGGGATTGCTTATATAGGGGCTGGGGTAACTCACTTGGGGTCAGGGAGTAATTCTGTGGGATTAGGGTAACTCACTTGGGGTCTGGGAGTACTTCTATGGGTCTAGGGTAACTTACTTGGGGTCTGGGAGTACTTATATGGGACTAAGGTAACTCACTTGGGGTCAGGGAGTACTTATAAAGGTGATATGGTAACTCACTTGGGGTCAGGGAGTACTTCTATGGGACTAGGGTAACTCACTTGCGGTCAGAGAGTACATATAAAGGGGCTAAGATAACTAACTTGGGGTAAGGGAGTGCTTATATAGGGGATAGGGTAACTCACTTCGGCGTCAGGGAGTACTTCTATGGGACTGGGGTAACTCACTTGGGGTCAGGGACTACTTTTATGGGACTAGGGTAACTCACTTGGGGTCTGGGAGTACTTATATGGGACTAAGGTAACTCACTTGGGGTCAGAGAGTACATATAAAGGGGCTAGGATAACTCACTTGGGGTCAGGGAGTACTTATAAAGGTGATATGGTAACTCACTTGGGGTCAGGGAGTACTTCTATGAGACTAGGGTAACTCACTTGGGGTCTGGGAGTACTTCTATGGGACTAGGGTAACTCACATGGGGTCAGGGAATACTTATAAAGGGGCTAGGGTAACTCACTTCGGCGTCAGGGAGTACTTCTATGGGACTGGAGTAACTCACTTGGGGTCAGGGACTACTTTTATGAGACTAGGGTAACTCACTTGGGGTCTGGGAGTACTTCTATGGGACTAGGGTAACTCACATGGGGTCAGGGAGTACTTATAAAGGTGATATGGTAACTCACTTGGGGTCAAGGAGTACTTATATTGGACTAGGGTAACTCACTTGCGGTCAGAGAGTACATATAAAGGGGCTAGGATAACTAACTTGGGGTAAGGGATTGCTTATATAGGGGCTAGGGTAACTCACTTGGGGTCAGGGAGTACTTATAAAGGGGCTAGGATAACTCACTTCGGCGTCAGGGAGTACTTCTATGGGACTAGGGTAACTCACTTGGTGTCAGGGAGTACTTATATGGGACTAAGGTAACTCACATGGGGTCAGGGAGTACTTATAAAGGGGCTAGGATAACTAACTTGGGGTAAAGGATTGCTTATATAGGGGCTAGGGTAACTCACTTGGGGTCAGGGAGTACTTCTGTGGGATTGGGGTAACTCACTTAGGGTCAGGGAGTACTTATAAAGGGGCTAGGGTAACTCACTTGGGGTCAGGGAGTACTTATAAAGGTGATATGGTAACTCACTTGGGGTCAGGGAGTACTTCTATGGGACTAGGGTAACTCACTTGGGGTCTGGGAGTACTTCTATGGGACTAGGGTAACTCACATGGGGTCAGGGAGTACTTATAAAGGGGCTAGGATAACTAACTTGGGGTAAAGGATTGCTTATATAGGGGCTAGGGTAACTCACTTGGGTCAGGGAGTACTTATAAAGGGGCTAGGGTAACTCACTTGGGGTCAGGGAGTACTTATAAAGGTGATATGGTAACTCACTTGGGGTCAGGGAGTACTTCTATGGGACTAGGGTAACTTACTTGGGGTCTGGGAGTACTTCTATGGGACTAGGGTAACTCACTTGGGGTCTGGGAGTACTTATATGGGACTAGGGTAACTCACTAGGGGTCAGGGACTACTTTTATGGGACTAGGGTAACTCACATGGGGTCAGGGAGTACTTATAAAGGGGCTAGGGTAACTCACTTTGAGTCTAGGAGTACTTATATTGGACTAGGGTAACTCACTTGCGGTCAGAGAGTACATATAAAGGGGCTAGGATAACTCACTTGGGGTCAGGGAGTATTTATATGGGACTAAGGTAACTCACTTGGGGTCACGGATTACTTATATGGGACTAGGGTAACTCAACTGGGGTCAGGGAGTACTTATAAAGGGGCTAGGATAACTCACTTGTGGTCAGGGAGTACTTATATGGGACTAAGGTAACTCACATGGGGTCAGGGAGTACTTATAAAGGGGCTAGGATAACTCACTTCGGCGTCAGGGAGTACTTTTATGGGACTAGGGTAACTCACTTGGGGTCTGGGAGTACTTATATGGGACTAGGGTAACTCACTTGCGGTCAGAGAGTACATATAAAGGGGCTAGGATAACTAACTTGGGGTAAGGGAGTGCTTATATAGGGGCTAGGGTAACTCACTTTGGTTCAGGGAGTAGTTATAAGGGATTAGTGTAACTCACTTGGGGTCAGGGATTACTTATAAAGGGGCTATGGTAACTCACTTGGAGTCAGGGAGTACTTCTATGGGACTAGGGTAACTCACTTGCGGTCAGGGAGTACATACAAAGGGGCTATGATAACTAACTTGGGGTAAGGGATTGCTTATATAGGGGCTGGGGTAACTCACTTGGGGTCAGGGAGTAATTCTGTGGGATTAGGGTAACTCACTTGGGGTCTGGGAGTACTTCTATGGGTCTAGGGTAACTTACTTGGGGTCTGGGAGTACTTATATGGGACTAAGGTAACTCACTTGGGGTCAGAGAGTACATATAAAGGGGCTAGGATAACTCACTTGGGGTCAGGGAGTACTTATAAAGGTGATATGGTAACTCACTTGGAGTCAGGGAGTACTTCTATGAGACTAGGGTAACTCACTTGGGGTCTGGGAGTACTTCTATGGGACTAGGGTAACTCACATGAGGTCAGGGAGTACTTATAAAGGTGATATGGTAACTCACTTGGGGTCAAGGAGTACTTATATTGGACTAGGGTAACTCACTTGCGGTCAGAGAGTACATATAAAGGGGCTAGGATAACTCACTTGGGGTCAGGGAGTACTTCTATGGGACTAGGGTAACTTACTTGGGGTCTGGGAGTACTTCTATGGGACTAGGGTAACTCACATGGGGTCAGGGAGTACTTATAAAGGGGCTAGGATAATTCACTAGGTGTCAGGGAGTACTTATAAAGGGGCTAGGATAACTCACTTCGGCGTCAGGGAGTACTGATAAAGGGGCTAGGGTAACTCACTTGGGGTCAGGGAGTACTTATAAAGGGGCTAGGATAACTCACTTCGGCGTCAGGGAGTACTTCTATGGGACTAGGGTAACTCACTTGGTGTCAGGGAGTACTTATATGGGACTAAGGTAACTCACATGGGGTCAGGGAGTACTTATAAAGGGGCTAGGATAACTCACTTCGGCGTCAGGGAGTACTTCTATGGGACTAGGGTAACTCACTTGCGGTCAGAGACTACATATAAAGGGGCTAGGATAACTAACTTGGGGTAAGGGATTGCTTATATAGGGGCTAGGGTAACTCACTTGGGGTCAGGGCGTACTTCTGTGGGATTAAGGTAACTCACTTGGGGTCTGGGAGTACTTCTATGGGACTAGGGTAACTCACTTGGGGTCTGGGAGTACTTATATGGGACTAGGGTAACTCACTAGGGGTCAGGGACTACTTTTATGGGACTAGGGTAACTCACATGGGGTCAGGGAGTACTTATAAAGGGGCTAGGGTAACTCACTTTGAGTCTAGGAGTACTTATATTGGACTAGGGTAACTCACTTGCGGTCAGAGAGTACATATAAAGGGGCTAGGATAACTCACTTGGGGTCAGGGAGTATTTATATGGGACTAAGGTAACTCACTTGGGGTCACGGATTACTTATATGGGACTAGGGTAACTCAACTGGGGTCAGGGAGTACTTATAAAGGGGCTAGGATAACTCACTTGTGGTCAGGGAGTACTTATATGGGACTAAGGTAACTCACATGGGGTCAGGGAGTACTTATAAAGGGGCTAGGATAACTCACTTCGGCGTCAGGGAGTACTTTTATGGGACTAGGGTAACTCACTTGGGGTCTGGGAGTACTTATATGGGACTAGGGTAACTCACTTGCGGTCAGAGAGTACATATAAAGGGGCTAGGATAACTAACTTGGGGTAAGGGAGTGCTTATATAGGGGCTAGGGTAACTCACTTTGGTTCAGGGAGTAGTTATAAGGGATTAGTGTAACTCACTTGGGGTCAGGGATTACTTATAAAGGGGCTATGGTAACTCACTTGGAGTCAGGGAGTACTTCTATGGGACTAGGGTAACTCACTTGCGGTCAGGGAGTACATACAAAGGGGCTATGATAACTAACTTGGGGTAAGGGATTGCTTATATAGGGGCTGGGGTAACTCACTTGGGGTCAGGGAGTAATTCTGTGGGATTAGGGTAACTCACTTGGGGTCTGGGAGTACTTCTATGGGTCTAGGGTAACTTACTTGGGGTCTGGGAGTACTTATATGGGACTAAGGTAACTCACTTGGGGTCAGAGAGTACATATAAAGGGGCTAGGATAACTCACTTGGGGTCAGGGAGTACTTATAAAGGTGATATGGTAACTCACTTGGGGTCAGGGAGTACTTCTATGAGACTAGGGTAACTCACTTGGGGTCTGGGAGTACTTCTATGGGACTAGGGTAACTCACATGGGGTCAGGGAGTACTTATAAAGGTGATATGGTAACTCACTTGGGGTCAAGGAGTACTTATATTGGACTAGGGTAACTCACTTGCGGTCAGAGAGTACATATAAAGGGGCTAGGATAACTAACTTGGGGTAAGGGAGTACTTATAAAGGGGCTAGGGTAACTCACTTGGGGTCAGGGAGTACTTATAAAGGTGATATGGTAACTCACTTGGGGTCAGGGAGTACTTCTATGGGACTGGGGTAACTCACTTAGGGTCAGGGACTACTTTTATGGGACTAGGGTAACTCACTTGGGGTCTGGGAGTACTTCTGTGGGATTGGGGTAACTCACTTGGGGTCAGGGAGTACTTATAAAGGGGCTAAGGTAACTCACTTGGGGTCAGGGAGTACTTATAAAGGTGATATGGTAACTCACTTGGGGTCAGGGAGTACTTCTATGGGACTAGGGTAACTCACTTGCGGTCAGAGAGTACATATAAAGGGGCTAGGATAACTAACTTGGGGTAAAGGATTGCTTATAGAGGGGCTAGGGTAACTCACTTGGGGTCAGGGAGTACTTCTGTGGGATTGGGGTAACTCACTTAGGGTCAGGGAGTACTTATAAAGGGGCTAGGGTAACTCACTTGGGGTCAGGGAGTACTTATAAAGGTGATATGATAACTCACTTGGGGTCAGGGAGTACTTCTATGGGACTAGGGTAACTCACTTGGGGTATGGGAGTGCTTATATGGGACTAAGGCAACTCATATGGGGTCAGGGAGTACTTATAAAGGGGCTAGGGTAACTCACTTCGGCGTCAGGGAGTACTTCTATGGGACTGGGGTAACTCACTTAGGGTCAGGGACTACTTTTATGGGACTAGGGTAACTCACTTGGGGTCTGGGAGTACTTATATGGGACTAAGGTAACTCACTTGTTGGTCAGGGAGTACTTATAAAGGGGCTAGGGTAACTCACTTGGGGTCAGGGAGTACTTATAAAGGTGATATGGTAACTCACTTGGGGTCAGGGAGTACTTCTATGGGACTAGGGTAACTCACTTGGGGTCTGGGAGTACTTCTATGGGACTAGGGTAACTCACATGGGGTCAGGGAGTATTTATAAAGGGGCTAGGGTAACTCACTTTGGGTCAAGGAGTACTTATATTGGACTAGGGTAACTCACTTGCGGTCAGAGTGTACTAATAAATGGGCTAGGATAACTCACATGGGGTCATGGAGTACTTATAAAGGGGCTACGGTAACTCACTTTGAGTCAAGGAGTACTTATATTGGACTAGGGTAACACACTTGCGGTCAGAGAGTACATATAAAGGGGCTAGGATAACTAACTTGGGGTCAGGGAGTACTTCTATGGGACTAGGGTAACTCACTTGCGGTCAGAGAGTACATATAAAGGGGCTAGGATAACTAACTTGGGGTAAGGGAGTGCTTTTATAAGGGCTAGGGTAACTCACTTGGGGTCAGGGAGTACTTCTGTGGGATTAGGGTAACTCACATGGGGTCAGGGAGTACTTCTATGGGACTAGGGTAACTCACTTGGGGTATGGGAGTGCTTATATGGGACTAAGGCAACTCACATGGGGTCAGGGAGTACTTATAAAGGGGCTAGAGTAACTCACTTCGGCGTCAGGGAGTACTTCTATGGGACTGGGTTAACTCACTTAGGGTCAGGGACTACTTTTATGGGACTAGGGTAACTCACTTGGGGTCTGGGAGTACTTATATGGGACTAAGGTAACTCACTTGGGGTCAGGGAGTACTTATAAAGGGGCTAGGGTAACTCACTTGGGGTCAGGGAGTACTTATAAAGGTGATATGGTAACTCACTTGGGGTCAGGGAGTACTTCTATGGGACTAGGGTAACTCACTTGGGGTCTGGGAGTACTTCTATGGGACTAGGGTAACTCACATGGGGTCAGGGAGTATTTATAAAGGGGCTAGGGTAACTCACTTTGGGTCAAGGAGTACTTCTATGGGACTAGGGTAACTCACTTGGGGTCAGGGACTACTTTTATGGGACTAGGGTAACTCACTTGGGGTCAGAGAGTACAAATAAAGGGGCTAGCATAACTCACTTGGGGTCAGGGAGTACTTATAAAGGTGATATGGTAACTCACTTGGGGTCAGGGAGTACTTCTATGGGACTAGGGTAACTCACTTGCGGTCAGAGAGTACATATAAAGGGGCTAGGATAACTCACTTGGGGTCAGGCAGTACTTATAAAGGTGATATGGTAACTCACTTGGGGTCAGGGAGTACTTCTATGGGAGTAGGGTAACTCACTTGCGGTCAGAGAGTACATATAAAGGGGCTAGGATAACTAACTTGGGGTAAGGGATTGCTTATATAGGGGCTAGGGTAACTCACTTGGGGTCAGGGAGTACTTCTGTGAGATTGGGGTAACTCACTTGGGGTCTGGGAGTACTTCTATGGGACTAGGGTAACTTACTTGGGGTCTGGGAGTACTTATATGGGACTAAAGTAACTCACTTGGGGTCAGGGATTACTTATCAAGGGGCTAGGGTAACTCACTTTGGGTGAAGGAGTACTTATATAGGACTAGGGTAACTCACTTGCGGTCAGAGAGTACATATAAAGGGGCTAGGATAACTAACTTGGGGTAAGGGATTGCTTATATAGGGGCTAGGGTAACTCACTTGGGGTCAGGGAGTACTTCTGTGGGATTGGGGTAACTCACTTGGGGTCTGGGAGTACTTCTATGGGACTAGGGTAACTTACTTGGGGTCTGGGAGTACTTATATGGGACTAAAGTAACTCACTTGGGGTCAGGGATTACTTATCAAGGGGCTAGGGTAACTCACTTTGGGTGAAGGAGTACTTATATAGGACTAGGGTAACTCACTTGCGGTCAGAGAGTACATATAAATGGGCTTGGATAACTCACTTGGGGTCAGGGAGTACTTCTATGGGACTAGGGTAACTCACTTGGGGTCTGGGAGTACTTATATGGGACTAGGGTAACTCACTTGCGGTCAGAGAGTACATATAAAGGGGCTAGGATAACTAACTTGGGGTAAGGGAGTGCTTATATAGGGGCTAGGGTAACTCACTTTGGTTCAGGGAGTAGTTATAAGGGATTAGGGTAACTCACTTGGGGTCAGGGATTACTTATAAAGGGGCTATGGTAACTCACTTGGGGTCAGGGAGTACTTCTATGGGACTAGGGTAACTCACTTGCGGTCAGAGAGTACATACAAAGGGGCTAGGATAACTCACTTGGGGCCAGGGAGTACTTATAAAGGTGATATGGTAACTCACTTGGGGTCAGGGAGTACTTCTATGGGACTAGGGTAACTCACTTGCGGTCAGAGAGTACATATAAAGGGGCTAGGATAACTAACTTGGGGTAAGGGATTGCTTATATAGGGGCTAGGGTAACTCACTTGGGGTCAGGGAGTACTTCTGTGAGATTGGGGTAACTCACTTGGGGTCTGGGAGTACTTCTATGGGACTAGGGTAACTTACTTGGGGTCTGGGAGTACTTATATGGGACTAAAGTAACTCACTTGGGGTCAGGGATTACTTATCAAGGGGCTAGGGTAACTCACTTTGGGTGAAGGAGTACTTATATAGGACTAGGGTAACTCACTTGCGGTCAGAGAGTACTTATAAAGGGGCTAGGATAACTAACTTGGGGTAAGGGATTGCTTATATAGGGGCTAGGGTAACTCACTTGGGGTCAGGGAGTACTTCTGTGGGATTGGGGTAACTCACTTGGGGTCTGGGAGTACTTCTATGGGACTAGGGTAACTTACTTGGGGTCTGGGAGTACTTATATGGGACTAAAGTAACTCACTTGGGGTCAGGGATTACTTATCAAGGGGCTAGAGTAACTCACTTTGGGTGAAGGAGTACTTATATAGGACTAGGGTAACTCACTTGCGGTCAGAGAGTACATATAAATGGGCTTGGATAACTCACTTGGGGTCAGGGAGTACTTCTATGGGACTAGGGTAACTCACTTGGGGTCTGGGAGTACTTATATGGGACTAGGGTAACTCACTTGCGGTCAGAGAGTACATATAAAGGGGCTAGGATAACTAACTTGGGGTAAGGGAGTGCTTATATAGGGGCTAGGGTAACTCACTTTGGTTCAGGGAGTAGTTATAAGGGATTAGGGTAACTCACTTGGGGTCAGGGATTACTTATAAAGGGGCTATGGTAACTCACTTGGGGTCAGGGAGTACTTCTATGGGACTAGGGTAACTCAATTGCGGTCAGAGAGTACATACAAAGGGGCTAGGATAACTCACTTGGGGCCAGGGAGTACTTATAAAGGTGATATGGTAACTCACTTGGGGTCAGGGAGTACTTCTATGGGACTAGGGTAACTCACTTGCGGTCAGAGAGTACATATAAAGGGGCTAGGATAACTAACTTGGGGTAAGGGATTGCTTATATAGGGGCTAGGGTAACTCACTTGGGGTCAGGGCGTACTTCTGTGGGATTAGGGTAACTCACTTGGGGTCTGGGAGTACTTCTATGGGACTAGGGTAACTCACTTGGGGTCTGGGAGTACTTATATGGGACTAGGGTAACTCACTAGGGGTCAGGGACTACTTTTATGGGACTAGGGTAACTCACATGGGGTCAGGGAGTACTTATAAAGGGGCTAGGGTAACTCACTTTGGGTCTAGGAGTACTTATATTGGACTAGGGTAACTCACTTGCGGTCAGAGAGTACATATAAAGGGGCTAGGATAACTCACTTGGGGTCAGGGAGTATTTATATGGGACTAAGGTAACTCACTTGGGGTCACGGATTACTTATATGGGACTAGGGTAACTCAACTGGGGTCAGGGAGTACTTATAAAGGGGCTAGGATAACTCACTTGTGGTCAGGGAGTACTTATATGGGACTAAGGTAACTCACATGGGGTCAGGGAGTACTTATAAAGGGGCTAGGATAACTCACTTCGGCGTCAGGGAGTACTTCTATGGGACTAGGGTAACTCACTTGGGGTCAGGGACTACTTTTATGGGACTAGGGTAACTCACTTGGGGTCTGGGAGTACTTATATGGGACTAGGGTAACTCACTTGCGGTCAGAGAGTACATATAAAGGGGCTAGGATAACTAACTTGGGGTAAGGGAGTGCTTATATAGGGGCTAGGGTAACTCACTTTGGTTCAGGGAGTAGTTATAAGGGATTAGTGTAACTCACTTGGGGTCAGGGATTACTTATAAAGGGGCTATGGTAACTCACTTGGAGTCAGGGAGTACTTCTATGGGACTAGGGTAACTCACTTGCGGTCAGGGAGTACATACAAAGGGGCTATGATAACTAACTTGGGGTAAGGGATTGCTTATATAGGGGCTGGGGTAACTCACTTGGGGTCAGGGAGTAATTCTGTGGGATTAGGGTAACTCACTTGGGGTCTGGGAGTACTTCTATGGGTCTAGGGTAACTTACTTGGGGTCTGGGAGTACTTATATGGGACTAAGGTAACTCACTTGGGGTCAGAGAGTACATATAAAGGGGCTAGGATAACTCACTTGGGGTCAGGGAGTACTTATAAAGGTGATATGGTAACTCACTTGGGGTCAGGGAGTACTTCTATGAGACTAGGGTAACTCACTTGGGGTCTGGGAGTACTTCTATGGGACTAGGGTAACTCACATGGGGTCAGGGAGTACTTATAAAGGTGATATGGTAACTCACTTGGGGTCAAGGAGTACTTATATTGGACTAGGGTAACTCACTTGCGGTCAGAGAGTACATATAAAGGGGCTAGGATAACTAACTTGGGGTAAGGGAGTACTTATAAAGGGGCTAGGGTAACTCACTTGGGGTCAGGGAGTACTTATAAAGGTGATATGGTAACTCACTTGGGGTCAGGGAGTACTTCTATGGGACTGGGGTAACTCACTTAGGGTCAGGGACTACTTTTATGGGACTAGGGTAACTCACTTGGGGTCTGGGAGTACTTCTGTGGGATTGGGGTAACTCACTTGGGGTCAGGGAGTACTTATAAAGGGGCTAAGGTAACTCACTTGGGGTCAGGGAGTACTTATAAAGGTGATATGGTAACTCACTTGGGGTCAGGGAGTACTTCTATGGGACTAGGGTAACTCACTTGCGGTCAGAGAGTACATATAAAGGGGCTAGGATAACTAACTTGGGGTAAAGGATTGCTTATATAGGGGCTAGGGTAACTCACTTGGGGTCAGGGAGTACTTCTGTGGGATTGGGGTAACTCACTTAGGGTCAGGGAGTACTTATAAAGGGGCTAGGGTAACTCACTTGGGGTCAGGGAGTACTTATAAAGGTGATATGATAACTCACTTGGGGTCAGGGAGTATTTCTATGGGACTAGGGTAACTCACTTGGGGTATGGGAGTGCTTATATGGGACTAAGGCAACTCACATGGGGTCAGGGAGTACTTATAAAGGGGCTAGGGTAACTCACTTCGGCGTCAGGGAGTACTTCTATGGTACTGGGGTAACTCACTTAGGGTCAGGGACTACTTTTATGGGACTAGGGTAACACACTTGGGGTCTGGGAGTACTTATATGGGACTAAGGTAACTCACTTGGGGTCAGGGAGTACTTATAAAGGGGCTAGGGTAACTCACTTGGGGTCAGGGAGTACTTATAAAGGTGATATGGTAACTCACTTGGGGTCAGGGAGTACTTCTATGGGACTAGGGTAACTCACTTGGGGTCTGGGAGTACTTCTATGGGACTAGGGTAACTCACATGGGGTCAGGGAGTATTTATAAAGGGGCTAGGATAACTCACTTTGGGTCAAGGAGTACTTATATTGGACTAGGGTAACTCACTTGCGGTCAGAGTTTACTAATAAATGGGCTAGGATAACTCACATGGGGTCATGGAGTACTTATAAAGGGGCTACGGTAACTCACTTTGAGTCAAGTAGTACTTATATTGGACTAGGGTAACACACTTGCGGTCAGAGAGTACATATAAAGGGGCTAGGATAACTAACTTGGGGTCAGGGAGTACTTCTATGGGACTAGGGTAACTCACTTGCGGTCAGAGAGTACATATAAAGGGGCTAGGATAACTAACTTGGGGTAAGGGAATGCTTTTATAAGGGCTAGGGTAACTCACTTGGGGTCAGGGAGTACTTCTGTGGGATTAGGGTAACTCACATGTGGTCAGGGAGTACTTCTATGGGACTAGGGTAACTCACTTGGGGTATGGGAGTGCTTATATGGGACTAAGGCAACTCACATGGGGTCAAGGAGTACTTATAAAGGGGCTAGGGTAACTCACTTCGGCGTCAGGGAGTACTTCTATGGGACTGGGGTAACTCACTTAGGGTCAGGGACTACTTTTATGGGACTAGGGTAACTCACTTGGGGTCTGGGAGTACTTATATGGGACTAAGGTAACTCACTTGGGGTCAGGGAGTACTTATAAAGGGGCTAGGGTAACTCACTTGGGGTCAGGGAGTACTTATAAAGGTGATATGGTAACTCACTTGGGGTCAGGGAGTACTTCTATGGGACTAGGGTAACTCACTTGGGGTCTGGGAGTACTTCTATGGGACTAGGGTAACTCACATGGGGTCAGGGAGTATTTATAAAGGGGCTAGGGTAACTCACTTTGGGTCAAGGAGTACTTCTATGGGACTAGGGTAACTCACTTGGGGTCAGGGACTACTTTTATGGGACTAGGGTAACTCACTTGGGGTCAGGGAGTACTTATAAAGGTGATATGGTAACTCACTTGGGGTCAGGGAGTACTTCTATGGGACTAGGGTAACTCACTTGCGGTCAGAGAGTACATATAAAGGGGCTAGGATAACTCACTTGGGGTCAGGGAGTACTTATAAAGGTGATATGGTAACTCACTTGGGGTCAGGGAGTACTTCTATGGGAGTAGGGTAACTCACTTGCGGTCAGAGAGTACATATAAAGGGGCTAGGATAACTAACTTGGGGTAAGGGATTGCTTATATAGGGGCTAGGGTAACTCACTTGGGGTCAGGGAGTACTTCTGTGGGATTGGGGTAACTCACTTGGGGTCTGGGAGTACTTCTATTGGACTAGGGTAACTTACTTGGGGTCTGGGAGTACTTATATGGGACTAAAGTAACTCACTTGGGGTCAGGGATTACTTATCAAGGGGCTAGGGTAACTCACTTGCGGTCAGAGGGTACATATAAATGGGCTTGGATAACTCACTTGGGGTCAGGGAGTACTTCTATGGGACTAGGGTAACTCACTTGGGGTCTGGGAGTACTTATATGGGACTAGGGTAACTCACTTGCGGTCAGAGAGTACATATAAAGGGGCTAGGATAACTAACTTGGGGTAAGGGAGTGCTTATATAGGGGCTAGGGTAACTCACTTTGGTTCAGGGAGTAGTTATAAGGGATTAGGGTAACTCACTTGGGGTCAGGGATTACTTATAAAGGGGCTATGGTAACTCACTTGGGGTCAGGGAGTACTTCTATGGGACTAGGGTAACTCACTTGCGGTCAGAGAGTACATACAAAGGGGCTAGGATAACTCACTTGGGGCCAGGGAGTACTTATAAAGGTGATATGGTAACTCACTTGGGGTCTGGGAGTACTTATATGGGACTAAGGTAACTCACTTGGGGTCAGGGAGTACTTATAAAGGGGCTAGGGTAACTCACTTGGGGTCAGGGAGTACTTATAAAGGTGATATGGTAACTCACTTGGGGTCAGGGAGTACTTCTATGGGACTAGGGTAACTCACTTGGGGTCTGGGAGTACTTCTATGGGACTAGGGTAACTCACATGGGGTCAGGGAGTATTTATAAAGGGGCTAGGGTAACTCACTTTGGGTCAAGGAGTACTTCTATGGGACTAGGGTAACTCACATGGGGTCAGGGAGTACTTATAAAGGGGCTAGGTTAACTCACTTTGGGTCTAGGAGTACTTATATTGGACTAGGGTAACTCACTTGCGGTCAGAGAGTACATATAAAGGGGCTAGGATAACTCACTTGGGGTCAAGGAGTACTTATAAAGGTGATATGGTAACTCACTTGGGGTCAGGGAGTACTGATAAAGGGGCTAGGGTAACTCACTTGGGGTCAGGGAGTACTTATAAAGGGGCTAGGATAACTCACTTCGGCGTCAGGGAGTACTTCTATGGGACTAGGGTAACTCACTTGGTGTCAGGGAGTACTTATATGGGACTAAGGTAACTCACATGGGGTCAGGGAGTACTTATAAAGGGGCTAGGATAACTCACTTCGGCGTCAGGGAGTACTTCTATGGGACTAGGGTAACTCACTTGGGGTCAGGGACTACTTTTATGGGACTAGGGTAACTCACTTGGGGTCTGGGAGTACTTATATGGGACTAGGGTAACTCACTTGCGGTCAGAGAGTACATATAAAGGGGCTAGGATAACTAACTTGGGGTAAGGGAGTGCTTATATAGGGGCTAGGGTAACTCACTTTGGTTCAGAGAGTAGTTATAAGGGATTAGTGTAACTCACTTGGGGTCAGGGATTACTTATAAAGGGGCTATGGTAACTCACTTGGAGTCAGGGAGTACTTCTATGGGACTAGGGTAACTCACTTGCTGTCAGGGAGTACATACAAAGGGGCTATGATAACTAACTTGGGGTAAGGGATTGCTTATATAGGGGCTGGGGTAACTCACTTGGGGTCAGGGAGTAATTCTGTGGGATTAGGGTAACTCACTTGGGGTCTGGGAGTACTTCTATGGGTCTAGGGTAACTTACTTGGGGTCTGGGAGTACTTATATGGGACTAAGGTAACTCACTTGGGGTCAGGGAGTACATATAAAGGTGATATGGTAACTCACTTGGGGTCAGGGAGTACTTCTATGGGACTAGGGTAACTCACTTGCGGTCAGAGAGTACATATAAAGGGGCTAGGATAACTAACTTGGGGTCAGGGACTACTTTTATGGGACTAGGGTAACTCACTTGGGGTCTGGGAGTACTTATATGGGACTAGGGTAACTCACTTGGGGTCAGGGAGTACATATAAAGGGGCTAGGATAACTAACTTGGGGTAAGGGAGTGCTTATATAGGGGCTAGGGTAACTCACTTGCTGTCAGGGAGTACATACAAAGGGGCTATGATAACTAACTTGGGGTAAGGGATTGCTTATATAGGGGCTGGGGTAACTCACTTGGGGTCAGGGAGTAATTCTGTGGGATTAGGGTAACTCACTTGGGGTCTGGGAGTACTTCTATGGGTCTAGGGTAACTTACTTGGGGTCTGGGAGTACTTATATGGGACTAAGGTAACTCACTTGGGGTCAGGGAGTACTTATAAAGGTGATATGGTAACTCACTTGGGGTCAGGGAGTACTTCTATGGGACTAGGGTAACTCACTTGCGGTCAGAGAGTACATATAAAGGGGCTAGGATAACTAACTTGGGGTAAGGGAGTGCTTATATAGGGGATAGGGTAACTCACTTCGGCGTCAGGGAGTACTTCTATGGGACTAGGGTAACTCACATGGGGTCAGGGAGTATTTATAAAGGGGCTAGGGTAACTCACTTTGGGTCAAGGAGTACTTATATTGGACTAGGGTAACTCACTTGCGGTCAGAGTTTACTAATAAATGGGCTAGGATAACTCACATGGGGTCATGGAGTACTTATAAAGGGGCTACGGTAACTCACTTTGAGTCAAGTAGTACTTATATTGGACTAGGGTAACACACTTGCGGTCAGAGAGTACATATAAAGGGGCTAGGATAACTAACTTGGGGTCAGGGAGTACTTCTATGGGACTAGGGTAACTCACTTGCGGTCAGAGAGTACATATAAAGGGGCTAGGATAACTAACTTGGGGTAAGGGAATGCTTTTATAAGGGCTAGGGTAACTCACTTGGGGTCAGGGAGTACTTCTGTGGGATTAGGGTAACTCACATGTGGTCAGGGAGTACTTCTATGGGACTAGGGTAACTCACTTGGGGTATGGGAGTGCTTATATGGGACTAAGGCAACTCACATGGGGTCAAGGAGTACTTATAAAGGGGCTAGGGTAACTCACTTCGGCGTCAGGGAGTACTTCTATGGGACTGGGGTAACTCACTTAGGGTCAGGGACTACTTTTATGGGACTAGGGTAACTCACTTGGGGTCTGGGAGTACTTATATGGGACTAAGGTAACTCACTTGGGGTCAGGGAGTACTTATAAAGGGGCTAGGGTAACTCACTTGGGGTCAGGGAGTACTTATAAAGGTGATATGGTAACTCACTTGGGGTCAGGGAGTACTTCTATGGGACTAGCGTAACTCACTTGGGGTCTGGGAGTACTTCTATGGGACTAGGGTAACTCACATGGGGTCAGGGAGTATTTATAAAGGGGCTAGGGTAACTCACTTTGGGTCAAGGAGTACTTCTATGGGACTAGGGTAACTCACTTGGGGTCAGGGACTACTTTTATGGGACTAGGGTAACTCACTTGGGGTCAGAGAGTACATATAAAGGGGCTAGGATAACTCACTTGGGGTCAGGGAGTACTTATAAAGGTGATATGGTAACTCACTTGGGGTCAGGGAGTACTTCTATGGGACTAGGGTAACTCACTTGCGGTCAGAGAGTACATATAAAGGGGCTAGGATAACTCACTTGGGGTCAGGGAGTACTTATAAAGGTGATATGGTAACTCACTTGGGGTCAGGGAGTACTTCTATGGGACTAGGGTAACTCACTTGCGGTCAGAGAGTACATATAAAGGGGCTAGGATAACTAACTTGGGGTAAGGGATTGCTTATATAGGGGCTAGGGTAACTCACTTGGGGTCAGGGAGTACTTCTATGGGACTGGGGTAACTCACTTGGGGTCAGGGACTACTTTTATGGGACTAGGGTAACTCACTTGGGGTCTGGGAGTACTTATATGGGACTAAGGTAACTCACTTGGGGTCAGAGAGTACATATAAAGGGGCTAGGATAACTCACTTGGGGTCAGGGAGTACTTATAAAGGTGATATGGTAACTCACTTGGGGTCAGGGAGTACTTCTATGAGACTAGGGTAACTCACTTGGGGTCTGGGAGTACTTATAAAGGGGCTAGGATAACTAACTTGGGGTAAAGGATTGCTTATATAGGGGCTAGGGTAACTCACTTGGGGTCAGGGAGTACTTCTGTGGGATTGGGGTAACTCACTTAGGGTCAGGGAGTACTTATAAAGGGGCTAGGGTAACTCACTTGGGGTCAGGGAGTACTTATAAAGGTGATATGGTAACTCACTTGGGGTCAGGGAGTACTTCTATGGGACTAGGGTAACTCACTTGGGGTCTGGGAGTACTTCTATGGGACTAGGGTAACTCACATGGGGTCAGGGAGTACTTATAAAGGGGCTAGGATAACTAACTTGGGGTAAAGGATTGCTTATATAGGGGCTAGGGTAACTCACTTGGGTCAGGGAGTACTTATAAAGGGGCTAGGGTAACTCACTTGGGGTCAGGGAGTACTTATAAAGGTGATATGGTAACTCACTTGGGGTCAGGGAGTACTTCTATGGGACTAGGGTAACTTACTTGGGGTCTGGGAGTACTTCTATGGGACTAGGGTAACTCACATGGGGTCAGGGAGTACTTATAAAGGGGCTAGGATAATTCACTAGGTGTCAGGGAGTACTTATAAAGGGGCTAGGATAACTCACTTCGGCGTCAGGGAGTACTGATAAAGGGGCTAGGGTAACTCACTTGGGGTCAGGGAGTACTTATAAAGGGGCTAGGATAACTCACTTCGGCGTCAGGGAGTACTTCTATGGGACTAGGGTAACTCACTTGGTGTCAGGGAGTACTTATATGGGACTAAGGTAACTCACATGGGGTCAGGGAGTACTTATAAAGGGGCTAGGATAACTCACTTCGGCGTCAGGGAGTACTTCTATGGGACTAGGGTAACTCACTTGCGGTCAGAGACTACATATAAAGGGGCTAGGATAACTAACTTGGGGTAAGGGATTGCTTATATAGGGGCTAGGGTAACTCACTTGGGGTCAGGGCGTACTTCTGTGGGATTAGGGTAACTCACTTGGGGTCTGGGAGTACTTCTATGGGACTAGGGTAACTCACTTGGGGTCTGGGAGTACTTATATGGGACTAGGGTAACTCACTAGGGGTCAGGGACTACTTTTATGGGACTAGGGTAACTCACATGGGGTCATGGAGTACTTATAAAGGGGCTAGGGTAACTCACTTTGAGTCTAGGAGTACTTATATTGGACTAGGGTAACTCACTTGCGGTCAGAGAGTACATATAAAGGGGCTAGGATAACTCGCTTGGGGTCAGGGAGTATTTATATGGGACTAAGGTAACTCACTTGGGGTCACGGATTACTTATATGGGACTAGGGTAACTCAACTGGGGTCAGGGAGTACTTATAAAGGGGCTAGGATAACTCACTTGTGGTCAGGGAGTACTTATATGGGACTAAGGTAACTCACATGGGGTCAGGGAGTACTTATAAAGGGGCTAGGATAACTCACTTCGGCGTCAGGGAGTACTTTTATGGGACTAGGGTAACTCACTTGGGGTCTGGGAGTACTTATATGGGACTAGGGTAACTCACTTGCGGTCAGAGAGTACATATAAAGGGGCTAGGATAACTAACTTGGGGTAAGGGTGTGCTTATATAGGGGCTAGGGTAACTCACTTTGGTTCAGGGAGTAGTTATAAGGGATTAGTGTAACTCACTTGGGGTCAGGGATTACTTATAAAGGGGCTATGGTAACTCACTTGGAGTCAGGGAGTACTTCTATGGGACTAGGGTAACTCACTTGCGGTCAGGGAGTACATACAAAGGGGCTATGATAACTAACTTGGGGTAAGGGATTGCTTATATAGGGGCTGGGGTAACTCACTTGGGGTCAGGGAGTAATTCTGTGGGATTAGGGTAACTCACTTGGGGTCTGGGAGTACTTCTATGGGTCTAGGGTAACTTACTTGGGGTCTGGGAGTACTTATATGGGACTAAGGTAACTCACTTGGGGTCAGAGAGTACATATAAAGGGGCTAGGATAACTCACTTGGGGTCAGGGAGTACTTATAAAGGTGATATGGTAACTCACTTGGGGTCAGGGAGTACTTCTATGAGACTAGGGTAACTCACTTGGGGTCTGGGAGTACTTCTATGGGACTAGGGTAACTCACATGGGGTCAGGGAGTACTTATAAAGGTGATATGGTAACTCACTTGGGGTCAAGGAGTACTTATATTGGACTAGGGTAACTCACTTGCGGTCAGAGAGTACATATAAAGGGGCTAGGATAACTAACTTGGGGTAAGGGAGTACTTATAAAGGGGCTAGGGTAACTCACTTGGGGTCAGGGAGTACTTATAAAGGTGATATGGTAACTCACTTGGGGTCAGGGAGTACTTCTATGGGACTGGGGTAACTCACTTAGGGTCAGGGACTACTTTTATGGGACTAGGGTAACTCACTTGGGGTCTGGGAGTACTTCTGTGGGATTGGGGTAACTCACTTGGGGTCAGGGAGTACTTATAAAGGGGCTAAGGTAACTCACTTGGGGTCAGGGAGTACTTATAAAGGTGATATGGTAACTCACTTGGGGTCAGGGAGTACTTCTATGGGACTAGGGTAACTCACTTGGGGTCTGGGAGTACTTCTATGGGACTAGGGTAACTCACATGGGGTCAGGGAGTATTTATAAAGGGGCTAGGGTAACTCACTTTGGGTCAAGGAGTACTTATATTGGACTAGGGTAACTCACTTGCGGTCAGAGAGTACATATAAAGGGGCTAGGATAACTAACTTGGGGTAAGGGAGTGCTTATATAGGGGCTAGGGTAACTCACTTTGGTTCAGAGAGTAGTTATAAGGGATTAGTGTAACTCACTTGGGGTCAGGGATTACTTATAAAGGGGCTATGGTAACTCACTTGGAGTCAGGGAGTACTTCTATGGGACTAGGGTAACTCACTTGCTGTCAGGGAGTACATACAAAGGGGCTATGATAACTAACTTGGGGTAAGGGATTGCTTATATAGGGGCTGGGGTAACTCACTTGGGGTCAGGGAGTAATTCTGTGGGATTAGGGTAACTCACTTGGGGTCTGGGAGTACTTCTATGGGTCTAGGGTAACTTACTTGGGGTCTGGGAGTACTTATATGGGACTAAGGTAACTCACTTGGGGTCAGGGAGTACTTATAAAGGTGATATGGTAACTCACTTGGGGTCAGGGAGTACTTCTATGGGACTAGGGTAACTCACTTGCGGTCAGAGAGTACATATAAAGGGGCTAGGATAACTAACTTGGGGTAAGGGAGTGCTTATATAGGGGATAGGGTAACTCACTTCGGCGTCAGGGAGTACTTCTATGGGACTGGGGTAACTCACTTGGGGTCAGGGACTACTTTTATGGGACTAGGGTAACTCACTTGGGGTCTGGGAGTACTTATATGGGACTAAGGTAACTCACTTGGGGTCAGAGAGTACATATAAAGGGGCTAGGATAACTCACTTGGGGTCAGGGAGTACTTATAAAGGTGATATGGTAACTCACTTGGGGTCAGGGAGTACTTCTATGAGACTAGGGTAACTCACTTGGGGTCTGGGAGTACTTCTATGGGACTAGGGTAACTCACATGGGGTCAGGGAATACTTATAAAGGGGCTAGGATAACTCACTTCGGCGTCAGGGAGTACTTCTATGGGACTGGGGTAACTCACTTGGGGTCAGGGACTACTTTTATGGGACTAGGGTAACTCACTTGGGGTCTGGGAGTACTTATATGGGACTAAGGTAACTCACTTGGGGTCAGAGAGTACATATAAAGGGGCTAGGATAACTCACTTGGGGTCAGGGAGTACTTCTATGAGACTAGGGTAACTCACTTGGGGTCTGGGAGTACTTCTATGGGACTAGGGTAACTCACATGGGGTCAGGGAGTACTTATAAAGGTGATATGGTAACTCACTTGGGGTCAAGGAGTACTTATATTGGACTAGGGTAACTCACTTGCGGTCAGAGAGTACATATAAAGGGGCTAGGATAACTAACTTGGGGTAAGGGATTGCTTATATAGGGGCTAGGGTAACTCACTTGGGGTCAGGGAGTACTTATAAAGGGGCTAGGATAACTCACTTCGGCGTCAGGGAGTACTTCTATGGGACTAGGGTAACTCACTTGGTGTCAGGGAGTACTTATATGGGACTAAGGTAACTCACATGGGGTCAGGGAGTACTTATAAAGGGGCTAGGATAACTCACTTCGGCGTCAGGGAGTACTTCTATGGGACTAGGGTAACTCACTTGGGGTCAGGGACTACTTTTATGGGACTAGGGTAACTCACTTGCGGTCAGGGAGTACATACAAAGGGGCTATGATAACTAACTTGGGGTAAGGGATTGCTTATATAGGGGCTGGGGTAACTCACTTGGGGTCAGGGAGTAATTCTGTGGGATTAGGGTAACTCACTTGGGGTCTGGGAGTACTTCTATGGGTCTAGGGTAACTTACTTGGGGTCTGGGAGTACTTATATGGGACTAAGGTAACTCACTTGGGGTCAGGGAGTACTTATAAAGGTGATATGGTAACTCACTTGGGGTCAGGGAGTACTTCTATGGGACTAGGGTAACTCACTTGCGGTCAGAGAGTACATATAAAGGGGCTAGGATAACTAACTTGGGGTAAGGGAGTGCTTATATAGGGGCTAGGGTAACTCACTTGGAGTCAGGGAGTACTTCCTTGGGATTAGGATAACTCACTTGGGGTCTGGGAGTACTTCTATGGGACTAGGGTAACTCACTTGGGGTATGGGAAAGCTTATATGGGACTAAGGTAACTCACATGGGGTCAGGGAGTACTTATAAAGGGGCTAGGGTAACTCACTTCGGCGTCAGGGAGTACTTCTATGGGACTGGGGTAACTCACTTGGGGTCAGGGACTACTTTTATGGGACTAGGGTAACTCACATGGGGTCAGGGAGTACTTATAAAGGGGCTAGGGTAACTCACTTTGGGTCTAGGAGTACTTATATTGGACTAGGGTAACTCACTTGCGGTCAGAGAGTACATATAAAGGGGCTAGGATAACTCACTTGGGGTCAAGGAGTACTTATAAAGGTGATATGGTAACTCACTTGGGGTCAGGGAGTACTGATAAAGGGGCTAGGGTAACTCACTTGGGGTCAGGGAGTACTTATAAAGGGGCTAGGGTAACTCACTTCGGCGTCAGGGAGTACTTCTATGGGACTAGGGTAACTCACTTGGTGTCAGGGAGTACTTATATGGGACTAAGGTAACTCACATGGGGTCAGGGAGTACTTATAAAGGGGCTAGGATAACTCACTTCGGCGTCAGGGAGTACTTCTATGGGACTAGGGTAACTCACTTGGGGTCAGGGACTACTTTTATGGGACTAGGGTAACTCACTTGGGGTCTGGGAGTACTTATATGGGACTAGGGTAACTCACTTGCGGTCAGGGTGTACATATAAAGGGGCTAGGATAACTAACTTGGGGTAAGGGAGTGCTTATATAGGGGCTAGGGTAACTCACTTGCGGTCAGAGAGTACATATAAAGGGGCTAGGATAACTAACTTGGGGTAAGGGATTGCTTATATAGGGGCTAGGGTAACTCACTTGGGGTCAGGGAGTACTTATAAAGGGGCTAGGATAACTCACTTCGGCGTCAGGGAGTACTTCTATGGGACTAGGGTAACTCACTTGGTGTCAGGGAGTACTTATATGGGACTAAGGTAACTCACATGGGGTCAGGGAGTACTTATAAAGGGGCTAGGATAACTCACTTCGGCGTCAGGGAGTACTTCTATGGGACTAGGGTAACTCACTTGGGGTCAGGGACTACTTTTATGGGACTAGGGTAACTCACTTGCGGTCAGGGAGTACATACAAAGGGGCTATGATAACTAACTTGGGGTAAGGGATTGCTTATATAGGGGCTGGGGTAACTCACTTGGGGTCAGGGAGTAATTCTGTGGGATTAGGGTAACTCACTTGGGGTCTGGGAGTACTCCTATGGGTCTAGGGTAACTTACTTGGGGTCTGGGAGTACTTATATGGGACTAAGGTAACTCACTTGGGGTCAGGGAGTACTTATAAAGGTGATATGGTAACTCACTTGGGGTCAGGGAGTACTTCTATGGGACTAGGGTAACTCACTTGCGGTCAGAGAGTACATATAAAGAGGCTAGGATAACTAACTTGGGGTAAGGGAGTGCTTATATAGGGGCTAGGGTAACTCACTTGGAGTCAGGGAGTACTTCCTTGGGATTAGGATAACTCACTTGGGGTCTGGGAGTACTTCTATGGGACTAGGGTAACTCACTTGGGGTATGGGAAAGCTTATATGGGACTAAGGTAACTCACATGGGGTCAGGGAGTACTTATAAAGGGGCTAGGGTAACTCACTTCGGCGTCAGGGAGTACTTCTATGGGACTGGGGTAACTCACTTGGGGTCAGGGACTACTTTTATGGGACTAGGGTAACTCACTTGAGGTCTGGGAGTACTTATATGGGACTAAGGTAACTCACTTGGGGTCAGAGAGTACATATAAAGGGGCTAGGATAACTCACTTGGGGTCAGGGAGTACTTATAAAGGTGATATGGTAACTCACTTGGTGTCAGGGAGTACTTCTATGAGACTAGGGTAACTCACTTGGGGTCTGGGAGTACTTCTATGGGACTAGGGTAACTCACATGGGGTCAGGGAGTACTTATAAAGGTGATATGGTAACTCACTTGGGGTCAAGGAGTACTTATATTGGACTAGGGTAACTCACTTGCGGTCAGAGAGTACATATAAAGGGGCTAGGATAACTAACTTGGGGTAAGGGATTGCTTATATAGGGGCTAGGGTAACTCACTTGGGGTCAGGGAGTACTTATAAAGGGGCTAGGATAACTCACTTCGGCGTCAGGGAGTACTTCTATGGGACTAAGGTAACTCACTTGGTGTCAGGGAGTACTTATATGGGACTAAGGTAACTCACATGGGGTCAGGGAGTACTTATAAAGGGGCTAGGATAACTCACTTCGGCGTCAGGGAGTACTTCTATGGGACTAGGGTAACTCACTTGGGGTCAGGGACTACTTTTATGGGACTAGGGTAACTCACTTGCGGTCAGGGAGTACATACAAAGGGGCTATGATAACTAACTTGGGGTAAGGGATTGCTTATATAGGGGCTGGGGTAACTCACTTGGGGTCAGGGAGTAATTCTGTGGGATTAGGGTAACTCACTTGGGGTCTGGGAGTACTTCTATGGGTCTAGGGTAACTTACTTGGGGTCTGGGAGTACTTATATGGGACTAAGGTAACTCACTTGGGGTCAGGGAGTACTTATAAAGGTGATATGGTAACTCACTTGGGGTCAGGGAGTACTTCTATGGGACTAGGGTAACTCACTTGCGGTCAGAGAGTACATATAAAGGGGCTAGGATAACTAACTTGGGGTAAGGGAGTGCTTATATAGGGGCTAGGGTAACTCACTTGGAGTCAGGGAGTACTTCCTTGGGATTAGGATAACTCACTTGGGGTCTGGGAGTACTTCTATGGGACTAGGGTAACTCACTTGGGGTATGGGAAAGCTTATATGGGACTAAGGTGACTCACATGGGGTCAGGGAGTACTTATAAAGGGGCTAGGGTAACTCACTTCGGCGTCAGGGAGTACTTCTATGGGACTGGGGTAACTCACTTGGGGTCAGGGACTACTTTTATGGGACTAGGGTAACTCACTTTAGGTCTGGGAGTACTTATATGGGACTAAGGTAACTCACTTGGGGTCAGAGAGTACATATAAAGGGGCTAGGATAACTCACTTGGGGTCAGGGAGTACTTATAAAGGTGATATGGTAACTCACTTGGGGTCAGGGAGTACTTCTATGAGACTAGGGTAACTCACTTGGGGTCTGGGAGTACTTCTATGGGACTAGGGTAACTCACATGGGGTCAGGGAGTACTTATAAAGGTGATATGGTAACTCACTTGGGGTCAAGGAGTACTTATATTGGACTAGGGTAACTCACTTGCGGTCAGAGAGTACATATAAAGGGGCTAGGATAACTAACTTGGGGTAAGGGATTGCTTAAATAGGGGCTAGGGTAACTCACTTGGGGTCAGGGAGTACTTCTGTGGGATTGGGGTAACTCACTTGGGGTCAGGGAGTACTTATAAAGGGGCTAAGATAACTCACTTGGGGTCAGGGAGTACTTATAAAGGTGATATGGTAACTCACTTGGGGTCAGGGAGTACTTCTATGGGACTAGGGTAACTTACTTGGGGTCTGGGAGTACTTCTATGGGACTAGGGTAACTCACATGGGGTCAGGGAGTACTTCTATGGGACTAGGGTAACTCACTTGGGGTCAGAGAGTACACATAAAGGGGCTAGGATAACTAACTTGGGGTAAAGGATTGCTTATATAGGGGCTAGGGTAACTCACTTGGGGTCAGGGAGTACTTCTGTGGGATTGGGGTAACTCACTTAGGGTCAGGGAGTACTTATAAAGGGGCTAGGGTAACTCACTTGGGGTCAGGGAGTACTTATAAAGGTGATATGGTAACTCACTTGGGGTCAGGGAGTACTTCTATGGGACTAGGGTAACTCACTTGGGGTCTGGGAGTACTTCTATGGGACTAGGGTAACTCACATGGGGTCAGGGAGTACTTATAAAGGGGCTAGGATAACTAACTTGGGGTAAAGGATTGCTTATATAGGGGCTAGGGTAACTCACTTGGGTCAGGGAGTACTTATAAAGGGGCTAGGGTAACTCACTTGGGGTCAGGGAGTACTTATAAAGGTGATATGGTAACTCACTTGGGGTCAGGGAGTACTTCTATGGGACTAGGGTAACTTACTTGGGGTCTGGGAGTACTTCTATGGGACTAGGGTAACTCACATGGGGTCAGGGAGTACTTATAAAGGGGCTAGGATAATTCACTAGGTGTCAGGGAGTACTTATAAAGGGGCTAGGATAACTCACTTCGGCGTCAGGGAGTACTTCTATGGGACTAGGGTAACTCACTTGCGGTCAGGGAGTACATACAAAGGGGCTATGATAACTAACTTGGGGTAAGGGATTGCTTATATAGGGGCTGGGGTAACTCACTTGGGGTCAGGGAGTAATTCTATGGGATTAGGGTAACTCACTTGGGGTCTGGGAGTACTTCTATGGGTCTAGGGTAACTTACTTGGGGTCTGGGAGTACTTATATGGGACTAAGGTAACTCACTTGGGGTCAGGGAGTACTTATAAAGGTGATATGGTAACTCACTTGGGGTCAGGGAGTACTTCTATGGGACTAGGGTAACTCACTTGCGGTCAGAGAGTACATATAAAGGGGCTAGGATAACTAACTTGGGGTAAGGGAGTGCTTATATAGGGGCTAGGGTAACTCACATGGAGTCAGGGAGTACTTCCTTGGGATTAGGATAACTCACTTGGGGTCTGGGAGTACTTCTATGGGACTAGGGTAACTCACTTGGGGTATGGGAAAGCTTATATGGGACTAAGGTAACTCACATGGGGTCAGGGAGTACTTCTATGGGACTGGGGTAACTCACTTGGGGTCAGGGACTACTTTTATGGGACTAGGGTAACTCACTTGGGGTCTGGGAGTACTTATATGGGACTAAGGTAACTCACTTGGGGTCAGAGAGTACATATAAAGGGGCTAGGATAACTCACTTGGGGTCAGGGAGTACTTATAAAGGTGATATGGTAACTCACTTGGGGTCAGGGAGTACTTCTATGAGACTAGGGTAACTCACTTGGGGTCTGGGAGTACTTCTATGGGACTAGGGTAACTCACATGGGGTCAGGGAGTACTTATAAAGGTGATATGGTAACTCACTTGGGGCCAAGGAGTACTTATATTGGACTAGGGTAACTCACTTGCGGTCAGAGAGTACATATAAAGGGGCTAGGATAACTAACTTGGGGTAAGGGAGTACTTATAAAGGGGCTAGGGTAACTCACTTGGGGTCAGGGAGTACTTATAAAGGTGATATGGTAACTCACTTGGGGTCAGGGAGTACTTCTATGGGACTAGGGTAACTCACTTGGGGTATGGGAGTGCTTATATGGGACTAAGGCAACTCACATGGGGTCAGGGAGTACTTATAAAGGGGTTAGGGTAACTCACTTCGGCGTCAGGGAGTACTTCTATGGGACTGGGGTAACTCACTTAGGGTCAGGGACTACTTTTATGGGACTAGGGTAACTCACTTGGGGTCTGGGAGTACTTCTGTGGGATTGGGGTAACTCACTTGGGGTCAGGGAGTACTTATAAAGGGGCTAAGGTAACTCACTTGGGGTCAGGGTGTACTTATAAAGGTGATATGGTAACTCACTTGGGGTCAGGGAGTACTTCTATGGGACTAGGGTAACTTACTTGGGGTCTGGGAGTACTTCTATGGGACTAGGGTAACTCACATGGGGTCAGGGAGTACTTCTATGGGACTAGGGTAACTCACTTGCGGTCAGAGTGTACATATAAAGGGGCTAGGATAACTAACTTGGGGTAAAGGATTGCTTATATAGGGGCTAGGGTAACTCACTTGGGGTCAGGGAGTACTTCTGTGGGATTGGGGTAACTCACTTAGGGTCAGGGAGTACTTATAAAGGGGCTAGGGTAACTCACTTGGGGTCAGGGAGTACATATAAAGGTGATATGGTAACTCACTTGGGGTCAGGGAGTACTTCTATGGGACTAGGGTAACTCACTTGGGGTATGGGAGTGCTTATATGGGACTAAGGCAACTCACATGGGGTCAGGGAGTACTTATAAAGGGGCTAGGGTAACTCACTTCGGCGTCAGGGAGTACTTCTATGGGACTGGGGTAACTCACTTAGGGTCAGGGACTACTTTTATGGGACTAGGGTAACTCACTTGGGGTCTGGGAGTACTTATATGGGACTAAGGTAACTCACTTGTGGTCAGGGAGTACTTATAAAGGGGCTAGGGTAACTCACTTGGGGTCAGGGAGTACTTATAAAGGTGATATGGTAACTCACTTGGGGTCAGGGAGTACTTCTATGGGACTAGGGTAACTCACTTGGGGTCTGGGAGTACTTATAAAGGGGCTAGGGTAACTCACTTGGGGTCAGGGAGTACTTATAAAGGTGATATGGTAACTCACTTGGGGTCAGGGAGTACTTCTATGGGACTAGGGTAACTTACTTGGGGTCTGGGAGTACTTCTATGGGACTAGGGTAACTCACATGGGGTCAGGGAGTACTTATAAAGGGGCTAGGATAATTCACTTGGTGTCAGGGAGTACTTATAAAGGGGCTAGGATAACTCACTTCGGCGTCAGGGAGTACTTCTATGGGACTAGGGTAACTCACTTGGTGTCAGGGAGTACTTATATGGGACTAAGGTAACTCACATGGGGTCAGGGAGTACTTATAAAGGGGCTAGGATAACTCACTTCGGCGTCAGGGAGTACTTCTATGGGACTAGGGTAACTCACTTGCGGTCAGGGAGTACATACAAAGGGGCTATGATAACTAACTTGGGGTAAGGGATTGCTTATATAGGGGCTGGGGTAACTCACTTGGGGTCAGGGAGTAATTCTATGGGATTAGGGTAACTCACTTGGGGTCTGGGAGTACTTCTATGGGTCTAGGGTAACTTACTTGGGGTCTGGGAGTACTTATATGGGACTAAGGTAACTCACTTGGGGTCAGGGAGTACTTATAAAGGTGATATGGTAACTCACTTGGGGTCAGGGAGTACTTCTATGGGACTAGGGTAACTCACTTGCGGTCAGAGAGTACATATAAAGGGGCTAGGATAACTAACTTGGGGTAAGGGAGTGCTTATATAGGGGCTAGGGTAACTCACATGGAGTCAGGGAGTACTTCCTTGGGATTAGGATAACTCACTTGGGGTCTGGGAGTACTTCTATGGGACTAGGGTAACTCACTTGGGGTATGGGAAAGCTTATATGGGACTAAGGTAACTCACATGGGGTCAGGGAGTACTTCTATGGGACTGGGGTAACTCACTTGGGGTCAGGGACTACTTTTATGGGACTAGGGTAACTCACTTGGGGTCTGGGAGTACTTATATGGGACTAAGGTAACTCACTTGGGGTCAGAGAGTACATATAAAGGGGCTAGGATAACTCACTTGGGGTCAGGGAGTACTTATAAAGGTGATATGGTAACTCACTTGGGGTCAGGGAGTACTTCTATGAGACTAGGGTAACTCACTTGGGGTCTGGGAGTACTTCTATGGGACTAGGGTAACTCACATGGGGTCAGGGAGTACTTATAAAGGTGATATGGTAACTCACTTGGGGCCAAGGAGTACTTATATTGGACTAGGGTAACTCACTTGCGGTCAGAGAGTACATATAAAGGGGCTAGGATAACTAACTTGGGGTAAGGGAGTACTTATAAAGGGGCTAGGGTAACTCACTTGGGGTCAGGGAGTACTTATAAAGGTGATATGGTAACTCACTTGGGGTCAGGGAGTACTTCTATGGGACTAGGGTAACTCACTTGGGGTATGGGAGTGCTTATATGGGACTAAGGCAACTCACATGGGGTCAGGGAGTACTTATAAAGGGGTTAGGGTAACTCACTTCGGCGTCAGGGAGTACTTCTATGGGACTGGGGTAACTCACTTAGGGTCAGGGACTACTTTTATGGGACTAGGGTAACTCACTTGGGGTCTGGGAGTACTTCTGTGGGATTGGGGTAACTCACTTGGGGTCAGGGAGTACTTATAAAGGGGCTAAGGTAACTCACTTGGGGTCAGGGTGTACTTATAAAGGTGATATGGTAACTCACTTGGGGTCAGGGAGTACTTCTATGGGACTAGGGTAACTTACTTGGGGTCTGGGAGTACTTCTATGGGACTAGGGTAACTCACATGGGGTCAGGGAGTACTTCTATGGGACTAGGGTAACTCACTTGCGGTCAGAGTGTACATATAAAGGGGCTAGGATAACTAACTTGGGGTAAAGGATTGCTTATATAGGGGCTAGGGTAACTCACTTGGGGTCAGGGAGTACTTCTGTGGGATTGGGGTAACTCACTTAGGGTCAGGGAGTACTTATAAAGGGGCTAGGGTAACTCACTTGGGGTCAGGGAGTACATATAAAGGTGATATGGTAACTCACTTGGGGTCAGGGAGTACTTCTATGGGACTAGGGTAACTCACTTGGGGTATGGGAGTGCTTATATGGGACTAAGGCAACTCACATGGGGTCAGGGAGTACTTATAAAGGGGCTAGGGTAACTCACTTCGGCGTCAGGGAGTACTTCTATGGGACTGGGGTAACTCACTTAGGGTCAGGGACTACTTTTATGGGACTAGGGTAACTCACTTGGGGTCTGGGAGTACTTATATGGGACTAAGGTAACTCACTTGTGGTCAGGGAGTACTTATAAAGGGGCTAGGGTAACTCACTTGGGGTCAGGGAGTACTTATAAAGGTGATATGGTAACTCACTTGGGGTCAGGGAGTACTTCTATGGGACTAGGGTAACTCACTTGGGGTCTGGGAGTACTTATAAAGGGGCTAGGGTAACTCACTTGGGGTCAGGGAGTACTTATAAAGGTGATATGGTAACTCACTTGGGGTCAGGGAGTACTTCTATGGGACTAGGGTAACTTACTTGGGGTCTGGGAGTACTTCTATGGGACTAGGGTAACTCACATGGGGTCAGGGAGTACTTATAAAGGGGCTAGGATAATTCACTTGGTGTCAGGGAGTACTTATAAAGGGGCTAGGATAACTCACTTCGGCGTCAGGGAGTACTTCTATGGGACTAGGGTAACTCACTTGGTGTCAGGGAGTACTTATATGGGACTAAGGTAACTCACATGGGGTCAGGGAGTACTTATAAAGGGGCTAGGATAACTCACTTCGGCGTCAGGGAGTACTTCTATGGGACTAGGGTAACTCACTTGCGGTCAGGGAGTACATACAAAGGGGCTATGATAACTAACTTGGGGTAAGGGATTGCTTATATAGGGGCTGGGGTAACTCACTTGGGGTCAGGGAGTAATTCTATGGGATTAGGGTAACTCACTTGGGGTCTGGGAGTACTTCTATGGGTCTAGGGTAACTTACTTGGGGTCTGGGAGTACTTATATGGGACTAAGGTAACTCACTTGGGGTCAGGGACTACTTATAAAGGTGATATGGTAACTCACTTGGGGTCAGGGAGTACTTATAAAGGTGATATGGTAACTCACTTGGGGTCAGGGAGTACTTCTATGGGACTGGGGTAACTCACTTGGGGTCAGGGACTACTTTTATGGGACTAGGGTAACTCACTTGGGGTCTGGGAGTACTTATATGGGACTAAGGTAACTCACTTGGGGTCAGAGAGTACATATAAAGGGGCTAGGATAACTCACTTGGGGTCAGGGAGTACTTATAAAGGTGATATGGTAACTCACTTGGGGTCAGGGAGTACTTCTATGAGACTAGGGTAACTCACTTGGGGTCTGGGAGTACTTCTATGGGACTAGGGTAACTCACATGGGGTCAGGGAGTACTTATAAAGGTGATATGGTAACTCACTTGGGGCCAAGGAGTACTTATATTGGACTAGGGTAACTCACTTGCGGTCAGAGAGTACATATAAAGGGGCTAGGATAACTAACTTGGGGTAAGGGAGTACTTATAAAGGGGCTAGGGTAACTCACTTGGGGTCAGGGAGTACTTATAAAGGTGATATCGTAACTCACTTGGGGTCAGGGAGTACTTCTATGGGACTAGGGTAACTCACTTGGGGTATGGGAGTGCTTATATGGGACTAAGGCAACTCACATGGGGTCAGGGAGTACTTTTTAAAGGGGTTAGGGTAACTCACTTCGGCGTCAGGGAGTACTTCTATGGGACTGGGGTAACTCACTTAGGGTCAGGGACTACTTTTATGGGACTAGGGTAACTCACTTGGGGTCTGGGAGTACTTCTGTGGGATTGGGGTAACTCACTTGGGGTCAGGGAGTACTTATAAAGGGGCTAAGGTAACTCACTTGGGGTCAGGGTGTACTTATAAAGGTGATATGGTAACTCACTTGGGGTCAGGGAGTACTTCTATGGGACTAGGGTAACTTACTTGGGGTCTGGGAGTACTTCTATGGGACTAGGGTAACTCACATGGGGTCAGGGAGTACTTCTATGGGACTAGGGTAACTCACTTGCGGTCAGAGAGTACATATAAAGGGGCTAGGATAACTAACTTGGGGTAAAGGATTGCTTATATAGGGGCTAGGGTAACTCACTTGGGGTCAGGGAGTACTTCTGTGGGATTGGGGTAACTCACTTAGGGTCAGGGAGTACTTATAAAGGGGCTAGGGTAACTCACTTGGGGTCAGGGAGTACATATAAAGGTGATATGGTAACTCACTTGGGGTCAGGGAGTACTTCTATGGGACTAGGGTAACTCACTTGGGGTATGGGAGTGCTTATATGGGACTAAGGCAACTCATATGGGGTCAGGGAGTACTTATAAAGGGGCTAGGGTAACTCACTTCGGCGTCAGGGAGTACTTCTATGGGACTGGGGTAACTCACTTAGGGTCAGGGACTACTTTTATGGGACTAGGGTAACTCACTTGGGGTCTGGGAGTACTTATATGGGACTAAGGTAACTCACTTGTGGTCAGGGAGTACTTATAAAGGGGCTAGGGTAACTCACTTGGGGTCAGGGGTACTTATAAAGGTGATATGGTAACTCACTTGGGGTCAGGGAGTACTTCTATGGGACTAGGGTAACTCACTTGGGGTCTGGGAGTACTTATAAAGGGGCTAGGGTAACTCACTTGGGGTCAGGGAGTACTTATAAAGGTGATATGGTAACTCACTTGGGGTCAGGGAGTACTTCTATGGGACTAGGGTAACTCACTTGGGGTCTGGGAGTACTTCTATGGGACCAGGGTAACTCACATGGGGTCAGGGAGTATTTATAAAGGGGCTAGGGTAACTCACTTTGGGTCAAGGAGTACTTATATTGGACTAGGGTAACTCACTTGCGGTCAGAGTGTACTAATAAATGGGCTAGGATAACTCACATGGGGTCATGGAGTACTTATAAAGGGGCTACGGTAACTCACTTTGAGTCAAGGAGTACTTATATTGGACTAGGGTAACACTCTTGCGGTCAGAGAGTACATATAAAGGGGCTAGGATAACTAACTTGGGGTCAGGGAGTACTTCTATGGGACTAGGGTAACTCACTTGCGGTCAGAGAGTACATATAAAGGGGCTAGGATAACTAACTTGGGGTAAGGGAGTGCTTTTATAAGGGCTAGGGTAACTCACTTGGGTTCAGGGAGTACTTCTGTGGGATTAGGGTAACTCACATGGGGTCAGGGAGTACTTCTATGGGACTAGGGTAACTCACTTGGGGTATGGGAGTACTTATATGGGACTAAGGTAACTCACTTGGGGTCAGGGAGTACTTATAAAGGGGCTAGGGTAACTCACTTGGGGTCAGGCAGTACTTATAAAGGTGATATGGTAACTCACTTGGGGTCAGGGAGTACTTCTATGGGACTAGGGTAACTCACTTGGGGTCTGGGAGTACTTCTATGGGACTAGGGTAACTCACATGGGGTCAGGGAGTATTTATAAAGGGGCTAGGGTAACTCACTTTGGGTCAAGGAGTACTTCTATGGGACTAGGGTAACTCACTTGGGGTCAGGGACTACTTTTATGGGACTAGGGTAACTCACTTGGGGTCAGAGAGTACATATAAAGGGGCTAGGATAACTCACTTGGGGTCAGGGAGTACTTATAAAGGTGATATGGTAACTCACTTGGGGTCAGGGAGTACTTCTATGGGACTAGGGTAACTCACTTGCGGTCAGAGAGTACATATAAAGGGGCTAGGATAACTCACTTGGGGTCAGGGAGTACTTATAAAGGTGATATGGTAACTCACTTGGGGTCAGGGAGTACTTCTATGGGAGTAGGGTAACTCACTTGCGGTCAGAGAGTACATATAAACGGGCTAGGATAACTAACTTGGGGTAAGGGATTGCTTATATAGGGGCTAGGGTAACTCACTTGGGGTCAGGGAGTACTTCTGTGGGATTGGGGTAACTCACTTGGGGTCTGGGAGTACTTCTATGGGACTAGGGTAACTTACTTGGGGTCTGGGAGTACTTATATGGGACTAAAGTAACTCACTTGGGGTCAGGGATTACTTATCAAGGGGCTAGGGTAACTCACTTTGGGTCAAGGAGTACTTATATAGGACTAGGGTAACTCACTTGCGGTCAGAGAGTACATATAAATGGGCTTGGATAACTCACTTGGGGTCAGGGAGTACTTCTATGGGACTAGGGTAACTCACTTGGGGTCTGGGAGTACTTATATGGGTCTAGGGTAACTCACTTGCGGTCAGAGAGTACATACAAAGGGGCTAGGATAACTCACTTGGGGCCAGGGAGTACTTATAAAGGTGATATGGTAACTCACTTGGGGTCAGGGAGTACTTCTATGGGACTAGGGTAACTCACTTGCGGTCAGAGAGTACATATAAAGGGGCTAGGATAACTTACTTGGGGTAAGGGAGTGCTTATATAGGGGCTAGGGTAACTCACTTTGGTTCAGGGAGTAGTTATAAGGGATTAGGGTAACTCACTTGGGGTCAGGGATTACTTATAAAGGGGCTATGGTAACTCACTTGGGGTCAGGGAGTACTTCTATGGGACTAGGGTAACTCACTTGCGGTCAGAGAGTACATACAAAGGGGGTAGGATAACTCACTTGGGGCCAGGGAGTACTTATAAAGGTGATATGGTAACTCACTTGGGGTCAGGGAGTACTTCTATGGGACTAGGGTAACTCACTTGCGGTCAGAGAGTACATATAAAGGGGCTAGGATAACTAACTTGGGGTAAGGGATTGCTTATATAGGGGCTAGTGTAACTCACTTGGGGTCAGGGAGTACTTCTGTGGGATTAGGGTAACTCACTTGGGGTCTGGGAGTACTTCTATGGGACTAGGGTAACTCACTTGGGGTCTGGGAGTACTTATATGGGACTAAGGTAACTCACTTGGGGTCAGGGAGTACTTATATGGGACTTGGGTAACTCACATGGGGTCAGGGAGTACTTATAAAGGGGCTAGGGTAACTCACTTTGGGTCTAGGAGTACTTATATTGGACTAGGGTAACTCACTTGCGGTCAGAGAGTACATATAAAGGGGCTAGGATAACTCACTTGGGGTCAGGGAGTATTTATATGGGACTAAGGTAACTCACTTGGGTCACGGATTACTTATATGGGACTAGGGTAACTCAACTGGGGTCAGGGAGTACTTATAAAGGGGCTAGAATAACTCACTTGGAGTCAGGGAGTACTTATAAAGGGGCTAGGATAACTTACTTCGGCGTCAGGGAGTACTTCTATGGGACTAGGGTAACTCACTTGGGGTCAGGGACTACTTTTATGGGACTAGGGTAACTCACATGGGGTCAGGGAGTACTTATAAAGGGGCTAGGGTAACTCACTTTGGGTCTAGGAGTACTTATATTGGACTAGGGTAACTCACTTGCGGTCAGAGAGTACATATAAAGGGGCTAGGATAACTCACTTGGGGTCAGGGAGTATTTATATGGGACTAAGGTAACTCACTTGGGGTCACGGATTACTTATATGGGACTAGGGTAACTCAACTGGGGTCAGGGAGTACTTATAAAGGGGCTAGGATAACTCACTTGGGGTCAGGGAGTACTTATAAAGGGGCTAGGATAACTAACTTCGGCGTCAGGGAGTACTTCTATGGGACTAGGGTAACTCACTTGGGGTCAGGGACTACTTTTATGGGACTAGGGTAACTCACATGGGGTCAGGGAGTACTTATAAAGGGGCTAGGGTAACTCACTTTGGGTCTAGGAGTACTTATATTGGACTAGGGTAACTCACTTGCGGTCAGAGAGTACATATAAAGGGGCTAGGATAACTCACTTGGGGTAGAGGATTGCTTATATAGGGGCTAGGGTAACTCACTTGGGGTCAGGGAGTACTTCTGTGGGATTGGGGTAACTCACTTAGGGTCAGGGAGTACTTATAAAGGGGCTAGGGTAACTCACTTGGGGTCAGGGAGTACTTATAAAGGTGATATGGTAACTCACTTGGGGTCAGGGAGTACTTCTATGGGACTAGGGTAACTCACTTGGGGTATGGGAGAGCTTATATGGGACTAAGGCAACTCACATGGGGTCAGGGAGTACTTATAAAGGGGCTAGGGTAACTCACTTCGGCGTCAGGGAGTACTTCTATGGGACTGGGGTAACTCACTTAGGGTCAGGGACTACTTTTATGGGACTAGGGTAACTCACTTGGGGTCTGGGAGTACTTATATGGGACTAAGGTAACTCACTTGGGGTCAGGGAGTACTTATAAAGGGGCTAGGGTAACTCACTTGGGGTCAGGGAGTACTTATAAAGGTGATATGGTAACTCACTTTGGGTCAGGGAGTACTTCTATGGGACTAGGGTAACTCACTTGGGGTCTGGGAGTACTTATAAAGGGGCTAGGGTAACTCACTTGGGGTCAGGGAGTACTTATAAAGGTGATATGGTAACTCACTTGGGGTCAGGGAGTACTTCTATGGGACTAGGGTAACTCACTTGGGGTCTGGGAGTACTTCTATGGGACTAGGGTAACTCACATGGTGTCAGGGAGTATTTATAAAGGGGCTAGGGTAACTCACTTTGGGTCAAGGAGTACTTATATTGGACTAGGGTAACTCACTTGCGGTCAGAGTGTACTAATAAATGGGCTAGGATAACTCACATGGGGTCATGGAGTACTTATAAAGGGGCTACGGTAACTCACTTTGAGTCAAGGAGTACTTATATTGGACTAGGGTAACACACTTGCGGTCAGAGAGTACATATAAAGGGGCTAGGATAACTAACTTGGGGTCAGGGAGTACTTCTATGGGACTAGGGAAACTCACTTGCGGTCAGAGAGTACATATAAAGGGGCTAGGATAACTAACTTGGGGTAAGGGAGTGCTTTTATAAGGGCTAGGGTAACTCACTTGGGGTCAGGGAGTACTTCTGTGGGATTAGGGTAACTCACATGGGGTCAGGGAGTACTTCTATGGGACTAGGGTAACTCACTTGGGGTATGGGAGTGCTTATATGGGACTAAGGCAACTCACATGGGGTCAGGGAGTACTTATAAAGGGGCTAGAGTAACCCACTTCGGCGTCAGGGAGTACTTCTATGGGACTGGGGTAACTCACTTAGGGTCAGGGACTACTTTTATGGGACTAGGGTAACTCACTTGGGGTCTGGGAGTACTTATATGGGACTAAGGTAACTCACTTGGGGTCAGGGAGTACTTATAAAGGGGCTAGGGTAACTCACTTGGGGTCAGGGAGTACTTATAAAGGTGATATGGTAACTCACTTGGGGTCAGGGAGTACTTCTATGGGACTAGGGTAACTCAGTTGGGGTCTGGGAGTACTTCTATGGGACTAGGGTAACTCACATGGGGTCAGGGAGTATTTATAAAGGGGCTAGGGTAACTCACTTTGGGTCAAGGAGTACTTCTATGGGACTAGGGTAACTCACTTGGGGTCAGGGACTACTTTTATGGGACTAGGGTAACTCACTTGGGGTCAGAGAGTACATATAAAGGGGCTAGGATAACTCACTTGGGGTCAGGGAGTACTTATAAAGGTGATATGGTAACTCACTTGGGGTCAGGGAGTACTTCTATGGGACTAGGGTAACTCACTTGCGGTCAGAGAGTACATATAAAGGGGCTAGGATAACTCACTTGGGGTCAGGGAGTACTTATAAAGGTGATATGGTACCTCACTTGGGGTCAGGGAGTACTTCTATGGGAGTAGGGTAACTCACTTGCGGTCAGAGAGTACATATAAAGGGGCTAGGATAACTAACTTGGGTTAAGGGATTGCTTATATAGGGGCTAGGGTAACTCACTTGGGGTCAGGGAGTACTTCTGTGGGATTGGGGTAACTCACTTGGGGTCTGGGAGTACTTCTATGGGACTAGGATAACTTACTTGGGGTCTGGGAGTACTTATATGGGACTAAAGTAACTCACTTGGGGTCAGGGATTACTTATCAAGGGGCTAGGGTAACTCACTTTGGGTCAAGGAGTACTTATATAGGACTAGGGTAACTCACTTGCGGTCAGAGAGTACATATAAATGGGCTTGGATAACTCACTTGGGGTCAGGGAGTACTTCTATGGGACTAGGGTAACTCACTTGGGGTCTGGGAGTACTTATATGGGACTAGGGTAACTCACTTGCGGTCAGAGAGTACATATAAAGGGGCTAGGATAACTAACTTGGGGTAAGGGAGTGCTTATATAGGGGCTAGGGTAACTCACTTTGGTTCAGGGAGTAGTTATAAGGGATTAGGGTAACTCACTTGGGGTCAGGGATTACTTATAAAGGGGCTATGGTAACTCACTTGGGGTCAGGGAGTACTTCTATGGGACTAGGGTAACTCACTTGCGGTCAGAGAGTACATACAAAGGGGCTAGGATAACTCACTTGGGGCCAGGGAGTACTTATAAAGGTGATATGGTAACTCACTTGGGGTCAGGGAGTACTTCTATGGGACTAGGGTAACTCACTTGCGGTCAGAGAGTACATATAAAGGGGCTAGGATAACTAACTTGGGGTAAGGGATTGCTTATATAGGGGCTAGGGTAACTCACTTGGGGTCAGGGAGTACTTCTGTGGGATTAGGGTAACTCACTTGGGGTCTGGGAGTACTTATATGGGACTAAGGTAACTCACTTGGGGTCAGGGAGTACTTATATGGGACTTGGGTAACTCACATGGGGTCAGGGAGTACTTATAAAGGGGCTAGGGTAACTCACTTTGGGTCTAGGAGTACTTATATTGGACTAGGGTAACTCACTTGCGGTCAGAGAGTACATATAAAGGGGCTAGGATAACTCACTTGGGGTCAGGGAGTATTTATATGGGACTAAGGTAACTCACTTGGGTCACGGATTACTTATATGGGACTAGGGTAACTCAACTGGGGTCAGGGAGTACTTATAAAGGGGCTAGAATAACTCACTTGGAGTCAGGGAGTACTTATAAAGGTGATATGGTAACTCACTTGGGGTCAAGGAGTACTTATATTGGACTAGGGTAACTCACTTGCGGTCAGAGAGTACATATAAAGGGGCTAGGATAACTAACTTGGGGTAAGGGAGTACTTATAAAGGTGATATGGTAACTCACTTGGGGTCAGGGAGTACTTCTATGGGACTAGGGTAACTCACTTGGGGTCTGGGAGTACTTCTATGGGACTAGGGTAACTCACATGGGGTCAGGGAGTACTTATAAAGGGGCTAGGATAACTAACTTGGGGTAAGGGATTGCTTATATAGGGGCTAGGGTAACTCACTTGGGGTCAGGGAGTACTTCTGTGGGATTGGGGTAACTCACTTGGGGTCAGGGAGTACTTATAAAGGGGCTAGGGTAACTCACTTGGGGTCAGGGAGTACTTATAAAGGTGATATGGTAACTCACTTGGGGTCAGGGAGTACTTCTATGGGACTAGGGTAACTTACTTGGGGTCTGGGAGTACTTCTATGGGACTAGGGTAACTCACATGGGGTCAGGGAGTACTTATAAAGGGGCTAGGGTAACTCACTTTGGGTCAAGGAGTACTTATATTGGACTAGGGTAACTCACTTGCGGTCAGAGTGTACTAATACATGGGCTAGGATAACTCACATGGGGTCAGGGAGTACTTATAAAGGGCTACGATAACTCACTTTGAGTCAAGGAGTACTTATATTGGACTAGGGTAACACACTTGCGGTCAGAGAGTACATATAAAGGGGCTAGGATAACTCACTTGGGGTCAGGGAGTATTTATTTGGGACTAAGGTAACTCACTTGGGTCACGGATTACTTATATGGGACTAGGGTAACTCAACTGGGGTTAGGGAGTACTTATAAAGGGGCTAGAATAACTCACTTGAAGTCAGGGAGTACTTATAAAGGGGCTAGGATAACTTACTTCGGCGTCAGGGAGTACTTCTATGGGACTAGGGTAACTCACTTGGGGTCAGGGACTACTTTTATGGGACTAGGGTAACTCACATGGGGTCAGGGAGTACTTATAAAGGGGCTAGGGTAACTCACTTTGGGTCTAGGAGTACTTATATTGGACTAGGGTAACTCACTTGCGGTCAGAGAGTACATATAAAGGGGCTAGGATAACTCACTTGGGGTCAGGGAGTATTTATATGGGACTAAGGTAACTCACTTGGGGTCACGGATTACTTATATGGGACTAGGGTAACTCAACTGGGGTCAGGGAGTACTTATAAAGGGGCTAGGATAACTCACTTGGGGTCAGGGAGTACTTATAAAGGGGCTAGGATAACTAACTTCGGCGTCAGGGAGTACTTCTATGGGACTAGGGTAACTCACTTGGGGTCAGGGACTACTTTTATGGGACTAGGGTAACTCACATGGGGTCAGGGAGTACTTATAAAGGGGCTAGGGTAACTCACTTTGGGTCTAGGAGTACTTATATTGGACTAGGGTAACTCACTTGCGGTCAGAGAGTACATATAAAGGGGCTAGGATAACTCACTTGGGGTAAAGGATTGCTTATATAGGGGCTAGGGTAACTCACTTGGGGTCAGGGAGTACTTCTGTGGGATTGGGGTAACTCACTTAGGGTCAGGGAGTACTTATAAAGGGGCTAGGGTAACTCACTTGGGGTCAGGGAGTACTTATAAAGGTGATATGGTAACTCACTTGGGGTCAGGGAGTACTTCTATGGGACTAGGGTAACTCACTTGGGGTATGGGAGTGCTTATATGGGACTAAGGCAACTCACATGGGGTCAGGGAGTACTTATAAAGGGGCTAGGGTAACTCACTTCGGCGTCAGGGAGTACTTCTATGGGACTGGGGTAACTCACTTAGGGTCAGGGACTACTTTTATGGGACTAGGGTAACTCACTTGGGGTCTGGGAGTACTTATATGGGACTAAGGTAACTCACTTGGGGTCAGGGAGTACTTATAAAGGGGCTAGGGTAACTCACTTGGGGTCAGGGAGTACTTATAAAGGTGATATGGTAACTCACTTTGGGTCAGGGAGTACTTCTATGGGACTAGGGTAACTCACTTGGGGTCTGGGAGTACTTATAAAGGGGCTAGGGTAACTCACTTGGGGTCAGGGAGTACTTATAAAGGTGATATGGTAACTCACTTGGGGTCAGGGAGTACTTCTATGGGATTAGGGTACCTCACTTGGGGTCTGGGAGTACATCTATGGGACTAGGGTAACTCACATGGGGTCAGGGAGTATTTATAAAGGGGCTAGGGTAACTCACTTTGGGTCAAGGAGTACTTATATTGGACTAGGGTAACTCACTTGCGGTCAGAGTGTACTAATAAATGGGCTAGGATAACTCACATGGGGTCATGGAGTACTTATAAAGGGGCTACGGTAACTCACTTTGAGTCAAGGAGTACTTATATTGGACTAGGGTAACACACTTGCGGTCAGAGAGTACATATAAAGGGGCTAGGATAACTAACTTGGGGTCAGGGAGTACTTCTATGGGACTAGGGTAACTCACTTGGGGTCAGGGACTACTTTTATGGGACTAGGGTAACTCACTTGGGGTCAGGGAGTACTTATAAAGGTGATATGGTAACTCACTTGGGGTCAGGGAGTACTTCTATGTGACTAGGGTAACTCACTTGGGGTCTGGGAGTACTTATATGGGACTAAGGTAACTCACTTGGGGTCAGGGAGTACTTATATGGGACTTGGGTAACCCACATGGGGTCAGGGAGTACTTATAAAGGGGCTAGGGTAACTCACTTTGGGTCTAGGAGTACTTATATTGGACTAGGGTAACTCACTTGCGGTCAGAGAGTACATATAAAGGGGCTAGGATAACTCACTTGGGGTCAGGGAGTATTTATATGGGACTAAGGTAACTCACTTGGGGTCGCGGATTACTTATATGGGACTAGGGTAACTCAACTGGGGTCAGGGAGTACTTATAAAGGGGCTAGGATAACTCACTTGGGGTCAGGGAGTACTTATAAAGGGGCTAGGATAACTTACTTCGGCGTCAGGGAGTACTTCTATGGGACTAGGGTAACTCACTTGGGGTCAGGGACTACTTTTATGTGACTAGGGTAACTCACATGGGGTCAGGGAGTACTTATAAAGGGGCTAGGGTAACTCACTTTGGGTCTAGGAGTACTTATATTGGACTAGGGTAACTCACTTGCGGTCAGAGAGTACATATAAATGGGCTTGGATAACTCACTTGGGGTCAGGGAGTACTTCTATGGGACTAGGGTAACTCACTTGGGGTCTGGGAGTACTTATATGGGTCTAGGGTAACTCACTTGCGGTCAGAGAGTACATACAAAGGGGCTAGGATAACTCACTTGGGGCCAGGGAGTACTTATAAAGGTGATATGGTAACTCACTTGGGGTCAGGGAGTACTTCTATGGGACTAGGGTAACTCACTTGCGGTCAGAGAGTACATATAAAGGGGCTAGGATAACTTACTTGGGGTAAGGGAGTGCTTATAAAGGTGATATGGTAACTCACTTGGGGTCAGGGAGTACTTCTATGGGACTAGGGTAACTCACTTGCGGTCAGAGAGTACATATAAAGGGGTTAGGATAACTAACTTGGGGTAAGGGATTGCTTATATAGGGGCTAGTGTAACTCACTTGGGGTCAGGGAGTACTTCTGTGGGATTAGGGTAACTCACTTGGGGTCTGGGAGTACTTCTATGGGACTAGGGTAACTCACTTGGGGTCTGGGAGTACTTATATGGGACTAAGGTAACTCATTTGGGGTCAGGGAGTACTTATATGGGACTTGGGTAACTCACATGGGGTCAGGGAGTACTTATAAAGGGGCTAGGGTAACTCACTTTGGGTCTAGGAGTACTTATATTGGACTAGGGTAACTCACTTGCGGTCAGAGAGTACATATAAAGGGGCTAGGATAACTCACTTGGGGTCAGGGAGTATTTATATGGGACTAAGGTAACTCACTTGGGTCACGGATTACTTATATGGGACTAGGGTAACTCAACTGGGGTCAGGGAGTACTTATAAAGGGGCTAGAATAACTCACTTGGAGTCAGGGAGTACTTATAAAGGGGCTAGGATAACTTACTTCGGCGTCAGGGAGTACTTCTATGGGACTAGGGTAACTCACTTGGGGTCAGGGACTACTTTTATGGGACTAGGGTAACTCACATGGGGTCAGGGAGTACTTATAAAGGGGCTAGGGTAACTCACTTTGGGTCTAGGAGTACTTATATTGGACTAGGGTAACTCACTTGCGGTCAGAGAGTACATATAAAGGGGCTAGGATAACTCACTTGGGGTCAGGGAGTATTTATATGGGACTAAGGTAACTCACTTGGGGTCACGGATTACTTATATGGGACTAGGGTAACTCAACTGGGGTCAGGGAGTACTTATAAAGGGGCTAGGATAACTCACTTGGGGTCAGGGAGTACTTATAAAGGGGCTAGGATAACTAACTTCGGCGTCAGGGAGTACTTCTATGGGACTAGGGTAACTCACTTGGGGTCAGGGACTACTTTTATGGGACTAGGCTAACTCACATGGGGTCAGGGAGTACTTATAAAGGGGCTAGGGTAACTCACTTTGGGTCTAGGAGTACTTATATTGGACTAGGGTAACTCACTTGCGGTCAGAGAGTACATATAAAGGGGCTAGGATAACTCACATGGGGTAAAGGATTGCTTATATAGGGGCTAGGGTAACTCACTTGGGGTCAGGGAGTACTTCTGTGGGATTGGGGTAACTCACTTAGGGTCAGGGAGTACTTATAAAGGGGCTAGGGTAACTCACTTGGGGTCAGGGAGTACTTATAAAGGTGATATGGTAACTCACTTGGGGTCAGGGAGTACTTCTATGGGACTAGGGTAACTCACTTGGGGTATGGGAGAGCTTATATGGGACTAAGGCAACTCACATGGGGTCAGGGAGTACTTATAAAGGGGCTAGGGTAACTCACTTCGGCGTCAGGGAGTACTTCTATGGGACTGGGGTAACTCACTTAGGGTCAGGGACTACTTTTATGGGACTAGGGTAACTCACTTGGGGTCTGGGAGTACTTATATGGGACTAAGGTAACTCACTTGGGGTCAGGGAGTACTTATAAAGGGGCTAGGGTAACTCACTTGGGGTCAGGGAGTACTTATAAAGGTGATATGGTAACTCACTTTGGGTCAGGGAGTACTTCTATGGGACTAGGGTAACTCACTTGGGGTCTGGGAGTACTTATAAAGGGGCTAGGGTAACTCACTTGGGGTCAGGGAGTACTTATAAAGGTGATATGGTAACTCACTTGGGGTCAGGGAGTACTTCTATGGGACTAGGGTAACTCACTTGGGGTCTGGGAGTACTTCTATGGGACTAGGGTAACTCACATGGGGTCAGGGAGTATTTATAAAGGAGCTAGGGTAACTCACTTTGGGTCAAGGAGTACTTATATTGGACTAGGGTAACTCACTTGCGGTCAGAGTGTACTAATAAATGGGCTAGGATAACTCACATGGGGTCATGGAGTACTTATAAAGGGGCTACGGTAACTCACTTTGAGTCAAGGAGTACTTATATTGGACTAGGGTAACACACTTGCGGTCAGAGAGTACATATAAAGGGGCTAGGATAACTAACTTGGGGTCAGGGAGTACTTCTATGGGACTAGGGTAACTCACTTGCGGTCAGAGAGTACATATAAAGGGGCTAGGATAACTAACTTGGGGTAAGGGAGTGCTTTTATAAGGGCTAGGGTAACTCACTTGGGGTCAGGGAGTACTTCTGTGGGATTAGGGTAACTCACATGGGGTCAGGGAGTACTTCTATGGGACTAGGGTAACTCACTTGGGGTATGGGAGTGCTTATATGGGACTAAGGCAACTCACATGGGGTCAGGGAGTACTTATAAAGGGGCTAGGGTAACTCACTTCGGCGTCAGGGAGTACTTCTATGGGACTGGGGTAACTCACTTAGGGTCAGGGACTACTTTTATGGGACTAGGGTAACTCACTTGGGGTCTGGGAGTACTTATATGGGACTAAGGTAACTCACTTGGGGTCAGGGAGTACTTATAAAGGGGCTAGGGTAACTCACTTGGGGTCAGGGAGTACTTATAAAGGTGATATGGTAACTCACTTGGGGTCAGGGAGTACTTCTATGGGACTAGGGTAACTCACTTGGGGTCTGGGAGTACTTCTATGGGACTAGGGTAACTCACATGGGGTCAGGGAGTATTTATAAAGGGGCTAGGGTAACTCACTTTGGGTCAAGGAGTACTTCTATGGGACTAGGGTAACTCACTTGGGGTCAGGGACTACTTTTATGGGACTAGGGTAACTCACTTGGGGTCAGAGAGTGCATATAAAGGGGCTAGGATAACTCACTTGGGGTCAGGGAGTACTTATAAAGGTGATATGGTAACTCACTTGGGGTCAGGGAGTACTTCTATGGGACTAGGGTAACTCACTTGCGGTCAGAGAGTACATATAAAGGGGCTAGGATAACTCACTTGGGGTCAGGGAGTACTTATAAAGGTGATATGGTACCTCACTTGGGGTCAGGGAGTACTTCTATGGGAGTAGGGTAACTCACTTGCGGTCAGAGAGTACATATAAAGGGGCTAGGATAACTAACTTGGGTTAAGGGATTGCTTATATAGGGGCTAGGGTAACTCACTTGGGGACAGGGAGTACTTCTGTGGGATTGGGGTAACTCACTTGGGGTCTGGGAGTACTTCTATGGGACTAGGGTAACTTACTTGGGGTCTGGGAGTACTTATATGGGACTAAAGTAACTCACTTGGGGTCAGGGATTACTTATCAAGGGGCTAGGGTAACTCACTTTGGGTCAAGGAGTACTTATATAGGACTAGGGTAACTCACTTGCGGTCAGAGAGTACATATAAATGGGCTTGGATAACTCACTTGGGGTCAGGGAGTACTTCTATGGGACTAGGGTAACTCACTTGGGGTCTGGGAGTACTTATATGGGACTAGGGTAACTCACTTGCGGTCAGAGAGTACATATAAAGGGGCTAGGATAACTAACTTGGGGTAAGGGAGTGCTTATATAGGGGCTAGGGTAACTCACTTTGGTTCAGGGAGTAGTTATAAGGGATTAGGGTAACTCACTTGGGGTCAGGGATTACTTCTATGGGACTAGGGTAACTCACTTGCGGTCAGAGAGTACATACAAAGGGGCTAGGATAACTCACTTGGGGCCAGGGAGTACTTATAAAGGTGATATGGTAACTCACTTGGGGTCAGGGAGTACTTCTATGGGACTAGGGTAACTCACTTGCGGTCAGAGAGTACATATAAAGGGGCTAGGATAACTAACTTGGGGTAAGGGATTGCTTATATAGGGGCTAGGGTAACTCACTTGGGGTCAGGGAGTACTTCTGTGGGATTAGGGTAACTCACTTGGGGTCTGGGAGTACTTATATGGGACTAAGGTAACTCACTTGGGGTCAGGGAGTACTTATATGGGACTTGGGTAACTCACATGGGGTCAGGGAGTACTTATAAAGGGGCTAGGGTAACTCACTTTGGGTCTAGGAGTACTTATATTGGACTAGGGTAACTCACTTGCGGTCAGAGAGTACATATAAAGGGGCTAGGATAACTCACTTGGGGTCAGGGAGTATTTATATGGGACTAAGGTAACTCACTTGGGTCACGGATTACTTATATGGGACTAGGGTAACTCAACTGGGGTCAGGGAGTACTTATAAAGGGGCTAGAATAACTCACTTGGAGTCAGGGAGTACTTATAAAGGTGATATGGTAACTCACTTGGGGTCAAGGAGTACTTATATTGGACTAGGGTAACTCACTTGCGGTCAGAGAGTACATATAAAGGGGCTAGGATAACTAACTTGGGGTAAGGGAGTACTTATAAAGGTGATATGGTAACTCACTTGGGGTCAGGGAGTACTTCTATGGGACTAGGGTAACTCACTTGGGGTCTGGGAGTACTTCTATGGGACTAGGGTAACTCACATGGGGTCAGGGAGTACTTATAAAGGGGCTAGGGTAACTCACTTTGGGTCTAGGAGTACTTATATTGGACTAGGGTAACTCACTTGCGGTCAGAGAGTACATATAAAGGGGCTAGGATAACTCACTTGGGGTCAGGGAGTATTTATATGGGACTAAGGTAACTCACTTGGGTCACGGATTACTTATATGGGACTAGGGTAACTCAACTGGGGTCAGGGAGTACTTATAAAGGGGCTAGAATAACTCACTTGGAGTCAGGGAGTACTTATAAAGGTGATATGGTAACTCACTTGGGGTCAAGGAGTACTTATATTGGACTAGGGTAACTCACTTGCGGTCAGAGAGTACATATAAAGGGGCTAGGATAACTAACTTGGGGTAAGGGAGTACTTATAAAGGTGATATGGTAACTCACTTGGGGTCAGGGAGTACTTCTATGGGACTAGGGTAACTCACTTGGGGTCTGGGAGTACTTCTATGGGACTAGGGTAACTCACATGGGGTCAGGGAGTACTTATAAAGGGGCTAGGATAACTAACTTGGGGTAAGGGATTGCTTATATAGGGGCTAGGGTAACTCACTTGGGGTCAGGGAGTACTTCTGTGGGATTGGGGTAACTCACTTGGGGTCAGGGAGTACTTATAAAGGGGCTAGGGTAACTCACTTGGGGTCAGGGAGTACTTATAAAGGTGATATGGTAACTCACTTGGGGTCAGGGAGTACTTCTATGGGACTAGGGTAACTTACTTGGGGTCTGGGAGTACTTCTATGGGACTAGGGTAACTCACATGGGGTCAGGGAGTACTTATAAAGGGGCTAGGGTAACTCACTTTGGGTCAAGGAGTACTTATATTGGACTAGGGTAACTCACTTGCGGTCAGAGTGTACTAATACATGGGCTAGGATAACTCACATGGGGTCAGGGAGTACTTATAAAGGGCTACGATAACTCACTTTGAGTCAAGGAGTACTTATATTGGACTAGGGTAACACACTTGCGGTCAGAGAGTACATATAAAGGGGCTAGGATAACTCACTTGGGGTCAGGGAGTATTTATATGGGACTAAGGTAACTCACTTGGGTCACGGATTACTTATATGGGACTAGGGTAACTCAACTGGGGTCAGGGAGTACTTATAAAGGGGCTAGAATAACTCACTTGGAGTCAGGGAGTACTTATAAAGGGGCTAGGATAACTTACTTCGGCGTCAGGGAGTACTTCTATGGGACTAGGGTAACTCACTTGGGGTCAGGGACTACTTTTATGGGACTAGGGTAACTCACATGGGGTCAGGGAGTACTTATAAAGGGGCTAGGGTAACTCACTTTGGGTCTAGGAGTACTTATATTGGACTAGGGTAACTCACTTGCGGTCAGAGAGTACATATAAAGGGGCTAGGATAACTCACTTGGGGTCAGGGAGTATTTATATGGGACTAAGGTAACTCACTTGGGGTCACGGATTACTTATATGGGACTAGGGTAACTCAACTGGGGTCAGGGAGTACTTATAAAGGGGCTAGGATAACTCACTTGGGGTCAGGGAGTACTTATAAAGGGGCTAGGATAACTAACTTCGGCGTCAGGGAGTACTTCTATGGGACTAGGGTAACTCACTTGGGGTCAGGGACTACTTTTATGGGACTAGGGTAACTCACATGGGGTCAGGGAGTACTTATAAAGGGGCTAGGGTAACTCACTTTGGGTCTAGGAGTACTTATATTGGACTAGGGTAACTCACTTGCGGTCAGAGAGTACATATAAAGGGGCTAGGATAACTCACTTGGGGTAAAGGATTGCTTATATAGGGGCTAGGGTAACTCACTTGGGGTCAGGGAGTACTTCTGTGGGATTGGGGTAACTCACTTAGGGTCAGGGAGTACTTATAAAGGGGCTAGGGTAACTCACTTGGGGTCAGGGAGTACTTATAAAGGTGATATGGTAACTCACTTGGGGTCAGGGAGTACTTCTATGGGACTAGGGTAACTCACTTGGGGTATGGGAGTGCTTATATGGGACTAAGGCAACTCACATGGGGTCAGGGAGTACTTATAAAGGGGCTAGGGTAACTCACTTCGGCGTCAGGGAGTACTTCTATGGGACTGGGGTAACTCACTTAGGGTCAGGGACTACTTTTATGGGACTAGGGTAACTCACTTGGGGTCTGGGAGTACTTATATGGGACTAAGGTAACTCACTTGGGGTCAGGGAGTACTTATAAAGGGGCTAGGGTAACTCACTTGGGGTCAGGGAGTACTTATAAAGGTGATATGGTAACTCACTTTGGGTCAGGGAGTACTTCTATGGGACTAGGGTAACTCACTTGGGGTCTGGGAGTACTTATAAAGGGGCTAGGGTAACTCACTTGGGGTCAGGGAGTACTTATAAAGGTGATATGGTAACTCACTTGGGGTCAGGGAGTACTTCTATGGGACTAGGGTACCTCACTTGGGGTCTGGGAGTACTTCTATGGGACTAGGGTAACTCACATGGGGTCAGGGAGTATTTATAAAGGGGCTAGGGTAACTCACTTTGGGTCAAGGAGTACTTATATTGGACTAGGGTAACTCACTTGCGGTCAGAGTGTACTAATAAATGGGCTAGGATAACTCACATGGGGTCATGGAGTACTTATAAAGGGGCTACGGTAACTCACTTTGAGTCAAGGAGTACTTATATTGGACTAGGGTAACACACTTGCGGTCAGAGAGTACATATAAAGGGGCTAGGATAACTAACTTGGGGTCAGGGAGTACATCTATGGGACTAGGGTAACTCACTTGGGGTCAGGGACTACTTTTATGGGACTAGGGTAACTCACTTGGGGTCAGGGAGTACTTATAAAGGTGATATGGTAACTCACTTGGGGTCAGGGAGTACTTCTATGTGACTAGGGTAACTCACTTGGGGTCTGGGAGTACTTATATGGGACTAAGGTAACTCACTTGGGGTCAGGGAGTACTTATATGGGTCTTGGGTAACCCACATGGGGTCAGGGAGTACTTATAAAGGGGCTAGGGTAACTCACTTTGGGTCTAGGAGTACTTATATTGGACTAGGGTAACTCACTTGCGGTCAGAGAGTACATATAAAGGGGCTAGGATAACTCACTTGGGGTCAGGGAGTATTTATATGGGACTAAGGTAACTCACTTGGGGTCGCGGATTACTTATATGGGACTAGGGTAACTCAACTGGGGTCAGGGAGTACTTATAAAGGGGCTAGGATAACTCACTTGGGGTCAGGGAGTACTTATAAAGGGGCTAGGATAACTTACTTCGGCGTCAGGGAGTACTTCTATGGGACTAGGGTAACTCACTTGGGGTCAGGGACTACTTTTATGTGACTAGGGTAACTCACATGGGGTCAGGGAGTACTTATAAAGGGGCTAGGGTAACTCACTTTGGGTCTAGGAGTACTTATATTGGACTAGGGTAACTCACTTGCGGTCAGAGAGTACATATAAAGGGGCTAGGATAACTAATTTGGGGTAAGGGAGTGCTTATATAGGGGATAGGGTAACTCACTTGGGGTCTGGGAGTACTTCTATGGGACTAGGGTAACTCACTTGGGGTCAGGGACTACTTATAAAGGGGCTAGGGTAACTCACTTGGGGTCAGGGAGTACTTATAAAGGTGATATGGTAACTCACTTGGGGTCAGGGAGTACTTCTATGGGACTAGGGTAACTCACTTGGGGTCTGGGAGTACTTCTATGGGACTAGGGTAACTCACATGGGGTCAGGGAGTACTTATAAATGGGCTAGGGTAACTCACTTTGGGTCAAGGAGTACTTATATTGGACTAGGGTAACTCACTTGCGGTCAGAGTGTACATATAAATGGGCTAGGATAACTCACATGGGGTCAGGGAGTACTTATAAAGGGGCTACGGTAACTCACTTTGAGTCAAGGAGTACTTATATTGGACTAGGGTAACACACTTGCGGTCAGAGAGTACATATAAAGGGGCTAGGATAACTAACTTGGGGTCAGGGAGTACTTCTATGGGACTAGGGTAACTCACTTGCGGTCAGAGAGTACATATAAAGGGGCTAGGATAACTAACTTGGGGTAAGGGAGTGCTTTTATAGGGGCTAGGGTAACTCACTTGGGGTCAGGGAGTACTTCTGTGGGATTAGGGTAACTCACTTGGGGTCTGGGAGTTCTTCTATGGGACTAAGGTAACTCACTTGGGGTCAGGGAGTACTTATAAAGGGGCTAGGGTAACTCACTTGGGGTCAGGGAGTACTTATAAAGGGGCTACGGTAACTCACTTTGAGTCAAGGAGTACTTATATTGGACTAGGGTAACACACTTGCGGTCAGAGAGTACATATAAAGGGGCTAGGATAACTAACTTGGGGTCAGGGAGTACTTCTATGGGACTAGGGTAACTCACTTGGGGTCAGGGACTACTTTTATGGGACTAGGGTAACTCACTTGGGGTCTGGGAGTACTTATATGGGACTAAGGTAACTCACTTGGGGTCAGGGAGTACTTATAAAGGGGCTAGGGTAACTCACTTGGTGTCAGGGAGTACTTATAAAGGGGCTACGGTAACTCACTTTGAGTCAAGGAGTACTTATATTGGACTAGGGTAACACACTTGCGGTCAGAGAGTACATATAAAGGGGCTAGGATAACTAACTTGGGGTCAGGGAGTACTTCTATGGGACTAGGGTAACTCACTTGCGGTCAGAGAGTACATATAAAGGGGCTAGGATAACTAACTTGGGGTAAGGGAGTGCTTTTATAGGGGCTAGGGTAACTCACTTGGGGTCAGGGAGTACTTCTGTGGGATTAGGGTAACTCACTTGGGGTCTGGGAGTTCTTCTATGGGACTAGGTTAACTCACTTGGGGTCTGGGAGTACTTATATGGGACTAAGGTAACTCACATGGGGTCAGGGAGTACTTATAAAGGGGCTAGGGTAACTCACTTGGGGTCAGGGAGTACTTATAAAGGGGCTAGGATAACTCACTTCGGCGTCAGGGAGTACTTCTATGGGACTAGGGTAACTCACTTGGGGTCAGGGACTACTTTTATGGGACTAGGGTAACTCACTTGGGGTCTGGGAGTACTTATATGGGACTAAGGTAACTCACTTGGGGTCAGGGAGTACTTATAAGGGGCTAGGATAACGCACTTGGGGTCAGGGAGTACTTATAAAGGGGCTAGGGTAACTCACTTGGGGTCAGGGAGTACTTATCAGGGACTAGGGTAACTCACTTGGGGTCAGGGAGTACTTATAAAGGGGCTATGGTACCTCACTTGAGGTCAGGTAGTACTTATATGGGACTAGGGTAACTCACTTGCGGTCAGGGAGTACTTATAAAGGGGCTAGGATAACTCATTTGGGGTCAGGGAGTACTTATAAAGGGGCTAGGATAACTCACTTGCCGTCAGAGAGTACATATAAAGGGGCTAGGATAACTCATTTGGGGTCAGGTAGTACTTATTAAGGGGCTATGGTAACTCACTTGGGGTCAGGGAGTACTACTATGGGACTAGGGTAACTCACTTGCGGTCAGAGAGTACATATAAAGGGGCTAGGATAACTCACTTGCGGTCAGATAGTACATATAAAGGGGCTAGGATAACTCACTTGGGGTCAGGGAGTACTTATAAAGGGGCTATGGTAACTACCTTGCGGTCAGAGAGTACATATAAAGGGGCTTTGGTAACTCACTTGCGGTCAGAGAGTATATATAAAGGGGCTAATATAACTCATTTTGGGTCAGGAAGTACTTATAAAGGGGCTATGGTAACTCACTTGGGGCCAGGGAGTACTAATATGAAACTAGGGTAACACACTTGTGTCAGGGAGTACTTATAAAGGGGCTAGGATAATTCACTTGGGGTCAGGGGGTACATATAAAGGGGCTATGGTAACTCATTTGGGGGCAAGGAGTACTACTATGGGACTAGGGTAACTCACTTGCCGTCAGAGAATACATATAATGGGGCTAGGATAACTCATTTGGGGTCAGGGAGTACTTATAAAGGGGCTAGGATAACTCACTTGCGGACAGAGAGTACATATAAAGGGGCTAGGATTACTCACTTGGGGTCAGAAAGTACTTATAAAGGGGCTATGGTAACTCACTTGGGGCCAGGGAGTAATAATATGAAACTAGGGTAACACACTTGCGGTCAGAGAGTACATATAAAGGGGCTAGGATAACTCATTTGGGGTCAGGGAATACTTATATAGGGGCTAGGATAACTCACTTGCCGTCAGAGAGTACATATAAAGGGGCTACGATAACTCATTTGGGGTCAGGTAGTACTTATAAAGGGGCTATGGTAACTCACTTGGGGTCAGGGAGTACTACTATGGGACTAGGGTAACTCACTTGCAGTCAGAGAGTACATATAAAGGGGCTAGAATAACTCACTTGCGGTCAGAGAGTACATATAAAGGGGCTAGGATAACTCACTTGGGGTCAGGGAGTACGTCTATGGGACTAGGGTAACTCACATGAGGTCAGAGAGTACATATAAAGGGGATAGGATAACTCACTTGCGGTCAGAGAGTACATATAAAGGGGCTAGGATAACTCACTTGGGGTCAGGGAGTACTTATTTGGGACTAGGGTAACTCACTTGCCGCCAGAGAGTACATATAAAGGGGCTAGGGTAACTCACATGGGGTCAGGGAGTACTTATAAAGGGGCTATGGTAACTCACTTGCGGTCAGAGAGTACACATAAGGGGGCTAGGATAACTCACTTGGGGTCAGGGAGTACGTCTATGGGACTAGGGTAACTCACATGAGGTCAGAGAGTACATATAAAGGGGATAGGATAACTCACTTGCGGTCAAAGAGTACATATAAAGGGGCTAGGATAACTCACTTGCGGTCAGGGAGTACTTATAAAGGGGCTATGGTAACTCACTTGGGGTCAAGGTGTACTTATTCGGGACTAGGGTAACTCACTTGCCGCCAGAGAGTACATATAAAGGGGCTAGGGTAACTCACACGGGGTCAGGGAGTACTTCTAAAGGGGCTATGGTAACTCACTTGCGGTCAGAGAGTACATATAAAGGGGCTAGGATAACTCACTTGCGGTCAGAGAGTACATATAAAGGGGCTAGGATAACTCACTTGGGGTCAGGGAGTACGTCTATGGGACTAGGGTAACTCACATGAGGTCAGAGAGTACATATAAAGGGGATAGGATAACTCACTTGCGGTCAGATAGTACATATAAAGGGGCTAGGATAACTCACTTGGGGTCAGGGAGTACTTATAAAGGGGCTAGGATAACTCACTTGGGGTCAGGGAGTACGTCTATGGGACTAGGGTAACTCACATGAGGTCAGAGAGTACATATAAAGGGGATAGGATAACTCACTTGCGGTCAGATAGTACATATAAAGGGGCTAGGATAACTCACTTGCGGTCAGAGAGTACATATAAAGGGGCTAGGGTAACTCACATGGAGTCAGGGAGTACTTATAAAGGGGCTATGGTAACTCACTTGCGTTCAGAGAGTACATATAAAGGGGCTAGGATAACTCACTTGGGGTCAGGGTGTACTTATAAAGGGGCTATGGTAACTCACTTTGGGTCAAGGAGTACTACTATGGGACTAGGATAACTCACTTGCGGTCAGAGAGTACATATAAAGGGGCTAGGATAACTCACTTAGGGTCAGGTAGTACTTCTATGGGACTAGGGTAACTCACTTGCGGTCAGAGAGTACATATAAAGGAACTAGGATAACTCACTTGCTGTCAGGAAGTACTTATATAAGGGGCTAGGGTAACTCACTTGGGGTCAGGGAATACATCTATGGGACTAGGGTAATTCTCTTGGGGTCAGAGAGTACATACAAAGGGGCTAGGATAACTCACTTGGGGCCAGGGAGTACTTATAAAGGTGATATGGTAACTCACTTGGGGTCAGGGAGTACTTCTATGGGACTAGGGTAACTCACTTGCGGTCAGAGAGTACATATAAAGGGGCTAGGATAACTAACTTGGGGTAAGGGATTGCTTATATAGGGGCTAGGGTAACTCACTTGGGGTCAGGGAGTACTTCTGTGGGATTAGGGTAACTCACTTGGGGTCTGGGAGTACTTATATGGGACTAAGGTAACTCACTTGGGGTCAGGGAGTACTTATATGGGACTTGGGTAACTCACATGGGGTCAGGGAGTACTTATAAAGGGGCTAGGGTAACTCACTTTGGGTCTAGGAGTACTTATATTGGACTAGGGTAACTCACTTGCGGTCAGAGAGTACATATAAAGGGGCTAGGATAACTCACTTGGGGTCAGGGAGTATTTATATGGGACTAAGGTAACTCACTTGGGTCACGGATTACTTATATGGGACTAGGGTAACTCAACTGGGGTCAGGGAGTACTTATAAAGGGGCTAGAATAACTCACTTGGAGTCAGGGAGTACTTATAAAGGTGATATGGTAACTCACTTGGGGTCAAGGAGTACTTATATTGGACTAGGGTAACTCACTTGCGGTCAGAGAGTACATATAAAGGGGCTAGGATAACTAACTTGGGGTAAGGGAGTACTTATAAAGGTGATATGGTAACTCACTTGGGGTCAGGGAGTACTTCTATGGGACTAGGGTAACTCACTTGGGGTCTGGGAGTACTTCTATGGGACTAGGGTAACTCACATGGGGTCAGGGAGTACTTATAAAGGGGCTAGGATAACTAACTGGGGTAAGGGATTGCTTATATAGGGGCTAGGGTAACTCACTTGGGGTCAGGGAGTACTTCTGTGGGATTGGGGTAACTCACTTGGGGTCAGGGAGTACTTATAAAGGGGCTAGGGTAACTCACTTGGGGTCAGGGAGTACTTATAAAGGTGATATGGTAACTCACTTGGGGTCAGGGAGTACTTCTATGGGACTAGGGTAACTTACTTGGGGTCTGGGAGTACTTCTATGGGACTAGGGTAACTCACATGGGGTCAGGGAGTACTTATAAAGGGGCTAGGGTAACTCACTTTGGGTCAAGGAGTACTTATATTGGACTAGGGTAACTCACTTGCGGTCAGAGTGTACTAATACATGGGCTAGGATAACTCACATGGGGTCAGGGAGTACTTATAAAGGGCTACGATAACTCACTTTGAGTCAAGGAGTACTTATATTGGACTAGGGTAACACACTTGCGGTCAGAGAGTACATATAAAGGGGCTAGGATAACTCACTTGGGGTCAGGGAGTATTTATATGGGACTAAGGTAACTCACTTGGGTCACGGATTACTTATATGGGACTAGGGTAACTCAACTGGGGTCAGGGAGTACTTATAAAGGGGCTAGAATAACTCACTTGGAGTCAGGGAGTACTTATAAAGGGGCTAGGATAACTTACTTCGGCGTCAGGGAGTACTTCTATGGGACTAGGGTAACTCACTTGGGGTCAGGGACTACTTTTATGGGACTAGGGTAACTCACATGGGGTCAGGGAGTACTTATAAAGGGGCTAGGGTAACTCACTTTGGGTCTAGGAGTACTTATATTGGACTAGGGTAACTCACTTGCGGTCAGAGAGTACATATAAAGGGGCTAGGATAACTCACTTGGGGTCAGGGAGTATTTATATGGGACTAAGGTAACTCACTTGGGGTCACGGATTACTTATATGGGACTAGGGTAACTCAACTGGGGTCAGGGAGTACTTATAAAGGGGCTAGGATAACTCACTTGGGGTCAGGGAGTACTTATAAAGGGGCTAGGATAACTAACTTCGGCGTCAGGGAGTACTTCTATGGGACTAGGGTAACTCACTTGGGGTCAGGGACTACTTTTATGGGACTAGGGTAACTCACATGGGGTCAGGGAGTACTTATAAAGGGGCTAGGGTAACTCACTTTGGGTCTAGGAGTACTTATATTGGACTAGGGTAACTCACTTGCGGTCAGAGAGTACATATAAAGGGGCTAGGATAACTCACATGGGGTAAAGGATTGCTTATATAGGGGCTAGGGTAACTCACTTGGGGTCAGGGAGTACTTCTGTGGGATTGGGGTAACTCACTTAGGGTCAGGGAGTACTTATAAAGGGGCTAGGGTAACTCACTTGGGGTCAGGGAGTACTTATAAAGGTGATATGGTAACTCACTTGGGGTCAGGGAGTACTTCTATGGGACTAGGGTAACTCACTTGGGGTATGGGAGTGCTTATATGGGACTAAGGCAACTCACATGGGGTCAGGGAGTACTTATAAAGGGGCTAGGGTAACTCACTTCGGCGTCAGGGAGTACTTCTATGGGACTGGGGTAACTCACTTAGGGTCAGGGACTACTTTTATGGGACTAGGGTAACTCACTTGGGGTCTGGGAGTACTTATATGGGACTAAGGTAACTCACTTGGGGTCAGGGAGTACTTATAAAGGGGCTAGGGTAACTCACTTGGGGTCAGGGAGTACTTATAAAGGTGATATGGTAACTCACTTTGGGTCAGGGAGTACTTCTATGGGACTAGGGTAACTCACTTGGGATCTGGGAGTACTTATAAAGGGGCTAGGGTAACTCACTTGGGGTCAGGGAGTACTTATAAAGGTGATATGGTAACTCACTTGGGGTCAGGGAGTACTTCTATGGGACTAGGGTACCTCACTTGGGGTCTGGGAGTACTTCTATGGGACTAGGGTAACTCACATGGGGTCAGGGAGTATTTATAAAGGGGCTAGGGTAACTCACTTTGGGTCAAGGAGTACTTATATTGGACTAGGGTAACTCACTTGCGGTCAGAGTGTACTAATAAATGGGCTAGGATAACTCACATGGGGTCATGGAGTACTTATAAAGGGGCTACGGTAACTCACTTTGAGTCAAGGAGTACTTATATTGGACTAGGGTAACACACTTGCGGTCAGAGAGTACATATAAAGGGGCTAGGATAACTAACTTGGGGTCAGGGAGTACTTCTATGGGACTAGGGTAACTCACTTGGGGTCAGGGACTACTTTTATGGGACTAGGGTAACTCACTTGGGGTCAGGGAGTACTTATAAAGGTGATATGGTAACTCACTTGGGGTCAGGGAGTACTTCTATGTGACTAGGGTAACTCACTTGGGGTCTGGGAGTACTTATATGGGACTAAGGTAACTCACTTGGGGTCAGGGAGTACTTATATGGGACTTGGGTAACCCACATGGGGTCAGGGAGTACTTATAAAGGGGCTAGGGTAACTCACTTTGGGTCTAGGAGTACTTATATTGGACTAGGGTAACTCACTTGCGGTCAGAGAGTACATATAAAGGGGCTAGGATAACTCACTTGGGGTCAGGGAGTATTTATATGGGACTAAGGTAACTCACTTGGGGTCGCGGATTACTTATATGGGACTAGGGTAACTCAACTGGGGTCAGGGAGTACTTATAAAGGGGCTAGGATAACTCACTTGGGGTCAGGGAGTACTTATAAAGGGGCTAGGATAACTTACTTCGGCGTCAGGGAGTACTTCTATGGGACTAGGGTAACTCACTTGGGGTCAGGGACTACTTTTATGTGACTAGGGTAACTCACATGGGGTCAGGGAGTACTTATAAAGGGGCTAGGGTAACTCACTTTGGGTCTAGGAGTACTTATATTGGACTAGGGTAACTCACTTGCGGTCAGAGAGTACATATAAAGGGGCTAGGATAACTAATTTGGGGTAAGGGAGTGCTTATATAGGGGATAGGGTAACTCACTTGGGGTCTGGGAGTACTTCTATGGGACTAGGGTAACTCACTTGGGGTCAGGGACTACTTATAAAGGGGCTAGGGTAACTCACTTGGGGTCAGGGAGTACTTATAAAGGTGATATGGTAACTCACTTGGGGTCAGGGAGTACTTCTATGGGACTAGGGTAACTCACTTGGGGTCTGGGAGTACTTCTATGGGACTAGGGTAACTCACATGGGGTCAGGGAGTACTTATAAATGGGCTAGGGTAACTCACTTTGGGTCAAGGAGTACTTATATTGGACTAGGGTAACTCACTTGCGGTCAGAGTGTACATATAAATGGGCTAGGATAACTCACATGGGGTCAGGGAGTACTTATAAAGGGGCTACGGTAACTCACTTTGAGTCAAGGAGTACTTATATTGGACTAGGGTAACACACTTGCGGTCAGAGAGTACATATAAAGGGGCTAGGATAACTAACTTGGGGTCAGGGAGTACTTCTATGGGACTAGGGTAACTCACTTGCGGTCAGAGAGTACATATAAAGGGGCTAGGATAACTAACTTGGGGTAAGGGAGTGCTTTTATAGGGGCTAGGGTAACTCACTTGGGGTCAGGGAGTACTTCTGTGGGATTAGGGTAACTCACTTGGGGTCTGGGAGTTCTTCTATGGGACTAGGTTAACTCACTTGGGGTCTGGGAGTACTTATATGGGACTAAGGTAACTCACTTGGGGTCAGGGAGTACTTATAAAGGGGCTAGGGTAACTCACTTGGGGTCAGGGAGTACTTATAAAGGGGCTATGGTAACTAACTTGCGGTCAGAGAGTACATATAAAGGGGCTTTGGTAACTCACTTGCGGTCAGAGAGTATATATAAAGGGGCTAATATAACTCATTTTGGGTCAGGAAGTACTTATAAAGGGGCTATGGTAACTCACTTGGGGCCAGGGAGTACTAATATGAAACTAGGGTAACACACTTGTGTCAGGGAGTACTTATAAAGGGGCTAGGATAATTCACTTGGGGTCAGGGGGTACATATAAAGGGGCTATGGTAACTCATTTGGGGGCAAGGAGTACTACTATGGGACTAGGGTAACTCACTTGCCGTCAGAGAATACATATAATGGGGCTAGGATAACTCATTTGGGGTCAGGGAGTACTTATAAAGGGGCTAGGATAACTCACTTGCGGTCAGAGAGTACATATAAAGGGGCTAGGATTACTCACTTGGGGTCAGAAAGTACTTATAAAGGGGCTATGGTAACTCACTTGGGGCCAGGGAGTAATAATATGAAACTAGGGTAACACACTTGCGGTCAGAGAGTACATATAAAGGGGCTAGGATAACTCATTTGGGGTCAGGGAATACTTATATAGGGGCTAGGATAACTCACTTGCCGTCAGAGAGTACATATAAAGGGGCTACGATAACTCATTTGGAGTCAGGTAGTACTTATAAAGGGGCTATGGTAACTCACTTGGGGTCAGGGAGTACTACTATGGGACTAGGGTAACTCACTTGCAGTCAGAGAGTACATATAAAGGGGCTAGGATAACTCACTTGCGGTCAGAGAGTACATATAAAGGGGCTAGGATAACTCACTTGGGGTCAGGGAGTACGTCTATGGGACTAGGGTAACTCACATGAGGTCAGAGAGTACATATAAAGGGGATAGGATAACTCACTTGCGGTCAGAGAGTACATATAAAGGGGCTAGGATAACTCACTTGGGGTCAGGGAGTACTTATTTGGGACTAGGGTAACTCACTTGCCGCCAGAGAGTACATATAAAGGGGCTAGGGTAACTCACATGGGGTCAGGGAGTACTTATAAAGGGGCTATGGTAACTCACTTGCGGTCAGAGAGTACACATAAGGGGGCTAGGATAACTCACTTGGGGTCAGGGAGTACGTCTATGGGACTAGGGTAACTCACATGAGGTCAGAGAGTACATATAAAGGGGATAGGATAACTCACTTGCGGTCAAAGAGTACATATAAAGGGGCTAGGATAACTCACTTGCGGTCAGGGAGTACTTATAAAGGGGCTATGGTAACTCACTTGGGGTCAAGGTGTACTTATTCGGGACTAAGGTAACTCACTTGCCGCCAGAGAGTACATATAAAGGGGCTAGGGTAACTCACACGGGGTCAGGGAGTACTTCTAAAGGGGCTATGGTAACTCACTTGCGGTCAGAGAGTACATATAAAGGGGCTGGGATAACTCACTTGCGGTCAGAGAGTACATATAAAGGGGCTAGGATAACTCACTTGGGGTCAGGGAGTACGTCTATGGGACTAGGGTAACTCACATGAGGTCAGAGAGTACATATAAAGGGGATAGGATAACTCACTTGCGGTCAGATAGTACATATAAAGGGGCTAGGATAACTCACTTGGGGTCAGGGAGTACTTATAAAGGGGCTAGGATAACTCACTTGGGGTCAGGGAGTACGTCTATGGGACTAGGGTAACTCACATGAGGTCAGAGAGTACATATAAAGGGGATAGGATAACTCACTTGCGGTCAGATAGTACATATAAAGGGGCTAGGATAACTCACTTGCGGTCAGAGAGTACATATAAAGGGGCTAGGGTAACTCACATGGAGTCAGGGAGTACTTATAAAGGGGCTAGGATAACTCACTTGCGGTCAGAGAGTACATATAAAGGGGCTAGGATAATTCACTTGGGGTCAGGGAGTACATATAAAGGGGCTATGGTAGCTCACTTGGGGTCAAGGAGTACTACTATGGGACTAGGGTAACTCACTTGCCGTCAGAGAGTTCATATAAAGGGGCTAGGATAACTCACTTGGGGTCAGGGAGTACTTATAAAGGGGCTATGGTAACTAACTTGCGGTCAGAGAGTACATATAAAGGGGCTTTGGTAACTCACTTGCGGTCAGAGAGTATATATAAAGGGGCTGATATAACTCATTTGGGGTCAGGAAGTACTTATAAAGGGGCTATGGTAACTCACTTGGGGCCAGGGAGTACTAATATGAAACTAGGGTAACACACTTGTGTCAGGGAGTACTTATAAAGGGGCTAGGATAATTCACTTGGGGCAGGGAGTACATATAAAGGGGCTATGGTAACTCACTTGGGGGCAAGGAGTACTACTATGGGACTAGGGTAACTCACTTGCCGTCAGAGAATACATATAATGGGGCTAGGATAACTCATTTGGGGTCAGGGAGTACTTATAAAGGGGCTAGGATAACTCATTTGCGGTCAGAGAGTACATATAAAGGGGCTAGGATTACTCACTTGGGGTCAGGAAGTACTTATAAAGGGGCTATGGTAACTCACTTGGGGCCAGGGAGTAATAATATGAAACTAGGGTAACACACTTGCGGTCAGAGAGTACATATAAAGGGGCTAGGATAACTCATTTGGGGTCAGGGAATACTTATATAGGGGCTAGGATAACTCACTTGCCGTCAGAGAGTACATATAAAGGGGCTACGATAACTCATTTGGGGTCAGGTAGTACTTATAAAGGGGCTATGGTAACTCACTTGGGGTCAGGGAGTACTACTATGGGACTAGGGTAACTCACTTGCAGTCAGAGAGTACATATAAAGGGGCTAGGATAACTCACTTGCGGTCAGAGAGTACATATAAAGGGGCTAGGATAATTCACTTGGGGTCAGGGAGTACATATAAAGGGGCTATGGTAACTCACTTGGGGTCAAGGAGTACTACTATGGGACTAAGGTAACTCACTTGCCGTCAGAGAGTTCATATAAAGGGGCTAGGATAACTCATTTGGGGTCAGGGAGTACTTATAAAGGGGCTAGGATAACTCACTTGCGGTCAGAGAGTACATATAAAGGGGCTAGGATAACTCACTAGGGGTCAGGGAGTACTTATAAAGGGGCTATGGTAACTCACTTAGGGTCAGGAAGTACTTCTATGGGATTAGGATAACTCACTTGGGGTCAGGGAGTACGTCTATGGGACTAAGGTAACTCACATGAGGTCAGAGAGTACAAATAAAGGGGATAGGATAACTCACTTGCGGTCAGATAGTACATATAAAGGGGCTAGGATAACTCACTTGGGGTCAGGGAGTGCTTATAAAGGGGGTATGGTAACTCACTTGGGGTCAGGGAGTACTTATTTGGGACTAGGGTAACTCACTTGCCGCCAGAGAGTACATATAAAGGGGCTAGGGTAACTCACATGGGGTCAGGGAGCACTTATTTGGGACTAGGGTAACTCACTTGCCGCCAGAGAGTACATATAAAGGGGCTAGGGTAACTCACATGTTGTCAGGGAGTACTTATAAAGGGGCTATGGTAACTCACTTGCGGTCAGAGAGTACATATAAAGGGGCTAGGATAACTCACTTGGGGTCAGGGAGTACTTATAAAGGGGCTATGGTAACTCACTTGGGGTCAGGAAGTACTTCTATGGAACTAGGGTAACTCACTTGGGGTCTGGGAGTACATATAAAGCGGCTAGGGTAACTCACTTTGGGTCAAGGAGTACTTATATGGGACTAGGGTAACTCACTTGGGGTCTGGGAGTACATATAAAGGGGCTAGGATAACTCACTTGCGGTCAGAGAGTACATATAACGAGGCTAGGATAACTCACTTGGGGTCAGGGAGTACTTATAAAGGGGCTATGGTAACTCACTTAGGGTCAGGAAGTACTTCTATGGGATTAGGGTAACTCACTTGGGGTCAGGGAGTACTTATAAAGGGGCTAGGATAACTCACTTGGGGTCAGGGAGTACGTCTATGGGACTAAGGTAACTCACATGAGGTCAGAGAGTACATATAAAGGGGATAGGATAACTCACTTGCGGTCAGATAGTACATATAAAGGGGCTAGGATAACTCACTTGCGGTCAGAGAGTACATATAAAGGGGCTAGGGTATCTCACATGGGGTCAGGGAGTACTTATAAAGGGGCTATGGTAACTCACTTGCGGTCAGAGAGTACATATAAAGGGGCTAGGATAACTCACTTGGGGTCAGGGAGAACTTATAAAGGGGCTATGGTAACTCACTTGGGGTCAGGAAGTACTTCTATGAAACTAGGGTAACTCACTTGGGGTCTGGGAGTACATATAAAGCGGCTAGGGTAACTCACTTTGGGTCAAGGAGTACTTATATGGGACTAGGGTAACTCACTTGGGGTCTGGGATTACATATAAAGGGGCTAGGATAACTCACTTGCCGTCAGAGAGTACATATAAAGGGGCTAGGATAACTCACTTGCGTTCAGAGAGTACATATAAAGGGGCTAGGATAACTCACTTAGGGTCAGGGAGTACTTCTATGGGACTAGGGTAACTCACTTGCGGTCAGAGAGTACATATAAAGGAACTAGGATAACTCACTTGCTGTCAGGAAGTACTTATATAAGGGGCTAGGGTAACTCACTTGGGGTCAGGGAATACATCTATGGGACTAGGGTAATTCTCTTGGGGTCAAGGAGTACTTATAAGGGACTAGGGTAACTCACTTGGGGTCTGGGAGTACATATAAAACGGCTAGGATAACTCACTTGCGGTCAGAGAGTACATATAAAGGGGCTAGGGTAACTCACTTGCGGTCAGAGAGTACATATAAAGGGGCTAGGATAACTCACTTGGGGTCAGGAAGTACTTATAAAGGGGCTATGGTAAATCACTTGGGGCCAGGGAGTACTAATATGAAACTAGGGTAACACACTTGGGTCAGGGAGTACTTATAAAGGGGCTACGATAACTCATTTGCGGTCAGAGAGTACATATAAAGGGGCTAGGATAATTCACTTGGGGTCAGGGAGTACATATAAAGGGGTTATGGTAACTCACTTGGGGTCAAGTAGTACTACTATGGGACTAGGGTAACTCACTTGCCGTCAGAGAGTACATATAAAGGGGCTAGGATAACTCATTTGGGGTCAGGGAGTACTTATAAAGGGGCTAGGATAACTCACTTGCGGTCAGAGAGCACATATAAAGGGGCTAGGATAACTCACTTGGGGTCAGGGAGTACTTTTTATGGACTATGTTAACTCACTTGGGTCAGGGAGTACTTATAAAGGGGCTAGGATAACTCACTTGCGGTCAGAGTGTACATATAAAGGGGCTAGGATAATTCACTTGGGGTAAGGGAGTACATATAAAGGGGCTATGGTAACTCACTTGGGGTCAAGGAGTACTACTATGGGACTAGGGTAACTCACTTGGGGTCTGGGATTACATATAAAGGGGCTAGGATAACTCACTTGCCGTCAGAGAGTACATATAAAGGGGCTAGGATAACTCACTTGCGTTCAGAGAGTACATATAAAGGGGCTAGGATAACTCACTTAGGGTCAGGGAGTACTTCTATGGGACTAGGGTAACTCACTTGCGGTCAGAGAGTACATATAAAGGAACTAGGATAACTCACTTGCTTTCAGGAAGTACTTATATAAGGGGCTAGGGTAACTCACTTGGGGTCAGGGAATACATCTATGGGACTAGGGTAATTCTCTTGGGGTCAAGGAGTACTTATAAGGGACTAAGGTAACTCACTTGGGGTCTGGGAGTACATATAAAACGGCTAGGATAACTCACTTGCGGTCAGAGAGTACATATAAAGGGGCTAGGGTAACTCACTTGCGGTCAGAGAGTACATATAAAGGGGCTAGGATAACTCACTTGGGGTCAGGAAGTACTTATAAAGGGGCTATGGTAAATCACTTGGGGCCAGGGAGTACTAATATGAAACTAGGGTAACACACTTGGGTCAGGGAGTACTTATAAAGGGGCTAGGATAACTCATTTGCGGTCAGAGAGTACATATAAAGGGGCTAGGATAATTCACTTGGGGTCAGGGAGTACATATAAAGGGGCTATGGTAACTCACTTGGGGTCAAGGAGTACTACTATGGGACTAGGGTAACTCACTTTCCGTCAGAGAGTACATATAAAGGGGCTAGGATAACTCATTTGGGGTCAGGGAGTACTTATAAAGGGGCTAGGATAACACACTTGCGGTCAGAGAGTACATATAAAGGGGCTAGGGTAACTCACTTGCGGTCAGAGAGTACATATAAAGGGGCTAGGATAACTCACTTGGGGTCAGGGAGTACTTATAAAGGGGCTAGGATAACTCACTTGCGGTCAGAGAGCACATATAAAGGGGCTAGGATAACTCACTTGGGGTCAGGGAGTACTTTTTATGGACTATGTTAACTCACTTGGGTCAGGGAGTACTTATAAAGGGGCTAGGATAACTCACTTGCGGTCAGAGAGCACATATAAAGGGGCTAGGATAACTCACTTGGGGTCAGGGAGTACTTTTTATGGACTATGTTAACTCACTTGGGTCAGGGAGTACTTATAAAGGGGCTAGGATAACTCACTTGCGGTCAGAGTGTACATATAAAGGGGCTAGGATAATTCACTTGGGGTAAGGGAGTACATATAAAGGGGCTATGGTAACTCACTTGGGGTCAAGGAGTACTACTATGGGACTAGGGTAACTCACTTTCCGTCAGAGAGTACATATAAAGGGGCTAGGATAACTCATTTGGGGTCAGGGAGTACTTATAAAGGGGCTAGGATAACACACTTGCGGTCAGAGAGTACATATAAAGGGGCTAGGGTAACTCACTTGCGGTCAGAGAGTACATATAAAGGGGCTAGGATAACTCACTTGGGTTCAGGGAGTACTTATAAAGGGGCTATGGTACCTCACTTGGGGTCTGGGAGTACATATAAAGGGGCTAGGATAACTAACTTGGGGTCAGGGAGTACTTATAAAGGGGCTATGGTAACTCACTTGGGGTCAAGGAGTACTACTATGGGACTAGGGTAACTCACTTGCCGTCAGAGAGTACATATAAAGGGGCTAGGATAACTCATTTGGGGTCAGGGAGTACTTATAAAGGGGCTAGGATAACTCACTAGCGGTCAGAGAGCACATATAAAGGTGCTAGGATAACTCACTTGGGGTCAGGGAGTACTTTTTATGGACTATGTTAACTCACTTGGGTCAGGGAGTACTTATAAAGGGGCTAGGATAACTCACTTGCGGTCAGAGTGTACATATAAAGGGGCTAGGATAATTCACTTGGGGTCAGGGAGTACATATAAAGTGGCTATGGTAACTCACATGGGGTCAAGGAGTACTACTATGGGACTAGGGTAACTCACTTTCCGTCAGAGAGTACATATAAAGGGGCTAGGATAACTCATTTGGGGTCAGGGAGTACTTATAAAGGGGCTAGGATAACTCACTTGCGGTCAGAGAGTACATATAAAGGGGCTAGGGTAACTCACTTGCGGTCAGAGAGTACATATAAAGGGGCTAGGATAACTCACTTGGGTTCAGGGAGTACTTATAAAGGGGCTATGGTACCTCACTTGGGGTCTGGGAGTACATATAAAGGGGCTAGGATAACTCACTTGGGGTCAGGGAGTACTTATAAAGGGGCTATGGTAACTCACTTGGGGTCAAGGAGTACTACTATGGGACTAGGGTAACTCACTTGGGGTCTGGGAGTACATATAAAGCGGCTAGGGTAACTCACTTTGGGTCAAGTAGTACTACTATGGGACTAGGGTAACTCACTTGCCGTCAGAGAGTACATATAAAGGGGCTAGGATAACTCATTTGGGGTCAGGGAGTACTTATAAAGGGGCTAGGATAACTCACTTGCGGTCAGAGAGCACATATAAAGGGGCTAGGATAACTCACTTGGGGTCAGGGAGTACTTTTTATTGACTATGTTAACTCACTTGGGTCAGGGAGTACTTATAAAGGGGCTATGGTAACTCACTTGGAGTCAGGGAGTACTTATTTGGGAGTAGGGTAACTCACTTGCCGCCAGAGAGTACATATAAAGGGGCTAGGGTAACTCATACGGGGTCAGGGAGTACTTATAAAGGGGCTATGGTAACTCACTTGCGGTCAGAGAGTACATATAAAGGGGCTAGGATAACTCACTTGGGGTCAGGGAGTACTTATAAAGGGGCTATGGTAACTCACTTGGAGTCAGGGAGTACTTATTTGGGAGTAGGGTAACTCACTTGCCGCCAGAGAGTACATATAAAGGGGCTAGGGTAACTCATACGGGGTCAGGGAGTACTTATAAAGGGGCTATGGTAACTCACTTGCGGTCAGAGAGTACATATAAAGGGGCTAGGATAACTCACTTGCGGTCAGAGAGTACATATAAAGGGGCTAGGATAACTCACTTGGGGTCAGGGAGTACGTCTATGGGACTAGGGTAACTCACATGAGGTCAGAGAGTACATATAAAGGGGATAGGATAACTCACTTGCGGTCAGATAGTACATATAAAGGGGCTAGGATAACTCACTTGGGGTCAGGGAGTACTTATAAAGGGGCTAAGATAACTCACTTGGGGTCAGGGAGTACGTCTATGGGACTAGGGTAACTCACATGAGGTCAGAGAGTACATATAAAGGGGATAGGATAACTCACTTGCGGTCAGATAGTACATATAAGGGGGCTAGGATAACTCAATTGCGGTCAGAGAGTACATATAAAGGGGCTAGGGTATCTCACATGGGGTCAGGGAGTACTTATAAAGGGGCTATGGTAACTCACTTGCGGTCAGAGAGTACATATAAAGGGGCTAGGATAACTCACTTGGGGTCAGGGAGAACTTATAAAGGGGCTATGGTAACTCACTTGGGGTCAGGAAGTACTTCTATGAAACTATGGTAACTCACTTGGGGTCTGGGAGTACATATAAAGCGGCTAGGGTAACTCACTTTGGGTCAAGGAGTACTTATATGGGACTAGGGTAACTCACTTGGGGTCTGGGATTACATATAAAGGGGCTAGGATAACTCACTTGCCGTCAGAGAGTACATATAAAGGGGCTAGGATAACTCACTTGCGTTCAGAGAGTACATATAAAGGGGCTAGGATAACTCACTTAGGGTCAGGGAGTACTTCTATGGGACTAGGGTAACTCACTTGCGGTCAGAGAGTACATATAAAGGAACTAGGATAACTCACTTGCTGTCAGGAAGTACTTATATAAGGGGCTAGGGTAACTCACTTGGGGTCAGGGAATACATCTATGGGACTAGGGTAATTCTCTTGGGGTCAAGGAGTACTTATAAGGGACTAGGGTAACTCACTTGGGGTCTGGGAGTACATATAAAACGGCTAGGATAACTCACTTGCGGTCAGAGAGTACATATAAAGGGGCTAGGGTAACTCACTTGCAGTCAGAGAGTACATATAAAGGGGCTAGGATAACTCACTTGGGGTCAGGAAGTACTTATAAAGGGGCTATGGTAAATCACTTGGGGCCAGGGAGTACTAATATGAAACTAGGGTAACACACTTGGGTCAGGGAGTACTTATAAAGGGGCTAGGATAACTCATTTGCGGTCAGAGAGTACATATAAAGGGGCTAGGATAATTCACTTGGGGTCAGGGAGTACATATAAAGGGGCTATGGTAACTCACTTGGGGTCAAGTAGTACTACTATGGGACTAGGGTAACTCACTTGCCGTCAGAGAGTACATATAAAGGGGCTAGGATAACTCATTTGGGGTCAGGGAGTACTTATAAAGGGGCTAGGATAACTCACTTGCGGTCAGAGAGCACATATAAAGGGGCTAGGATAACTCACTTGGGGTCAGGGAGTACTTTTTATGGACTATGTTAACTCACTTGGGTCAGGGAGTACTTATAAAGGGGCTAGGATAACTCACTTGCGGTCAGAGTGTACATATAAAGGGGCTAGGATAATTCACTTGGGGTAAGGGAGTACATATAAAGGGGCTATGGTAACTCACTTGGGGTCAAGGAGTACTACTATGGGAGTAGGGTAACTCACTTTCCGTCAGAGAGTACATATAAAGGGGCTAGGATAACTCATTTGGGGTCAGGGAGTACTTATAAAGGGGCTAGGATAACTCACTTGCGGTCAGAGAGTACATATAAAGGGGCTAGGGTAACTCACTTGCGGTCAGAGAGTACATATAAAGGGGCTAGGATAACTCACTTGGGTTCAGGGAGTACTTATAAAGGGGCTATGGTACCTCACTTGTGGTCTGGGAGTACTTATATGGGACTAGGGTAACCCACTTAGGGTCAGGGAGTACTTATAAAGGGGCTATGGTAACTCACATTGGGTCAGGGAATAGTTATATGGGACTAGGGTAACTCATTTGGGGTCTTGGTTTACATATAAAGCGGCTAGGATAACTCACTTGCGGTCAGAGAGTACATATAAAGGGGCTAGGATAACTCTCTTGGGGTCAGGGAGTACTTTTAAGGGACTAGGTTAACTCACTTGGGGTCTGGGAGTACATATAAAGCGGCTAGGATAACTCACTTGCGGTCAGAGAGTACATATAAAGGGGCTAGGGTAACTCACTTGCGGTCAGAGAGTACATATAAAGGGGCTAGGGTAACTCACTTGCGGTCAGAGAGTACATATAAAGGGGCTAGGATAACTCACTTGGGGTCAGGGAGTACTTATAAAGGGGCTATGGTACCTCACTTGGGGTCAGGGAGTAGTTATAAGGGACTAAGGTAACTCACTTGGGGTCTGGGAGTACATATAAAGGGGCTAGGATAACTCACATGGGGTCAGGGAGTACTTATAAAGGGGCTATGGTAACTCACTGTGGGTCAAGGAGTTGTTTTATGGGACTAAGGTAACTAACTTGGTGTCTGTAAATACTTATATGGGACCAGGGTAACTCACTTGATGTCAGGGAGTACTTATAAGGGGCTAGGATAACGCACTTGGGGTCAGGGAGTACTTATAAAGGGGCTAGGGTAACTCACTTTGGGTCAAGGAGTACTTATATTGGACTAGGCTAACTCACTTGGGGTCAAGGAGTACTACTATGGGACTAGGGTAACTCACTTGGGGTCAGGGAGTACTTATAAAGGGGCTAGGATAATTCACTTGGGGTCAGGGAGTACATATAAAGGGGCTAGGATAACTCACTTTCGGTCGAAGAGTACTACTATGGGACTAGGGTAACTCACTTGGGGTCAGAGAGTACATGTAAAGGGGCTAGGGTAACTCACTTGGGGTCAAGGAGTACTACTATGGGACTAGGGTAACTCACTTGGGGTCAGGGAGTACTTATAAAGGGGCTAGGATAACTCACTTGCGGTCAGATAATACATATAAAGGGGCTAGGATAGTTCACTTGGGGTCAGGGAGTACTTATCAGGGACTAGGGTAACTCACTTGGGGTCAGGGAGTACTTATAAAGGGGCTATGGTACCTCACTTGCGGTCAGAGAGTACTTATAAAGGGGCTAGGATAACTCACTTGCGGTCAGAGAGTACATATAAAGGGGCTACGATAACTCACTTGGGGTCAGGGAGTACGTCTATGGGACTAGGGTAACTCACATGAGGTCAGAGAGTACATATAAAGGGGATAGGATAACTCACTTGCGGTCAAAGAGTACATATAAAGGGGCTAGGATAACTCACTTGGGGTCAGAGAGTACATATAAAGGGGCTAGGATAATTCACTTGGGGTCAGGGAGTACATATAAAGGGGCTATGGTAACTCACTTGGGGGCAAGGAGTATTACTATGGGACTAGGGTAACTCACTTGCCGTCAGAGAATACATATAATGGGGCTAGGATAACTCATTTGGGGTCAGGGAGTACTTATAAAGGGGATAGGATAACTCACTTGCGGTCAGAGAGTACATATAAAGGGGCTAGGATAACTCACTTGGGGTCAGGAAGTACTTGTAAAGGGGCTATGGTAACTCACTTGGGGCCAGGGAGTACTAATATGAAACTAGGGTAACACACTTGTGTCAGGGAGTACTTATAAAGGGGCTAGGATAACTCATTTGGGGTCAGGGAGTACTTATAAAGGGGCTAGGATAACTCACTTGCCGTCAGAGAGTACATATAAAGGGGCTAGGATAACTCATTTGGGGTCAGGTAGTACTTATAAAGGGGCTATGGTAACTCACTTGGGGTCAGGGAGTACTACTATGGGACTAGGGTAACTCACTTGCGGTCAGAGAGTACATATAAAGGGGCTAGGATAACTCACTTGCGGTCAGATAGTACATATAAAGGGGCTTGGATAACTCACTTGGGGTCAGGGAGTACTTATAAAGGGGCTATGGTAACTCACTTGGGGTCAGGGAGTACTTATTTGGGACTAGGGTAACTCACTTGCCGCCAGAGAGTACATATAAAGGGGCTAGGGTAACTCACATGGGGTCAGGGAGTACTTATAAAGGGGCTATGGTAACTCACTTGCGGTCAGAGAGTACATATAAAGGGGCTAGGATAACTCACTTGGGGTCAGGGAGTACGTCTATGGGACTAGGGTAACTCACATGAGGTCAGAGAGTACATATAAAGGGGATAGGATAACTCACTTGCGGTCAAAGAGTACATATAAAGGGGCTAGGATAACTCACTTGGGGTCAGGGAGTACTTATAAAGGGGCTATGGTAACTCACTTGGGGTCAGGGAGTACTTATTTGGGACTAGGGTAACTCACTTGCCGCCAGAGAGTACATATAAAGGGGCTAGGGTAACTCACATGGGGACAGGGAGTACTTATAAAGGGGCTATGGTAACTCACTTGCGGTCAGAGAGTACATATAAAGGGGCTAGGATAACTCACTTGGGGTCAGGGAATACATCTATGGGACTAGGGTAATTCTCTTGGGTTCAAGGAGTACTTATAAGGGACTAGGGTAACTCACTTGGGGTCTGGGAGTACATATAAAACGGCAAGGATAACTCACTTGCGGTCAGAGAGTACGTATAAAGGGGCTAGTGTAACTCACTTGCGGTCAGAGAGTACATATAAAGGGGCTAGGATAACTCACTTGGGGTCAGGAAGTACTTATAAAGGGGCTATGGTAAATCACTTGGGGCCAGGGAGTACTAATATGAAACTAGGGTAACACACTTGGGTCAGGGAGTACATATAAAGGGGCTATGGTAACTCACTTGGGGTCAAGTAGTACTACTATGGGACTAGGGTAACTCACTTGCCGTCAGAGAGTACATATAAAGGGGCTAGGATAACTCATTTGGGGTCAGGGAGTACTTATAAAGGGGCTATGGTAACTCACTGTGGGTCAAGGAGTTGTTTTATGGGACTAAGGTAACTAACTTGGTGTCTGTAAATACTTATATGGGACCAGGGTAACTCACTTGATGTCAGGGAGTACTTATAAGGGGCTAGGATAACGCACTTGGGGTCAGGGAGTACTTATAAAGGGGCTAGGGTAACTCACTTTGGGTCAAGGAGTACTTATATTGGACTAGGCTAACTCACTTGGGGTCAAGGAGTACTACTATGGGACTAGGGTAACTCACTTGGGGTCAGGGAGTACTTATAAAGGGGCTAGGATAATTCACTTGGGGTCAGGGAGTACATATAAAGGGGCTAGGATAACTCACTTTCGGTCGAAGAGTACTACTATGGGACTAGGGTAACTCACTTGGGGTCAGAGAGTACATGTAAAGGGGCTAGGGTAACTCACTTGGGGTCAAGGAGTACTACTATGGGACTAGGGTAACTCACTTGGGGTCAGGGAGTACTTATAAAGGGGCTAGGATAACTCACTTGCGGTCAGATAATACATATAAAGGGGCTAGGATAGTTCACTTGGGGTCAGGGAGTACTTATCAGGGACTAGGGTAACTCACTTGGGGTCAGGGAGTACTTATAAAGGGGCTATGGTACCTCACTTGCGGTCAGAGAGTACTTATAAAGGGGCTAGGATAACTCACTTGCGGTCAGAGAGTACATATAAAGGGGCTACGATAACTCACTTGGGGTCAGGGAGTACGTCTATGGGACTAGGGTAACTCACATGAGGTCAGAGAGTACATATAAAGGGGATAGGATAACTCACTTGCGGTCAAAGAGTACATATAAAGGGGCTAGGATAACTCACTTGGGGTCAGAGAGTACATATAAAGGGGCTAGGATAATTCACTTGGGGTCAGGGAGTACATATAAAGGGGCTATGGTAACTCACTTGGGGGCAAGGAGTATTACTATGGGACTAGGGTAACTCACTTGCCGTCAGAGAATACATATAATGGGGCTAGGATAACTCATTTGGGGTCAGGGAGTACTTATAAAGGGGATAGGATAACTCACTTGCGGTCAGAGAGTACATATAAAGGGGCTAGGATAACTCACTTGGGGTCAGGAAGTACTTGTAAAGGGGCTATGGTAACTCACTTGGGGCCAGGGAGTACTAATATGAAACTAGGGTAACACACTTGTGTCAGGGAGTACTTATAAAGGGGCTAGGATAACTCATTTGGGGTCAGGGAGTACTTATAAAGGGGCTAGGATAACTCACTTGCCGTCAGAGAGTACATATAAAGGGGCTAGGATAACTCATTTGGGGTCAGGTAGTACTTATAAAGGGGCTATGGTAACTCACTTGGGGTCAGGGAGTACTACTATGGGACTAGGGTAACTCACTTGCGGTCAGAGAGTACATATAAAGGGGCTAGGATAACTCACTTGCGGTCAGATAGTACATATAAAGGGGCTTGGATAACTCACTTGGGGTCAGGGAGTACTTATAAAGGGGCTATGGTAACTCACTTGGGGTCAGGGAGTACTTATTTGGGACTAGGGTAACTCACTTGCCGCCAGAGAGTACATATAAAGGGGCTAGGGTAACTCACATGGGGTCAGGGAGTACTTATAAAGGGGCTATGGTAACTCACTTGCGGTCAGAGAGTACATATAAAGGGGCTAGGATAACTCACTTGGGGTCAGGGAGTACGTCTATGGGACTAGGGTAACTCACATGAGGTCAGAGAGTACATATAAAGGGGATAGGATAACTCACTTGCGGTCAAAGAGTACATATAAAGGGGCTAGGATAACTCACTTGGGGTCAGGGAGTACTTATAAAGGGGCTATGGTAACTCACTTGGGGTCAGGGAGTACTTATTTGGGACTAGGGTAACTCACTTGCCGCCAGAGAGTACATATAAAGGGGCTAGGGTAACTCACATGGGGACAGGGAGTACTTATAAAGGGGCTATGGTAACTCACTTGCGGTCAGAGAGTACATATAAAGGGGCTAGGATAACTCACTTGGGGTCAGGGAATACATCTATGGGACTAGGGTAATTCTCTTGGGTTCAAGGAGTACTTATAAGGGACTAGGGTAACTCACTTGGGGTCTGGGAGTACATATAAAACGGCAAGGATAACTCACTTGCGGTCAGAGAGTACGTATAAAGGGGCTAGTGTAACTCACTTGCGGTCAGAGAGTACATATAAAGGGGCTAGGATAACTCACTTGGGGTCAGGAAGTACTTATAAAGGGGCTATGGTAAATCACTTGGGGCCAGGGAGTACTAATATGAAACTAGGGTAACACACTTGGGTCAGGGAGTACATATAAAGGGGCTATGGTAACTCACTTGGGGTCAAGTAGTACTACTATGGGACTAGGGTAACTCACTTGCCGTCAGAGAGTACATATAAAGGGGCTAGGATAACTCATTTGGGGTCAGGGAGTACTTATAAAGGGGCTAGGATAACTCACTAGCGGTCAGAGAGCACATATAAAGGTGCTAGGATAACTCACTTGGGGTCAGGGAGTACTTTTTATGGACTATGTTAACTCACTTGGGTCAGGGAGTACTTATAAAGGGGCTAGGATAACTCACTTGCGGTCAGAGTGTACATATAAAGGGGCTAGGATAATTCACTTGGGGTCAGGGAGTACATATAAAGGGGCTATGGTAACTCACATGGGGTCAAGGAGTACTACTATGGGACTAGGGTAACTCACTTTCCGTCAGAGAGTACATATAAAGGGGCTAGGATAACTCATTTGGGGTCAGGGAGTACTTATAAAGGGGCTAGGATAACTCACTTGCGGTCAGAGAGTACATATAAAGGGGCTAGGGTAACTCACTTGGGGTCAGGGAGTACTTATAAAGGGGCTATGGTACCTCACTTGCGGTCAGAGAGTACTTATAAAGGGGCTAGGATAACTCACTTGCGGTCAGAGAGTACATATAAAGGGGCTAGGATAACTCACTTGGGGTCAGGGAGTACGTCTATGGGACTAGGGTAACTCACATGAGGTCAGAGAGTACATATAAAGGGGATAGGATAACTCACTTGCGGTCAAAGAGTACATATAAAGGGGCTAGGATAACTCACTTGGGGTCAGAGAGTACATATAAAGGGGCTAGGATAATTCACTTGGGGTCAGGGAGTACATATAAAGGGGCTATGGTAACTCACTTGGGGGCAAGGAGTATTACTATGGGACTAGGGTAACTCACTTGGGGTCAGGGAGTACTTATAAAGGGGCTAGGATAACTCACTTGCGGTCAGATAATACATATAAAGGGGCTAGGATAGTTCACTTGGGGTCAGGGAGTACTTATCAGGGACTAGGGTAACTCACTTGGGGTCAGGGAGTACTTATAAAGGGGCTATGGTACCTCACTTGGGGTCAGGGAGTACTTATAAAGGGGCTAGGATAACTCACTTGCGGTCAGAGAGTACATATAAAGGGGCTAGGATAACTCACTTGGGGTCAGGGAGTACGTCTATGGGACTAGGGTAACTCACATGAGGTCAGAGAGTACATATAAAGGGGATAGGATAACTCACTTGCGGTCAAAGAGTACATATAAAGGGGCTAGGATAACTCACTTGGGGTCAGAGAGTACATATAAAGGGGCTAGGATAATTCACTTGGGGTCAGGGAGTACATATAAAGGGGCTATGGTAACTCACTTGGGGGCAAGGAGTATTACTATGGGACTAGGGTAACTCACTTGCCGTCAGAGAATACATATAATGGGGCTAGGATAACTCATTTGGGGTCAGGGAGTACTTATAAAGGGGCTAGGATAACTCACTTGCGGTCAGAGAGTACATATAAAGGGGCTAGGATAACTCACTTGGGGTCAGGAAGTACTTGTAAAGGGGCTATGGTAACTCACTTGGGGCCAGGGAGTACTAATATGAAACTAGGGTAACACACTTGTGTCAGGGAGTACTTATAAAGGGGCTAGGATAACTCATTTGGGGTCAGGGAGTACTTATAAAGGGGCTAGGATAACTCACTTGCCGTCAGAGAGTACATATAAAGGGGCTAGGATAACTCATTTGGGGTCAGGTAGTACTTATAAAGGGGCTATGGTAACTCACTTGGGGTCAGGGAGTACTACTATGGGACTAGGGTAACTCACTTGCGGTCAGAGAGTACATATAAAGGGGCTAGGATAACTCACTTGCGGTCAGATAGTACATATAAAGGGGCTTGGATAACTCACTTGGGGTCAGGGAGTACTTATAAAGGGGCTATGGTAACTCACTTGGGGTCAGGGAGTACTTATTTGGGACTAGGGTAACTCACTTGCCGCCAGAGAGTACATATAAAGGGGCTAGGGTAACTCACATGGGGTCAGGGAGTACTTATAAAGGGGCTATGGTAACTCACTTGCGGTCAGAGAGTACATATAAAGGGGCTAGGATAACTCACTTGGGGTCAGGGAGTACGTCTATGGGACTAGGGTAACTCACATGAGGTCAGAGAGTACATATAAAGGGGATAGGATAACTCACTTGCGGTCAAAGAGTACATATAAAGGGGCTAGGATAACTCACTTGGGGTCAGGGAGTACTTATAAAGGGGCTATGGTAACTCACTTGGGGTCAGGGAGTACTTATTTGGGACTAGGGTAACTCACTTGCCGCCAGAGAGTACATATAAAGGGGCTAGGGTAACTCACATGGGGACAGGGAGTACTTATAAAGGGGCTATGGTAACTCACTTGCGGTCAGAGAGTACATATAAAGGGGCTAGGATAACTCACTTGGGGTCAGGGAATACATCTATGGGACTAGGGTAATTCTCTTGGGGTCAAGGAGTACTTATAAGGGACTAGGGTAACTCACTTGGGGTCTGGGAGTACATATAAAACGGCAAGGATAACTCACTTGCGGTCAGAGAGTACGTATAAAGGGGCTAGTGTAACTCACTTGCGGTCAGAGAGTACATATAAAGGGGCTAGGATAACTCACTTGGGGTCAGGAAGTACTTATAAAGGGGCTATGGTAAATCACTTGGGGCCAGGGAGTACTAATATGAAACTAGGGTAACACACTTGGGTCAGGGAGTACATATAAAGGGGCTATGGTAACTCACTTGGGGTCAAGTAGTACTACTATGGGACTAGGGTAACGCACTTGCCGTCAGAGAGTACATATAAAGGGGCTAGGATAACTCATTTGGGGTCAGGGAGTACTTATAAAGGGGCTAGGATAACTCACTTGCGGTCAGAGAGCACATATAAAGGGGCTAGGATAACTCACTTGGGGTCAGGGAGTACTTTTTATGGACTATGTTAACTCACTTGGGTCAGGGAGTACTTATAAAGGGGCTAGGATAACTCACTTGCGGTCAGAGTGTACATATAAAGGGGCTAGGATAATTCACTTGGGGTAAGGGAGTACATATAAAGGGGCTATGGTAACTCACTTGGGGTCAAGGAGTACTACTATGGGAGTAGGGTAACTCACTTTCCGTCAGAGAGTACATATAAAGGGACTAGGATAACTCATTTGGGGTCAGGGAGTACTTATAAAGGGGCTAGGATAACTCACTTGCGGTCAGAGAGTACATATAAAGGGGCTAGGGTAACTCACTTGCGGTCAGAGAGTACATATAAAGGGGCTAGGATAACTCACTTGGGTTCAGGGAGTACTTATAAAGGGGCTATGGTACCTCACTTGTGGTCTGGGAGTACTTATATGGGACTAGGGTAACCCACTTAGGGTCAGGGAGTACTTATAAAGGGGCTATGGTAACTCACATTGGGTCAGGGAATAGTTATATGGGACTAGGGTAACTCACTTGGGGTCTTGGTTTACATATAAAGCGGCTAGGATAACTCACTTGCGGTCAGAGAGTACATATAAAGGGGCTAGGATAACTCTCTTGGGGTCAGGGAGTACTTTTAAGGGACTAGGTTAACTCACTTGGGGTCTGGGAGTACATATAAAGCGGCTAGGATAACTCACTTGCGGTCAGAGAGTACATATAAAGGGGCTAGGGTAACTCACTTGCGGTCAGAGAGTACATATAAAGGGGCTAGGGTAACTCACTTGCGGTCAGAGAGTACATATAAAGGGGCTAGGATAACTCACTTGGGGTCAGGGAGTACTTATAAAGGGGCTATGGTACCTCACTTGGGGTCAGGGAGTAGTTATAAGGGACTAAGGTAACTCACTTGGGGTCTGGGAGTACATATAAAGGGGCTAGGATAACTCACATGGGGTCAGGGAGTACTTATAAAGGGGCTATGGTAACTCACTGTGGGTCAAGGAGTTGTTTTATGGGACTAAGGTAACTAACTTGGTGTCTGTAAATACTTATATGGGACCAGGGTAACTCACTTGATGTCAGGGAGTACTTATAAGGGGCTAGGATAACGCACTTGGGGTCAGGGAGTACTTATAAAGGGGCTAGGGTAACTCTCTTTGGGTCAAGGAGTACTTATATTGGACTAGGCTAACTCACTTGGGGTCAAGGAGTACTACTATGGGACTAGGGTAACTCACTTGGGGTCAGGGAGTACTTATAAAGGGGCTAGGATAATTCACTTGGGGTCAGGGAGTACATATAAAGGGGCTAGGATAACTCACTTTCGGTCGAAGAGTACTACTATGGGACTAGGGTAACTCACTTGGGGTCAGAGAGTACATGTAAAGGGGCTAGGGTAACTCACTTGGGGTCAAGGAGTACTACTATGGGACTAGGGTAACTCACTTGGGGTCAGGGAGTACTTATAAAGGGGCTAGGATAACTCACTTGCGGTCAGATAATACATATAAAGGGGCTAGGATAGTTCACTTGGGGTCAGGGAGAACTTATCAGGGACTAGGGTAACTCACTTGGGGTCAGGGAGTACTTATAAAGGGGCTATGGTACCTCACTTGCGGTCAGAGAGTACTTATAAAGGGGCTAGGATAACTCACTTGCGGTCAGAGAGTACATATAAAGGGGCTAGGATAACTCACTTGGGGTCAGGGAGTACGTCTATGGGACTAGGGTAACTCACATGAGGTCAGAGAGTACATATAAAGGGGATAGGATAACTCACTTGCGGTCAAAGAGTACATATAAAGGGGCTAGGATAACTCACTTGGGGTCAGAGAGTACATATAAAGGGGCTAGGATAATTCACTTGGGGTCAGGGAGTACATATAAAGGGGCTATGGTAACTCACTTGGGGGCAACGAGTATTACTATGGGACTAGGGTAACTCACTTGCCGTCAGAGAATACATATAATGGGGCTAGGATAACTCACTTGGGGTCAGGGAGTACTTATTTGGGACTAGGGTAACTCACTTGCCGCCAGAGAGTACATATAAAGGGACTAGGGTAACTCACTTGGGGTCTGGGAGTACATATAAAACGGCAAGGATAACTCACTTGCGGTCAGAGAGTACGTATAAAGGGGCTAGTGTAACTCACTTGCGGTCAGAGAGTACATATAAAGGGGCTAGGATAACTCACTTGGGGTCAGGAAGTACTTATAAAGGGGCTATGGTAAATCACTTGGGGCCAGGGAGTACTAATATGAAACTAGGGTAACACACTTGGGTCAGGGAGTACATATAAAGGGGCTATGGTAACTCACTTGGGGTCAAGTAGTACTACTATGGGACTAGGGTAACTCACTTGCCGTCAGAGAGTACATATAAAGGGGCTAGGATAACTCATTTGGGGTCAGGGAGTACTTATAAAGGGGCTATGGTAACTCACTGTGGGTCAAGGAGTTGTTTTATGGGACTAAGGTAACTAACTTGGTGTCTGTAAATACTTATATGGGACCAGGGTAACTCACTTGATGTCAGGGAGTACTTATAAGGGGCTAGGATAACGCACTTGGGGTCAGGGAGTACTTATAAAGGGGCTAGGGTAACTCACTTTGGGTCAAGGAGTACTTATATTGGACTAGGCTAACTCACTTGGGGTCAAGGAGTACTACTATGGGACTAGGGTAACTCACTTGGGGTCAGGGAGTACTTATAAAGGGGCTAGGATAATTCACTTGGGGTCAGGGAGTACATATAAAGGGGCTAGGATAACTCACTTTCGGTCGAAGAGTACTACTATGGGACTAGGGTAACTCACTTGGGGTCAGAGAGTACATGTAAAGGGGCTAGGGTAACTCACTTGGGGTCAAGGAGTACTACTATGGGACTAGGGTAACTCACTTGGGGTCAGGGAGTACTTATAAAGGGGCTAGGATAACTCACTTGCGGTCAGATAATACATATAAAGGGGCTAGGATAGTTCACTTGGGGTCAGGGAGTACTTATCAGGGACTAGGGTAACTCACTTGGGGTCAGGGAGTACTTATAAAGGGGCTATGGTACCTCACTTGCGGTCAGAGAGTACTTATAAAGGGGCTAGGATAACTCACTTGCGGTCAGAGAGTACATATAAAGGGGCTACGATAACTCACTTGGGGTCAGGGAGTACGTCTATGGGACTAGGGTAACTCACATGAGGTCAGAGAGTACATATAAAGGGGATAGGATAACTCACTTGCGGTCAAAGAGTACATATAAAGGGGCTAGGATAACTCACTTGGGGTCAGAGAGTACATATAAAGGGGCTAGGATAATTCACTTGGGGTCAGGGAGTACATATAAAGGGGCTATGGTAACTCACTTGGGGGCAAGGAGTATTACTATGGGACTAGGGTAACTCACTTGCCGTCAGAGAATACATATAATGGGGCTAGGATAACTCATTTGGGGTCAGGGAGTACTTATAAAGGGGATAGGATAACTCACTTGCGGTCAGAGAGTACATATAAAGGGGCTAGGATAACTCACTTGGGGTCAGGAAGTACTTGTAAAGGGGCTATGGTAACTCACTTGGGGCCAGGGAGTACTAATATGAAACTAGGGTAACACACTTGTGTCAGGGAGTACTTATAAAGGGGCTAGGATAACTCATTTGGGGTCAGGGAGTACTTATAAAGGGGCTAGGATAACTCACTTGCCGTCAGAGAGTACATATAAAGGGGCTAGGATAACTCATTTGGGGTCAGGTAGTACTTATAAAGGGGCTATGGTAACTCACTTGGGGTCAGGGAGTACTACTATGGGACTAGGGTAACTCACTTGCGGTCAGAGAGTACATATAAAGGGGCTAGGATAACTCACTTGCGGTCAGATAGTACATATAAAGGGGCTTGGATAACTCACTTGGGGTCAGGGAGTACTTATAAAGGGGCTATGGTAACTCACTTGGGGTCAGGGAGTACTTATTTGGGACTAGGGTAACTCACTTGCCGCCAGAGAGTACATATAAAGGGGCTAGGGCAACTCACATGGGGTCAGGGAGTACTTATAAAGGGGCTATGGTAACTCACTTGCGGTCAGAGAGTACATATAAAGGGGCTAGGATAACTCACTTGGGGTCAGGGAGTACGTCTATGGGACTAGGGTAACTCACATGAGGTCAGAGAGTACATATAAAGGGGATAGGATAACTCACTTGCGGTCAAAGAGTACATATAAAGGGGCTAGGATAACTCACTTGGGGTCAGGGAGTACTTATAAAGGGGCTATGGTAACTCACTTGGGGTCAGGGAGTACTTATTTGGGACTAGGGTAACTCACTTGCCGCCAGAGAGTACATATAAAGGGGCTAGGGTAACTCACATGGGGACAGGGAGTACTTATAAAGGGGCTATGGTAACTCACTTGCGGTCAGAGAGTACATATAAAGGGGCTAGGATAACTCACTTGGGGTCAGGGAATACATCTATGGGACTAGGGTAATTCTCTTGGGTTCAAGGAGTACTTATAAGGGACTAGGGTAACTCACTTGGGGTCTGGGAGTACATATAAAACGGCAAGGATAACTCACTTGCGGTCAGAGAGTACGTATAAAGGGGCTAGTGTAACTCACTTGCGGTCAGAGAGTACATATAAAGGGGCTAGGATAACTCACTTGGGGTCAGGAAGTACTTATAAAGGGGCTATGGTAAATCACTTGGGGCCAGGGAGTACTAATATGAAACTAGGGTAACACACTTGGGTCAGGGAGTACATATAAAGGGGCTATGGTAACTCACTTGGGGTCAAGTAGTACTACTATGGGACTAGGGTAACTCACTTGCCGTCAGAGAGTACATATAAAGGGGCTAGGATAACTCATTTGGGGTCAGGGAGTACTTATAAAGGGGCTAGGATAACTCACTAGCGGTCAGAGAGCACATATAAAGGTGCTAGGATAACTCACTTGGGGTCAGGGAGTACTTTTTATGGACTATGTTAACTCACTTGGGTCAGGGAGTACTTATAAAGGGGCTAGGATAACTCACTTGCGGTCAGAGTGTACATATAAAGGGGCTAGGATAATTCACTTGGGGTCAGGGAGTACATATAAAGGGGCTATGGTAACTCACATGGGGTCAAGGAGTACTACTATGGGACTAGGGTAACTCACTTTCCGTCAGAGAGTACATATAAAGGGGCTAGGATAACTCATTTGGGGTCAGGGAGTACTTATAAAGGGGCTAGGATAACTCACTTGCGGTCAGAGAGTACATATAAAGGGGCTAGGGTAACTCACTTGGGGTCAGGGAGTACTTATAAAGGGGCTATGGTACCTCACTTGCGGTCAGAGAGTACTTATAAAGGGGCTAGGATAACTCACTTGCGGTCAGAGAGTACATATAAAGGGGCTAGGATAACTCACTTGGGGTCAGGGAGTACGTCTATGGGACTAGGGTAACTCACATGAGGTCAGAGAGTACATATAAAGGGGATAGGATAACTCACTTGCGGTCAAAGAGTACATATAAAGGGGCTAGGATAACTCACTTGGGGTCAGAGAGTACATATAAAGGGGCTAGGATAATTCACTTGGGGTCAGGGAGTACATATAAAGGGGCTATGGTAACTCACTTGGGGGCAAGGAGTATTACTATGGGACTAGGGTAACTCACTTGCCGTCAGAGAATACATATAATGGGGCTAGGATAACTCATTTGGGGTCAGGGAGTACTTATAAAGGGGCTAGGATAACTCACTTGCGGTCAGAGAGTACATATAAAGGGGCTAGGATAACTCACTTGGGGTCAGGAAGTACTTGTAAAGGGGCTATGGTAACTCACTTGGGGCCAGGGAGTACTAATATGAAACTAGGGTAACACACTTGTGTCAGGGAGTACTTATAAAGGGGCTAGGATAACTCATTTGGGGTCAGGGAGTACTTATAAAGGGGCTAGGATAACTCACTTGCCGTCAGAGAGTACATATAAAGGGGCTAGGATAACTCATTTGGGGTCAGGTAGTACTTATAAAGGGGCTATGGTAACTCACTTGGGGTCAGGGAGTACTACTATGGGACTAGGGTAACTCACTTGCGGTCAGAGAGTACATATAAAGGGGCTAGGATAACTCACTTGCGGTCAGATAGTACATATAAAGGGGCTTGGATAACTCACTTGGGGTCAGGGAGTACTTATAAAGGGGCTATGGTAACTCACTTGGGGTCAGGGAGTACTTATTTGGGACTAGGGTAACTCACTTGCCGCCAGAGAGTACATATAAAGGGGCTAGGGTAACTCACATGGGGTCAGGGAGTACTTATAAAGGGGCTATGGTAACTCACTTGCGGTCAGAGAGTACATATAAAGGGGCTAGGATAACTCACTTGGGGTCAGGGAGTACGTCTATGGGACTAGGGTAACTCACATGAGGTCAGAGAGTACATATAAAGGGGATAGGATAACTCACTTGCGGTCAAAGAGTACATATAAAGGGGCTAGGATAACTCACTTGGGGTCAGGGAGTACTTATAAAGGGGCTATGGTAACTCACTTGGGGTCAGGGAGTACTTATTTGGGACTAGGGTAACTCACTTGCCGCCAGAGAGTACATATAAAGGGGCTAGGGTAACTCACATGGGGACAGGGAGTACTTATAAAGGGGCTATGGTAACTCACTTGCGGTCAGAGAGTACATATAAAGGGGCTAGGATAACTCACTTGGGGTCAGGGAATACATCTATGGGACTAGGGTAATTCTCTTGGGTTCAAGGAGTACTTATAAGGGACTAGGGTAACTCACTTGGGGTCTGGGAGTACATATAAAACGGCAAGGATAACTCACTTGCGGTCAGAGAGTACGTATAAAGGGGCTAGTGTAACTCACTTGCGGTCAGAGAGTACATATAAAGGGGCTAGGATAACTCACTTGGGGTCAGGAAGTACTTATAAAGGGGCTATGGTAAATCACTTGGGGCCAGGGAGTACTAATATGAAACTAGGGTAACACACTTGGGTCAGGGAGTACATATAAAGGGGCTATGGTAACTCACTTGGGGTCAAGTAGTACTACTATGGGACTAGGGTAACTCACTTGCCGTCAGAGAGTACATATAAAGGGGCTAGGATAACTCATTTGGGGTCAGGGAGTACTTATAAAGGGGCTAGGATAACTCACTAGCGGTCAGAGAGCACATATAAAGGTGCTAGGATAACTCACTTGGGGTCAGGGAGTACTTTTTATGGACTATGTTAACTCACTTGGGTCAGGGAGTACTTATAAAGGGGCTAGGATAACTCACTTGCGGTCAGAGTGTACATATAAAGGGGCTAGGATAATTCACTTGGGGTCAGGGAGTACATATAAAGGGGCTATGGTAACTCACATGGGGTCAAGGAGTACTACTATGGGACTAGGGTAACTCACTTTCCGTCAGAGAGTACATATAAAGGGGCTAGGATAACTCATTTGGGGTCAGGGAGTACTTATAAAGGGGCTAGGATAACTCACTTGCGGTCAGAGAGTACATATAAAGGGGCTAGGGTAACTCACTTGGGGTCAGGGAGTACTTATAAAGGGGCTATTGTACCTCACTTGCGGTCAGAGAGTACTTATAAAGGGGCTAGGATAACTCACTTGCGGTCAGAGAGTACATATAAAGGGGCTAGGATAACTCACTTGGGGTCAGGGAGTACGTCTATGGGACTAGGGTAACTCACATGAGGTCAGAGAGTACATATAAAGGGGATAGGATAACTCACTTGCGGTCAAAGAGTACATATAAAGGGGCTAGGATAACTCACTTGGGGTCAGAGAGTACATATAAAGGGGCTAGGATAATTCACTTGGGGTCAGGGAGTACATATAAAGGGGCTATGGTAACTCACTTGGGGGCAAGGAGTATTACTATGGGACTAGGGTAACTCACTTGCCGTCAGAGAATACATATAATGGGGCTAGGATAACTCATTTGGGGTCAGGGAGTACTTATAAAGGGGCTAGGATAACTCACTTGCGGTCAGAGAGTACATATAAAGGGGCTAGGATAACTCACTTGGGGTCAGGAAGTACTTGTAAAGGGGCTATGGTAACTCACTTGGGGCCAGGGAGTACTAATATGAAACTAGGGTAACACACTTGTGTCAGGGAGTACTTATAAAGGGGCTAGGATAACTCATTTGGGGTCAGGGAGTACTTATAAAGGGGCTAGGATAACTCACTTGCCGTCAGAGAGTACATATAAAGGGGCTAGGATAACTCATTTGGGGTCAGGTAGTACTTATAAAGGGGCTATGGTAACTCACTTGGGGTCAGGGAGTACTACTATGGGACTAGGGTAACTCACTTGCGGTCAGAGAGTACATATAAAGGGGCTAGGATAACTCACTTGCGGTCAGATAGTACATATAAAGGGGCTTGGATAACTCACTTGGGGTCAGGGAGTACTTATAAAGGGGCTATGGTAACTCACTTGGGGTCAGGGAGTACTTATTTGGGACTAGGGTAACTCACTTGCCGCCAGAGAGTACATATAAAGGGGCTAGGGTAACTCACATGGGGTCAGGGAGTACTTATAAAGGGGCTATGGTAACTCACTTGCGGTCAGAGAGTACATATAAAGGGGCTAGGATAACTCACTTGGGGTCAGGGAGTACGTCTATGGGACTAGGGTAACTCACATGAGGTCAGAGAGTACATATAAAGGGGATAGGATAACTCACTTGCGGTCAAAGAGTACATATAAAGGGGCTAGGATAACTCACTTGGGGTCAGGGAGTACTTATAAAGGGGCTATGGTAACTCACTTGGGGTCAGGGAGTACTTATTTGGGACTAGGGTAACTCACTTGCCGCCAGAGAGTACATATAAAGGGGCTAGGGTAACTCACATGGGGACAGGGAGTACTTATAAAGGGGCTATGGTAACTCACTTGCGGTCAGAGAGTACATATAAAGGGGCTAGGATAACTCACTTGGGGTCAGGGAATACATCTATGGGACTAGGGTAATTCTCTTGGGGTCAAGGAGTACTTATAAGGGACTAGGGTAACTCACTTGGGGTCTGGGAGTACATATAAAACGGCAAGGATAACTCACTTGCGGTCAGAGAGTACGTATAAAGGGGCTAGTGTAACTCACTTGCGGTCAGAGAGTACATATAAAGGGGCTAGGATAACTCACTTGGGGTCAGGAAGTACTTATAAAGGGGCTATGGTAAATCACTTGGGGCCAGGGAGTACTAATATGAAACTAGGGTAACACACTTGGGTCAGGGAGTACATATAAAGGGGCTATGGTAACTCACTTGGGGTCAAGTAGTACTACTATGGGACTAGGGTAACGCACTTGCCGTCAGAGAGTACATATAAAGGGGCTAGGATAACTCATTTGGGGTCAGGGAGTACTTATAAAGGGGCTAGGATAACTCACTTGCGGTCAGAGAGCACATATAAAGGGGCTAGGATAACTCACTTGGGGTCAGGGAGTACTTTTTATGGACTATGTTAACTCACTTGGGTCAGGGAGTACTTATAAAGGGGCTAGGATAACTCACTTGCGGTCAGAGTGTACATATAAAGGGGCTAGGATAATTCACTTGGGGTAAGGGAGTACATATAAAGGGGCTATGGTAACTCACTTGGGGTCAAGGAGTACTACTATGGGAGTAGGGTAACTCACTTTCCGTCAGAGAGTACATATAAAGGGACTAGGATAACTCATTTGGGGTCAGGGAGTACTTATAAAGGGGCTAGGATAACTCACTTGCGGTCAGAGAGTACATATAAAGGGGCTAGGGTAACTCACTTGCGGTCAGAGAGTACATATAAAGGGGCTAGGATAACTCACTTGGGTTCAGGGAGTACTTATAAAGGGGCTATGGTACCTCACTTGTGGTCTGGGAGTACTTATATGGGACTAGGGTAACCCACTTAGGGTCAGGGAGTACTTATAAAGGGGCTATGGTAACTCACATTGGGTCAGGGAATAGTTATATGGGACTAGGGTAACTCACTTGGGGTCTTGGTTTACATATAAAGCGGCTAGGATAACTCACTTGCGGTCAGAGAGTACATATAAAGGGGCTAGGATAACTCTCTTGGGGTCAGGGAGTACTTTTAAGGGACTAGGTTAACTCACTTGGGGTCTGGGAGTACATATAAAGCGGCTAGGATAACTCACTTGCGGTCAGAGAGTACATATAAAGGGGCTAGGGTAACTCACTTGCGGTCAGAGAGTACATATAAAGGGGCTAGGGTAACTCACTTGCGGTCAGAGAGTACATATAAAGGGGCTAGGATAACTCACTTGGGGTCAGGGAGTACTTATAAAGGGGCTATGGTACCTCACTTGGGGTCAGGGAGTAGTTATAAGGGACTAAGGTAACTCACTTGGGGTCTGGGAGTACATATAAAGGGGCTAGGATAACTCACATGGGGTCAGGGAGTACTTATAAAGGGGCTATGGTAACTCACTGTGGGTCAAGGAGTTGTTTTATGGGACTAAGGTAACTAACTTGGTGTCTGTAAATACTTATATGGGACCAGGGTAACTCACTTGATGTCAGGGAGTACTTATAAGGGGCTAGGATAACGCACTTGGGGTCAGGGAGTACTTATAAAGGGGCTAGGGTAACTCTCTTTGGGTCAAGGAGTACTTATATTGGACTAGGCTAACTCACTTGGGGTCAAGGAGTACTACTATGGGACTAGGGTAACTCACTTGGGGTCAGGGAGTACTTATAAAGGGGCTAGGATAATTCACTTGGGGTCAGGGAGTACATATAAAGGGGCTAGGATAACTCACTTTCGGTCGAAGAGTACTACTATGGGACTAGGGTAACTCACTTGGGGTCAGAGAGTACATGTAAAGGGGCTAGGGTAACTCACTTGGGGTCAAGGAGTACTACTATGGGACTAGGGTAACTCACTTGGGGTCAGGGAGTACTTATAAAGGGGCTAGGATAACTCACTTGCGGTCAGATAATACATATAAAGGGGCTAGGATAGTTCACTTGGGGTCAGGGAGTACTTATCAGGGACTAGGGTAACTCACTTGGGGTCAGGGAGTACTTATAAAGGGGCTATGGTACCTCACTTGCGGTCAGAGAGTACTTATAAAGGGGCTAGGATAACTCACTTGCGGTCAGAGAGTACATATAAAGGGGCTAGGATAACTCACTTGGGGTCAGGGAGTACGTCTATGGGACTAGGGTAACTCACATGAGGTCAGAGAGTACATATAAAGGGGATAGGATAACTCACTTGCGGTCAAAGAGTACATATAAAGGGGCTAGGATAACTCACTTGGGGTCAGAGAGTACATATAAAGGGGCTAGGATAATTCACTTGGGGTCAGGGAGTACATATAAAGGGGCTATGGTAACTCACTTGGGGGCAACGAGTATTACTATGGGACTAGGGTAACTCACTTGCCGTCAGAGAATACATATAATGGGGCTAGGATAACTCATTTGGGGTCAGGGAGTACTTATAAAGGGGCTAGGATAACTCACTTGCGGTCAGAGAGTACATATAAAGGGGCTAGGATAACTCACTTGGGGTCAGGAAGTACTTGTAAAGGGGCTATGGTAACTCACTTGGGGCCAGGGAGTACTAATATGAAACTAGGGTAACACACTTGTGTCAGGGAGTACTTATAAAGGGGCTAGGATAACTCATTTGGGGTCAGGGAGTACTTATAAAGGGGCTAGGATAACTCACTTGCCGTCAGAGAGTACATATAAAGGGGCTAGGATAACTCATTTGGGGTCAGGTAGTACTTATAAAGGGGCTATGGTAACTCACTTGGGGTCAGGGAGTACTACTATGGGACTAGGGTAACTCACTTGCGGTCAGAGAGTACATATAAAGGGGCTAGGATAACTCACTTGCGGTCAGATAGTACATATAAAGGGGCTTGGATAACTCACTTGGGGTCAGGGAGTACTTATAAAGGGGCTATGGTAACTCACTTGGGGTCAGGGAGTACTTATTTGGGACTAGGGTAACTCACTTGCCGCCAGAGAGTACATATAAAGGGGCTAGGGTAACTCACATGGGGTCAGGGAGTACTTATAAAGGGGCTATGGTAACTCACTTGCGGTCAGAGAGTACATATAAAGGGGCTAGGATAACTCACTTGGGGTCAGGGAGTACGTCTATGGGACTAGGGTAACTCACATGAGGTCAGAGAGTACATATAAAGGGGATAGGATAACTCACTTGCGGTCAAAGAGTACATATAAAGGGGCTAGGATAACTCACTTGGGGTCAGGGAGTACTTATAAAGGGGCTATGGTAACTCACTTGGGGTCAGGGAGAACTTATTTGGGACTAGGGTAACTCACTTGCCGCCAGAGAGTACATATAAAGGGGCTAGGGTAACTCACATGGGGACAGGGAGTACTTATAAAGGGGCTATGGTAACTCACTTGCGGTCAGAGAGTACATATAAAGGGGCTAGGATAACTCACTTGGGGTCAGGGAATACATCTATGGGACTAGGGTAATTCTCTTGGGGTCAAGGAGTACTTATAAGGGACTAGGGTAACTCACTTGGGGTCTGGGAGTACATATAAAACGGCAAGGATAACTCACTTGCGGTCAGAGAGTACGTATAAAGGGGCTAGTGTAACTCACTTGCGGTCAGAGAGTACATATAAAGGGGCTAGGATAACTCACTTGGGGTCAGGAAGTACTTATAAAGGGGCTATGGTAAATCACTTGGGGCCAGGGAGTACTAATATGAAACTAGGGTAACACACTTGGGTCAGGGAGTACTTATAAAGGGGCTATGGTAACTCACTTGGGGTCAAGGAGTACTACTATGGGACTAGGGTAACTCACTTGCCGTCAGAGAGTACATATAAAGGGGCTAGGATAACTCATTTGGGGTCAGGGAGTACTTATAAAGGGGCTAGGATAACTCACTAGCGGTCAGAGAGCACATATAAAGGTGCTAGGATAACTCACTTGGGGTCAGGGAGTACTTTTTATAGACTATGTTAACTCACTTGGGTCAGGGAGTACTTATAAAGGGGCTAGGATAACTCACTTGCGGTCAGAGTGTACATATAAAGGGGCTAGGATAATTCACTTGGGGTCAGGGAGTACATATAAAGGGGCTATGGTAACTCACTTGCGGTCAGAGAGTACATATAAAGGGGCTAGGATAACTCACTTGGGTTCAGGGAGTACTTATAAAGGGGCTAGGATAACTCATTTGGGGTCAGGGAGTACTTATAAAGGGGCTAGGATAACTCACTTGCGGTCAGAGAGTACATATAAAGGGGCTAGGGTAACTCACTTGCGGTCAGAGAGTACATATAAAGGGGCTAGGATAACTCACTTGGGTTCAGGGAGTACTTATAAAGGGGCTATGGTACCTCACTTGGGGTCTGGGAGTACATATAAAGGGGCTAGGATAACTCACTTGGGGTCAGGGAGTACTTATAAAGGGGCTATGGTAACTCACTTGGGGTCAAGGAGTACTACTATGGGACTAGGGTAACTCACTTGGGTTATTGGAGCACTTATATGGGGCTAGGGTAAATCAGTTGGGGATAGGGAGTACTTATAAAGGGGCTAGGATAACTCACTTACGGTCAGAGAGTACATATAAAGGGGCTAGGATAATTCACTTGGGGTCAGGGAGTACATATAAAGGGGCTATGGTAACTCACTTGGGGTCAAGGAGTACTACTATGGGAGTAGGGTAACTCACTTGCCGTCAGAGAGTACATATAAAGGGGCTAGGGTAACTCACTTGCGGTCAGAGAGTACATATAAAGGGGCTAGGGTAACTCACTTGCGGTCAGAGAGTACATATAAAGGGGCTAGGATAATTCACTTGGGGTCAGGGAGTACATATAAAGGGGCTATGGTAACTCACTTGGGGTCAAGGAGTACTACTATGGGAGTAGGGTAACTCACTTGCCGTCAGAGAGTACATATAAAGGGGCTATGGTAACTCACTTGCGGTCAGAGAGTACATATAAAGGGGCTAGGATAACTCACTTGGGGTCAGGGAGTACGTCTATGGGACTAGGGTAACTCACATGAGGTCAGAGAGTACATATAAAGGGGATAGGATAACTCACTTGCGGTCAAAGAGTACATATAAAGGGGCTAGGATAACTCACTTGGGGTCAGGGAGTACTTATAAAGGGGCTATGGTAACTCACTTGGGGTCAGGGAGTACTTATTTGGGACTAGGGTAACTCACTTGCCGCCAGAGTGTACATATAAAGGGGCTAGGGTAACTCACATGGGGACAGGGAGTACTTATAAAGGGGCTATGGTAACTCACTTGCGGTCAGAGAGTACATATAAAGGGGCTAGGATAACTCACTTGGGGTCAGGGAATACATCTATGGGACTAGGGTAATTCTCTTGGGGTCAAGGAGTACTTATAAGGGACTAGGGTAACTCACTTGGGGTCTGGGAGTACATATAAAACGGCAAGGATAACTCACTTGCGGTCAGAGAGTACGTATAAAGGGGCTAGTGTAACTCACTTGCGGTCAGAGAGTACATATAAAGGGGCTAGGATAACTCACTTGGGGTCAGGAAGTACTTATAAAGGGGCTATGGTAAATCACTTGGGGCCAGGGAGTACTAATATGAAACTAGGGTAACACACTTGGGTCAGGGAGTACTTATAAAGGGGCTATGGTAACTCACTTGGGGTCAAGGAGTACTACTATGGGACTAGGGTAACTCACTTGCCGTCAGAGAGTACATATAAAGGGGCTAGGATAACTCATTTGGGGTCAGGGAGTACTTATAAAGGGGCTAGGATAACTCACTAGCGGTCAGAGAGCACATATAAAGGTGCTAGGATAACTCACTTGGGGTCAGGGAGTACTTTTTATGGACTATGTTAACTCACTTGGGTCAGGGAGTACTTATAAAGGGGCTAGGATAACTCACTTGCGGTCAGAGTGTACATATAAAGGGGCTAGGATAATTCACTTGGGGTCAGGGAGTACATATAAAGGGGCTATGGTAACTCACTTGCGGTCAGAGAGTACATATAAAGGGGCTAGGATAACTCACTTGGGTTCAGGGAGTACTTATAAAGGGGCTAGGATAACTCATTTGGGGTCAGGGAGTACTTATAAAGGGGCTAGGATAACTCACTTGCGGTCAGAGAGTACATATAAAGGGGCTAGGGTAACTCACTTGCGGTCAGAGAGTACTTATAAAGGGGCTAGGATAACTCACTTGCTGTCAGAGAGTACATATAAAGGGGCTAGGATAATTCACTTGGGGTCAGGGAGTACATATAAAGGGGCTAGGATAACTCACTTGGGGTCAGGGAGTACTTATAAAGGGGCTATGGTAACTCACTTGGGGTCAAGGAGTACTACTATGGGACTAGGGTAACTCACTTGGGTTATTGGAGCACTTATATGGGGCTAGGGTAAATCAGTTGGGGATAGGGAGTACTTATAAAGGGGCTAGGATAACTCACTTACGGTCAGAGAGTACATATAAAGGGGCTAGGATAATTCACTTGGGGTCAGGGAGTACATATAAAGGGGCTATGGTAACTCACTTGGGGTCAAGGAGTACTACTATGGGAGTAGGGTAACTCACTTGCCGTCAGAGAGTACATATAAAGGGGCTAGGGTAACTCACTTGCGGTCAGAGAGTACATATAAAGGGGCTAGGGTAACTCACTTGCGGTCAGAGAGTACATATAAAGGGGCTAGGGTAACTCACTTGCGGTCAGAGAGTACATATAAAGGGGCTAGGATAACTCACTTGGGTTCAGGGAGTACTTATAAAGGGGCTATGGTACCTCACTTAGGGTCAGGGTGTACTTATAAAGGGGCTATGGTAACTCACTTGGAGTCAGGGAGTACTTATATGGGACTAGGGTAACTCACTCAGGGTCAGGGAGTACTTATATGGGACTAGGGTATCTCACTTGGGGTCAGGGAGTACATATAAAGGGGCTAGGGTAACACACTTGGGGCCAGGGAGTACTAATATGAAACTAGGGTAACACACTTGGGTCAGGGAGTACTTATAAAGGGGCTAGGATAACTCACTTGCTGTCAGAGAGTACATATAAAGGGGCTAGGATAATTCACTTGGGGTCAGGGAGTACATATAAAGGGGCTATGGTAACTCACTTGGGGTCAAGGAGTACTACTATGGGAGTAGGGTAACTCACTTGCCGTCAGAGAGTACATATAAAGGGGCTAGGGTAACTCACTTGCGGTCAGAGTGTACATATAAAGGGGCTAGGATAACTCACTTTGGGTCAGGAAGTACTTATAAAGGGGCTATGGTAAATCACTTGGGGCCAGGGAGTACTAATATGAAACTAGGGTAACACACTTGGGTCAGGGAGTACTTATAAAGTGGCTAGGATAACTCATTTGCGGTCAGAGAGTACATATAAAGGGGCTAGGATAATTCACTTGGGGTCAGGGAGTACATATAAAGGGGCTATGGTAACTCACTTGGGGTCAAGGAGTACTACTATGGGACTAGGGTAACTCACTTGCCGTCAGAGAGTACATATAAAGGGGCTAGGATAACTCATTTGGGGTCAGGGAGTACTTATAAAGGGGCTAGGATAACTCACTTGCGGTCAGAGAGCACATATAAAGGGGCTAGGATAACTCACTTGGGGTCAGGGAGTACTTTTTATGGACTATGTTAACTCACTTGGGTCAGGGAGTACTTATAAAGGGGCTAGGATAACTCACTTGCGGTCAGAGTGTACATATAAAGGGGCTAGGATAATTCACTTGGGGTAAGAGAGAACATATAAAGGGGCTATGGTAACTCACATGGGGTCAAGGAGTACTACTATGGGACTAGGGTAACTCACTTTCCGTCAGAGAGTACATATAAAGGGGCTAGGATAACTCATTTGGGGTCAGGGAGTACTTATAAAGGGGCTAGGATAACTCACTTGCGGTCAGAGAGTACATATAAAGGGGCTAGGATAATTCACTTGGGGTCAGGGAGTACATATAAAGGGGCTATGGTAACTCACTTGGGGTCAAGGAGTACTACTATGGGACTAGGGTAACTCACTTGCCGTCAGAGAGTACATATAAAGGGGCTAGGATAACTCATTTGGGGTCAGGGAGTACTTATAAAGGGGCTAGGATAACTCACTTGCGGTCAGAGAGTACATATAAAGGGGCTAGGGTAACTCACTTGGGGTCAAGGAGTACTACTATGGGACTAGGGTAACTCACTTGCCGTCAGAGAGTACATATAAAGGGGCTATGGTACCTCACTTAGGGTCAGGGTGTACTTATAAAGGGGCTATGGTAACTCACTTGGAGTCAGGGAGTACTTATATGGGACTAGGGTAACTCACTCAGGGTCATGGAGTACTTATATGGGACTAGGGTATCTCACTTGGGGTCAGGGAGTACATATAAAGGGGCTAGGGTAACACACTTGGGGCCAGGGAGTACTAATATGAAACTAGGGTAACACACTTGGGTCAGGGAGTACTTATAAAGGGGCTAGGATAACTCACTTGCGGTCAGAGAGTACATACAAAGGGGCTAGGATAATTCACTTGGGGTCAGGGAGTACATATAAAGGGGCTATGGTAACTCACTTGGGGTCAAGGAGTACTACTATGGGAGTAGGGTAACCCACTTGCCGTCAGAGAGTACATATAAAGGGGCTAGGGTAACTCACTTGCGGTCAGAGAGTACATATAAAGGGGCTAGGATAACTCACTTTGGGTCAGGAAGTACTTATAAAGGGGCTATGGTAAATCACTTGGGGCCAGGGAGTACTAATATGAAACTAGGGTAACACACTTGGGTCAGGGAGTACTTATAAAGGGGCTAGGATAACTCATTTGCGGTCAGAGAGTACATATAAAGGGGCTAGGATAATTCACTTGGGGTCAGGGAGTACATATAAAGGGGCTATGGTAACTCACTTGGGGTCAAGGAGTACTACTATGGGAATAGGGTAACTCACTTGCCGTCAGAGAGTACATATAAAGGGGCTAGGATAACTCATTTGGGGTCAGGGAGTACTTATAAAGGGACTAGGATAACTCACTTGCGGTCAGAGAGCACATATAAAGGGGCTAGGATAACTCACTTGGGGTCAGGGAGTACTTTTTATGGACTATGTTAACTCACTTGGGTCAGGGAGTACTTATAAAGGGGCTAGGATAACTCACTTGCGGTCAGAGTGTACATATAAAGGGGCTAGGATAATTCACTTGGGGTAAGGGAGTACATATAAAGGGGCTATGGTAACTCACATGGGGTCAAGGAGTACTACTATGGGACTAGGGTAACTCACTTTCCGTCAGAGAGTACATATAGAGGGGCTAGGATAACTCATTTGGGGTCAGGGAGTACTTATAAAGGGGCTAGGATAACTCACTTGCGGTCAGAGAGTACATATAAAGGGGCTAGGGTAACTCACTTGCGGTCAGAGAGTACATATAAAGGGGCTAGGATAACTCACTTGGGTTCAGGGAGTACTTATAAAGGGGCTATGGTACCTCACTTGGGGTCTGGGAGTACATATAAAGGGGCTAGGATAACTAACTTGGGGTCAGGGAGTACTTATAAAGGGGCTATGGTAACTCACTTGGGGTCAAGGAGTACTACTATGGGACTAGGGTAACTCACTTGGGTTTTTGGAGCACTTATATGGGGCTAGGGTAAATCAGTTGGGGATAGGGAGTACTTATATGGGACTAGGGTAACTCACTTAGGGTCAGGGTGTACTTATAAAGGGGCTATGGTAACTCACTTGGAGTCAGGGAGTACTTATATGGGACTAGGGTAACTCACTCAGGGTCAGGGAGTACTTATATGGGACTAGGGTAACTCACTTGGGGTCAGGGAGTACATATAAAGGGGCTAGGGTAACACACTTGTGTCAGGGAGTACTTATAAAGGGGCTAGGATAACTCACTTGCGGTCAGAGAGTAAATATAAAGGGGCTAGGATAATTCACTTGGGGTCAGGGAGTACATATAAAGGGGCTATGGTAACTCACTTGGGGGGCAAGGAGTATTACTATGGGACTAGGGTAACTCACTTGCCGTCAGAGAATACATATAATGGGGCTAGGATAACTCATTTGGGGTCAGGGAGTACTTATAAAGGGGCTAGGATAACTCACTTGCGGTCAGAGTGTACATATAAAGGGGCTAGGATAATTCACTTGGGGTAAGGGAGTACATATAAAGGGGCTATGGTAACTCACATGGGGTCAAGGAGTACTACTATGGGAGTAGGGTAACTCACTTGCCGTCAGAGAGTACATATAAAGGGGCTAGGGTAACTCACTTGCGGTCAGAGAGTACATATAAAGGGGCTAGGATAAATCACTTTGGGTCAGGAAGTACTTATAAAGGGGCTATGGTAAATCACTTGGGGCCAGGGAGTACTAATATGAAACTAGGGTAACACACTTGGGTCAGGGAGTACTTATAAAGGGGCTAGGATAACTCATTTGCGGTCAGAGAGTACATATAAAGGGGCTAGGATAATTCACTTGGGGTCAGGGAGTACATATAAAGGGGCTATGGTAACTCACTTGGGGGGCAAGGAGTATTACTATGGGACTAGGGTAACTCACTTGCCGTCAGAGAATACATATAATGGGGCTAGGATAACTCATTTGGGGTCAGGGAGTACTTATAAAGGGGCTAGGATAACTCACTTGCGGTCAGAGAGTACATATAAAGGGGCTAGGATAATTCACTTGGGGTAAGGGAGTACATATAAAGGGGCTAGGGTAACACACTTGGGGCCAGGGAGTACTAATATGAAACTAGGGTAACACACTTGGGTCAGGGAGTACTTATAAAGGGGCTAGGATAACTCACTTGCTGTCAGAGAGTACATATAAAGGGGCTAGGATAATTCACTTGGGGTCAGGGAGTACATATAAAGGGGCTATGGTAACTCACTTGGGGTCAGGGAGTACTTATAAAGGGGCTATGGTAACTCACTTGGGGTCAAGGAGTACTACTATGGGACTAGGGTAACTCACTTGGGTTATTGGAGCACTTATATGGGGCTAGGGTAAATCAGTTGGGGATAGGGAGTACTTATAAAGGGGCTAGGATAACTCACTTACGGTCAGAGAGTACATATAAAGGGGCTAGGATAATTCACTTGGGGTCAGGGAGTACATATAAAGGGGCTATGGTAACTCACTTGGGGTCAAGGAGTACTACTATGGGAGTAGGGTAACTCACTTGCCGTCAGAGAGTACATATAAAGGGGCTAGGGTAACTCACTTGCGGTCAGAGAGTACATATAAAGGGGCTAGGGTAACTCACTTGCGGTCAGAGAGTACATATAAAGGGGCTAGGGTAACTCACTTGCGGTCAGAGAGTACATATAAAGGGGCTAGGATAACTCACTTGGGTTCAGGGAGTACTTATAAAGGGGCTATGGTACCTCACTTAGGGTCAGGGTGTACTTATAAAGGGGCTATGGTAACTCACTTGGAGTCAGGGAGTACTTATATGGGACTAGGGTAACTCACTCAGGGTCAGGGAGTACTTATATGGGACTAGGGTATCTCACTTGGGGTCAGGGAGTACATATAAAGGGGCTAGGGTAACACACTTGGGGCCAGGGAGTACTAATATGAAACTAGGGTAACACACTTGGGTCAGGGAGTACTTATAAAGGGGCTAGGATAACTCACTTGCTGTCAGAGAGTACATATAAAGGGGCTAGGATAATTCACTTGGGGTCAGGGAGTACATATAAAGGGGCTATGGTAACTCACTTGGGGTCAAGGAGTACTACTATGGGAGTAGGGTAACTCACTTGCCGTCAGAGAGTACATATAAAGGGGCTAGGGTAACTCACTTGCGGTCAGAGAGTACATATAAAGGGGCTAGGATAACTCACTTTGGGTCAGGAAGTACTTATAAAGGGGCTATGGTAAATCACTTGGGGCCAGGGAGTACTAATATGAAACTAGGGTAACACACTTGGGTCAGGGAGTACTTATAAAGGGGCTAGGATAACTCATTTGCGGTCAGAGAGTACATATAAAGGGGCTAGGATAATTCACTTGGGGTCAGGGAGTACATATAAAGGGGCTATGGTAACTCACTTGGGGTCAAGGAGTACTACTATGGGACTAGGGTAACTCACTTGCCGTCAGAGAGTACATATAAAGGGGCTAGGATAACTCATTTGGGGTCAGGGAGTACTTATAAAGGGGCTAGGATAACTCACTTGCGGTCAGAGAGCACATATAAAGGGGCTAGGATAACTCACTTGGGGTCAGGGAGTACTTTTTATGGACTATGTTAACTCACTTGGGTCAGGGAGTACTTATAAAGGGGCTAGGATAACTCACTTGCGGTCAGAGTGTACATATAAAGGGGCTAGGATAATTCACTTGGGGTAAGAGAGAACATATAAAGGGGCTATGGTAACTCACATGGGGTCAAGGAGTACTACTATGGGACTAGGGTAACTCACTTTCCGTCAGAGAGTACATATAAAGGGGCTAGGATAACTCATTTGGGGTCAGGGAGTACTTATAAAGGGGCTAGGATAACTCACTTGCGGTCAGAGAGTACATATAAAGGGGCTAGGATAATTCACTTGGGGTCAGGGAGTACATATAAAGGGGCTATGGTAACTCACTTGGGGTCAAGGAGTACTACTATGGGACTAGGGTAACTCACTTGCCGTCAGAGAGTACATATAAAGGGGCTAGGATAACTCATTTGGGGTCAGGGAGTACTTATAAAGGGGCTAGGATAACTCACTTGCGGTCAGAGAGTACATATAAAGGGGCTAGGGTAACTCACTTGGGGTCAAGGAGTACTACTATGGGACTAGGGTAACTCACTTGCCGTCAGAGAGTACATATAAAGGGGCTATGGTACCTCACTTAGGGTCAGGGTGTACTTATAAAGGGGCTATGGTAACTCACTTGGAGTCAGGGAGTACTTATATGGGACTAGGGTAACTCACTCAGGGTCATGGAGTACTTATATGGGACTAGGGTATCTCACTTGGGGTCAGGGAGTACATATAAAGGGGCTAGGGTAACACACTTGGGGCCAGGGAGTACTAATATGAAACTAGGGTAACACACTTGGGTCAGGGAGTACTTATAAAGGGGCTAGGATAACTCACTTGCGGTCAGAGAGTACATACAAAGGGGCTAGGATAATTCACTTGGGGTCAGGGAGTACATATAAAGGGGCTATGGTAACTCACTTGGGGTCAAGGAGTACTACTATGGGAGTAGGGTAACTCACTTGCCGTCAGAGAGTACATATAAAGGGGCTAGGGTAACTCACTTGCGGTCAGAGAGTACATATAAAGGGGCTAGGATAACTCACTTTGGGTCAGGAAGTACTTATAAAGGGGCTATGGTAAATCACTTGGGGCCAGGGAGTACTAATATGAAACTAGGGTAACACACTTGGGTCAGGGAGTACTTATAAAGGGGCTAGGATAACTCATTTGCGGTCAGAGAGTACATATAAAGGGGCTAGGATAATTCACTTGGGGTCAGGGAGTACATATAAAGGGGCTATGGTAACTCACTTGGGGTCAAGGAGTACTACTATGGGAATAGGGTAACTCACTTGCCGTCAGAGAGTACATATAAAGGGGCTAGGATAACTCATTTGGGGTCAGGGAGTACTTATAAAGGGACTAGGATAACTCACTTGCGGTCAGAGAGCACATATAAAGGGGCTAGGATAACTCACTTGGGGTCAGGGAGTACTTTTTATGGACTATGTTAACTCACTTGGGTCAGGGAGTACTTATAAAGGGGCTAGGATAACTCACTTGCGGTCAGAGTGTACATATAAAGGGGCTAGGATAATTCACTTGGGGTAAGGGAGTACATATAAAGGGGCTATGGTAACTCACATGGGGTCAAGGAGTACTACTATGGGACTAGGGTAACTCACTTTCCGTCAGAGAGTACATATAGAGGGGCTAGGATAACTCATTTGGGGTCAGGGAGTACTTATAAAGGGGCTAGGATAACTCACTTGCGGTCAGAGAGTACATATAAAGGGGCTAGGGTAACTCACTTGCGGTCAGAGAGTACATATAAAGGGGCTAGGATAACTCACTTGGGTTCAGGGAGTACTTATAAAGGGGCTATGGTACCTCACTTGGGGTCTGGGAGTACATATAAAGGGGCTAGGATAACTAACTTGGGGTCAGGGAGTACTTATAAAGGGGCTATGGTAACTCACTTGGGGTCAAGGAGTACTACTATGGGACTAGGGTAACTCACTTGGGTTTTTGGAGCACTTATATGGGGCTAGGGTAAATCAGTTGGGGATAGGGAGTACTTATATGGGACTAGGGTAACTCACTTAGGGTCAGGGTGTACTTATAAAGGGGCTATGGTAACTCACTTGGAGTCAGGGAGTACTTATATGGGACTAGGGTAACTCACTCAGGGTCAGGGAGTACTTATATGGGACTAGGGTAACTCACTTGGGGTCAGGGAGTACATATAAAGGGGCTAGGGTAACACACTTGTGTCAGGGAGTACTTATAAAGGGGCTAGGATAACTCACTTGCGGTCAGAGAGTAAATATAAAGGGGCTAGGATAATTCACTTGGGGTCAGGGAGTACATATAAAGGGGCTATGGTAACTCACTTGGGGGGCAAGGAGTATTACTATGGGACTAGGGTAACTCACTTGCCGTCAGAGAATACATATAATGGGGCTAGGATAACTCATTTGGGGTCAGGGAGTACTTATAAAGGGGCTAGGATAACTCACTTGCGGTCAGAGTGTACATATAAAGGGGCTAGGATAATTCACTTGGGGTAAGGGAGTACATATAAAGGGGCTATGGTAACTCACATGGGGTCAAGGAGTACTACTATGGGAGTAGGGTAACTCACTTGCCGTCAGAGAGTACATATAAAGGGGCTAGGGTAACTCACTTGCGGTCAGAGAGTACATATAAAGGGGCTAGGATAAATCACTTTGGGTCAGGAAGTACTTATAAAGGGGCTATGGTAAATCACTTGGGGCCAGGGAGTACTAATATGAAACTAGGGTAACACACTTGGGTCAGGGAGTACTTATAAAGGGGCTAGGATAACTCACTTGCTGTCAGAGAGTACATATAAAGGGGCTAGGATAACTCATTTGGGGTCAGGGAGTACTTATAAAGGGGCTAGGATAACTCACTTGCGGTCAGAGAGTACATATAAAGGGGCTAGGATAATTCACTTGGGGTCAGGGAGTACATATAAAGGGGCTATGGTAACTCACTTGGGGTCAAGGAGTACTACTATGGGACTAGGGTAACTCACTTGCCGTCAGAGAGTACATATAAAGGGGCTAGGATAACTCATTTGGGGTCAGGGAGTACTTATAAAGGGGCTAGGATAACTCACTTGCGGTCAGAGAGTACATATAAAGGGGCTAGGGTAACTCACTTGGGGTCAAGGAGTACTACTATGGGACTAGGGTAACTCACTTGCCGTCAGAGAGTACATATAAAGGGGCTATGGTACCTCACTTAGGGTCAGGGTGTACTTATAAAGGGGCTATGGTAACTCACTTGGAGTCAGGGAGTACTTATATGGGACTAGGGTAACTCACTCAGGGTCATGGAGTACTTATATGGGACTAGGGTATCTCACTTGGGGTCAGGGAGTACATATAAAGGGGCTAGGGTAACACACTTGGGGCCAGGGAGTACTAATATGAAACTAGGGTAACACACTTGGGTCAGGGAGTACTTATAAAGGGGCTAGGATAACTCACTTGCGGTCAGAGAGTACATACAAAGGGGCTAGGATAATTCACTTGGGGTCAGGGAGTACATATAAAGGGGCTATGGTAACTCACTTGGGGTCAAGGAGTACTACTATGGGAGTAGGGTAACTCACTTGCCGTCAGAGAGTACATATAAAGGGGCTAGGGTAACTCACTTGCGGTCAGAGAGTACATATAAAGGGGCTAGGATAACTCACTTTGGGTCAGGAAGTACTTATAAAGGGGCTATGGTAAATCACTTGGGGCCAGGGAGTACTAATATGAAACTAGGGTAACACACTTGGGTCAGGGAGTACTTATAAAGGGGCTAGGATAACTCATTTGCGGTCAGAGAGTACATATAAAGGGGCTAGGATAATTCACTTGGGGTCAGGGAGTACATATAAAGGGGCTATGGTAACTCACTTGGGGTCAAGGAGTACTACTATGGGAATAGGGTAACTCACTTGCCGTCAGAGAGTACATATAAAGGGGCTAGGATAACTCATTTGGGGTCAGGGAGTACTTATAAAGGGACTAGGATAACTCACTTGCGGTCAGAGAGCACATATAAAGGGGCTAGGATAACTCACTTGGGGTCAGGGAGTACTTTTTATGGACTATGTTAACTCACTTGGGTCAGGGAGTACTTATAAAGGGGCTAGGATAACTCACTTGCGGTCAGAGTGTACATATAAAGGGGCTAGGATAATTCACTTGGGGTAAGGGAGTACATATAAAGGGGCTATGGTAACTCACATGGGGTCAAGGAGTACTACTATGGGACTAGGGTAACTCACTTTCCGTCAGAGAGTACATATAGAGGGGCTAGGATAACTCATTTGGGGTCAGGGAGTACTTATAAAGGGGCTAGGATAACTCACTTGCGGTCAGAGAGTACATATAAAGGGGCTAGGGTAACTCACTTGCGGTCAGAGAGTACATATAAAGGGACTAGGATAACTCACTTGGGTTCAGGGAGTACTTATAAAGGGGCTATGGTACCTCACTTGGGGTCTGGGAGTACATATAAAGGGGCTAGGATAACTAACTTGGGGTCAGGGAGTACTTATAAAGGGGCTATGGTAACTCACTTGGGGTCAAGGAGTACTACTATGGGACTAGGGTAACTCACTTGGGTTTTTGGAGCACTTATATGGGGCTAGGGTAAATCAGTTGGGGATAGGGAGTACTTATATGGGACTAGGGTAACTCACTTAGGGTCAGGGTGTACTTATAAAGGGGCTATGGTAACTCACTTGGAGTCAGGGAGTACTTATATGGGACTAGGGTAACTCACTCAGGGTCAGGGAGTACTTATATGGGACTAGGGTAACTCACTTGGGGTCAGGGAGTACATATAAAGGGGCTAGGGTAACACACTTGTGTCAGGGAGTACTTATAAAGGGGCTAGGATAACTCACTTGCGGTCAGAGAGTAAATATAAAGGGGCTAGGATAATTCACTTGGGGTCAGGGAGTACATATAAAGGGGCTATGGTAACTCACTTGGGGGGCAAGGAGTATTACTATGGGACTAGGGTAACTCACTTGCCGTCAGAGAATACATATAATGGGGCTAGGATAACTCATTTGGGGTCAGGGAGTACTTATAAAGGGGCTAGGATAACTCACTTGCGGTCAGAGTGTACATATAAAGGGGCTAGGATAATTCACTTGGGGTAAGGGAGTACATATAAAGGGGCTATGGTAACTCACATGGGGTCAAGGAGTACTACTATGGGAGTAGGGTAACTCACTTGCCGTCAGAGAGTACATATAAAGGGGCTAGGGTAACTCACTTGCGGTCAGAGAGTACATATAAAGGGGCTAGGATAAATCACTTTGGGTCAGGAAGTACTTATAAAGGGGCTATGGTAAATCACTTGGGGCCAGGGAGTACTAATATGAAACTAGGGTAACACACTTGGGTCAGGGAGTACTTATAAAGGGGCTAGGATAACTCATTTGCGGTCAGAGAGTACATATAAAGGGGCTAGGATAATTCACTTGGGGTCAGGGAGTACATATAAAGGGGCTATGGTAACTCACTTGGGGGGCAAGGAGTATTACTATGGGACTAGGGTAACTCACTTGCCGTCAGAGAATACATATAATGGGGCTAGGATAACTCATTTGGGGTCAGGGAGTACTTATAAAGGGGCTAGGATAACTCACTTGCGGTCAGAGAGTACATATAAAGGGGCTAGGATAATTCACTTGGGGTAAGGGAGTACATATAAAGGGGCTAGGGTAACACACTTGGGGCCAGGGAGTACTAATATGAAACTAGGGTAACACACTTGGGTCAGGGAGTACTTATAAAGGGGCTAGGATAACTCACTTGCTGTCAGAGAGTACATATAAAGGGGCTAGGATAATTCACTTGGGGTCAGGGAGTACATATAAAGGGGCTATGGTAACTCACTTGGGGTCAGGGAGTACTTATAAAGGGGCTATGGTAACTCACTTGGGGTCAAGGAGTACTACTATGGGACTAGGGTAACTCACTTGGGTTATTGGAGCACTTATATGGGGCTAGGGTAAATCAGTTGGGGATAGGGAGTACTTATAAAGGGGCTAGGATAACTCACTTACGGTCAGAGAGTACATATAAAGGGGCTAGGATAATTCACTTGGGGTCAGGGAGTACATATAAAGGGGCTATGGTAACTCACTTGGGGTCAAGGAGTACTACTATGGGAGTAGGGTAACTCACTTGCCGTCAGAGAGTACATATAAAGGGGCTAGGGTAACTCACTTGCGGTCAGAGAGTACATATAAAGGGGCTAGGGTAACTCACTTGCGGTCAGAGAGTACATATAAAGGGGCTAGGGTAACTCACTTGCGGTCAGAGAGTACATATAAAGGGGCTAGGATAACTCACTTGGGTTCAGGGAGTACTTATAAAGGGGCTATGGTACCTCACTTAGGGTCAGGGTGTACTTATAAAGGGGCTATGGTAACTCACTTGGAGTCAGGGAGTACTTATATGGGACTAGGGTAACTCACTCAGGGTCAGGGAGTACTTATATGGGACTAGGGTATCTCACTTGGGGTCAGGGAGTACATATAAAGGGGCTAGGGTAACACACTTGGGGCCAGGGAGTACTAATATGAAACTAGGGTAACACACTTGGGTCAGGGAGTACTTATAAAGGGGCTAGGATAACTCACTTGCTGTCAGAGAGTACATATAAAGGGGCTAGGATAATTCACTTGGGGTCAGGGAGTACATATAAAGGGGCTATGGTAACTCACTTGGGGTCAAGGAGTACTACTATGGGAGTAGGGTAACTCACTTGCCGTCAGAGAGTACATATAAAGGGGCTAGGGTAACTCACTTGCGGTCAGAGAGTACATATAAAGGGGCTAGGATAACTCACTTTGGGTCAGGAAGTACTTATAAAGGGGCTATGGTAAATCACTTGGGGCCAGGGAGTACTAATATGAAACTAGGGTAACACACTTGGGTCAGGGAGTACTTATAAAGGGGCTAGGATAACTCATTTGCGGTCAGAGAGTACATATAAAGGGGCTAGGATAATTCACTTGGGGTCAGGGAGTACATATAAAGGGGCTATGGTAACTCACTTGGGGTCAAGGAGTACTACTATGGGACTAGGGTAACTCACTTGCCGTCAGAGAGTACATATAAAGGGGCTAGGATAACTCATTTGGGGTCAGGGAGTACTTATAAAGGGGCTAGGATAACTCACTTGCGGTCAGAGAGCACATATAAAGGGGCTAGGATAACTCACTTGGGGTCAGGGAGTACTTTTTATGGACTATGTTAACTCACTTGGGTCAGGGAGTACTTATAAAGGGGCTAGGATAACTCACTTGCGGTCAGAGTGTACATATAAAGGGGCTAGGATAATTCACTTGGGGTAAGAGAGAACATATAAAGGGGCTATGGTAACTCACATGGGGTCAAGGAGTACTACTATGGGACTAGGGTAACTCACTTTCCGTCAGAGAGTACATATAAAGGGGCTAGGATAACTCATTTGGGGTCAGGGAGTACTTATAAAGGGGCTAGGATAACTCACTTGCGGTCAGAGAGTACATATAAAGGGGCTAGGATAATTCACTTGGGGTCAGGGAGTACATATAAAGGGGCTATGGTAACTCACTTGGGGTCAAGGAGTACTACTATGGGACTAGGGTAACTCACTTGCCGTCAGAGAGTACATATAAAGGGGCTAGGATAACTCATTTGGGGTCAGGGAGTACTTATAAAGGGGCTAGGATAACTCACTTGCGGTCAGAGAGTACATATAAAGGGGCTAGGGTAACTCACTTGGGGTCAAGGAGTACTACTATGGGACTAGGGTAACTCACTTGCCGTCAGAGAGTACATATAAAGGGGCTATGGTACCTCACTTAGGGTCAGGGTGTACTTATAAAGGGGCTATGGTAACTCACTTGGAGTCAGGGAGTACTTATATGGGACTAGGGTAACTCACTCAGGGTCATGGAGTACTTATATGGGACTAGGGTATCTCACTTGGGGTCAGGGAGTACATATAAAGGGGCTAGGGTAACACACTTGGGGCCAGGGAGTACTAATATGAAACTAGGGTAACACACTTGGGTCAGGGAGTACTTATAAAGGGGCTAGGATAACTCACTTGCGGTCAGAGAGTACATACAAAGGGGCTAGGATAATTCACTTGGGGTCAGGGAGTACATATAAAGGGGCTATGGTAACTCACTTGGGGTCAAGGAGTACTACTATGAGAGTAGGGTAACTCACTTGCCGTCAGAGAGTACATATAAAGGGGCTAGGGTAACTCACTTGCAGTCAGAGAGTACATATAAAGGGGCTAGGATAACTCACTTTGGGTCAGGAAGTACTTATAAAGGGGCTATGGTAAATCACTTGGGGCCAGGGAGTACTAATATGAAACTAGGGTAACACACTTGGGTCAGGGAGTACTTATAAAGGGGCTAGGATAACTCATTTGCGGTCAGAGAGTACATATAAAGGGGCTAGGATAATTCACTTGGGGTCAGGGAGTACATATAAAGGGGCTATGGTAACTCACTTGGGGTCAAGGAGTACTACTATGGGAATAGGGTAACTCACTTGCCGTCAGAGAGTACATATAAAGGGGCTAGGATAACTCATTTGGGGTCAGGGAGTACTTATAAAGGGACTAGGATAACTCACTTGCGGTCAGAGAGCACATATAAAGGGGCTAGGATAACTCACTTGGGGTCAGGGAGTACTTTTTATGGACTATGTTAACTCACTTGGGTCAGGGAGTACTTATAAAGGGGCTAGGATAACTCACTTGCGGTCAGAGTGTACATATAAAGGGGCTAGGATAATTCACTTGGGGTAAGGGAGTACATATAAAGGGGCTATGGTAACTCACATGGGGTCAAGGAGTACTACTATGGGACTAGGGTAACTCACTTTCCGTCAGAGAGTACATATAGAGGGGCTAGGATAACTCATTTGGGGTCAGGGAGTACTTATAAAGGGGCTAGGATAACTCACTTGCGGTCAGAGAGTACATATAAAGGGGCTAGGGTAACTCACTTGCGGTCAGAGAGTACATATAAAGGGGCTAGGATAACTCACTTGGGTTCAGGGAGTACTTATAAAGGGGCTATGGTACCTCACTTGGGGTCTGGGAGTACATATAAAGGGGCTAGGATAACTAACTTGGGGTCAGGGAGTACTTATAAAGGGGCTATGGTAACTCACTTGGGGTCAAGGAGTACTACTATGGGACTAGGGTAACTCACTTGGGTTTTTGGAGCACTTATATGGGGCTAGGGTAAATCAGTTGGGGATAGGGAGTACTTATATGGGACTAGGGTAACTCACTTAGGGTCAGGGTGTACTTATAAAGGGGCTATGGTAACTCACTTGGAGTCAGGGAGTACTTATATGGGACTAGGGTAACACACTCAGGGTCAGGGAGTACTTATATGGGACTAGGGTAACTCACTTGGGGTCAGGGAGTACATATAAAGGGGCTAGGGTAACACACTTGTGTCAGGGAGTACTTATAAAGGGGCTAGGATAACTCACTTGCGGTCAGAGAGTAAATATAAAGGGGCTAGGATAATTCACTTGGGGTCAGGGAGTACATATAAAGGGGCTATGGTAACTCACTTGGGGGGCAAGGAGTATTACTATGGGACTAGGGTAACTCACTTGCCGTCAGAGAATACATATAATGGGGCTAGGATAACTCATTTGGGGTCAGGGAGTACTTATAAAGGGGCTAGGATAACTCACTTGCGGTCAGAGTGTACATATAAAGGGGCTAGGATAATTCACTTGGGGTAAGGGAGTACATATAAAGGGGCTATGGTAACTCACATGGGGTCAAGGAGTACTACTATGGGAGTAGGGTAACTCACTTGCCGTCAGAGAGTACATATAAAGGGGCTAGGGTAACTCACTTGCGGTCAGAGAGTACATATAAAGGGGCTAGGATAAATCACTTTGGGTCAGGAAGTACTTATAAAGGGGCTATGGTAAATCACTTGGGGCCAGGGAGTACTAATATGAAACTAGGGTAACACACTTGGGTCAGGGAGTACTTATAAAGGGGCTAGGATAACTCATTTGCGGTCAGAGAGTACATATAAAGGGGCTAGGATAATTCACTTGGGGTCAGGGAGTACATATAAAGGGGCTATGGTAACTCACTTGGGGGGCAAGGAGTATTACTATGGGACTAGGGTAACTCACTTGCCGTCAGAGAATACATATAATGGGGCTAGGATAACTCATTTGGGGTCAGGGAGTACTTATAAAGGGGCTAGGATAACTCACTTGCGGTCAGAGTGTACATATAAAGGGGCTAGGATAATTCACTTGGGGTAAGGGAGTACATATAAAGGGGCTATGGTAACTCACATGGGGTCAAGGAGTACTACTATGGGAGTAGGGTAACTCACTTGCCGTCAGAGAGTACATATAAAGGGGCTAGGGTAACTCACTTGCGGTCAGAGAGTACATATAAAGGGGCTAGGATAACTCACTTTGGGTCAGGAAGTACTTATAAAGGGGCTATGGTAAATCACTTGGGGCCAGGGAGTACTAATATGAAACTAGGGTAACACACTTGGGTCAGGGAGTACTTATAAAGGGGCTAGGATAACTCATTTGCGGTCAGAGAGTACATATAAAGGGGCTAGGATAATTCACTTGGGGTCAGGGAGTACATATAAAGGGGCTATGGTAACTCACTTGGGGTCAAGGAGTACTACTATGGGAATAGGGTAACTCACTTGCCGTCAGAGAGTACATATAAAGGGGCTAGGATAACTCATTTGGGGTCAGGGAGTACTTATAAAGGGGCTAGGATAACTCACTTGCGGTCAGAGAGCACATATAAAGGGGCTAGGATAACTCACTTGGGGTCAGGGAGTACTTTTTATGGACTATGTTAACTCACTTGGGTCAGGGAGTACTTATAAAGGGGCTAGGATAACTCACTTGCGGTCAGAGTGTACATATAAAGGGGCTAGGATAATTCACTTGGGGTAAGAGAGAACATATAAAGGGGCTATGGTAACTCACATGGGGTCAAGGAGTACTACTATGGGACTAGGGTAACTCACTTTCCGTCAGAGAGTACATATAAAGGGGCTAGGATAACTCATTTGGGGTCAGGGAGTACTTATAAAGGGGCTAGGATAACTCACTTGCGGTCAGAGAGTACATATAAAGGGGCTAGGATAATTCACTTGGGGTCAGGGAGTACATATAAAGGGGCTATGGTAACTCACTTGGGGTCAAGGAGTACTACTATGGGACTAGGGTAACTCACTTGCCGTCAGAGAGTACATATAAAGGGGCTAGGATAACTCATTTGGGGTCAGGGAGTACTTATAAAGGGGCTAGGATAACTCACTTGCGGTCAGAGAGTACATATAAAGGGGCTAGGGTAACTCACTTGGGGTCAAGGAGTACTACTATGGGACTAGGGTAACTCACTTGCCGTCAGAGAGTACATATAAAGGGGCTATGGTACCTCACTTAGGGTCAGGGTGTACTTATAAAGGGGCTATGGTAACTCACTTGGAGTCAGGGAGTACTTATATGGGACTAGGGTAACTCACTCAGGGTCATGGAGTACTTATATGGGACTAGGGTATCTCACTTGGGGTCAGGGAGTACATATAAAGGGGCTAGGGTAACACACTTGGGGCCAGGGAGTACTAATATGAAACTAGGGTAACACACTTGGGTCAGGGAGTACTTATAAAGGGGCTAGGATAACTCACTTGCGGTCAGAGAGTACATACAAAGGGGCTAGGATAATTCACTTGGGGTCAGGGAGTACATATAAAGGGGCTATGGTAACTCACTTGGGGTCAAGGAGTACTACTATGAGAGTAGGGTAACTCACTTGCCGTCAGAGAGTACATATAAAGGGGCTAGGGTAACTCACTTGCAGTCAGAGAGTACATATAAAGGGGCTAGGATAACTCACTTTGGGTCAGGAAGTACTTATAAAGGGGCTATGGTAAATCACTTGGGGCCAGGGAGTACTAATATGAAACTAGGGTAACACACTTGGGTCAGGGAGTACTTATAAAGGGGCTAGGATAACTCATTTGCGGTCAGAGAGTACATATAAAGGGGCTAGGATAATTCACTTGGGGTCAGGGAGTACATATAAAGGGGCTATGGTAACTCACTTGGGGTCAAGGAGTACTACTATGGGAATAGGGTAACTCACTTGCCGTCAGAGAGTACATATAAAGGGGCTAGGATAACTCATTTGGGGTCAGGGAGTACTTATAAAGGGACTAGGATAACTCACTTGCGGTCAGAGAGCACATATAAAGGGGCTAGGATAACTCACTTGGGGTCAGGGAGTACTTTTTATGGACTATGTTAACTCACTTGGGTCAGGGAGTACTTATAAAGGGGCTAGGATAACTCACTTGCGGTCAGAGTGTACATATAAAGGGGCTAGGATAATTCACTTGGGGTAAGGGAGTACATATAAAGGGGCTATGGTAACTCACATGGGGTCAAGGAGTACTACTATGGGACTAGGGTAACTCACTTTCCGTCAGAGAGTACATATAGAGGGGCTAGGATAACTCATTTGGGGTCAGGGAGTACTTATAAAGGGGCTAGGATAACTCACTTGCGGTCAGAGAGTACATATAAAGGGGCTAGGGTAACTCACTTGCGGTCAGAGAGTACATATAAAGGGGCTAGGATAACTCACTTGGGTTCAGGGAGTACTTATAAAGGGGCTATGGTACCTCACTTGGGGTCTGGGAGTACATATAAAGGGGCTAGGATAACTAACTTGGGGTCAGGGAGTACTTATAAAGGGGCTATGGTAACTCACTTGGGGTCAAGGAGTACTACTATGGGACTAGGGTAACTCACTTGGGTTTTTGGAGCACTTATATGGGGCTAGGGTAAATCAGTTGGGGATAGGGAGTACTTATATGGGACTAGGGTAACTCACTTAGGGTCAGGGTGTACTTATAAAGGGGCTATGGTAACTCACTTGGAGTCAGGGAGTACTTATATGGGACTAGGGTAACACACTCAGGGTCAGGGAGTACTTATATGGGACTAGGGTAACTCACTTGGGGTCAGGGAGTACATATAAAGGGGCTAGGGTAACACACTTGTGTCAGGGAGTACTTATAAAGGGGCTAGGATAACTCACTTGCGGTCAGAGAGTAAATATAAAGGGGCTAGGATAATTCACTTGGGGTCAGGGAGTACATATAAAGGGGCTATGGTAACTCACTTGGGGGGCAAGGAGTATTACTATGGGACTAGGGTAACTCACTTGCCGTCAGAGAATACATATAATGGGGCTAGGATAACTCATTTGGGGTCAGGGAGTACTTATAAAGGGGCTAGGATAACTCACTTGCGGTCAGAGTGTACATATAAAGGGGCTAGGATAATTCACTTGGGGTAAGGGAGTACATATAAAGGGGCTATGGTAACTCACATGGGGTCAAGGAGTACTACTATGGGAGTAGGGTAACTCACTTGCCGTCAGAGAGTACATATAAAGGGGCTAGGGTAACTCACTTGCGGTCAGAGAGTACATATAAAGGGGCTAGGATAAATCACTTTGGGTCAGGAAGTACTTATAAAGGGGCTATGGTAAATCACTTGGGGCCAGGGAGTACTAATATGAAACTAGGGTAACACACTTGGGTCAGGGAGTACTTATAAAGGGGCTAGGATAACTCATTTGCGGTCAGAGAGTACATATAAAGGGGCTAGGATAATTCACTTGGGGTCAGGGAGTACATATAAAGGGGCTATGGTAACTCACTTGGGGGGCAAGGAGTATTACTATGGGACTAGGGTAACTCACTTGCCGTCAGAGAATACATATAATGGGGCTAGGATAACTCATTTGGGGTCAGGGAGTACTTATAAAGGGGCTAGGATAACTCACTTGCGGTCAGAGTGTACATATAAAGGGGCTAGGATAATTCACTTGGGGTAAGGGAGTACATATAAAGGGGCTATGGTAACTCACATGGGGTCAAGGAGTACTACTATGGGAGTAGGGTAACTCACTTGCCGTCAGAGAGTACATATAAAGGGGCTAGGGTAACTCACTTGCGGTCAGAGAGTACATATAAAGGGGCTAGGATAACTCACTTTGGGTCAGGAAGTACTTATAAAGGGGCTATGGTAAATCACTTGGGGCCAGGGAGTACTAATATGAAACTAGGGTAACACACTTGGGTCAGGGAGTACTTATAAAGGGGCTAGGATAACTCATTTGCGGTCAGAGAGTACATATAAAGGGGCTAGGATAATTCACTTGGGGTCAGGGAGTACATATAAAGGGGCTATGGTAACTCACTTGGGGTCAAGGAGTACTACTATGGGAATAGGGTAACTCACTTGCCGTCAGAGAGTACATATAAAGGGGCTAGGATAACTCATTTGGGGTCAGGGAGTACTTATAAAGGGGCTAGGATAACTCACTTGCGGTCAGAGAGCACATATAAAGGGGCTAGGATAACTCACTTGGGGTCAGGGAGTACTTTTTATGGACTATGTTAACTCACTTGGGTCAGGGAGTACTTATAAAGGGGCTAGGATAACTCACTTGCGGTCAGAGTGTACATATAAAGGGGCTAGGATAATTCACTTGGGGTAAGGGAGTACATATAAAGGGGCTATGGTAACTCACATGGGGTCAAGGAGTACTACTATGGGACTAGGGTAACTCACTTTCCGTCAGAGAGTACATATAAAGGGGCTAGGATAACTCATTTGGGGTCAGGGAGTACTTATAAAGGGGCTAGGATAACTCACTTGCGGTCAGAGAGTACATATAAAGGGGCTAGGGTAACTCACTTGCGGTCAGAGAGTACATATAAAGGGGCTAGGATAACTCACTTGGGTTCAGGGAGTACTTATAAAGGGGCTATGGTACCTCACTTGGGGTCTGGGAGTACATATAAAGGGGCTAGGATAACTAACTTGGGGTCAGGGAGTACTTATAAAGGGGCTATGGTAACTCACTTGGGGTCAAGGAGTACTACTATGGGACTAGGGTAACTCACTTGGGTTTTTGGAGCACTTATATGGGGCTAGGGTAAATCAGTTGGGGATAGGGAGTACTTATATGGGACTAGGGTAACTCACTTAGGGTCAGGGTGTACTTATAAAGGGGCTATGGTAACTCACTTGGAGTCAGGGAGTACTTATATGGGACTAGGGTAACTCACTCAGGGTCAGGGAGTACTTATATGGGACTAGGGTAACTCACTTGGGGTCAGGGAGTACATATAAAGGGGCTAGGGTAACACACTTGTGTCAGGGAGTACTTATAAAGGGGCTAGGATAACTCACTTGCGGTCAGAGAGTAAATATAAAGGGGCTAGGATAATTCACTTGGGGTCAGGGAGTACATATAAAGGGGCTATGGTAACTCACTTGGGGGGCAAGGAGTATTACTATGGGACTAGGGTAACTCACTTGCCGTCAGAGAATACATATAATGGGGCTAGGATAACTCATTTGGGGTCAGGGAGTACTTATAAAGGGGCTAGGATAACTCACTTGCGGTCAGAGAGTACATATAAAGAGGGTAGGATAACTCACTTGGGGTCAGGAAGTACTTGTAAAGGGGCTATGGTAACTCACTTGGGGCCAGGGAGTACTACTATGGGACTAGGGTAACTCACTTGCGGTCAGAGAGTACATATAAAGGGGCTAGGATAACTCATTTGGGGTCAGGGAGTACTTTTTATGGACTATGTTAACTCACTTGGGGTCAGGGAGTACTTATTTGGGACTAGGGTAACTCACTTGCCGCCAGAGAGTACATATAAAGGGGCTAGGGTAACTCACATGGGGTCAGGGAGTACTTATAAAGGGGCTATGGTAACTCACTTGCGGTCAGAGAGTACATATAAAGGGGCTAGGATGACTCACTTGGGGTCAGGGAGTACTTATAAAGGGGCTATGGTAACTCACTTGGGGTCAGGAAGTACTTCTATGGAACTAGGGTAACTCACTTGGGGTCTGGGAGTACATGTAAAGCGGCTAGGGTAATCACTTTGGGTCAAGGAGTACTTATATGGGACTAGGGTAACTCACTTGGGGTCTGGGAGTACATATAAAGGGGCTAGGATAACTCACTTGCGGTCAGAGAGTACATATAACGGGGCTAGGATAATTCACTTGGGGTCAGGGAGTACTTATAAAGGGGCTATGGTAACTCACTTAGGGTCAGGGAGTACGTCTATGGGACTAGGGTAACTCAAATGAGGTCAGAGAGTACATATAAAGGGGATGGGATAACTCACTTGCGGTCAGATACTACATATAAAGGGGCTAGGATAACTCACTTGGGGTCAGGGAGTACTTATAAAGGGGCTAGGGTAACTCACATGGGGTCAAGGAGTACTACTATGGGACTAGGGTAACTCACTTGCCGTCAGAGAGTACATATAAAGGGGCTAGGATAACTCATTTGGGGTCAGGGAGTACTTATAAAGGGGCTATGGTAACTCACTTGCGGTCAGAGAGTACATATGAAGGGGCTAGGATAACTCACTTGGGGTCAGGGAGTACTTATAAAGGGGCTATGGTAACTCACTTGGGGTCAGGAAGTACTTCTATGGAACTAGGGTAACTCACTTGGGGTCTGGGAGTACATATAAAGGGGATGGGATAACTCACTTGCGGTCAGATACTACATATAAAGGGGCTAGGATAACTCACTTGGGGTCAGGGAGTACTTATAAAGGGGCTAGGGTAACTCACTTGGGGTCAGGAAGTACTTCTATGGAACTAGGGTAACTCACTTGCCGTCAGAGAGTACATATAAAGGGGCTAGGATAACTCACTTGCGGTCAGAGAGTACATATAAAGGGGCTAGGATAACTCACTTGGGGTCAGGGAGTACTTCTATGGGACTAGGGTAACTCACTTGCGGTCAGAGGGTACATATAAAGGAACTAGGATAACTCACTTGCGGTCAGGAAGTACTTATATAAGGGGCTAGGGTAACTCACTTGGGGTCAGGGAATACATCTATGGGACTAGGGTAACTCACTTGCGGTCAGAGAGTACATTAAGGAACTAGGATAACTCACTTGCGGTCAGGAAGTACTTATATAAGGGGCTAGGGTAACTCACTTGGGGTCAGGGAATACATCTATGGGACTAGGGTAACACACTAGGGTCAGGGAGTACTTATAAAGGGGCTAGGATAACTCACTTGCGGTCAGAAAGTACATATAAAGGGGCTATGGTAACTCACTTGAGGTCAAGGAGTACTACTATGGGACTAGGGTAACTCACTTGCCGTCAGAGAGTATATATAAAGGGGTTAGGATAACTCATTTGGGGTCAGGGAGTACTTATAAAGGGGCTAGGATAACTCACTTGCGGTCAGAGAGTACATATAAAGGGGCTAGGATAACTCACTTGCGGTCAGAGAGTACATATAAAGGGGCTAGGATAACTCACTTGGGGTCAGGGAGTACTTATAAAGGGGCTATGGTACCTCACTTGGGGTCTGGGAGTACATATAAAGGGTCTAGGATTACTCACTTGGGGTCAGGGAGTACTTATAAAGGGGCTATGGTAACTCACTTGGGGTCAAGGAGTACTACTATGGGACTAGGGTAACTCACTTGCCGTCAGAGAGTACATATAAAGGGGCTAGGGTAACTCACTTGCGGTCAGAGAGTACATATAAAGGGGCTAGGATAACTCACTTTGGGTCAGGAAGTACTTATAAAGGGGCTATGGTAAATCACTTGGGGCCAGGGAGTACTAATATGAAACTAGGGTAACACACTTGGGTCAGGGAGTACTTATAAAGGGGCTAGGATAACTCATTTGCGGTCAGAGAGTACATATAAAGGGGCTAGGATAATTCACTTGGGGTCAGGGAGTACATATAAAGGGGCTATGGTAACTCACTTGGGGGGCAAGGAGTATTACTATGGGACTAGGGTAACTCACTTGCCGTCAGAGAATACATATAATGGGGCTAGGATAACTCATTTGGGGTCAGGGAGTACTTATAAAGGGGCTAGGATAACTCACTTGCGGTCAGAGTGTACATATAAAGGGGCTAGGATAATTCACTTGGGGTAAGGGAGTACATATAAAGGGGCTATGGTAACTCACATGGGGTCAAGGAGTACTACTATGGGACTAGGGTAACTCACTTGGGTTTTTGGAGCACTTATATGGGGCTAGGGTAAATCAGTTGGGGATAGGGAGTACTTATATGGGACTAGGGTAACTCACTTAGGGTCAGGGTGTACTTATAAAGGGGCTATGGTAACTCACTTGGAGTCAGGGAGTACTTATATGGGACTAGGGTAACTCACTCAGGGTCAGGGAGTACTTATATGGGACTAGGGTAACTCACTTGGGGTCAGGGAGTACATATAAAGGGGCTAGGGTAACACACTTGTGTCAGGGAGTACTTATAAAGGGGCTAGGATAACTCACTTGCGGTCAGAGAGTAAATATAAAGGGGCTAGGATAATTCACTTGGGGTCAGGGAGTACATATAAAGGGGCTATGGTAACTCACTTGGGGGGCAAGGAGTATTACTATGGGACTAGGGTAACTCACTTGCCGTCAGAGAATACATATAATGGGGCTAGGATAACTCATTTGGGGTCAGGGAGTACTTATAAAGGGGCTAGGATAACTCACTTGCGGTCAGAGAGTACATATAAAGAGGGTAGGATAACTCACTTGGGGTCAGGAAGTACTTGTAAAGGGGCTATGGTAACTCACTTGGGGCCAGGGAGTACTAATATGAAACTAGGGTAACACACTTGTGTCAGGGAGTACTTATAAAGGGGCTAGGATAACTCATTTGGGGTCAGGGAGTACTTATAAAGGGGCTAGGATAACTCACTTGCCGTCAGAGAGTACATATAAAGGGGCTAGGATAACTCATTTGGGGTCAGGTAGTAGTTATAAAGGGGCTATGGTAACTCACTTGGGGTCAGGGAGTACTACTATGGGACTAGGGTAACTCACTTGCGGTCAGAGAGTACATATAAAGGGGCTAGGATAACTCATTTGGGGTCAGGGAGTACTTATAAAGGGGCTAGGATAACTCACTTGCGGTCAGAGAGCACATATAAAGGGGCTAGGATAACTCACTTGGGGTCAGGGAGTACTTTTTATGGACTATGTTAACTCACTTGGGGTCAGGGAGTACTTATTTGGGACTAGGGTAACTCACTTGCCGCCAGAGAGTACATATAAAGGGGCTAGGGTAACTCACATGGGGTCAGGGAGTACTTATAAAGGGGCTATGGTAACTCACTTGCGGTCAGAGAGTACATATAAAGGGGCTAGGATGACTCACTTGGGGTCAGGGAGTACTTATAAAGGGGCTATGGTAACTCACTTGGGGTCAGGAAGTACTTCTATGGAACTAGGGTAACTCACTTGGGGTCTGGGAGTACATGTAAAGCGGCTAGGGTAATCACTTTGGGTCAAGGAGTACTTATATGGGACTAGGGTAACTCACTTGGGGTCTGGGAGTACATATAAAGGGGCTAGGATAACTCACTTGCGGTCAGAGAGTACATATAACGGGGCTAGGATAATTCACTTGGGGTCAGGGAGTACTTATAAAGGGGCTATGGTAACTCACTTAGGGTCAGGGAGTACGTCTATGGGACTAGGGTAACTCAAATGAGGTCAAAGAGTACATATAAAGGGGATGGGATAACTCACTTGCGGTCAGATACTACATATAAAGGGGCTAGGATAACTCACTTGGGGTCAGGGAGTACTTATAAAGGGGCTAGGGTAACTCACATGGGGTCAAGGAGTACTACTATGGGACTAGGGTAACTCACTTGCCGTCAGAGAGTACATATAAAGGGGCTAGGATAACTCATTTGGGGTCAGGGAGTACTTATAAAGGGGCTATGGTAACTCACTTGCGGTCAGAGAGTACATATGAAGGGGCTAGGATAACTCACTTGGGGTCAGGGAGTACTTATAAAGGGGCTATGGTAACTCACTTGGGGTCAGGAAGTACTTCTATGGAACTAGGGTAACTCACTTGGGGTCTGGGAGTACATATAAAGGGGATGGGATAACTCACTTGCGGTCAGATACTACATATAAAGGGGCTAGGATAACTCACTTGGGGTCAGGGAGTACTTATAAAGGGGCTAGGGTAACTCACTTGGGGTCAGGAAGTACTTCTATGGAACTAGGGTAACTCACTTGCCGTCAGAGAGTACATATAAAGGGGCTAGGATAACTCACTTGCGGTCAGAGAGTACATATAAAGGGGCTAGGATAACTCACTTGGGGTCAGGGAGTACTTCTATGGGACTAGGGTAACTCACTTGCGGTCAGAGGGTACATATAAAGGAACTAGGATAACTCACTTGCGGTCAGGAAGTACTTATATAAGGGGCTAGGGTAACTCACTTGGGGTCAGGGAATACATCTATGGGACTAGGGTAACTCACTTGCGGTCAGAGAGTACATTAAGGAACTAGGATAACTCACTTGCGGTCAGGAAGTACTTATATAAGGGGCTAGGGTAACTCACTTGGGGTCAGGGAATACATCTATGGGACTAGGGTAACTCACTTGCCGTCAGAGAGTATATATAAAGGGGTTAGGATAACTCATTTGGGGTCAGGGAGTACTTATAAAGGGGCTAGGATAACTCACTTGCGGTTAGAGAGTACATATAAAGGGGCTAGGATAACTCACTTGCGGTCAGAGAGTACATATAAAGGGGCTAGGATAACTCACTTGGGGTCAGGGAGTACTTATAAAGGGGCTATGGTACCTCACTTGGGGTCTGGGAGTACATATAAAGGGGCTAGGATTACTCACTTGGGGTCAGGGAGTACTTATAAAGGGGCTATGGTAACTCACTTGGGGTCAAGGAGTACTACTATGGGACTAGGGTAACTCACTTGGGTTATTGGAGCACTTATATGGGGCTAGGGTAAATCAGTTGGGGTCAGGGAGTACTTATATGGGACTAGGGTAACTTACTTGCGGTCAGAGAGTACATATAAAGGGACTAGGGTAACTCAATTGCTGTCAGAGAGTAGATATAAAGGGGCAAGGATAACTCACTTGGGGTAAGGGAGTATTTCTATGGGTCTAGGGTAACCTTCTTGTGGTCTGGGAGTACTTATATGGGACTAGGGTAACCCACTTAGGGTCAGGGAGTACTTATAAAGGGGCTAGGGTAACTCACATTGGGTCAGGGAATAGTTATATGGGACTAGGGTAACTCACTTGGGGTCTTGGTTTACATATAAAGCGGCTAGGATAACTCACTTGCGGTCAGAGAGTACATATAAAGGGGCTAGGATAACTCTCTTGGGGTCAGGGAGTACTTTTAAGGGACTAGGTTAACTCACTTGGGGTCTGGGAGTACATATAAAGCGGCTAGGATAACTCACTTGCGGTCAGAGAGTACATATAAAGGGGCTAGGGTAACTCACTTGCGGTCAGAGAGTACATATAAAGGGGCTAGGGTAACTCACTTGCGGTCAGAGAGTACATATAAAGGGGCTAGGATAACTCACTTGGGGTCAGGGAGTACTTATAAAGGGGCTATGGTACCTCACTTGGGGTCAGGGAGTAGTTACAAGGGACTAAGGTAACTCACTTGGGGTCTGGGAGTACATATAAAGGGGCTAGGATAACTCACATGGGGTCAGGGAGTACTTATAAAGGGGCTATGGTAACTCACTGTGGGTCAAGGAGTTGTTTTATGGGACTAAGGTAACTAACTTGGTGTCTGTAAATACTTATATGGGACCAGGGTAACTCACTTGATGTCAGGGAGTACTTATAAGGGGCTAGGATAACGCACTTGGGGTCAGGGAGTACTTATAAAGGGGCTAGGGTAACTCTCTTTGGGTCAAGGAGTACTTATATTGGACTAGGCTAACTCACTTGGGGTCAAGGAGTACTACTATGGGACTAGGGTAACTCACTTGGGGTCAGGGAGTACTTATAAAGGGGCTAGGATAATTCACTTGGGGTCAGGGAGTACATATAAAGGGGCTAGGATAACTCACTTTCGGTCGAAGAGTACTACTATGGGACTAGGGTAACTCACTTGGGGTCAGAGAGTACATGTAAAGGGGCTAGGGTAACTCACTTGGGGTCAAGGAGTACTACTATGGGACTAGGGTAACTCACTTGGGGTTAGGGAGTACTTATAAAGGGGCTAGGATAACTCACTTGCGGTCAGATAGTACATATAAAGGGGCTAGGATAGTTCACTTGGGGTCAGGGAGTACTTATCAGGGACTAGGGTAACTCACTTGGGGTCAGGGAGTACTTATAAAGGGGCTATGGTACCTCACTTGAGGTCAGGGAGTACTTATATGGGACTAGGGTAACTCAATTGCGGTCAGGGAGTACTTATAAAGGGGCTAGGGTAACTCTCTTTGGGTCAAGGAGTACTTATATTGGACTAGGCTAACTCACTTGGGGTCAAGGAGTACTACTATGGGACTAGGGTAACTCACTTGGGGTCAGGGAGTACTTATAAAGGGGCTAGGATAACTCACTTGCGGTCAGATAGTACATATAAAGGGGCTAGGATAGTTCACTTGGGGTCAGGGAGTACTTATCAGGGACTAGGGTAACTCACTTGGGGTCAGGGAGTACTTATAAAGGTGCTATGGTACCTCACTTGAGGTCAGGGAGTACTTATATGGGACTAGGGTAACTCACTTGCGGTCAGGGAGTACTTATAAAGGGGCTAGGGTAACTCTCTTTGGGTCAAGGAGTACTTATATTGGTCTAGGCTAACTCACTTGGGGTCAAGGAGTACTACTATGGGACTAGGGTAACTCACTTGGGGTCAGGGAGTACTTATAAAGGGGCTAGGATAACTCACTTGCGGTCAGATAGTACATATAAAGGGGCTAGGATAGTTCACTTGGGGTCTGGGAGTACATATAAAGCGGCTAGGATAACTCACTTGCGGTCAGAGAGTACATATAAAGGGGCTAGGGTAACTCACTTGCGGTCAGAGAGTACATATAAAGGGGCTAGGATAACTCACATGGGGTCAGGGAGTACTTATAAAGGGGCTCGGATAACTCACTTGCGGTCAAAGAGTATATATAAAGGGGCGAGGATAACTCACTTGGGGTCAGGGAGTACATATAAAGGGGCTAGGATAACTCACTTGCGGTCAGAGAGTACTTCTATGGGACTAGGGTAACTCACTTGCGGTCAGAGAGTACATATAAAGGAACTAGGATAACTCACTTGGGGTCAGGGAGTACTTATAAAGGGGCTATGGTACCTCACTTGGGGTCTGGGAGTACATATAAAGCGGCTAGGATAACTCACTTGCGGTCAGAGAGTACATATAAAGGGGCTAGGATAACTCACTTGGGGTCAGGGAGTACTTATAAAGGGGCTATGGTTACTCACTTGGGGTCAAGGAGTACTACTTTGGGACTAGGGTAACTCACTTGCCGTCAGAGAGTACATATAAAGGGGCTAGGATAACTCACTTGCGGTTAGAGAGTACATATAAAGGGGCTAGGATAACTCACTTGGGGTCAGGGAGTACTTCTATGGGACTAGGGTAACTCACTTGCGGTCAGAGAGTACATATAAAGGAACTAGGATAACTCACTTGCGGTCAGGAAGTACTTATAAAGGGGCTATGGTAAATCACTTGGGGCCAGGGAGTACTAATATGAAACTAGGGTAACACACTTGGGTCAGGGAGTACTTATAAAGGGGCTAGGATAACTCATTTGCGGTCAGAGAGTACATATAAAGGGGCTAGGATAATTCACTTGGGGTCAGGGAGTACATATAAAGGGGCTATGGTAGCTCACTTGGGGTCAAGGAGTACTACTATGGGACTAGGGTAACTCACTTTCCGTCAGAGAGTACATATAAAGGGGCTAGGATAACTCATTTGGGGTCAGGGAGTACTTATAAAGGGGCTAGGATAACTCACTTGCGGTCAGAGAGTACATATAAAGGGGCTAGGGTAACTCACTTGCGGTCAGATAGTACATATAAAGGGGCTAGGATAACTCACTTGGGTTCAGGGAGTACTTATAAAGGGGCTATGGTACCTCACTTGGGGTCTGGGAGTACATATAAAGGGGCTAGGATAACTAACTTGGGGTCAGGGAGTACTTATAAAGGGGCTATGGTAACTCACTTGGGGTCAAGGAGTACTACTATGGGACTAGGGTAACTCACTTGGGTTATTGGAGCACTAATATGGGGCTAGGGTAAATCAGTTGGGGATAGGGAGTACTTATATGGGACTAGGGTAACTCACTTAGGGTCATGGTGTACTTATAAAGGGGCTATGGTAACTCACTTGGAGTCAGGGAGTACTTATATGGGACTAGGGTAACTCACTCAGGGTCAGGGAGTACTTATATGGGACTAGGGTAACTCACTTGGGGTCAGGGAGTACATATAATGGGGCTAGGGTAACACACTTGTGTCAGGGAGTACTTATAAAGGGGCTAGGATAACTCACTTGCGGTCAGAGAGTACATATAAAGGGGCTAGGATAATTCACTTGGGGTCAGGGAGTACATATAAAGGGGCTATGGTAACTCACTTGGGGGCAAGGAGTATTACTATGGGACTAGGGTAACTCACTTGCCGTCAGAGAGTACATATAAAGGGGCTAGGATAACTCACTTGGGGTCAGGGAGTACTTATAAAGGGGCTATGGTACCTCACTTGGGGTCTGGGAGTACATATAAAGCGGCTAGGATAACTCACTTGCGGTCAGAGAGTACATATAAAGGGGCTAGGATAACTCACTTGGGGTCAGGGAGTACTTATAAAGGGGCTATGGTAACTCACTTGGGGTCAAGGAGTACGACTTTGGGACTAGGGTAACTAACTTGCCGTCAGAGAGTACATATAAAGGGTCTAGGATAACTCACTTGCGGTTAGAGAGTACATATAAAGGGGCTAGGATAACTCACTTGGGGTCAGGGAGTACTTCTATGGGACTAGGGTAACTCACTTGCGGTCAGAGAGTACATATAAAGGAACTAGGATAACTCACTTGCGGTCAGGAAGTACTTATATAAGGGGCTAGGGTAACTCACTTGGGGTCAGGGAGTACTTCTATGGGACTAGGGTAACTCTCTTGGGGTCAAGGAGTACTTATAAGGGACTAGGGTAACTCACTTGGGGTCTGGGAGTACATATAAAGCGGCTAGGATAACACACTTGCGGTCAGAGAGTACATATAAAGGGGCTAGGGTAACTCACTTGCGGTCAGAGAGTATATATAAAGAGGCTAATATAACTCACTTGGGGTCAGGAAGTACTTATAAAGGGGCTATGGTAACTCAATTGGGGCCAGGGAGTACTAAAATGAAACTAGGGTAACACACTTGTGTCAGGGAGTACTTATAAAGGGGCTATGGTAACTCACTTGGGGTCAGGGAGTACTTATTTGGGACTAGGGTAACTCACTTGCCGCCAGAGAGTACATATAAAGGGGCTAGGGTAACTCACATGGGGTCAGGGAGTACTTATAAAGGGGCTATGGTAACTCACTTGCGGTCAGAGAGTACATATAAAGGGGATAGGATAACTCACTTGCGGTCAAAGAGTACATATAAAGGGGCTAGGATAACTCACTTGGGGTCAGGGAGTACTTATAAAGGGGCTATGGTAACTCACTTGGGGTCAGGGAGTACTTATTTGGGACTAGGGTAACTCACTTGCCGCCAGAGAGTACATATAAAGGGGCTAGGGTAACTCACATGGGGACAGGGAGTACTTATAAAGGGGCTATGGTAACTCACTTGCGGTCAGAGAGTACATATAAAGGGGCTAGGATAACTCACTTGGGGTCAGGGAGTACTTATAAAGGGGCTATGGTAACTCACTTGGGGTCAGGGAGTACTTATTTGGGACTAGGGTAACTCACTTGCCGCCAGAGAGTACATATAAAGGGGCTAGGGTAACTCACATGGGGACAGGGAGTACTTATAAAGGGGCTATGGTAACTCACTTGCGGTCAGAGAGTACATATAAAGGGGCTAGGATAACTCACTTGGGGTCAGGGAATACATCTATGGGACTAGGGTAATTCTCTTGGGGTCAAGGAGTACTTATAAGGGACTAGGGTAACTCACTTGGGGTCTGGGAGTACATATAAAACGGCAAGGATAACTCACTTGCGGTCAGAGAGTACGTATAAAGGGGCTAGTGTAACTCACTTGCGGTCAGAGAGTACGTATAAAGGGGCTAGAATAACTCACTTGGGGTCAGGAAGTACTTATAAAGGGGCTATGGTAAATCACTTGGGGCCAGGGAGTACTAATATGAAACTAGGGTAACACACTTGGGTCAGGGAGTACTTATAAAGGGGCTATGGTAACTCACTTGGGGTCAAGGAGTACTACTATGGGACTAGGGTAACTCACTTGCCGTCAGAGAGTACATATAAAGGGGCTAGGATAACTCATTTGGGGTCAGGGAGTACTTATAAAGGGGCTAGGATAACTCACTAGCGGTCAGAGAGCACATATAAAGGTGCTAGGATAACTCACTTGGGGTCAGGGAGTACTTTTTATGGACTATGTTAACTCACTTGGGTCAGGGAGTACTTATAAAGGGGCTAGGATAACTCACTTGCGGTCAGAGTGTACATATAAAGGGGCTAGGATAATTCACTTGGGGTCAGGGAGTACATATAAAGGGGCTATGGTAACTCACTTGCGGTCAGAGAGTACATATAAAGGGGCTAGGATAACTCACTTGGGTTCAGGGAGTACTTATAAAGGGGCTAGGATAACTCATTTGGGGTCAGGGAGTACTTATAAAGGGGCTAGGATAACTCACTTGCGGTCAGAGAGTACATATAATGGGGCTAGGGTAACTCACTTGCGGTCAGAGAGTACATATAAAGGGGCTAGGATAACTCACTTGGGTTCAGGGAGTACTTATAAAGGGGCTATGGTACCTCACTTGGGGTCTGGGAGTACATATAAAGGGGCTAGGATAACTCACTTGGGGTCAGGGAGTACTTATAAAGGGGCTATGGTAACTCACTTGGGGTCAAGGAGTACTACTATGGGACTAGGGTAACTCACTTGGGTTATTGGAGCACTTATATGGGGCTAGGGTAAATCAGTTGGGGATAGGGAGTACTTATAAAGGGGCTAGGATAACTCACTTGCGGTCAGAGAGTACATATAAAGGGGCTAGGATAATTCACTTGGGGTCAGGGAGTACATATAAAGGGGCTATGGTAACTCACTTGGGGTCAAGGAGTACTACTATGGGAGTAGGGTAACTCACTTGCCGTCAGAGAGTACATATAAAGGGGCTAGGGTAACTCACTTGCGGTCAGAGAGTACATATAAAGGGGCTAGGGTAACTCACTTGCGGTCAGAGAGTACATATAAAGGGGCTAGGGTAACTCACTTGCGGTCAGAGAGTACATATAAAGGGGCTAGGATAACTCACTTGGGTTCAGGGAGTACTTATAAAGGGGCTATGGTACCTCACTTAGGGTCAGGGTGTACTTATAAAGGGGCTATGGTAACTCACTTGGAGTCAGGGAGTACTTATATGGGACTAGGGTAACTCACTCAGGGTCAGGGAGTACTTATATGGGACTAGGGTATCTCACTTGGGGTCAGGGAGTACATATAAAGGGGCTAGGGTAACACACTTGGGGCCAGGGAGTACTAATATGAAACTAGGGTAACACACTTGGGTCAGGGAGTACTTATAAAGGGGCTAGGATAACTCACTTGCGGTCAGAGAGTACATATAAAGGGGCTAGGATAATTCACTTGGGGTCAGGGAGTACATATAAAGGGGCTATGGTAACTCACTTGGGGTCAAGGAGTACTACTATGGGAGTAGGGTAACTCACTTGCCGTCAGAGAGTACATATAAAGGGGCTAGGGTAACTCACTTGCGGTCAGAGAGTACATATAAAGGGGCTAGGATAACTCACTTTGGGTCAGGAAGTACTTATAAAGGGGCTATGGTAAATCACTTGGGGCCAGGGAGTACTAATATGAAACTAGGGTAACACACTTGGGTCAGGGAGTACTTATAAAGGGGCTAGGATAACTCATTTGCGGTCAGAGAGTACATATAAAGGGGCTAGGATAATTCACTTGGGGTCAGGGAGTACATATAAAGGGGCTATGGTAACTCACTTGGGGTCAAGGAGTACTACTATGGGACTAGGGTAACTCACTTGCCGTCAGAGAGTACATATAAAGGGGCTAGGATAACTCATTTGGGGTCAGGGAGTACTTATAAAGGGGCTAGGATAACTCACTTGCGGTCAGAGAGCACATATAAAGGGGCTAGGATAACTCACTTGGGGTCAGGGAGTACTTTTTATGGACTATGTTAACTCACTTGGGTCAGGGAGTACTTATAAAGGGGCTAGGATAACTCACTTGCGGTCAGAGTGTACATATAAAGGGGCTAGGATAATTCACTTGGGGTAAGAGAGAACATATAAAGGGGCTATGGTAACTCACATGGGGTCAAGGAGTACTACTATGGGACTAGGGTAACTCACTTTCCGTCAGAGAGTACATATAAAGGGGCTAGGATAACTCATTTGGGGTCAGGGAGTACTTATAAAGGGGCTAGGATAACTCACTTGCGGTCAGAGAGTACATATAAAGGGGCTAGGATAATTCACTTGGGGTCAGGGAGTACATATAAAGGGGCTATGGTAACTCACTTGGGGTCAAGGAGTACTACTATGGGACTAGGGTAACTCACTTGCCGTCAGAGAGTACATATAAAGGGGCTAGGATAACTCATTTGGGGTCAGGGAGTACTTATAAAGGGGCTAGGATAACTCACTTGCGGTCAGAGAGTACATATAAAGGGGCTAGGGTAACTCACTTGGGGTCAAGGAGTACTACTATGGGACTAGGGTAACTCACATGCCGTCAGAGAGTACATATAAAGGGGCTATGGTACCTCACTTAGGGTCAGGGTGTACTTATAAAGGGGCTATGGTAACTCACTTGGAGTCAGGGAGTACTTATATGGGACTAGGGTAACTCACTCAGGGTCAGGGAGTACTTATATGGGACTAGGGTATCTCACTTGGGGTCAGGGAGTACATATAAAGGGGCTAGGGTAACACACTTGGGGCCAGGGAGTACTAATATGAAACTAGGGTAACACACTTGGGTCAGGGAGTACTTATAAAGGGGCTAGGATAACTCACTTGCGGTCAGAGAGTACATACAAAGGGGCTAGGATAATTCACTTGGGGTCAGGGAGTACATATAAAGGGGCTATGGTAACTCACTTGGGGTCAAGGAGTACTACTATGGGAGTAGGGTAACTCACTTGCCGTCAGAGAGTACATATAAAGGGGCTAGGGTAACTCACTTGCGGTCAGAGAGTACATATAAAGGGGCTAGGATAACTCACTTTGGGTCAGGAAGTACTTATAAAGGGGCTATGGTAAATCACTTGGGGCCAGGGAGTACTAATATGAAACTAGGGTAACACACTTGGGTCAGGGAGTACTTATAAAGGGGCTAGGATAACTCATTTGCGGTCAGAGAGTACATATAAAGGGGCTAGGATAATTCACTTGGGGTCAGGGAGTACATATAAAGGGGCTATGGTAACTCACTTGGGGTCAAGGAGTACTACTATGGGAATAGGGTAACTCACTTGCCGTCAGAGAGTACATATAAAGGGGCTAGGATAACTCATTTGGGGTCAGGGAGTACTTATAAAGGGACTAGGATAACTCACTTGCGGTCAGAGAGCACATATAAAGGGGCTAGGATAACTCACTTGGGGTCAGGGAGTACTTTTTATGGACTATGTTAACTCACTTGGGTCAGGGAGTACTTATAAAGGGGCTAGGATAACTCACTTGCGGTCAGAGTGTACATATAAAGGGGCTAGGATAATTCACTTGGGGTAAGGGAGTACATATAAAGGGGCTATGGTAACTCACATGGGGTCAAGGAGTACTACTATGGGACTAGGGTAACTCACTTTCCGTCAGAGAGTACATATAAAGGGGCTAGGATAACTCATTTGGGGTCAGGGAGTACTTATAAAGGGGCTAGGATAACTCACTTGCGGTCAGAGAGTACATATAAAGGGGCTAGGGTAACTCACTTGCGGTCAGAGAGTACATATAAAGGGGCTAGGATAACTCACTTGGGTTCAGGGAGTACTTATAAAGGGGCTATGGTACCTCACTTGGGGTCTGGGAGTACATATAAAGGGGCTAGGATAACTAACTTGGGGTCAGGGAGTACTTATAAAGGGGCTATGGTAACTCACTTGGGGTCAAGGAGTACTACTATGGGACTAGGGTAACTCACTTGGGTTTTTGGAGCACTTATATGGGGCTAGGGTAAATCAGTTGGGGATAGGGAGTACTTATATGGGACTAGGGTAACTCACTTAGGGTCAGGGTGTACTTATAAAGGGGCTATGGTAACTCACTTGGAGTCAGGGAGTACTTATATGGGACTAGGGTAACTCACTCAGGGTCAGGGAGTACTTATATGGGACTAGGGTAACTCACTTGGGGTCAGGGAGTACATATAAAGGGGCTAGGGTAACACACTTGTGTCAGGGAGTACTTATAAAAGGGCTAGGATAACTCACTTGCGGTCAGAGAGTAAATATAAAGGGGCTAGGATAATTCACTTGGGGTCAGGGAGTACATATAAAGGGGCTATGGTAACTCACTTGGGGGGCAAGGAGTATTACTATGGGACTAGGGTAACTCACTTGCCGTCAGAGAATACATATAATGGGGCTAGGATAACTCATTTGGGGTCAGGGAGTACTTATAAAGGGGCTAGGATAACTCACTTGCGGTCAGAGAGTACATATAAAGAGGGTAGGATAACTCACTTGGGGTCAGGAAGTACTTGTAAAGGGGCTATGGTAACTCACTTGGGGCCAGGGAGTACTAATATGAAACTAGGGTAACACACTTGTGTCAGGGAGTACTTATAAAGGGGCTAGGATAACTCATTTGGGGTCAGGGAGTACTTATAAAGGGGCTAGGATAACTCACTTGCCGTCAGAGAGTACATATAAAGGGGCTAGGATAACTCATTTGGGGTCAGGTAGTACTTATAAAGGGGCTATGGTAACTCACTTGGGGTCAGGGAGTACTACTATGGGACTAGGGTAACTCACTTGCGGTCAGAGAGTACATATAAAGGGGCTAGGATAACTCATTTGGGGTCAGGGAGTACTTATAAAGGGGCTAGGATAACTCACTTGCGGTCAGAGAGCACATATAAAGGGGCTAGGATAACTCACTTGGGGTCAGGGAGTACTTTTTATGGACTATGTTAACTCACTTGGGGTCAGGGAGTACTTATTTGGGACTAGGGTAACTCACTTGCCGCCAGAGAGTACATATAAAGGGGCTAGGGTAACTCACATGGGGTCAGGGAGTACTTATAAGGGGCTATGGTAACTCACTTGCGGTCAGAGAGTACATATAAAGGGGCTAGGATGACTCACTTGGGGTCAGGGAGTACTTATAAAGGGGCTATGGTAACTCACTTGGGGTCAGGAAGTACTTCTATGGAACTAGGGTAACTCACTTGGGGTCTGGGAGTACATGTAAAGCGGCTAGGGTAATCACTTTGGGTCAAGGAGTACTTATATGGGACTAGGGTAACTCACTTGGGGTCTGGGAGTACATATAAAGGGGCTAGGATAACTCACTTGCGGTCAGAGAGTACATATAACGGGGCTAGGATAATTCACTTGGGGTCAGGGAGTACTTATAAAGGGGCTATGGTAACTCACTTAGGGTCAGGGAGTACGTCTATGGGACTAGGGTAACTCAAATGAGGTCAGAGAGTACATATAAAGGGGATGGGATAACTCACTTGCGGTCAGATACTACATATAAAGGGGCTAGGATAACTCACTTGGGGTCAGGGAGTACTTATAAAGGGGCTAGGGTAACTCACATGGGGTCAAGGAGTACTACTATGGGACTAGGGTAACTCACTTGCCGTCAGAGAGTACATATAAAGGGGCTAGGATAACTCATTTGGGGTCAGGGAGTACTTATAAAGGGGCTATGGTAACTCACTTGCGGTCAGAGAGTACATATGAAGGGGCTAGGATAACTCACTTGGGGTCAGGGAGTACTTATAAAGGGGCTATGGTAACTCACTTGGGGTCAGGAAGTACTTCTATGGAACTAGGGTAACTCACTTGGGGTCTGGGAGTACATATAAAGGGGATGGGATAACTCACTTGCGGTCAGATACTACATATAAAGGGGCTAGGATAACTCACTTGGGGTCAGGGAGTACTTATAAAGGGGCTAGGGTAACTCACTTGGGGTCAGGAAGTACTTCTATGGAACTAGGGTAACTCACTTGCCGTCAGAGAGTACATATAAAGGGGCTAGGATAACTCACTTGCGGTCAGAGAGTACATATAAAGGGGCTAGGATAACTCACTTGGGGTCAGGGAGTACTTCTATGGGACTAGGGTAACTCACTTGCGGTTAGAGGGTACATATAAAGGAACTAGGATAACTCACTTGCGGTCAGGAAGTACTTATATAAGGGGCTAGGGTAACTCACTTGGGGTCAGGGAATACATCTATGGGACTAGGGTAACTCACTTGCGGTCAGAGAGTACATTAAGGAACTAGGATAACTCACTTGCGGTCAGGAAGTACTTACATAAGGGGCTAGGGTAACTCACTTGGGGTCAGGGAATACATCTATGGGACTAGGGTAACACACTAGGGTCAGGGAGTACTTATAAAGGGGCTAGGATAACTCACTTGCGGTCAGAAAGTACATATAAAGGGGCTATGGTAACTCACTTGGGGTCAAGGAGTACTACTATGGGACTAGGGTAACTCACTTGCCGTCAGAGAGTATATATAAAGGGGTTAGGATAACTCATTTGGGGTCAGGGAGTACTTATAAAGGGGCTAGGATAACTCACTTGCGGTCAGAGAGTACATATAAAGGGGCTAGGATAACTCACTTGCGGTCAGAGAGTACATATAAAGGGGCTAGGATAACTCACTTGGGGTCAGGGAGTACTTATAAAGGGGCTATGGTACCTCACTTGGGGTCTGGGAGTACATATAAAGGGGCTAGGATTACTCACTTGGGGTCAGGGAGTACTTATAAAGGGGCTATGGTAACTCACTTGGGGTCAAGGAGTACTACTATGGGACTAGGGTAACTCACTTGGGTTATTGGAGCACTTATATGGGGCTAGGGTAAATCAGTTGGGGTCAGGGAGTACTTATATGGGACTAGGGTAACTCACTTGCGGTCAGAGAGTACATATAAAGGGACTAGGGTAACTCAATTGCTGTCAGAGAGTAGATATAAAGGGGCAAGGATAACTCACTTGGGGTAAGGGAGTATTTCTATGGGTCTAGGGTAACCTTCTTGTGGTCTGGGAGTACTTATATGGGACTAGGGTAACCCACTTAGGGTCAGGGAGTACTTATAAAGGGGCTAGGGTAACTCACATTGGGTCAGGGAATAGTTATATGGGACTAGGGTAACTCACTTGGGGTCTTGGTTTACATATAAAGCGGCTAAGATAACTCACTTGCGGTCAGAGAGTACATATAAAGGGGCTAGGATAACTCTCTTGGGGTCAGGGAGTACTTTTAAGGGACTAGGTTAACTCACTTGGGGTCTGGGAGTACATATAAAGCGGCTAGGATAACTCACTTGCGGTCAGAGAGTACATATAAAGGGGCTAGGGTAACTCACTTGCGGTCAGAGAGTACATATAAAGGGGCTAGGGTAACTCACTTGCGGTCAGAGAGTACATATAAAGGGGCTAGGATAACTCACTTGGGGTCAGGGAGTACTTATAAAGGGGCTATGGTACCTCACTTGGGGTCAGGGAGTAGTTATAAGGGACTAAGGTAACTCACTTGGGGTCTGGGAGTACATATAAAGGGGCTAGGATAACTCACATGGGGTCAGGGAGTACTTATAAAGGGGCTATGGTAACTCACTGTGGGTCAAGGAGTTGTTTTATGGGACTAAGGTAACTAACTTGGTGTCTGTAAATACTTATATGGGACCAGGGTAACTCACTTGATGTCAGGGAGTACTTATAAGGGGCTAGGATAACGCACTTGGGGTCAAGGAGTACTACTATGGGACTAGGGTAACTCACTTGGGGTCAGGGAGTACTTATAAAGGGGCTAGGATAATTCACTTGGGGTCAGGGAGTACATATAAAGGGGCTAGGATAACTCACTTTCGGTCGAAGAGTACTACTATGGGACTAGGGTAACTCACTTGGGGTCAGAGAGTACATGTAAAGGGGCTAGGGTAACTCACTTGGGGTCAAGGAGTACTACTATGGGACTAGGGTAACTCACTTGGGGTCAGGGAGTACTTATAAAGGGGCTAGGATAACTCACTTGCGGTCAGATAGTACATATAAAGGGGCTAGGATAGTTCGCTTGGGGTCAGGGAGTACTTATCAGGGACTAGGGTAACTCACTTGGGGTCAGGGAGTACTTATAAAGGGGCTATGGTACCTCACTTGAGGTCAGGGAGTACTTATATGGGACTAGGGTAACTCAATTGCGGTCAGGGAGTACTTATAAAGGGGCTAGGGTAACTCTCTTTGGGTCAAGGAGTACTTATATTGGACTAGGCTAACTCACTTGGGGTCAAGGAGTACTACTATGGGACTAGGGTAACTCACTTGGGGTCAGGGAGTACTTATAAAGGGGCTAGGATAACTCACTTGCGGTCAGATAGTACATATAAAGGGGCTAGGATAGTTCACTTGGGGTCAGGGAGTACTTATCAGGGACTAGGGTAACTCACTTGGGGTCAGGGAGTACTTATAAAGGGGCTATGGTACCTCACTTGAGGTCAGGGAGTACTTATATGGGACTAGGGTAACTCACTTGCGGTCAGGGAGTACTTATAAAGGGGCTAGGGTAACTCTCTTTGGGTCAAGGAGTACTTATATTGGACTAGGCTAACTCACTTGGGGTCAAGGAGTACTACTATGGGACTAGGGTAACTCACTTGGGGTCAGGGAGTACTTATAAAGGGGCTAGGGTAACTCTCTTTGGGTCAAGGAGTACTTATATTGGACTAGGCTAACTCACTTGGGGTCAAGGAGTACTACTATGGGACTAGGGTAACTCACTTGGGGTCAGGGAGTACTTATAAAGGGGCTAGGATAACTCACTTGCGGTCAGATAGTACATATAAAGGGGCTAGGATAGTTCACTTGGGGTCAGGGAGTACTTATCAGGGACTAGGGTAACTCACTTGGGGTCAGGGAGTACTTATAAAGGGGCTATGGTACCTCACTTGAGGTCAGGGAGTACTTATATGGGACTAGGGTAACTCACTTGCGGTCAGGGAGTACTTATAAAGGGGCTAGGGTAACTCTCTTTGGGTCAAGGAGTACTTATATTGGTCTAGGCTAACTCACTTGGGGTCAAGGAGTACTACTATGGGACTAGGGTAACTCACTTGGGGTCAGGGAGTACTTATAAAGGGGCTAGGATAACTCACTTGCGGTCAGATAGTACATATAAAGGGGCTAGGATAGTTCACTTGGGGTCTGGGAGTACATATAAAGCGGCTAGGATAACTCACTTGCGGTCAGAGAGTACATATAAAGGGGCTAGGGTAACTCACTTGCGGTCAGAGAGTACATATAAAGGGGCTAGGGTAACTCACTTGCGGTCAGAGAGTATATATAAAGAGGCTAATATAACTCACTTGGGGTCAGGAAGTACTTATAAAGGGGCTATGGTAACTCAATTGGGGCCAGGGAGTACTAAAATGAAACTAGGGTAACACACTTGTGTCAGGGAGTACTTATAAAGGGGCTATGGTAACTCACTTGGGGTCAGGGAGTACTTATAAAGGGGCTAGGATAACTCACTTGCGGTCAGATAGTACATATAAAGGGGCTAGGATAGTTCACTTGGGGTCAGGGAGTACTTATCAGGGACTAGGGTAACTCACTTGGGGTCAGGGAGTACTTATAAAGGGGCTATGGTACCTCACTTGAGGTCAGGGAGTACTTATATGGGACTAGGGTAACTCACTTGCGGTCAGGGAGTACTTATAAAGGGGCTAGGGTAACTCTCTTTGGGTCAAGGAGTACTTATATTGGTCTAGGCTAACTCACTTGGGGTCAAGGAGTACTACTATGGGACTAGGGTAACTCACTTAGGGTCAGGGTGTACTTATAAAGGGGCTATGGTAACTCACTTGGAGTCAGGGACTACTTATATGGGACTAGCGTAACTCACTCAGGGTCAGGGAGTACTTATATGGGACTAGGGTAACTCACTTGGGGTCAGGGAGTACATATAATGGGGCTAGGGTAACACACTTGTGTCAGGGAGTACTTATAAAGGGGCTCGGATAACTCACTTGCGGTCAAAGAGTATATATAAAGGGGCGAGGATAACTCACTTGGGGTCAGGGAGTACATATAAAGGGGCTAGGATAACTCACTTGCGGTCAGAGAGTACTTCTATGGGACTAGGGTAACTCACTTGCGGTCAGAGAGTACATATAAAGGAACTAGGATAACTCACTTGGGGTCAGGGAGTACTTATAAAGGGGCTATGGTAACTCACTTGGAGTCAGGGAGTACTTATATGGGACTAGCGTAACTCACTCAGGGTCAGGGAGTACTTATATGGGACTAGGGTAACTCACTTGGGGTCAGGGAGTACATATAATGGGGCTAGGGTAACACACTTGTGTCAGGGAGTACTTATAAAGGGGCTCGGATAACTCACTTGCGGTCAGAGAGTACATATAAAGGGGCTAGGATAATTCACTTGGGGTCAGGGAGTACTTATAAAGGGGCTATGGTTACTCACTTGGGGTCAAGGAGTACTACTTTGGGACTAGGGTAACTCACTTGCCGTCAGAGAGTACATATAAAGGGGCTAGGATAACTCACTTGCGGTTAGAGAGTACATATAAAGGGGCTAGGATAACTCACTTGGGGTCAGGGAGTACTTCTATGGGACTAGGGTAACTCACTTGCGGTCAGAGAGTACATATAAAGGAACTAGGATAACTCACTTGCGGTCAGGAAGTACTTATATAAGGGGCTAGGGTAACTCACTTGGGGTCAGGGAGTACTTCTATGGGACTAGGGTAACTCTCTTGGGGTCAAGGAATACTTATAAGGGACTAGGGTAACTCACTTGGGGTCTGGGAGTACATATAAAGCGGCTAGGATAACACACTTGCGGTCAGAGAGTACATATAAAGGGGCTATGGTAACTCACTTGCGGTCAGAGAGTACATATAAAGGGGCTAGGATAACTCACTTGCGGTCAGAGAGTACATATAAAGGGGCTAGGATAACTCACTTGGGGTCAGGGAGTACGTCTATGGGACTAGGGTAACTCACATGAGGTCAGAGAGTACATATAAAGGGGATAGGATAACTCACTTGCGGTCAGATAGTACATATAAAGGGGCTAGGATAACTCACTTGCGGTCAGAGAGTACATATAAAGGGGCTAGGGTATCTCACATGGGGTCAGGGAGTACTTATAAAGGGGCTATGGTAACTCACTTGGGGTCAGGAAGTACTTATAAAGGGGCTATGGTAAATCACTTGGGGCCAGGGAGTACTAATATGAAACTAGGGTAACACACTTGGGTCAGGGAGTACTTATAAAGGGGCTAGGATAACTCATTTGCGGTCAGAGAGTATATATAAAGGGGCTAGGATAATTCACTTGGGGTCAGGGAGTACATATAAAGGGGCTATGGTAGCTCACTTGGGGTCAAGGAGTACTACTATGGGACTAGGGTAACTCACTTTCCGTCAGAGAGTACATATAAAGGGGCTAGGATAACTCATTTGGGGTCAGGGAGTACTTATAAAGGGGCTAGGATAACTCACTTGCGGTCAGAGAGTACATATAAAGGGGCTAGGGTAACTCACTTGCGGTCAGATAGTACATATAAAGGGGCTAGGATAACTCACTTGGGTTCAGGGAGTACTTATAAAGGGGCTATGGTACCTCACTTGGGGTCTGGGAGTACATATAAAGGGGCTAGGATAACTAACTTGGGGTCAGGGAGTACTTATAAAGGGGCTATGGTAACTCACTTGGGGTCAAGGAGTACTACTATGGGACTAGGGTAACTCACTTGGGTTATTGGAGCACTAATATGGGGCTAGGGTAAATCAGTTGGGGATAGGGAGTACTTATATGGGACTAGGGTAACTCACTTAGGGTCAGGGTGTACTTATAAAGGGGCTATGGTAACTCACTTGGAGTCAGGGAGTACTTATATGGGACTAGCGTAACTCACTCAGGGTCAGGGAGTACTTATATGGGACTAGGGTAACTCACTTGGGGTCAGGGAGTACATATAATGGGGCTAGGGTAACACACTTGTGTCAGGGAGTACTTATAAAGGGGCTCGGATAACTCACTTGCGGTCAAAGAGTATATATAAAGGGGCGAGGATAACTCACTTGGGGTCAGGGAGTACATATAAAGGGGCTAGGATAACTCACTTGCGGTCAGAGAGTACTTCTATGGGACTAGGGTAACTCACTTGCGGTCAGAGAGTACATATAAAGGAACTAGGATAACTCACTTGGAGTCAGGGAGTACTTATAAAGGGGCTATGGTACCTCACTTGGGGTCTGGGAGTACATATAAAGCGGCTAGGATAACTCACTTGCGGTCAGAGAATACATATAAAGGGGCTAGGATAACTCACTTGGGGTCAGGGAGTACTTATAAAGGGGCTATGGTAACTCACTTGGGGTCAAGGAGTACTACTTTGGGACTAGGGTAACTCACTTGCCGTCAGAGAGTACATATAAAGGGGCTAGGATAACTCACTTGCGGTTAGAGAGTACATATAAAGGGGCTAGGATAACTCACTTGGGGTCAGGGAGTACTTCTATGGGACTAGGGTAACTCACTTGCGGTCAGAGAGTACATATAAAGGAACTAGGATAACTCACTTGCGGTCAGGAAGTACTTATATAAGGGGCTAGGGTAACTCACTTGGGGTCAGGGAGTACTTCTATGGGACTAGGGTAACTCTCTTGGGGTCAAGGAGTACTTATAAGGGACTAGGGTAACTCACTTGGGGTCTGGGAGTACATATAAAGCGGCTAGGATAACACACTTGCGGTCAGAGAGTACATATAAAGGGGCTAGGGTAACTCACTTGCGGTCAGAGAGTATATATAAAGAGGCTAATATAACTCACTTGGGGTCAGGAAGTACTTATAAAGGGGCTATGGTAACTCAATTGGGGCCAGGGAGTACTAATATGAAACTAGGGTAACACACTTGGGTCAGGGAGTACTTATAAAGGGGCTAGGATAACTCATTTGCGGTCAGAGAGTACATATAAAGGGGCTAGGATAATTCACTTGGGGTCAGGGAGTACATATAAAGGGGCTATGGTAGCTCACTTGGGGTCAAGGAGTACTACTATGGGACTAGGGTAACTCACTTTCCGTCAGAGAGTACATATAAAGGGGCTAGGATAACTCATTTGGGGTCAGGGAGTACTTATAAAGGGGCTAGGATAACTCACTTGCGGTCAGAGAGTACATATAAAGGGGCTAGGGTAACTCACTTGCGGTCAGATAGTACATATAAAGGGGCTAGGATAACTCACTTGGGTTCAGGGAGTACTTATAAAGGGGCTATGGTACCTCACTTGGGGTCTGGGAGTACATATAAAGGGGCTAGGATAACTAACTTGGGGTCAGGGAGTACTTATAAAGGGGCTATGGTAACTCACTTGGGGTCAAGGAGTACTACTATGGGACTAGGGTAACTCACTTGGGTTATTGGAGCACTAATATGGGGCTAGGGTAAATCAGTTGGGGATAGGGAGTACTTATATGGGACTAGGGTAACTCACTTAGGGTCAGGGTGTACTTATAAAGGGGCTATGGTAACTCACTTGGAGTCAGGGAGTACTTATATGGGACTAGCGTAACTCACTCAGGGTCAGGGAGTACTTATATGGGACTAGGGTAACTCACTTGGGGTCAGGGAGTACATATAATGGGGCTAGGGTAACACACTTGTGTCAGGGAGTACTTATAAAGGGGCTCGGATAACTCACTTGCGGTCAAAGAGTATATATAAAGGGGCGAGGATAACTCACTTGGGGTCAGGGAGTACATATAAAGGGGCTAGGATAACTCACTTGCGGTCAGAGAGTACTTCTATGGGACTAGGGTAACTCACTTGCGGTCAGAGAGTACATATAAAGGAACTAGGATAACTCACTTGGAGTCAGGGAGTACTTATAAAGGGGCTATGGTACCTCACTTGGGGTCTGGGAGTACATATAAAGCGGCTAGGATAACTCACTTGCGGTCAGAGAGTACATATAAAGGGGCTAGGATAACTCACTTGGGGTCAGGGAGTACTTATAAAGGGGCTATGGTAACTCACTTGGGGTCAAGGAGTACTACTTTGGGACTAGGGTAACTCACTTGCCGTCAGAGAGTACATATAAAGGGGCTAGGATAACTCACTTGCGGTTAGAGAGTACATATAAAGGGGCTAGGATAACTCACTTGGGGTCAGGGAGTACTTCTATGGGACTAGGGTAACTCACTTGCGGTCAGAGAGTACATATAAAGGAACTAGGATAACTCACTTGCGGTCAGGAAGTACTTATATAAGGGGCTAGGGTAACTCACTTGGGGTCAGGGAGTACTTCTATGGGACTAGGGTAACTCTCTTGGGGTCAAGGAGTACTTATAAGGGACTAGGGTAACTCACTTGGGGTCTGGGAGTACATATAAAGCGGCTAGGATAACACACTTGCGGTCAGAGAGTACATATAAAGGGGCTAGGGTAACTCACTTGCGGTCAGAGAGTATATATAAAGAGGCTAATATAACTCACTTGGGGTCAGGAAGTACTTATAAAGGGGCTATGGTAACTCAATTGGGGCCAGGGAGTACTAAAATGAAACTAGGGTAACACACTTGTGTCAGGGAGTACTTATAAAGGGGCTATGGTAACTCACTTGGGGTCAGGGAGTACTTATTTGGGACTAGGGTAACTCACTTGCCGCCAGAGAGTACATATAAAGGGGCTAGGGTAACTCACATGGGGTCAGGGAGTACTTATAAAGGGGCTATGGTAACTCACTTGCGGTCAGAGAGTACATATAAAGGGGATAGGATAACTCACTTGCGGTCAAAGAGTACATATAAAGGGGCTAGGATAACTCACTTGGGGTCAGGGAGTACTTATAAAGGGGCTATGGTAACTCACTTGGGGTCAGGGAGTACTTATTTGGGACTAGGGTAACTCACTTGCCGCCAGAGAGTACATATAAAGGGGCTAGGGTAACTCACATGGGGACAGGTTGTACTTATAAAGGGGCTATGGTAACTCACTTGCGGTCAGAGAGTACATATAAAGGGGCTAGGATAACTCACTTGGGGTCAGGGAGTACTTATAAAGGGGCTATGGTAACTCACTTGGGGTCAGGGGGTACTTATTTGGGACTAGGGTAACTCACTTGCCGCCAGAGAGTACATATAAAGGGGCTAGGGTAACTCACACGGGGTCAGGGAGTACTTATAAAGGGGCTATGGTAACTCACTTGCGGTCAGAGAGTACATATAAAGGGGCTAGGATAACTCACTTGCGGTCAGAGAGTACATATAAAGGGGCTAGGATAACTCACTTGGGGTCAGGGAGTACGTCTATGGGACTAGGGTAACTCACATGAGGTCAGAGAGTACATATAAAGGGGATAGGATAACTCACTTGCGGTCAGATAGTACATATAAAGGGGCTAGGATAACTCACTTGCGGTCAGAGAGTACATATAAAGGGGCTAGGGTATCTCACATGGGGTCAGGGAGTACTTATAAAGGGGCTATGGTAACTCACTTGGGGTCAGGAAGTACTTATAAAGGGGCTATGGTAAATCACTTGGGGCCAGGGAGTACTAATATGAAACTAGGGTAACACACTTGGGTCAGGGAGTACTTATAAAGGGGCTAGGATAACTCATTTGCGGTCAGAGAGTACATATAAAGGGGCTAGGATAATTCACTTGGGGTCAGGGAGTACATATAAAGGGGCTATGGTAGCTCACTTGGGGTCAAGGAGTACTACTATGGGTCTAGGGTAACCCACTTTCCGTCAGAGAGTACATATAAAGGGGCTAGGATAACTCATTTGGGGTCAGGGAGTACTTATAAAGGGGCTAGGATAACTCACTTGCGGTCAGAGAGTACATATAAAGGGGCTAGGGTAACTCACTTGCGGTCAGATAGTACATATAAAGGGGCTAGGATAACTCACTTGGGTTCAGGGAGTACTTATAAAGGGGCTATGGTACCTCACTTGGGGTCTGGGAGTACATATAAAGGGGCTAGGATAACTAACTTGGGGTCAGGGAGTACTTATAAAGGGGCTATGGTAACTCATTTGGGGTCAAGGAGTACTACTATGGGACTAGGGTAACTCACTTGGGTTATTGGAGCACTAATATGGGGCTAGGGTAAATCAGTTGGGGATAGGGAGTACTTATATGGGACTAGGGTAACTCACTTAGGGTCATGGTGTACTTATAAAGGGGCTATGGTAACTCACTTGGAGTCAGGGAGTACTTATATGGGACTAGGGTAACTCACTCAGGGTCAGGGAGTACTTATATGGGACTAGGGTAACTCACTTGGGGTCAGGGAGTACATATAATGGGGCTAGGGTAACACACTTGTGTCAGGGAGTACTTATAAAGGGGCTAGGATAACTCACTTGCGGTCAGAGAGTACATATAAAGGGGCTAGGATAATTCACTTGGGGTCAGGGAGTACATATAAAGGGGCTATGGTAACTCACTTGGGGGCAAGGAGTATTACTATGGGACTAGGGTAACTCACTTGCCGTCAGAGAGTACATATAAAGGGGCTAGGATAACTCACTTGGGGTCAGGGAGTACGTCTATGGGACTAGGGTAACTCACATGAGGTCAGAGAGTACATATAAAGGGGATAGGATAACTCACTTGCGGTCAAAGAGTACATATAAAGGGGCTAGGATAACTCACTTGGGGTCAGGGAGTACTTATAAAGGGGCTATGGTAACTCACTTGGGGTCAGGGAGTACTTATTTGGGACTAGGGTAACTCACTTGCCGCCAGAGAGTACATATAAAGGGGCTAGGGTAACTCACATGGGGAAAGGGAGTACTTATAAAGGGGCTATGGTAACTCACTTGCGGTCAGAGAGTACATATAAAGGGGCTAGGATAACTCACTTGGGGTCAGGGAATACATCTATGGGACTAGGGTAATTCTCTTGGGGTCAAGGAGTACTTATAAGGGACTAGGGTAACTCACTTGGGGTCTGGGAGTACATATAAAACGGCTAGGATAACTCACTTGCGGTCAGAGAGTACATATAAAGGGGCTAGGGTAACTCACTTGCGGTCAGAGAGTACATATAAAGGGGCTAGGATAACTCACTTGGGGTCAGGAAGTACTTATAAAGGGGCTATGGTAAATCACTTGGGGCCAGGGAGTACTAATATGAAACTAGGGTAACACACTTGGGTCAGGGAGTACTTATAAAGGGGCTATGGTAACTCACTTGGGGTCAAGGAGTACTACTATGGGACTAGGGTAACTCACTTGCCGTCAGAGAGTACATATAAAGGGGCTAGGATAACTCATTTGGGGTCAGGGAGTACTTATAAAGGGGCTAGGATAACTCACTAGCGGTCAGAGAGCACATATAAAGGGGCTAGGATAACTCACTTGGGGTCAGGGAGTACTTTTTATGGACTATGTTAACTCACTTGGGTCAGGGAGTACTTATAAAGGGGCTAGGATAACTCACTTGCGGTCAGAGTGTACATATAAAGGGGCTAGGATAATTCACTTGGGGTTAGGGAGTACATATAAAGGGGCTATGGTAACTCACATGGGGTCAAGGAGTACTACTATGGGACTAGGGTAACTCACTTTCCGTCAGAGAGTACATATAAAGGGGCTAGGATAACTCATTTGGGGTCAGGGAGTACTTATAAAGGGGCTAGGATAACTCACTTGCGGTCAGAGAGTACATATAAAGGGGCTAGGGTAACTCACTTGCGGTCAGAGAGTACATATAAAGGGGCTAGGATAACTCACTTGGGTTCAGGGAGTACTTATAAAGGGGCTATGGTAACTCACTGTGGGTCAAGGAGTTGTTTTATGGGACTAAGGTAACTAACTTGGTGTCTGTAAATACTTATATGGGACCAGGGTAACTCACTTGATGTCAGGGAGTACTTATATGGGACCAGGGTAACTCACTTGGGGTCAGGGAATACATCTATGGGACTAGGGTAATTCTCTTGGGGTCAAGGAGTACTTATAAGGGACTAGGGTAACTCACTTGGGGTCTGGGAGTACATATAAAACGGCTAGGATAACTCACTTGCGGTCAGAGAGTACATATAAAGGGGCTAGGGTAACTCACTTGCGGTCAGAGAGTACATATATAGGGGCTAGGATAACTCACTTGGGGTCAGGAAGTACTTATAAAGGGGCTATGGTAAATCACTTGGGGTCAAGGAGTACTACTATGGGACTAGGGTAACTCACTTGCCGTCAGAGAGTACATATAAAGGGGCTAGGATAACTCATTTGGGGTCAGGGAGTACTTATAAAGGGGCTAGGATAACTCACTTGCGGTCAGAGAGCACATATAAAGGGGCTAGGATAACTCACTTGGGGTCAGGGACTACTTTTTATGGACTATGTTAACTCACTTGGGTCAGAGAGTACATATAAAGGGGCTAGGATAATTCACTTGGGGTCAGGGAGTACATATAAAGGGGCTATGGTAACTCACTTGGGGTCAAGGAGTACTACTATGGGACTAGGGTAACTCACTTGCCGTCAGAGAGTACATATAAAGGGGCTATGGTAACTCACATGGGGTCAAGGAGTACTACTATGGGACTAGGGTAACTCACTTTCCGTCAGAGAGTACATATAAAGGGGCTAGGATAACTCATTTGGGGTCAGGGAGTACTTATAAAGGGGCTAGGATAACTCACTTGCGGTCAGAGAGTACATATAAAGGGGCTAGGGTAACTCACTTGCGGTCAGAGAGTACATATAAAGGGGCTAGGATAATTCACTTGGGGTCAGGGAGTACATATAAAGGGGCTATGGTAACTCACTTGGGGTCAAGGAGTACTACTATGGGACTAGGCTAACTCACTTGCCGTCAGAGAGTACATATAAAGGGGCTAGGATAACTCATTTGGGGTCAGGGAGTACTTATAAAGGGGCTAGGATAACTCACTTGCGGTCAGAGAGCACATATAAAGGGGCTAGGATAACTCACTTGGGGTCAGGGAGTACTTTTTATGGACTATGTTAACTCACTTGGGTCAGAGAGTACATATAAAGGGGCTAGGATAATTCACTTGGGGTCAGGGAGTACATATAAAGGGGCTATGGTAACTCACTTGGGGTCAAGGAGTACTACTATGGGACTAGGGTAACTCACTTGCCGTCAGAGAGTACATATAAAGGGGCTATGGTAACTCACATGGGGTCAAGGAGTACTACTATGGGACTAGGGTAACTCACTTTCCGTCAGAGAGTACATATAAAGGGGCTAGGATAACTCATTTGGGGTCAGGGAGTACTTATAAAGGGGCTAGGATAACTCACTTGCGGTCAGAGAGTACATATAAAGGGGCTAGGGTAACTCACTTGCGGTCAGAGAGTACATATAAAGGGGCTAGAATAACTCACTTGGGTTCAGGGAGTACTTATAAAGGGGCTATGGTACCTCACTTGGGGTCTGGGAGTACATATAAAGGGGCTAGGATAACTCACTTGGGGTCAGGGAGTACTTATAAAGGGGCTATGGTAACTCACTTGGGTTCAGGGAGTACTTATAAAGGGGCTATGGTACCTCACTTTGGGTCTGGGAGTACATATAAAGGGGCTAGGATAACTCACTTGGGGTCAGGGAGTACATATAAAGGGGCTATGTTACCTCACTTGGGGTCAAGGAGTACTACTATGGGACTAGGGTAACTCACTTGCCGTCAGAGAGTACATATAAAGGGGCTAGGATAACTCATTTGGGGTCAGGTAGTATTTATAAACGGGCTATGGTAACTCAATTGGGGTCAGGGAGTACTACTATGGGACTAGGGTAACTCACTTGCGGTCAGAGAGTACATATAAAGGGGCTAGGATAACTCACTTGCGGTCAGAGAGTACATATAAATGGGCTAGGATAACTCACTTGGGGTCAGGGAGTACGTCTATGGGACTAGGGTAACTCACATGAGGTCAGAGAGTACATATAAAGGGGATAGGATAACTCACTTGCGGTTAGAGAACACATATAAAGGGGCTAGGATAAATCATTTGGGGTCAGGGAGTACTTATAAAGGGGCTAGAATAACTCACTTGCGGTCAGAGAGTACAATTAAAGGGGCTAGGATAACTCACTAGGGGTCAGGGAGTACATATAAAGGGGCTATGGTAACTCACTTGCCGTCAGAGAGTACATATAAAGGGGCTAGGATAACTCATTTGGGGTCAGTTAGTACTTATAAAGGGGCTATGGTAACTCACTTGGGGTCAGGGAGTACTACTATGGGACTAGGGTAACTCACTTGCGGTCAGAGAGTACATATAAAGGGGCTAGGATAACTCACTTGGAGTCAGGGAGTACATATAAAGGTGATATGGTAACTCACTTGGGGTCAGGCAGTAATTATATAAGGGTTAACGTAACTCACTTGGGGTCAGGGAGTATTTCTATGGGACTAGGGTAACCTTCTTGTGGTCTGGGAGTACTTATATGGAACTAGGGTAACCCACTTAGTGTCAGGGAGTACTTATAAATGGGCTAGGGTAACTCACATTGGGTCAGGGAATAGTAATATGGGACTAGGGTAACTCACTTGGGGTCTGGGTGTACATATAAAGGGGCTAGGATAACTCACTTGGGGTCGTGGAGTACTTATAAAGGGGCTATGGTAACTCACTTGGGGTCAAGGAGTACTACTATGGGGCTAGGGTAACTCACTTGGGGTCAAGGAGTACTACTATGGGACTAGGGTAACTCACTTTCCGTCAGAGAGTACATATAAAGGGGCTAGGATAACTCATTTGGGGTCAGGGAGTACTTATAAAGGGGCTAGGATAACTCACTTGCGGTCAGAGAGTACATATAAAGGGGCTAGGGTAACTCACTTGCGGTCAGAGAGTACATATAAATGGGCTAGAATAACTCACTTGGGTTCAGGGAGTACTTATAAAGGGGCTATGGTACCTCACTTGCGGTCAGAGAGTACTTATAAAGGGGCTAGGATAACTCACTTGCGGTCAGAGAGTACATATAAAGGGGCTAGGATAACTCACTTGGGGTCAGGGACTACGTCTATGGGACTAGGGTAACTCACATGAGGTCAGAGAGTACATATAAAGGGGATAGGATAACTCACTTGCGGTCAGAGAGTACATATAAAGGGGCTAGGATAACTCACTTGGGGTCAAGGAGTACTACTATGGGACTAGGGTAACTCACTTGCCGTCAGAGAGTACATATAAAGGGGCTAGGATAACTCATTTGGGGTCAGGTAGTACTTATAAACGGGCTATGGTAACTCAATTGGGGTCAGGGAGTACTACTATGGGACTAGGGTAACTCACTTGCGGTCAGAGAGTACATATAAAGGGGCTAGGATAACTCACTTGCGGTCAGAGAGTACATATAAATGGGCTAGGATAACTCACTTGGGGTCAGGGAGTACGTCTATGGGACTAGGGTAACTCACATGAGGTCAGAGAGTACATATAAAGGGGATAGGATAACTCACTAGCGGTTAGAGAACACATATAAAGGGGCTAGGATAAATCATTTGGGGTCAGGGAGTACTTATAAAGGGGCTAGGAAAACTCACTTGCGGTCAGAGAGTACAATTATAGGGGCTAGGATAACTCACTAGGGGTCAGGGAGTACTTATAAAGGGGCTATGGTAACTCACTTGCCGTCAGAGAGTACATATAAAGGGGCTAGGATAACTCATTTGGGGTCAGGTAGTACTTATAAAGGGGCTATGGTAACTCACTTGGGGTCAGGGAGTACTACTATGGGACTAGGGTAACTCACTTGCGGTCAGAGAGTACATATAAAGGGGCTAGGATAACTCACTTGGAGTCAGGGAGTACATATAAAGGTGATATGGTAACTCACTTGGGGTCAGGCAGTAATTATATAAGGGTTAACGTAACTCACTTGGGGTCAGGGAGTATTTCTATGGTACTAGGGTAACCTTCTTGTGGTCTGGGAGTACTTATATGGGACTAGGGTAACCCACTTAGGGTCAGGGAGTACTTATAAAGGGGCTAGGGTAACTCACATTGGGTCAGGGAATAGTAATATGGGACTAGGGTAACTCACTTGGGGTCTGGGTGTACATATAAAGGGGCTAGGATAACTCACTTGGGGTCGTGGAGTACTTATAAAGGGGCTATGGTAACTCACTTGGGGTCAAGGAGTACTACTATGGGGCTAGGGTAACTCACTTGGGGTCAAGGAGTACTACTATGGGACTAGGGTAACTCACTTGGGTTATTGGAGCACTTATATGGGGCTAGGGTAAATCAGTTGGGGATAGGGAGTACTACTATGGGGCTAGGGTAACTCACTTGGGGTCAAGGAGTACTACTATGGGACTAGGGTAACTCACTTGGGTTATTGGAGCACTTATATGGGGCTAGGGTAAATCAGTTGGGAATAGGGAGTACTTATATGGGACTAGGGTAACTTACTTGCGGTCAAAGAGTACATATAAAGGGGCTATGATAACTCACTTGGGGTCAGGGAGTACTTATATACGGGTTAGGGTAACTCACTTAGGGTCAGGGTGTACTTCTATCGGACTAGGGTAACTCACTTAGGGTCAGGGTGTACTTATAAAGGGGCTATGGTAACTCACTTGGAGTCAGGGAGTACTTATATGGGACTAGGGTAACTCACTCAGGGTCAGGGAGTACTTATATGGGACTAGGGTAATTCACTTGGGGTCAGGGAGTACTTACATAGGGGATAGGGTAACTCACTTGGGGTCAGGGAGTACTTCTATGTGACTATGGTAAATCACTTGGGTCCTTGTAGCACTTATTTGGGACTAGGGTAAATCAGTTGGGGTCAGGGAGTACTTATATGGGACTAGAGTAACTCACTTGCGGTCAGAGAGTACATATAAAGGGGCTAGGATAACTCACTTGGGGTCAGGGAGTACATATAAAGGTGATATGGTAACTCACTTGGGGTCAGGCAGTACTTATATAAGGGTTAAGGTAACTCACTTGGGGTCAGGGAGTACTTCTGTGGGACTAGGATAACTCACTTGGGGTCAGGGAGTACTTATAAAGGGGCTATGGTAACTCACTTGGGGCCAAGGAGTACTAATATGAAACTAGGGTAACCCACTTGGGGTCAGGGAGTACATATAAAGCGGCTAGGATAACTCACTTGCGGTCAGAGAGTACATATAAAGGGGCTAGGGTAACTCACTTGCGGTCAGAGAGTACATATAAAGGGGCTAGGATAAGTCACTTGGGGTCAGGGAGTACTTATAAAGGGGCTATGGTACCTCACTTGGGGTCAGGGAGTAGTTATAAGGTACTAAGGTAACTCACTTGGGGTCTGGGAGTACATATAAAGGGGCTAGGATAACTCACTTGGGGTCAGGGAGTACTTATAAAGGGGCTATGGTAACTCACTTGGGGCCAAGGAGTACTAATATGAAACTAGGGTAACTCACTTGCGGTCAGAGAGTACATATAAAGGGTCTAGGATAACTCATTTGGGGTCAGGTAGTACTTATAAACGGGCTATGGTAACTCACTTGGGGTCAGGGAGTACTACTATGGGACTAGGGTAACTCACTTGCGGTCAGAGAGTACATATAAAGGGGCTAGGATAACTCATTTGGGGTCAGGTAGTACTTATAAAGGGGCTATGGTAACTCACTTGGGGTCAGGGAGTACTACTATGGGACTAGGGTAACTCACTTGCGGTCAGAGGGTACATATAAAGGGGCTAGGATAACTCATTTGGGGTCAGGTAGTACTTATAAACGGGCTATGGTAACTCACTTGGGGTCAGGCAGTACTTATATAAGGGTTAAGGTAACTCACTTGGGGTCAGGGAGTACTTCTGTGGGCCTAGGGTAACCCACTTGGGGTCAGGGAGTCCTTATAAGGGACTAGGGTAACTCAATTGCTGTCAGAGAGTAGATATAAAGGGGCTAGGATAACTCATTTGGGGTCAGGTAGTACTTATAAACGGGCTATGGTAACTCACTTGGGGTCAGGGAGTACTACTATGGGACTAGGGTAACTCACTTGCGGTCAGAGAGTACATATAAAGGGGCTAGGATAACTCATTTGGGGTCAGGTAGTACTTATAAAGGGGCTATGGTAACTCACTTGGGGTCAGGGAGTACTACTATGGGACTAGGGTAACTCACTTGCGGTCAGAGAGTACATATAAAGGGGCTAGGATAACTCACTTGGGGTCAGGGAGTACATATAAAGGTGATATGGTAACTCACTTGGGGTCAGGCAGTACTTATATAAGGGTTAAGGTAACTCACTTGGGGTCAGGGAGTACTTCTGTGGGACTAGGGTAACCCACTTGGGGTCAGGGAGTCCTTATAAGGGACTAGGGTAACTCAATTGCTGTCAGAGAGTAGATATAAAGGGGCAAGGATAACTCACTTGGGGTCAGGGAGTATTTCTATGGGACTAGGGTAACCTTCTTGTGGTCTGGGAGTACTTATATGGGACTAGGTTAACCCACTTAGGGTCAGGGAGTACTTATAAAGGGAATAGGGTAACTCACATTGGGTCAGGGAATAGTAATATGGGAATAGGGTAACTCACTTGGGGTCTGGGTGGACATATAAAGGGGCTAGGATAACTCACTTGGGGTCAGGGAGTACTTATAAAGGGGCTATGGTAACTCACTTGGGGCCAAGGAGTACTAATATGAAACTAGGGTAACCCACTTGGGGTCAGGGAGTACATATAAAGCGGCTAGGATAACTCACTTGCGGTCAGAGAGTACATATAAAGGGGCTAGGGTAACTCACTTGCGGTCAGAGAGTACATATAAAGGGGCTAGGATAAGTCACTTGGGGTCAGGGAGTACTTATAAAGGGGCTATGGTACCTCACTTGGGGTCAGGGAGTAGTTATAAGGGACTAAGGTAACTCACTTGGGGTCTGGGAGTACATATAAAGGGGCTAGGATAACTCACTTGGGGTCAGGGAGTACTACTATGGGACTAGGGTAACTCACTTGCGGTCAGAGAGTACATATAAAGGGGCTAGGATAACTCATTTGGGGTCAGGTAGTACTTATAAAGGGGCTATGGTAACTCACTTGGGGTCAGGGAGTACTACTATGGGACTAGGGTAACTCACTTGCGGTCAGAGGGTACATATAAAGGGGCTAGGATAACTCATTTGGGGTCAGGTAGTACTTATAAACGGGCTATGGTAACTCACTTGGGGTCAGGGAGTACTACTATGGGACTAGGGTAACTCACTTGCTGTCAGAGAGTACATATAAAGAGGCTAGGATAACTCACTTGGGGTCAGGGAGTACGTCTATGGGACTAGGGTAACTCACATGAGGTCAGAAAGTACATATAAAGGGGATAGGATAACTCACTTGCGGTTAGAGAGTACATATAAAGGGGCTAGGATAACTCACTTGGGATCAGGGAGTACTTATAAAGGGGCTATGGTACCTCACTTGGGGTCAGGGAGTAGTTATAAGGGGCTAGGATAACTCACTTGGGGTCAGGTAGTACTTATAAAGGGGCTATGGTAACTCACTTGGGGCCAAGGAGTACTACTATGAAACTAGGGTAACCCACTTGGGGTCAGGGAGTACTTATAAAGGGGCTAGGATAACTCACTTGCGGTCAGAGAGTACATATAAAGGGGCTAGGATAATTCACTTGGGGTTAGGGAGTACATATAAAGGGGCTATGGTAACTCACTTGCCGTCAGAGAGTACTTCTATGGGACTAGGGTAACTCACTTGCGGTCAGAGAGTACATATTAAGGGGCTAGGATAACTCTCTTGGGGTCAGGGAGTACTTTTAAGGGACTAGGTTAACTCACTTGGGGCCTGGGAGTACATATAAAGCGGCTAGGATAACTACCTTGCGGTCAGAGAGTACATATAAAGGGGCTAGGGTAACTCACTTGCGGTCAGAGAGTACATATAAAGGGGCTAGGATAACTCACTTGGGGTCAGGGAGTACTTATAAAGGGGCTATGGTATCTCACTTGGGGTCAGGGAGTAGTTATAAGGGACTAAGGTAACTCACTTGGGGTCTGGGAGTACATATAAAGGGGCTAGGATAACTCACTTGCGGTTAGAGAGTACATATAAAGGGGCTAGGATAATTCACTTGGGCTTAGGGAGTACATATAAAGGGGCTAGGATAACTCATTTGGGGTCAGGTAGTAGTTATAAACGGGCTATGGTAACTCACTTGGGGTCAGGGAGTACTACTATGGGACTAGGGTAACTCACTTGCGGTCAGAGAGTACATATAAAGGGGATAGGATAACTCACTTGCGGTTAGAGAGAACATATAAAGGGGCTAGGATAATTCACTTCGGGTTAGGGAGTACATATAAAGGGGCTATGGTAACTCACTTGCCGTCAGAGAGTACATATAAAGGGGCTAGGATAACTCATTTGGGGTCAGGTAGTAGTTATAAACGGGCTATGGTAACTCACTTGGGGTCAGGGAGTACTACTATGGGACTAGGGTAACTCACTTGCCGTCAGAGAGTACATATAAAGGGGCTAGGATAACTCATTTGGGGTCAGGGAGTACATATAAAGGGGCTATGGTAACTCACTTGCCGTCAGAGAGTACATATAAAGGGGCTAGGATAATTCACTTGGGGTCTGGGAGTACATATAAAGGGGCTAGGATAACTCACTTGGGGTCAAGGAGTACTTATAAAGGGGCTATTGTAACTCTTTTGGGGCCAAGGAGTACTAATATGAAACTAGGGTAACCCACTTGGGGTCAGGGAGTATTTATAAAGGGGCTAGGATAACTCACTTGCGGTCAGAGAGTACATATAAAGGGGCTAGGATAATTCACTTGGGGTCAGGTAGTACTTATAAACGGGCTATGGTAACTGACTTGGGGTCAGGGAGTACTACTATGGGACTAGGGTAACTCACTTGCGGTCAGAGAGTACATATAAAGGGGCTAGGATAACTCACTTGGGGTCAGGGAGTACGTCTATGGGACTAGGGTAACTCACATGAGGTCAGAGAGTACATATAAAGGGGATAGGATAACTCACTTGCGGTTAGAGAGTACATATAAAGGGGCTAGGATAACTCACATGGGGTCAGGGAGTACTTAAAAAGGGGCTATGGTAACTCACTTGGGGTCAAGGAGTACTACTATGGGACTAGGGTAACTCACTTGCCGTCAGAGAGTACATATAAAGGGGCTAGGATAACTCATTTGGGGTCAGGTAGTACTTATGAACGGGCTATGGTAACTCAATTGGGGTCAGGGAGTACTACTATGGGACTAGGGTAACTCATTGCGGTCAGAGAGTACATATAAAGGGGCTAGGATAACTCACTTGGGGTCAGGGAGTACATATAAAGGTGATATGGTAACTCACTTGGGGTCAGGGAGTACTTATATAAGGGTTAAGGTAACTCACAATGGGGTCAGGGAGTACTTCTATGGGACTAGGGTAACCCACTTGGGGTCAGGGAGTCCTTATAAGGGACGAGGGTAACTCAATTGCTGTCAGAGAGTAGATATAAAGGGGCAAGGATAACTCACTTGGGGTCAGGGAGTATTTCTATGGGACTAGGGTAACCTTCTTGTGGTCTGGGAGTACTTATATGGGACTAGGGTAACCCACTTGGGGTCTGGGAGTACATATAAAGCGGCTAGGATAACTCACTTAGGGTCAGAGAGTACATATAAAGGGGCTAGGGTAACTCACTTGCGGTCAGAGAGTACATATAAAGGGGCTAGGATAACTCACTTGGGGTCAGGGAGTACTTATAAAGGGGCTATGGTACCTCACTTGGGGTCAGGGAGTAGTTATAAGGGACTACGGTAACTCACTTGGGGTCTGGTAGTATATATAAAGGGGCTAGGATAACTCACTTGGGGTCAAGGAGTACTTATAAAGGGGCTATTGTAACTCTTTTGGGGCCAAGGAGTACTAATATGAAACTAGGGTAACCCACTTGGGGTCAGGGAGTATTTATAAAGGGGCTAGGATAACTCACTTGCGGTCAGAGAGTACATATAAAGGGGCTAGGATAATTCACTTGGGGTTAGGGAGTACATATAAAGGGGCTATGGTAACTCACTTGCCGTCAGAGAGTACTTCTATGGGACTAGGGTAACTCACTTGCGGTCAGAGAGTACATATAAAGGGGCTAGGATAACTCACTTGGGGTCAGGGAGTACTTATAAAGGGGCTATGGTACCTCACTTGGGGTCAGGGAGTAGTTATAAGGGACTAAGGTAACTCACTTGGGGTCTGGGAGTACATATAAAGGGGCTAGGATAACTCACTTGCGGTCAGAAAGTACATATAAAGGGGCTAGGATAATTCACTTGGGGTTAGGGAGTACATATAAAGGGGCTATGGTAACTCACTTGCCGTCAGAGAGTACATATAAAGGGGCTAGGATAACTCATTTGGGGTCAGGTAGTACTTATAAACGGGCTATGGTAACTCACTTGGGGTCAGGGAGTACTACTATGGGACTAGGGTAACTCACTTGCGGTCAGAGAGTACATATAAAGGGGCTAGGATAACTCACTTGGGGTCAGGGAGTACGTCTATGGGACTAGGGTAACTCACATGAGGTCAGAGAGTACATATAAAGGGGATAGGATAACTCACTTGCGGTTAGAGAGTACATATAAAGGGGCTAGGATAACTCACTTGGGATCAGGGAGTACTTAAAAATGGGCAATGGTAACTCATTTGGGGTCAGGGAGTACTAATATTTGACGAGGGTACATCACTTGGGGTCAGGGAGTACTTATATGGGACTAGGGTAACTCATCTGGGGACTTGGAGTACTTATAAAGGGGCTAGGATAACTCACTTGCGGTCAGAGAGTACATATAAAGGGGCTAGGATAATTCACTTGGGGTTAGGGAGTACATATAAAGGGGCTATGGTAACTCACTTGCCGTCAGAGAGTACTTCTATGGGACTAGGGTAACTCACTTGCGGTCAGAGAGTACATATTAAGGGGCTAGGATAACTCTCTTGGGGTCAGGGAGTACTTTTAAGGGACTAGGTTAACTCACTTGGGGTCTGGGAGTACATATAAAGCGGCTAGGATAACTCCCTTGCGGTCAGAGAGTACATATAAAGGGGCTAGGGTAACTCACTTGCGGTCAGAGAGTACATATAAAGGGGCTAGGATAACTCACTTGGGGTCAGGGAGTACTTATAAAGGGGCTATGGTACCTCACTTGGGGTCAGGGAGTAGTTATAAGGGACTAAGGTAACTCACTTGGGGTCTGGGAGTACATATAAAGGGGCTAGGATAACTCACTTGCGGTCAGAGAGTACATATAAAGGGGCTAGGATAATTCACTTGGGGTTAGGGAGTACATATAAAGGGGCTATGGTAACTCACTTGCCGTCAGAGAGTACATATAAAGGGGCTAGGATAACTCATTTGGGGTCAGGTAGTACTTATAAACGGGCTATGGTAACTCACTTGGGGTCAGGGAGTACTACTATGGGACTAGGGTAACTCACTTGCGGTCAGAGAGTACATATAAAGGGGCTAGGATAACTCACTTGGGGTCAGGGAGTACGTCTAAGGGACTAGGGTAACTCACATGAGGTCAGAGAGTACATATAAAGGGGCTAGGGTAACTCACTTGCGGTCAGAGAGTACATATAAAGGGGCTAGGATAACTCACTTGGGGTCAGGGAGTACTTATAAAGGGGCTATGGTATCTCACTTGGGGTCAGGGAGTACTAATATGAAACTAGGGTAACCCACTTGGGGTCAGGGAGTACTTATAAAGGGTCTAGGATAACTCACTTGCGGTCAGAGAGTACATATAAAGGGGCTAGGATAATTCACTTGGGGTTAGGGAGTACATATAAAGGGGCTATGGTAACTCACTTGCCGTCAGAGAGTACTTCTATGGGACTAGGGTAACTCACTTGCGGTCAGAGAGTACATATAAAGGGGCTAGGATAACTCACTTGGGGTCAGGGAGTACTTATAAAGGGGCTATGGTACCTCACTTGGGGTCAGGGAGTAGTTATAAGGGACTAAGGTAACTCACTTGGGGTCTGGGAGTACATATAAAGGGGCTAGGATAACTCACTTGCGGTCAGAGAGTACATATAAAGGGGCTAGGATAATTCACTTGGGGTTAGGGAGTACATATAAAGGGGCTATGGTAACTCACTTGCCGTCAGAGAGTACATATAAAGGGGCTAGGATAACTCATTTGGGGTCAGGTAGTACTTATAAACGGGCTATGGTAACTCACTTGGGGTCAGGGAGTACTACTATGGGACTAGGGTAACTCACTTGCGGTCAGAGAGTACATATAAAGGGGCTAGGATAACTCACTTGGGGTCAGGGAGTACTTATAAAGGGGCTATGGTACCTCACTTGGGGTCAGGGAGTAGTTATAAGGGACTAAGGTAACTCACTTGGGGTCTGGGAGTACATATAAAGGGGCTAGGATAACTCACTTGCGGTCAGAGAGTACATATAAAGGGGCTAGGATAATTCACTTGGGGTTAGGGAGTACATATAAAGGGGCTATGGTAACTCACTTGCCGTCAGAGAGTACATATAAAGGGGCTAGGATAACTCATTTGGGGTCAGGTAGTACTTATAAACGGGCTATGGTAACTCACTTGGGGTCAGGGAGTACTACTATGGGACTAGGGTAACTCACTTGCGGTCAGAGAGTACATATAAAGGGGCTAGGATAACTCACTTGGGGTCAGGGAGTACGTCTAAGGGACTAGGGTAACTCACATGAGGTCAGAGAGTACATATAAAGGGGCTAGGGTAACTCACTTGCGGTCAGAGAGTACATATAAAGGGGCTAGGATAACTCACTTGGGGTCAGGGAGTACTTATAAAGGGGCTATGGTATCTCACTTGGGGTCAGGGAGTACTAATATGAAACTAGGGTAACCCACTTGGGGTCAGGGAGTACTTATAAAGGGTCTAGGATAACTCACTTGCGGTCAGAGAGTACATATAAAGGGGCTAGGATAATTCACTTGGGGTTAGGGAGTACATATAAAGGGGCTATGGTAACTCACTTGCCGTCAGAGAGTACTTCTATGGGACTAGGGTAACTCACTTGCGGTCAGAGAGTACATATAAAGGGGCTAGGATAACTCACTTGGGGTCAGGGAGTACTTATAAAGGGGCTATGGTACCTCACTTGGGGTCAGGGAGTAGTTATAAGGGACTAAGGTAACTCACTTGGGGTCTGGGAGTACATATAAAGGGGCTAGGATAACTCACTTGCGGTCAGAGAGTACATATAAAGGGGCTAGGATAATTCACTTGGGGTTAGGGAGTACATATAAAGGGGCTATGGTAACTCACTTGCCGTCAGAGAGTACATATAAAGGGGCTAGGATAACTCATTTGGGGTCAGGTAGTACTTATAAACGGGCTATGGTAACTCACTTGGGGTCAGGGAGTACTACTATGGGACTAGGGTAACTCACTTGCGGTCAGAGAGTACATATAAAGGGGCTAGGATAACTCACTTGGGGTCAGGGAGTACGTCTATGGGACTAGGGTAACTCACATGAGGTCAGAGAGTACATATAAAGGGGATAGGATAACTCACTTGCGGTTAGAGAGTACATATAAAGGGGCTAGGATAACTCACTTGGGATCAGGGAGTACTTAAAAATGGGCTATGGTAACTCATTTGGGGTCAGGGAGTACTTATATTTGACGAGGGTACATCACTTGGGGTCAGGGAGTACTTATATGGGACTAGGGTAACTCATCTGGGGACTTGGAGTACTTATAAAGGGGCTAGGATAACTCACTTGCGGTCAGAGAGTACATATAAAGGGGCTAGGATAATTCACTTGGGGTTAGGGAGTACATATAAAGGGGCTATGGTAACTCACTTGCCGTCAGAGAGTACTTCTATGGGACTAGGGTAACTCACTTGCGGTCAGAGAGTACATATTAAGGGGCTAGGATAACTCTCTTGGGGTCAGGGAGTACTTTTAAGGGACTAGGTTAACTCACTTGGGGTCTGGGAGTACATATAAAGCGGCTAGAATAACTCCCTTGCGGTCAGAGAGTACATATAAAGGGGCTAGGGTAACTCACTTGCGGTCAGAGAGTACATATAAAGGGGCTAGGATAACTCACTTGGGGTCAGGGAGTACTTATAAAGGGGCTATGGTACCTCACTTGGGGTCAGGGAGTAGTTATAAGGGACTAAGGTAACTCACTTGGGGTCTGGGAGTACATATAAAGGGGCTATGGTAACTCACTTGCCGTCAGAGAGTACATATAAAGGGGCTAGGATAACTCATTTGGGGTCAGGTAGTACTTATAAACGGGCTATGGTAACTCACTTGGGGTCAGGGAGTACTACTATGGGACTAGGGTAACTCACTTGCGGTCAGAGAGTACATATAAAGGGGCTAGGATAACTCACTTGGGGTCAGGGAGTACGTCTAAGGGACTAGGGTAACTCACATGAGGTCAGAGAGTACATATAAAGGGGCTAGGGTAACTCACTTGCGGTCAGAGAGTACATATAAAGGGGCTAGGATAACTCACTTGGGGTCAGGGAGTACTTATAAAGGGGCTATGGTATCTCACTTGGGGTCAGGGAGTAGTTATAAGGGACTAAGGTAACTCACTTGGGGTCTGGGAGTACTTATAAAGGGGCTAGGATAACTCACTTGCGGTCAGAGAGTACATATAAAGGGGCTAGGATAATTCACTTGGGGTTAGGGAGTACATATAAAGGGGCTATGGTAACTCACTTGCCGTCAGAGAGTACATATAAAGGGGCTAGGATAACTCATTTGGGGTCAGGTAGTACTTATAAACGGGCTATGGTAACTCACTTGGGGTCAGGGAGTACTACTATGGGACTAGGGTAACTCACTTGCGGTCAGAGAGTACATATAAAGGGGCTAGGATAACTCATTTGGGGTCAGGTAGTACTTATAAAGGGGCTATGGTAACTCACTTGGGGTCAGGGAGTACTACTATGGGACTAGGGTAACTCACTTGCGGTTAGAGAGTACATATAAAGGGGCTAGGATAACTCATTTGGGGTCAGGTAGTACTTATAAACGGGCTATGGTAACTCACTTGGGGTCAGGGAGTACTACTATGGGACTAGGGTAACTCACTTGCGGTCAGAGAGTACATATAAAGGGGCTAGGATAACTCACTTGGGGTCAGGGAGTACGTCTATGGGACTAGGGTAACTCACATGAGGTCAGAGAGTACATATAAAGGGGATAGGATAACTCACTTGCGGTTAGAGAGTACATATAAAGGGGCTAGGATAACTCACTTGGGATCAGGGAGTACTTAAAAATGGGCTATGGTAACTCATTTGGGGTCAGGGAGTACTTATATTTGACGAGGGTACATCACTTGGGGTCAGGGAGTACTTATATGGGACTAGGGTAACTCATCTGGGGACTTGGAGTACTTATAAAGGGGCTAGGATAATTCACTTGGGGTCAGGGAGTACATATAATGGGGCTATGGTAACTCACTTACCGTCAGAGAGTACATATAAAGGGGCTAGGATAACTCATTTGGGGTCAGGTAGTACTTATAAACGGGCTATGGTAACTCACTTGGGTTCAGGGAGTACTACTATGGGACTAGGGTAACTCACTTGCGGTCATAGAGTACATATAAAGGGGCTAGGATAACTCACTTGGGGTCAGGGAGTACCTCTATGGGACTAGGGTAACCCACTTGGGGTCAGGGAGTCCTTATAAGGGACTAGGGTAACTCAATTGCTGTCAGAGAGTAGATATAAAGGGGCAAGGATAACTCACTTGGGGTCAGGGAGTATTTCTATGGGACTAGGGTAACCTTCTTGTGGTCTGGGAGTACTTATATGGGACTAGGGTAACCCACTTGGGGTCTGGGAGTACATATAAAGCGGGTAGGATAACTCACTTGCGGTCAGAGAGTACATATAAAGGGGCTAGGGTAACTCACTTGCGGTCAGAGAGTACATATAAAGGGGCTAGGATAACTCACTTGGGGTCAGGGAGTACTTATAAAGGGGCTATGGTACCTCACTTGGGGTCAGGGAGTAGTTATAAGGGACTACGGTAACTCACTTGGGGTCTGGTAGTATATATAAAGGGGCTAGGATAACTCACTTGGGGTCAAGGAGTACTTATAAAGGGGCTATTGTAACTCTTTTGGGGCCAAGGAGTACTAATATGAAACTAGGGTAACCCACTTGGGGTCAGGGAGTATTTATAAAGGGGCTAGGATAACTCACTTGCGGTCAGAAAGTACATATAAAGGGGCTAGGATAATTCACTTGGGGTTAGGGAGTACATATAAAGGGGCTATGGTAACTCACTTGCCGTCAGAGAGTACATATAAAGGGGCTAGGATAACTCATTTGGGGTCAGGTAGTACTTATAAACGGGCTATGGTAACTCACTTGGGGTCAGGGAGTACTACTATGGGACTAGGGTAACTCACTTGCGGTCAGAGAGTACATATAAAGGGGCTAGGATAACTCACTTGGGGTCAGGGAGTACGTCTATGGGACTAGGGTAACTCACATGAGGTCAGAGAGTACATATAAAGGGGATAGGATAACTCACTTTCGGTTAGAGAGTACATATAAAGGGGCTAGGATAACTCACTTGGGATCAGGGAGTACTTAAAAATGGGCTATGGTAACTCATTTGGGGTCAGGGAGTACTTATATTTGACGAGGGTACATCACTTGGGGTCAGGGAGTACTTATATGGGACTAGGGTAACTCATCTGGGGACTTGGAGTACTTATAAAGGGGCTAGGATAATTCACTTGGGGTCAGGGAGTACATATAAAGGGGCTATGGTAACTCACTTGCCGTCAGAGAGTACATATAAAGGGGCTAGGATAACTCATTTGGGGTCAGGTAGTACTTATAAACGGGCTATGGTAACTCACTTGGGGTCAGGGAGTACTACTATGGGACTAGGGTAACTCACTTGCGGTCATAGAGTACATATAAAGGGGCTAGGATAACTCACTTGGGGTCAGGGAGTACCTCTATGGGACTAGGGTAACTCACATGAGGTCAGAGAGTACATATAAAGGGGATAGGATAACTCACTTGCGGTTAGAGTGTACATATAAAGGGGCTAGGATAACTCACTTGGGGTCAGGGAGTGCTTAAAAAGGGGCTAGGATAACTCACTAGGGGTCAGGGAGTACTTATAAAGGGGCTATGGTAACTCACTTGCCGTCAGAGAGTACATATAAAGGGGCTAGGATAACTCATTTGGGGTCAGGTAGTACTTATAAAGGGGCTATGGTAACTCACTTGGGGTCAGGGAGTACTACTATGGGACTAGGGTAACTCACTTGCGGTCAGAGAGTACATATAAAGGGGCTAGGATAACTCACTTGGGGTCAGGGAGTACTTATATAAGGGTTAAGGTAACTCACATGGGGTCAGGGAGTACTTCTATGGGACTAGGGTAACCCACTTGGGGTCAGGGAGTCCTTATAAGGGACTAGGGTAACTCAATTGCTGTCAGAGAGTAGATATAAAGGGGCAAGGATAACTCACTTGGGGTCAGGGAGTATTTCTATGGGACTAGGGTAACCTTCTTATGGTCTGGGAGTACTTATATGGGACTAGGGTAACCCACTTTGGGTCAGGGAGTACTTATAAGGGGTCTAGGGAAACTCACATTGGGTCAGGGAATAGTAATATGGGACTAGGGTAACTCACTTGGGGTCTGGGTGTACATATAAAGCGGCTAGGATAACTCACTTGCGATCAGAGTGTACTTCTATGGGACTAGGGTAACTCACTTGCGGTCAGAGAGTACATATAAAGGGGCTAGGATAACTCTCTTGGGGTCAGGGAGTACTTTTAAGGGACTAGGTTAACTCACTTGGGGTCTGGGAGTACATATAAAGCGGCTAGGATAACTCACTTGCGGTCAGAGAGTACATATAAAGGGGCTAGGGTAACTCACTTGCGGTCAGAGAGTACATATAAAGGGGCTAGGATAACTCACTTGGGGTCAGGGAGTACTTATAAAGGGGCTATGGTACCTCACTTGGGGCCAGGGAGTACATATAAAGGGGCTAGGATAACTCACTTGGGGTCAAGGAGTACTTATAAAGGGGCTATTGTAACTCTTTTGGGGCCAAGGAGTACTAATATGAAACTAGGGTAACCCACTTGGGGTCAGGGAGTATTTATAAAGGGGCTAGGATAACTCACTTGCGGTCAGAGAGTACATATAAAGGGGCTAGGATAATTCACTTGGGGTCAGGAAGTACATATAAAGGGGCTATGGTAACTCACTTGGGGTCAAGGAGTACTACTATGGGACTAGGGTAACTCACTTGCCGTCAGAGAGTACATATAAAGGGGCTAGGATAACTCATTTGGGGTAATGGAGTACTTATAAAGGGGCTAGGATAACTCACTTGCGGTCAGAGAGTACATATAAAGGGGCTATGGTAACTCACTTGGGATCAGAGAGTACATATAAAGGGGCTAGGATAACTCACTTGGGGTCAGGTAGTACTTATAAACGGGCTATGGTAACTGACTTGGGGTCAGGGAGTACTACTATGGGACTAGGGTAACTCACTTGCGGTCAGAGAGTACATATAAAGGGGCTAGGATAACTCACTTGGGGTCAGGGAGTACGTCTATGGGACTAGGGTAACTCACATGAGGTCAGAGAGTACATATAAAGGGGATAGGATAACTCACTTGCGGTTAGAGAGTACATATAAAGGGGCTAGGATAACTCACATGGGGTCAGGGAGTACTTAAAAAGGGGCTATGGTAACTCACTTGGGGTCAAGGAGTACTACTATGGGACTAGGGTAACTCACTTGCCGTCAGAGAGTACATATAAAGGGGCTAGGATAACTCATTTGGGGTCAGGTAGTACTTATGAACGGGCTATGGTAACTCAATTGGGGTCAGGGAGTACTACTATGGGACTAGGGTAACTCATTGCGGTCAGAGAGTACATATAAAGGGGCTAGGATAACTCACTTGGGGTCAGGGAGTACATATAAAGGTGATATGGTAACTCACTTGGGGTCAGGGAGTACTTATATAAGGGTTAAGGTAACTCACAATGGGGTCAGGGAGTACTTCTATGGGACTAGGGTAACCCACTTGGGGTCAGGGAGTCCTTATAAGGGACTAGGGTAACTCAATTGCTGTCAGAGAGTAGATATAAAGGGGCAAGGATAACTCACTTGGGGTCAGGGAGTATTTCTATGGGACTAGGGTAACCTTCTTGTGGTCTGGGAGTACTTATATGGGACTAGGGTAACCCACTTGTGGTCTGGGAGTACATATAAAGCGGCTAGGATAACTCACTTAGGGTCAGAGAGTACATATAAAGGGGCTAGGGTAACTCACTTGCGGTCAGAGAGTACATATAAAGGGGCTAGGATAACTCACTTGGGGTCAGGGAGTACTTATAAAGGGGCTATGGTACCTCACTTGGGGTCAGGGAGTAGTTATAAGGGACTACGGTAACTCACTTGGGGTCTGGTAGTATATATAAAGGGGCTAGGATAACTCACTTGGGGTCAAGGAGTACTTATAAAGGGGCTATTGTAACTCTTTTGGGGCCAAGGAGTACTAATATGAAACTAGGGTAACCCACTTGGGGTCAGGGAGTATTTATAAAGGGGCTAGGATAACTCACTTGCGGTCAGAGAGTACATATAAAGGGGCTAGGATAATTCACTTGGGGTTAGGGAGTACATATAAAGGGGCTATGGTAACTCACTTGCCGTCAGAGAGTACTTCTATGGGACTAGGGTAACTCACTTGCGGTCAGAGAGTACATATAAAGGGGCTAGGATAACTCACTTGGGGTCAGGGAGTACTTATAAAGGGGCTATGGTACCTCACTTGGGGTCAGGGAGTAGTTATAAGGGACTAAGGTAACTCACTTGGGGTCTGGGAGTACATATAAAGGGGCTAGGATAACTCACTTGCGGTCAGAAAGTACATATAAAGGGGCTAGGATAATTCACTTGGGGTTAGGGAGTACATATAAAGGGGCTATGGTAACTCACTTGCCGTCAGAGAGTACATATAAAGGGGCTAGGATAACTCATTTGGGGTCAGGTAGTACTTATAAACGGGCTATGGTAACTCACTTGGGGTCAGGGAGTACTACTATGGGACTAGGGTAACTCACTTGCGGTCAGAGAGTACATATAAAGGGGCTAGGATAACTCACTTGGGGTCAGGGAGTACGTCTATGGGACTAGGGTAACTCACATGAGGTCAGAGAGTACATATAAAGGGGATAGGATAACTCACTTGCGGTTAGAGAGTACATATAAAGGGGCTAGGATAACTCACTTGGGATCAGGGAGTACTTAAAAATGGGCAATGGTAACTCATTTGGGGTCAGGGAGTACTTATATTTGACGAGGGTACATCACTTGGGGTCAGGGAGTACTTATATGGGACTAGGGTAACTCATCTGGGGACTTGGAGTACTTATAAAGGGGCTAGGATAACTCACTTGCGGTCAGAGAGTACATATAAAGGGGCTAGGATAATTCACTTGGGGTTAGGGAGTACATATAAAGGGGCTATGGTAACTCACTTGCCGTCAGAGAGTACTTCTATGGGACTAGGGTAACTCACTTGCGGTCAGAGAGTACATATTAAGGGGCTAGGATAACTCTCTTGGGGTCAGGGAGTACTTTTAAGGGACTAGGTTAACTCACTTGGGGTCTGGGAGTACATATAAAGCGGCTAGGATAACTCCCTTGCGGTCAGAGAGTACATATAAAGGGGCTAGGGTAACTCACTTGCGGTCAGAGAGTACATATAAAGGGGCTAGGATAACTCACTTGGGGTCAGGGAGTACTTATAAAGGGGCTATGGTACCTCACTTGGGGTCAGGGAGTAGTTATAAGGGACTAAGGTAACTCACTTGGGGTCTGGGAGTACATATAAAGGGGCTAGGATAACTCACTTGCGGTCAGAGAGTACATATAAAGGGGCTAGGATAATTCACTTGGGGTTAGGGAGTACATATAAAGGGGCTATGGTAACTCACTTGCCGTCAGAGAGTACATATAAAGGGGCTAGGATAACTCATTTGGGGTCAGGTAGTACTTATAAACGGGCTATGGTAACTCACTTGGGGTCAGGGAGTACTACTATGGGACTAGGGTAACTCACTTGCGGTCAGAGAGTACATATAAAGGGGCTAGGATAACTCACTTGGGGTCAGGGAGTACGTCTAAGGGACTAGGGTAACTCACATGAGGTCAGAGAGTACATTTAAAGGGGCTAGGGTAACTCACTTGCGGTCAGAGAGTACATATAAAGGGGCTAGGATAACTCACTTGGGGTCAGGGAGTACTTATAAAGGGGCTATGGTATCTCACTTGGGGTCAGGGAGTACTAATATGAAACTAGGGTAACCCACTTGGGGTCAGGGAGTACTTATAAAGGGTCTAGGATAACTCACTTGCGGTCAGAGAGTACATATAAAGGGGCTAGGATAATTCACTTGGGGTTAGGGAGTACATATAAAGGGGCTATGGTAACTCACTTGCCGTCAGAGAGTACTTCTATGGGACTAGGGTAACTCACTTGCGGTCAGAGAGTACATATAAAGGGGCTAGGATAACTCACTTGGGGTCAGGGAGTACTTATAAAGGGGCTATGGTACCTCACTTGGGGTCAGGGAGTAGTTATAAGGGACTAAGGTAACTCACTTGGGGTCTGGGAGTACATATAAAGGGGCTAGGATAACTCACTTGCGGTCAGAGAGTACATATAAAGGGGCTAGGATAATTCACTTGGGGTTAGGGAGTACATATAAAGGGGCTATGGTAACTCACTTGCCGTCAGAGAGTACATATAAAGGGGCTAGGATAACTCATTTGGGGTCAGGTAGTACTTATAAACGGGCTATGGTAACTCACTTGGGGTCAGGGAGTACTACTATGGGACTAGGGTAACTCACTTGCGGTCAGAGAGTACATATAAAGGGGCTAGGATAACTCACTTGGGGTCAGGGAGTACGTCTATGGGACTAGGGTAACTCACATGAGGTCAGAGAGTACATATAAAGGGGATAGGATAACTCACTTGCGGTTAGAGAGTACATATAAAGGGGCTAGGATAACTCACTTGGGATCAGGGAGTACTTAAAAATGGGCTATGGTAACTCATTTGGGGTCAGGGAGTACTTATATTTGACGAGGGTACATCACTTGGGGTCAGGGAGTACTTATATGGGACTAGGGTAACTCATCTGGGGACTTGGAGTACTTATAAAGGGGCTAGGATAACTCACTTGCGGTCAGAGAGTACATATAAAGGGGCTAGGATAATTCACTTGGGGTTAGGGAGTACATATAAAGGGGCTATGGTAACTCACTTGCCGTCAGAGAGTACTTCTATGGGACTAGGGTAACTCACTTGCGGTCAGAGAGTACATATTAAGGGGCTAGGATAACTCTCTTGGGGTCAGGGAGTACTTTTAAGGGACTAGGTTAACTCACTTGGGGTCTGGGAGTACATATAAAGCGGCTAGAATAACTCCCTTGCGGTCAGAGAGTACATATAAAGGGGCTAGGGTAACTCACTTGCGGTCAGAGAGTACATATAAAGGGGCTAGGATAACTCACTTGGGGTCAGGGAGTACTTATAAAGGGGCTATGGTACCTCACTTGGGGTCAGGGAGTAGTTATAAGGGACTAAGGTAACTCACTTGGGGTCTGGGAGTACATATAAAGGGGCTATGGTAACTCACTTGCCGTCAGAGAGTACATATAAAGGGGCTAGGATAACTCATTTGGGGTCAGGTAGTACTTATAAACGGGCTATGGTAACTCACTTGGGGTCAGGGAGTACTACTATGGGACTAGGGTAACTCACTTGCGGTCAGAGAGTACATATAAAGGGGCTAGGATAACTCACTTGGGGTCAGGGAGTACGTCTAAGGGACTAGGGTAACTCACATGAGGTCAGAGAGTACATATAAAGGGGCTAGGGTAACTCACTTGCGGTCAGAGAGTACATATAAAGGGGCTAGGATAACTCACTTGGGGTCAGGGAGTACTTATAAAGGGGCTATGGTATCTCACTTGGGGTCAGGGAGTAGTTATAAGGGACTAAGGTAACTCACTTGGGGTCTGGGAGTACTTATAAAGGGGCTAGGATAACTCACTTGCGGTCAGAGAGTACATATAAAGGGGCTAGGATAATTCACTTGGGGTTAGGGAGTACATATAAAGGGGCTATGGTAACTCACTTGCCGTCAGAGAGTACATATAAAGGGGCTAGGATAACTCATTTGGGGTCAGGTAGTACTTATAAACGGGCTATGGTAACTCACTTGGGGTCAGGGAGTACTACTATGGGACTAGGGTAACTCACTTGCGGTCAGAGAGTACATATAAAGGGGCTAGGATAACTCATTTGGGGTCAGGTAGTACTTATAAAGGGGCTATGGTAACTCACTTGGGGTCAGGGAGTACTACTATGGGACTAGGGTAACTCACTTGCGGTTAGAGAGTACATATAAAGGGGCTAGGATAACTCATTTGGGGTCAGGTAGTACTTATAAACGGGCTATGGTAACTCACTTGGGGTCAGGGAGTACTACTATGGGACTAGGGTAACTCACTTGCGGTCAGAGAGTACATATAAAGGGGCTAGGATAACTCACTTGGGGTCAGGGAGTACGTCTATGGGACTAGGGTAACTCACATGAGGTCAGAGAGTACATATAAAGGGGATAGGATAACTCACTTGCGGTTAGAGAGTACATATAAAGGGGCTAGGATAACTCACTTGGGATCAGGGAGTACTTAAAAATGGGCTATGGTAACTCATTTGGGGTCAGGGAGTACTTATATTTGACGAGGGTACATCACTTGGGGTCAGGGAGTACTTATATGGGACTAGGGTAACTCATCTGGGGACTTGGAGTACTTATAAAGGGGCTAGGATAATTCACTTGGGGTCAGGGAGTACATATAATGGGGCTATGGTAACTCACTTACCGTCAGAGAGTACATATAAAGGGGCTAGGATAACTCATTTGGGGTCAGGTAGTACTTATAAACGGGCTATGGTAACTCACTTGGGTTCAGGGAGTACTACTATGGGACTAGGGTAACTCACTTGCGGTCATAGAGTACATATAAAGGGGCTAGGATAACTCACTTGGGGTCAGGGAGTACCTCTATGGGACTAGGGTAACCCACTTGGGGTCAGGGAGTCCTTATAAGGGACTAGGGTAACTCAATTGCTGTCAGAGAGTAGATATAAAGGGGCAAGGATAACTCACTTGGGGTCAGGGAGTATTTCTATGGGACTAGGGTAACCTTCTTGTGGTCTGGGAGTACTTATATGGGACTAGGGTAACCCACTTGGGGTCTGGGAGTACATATAAAGCGGGTAGGATAACTCACTTGCGGTCAGAGAGTACATATAAAGGGGCTAGGGTAACTCACTTGCGGTCAGAGAGTACATATAAAGGGGCTAGGATAACTCACTTGGGGTCAGGGAGTACTTATAAAGGGGCTATGGTACCTCACTTGGGGTCAGGGAGTAGTTATAAGGGACTACGGTAACCCACTTGGGGTCAGGGAGTATTTATAAAGGGGCTAGGATAACTCACTTGCGGTCAGAAAGTACATATAAAGGGGCTAGGATAATTCACTTGGGGTTAGGGAGTACATATAAAGGGGCTATGGTAACTCACTTGCCGTCAGAGAGTACATATAAAGGGGCTAGGATAACTCATTTGGGGTCAGGTAGTACTTATAAACGGGCTATGGTAACTCACTTGGGGTCAGGGAGTACTACTATGGGACTAGGGTAACTCACTTGCGGTCAGAGAGTACATATAAAGGGGCTAGGATAACTCACTTGGGGTCAGGGAGTACGTCTATGGGACTAGGGTAACTCACATGAGGTCAGAGAGTACATATAAAGGGGATAGGATAACTCACTTTCGGTTAGAGAGTACATATAAAGGGGCTAGGATAACTCACTTGGGATCAGGGAGTACTTAAAAATGGGCTATGGTAACTCATTTGGGGTCAGGGAGTACTTATATTTGACGAGGGTACATCACTTGGGGTCAGGGAGTACTTATATGGGACTAGGGTAACTCATCTGGGGACTTGGAGTACTTATAAAGGGGCTAGGATAATTCACTTGGGGTCAGGGAGTACATATAAAGGGGCTATGGTAACTCACTTGCCGTCAGAGAGTACATATAAAGGGGCTAGGATAACTCATTTGGGGTCAGGTAGTACTTATAAACGGGCTATGGTAACTCACTTGGGGTCAGGGAGTACTACTATGGGACTAGGGTAACTCACTTGCGGTCATAGAGTACATATAAAGGGGCTAGGATAACTCACTTGGGGTCAGGGAGTACCTCTATGGGACTAGGGTAACTCACATGAGGTCAGAGAGTACATATAAAGGGGATAGGATAACTCACTTGCGGTTAGAGTGTACATATAAAGGGGCTAGGATAACTCACTTGGGGTCAGGGAGTGCTTAAAAAGGGGCTAGGATAACTCACTAGGGGTCAGGGAGTACTTATAAAGGGGCTATGGTAACTCACTTGCCGTCAGAGAGTACATATAAAGGGGCTAGGATAACTCATTTGGGGTCAGGTAGTACTTATAAAGGGGCTATGGTAACTCACTTGGGGTCAGGGAGTACTACTATGGGACTAGGGTAACTCACTTGCGGTCAGAGAGTACATATAAAGGGGCTAGGATAACTCACTTGGGGTCAGGGAGTACTTATATAAGGGTTAAGGTAACTCACATGGGGTCAGGGAGTACTTCTATGGGACTAGGGTAACCCACTTGGGGTCAGGGAGTCCTTATAAGGGACTAGGGTAACTCAATTGCTGTCAGAGAGTAGATATAAAGGGGCAAGGATAACTCACTTGGGGTCAGGGAGTATTTCTATGGGACTAGGGTAACCTTCTTATGGTCTGGGAGTACTTATATGGGACTAGGGTAACCCACTTTGGGTCAGGGAGTACTTATAAGGGGTCTAGGGAAACTCACATTGGGTCAGGGAATAGTAATATGGGACTAGGGTAACTCACTTGGGGTCTGGGTGTACATATAAAGCGGCTAGGATAACTCACTTGCGATCAGAGTGTACTTCTATGGGACTAGGGTAACTCACTTGCGGTCAGAGAGTACATATAAAGGGGCTAGGATAACTCTCTTGGGGTCAGGGAGTACTTTTAAGGGACTAGGTTAACTCACTTGGGGTCTGGGAGTACATATAAAGCGGCTAGGATAACTCACTTGCGGTCAGAGAGTACATATAAAGGGGCTAGGGTAACTCACTTGCGGTCAGAGAGTACATATAAAGGGGCTAGGATAACTCACTTGGGGTCAGGGAGTACTTATAAAGGGGCTATGGTACCTCACTTGGGGCCAGGGAGTACATATAAAGGGGCTAGGATAACTCACTTGGGGTCAAGGAGTACTTATAAAGGGGCTATTGTAACTCTTTTGGGGCCAAGGAGTACTAATATGAAACTAGGGTAACCCACTTGGGGTCAGGGAGTATTTATAAAGGGGCTAGGATAACTCACTTGCGGTCAGAGAGTACATATAAAGGGGCTAGGATAATTCACTTGGGGTCAGGGAGTACATATAAAGGGGCTATGGTAACTCACTTGGGGTCAAGGAGTACTACTATGGGACTAGGGTAACTCACTTGCCGTCAGAGAGTACATATAAAGGGGCTAGGATAACTCATTTGGGGTAATGGAGTACTTATAAAGGGGCTAGGATAACTCACTTGCGGTCAGAGAGTACATATAAAGGGGCTATGGTAACTCACTTGGGATCAGAGAGTACATATAAAGGGGCTAGGATAACTCACTTGGGGTCAGGTAGTACTTATAAACGGGCTATGGTAACTGACTTGGGGTCAGGGAGTACTACTATGGGACTAGGGTAACTCACTTGCGGTCAGAGAGTACATATAAAGGGGCTAGGATAACTCACTTGGGGTCAGGGAGTACGTCTATGGGACTAGGGTAACTCACATGAGGTCAGAGAGTACATATAAAGGGGATAGGATAACTCACTTGCGGTTAGAGAGTACATATAAAGGGGCTAGGATAACTCACATGGGGTCAGGGAGTACTTAAAAAGGGGCTATGGTAACTCACTTGGGGTCAAGGAGTACTACTATGGGACTAGGGTAACTCACTTGCCGTCAGAGAGTACATATAAAGGGGCTAGGATAACTCATTTGGGGTCAGGTAGTACTTATGAACGGGCTATGGTAACTCAATTGGGGTCAGGGAGTACTACTATGGGACTAGGGTAACTCATTGCGGTCAGAGAGTACATATAAAGGGGCTAGGATAACTCACTTTGGGTCAGGGAGTACATATAAAGGTGATATGGTAACTCACTTGGGGTCAGGGAGTACTTATATGGGACTAAGGTAACTCACTTGGGGTCTGGGAGTATTTATTTGGGACTAAGGTAACTCACTTGGGGTCAGGGAGTACTTATATAGGACTAGGGTAACTCAAATGGCGTCAGCAAGTACTTATAAAGGGGCTAGGATAACTCACTTGGGGTCAGGGAGTACTTATAAAGGGGTTAGGATAACTCACTTCGGCGTCAGGGAGTACTTCTATGGGACTAGGGTAACTCAAATGGGGTCAGCAAGTACTTATAAAGGGGCTAGGATAACTCACTTGGGGTCAGGGAGTACTTCTATGGGACTAGGGTAACCCACTTGGGGTCAGGGAGTCCTTATAAGGGACTAGGGTAACTCAATTGCTGTCAGAGAGTAGATATAAAGGGGCAAGGATAACTCACTTGGGGTCAGGGAGTATTTCTATGGGACTAGGGTAACTCACTTGGGGTCTGGGAGTACTTATATGGGACTAAGGTAACTCACTTGGGGTCTGGGAGTATTTATTTGGGACTAAGGTAACTCACTTGGGGTCAGGGAGTACTTATATAGGACTAGGGTAACTCAAATGGGGTCAGCAAGTACTTATAAAGGGGCTAGGATAACTCACTTGGGGTCAGGAAGTACTTATAAAGGGGTTAGGATAACTCACTTCGGCGTCAGGGAGTACTTCTATGGGACTAGGGTAACTCACTTGGGGTCAGGGACTACTCTTATGGGACTAGTGTAACTCACTTGGGTACAGGGAGTACTTATATAGGGGCTAGGGTAACTCACTTGTAGTCAGGAACTACTTGTATGGGACTAGGGTAACACACTTGCGGTCAGAGAGTACATATAAAGGGGCTAGGATAACTCACTTGGGGTCAGGGAGTACTTATAAAGGTGATATGGTAACTCACTTGGGGTCTGGGAGTACTTCTATGGTACTAGGGTAACTCACTTGCGGTCAGAAAGTACATTTAAAGGGGTTAGGATAACTAACTTGGGGTAAGGGAGTGCTTATATAGGGGCTAGGGTAACTCACTTGGGGTCAGGGAGTACTTCTGTGGGATTAGGGTAACTCACTTGGGGTCTGGGTGTACTTATATGGGACTAGGGTAACTCACTTGGGGTCAGGCAGTACTTATAAAGGGGCTAGGGTAACTCACTTTGGGTCAGGGAGTAGTTATAAGGGATTAGGGTAACTCACTTGGACTCTTGGAGTACATATAAAGGGACTAGGGTAACTCACTTGGGGTCTGTGGGTAATTATAAAGGGGCTATGGTAACTCACTTGGGGTCAGGGAGTACTTCTATGGGACTAGGGTAACTCACTTGGGGTCAGGGAGTACTTATATAGGGGCTATGGTAACTCACTTGAGGTCAGGGAGTACTTCTATGTGACTAGGGTAACTCACTTGCGGTCAGAGAGTAAATATAAAGGGGCTAGGATAACTCACTTGGGGTCAGGGAGTACTTCTATGGGACAAGGGTAACTCACTTGCGGTCAGACAGTACATATAAAGGGGCTAGGATAACTCACTTGTGGTCAGGGAGTACTTATATAGGGTCTAGGGTAACTCACTTGCGGTCAGGGAGTACTTCTATGGGACTAGGGTAACTCACTTGGGGTCTGGGAGTACTTCTATGGGACTAGGGTAACTCACTTGGGGTCTGAGAGTAGTTCTATGGGACTAGGGTAACTCACTTGGGGTCTGGGAGTACTTATATGGGACTAAGGTAACTCACTTGGGGTCAGGGAGTACTTATATAGGGTCTAGGGTAACTCACTTGGGGTCAGGGAGTACTTATAAGGGACTAGGGTAACTCACTTGGGGTCAGGGAGTACTTATATAGGGGCTATGGTAACTCACTTGAGGTCAGGGAGTACTTCTATGTGACTAGGGTAACTCACTTGCGGTCAGAGAGTAAATATAAAGGGGCTATGATAACTCACTTGCGGTCAGAGAGTAAATATAAAGGGGCCTGGATAACTCACTTGGGGTCAGGGAGTACTTCTATGGGACAAGGGTAACTCATTTGCGGTCAGACAGTACATATAAAGGGGCTAGGATAACTCACTTAGGGTCAGGGAGTACTTATATAGGGTCTAGGGTAACTCACTTGGGGTCAGGGAGTACTTCTATGGGACTAGGGTAACTCACTTGGGGTCTAGAGTATTTATATGGGACGAAGGTAACTCACTTGGGGTCAGGGAGTACTTATATGGGACTAGGGTAAATCAAATGGGGTCTGGGAGTACTTATAACGGGGCTAGGATAACTCACTTGGGGTCAGGGACTACTTTTATGGGACTAGGGTAACTCACTTGGGGTCAGGGAATACTTACATAGGGGTTAGGGTAACTCACTTAGGGTCAGGGAGTACTTATAAAGGGGCTAGGGTAACTCACTTTGGGTCAGGGAGTAGTTATAAGGGATTAGGGTAACTCACTTGGGGTCTGTGAGTACTTATAAAGGGGCTATGGTAACTCACTTGAGGTCAGGGAGTACTTCTATGTGACTAGGGTAACTCACATGCGGTCAGAGAGTAAATATAAAGGGGCTAGGATAACTCACTTGTGGTCAGGGAGTACTTATATAGGGTCTAGGGTAACTCACATGCGGTCAGGGAGTACTTCTATGGGACTAGGGTAACTCACTTGGGGTCTGGGAGTACTTCTATGGGACTAGGGTAACTCACTTGGGGTCTGAGAGTAGTTCTATGGGACTAGGGTAACTCACTTGGGGTCTGGGAGTACTTATATAGGACTAGGGTAACACACATGGGGTCAGGGACTACTCTTATGGGACTAGTGTAACTCACTTGGGGACAGGGAGTACTTCTATGGGACTAGGGTAACTCACTTGGGGTCTGGGAGTATTTATATGGGACTAAGGTAACTCACTTGGGGTCAGGGAGTACTTATATAGGGTCTAGGGTAACTCACTTGGGGTCAGGGAGTACTTATAAGGGACTAGGGTAACTCACTTGGGGTCAGGGAGTACTTATATAGGGGCTATGGTAACTCACTTGAGGTCAGGGAGTACTTCTATGTGACTAGGGTAACTCACTTGCGGTCAGAGAGTAAATATAAAGGGGCCTGGATAATTCACTTGGGGTCAGGGAGTACTTCTATGGGACAAGGGTAACTCACTTGCGGTCAGAAAGTACATATAAAGGGGCTAGGATAACTAACTTGGGGTAAGGGAGTGCTTATATAGGGGCAAGGGTAACTCACTTGGGGTCAGCGAGTACTTATAAAGGGGCAAGGATAACTCACTTCGGCGTCAGGGAGTACTTCTATGGGACTAGGGTAACTCACATGGGGTCAGGGACTACTCTTATGGGACTAGTGTAACTCACTTGGGGACAGGGAGTACTTCTATGGGACTAGGGTAACTCACTTGGGGTCTGGGAGTATTTATATGGGACTAAGGTAACTCACTTGGGGTCAGGGAGTACTTATATAGGGTCTAGGGTAACTCACTTGGGGTCAGGGAGTACTTATAAGGGACTAGGGTAACTCACTTGGGGTCAGGCAGTACTTATAAAGGGGCTAGGGTAACTAACTTTGGGTCAGGGAGTAGTTATAAGGGATTAGGGTAACTCACTTGGACTCTTGGAGTACATATAAAGGGACTAGGGTAACTCACTTGGGGTCTGTGAGTACTTATAAAGGGGCTATGGTAACTCACTTGGGGTCAGGGAGTACTTCTATGGGACTAGGGTAACTCACTTGGGGTCAGGGAGTACTTATATAGGGGCTATGGTAACTCACTTGAGGTCAGGGAGTACTTCTATGTGACTAGGGTAACTCACTTGCGGTCAGAGAGTAAATATAAAGGGGCTAGGATAACTCACTTGGGGTCAGGGAGTACTTCTATGGGACAAGGGTAACTCACTTGCGGTCAGACAGTACATATAAAGGGGCTAGGATAACACACTTGTGGTCAGGGAGTACTTATATAGGGTCTAGGGTAACTCACTTGCGGTCAGGGAGTACTTCTATGGGACTAGGGTAACTCACTTGGGGTCTGGGAGTACTTCTATGGGACTAGGGTAACTCACTTGGGGTCTGAGAGTAGTTCTATGGGACTAGGGTAACTCACTTGGGGTCTGGGAGTACTTATATGGGACTAAGGTAACTCACTTGGGGTCAGGGAGTACTTATATAGGGTCTAGGGTAACTCACTTGGGGTCAGGGAGTACTTATAAGGGACTAGGGTAACTCACTTGGGGTCAGGGAGTACTTATATAGGGGCTATGGTAACTCACTTGAGGTCAGGGAGTACTTTTATGTGACTAGGGTAACTCACTTGCGGTCAGAGAGTAAATATAAAGGGGCTATGATAACTCACTTGCGGTCAGAGAGTAAATATAAAGGGGCCTGGATAACTCACTTGGGGTCAGGGAGTACTTCTATGGGACAAGGGTAACTCATTTGCGGTCAGACAGTACATATAAAGGGGCTAGGATAACTCACTTAGGGTCAGGGAGTACTTATATAGGGTCTAGGGTAACTCACTTGGGGTCAGGGAGTACTTCTATGGGACTAGGGTAACTCACTTGGGGTCTAGAGTATTTATATGGGACGAAGGTAACTCACTTGGGGTCAGGGAGTACTTATATGGGACTAGGTTAAATCAAATGGGGTCTGGGAGTACTTATAAAGGGGCTAGGATAACTCACTTGGGGTCAGGGACTACTTTTATGGGACTAGGGTAACTCACTTGGGGTCAGGGAATACTTACATAGGGGTTAGGGTAACTCACTTAGGGTCAGGGAGTACTTATAAAGAGGCTAGGGTAACTCACTTTGGGTCAGGGAGTAGTTATAAGGGATTAGGGTAACTCACTTGGGGTCTGTGAGTACTTATAAAGGGGCTATGGTAACTCACTTGAGGTCAGGGAGTACTTCTATGTGACTAGGGTAACTCACATGCGGTCAGAGAGTAAATATAAAGGGGCTAGGATAACTCACTTGTGGTCAGGGAGTACTTATATAGGGTCTAGGGTAACTCACATGCGGTCAGGGAGTACTTCTATGGGACTAGGGTAACTCACTTGGGGTCTGGGAGTACTTCTATGGGACTAGGGTAACTCACTTGGGGTCTGAGAGTAGTTCTATGGGACTAGGGTAACTCACTTGGGGTCTGGGAGTACTTATATGGGACTAAGGTAACTCACTTGGGGTCAGGGAGTGGTTATATAGGACTAGGGTAACTCAAATGGGGTCAGGGAGTACTTATAAAGGGGCTAGGATAACTCACTTGGGGTCAGGGAGTACTTATAAAGGGGCTAGGATAACTCACTTCGGCGTCAGGGAGTACTTCTATGGGACTAGGGTAACTCACATGGGGTCAGGGACTACTCTTATGGGACTAGTGTAACTCACTTGGGGACAGGGAGTACTTATATAGGGGCTAGGGTAACTCACTTGTGGTCAGGAACTACTTCTATGGGACTAGGGTAACACACTTGCGGGCAGAGAGTACATATAAAGGGGCTAGGATAACTCACTTGGGTCAGGGAGTACTTACAAAGGTGATATGGTAACTCACTTGGGGTCTGGGAGTACTTATATAGGACTAGGGTAACTCACATGGGGTCAGGGACTACTCTTATGGGACTAGTGTAACTCACTTGGGGACAGGGAGTACTTCTATGGGACAAGGGTAACTCACTTGCGGTCAGACAGTACATATAAAGGGGCTAGGATAACACACTTGTGGTCAGGGAGTACTTATATAGGGTCTAGGGTAACTCACTTGCGGTCAGGGAGTACTTCTATGGGACTAGGGTAACTCACTTGGGGTCTGGGAGTACTTCTATGGGACTAGGGTAACTCACTTGGGGTCTGAGAGTAGTTCTATGGGACTAGGGTAACTCACTTGGGGTCTGGGAGTACTTATATGGGACTAAGGTAACTCACTTGGGGTCAGGGAGTACTTATATAGGGTCTAGGGTAACTCACTTGGGGTCAGGGAGTACTTATAAGGGACTAGGGTAACTCACTTGGGGTCAGGGAGTACTTATATAGGGGCTATGGTAACTCACTTGAGGTCAGGGAGTACTTTTATGTGACTAGGGTAACTCACTTGCGGTCAGAGAGTAAATATAAAGGGGCTATGATAACTCACTTGCGGTCAGAGAGTAAATATAAAGGGGCCTGGATAACTCACTTGGGGTCAGGGAGTACTTCTATGGGACAAGGGTAACTCATTTGCGGTCAGACAGTACATATAAAGGGGCTAGGATAACTCACTTAGGGTCAGGGAGTACTTATATAGGGTCTAGGGTAACTCACTTGGGGTCAGGGAGTACTTCTATGGGACTAGGGTAACTCACTTGGGGTCTAGAGTATTTATATGGGACGAAGGTAACTCACTTGGGGTCAGGGAGTACTTATATGGGACTAGGTTAAATCAAATGGGGTCTGGGAGTACTTATAAAGGGGCTAGGATAACTCACTTGGGGTCAGGGACTACTTTTATGGGACTAGGGTAACTCACTTGGGGTCAGGGAATACTTACATAGGGGTTAGGGTAACTCACTTAGGGTCAGGGAGTACTTATAAAGAGGCTAGGGTAACTCACTTTGGGTCAGGGAGTAGTTATAAGGGATTAGGGTAACTCACTTGGGGTCTGTGAGTACTTATAAAGGGGCTATGGTAACTCACTTGAGGTCAGGGAGTACTTCTATGTGACTAGGGTAACTCACATGCGGTCAGAGAGTAAATATAAAGGGGCTAGGATAACTCACTTGTGGTCAGGGAGTACTTATATAGGGTCTAGGGTAACTCACATGCGGTCAGGGAGTACTTCTATGGGACTAGGGTAACTCACTTGGGGTCTGGGAGTACTTCTATGGGACTAGGGTAACTCACTTGGGGTCTGAGAGTAGTTCTATGGGACTAGGGTAACTCACTTGGGGTCTGGGAGTACTTATATGGGACTAAGGTAACTCACTTGGGGTCAGGGAGTGCTTATATAGGACTAGGGTAACTCAAATGGGGTCAGGGAGTACTTATAAAGGGGCTAGGATAACTCACTTGGGGTCAGGGAGTACTTATAAAGGGGCTAGGATAACTCACTTCGGCGTCAGGGAGTACTTCTATGGGACTAGGGTAACTCACATGGGGTCAGGGACTACTCTTATGGGACTAGTGTAACTCACTTGGGGACAGGGAGTACTTATATAGGGGCTAGGGTAACTCACTTGTGGTCAGGAACTACTTCTATGGGACTAGGGTAACACACTTGCGGGCAGAGAGTACATATAAAGGGGCTAGGATAACTCACTTGGGTCAGGGAGTACTTACAAAGGTGATATGGTAACTCACTTGGGGTCTGGGAGTACTTATATAGGACTAGGGTAACTCACATGGGGTCAGGGACTACTCTTATGGGACTAGTGTAACTCACTTGGGGACAGGGAGTACTTCTATGGGACTAGGGTAACTCACTTGGGGTCTGGGAGTATTTATATGGGACTAAGTTAACTCACTTGGGGTCAGGGAGTACTTATATAGGGTCTAGGGTAACTCACTTGGGGTCAGGGAGTACTTATAAGGGACTAGGGTAACTCACTTGGGGTCAGGGAGTACTTATATAGGGGCTATGGTAACTCACTTGAGGTCAGGGAGTACTTCTATGTGACTAGGGTAACTCACTTGCGGTCAGAGAGTAAATATAAAGGGGCTATGATAACTCACTTGCGGTCAGAGAGTAAATATAAAGGGGCCTGGATAATTCACTTGGGGTCAGGGAGTACTTCTATGGGACAAGGGTAACTCATTTGCGGTCAGACAGTACATATAAAGGGGCTAGGATAACTCACTTGGGGTCAGGGAGTACTTATATAGGGTCTAGGGTAACTCACTTGGGGTCAGGGAGTACTTCTATGGGACTAGGGTAACTCACTTGGGGTCTAGAGTATTTATATGGGACGAAGGTAACTCACTTGGGGTCAGGGAGTACTTATATGGGACTAGGGTAAATCAAATGGGGTCTGGGAGTACTTATAAAGGGGCTAGGATAACTCACTTGGGGTCAGGGACTACTTTTATGGGACTAGGGTAACTCACTTGGGGTCAGGGAATACTTACATAGGGGTTAGGGTAACTCACTTACGGTCAGGGAGTACTTATAAAGGGGCTAGGGTAACTCACTTTGGGTCAGGGAGTAGTTATAAGGGATTAGGGTAACTCACTTGGGGTCTGTGAGTACTTATAAAGGGGCTATGGTAACTCACTTGGGGTCAGGGAATACTTCTATGGGACTAGGGTAACTCACTTGGGGTCAGGGAGTACTTATATAGGGGCTATGGTAACTCACTTGAAGTCAGGGAGTACTTCTATGTGACTAGGGTAACTCACTTGCGGTCAGAGAGTAAATATAAAGGGGCTAGGATAACTCACTTGTGGTCAGGGAGTACTTATATAGGGTCTAGGGTAACTCACATGCGGTCAGGGAGTACTTCTATGGGACTAGGGTAACTCACTTGGGGTCTGGGAGTACTTCTATGGGACTAGGGTAACTCACTTGGGGTCTGAGAGTAGTTCTATGGGACTAGGGTAACTCACTTGGGGTCTGGGAGTACTTATATGGGACTAAGGTAACTCACTTGGGGTCTGGGAGTATTTATTTGGGACTAAGGTAACTCACTTGGGGTCAGGGAGTACTTATATAGGACTAGGGTAACTCAAATGGGGTCAGGGAGTACTTATAAAGGGGCTAGGATAACTCACTTGGGGTCAGGGAGTACTTATATAGGGGCTAGGGTAACTCACTTGTGGTCAGGAACTACTTCTATGTGACTAGGGTAACTCACTTGCGGTCAGAGAGTAAATATAAAGGGGCTAGGATAATTCACTTGTGGTCAGGGAGTACTTATATAGGGTCTAGGGTAACTCACATGCGGTCAGGGAGTACTTCTATGGGACTAGGGTAACTCACTTGGGGTCTGGGAGTACTTCTATGGGACTAGGGTAACTCACTTGGGGTCTGAGAGTAGTTCTATGGGACTAGGGTAACTAACTTGGGGTCTGGGAGTACTTATATGGGACTAAGGTAACTCACTTGGGGTCTGGGAGTATTTATTTGGGACTAAGGTAACTCACTTGGGGTCAGGGAGTACTTATAAAGGGGCTAGGATAACTCACTTGGGGTCAGGGAGTACTTATAAAGGGGCTAGGATAACTCACTTCGGCGTCAGGGAGTACTTCTATGGGACTAGGGTAACTCACATGGGATCAGGGACTACTCTTATGGGACTAGTGTAACTTACTTGGGGACAGGGAGTACTTATATAGGGGCTAGGGTAACTCACTTGTGGTCAGGAACTACTTCTATGGGACTAGGGTAACACACTTGCGGTCAGAGAGTACATATAAAGGGGCTAGGATAATTCACTTGGGGTCAGGGAGTACTTATAAAGGTGATATGGTAACTCACATGGGGTCAGGGAGTACTGCTATGGGATTAGGGTAACTCACTTGCGGTCAGAAAGTACATATAAAGGGGCTAGGATAACTAACTTGGTGTAAGGGAGTGCTTATATAGGGGCTAGGGTAACTCACTTGGGGTCAGGGAGTACTTCTGTGGGATTAGGGTAACTCTCTTGGGGTCTGGGAGTACTTATATGGGACTAGGGTAACTCACTTGGGGTCAGGGAGTACTTCTATGGGACAAGGGTAACTCACTTGCGGTCAGACAGTACATATAAAGGGGCTAGGATAACTCACTTGTGGTCAGGGAGTACTTATATAGGGTCTAGGGTAACTCACTTGCGGTCAGGGAGTACTTCTGTGGGACTAGGGTAACTCACTTGGGGTCTGGGAGTACTTCTATGGGACTAGGGTAACTCACTTGGGGTCTGGGAGTACTTCTATGGGACTAGGGTAACTCACTTGGGGTCTGGGAGTACTTATATGGGACTAAGGTAACTCACTTGGGGTCTGGGAGTATTTATTTGGGACTAAGGTAACTCACTTGGGGTCAGGGAGTACTTATATAGGACTAGGGTAACTCAAATGGGGTCAGCAAGTACTTATAAAGGGGCTAGGATAACTCACTTGGGGTCAGGGAGTACTTATAAAGGGGTTAGGATAACTCACTTCGGCGTCAGGGAGTACTTCTATGGGACTAGGGTAACTCACTTGGGGTCAGGGACTACTCTGATGGGACTAGTGTAACTCACTTGGGTACAGGGAGTACTTATATAGGGGCTAGGGTAACTCACTTGTAGTCAGGAACTACTTCTATGGGACTAGGGTAACACACTTGCGGTCAGAGAGTACATATAAAGGGGCTAGGATAACTCACTTGGGGTCAGGGAGTACTTATAAAGGTGATATGGTAACTCACTTGGGGTCTGGGAGTACTTCTATGGGACTAGAGTAACTCACTTGCGGTCAGAAAGTACATATAAAGGGGTTAGGATAACTAACTTGGGGTAAGGGAGTGCTTATATAGGGGCTAGGGTAACTCACTTGGGGTCAGGGAGTACTTCTGTGGGATTAGGGTAACTCACTTGGGGTCTGGGTGTACTTCTATGGGACTAGGGTAACTCACTTGGGGTCAGGCAGTACTTCTATGGGACTAGGGTAACTCACTTGGGGTCTGGGAGTACTTATATGGGACTAAGGTAACTCACTTGGGGTCTGGGAGTATTTATTTGGGACTAAGGTAACTCACTTGGGGTCAGGGAGTACTTATATAGGACTAGGGTAACTCACTTGGGGTCAGGGAGTACTTATAAAGGGGCTAGGATAACTCACTTGGGGTCAGGGAGTACTTATAAAGGGGCTAGGATAACTCACTTCGGCGTCAGGGAGTACTTCTATGGGACTAGGGTAACTCACATGGGATCAGGGACTACTCTTATGGGACTAGTGTAACTTACTTGGGGACAGGGAGTACTTATATAGGGGCTAGGGTAACTCACTTGTGGTCAGGAACTACTTCTATGGGACTAGGGTAACACACTTGCGGTCAGAGAGTACATATAAAGGGGCTAGGATAATTCACTTGGGGTCAGGGAGTACTTATAAAGGTGATATGGTAACTCACATGGGGTCAGGGAGTACTGCTATGGGATTAGGGTAACTCACTTGCGGTCAGAAAGTACATATAAAGGGGCTAGGATAACTAACTTGGTGTAAGGGAGTGCTTATATAGGGGCTAGGGTAACTCACTTGGGGTCAGGGAGTACTTCTGTGGGATTAGGGTAACTCTCTTGGGGTCTGGGAGTACTTATATGGGACTAGGGTAACTCACTTGGGGTCAGGGAGTACTTCTATGGGACAAGGGTAACTCACTTGCGGTCAGACAGTACATATAAAGGGGCTAGGATAACTCACTTGTGGTCAGGGAGTACTTATATAGGGTCTAGGGTAACTCACTTGCGGTCAGGGAGTACTTCTGTGGGACTAGGGTAACTCACTTGGGGTCTGGGAGTACTTCTATGGGACTAGGGTAACTCACTTGGGGTCTGGGAGTACTTCTATGGGACTAGGGTAACTCACTTGGGGTCTGGGAGTACTTATATGGGACTAAGGTAACTCACTTGGGGTCTGGGAGTATTTATTTGGGACTAAGGTAACTCACTTGGGGTCAGGGAGTACTTATATAGGACTAGGGTAACTCAAATGGGGTCAGCAAGTACTTATAAAGGGGCTAGGATAACTCACTTGGGGTCAGGGAGTACTTATAAAGGGGTTAGGATAACTCACTTCGGCGTCAGGGAGTACTTCTATGGGACTAGGGTAACTCACTTGGGGTCAGGGACTACTCTGATGGGACTAGTGTAACTCACTTGGGTACAGGGAGTACTTATATAGGGGCTAGGGTAACTCACTTGTAGTCAGGAACTACTTCTATGGGACTAGGGTAACACACTTGCGGTCAGAGAGTACATATAAAGGGGCTAGGATAACTCACTTGGGGTCAGGGAGTACTTATAAAGGTGATATGGTAACTCACTTGGGGTCTGGGAGTACTTCTATGGGACTAGAGTAACTCACTTGCGGTCAGAAAGTACATATAAAGGGGTTAGGATAACTAACTTGGGGTAAGGGAGTGCTTATATAGGGGCTAGGGTAACTCACTTGGGGTCAGGGAGTACTTCTGTGGGATTAGGGTAACTCACTTGGGGTCTGGGTGTACTTATATGGGACTAGGGTAACTCACTTGGGGTCAGGCAGTACTTATAAAGGGGCTAGGGTAACTCACTTTGGGTCAGGGAGTAGTTATAAGGGATTAGGGTAACTCACTTGGACTCTTGGAGTACATATAAAGGGACTAGGGTAACTCACTTGGGGTCTGTGAGTACTTATAAAGGGGCTATGGTAACTCACTTGGGGTCAGGGAGTACTTCTATGGGACTAGGGTAACTCACTTGGGGTCAGGGAGTACTTATATAGGGGCTATGGTAACTCACTTGAGGTCAGGGAGTACTTCTATGTGACTAGGGTAACTCACTTGCGGTCAGAGAGTAAATATAAAGGGGCTAGGATAACTCACTTGGGGTCAGGGAGTACTTCTATGGGACAAGGGTAACTCACTTGCGGTTAGACAGTACATATAAAGGGGCTAGGATAACTCACTTATGGTCAGGGAGTACTTATATAGGGTCTAGGGTAACTCACTTGCGGTCAGGGAGTACTTCTATGGGACTAGGGTAACTCACTTGGGGTCTGGGAGTACTTCTATGAGACTAGGGTAACTCACTTGGGGTCTAGGAGTACTTCTATGGGACTAGGGTAACTCACTTGGGGTCTGGGAGTACTTATATGGGACTAAGGTAACTCACTTGGGGTCTGGGAGTATTTATTTGGGACTAAGGTAACTCACTTGGGGTCAGGGAGTACTTATATAGGACTAGTGTAACTCAAATGGGGTCAGGGAGTACTTATAAAGGGGCTAGGATAACTCACTTGGGGTCAGGGAGTACTTATAAAGGGGCTAGGATAACTCACTTCGGCGTCAGGGAGTACTTCTATGGGACTAGGGTAACTCACTTGGGGTCAGGGAGTACTTATATAGGGGCTAGGGTAACTCACTTGTGGTCAGGGACTACTTCTATGGGACTAGGGTAACACACTTGCGGTCAGAGAGTACATATAAAGGGGCTAGGATAACTCACTTGGGGTCAGGGAGTACTTATATAGGGTATAGGGTAACTCACTTGCGGTCAGGGAGCACTTCTATGGGACTAGGGTAACTCACTTGGGGTCTGGGAGTACTTCTATGGGACAAGGGTAACTCACTTGCGGTCAGACAGTACATATAAAGGGGCTAGGATAACTCACTTGTGGTCAGGGAGTACTTATATAGGGTCTAGGGTAACTCACTTGCGGTCAGGGAGTACTTCTATGGGACTAGGGTAACTCACTTGGGGTCTGGGAGTACTTCTATGGGACTAGGGTAACTCACTTGGGGTCTGGGAGTACTTCTATGGGACTAGGGTAACTCACTTGGGGTCTGGGAGTACTTATATGGGACTAAGGTAACTCACTTGGGGTCTGGGAGTATTTATTTGGGACTAAGGTAACTCACTTGGGGTCAGGGAGTACTTCTATGGGACTAGGGTAACTCACTTGGGGTCAGGGAGTACTTATATAGAGGCTATGGTAACTCACTTGAGGTCAGGGAGTACTTCTATGTGACTAGGGTAACTCACTTGCGGTCAGAGAGTAAATATAAAGGGGCTAGGATAACTCACTTGGGGTCAGGGAGTACTTCTATGGGACAAGGGTAACTCACTTGCGGTCAGACAGTACATATAAAGGGGCTAGGATAACTCACTTGTGGTCAGGGAGTACTTATATAGGGTCTAGGGTAACTCACTTGCGGTCAGGGAGTACTTCTATGGGACTAGGGTAACTCACTTGGGGTCTGGGAGTACTTCTATGGGACTAGGGTAATTCACTTGGGGTCTGGGAGTACTTCTATGGGATTAGGGTAACTCACTTGGGGTCTGGGAGTACTTATATGGGACTAAGGTAACTCACTTGGGGTCTGGGAGTACTTATAAAGGGGCTATGGTAACTCACTTGGGGTCAGGGAGTACTTCTATGGGACTAGGGTAACTCACTTGGGGTCAGGGAGTACTTATATAGGGGCTATGGTAACTCACTTGAGGTCAGGGAGTACTTCTATGTGACTAGGGTAACTCACTTGCGGTCAGAGAGTAAATATAAAGGGGCTAGGATAACTCACTTGGGGTCAGGGAGTACTTCTATGGGACAAGGGTAACTCACTTGCGGTCAGACAGTACATATAAAGGGGCTAGGATAACTCACTTATGGTCAGGGAGTACTTATATAGGGTCTAGGGTAACTCACTTGCGGTCAGGGAGTACTTCTATGGGACTAGGGTAACTCACTTGGGGTCTGGGAGTACTTCTATGAGACTAGGGTAACTCACTTGGGGTCTGGGAGTACTTCTATGGGACTAGGGTAACTCACTTGGGGTCTGGGAGTACTTATATGGGACTAAGGTAACTCACTTGGGGTCTGGGAGTATTTATTTGGGACTAAGGTAACTCACTTGGGGTCAGGGAGTACTTATATAGGACTAGGGTAACTCAAATGGGGTCAGGGAGTACTTATAAAGGGGCTAGGATAACTCACTTGGGGTCAGGGAGTACTTATAAAGGGGCTAGGATAACTCACTTCGGCGTCAGGGAGTACTTCTATGGGACTAGGGTAACTCACTTGGGGTCAGGGAGTACTTATATAGGGGCTAGGGTAACTCACTTGTGGTCAGGGACTACTTCTATGGGACTAGGGTAACACACTTGCGGTCAGAGAGTACATATAAAGGGGCTAGGATAACTCACTTGGGGTCAGGGAGTACTTATATAGGGTCTAGGGTAACTCACTTGCGGTCAGGGAGCACTTCTATGGGACTAGGGTAACTCACTTGGGGTCTGGGAGTACTTCTATGGGACAAGGGTAACTCACTTGCGGTCAGACAGTACATATAAAGGGGCTAGGATAACTCACTTGTGGTCAGGGAGTACTTATATAGGGTCTAGGGTAACTCACTTGCGGTCAGGGAGTACTTCTATGGGACTAGGGTAACTCACTTGGGGTCTGGGAGTACTTCTATGGGACTAGGGTAACTCACTTGGGGTCTGGGAGTACTTCTATGGGACTAGGGTAACTCACTTGGGGTCTGGGAGTACTTATATGGGACTAAGGTAACTCACTTGGGGTCTGGGAGTATTTATTTGGGACTAAGGTAACTCACTTGGGGTCAGGGAGTACTTCTATGGGACTAGGGTAACTCACTTGGGGTCAGGGAGTACTTATATAGAGGATATGGTAACTCACTTGAGGTCAGGGAGTACTTCTATGTGACTAGGGTAACTCACTTGCGGTCAGAGAGTAAATATAAAGGGGCTAGGATAACTCACTTGGGGTCAGGGAGTACTTCTATGGGACAAGGGTAACTCACTTGCGGTCAGACAGTACATATAAAGGGGCTAGGATAACTCACTTGTGGTCAGGGAGTACTTATATAGGGTCTAGGGTAACTCACTTGCGGTCAGGGAGTACTTCTATGGGACTAGGGTAACTCACTTGGGGTCTGGGAGTACTTCTATGGGACTAGGGTAATTCACTTGGGGTCTGGGAGTACTTCTATGGGATTAGGGTAACTCACTTGGGGTCTGGGAGTACTTATATGGGACTAAGGTAACTCACTTGGGGTCTGGGAGTATTTATTTGGGACTAAGGTAACTCAATTGGGGTCAGGGAGTACTTATATAGGACTAGGGTAACTCAAATGGGGTCAGGGAGTACTTATAAAGGGGCTAGGATAACTCACTTGGGGTCAGGGAGTACTTATAAAGGGGCTAGGATAACTCACTTCGGCGTCAGGGAGTACTTCTATGGGACTAGGGTAACTCACTTGGGGTCAGGGACTACTCTTATGGGACTAGTGTAACTCACTTGGGGACAGGGAGTACTTATATAGGGGCTAGGGTAACTCACTTGTGGTCAGGAGCTACTTCTATGGGACTAGGGTAACACACTTGCGTTCAGAGAGTACATATAAAGGGGCTAGGATAACTCACTTGGGGTCAGGGAGTACTTATAAAGGTGATATGGTAACTCACTTGGGGTCTGGGAGTACTTCTATGGGACTAGGGTAACTCACTTGCGGTCAGAAAGTACATATAAAGGGGCTAGGATAACTAACTTGGGGTAAGGGAGTGCTTATATAGGGGCTGGGGTAACTCACTTGGGGTCAGGGAGTACTTCTGTGGGATTAGGGCAACTCACTTGGGGTCTGGGTGTACTTATATGGGACTAGGGTAACTCACTTGGGGTCAGGGAGTACTTATAAAGGGGCTAGGGTAACTCACTTTGGTTCAGGGAGTAGTTATAAGGGATTAGGGTAACTCACTTGGACTCTGGGAGTACATATAAAGGGACTAGGGTAACACACTTGGGGTCTGTGAGTACTTATAAAGGGGCTATTGTAACTCACTTGGGGTCAGGGAGTACTTCTATGGGACTAGGGTAACTCACTTGGGGTCAGGGAGTACTTATATAGGGGCTATGGTAACTCACTTGAGGTCAGGGAGTACTTCTATGTGACTAGGGTAACTCACTTGCGGTCAGAGAGTAAATATAAAGGGGCTAGGATAACTCACTTGGGGTCAGGGAGTACTTCTATGGGACAAGGGTAACTCACTTGCGGTCAGACAGTACATATAAAGGGGCTAGGATAACTCACTTGTGGTCAGGGAGTACTTATATAGGGTCTAGGGTAACTCACTTGCGGCCAGGGAGTACTTCTATGGGACTAGGGTAACTCACTTGGGGTCTGGGAGTACTTCTATGGGACTAGGGTAACTCACTTGGGGTCTGGGAGTACTTCTATGGGACTAGGGTAACTCACTTGGGGTCTGGGAGTACTTATATGGGCCTAAGGTTACTCACTTGGGGTCTGGGAGTATTTATTTGGAACTAAGGTAACTCACTTGGGGTCAGGGAGTACTTATATAGGACTAGGGTAACTCACTTGGGGTCAGGGAGTACTTATAAAGGGGCTAGGATAACTCACTTCAGCGTCAGGGAGTACTTATATGGGACTAGGGTAACTCACATGGGGTCATGGAGTACTTATACAGGGTCTAGGGTAACTCACTTTGGGTCTAGGTGTACTTATATTGGATTAGGGTAACTCACTTGCGGTCAGGGAGTACATATAAAGGGGCTAGGATAACTCAATTCGGCGTCAGGGAGTACTTCTATGGGACTAGGGTAACTCACTTGGGGTCAGGGAATACGTATATAGGGGCTAGGGTAACTCACTTGGGGTCAGGGAGTACTTCTATGGGACTAGGGTAACTCACTTGGGGTCTGGGAGTACTTATATGGGAATAGTGTAACCCACTTAGGGTCAGGGAGTACTTATAAATGGGCTAGGGTAACTCATTTGGGGTCTGTGAGTACTTATAAAGGGGCTATGGTAACTCACTTGGGGACAGGGAGTACTTATAAAGGGGCTATGGTAACTCACTTGGGGTCAGGGACTACTTTTATGGGACTAGGGTAACTCACTTGGGGTCAGGGAATACTTACATAGGGGTTAGGGTAACTCACTTAGGGTCAGGGAGTACTTATAAAGGGGCTAGGGTAACTCACTTTGGGTCAGGGAGTAGTTATAAGGGATTAGGGTAACTCACTTGGGGTCTGTGAGTACTTATAAAGGGGCTATGGTAACTCACTTGGGGTCAGGGAATACTTCTATGGGACTAGTGTAACTCACTTGGGGACAGGGAGTACTTATATAGGGGCTAGGGTAACTCACTTGTGGTCAGGAACTACTTCTATGGGACTAGGGTAACACACTTGCGGGCAGAGAGTACATATAAAGGGGCTAGGATAACTCACTTGGGTCAGGGAGTACTTACAAAGGTGATATGGTAACTCACTTGGGGTCTGGGAGTACTTATATAGGACTAGGGTAACTCACTTGCGGTCAGAAAGTACATATAAAGGGGCTAGGATAACTAACTTGGGGTAAGGGAGTGCTTATATAGGGGCAAGGGTAACTCACTTGGGGTCAGCGAGTACTTATAAAGGGGCTAGGATAACTCACTTCGGCGTCAGGGAGTACTTCTATGGGACTAGGGTAACTCACATGGGGTCAGGGACTACTCTTATGGGACTAGTGTAACTCACTTGGGGACAGGGAGTACTTCTATGGGACTAGGGTAACTCACTTGGGGTCTGGGAGTATTTATATGGGACTAAGGTAACTCACTTGGGGTCTGGGAGTACTTATATAGGGTCTAGGGTAACTCACTTGGGGTCAGGGAGTACTTATAAGGGACTAGGGTAACTCACTTGGGGTCAGGGAGTACTTATATAGGGGCTATGGTAACTCACTTGAGGTCAGGGAGTACTTCTATGTGACTATGGTAACTCACTTGCGGTCAGAGAGTAAATATAAAGGGGCTATGATAACTCACTTGCGGTCAGAGAGTAAATATAAAGGGGCCTGGATAATTCACTTGGGGTCAGGGAGTACTTCTATGGGACAAGGGTAACTCATTTGCGGTCAGACAGTACATATAAAGCGGCTAGGATAACTCACTTGGAGTCAGGGAGTACTTATATAGGGTCTAGGGTAACTCACTTGGGGTCAGGGAGTACTTCTATGGGACTAGGGTAACTCACTTGGGGTCTAGAGTATTTATATGGGACGAAGGTAACTCACTTGGGGTCAGGGAGTACTTATATGGGACTAGGGTAAATCAAATGGGGTCTGGGAGTACTTATAAAGGGGCTAGGATAACTCACTTGGGGTCAGGGACTACTTTTATGGGACTAGGGTAACTCACTTGGGGTCAGGGAATACTTACATAGGGGTTAGGGTAACTCACTTAGGGTCAGGGAGTACTTATAAAGGGGCTAGGGTAACTCACTTTGGGTCAGGGAGTAGTTATAAGGGATTAGGGTAACTCACTTGGGGTCTGTGAGTACTTATAAAGGGGCTATGGTAACTCACTTGGGGTCAGGGAATACTTCTATGGGACTAGGGTAACTCACTTGGGGTCAGGGAGTACTTATATAGGGGCTATGGTAACTCACTTGAGGTCAGGGAGTACTTCTATGTGACTAGGGTAACTCACTTGCGGTCAGAGAGTAAATATAAAGGGGCTAGGATAACTCACTTGTGGTCAGGGAGTACTTATATAGGGTCTAGGGTAACTCACATGCGGTCAGGGAGTACTTCTATGGGACTAGGGTAACTCACTTGGGGTCTGGGAGTACTTCTATGGGACTAGGGTAACTCACTTGGGGTCTGAGAGTAGTTCTATGGGACTAGGGTAACTCACTTGGGGTCTGGGAGTACTCATATGGGACTAAGGTAACTCACTTGGGGTCTGGGAGTATTTATTTGGGACTAAGGTAACTCACTTGGGGTCAGGGAGTACTTATATAGGACTAGGGTAACTCAAATGGGGTCAGGGAGTACTTATAAAGGGGCTAGGATAACTCACTTGGGGTCAGGGAGTACTTATATAGGGGCTAGGGTAACTCACTTGTGGTCAGGAACTACTTCTATGTGACTAGGGTAACTCACTTGCGGTCAGAGAGTAAATATAAAGGGGCTAGGATAATTCACTTGTGGTCAGGGAGTACTTATATAGGGTCTAGGGTAACTCACATGCGGTCAGGGAGTACTTCTATGGGACTAGGGTAACTCACTTGGGGTCTGGGAGTACTTCTATGGGACTAGGGTAACTCACTTGGGGTCTGAGAGTAGTTCTATGGGACTAGGGTAACTCACTTGGGGTCTGGGAGTACTTATATGGGACTAAGGTAACTCACTTGGGGTCTGGGAGTATTTATTTGGGACTAAGGTAACTCACTTGGGGTCAGGGAGTACTTATATAGTACTAGGGTAACCCAAATGGGGTCAGGGAGTACTTATAAAGGGGCTAGGATAACTCACTTGGGGTCAGGGAGTACTTATAAAGGGGCTAGGATAACTCACTTCGGCGTCAGGGAGTACTTCTATGGGTCTAGGGTAACTCACATGGGATCAGGGACTACTCTTATGGGACTAGTGTAACTCACTTGGGGACAGGGAGTACTTATATAGGGGCTAGGGTAACTCACTTGTGGTCAGGAACTACTTCTATGGGACTAGGGTAACACACTTGCGGTCAGAGAGTACATATAAAGGGGCTAGGATAATTCACTTGGGGTCAGGGAGTACTTATAAAGGTGATATGGTAACTCACATGGGGTCAGGGAGTACTGCTATGGGATTAGGGTAACTCACTTGTAGTCAGGAACTACTTCTATGGGACTAGGGTAACACACTTGCGGTCAGAGAGTACATATAAAGGGGCTAGGATAACTCACTTGGGGTCAGGGAGTACTTATAAAGGTGATATGGTAACTCACTTGGGGTCTGGGAGTACTTCTATGGGACTAGGGTAACTCACTTGCGGTCAGAAAGTACATATAAAGGGGTTAGGATAACTAACTTGGGGTAAGGGAGTGCTTATATAGGGGCTAGGGTAACTCACTTGGGGTCAGGGAGTACTTCTGTGGGATTAGGGTAACTCACTTGGGGTCTGGGTGTACTTATATGGGACTAGGGTAACTCACTTGGGGTCAGGCAGTACTTATAAAGGGGCTAGGGTAACTCACTTTGGGTCAGGGAGTAGTTATAAGGGATTAGGGTAACTCACTTGGACTCTTGGAGTACATATAAAGGGACTAGGGTAACTCACTTGGGGTCTGTGAGTACTTATAAAGGGGCTATGGTAACTCACTTGGGGTCAGGGAGTACTTCTATGGGACTAGGGTAACTCACTTGGGGTCAGGGAGTACTTATAAGGAATTAGGGTAACTCACTTGGACTCTGGGAGTACATATAAAGGGACTAGGGTAACTCACTTGGGGTCTGTGAGTACTTATAAAGGGGCTATGGTAACTCACTTGGGGTCAGGGAGTACTTCTATGGGACTAGGGTAACTCACTTGGGGTCAGGGAGTACTTATATAGGGGCTATGGTAACTCACTTGAGGTCAGGGAGTACTTCTATGTGACTAGGGTAACTCACTTGCGGTCAGAGAGTAAATATAAAGGGGCTAGGATAACTCACTTGGGGTCAGGGAGTACTTCTATGGGACAAGGGTAACTCACTTGCGGTCAGACAGTACATATAAAGGGGCTAGGATAACTCACTTGGGGTCAGGGAGTACTTCTATGGGACTAGGGTAACTCACTTGGGGTCAGGGAGTACTTATATAGGGGCTATGGTAACTCACTTGAGGTCAGGGAGTACTTCTATGTGACTAGGGTAACTCACTTGCGGTCAGAGAGTAAATATAAAGGGGCTAGGATAACTCACTTGGGGTCAGGGAGTACTTCTATGGGACAAGGGTAACTCACTTGCGGTCAGACAGTACATATAAAGGGGCTAGGATAACTCACTTGTGGTCAGGGAGTACTTATATAGGGTCTAGGGTAACTCACTTGCGGTCAGGGAGTACTTCTATGGGACTAGGGTAACTCACTTGGGGTCTGGGAGTACTTCTATGGGACTAGGGTAACTCACTTGGGGTCTGGGAGTACTTCTATGGGACTAGGGTAACTCACTTGGGATCTGGGAGTACTTATATGGGACTAAGGTAACTCACTTGGGGTCTGGGAGTATTTATTTGGGACTAAGGTAACTCACTTGGGGTCAGGGAGTACTTATATAGGACTAGGGTAACTCAAATGGGGTCAGGGAGTACTTATAAAGGGGCTAGGATAACTCACTTGGGGTCAGGGAGTACTTATAAAGGGGCTAGGATAACTCACTTCGGCGTCAGGGAGTACTTCTATGGGACTAGGGTAACTCACTTGGGGTCAGGGACTACTCTTATGGGACTAGTGTAACTCACTTGGGGACAGGGAGTACTTATATAGGGGCTAGGGTAACTCACTTGTGGTCAGGAGCTACTTCTATGGGACTAGGGTAACACACTTGCGTTCAGAGAGTACATATAAAGGGGCTAGGATAACTCACTTGGGGTCAGGGAGTACTTATAAAGGTGATATGGTAACTCACTTGGGGTCTGCGAGTACTTCTATGGGACTAGGGTAACTCACTTTCGGTCAGAAAGTACATATAAAGGGGCTAGGATAACTAACTTGGGGTAAGGGAGTGCTTATATAGGGGCTAGGGTAACTCACTTGGGGTCAGGGAGTACTTCTGTGGGATTAGGGTAACTCACTTGGGGTCTGGGTGTACTTATATGGGACTAGGGTAACTCACTTGGGGTCAGGGAGTACTTATATAGGGGGTAGGGTAACTAATTTTGGGTCAGGGAGTACTTATATGGGACTAGGTTAACTCACTGGGGTCAGGGAGTACTTCTATAGGAGCTAATGTAACTCACTTGGGGTCAGGGAGTACTTATATGGGACTAGGGTAACTCATTTAGGGCAGGGAGTACTTATTTGGGACTAGGGTAACTCACTTAGGGTCAGGGAGTACTTATATGGTACTAGGGTAACTCACTTGGTGGTCAGGGGGTATATGTATGGAACCAGGGTAACTCACTTTGGGTCAGGGAGTAGTTATAAGGGATTAGGGTAACTCACTTGGGGTCTGTGAGTACTTATAAAGGGGCTATGGTAACTCACTTGGGGTCAGGGAATACTTCTATGGGACTAGGGTAACTCACTTGGGGTCAGGGAGTACTTATATAGGGGCTATGGTAACTCACTTGAGGTCAGGGAGTACTTCTATGTGACTAGGGTAACTCACTTGCGGTCAGAGAGTAAATATAAAGGGGCTAGGATAACTCACTTGTGGTCAGGGAGTACTTATATAGGGTCTAGGGTAACTCACATGCGGTCAGGGAGTACTTCTATGGGACTAGGGTAACTCACTTGGGGTCTAGGAGTACTTCTATGGGACTAGGGTAACTCACTTGGGGTCTGAGAGTAGTTCCATGGGACTAGGGTAACTCACTTGGGGTCTGGGAGTACTTATATGGGACTAAGGTAACTCACTTGGGGTCTGGGAGTATTTATTTGGGACTAAGGTAACTCACTTGGGGTCAGGGAGTACTTATATAGGACTAGGGTAACTCAAATGGGGTCAGGGAGTACTTATAAAGGGGCTAGGATAACTCACTTGGGGTCAGGGAGTACTTATATAGGGGCTAGGGTAACTCACTTGTGGTCAGGAACTACTTCTATGTGACTAGGGTAACTCACTTGCGGTCAGAGAGTAAATATAAAGGGGCTAGGATAATTCACTTGTGGTCAGGGAGTACTTATATAGGGTCTAGGGTAACTCACATGCGGTCAGGGAGTACTTCTATGGGACTAGGGTAACTCACTTGGGGTCTGGGAGTACTTCTATGGGACTAGGGTAACTCACTTGGGGTCTGAGAGTAGTTCTATGGGACTAGGGTAACTCACTTGGGGTCTGGGAGTACTTATATGGGACTAAGGTAACTCACTTGGGGTCTGGGAGTATTTATTTGGGACTAAGGTAACTCACTTGGGGTCAGGGAGTACTTATATAGTACTAGGGTAACTCAAATGGGGTCAGGGAGTACTTATAAAGGGGCTAGGATAACTCACTTGGGGTCAGGGAGTACTTATAAAGGGGCTAGGATAACTCACTTCGGCGTCAGGGAGTACTTCTATGGGTCTAGGGTAACTCACATGGGATCAGGGACTACTCTTATGGGACTAGTGTAACTCACTTGGGGACAGGGAGTACTTATATAGGGGCTAGGGTAACTCACTTGTGGTCAGGAACTACTTCTATGGGACTAGGGTAACACACTTGCGGTCAGAGAGTACATATAAAGGGGCTAGGATAATTCACTTGGGGTCAGGGAGTACTTATAAAGGTGATATGGTAACTCACATGGGGTCAGGGAGTACTGCTATGGGATTAGGGTAACTCACTTGTAGTCAGGAACTACTTCTATGGGACTAGGGTAACACACTTGCGGTCAGAGAGTACATATAAAGGGGCTAGGATAACTCACTTGGGGTCAGGGAGTACTTATAAAGGTGATATGGTAACTCACTTGGGGTCTGGGAGTACTTCTATGGGACTAGGGTAACTCACTTGCGGTCAGAAAGTACATATAAAGGGGTTAGGATAACTAACTTGGGGTAAGGGAGTGCTTATATAGGGGCTAGGGTAACTCACTTGGGGTCAGGGAGTACTTCTGTGGGATTAGGGTAACTCACTTGGGGTCTGGGTGTACTTATATGGGACTAGGGTAACTCACTTGGGGTCAGGCAGTACTTATAAAGGGGCTAGGGTAACTCACTTTGGGTCAGGGAGTAGTTATAAGGGATTAGGGTAACTCACTTGGACTCTTGGAGTACATATAAAGGGACTAGGGTAACTCACTTGGGGTCTGTGAGTACTTATAAAGGGGCTATGGTAACTCACTTGGGGTCAGGGAGTACTTCTATGGGACTAGGGTAACTCACTTGGGGTCAGGGAGTACTTATAAGGAATTAGGGTAACTCACTTGGACTCTGGGAGTACATATAAAGGGACTAGGGTAACTCACTTGGGGTCTGTGAGTACTTATAAAGGGGCTATGGTAACTCACTTGGGGTCAGGGAGTACTTCTATGGGACTAGGGTAACTCACTTGGGGTCAGGGAGTACTTATATAGGGGCTATGGTAACTCACTTGAGGTCAGGGAGTACTTCTATGTGACTAGGGTAACTCACTTGCGGTCAGAGAGTAAATATAAAGGGGCTAGGATAACTCACTTGGGGTCAGGGAGTACTTCTATGGGACAAGGGTAACTCACTTGCGGTCAGACAGTACATATAAAGGGGCTAGGATAACTCACTTGGGGTCAGGGAGTACTTCTATGGGACTAGGGTAACTCACTTGGGGTCAGGGAGTACTTATATAGGGGCTATGGTAACTCACTTGAGGTCAGGGAGTACTTCTATGTGACTAGGGTAACTCACTTGCGGTCAGAGAGTAAATATAAAGGGGCTAGGATAACTCACTTGGGGTCAGGGAGTACTTCTATGGGACAAGGGTAACTCACTTGCGGTCAGACAGTACATATAAAGGGGCTAGGATAACTCACTTGTGGTCAGGGAGTACTTATATAGGGTCTAGGGTAACTCACTTGCGGTCAGGGAGTACTTCTATGGGACTAGGGTAACTCACTTGGGGTCTGGGAGTACTTCTATGGGACTAGGGTAACTCACTTGGGGTCTGGGAGTACTTCTATGGGACTAGGGTAACTCACTTGGGATCTGGGAGTACTTATATGGGACTAAGGTAACTCACTTGGGGTCTGGGAGTATTTATTTGGGACTAAGGTAACTCACTTGGGGTCAGGGAGTACTTATATAGGACTAGGGTAACTCAAATGGGGTCAGGGAGTACTTATAAAGGGGCTAGGATAACTCACTTGGGGTCAGGGAGTACTTATAAAGGGGCTAGGATAACTCACTTCGGCGTCAGGGAGTACTTCTATGGGACTAGGGTAACTCACTTGGGGTCAGGGACTACTCTTATGGGACTAGTGTAACTCACTTGGGGACAGGGAGTACTTATATAGGGGCTAGGGTAACTCACTTGTGGTCAGGAGCTACTTCTATGGGACTAGGGTAACACACTTGCGTTCAGAGAGTACATATAAAGGGGCTAGGATAACTCACTTGGGGTCAGGGAGTACTTATAAAGGTGATATGGTAACTCACTTGGGGTCTGCGAGTACTTCTATGGGACTAGGGTAACTCACTTTCGGTCAGAAAGTACATATAAAGGGGCTAGGATAACTAACTTGGGGTAAGGGAGTGCTTATATAGGGGCTAGGGTAACTCACTTGGGGTCAGGGAGTACTTCTGTGGGATTAGGGTAACTCACTTGGGGTCTGGGTGTACTTATATGGGACTAGGGTAACTCACTTGGGGTCAGGGAGTACTTATAAAGGGGCTAGGGTAACTCACTTTGGTTCAGGGAGTAGTTATAAGGGATTAGGGTAACTCACTTGGACTCTGGGAGTACATATAAAGGGACTAGGGTAACTCACTTGGGGTCAGGGAGTACTTATATAGGGGCTATGGTAACTCACTTGAGGTCAGGGAGTACTTCTATGTGACTAGGGTAACTCACTTGCGGTCAGAGAGTAAATATAAAGGGGCTAGGATAACTCACTTGGGGTCAGGGAGTACTTCTATGGGACAAGGGTAACTCACTTGCGGTCAGACAGTACATATAAAGGGGCTAGGATAACTCACTTGGGGTCAGGGAGTACTTCTATGGGACTAGGGTAACTCACTTGGGGTCAGGGAGTACTTATATAGGGGCTATGGTAACTCACTTGAGGTCAGGGAGTACTTCTATGTGACTAGGGTAACTCACTTGCGGTCAGAGAGTAAATATAAAGGGGCTAGGATAACTCACTTGGGGTCAGGGAGTACTTCTATGGGACAAGGGTAACTCACTTGCGGTCAGACAGTACATATAAAGGGGCTAGGATAACTCACTTGTGGTCAGGGAGTACTTACATAGGGTCTAGGGTAACTCACTTGCGGTCAGGGAGTACTTCTATGGGACTAGGGTAACTCACTTGGGGTCTGGGAGTACTTCTATGGGACTAGGGTAACTCACTTGGGGTCTGGGAGTACTTCTATGGGACTAGGGTAACTCACTTGCGGTCAGAGAGTAAATATAAAGGGGCTAGGATAACTCACTTGTGGTCAGGGAGTACTTATATAGGGTCTAGGGTAACTCACATGCGGTCAGGGAGTACTTCTATGGGACTAGGGTAACTCACTTGGGGTCTGGGAGTACTTCTATGGGACTAGGGTAACTCACTTGCGGTCAGAAAGTACATATAAAGGGGCTAGGATAACTAACTTGGGGTAAGGGAGTGCTTATATAGGGGCTGGGGTAACTCACTTGGGGTCAGGGAGTACTTCTGTGGGATTAGGGTAACTCACTTGGGGTCTGGGTGTACTTATATGGGACTAGGGTAACTCACTTGGGGTCAGGGAGTACTTATAAAGGGGCTAGGGTAACTCACTTTGGTTCTGGGAGTAGTTATAAGGGATTAGGGTAACTCACTTGGACTCTGGGAGTACATATAAAGGGACTAGGGTAACTCACTTGGGGTCTGTGAGTACTTATAAAGCGGCTATTGTAACTCACTTGGGGTCAGGGAGTACTTCTATGGGACTAGGGTAACTCACTTGGGGTCAGGGAGTACTTATATAGGGGCTATGGTAACTCACTTGAGGTCAGGGAGTACTTCTATGTGACTAGGGTAACTCACTTGCGGTCAGAGAGTAAATATAAAGGGGCTAGGATAACTCACTTGGGGTCAGGGAGTACTTCTATGGGACAAGGGTAACTCACTTGCGGTCAGACAGTACATATAAAGGGGCTAGGATAACTCACTTGTGGTCAGGGAGTACTTATATAGGGTCTAGGGTAACTCACTTGCGGCCAGGGAGTACTTCTATGGGACTAGGGTAACTCACTTGGGGTCTGGGAGTACTTCTATGGGACTAGGGTAACTCACTTGGGGTCTGGGAGTACTTCTATGGGACTAGGGTAACTCACTTGGGGTCTGGGAGTACTTATATGGGCCTAAGGTTACTCACTTGGGGTCTGGGGGTATTTATTTGGAACTAAGGTAACTCACTTGGGGTCAGGGAGTACTTATATAGGACTAGGGTAACTCACTTGGGGTCAGGGAGTACTTATAAAGGGGCTAGGATAACTCACTTCAGCGTCAGGGAGTACTTATATGGGACTAGGGTAACTCACATGGGGTCAGGGAGTACTTATACAGGGTCTAGGGTAACTCACTTTGGGTCTAGGTGTACTTATATTGGATTAGGGTAACTCACTTGCGGTCAGGGAGTACATATAAAGGGGCTAGGATAACTCAATTCGGCGTCAGGGAGTACTTCTATGGGACTAGGGTAACTCACTTGGGGTCAGGGAATACGTATATAGGGGCTAGGGTAACTCACTTGGGGTCAGGGAGTACTTCTATGGGACTAGGGTAACTCACTTGGGGTCTGGGAGTACTTATATGGGAATAGTGTAACCCACTTAGGGTCAGGGAGTACTTATAAATGGGCTAGGGTAACTCACTTGGGGTCTGTGAGTACTTATAAAGGGGCTATGGTAACTCACTTGGGGACAGGGAGTACTTATAAAGGGGCTATGGTAACTCACTTGGGGTCAGGGACTACTTTTATGGGACTAGGGTAACTCACTTGGGGTCAGGGAATACTTACATAGGGGTTAGGGTAACTCACTTAGGGTCAGGGAGTACTTATAAAGGGGCTAGGGTAACTCACTTTGGGTCAGGGAGTAGTTATAAGGGATTAGGGTAACTCACTTGGGGTCTGTGAGTACTTATAAAGGGGCTATGGTAACTCACTTGGGGTCAGGGAATACTTCTATGGGACTAGGGTAACTCACTTGGGGTCAGGGACTACTCTTATGGGACTAGTGTAACTCACTTGGGGACAGGGAGTACTTATATAGGGGCTAGGGTAACTCACTTGTGGTCAGGAACTACTTCTATGGGACTAGGGTAACACACTTGCGGGCAGAGAGTACATATAAAGGGGCTAGGATAACTCACTTGGGTCAGGGAGTACTTACAAAGGTGATATGGTAACTCACTTGGGGTCTGGGAGTACTTATATAGGACTAGGGTAACTCACTTGCGGTCAGAAAGTACATATAAAGGGGCTAGGATAACTAACTTGGGGTAAGGGAGTGCTTATATAGGGGCAAGGGTAACTCACTTGGGGTCAGCGAGTACTTATAAAGGGGCTAGGATAACTCACTTCGGCGTCAGGGAGTACTTCTATGGGACTAGGGTAACTCACATGGGGTCAGGGACTACTCTTATGGGACTAGTGTAACTCACTTGGGGACAGGGAGTACTTCTATGGGACTAGGGTAACTCACTTGGGGTCTGGGAGTATTTATATGGGACTAAGGTAACTCACTTGGGGTCAGGGAGTACTTATATAGGGTCTAGGGTAACTCACTTGGGGTCAGGGAGTACTTATAAGGGACTAGGGTAACTCACTTGGGGTCAGGGAGTACTAATATAGGGGCTATGGTAACTCACTTGAGGTCAGGGAGTACTTCTATGTGACTAGGGTAACTCACTTGCGGTCAGAGAGTAAATATAAAGGGGCTATGATAACTCACTTGCGGTCAGAGAGTAAATATAAAGGGGCCTGGATAATTCACTTGGGGTCAGGGAGTACTTCTATGGGACAAGGGTAACTCATTTGCGGTCAGACAGTACATATAAAGGGGCTAGGATAACTCACTTGGGGTCAGGGAGTACTTATATAGGGTCTAGGGTAACTCACTTGCGGTCAGGGAGTACTTCTATGGGACTAGGGTAACTCACTTGGGGTCTAGGAGTACTTCTATGGGACTAGGGTAACTCACTTGGGGTCTGGGAGTACTTCTATGGGACTAGGGTAACTCACTTGGGGTCTGGGAGTACTTATATGGGCCTAAGGTTACTCACTTGGGGTCTGGGAGTATTTATTTGGAACTAAGGTAACTCACTTGGGGTCAGGGAGTACTTATATAGGACTAGGGTAACTCAAATGGGGTCAGGGATTACTTAAAAAGGGGCTAGGATAACTCACTTGGGGTCAGGGAGTACTTATAAAGGGGCTAGGATAACTCACTTCAGCGTCAGGGAGTACTTCTATGGGACTAGGGTAACTCACTTGGGGTCAGGGAGTACTTATATAGGGGCTAGGGTAACTCACTTGCGGTCAGGGAGTACATATAAAGGGGCTAAGATAACTCAATTGGGGTCCGGGAGTACTTATAAAGGTGATATGGTAACTCACTTGGGGTCAGGGAGTACTTCTATGGGACAAGGGTAACTCACTTGCGGCCAGAGAGTACTTATAAAGGGGCTAGGATAACTCACTTTAGGTCAGGAAGTACTTATAAAGGGGCTAGGATAACTCACTTCGGCGTAAGGGAGTCCTTCAATGGGACTAGGATAACTCATTTAGGGTCAGGGACTACTTTTATGGGACTAGGGTAACTCACTTGGGGACAGGGAGTACTTATATAGGGGCTAGGGTAACTAACTTTTGGTCAAGGAGTACTTATATGGGGCTAGGGAAACTCACTTGGTGTCTATGAGTACTTATATGGGACTAGGGTAATTCACTTGGGGTCAGGGACTACTTTCTTGGGACTAGGGTAACTCACTTGGGGTCAGGGAGTACTTCTATGTGACTAGGGTAACTCACTTGGGGTCAGGGAGTACTTCTGTGGGATTAGGGTAACCCACTTGGGGTCTGGGAGTACTTATATGGGACTAGGGTAACTCACTTGGGGTCAAGGAGTACTTATAAAGGGGCTAGCGTAACTCACTTTTGGTCAAGGAGTACTTATATTGGACTAGGCTAACTCACTTGGTGTCTAGGATTACTTATTTGGGACCAGGGTACCTCACTTGGGGTCTGGGAGTACTTATATGGTACTAAGGTAACTCACTTGGGGTCAGGGAGTACTTATATGGGACTAGGGTAACTCACATGGGGTCAGGGAGTACTTATACAGGGGCTAGGGTAACTCACTTTGGGTCTAGGTGTACTTATATTGGACTAGGGTAACTCACTTGCGGTCAGAGAGTACATATAAAGAGGCTAGGATAACTCAATTGGGGTCAGGGAGTACTTATAAAGGTGATATGGTAACTCACTTCGGCGTCAGGGAGTACTTCTATGGGACTAGGGTAACTCACTTGCGGTCAGAAAGTACATATAAAGGGGCTAGGATAACTAACTTGGGGTAAGGGAGTGCTTATATAGGGGCTAGGGTAACTCACTTGGGGTCAGGGAGTACTTCTGTGGGATTAGGGTAACTCACTTGGGGTCTGGGAGTACTTATATGGGACTAGGGTAATTCACTTGGGGTCAGGGAGTACTTATAAAGGGGCTAGGGTAACTCACTTTTGGTCAAGGAGTACTTATGTTGGAGTAAGCTAACTCACTTGGTGTCTAGGAGTACTTATTTGGGACCAGGGTACCTCACTTGAGGTCTGGGAGTACTTATATGGTACTAAGGTAAATAACTTGGGGTCAAGGAGTACTTATATGGGACTAGGGTAACTCACATTGGGTCAGGGAGTACTTCTGTGGGATTATGGTAACTCACTTGGGGTCTGGGAGTACTTCTATGGGACTAGGGTAACACACTTGGGGTCTGGGAGTACTTATATGGGACTAAGGAAACTCACTTGGGTTCTGGGAGTATTTATTTGGGACTAAGGTTACTCACTTGGGGTCAGGGAGTACTTATAAATGTGATATGGTAACTCACTTGGGGTCAAGGAGTACGTCTATGGGACTAGGGTAACTCACTTGCGGCCAGAGAGTACATATAAAGGGGCTAGGATAACTAACTTGGGGTAAGGGAGTGCTTACATAGGGGTTAGGGTAACTCACTTGGGGTCAGGGAGTACTTCTGTGGGATTAGGGTAACTCACTTGGGGTCTGGGAGTACTTCTATGGGACTAGGGTAACTCACTTGGGGTCTGGGGGTACTTATATGGGACTAAGGAAACTCACTTGGGTTCTGGGAGTATTTATTTGGGTCTAAGGTAACTCACTTGGGGTCAGGGAGTACTTATATAGGACTAGGGTACTCAAATGGGGTCAGGGAGTACTTCTATGGGACTAGGGTAACGCACTTGGGGTCTGGGAGTACTTATATGGGACTAAGGAAACTCACTTGGGTTCTGGGAGTATTTATTTGGGACTAAGGTAACTCACTTGGGGTCAGGGAGTACTTCTATGGGACTAGGGTAACTCACTTGGGGTCTGGGGGTACTTATTTGGGACTAAGGAAACTCACTTGGGTTCTGGGAGTATTTATTTGGGACTAAGGTAACTCACTTGGGGTCAGGGAGTACTTATATAGGACTAGGGTACTCAAATGGGGTCAGGGAGTACTTATAAAGTGGCTAGGATAACTCACTTGGGGTCAGGGAGTACTTATAAAGGGGCTAGGATAACTCACTTCGGCGTCAGGGAGTACTTCTATGGGACTAGGGTAACTCACTTGCGGTCAGAAAGTACATATAAAGGGGCTAGGATAACTAACTTGGAGTAAGGGGGTGCTTATATAGGGGCTAGGGTAACTCACTTGGGGTCAGGGAGTACTTATATGATACTAAGGTAACTCACTTGGGGTCAAGGAGTACTTATATGGGACTAGGGTAACTCACATGGGGTCAGGGAGTACTTATACAGGGGCTAGGGTAACTCACTTTGGGTCTAGGTGTACTTATATTGGACTAGGGTAACTCACTTGCGGTCAGAGAGTACATATAAAGGGGCTAGGATAACTCAATTTGGGTCAGGGAGTACTTATAAAGGTGATATGGTAACTCACTTGGGGTCAGGGAGTACTTCTATGGGACTAGGGTAACTCACTTGAGGCCAGAGAGTACATATAAAGGGGCTAGGATAACTAACTTGGGGTAAGGGAGTGCTTACATAGGGGTTAGGGTAACTCACTTGGGGTCAGGGAGTACTTCTGTGGGATTAGGGTAACTCACTTGGGGTCTGGGAGTACTTCTATGGGACTAGGGTAACACACTTGGGGTCTGGGAGTACTTATATGGGACTAAGGAAACTCACTTGGGTTCTGGGAGTATTTATTTGGGACTAAGGTTACTCACTTGGGGTCAGGGAGTACTTATAAATGTGATATGGTAACTCACTTGGGGTCAAGGAGTACTTCTATGGGACTAGGGTAACTCACTTGCGGCCAGAGAGTACATATAAAGGGGCTAGGATAACTAACTTGGGGTAAGGGAGTGCTTACATAGGGGTTAGGGTAACTCACTTGGGGTCAGGGAGTACTTCTGTGGGATTAGGGTAACTCACTTGGGGTCTGGGAGTACTTCTATGGGACTAGGGTAACTCACTTGGGGTCTGGGGGTACTTTTATGGGACTAAGGAAACTCACTTGGGTTCTGGGAGTATTTATTTGGGACTAAGGTAACTCACTTGGGGTCAGCGAGTACTTATATAGGACTAGGGTACTCAAATGGGGTCAGGGAGTACTTCTATGGGACTAGGGTAACGCACTTGGGGTCTGGGAGTACTTATATGGGACTAAGGAAACTCACTTGGGTTCTGGGAGTATTTATTTGGGACTAAGGTAACTCACTTGGGGTCAGGGAGTACTTATAAAGGTGATATGGTAACTCACTTGGGGTCAAGGAGTACTTCTATGGGACTAGGGTAACTCACTTGCGGCCAGAGAGTACATATAAAGGGGCTAGGATAACTAACTTGGGGTAAGGGAGTGCTTACATAGGGGTTAGGGTAACTCACTTGGGGTCAGGGAGTACTTCTGTGGGATTAGGGTAACTCACTTGGGGTCTGGGAGTACTTCTATGGGACTAGGGTAACTCACTTGGGGTCTGGGGGTACTTATATGGGACTAAGGAAACTCACTTGGGTTCTGGGAGTATTTATTTGGGACTAAGGTAACTCACTTGGGGTCAGCGAGTACTTATATAGGACTAGGGTACTCAAATGGGGTCAGGGAGTACTTCTATGGGACTAGGGTAACGCACTTGGGGTCTGGGAGTACTTATATGGGACTAAGGAAACTCACTTGGGTTCTGGGAGTATTTATTTGGGACTAAGGTAACTCACTTGGGGTCAGGGAGTACTTATAAAGGTGATATGGTAACTCACTTGGGGTCAAGGAGTACTTCTATGGGACTAGGGTAACTCACTTGCGGCCAGAGAGTACATATAAAGGGGCTAGGATAACTAACTTGGGGTAAGGGAGTGCTTACATAGGGGTTAGGGTAACTCACTTGGGGTCAGGGAGTACTTCTGTGGGATTAGGGTAACTCACTTAGGGTCTGGGAGTACTTCTATGGGACTAGGGTAACTCACTTGGGGTCTGGGGGTACTTATATGGGACTAAGGAAACTCACTTGGGTTCTGGGAGTATTTATTTGGGACTAAGGTAACTCACTTGGGGTCAGGGAGTACTTATATAGGACTAGGGTACTCAAATGGGGTCAGGGAGTACTTATAAAGTGGCTAGGATAACTCACTTGGGGTCAGGGAGTACTTATAAAGGGGCTAGGATAACTCACTTCGGCGTCAGGGAGTACTTCTATGGGACTAGGGTAACTCACTTGCGGTCAGAAAGTACATATAAAGGGGCTAGGATAACTAACTTGGAGTAAGGGAGTGCTTATATAGGGGCTAGGGTAACTCACTTGGGGTCAGGGAGTACTTATATGATACTAAGGTAACTCACTTGGGGTCAAGGAGTACTTATATGGGACTAGGGTAACTCACATGGGGTCAGGGAGTACTTATACAGGGGCTAGGGTAACTCACTTTGGGTCTAGGTGTACTTATATTGGACTAGGGTAACTCACTTGCGGTCAGAGAGTACATATAAAGGGGCTAGGATAACACAATTTGGGTCAGGGAGTACTTATAAAGGTGATATGGTAACTCACTTGGGGTCAGGGAGTACTTCTATGGGACTAGGGTAACTCACTTGCGGCCAGAGAGTACATATAAAGGGGCTAGGATAACTAACTTGGGGTAAGGGAGTGCTTACATAGGGGTTAGGGTAACTCACTTGGGGTCAGGGAGTACTTCTATGTGACTAGGGTAACTCACTTGCGGTCAGGGAGTACTTATATGGGACTAGGGTAACTCACATGGGGTCAGGGAGTACTTATACAGGGGCTAGGGTAACTCACTTTGGGTCTAGGTGTACTTATATTGGATTAGGGTAACTCACTTGCGGTCAGGGAGTACATATAAAGGGGCTAGGATAACTCAATTCGGCGTCAGGGAGTACTTCTATGGGACTAGGGTAACTCACTTGGGGTCAGGGAATACGTATATAGGGGCTAGGGTAACTCACTTGGGGTCAGGGAGTACTTCTATGGGACTAGGGTAACTCACTTGGGGTCTGGGAGTACTTATATGGGAATAGTGTAACCCACTTAGGGTCAGGGAGTACTTATAAATGGGCTAGGGTAACTCACTTGGGGTCTGTGAGTACTTATAAAGGGGCTATGGTAACTCACTTGGGGACAGGGAGTACTTATAAAGGGGCTATGGTAACTCACTTGGGGACAGGGAGTACTTCTATGGGACTAGGGTAACTCACTTGGGGTCAGGGAGTACTTCTATGGGACTAGGGTAACTCACTTGCGGTCAGAGAGTACATATAAAGGGGCTAGGATAACTCACTTGGGGTCAGGCAGTATTTCTATGGGACTAGGTAACTCACTTGCGATCAGAGAGTACATATAAAGGGGCTAGGATAACTAACTTGGGTTAAAGGAGTACTTCTGTGAGACTAGGGTAACTCACTTGGGGTCTGGGAGTACTTATATGGGACTAGGGTAACTCACTTGTGGTCAGGGAGTATTTATAAAGGGGCTAGGGTAACTCACTTTTGGTCAAGGAGTACTTATATGGGGCTAGGGTAACTCACTTGGTGTCTGTGAGTACTTATATGGGACTAGGGTAATTCACTTGGGGTCAGGGACTAGTTTTTTGGGACTAGGGTAACTCACTTGGGGTCAGGGAGTACTTATAAGGGACTAGGGTAACTCACTTGGGGTCAGGGAGTACTTATAAAGGGGCTAGGGTAACTCACTTTGGGTCAGGGAGTAGTTATAATGGATTAGGGTAACTCACTTGGACTCTTGGAGTTCATATAAAGGGACTAGGGTAACTCACTTGGGGTCAGGGAGTACTTCTATGGGACTAGGGTAACTCACTTGGGGTCAGGGAGTACTTATATAGGGGCTATGGTAACTCACTTGAGGTCAGGGAGTACTTCTATGTGAATAGGATAACTCACTTGCGGTCAGAGAGTAAATATAAAGGGGCTAGGATAACTAACTTGGGGTAAGGGAGTGCTTATATAGGGGCTAGGGTAACTCACTTGGGGTCAGGTAGTACTTCTGTGGGATTAGGGTAACTCACTTGGGGTCTGGGAGTACTTATATGGGACTAGGGTAACTCACTTGGGGTCAGGGAGTACTTATAAAGGGGCTAGGGTAACTCACTTTTGGTCAAGGAGTACTTCTATGGGACTAGGGTAACTCACATGGGATCAGGCAGTACTTATACAGGGGCTAGGGTAACTCACTTTGGGTCTAGGTGTACTTATATTGGATTAGGGTAACTCACTTGGGGTCTGGGAGTACTTCTATGGGACAAGGGTAACTCACATGCGGTCAGACAGTACATATGAAGGGGCTAGGATAACTCACTTGGGGTCAGGGAGTACTTCTATGGGAATAGGGTAACTCACTTGCGGTCAGAAAGTACATATAAAGGGGCTAGGATAACTAACTTGGGGTAAGGGAGTGCTTATATAGGGGCTAGGGTAACTCACTTGGGGTCAGGGAGTACTTCTGTGGGATTAGGGTAACCCACTTGGGGTCTGGGAGTACTTATATCGGACTAGGGTAACTCACTTGGGGTCGAGGAGTACTTATAAAGGGGCTAGGGTAACTCACTTTTGGTCAAGGAGTACTTATATTGGACTAGGCTAACTCACTTGGTGTCTAGGAGTACTTATTTGGGACCAGGGTACCTCACTTGGGGTCTGGGAGTACTTATATGGTACTAAGGTAACTCACTTGGGGTCAGGGAGTACTTATATGGGACTAGGGTAACTCACTTGTGGTCAGGGAGTATTTATAAAGGGGCTAGGGTAACTCACTTTTGGTCAAGGAGTACTTATATGGGGCTAGGGTAACTCACTTGGGGTCAGGGAGTACTTCTATGGGACTAGGGTAACTCACTTGGGGTCTGGGAGTACTTATATGGTACTAAGGTAAATAACTTGGGGTCAAGGAGTACTTATATGGGACTAGGGTAACTCACATTGGGTCAGGGAGTACTTATACAGGGGCTAGGGTAACTCAAATGGGGTCAGGGAGTACTTCTATGGGACTAGGGTAACTCACTTGGGGTCTGGGAGTACTTATATGGGACTAAGGAAACTCACTTGGGTTCTGGGAGTATTTATTTGGGACTAAGGTAACTCACTTGGGGTCAGGGAGTACTTATAAAGGTGATATGGTAACTCACTTGGGGTCAAGGAGTACTTCTATGGGACTAGGGTAACTCACTTGCGGCCAGAGAGTACATATAAAGGGGCTAGGATAACTAACTTGGGGTAAGGGAGTGCTTATATAGGGGCTAGGGTAACTCACTTGGGGTCAGGGAGTACTTCTGTGGGATTAGGGTAACCCACTTGGGGTCTGGGAGTACTTATATCGGACTAGGGTAACTCACTTGGGGTCGAGGAGTACTTATAAAGGGGCTAGGGTAACTCACTTTTGGTCAAGGAGTACTTATATTGGACTAGGCTAACTCACTTGGTGTCTAGGAGTACTTATTTGGGACCAGGGTACCTCACTTGGGGTCTGGGAGTACTTATATGGTACTAAGGTAACTCACTTGGGGTCAGGGAGTACTTATATGGGACTAGGGTAACTCACTTGTGGTCGGGGAGTATTTATAAAGGGGCTAGGGTAACTCACTTTTGGTCAAGGAGTACTTATATGGGGCTAGGGTAACTCACTTGGGGTCAGGGAGTACTTCTATGGGACTAGGGTAACTCACTTGGGGTCTGGGAGTACTTATATGGGACTAGGGTAATTCACTTGGGGTCAGGGAGTACTTATAAAGGGGCTAGGGTAACTCACTTTTGGTCAAGGAGTACTTATATTGGACTAAGCTAACTCACTTGGTGTCTAGGAGTACTTATTTGGGACCAGGGTACCTCACTTGAGGTCTGGGAGTACTTATATGGTACTAAGGTAAATAACTTGGGGTCAAGGAATACTTATATGGGACTAGGGTAACTCACATTGGGTCAGGGAGTACTTATACAGGGGCTAGGGTAACTCAAATGGGGTCAGGGAGTACTTCTATGGGACTAGGGTAACTCACTTGGGGTCTGGGAGTACTTATATGGGACTAAGGAAACTCACTTGGGTTCTGGGAGTATTTATTTGGGACTAAGGTAACTCACTTGGGGTCAGGGAGTACTTATAAAGGTGATATGGTAACTCACTTGGGGTCAAGGAGTACTTCTATGGGACTAGGGTAACACACTTGCGGCCAGAGAGTACATATAAAGGGGCTAGGATAACTAACTTGGGGTAAGGGAGTGCTTACATAGGGGTTAGGGTAACTCACTTGGGGTCAGGGAGTACTTCTGTGGGATTAGGGTAACTCACTTGGGGTCTGGGAGTACTTCTATGGGACTAGGGTAACACACTTGGAGTCTGGGAGTACTTATATGGGACTAAGGAAACTCACTTGGGTTCTGGGAGTATTTATTTGGGACTAAGGTAACTCACTTGGGGTCAGGGAGTACTTATAAAGGTGATATGGTAACTCACTTGGGGTCAAGGAGTACTTCTATGGGACTAGGGTAACTCACTTGCGGCCAGAGAGTACATATAAAGGGGCTAAGATAACTAACTTGGGGTAAGGGAGTGCTTACATAGGGGTTAGGGTAACTCACTTGGGGTCAGGGAGTACTTCTGTGGGATTAGGGTAACTCACTTGGGGTCTGGGAGTACTTCTATGGGACTAGGGTAACTCACTTGGGGTCTAGGGGTACTTATATGGGACTAAGGAAACTCACTTGGGTTCTGGGAGTATTTATTTGGGACTAAGGTAACTCACTTGGGGTCAAGGAGTACTTATATAGGACTAGGGTACTCAAATGGGGTCAGGGAGTACTTCTATGGGACTAGGGTAACTCACTTGGGGTCTGGGAGTACTTATATGGGACTAAGGAAACTCACTTGGGTTCTGGGAGTATTTATTTGGGACTAAGGTAACTCACTTGGGGTCAGGGAGTACTTATAAAGGTGATATGGTAACTCACTTGGGGTCAAGGAGGACTTCTATGGGACTAGGGTAACTCACATGCGGCCAGAGAGTACATATAAAGGGGCTAGGATAACTAACTTGGGGTAAGGGAGTGCTTACATAGGGGTTAGGGTAACTCACTTGGGGTCAGGGAGTACTTCTGTGGGATTAGGGTAACTCACTTGGGGTCTGGGAGTACTTCTATGGGACTAGGGTAACTCACTTGGGGTCTGGGGGTACTTATATGGGACTAAGGAAACTCACTTGGGTTCTGGTAGTATTTATTTGGGACTAAGGTAACTCACTTGGGGTCAGGGAGTACTTATATAGGACTAGGGTACTCAAATGGGGTCAGGGAGTACTTATAAAGTGGCTAGGATAACTCACTTGAGGTCAGGGAGTACTTATAAAGGGGCTAGGATAACTCACTTCGGCGTCAGGGAGTACTTCTATGGGACTAGGGTAACTCACTTGCGGTCAGAAAGTACATATATAGGGGCTAGGATAACTAACTTGGAGTAAGGGAGTGCTTATATAGGGGCTAGGGTAACTCACTTGGGGTCAGGGAGTACTTCTGTGGGATTAGGGTAACTCACTTGGGGTCTGGGAGTACTTATATGGGACTAGGGTAATTCACTTGGGGTCAGGGAGTACTTATAAAGGGGCTAGGGTAACTCACTTTTGGTCAAGGAGTACTTATATTGGACTAAGGTAACTCACTTGGGGTCAAGGAGTACTTATATGGGACTAGGGTAACTCACATGGGGTCAGGGAGTACTTATACAGGGGCTAGGGTAACTCACTTTGGGTCTAGGTGTACTTATATTGGACTAGGGTAACTCACTTGCGGTCAGAGAGTACATATAAAGGGGCTAGGTTAACTCAATTTGGGTCAGGGAGTACTTATAAAGGTGATATGATAACTCACTTGGGGTCAGGGAGTACTTCTATGGGACTAGGGTAACTCACTTGCGGCCAGAGAGTACATATAAAGGGGCTAGGATAACTAACTTGGGGTAAGGGATTGCTTACATAGGGGTTAGGGTAACTCACTTGGGGTCAGGGAGTGCTTCTGTGGGATTAGGGTAACTCACTTGGGGTCAGTGAATACTTATATAGGGGCTATGGTAACTCACTTGAGTTCATGGAGTACTTCTATGTGACTAGGGTAACTCACTTGCGGTCAGGGAGTACTTATATGGGACTAGGGTAACTCACATGGGGTCAGGGAGTACTTATACAGGGGCTAGGGTAACTCACTTTGGGTCTAGGTGTACTTATATTGGATTAGGGTAACTCACTTGCGGTCAGGGAGTACATATAAAGGGGCTAGGATAACTCAATTCGGCGTCAGGGAGTACTTCTATGGGACTAGGGTAACTCACTTGGGGTCAGGGACTACTTTTATGGGATTAGGGTAACTCACTTGGGGTCAGGGAATACTTATATAGGGGCTAGGGTAACTCACTTGGGGTCAGGGAGTACTTCTATGGGACTAGGGTAACTCACTTGGGGTCTGGGAGTACTTATATGGGAATAGTGTAACCCACTTAGGGTCAGGGAGTACTTATAAAGGGGCTAGGGTAACTCACTTTTGGTCAAGGAGTACTTATATGGGGCTAGGGTAACTCACTTGGTGTCTGTGAGTACTTATATGGGACTAGGGTAATTCACTTGGGGTCAGGGACTACTTTTTTGGGACTAGGGTAGCTCACTTGGGGTCAGGGAGTACTTATAAGGGACTAGGGTAACTCACTTGGGGTCAGGGAATACTTATATAGGGGCTAGGGTAACTCACTTTGGGTCTAGGTGTACTTATATTGGATTAGGGTAACTCACTTGCGGTCAGGGAGTACATATAAAGGGGCTAGGATAACTCAATTCGGCGTCAGGGAGTACTTCTATGGGACTAGGGTAACTCACTTGGGGTCAGGGACTACTTTTATGGGATTAGGGTAACTCACTTGGGGTCAGGGAATACTTATATAGGGGCTAGGGTAACTCACTTGGGGTCAGGGAGTACTTCTATGGGACTAGGGTAACTCACTTGGGGTCAGGGAGTACTTCTGTGGGATTAGGGTAACTCACTTGGGGCCTGGGAGTACTTATATAGGACTAGGGTAACTCAAATGGGGTCAGGGAGTACTTATAAAGTGGCTAGGATAACTCACTTGGGGTCAGGGAGTACTGATAAAGGGGCTAGGATAACTCACTTCGGCGTCAGGGAGTACTTCTATGGGACTAGGGTAACTCACTTGGGGTCAGGGAGTACTTATAAAGGGGCTAGGGTAACTCACTTGGGGTCAGGGAGTACTTCTATGGGACTAGGGTAACTCACTTGGGGTCTGGGATTACTTATATGGGAATAGTGTAACCCACTTAGGGTCAGGGAGTACTTATAAAGGGGCTAGGGTAACTCACTTTGGGTCAGGGAGTAGTTATAAGGGATTAGGGTAACTCACTTGGACTCTTGGAGTACATATAAAGGGACTAGGGTAACTCACTTGTGGTCAGGGAGTACTTATATAGGGGCTATGGTAACTCACTTGAGGTCAGGGAGTACTTCTATGTGACTAGGGTAACTCACTTGCGGTCAGAGAGTAAATATAAAGGGGCTAGGATAACTCACTTGGGGTCAGGGAGTACTTCTATGGGACAAGGGTAACTCACTTGCGGTCAGACAGTACATATAAAGGGGCTAAGATAACTCACTTGTGGTCAGGGAGTACTTATATAGGGTCTAGGGTAACTCACTTGCGGTCAGGGAGTACTTCTATGGGACTAGGGTAACTCACTTGGGGTCTGGGAGTACTTCTATGGGACTAGGGTAACTCACTTGGGGTCTGGGAGTACTTCTATGGGACTAGGGTAACTCACTTGGGGTCTGGGAGTACTTATATGGGACTAAGGTAACTCACTAGGGGTCTGGGAGTATTTATTTGGGACTAAGGTAACTCACTTGGGGTCAGGGAGTACTTATATAGGACTAGGGTAACTCAAATGGGGTCAGGGAGTACTTATAAAGGGGCTAGGATAACTCACTTGGGGTCAGGGAGTATTTATTTGGGACTAAGGTAACTCACTTGGGGTTAGGGAGTACTTATATAGGACTAGGGTAACTCAAATGGGGTCAGGGAGTACTTAAAAAGGGGCTAGGATAACTCACTTGGGGTCAGGGAGTACTTATAAAGGGGCTAGGATAACTCACTTCGGCGTCAGGGAGTACTTCTATGGGACTAGGGTAACTCACTTGGGGTCAGGGAGTACTTATATAGGGGCTAGGGTAACTCACTTGTGGTCAGGGACTACTTCTATGGGACTAGGGTAACACACTTGCGGTCAGAGAGTACATATAAAGGGGCTAGGATAACTCACTTGGGGTCAGGGAGTACTTATAAAGGTGATATGGTAACTCACTTGGGGTCAGGGAGTACTTATAAGGGACTAGGGTAACTCACTTGGGGTCAGGGAATACTTATATAGGGGCTAGGGTAACTCACTTTGGGTCTAGGTGTACTTATATTGGACTAGGGTAACTCACTTGCGGTCAGAGAGTACATATAAAGGGGCTAGGATAACTCAATTGGGGTCAGGGAGTACTTATAAAGGTGATATGGTAACTCACTTGGGGTCAGGGAGTACTTCTATGGGACTAGGGTAACTCACTTGCGGCCAGAGAGTACATTTATGGGGGCTAGGATAACTAACTTGGGGTAAGCGAGTGCTTACATAGGGGTTAGGGTAACTCACTTGGGGTCAGGGAGTACTTCTGTGGGATTAGGGTAACTCACTTGGGGTCTGGGAGTACTTCTATGGGACTAGGGTAACTCACTTGGGGTCTGGGAGAACTTATATGGGACTAAGGTAACTCACTTGGGGTCAGGGAGTACTTATATAGGACTAGGGTAACTCAAATGGGGTCAGGGAGTACTTATAAAGTGGCTAGGATAACTCACTTGGGGTCAGGGAGTACTTATAAAGGGGCTAGGATAACTCACTTCGGCGTCAGGGAGTACTTCTATGGGACTAGGGTAACTCACTTGGGGTCTGGGAGTACTTATATGGTACTAAGGTAACTCACTTGGGGTCAGGGAGTACTTATATGGGACTAGGGTAACTCACATGGGGTCAGGGAGTACTTATTCAGGGGCTAGGGTAACTCGCTTTGGGTCTAGGTGTACTTATATTGGATTAGGGTAACTCACTTGCGGTCAGAGAGTACATATAAAGGGGCTAAGATAACACATTGGGGTCCGGGAGTACTTATAAAGGTGATATGGTAACTCACTTGGGGTCAGGGAGTACTTATATAGGACTAGGGTACTCAAATGGGGTCAGGGAGTACTTATAAAGTGGCTAGGATAACTCACTTGGGGTCAGGGAGTACTTATAAAGGGGCTAGGATAACTCACTTCGGCGTCAGGGAGTACTTCTATGGGACTAGGGTAACTCACTTGCGGTCAGAAAGTACATATAAAGGGGCTAGGATAACTAACTTGGAGTAAGGGAGTGCTTATATAGGGGCTAGGGTAACTCACTTGGGGTCAGGGAGTACTTATATGATACTAAGGTAACTCACTTGGGGTCAAGGAGTACTTATATGGGACTAGGGTAACTCACATGGGGTCAGGGAGTACTTATACAGGGGCTAGGGTAACTCACTTTGGGTCTAGGTGTACTTATATTGGACTAGGGTAACTCACTTGCGGTCAGAGAGTACATATAAAGGGGCTAGGATAACTCAATTTGGGTCAGGGAGTACTTATAAAGGTGATATGGTAACTCACTTGGGGTCAGGGAGTACTTCTATGGGACTAGGGTAACTCACTTGCGGCCAGAGAGTACATATAAAGGGGCTAGGATAACTAACTTGGGGTAAGGGAGTGCTTACATAGGGGTTAGGGTAACTCACTTGGGGTCAGGGAGTACTTCTATGTGACTAGGGTAACTCACTTGCGGTCAGGGAGTACTTATATGGGACTAGGGTAACTCACATGGGGTCAGGGAGTACTTATACAGGGGCTAGGGTAACTCACTTTGGGTCTAGGTGTACTTATATTGGATTAGGGTAACTCACTTGCGGTCAGGGAGTACATATAAAGGGGCTAGGATAACTCAATTCGGCGTCAGGGAGTACTTCTATGGGACTAGGGTAACTCACTTGGGGTCAGGGAATACGTATATAGGGGCTAGGGTAACTCACTTGGGGTCAGGGAGTACTTCTATGGGACTAGGGTAACTCACTTGGGGTCTGGGAGTACTTATATGGGAATAGTGTAACCCACTTAGGGTCAGGGAGTACTTATAAATGGGCTAGGGTAACTCACTTGGGGTCTGTGAGTACTTATAAAGGGGCTATGGTAACTCACTTGGGGACAGGGAGTACTTATAAAGGGGCTATGGTAACTCACTTGGGGACAGGGAGTACTTCTATGGGACTAGGGTAACTCACTTGGGGTCAGGGAGTACTTCTATGGGACTAGGGTAACTCACTTGCGGTCAGAGAGTACATATAAAGGGGCTAGGATAACTCACTTGGGGTCAGGCAGTATTTCTATGGGACTAGGTAACTCACTTGCGATCAGAGAGTACATATAAAGGGGCTAGGATAACTAACTTGGGTTAAAGGAGTACTTCTGTGAGACTAGGGTAACTCACTTGGGGTCTGGGAGTACTTATATGGGACTAGGGTAACTCACTTGTGGTCAGGGAGTATTTATAAAGGGGCTAGGGTAACTCACTTTTGGTCAAGGAGTACTTATATGGGGCTAGGGTAACTCACTTGGTGTCTGTGAGTACTTATATGGGACTAGGGTAATTCACTTGGGGTCAGGGACTAGTTTTTTGGGACTAGGGTAACTCACTTGGGGTCAGGGAGTACTTATAAGGGACTAGGGTAACTCACTTGGGGTCAGGGAGTACTTATAAAGGGGCTAGGGTAACTCACTTTGGGTCAGGGAGTAGTTATAATGGATTAGGGTAACTCACTTGGACTCTTGGAGTTCATATAAAGGGACTAGGGTAACTCACTTGGGGTCAGGGAGTACTTCTATGGGACTAGGGTAACTCACTTGGGGTCAGGGAGTACTTATATAGGGGCTATGGTAACTCACTTGAGGTCAGGGAGTACTTCTATGTGAATAGGATAACTCACTTGCGGTCAGAGAGTAAATATAAAGGGGCTAGGATAACTAACTTGGGGTAAGGGAGTGCTTATATAGGGGCTAGGGTAACTCACTTGGGGTCAGGTAGTACTTCTGTGGGATTAGGGTAACTCACTTGGGGTCTGGGAGTACTTATATGGGACTAGGGTAACTCACTTGGGGTCAGGGAGTACTTATAAAGGGGTTAGGGTAACTCACTTTTGGTCAAGGAGTACTTCTATGGGACTAGGGTAACTCACATGGGATCAGGCAGTACTTATACAGGGGCTAGGGTAACTCACTTTGGGTCTAGGTGTACTTATATTGGATTAGGGTAACTCACTTGGGGTCTGGGAGTACTTCTATGGGACAAGGGTAACTCACATGCGGTCAGACAGTACATATGAAGGGGCTAGGATAACTCACTTGGGGTCAGGGAGTACTTCTATGGGAATAGGGTAACTCACTTGCGGTCAGAAAGTACATATAAAGGGGCTAGGATAACTAACTTGGGGTAAGGGAGTGCTTATATAGGGGCTAGGGTAACTCACTTGGGGTCAGGGAGTACTTCTGTGGGATTAGGGTAACCCACTTGGGGTCTGGGAGTACTTATATCGGACTAGGGTAACTCACTTGGGGTCGAGGAGTACTTATAAAGGGGCTAGGGTAACTCACTTTTGGTCAAGGAGTACTTATATTGGACTAGGCTAACTCACTTGGTGTCTAGGAGTACTTATTTGGGACCAGGGTACCTCACTTGGGGTCTGGGAGTACTTATATGGTACTAAGGTAACTCACTTGGGGTCAGGGAGTACTTATATGGGACTAGGGTAACTCACTTGTGGTCAGGGAGTATTTATAAAGGGGCTAGGGTAACTCACTTTTGGTCAAGGAGTACTTATATGGGGCTAGGGTAACTCACTTGGGGTCAGGGAGTACTTCTATGGGACTAGGGTAACTCACTTGGGGTCTGGGAGTACTTATATGGTACTAAGGTAAATAACTTGGGGTCAAGGAGTACTTATATGGGACTAGGGTAACTCACATTGGGTCAGGGAGTACTTATACAGGGGCTAGGGTAACTCAAATGGGGTCAGGGAGTACTTCTATGGGACTAGGGTAACTCACTTGGGGTCTGGGAGTACTTATATGGGACTAAGGAAACTCACTTGGGTTCTGGGAGTATTTATTTGGGACTAAGGTAACTCACTTGGGGTCAGGGAGTACTTATAAAGGTGATATGGTAACTCACTTGGGGTCAAGGAGTACTTCTATGGGACTAGGGTAACTCACTTGCGGCCAGAGAGTACATATAAAGGGGCTAGGATAACTAACTTGGGGTAAGGGAGTGCTTATATAGGGGCTAGGGTAACTCACTTGGGGTCAGGGAGTACTTCTGTGGGATTAGGGTAACCCACTTGGGGTCTGGGAGTACTTATATCGGACTAGGGTAACTCACTTGGGGTCGAGGAGTACTTATAAAGGGGCTAGGGTAACTCACTTTTGGTCAAGGAGTACTTATATTGGACTAGGCTAACTCACTTGGTGTCTAGGAGTACTTATTTGGGACCAGGGTACCTCACTTGGGGTCTGGGAGTACTTATATGGTACTAAGGTAACTCACTTGGGGTCAGGGAGTACTTATATGGGACTAGGGTAACTCACTTGTGGTCGGGGAGTATTTATAAAGGGGCTAGGGTAACTCACTTTTGGTCAAGGAGTACTTATATGGGGCTAGGGTAACTCACTTGGGGTCAGGGAGTACTTCTATGGGACTAGGGTAACTCACTTGGGGTCTGGGAGTACTTATATGGGACTAGGGTAATTCACTTGGGGTCAGGGAGTACTTATAAAGGGGCTAGGGTAACTCACTTTTGGTCAAGGAGTACTTATATTGGACTAAGCTAACTCACTTGGTGTCTAGGAGTACTTATTTGGGACCAGGGTACCTCACTTGAGGTCTGGGAGTACTTATATGGTACTAAGGTAAATAACTTGGGGTCAAGGAATACTTATATGGGACTAGGGTAACTCACATTGGGTCAGGGAGTACTTATACAGGGGCTAGGGTAACTCAAATGGGGTCAGGGAGTACTTCTATGGGACTAGGGTAACTCACTTGGGGTCTGGGAGTACTTATATGGGACTAAGGAAACTCACTTGGGTTCTGGGAGTATTTATTTGGGACTAAGGTAACTCACTTGGGGTCAGGGAGTACTTATAAAGGTGATATGGTAACTCACTTGGGGTCAAGGAGTACTTCTATGGGACTAGGGTAACACACTTGCGGCCAGAGAGTACATATAAAGGGGCTAGGATAACTAACTTGGGGTAAGGGAGTGCTTACATAGGGGTTAGGGTAACTCACTTGGGGTCAGGGAGTACTTCTGTGGGATTAGGGTAACTCACTTGGGGTCTGGGAGTACTTCTATGGGACTAGGGTAACACACTTGGAGTCTGGGAGTACTTATATGGGACTAAGGAAACTCACTTGGGTTCTGGGAGTATTTATTTGGGACTAAGGTAACTCACTTGGGGTCAGGGAGTACTTATAAAGGTGATATGGTAACTCACTTGGGGTCAAGGAGTACTTCTATGGGACTAGGGTAACTCACTTGCGGCCAGAGAGTACATATAAAGGGGCTAAGATAACTAACTTGGGGTAAGGGAGTGCTTACATAGGGGTTAGGGTAACTCACTTGGGGTCAGGGAGTACTTCTGTGGGATTAGGGTAACTCACTTGGGGTCTGGGAGTACTTCTATGGGACTAGGGTAACTCACTTTGGGTCTAGGGGTACTTATATGGGACTAAGGAAACTCACTTGGGTTCTGGGAGTATTTATTTGGGACTAAGGTAACTCACTTGGGGTCAAGGAGTACTTATATAGGACTAGGGTACTCAAATGGGGTCAGGGAGTACTTCTATGGGACTAGGGTAACTCACTTGGGGTCTGGGGGTACTTATATGGGACTAGGGTAACTCACTTGGGGTCAGGGACTACTTTTATGGGATTAGGGTAACTCACTTGGGGTCAGGGAATACTTATATAGGGGCTAGGGTAACTCACTTGGGGTCAGGGAGTACTTCTATGGGACTAGGGTAACTCACTTGGGGTCAGGGAGTACTTCTGTGGGATTAGGGTAACTCACTTGGGGCCTGGGAGTACTTATATAGGACTAGGGTAACTCAAATGGGGTCAGGGAGTACTTATAAAGTGGCTAGGATAACTCACTTGGGGTCAGGGAGTACTGATAAAGGGGCTAGGATAACTCACTTCGGCGTCAGGGAGTACTTCTATGGGACTAGGGTAACTCACTTGGGGTCAGGGAGTACTTATAAAGGGGCTAGGGTAACTCACTTGGGGTCAGGGAGTACTTCTATGGGACTAGGGTAACTCACTTGGGGTCTGGGATTACTTATATGGGAATAGTGTAACCCACTTAGGGTCAGGGAGTACTTATAAAGGGGCTAGGGTAACTCACTTTGGGTCAGGGAGTAGTTATAAGGGATTAGGGTAACTCACTTGGACTCTTGGAGTACATATAAAGGGACTAGGGTAACTCACTTGTGGTCAGGGAGTACTTATATAGGGGCTATGGTAACTCACTTGAGGTCAGGGAGTACTTCTATGTGACTAGGGTAACTCACTTGCGGTCAGAGAGTAAATATAAAGGGGCTAGGATAACTCACTTGGGGTCAGGGAGTACTTCTATGGGACAAGGGTAACTCACTTGCGGTCAGACAGTACATATAAAGGGGCTAAGATAACTCACTTGTGGTCAGGGAGTACTTATATAGGGTCTAGGGTAACTCACTTGCGGTCAGGGAGTACTTCTATGGGACTAGGGTAACTCACTTGGGGTCTGGGAGTACTTCTATGGGACTAGGGTAACTCACTTGGGGTCTGGGAGTACTTCTATGGGACTAGGGTAACTCACTTGGGGTCTGGGAGTACTTATATGGGACTAAGGTAACTCACTAGGGGTCTGGGAGTATTTATTTGGGACTAAGGTAACTCACTTGGGGTCAGGGAGTACTTATATAGGACTAGGGTAACTCAAATGGGGTCAGGGAGTACTTATAAAGGGGCTAGGATAACTCACTTGGGGTCAGGGAGTATTTATTTGGGACTAAGGTAACTCACTTGGGGTTAGGGAGTACTTATATAGGACTAGGGTAACTCAAATGGGGTCAGGGAGTACTTAAAAAGGGGCTAGGATAACTCACTTGGGGTCAGGGAGTACTTATAAAGGGGCTAGGATAACTCACTTCGGCGTCAGGGAGTACTTCTATGGGACTAGGGTAACTCACTTGGGGTCAGGGAGTACTTATATAGGGGCTAGGGTAACTCACTTGTGGTCAGGGACTACTTCTATGGGACTAGGGTAACACACTTGCGGTCAGAGAGTACATATAAAGGGGCTAGGATAACTCACTTGGGGTCAGGGAGTACTTATAAAGGTGATATGGTAACTCACTTGGGGTCAGGGAGTACTTATAAGGGACTAGGGTAACTCACTTGGGGTCAGGGAATACTTATATAGGGGCTAGGGTAACTCACTTTGGGTCTAGGTGTACTTATATTGGACTAGGGTAACTCACTTGCGGTCAGAGAGTACATATAAAGGGGCTAGGATAACTCAATTGGGGTCAGGGAGTACTTATAAAGGTGATATGGTAACTCACTTGGGGTCAGGGAGTACTTCTATGGGACTAGGGTAACTCACTTGCGGCCAGAGAGTACATTTATGGGGGCTAGGATAACTAACTTGGGGTAAGCGAGTGCTTACATAGGGGTTAGGGTAACTCACTTGGGGTCAGGGAGTACTTCTGTGGGATTAGGGTAACTCACTTGGGGTCTGGGAGTACTTCTATGGGACTAGGGTAACTCACTTGGGGTCTGGGAGAACTTATATGGGACTAAGGTAACTCACTTGGGGTCAGGGAGTACTTATATAGGACTAGGGTAACTCAAATGGGGTCAGGGAGTACTTATAAAGTGGCTAGGATAACTCACTTGGGGTCAGGGAGTACTTATAAAGGGGCTAGGATAACTCACTTCGGCGTCAGGGAGTACTTCTATGGGACTAGGGTAACTCACTTGGGGTCTGGGAGTACTTATATGGTACTAAGGTAACTCACTTGGGGTCAGGGAGTACTTATATGGGACTAGGGTAACTCACATGGGGTCAGGGAGTACTTATTCAGGGGCTAGGGTAACTCGCTTTGGGTCTAGGTGTACTTATATTGGATTAGGGTAACTCACTTGCGGTCAGAGAGTACATATAAAGGGGCTAAGATAACACATTGGGGTCCGGGAGTACTTATAAAGGTGATATGGTAACTCACTTGGGGTCAGGGAGTACTTCTATGGGACTAGGGTACCTCAATTGCGGCCAGAGAGTACTTATAAGGGGCTAGGATAACTCACTTGGGGTCAGGAAGTACTTATAAAGGGGCTAGGATAACTCACTTCGGCGTAAGGGAGTACTTCAATGGGACTAGGGTAACTCACTTGGGATCAGGGACTACTTTTATGGGACTAGTGTAACTCACTTGGGGACAGGGAGTACTTATATAGGGGCTAAGGTAACTCACTTGTGGTCAGGAACTACTTCTATGGGACTAGGGTAACTCACTTGCGGTCAGAAAGTACATATAAAGGGGCTAGGATAACTAACTTGGGGTAAGGGAATGCTTATATAGGGGCTAGGGTAACTCACTTGGGGTCAGGGAGTACCTCTGTGGGATTAGGGTAACTCACTTGGGGTCTGGGAGTACTTATATGGGACTAGGGTATCTCACTTGGGGTCAGGGAGTACTTATAAAGGGGCTAGGGTAACTCACTTGGGGTCAGGGAGTACTTCTATGGGACTAGGGTAACTCACTTGGGGTCTGGGATTACTTATATGGGAATAGTGTAACCCATTTAGGGTCATGGAGTACTTATAAAGGGGCTAGGGTAACTCACTTTGGGTCAGGGAGTAGTTATAAGGGATTAGGGTAACTCAGTTGGACTCTTGGAGTACATATAAAGGGACTAGGGTAACTCACTTGTGGTCAGGGAGTACTTATATAGGGGCTATGGTAACTCACTTGAGGTCAGGGAGTACTTCTATGTGACTAGGGTAACTCACTTGCGGTCAGAGAGTAAATATAAAGGGGCTAGGATAACTCACTTGGGGTCAGGGAGTACTTCTATGGGACAAGGGTAACTCACTTGCGGTCAGACAGTACATATAAAGGGGCTAGGATAACTCACTTGTGGTCAGGGAGTACTTATATAGGGTCTAGGGTAACTCACTTGCGGTCAGGGAGTACTTCTATGGGACTAGGGTAACTCACTTGGGGTCTGGGAGTACTTCTATGGGACTAGGGTAACTCACTTGGGGTCTGGGAGTACTTCTATGGGACTAGGGTAACTCACTTGGGGTCTGGGAGTACTTATATGGGACTAAGGTAACTCACTTGGGGTCTGGGAGTATTTATTTGGGACTAAGGTAACTCACTTGGGGTCAGGGAGTACTTATATAGGACTAGGGTAACTCAAATGGGGTCAGGGAGTACTTATAAAGGGGCTAGGATAACTCACTTGGGGTCAGGGAGTACTTATAAAGGGGCTAGGATAACTCACTTCGGCGTCAGGGAGTACTTCTATGGGACTAGGGTAACTCACTTGCTGTCAGACAGTACATATAAAGGGGCTAGGATAACTCATTTGTGGTCAGGGAGTACTTATATAGGGTCTAGGGTAACTCACTTGCGGTCAGGGAGTACTTCTATGGGACTAGGGTAACTCACTTGGGGTCTGGGAGTACTTCTATGGGACTAGGGTAACTCACTTGGGGTCTGGGAGTACTTCTATGGGACTAGGGTAACTCACTTGGGGTCTGGGAGTACTTATAAAGGGGCTAGGATAACTCACTTCGGCGTCAGGGAGTACTTCTATGGGACTAGGGTAACTCACTTGCTGTCAGACAGTACATATAAAGGGGCTAGGATAACTCACTTGTGGTCAGGGAGTACTTATATAGGGTCTAGGGTAACTCACTTGCGGTCAGGGAGTACTTCTATGGGACTAGGGTAACTCACTTGAGGTCTGGGAGTACTTCTATGGGACTAGGGTAACTCACTTGGGGTCTGGGAGTACTTCTATGGGACTAGGGTAACTCACTTGGGGTCTGGGAGTACTTATATGGGACTAACGTAACTCACTTGGGGTCTGGGAGTATTTATTTGGGACTAAGGTAACTCACTTGGGGTCAGGGAGTACTTATATAGGACTAGGGTAACTCAAATGTGGTCAGGGAGTACTTATAAAGGGGCTAGGATAACTCACTTGGGGTCAGGGAGTACTTATAAAGGGGCTAGGATAACTCACTTCGGCGTCAGGGAGTACTTCTATGGGACTAGGGTAACTCACTTGGGGTCAGGGAGTACTTCTGTGGGATTAGGGTAACTCACTTGGGGTCTGGGTGTACTTATATGGGACTAGGGTAATTCACTTGGGGTCAGGCAGTACTTATAAAGTGGCTAGGGTAACTCACTTGGGGTCAGGGAGTACTTCTATGGGACTAGGGTAACTCACTTGGGGTCTGGGAGTACTTATATGGGAATAGTGTAACCCACTTAGGGTAAGGGAGTACATATAAAGGGGCTAGGATAACTCACTGGGGGTCAGGGAGTACTTCTAAAGGTGATATGGTAACTCACTTGGGGTCAGGGAGTACTTCTATGGGACTAGGGTAACTCACTTGCGGTCAGAGAGTACATATAAAGAGGCTAGGATAACTCACTTGGGGTCAGGGAATACTTATATAGGGGCTAGGGTTACTCACTTGGTGTCAGGGAGTAGGTCTATGGGCCTGGGGTAACTCACTTGGGTTCTTGGAGCACTTATATGGGACTAGAGTAAATCAGTTGGGGTCAGGGATTACTTATATGGGACTAGGGTAACCCACTTAGCGCCAGAGAGAACTATTAAAGGGGATAGGGTAACTCACTTGTGGTCAGGGAGTACTTATATAGGGGCTATGGTAACTCACTTGGGGTCAGGGAGTACTTATATGGGAATAGGGTAACCCCCTTGCGGTCAGAGGGTACATATAAAGGGGCTAGGATAACTCACTTGGGGTCAGGGAATATTTATATTGGACTAGGGTAACACACTTGGGGTCAGGGAGTACTTATAAAGGGGCTAGGGTAACTCACTTGGGGTCAGGGAGTACTTATAAAGGGGCTAGGATAACTCACTTGGGGTCAGGGAGTACTTATAAAGGGGCTAGGATAACTCACTTCGGCGTCAGGGAGTACTTCTATGGGACTAGGGTAACTCACTTGGGGTCTGGGAGTACTTATATGGTACTAAGGTAACTCACTTGGGGTCAGGGAGTACTTATATGGGACTAGGGTAACTCACATGGGGTCAGGGAGTACTTATTCAGGGGCTAGGGTAACTCGCTTTGGGTCTAGGTGTACTTATATTGGATTAGGGTAACTCACTTGCGGTCAGAGAGTACATATAAAGGGGCTAGGATAACTAACTTGGGGTAAGGGAATGCTTATATAGGGGCTAGGGTAACTCACTTGGGGTCAGGGAGTACCTCTGTGGGATTAGGGTAACTCACTTGGGGTCTGGGAGTACTTATATGGGACTAGGGTATCTCACTTGGGGTCAGGGAGTACTTATAAAGGGGCTAGGGTAACTCACTTGGGGTCAGGGAGTACTTCTATGGGACTAGGGTAACTCACTTGGGGTCTGGGATTACTTATATGGGAATAGTGTAACCCACTTAGGGTGATGGAGTACTTATAAAGGGGCTAGGGTAACTCACTTTGGGTCAGGGAGTAGTTATAAGGGATTAGGGTAACTCAGTTGGACACTTGGAGTACATATAAAGGGACTAGGGTAACTCACTTGTGGTCAGGGAGTACTTATATAGGGGCTATGGTAACTCACTTGAGGTCAGGGAGTACTTCTATGTGACTAGGGTAACTCACTTGCGGTCAGAGAGTAAATATAAAGGGGCTAGGATAACTCACTTGGGGTCAGGGAGTACTTCTATGGGACAAGGGTAACTCACTTGCGGTCAGACAGTACATATAAAGGGGCTAGGATAACTCACTTGTGGTCAGGGAGTACTTATATAGGGTCTAGGGTAACTCACTTGCGGTCAGGGAGTACTTCTATGGGACTAGGGTAACTCACTTGGGGTCTGGGAGTACTTCTATGGGACTAGGGTAACTCACTTGGGGTCTGGGAGTACTTCTATGGGACTAGGGTAACTCACTTGGGGTCTGGGAGTACTTATATGGGACTAAGGTAACTCACTTGGGGTCTGGGAGTATTTATTTGGGACTAAGGTAACTCACTTGGGGTCAGGGAGTACTTATATAGGACTAGGGTAACTCATATGGGGTCAGGGAGTACTTATAAAGGGGGTAGGATAACTCACTTGGGGTCAGGGAGTACTTATAAAGGGGCTAGGATAACTCACTTCGGCGTCAGGGAGTACTTCTATGGGACTAGGGTAACTCACTTGCTGTCAGACAGTACATATAAAGGGGCTAGGATAACTCACTTGTGGTCAGGGAGTACTTATATAGGGTCTAGGGTAACTCACTTGCGGTCAGAGAGTACATATAAAGGGGCTAGGATAACTCACTTGGGGTCAGGGAGTACTTATAAAGGTGATATGGTAACTCACTTGGGGTCAGGGAGTACTTATAAGGGACTAGGGTAACTCACTTGGGGTCAGGGAATACTTATATAGGGGCTAGGGTAACTCACTTTGGGTCTAGGTGTACTTATATTGGACTAGGGTAACTCACTTGCGGTCAGAGAGTACATATAAAGGGGCTAGGATAACTCAATTGGGGTCAGGGAGTACTTATAAAGGTGATATGGTAACTCACTTGGGGTCAGGGAGTACTTCTATGGGACTAGGGTAACTCACTTGCGGCCAGAGAGTACATTTATGGGGGCTAGGATAACTAACTTGGGGTAAGCGAGTGCTTACATAGGGGTTAGGGTAACTCACTTGGGGTCAGGGAGTACTTCTGTGGGATTAGGGTAACTCACTTGGGGTCTGGGAGTACTTCTATGGGACTAGGGTAACTCACTTGGGGTCTGGGAGAACTTATATGGGACTAAGGTAACTCACTTGGGGTCAGGGAGTACTTATATAGGACTAGGGTAACTCAAATGGGGTCAGGGAGTACTTATAAAGTGGCTAGGATAACTCACTTGGGGTCAGGGAGTACTTATAAAGGGGCTAGGATAACTCACTTCGGCGTCAGGGAGTACTTCTATGGGACTAGGGTAACTCACTTGGGGTCTGGGAGTACTTATATGGTACTAAGGTAACTCACTTGGGGTCAGGGAGTACTTATATGGGACTAGGGTAACTCACATGGGGTCAGGGAGTACTTATTCAGGGGCTAGGGTAACTCGCTTTGGGTCTAGGTGTACTTATATTGGATTAGGGTAACTCACTTGCGGTCAGAGAGTACATATAAAGGGGCTAAGATAACACATTGGGGTCCGGGAGTACTTATAAAGGTGATATGGTAACTCACTTGGGGTCAGGGAGTACTTCTATGGGACTAGGGTACCTCAATTGCGGCCAGAGAGTACTTATAAGGGGCTAGGATAACTCACTTGGGGTCAGGAAGTACTTATAAAGGGGCTAGGATAACTCACTTCGGCGTAAGGGAGTACTTCAATGGGACTAGGGTAACTCACTTGGGATCAGGGACTACTTTTATGGGACTAGTGTAACTCACTTGGGGACAGGGAGTACTTATATAGGGGCTAAGGTAACTCACTTGTGGTCAGGAACTACTTCTATGGGACTAGGGTAACTCACTTGCGGTCAGAAAGTACATATAAAGGGGCTAGGATAACTAACTTGGGGTAAGGGAATGCTTATATAGGGGCTAGGGTAACTCACTTGGGGTCAGGGAGTACCTCTGTGGGATTAGGGTAACTCACTTGGGGTCTGGGAGTACTTATATGGGACTAGGGTATCTCACTTGGGGTCAGGGAGTACTTATAAAGGGGCTAGGGTAACTCACTTGGGGTCAGGGAGTACTTCTATGGGACTAGGGTAACTCACTTGGGGTCTGGGATTACTTATATGGGAATAGTGTAACCCATTTAGGGTCATGGAGTACTTATAAAGGGGCTAGGGTAACTCACTTTGGGTCAGGGAGTAGTTATAAGGGATTAGGGTAACTCAGTTGGACTCTTGGAGTACATATAAAGGGACTAGGGTAACTCACTTGTGGTCAGGGAGTACTTATATAGGGGCTATGGTAACTCACTTGAGGTCAGGGAGTACTTCTATGTGACTAGGGTAACTCACTTGCGGTCAGAGAGTAAATATAAAGGGGCTAGGATAACTCACTTGGGGTCAGGGAGTACTTCTATGGGACAAGGGTAACTCACTTGCGGTCAGACAGTACATATAAAGGGGCTAGGATAACTCACTTGTGGTCAGGGAGTACTTATATAGGGTCTAGGGTAACTCACTTGCGGTCAGGGAGTACTTCTATGGGACTAGGGTAACTCACTTGGGGTCTGGGAGTACTTCTATGGGACTAGGGTAACTCACTTGGGGTCTGGGAGTACTTCTATGGGACTAGGGTAACTCACTTGGGGTCTGGGAGTACTTATATGGGACTAAGGTAACTCACTTGGGGTCTGGGAGTATTTATTTGGGACTAAGGTAACTCACTTGGGGTCAGGGAGTACTTATATAGGACTAGGGTAACTCAAATGGGGTCAGGGAGTACTTATAAAGGGGCTAGGATAACTCACTTGGGGTCAGGGAGTACTTATAAAGGGGCTAGGATAACTCACTTCGGCGTCAGGGAGTACTTCTATGGGACTAGGGTAACTCACTTGCTGTCAGACAGTACATATAAAGGGGCTAGGATAACTCATTTGTGGTCAGGGAGTACTTATATAGGGTCTAGGGTAACTCACTTGCGGTCAGGGAGTACTTCTATGGGACTAGGGTAACTCACTTGGGGTCTGGGAGTACTTCTATGGGACTAGGGTAACTCACTTGGGGTCTGGGAGTACTTCTATGGGACTAGGGTAACTCACTTGGGGTCTGGGAGTACTTATAAAGGGGCTAGGATAACTCACTTCGGCGTCAGGGAGTACTTCTATGGGACTAGGGTAACTCACTTGCTGTCAGACAGTACATATAAAGGGGCTAGGATAACTCACTTGTGGTCAGGGAGTACTTATATAGGGTCTAGGGTAACTCACTTGCGGTCAGGGAGTACTTCTATGGGACTAGGGTAACTCACTTGGGGTCTGGGAGTACTTCTATGGGACTAGGGTAACTCACTTGGGGTCTGGGAGTACTTCTATGGGACTAGGGTAACTCACTTGGGGTCTGGGAGTACTTATATGGGACTAACGTAACTCACTTGGGGTCTGGGAGTATTTATTTGGGACTAAGGTAACTCACTTGGGGTCAGGGAGTACTTATATAGGACTAGGGTAACTCAAATGTGGTCAGGGAGTACTTATAAAGGGGCTAGGATAACTCACTTGGGGTCAGGGAGTACTTATAAAGGGGCTAGGATAACTCACTTCGGCGTCAGGGAGTACTTCTATGGGACTAGGGTAACTCACTTGGGGTCAGGGAGTACTTCTGTGGGATTAGGGTAACTCACTTGGGGTCTGGGTGTACTTATATGGGACTAGGGTAATTCACTTGGGGTCAGGCAGTACTTATAAAGTGGCTAGGGTAACTCACTTGGGGTCAGGGAGTACTTCTATGGGACTAGGGTAACTCACTTGGGGTCTGGGAGTACTTATATGGGAATAGTGTAACCCACTTAGGGTAAGGGAGTACATATAAAGGGGCTAGGATAACTCACTGGGGGTCAGGGAGTACTTCTAAAGGTGATATGGTAACTCACTTGGGGTCAGGGAGTACTTCTATGGGACTAGGGTAACTCACTTGCGGTCAGAGAGTACATATAAAGAGGCTAGGATAACTCACTTGGGGTCAGGGAATACTTATATAGGGGCTAGGGTTACTCACTTGGTGTCAGGGAGTAGGTCTATGGGCCTGGGGTAACTCACTTGGGTTCTTGGAGCACTTATATGGGACTAGAGTAAATCAGTTGGGGTCAGGGATTACTTATATGGGACTAGGGTAACCCACTTAGCGCCAGAGAGAACTATTAAAGGGGATAGGGTAACTCACTTGTGGTCAGGGAGTACTTATATAGGGGCTATGGTAACTCACTTGGGGTCAGGGAGTACTTATATGGGAATAGGGTAACCCCCTTGCGGTCAGAGGGTACATATAAAGGGGCTAGGATAACTCACTTGGGGTCAGGGAATATTTATATTGGACTAGGGTAACACACTTGGGGTCAGGGAGTACTTATAAAGGGGCTAGGGTAACTCACTTGGGGTCAGGGAGTACTTATATGAAACTAGGGTAACCCACTTAGCGCCAGAGAGAACTATTAAAGGGGATAGGGTAACTCACTTGTGGTCAGGGAGTACTTATATAGGGGATAGGGTAACTCACTTGTGGTCAGGGAGTACTTATATAGGGGCTATGGTAACTCACTTTGGGTCAGGGAGTAGTTATAAGGGATTAGGGTAACTCAGTTGGACTCTTGGAGTACATATAAAGGGACTAGGGTAACTCACTTGTGGTCAGGGAGTACTTATATAGGGGCTATGGTAACTCACTTGAGGTCAGGGAGTACTTCTATGTGACTAGGGTAACTCACTTGCGGTCAGAGAGTAAATATAAAGGGGCTAGGATAACTCACTTGGGGTCAGGGAGTACTTCTATGGGACAAGGGTAACTCACTTGCGGTCAGACAGTACATATAAAGGGGCTAGGATAACTCACTTGTGGTCAGGGAGTACTTATATAGGGTCTAGGGTAACTCACTTGCGGTCAGGGAGTACTTCTATGGGACTAGGGTAACTCACTTGGGGTCTGGGAGTACTTCTATGGGACTAGGGTAACTCACTTGGGGTCTGGGAGTACTTCTATGGGACTAGGGTAACTCACTTGGGGTCTGGGAGTACTTATATGGGACTAAGGTAACTCACTTGGGGTCTGGGAGTATTTATTTGGGACTAAGGTAACTCACTTGGGGTCAGGGAGTACTTATATAGGACTAGGGTAACTCAAATGGGGTCAGGGAGTACTTATAAAGGGGCTAGGATAACTCACTTGGGGTCAGGGAGTACTTATAAAGGGGCTAGGATAACTCACTTCGGCGTCAGGGAGTACTTCTATGGGACTAGGGTAACTCACTTGCTGTCAGACAGTACATATAAAGGGGCTAGGATAACTCACTTGTGGTCAGGGAGTACTTATATAGGGTCTAGGGTAACTCACTTGCGGTCAGGGAGTACTTCTATGGGACTAGGGTAACTCACTTGGGGTCTGGGAGTACTTCTATGGGACTAGGGTAACTCACTTGGGGTCTGGGAGTACTTCTATGGGACTAGGGTAACTCACTTGGGGTCTGGGAGTACTTATATGGGACTAACGTAACTCACTTGGGGTCTGGGAGTATTTATTTGGGACTAAGGTAACTCACTTGGGGTCAGGGAGTACTTATATAGGACTAGGGTAACTCAAATGTGGTCAGGGAGTACTTATAAAGGGGCTAGGATAACTCACTTGGGGTCAGGGAGTACTTATAAAGGGGCTAGGATAACTCACTTCGGCGTCAGGGAGTACTTCTATGGGACTAGGGTAACTCACTTGGGGTCAGGGAGTACTTCTGTGGGATTAGGGTAACTCACTTGGGGTCTGGGTGTACTTATATGGGACTAGGGTAATTCACTTGGGGTCAGGCAGTACTTATAAAGTGGCTAGGGTAACTCACTTGGGGTGAGGGAGTACTTCTATGGGACTAGGGTAACTCACTTGGGGTCTGGGAGTACTTATATGGGAATAGTGTAACCCACTTAGGGTCAGGGAGTACATATAAAGGGGCTAGGATAACTCACTGGGGGTCAGGGAGTACTTCTAAAGGTGATATGGTAACTCACTTGGGGTCAGGGAGTACTTCTATGGGACTAGGGTAACTCACTTGCGGTCAGAGAGTACATATAAAGAGGCTAGGATAACTCACTTGGGGTCAGGGAATACTTATATAGGGGCTAGGGTTACTCACTTGGTGTCAGGGAGTAGGTCTATGGGCCTGGGGTAACTCACTTGGGTTCTTGGAGCACTTATATGGGACTAGAGTAAATCAGTTGGGGTCAGGGATTACTTATATGGGACTAGGGTAACCCACTTAGCGCCAGAGAGAACTATTAAAGGGGATAGGGTAACTCACTTGTGGTCAGGGAGTACTTATATAGGGGCTATGGTAACTCACTTGGGGTCAGGGAGTACTTATATGGGAATAGGGTAACCCCCTTGCGGTCAGAGGGTACATATAAAGGGGCTAGGATAACTCACTTGGGGTCAGGGAATATTTATATTGGACTAGGGTAACACACTTGGGGTCAGGGAGTACTTATAAAGGGGCTAGGGTAACTCACTTGGGGTCAGGGAGTACTTATATGAAACTAGGGTAACCCACTTAGCGCCAGAGAGAACTATTAAAGGGGATAGGGTAACTCACTTGTGGTCAGGGAGTACTTATATAGGGGCTATGGTAACTCACTTGGGGTCAGGGAGTACTTATATGGGAATAGGGTAACCCCCTTGCGGTCAGAGGGTACATATAAAGGGGCTAGGATAACTCACTTGGGGTCAGGGAATACTTATATTGGACTAGGGTAACTCACTTGGGGTCAGGGAGTACTTCTATGGGACTAGGGTAACTCACTTGGGGTCTGGTATTACTTATATGGGAATAGTGTAACCCACTTAGGGTCATGGAGTACTTATAAAGGGGCTATGGTAACTCACTTGGGGTCAGGGAGTACTTATATGGGAATAGGGTAACCCCCTTGCGGTCAGAGGGTACATATAAAGGGGCTAGGATAACTCACTTGGGGTCAGGGAATATTTATATTGGACTAGGGTAACACACTTGGGGTTCAGGGAGTACTTATAAAGGGGCTAGGGTAACTCACTTGGGGTCAGGGAGTACTTATATGAAACTAGGGTAACCCACTTAGCGCCAGAGAGAACTATTAAAGGGGATAGGGTAACTCACTTGTGGTCAGGGAGTACTTATATAGGGGCTATGGTAACTCACTTGAGGTCAGGGAGTACTTCTATGTGACTAGGGTAACTCACTTGCGGTCAGAGAGTAAATATAAAGGGGCTAGGATAACTCACTTGGGGTCAGGGAGTACTTCTATGGGACAAGGGTAACTCACTTGCGGTCAGACAGTACATATAAAGGGGCTAGGATAACTCACTTGTGGTCAGGGAGTACTTATATAGGGTCTAGGGTAACTCACTTGCGGTCAGGGAGTACTTCTATGGGACTAGGGTAACTCACTTGGGGTCTGGGAGTACTTCTATGGGACTAGGGTAACTCACTTGGGGTCTGGGAGTACTTCTATGGGACTAGGGTAACTCACTTGGGGTCTGGGAGTACTTATATGGGACTAACGTAACTCACTTGGGGTCTGGGAGTATTTATTTGGGACTAAGGTAACTCACTTGGGGTCAGGGAGTACTTATATAGGACTAGGGTAACTCAAATGGGGTCAGGGAGTACTTATAAAGGGGCTAGGATAACTCACTTGGGGTCAGGGAGTACTTATAAAGGGGCTAGGATAACTCACTTCGGCGTCAGGGAGTACTTCTATGGGACTAGGGTAACTCACTTGGGGTCAGGGAGTACTTCTGTGGGATTAGGGTAACTCACTTGGGGTCTGGGTGTACTTATATGGGACTAGGGTAACTCACTTGGGGTCAGGCAGTACTTATAAAGTGGCTAGGGTAACTCACTTGGGGTCAGGGAGTACTTCTATGGGACTAGGGTAACTCACTTGGGGTCTGGGAGTACTTATATGGGAATAGTGTAACCCACTTAGGGTCAGGGAGTACATATAAAGGGGCTAGGATAACTCACTGGGGGTCAGGGAGTACTTCTAAAGGTGATATGGTAACTCACTTGGGGTCATGGAGTACTTCTATGGGACTAGGGTAACTCACTTGCGGTCAGAGAGTACATATAAAGAGGCTAGGATAACTCACTTGGGGTCAGGGAATACTTATATAGGGGCTAGGGTTACTCACTTGGTGTCAGGGAGTAGGTCTATGGGCATGGGGTAACTCACTTGGGTTCTTGGAGCACTTATATGGGACTAGAGTAAATCAGTTGGGGTCAGGGATTACTTATATGGGACTAGGGTAACCCACTTAGCGCCAGAGAGAACTATTAAAGGGGATAGGGTAACTCACTTGTGGTCAGGGAGTACTTATATAGGGGCTATGGTAACTCACTTGGGGTCAGGGAGTACTTATATGGGAATAGGGTAACCCCCTTGCGGTCAGAGGGTACATATAAAGGGGCTAGGATAACTCACTTGGGGTCAGGGAATACTTATATTGGACTAGGGTAACACACTTGGGGTCAGGGAGTACTTATAAAGGGGCTAGGGTAACTCACTTGGGGTCAGGGAGTACTTATATGAAACTAGGGTAACCCACTTAGCGCCAGAGAGAACTATTAAAGGGGATAGGGTAACTCACTTGTGGTCAGGGAGTACTTATATAGGGGCTATGGTAACTCACTTGGGGTCAGGGAGTACTTATATGGGAATAGGGTAACCCCCTTGCGGTCAGAGGGTACATATAAAGGGGCTAGGATAACTCACTTGGGGTCAGGGAATACTTATATTGGACTAGGGTAACTCACTTGGGGTCAGGGAGTACTTCTATGGGACTAGGGTAACTCACTTGGGGTCTGGGATTACTTATATGGGAATAGTGTAACCCACTTAGGGTCATGGAGTACTTATAAAGGGGCTAGGGTAACTCACTTTGGGTCAGGGAGTAGTTATAAGGGATTAGGGTAACTCACTTGGACTCTTGGAGTACATATAAAGGGACTAGGGTAACTCACTTGTGGTCAGGGAGTACTTATATAGGGGCTATGGTAACTCACTTGAGGTCAGGGAGTACTTCTATGTGACTAGGGTAACTCACTTGCGGTCAGAGAGTAAATATAAAGGGGCTAGGATAACTCACTTGGGGTCAGGGAGTACTTCTATGGGACAAGGGTAACTCACTTGCGGTCAGACAGTACATATAAAGGGGCTAGGATAACTCACTTGTGGTCAGGGAGTACTTATATAGGGTCTAGGGTAACTCACTTGCGGTCAGGGAGTACTTCTATGGGACTAGGGTAACTCACTTGGGGTCTGGGAGTACTTCTATGGGACTAGGGTAACTCACTTGGGGTCTGGGAGTACTTCTATGGGACTAGGGTAACTCACTTGGGGTCTGGGAGTACTTATATGGGACTAAGGTAACTCACTTGGGGTCTGGGAGTATTTATTTGGGACTAAGGTAACTCATTTGGGGTCAGGGAGTACTTATATAGGACTAGGGTAACTCAAATGGGGTCAGGGAGTACTTATAAAGGGGCTAGGATAACTCACTTAGGGTCAGGGAGTACTTATAAAGGGGCTAGGATAACTCACTTCGGCGTCAGGGAGTACTTCTATGGCACTAGGGTAACTCACTTGCGGTCAGACAGTACATATAAAGGGGCTAGGATAACTCACTTGTGGTCAGGGAGTACTTATATAGGGTCTAGGGTAACTCACTTGCGGTCAGGGAGTACTTCTATGGGACTAGGGTAACTCACTTGGGGTCTGGGAGTACTTCTATGGGACTAGGGTAACTCACTTGGGGTCTGGGAGTACTTCTATGGGACTAGGGTAACTCACTTGGGGTCTGGGAGTACTTATATGGGTCTAAGGTAACTCACTTGGGGTCTGGGAGTATTTATTTGGGACTAAGGTAACTCACTTGGGGTCAGGGAGTACTTATATAGGACTAGGGTAACTCAAATGGGGTCAGGGAGTACTTATAAAGGGGCTAGGATAACTCACTTCGGCGTCAGGGAGTACTTCTATGGGACTAGGGTAACTCACTTGGGGTCAGGGAGTACTTCTGTGGGATTAGGGTAACTCACTTGGGGTCTGGGTGTACTTATATGGGACTAGGGTAACTCACTTGGGGTCAGGCAGTACTTATAAAGTGGCTAGGATAACTCACTGGGGGTCAGGGAGTACTTCTAAAGGTGATATGGTAACTCACTTGGGGTCAGGGAGTACTTCTATCGGACTAGGGTAACTCACTTGCGGTCAGAGAGTACATATAAAGAGGCTAGGATAACTCACTTGGGGTCAGGGAATACTTATATAGGGGCTAGGGTTACTCACTTGGTGTCAGGGAGTAGGTCTATGGGCCTGGGGTAACTCACTTGGGTTCTTGGAGCACTTATATGGGACTAGAGTAAATCAGTTGGGGTCAGGGATTACTTATATGGGACTAGGGTAACCCACTTAGCGCCAGAGAGAACTATTAAAGGGGATAGGGTAACTCACTTGTGGTCAGGGAGTACTTATATAGGGGCTATGGTAACTCACTTGGGGTCAGGGAGTACTTATATGGGAATAGGGTAACCCCCTTGCGGTCAGAGGGTACATATAAAGGGGCTAGGATAACTCACTTGGGGTCAGGGAATACTTATATTGGACTAGGGTAACACACTTGGGGTCAGGGAGTATTTATAAAGGGGCTAGGGTAACTCACTTGGGGTCAGGGAGTACTTATATGAAACTAGGGTAACCCACTTAGCGCCAGAGAGAAATTATAAAGGGGATAGGGTAACTCACTTGGGGTCAGGGAGTACTTCTATGGGACTAGGGTAACTCACTTGGGGTCTGGGAGTACTTATATGGGACTAAGGAAACTCACTTGGGTTCTGGGAGTATTTATTTGGGACCAAGGTAACTCACTTGGGGTCAGGGAGTACTTATAAAGGTGATATGGTAACTCACTTGGGGTCAAGGAGTACTTCTATGGGACTAGGGTAACTCACATGCGGCCAGAGAGTACATATAAAGGGGCTAGGATAACTAACTTGGGGTAAGGGAGTGCTTACATAGGGGTTAGGGTAACTCACTTGGGGTCAGGGAGTACTTCTGTGGGATTAGGGTAACTCACTTGGGGTCTGGGAGTACTTCTATGGGACTAGGGTAACTCACTTGGGGTCTGGGAGAACTTATATGGGACTAAGGTAACTCACTTGGGGTCAGGGAGTACTTATATAGGACTAGGGTAACTCAAATGGGGTCAGGGAGTACTTATAAAGTGGCTAGGATAACTCACTTGGGGTCAGGGAGTACTTATAAAGGGGCTAGGATAACTCACTTCGGCGTCAGGGAGTACTTCTATGGGACTAGGGTAACTCACTTGGGGTCTGGGAGTACTTATATGGTACTAAGGTAACTCACTTGGGGTCAGGGAGTACTTATATGGGACTAGGGTAACTCACATGGGGTCAGGGAGTACTTATTCAGGGGCTAGGGTAACTCGCTTTGGGTCTAGGTGTACTTATATTGGATTAGGGTAACTCACTTGCGGTCAGAGAGTACATATAAAGGGGCTAAGATAACACATTGGGGTCCGGGAGTACTTATAAAGGTGATATGGTAACTCACTTGGGGTCAGGGAGTACTTCTATGGGACTAGGGTACCTCAATTGCGGCCAGAGAGTACTTATAAGGGGCTAGGATAACTCACTTGGGGTCAGGAAGTACTTATAAAGGGGCTAGGATAACTCACTTCGGCGTAAGGGAGTACTTCAATGGGACTAGGGTAACTCACTTGGGATCAGAGACTACTTTTATGGGACTAGTGTAACTCACTTGGGGACAGGGAGTACTTATATAGGGGCTAAGGTAACTCACTTGTGGTCAGGAACTACTTCTATGGGACTAGGGTAACTCACTTGCGGTCAGAAAGTACATATAAAGGGGCTAGGATAACTAACTTGGGGTAAGGGAATGCTTATATAGGGGCTAGGGTAACTCACTTGGGGTCAGGGAGTACCTCTGTGGGATTAGGGTAACTCACTTGGGGTCTGGGAGTACTTATATGGGACTAGGGTATCTCACTTGGGGTCAGGGAGTACTTATAAAGGGGCTAGGGTAACTCACTTGGGGTCAGGGAGTACTTCTATGGGACTAGGGTAACTCACTTGGGGTCTGGGATTACTTATATGGGAATAGTGTAACCCACTTAGGGTCATGGAGTACTTATAAAGGGGCTAGGGTAACTCACTTTGGGTCAGGGAGTAGTTATATTGGACTAGGCTAACTCACTTGGTGTCTAGGAGTACTTATTTGGGACCAGGGTACCTCACTTGGGGTCTGGGAGTACTTATATGGTACTAAGGTAACTCACTTGGGGTCAGGGAGTACTTATATGGGACTAGGGTAACTCACTTGTGGTCGGGGAGTATTTATAAAGGGGCTAGGGTAACTCACTTTTGGTCAAGGAGTACTTATATTGGACTAGGCTAACTCACTTGGTGTCTAGGAGTACTTATTTGGGACCAGGGTACCTCACTTGGGGTCTGGGAGTACTTATATGGTACTAAGGTAACTCACTTGGGGTCAGGGAGTACTTATATGGGACTAGGGTAACTCACTTGTGGTCGGGGAGTATTTATAAAGGGGCTAGGGTAACTCACTTTTGGTCAAGGAGTACTTATATGGGGCTAGGGTAACTCACTTGGGGTCAGGGAGTACTTCTATGGGACTAGGGTAACTCACTTGTGGTCGGGGAGTATTTATAAAGGGGCTAGGGTAACTCACTTTTGGTCAAGGAGTACTTATATGGTACTAAGGTAACTCACTTGGGGTCAGGGAGTACTTATATGGGACTAGGGTAACTCACTTGTGGTCGGGGAGTATTTATAAAGGGGCTAGGGTAACTCACTTTTGGTCAAGGAGTACTTATATGGGGCTAGGGTAACTCACTTGGGGTCAGGGAGTACTTCTATGGGACTAGGGTAACTCACTTGGGGTCTGGGAGTACTTATATGGGACTAGGGTAATTCACTTGGGGTCAGGGAGTACTTATAAAGGGGCTAGGGTAACTCACTTTTGGTCAAGGAGTACTTATATTGGACTAAGCTAACTCACTTGGTGTCTAGGAGTACTTATTTGGGACCAGGGTACCTCACTTGAGGTCTGGGAGTACTTATATGGTACTAAGGTAAATAACTTGGGGTCAAGGAATACTTATATGGGACTAGGGTAACTCACATTGGGTCAGGGAGTACTTATACAGGGGCTAGGGTAACTCAAATGGGGTCAGGGAGTACTTCTATGGGACTAGGGTAACTCACTTGGGGTCTGGGAGTACTTATATGGGACTAAGGAAACTCACTTGGGTTCTGGGAGTATTTATTTGGGACTAAGGTAACTCACTTGGGGTCAGGGAGTACTTATAAAGGTGATATGGTAACTCACTTGGGGTCAAGGAGTACTTCTATGGGACTAGGGTAACTCACTTGCGGCCAGAGAGTACATATAAAGGGGCTAGGATAACTAACTTGGGGTAAGGGAGTGCTTACATAGGGGTTAGGGTAACTCACTTGGGGTCAGGGAGTACTTCTGTGGGATTAGGGTAACTCACTTGGGGTCTGGGAGTACTTCTATGGGACTAGGGTAACACACTTGGAGTCTGGGAGTACTTATATGGGACTAAGGAAACTCACTTGGGTTCTGGGAGTATTTATTTGGGACTAAGGTAACTCACTTGGGGTCAGGGAGTACTTATAAAGGTGATATGGTAACTCACTTGGGGTCAAGGAGTACTTCTATGGGACTAGGGTAACTCACTTGCGGCCAGAGAGTACATATAAAGGGGCTAAGATAACTAACTTGGGGTAAGGGAGTGCTTACATAGGGGTTAGGGTAACTCACTTGGGGTCAGGGAGTACTTCTGTGGGATTAGGGTAACTCACTTGGGGTCTGGGAGTACTTCTATGGGACTAGGGTAACTCACTTGGGGTCTAGGGGTACTTATATGGGACTAAGGAAACTCACTTGGGTTCTGGGAGTATTTATTTGGGACTAAGGTAACTCACTTGGGGTCAAGGAGTACTTATATAGGACTAGGGTACTCAAATGGGGTCAGGGAGTACTTCTATGGGACTAGGGTAACTCACTTGGGGTCTGGGAGTACTTATATGGGACTAAGGAAACTCACTTGGGTTCTGGGAGTATTTATTTGGGACTAAGGTAACTCACTTGGGGTCAGGGAGTACTTATAAAGGTGATATGGTAACTCACTTGGGGTCAAGGAGGACTTCTATGGGACTAGGGTAACTCACATGCGGCCAGAGAGTACATATAAAGGGGCTAGGATAACTAACTTGGGGTAAGGGAGTGCTTACATAGGGGTTAGGGTAACTCACTTGGGGTCAGGGAGTACTTCTGTGGGATTAGGGTAACTCACTTGGGGTCTGGGAGTACTTCTATGGGACTAGGGTAACTCACTTGGGGTCTGGGGGTACTTATATGGGACTAAGGAAACTCACTTGGGTTCTGGTAGTATTTATTTGGGACTAAGGTAACTCACTTGGGGTCAGGGAGTACTTATATAGGACTAGGGTACTCAAATGGGGTCAGGGAGTACTTATAAAGTGGCTAGGATAACTCACTTGAGGTCAGGGAGTACTTATAAAGGGGCTAGGATAACTCACTTCGGCGTCAGGGAGTACTTCTATGGGACTAGGGTAACTCACTTGCGGTCAGAAAGTACATATATAGGGGCTAGGATAACTAACTTGGAGTAAGGGAGTGCTTATATAGGGGCTAGGGTAACTCACTTGGGGTCAGGGAGTACTTCTGTAGGATTAGGGTAACTCACTTGGGGTCTGGGAGTACTTATATGGGACTAGGGTAATTCACTTGGGGTCAGGGAGTACTTATAAAGGGGCTAGGGTAACTCACTTTTGGTCAAGGAGTACTTATATTGGACTAAGGTAACTCACTTGGGGTCAAGGAGTACTTATATGGGACTAGGGTAACTCACATGGGGTCAGGGAGTACTTATACAGGGGCTAGGGTAACTCACTTTGGGTCTAGGTGTACTTATATTGGACTAGGGTAACTCACTTGCGGTCAGAGAGTACATATAAAGGGGCTAGGTTAACTCAATTTGGGTCAGGGAGTACTTATAAAGGTGATATGATAACTCACTTGGGGTCAGGGAGTACTTCTATGGGACTAGGGTAACTCACTTGCGGCCAGAGAGTACATATAAAGGGGCTAGGATAACTAACTTGGGGTAAGGGATTGCTTACATAGGGGTTAGGGTAACTCACTTGGGGTCAGGGAGTGCTTCTGTGGGATTAGGGTAACTCACTTGGGGTCAGTGAATACTTATATAGGGGCTATGGTAACTCACTTGAGTTCATGGAGTACTTCTATGTGACTAGGGTAACTCACTTGCGGTCAGGGAGTACTTATATGGGACTAGGGTAACTCACATGGGGTCAGGGAGTACTTATACAGGGGCTAGGGTAACTCACTTTGGGTCTAGGTGTACTTATATTGGATTAGGGTAACTCACTTGCGGTCAGGGAGTACATATAAAGGGGCTAGGATAACTCAATTCGGCGTCAGGGAGTACTTCTATGGGACTAGGGTAACTCACTTGGGGTCAGGGACTACTTTTATGGGATTAGGGTAACTCACTTGGGGTCAGGGAATACTTATATAGGGGCTAGGGTAACTCACTTGGGGTCAGGGAGTACTTCTATGGGACTAGGGTAACTCACTTGGGGTCTGGGAGTACTTATATGGGAATAGTGTAACCCACTTAGGGTCAGGGAGTGTTCCGTCGAACAATTGATAGGGACGCCGACAGAAGAACGACGCTCGAATAAAGGCCTACTCCTTGGAAGCAATCGGCGGCAATATTATGATGCGCATTGGAAAGGGTCGGTGTCGGGCGGCGGACAAGTTGAGTAGAGCTAAGATAGCTGAGGTGAAGAGTTGTATAGCGATATTGGTTATATAAAATAAAAGAATTCAGAGGAGGTTTTATGCCGAAAGGCTTTCCTACCTCGAGCATACGGCTCAATTGTGATTGTTATAATTTAATAACCCTTCTAAACCCAGGACATTTTCATGGATGAACAAAGGAGGGATAGACACTAATGAACATGGTGCCTCCTGTGAGGTTATAAGTGACAGATAAAGATGAATTATAGGGAATAAGTGGAAAACGAAGTGATTTAGTGAAAACGACGGACCAAAAGGTACTGTAATATATTTAATAAATTAGTACCAAACTAAACAGACCATCATGGCGAACCAAACAAAATACAAAAAAGTAAAGGCAATTCTGAAAGTTCAGTTAACTCAATTACAAAATGTGTTAAATCGAGACCATTGTGAAAAATCAAATATACAATTAAGATTAGAAAGGTTGAATGAAAAATATGATCAAGTCGAAAGGTTGTATGAGGAAACAACCTCTACAGAAAACGACGACGAACAATTACACGAATTCACTGAACTACAAGATCGATTTTTTGAACTAGTCTCACAAGCAAAAGATAAGATCGAAAGATTGAGTCCTCCTCTTTTAGAAAATAATAATCAATCAATTAGTGTTGATTCAGGAACCGCGAGTAAAATCAAGCTTCCGTTAGCCAACTTACCGAAATTCGAAGGGAATTATGAAAATTGGATATCTTTTAAAAATACATTTACCGCCATGATTGATACACGCGGAGATCTTAACGATGTAGAAAAATTAATATATTTACGTTCGAGTTTAATAGGGAATGCAGCGCAGAAAATAACAATTTTTGAAAATTCTGCCGAAAATTATAAGTTAGCTTGGGATTTATTGCGGGATTCGTATGAAATTAAGCGTTTAATTGTTTCAAAACACTTACAAGCAATTTACGATATAACACCTTTAAAATTCGAGTCACACGATGGATTAGTACAACTAGCAGATACCGTGCAACAACATATGACAGCTTTGGAAACGCTAGGTGCGTCAGTAGGTAGTGATATGCTCGTTTTTCTAATTGAACGAAAACTCCCAGAAGAGACAGTAAAAAAGTGGGAAATGACCCTTACCAATGACGAACTTCCATCGTTTCAGCAATTACGCAAATTTTTAATGGAAAACGCGGTACGGGCCTCTAAGAGAGAACAAAGGGAACTGCACACTAGTTCAAATTCAATAGGAGGGGATCAACCTGCCGCTAAGAAATTCAAGTCGGAAAAAAGACATAATGTTTTGTATACAAACACGACAAATTGCATAGTTTGTAAAGATCAACATTTGTTATATCAATGCCCAGAATTTTTAAAGATGACTGTCCCTAATCGTATAGACTCAGTAAAAAGGGCTAAACTTTGTATAAATTGCTTGCGTAGACATACAGGACAATGTATGCGGTCGAAATGTAAGCAATGTCATAAAAAGCATAACACTTTATTGCATTTAAATAAGGAAGAATTAAAATCGCAAGGGAATTCCGCGGTAGATAAGACAAATTCATTATGACTAGATGAGAAAAATTCAATTGTAACTATGGTTTCAAGAACGAAAAATATGCCAGCTTTAATAATGACCGCAATCGTACGCATTCGTACAGGCAACGGAGAATTTATACAAGGCCGGACTCTGTTAGATACATGTTCTACCGCACACCTCGTAACAGAAAAATTTGCCAAAAAACTTCACCTCCCATCAAAATCAGGTTCTATAACAATAAATGCTATAAATACCATGCAAACCATATCGCGGTCATCAATAGAAATTACCTTTTACTCACAGTATTCAAATTTCCAAAAAACATTATCGTTTTTGATCATTCCAAAAATTATAGATTTCATTCCGTCGGAAGCATTTCCTAGAGAGCTAATAGATATTCCATCACATTTAAATTTAGCAGATCCTCTATTTCACATACCTAATGATGTCGATTTATTAATAGGAGCTGGTGCCACTTTGTCAATGTTTCGAAAAAAAAGATCTGTGCTGAATAATATAAAAACTGATTTAGTTTTGCAAGAAACCGAACTAGGTTGGGCATTCGCAAGTAGTTCAACGTCATCGAACACTTGTCAATCATTAGTTAATCGAACATCCGAGCTTTCAAGTCAAATCGCGAAATTTTGGGAAATGGAAGAGATGTATACTGAAGACAATGTTAATGATGAAGGAAGGGAATGCGAGAGTCACTATGTTATGAATGTAAGTCGTAACGATTCGGGTAGATATACAGTCCGCTTACCTTTCCGCGAAGGTATAGAAAGAGATTTTAAAAATACTAAGACATTAGCGCTTAGAAGGTTTCATGGAATAGAAAATAAATTTAAGGATCCATTTATCAAACAACAATATAATAATGTAATGCAAGAATATCTTGATTTGGGTCATATGATTGAAGTTAGCAACACAGATGATGATGGTTATTTCATGCCACACCATGCAGTCATTAAAAACAGTAGTCTTACAACTAAGGTAAGAGTCGTTTTTGATGCCTCAGCCAAGGTTCGTACGGGAAAATCTTTAAACGAAACACTTATGGTAGGACCGACTATACAAAATTCAATATTTGAACACATTTTAAGATTTCGTCAATTTAAATATGTTCTAATAGCGGATATTGAAAAAATGTACCGCCAAATATTGGTACATAAGGATGATAGAAAATATCAGAAAATCCTGTGGCGAAAAAATGGATCAATAAAAACTTTTGAATTAAATACAGTAACTTTCGGGGTGTCATCAGCGCCATTTTTAGCTATCCGAACATTACATCAACTAGCTGAAGACGAGGCATTAAGGTATCCAAAGGGATCGTTTAATTTGAAAAACCGAATGTATGTAGATGATCTGATTACGGGTGCGAATTCAATACAAGACTTGCAGGAGATACGGAATGAAATAATAGATATTCTAAAGGAGGGTGGATTCAATATAAGGCAATGGGTCTCTAACAACGCACAAGCATTGAATGATCTTACGAAGGATTCAATTCATTTTAATCTATTGATGGACAAAGAATCTGAATTAAAAACTTTGGGCATATATTGGAACAATAAAATCGATCAAATGTCATACAAGGTGAATTCAATCCAGCTCACGAGCAATTTAACAAAACGCAATATTTTGTCCCAAGTGGCAAAAATATATGACCCATTAGGATTATTGGGCCCAATTATAATGTACGCAAAATGTATCATGCAATGGTTATGGAAATGTAAGATTTCATGGGACGAACCAGTTCCTAATGAAATAAGATCAAAGTGGTACTCGTTCAGTCAACAATTTCATATGATCGAAAATATTAGCATTGAACGGTACGCAATAGTCGATAATCCATGCAATATAGAACTCCACGGGTTTTGCGATGCGAGTCAATATGGATATGGTGCGTGTATTTATATAAAAACGAAAAATACACAAGGCGAAAGTAAATGTCAACTATTATGTGCTAAATCGAGGGTTGCACCTATCAAGGAATTGACAATTCCCCGTTTAGAGCTTTGCGCAGCTTCAATTCTTGCGAAATTGTACCAAGATACTATTAAGGTAATAGATTTAAAGCCGAATGATATATTTTTATGGAGTGACTCTATGATTGTGATACATTGGATTAATATGCAAGCGAGTAAATTAAAACCATTCGTAGCAAATAGAGTCACTAGCATTTTAAAAATGACATTAGCCTCATGGTGGTGTCATGTAGCTTCGGAAAACAATCCGGCAGATGCACTATCACGTGGGCAAATGCCTAAGGAATTTGTAAATAACCAAAAATGGTTTACGGGTCCCCTTTATATAAAAAGGCAGGAGTTTGCCCGGCCAACACACAGTATTTGTCGGATCGATGTTATACCGGAGATACGTAAAACGACATGTTTATCAACAACCACTAGTAATCCAGAATTTTTTGGAACCTTTTCTTCGTATCGCAGATTAATCCATGTAACAGCGTGGTGTTTAAGATTTCGTCGATTAAACGTTTATAAGGGGTTATTATCGGTACAAGAGACGAATGAAGCTGAAATTCGAATTTTGAATTTGATACAAGCTAACGTATTTAATGCGGAAATCAAATGTATAAAGAAATGCGGAGAATTAAAAGGGAATCGATTGTCATTTTTCTGCCCTTTCATAGATAATAAAGATTTACTTCGAATAGGTGGACGTCTTGAGAAGGCTGATATACAATTTTCCGCGAAACATCCAATTATATTGCCTTCACGTCACCATGTTACGGATTTGATCATTCGGGAATGCCATATAAGGAATCATCATGCCGGAATTCAAACAACGTTAGGAATATTAAGACAAAAATTTTGGATATTAGACGGAAAAAATCAAGTCCGACATATTATAAGAAAATGTATAAGATGTATCAGATTTAGAGCAGATACGAATACGTATCAAATGGCTAATTTACCTAAGGTTCGAATACAAGACGCTAGACCATTTAAAAGTGTTGGCATAGATTATTGCGGACCATTCTATTTAAAAGAAAAAAAGTATCGAAACCGCAATAAGGTCAAAACATATGCCAGCATGTTTATATGCATGGTAACCCGTGCTGTACATATAGAAATAGTAACAGAAATGACTACTCAAGCCTTTTTGGCAGCATTAAAGAGGTTCGTATCTAGACGAGGTGTTCCAAGTGACATTTATTCTGATAATGGTCCGAATTTCATTGGAGCAAAAAACGAATTACAAGAATTATACTTATTACACCATGAGGAATCTTTTAAGACAGAAACTAATAATTATGCTTTATCGAAAGGAATTAATTGGCATTTTTCTGTACCATTAACTCCACATTTCGGAGGAATTTGGGAAGCAGCTGTAAAAACGTATAAACATCATCTTAAGCGTGTAGTTGGAAGTCACTTGTATACTTATGAAGAGTTTATTACTCTTGCCATAGAGATCGAAGCAATAATGAACTCTAGACCTATATGTTCACTCTCTTCAGATCCAAACGATCCTATGGCTTTAACGCCAGCACATTTCTTACTTGGACAACCACTCACGATGATTCCTGAAGAAGATGTGACAACGGTACCACAAAATCGATTAACATCTTGGAGATTGATTACCCAAGCTCGACAACATTTCTGGAAACGTTGGTACATCGAGTATTTACACGAGCTTCAACGTAGACAAAAATGGACCACCAAAACAGAAAATATTAAGGTCGGAAATGTGGTAATAATTAAGGAGAAAGGATTACCTTGCATGCAATGGGCTCTTGGAAGGGTTCTACAAGTTTTTACCGGCAGTGATGGGATTGTACGAGCTGCTCTCCTTAAAACATCAACTACCACTGTTAAACGTTGCGTTAAATTATTATGTGTATTGCCTACTGAATAATTTAATAATGTAAGGTCAAATTTATATAGAATAAGGGTAATACAGACGTTGCTGCCTATTGCTTCCAACAGAGGGGGAATGTGTTCCGTCGAACAATTGATAGGGACGCCGACAGAAGAACGACGCTCGAATAAAGGCCTACTCCTTGGAAGCAATCGGCGGCAATATTATGATGCGCATTGGAAAGGGTCGGTGTCGGGCGGCGGACAAGTTGAGTAGAGCTAAGATAGCTGAAGTGAAGAGTTGTATAGCGATATTGGTTATATAAAATAAAAGAATTCAGAGGAGGTTTTATGCCGAAAGGCTTTCCTACCTCGAGCATACGGCTCAATTGTGATTGTTATAATTTAATAACCCTTCTAAACCCAGGACATTTTCATGGATGAACAAAGGAGGGATAGACACTAATGAACAGGGAGTACTTATAAAGGGGCTAGGGTAACTCACTTTTGGTCAAGGAGTACTTATATGGGGCTAGGGTAACTCACTTGGTGTCTGTGAGTACTTATATGGGACTAGGGTAATTCACTTGGGGTCAGGGACTACTTTTTTGGGACTAGGGTAGCTCACTTGGGGTCAGGGAGTACTTATAAGGGACTAGGGTAACTCACTTGGGGTCAGGGAATACTTATATAGGGGCTAGGGTAACTCACTTTGGGTCTAGGTGTACTTATATTGGATTAGGGTAACTCACTTGCGGTCAGGGAGTACATATAAAGGGGCTAGGATAACTCAATTCGGCGTCAGGGAGTACTTCTATGGGACTAGGGTAACTCACTTGGGGTCAGGGACTACTTTTATGGGATTAGGGTAACTCACTTGGGGTCAGGGAATACTTATATAGGGGCTAGGGTAACTCACTTGGGGTCAGGGAGTACTTCTATGGGACTAGGGTAACTCACTTGGGGTCAGGGAGTACTTCTGTGGGATTAGGGTAACTCACTTGGGGCCTGGGAGTACTTCTATGGGACTAGGGTAACTCACTTGGGGTCTGGGAGAACTTATATGGGACTAAGGTAACTCACTTGGGGTCAGGGAGTACTTATATAGGACTAGGGTAACTCAAATGGGGTCAGGGAGTACTTATAAAGTGGCTAGGATAACTCACTTGGGGTCAGGGAGTACTGATAAAGGGGCTAGGATAACTCACTTCGGCGTCAGGGAGTACTTCTATGGGACTAGGGTAACTCACTTGGGGTCTGGGAGTACTTATATGGTACTAAGGTAACTCACTTGGGGTCAGGGAGTACTTATATGGGACTAGGGTAACTCACATGGGGTCAGAGAGTACTTATTCAGGGGCTAGGGTAACTCGCTTTGGGTCTAGGTGTACTTATATTGGATTAGGTTAACTCACTTGCGGTCAGAGAGTACATATAAAGGGGCTAAGATAACACAATTGGGGTCCGGGAGTACTTATAAAGGTGATATGGTAACTCACTTGGGGTCAGGGAGTACTTCTATGGGACTAGGGTAACTCAATTGCGGCCAGAGAGTACTTATAAGGGGCTAGGATAACTCACTTGGGGTCAGGAAGTACTTATAAAGGGGCTAGGATAACTCACTTCGGCGTAAGGGAGTACTTCAATGGGACTAGGGTAACTCACTTGGGATCAGGGACTACTTTTATGGGACTAGTGTAACTCACTTGGGGACAGGGAGTACTTATATAGGGGCTAGGGTAACTCACTTGTGGTCAGGAACTACTTCTATGGGACTAGGGTAACTCACTTGCGGTCAGAAAGTACATATAAAGGGGCTAGGATAACTAACTTGGGGTAAGGGAGTGCTTATATAGGGGCTAGGGTAACTCACTTGGGGTCAGGGAGTACTTCTGTGGGATTAGGGTAACTCACTTGGGGTCTGGGAGTACTTATATGGGACTAGGGTAACTCACTTGGGGTCAGGGAGTACTTATAAAGGGGCTAGGGTAACTCACTTGGGGTCAGGGAGTACTTCTATGGGACTAGGGTAACTCACTTGGGGTCTGGGATTACTTATATGGGAATAGTGTAACCCACTTAGGGTCAGGGAGTACTTATAAAGGGGCTAGGGTAACTCACTTTGGGTCAGGGAGTAGTTATAAGGGATTAGGGTAACTCACTTGGACTCTTGGAGTACATATAAAGGGACTAGGGTAACTCACTTGTGGTCAGGGAGTACTTATATAGGGGCTATGGTAACTCACTTGAGGTCAGGGAGTACTTCTATGTGACTAGGGTAACTCACTTGCGGTCAGAGAGTAAATATAAAGGGGCTAGGATAACTCACTTGGGGTCAGGGAGTACTTCTATGGGACAAGGGTAACTCACTTGCGGTCAGACAGTACATATAAAGGGGCTAAGATAACTCACTTGTGGTCAGGGAGTACTTATATAGGGTCTAGGGTAACTCACTTGCGGTCAGGGAGTACTTCTATGGGACTAGGGTAACTCACTTGGGGTCTGGGAGTACTTCTATGGGACTAGGGTAACTCACTTGGGGTCTGGGAGTACTTCTATGGGACTAGGGTAACTCACTTGGGGTCTGGGAGTACTTATATGGGACTAAGGTAACTCACTAGGGGTCTGGGAGTATTTATTTGGGACTAAGGTAACTCACTTGGGGTCAGGGAGTACTTATATAGGACTAGGGTAACTCAAATGGGGTCAGGGAGTACTTATAAAGGGGCTAGGATAACTCACTTGGGGTCAGGGAGTATTTATTTGGGACTAAGGTAACTCACTTGGGGTTAGGGAGTACTTATATAGGACTAGGGTAACTCAAATGGGGTCAGGGAGTACTTAAAAAGGGGCTAGGATAACTCACTTGGGGTCAGGGAGTACTTATAAAGGGGCTAGGATAACTCACTTCGGCGTCAGGGAGTACTTCTATGGGACTAGGGTAACTCACTTGGGGTCAGGGAGTACCTATATAGGGGCTAGGGTAACTCACTTGTGGTCAGGGACTACTTCTATGGGACTAGGGTAACACACTTGCGGTCAGAGAGTACATATAAAGGGGCTAGGATAACTCACTTGGGGTCAGGGAGTACTTATAAAGGTGATATGGTAACTCACTTGGGGTCAGGGAGTACTTATAAGGGACTAGGGTAACTCACTTGGGGTCAGGGAATACTTATATAGGGGCTAGGGTAACTCACTTTGGGTCTAGGTGTACTTATATTGGACTAGGGTAACTCACTTGCGGTCAGAGAGTACATATAAAGGGGCTAGGATAACTCAATTGGGGTCAGGGAGTACTTATAAAGGTGATATGGTAACTCACTTGGGGTCAGGGAGTACTTCTATGGGACTAGGGTAATTCACTTGCGGCCAGAGAGTACATTTATGGGGGCTAGGATAACTAACTTGGGGTATGCGAGTGCTTACATAGGGGTTAGGGTAACTCACTTGGGGTCAGGGAGTACTTCTGTGGGATTAGGGTAACTCACTTGGGGTCTGGGAGTACTTCTATGGGACTAGGGTAACTCACTTGGGGTCTGGGAGAACTTATATGGGACTAAGGTAACTCACTTGGGGTCAGGGAGTACTTATGTAGGACTAGGGTAACTCAAATGGGGTCAGGGAGTACTTATAAAGTGGCTAGGATAACTCACTTGGGGTCAGGGAGTACTTATAAAGGGGCTAGGATAACTCACTTCGGCGTCAGGGAGTACTTCTATGGGACTAGGGTAACTCACTTGGGGTCTGGGAGTACTTATATGGTACTAAGGTAACTCACTTGGGGTCAGGGAGTACTTATATGGGACTAGGGTAACTCACATGGGGTCAGGGAGTACTTATTCAGGGGCTAGGGTAACTCGCTTTGGGTCTAGGTGTACTTATATTGGATTAGGGTAACTCACTTGCGGTCAGAGAGTACATATAAAGGGGCTAAGATAACACATTGGGGTCCGGGAGTACTTATAAAGGTGATATGGTAACTCACTTGGGGTCAGGGAGTACTTCTATGGGACTAGGGTACCTCAATTGCGGCCAGAGAGTACTTATAAGGGGCTAGGATAACTCACTTGGGTTCAGGAAGTACTTATAAAGGGGCTAGGATAACTCACTTCGGCGTAAGGGAGTACTTCAATGGGACTAGGGTAACTCACTTGGGATCAGGGACTACTTTTATGGGACTAGTGTAACTCACTTGGGGACAGGGAGTACTTATATAGGGGCTAAGGTAACTCACTTGTGGTCAGGAACTACTTCTATGGGACTAGGGTAACTCACTTGCGGTCAGAAAGTACATATAAAGGGGCTAGGATAACTAACTTGGGGTAAGGGAATGCTTATATAGGGGCTAGGGTAACTCACTTGGGGTCAGGGAGTACCTCTGTGGGATTAGGGTAACTCACTTGGGGTCTGGGAGTACTTATATGGGACTAGGGTATCTCACTTGGGGTTAGGGAGTACTTATAAAGGGGCTAGGGTAACTCACTTGGGGTCAGGGAGTACTTCTATGGGACTAGGGTAACTCACTTGGGGTCTGGGATTACTTATATGGGAATAGTGTAACCCATTTAGGGTCATGGAGTACTTATAAAGGGGCTAGGGTAACTCACTTTGGGTCAGGGAGTAGTTATAAGGGATTAGGGTAACTCAGTTGGACTCTTGGAGTACATATAAAGGGACTAGGGTAACTCACTTGTGGTCAGGGAGTACTTATATAGGGGCTATGGTAACTCACTTGAGGTCAGGGAGTACTTCTATGTGACTAGGGTAACTCACTTGCGGTCAGAGAGTACATTTATGGGGGCTAGGATAACTAACTTGGGGTAAGCGAGTGCTTACATAGGGGTTAGGGTAACTCACTTGGGGTCAGGGAGTACTTCTGTGGGATTAGGGTAACTCACTTGGGGTCTGGGAGTACTTCTATGGGACTAGGGTAACTCACTTGGGGTCTGGGAGAACTTATATGGGACTAAGGTAACTCACTTGGGGTCAGGGAGTACTTATATAGGACTAGGGTAACTCAAATGGGGTCAGGGAGTACTTATAAAGTGGCTAGGATAACTCACTTGGGGTCAGGGAGTACTTATAAAGGGGCTAGGATAACTCACTTCGGCGTCAGGGAGTACTTCTATGGGACTAGGGTAACTCACTTGGGGTCTGGGAGTACTTATATGGTACTAAGGTAACTCACTTGGGGTCAGGGAGTACTTATATGGGACTAGGGTAACTCACATGGGGTCAGGGAGTACTTATTCAGGGGCTAGGGTAACTCGCTTTGGGTCTAGGTGTACTTATATTGGATTAGGGTAACTCACTTGCGGTCAGAGAGTACATATAAAGGGGCTAAGATAACACATTGGGGTCCGGGAGTACTTATAAAGGTGATATGGTAACTCACTTGGGGTCAGGGAGTACTTCTATGGGACTAGGGTACCTCAATTGCGGTCAGAGAGTACTTATAAGGGGCTAGGATAACTCACTTGGGTTCAGGAAGTACTTATAAAGGGGCTAGGATAACTCACTTCGGCGTAAGGGAGTACTTCAATGGGACTAGGGTAACTCACTTGGGATCAGGGACTACTTTTATGGGACTAGTGTAACTCACTTGGGGACAGGGAGTAATTATATAGGGGCTAAGGTAACTCACTTGTGGTCAGGAACTACTTCTATGGGACTAGGGTAACTCACTTGCGGTCAGAAAGTACATATAAAGGGGCTAGGATAACTAACTTGGGGTAAGGGAATGCTTATATAGGGGCTAGGGTAACTCACTTGGGGTCAGGGAGTACCTCTGTGGGATTAGGGTAACTCACTTGGGGTCTGGGAGTACTTATATGGGACTAGGGTATCTCACTTGGGGTCAGGGAGTACTTATAAAGGGGCTAGGGTAACTCACTTGGGGTCAGGGAGTACTTCTATGGGACTAGGGTAACTCACTTGGGGTCTGGGATTACTTATATGGGAATAGTGTAACCCATTTAGGGTCATGGAGTACTTATAAAGGGGCTAGGGTAACTCACTTTGGGTCAGGGAGTAGTTATAAGGGATTAGGGTAACTCAGTTGGACTCTTGGAGTACATATAAAGGGACTAAGGTAACTCACTTGTGGTCAGGGAGTACTTATATAGGGGCTATGGTAACTCACTTGAGGTCAGGGAGTACTTCTATGTGACTAGGGTAACTCACTTGCGGTCAGAGAGTAAATATAAAGGGGCTAGGATAACTCACTTGGGGTCAGGGAGTACTTCTATGGGACAAGGGTAACTCACTTGCGGTCAGACAGTACATATAAAGGGGCTAGGATAACTCACTTGTGGTCAGGGAGTACTTATATAGGGTCTAGGGTAACTCACTTGCGGTCAGGGAGTACTTCTATGGGACTAGGGTAACTCACTTGGGGTCTGGGAGTACTTCTATGGGACTAGGGTAACTCACTTGGGGTCTGGGAGTACTTCTATGGGACTAGGGTAACTCACTTGGGGTCTGGGAGTACTTATATGGGACTAAGGTAACTCACTTGGGGTCTGGGAGTATTTATTTGGGACTAAGGTAACTCACTTGGGGTTAGGGAGTACTTATATAGGACTAGGGTAACTCAAATGGGGTCAGGGAGTACTTATAAAGGGGCTAGGATAACTCACTTGGGGTCAGGGAGTACTTATAAAGGGGCTAGGATAACTCACTTTGGGTCTAGGTGTACTTATATTGGACTAGGGTAACTCACTTGCGGTCAGAGAGTACATATAAAGGGGCTAGGATAACTCAATTGGGGTCAGGGAGTACTTATAAAGGTGATATGGTAACTCACTTGGGGTCAGGGAGTACTTCTATGGGACTAGGGTAATTCACTTGCGGCCAGAGAGTACATTTATGGGGGCTAGGATAACTAACTTGGGGTATGCGAGTGCTTACATAGGGGTTAGGGTAACTCACTTGGGGTCAGGGAGTACTTCTGTGGGATTAGGGTAACTCACTTGGGGTCTGGGAGTACTTCTATGGGACTAGGGTAACTCACTTGGGGTCTGGGAGAACTTATATGGGACTAAGGTAACTCACTTGGGGTCAGGGAGTACTTATATAGGACTAGGGTAACTCAAATGGGGTCAGGGAGTACTTATAAAGTGGCTAGGATAACTCACTTGGGGTCAGGGAGTACTTATAAAGGGGCTAGGATAACTCACTTCGGCGTCAGGGAGTACTTCTATGGGACTAGGGTAACTCACATGGGGTCAGGGAGTACTTATTCAGGGGCTAGGGTAACTCGCTTTGGGTCTAGGTGTACTTATATTGGATTAGGGTAACTCACTTGCGGTCAGAGAGTACATATAAAGGGGCTAAGATAACACATTGGGGTCCGGGAGTACTTATAAAGGTGATATGGTAACTCACTTGGGGTCAGGGAGTACTTCTATGGGACTAGGGTACCTCAATTGCGGCCAGAGAGTACTTATAAGGGGCTAGGATAACTCACTTGGGTTCAGGAAGTACTTATAAAGGGGCTAGGATAACTCACTTCGGCGTAAGGGAGTACTTCAATGGGACTAGGGTAACTCACTTGGGATCAGGGACTACTTTTATGGGACTAGTGTAACTCACTTGGGGACAGGGAGTACTTATATAGGGGCTAAGGTAACTCACTTGTGGTCAGGAACTACTTCTATGGGACTAGGGTAACTCACTTGCGGTCAGAAAGTACATATAAAGGGGCTAGGATAACTAACTTGGGGTAAGGGAATGCTTATATAGGGGCTAGGGTAACTCACTTGGGGTCAGGGAGTACCTCTGTGGGATTAGGGTAACTCACTTGGGGTCTGGGAGTACTTATAAAGTGGCTAGGATAACTCACTTGGGGTCAGGGAGTACTTATAAAGGGGCTAGGATAACTCACTTCGGCGTCAGGGAGTACTTCTATGGGACTAGGGTAACTCACTTGGGGTCTGGGAGTACTTATATGGTACTAAGGTAACTCACTTGGGGTCAGGGAGTACTTATATGGGACTAGGGTAACTCACATGGGGTCAGGGAGTACTTATTCAGGGGCTAGGGTAACTCGCTTTGGGTCTAGGTGTACTTATATTGGATTAGGGTAACTCACTTGCGGTCAGAGAGTACATATAAAGGGGCTAAGATAACACATTGGGGTCCGGGAGTACTTATAAAGGTGATATGGTAACTCACTTGGGGTCAGGGAGTACTTCTATGGGACTAGGGTACCTCAATTGCGGCCAGAGAGTACTTATAAGGGGCTAGGATAACTCACTTGGGTTCAGGAAGTACTTATAAAGGGGCTAGGATAACTCACTTCGGCGTAAGGGAGTACTTCAATGGGACTAGGGTAACTCACTTGGGATCAGGGACTACTTTTATGGGACTAGTGTAACTCACTTGGGGACAGGGAGTACTTATATAGGGGCTAAGGTAACTCACTTGTGGTCAGGAACTACTTCTATGGGACTAGGGTAACTCACTTGCGGTCAGAAAGTACATATAAAGGGGCTAGGATAACTAACTTGGGGTAAGGGAATGCTTATATAGGGGCTAGGGTAACTCACTTGGGGTCAGGGAGTACCTCTGTGGGATTAGGGTAACTCACTTGGGGTCTGGGAGTACTTATATGGGACTAGGGTATCTCACTTGGGGTTAGGGAGTACTTATAAAGGGGCTAGGGTAACTCACTTGGGGTCAGGGAGTACTTCTATGGGACTAGGGTAACTCACTTGGGGTCTGGGATTACTTATATGGGAATAGTGTAACCCATTTAGGGTCATGGAGTACTTATAAAGGGGCTAGGGTAACTCACTTTGGGTCAGGGAGTAGTTATAAGGGATTAGGGTAACTCAGTTGGACTCTTGGAGTACATATAAAGGGACTAGGGTAACTCACTTGTGGTCAGGGAGTACTTATATAGGGGCTATGGTAACTCACTTGAGGTCAGGGAGTACTTCTATGTGACTAGGGTAACTCACTTGCGGTCAGAGAGTAAATATAAAGGGGCTAGGATAACTCACTTGGGGTCAGGGAGTACTTCTATGGGACAAGGGTAACTCACTTGCGGTCAGACAGTACATATAAAGGGGCTAGGATAACTCACTTGTGGTCAGGGAGTACCTCTGTGGGATTAGGGTAACTCACTTGGGGTCTGGGAGTACTTATATGGGACTAGGGTATCTCACTTGGGGTCAGGGAGTACTTATAAAGGGGCTAGGGTAACTCACTTGGGGTCAGGGAGTACTTCTATGGGACTAGGGTAACTCACTTGGGGTCTGGGAGTATTTATTTGGGACTAAGGTAACTCACTTGGGGTCAGGGAGTATTTATTTGGGACTAAGGTAACTCACTTGGGGTCAGGGAGTACTTATATAGGACTAGGGTAACTCAAATGGGGTCAGGGAGTACTTATAAAGGGGCTAGGATAACTCACTTGGGGTCAGGGAGTACTTATAAAGGGGCTAGGATAACTCACTTCGGCGTCAGGGAGTACTTCTATGGGACTAGGGTAACTCACTTGCTGTCAGACAGTACATATAAAGGGGCTAGGATAACTCACTTGTGGTCAGGGAGTACTTATATAGGGTCTAGGGTAACTCACTTGCGGTCAGGGAGTACTTCTATGGGACTAGGGTAACTCACTTGGGGTCTGGGAGTACTTCTATGGGACTAGGGTAACTCACTTGGGGTCTGGGAGTACTTCTATGGGACTAGGGTAACTCACTTGGGGTCTGGGAGTACTTATATGGGACTAACGTAACTCACTTGGGGTCTGGGAGTATTTATTTGGGACTAAGGTAACTCACTTGGGGTCAGGGAGTAATTATATAGGACTAGGGTAACTCAAATGTGGTCAGGGAGTACTTATAAAGGGGCTAGGATAACTCACTTGGGGTCAGGGAGTACTTATAAAGGGGCTAGGATAACTCACTTCGGCGTCAGGGAGTACTTCTATGGGACTAGGGTAACTCACTTGGGGTCAGGGAGTACTTCTGTGGGATTAGGGTAACTCACTTGGGGTCTGGGTGTACTTATATGGGACTAGGGTAATTCACTTGGGGTCAGGCAGTACTTATAAAGTGGCTAGGGTAACTCACTTGGGGTCAGGGAGTACTTCTATGGGACTAGGGTAACTCACTTGGGGTCTGGGAGTACTTATATGGGAATAGTGTAACCCACTTAGGGTAAGGGAGTACATATAAAGGGGCTAGGATAACTCACTGGGGGTCAGGGAGTACTTCTAAAGGTGATATGGTAACTCACTTGGGGTCAGGGAGTACTTCTATGGGACTAGGGTAACTCACTTGCGGTCAGAGAGTACATATAAAGAGGCTAGGATAACTCACTTGGGGTCAGGGAATACTTATATAGGGGCTAGGGTTACTCACTTGGTGTCAGGGAGTAGGTCTATGGGCCTGGGGTAACTCACTTGGGTTCTTGGAGCACTTATATGGGACTAGAGTAAATCAGTTGGGGTCAGGGATTACTTATATGGGACTAGGGTAACCCACTTAGCGCCAGAGAGAACTATTAAAGGGGATAGGGTAACTCACTTGTGGTCAGGGAGTACTTATATAGGGGCTATGGTAACTCACTTGGGGTCAGGGAGTACTTATATGGGAATAGGGTAACCCCCTTGCGGTCAGAGGGTATATATAAAGGGGCTAGGATAACTCACTTGGGGTCAGGGAATATTTATATTGGACTAGGGTAACACACTTGGGGTCAGGGAGTACTTATAAAGGGGCTAGGGTAACTCACTTGGGGTCAGGGAGTACTTATATGAAACTAGGGTAACCCACTTAGCGCCAGAGAGAACTATTAAAGGGGATAGGGTAACTCACTTGTGGTCAGGGAGTACTTATATAGGGGCTATGGTAACTCACTTGGGGTCAGGGAGTACTTATATGGGAATAGGGTAACCCCCTTGCGGTCAGAGGGTACATATAAAGGGGCTAGGATAACTCACTTGGGGTCAGGGAATACTTATATTGGACTAGGGTAACTCACTTGGGGTCAGGGAGTACTTCTATGGGACTAGGGTAACTCACTTGGGGTCTGGGATTACTTATATGGGAATAGTGTAACCCACTTAGGGTCATGGAGTACTTATAAAGGGGCTAGGGTAACTCACTTTGGGTCAGGGAGTAGTTATAAGGGATTAGGGTAACTCACTTGGACTCTTGGAGTACATATAAAGGGACTAGGGTAACTCACTTGTGGTCAGGGAGTACTTATATAGGGGCTATGGTAACTCACTTGAGGTCAGGGAGTACTTCTATGTGACTAGGGTAACTCACTTGCGGTCAGAGAGTAAATATAAAGGGGCTAGGATAACTCACTTGGGGTCAGGGAGTACTTCTATGGGACAAGGGTAACTCACTTGCGGTCAGACAGTACATATAAAGGGGCTAGGATAACTCACTTGTGGTCAGGGAGTACTTATATAGGGTCTAGGGTAACTCACTTGCGGTCAGGGAGTACTTCTATGGGACTAGGGTAACTCACTTGGGGTCTGGGAGTACTTCTATGGGACTAGGGTAACTCACTTGGGGTCTGGGAGTACTTCTATGGGACTAGGGTAACTCACTTGGGGTCTGGGAGTACTTATATGGGACTAAGGTAACTCACTTGGGGTCTGGGAGTATTTATTTGGGACTAAGGTAACTCACTTGGGGTCAGGGAGTACTTATATAGGACTAGGGTAACTCAAATGGGGTCAGGGAGTACTTATAAAGGGGCTAGGATAACTCACTTAGGGTCAGGGAGTACTTATAAAGGGGCTAGGATAACTCACTTCGGCGTCAGGGAGTACTTCTATGGGACTAGGGTAACTCACTTGCGGTCAGACAGTACATATAAAGGGGCTAGGATAACTCACTTGTGGTCAGGGAGTACTTATATAGGGTCTAGGGTAACTCACTTGCGGTCAGGGAGTACTTCTATGGGACTAGGGTAACTCACTTGGGGTCTGGGAGTACTTCTATGGGACTAGGGTAACTCACTTGGGGTCTGGGAGTACTTCTATGGGACTAGGGTAACTCACTTGGGGTCTGGGAGTACTTATATGGGTCTAAGGTAACTCACTTGGGGTCTGGGAGTATTTATTTGGGACTAAGGTAACTCACTTGGGGTCAGGGAGTACTTATATAGGACTAGGGTAACTCAAATGGGGTCAGGGAGTACTTATAAAGGGGCTAGGATAACTCACTTCGGCGTCAGGGAGTACTTCTATGGGACTAGGGTAACTCACTTGGGGTCAGGGAGTACTTCTGTGGGATTAGGGTAACTCACTTGGGGTCTGGGTGTGCTTATATGGGACTAGGGTAACTCACTTGGGGTCAGGCAGTACTTATAAAGTGGCTAGGATAACTCACTGGGGGTCAGGGAGTACTTCTAAAGGTGATATGGTAACTCACTTGGGGTCAAGGAGTACTTCTATCGGACTAGGGTAACTCACTTGCGGTCAGAGAGTACATATAAAGAGGCTAGGATAACTCACTTGGGGTCAGGGAATACTTATATAGGGGCTAGGGTTACTCACTTGGTGTCAGGGAGTAGGTCTATGGGCCTGGGGTAACTCACTTGGGTTCTTGGAGCACTTATATGGGACTAGAGTAAATCAGTTGGGGTCAGGGATTACTTATATGGGACTAGGGTAACCCACTTAGCGCCAGAGAGAACTATTAAAGGGGATAGGGTAACTCACTTGTGGTCAGGGAGTACTTATATAGGGGCTATGGTAACTCACTTGGGGTCAGGGAGTACTTATATGGGAATAGGGTAACCCCCTTGCGGTCAGAGGGTACATATAAAGGGGCTAGGATAACTCACTTGGGGTCAGGGAATACTTATATTGGACTAGGGTAACACACTTGGGGTCAGGGAGTACTTATAAAGGGGCTAGGGTAACTCACTTGGGGTCAGGGAGTACTTATATGAAACTAGGGTAACCCACTTAGCGCCAGAGAGAAATTATAAAGGGGATAGGGTAACTCACTTGGGGTCAGGGAGTACTTCTATGGGACTAGGGTAACTCACTTGGGGTCTGGGAGTACTTATATGGGACTAAGGAAACTCACTTGGGTTCTGGGAGTATTTATTTGGGACCAAGGTAACTCACTTGGGGTCAGGGAGTACTTATAAAGGTGATATGGTAACTCACTTGGGGTCAAGGAGTACTTCTATGGGACTAGGGTAACTCACATGCGGCCAGAGAGTACATATAAAGGGGCTAGGATAACTAACTTGGGGTAAGGGAGTGCTTACATAGGGGTTAGGGTAACTCACTTGGGGTCAGGGAGTACTTCTGTGGGATTAGGGTAACTCACTTGGGGTCTGGGAGTACTTCTATGGGACTAGGGTAACTCACTTGGGGTCTGGGGGTACTTATATGGGACTAAGGAAACTCACTTGGGTTCTGGTAGTATTTATTTGGGACTAAGGTAACTCACTTGGGGTCAGGGAGTACTTATATAGGACTAGGGTACTCAAATGGGGTCAGGGAGTACTTATAAAGTGGCTAGGATAACTCACTTCAGGTCAGGGAGTACTTATAAAGGGGCTAGGATAACTCACTTCGGCGTCAGGGAGTACTTCTATGGGACTAGGGTAACTCACTTGCGGTCAGAAAGTACATATATAGGGGCTAGGATAACTAACTTGGAGTAAGGGAGTGCTTATATAGGGGCTAGGGTAACTCATTTGTTGTCAGGGAGTACTTCTGTGGGATTAGGGTAACTCACTTGGGGTCTGGGAGTACTTATATGGGACTAGGGTAATTCACTTGGGGTCAGGGAGTACTTATAAAGGGGCTAGGGTAACTCACTTTTGGTCAAGGAGTACTTATATTGGACTAAGCTAACTCACTTGGTGTCTAGGAGTACTTATTTGGGATCAGGGTACCTCACTTGGGGTCTGGGAGTACTTATATGGTACTAAGGTAACTCACTTGGGGTCAAGGAGTACTTATATGGGACTAGGGTAACTCACATGGGGTCAGGGAGTACTTATACAGGGGCTAGGGTAACTCACTTTGGGTCTAGGTGTACTTATATTGGACTAGGGTAACTCACTTGCGGTCAGAGAGTACATATAAAGGGGCTAGGATAACTCAATTTGGGTCAGGGAGTACTTATAAAGGTGATATGGTAACTCACTTGGGGTCAGGGAGTACTTCTATGGGACTAGGGTAACTCACTTGCGGCCAGAGAGTACATATAAAGGGGCTAGGATAACTAACTTGGGGTAAGGGATTGCTTACATAGGGGTTAGGGTAACTCACTTGGGGTCAGGGAGTGCTTCTGTGGGATTAGGGTAACTCACTTGGGGTCAGGGAGTACTTATATAGGGGCTATGGTAACTCACTTGAGTTCATGGAGTTATTCTATGTGACTAGGGTAACTCACTTGCGGTCAGGGAGTACTTATATGGGACTAGGGTAACTCACATGGGGCCAGGGAGTACTTATACAGGGGCTAGGGTAACTCACTTTGGGTCTAGGTGTACTTATATTGGATTAGGGTAACTCACTTGCGGTCAGGGAGTACATATAAAGGGGCTAGGATAACTCAATTCGGCGTCAGGGAGTACTTCTATGGGACTAGGGTAACTCACTTGGGGTCAGGGACTACTTTTATGGGATTAGGGTAACTCACTTGGGGTCAGGGAATACTTATATAGGGGCTAGGGTAACTCACTTGGGGTCAGGGAGTACTTCTATGGGACTAGGGTAACTCACTTGGGGTCTGGGAGTACTTATATGGGGAGGGCTAATTTAGTAGAGAGATGGCAGGCAGCATGGGACTCGGATGGTCGGGGTAGGTGGACCCACCGCCTCATCCCGGACATCCGGTCCTGGCTGGCTGCTAATTGTAGAAGCTTGAACTACCATGTTTCCCAGATGCTCCTGGGGCATGGTAGTTTCATGAGTCATCGCGCGAGGGTGGGCCGCAGGGCGACTCCCGACTGCTGGTGCTCCCCGAATCCGGTCGCGGATACGGCGGAGCACACGCTGTTGTGGTGTCCCCTGTGGGAATGCGAAAGAGCAGAACTCTGTGATGCTTTAGGTGTGCCCTCGTTGGAGGTGGAGACCCTTGTGTCCCATGTTACGAGTACGCCGAGAGCTTGGAATGCATTTTCCAGCTTCTCGGTTAGGGTCCTCACCTCCAAGGACAGTAGAGTCCGAGCTGAGGAGTCTGCTGCTCTCTCCTCTGGGGTGGGGTAGAGTCTGGGGTTTTTGTTTGTCTTGGAATGACCGCATACGGTCGTAGAGTAGAGCGTATACCCTCCTACCTGATGTTATAAGCTATGCTTGGTACCGGGTAGGGGGGCAGGTAGGGGGTTTTGGTGGGTTAGAATCCCACATAACCTCTGGCCAAAACATCGGCCGCCGGAGGTTCTTAACAAGCCGTAAGGCTTTAAGAAGTTTCCCCCTACCTCGCAAAGCGTCGGAAAAAAAAAAAAAAAAAAAAAAAAAAAAAGTACTTATATGGGAATAGTGTAACCCACTTAGGGTCAGGGAGTACTTATAAAGGGGCTAGGGTAACTCACTTTTGGTCAAGGAGTACTTATATGGGGCTAGGGTAACTCACTTGGTGTCTGTGAGTACTTATATGGGACTAGGGTAATTCACTTGGGGTCAGGGACTACTTTTTTGGGACTAGGGTAACTCACTTGGGGTCAGGGAGTACTTATAAGGGACTAGGGTAACTCACTTGGGGTCAGGGAATACTTATATAGGGGCTAGGGTAACTCACTTTGGGTCTAGGTGTACTTATATTGGACTAGGGTAACTCACTTGCGGTCAGAGAGTACATATAAAGGGGCTAGGATAACTCAATTGGGGTCAGGGAGTACTTATAAAGGTGATATGGTAACTCACTTGGGGTCAGGGAGTACTTCTATGGGACTAGGGTAACTCACTTGCGGCCAGAGAGTACATATAAAGGGGCTAGGATAACTAACTTGGGGTAAGCGAGTGCTTACATAGGGGTTAGGGTAACTCACTTGGGGTCAGGGAGTGCTTCTGTGGGATTAGGGTAACTCACTTGGGGTCAGGGAGTACTTATATAGGGGCTATGGTAACTCACTTGAGTTCATGGAGTACTTCTATGTGACTAGGGTAACTCACTTGCGGTCAGGGAGTACTTATAAAGGTGATATGGTAACTCACTTGGGGTCAGGGAGTACTTCTATGGGACTAGGGTAACTCACTTGCGGCCAGAGAGTACATATAAAGGGGCTAGGATAACTAACTTGGGGTAAGCGAGTGCTTACATAGGGGTTAGGGTAACTCACTTGGGGTCAGGGAGTGCTTCTGTGGGATTAGGGTAACTCACTTGGGGTCAGGGAGTACTTATATAGGGGCTATGGTAACTCACTTGAGTTCATGGAGTACTTCTATGTGACTAGGGTAACTCACTTGCGGTCAGGGAGTACTTATATTGGATTAGGGTAACTCACTTGCGGTCAGGGAGTACATATAAAGGGGCTAGGATAACTCAATTCGGCGTCAGGGAGTACTTCTATGGGACTAGGGTAACTCACTTGGGGTCAGGGACTACTTTTATGGGATTAGGGTAACTCACTTGGGGTCAGGGAATACTTATATAGGGGCTAGGGTAACTCACTTGGGGTCAGGGAGTACTTCTATGGGACTAGGGTAACTCACTTGGGGTCTGGGAGTACTTATATGGGAATAGTGTAACCCACTTAGGGTCAGGGAGTACTTATAAAGGGGCTAGGGTAACTCACTTTTGGTCAAGGAGTACTTATATGGTGCTAGGGTAACTCACTTGGTGTCTGTGAGTACTTATATGGGACTAGGGTAATTCACTTGGGGTCAGGGACTACTTTTTTGGGACTAGGGTAACTCACTTGGGGTCAGGGAGTACTTATAAGGGACTAGGGTAACTCACTTGGGGTCAGGGAATACTTATATAGGGGCTAGGGTAACTCACTTTGGGTCTAGGTGTACTTATATTGGACTAGGGTAACTCACTTGCGGTCAGAGAGTACATATAAAGGGGCTAGGATAACTCAATTGGGGTCAGGGAGTACTTATAAAGGTGATATGGTAACTCACTTGGGGTCAGGGAGTACTTCTATGGGACTAGGGTAACTCACTTGCGGCCAGAGAGTACATTTATGGGGGCTAGGATAACTAACTTGGGGTAAGCGAGTGCTTACATAGGGGTTAGGGTAACTCACTTGGGGTCAGGGAGTACTTCTGTGGGATTAGGGTAACTCACTTGGGGTCTGGGAGTACTTATATGGGACTAGGGTAACTCACTTGGGGTCTGGGAGAACTTATATGGGACTAAGGTAACTCACTTGGGGTCAGGGAGTACTTATATAGGACTAGGGTAACTCAAATGGGGTCAGGGAGTACTTATAAAGTGGCTAGGATAACTCACTTGGGGTCAGGGAGTACTTATAAAGGGGCTAGGATAACTCACTTCGGCGTCAGGGAGTACTTCTATGGGACTAGGGTAACTCACTTGGGGTCTGGGAGTACTTATATGGTACTAAGGTAACTCACTTGGGGTCAGGGAGTACTTATATGGGACTAGGGTAACTCACATGGGGTCAGGGAGTACTTATTCAGGGGCTAGGGTAACTCGCTTTGGGTCTAGGTGTACTTATATTGGATTAGGGTAACTCACTTGCGGTCAGAGAGTACATATAAAGGGGCTAAGATAACACATTGGGGTCCGGGAGTACTTATAAAGGTGATATGGTAACTCACTTGGGGTCAGGGAGTACTTCTATGGGACTAGGGTACCTCAATTGCGGCCAGAGAGTACTTATAAGGGGCTAGGATAACTCACTTGGGGTCAGGAAGTACTTATAAAGGGGCTAGGATAACTCACTTCGGCGTAAGGGAGTACTTCAATGGGACTAGGGTAACTCACTTGGGATCAGAGACTACTTTTATGGGACTAGTGTAACTCACTTGGGGACAGGGAGTACTTATATAGGGGCTAAGGTAACTCACTTGTGGTCAGGAACTACTTCTATGGGACTAGGGTAACTCACTTGCGGTCAGAAAGTACATATAAAGGGGCTAGGATAACTAACTTGGGGTAAGGGAATGCTTATAAAGGGGCTAGGGTAACTCACTTGGGGTCAGGGAGTACCTCTGTGGGATTAGGGTAACTCACTTGGGGTCTGGGAGTACTTATATGGGACTAGGGTATCTCACTTGGGGTCAGGGAGTACTTATAAAGGGGCTAGGGTAACTCACTTGGGGTCAGGGAGTACTTCTATGGGACTAGGGTAACTCACTTGGGGTCTGGGATTACTTATATGGGAATAGTGTAACCCACTTAGGGTCATGGAGTACTTATAAAGGGGCTAGGGTAACTCACTTTGGGTCAGGGAGTAGTTATATTGGACTAGGCTAACTCACTTGGTGTCTAGGAGTACTTATTTGGGACCAGGGTACCTCACTTGGGGTCTGGGAGTACTTATATGGTACTAAGGTAACTCACTTGGGGTCAGGGAGTACTTATATGGGACTAGGGTAACTCACTTGTGGTCGGGGAGTATTTATAAAGGGGCTAGGGTAACTCACTTTTGGTCAAGGAGTACTTATATTGGACTAGGCTAACTCACTTGGTGTCTAGGAGTACTTATTTGGGACCAGGGTACCTCACTTGGGGTCTGGGAGTACTTATATGGTACTAAGGTAACTCACTTGGGGTCAGGGAGTACTTATATGGGACTAGGGTAACTCACTTGTGGTCGGGGAGTATTTATAAAGGGGCTAGGGTAACTCACTTTTGGTCAAGGAGTACTTATATGGGGCTAGGGTAACTCACTTGGGGTCAGGGAGTACTTCTATGGGACTAGGGTAACTCACTTGTGGTCGGGGAGTATTTATAAAGGGGCTAGGGTAACTCACTTTTGGTCAAGGAGTACTTATATGGTACTAAGGTAACTCACTTGGGGTCAGGGAGTACTTATATGGGACTAGGGTAACTCACTTGTGGTCGGGGAGTATTTATAAAGGGGCTAGGGTAACTCACTTTTGGTCAAGGAGTACTTATATGGGGCTAGGGTAACTCACTTGGGGTCAGGGAGTACTTCTATGGGACTAGGGTAACTCACTTGGGGTCTGGGAGTACTTATATGGGACTAGGGTAATTCACTTGGGGTCAGGGAGTACTTATAAAGGGGCTAGGGTAACTCACTTTTGGTCAAGGAGTACTTATATTGGACTAAGCTAACTCACTTGGTGTCTAGGAGTACTTATTTGGGACCAGGGTACCTCACTTGAGGTCTGGGAGTACTTATATGGTACTAAGGTAAATAACTTGGGGTCAAGGAATACTTATATGGGACTAGGGTAACTCACATTGGGTCAGGGAGTACTTATACAGGGGCTAGGGTAACTCAAATGGGGTCAGGGAGTACTTCTATGGGACTAGGGTAACTCACTTGGGGTCTGGGAGTACTTATATGGGACTAAGGAAACTCACTTGGGTTCTGGGAGTATTTATTTGGGACTAAGGTAACTCACTTGGGGTCAGGGAGTACTTATAAAGGTGATATGGTAACTCACTTGGGGTCAAGGAGTACTTCTATGGGACTAGGGTAACTCACTTGCGGCCAGAGAGTACATATAAAGGGGCTAGGATAACTAACTTGGGGTAAGGGAGTGCTTACATAGGGGTTAGGGTAACTCACTTGGGGTCAGGGAGTACTTCTGTGGGATTAGGGTAACTCACTTGGGGTCTGGGAGTACTTCTATGGGACTAGGGTAACACACTTGGAGTCTGGGAGTACTTATATGGGACTAAGGAAACTCACTTGGGTTCTGGGAGTATTTATTTGGGACTAAGGTAACTCACTTGGGGTCAGGGAGTACTTATAAAGGTGATATGGTAACTCACTTGGGGTCAAGGAGTACTTCTATGGGACTAGGGTAACTCACTTGCGGCCAGAGAGTACATATAAAGGGGCTAAGATAACTAACTTGGGGTAAGGGAGTGCTTACATAGGGGTTAGGGTAACTCACTTGGGGTCAGGGAGTACTTCTGTGGGATTAGGGTAACTCACTTGGGGTCTGGGAGTACTTCTATGGGACTAGGGTAACTCACTTGGGGTCTAGGGGTACTTATATGGGACTAAGGAAACTCACTTGGGTTCTGGGAGTATTTATTTGGGACTAAGGTAACTCACTTGGGGTCAAGGAGTACTTATATAGGACTAGGGTACTCAAATGGGGTCAGGGAGTACTTCTATGGGACTAGGGTAACTCACTTGGGGTCTGGGAGTACTTATATGGGACTAAGGAAACTCACTTGGGTTCTGGGAGTATTTATTTGGGACTAAGGTAACTCACTTGGGGTCAGGGAGTACTTATAAAGGTGATATGGTAACTCACTTGGGGTCAAGGAGGACTTCTATGGGACTAGGGTAACTCACATGCGGCCAGAGAGTACATATAAAGGGGCTAGGATAACTAACTTGGGGTAAGGGAGTGCTTACATAGGGGTTAGGGTAACTCACTTGGGGTCAGGGAGTACTTCTGTGGGATTAGGGTAACTCACTTGGGGTCTGGGAGTACTTCTATGGGACTAGGGTAACTCACTTGGGGTCTGGGGGTACTTATATGGGACTAAGGAAACTCACTTGGGTTCTGGTAGTATTTATTTGGGACTAAGGTAACTCACTTGGGGTCAGGGAGTACTTATATAGGACTAGGGTACTCAAATGGGGTCAGGGAGTACTTATAAAGTGGCTAGGATAACTCACTTGAGGTCAGGGAGTACTTATAAAGGGGCTAGGATAACTCACTTCGGCGTCAGGGAGTACTTCTATGGGACTAGGGTAACTCACTTGCGGTCAGAAAGTACATATATAGGGGCTAGGATAACTAACTTGGAGTAAGGGAGTGCTTATATAGGGGCTAGGGTAACTCACTTGGGGTCAGGGAGTACTTCTGTAGGATTAGGGTAACTCACTTGGGGTCTGGGAGTACTTATATGGGACTAGGGTAATTCACTTGGGGTCAGGGAGTACTTATAAAGGGGCTAGGGTAACTCACTTTTGGTCAAGGAGTACTTATATTGGACTAAGGTAACTCACTTGGGGTCAAGGAGTACTTATATGGGACTAGGGTAACTCACATGGGGTCAGGGAGTACTTATACAGGGGCTAGGGTAACTCACTTTGGGTCTAGGTGTACTTATATTGGACTAGGGTAACTCACTTGCGGTCAGAGAGTACATATAAAGGGGCTAGGTTAACTCAATTTGGGTCAGGGAGTACTTATAAAGGTGATATGATAACTCACTTGGGGTCAGAGAGTACATATAAAGGGGCTAGGTTAACTCAATTTGGGTCAGGGAGTACTTATAAAGGTGATATGATAACTCACTTGGGGTCAGGGAGTACTTCTATGGGACTAGGGTAACTCACTTGCGGCCAGAGAGTACATATAAAGGGGCTAGGATAACTAACTTGGGGTAAGGGATTGCTTACATAGGGGTTAGGGTAACTCACTTGGGGTCAGGGAGTGCTTCTGTGGGATTAGGGTAACTCACTTGGGGTCAGTGAATACTTATATAGGGGCTATGGTAACTCACTTGAGTTCATGGAGTACTTCTATGTGACTAGGGTAACTCACTTGCGGTCAGGGAGTACTTATATGGGACTAGGGTAACTCACATGGGGTCAGGGAGTACTTATACAGGGGCTAGGGTAACTCACTTTGGGTCTAGGTGTACTTATATTGGATTAGGGTAACTCACTTGCGGTCAGGGAGTACATATAAAGGGGCTAGGATAACTCAATTCGGCGTCAGGGAGTACTTCTATGGGACTAGGGTAACTCACTTGGGGTCAGGGACTACTTTTATGGGATTAGGGTAACTCACTTGGGGTCAGGGAATACTTATATAGGGGCTAGGGTAACTCACTTGGGGTCAGGGAGTACTTCTATGGGACTAGGGTAACTCACTTGGGGTCTGGGAGTACTTATATGGGAATAGTGTAACCCACTTAGGGTCAGGGAGTGTTCCGTCGAACAATTGATAGGGACGCCGACAGAAGAACGACGCTCGAATAAAGGCCTACTCCTTGGAAGCAATCGGCGGCAATATTATGATGCGCATTGGAAAGGGTCGGTGTCGGGCGGCGGACAAGTTGAGTAGAGCTAAGATAGCTGAGGTGAAGAGTTGTATAGCGATATTGGTTATATAAAATAAAAGAATTCAGAGGAGGTTTTATGCCGAAAGGCTTTCCTACCTCGAGCATACGGCTCAATTGTGATTGTTATAATTTAATAACCCTTCTAAACCCAGGACATTTTCATGGATGAACAAAGGAGGGATAGACACTAATGAACATGGTGCCTCCTGTGAGGTTATAAGTGACAGATAAAGATGAATTATAGGGAATAAGTGGAAAACGAAGTGATTTAGTGAAAACGACGGACCAAAAGGTACTGTAATATATTTAATAAATTAGTACCAAACTAAACAGACCATCATGGCGAACCAAACAAAATACAAAAAAGTAAAGGCAATTCTGAAAGTTCAGTTAACTCAATTACAAAATGTGTTAAATCGAGACCATTGTGAAAAATCAAATATACAATTAAGATTAGAAAGGTTGAATGAAAAATATGATCAAGTCGAAAGGTTGTATGAGGAAACAACCTCTACAGAAAACGACGACGAACAATTACACGAATTCACTGAACTACAAGATCGATTTTTTGAACTAGTCTCACAAGCAAAAGATAAGATCGAAAGATTGAGTCCTCCTCTTTTAGAAAATAATAATCAATCAATTAGTGTTGATTCAGGAACCGCGAGTAAAATCAAGCTTCCGTTAGCCAACTTACCGAAATTCGAAGGGAATTATGAAAATTGGATATCTTTTAAAAATACATTTACCGCCATGATTGATACACGCGGAGATCTTAACGATGTAGAAAAATTAATATATTTACGTTCGAGTTTAATAGGGAATGCAGCGCAGAAAATAACAATTTTTGAAAATTCTGCCGAAAATTATAAGTTAGCTTGGGATTTATTGCGGGATTCGTATGAAATTAAGCGTTTAATTGTTTCAAAACACTTACAAGCAATTTACGATATAACACCTTTAAAATTCGAGTCACACGATGGATTAATACAACTAGCAGATACCGTGCAACAACATATGACAGCTTTGGAAACGCTAGGTGCGTCAGTAGGTAGTGATATGCTCGTTTTTCTAATTGAACGAAAACTCCCAGAAGAGACAGTAAAAAAGTGGGAAATGACCCTTACCAATGACGAACTTCCATCGTTTCAGCAATTACGCAAATTTTTAATGGAAAACGCGGTACGGGCCTCTAAGAGAGAACAAAGGGAACTGCACACTAGTTCAAATTCAATAGGAGGGGATCAACCTGCCGCTAAGAAATTCAAGTCGGAAAAAAGACATAATGTTTTGTATACAAACACGACAAATTGCATAGTTTGTAAAGATCAACATTTGTTATATCAATGCCCAGAATTTTTAAAGATGACTGTCCCTAATCGTATAGACTCAGTAAAAAGGGCTAAACTTTGTATAAATTGCTTGCGTAGACATACAGGACAATGTATGCGGTCGAAATGTAAGCAATGTCATAAAAAGCATAACACTTTATTGCATTTAAATAAGGAAGAATTAAAATCGCAAGGGAATTCCGCGGTAGATAAGACAAATTCATTATGACTAGATGAGAAAAATTCAATTGTAACTATGGTTTCAAGAACGAAAAATATGCCAGCTTTAATAATGACCGCAATCGTACGCATTCGTACAGGCAACGGAGAATTTATACAAGGCCGGACTCTGTTAGATACATGTTCTACCGCACACCTCGTAACAGAAAAATTTGCCAAAAAACTTCACCTCCCATCAAAATCAGGTTCTATAACAATAAATGCTATAAATACCATGCAAACCATATCGCGGTCATCAATAGAAATTACCTTTTACTCACAGTATTCAAATTTCCAAAAAACATTATCGTTTTTGATCATTCCAAAAATTATAGATTTCATTCCGTCGGAAGCATTTCCTAGAGAGCTAATAGATATTCCATCACATTTAAATTTAGCAGATCCTCTATTTCACATACCTAATGATGTCGATTTATTAATAGGAGCTGGTGCCACTTTGTCAATGTTTCGAAAAAAAAGATCTGTGCTGAATAATATAAAAACTGATTTAGTTTTGCAAGAAACCGAACTAGGTTGGGCATTCGCAAGTAGTTCAACGTCATCGAACACTTGTCAATCATTAGTTAATCGAACATCCGAGCTTTCAAGTCAAATCGCGAAATTTTGGGAAATGGAAGAGATGTATACTGAAGACAATGTTAATGATGAAGGAAGGGAATGCGAGAGTCACTATGTTATGAATGTAAGTCGTAACGATTCGGGTAGATATACAGTCCGCTTACCTTTCCGCGAAGGTATAGAAAGAGATTTTAAAAATACTAAGACATTAGCGCTTAGAAGGTTTCATGGAATAGAAAATAAATTTAAGGATCCATTTATCAAACAACAATATAATAATGTAATGCAAGAATATCTTGATTTGGGTCATATGATTGAAGTTAGCAACACAGATGATGATGGTTATTTCATGCCACACCATGCAGTCATTAAAAACAGTAGTCTTACAACTAAGGTAAGAGTCGTTTTTGATGCCTCAGCCAAGGTTCGTACGGGAAAATCTTTAAACGAAACACTTATGGTAGGACCGACTATACAAAATTCAATATTTGAACACATTTTAAGATTTCGTCAATTTAAATATGTTCTAATAGCGGATATTGAAAAAATGTACCGCCAAATATTGGTACATAAGGATGATAGAAAATATCAGAAAATCCTGTGGCGAAAAAATGGATCAATAAAAACTTTTGAATTAAATACAGTAACTTTCGGGGTGTCATCAGCGCCATTTTTAGCTATCCGAACATTACATCAACTAGCTGAAGACGAGGCATTAAGGTATCCAAAGGGATCGTTTAATTTGAAAAACCGAATGTATGTAGATGATCTGATTACGGGTGCGAATTCAATACAAGACTTGCAGGAGATACGGAATGAAATAATAGATATTCTAAAGGAGGGTGGATTCAATATAAGGCAATGGGTCTCTAACAACGCACAAGCATTGAATGATCTTACGAAGGATTCAATTCATTTTAATCTATTGATGGACAAAGAATCTGAATTAAAAACTTTGGGCATATATTGGAACAATAAAATCGATCAAATGTCATACAAGGTGAATTCAATCCAGCTCACGAGCAATTTAACAAAACGCAATATTTTGTCCCAAGTGGCAAAAATATATGACCCATTAGGATTATTGGGCCCAATTATAATGTACGCAAAATGTATCATGCAATGGTTATGGAAATGTAAGATTTCATGGGACGAACCAGTTCCTAATGAAATAAGATCAAAGTGGTACTCGTTCAGTCAACAATTTCATATGATCGAAAATATTAGCATTGAACGGTACGCAATAGTCGATAATCCATGCAATATAGAACTCCACGGGTTTTGCGATGCGAGTCAATATGGATATGGTGCGTGTATTTATATAAAAACGAAAAATACACAAGGCGAAAGTAAATGTCAACTATTATGTGCTAAATCGAGGGTTGCACCTATCAAGGAATTGACAATTCCCCGTTTAGAGCTTTGCGCAGCTTCAATTCTTGCGAAATTGTACCAAGATACTATTAAGGTAATAGATTTAAAGCCGAATGATATATTTTTATGGAGTGACTCTATGATTGTGATACATTGGATTAATATGCAAGCGAGTAAATTAAAACCATTCGTAGCAAATAGAGTCACTAGCATTTTAAAAATGACATTAGCCTCATGGTGGTGTCATGTAGCTTCGGAAAACAATCCGGCAGATGCACTATCACGTGGGCAAATGCCTAAGGAATTTGTAAATAACCAAAAATGGTTTACGGGTCCCCTTTATATAAAAAGGCAGGAGTTTGCCCGGCCAACACACAGTATTTGTCGGATCGATGTTATACCGGAGATACGTAAAACGACATGTTTATCAACAACCACTAGTAATCCAGAATTTTTTGGAACCTTTTCTTCGTATCGCAGATTAATCCATGTAACAGCGTGGTGTTTAAGATTTCGTCGATTAAACGTTTATAAGGGGTTATTATCGGTACAAGAGACGAATGAAGCTGAAATTCGAATTTTGAATTTGATACAAGCTAACGTATTTAATGCGGAAATCAAATGTATAAAGAAATGCGGAGAATTAAAAGGGAATCGATTGTCATTTTTCTGCCCTTTCATAGATAATAAAGATTTACTTCGAATAGGTGGACGTCTTGAGAAGGCTGATATACAATTTTCCGCGAAACATCCAATTATATTGCCTTCACGTCACCATGTTACGGATTTGATCATTCGGGAATGCCATATAAGGAATCATCATGCCGGAATTCAAACAACGTTAGGAATATTAAGACAAAAATTTTGGATATTAGACGGAAAAAATCAAGTCCGACATATTATAAGAAAATGTATAAGATGTATCAGATTTAGAGCAGATACGAATACGTATCAAATGGCTAATTTACCTAAGGTTCGAATACAAGACGCTAGACCATTTAAAAGTGTTGGCATAGATTATTGCGGACCATTCTATTTAAAAGAAAAAAAGTATCGAAACCGCAATAAGGTCAAAACATATGCCAGCATGTTTATATGCATGGTAACCCGTGCTGTACATATAGAAATAGTAACAGAAATGACTACTCAAGCCTTTTTGGCAGCATTAAAGAGGTTCGTATCTAGACGAGGTGTTCCAAGTGACATTTATTCTGATAATGGTCCGAATTTCATTGGAGCAAAAAACGAATTACAAGAATTATACTTATTACACCATGAGGAATCTTTTAAGACAGAAACTAATAATTATGCTTTATCGAAAGGAATTAATTGGCATTTTTCTGTACCATTAACTCCACATTTCGGAGGAATTTGGGAAGCAGCTGTAAAAACGTATAAACATCATCTTAAGCGTGTAGTTGGAAGTCACTTGTATACTTATGAAGAGTTTATTACTCTTGCCATAGAGATCGAAGCAATAATGAACTCTAGACCTATATGTTCACTCTCTTCAGATCCAAACGATCCTATGGCTTTAACGCCAGCACATTTCTTACTTGGACAACCACTCACGATGATTCCTGAAGAAGATGTGACAACGGTACCACAAAATCGATTAACATCTTGGAGATTGATTACCCAAGCTCGACAACATTTCTGGAAACGTTGGTACATCGAGTATTTACACGAGCTTCAACGTAGACAAAAATGGACCACCAAAACAGAAAATATTAAGGTCGGAAATGTGGTAATAATTAAGGAGAAAGGATTACCTTGCATGCAATGGGCTCTTGGAAGGGTTCTACAAGTTTTTACCGGCAGTGATGGGATTGTACGAGCTGCTCTCCTTAAAACATCAACTACCACTGTTAAACGTTGCGTTAAATTATTATGTGTATTGCCTACTGAATAATTTAATAATGTAAGGTCAAATTTATATAGAATAAGGGTAATACAGACGTTGCTGCCTATTGCTTCCAACAGAGGGGGAATGTGTTCCGTCGAACAATTGATAGGGACGCCGACAGAAGAACGACGCTCGAATAAAGGCCTACTCCTTGGAAGCAATCGGCGGCAATATTATGATGCGCATTGGAAAGGGTCGGTGTCGGGCGGCGGACAAGTTGAGTAGAGCTAAGATAGCTGAGGTGAAGAGTTGTATAGCGATATTGGTTATATAAAATAAAAGAATTCAGAGGAGGTTTTATGCCGAAAGGCTTTCCTACCTCGAGCATACGGCTCAATTGTGATTGTTATAATTTAATAACCCTTCTAAACCCAGGACATTTTCATGGATGAACAAAGGAGGGATAGACACTAATGAACAGGGAGTACTTATAAAGGGGCTAGGGTAACTCACTTTTGGTCAAGGAGTACTTATATGGGGCTAGGGTAACTCACTTGGTGTCTGTGAGTACTTATATGGGACTAGGGTAATTCACTTGGGGTCAGGGACTACTTTTTTGGGACTAGGGTAGCTCACTTGGGGTCAGGGAGTACTTATAAGGGACTAGGGTAACTCACTTGGGGTCAGGGAATACTTATATAGGGGCTAGGGTAACTCACTTTGGGTCTAGGTGTACTTATATTGGATTAGGGTAACTCACTTGCGGTCAGGGAGTACATATAAAGGGGCTAGGATAACTCAATTCGGCGTCAGGGAGTACTTCTATGGGACTAGGGTAACTCACTTGGGGTCAGGGACTACTTTTATGGGATTAGGGTAACTCACTTGGGGTCAGGGAATACTTATATAGGGGCTAGGGTAACTCACTTGGGGTCAGGGAGTACTTCTATGGGACTAGGGTAACTCACTTGGGGTCAGGGAGTACTTCTGTGGGATTAGGGTAACTCACTTGGGGCCTGGGAGTACTTCTATGGGACTAGGGTAACTCACTTGGGGTCTGGGAGAACTTATATGGGACTAAGGTAACTCACTTGGGGTCAGGGAGTACTTATATAGGACTAGGGTAACTCAAATGGGGTCAGGGAGTACTTATAAAGTGGCTAGGATAACTCACTTGGGGTCAGGGAGTACTGATAAAGGGGCTAGGATAACTCACTTCGGCGTCAGGGAGTACTTCTATGGGACTAGGGTAACTCACTTGGGGTCTGGGAGTACTTATATGGTACTAAGGTAACTCACTTGGGGTCAGGGAGTACTTATATGGGACTAGGGTAACTCACATGGGGTCAGAGAGTACTTATTCAGGGGCTAGGGTAACTCGCTTTGGGTCTAGGTGTACTTATATTGGATTAGGTTAACTCACTTGCGGTCAGAGAGTACATATAAAGGGGCTAAGATAACACAATTGCGGTCCGGGAGTACTTATAAAGGTGATATGGTAACTCACTTGGGGTCAGGGAGTACTTCTATGGGACTAGGGTAACTCAATTGCGGCCAGAGAGTACTTATAAGGGGCTAGGATAACTCACTTGGGGTCAGGAAGTACTTATAAAGGGGCTAGGATAACTCACTTCGGCGTAAGGGAGTACTTCAATGGGACTAGGGTAACTCACTTGGGATCAGGGACTACTTTTATGGGACTAGTGTAACTCACTTGGGGACAGGGAGTACTTATATAGGGGCTAGGGTAACTCACTTGTGGTCAGGAACTACTTCTATGGGACTAGGGTAACTCACTTGCGGTCAGAAAGTACATATAAAGGGGCTAGGATAACTAACTTGGGGTAAGGGAGTGCTTATATAGGGGCTAGGGTAACTCACTTGGGGTCAGGGAGTACTTCTGTGGGATTAGGGTAACTCACTTGGGGTCTGGGAGTACTTATATGGGACTAGGGTAACTCACTTGGGGTCAGGGAGTACTTATAAAGGGGCTAGGGTAACTCACTTGGGGTCAGGGAGTACTTCTATGGGACTAGGGTAACTCACTTGGGGTCTGGGATTACTTATATGGGAATAGTGTAACCCACTTAGGGTCAGGGAGTACTTATAAAGGGGCTAGGGTAACTCACTTTGGGTCAGGGAGTAGTTATAAGGGATTAGGGTAACTCACTTGGACTCTTGGAGTACATATAAAGGGACTAGGGTAACTCACTTGTGGTCAGGGAGTACTTATATAGGGGCTATGGTAACTCACTTGAGGTCAGGGAGTACTTCTATGTGACTAGGGTAACTCACTTGCGGTCAGAGAGTAAATATAAAGGGGCTAGGATAACTCACTTGGGGTCAGGGAGTACTTCTATGGGACAAGGGTAACTCACTTGCGGTCAGACAGTACATATAAAGGGGCTAAGATAACTCACTTGTGGTCAGGGAGTACTTATATAGGGTCTAGGGTAACTCACTTGCGGTCAGGGAGTACTTCTATGGGACTAGGGTAACTCACTTGGGGTCTGGGAGTACTTCTATGGGACTAGGGTAACTCACTTGGGGTCTGGGAGTACTTCTATGGGACTAGGGTAACTCACTTGGGGTCTGGGAGTACTTATATGGGACTAAGGTAACTCACTAGGGGTCTGGGAGTATTTATTTGGGACTAAGGTAACTCACTTGGGGTCAGGGAGTACTTATATAGGACTAGGGTAACTCAAATGGGGTCAGGGAGTACTTATAAAGGGGCTAGGATAACTCACTTGGGGTCAGGGAGTATTTATTTGGGACTAAGGTAACTCACTTGGGGTTAGGGAGTACTTATATAGGACTAGGGTAACTCAAATGGGGTCAGGGAGTACTTAAAAAGGGGCTAGGATAACTCACTTGGGGTCAGGGAGTACTTATAAAGGGGCTAGGATAACTCACTTCGGCGTCAGGGAGTACTTCTATGGGACTAGGGTAACTCACTTGGGGTCAGGGAGTACTTATATAGGGGCTAGGGTAACTCACTTGTGGTCAGGGACTACTTCTATGGGACTAGGGTAACACACTTGCGGTCAGAGAGTACATATAAAGGGGCTAGGATAACTCACTTGGGGTCAGGGAGTACTTATAAAGGTGATATGGTAACTCACTTGGGGTCAGGGAGTACTTATAAGGGACTAGGGTAACTCACTTGGGGTCAGGGAATACTTATATAGGGGCTAGGGTAACTCACTTTGGGTCTAGGTGTACTTATATTGGACTAGGGTAACTCACTTGCGGTCAGAGAGTACATATAAAGGGGCTAGGATAACTCAATTGGGGTCAGGGAGTACTTATAAAGGTGATATGGTAACTCACTTGGGGTCAGGGAGTACTTCTATGGGACTAGGGTAATTCACTTGCGGCCAGAGAGTACATTTATGGGGGCTAGGATAACTAACTTGGGGTATGCGAGTGCTTACATAGGGGTTAGGGTAACTCACTTGGGGTCAGGGAGTACTTCTGTGGGATTAGGGTAACTCACTTGGGGTCTGGGAGTACTTCTATGGGACTAGGGTAACTCACTTGGGGTCTGGGAGAACTTATATGGGACTAAGGTAACTCACTTGGGGTCAGGGAGTACTTATATAGGACTAGGGTAACTCAAATGGGGTCAGGGAGTACTTATAAAGTGGCTAGGATAACTCACTTGGGGTCAGGGAGTACTTATAAAGGGGCTAGGATAACTCACTTCGGCGTCAGGGAGTACTTCTATGGGACTAGGGTAACTCACTTGGGGTCTGGGAGTACTTATATGGTACTAAGGTAACTCACTTGGGGTCAGGGAGTACTTATATGGGACTAGGGTAACTCACATGGGGTCAGGGAGTACTTATTCAGGGGCTAGGGTAACTCGCTTTGGGTCTAGGTGTACTTATATTGGATTAGGGTAACTCACTTGCGGTCAGAGAGTACATATAAAGGGGCTAAGATAACACATTGGGGTCCGGGAGTACTTATAAAGGTGATATGGTAACTCACTTGGGGTCAGGGAGTACTTCTATGGGACTAGGGTACCTCAATTGCGGCCAGAGAGTACTTATAAGGGGCTAGGATAACTCACTTGGGTTCAGGAAGTACTTATAAAGGGGCTAGGATAACTCACTTCGGCGTAAGGGAGTACTTCAATGGGACTAGGGTAACTCACTTGGGATCAGGGACTACTTTTATGGGACTAGTGTAACTCACTTGGGGACAGGGAGTACTTATATAGGGGCTAAGGTAACTCACTTGTGGTCAGGAACTACTTCTATGGGACTAGGGTAACTCACTTGCGGTCAGAAAGTACATATAAAGGGGCTAGGATAACTAACTTGGGGTAAGGGAATGCTTATATAGGGGCTAGGGTAACTCACTTGGGGTCAGGGAGTACCTCTGTGGGATTAGGGTAACTCACTTGGGGTCTGGGAGTACTTATAAAGTGGCTAGGATAACTCACTTGGGGTCAGGGAGTACTTATAAAGGGGCTAGGATAACTCACTTCGGCGTCAGGGAGTACTTCTATGGGACTAGGGTAACTCACTTGGGGTCTGGGAGTACTTATATGGTACTAAGGTAACTCACTTGGGGTCAGGGAGTACTTATATGGGACTAGGGTAACTCACATGGGGTCAGGGAGTACTTATTCAGGGGCTAGGGTAACTCGCTTTGGGTCTAGGTGTACTTATATTGGATTAGGGTAACTCACTTGCGGTCAGAGAGTACATATAAAGGGGCTAAGATAACACATTGGGGTCCGGGAGTACTTATAAAGGTGATATGGTAACTCACTTGGGGTCAGGGAGTACTTCTATGGGACTAGGGTACCTCAATTGCGGCCAGAGAGTACTTATAAGGGGCTAGGATAACTCACTTGGGTTCAGGAAGTACTTATAAAGGGGCTAGGATAACTCACTTCGGCGTAAGGGAGTACTTCAATGGGACTAGGGTAACTCACTTGGGATCAGGGACTACTTTTATGGGACTAGTGTAACTCACTTGGGGACAGGGAGTACTTATATAGGGGCTAAGGTAACTCACTTGTGGTCAGGAACTACTTCTATGGGACTAGGGTAACTCACTTGCGGTCAGAAAGTACATATAAAGGGGCTAGGATAACTAACTTGGGGTAAGGGAATGCTTATATAGGGGCTAGGGTAACTCACTTGGGGTCAGGGAGTACCTCTGTGGGATTAGGGTAACTCACTTGGGGTCTGGGAGTACTTATATGGGACTAGGGTATCTCACTTGGGGTCAGGGAGTACTTATAAAGGGGCTAGGGTAACTCACTTGGGGTCAGGGAGTACTTCTATGGGACTAGGGTAACTCACTTGGGGTCTGGGATTACTTATATGGGAATAGTGTAACCCATTTAGGGTCATGGAGTACTTATAAAGGGGCTAGGGTAACTCACTTTGGGTCAGGGAGTAGTTATAAGGGATTAGGGTAACTCAGTTGGACTCTTGGAGTACATATAAAGGGACTAGGGTAACTCACTTGTGGTCAGGGAGTACTTATATAGGGGCTATGGTAACTCACTTGAGGTCAGGGAGTACTTCTATGTGACTAGGGTAACTCACTTGCGGTCAGAGAGTACATTTATGGGGGCTAGGATAACTAACTTGGGGTAAGCGAGTGCTTACATAGGGGTTAGGGTAACTCACTTGGGGTCAGGGAGTACTTCTGTGGGATTAGGGTAACTCACTTGGGGTCTGGGAGTACTTCTATGGGACTAGGGTAACTCACTTGGGGTCTGGGAGAACTTATATGGGACTAAGGTAACTCACTTGGGGTCAGGGAGTACTTATATAGGACTAGGGTAACTCAAATGGGGTCAGGGAGTACTTATAAAGTGGCTAGGATAACTCACTTGGGGTCAGGGAGTACTTATAAAGGGGCTAGGATAACTCACTTCGGCGTCAGGGAGTACTTCTATGGGACTAGGGTAACTCACTTGGGGTCTGGGAGTACTTATATGGTACTAAGGTAACTCACTTGGGGTCAGGGAGTACTTATATGGGACTAGGGTAACTCACATGGGGTCAGGGAGTACTTATTCAGGGGCTAGGGTAACTCGCTTTGGGTCTAGGTGTACTTATATTGGATTAGGGTAACTCACTTGCGGTCAGAGAGTACATATAAAGGGGCTAAGATAACACATTGGGGTCCGGGAGTACTTATAAAGGTGATATGGTAACTCACTTGGGGTCAGGGAGTACTTCTATGGGACTAGGGTACCTCAATTGCGGTCAGAGAGTACTTATAAGGGGCTAGGATAACTCACTTGGGTTCAGGAAGTACTTATAAAGGGGCTAGGATAACTCACTTCGGCGTAAGGGAGTACTTCAATGGGACTAGGGTAACTCACTTGGGATCAGGGACTACTTTTATGGGACTAGTGTAACTCACTTGGGGACAGGGAGTAATTATATAGGGGCTAAGGTAACTCACTTGTGGTCAGGAACTACTTCTATGGGACTAGGGTAACTCACTTGCGGTCAGAAAGTACATATAAAGGGGCTAGGATAACTAACTTGGGGTAAGGGAATGCTTATATAGGGGCTAGGGTAACTCACTTGGGGTCAGGGAGTACCTCTGTGGGATTAGGGTAACTCACTTGGGGTCTGGGAGTACTTATATGGGACTAGGGTATCTCACTTGGGGTCAGGGAGTACTTATAAAGGGGCTAGGGTAACTCACTTGGGGTCAGGGAGTACTTCTATGGGACTAGGGTAACTCACTTGGGGTCTGGGATTACTTATATGGGAATAGTGTAACCCATTTAGGGTCATGGAGTACTTATAAAGGGGCTAGGGTAACTCACTTTGGGTCAGGGAGTAGTTATAAGGGATTAGGGTAACTCAGTTGGACTCTTGGAGTACATATAAAGGGACTAAGGTAACTCACTTGTGGTCAGGGAGTACTTATATAGGGGCTATGGTAACTCACTTGAGGTCAGGGAGTACTTCTATGTGACTAGGGTAACTCACTTGCGGTCAGAGAGTAAATATAAAGGGGCTAGGATAACTCACTTGGGGTCAGGGAGTACTTCTATGGGACAAGGGTAACTCACTTGCGGTCAGACAGTACATATAAAGGGGCTAGGATAACTCACTTGTGGTCAGGGAGTACTTATATAGGGTCTAGGGTAACTCACTTGCGGTCAGGGAGTACTTCTATGGGACTAGGGTAACTCACTTGGGGTCTGGGAGTACTTCTATGGGACTAGGGTAACTCACTTGGGGTCTGGGAGTACTTCTATGGGACTAGGGTAACTCACTTGGGGTCTGGGAGTACTTATATGGGACTAAGGTAACTCACTTGGGGTCTGGGAGTATTTATTTGGGACTAAGGTAACTCACTTGGGGTCAGGGAGTACTTATATAGGACTAGGGTAACTCAAATGGGGTCAGGGAGTACTTATAAAGGGGCTAGGATAACTCACTTGGGGTCAGGGAGTACTTATAAAGGGGCTAGGATAACTCACTTCGGCGTCAGGGAGTACTTCTATGGGACTAGGGTAACTCACTTGCTGTCAGACAGTACATATAAAGGGGCTAGGATAACTCACTTGTGGTCAGGGAGTACTTATATAGGGTCTAGGGTAACTCACTTGCGGTCAGGGAGTACTTCTATGGGACTAGGGTAACTCACTTGGGGTCTGGGAGTACTTCTATGGGACTAGGGTAACTCACTTGGGGTCTGGGAGTACTTCTATGGGACTAGGGTAACTCACTTGGGGTCTGGGAGTACTTATAAAGGGGCTAGGATAACTCACTTCGGCGTCAGGGAGTACTTCTATGGGACTAGGGTAACTCACTTGCTGTCAGACAGTACATATAAAGGGGCTAGGATAACTCACTTGTGGTCAGGGAGTACTTATATAGGGTCTAGGGTAACTCACTTGCGGTCAGGGAGTACTTCTATGGGACTAGGGTAACTCACTTGGGGTCTGGGAGTACTTCTATGGGACTAGGGTAACTCACTTGGGGTCTGGGAGTACTTCTATGGGACTAGGGTAACTCACTTGGGGTCTGGGAGTACTTATATGGGACTAACGTAACTCACTTGGGGTCTGGGAGTATTTATTTGGGACTAAGGTAACTCACTTGGGGTCAGGGAGTACTTATATAGGACTAGGGTAACTCAAATGTGGTCAGGGAGTACTTATAAAGGGGCTAGGATAACTCACTTGGGGTCAGGGAGTACTTATAAAGGGGCTAGGATAACTCACTTCGGCGTCAGGGAGTACTTCTATGGGACTAGGGTAACTCACTTGGGGTCAGGGAGTACTTCTGTGGGATTAGGGTAACTCACTTGGGGTCTGGGAGTACTTATATGGGAATAGTGTAACCCACTTAGGGTAAGGGAGTACATATAAAGGGGCTAGGATAACTCACTGGGGGTCAGGGAGTACTTCTAAAGGTGATATGGTAACTCACTTGGGGTCAGGGAGTACTTCTATGGGACTAGGGTAACTCACTTGCGGTCAGAGAGTACATATAAAGAGGCTAGGATAACTCACTTGGGGTCAGGGAATACTTATATAGGGGCTAGGGTTACTCACTTGGTGTCAGGGAGTAGGTCTATGGGCCTGGGGTAACTCACTTGGGTTCTTGGAGCACTTATATGGGACTAGAGTAAATCAGTTGGGGTCAGGGATTACTTATATGGGACTAGGGTAACCCACTTAGCGCCAGAGAGAACTATTAAAGGGGATAGGGTAACTCACTTGTGGTCAGGGAGTACTTATATAGGGGCTATGGTAACTCACTTGGGGTCAGGGAGTACTTATATGGGAATAGGGTAACCCCCTTGCGGTCAGAGGGTACATATAAAGGGGCTAGGATAACTCACTTGGGGTCAGGGAATATTTATATTGGACTAGGGTAACACACTTGGGGTCAGGGAGTACTTATAAAGGGGCTAGGGTAACTCACTTGGGGTCAGGGAGTACTTATAAAGGGGCTAGGATAACTCACTTGGGGTCAGGGAGTACTTATAAAGGGGCTAGGATAACTCACTTCGGCGTCAGGGAGTACTTCTATGGGACTAGGGTAACTCACTTGGGGTCTGGGAGTACTTATATGGTACTAAGGTAACTCACTTGGGGTCAGGGAGTACTTATATGGGACTAGGGTAACTCACATGGGGTCAGGGAGTACTTATTCAGGGGCTAGGGTAACTCGCTTTGGGTCTAGGTGTACTTATATTGGATTAGGGTAACTCACTTGCGGTCAGAGAGTACATATAAAGGGGCTAGGATAACTAACTTGGGGTAAGGGAATGCTTATATAGGGGCTAGGGTAACTCACTTGGGGTCAGGGAGTACCTCTGTGGGATTAGGGTAACTCACTTGGGGTCTGGGAGTACTTATATGGGACTAGGGTATCTCACTTGGGGTCAGGGAGTACTTATAAAGGGGCTAGGGTAACTCACTTGGGGTCAGGGAGTACTTCTATGGGACTAGGGTAACTCACTTGGGGTCTGGGATTACTTATATGGGAATAGTGTAACCCATTTAGGGTCATGGAGTACTTATAAAGGGGCTAGGGTAACTCACTTTGGGTCAGGGAGTAGTTATAAGGGATTAGGGTAACTCAGTTGGACTCTTGGAGTACATATAAAGGGACTAGGGTAACTCACTTGTGGTCAGGGAGTACTTATATAGGGGCTATGGTAACTCACTTGAGGTCAGGGAGTACTTCTATGTGACTAGGGTAACTCACTTGCGGTCAGAGAGTAAATATAAAGGGGCTAGGATAACTCACTTGGGGTCAGGGAGTACTTCTATGGGACAAGGGTAACTCACTTGCGGTCAGACAGTACATATAAAGGGGCTAGGATAACTCACTTGTGGTCAGGGAGTACCTCTGTGGGATTAGGGTAACTCACTTGGGGTCTGGGAGTACTTATATGGGACTAGGGTATCTCACTTGGGGTCAGGGAGTACTTATAAAGGGGCTAGGGTAACTCACTTGGGGTCAGGGAGTACTTCTATGGGACTAGGGTAACTCACTTGGGGTCTGGGAGTATTTATTTGGGACTAAGGTAACTCACTTGGGGTCAGGGAGTATTTATTTGGGACTAAGGTAACTCACTTGGGGTCAGGGAGTACTTATATAGGACTAGGGTAACTCAAATGGGGTCAGGGAGTACTTATAAAGGGGCTAGGATAACTCACTTGGGGTCAGGGAGTACTTATAAAGGGGCTAGGATAACTCACTTCGGCGTCAGGGAGTACTTCTATGGGACTAGGGTAACTCACTTGCTGTCAGACAGTACATATAAAGGGGCTAGGATAACTCACTTGTGGTCAGGGAGTACTTATATAGGGTCTAGGGTAACTCACTTGCGGTCAGGGAGTACTTCTATGGGACTAGGGTAACTCACTTGGGGTCTGGGAGTACTTCTATGGGACTAGGGTAACTCACTTGGGGTCTGGGAGTACTTCTATGGGACTAGGGTAACTCACTTGGGGTCTGGGAGTACTTATATGGGACTAACGTAACTCACTTGGGGTCTGGGAGTATTTATTTGGGACTAAGGTAACTCACTTGGGGTCAGGGAGTAATTATATAGGACTAGGGTAACTCAAATGTGGTCAGGGAGTACTTATAAAGGGGCTAGGATAACTCACTTGGGGTCAGGGAGTACTTATAAAGGGGCTAGGATAACTCACTTCGGCGTCAGGGAGTACTTCTATGGGACTAGGGTAACTCACTTGGGGTCAGGGAGTACTTCTGTGGGATTAGGGTAACTCACTTGGGGTCTGGGTATACTTATATGGGACTAGGGTAATTCACTTGGGGTCAGGCAGTACTTATAAAGTGGCTAGGGTAACTCACTTGGGGTCAGGGAGTACTTCTATGGGACTAGGGTAACTCACTTGGGGTCTGGGAGTACTTATATGGGAATAGTGTAACCCACTTAGGGTAAGGGAGTACATATAAAGGGGCTAGGATAACTCACTGGGGGTCAGGGAGTACTTCTAAAGGTGATATGGTAACTCACTTGGGGTCAGGGAGTACTTCTATGGGACTAGGGTAACTCACTTGCGGTCAGAGAGTACATATAAAGAGGCTAGGATAACTCACTTGGGGTCAGGGAATACTTATATAGGGGCTAGGGTTACTCACTTGGTGTCAGGGAGTAGGTCTATGGGCCTGGGGTAACTCACTTGGGTTCTTGGAGCACTTATATGGGACTAGAGTAAATCAGTTGGGGTCAGGGATTACTTATATGGGACTAGGGTAACCCACTTAGCGCCAGAGAGAACTATTAAAGGGGATAGGGTAACTCACTTGTGGTCAGGGAGTACTTATATAGGGGCTATGGTAACTCACTTGGGGTCAGGGAGTACTTATATGGGAATAGGGTAACCCCCTTGCGGTCAGAGGGTATATATAAAGGGGCTAGGATAACTCACTTGGGGTCAGGGAATATTTATATTGGACTAGGGTAACACACTTGGGGTCAGGGAGTACTTATAAAGGGGCTAGGGTAACTCACTTGGGGTCAGGGAGTACTTATATGAAACTAGGGTAACCCACTTAGCGCCAGAGAGAACTATTAAAGGGGATAGGGTAACTCACTTGTGGTCAGGGAGTACTTATATAGGGGCTATGGTAACTCACTTGGGGTCAGGGAGTACTTATATGGGAATAGGGTAACCCCCTTGCGGTCAGAGGGTACATATAAAGGGGCTAGGATAACTCACTTGGGGTCAGGGAATACTTATATTGGACTAGGGTAACTCACTTGGGGTCAGGGAGTACTTCTATGGGACTAGGGTAACTCACTTGGGGTCTGGGATTACTTATATGGGAATAGTGTAACCCACTTAGGGTCATGGAGTACTTATAAAGGGGCTAGGGTAACTCACTTTGGGTCAGGGAGTAGTTATAAGGGATTAGGGTAACTCACTTGGACTCTTGGAGTACATATAAAGGGACTAGGGTAACTCACTTGTGGTCAGGGAGTACTTATATAGGGGCTATGGTAACTCACTTGAGGTCAGGGAGTACTTCTATGTGACTAGGGTAACTCACTTGCGGTCAGAGAGTAAATATAAAGGGGCTAGGATAACTCACTTGGGGTCAGGGAGTACTTCTATGGGACAAGGGTAACTCACTTGCGGTCAGACAGTACATATAAAGGGGCTAGGATAACTCACTTGTGGTCAGGGAGTACTTATATAGGGTCTAGGGTAACTCACTTGCGGTCAGGGAGTACTTCTATGGGACTAGGGTAACTCACTTGGGGTCTGGGAGTACTTCTATGGGACTAGGGTAACTCACTTGGGGTCTGGGAGTACTTCTATGGGACTAGGGTAACTCACTTGGGGTCTGGGAGTACTTATATGGGACTAAGGTAACTCACTTGGGGTCTGGGAGTATTTATTTGGGACTAAGGTAACTCACTTGGGGTCAGGGAGTACTTATATAGGACTAGGGTAACTCAAATGGGGTCAGGGAGTACTTATAAAGGGGCTAGGATAACTCACTTAGGGTCAGGGAGTACTTATAAAGGGGCTAGGATAACTCACTTCGGCGTCAGGGAGTACTTCTATGGGACTAGGGTAACTCACTTGCGGTCAGACAGTACATATAAAGGGGCTAGGATAACTCACTTGTGGTCAGGGAGTACTTATATAGGGTCTAGGGTAACTCACTTGCGGTCAGGGAGTACTTCTATGGGACTAGGGTAACTCACTTGGGGTCTGGGAGTACTTCTATGGGACTAGGGTAACTCACTTGGGGTCTGGGAGTACTTCTATGGGACTAGGGTAACTCACTTGGGGTCTGGGAGTACTTATATGGGTCTAAGGTAACTCACTTGGGGTCTGGGAGTATTTATTTGGGACTAAGGTAACTCACTTGGGGTCAGGGAGTACTTATATAGGACTAGGGTAACTCAAATGGGGTCAGGGAGTACTTATAAAGGGGCTAGGATAACTCACTTCGGCGTCAGGGAGTACTTCTATGGGACTAGGGTAACTCACTTGGGGTCAGGGAGTACTTCTGTGGGATTAGGGTAACTCACTTGGGGTCTGGGTGTGCTTATATGGGACTAGGGTAACTCACTTGGGGTCAGGCAGTACTTATAAAGTGGCTAGGATAACTCACTGGGGGTCAGGGAGTACTTCTAAAGGTGATATGGTAACTCACTTGGGGTCAGGGAGTACTTCTATTGGACTAGGGTAACTCACTTGCGGTCAGAGAGTACATATAAAGAGGCTAGGATAACTCACTTGGGGTCAGGGAATACTTATATAGGGGCTAGGGTTACTCACTTGGTGTCAGGGAGTAGGTCTATGGGCCTGGGGTAACTCACTTGGGTTCTTGGAGCACTTATATGGGACTAGAGTAAATCAGTTGGTGTCAGGGATTACTTATATGGGACTAGGGTAACCCACTTAGCGCCAGAGAGAACTATTAAAGGGGATAGGGTAACTCACTTGTGGTCAGGGAGTACTTATATAGGGGCTATGGTAACTCACTTGGGGTCAGGGAGTACTTATATGGGAATAGGGTAACCCCCTTGCGGTCAGAGGGTACATATAAAGGGGCTAGGATAACTCACTTGGGGTCAGGGAATACTTATATTGGACTAGGGTAACACACTTGGGGTCAGGGAGTACTTATAAAGGGGCTAGGGTAACTCACTTGGGGTCAGGGAGTACTTATATGAAACTAGGGTAACCCACTTAGCGCCAGAGAGAAATTATAAAGGGGATAGGGTAACTCACTTGGGGTCAGGGAGTACTTCTATGGGACTAGGGTAACTCACTTGGGGTCTGGGAGTACTTATATGGGACTAAGGAAACTCACTTGGGTTCTGGGAGTATTTATTTGGGACCAAGGTAACTCACTTGGGGTCAGGGAGTACTTATAAAGGTGATATGGTAACTCACTTGGGGTCAAGGAGTACTTCTATGGGACTAGGGTAACTCACATGCGGCCAGAGAGTACATATAAAGGGGCTAGGATAACTAACTTGGGGTAAGGGAGTGCTTACATAGGGGTTAGGGTAACTCACTTGGGGTCAGGGAGTACTTCTGTGGGATTAGGGTAACTCACTTGGGGTCTGGGAGTACTTCTATGGGACTAGGGTAACTCACTTGGGGTCTGGGGGTACTTATATGGGACTAAGGAAACTCACTTGGGTTCTGGTAGTATTTATTTGGGACTAAGGTAACTCACTTGGGGTCAGGGAGTACTTATATAGGACTAGGGTACTCAAATGGGGTCAGGGAGTACTTATAAAGTGGCTAGGATAACTCACTTCAGGTCAGGGAGTACTTATAAAGGGGCTAGGATAACTCACTTCGGCGTCAGGGAGTACTTCTATTGGACTAGGGTAACTCACTTGCGGTCAGAAAGTACATATATAGGGGCTAGGATAACTAACTTGGAGTAAGGGAGTGCTTATATAGGGGCTAGGGTAACTCATTTGTTGTCAGGGAGTACTTCTGTGGGATTAGGGTAACTCACTTGGGGTCTGGGAGTACTTATATGGGACTAGGGTAATTCACTTGGGGTCAGGGAGTACTTATAAAGGGGCTAGGGTAACTCACTTTTGGTCAAGGAGTACTTATATTGGACTAAGCTAACTCACTTGGTGTCTAGGAGTACTTATTTGGGATCAGGGTACCTCACTTGGGGTCTGGGAGTACTTATATGGTACTAAGGTAACTCACTTGGGGTCAAGGAGTACTTATATGGGACTAGGGTAACTCACATGGGGTCAGGGAGTACTTATACAGGGGCTAGGGTAACTCACTTTGGGTCTAGGTGTACTTATATTGGACTAGGGTAACTCACTTGCGGTCAGAGAGTACATATAAAGGGGCTAGGATAACTCAATTTGGGTCAGGGAGTACTTATAAAGGTGATATGGTAACTCACTTGGGGTCAGGGAGTACTTCTATGGGACTAGGGTAACTCACTTGCGGCCAGAGAGTACATATAAAGGGGCTAGGATAACTAACTTGGGGTAAGGGATTGCTTACATAGGGGTTAGGGTAACTCACTTGGGGTCAGGGAGTGCTTCTGTGGGATTAGGGTAACTCACTTGGGGTCAGGGAGTACTTATATAGGGGCTATGGTAACTCACTTGAGTTCATGGAGTTATTCTATGTGACTAGGGTAACTCACTTGCGGTCAGGGAGTACTTATATGGGACTAGGGTAACTCACATGGGGCCAGGGAGTACTTATACAGGGGCTAGGGTAACTCACTTTGGGTCTAGGTGTACTTATATTGGATTAGGGTAACTCACTTGCGGTCAGGGAGTACATATAAAGGGGCTAGGATAACTCAATTCGGCGTCAGGGAGTACTTCTATGGGACTAGGGTAACTCACTTGGGGTCAGGGACTACTTTTATGGGATTAGGGTAACTCACTTGGGGTCAGGGAATACTTATATAGGGGCTAGGGTAACTCACTTGGGGTCAGGGAGTACTTCTATGGGACTAGGGTAACTCACTTGGGGTCTGGGAGTACTTATATGGGGAGGGCTAATTTAGTAGAGAGATGGCAGGCAGCATGGGACTCGGATGGTCGGGGTAGGTGGACCCACCGCCTCATCCCGGACATCCGGTCCTGGCTGGCTGCTAATTGTAGAAGCTTGAACTACCATGTTTCCCAGATGCTCCTGGGGCATGGTAGTTTCATGAGTCATCGCGCGAGGGTGGGCCGCAGGGCGACTCCCGACTGCTGGTGCTCCCCGAATCCGGTCGCGGATACGGCGGAGCACACGCTGTTGTGGTGTCCCCTGTGGGAATGCGAAAGAGCAGAACTCTGTGATGCTTTAGGTGTGCCCTCGTTGGAGGTGGAGACCCTTGTGTCCCATGTTACGAGTACGCCGAGAGCTTGGAATGCATTTTCCAGCTTCTCGGTTAGGGTCCTCACCTCCAAGGACAGTAGAGTCCGAGCTGAGGAGTCTGCTGCTCTCTCCTCTGGGGTGGGGTAGAGTCTGGGGTTTTTGTTTGTCTTGGAATGACCGCATACGGTCGTAGAGTAGAGCGTATACCCTCCTACCTGATGTTATAAGCTATGCTTGGTACCGGGTAGGGGGGCAGGTAGGGGGTTTTGGTGGGTTAGAATCCCACATAACCTCTGGCCAAAACATCGGCCGCCGGAGGTTCTTAACAAGCCGTAAGGCTTTAAGAAGTTTCCCCCTACCTCGCAAAGCGTCGGAAAAAAAAAAAAAAAAAAAAAAAAAAAAAGTACTTATATGGGAATAGTGTAACCCACTTAGGGTCAGGGAGTACTTATAAAGGGGCTAGGGTAACTCACTTTTGGTCAAGGAGTACTTATATGGGGCTAGGGTAACTCACTTGGTGTCTGTGAGTACTTATATGGGACTAGGGTAATTCACTTGGGGTCAGGGACTACTTTTTTGGGACTAGGGTAACTCACTTGGGGTCAGGGAGTACTTATAAGGGACTAGGGTAACTCACTTGGGGTCAGGGAATACTTATATAGGGGCTAGGGTAACTCACTTTGGGTCTAGGTGTACTTATATTGGACTAGGGTAACTCACTTGCGGTCAGAGAGTACATATAAAGGGGCTAGGATAACTCAATTGGGGTCAGGGAGTACTTATAAAGGTGATATGGTAACTCACTTGGGGTCAGGGAGTACTTCTATGGGACTAGGGTAACTCACTTGCGGCCAGAGAGTACATATAAAGGGGCTAGGATAACTAACTTGGGGTAAGCGAGTGCTTACATAGGGGTTAGGGTAACTCACTTGGGGTCAGGGAGTGCTTCTGTGGGATTAGGGTAACTCACTTGGGGTCAGGGAGTACTTATATAGGGGCTATGGTAACTCACTTGAGTTCATGGAGTACTTCTATGTGACTAGGGTAACTCACTTGCGGTCAGGGAGTACTTATATGGGACTAGGGTAACTCACATGGGGTCAGGGAGTACTTATACAGGGGCTAGGGTAACTCACTTTGGGTCTAGGTGTACTTATATTGGATTAGGGTAACTCACTTGCGGTCAGGGAGTACATATAAAGGGGCTAGGATAACTCAATTCGGCGTCAGGGAGTACTTCTATGGGACTAGGGTAACTCACTTGGGGTCAGGGACTACTTTTATGGGATTAGGGTAACTCACTTGGGGTCAGGGAATACTTATATAGGGGCTAGGGTAACTCACTTGGGGTCAGGGAGTACTTCTATGGGACTAGGGTAACTCACTTGGGGTCTGGGAGTACTTATATGGGAATAGTGTAACCCACTTAGGGTCAGGGAGTACTTATAAAGGGGCTAGGGTAACTCACTTTTGGTCAAGGAGTACTTATATGGTGCTAGGGTAACTCACTTGGTGTCTGTGAGTACTTATATGGGACTAGGGTAATTCACTTGGGGTCAGGGACTACTTTTTTGGGACTAGGGTAACTCACTTGGGGTCAGGGAGTACTTATAAGGGACTAGGGTAACTCACTTGGGGTCAGGGAATACTTATATAGGGGCTAGGGTAACTCACTTTGGGTCTAGGTGTACTTATATTGGACTAGGGTAACTCACTTGCGGTCAGAGAGTACATATAAAGGGGCTAGGATAACTCAATTCGGCGTCAGGGAGTACTTCTATGGGACTAGGGTAACTCACTTGGGGTCAGGGACTACTTTTATGGGATTAGGGTAACTCACTTGGGGTCAGGGAATACTTATATAGGGGCTAGGGTAACTCACTTGGGGTCAGGGAGTACTTCTATGGGACTAGGGTAACTCACTTGGGGTCTGGGAGTACTTATATGGGGAGGGCTAATTTAGTAGAGAGATGGCAGGCAGCATGGGACTCGGATGGTCGGGGTAGGTGGACCCACCGCCTCATCCCGGACATCCGGTCCTGGCTGGCTGCTAATTGTAGAAGCTTGAACTACCATGTTTCCCAGATGCTCCTGGGGCATGGTAGTTTCATGAGTCATCGCGCGAGGGTGGGCCGCAGGGCGACTCCCGACTGCTGGTGCTCCCCGAATCCGGTCGCGGATACGGCGGAGCACACGCTGTTGTGGTGTCCCCTGTGGGAATGCGAAAGAGCAGAACTCTGTGATGCTTTAGGTGTGCCCTCGTTGGAGGTGGAGACCCTTGTGTCCCATGTTACGAGTACGCCGAGAGCTTGGAATGCATTTTCCAGCTTCTCGGTTAGGGTCCTCACCTCCAAGGACAGTAGAGTCCGAGCTGAGGAGTCTGCTGCTCTCTCCTCTGGGGTGGGGTAGAGTCTGGGGTTTTTGTTTGTCTTGGAATGACCGCATACGGTCGTAGAGTAGAGCGTATACCCTCCTACCTGATGTTATAAGCTATGCTTGGTACCGGGTAGGGGGGCAGGTAGGGGGTTTTGGTGGGTTAGAATCCCACATAACCTCTGGCCAAAACATCGGCCGCCGGAGGTTCTTAACAAGCCGTAAGGCTTTAAGAAGTTTCCCCCTACCTCGCAAAGCGTCGGAAAAAAAAAAAAAAAAAAAAAAAAAAAAAGTACTTATATGGGAATAGTGTAACCCACTTAGGGTCAGGGAGTACTTATAAAGGGGCTAGGGTAACTCACTTTTGGTCAAGGAGTACTTATATGGGGCTAGGGTAACTCACTTGGTGTCTGTGAGTACTTATATGGGACTAGGGTAATTCACTTGGGGTCAGGGACTACTTTTTTGGGACTAGGGTAACTCACTTGGGGTCAGGGAGTACTTATAAGGGACTAGGGTAACTCACTTGGGGTCAGGGAATACTTATATAGGGGCTAGGGTAACTCACTTTGGGTCTAGGTGTACTTATATTGGACTAGGGTAACTCACTTGCGGTCAGAGAGTACATATAAAGGGGCTAGGATAACTCAATTGGGGTCAGGGAGTACTTATAAAGGTGATATGGTAACTCACTTGGGGTCAGGGAGTACTTCTATGGGACTAGGGTAACTCACTTGCGGCCAGAGAGTACATATAAAGGGGCTAGGATAACTAACTTGGGGTAAGCGAGTGCTTACATAGGGGTTAGGGTAACTCACTTGGGGTCAGGGAGTGCTTCTGTGGGATTAGGGTAACTCACTTGGGGTCAGGGAGTACTTATATAGGGGCTATGGTAACTCACTTGAGTTCATGGAGTACTTCTATGTGACTAGGGTAACTCACTTGCGGTCAGGGAGTACTTATATGGGACTAGGGTAACTCACATGGGGTCAGGGAGTACTTATACAGGGGCTAGGGTAACTCACTTTGGGTCTAGGTGTACTTATATTGGATTAGGGTAACTCACTTGCGGTCAGGGAGTACATATAAAGGGGCTAGGATAACTCAATTCGGCGTCAGGGAGTACTTCTATGGGACTAGGGTAACTCACTTGGGGTCAGGGACTACTTTTATGGGATTAGGGTAACTCACTTGGGGTCAGGGAATACTTATATAGGGGCTAGGGTAACTCACTTGGGGTCAGGGAGTACTTCTATGGGACTAGGGTAACTCACTTGGGGTCTGGGAGTACTTATATGGGAATAGTGTAACCCACTTAGGGTCAGGGAGTACTTATAAAGGGGCTAGGGTAACTCACTTTTGGTCAAGGAGTACTTATATGGTGCTAGGGTAACTCACTTGGTGTCTGTGAGTACTTATATGGGACTAGGGTAATTCACTTGGGGTCAGGGACTACTTTTTTGGGACTAGGGTAACTCACTTGGGGTCAGGGAGTACTTATAAGGGACTAGGGTAACTCACTTGGGGTCAGGGAATACTTATATAGGGGCTAGGGTAACTCACTTTGGGTCTAGGTGTACTTATATTGGACTAGGGTAACTCACTTGCGGTCAGAGAGTACATATAAAGGGGCTAGGATAACTCAATTGGGGTCAGGGAGTACTTATAAAGGTGATATGGTAACTCACTTGGGGTCAGGGAGTACTTCTATGGGACTAGGGTAACTCACTTGCGGCCAGAGAGTACATTTATGGGGGCTAGGATAACTAACTTGGGGTAAGCGAGTGCTTACATAGGGGTTAGGGTAACTCACTTGGGGTCAGGGAGTACTTCTGTGGGATTAGGGTAACTCACTTGGGGTCTGGGAGTACTTCTATGGGACTAGGGTAACTCACTTGGGGTCTGGGAGAACTTATATGGGACTAAGGTAACTCACTTGGGGTCAGGGAGTACTTATATAGGACTAGGGTAACTCAAATGGGGTCAGGGAGTACTTATAAAGTGGCTAGGATAACTCACTTGGGGTCAGGGAGTACTTATAAAGGGGCTAGGATAACTCACTTCGGCGTCAGGGAGTACTTCTATGGGACTAGGGTAACTCACTTGGGGTCTGGGAGTACTTATATGGTACTAAGGTAACTCACTTGGGGTCAGGGAGTACTTATATGGGACTAGTGTAACTCACATGGGGTCAGGGAGTACTTATTCAGGGGCTAGGGTAACTCGGTTTGGGTCTAGGTGTACTTATATTGGATTAGGGTAACTCACTTGCGGTCAGAGAGTACATATAAAGGGGCTAAGATAACACAATTGGGGTCCGGGAGTACTTATAAAGGTGATATGGTAACTCACTTGGGGTCAGGGAGTACTTCTATGGGACTAGGGTAACTCAATTGCGGCCAGAGAGTACTTATAAGGGGCTAGGATAACTCACTTGGGGTCAGGAAGTACTTATAAAGGGGCTAGGATAACTCACTTCGGCGTAAGGGAGTACTTCAATGGGACTAGGGTAACTCACTTGGGATCAGGGACTACTTTTATGGGACTAGTGTAACTCACTTGGGGACAGGGAGTACTTATATAGGGGCTAGGGTAACTCACTTGTGGTCAGGAACTACTTCTATGGGACTAGGGTAACTCACTTGCGGTCAGATAGTGCATATAAAGGGGCTAGGATAACTAACTTGGGGTAAGGGAGTGCTTATATAGGGGCTAGGGTAACTCACTTGGGGTCAGGGAGTACTTCTGTGGGATTAGGGTAACTCACTTGGGGTCTGGGAGTACTTATATGGGACTAGGGTAACTCACTTGGGGTCAGGGAGTACTTATAAAGGGGCTAGGGTAACTCACTTGGGGTCAGGGAGTACTTCTATGGGACTAGGGTAACTCACTTGGGGTCTGGGATTACTTATATGGGAATAGTGTAACCCACTTAGGGTCAGGGAGTACTTATAAAGGGGCTAGGGTAACTCACTTTGGGTCAGGGAGTAGTTATAAGGGATTAGGGTAACTCACTTGGACTCTTGGAGTACATATAAAGGGACTAGGGTAACTCACTTGTGGTCAGGGAGTACTTATATAGGGGCTATGGTAACTCACTTGAGGTCAGGGAGTACTTCTATGTGACTAGGGTAACTCACTTGCGGTCAGAGAGTAAATATAAAGGGGCTAGGATAACTCACTTGGGGTCAGGGAGTACTTCTATGGGACAAGGGTAACTCACTTGCGGTCAGACAGTACATATAAAGGGGCTAGGATAACTCACTTGTGGTCAGGGAGTACTTATATAGGGTCTAGGGTAACTCACTTGCGGTCAGGGAGTACTTATAAGGGGCTAGGATAACTCACTTGGGGTCAGGAAGTACTTATAAAGGGGCTAGGATAACTCACTTCGGCCTAAGGGAGTACTTCAATGGGACTAGGGTAACTCACGTGGGATCAGGGACTACTTTTATGGGACTAGTGTAACTCACTTGGGGACAGGGAGTACTTATATAGGGGCTAGGGTAACTCACTTGTGGTCAGGAACTACTTCTATGGGACTAGGGTAACTCACTTGCGGTCAGAAAGTACATATAAAGGGGCTAGGATAACTAACTTGGGGTAAGGGAGTGCTTATATAGGGGCTAGGGTAACTCACTTTGGGTCTAGGTGTACTTATATTGGATTAGGGTAACTCACTTGCGGTCAGGGAGTACATATAAAGGGGCTAGGATAACTCAATTCGGCGTCAGGGAGTACTTCTATGGGACTAGGGTAACTCACTTGGGGTCAGGGACTACTTTTATGGGATTAGGGTAACTCACTTGCGGTCAGGGAGTACTTATATGGGACTAGGGTAACTCACATGGGGTCAGGGAGTACTTATACAGGGGCTAGGGTAACTCACTTTGGGTCTAGGTGTACTTATATTGGATTAGGGTAACTCACTTGCGGTCAGGGAGTACATATAAAGGGGCTAGGATAACTCAATTCGGCGTCAGGGAGTACTTCTATGGGACTAGGGTAACTCACTTGGGGTCAGGGACTACTTTTATGGGATTAGGGTAACTCACTTGGGGTCAGGGAATACTTATATAGGGGCTAGGGTAACTCACTTGGGGTCAGGGAGTACTTCTATGGGACTAGGGTAACTCACTTGGGGTCTGGGAGTACTTATATGGGAATAGTGTAACCCACTTAGGGTCAGGGAGTACTTATAAAGGGGCTAGGGTAACTCACTTTTGGTCAAGGAGTACTTATATGGTGCTAGGGTAACTCACTTGGTGTCTGTGAGTACTTATATGGGACTAGGGTAATTCACTTGGGGTCAGGGACTACTTTTTTGGGACTAGGGTAACTCACTTGGGGTCAGGGAGTACTTATAAGGGACTAGGGTAACTCACTTGGGGTCAGGGAATACTTATATAGGGGCTAGGGTAACTCACTTTGGGTCTAGGTGTACTTATATTGGACTAGGGTAACTCACTTGCGGTCAGAGAGTACATATAAAGGGGCTAGGATAACTCAATTCGGCGTCAGGGAGTACTTCTATGGGACTAGGGTAACTCACTTGGGGTCAGGGACTACTTTTATGGGATTAGGGTAACTCACTTGGGGTCAGGGAATACTTATATAGGGGCTAGGGTAACTCACTTGGGGTCAGGGAGTACTTCTATGGGACTAGGGTAACTCACTTGGGGTCTGGGAGTACTTATATGGGGAGGGCTAATTTAGTAGAGAGATGGCAGGCAGCATGGGACTCGGATGGTCGGGGTAGGTGGACCCACCGCCTCATCCCGGACATCCGGTCCTGGCTGGCTGCTAATTGTAGAAGCTTGAACTACCATGTTTCCCAGATGCTCCTGGGGCATGGTAGTTTCATGAGTCATCGCGCGAGGGTGGGCCGCAGGGCGACTCCCGACTGCTGGTGCTCCCCGAATCCGGTCGCGGATACGGCGGAGCACACGCTGTTGTGGTGTCCCCTGTGGGAATGCGAAAGAGCAGAACTCTGTGATGCTTTAGGTGTGCCCTCGTTGGAGGTGGAGACCCTTGTGTCCCATGTTACGAGTACGCCGAGAGCTTGGAATGCATTTTCCAGCTTCTCGGTTAGGGTCCTCACCTCCAAGGACAGTAGAGTCCGAGCTGAGGAGTCTGCTGCTCTCTCCTCTGGGGTGGGGTAGAGTCTGGGGTTTTTGTTTGTCTTGGAATGACCGCATACGGTCGTAGAGTAGAGCGTATACCCTCCTACCTGATGTTATAAGCTATGCTTGGTACCGGGTAGGGGGGCAGGTAGGGGGTTTTGGTGGGTTAGAATCCCACATAACCTCTGGCCAAAACATCGGCCGCCGGAGGTTCTTAACAAGCCGTAAGGCTTTAAGAAGTTTCCCCCTACCTCGCAAAGCGTCGGAAAAAAAAAAAAAAAAAAAAAAAAAAAAAGTACTTATATGGGAATAGTGTAACCCACTTAGGGTCAGGGAGTACTTATAAAGGGGCTAGGGTAACTCACTTTTGGTCAAGGAGTACTTATATGGGGCTAGGGTAACTCACTTGGTGTCTGTGAGTACTTATATGGGACTAGGGTAATTCACTTGGGGTCAGGGACTACTTTTTTGGGACTAGGGTAACTCACTTGGGGTCAGGGAGTACTTATAAGGGACTAGGGTAACTCACTTGGGGTCAGGGAATACTTATATAGGGGCTAGGGTAACTCACTTTGGGTCTAGGTGTACTTATATTGGACTAGGGTAACTCACTTGCGGTCAGAGAGTACATATAAAGGGGCTAGGATAACTCAATTGGGGTCAGGGAGTACTTATAAAGGTGATATGGTAACTCACTTGGGGTCAGGGAGTACTTCTATGGGACTAGGGTAACTCACTTGCGGCCAGAGAGTACATATAAAGGGGCTAGGATAACTAACTTGGGGTAAGCGAGTGCTTACATAGGGGTTAGGGTAACTCACTTGGGGTCAGGGAGTGCTTCTGTGGGATTAGGGTAACTCACTTGGGGTCAGGGAGTACTTATATAGGGGCTATGGTAACTCACTTGAGTTCATGGAGTACTTCTATGTGACTAGGGTAACTCACTTGCGGTCAGGGAGTACTTATATGGGACTAGGGTAACTCACATGGGGTCAGGGAGTACTTATACAGGGGCTAGGGTAACTCACTTTGGGTCTAGGTGTACTTATATTGGATTAGGGTAACTCACTTGCGGTCAGGGAGTACATATAAAGGGGCTAGGATAACTCAATTCGGCGTCAGGGAGTACTTCTATGGGACTAGGGTAACTCACTTGGGGTCAGGGACTACTTTTATGGGATTAGGGTAACTCACTTGGGGTCAGGGAATACTTATATAGGGGCTAGGGTAACTCACTTGGGGTCAGGGAGTACTTCTATGGGACTAGGGTAACTCACTTGGGGTCTGGGAGTACTTATATGGGAATAGTGTAACCCACTTAGGGTCAGGGAGTACTTATAAAGGGGCTAGGGTAACTCACTTTTGGTCAAGGAGTACTTATATGGTGCTAGGGTAACTCACTTGGTGTCTGTGAGTACTTATATGGGACTAGGGTAATTCACTTGGGGTCAGGGACTACTTTTTTGGGACTAGGGTAACTCACTTGGGGTCAGGGAGTACTTATAAGGGACTAGGGTAACTCACTTGGGGTCAGGGAATACTTATATAGGGGCTAGGGTAACTCACTTTGGGTCTAGGTGTACTTATATTGGACTAGGGTAACTCACTTGCGGTCAGAGAGTACATATAAAGGGGCTAGGATAACTCAATTGGGGTCAGGGAGTACTTATAAAGGTGATATGGTAACTCACTTGGGGTCAGGGAGTACTTCTATGGGACTAGGGTAACTCACTTGCGGCCAGAGAGTACATTTATGGGGGCTAGGATAACTAACTTGGGGTAAGCGAGTGCTTACATAGGGGTTAGGGTAACTCACTTGGGGTCAGGGAGTACTTCTGTGGGATTAGGGTAACTCACTTGGGGTCTGGGAGTACTTCTATGGGACTAGGGTAACTCACTTGGGGTCTGGGAGAACTTATATGGGACTAAGGTAACTCACTTGGGGTCAGGGAGTACTTATATAGGACTAGGGTAACTCAAATGGGGTCAGGGAGTACTTATAAAGTGGCTAGGATAACTCACTTGGGGTCAGGGAGTACTTATAAAGGGGCTAGGATAACTCACTTCGGCGTCAGGGAGTACTTCTATGGGACTAGGGTAACTCACTTGGGGTCTGGGAGTACTTATATGGTACTAAGGTAACTCACTTGGGGTCAGGGAGTACTTATATGGGACTAGTGTAACTCACATGGGGTCAGGGAGTACTTATTCAGGGGCTAGGGTAACTCGGTTTGGGTCTAGGTGTACTTATATTGGATTAGGGTAACTCACTTGCGGTCAGAGAGTACATATAAAGGGGCTAAGATAACACAATTGGGGTCCGGGAGTACTTATAAAGGTGATATGGTAACTCACTTGGGGTCAGGGAGTACTTCTATGGGACTAGGGTAACTCAATTGCGGCCAGAGAGTACTTATAAGGGGCTAGGATAACTCACTTGGGGTCAGGAAGTACTTATAAAGGGGCTAGGATAACTCACTTCGGCGTAAGGGAGTACTTCAATGGGACTAGGGTAACTCACTTGGGATCAGGGACTACTTTTATGGGACTAGTGTAACTCACTTGGGGACAGGGAGTACTTATATAGGGGCTAGGGTAACTCACTTGTGGTCAGGAACTACTTCTATGGGACTAGGGTAACTCACTTGCGGTCAGATAGTGCATATAAAGGGGCTAGGATAACTAACTTGGGGTAAGGGAGTGCTTATATAGGGGCTAGGGTAACTCACTTGGGGTCAGGGAGTACTTCTGTGGGATTAGGGTAACTCACTTGGGGTCTGGGAGTACTTATATGGGACTAGGGTAACTCACTTGGGGTCAGGGAGTACTTATAAAGGGGCTAGGGTAACTCACTTGGGGTCAGGGAGTACTTCTATGGGACTAGGGTAACTCACTTGGGGTCTGGGATTACTTATATGGGAATAGTGTAACCCACTTAGGGTCAGGGAGTACTTATAAAGGGGCTAGGGTAACTCACTTTGGGTCAGGGAGTAGTTATAAGGGATTAGGGTAACTCACTTGGACTCTTGGAGTACATATAAAGGGACTAGGGTAACTCACTTGTGGTCAGGGAGTACTTATATAGGGGCTATGGTAACTCACTTGAGGTCAGGGAGTACTTCTATGTGACTAGGGTAACTCACTTGCGGTCAGAGAGTAAATATAAAGGGGCTAGGATAACTCACTTGGGGTCAGGGAGTACTTCTATGGGACAAGGGTAACTCACTTGCGGTCAGACAGTACATATAAAGGGGCTAGGATAACTCACTTGTGGTCAGGGAGTACTTATATAGGGTCTAGGGTAACTCACTTGCGGTCAGGGAGTACTTATAAGGGGCTAGGATAACTCACTTGGGGTCAGGAAGTACTTATAAAGGGGCTAGGATAACTCACTTCGGCCTAAGGGAGTACTTCAATGGGACTAGGGTAACTCACGTGGGATCAGGGACTACTTTTATGGGACTAGTGTAACTCACTTGGGGACAGGGAGTACTTATATAGGGGCTAGGGTAACTCACTTGTGGTCAGGAACTACTTCTATGGGACTAGGGTAACTCACTTGCGGTCAGAAAGTACATATAAAGGGGCTAGGATAACTAACTTGGGGTAAGGGAGTGCTTATATAGGGGCTAGGGTAACTCACTTGGGGTCAGGGAGTACTTCTGTGGGATTAGGGTAACTCACTTGGGGTCTGGGAGTACTTATATGGGACTAAGGTATCTCACTTGGGGTCAGGGAGTACTTATAAAGGGGCTAGGGTAACTCACTTGGGGTCAGGGAGTACTTCTATGGGACTAGGGTAACTCACTTGGGGTCTGGGATTACTTATATGGGAATAGTGTAACCCACTTAGGGTCATGGAGTACTTATAAAGGGGCTAGGGTAACTCACTTTGGGTCAGGGAGTAGTTATAAGGGATTAGGGTAACTCACTTGGACTCTTGGAGTACATATAAAGGGACTAGGGTAACTCACTTGTGGTCAGGGAGTACTTATATAGGGGCTATGGTAACTCACTTGAGATCAGGGAGTACTTCTATGTGACTAGGGTAACTCTCTTGCGGTCAGAGAGTAAATATAAAGGGGCTAGGATAACTCACTTGGGGTCAGGGAGTACTTCTATGGGACAAGGGTAACTCACTTGCGGTCAGACAGTACATATAAAGGGGCTAGGATAACTCACTTGTGGTCAGGGAGTACTTATATAGGGTCTAGGGTAACTCACTTGCGGTCAGGGAGTACTTCTATGGGACTAGGGTAACTCACTTGGGGTCTGGGAGAACTTATATGGGACTAAGGTAACTAACTTGCGGTCAGAGAGTACATATAAAGGGGCTAGGATAACTCAATTGGGGTCAGGGAGTACTTATAAAGGTGATATGGTAACTCACTTGGGGTCAGGGAGTACTTCTATGGGACTAGGGTAACTCACTTGCGGCCAGAGAGTACATTTATGGGGGCTAGGATAACTAACTTGGGGTAAGCGAGTGCTTACATAGGGGTTAGGGTAACTCACTTGGGGTCAGGGAGTACTTCTGTGGGATTAGGGTAACTCACTTGGGGTCTGGGAGTACTTCTATGGGACTAGGGTAACTCACTTGGGGTCTGGGAGAACTTATATGGGACTAAGGTAACTCACTTGGGGTCAGGGAGTACTTATATAGGACTAGGGTAACTCAAATGGGGTCAGGGAGTACTTATAAAGTGGCTAGGATAACTCACTTGGGGTCAGGGAGTACTTATAAAGGGGCTAGGATAACTCACTTCGGCGTCAGGGAGTACTTCTATGGGACTAGGGTAACTCACTTGGGGTCTGGGAGTACTTATATGGTACTAAGGTAACTCACTTGGGGTCAGGGAGTACTTATATGGGACTAGTGTAACTCACATGGGGTCAGGGAGTACTTATTCAGGGGCTAGGGTAACTCGCTTTGGGTCTAGGTGTACTTATATTGGATTAGGGTAACTCACTTGCGGTCAGAGAGTACATATAAAGGGGCTAAGATAACACAATTGGGGTCCGGGAGTACTTATAAAGATGATATGGTAACTCACTTGGGGTCAGGGAGTACTTCTATGGGACTAGGGTAACTCAATTGGGGCCAGAGAGTACTTATAAGGGGCTAGGATAACTCACTTGGGGTCAGGAAGTACTTATAAAGGGGCTAGGATAACTCACTTCTGCCTAAGGGAGTACTTCAATGGGACTAGGGTAACTCACGTGGGATCAGGGACTACTTTTATGGGACTAGTGTAACTCACTTGGGGACAGGGAGTACTTATATAGGGGCTAGGGTAACTCACTTGTGGTCAGGAACTACTTCTATGGGACTAGGGTAACTCACTTGCGGTCAGAAAGTACATATAAAGGGGCTAGGATAACTAACTTGGGGTAAGGGAGTGCTTTTATAGGGGCTAGGGTAACTCACTTGGGGTCAGGGAGTACTTCTGTGGGATTAGGGTAACTCACTTGGGGTCTGGGAGTACTTATATGGGACTAAGGTATCTCACTTGGGGTCAGGGAGTACTTATAAAGGGGCTAGGGTAACTCACTTGGGGTCAGGGAGTACTTCTATGGGACTAGGGTAACTCACTTGGGGTCTGGGATTACTTATATGGGAATAGTGTAACCCACTTAGGGTCATGGAGTACTTATAAAGGGGCTAGGGTAACTCACTTTGGGTCAGGGAGTAGTTATAAGGGATTAGGGTAACTCACTTGGACTCTTGGAGTACATATAAAGGGACTAGGGTAACTCACTTGTGGTCAGGGAGTACTTATATAGGGGCTATGGTAACTCACTTGAGGTCAGGGAGTACTTCTATGTGACTAGGGTAACTCACTTGCGGTCAGAGAGTAAATATAAAGGGGCTAGGATAACTCACTTGGGGTCAGGGAGTACTTCTATGGGACAAGGGTAACTCACTTGCGGTCAGACAGTACATATAAAGGGGCTAGGATAACTCACTTGTGGTCAGGGAGTACTTATATAGGGTCTAGGGTAACTCACTTGCGGTCAGGGAGTACTTATAAGGGGCTAGGATAACTCACTTGGGGTCAGGAAGTACTTATAAAGGGGCTAGGATAACTCACTTCGGCCTAAGGGAGTACTTCAATGGGACTAGGGTAACTCACGTGGGATCAGGGACTACTTTTATGGGACTAGTGTAACTCACTTGGGGACAGGGAGTACTTATATAGGGGCTAGGGTAACTCACTTGTGGTCAGGAACTACTTCTATGGGACTAGGGTAACTCACTTGCGGTCAGAAAGTACATATAAAGGGGCTAGGATAACTCACTTGTGGTCAGGGAGTACTTATATAGGGTCTAGGGTAACTCACTTGCGGTCAGGGAGTACTTCTATGGGATTAGGGTAACTCACTTGGGGTCTGGGAGAACTTATATGGGACTAAGGTAACTAACTTGCGGTCAGAGAGTACATATAAAGGGGCTAGGATAACTCAATTGGGGTCAGGGAGTACTTATAAAGGTGATATGGTAACTCACTTGGGGTCAGGGAGTACTTCTATGGGACTAGGGTAACTCACTTGCGGCCAGAGAGTACATTTATGGGGGCTAGGATAACTAACTTGGGGTAAGCGAGTGCTTACATAGGGGTTAGGGTAACTCACTTGGGGTCAGGGAGTACTTCTATGGGACAAGGGTAACTCACTTGCGGTCAGACAGTACATATAAAGGGGCTAGGATAACTCACTTGTGGTCAGGGAGTACTTATATAGGGTCTAGGGTAACTCACTTGCGGTCAGGGAGTACTTCTATGGGACTAGGGTAACTCACTTGGGGTCTGGGAGAACTTATATGGGACTAAGGTAACTAACTTGCGGTCAGAGAGTACATATAAAGGGGCTAGGATAACTCAATTGGGGTCAGGGAGTACTTATAAAGGTGATATGGTAACTCACTTGGGGTCAGGGAGTACTTCTATGGGACTAGGGTAACTCACTTGCGGCCAGAGAGTACATTTATGGGGGCTAGGATAACTAACTTGGGGTAAGCGAGTGCTTACATAGGGGTTAGGGTAACTCACTTGGGGTCAGGGAGTACTTCTGTGGGATTAGGGTAACTCACTTGGGGTCTGGGAGTACTTCTATGGGACTAGGGTAACTCACTTGGGGTCTGGGAGAACTTATATGGGACTAAGGTAACTCACTTGGGGTCAGGGAGTACTTATATAGGACTAGGGTAACTCAAATGGGGTCAGGGAGTACTTATAAAGTGGCTAGGATAACTCACTTGGGGTCAGGGAGTACTTATAAAGGGGCTAGGATAACTCACTTCGGCGTCAGGGAGTACTTCTATGGGACTAGGGTAACTCACTTGGGGTCTGGGAGTACTTATATGGTACTAAGGTAACTCACTTGGGGTCAGGGAGTACTTATATGGGACTAGTGTAACTCACATGGGGTCAGGGAGTACTTATTCAGGGGCTAGGGTAACTCGCTTTGGGTCTAGGTGTACTTATATTGGATTAGGGTAACTCACTTGCGGTCAGAGAGTACATATAAAGGGGCTAAGATAACACAATTGGGGTCCGGGAGTACTTATAAAGATGATATGGTAACTCACTTGGGGTCAGGGAGTACTTCTATGGGACTAGGGTAACTCAATTGGGGCCAGAGAGTACTTATAAGGGGCTAGGATAACTCACTTGGGGTCAGGAAGTACTTATAAAGGGGCTAGGATAACTCACTTCTGCCTAAGGGAGTACTTCAATGGGACTAGGGTAACTCACGTGGGATCAGGGACTACTTTTATGGGACTAGTGTAACTCACTTGGGGACAGGGAGTACTTATATAGGGGCTAGGGTAACTCACTTGTGGTCAGGAACTACTTCTATGGGACTAGGGTAACTCACTTGCGGTCAGAAAGTACATATAAAGGGGCTAGGATAACTAACTTGGGGTAAGGGAGTGCTTTTATAGGGGCTAGGGTAACTCACTTGGGGTCAGGGAGTACTTCTGTGGGATTAGGGTAACTCACTTGGGGTCTGGGAGTACTTATATGGGACTAAGGTATCTCACTTGGGGTCAGGGAGTACTTATAAAGGGGCTAGGGTAACTCACTTGGGGTCAGGGAGTACTTCTATGGGACTAGGGTAACTCACTTGGGGTCTGGGATTACTTATATGGGAATAGTGTAACCCACTTAGGGTCATGGAGTACTTATAAAGGGGCTAGGGTAACTCACTTTGGGTCAGGGAGTAGTTATAAGGGATTAGGGTAACTCACTTGGACTCTTGGAGTACATATAAAGGGACTAGGGTAACTCACTTGTGGTCAGGGAGTACTTATATAGGGGCTATGGTAACTCACTTGAGGTCAGGGAGTACTTCTATGTGACTAGGGTAACTCACTTGCGGTCAGAGAGTAAATATAAAGGGGCTAGGATAACTCACTTGGGGTCAGGGAGTACTTCTATGGGACAAGGGTAACTCACTTGCGGTCAGACAGTACATATAAAGGGGCTAGGATAACTCACTTGTGGTCAGGGAGTACTTATATAGGGTCTAGGGTAACTCACTTGCGGTCAGGGAGTACTTATAAGGGGCTAGGATAACTCACTTGGGGTCAGGAAGTACTTATAAAGGGGCTAGGATAACTCACTTCGGCCTAAGGGAGTACTTCAATGGGACTAGGGTAACTCACGTGGGATCAGGGACTACTTTTATGGGACTAGTGTAACTCACTTGGGGACAGGGAGTACTTATATAGGGGCTAGGGTAACTCACTTGTGGTCAGGAACTACTTCTATGGGACTAGGGTAACTCACTTGCGGTCAGAAAGTACATATAAAGGGGCTAGGATAACTAACTTGGGGTAAGGGAGTGCTTATATAGGGGCTAGGGTAACTCACTTGGGGTCAGGGAGTACTTCTGTGGGATTAGGGTAACTCACTTGGGGTCTGGGAGTACTTATATGGGACTAAGGTATCTCACTTGGGGTCAGGGAGTACTTATAAAGGGGCTAGGGTAACTCACTTGGGGTCAGGGAGTACTTCTATGGGACTAGGGTAACTCACTTGGGGTCTGGGATTACTTATATGGGAATAGTGTAACCCACTTAGGGTCATGGAGTACTTATAAAGGGGCTAGGGTAACTCACTTTGGGTCAGGGAGTAGTTATAAGGGATTAGGGTAACTCACTTGGACTCTTGGAGTACATATAAAGGGACTAGGGTAACTCACTTGTGGTCAGGGAGTACTTATATAGGGGCTATGGTAACTCACTTGAGATCAGGGAGTACTTCTATGTGACTAGGGTAACTCTCTTGCGGTCAGAGAGTAAATATAAAGGGGCTAGGATAACTCACTTGGGGTCAGGGAGTACTTCTATGGGACAAGGGTAACTCACTTGCGGTCAGACAGTACATATAAAGGGGCTAGGATAACTCACTTGTGGTCAGGGAGTACTTATATAGGGTCTAGGGTAACTCACTTGCGGTCAGGGAGTACTTCTATGGGACTAGGGTAACTCACTTGGGGTCTGGGAGAACTTATATGGGACTAAGGTAACTAACTTGCGGTCAGAGAGTACATATAAAGGGGCTAGGATAACTCAATTGGGGTCAGGGAGTACTTATAAAGGTGATATGGTAACTCACTTGGGGTCAGGGAGTACTTCTATGGGACTAGGGTAACTCACTTGCGGCCAGAGAGTACATTTATGGGGGCTAGGATAACTAACTTGGGGTAAGCGAGTGCTTACATAGGGGTTAGGGTAACTCACTTGGGGTCAGGGAGTACTTCTGTGGGATTAGGGTAACTCACTTGGGGTCTGGGAGTACTTCTATGGGACTAGGGTAACTCACTTGGGGTCTGGGAGAACTTATATGGGACTAAGGTAACTCACTTGGGGTCAGGGAGTACTTATATAGGACTAGGGTAACTCAAATGGGGTCAGGGAGTACTTATAAAGTGGCTAGGATAACTCACTTGGGGTCAGGGAGTACTTATAAAGGGGCTAGGATAACTCACTTCGGCGTCAGGGAGTACTTCTATGGGACTAGGGTAACTCACTTGGGGTCTGGGAGTACTTATATGGTACTAAGGTAACTCACTTGGGGTCAGGGAGTACTTATATGGGACTAGTGTAACTCACATGGGGTCAGGGAGTACTTATTCAGGGGCTAGGGTAACTCGCTTTGGGTCTAGGTGTACTTATATTGGATTAGGGTAACTCACTTGCGGTCAGAGAGTACATATAAAGGGGCTAAGATAACACAATTGGGGTCCGGGAGTACTTATAAAGATGATATGGTAACTCACTTGGGGTCAGGGAGTACTTCTATGGGACTAGGGTAACTCAATTGGGGCCAGAGAGTACTTATAAGGGGCTAGGATAACTCACTTGGGGTCAGGAAGTACTTATAAAGGGGCTAGGATAACTCACTTCTGCCTAAGGGAGTACTTCAATGGGACTAGGGTAACTCACGTGGGATCAGGGACTACTTTTATGGGACTAGTGTAACTCACTTGGGGACAGGGAGTACTTATATAGGGGCTAGGGTAACTCACTTGTGGTCAGGAACTACTTCTATGGGACTAGGGTAACTCACTTGCGGTCAGAAAGTACATATAAAGGGGCTAGGATAACTAACTTGGGGTAAGGGAGTGCTTTTATAGGGGCTAGGGTAACTCACTTGGGGTCAGGGAGTACTTCTGTGGGATTAGGGTAACTCACTTGGGGTCTGGGAGTACTTATATGGGACTAAGGTATCTCACTTGGGGTCAGGGAGTACTTATAAAGGGGCTAGGGTAACTCACTTGGGGTCAGGGAGTACTTCTATGGGACTAGGGTAACTCACTTGGGGTCTGGGATTACTTATATGGGAATAGTGTAACCCACTTAGGGTCATGGAGTACTTATAAAGGGGCTAGGGTAACTCACTTTGGGTCAGGGAGTAGTTATAAGGGATTAGGGTAACTCACTTGGACTCTTGGAGTACATATAAAGGGACTAGGGTAACTCACTTGTGGTCAGGGAGTACTTATATAGGGGCTATGGTAACTCACTTGAGGTCAGGGAGTACTTCTATGTGACTAGGGTAACTCACTTGCGGTCAGAGAGTAAATATAAAGGGGCTAGGATAACTCACTTGGGGTCAGGGAGTACTTCTATGGGACAAGGGTAACTCACTTGCGGTCAGACAGTACATATAAAGGGGCTAGGATAACTCACTTGTGGTCAGGGAGTACTTATATAGGGTCTAGGGTAACTCACTTGCGGTCAGGGAGTACTTCTATGGGACTAGGGTAACTCACTTGGGGTCTGGGAGAACTTATATGGGACTAAGGTAACTCACTTGCGGTCAGAGAGTACATATAAAGGGGCTAGGATAACTCAATTTGGGTCAGGGAGTACTTATAAAGGTGATATGGTAACTCACTTGGGGTCAGGGAGTACTTCTATGGGACTAGGGTAACTCACTTGCGGCCAGAGAGTACATATAAAGGGGCTAGGATAACTAACTTGGGGTAAGGGATTGCTTACATAGGGGTTAGGGTAACTCACTTGGGGTCAGGGAGTGCTTCTGTGGGATTAGGGTAACTCACTTGGGGTCAGGGAGTACTTATATAGGGGCTATGGTAACTCACTTGAGTTCATGGAGTACTTCTATCAGAGATGAAACGGGAGATTGCTCATGCGAGGTCCCGAGGCAATCCCTACCGGTAGGCGGCGCTGGTGTTGGCAAACGCGTGTCTCAGGTCCATCTAACCCCTAACGCCATCTATCGGAAGAGACCACGAAGCACGAGCGTTAAGCTTAGAATAGGGTAAAACATATATGCATTGTTGCCAGAAAGCGGAATAAAGAGAGAGCGGAGATATTTTCTCGGACCTCTCTGTCTTTCTCGCTGTTAGCTTCTAGCAGAAGAGTCGAGGCAAAATCTTTCCGTTTCGCTTTGCCGAAAATCTACCAATATTCGATGTCATTTATATTTGCAGGCCAATGGCTTTATACATGATTTTTTCAGCATATTTATTTATCAGCATTGACTTATTTAAATCAATAATAAATTAAGGAAATGCGTATTTGATATATAATAATTATTTTAACTATAATTTCATCGTTATATTTCGCTTATTTCCGTAAAATCTGCATTTCTTTAGTTTATTATTGATTATTGTAAGTCAATGGCAATTAAAAAAAATTTAATCTTAAAAAAAAAAAAAAAGTACCGATCAGGAATCGAACCCGGACCCACGAATCGCCACGCGATTACCTTACCGCCTAGACCACGAGGCTTCTTCAGAGCACCGTAAACAGATAGTCTTTTTAAGGGCTTGAAATCTTCTTTTAAACCATATAAATAAACGAGCAACCGACAGCTTTATTCATTATTATTCTGTCATAATGGTACACAAATTAAGGAATAATTATATTTTGAATAGTTTTCAAAAGCTTTTCCAATAGCCAAGAACGAAGATAAATAATCAACGCTCGCAGTTTCCGTTCTTGGTTATTGGAAAAGCTTTTGAAAATCTACATTATATAATTATTCTTTAATTTGTGTACCATTATCATAGAATAATAATGAATAAAGATGTCGGTTCTTCGTTTATTTATGTTTCAATAGAAGATTTCAAGCCCTTAAAAAGACTATCTGTTTACGGTGCACTGAAGAAGCCTCGTGGTCTAGGCGGTAAGGTAATCGCGTGGCGATTCGTGGGTCCGGGTTCGATTCCTGATCGCTATTTTTCTTTTTTTTTTAAGATTAAATTTTTTTTAATTGCCATTGACTTACAATAATCAATAATAAACTAAAGAAATGCAGATTTTACGGAAATAAGCGAAATATAACGATGAAATTATAGTTAAAATAATTATTATATATCAAATACGCATTTCCTTAATTTATTATTGATGTAAATAAGTCAATGCTGATAAATAAATATGCTGAAAAAATCATGTATAAAGGCATTGGCCTGCAAATATAAATGACATCGATTATTGGTAGATTTTCGGCAAAGCGAAACGGAAAGATTTTGCCTCGACTCTTCTGCTAGAAGCTAACAGCGAGAAAGACAGAGAGGTCCGAGAAAATATCTCCGCTCTCTCTTTATTCCGCTTTCTGGCAACAATGCATATATGTTTTACCCTATTCTAAGCTTAACGCTCGTGCTTCGTGGTCTCTTCCGATAGATGGCGTTAGGGGTTAGATGGACCTGAGACACGCGTTTGCCAACACCAGCGCCGCCTACCGGTAGGGATTGCCTCGGGACCTCGCATAAGCAATCTCCCGTTTCATCTCTGCTTCTATGTGACTAGGGTAACTCACTTGCGGTCAGGGAGTACTTATATGGGACTAGGGTAACTCACATGGGGTCAGGGAGTACTTATACAGGGGCTAGGGTAACTCACTTTGGGTCTAGGTGTACTTATATTGGATTAGGGTAACTCACTTGCGGTCAGGGAGTACATATAAAGGGGCTAGGATAACTCAATTCGGCGTCAGGGAGTACTTCTATGGGACTAGGGTAACTCACTTGGGGTCAGGGACTACTTTTATGGGATTAGGGTAACTCACTTGGGGTCAGGGAATACTTATATAGGGGCTAGGGTAACTCACTTGGGGTCAGGGAGTACTTCTATGGGACTAGGGTAACTCACTTGGGGTCTGGGAGTACTTATATGGGAATAGTGTAACCCACTTAGGGTCAGGGAGTACTTATAAAGGGGCTAGGGTAACTCACTTTTGGTCAAGGAGTACTTATATGGTGCTAGGGTAACTCACTTGGTGTCTGTGAGTACTTATATGGGACTAGGGTAATTCACTTAGGGTCAGGGACTACTTTTTTGGGACTAGGGTAACTCACTTGGGGTCAGGGAGTACTTATAAGGGACTAGGGTAACTCACTTGGGGTCAGGGAATACTTATATAGGGGCTAGGGTAACTCACTTTGGGTCTAGGTGTACTTATATTGGACTAGGGTAACTCACTTGCGGTCAGAGAGTACATATAAAGGGGCTAGGATAACTCAATTGGGGTCAGGGAGTACTTATAAAGGTGATATGGTAACTCACTTGGGGTCAGGGAGTACTTCTATGGGACTAGGGTAACTCACTTGCGGCCAGAGAGTACATTTATGGGGGCTAGGATAACTAACTTGGGGTAAGCGAGTGCTTACATAGGGGTTAGGGTAACTCACTTGGGGTCAGGGAGTACTTCTGTGGGATTAGGGTAACTCACTTGGGGTCTGGGAGTACTTCTATGGGACTAGGGTAACTCACTTGGGGTCTGGGAGAACTTATATGGGACTAAGGTAACTCACTTGGGGTCAGGGAGTACTTATATAGGACTAGGGTAACTCAAATGGGGTCAGGGAGTACTTATAAAGTGGCTAGGATAACTCACTTGGGGTCAGGGAGTACTTATAAAGGGGCTAGGATAACTCACTTCGGCGTCAGGGAGTACTTCTATGGGACTAGGGTAACTCACTTGGGGTCTGGGAGTACTTATATGGTACTAAGGTAACTCACTTGGGGTCAGGGAGTACTTATATGGGACTAGTGTAACTCACATGGGGTCAGGGAGTACTTATTCAGGGGCTAGGGTAACTCGCTTTGGGTCTAGGTGTACTTATATTGGATTAGGGTAACTCACTTGCGGTCAGAGAGTACATATAAAGGGGCTAAGATAACACAATTGGGGTCCGGGAGTACTTATAAAGGTGATATGGTAACTCACTTGGGGTCAGGGAGTACTTCTATGGGACTAGGGTAACTCACTTGCGGCCAGAGAGTACATTTATGGGGGCTAGGATAACTAACTTGGGGTAAGCGAGTGCTTACATAGGGGTTAGGGTAACTCACTTGGGGTCAGGGAGTACTTCTGTGGGATTAGGGTAACTCACTTGGGGTCTGGGAGTACTTCTATGGGACTAGGGTAACTCACTTGGGGTCTGGGAGAACTTATATGGGACTAAGGTAACTCACTTGGGGTCAGGGAGTACTTATATAGGACTAGGGTAACTCAAATGGGGTCAGGGAGTACTTATAAAGTGGCTAGGATAACTCACTTGGGGTCAGGGAGTACTAATAAAGGGGCTAGGATAACTCACTTCGGCGTCAGGGAGTACTTCTATGGGACTAGGGTAACTCACTTGGGGTCTGGGAGTACTTATATGGTACTAAGGTAACTCACTTGGGGTCAGGGAGTACTTATATGGGACTAGGGTAAATCACATGGGGTCAGGGAGTACTTATTCAGGGGCTAGGGTAACTCGCTTTGGGTCTAGGTGTACTTATATTGGATTAGGGTAACTCACTTGCGGTCAGAGAGTACATATAAAGGGGCTAAGATAACACAATTGGGGTCCGGGAGTACTTATAAAGGTGATATGGTAACTCACTTGGGGTCAGGGAGTACTTCTATGGGACTAGGGTAACTCAATTGCGGCCAGAGAGTACTTATAAGGGGCTAGGATAACTCACTTGGGGTCAGGAAGTACTTATAAAGGGGCTAGGATAACTCACTTCGGCCTAAGGGAGTACTTCAATGGGACTAGGGTAACTCACGTGGGATCAGGGACTACTTTTATGGGACTAGTGTAACTCACTTGGGGACAGGGAGTACTTATATAGGGGCTAGGGTAACTCACTTGTGGTCAGGAACTACTTCTATGGGACTAGGGTAACTCACTTGCGGTCAGAAAGTACATATAAAGGGGCTAGGATAACTAACTTGGGGTAAGGGAGTGCTTTTATAGGGGCTAGGGTAACTCACTTGGGGTCAGGGAGTACTTCTGTGGGATTAGGGTAACTCACTTGGGGTCTGGGAGTACTTATATGGGACTAAGGTATCTCACTTGGGGTCAGGGAGTACTTATAAAGGGGCTAGGGTAACTCACTTGGGGTCAGGGAGTACTTCTATGGGACTAGGGTAACTCACTTGGGGTCTGGGATTACTTATATGGGAATAGTGTAACCCACTTAGGGTCATGGAGTACTTATAAAGGGGCTAGGGTAACTCACTTGTGGTCAGGGAGTACTTATATAGGGGCTATGGTAACTCACTTGAGGTCAGGGAGTACTTCTATGTGACTAGGGTAACTCACTTGCGGTCAGAGAGTAAATATAAAGGGGCTAGGATAACTCACTTGGGGTCAGGGAGTACTTCTATGGGACAAGGGTAACTCACTTGCGGTCAGACAGTACATATAAAGGGGCTAGGATAACTCACTTGTGGTCAGGGAGTACTTATATAGGGTCTAGGGTAACTCACTTGCGGTCAGGGAGTACTTCTATGGGACTAGGGTAACTCACTTGGGGTCTGGGAGTACTTCTATGGGACTAGGGTAACTCACTTGGGGTCTGGGAGTACTTCTATGGGACTAGGGTAACTCACTTGGGGTCTGGGAGTACTTATATGGGACTAAGGTAACTCACTTGGGGTCTGGGAGTATTTATTTGGGACTAAGGTAACTCACTTGGGGTCAGGGAGTACTTATATAGGACTAGGGTAACTCAAATGGGGTCAGGGAGTACTTATAAAGGGGCTAGGATAACTCACTTGGGGTCAGGGAGTACTTATAAAGGGGCTAGGATAACTCACTTCGGCGTCAGGGAGTACTTCTATGGGACTAGGGTAACTCACTTGCGGTCAGACAGTACATATAAAGGGGCTAGGATAACTCACTTGTGGTCAGGGAGTACTTATATAGGGTCTAGGGTAACTCACTTGCGGTCAGGGAGTACTTCTATGGGACTAGGGTAACTCACTTGGGGTCTGGGAGTACTTCTATGGGACTAGGGTAACTCACTTGGGGTCTGGGAGTACTTCTATGGGACTAGGGTAACTCACTTGGGGTCTGGGAGTACTTATATGGGACTAAGGTAACTCACTTGGGGTCTGGGAGTATTTATTTGGGACTAAGGTAACTCACTTGGGGTCAGGGAGTACTTATATAGGACTAGGGTAACTCAAATGGGGTCAGGGAGTACTTATAAAGGGGCTAGGATAACTCACTTGGGGTCAGGGAATACTTATATAGGGGCTAGGGTTACTCACTTGGGGTCAGGTAGTAGGTCTATGGGCCTGGGGTAACTCACTTGGGTTCTTGGAGCACTTATATGGGACTAGAGTAAATCAGTTGGGGTCAGGGATTACTTATAGGGGACTAGGGTAACCCACTTAGCGCCAGAGAGAACTATTAAAGGGGATAGGGTAACTCACTTGTGGTCAGGGAGTACTTATATAGGGGCTATGGTAACTCACTTGGGGTCAGGGAGTACTTATATGGGAATAGGGTAACCCCCTTGCGGTCAGAGGGTACATATAAAGGGGCTAGGATAACTCACTTGGGGTCAGGGAATACTTATATTGGACTAGGGTAACACACTTGGGGTCAGGGAGTACTTATAAAGGGGCTAGGGTAACTCACTTGGGGTCAGGGAGTACTTATATGAAACTAGGGTAACCCACTTAGCGCCAGAGAGAAATTATAAAGGGGATAGGGTAACTCACTTGGGGTCAGGGAGTACTTCTATGGGACTAGGGTAACCCCCTTGCGGTCAGAGGGTACATATAAAGGGGCTAGGATAACTCACTTGGGGTCAGGGAATACTTATATTGGACTAGGGTAACACACTTGGGGTCAGGGAGTACTTATAAAGGGGCTAGGGTAACTCACTTGGGGTCAGGGAGTACTTATATGGGAATAGGGTAACCCCCTTGCGGTCAGAGGGTACATATAAAGGGGCTAGGATAACTCACTTGGGGTCAGGGAATACTTATATTGGACTAGGGTAACACACTTGGGGTCAGGGAGTACTTATAAAGGGGCTAGGGTAACTCACTTGGGGTCAGGGAGTACTTATATGAAACTAGGGTAACCCACTTAGCGCCAGAGAGAAATTATAAAGGGGATAGGGTAACTCACTTGGGGTCAGGGAGTACTTCTATGGGACTAGGGTAACACACTTGCGGTCAGAGGGTACATACATAGGGGCTAGAATAACTCACTTGTGGTCAGGGAGTACTTATATGAGACTAGGTTAACTCACTTAGGGTTAGGGAGTACTTATAAGGGGCTAGGGTAACCCATTTAAACCCAGAGTGAACTTATAAAGGGTCTAGGGTAACTCACTTGGGGTTAGGGAGTACTTATAAAGGGGGTAGGGTAACTCACTCTAGAGTCAGGGAGTACTTATAAGGGAATGGGTAACTCACTTGGGGTCAGGGAGTACTTTTATGGGACTAGGGTAACTCACCTGCGGTCAGAGAGTACATATAAAGGGGCTAGGATAACTCAGTTGGGGTCAGGGAGTACTTATATAGGGGCTAGGGTTACTCACTTGGGGTCAGGGAATACTTATATGGGACTAGGGTAACACACTTGGGGTCAGGGTGTACTTATAAAGGGGCTAGTGTAACTCACTTGGGGTCAGGGAGTACTTATATGGGACTAGGGTAACCCACATAGCGCCAGAGAGAACTTATAAAGGGGACAGGGTAACTCACTTGGGGTTAGGGAGTACTTATAAAGGGGGTAGGGTAACTCACTCTAGAGTCAGGGAGTACTTATATGGGACTAGGGTAACTCACTTGGGGTCAGGGAGTACTTCTATGGGTCTAGGTAACTCACTTGGGGTCAGGGAGTACTTCTATGGGACTAGGGTAACTCAATTGCGGTCAGAGAGTACATACAAAGGAGCTAGAATAACTCACTTGTGGTCAGGGAGTACTTATAAAGGGGCAAAGGGTAACCCACTTAGCGCCAGAGAGAACTTATAAAGGGTCTAGGGTAACTCACTTGGGGTTAGGGAGTACTTATAAAGGGGGTAGGGTAACTCACTCTAGAGTCAGAGAGTACATATAAAGGGGCTAGGATAACTCAGTTGGGGTCTGGGAATACTTATAAAGGGGCTATGGTAACTCACTTGGGGTCAGGGTGTACTTATATGGAACTAGGGTAGCTCAATTGCGGTCAGAGAGTACATATAAAGGGGCTAGGATAACTCACTTGGGGTCAGGAAGTACTTATACAGGGGCTATGTTAACTCACTTGGGGTCAGGGAGTACTTCTATGGGACTAGGGTAACTCACTTGCGGTCAGAGAGTACATATAAAGAGGCTAGGTTAACTAACTTGGGTTAAGGGAGTACTTATATAGGGGCTAGGGTCACTCACTTGGTGTCTGTGAGTATTTATATGGGACCAGGGTAACTCACTTGGGGCCAGGCTGTACTTATTAAGGGGCTAGGGTAACTCATTTGGGGTCTGGGAGTACTTATATGGGACTAGGGAAACTCACTTGTGTTCAGGGAGTACTTATATAGGGGCTAGGGTTACTCACTTGGGGTCAGGGAGTAGGTCTATGGGACTAGGGTAACTCACTTGGGTTCTTGGAGTACTTATATGGAACTAGGGTAGCTCAATTGCGGTCAGAGAGTACATATAAAGGGGCTAGGATAACTCACTTGGGGTCAGGAAGTACTTATAAAGGGGCTATGGTAACTCGCTTGGGGTCAGGGAGTACTTCTATGGGAATAGGGTAACTCACTTGGGTCAGAGAGTACATATAAAGGGGCTAGGATAACTAACTTGGGTTAAGGGAGTACTTATATAGGGGCTAAGGTCACTCACTTGGTGTCTGTGAGTACTTATATGGGACCAGGGTAACTCACTTGGGGCCAGGCTGTACTTATTAAGTGGCTAGGGTAACTCACTTGGGGTCTGGGAGTACTTATATGGGACTAGGGTAACTCACTTAGGGTCAGGGAGTACTTATATAGGGGCTAGGGTTACTCACTTGGGGTCAGGGAGTAGGTCTATGGGACTAGGGTAACTCACTTGGGGTCAGGGAGTACTTATATAGGGGCTAGGGTTACTCACTTGGGTTCAGGGAATACTTATATGGGTCTAGGGTAACACACTTGGGGTCAGGGAGTACTTATAAAAGGGCTAGGGTAACTCACTTGGGGTCAGGGAGTACTTATATGGGACTAGGGTAACCCACTTAGCGCCAGAGAGAACTTATAAAGGGGATAGGGTAACTCACTTGGGGTCTGGGAGTACTTATATGGGACTAGGGTAACTCACTTGGGGTCAGGGAGTACTTATATAGGGGCTAGGGTTACTCACTTGGGGTCAGGGAATACTTATATGGGACTAGGGTAACACACTTGGGGTCAGGCAGTACTTATAAAAGGGCTAGGGTAACTCACTTGGGGTCAGGGAGTACTTATATGGGAATAGGGTAACCCACTTAGCGCCAGAGAGAACTTATAAAGGGGATAGGGTAACTCACTTGGGGTTAGGGAGTTGTAACGTAGGGGTCAGCCACCTCGCCGAACCAAAGTAGATCGCACGCGTCCGTGTGCAATACCGGTAGTATTGCACATTGCTGACACCCGGAATTCTTTTCCGGAAATGCGTCAAACCTTGGGCGTCGGCCGTGGATGTGGAGACTTTTTGGTCGTCATGTGTCGAAAGATCATGGCGCTACTGACGACACATGACCTATTAAGCCTCCTACATATATGCGAGTTCCGCGACCCTCAAGTCGAGTCTTATTCTGTGCAAGCTTAGCCGCTGCCGCATCATCCGCGTTCCAAGGTCGTAACTCTAGTGTTCGTTCCACGGGAGCAGAGTACTCCACCGTATTCTAACTAAAATCTCTTGCCCAGTCGCCGTGTACTGGTAGTTAAGTCTAGTATAATTCAATCCGAAAACAAGTCGTGTAGAAATCATCGCGAGTGTGTATCTTTCAGTCGTGCCTAACACGTACCGTTCTGAAAGATAACAACAACTACTACGAACTGATTATAATAATCTAAGTGCGAGTAATCCACAACCATAGGAGGGTCTAGTCTCTCCAATAGTTGTGACGAATAATAAATAATCCTGCGAATGCTGATACAGCATATTTAGTGTTTACTGTAAGTACAATTGTAATAGCTGAAAATATATATATTTGTGTCAAATCTGCTGTTCCAACGTGTGTTTATACACACTATCATTCACCCCGAATTCTGCAAATTCATTACATTCTTACCGCTCGGAGTGTAATACTTTAGTTCATTGTACTGAGTCGCAAAGCTCAATCGGCGTTTCTACTGACCCAGACTGTCGTGTCTAGTCAGCGCGAAACCCGACCGATAGGCGGCCACGACTACCCAGTACGTAACAAATCTGGTGACAGCGGTGGGATCTCGCAGGAAATTCCGTTTCTACAGAATTTCCTCAGGGTGTGAACAGCTTGTTTGACACAGTTTTATTCAAATCTTTCTACTAACTTCCGATATAAAATGCCTTTCACCCCTACACGATCACCACCCGGACCTCCACCTCTTCCACCCGCTAACGGTAGCCACCGCGGAAATACGTCCGGTTATTTAAATGTTTCCAACGGAATTTGCTCTCCCCGCGGAGAGGTATTAATCCAACTCCAAACAGTACCATCTTACAATGGCTCCCGAGACGATCTGGGACCTTTTATAGAAAATTTAGAAAATATTTACTCTACCCTGTCTGACGCCGCACGTCTGGAATTTGTTCCCTTGGTATTAGCCAAGTTAATCGGTTCTGCTCGTGTGAGCGTTACTGGTAAACGGTTCCCTACCATCAAGGACTTGATCACTCACTTACGACGAAAATTTCAACCTCCCCGGACTTTCATAGATTTAGTCACGCAATGTGGAAAATTAGCTATGCGCCCGAACGAAGCCTTAGGTTCTTATATAGACCGAGCTGAACGCCTAAAAGCTGACCTTGATGCCGCTTATGAAAACAAATACGGGTCAGAATCGCTCGATTTGATACAGGAACCCAATGATCGGGAGTTTCTGGAAGTATTCATGGATGGACTAGCTCCAGAATATTACACCCCCGTGTATTCCAGAAACCCCCGAAATTTACAAGAGGCCTGCGATTACGCGCGCTTACGAGAATTCGGTATAGAACGAAGAGAAGCCTTCGATCACTCTAATTACCCTCCTTATTCCCAAAATCCAAATGCATATCAACCTTCCCCGTATTATTCATCATATCCTTCTCCTCATCCTCCCCAATACCCTCCTTACCCCCGCTATCCTCAACCTCCTCCTGCACCCGGACCTAATGGTTATCCACCTCCTTCAGATCAACACTATCGATCTCGACCCCCTAGACCCCCACAGTCCGAACCCTACGATCCAGAGCTCACCTGTGGACGGTGTCGAAGGATTGGGCATAGAGCATCCAGCTGTAGAGCTTCACCTGCCTATCCTTCCAACGCCCATGTTCCCACAACTGCAGTAATAGAGGCTGTCGAAGAGACCGGTGATTTAAACTACGATCAGGTTCGCCCGGACGACGCGTCGACGAACCCATCATAGAAACCGCGTCCGTTCAAATTTTAACTCCACCCGAGAAAAAGGGTAAAAACCCGCCACCTGTACCCGCCATTTTGAGCTATTCGCCTCACGCGACCTTAGTACTCAAGAAAGTTCCCCAACTGAGCTACTTGGACGGAGAATTTTTGGTGGATACAGGCTCCCACATTAACATCATAGTGTATAATGCCCTTCGAGAAGATATTGGCCTCAAATACCCCGACTTCCCGGCCCTCCTAGGTCTCAGAGGACAACTGGAAGTAGTAGGATCGGTAACCCTTACTATCGATGAGGAACCTCATCGATTCCAAGTCATAGAAGACTTCGACCTCCCTTACACCGGAGTTTTGGGGATGCCCTTCCTCAACCAAACCGAGGCACAGATATCCATGTTACATCGGTCCCTGGTTACCTCTAGTAAACCAGTGAGGCCTCTACCATTCAAAAATAGTGACGAGCTCCTAAGTATCAGAGAAGGGTGTACTAAGGCCAACGCCTCTCATCACCCTCCTCAGTCCCTTAATGTTACCATAAGCCCGCAGGCAACATCACCTCCGGAGGAAGACGCTCCAATCACTCTTCCCTACCTAGGCGAAGACCCTAGACGAGAGTTGCCCTACGAAGACGATACCCACGGAATTGAACCTTTAAAACCGCAGGAAAGAACTATAGCCTTAGAAGCACTGTTCCTCAAAACCCCTCCGGAAGATCCAGAAGCTCAAACCGTGATTAAGTCACTAATTCATGAGTATTCTGACATATTCTATTTGACGGGAGATCGACCCGACACGGAGAACCAGGCCGATCTTTACCATGAAATCGATACCCCCGGAGGAGCCGCTTTCAAGATCCGACAGTACCGAATTGAAGAAACACTACATTCCGAAGTACAGAGCCAGGTCAACGTACTTTTAGAGAATAGCATAGTAGTCCCTTCCTCGTCGCCCTACAATTCTCCTCTATGGATAGTACCAAAGGCGCCCGACTCTCAAGGAAAGAAACGGTGGCGCCTAGTTACCGATTTCCGTCGATTAAACGAACAAACCGTAGGAGATTCCTACCCTCTACCTATCATAGTGGACATCCTGGACAAACTAGGAGGATCTAAGTATTTTTCTATTTTCGACTTGGCCAGTGGATTCTACCAAATTCACCTCCATCCTAAGGATAGGCATAAAACAGCATTCTCTACTCCCTTCGGACATTACGAGTATACCCGGATGCCCTTTGGACTCAAGAATGCCCCTGCTACCTTCCAGCGCCTTATGGATCGAGTCTTACAAGGACTCCAAGGACAAGAACTTTTTGTATATCTTGACGATATTATTGTATTTTCTGCCACACTCCCTGAACACATCGAAAAATGCAAGCGCTTATTCGGCAGAATTCGACAATACGGTCTCAAGCTACAATCGGAAAAGTGTGCCTTCCTAAGACAACAACTCACTTATTTAGGTCACCTTATCAACCCGAATGGCGTCCAGCCCCTTCCCTCTAAGGTGGAGGCTGTACGAAAATTTCCAGTACCTACCAACCCCAAGAACATCAAGCAGTTCTTAGGATTAGCCGGTTATTACCGACGTTTTATTCCAAATTTTGCTCAAAGAGCCAAACCTCTGACTCAACTGCTCAAGAAAGGTATCACCTTTACTTGGAACGAGGAAGCCCAAGCTAGCTTTGAAGACTTACGAGCCTGCCTGTGCGAAGCTCCAGTTCTGGCCTATCCAGACTTCCAGATCCCGTTCATCATCACCTGCGACGCTTCGGAATTTGCCATAGGAGCCATCCTCAGCCAAGGAAAGGTTGGACACGATCGACCCATAGCCTACGCCTCTCGTACGCTTACCGACCCGGAAACTCGATATTCTACTTCTGAGAAAGAAGGACTGGCTGCTGTATATGCTATCAAGCAATTCCGTCATTACGTGTACGGAAGAAAATTCACGCTCATCACCGACCATCAACCTCTCGTCTGGCTCAGCAAGGCAACCGACCCCACCAACCGCATCGAAAGATGGAAACTCTGTTTAGAGGAGTTCGATTACGAAATCATCTATAAGAAAGGAACAACTAACTGCAACGCTGACGCTTTATCGCGAAATCCGGTGCCGATTGCTCTGCCTGTGTTCCGCGATGACCCCAGTTACCTTCCCCATCAAAAACAACTTCCGGTAGACTCACAATCAATTGGTGCACGTCTGAGAAGTCGTCGCCGCGAGACCGCCGCTCCTCCTATTAATTACGCCGAATTAGACTCTTCTGCCGAGCTCGAGACCTCCACCGAAGGTCACCCTTCAACCAATATCGACTCCCGGCCTCCAACTAGCATGTTACCAACCCTGCTAGAAGAAACGTCTCTCCCTGACGACACCAACCCGGAAAATCCTCTGGAAGACGTCCCTGAGGAACCCAGTGTACTCGGAGATTCTTTTGAAGCCGAATGCACCCCTCTGACCACCGAGCAATGTTCTATTATTAGCGACTTGAGCTCTAGCCAAGAAGAAATTCATAAACTTTTGACGTCCCTCCACAACGAACAATCATCGGACGAAGACACCGATTCCGATGAGGAAACCGACTCCGACTCTTGCATCACACCCACCGCAACCTCCGAACCTCTAAACTTTACTCTTCCATCTCCTGATAAGATAAAACCCATAGGACGATCCACGTGGATACCCAGTGATTTCGAAAAACCCGAAGAAGAACTTTCTGGCTCCGACGCCGAATCGGATATCACTGTAGTGGATGCCACCCAAAACAAAACCATGCCGCCTTCTCAATACGATCCATCTCTAGATCCTGGTCTCATCCGTATCGAACCCAATCCTATCTCCGAAAAATTCCAATCTAGCTCTTCCCCTAACCCTATGCGATGTAACATAGAAACCTCTGATTATGTTCTATGCCATCGTCCTAACAACATTGTCCATCTGGTCGCATCTGACTGTTCCTTTCAAGACCCCATTAGCCAAATGCTCATAGAGACTGGAAAGCTCGACCTGAAAACCATAAAAAGTCATCCTTTTCCTATTGGGTCCATCCATGACTTTTCCTACAAAACCACCAAGATCATCCTAGTCATTACCCATCCCAGCGAGTTAATCCCCGCCAGCGACGAAGAAATTCTTAATTCTCTGAAAACGTTAAAAGAATTTGTCCTTAAGAATAACATTACAAACTTCAGCATCGATCCGTATAAACTCGGAACCACCCGGCTGACGTCGCGATATTTGAGCTCCGTCTTTTCCCGTGCATTCCACGATGACGATGTCGAAATCACTATCTGCACTGGAGAAGTAGTGACTCCCCCAGCTCAGATGAGAAGACACATCATCGTGGAGTATCATGGAGGCTTAGTTGGAGGTCATAAGGGAGTGACCAAGACCTATCATAGAATTAGGGAACATTATAATTGGCCCGGTCTCCATAAAGACGTCCAGAGCATTATACGCTCCTGCGATAGTTGCCAACGGCAGAAATTGGTTCGCGTAAAACCTAAACTGCCAATGCTCATAACTGACACCCCCTGTGCCCCCTTCGATAAGGTAGCCTTGGACACCGTAGGCCCTTTTCCAGTTACGCCCTCCGGAAATTTACACGTCCTAACCATGCAGTGTAATTTGACTAAATTTTGCATTGCTGTCGCAATACCTAACATTCGCGCCGCTACCATCGCTGACGCATTTTCGAGACATTTCGTTGCGCAATTCGGACTTCCGCGTGCCATTCTCACGGATCGAGGCACCAGCTTTTTAGGAAAACTACTCAAAAGCGTAACCTCTCTTTTTAAAATCAAGCACTTAACCACCTCCGGTTACCGACCCCAGACCAATGGATCCCTAGAGAGAAGTCATTTAGTGCTCACCGAATACCTAAAACATAATATCAACCAGTATTCGGACTGGGATTTGTTCATCCCCTTCGCCATGTTCTCCTATAATACCTCTGTGCACGAAGCTACAGGGTTCACGCCATATGAATTAGTTTATGGGCGCAAGGCTCAATCCCCCGTCTCCGCCTATGCGATCGAGGAGTTATTAACCTACGACGCATACGCACAGGAGCTGGCTCAGCAGTTAACCCGGCTTCACGCTTTAGCCCGAGAACGTGAAATCCAAGCTAAGGAAAAATCTAAGGAATACTACGATCGGAATGCCGCTGTTGTTTCTTATTCTCCTGGAGATCTGGTCTATGTCCTACGAGAACCTAGAAAACATAAACTTGACTCCCAGTATATCGGGCCATATGTCATTGAAACAATCAACGACCAACACAACGCCACCATCCTCACCGACGCCGGAGTTCCCATCACCAAACACCTGGACAAACTAAAACCTGCTTCCATACCCCCTTTTTCTATCACCAACTCTACTAACCACGAAATCTAACGCAGACATGACTTTCCTGTTATAGAACTACTCTTGCTGCCTAATTATCGTTTACTTATATATTAGCGACGATAGATAGCTGAAAGCCAGTATTCGAACGGCTATTCGCTCTCTACAGTCTAGTCTCTCACTGCTCCACTCATATCCGGGACGACGAGGAGCCCTGGAGACGGCCCTGCTAAGCAACAACGAAAGGAGCTACTAAGGAATTGTGGGGTTACGCAAGGAAAGAACGCTTACCCTAATTAGCAACGGAACCTCATCCAATCTATAGTTACATCTCACAGTTCCTGTACCCTTCCCTACATCTCTTTCCTATCCGATCTCAATCCTTTTCTCTCCAAGAAAATCCAGACACCGGACTCAATTTCATACCCCCCGATCTCCTGATCTAAAGACTCAACCCCTGGAAGGATAATGGGAATTGGAAAGAAGGGGATTGCTAAATCATCAGTTACGCACATATTCTTTTACGTTTCAATATATTGTTACACCCTTTTCTTTTATTACATACAATTATTTCTTAACCTCTAACTTAATCTACGCCAGGCCGTGCCATTCTAACACCTCCTGTTCCGTCAGATCTGGCTCCCAGCCACTCTCCGGGTCCTCCACCTGAAGGTTTATCCGCTCCCAACGGCTGTCTTGGAGCCAGCGCAGACCCCACCAGTCGAAGTCCTCCCGGAAGGACCACGTTTCCAGTTCCCTCTCGCCGATCCACACGTTGACCCTCCGGTCGGACTCCCTCTCCCGCCTGATCTCTCGCATCCCCGCCAAGTCCAAAACTACCACTAAAATTATAAACGGATTATTATCAATCGCTATAAAATATCACGGGTGCTTGGAAGACAATATCTTTCAATCCACTTACCAAATCGGGTACATACTGATGCCCCTTCAGCACGCCTAGCTCCTTTAAACCCAAGGTGGGCGTTATTGTTTCTTCTCACCATCTCGTGAACCTTTATTTTGTCTCCTTTCCTTCTTCCTCGTTATCACCCTGCCACTCTGTACGGCCACCAAAAATTTAACCAGAACAATATCGCTCCTCCTCAATACCGCACTTTTATATAAACTTTCCCACTCCACTCATAATTGCGACACTACTTCGTGACGCACGAGATTCACTACAACACACAACCGAAATCGCCATGACAACCATTATAAATATATTATTTATAATGATGTTCAGCATCACGCAGATCTCCTGGACCCATGCGTATAACATCACTCATCTAAAACATAATCCTGGCATCTTCTTCGAGAAGATCGCCACTTTACAGTATTATCCTGTACTATGGAAGGTCGCCACAACCATCGACATCGCCAATCTAACTAGTCAAGCCCCTAATCTTGGAAAGTTCTACGAAACTATCTTCTATGTATGCAAGGGTAACAACTCTTGCATCCACAACAGCAAACTCGAGGAGATCGGACGCAAAATAGTCGACACCGAGCATTTTGCCTCGATACTTCGCCGAGGCTTACGTCCTACAAACCGTAGCCGGAACCGTAGAAGCGCTCCTCTAGGATTTATCGGAGGACTTTCCAAAACCCTTTTTGGTACCTTGACCGAGGAGGACGGCGAATATTACACCGGCGAAATCTTAAAATTACAAGAGAAGGGAGCACACACCGCTCATCTACTAGAAAAACAGACGCATGTGGTACAGTCAGAATTCTCAGCCTTGCACCATGCTCTCAATCGCCTAAATAATAACACTCAAGAGCTTCAAGGCCAAACCAGGGCCTTGGCTGATGCTATTGCTCTCTCCAATGATGCCCTCGAGCAAGAGAAACACGCGAGAGTACATCAAGATTACGTCCGACACATGGAAATGTACGCGGAAAAATATAGGACCAGCATTTTATTCCTAGTGGATGCCGTTCTCTTTGCTCGTCGTGGAATCTTGCACCCCATGATACTAACACCTACCCGGTTACAACATGCTTTGCAAGAAGCCACCCACAGGACTGGATTTTCCCTACCTTTCGACGAAGAGGAACTCCTGATGGAGGACATCCAGGAACTCTCTCACCTACACGTTAATCACTACAAGGGACAATTGGTGGTCGTGATTGAGATCCCTCTCCTTAACAAGGAAGAATATCACCTGTATAAAACATATCCTTACCCAACCCACCATACTCGTCCTGATAACCAAACTATCACCACCTTTATCCAACCTGCCCATCCCTATCTAGCCGTCTCTTCCTCCCAACGCTTTTACTCCAATATCCCTTCCGCGTCCCTATCCCATTGCCTTCACCACCTAAAAACCTATTACTGTGCTCCTGGAGCACCTCTTCATAAGATCGCGTACAACCAGGAATGTGAGATATCCATCCTCCAGCACCATGACACCACCCAGTGGACTGGTTGCGACATCAGGGTTGCCTCTTTCACCGGCCCCTTCTGGACCCCTTTGGTTCAACCCCGAACCTGGCTATACTCTCTCCCAAAACCGGAACAAATCACCCTCATCTGCCAAGGAAACGTACGGGGAACTGAAACCATCCTTGGAGATGGAATTATCCAATTAGAAGCAGGATGCTTCGCGGACACTACATCTACTCAGCTACGATCACTGCAAACCCTGATGGTGTCCGATGTTACTCACTTCGAAGCCCTAGAGCCGATGCCTCTCCCTGAACTTCTACCCGAAGGTCACATACCAGCTTTACAAAAATTAATAAAAATACAGCCTATTAAGAGTAAACTATTGGAGGACTGGAACCTATCCAAAAACAGCGTAGCCCTCAAGGACATAGCCCGAGAAGCAAAGGACCTACAGAAACAAGATTCCACTACCCTTAGAGCATCCATCATCTCATATGCTTCATCTGGATCTCTTTTTATCTTCATTATATTAATCGCTGCGGCCCTGTGGTTTAAACGAAATCCGACACCTGCACATACCAGCCCGACGTCAACCACCTCTATAAGAGTTCAAAGCACTCCAACGATAGCAGCCGCAAGCATGCCAATGCTTCCGGTACGCACCGTCAGCATGCCATTTCAACAACCTATTCGACATGTGCAGAGTATGCCGTACCTGGAACCAATAGCGATGCCACGGGACTCGCTACCCTTTAGTTAATAAGTACCGAATTCCTTTAGAAACTGTCGGCAGTTAGCCTGACCCATACTTCTCATCCTGGAAACATTGACCTTCACAGGACAATGTTTCATCTAAGGGGGGAGGTGTAACGTAGGGGTCAGCCACCTCGCCGAACCAAAGTAGATCGCACGCGTCCGTGTGCAATACCGGTAGTATTGCACATTGCTGACACCCGGAATTCTTTTCCGGAAATGCGTCAAACCTTGGGCGTCGGCCGTGGATGTGGAGACTTTTTGGTCGTCATGTGTCGAAAGATCATGGCGCTACTGACGACACATGACCTATTAAGCCTCCTACATATATGCGAGTTCCGCGACCCTCAAGTCGAGTCTTATTCTGTGCAAGCTTAGCCGCTGCCGCATCATCCGCGTTCCAAGGTCGTAACTCTAGTGTTCGTTCCACGGGAGCAGAGTACTGCACCGTATTCTAACTAAAATCTCTTGCCCAGTCGCCGTGTACTGGTAGTTAAGTCTAGTATAATTCAATCCGAAAACAGGTCGTGTAGAAATCATCGCGAGTGTGTATCTTTCAGTCGTGCCTAACACGTACCGTTCTGAAAGATAACAACAACTACTACGAACTGATTATAATAATCTAAGTGCGAGTAATCCACAACCATAGGAGGGTCTAGTCTCTCCAATAGTTGTGACGAATAATAAATAATCCTGCGAATGCTGATACAGCATATTTAGTGTTTACTGTAAGTACAATTGTAATAGCTGAAAATATATATATTTTTGTCAAATCTGCTGTTCCAACGTGTGTTTATACACACTATCATTCACCCCGAATTCTGCCAATTCATTACATTCTTACCGCTCGGAGTGTAATACTTTAGTTCATTGTACTGAGTCGCAAAGCTCAATCGGCGTTTCTACTGACCCAGACTGTCGTGTCTAGTCAGCGCGAAACCCGACCGATAGGCGGCCACGACTACCCAGTACGTAACAGAGTACTTATGTGGGACTAGGGTAACTCACTTGTGGTCAAGGAGTACTTATATGAGTCTAGGTTAACTCACTTAGGGTTAGGGAGTACTTATAAATGGGCTAGGGTAACCCACTTAGCGCCAGAGAGAACTTGTAAAGGGTCTAGGGTAACACTTTTTTTTTTTTTTTTTTTTTTTTTCCGACGCTTTGCGAGGTAGGGGGAAACTTCTTAAAGCCTTACGGCTTGTTAAGTACCTCTGGCGGCCGATGTTTTGGCCAGAGGTTATGTGGGATTCTAACCCACCAAAACCCCCTACCTGCCCCCATATCCGGTACCAAGCATAGCTTATAACATCAGGTAGGAGGGTATACGCTCTACTCTACGACCGTATGCGATCATCCCCAGACAAACAAAAACCCGAGACTCTACCCCACCCCAGAGGAGAGAGCAGCAGACTCCTCAGCTCGGACTCTACTGTCCTTGGAGGTGAGGACCCTAACCGAGAAGCTGGAAAATGCATTCCAAGCTCTCGGCGTACTCGTAACATGGGACACAAGGGTCTCCACCTCCAACGAGGGCACACCTAAAGCATCACAGAGTTCTGCTCTTTCGCATTCCCACAGCGGACACCACAACAGCGTGTGCTCCGCCGTATCCGCGACCGGATTCGGGGAGCACCAGCAGTCGGGAGTCGCCCTGCGGCCCACCCTCGCGCGATGACTCATGAAACTACCATGCCCCAGGAGCATCTGGGAAACATGGTAGTACAAGCTTCTACAATTAGCAGCCAGCCAGGACCGGATGTCCGGGATGAGGCGGTGGGTCCACCTACCCCGACCATCCGAGTCCCATGTTGCCTGCCATCTCTCTACTAAATTAGCCCTCGCCAATCTCCGCGCTTCGGCCACGCCAGCCGAGGAGCCACCCGAACGCGACGCATCGTACACCTCCCTGCGCTCCAAAGCTAAAAGATGGGCCGGTGGTATGCCCTAGATTACTAATAGCGCACAGGACGAAGCCGTACGACACGCGCGGGAAACCCTCAGCGCCATGACCCTCTGCGCGGAGATTAGGGACCTCGCAATGGTTGGGCGAGAGGCAGCCTCAGCCCAGCAAGGCGCCCCGTAAAGAAGAATGCTGTGCACTAAATTCGTGTCAACATCCTTCCCGAGACCCCCGACCCACCCACGTTCGGCAATAAGCTACTCAACGCCCACCCAGCCTTTTTGGCTTTTCCCACCATGCAATCAATGTGAAACTTGAAGGAAAGACGACGATCCAACCACACACCGAGGTATTTCGCCCGCGGGGAGACGGAAACCGTCTCGCCCCCGACCGAAAACCGCGGAGCCCGATCAGACCGCCTCCTAGAGAAGAAAACAGCCTCCGACTTGGAGACGTTCACCTCCAGGTTCCTCCCCTCAAGCCACAGAACGATACGCGACAAAGCCCTGTTAGCCTTCAACTGCAAGGACCCGACGCTTCCCGCAGACACACACAATGCCGTATCGTCCGCGTAACAAGTCAACGTGCAGCCCTCCGGGAGACTCAACCGCAGCAGACCGTCGAAACAAATGTTCCACAGGAGAGGTCCTAAGAACGATCCCTGCGGAACACCCGCCCCAACGCGCCACTGCCGTCCAGCGCACTCAATGACCCGCTCCCCCAGGTAACTGCGGACTATATCCACAATCACCCCCGGGACCGCGCCATTGGCGGCCAGGGCCTCCAAGATGGCCGCATGCGACACAGAATTGAACGCGTTCTTAATGTCGAGAAGGATTACGGCCACGCGTTTGCTCCGGTACACAGACCCCCGAAGGGCGATCCGAATAAAATTCTGGACAGCCGATACGGCATCCATGGTACTTCTACCAGGACGGAACCCGTATTGACCGTCCGCGAGAGGTGCGACCCCCTCATAAACCTCCGTAAGACGAGCGACAACTACCCTCTCGAACAACTTCCCCACCAACGGTAGGAAGGGTAACACACTTGGGGTTAGGGAGTACTTATAAAGGGGGTAGGGTAACTCACTCTAGAGTCAGGGAGTACTTATGTGGGACTAGGGTACCTCACTTGGGGTCAGGGAGTACTTTTATGGGGCTTGGATAACTAACTTGGGTTAAGGGAGTACTTCTGTGGGACTAGGGTAACTCACTTGGGGTCTGGGAGTACTTATATGAGACTAGGGTAACTCACTTGGGGTCAGGGAGTACTTCTATGGGACTAGGGTAACTCACTTGCGGTAAGAGAGTACTTATAAAGGGGCTAGAATAACTCACTTGGGGTCAGGGAGTACTTCTATGGGACTAGGTAACTCACTTGCGGTAAGAGAGTACTTATAAAGGGGCTAGAATAACTCACTTGGGGTCAGGGAGTACTTCTATGGGACTAGGTAACTCACTTGCGGTCAGAGAGTACATATAAAGGGGCTAGGATAACTAACTTGGGTTAAGGGAGTACTTCTGTGGGACTAGGGTAACTCACTTGGGGTCTGGGAGTACTTATATGGGACTAGGGTAACTCACTTGGGGTCTGGGAGTACTTATATGGGACTAGGGTAACTCACTTGGGGCCAGGGTATACTTATTAAGGGGCTAGCGTAACTCACTTGGGGTCTGGGAGTACTTCTATGGGACTAGGGTAACTCACTTGCTGTCTGAGAGTACATATAAAGGGGCTAGGATAACTCACTTGGGGTCAGGGAATACTTATATGGGACTAAGGTAACACACTTGGGGTCCGGGAGTACTTATAAAGGGGCTAGGGTAACTCACTTGGGGTCAGGGAGTACTTATATGGGACTAGGGTAACCCACTTACCGCCGGAGAGAACTTATAAAGGGGATAGGGTAACTCACTTGGGGTCTGGGAGTACTTATTTGGGACTAGGGTAACTCACTTGGGGTCAGGGAGTACCTATATGGGACTAGGGTAACCCACTTAGCGCCAGAGAGAACTTATAAAGGGGATAGGGTAACTCACTTGGGTCTGGGAGTACTTATATGGGATTAGGGTAACTCACTTGGGGTCAGGGAGTACTTATATAGGGGCTAGGGTTACTCACTGGGGGTCAGGGAATACTTATATGGGACTAGGGTTACTCACTTGGGGTCAGGGAATACTTATATGGGACTAGGGTAACACACTTGGTGTCAGGGAGTACTTATATGGGAATAGGGTAACCCACTTAGCGCCAGAGAGAACTTATAAAGTGGATAGGGTAACTCACTTGGGGTTAGGGAGTACTTATATAGGGGGTAGGGTAACTCACTCTAGAGTCAAGGAGTACTTATATGGGACTAGGGTAACTCACTTGGGGTCAGGGAGTACTTCTGTGGGACAAGGGTAACTCACTTGCGGTCAGAGAGTACATATAAAGGGGCTAGGATAACTAACTTGGGTTAAGGGAGTAGTTCTGTGGGACTAGGGTAACTCACTTGGGGTCTGGGAGTACTTATATGGGACTAGGGTAACTTACTTGTGGTCAGGGAGTACTTATAAAGGGCTAGGGTAACTCACTTGGTGTCTGTGAGTACTTATATGGGACCAGGGTAACTCACTTGGGGCCAGGGTATACTTATTAAGGGGTTAGGGTAACTCACTTGGGGTCTGGGAGTACATATATGGGACTAGGGTAACTCACTTGGGGTCAGGGAGTACTTATATAGGGGCTAGGGTTACTCACTTGGGGTCAGGGAATACTTATATGGGAGTAGGGTAACACACTTGGGGTCAGGGAGTACTTATAAAAGGGCTAGGGTAACTCACTTGGGGTCAAGGAGTACTTATATGGGACTAGGGTAACCCACTTAGCGCCAGAGAGAACTTATAAAGGGGACAGGATAACTCACTTGGGGTTAGGGAGTACTTATAAAGGGGGTAGGGTAACTCACTCTAGAGTCAGGGAGTACTTATATGGGACTAGGGTAACTCACTTGGGGTCAGGGAGTACTTATATTGGACTAGGGTAACTCACATGGGGTTAGGGAGTACTTATAAAGGGGCTAGGGTAACTCACTTTGGGTCAAGAAGTACTTATATTGGACTAGGGTAACTCACTTGTGGTCAGAGAGTATATATAAATGGGCTAGGATAACTCACTTGGGGTAAGGGAGTACTTATATGGGACTAGGGTAACTCACTTGATGTCTAGGAGTACTTACAAAGGGGCTATGGTAACTGACTTGGAGTCAGGGAGTACTTCTATGGGACTAGGGTAACTCACTTTCGGTCAGAGAGTACATATAAAGGGGCTAGGATAACTCACTTGGGGTCAGGGAGTACATATAAAGGGGCTATGGTAACTCACTTGGGGTCAGGGAGTACTTCTACGGGACTAGGGTAACTCACTTGGGGTCTGGGAGTACTTATATGGGACTAGTGTAACCCACTTAGAGTCAGGGAGTTCTTATAAAGGGGGTAAGGTAATTCACTTGTGTCAGGGAGTAGTTATAAGGTATTAGGGTAACTCACTTGGACTCTGGGAGTACATATAAAGGGACTAGGGTAACTCACTTGGGGTCTGGGAGTACTTATATAGGGGCTATGGTAACTCACTTGGAGTCAGGGAGTACTTCTATGGGACCAGGGTAACTCACTTGCGGTCAGAGAGTACATATAAAGAGGCTAGGATAACTCACTTGGGGTCAGGGAGTACTTATAAAGGTGATATGGTAACTCACTTATGGTCAGGGAGTACTTCTATGGGAATAGGTTAACTCACTTGCGGTCAGAGAGTACATATAAAGGGGCTAGGATAACTAACTTGGGTTAAGGGAGTACTTATATAGGGGCTAGAGTAAATCAGTTGGGGTAAGAGAGTACTTATAAAGGGGCTAGGATAACTCACTTGCGGTCAGAGAGTACATATAAAGGGGCTAGGATAACTAACTTGGGTTAAGGGAGTACTTCTGTGGGACTAGGGTAACTCACTAGGGGTCTGGGAGTACTTATATGGGACTAGGGTAACTTACTTGTGGTCAGGAAGTACTTATAGATGGCTAGGGTAACTCACTTGGTGTCTGTGAGTACTTATATGGGACCAGGGTAACTCACTTGGGGCCAGGGTATACTTATTAAGGGGCTAGTGTAACTCACTTGGGGTCTGGGAGTACATAAATGGGACTAGGGTAACTCACTTGGGGTCAGGGAGTACTTATATAGGGGCTAGGGTTACTCACTTGGGGTCAGGGAATACTTATATGGGAGTAGGGTAACACACTTGGGGTCAGGGAGTACTTATAAAAGGGCTAGGGTAACTCACTTGGGGTCAAGGAGTACTTATATGGGACTAGGGTAACCCACTTAGCGCCAGAGAGAACTTATAAAGGGGACAGGGTAACTCACTTGGGGTTAGGGAGTACTTATAAAGGGGGTAGGGTAACTCACTCTAGAGTCAGGGAGTTCTTATATGGGACTAGGGTAACTCACTTGGGGTCAGGGAGTACTTATATGGGACTAGGGTAACTCACATGGGGTTAGGGAGTACTTATAAAGGGGCTAGGGTAACTCACTTTGGGTCAAGAAGTACTTATATTGGACTAGGGTAACTCACTTGTGGTCAGAGAGTACATATAAATGGGCTAGGATAACTCACTTGGGGTAAGGGAGTACTTATATGGGACTAGGGTAACTCACTTGATGTCTAGGAGTACTTACAAAGGGGCTATGGTAACTGACTTGGGGTCAGAGAGTACTTCTATGGGTACTAGGGTAACTCACTTGCGGTCAGAGAGTACATATAGAGGGGCTATGATAACTCACTTGGGGTCAGGGAATACTTATATGGGACTAGGGTAACACACTTGAGGTCAGGGAGTACTTATAAAGGGGCTAGGGTAACTCACTTGGGGTCAGGGAGTACTTATATGGGACCAGGGTAACCCACTTAGCGCCAGAGAGAACTTATAAAGGGGCTAGGGTAACTCACTTGGGGTTAGATAGTACTTATAAAGGGGGTAGTGTAACTCACTCTAGAGTCAGGGAGTACTTATATGGGACTAGGGTAACTCACTTGGGGTCAGGGAGTACTTCTATGTGACTAGGGTAACTCACTTGCGGTCAGAGAGTACATATAAAGGGGCTAGGATAACTCACTTGGGGCCAGGGAGTACTTATATAGGGTCTAGTGTAACTCACTTGCGGTCAGGGAGTACTTCTATGGGACTAGGGTAACTCACTTGGGGTCAGGGAGTACTTCTATGGGTCTAGGTAACTCACTTGGGGTCAGGGAGTACTTCTATGGGACTAGGGTAACTCACTTGCGGTCAGAAAGTACATATATAGGGGCTAGGATAACTAACTTGGAGTAAGGGAGTGCTTATATAGGGGCTAGGGTAACTCACTTGGGGTCAGGGAGTACTTTTGTGGGATTAGGGTAACTCACTTGGGGTCTGGGAGTACTTATATGGGCCTAGGGTAATTCACATGGGGTCAGGGAGTACTTATAAAGGGGCTAGGGTAACTCACTTTTGGTCAAGGAGTACTTCTATGGGACTAGGGTAACTCACATGGGATCAGGCAGTACTTATACAGGGGCTAGGGTAACTCACTTTGGGTCTAGGTGTACTTATATTGGATTAGGGTAACTCACTTGCGGTCAGGGAGTACATATAAAGGGGCTAGGATAACTCAATTCGGCGTCAGGGAGTACTTCTATGGGACTAGGGTAACTCACTTGGGGTCAGGGAATACTTATATAGGGGCTAGGGTAACTCACTTGGGGTCAGGGAGTACTTCTATGGGACTAGGGTAACTCACTTGGGGTCTGGGAGTACTTATATGGGAATAGTGTAACCCACTTAGGGTCAGGGAGTACTTATAAATGGGCTAGGGTAACTCACTTAGGGTCAGTGAGTACTTATAAAGGGGCTATGGTAACTCACTTGGGGACAGGGAGTACTTATAAAGGGGCTATGGTAACTCACTTGGGGACAGGGAGTACTTCTATGGGACTAGGGTAACTCACTTGGGATCAGGGAGTACTTCTATGGGACTAGGGTAACTCACTTGCGGTCAGAGAGTACATATAAAGGGGCTAGGATAACTCACTTGGGGTCAGGCAGTATTTCTATGGGACTAGGTAACTCACTTGCGATCAGAGAGTACATATAAAGGGGCTAGGATAACTAACTTGGGTTAAAGGAGTACTTCTGTGAGACTAGGGTAACTCACTTGGGGTCTGGGAGTACTTATATGGGACTAGGGTAACTCACTTGTGGTCAGGGAGTATTTATAAAGGGGCTAGGGTAACTCACTTTTGGTCAAGGAGTACTTATATGGGGCTAGGGTAACTCACTTGGTGTCTGTGAGTACTTATATGGGACTAGGGTAATTCACTTGGGGTCAGGGACTAGTTTTTTGGGACTAGGGTAACTCACTTGGGGTCAGGGAGTACTTATAAGGGACTAGGGTAACTCACTTGGGGTCAGGGAGTAATTATAAAGGGGCTAGGGTAACTCACTTTGGGTCAGGGAGTAGTTATAATGGATTAGGGTAACTCACTTGGACTCTGGGAGTTCATATAAAGGGACTAGGGTAACTCACTTGGGGTCAGGGAGTACTTCTATGGGACTAGGGTAACTCACTTGGGGTCAGGGAGTACTTATATAGGGGCTATGGTAACTCACTTGAGGTCAGGGAGTACTTCTATGTGACTAGGATAACTCACTTGCGATCAGAGAGTAAATATAAAGGGGCTAGGATAACTAACTTGGGGTAAGGGAGTGCTTATATAGGGGCTAGGGTAACTCACTTGGGGTCAGGTAGTGCTTCTGTGGGATTAGGGTAACTCACTTGGGGTCTGGGAGTACTTATATCGGACTAGGGTAACTCACTTGGGGTCAAGGAGTACTTATAAAGGGGCTAGGGTAACTCACTTTTGGTCAAGGAGTACTTATATTGGACTAGGCTAACTCACTTGGTGTCTAGGAGTACTTATTTGGGACCAGGGTACCTCACTTGGGGTCTGGGAGTACTTATATGGTACTAAGGTAACTCACTTGGGGCCAGGGAGTACTTATATGGGACTAGGGTAACTCACTTGTGGTCAGGGAGTATTTATAAAGGGGCTAGGGTAACTCACTTTTGGTCAAGGAGTACTTATATGGGGCTAGGGTAACTCACTTGGGGTCAGGGAGTACTTCTATGGGACTAGGGTAACTCACTTGGGGTCTGGGAGTACTTATATGGGACTAGGGTAATTCACTTGGGGTCAGGGAGTACTTATAAAGGGGCTAGGGTAACTCACTTTTGGTCAAGGAGTACTTATATTGGACTAAGCTAACTCACTTGGTGTCTAGGAGTACTTATTTGGGACCAGGGTACCTCACTTGAGGTCTGGGAGTACTTATATGGTACTAAGGTAAATAACTTGGGGTCAAGGAGTACTTATATGGGACTAGGGTAACTCACATTGGGTCAGGGAGTACTTATACAGGGGCTAGGGTAACTCAAATGGGGTCAGGGAGTACTTCTATGGGACTAGGGTAACTCACTTGGGGTCTGGGAGTACTTATATGGGACTAAGGAAACTCACTTGGGTTCTGGGAGTATTTATTTGGGACTAAGGTAACTCACTTGGGGTCAGGGAGTACTTATAAAGGTGATATGGTAACTCACTTGGGGTCAAGGAGTACTTCTTTGGGACTAGGGTAACTCACTTGCCGCCAGAGAGTACATATAAAGGGGCTAGGATAACTAACTTGGGGTAAGGGAGTGCTTACATAGGGGTTAGGGTAACTCACTTGGGGTCAGGGAGTACTTCTGTGGGATTAGGGTAACTCACTTGGGGTCTGGGAGTACTTCTATGGGACTAGGGTATCACACTTGGGGTCTGGGAGTACTTATATGGGACTAAGGAAACTCACTTGGGTTCTGGGAGTATTTATTTGGGACTAAGGTAACTCACTTGGCGTCAGGGAGTACTTATAAAGGTGATATGGTAACTCACTTGGGGTCAAGGAGTACTTCTATGGGACTAGGGTAACTCACTTGCGGCCAGAGAGTACATATAAAGGGGCTAAGATAACTAACTTGGGGTAAGGGAGTGCTTACATAGGGGTTAGGGTAACTCACTTGGGGTCAGGGAGTACTTCTGTGGGATTAGGGTAACTCACTAGGGGTCTGGGAGTACTTCTATGGGACTAGGGTAACTCACTTGGGGTCTGGGGTTACTTATATGGGACTAAGGAAACTCACTTGGGTTCTGGGAGTATTTATTTGGGACTAAGGTAACTCACTTGGGGTCAGGGAGTACTTATATAGGACTAGGGTACTCAAATGGGGTCAGGGAGTACTTCTATGGGACTAGGGTAACTCACTTGGGGTCTGGGAGTACTTATATGGGACTAAGGAAACTCACTTGGGTTCTGGGAGTATTTATTTGGGACTAAGGTAACTCACTTGGGGTCAGGGAGTACTTATAAAGGTGATATGGTAACTCACTTGGGGTCAAGGAGTACTTCTATGGGAATAGGGTAACTCACATGCGGCCAGAGAGTACATATAAAGGGGCTAGGATAACTAACTTGGGGTAAGGGAGTGCTTACATAGGGGTTAGGGTAACTCACTTGGGGTCAGGGAGTACTTCTGTGGGATTAGGGTAACTCACTTGGGGTCTGGGAGTACTTCTATGGGACTAGGGTAACTCACTTGGGGTCTGGGGGTACTTATATGGGACTAAGGAAACTCACTTGGGTTCTGGTAGTATTTATTTGGGACTAAGGTAACTCACTTGGGGTCAGGGAGTACTTCTGTGGGATTAGGGTAACTCACTTGGGGTCTGGGAGTACTTATATGGGACTAGGGTAATTCACTTGGGGTCAGGGAGTACTTATAAAGGGGCTAGGGTAACTCACTTTTGGTCAAGGAGTACTTATATTGGACTAAGCTAACTCACTTGGTGTCTAGGAGTACTTATTTGGGACCAGGGTACCTCACTTGGGGTCTGGGAGTACTTATATGGTACTAAGGTAACTCACTTGGGGTCAAGGAGTACTTATATGGGACTAGGGTAACTCACATGGGGTCAGGGAGTACTTATACAGGGGCTAGGGTAACTCACTTTGGGTCTAGGTGTACTTATATTGGACTAGGGTAACTCACTTGCGGTCAGAGAGTACATATAAAGGGGCTAGGATAACTCAATTTGGGTCAGGGAGTACTTCTATGGGACTAGGGTAACTCACTTGCGGCCAGAGAGTACATATAAAGGGGCTAGGATAACTAACTTGGGGTAAGGGATTGCTTACATAGGGGTTAGGGTAACTCACTTGGGGTCAGGGAGTGCTTCTGTGGGATTAGGGTAACTCACTTGGGGTCAGGGAGTACTTATATAGGGGCTATGGTAACTCACTTGAGTTCATGGAGTACTTCTATGTGACTAGGGTAACTCACTTGCGGTCAGGGAGTACTTATATGGGACTAGGGTAACTCACATGGGGTCAGGGAGTACTTATACAGGGGCTAGGGTAACTCACTTTGGGTCTAGGTGTACTTATATTGGATTAGGGTAACTCACTTGCGGTCAGGGAGTACATATAAAGGGGCTAGGATAACTCAATTCGGCGTCAGGGAGTACTTCTATGGGACTAGGGTAACTCACTTGGGGTCAGGGACTACTTTTATGGGATTAGGGTAACTCACTTGGGGTCAGGGAATACTTATATAGGGGCTAGGGTAACTCACTTGGGGTCAGGGAGTACTTCTATGGGACTAGGGTAACTCACTTGGGGTCTGGGAGTACTTATATGGGAATAGTGTAACCCACTTAGGGTCAGGGAGTACTTATAAAGGGGCTAGGGTAACTCACTTTTGGTCAAGGAGTACTTATATGGGGCTAGGGTAACTCACTTGGTGTCTGTGAGTACTTATATGGGACTAGGGTAATTCACTTGGGGTCAGGGACTACTTTTTTGGGACTAGGGTAACTCACTTGGGGTCCGGGAGTACTTATAAGGGACAAGGGTAACTCACATGGGGTCAGGGAGTACTTATTCAGGGGCTAGGGTAACTCGCTTTGGGTCTAGGTGTACTTATATTGGATTAGGGTAACTCACTTGCGGTCAGAGAGTACATATAAAGGGGCTAAGATAACACAATTGGGGTCCGGGAGTACTTATAAAGGTGATATGGTAACTCACTTATGGTCAGGGAGTACTTCTATGGGAATAGGTTAACTCACTTGCGGTCAGAGAGTACATATAAAGGGGCTAGGATAACTAACTTGGGTTAAGGGAGTACTTATATAGGGGCTAGAGTAAATCAGTTGGGGTAAGAGAGTACTTATAAAGGGGCTAGGATAACTCACTTGCGGTCAGAGAGTACATATAAAGGGGCTAGGATAACTAACTTGGGTTAAGGGAGTACTTCTGTGGGACTAGGGTAACTCACTAGGGGTCTGGGAGTACTTATATGGGACTAGGGTAACTTACTTGTGGTCAGGAAGTACTTATAGATGGCTAGGGTAACTCACTTGGTGTCTGTGAGTACTTATATGGGACCAGGGTAACTCACTTGGGGCCAGGGTATACTTATTAAGGGGCTAGTGTAACTCACTTGGGGTCTGGGAGTACATAAATGGGACTAGGGTAACTCACTTGGGGTCAGGGAGTACTTATATAGGGGCTAGGGTTACTCACTTGGGGTCAGGGAATACTTATATGGGAGTAGGGTAACACACTTGGGGTCAGGGAGTACTTATAAAAGGGCTAGGGTAACTCACTTGGGGTCAAGGAGTACTTATATGGGACTAGGGTAACCCACTTAGCGCCAGAGAGAACTTATAAAGGGGACAGGGTAACTCACTTGGGGTTAGGGAGTACTTATAAAGGGGGTAGGGTAACTCACTCTAGAGTCAGGGAGTTCTTATATGGGACTAGGGTAACTCACTTGGGGTCAGGGAGTACTTATATGGGACTAGGGTAACTCACATGGGGTTAGGGAGTACTTATAAAGGGGCTAGGGTAACTCACTTTGGGTCAAGAAGTACTTATATTGGACTAGGGTAACTCACTTGTGGTCAGAGAGTACATATAAATGGGCTAGGATAACTCACTTGGGGTAAGGGAGTACTTATATGGGACTAGGGTAACTCACTTGATGTCTAGGAGTACTTACAAAGGGGCTATGGTAACTGACTTGGGGTCAGAGAGTACTTCTATGGGTACTAGGGTAACTCACTTGCGGTCAGAGAGTACATATAGAGGGGCTATGATAACTCACTTGGGGTCAGGGAATACTTATATGGGACTAGGGTAACACACTTGAGGTCAGGGAGTACTTATAAAGGGGCTAGGGTAACTCACTTGGGGTCAGGGAGTACTTATATGGGACCAGGGTAACCCACTTAGCGCCAGAGAGAACTTATAAAGGGGCTAGGGTAACTCACTTGGGGTTAGATAGTACTTATAAAGGGGGTAGTGTAACTCACTCTAGAGTCAGGGAGTACTTATATGGGACTAGGGTAACTCACTTGGGGTCAGGGAGTACTTCTATGTGACTAGGGTAACTCACTTGCGGTCAGAGAGTACATATAAAGGGGCTAGGATAACTCACTTGGGGCCAGGGAGTACTTATATAGGGTCTAGTGTAACTCACTTGCGGTCAGGGAGTACTTCTATGGGACTAGGGTAACTCACTTGGGGTCAGGGAGTACTTCTATGGGTCTAGGTAACTCACTTGGGGTCAGGGAGTACTTCTATGGGACTAGGGTAACTCACTTGCGGTCAGAAAGTACATATATAGGGGCTAGGATAACTAACTTGGAGTAAGGGAGTGCTTATATAGGGGCTAGGGTAACTCACTTGGGGTCAGGGAGTACTTTTGTGGGATTAGGGTAACTCACTTGGGGTCTGGGAGTACTTATATGGGCCTAGGGTAATTCACATGGGGTCAGGGAGTACTTATAAAGGGGCTAGGGTAACTCACTTTTGGTCAAGGAGTACTTCTATGGGACTAGGGTAACTCACATGGGATCAGGCAGTACTTATACAGGGGCTAGGGTAACTCACTTTGGGTCTAGGTGTACTTATATTGGATTAGGGTAACTCACTTGCGGTCAGGGAGTACATATAAAGGGGCTAGGATAACTCAATTCGGCGTCAGGGAGTACTTCTATGGGACTAGGGTAACTCACTTGGGGTCAGGGAATACTTATATAGGGGCTAGGGTAACTCACTTGGGGTCAGGGAGTACTTCTATGGGACTAGGGTAACTCACTTGGGGTCTGGGAGTACTTATATGGGAATAGTGTAACCCACTTAGGGTCAGGGAGTACTTATAAATGGGCTAGGGTAACTAACTTAGGGTCAGTGAGTACTTATAAAGGGGCTATGGTAACTCACTTGGGGACAGGGAGTACTTATAAAGGGGCTATGGTAACTCACTTGGGGACAGGGAGTACTTCTATGGGACTAGGGTAACTCACTTGGGATCAGGGAGTACTTCTATGGGACTAGGGTAACTCACTTGCGGTCAGAGAGTACATATAAAGGGGCTAGGATAACTAACTTGGGTTAAAGGAGTACTTCTGTGAGACTAGGGTAACTCACTTGGGGTCTGGGAGTACTTATATGGGACTAGGGTAACTCACTTGTGGTCAGGGAGTATTTATAAAGGGGCTAGGGTAACTCACTTTTGGTCAAGGAGTACTTATATGGGGCTAGGGTAACTCACTTGGTGTCTGTGAGTACTTATATGGGACTAGGGTAATTCACTTGGGGTCAGGGACTAGTTTTTTGGGACTAGGGTAACTCACTTGGGGTCAGGGAGTACTTATAAGGGACTAGGGTAACTCACTTGGGGTCACGGAGTAATTATAAAGGGGCTAGGGTAACTCACTTTGGGTCAGGGAGTAGTTATAATGGATTAGGGTAACTCACTTGGACTCTGGGAGTTCATATAAAGGGACTAGGGTAACTCACTTGGGGTCAGGGAGTACTTCTATGGGACTAGGGTAACTCACTTGGGGTCAGGGAGTACTTATATAGGGGCTATGGTAACTCACTTGAGGTCAGGGAGTACTTCTATGTGACTAGGATAACTCACTTGCGATCAGAGAGTAAATATAAAGGGGCTAGGATAACTAACTTGGGGTAAGGGAGTGCTTATATAGGGGCTAGGGTAACTCACTTGGGGTCAGGTAGTGCTTCTGTGGGATTAGGGTAACTCACTTGGGGTCTGGGAGTACTTATATCGGACTAGGGTAACTCACTTGGGGTCAAGGAGTACTTATAAAGGGGCTAGGGTAACTCACTTTTGGTCAAGGAGTACTTATATTGGACTAGGCTAACTCACTTGGTGTCTAGGAGTACTTATTTGGGACCAGGGTACCTCACTTGGGGTCTGGGAGTACTTATATGGTACTAAGGTAACTCACTTGGGGCCAGGGAGTACTTATATGGGACTAGGGTAACTCACTTGTGGTCAGGGAGTATTTATAAAGGGGCTAGGGTAACTCACTTTTGGTCAAGGAGTACTTATATGGGGCTAGGGTAACTCACTTGGGGTCAGGGAGTACTTCTATGGGACTAGGGTAACTCACTTGGGGTCTGGGAGTACTTATATGGGACTAGGGTAATTCACTTGGGGTCAGGGAGTACTTATAAAGGGGCTAGGGTAACTCACTTTTGGTCAAGGAGTACTTATATTGGACTAAGCTAACTCACTTGGTGTCTAGGAGTACTTATTTGGGACCAGGGTACCTCACTTGAGGTCTGGGAGTACTTATATGGTACTAAGGTAAATAACTTGGGGTCAAGGAGTACTTATATGGGACTAGGGTAACTCACATTGGGTCAGGGAGTACTTATACAGGGGCTAGGGTAACTCAAATGGGGTCAGGGAGTACTTCTATGGGACTAGGGTAACTCACTTGGGGTCTGGGAGTACTTATATGGGACTAAGGAAACTCACTTGGGTTCTGGGAGTATTTATTTGGGACTAAGGTAACTCACTTGGGGTCAGGGAGTACTTATAAAGGTGATATGGTAACTCACTTGGGGTCAAGGAGTACTTCTTTGGGACTAGGGTAACTCACTTGCCGCCAGAGAGTACATATAAAGGGGCTAGGATAACTAACTTGGGGTAAGGGAGTGCTTACATAGGGGTTAGGGTAACTCACTTGGGGTCAGGGAGTACTTCTGTGGGATTAGGGTAACTCACTTGGGGTCTGGGAGTACTTCTATGGGACTAGGGTATCACACTTGGGGTCTGGGAGTACTTATATGGGACTAAGGAAACTCACTTGGGTTCTGGGAGTATTTATTTGGGACTAAGGTAACTCACTTGGCGTCAGGGAGTACTTATAAAGGTGATATGGTAACTCACTTGGGGTCAAGGAGTACTTCTATGGGACTAGGGTAACTCACTTGCGGCCAGAGAGTACATATAAAGGGGCTAAGATAACTAACTTGGGGTAAGGGAGTGCTTACATAGGGGTTAGGGTAACTCACTTGGGGTCAGGGAGTACTTCTGTGGGATTAGGGTAACTCACTAGGGGTCTGGGAGTACTTCTATGGGACTAGGGTAACTCACTTGGGGTCTGGGGTTACTTATATGGGACTAAGGAAACTCACTTGGGTTCTGGGAGTATTTATTTGGGACTAAGGTAACTCACTTGGGGTCAGGGAGTACTTATATAGGACTAGGGTACTCAAATGGGGTCAGGGAGTACTTCTATGGGACTAGGGTAACTCACTTGGGGTCTGGGAGTACTTATATGGGACTAAGGAAACTCACTTGGGTTCTGGGAGTATTTATTTGGGACTAAGGTAACTCACTTGGGGTCAGGGAGTACTTATAAAGGTGATATGGTAACTCACTTGGGGTCAAGGAGTACTTCTATGGGAATAGGGTAACTCACATGCGGCCAGAGAGTACATATAAAGGGGCTAGGATAACTAACTTGGGGTAAGGGAGTGCTTACATAGGGGTTAGGGTAACTCACTTGGGGTCAGGGAGTACTTCTGTGGGATTAGGGTAACTCACTTGGGGTCTGGGAGTACTTCTATGGGACTAGGGTAACTCACTTGGGGTCTGGGGGTACTTATATGGGACTAAGGAAACTCACTTGGGTTCTGGTAGTATTTATTTGGGACTAAGGTAACTCACTTGGGGTCAGAGAGTACTTCTGTGGGATTAGGGTAACTCACTTGGGGTCTGGGAGTACTTATATGGGACTAGGGTAATTCACTTGGGGTCAGGGAGTACTTATAAAGGGGCTAGGGTAACTCACTTTTGGTCAAGGAGTACTTATATTGGACTAAGCTAACTCACTTGGTGTCTAGGAGTACTTATTTGGGACCAGGGTACCTCACTTGGGGTCTGGGAGTACTTATATGGTACTAAGGTAACTCACTTGGGGTCAAGGAGTACTTATATGGGACTAGGGTAACTCACATGGGGTCAGGGAGTACTTATACAGGGGCTAGGGTAACTCACTTTGGGTCTAGGTGTACTTATATTGGACTAGGGTAACTCACTTGCGGTCAGAGAGTACATATAAAGGGGCTAGGATAACTCAATTTGGGTCAGGGAGTACTTATAAAGGTGATATGGTAACTCACTTGGGGTCAGGGTGTACTTCTATGGGACTAGGGTAACTCACTTGCGGCCAGAGAGTACATATAAAGGGGCTAGGATAACTAACTTGGGGTAAGGGATTGCTTACATAGGGGTTAGGGTAACTCACTTGGGGTCAGGGAGTGCTTCTGTGGGATTAGGGTAACTCACTTGGGGTCAGGGAGTACTTATATAGGGGCTATGGTAACTCACTTGAGTTCATGGAGTACTTCTATGTGACTAGGGTAACTCACTTGCGGTCAGGGAGTACTTATATGGGACTAGGGTAACTCACATGGGGTCAGGGAGTACTTATACAGGGGCTAGGGTAACTCACTTTGGGTCTAGGTGTACTTATATTGGATTAGGGTAACTCACTTGCGGTCAGGGAGTACATATAAAGGGGCTAGGATAACTCAATTCGGCGTCAGGGAGTACTTCTATGGGACTAGGGTAACTCACTTGGGGTCAGGGACTACTTTTATGGGATTAGGGTAACTCACTTGGGGTCAGGGAATACTTATATAGGGGCTAGGGTAACTCACTTGGGGTCAGGGAGTACTTCTATGGGACTAGGGTAACTCACTTGGGGTCTGGGAGTACTTATATGGGAATAGTGTAACCCACTTAGGGTCAGGGAGTACTTATAAAGGGGCTAGGGTAACTCACTTTTGGTCAAGGAGTACTTATATGGGGCTAGGGTAACTCACTTGGTGTCTGTGAGTACTTATATGGGACTAGGGTAATTCACTTGGGGTCAGGGACTACTTTTTTGGGACTAGGGTAACTCACTTGGGGTCCGGGAGTACTTATAAGGGACAAGGGTAACTCACATGGGGTCAGGGAGTACTTATTCAGGGGCTAGGGTAACTCGCTTTGGGTCTAGGTGTACTTATATTGGATTAGGGTAACTCACTTGCGGTCAGAGAGTACATATAAAGGGGCTAAGATAACACAATTGGGGTCCGGGAGTACTTATAAAGGTGATATGGTAACTCACTTGGGGTCAGGGAGTACTTCTATGGGACTAGGGTAACTCAATTGCGGCCAGAGAGTACTTATAAGGGGCTAGGATAACTCACTTGGGGTCAGGAAGTACTTATAAAGGGGCTAGGATAACTCACTTCGGCGTAAGGGAGTACTTCAATGGGACTAGGGTAACTCACTTGGGATCAGGGACTACTTTTGTGGGACTAGTGTAACTCACTTGGGGACAGGGAGTACTTATATAGGGGCTAGGGTAACTCACTTGTGGTCAGGAACTACTTCTATGGGACTAGGGTAACTCACTTGCGGTCAGAAAGTACATATAAAGGGGCTAGGATAACTAACTTGGGGTAAGGGAGTGCTTATATAGGGGCTAGGGTAACTCACTTGGGGTCAGGGAGTACTTCTGTGGGATTAGGGTAACTCACTTGGGGTCTGGGAGTACTTATATGGGACTAGGGTAACTCACTTGGGGTCAGGGAGTACTTATAAAGGGGCTAGGGTAACTCACTTGGGGTCAGGGAGTACTTCTATGGGACTAGGGTAACTCACTTGCGGTCAGAAAGTACATATAAAGGGGCTAGGATAACTAACTTGGGGTAAGGGAGTGCTTATATAGGGGCTAGGGTAACTCACTTGGGGTCAGGGAGTACTTCTGTGGGATTAGGGTAACTCACTTGGACTCTTGGAATACATATAAAGGGACTAGGGTAACTCACTTGTGGTCAGGGAGTACTTATATAGGGGCTATGGTAACTCACTTGAGGTCAGGGAGTACTTCTATGTGACTAGGGTAACTCACTTGCGGTCAGAGAGTAAATATAAAGGGGCTAGGATAACTCACTTGGGGTCAGGGAGTACTTCTATGGGACAAGGGTAACTCACTTGCGGTCAGACAGTACATATAAAGGGGCTAGGATAACTCACTTGTGGTCAGGGAGTACTTATATAGGGTCTAGGGTAACTCACTTGCGGTCAGGGAGTACTTCTATGGGACTAGGGTAACTCACTTGGGGTCTGGGAGTACTTCTATGGGACTAGGGTAACTCACTTGGGGTCTGGGAGTACTTCTATGGGACTAGGGTAACTCACTTGGGGTCTGGGAGTACTTATATGGGACTAAGGTAACTCACTTGGGGTCTGGGAGTATTTATTTGGGACTAAGGTAACTCACTTGGGGTCAGGGAATACTTATATAGGACTAGGGTAACTCAAATGGGGTCAGGGAGTACTTATAAAGGGGCTAGGATAACTCACTTGGGGTCAGGGAGTATTTATTTGGGACTAAGGTAACTCACTTGGGGTCAGGGAGTACTTATATAGGACTAGGGTAACTCAAATGGGGTCTGGGAGTACTTATAAAGGGGCTAGGATAACTCACTTGGGGTCAGGGAGTACTTATAAAGGGGCTAGGATAACACACTTCGGCGTCAGGGAGTAATTCTATGGGACTAGGGTAACTTACTTGGGGTCAGGGAGTACTTATATAGGGGCTAGGGTAACTCACTTGTGGTCAGGGACTACTTCTATGGGACTAGGGTAACACACTTGCGGTCAGAGAGTACATATAAAGGGGCTAGGATAACTCACTTGGGGTCAGGGAGTACTTATAAAGGTGATATGGTAACTCACTTGGGGTCAGGGAGTACTTATAAGGGACTAGGGTAACTCACTTGGGGTCAGGGAATACTTATATAGGGGCTAGGGTAACTCACTTTGGGTCTAGGTGTACTTATATTGGACTAGGGTAACTCACTTGCGGTCAGAGAGTACATATAAAGGGGCTAGGATAACTCAATTGGGGTCAGGGAGTACTTATAAAGGTGATATGGTAACTCACTTGGGGTCAGGGAGTACTTCTATGGGACTAGGGTAACTCACTTGCGGCCAGAGAGTACATTTATGGGGGCTAGGATAACTAACTTGGGGTAAGCGAGTGCTTACATAGGGGTTAGGGTAACTCACTTGGGGTCTGGGAGTACTTCTATGGGACTAGGGTAACTCACTTGGGGTCTGGGAGTACTTATATGGGACTAAGGAAACTCACTTGGGTTCTGGTAGTATTTATTTGGGACTAAGGTAACTCACTTGGGGTCAGGGAGTACTTATATAGGACTAGGGTACTCAAATGGGGTCAGGGAGTACTTATAAAGTGGCTAGGATAACTCACTTGAGGTCAGGGAGTACTTATAAAGGGGCTAGGATAATTCACTTCGGCGTCAGGGAGTACTTCTATGGGACTAGGGTAACTCACTTGCGGTCAGAAAGTACATATATAGGGGCTAGGATAACTAACTTGGAGTAAGGGAGTGCTTATATAGGGGCTAGGGTAACTCACTTGGGGTCAAGGAGTACTTATATGGGACTAGGGTAACTCACATGGGGTCAGGGAGTACTTATACAGGGGCTAGGGTAACTCACTTTGGGTCTAGGTGTACTTATATTGGACTAGGGTAACTCACTTGCGGTCAGAGAGTACATATAAAGGGGCTAGGATAACTCAATTTGGGTCAGGGAGTACTTATAAAGGTGATATGGTAACTCACTTGGGGTCAGGGAGTACTTCTATGGGAGTAGGGTAACTCACTTGCGGCCAGAGAGTACATATAAAGGGGCTAGGATAACTAACTTGGGGTAAGGGATTGCTTACATAGGGGTTAGGGTAACTCACTTGGGGTCAGGGAGTGCTTCTGTGGGATTAGGGTAACTCACTTGGGGTCAGGGAGTACTTATATAGGGGCTATGGTAACTCACTTGAGTTCATGGAGTACTTCTATGTGACTAGGGTAACTCACTTGCGGTCAGGGAGTACTTATATGGGACTAGGGTAACTCACATGGGGTCAGGGAGTACTTATACAGAGGCTAGGGTAACTCACTTTGGGTCTAGGTGTACTTATATTGGATTAGGGTAACTCACTTGCGGTCAGGGAGTACATATAAAGGGGCTAGGATAACTCAATTCGGCGTCAGGGAGTACTTCTATGGGACTAGGGTAACTCACTTGGGGTCAGGGACTACTTTTATGGGATTAGGGTAACTCACTTGGGGTCAGGGAATACTTATATAGGGGCTAGGGTAACTCACTTGGGGTCAGGGAGTACTTCTATGGGACTAGGGTAACTCACTTGGGGTCTGGGAGTACTTATATGGGAATAGTGTAACCCACTTAGGGTCAGGGAGTACTTATAAAGGGGCTAGGGTAACTCACTTTTGGTCAAGGAGTACTTATATGGGGCTAGGGTAACTCACTTGGTGTCTGTGAGTACTTATATGGGACTAGGGTAATTCACTTGGGGTCAGGGACTACTTTTTTGGGACTAGGGTAACTCACTTGGGGTCCGGGAGTACTTATATAGGGGCTAGGGTAACTCACTTGTGGTCAGGAACTACTTCTATGGGACTAGGGTAACTCACTTGCGGTCAGAAAGTACATATAAAGGGGCTAGGATAACTAACTTGGGGTAAGGGAGTGCTTATATAGGGGCTAGGGTAACTCACTTGGGGTCAGGGAGTACTTCTGTGGGATTAGGGTAACTCACTTGGGGTCAGGGAGTACTTATTCAGGGGCTAGGGTAACTCGCTTTGGGTCTAGGTGTACTTATATTGGATTAGGGTAACTCACTTGCGGTCAGAGAGTACATATAAAGGGGCTAAGATAACACAATTGGGGTCCGGGAGTACTTATAAAGGTGATATGGTAACTCAATTGCGGCCAGAGAGTACTTATAAGGGGCTAGGATAACTCACTTGGGGTCAGGAAGTACTTATAAAGGGGCTAGGATAACTCACTTCGGCGTAAGGGAGTACTTCAATGGGACTAGGGTAACTCACTTGGGATCAGGGACTACTTTTGTGGGACTAGTGTAACTCACTTGGGGACAGGGAGTACTTATATAGGGGCTAGGGTAACTCACTTGTGGTCAGGAACTACTTCTATGGGACTAGGGTAACTCACTTGCGGTCAGAAAGTACATATAAAGGGGCTAGGATAACTAACTTGGGGTAAGGGAGTGCTTATATAGGGGCTAGGGTAACTCACTTGGGGTCAGGGAGTACTTCTGTGGGATTAGGGTAACTCACTTGGGGTCTGGGAGTACTTATATAGGGGCTAGGGTAACTCACTTGGGGTCTGGGAGTACTTATATGGGACTAAGGTAACTCACTTGGGGTCTGGGAGTATTTATTTGGGACTAAGGTAACTCACTTGGGGTCAGGGAGTACTTATATAGGACTAGGGTAACTCAAATGGGGTCAGGGAGTACTTATAAAGGGGCTATGGTAACTCACTTGAGTTCATGGAGTACTTCTATGTGACTAGGGTAACTCACTTGCGGTCAGGGAGTACTTATATGGGACTAGGGTAACTCACATGGGGTCAGGGAGTACTTATACAGGGGCTAGGGTAACTCACTTTGGGTCTAGGTGTACTTATATTGGATTAGGGTAACTCACTTGCGGTCAGGGAGTACATATAAAGGGGCTAGGATAACTCAATTCGGCGTCAGGGAGTACTTCTATGGGACTAGGGTAACTCACTTGGGGTCAGGGACTACTTTTATGGGATTAGGGTAACTCACTTGGGGTCAGGGAATACTTATATAGGGGCTAGGGTAACTCACTTGGGGTCTGGGAGTACTTATATGAGACTAGGGTAACTCACTTGGGGTCAGGGAGTACTTCTATGGGACTAGGGTAACTCACTTGCGGTAAGAGAGTACTTATAAAGGGGCTAGGATAACTCACTTGGGGTCAGGGAGTACATATAAAGGGGCTAGGATAACTAACTTGGGTTAAGGGAGTACTTCTGTGGGACTAGGATAACTCACTTGGGGTCTGGGAGTACTTATATGGGACTAGGGTAACTCACTTGTGGTCAGGGAGTACTTATAAAGGGCTAGGGTAACTCACTTGGTGTCTGTGAGTACTTATATGGGACAAGGGTAACTCACTTGGGGCCAGGGTATACTTATTAAGGGGCTAGGGTAACTCACTTGGGTATGGGAGTAGTTATATGGGACTAGGGTAACTCACTTGGGGTCAGGGAGTACTTCTATGAGACTAGGGTAACTCACTTGCTGTCTGAGAGTACATATAAAGGGGCTAGGATAACTCACTTGGGGTCAGGGAATACTTATATGGGACTAAGGTAACACACTTGGGGTCCGGGAGTACTTATAAAGGGGCTAGGGTAACTCACTTGGGGTCAGGGAGTACTTATATGGGACTAGGGTAACCCACTTACCGCCGGAGAGAACTTATAAAGGGGATAGGGTAACTCACTTGGGGTCTGGGAGTACTTATTTGGGACTAGGGTAACTCACTTGGGGTCAGGGAGTACCTATATGGGACTAGGGTAACCCACTTAGCGCCAGAGAGAACTTATAAAGGGGATAGGGTAACTCACTTGGGTCTGGGAGTACTTATATGGGATTAGGGTAACTCACTTGGGGTCAGGGATTACTTATATAGGGGCTAGGGTTACTCACTGGGGGTCAGGGAATACTTATATGGGACTAGGGTTACTCACTTGGGGTCAGGGAATACTTATATGGGACTAGGGTAACACACTTGGTGTCAGGGAGTACTTATATGGGAATAGGGTAACCCACTTAGCGCCAGAGAGAACTTATAAAGTGGATAGGGTAACTCACTTGGGGTTAGGGAGTACTTATATAGGGGGTAGGGTAACTCACTCTAGAGTCAAGGAGTACTTATATGGGACTAGGGTAACTCACTTGGGGTCAGGGAGTACTTCTGTGGGACAAGGGTAACTCACTTGCGGTCAGAGAGTACATATAAAGGGGCTAGGATAACTAACTTGGGTTAAGGGAGTACTTCTGTGGGACTAGGGTAACTCACTTGGGGTCTGGGAGTACTTATATGGGACTAGGGTAACTTACTTGTGGTCAGGGAGTACTTATACGGGGCTAGGGTAACTCACTTGGTGTCTGTGAGTACTTATATGGGACCAGGGTAACTCACTTGGGGCCAGGGTATACTTATTAAGGGGTTAGGGTAACTCACTTGGGGTCTGGGAGTACATATATGGGACTAGGGTAACTCACTTGGGGTCAGGGAGTACTTATATAGGGGCTAGGGTTACTCACTTGGGGTCAGGGAATACTTATATGGGAGTAGGGTAACACACTTGGGGTCAGGGAGTACTTATAAAAGGGGCTAGGGTAACTCACTTGGGGTCAAGGAGTACTTATATGGGACTAGGGTAACCCACTTAGCGCCAGAGAGAACTTATAAAGGGGACAGGATAACTCACTTGGGGTTAGGGAGTACTTATAAAGGGGGTAGGGTAACTCACTCTAGAGTCAGGGAGTACTTATATGGGACTAGGGTAACTCACTTGGGGTCAGGGAGTACTTATATTGGACTAGGGTAACTCACATGGGGTTAGGGAGTACTTATAAAGGGGCTAGGGTAACTCACTTTGGGTCAAGAAGTACTTATATTGGACTAGGGTAACTCACTTGTGGTCAGAGAGTATATATAAATGGGCTAGGATAACTCACTTGGGGTAAGGGAGTACTTATATGGGACTAGGGTAACTCACTTGATGTCTAGGAGTACTTACAAAGGGGCTATGGTAACTGACTTGGAGTCAGGGAGTACTTCTATGGGACTAGGGTAACTCACTTTCGGCAGAGAGTACATATAAAGGGGCTAGGATAACTCACTTGGGGTCAGGGAGTACTTCTATGGGACTAGGGTAACTCACTTGGGGTCTGGGAGTACTTATATGGGACTAGTGTAACCCACTTAGAGTCAGGGAGTTCTTATAAAGGGGGTAAGGTAACTCACTTGTGTCAGGGAGTAGTTATAAGGTATTAGGGTAACTCACTTGGACTCTGGGAGTACATATAAAGGGACTAGGGTAACTCACTTGGGGTCTGGGAGTACTTATATAGGGGCTATGGTAACTCACTTGGAGTCAGGGAGTACTTCTATGGGACCAGGGTAACTCACTTGCGGTCAGAGAGTACATATAAAGAGGCTAGGATAACTCACTTGGGGTCAGGGAGTACTTATAAAGGTGATATGGTAACTCACTTATGGTCAGGGAGTACTTCTATGGGAATAGGTTAACTCACTTGCGGTCAGAGAGTACATATAAAGGGGCTAGGATAACTAACTTGGGTTAAGGGAGTACTTATATAGGGGCTAGAGTAAATCAGTTGGGGTAAGAGAGTACTTATAAAGGGGCTAGGATAACTCACTTGCGGTCAGAGAGTACATATAAAGGGGCTAGGATAACTAACTTGGATTAAGGGAGTACTTCTGTGGGACTAGGGTAACTCACTAGGGGTCTGGGAGTACTTATTTGGGACTAGGGTAACTTACTTGTGGTCAGGAAGTACTTATAGAGGGCTAGGGTAACTCACTTGGTGTCTGTGAGTACTTATATGGGACCAGGGTAACTCACTTGGGGCCAGGGTATACTTATTAAGGGGCTAGGGTAACTCACTTGGGGTCTGGGAGTACATATATGGGACTAGGGTAACTCACTTGGGGTCAGGGAGTACTTATATAGGGGCTAGGGTTACTCACTTGGGGTCAGGGAATACTTATATGGGAGTAGGGTAACACACTTGGGGTCAGGGAGTACTTATAAAAGGGCTAGGGTAACTCACTTGGGGTCAAGGAGTACTTATATGGGACTAGGGTAACCCACTTAGCGCCAGAGAGAACTTATAAAGGGGACAGGGTAACTCACTTGGGGTTAGGGAGTACTTATAAAGGGGGTAGGGTAACTCACTCTAGAGTCAGGGAGTTCTTATATGGGACTAGGGTAACTCACTTGGGGTCAGGGAGTACTTATATGGGACTAGGGTAACTCACATGGGGTTAGGGAGTACTTATAAAGGGGCTAGGGTAACTCACTTTGGGTCAAGAAGTACTTATATTGGACTAGGGTAACTCACTTGTGGTCAGAGAGTACATATAAATGGGCTAGGATAACTCACTTGGGGTAAGGGAGTACTTATATGGGACTAGGGTAACTCACTTGATGTCTAGGAGTACTTACAAAGGGGCTATGGTAACTGACTTGGGGTCAGAGAGTACTTCTATGGGTACTAGGGTAACTCACTTGCGGTCAGAGAGTACATATAGAGGGGCTATGATAACTCACTTGGGGTCAGGGAATACTTATATGGGACTAGGGTAACACACTTGAGGTCAGGGAGTACTTATAAAGGGGCTAGGGTAACTCACTTGGGGTCAGGGAGTACTTATATGGGACCAGGGTAACCCACTTAGCGCCAGAGAGAACTTATAAAGGGGCTAGGGTAACTCACTTGGGGTTAGATAGTACTTATAAAGGGGGTAGTGTAACTCACTCTAGAGTCAGGGAGTACTTATATGGGACTAGGGTAACTCACTTGGGGTCAGGGAGTACTTCTATGTGACTAGGGTAACTCACTTGCGGTCAGAGAGTACATATAAAGGGGCTAGGATAACTCACTTGGGGCCTGGGAGTACTTATATAGGGTCTAGTGTAACTCACTTGCGGTCAGGGAGTACTTCTATGGGACTAGGGTAACTCACTTGGGGTCAGGGAGTACTTCTATGGGTCTAGGTAACTCACTTGGGGTCAGGGAGTACTTCTATGGGACTAGGGTAACTCACTTGCGGTCAGAAAGTACATATATAGGGGCTAGGATAACTAACTTGGAGTAAGGGAGTGCTTATATAGGGGCTAGGGTAACTCACTTGGGGTCAGGGAGTACTTTTGTGGGATTAGGGTAACTCACTTGGGGTCTGGGAGTACTTATATGGGCCTAGGGTAATTCACTTGGGGTCAGGGAGTACTTATAAAGGGGCTAGGGTAACTCACTTTTGGTCAAGGAGTACTTCTATGGGACTAGGGTAACTCACTTGGTGTCTAGGAGTACTTATTTGGGACCAGGGTACCTCACTTGGGGTCTGGGAGTACTTATATGGTACTAAGGTAACTCACTCGGGGTCAAGGAGTACTTATATGGGACTAGGGTAACTCACATGGGGTCAGGGAGTACTTATACAGGGGCTAGGGTAACTCACTTTGGGTCTAGGTGTACTTATATTGGACTAGGGTAACTCACTTGCGGTCAGAGAGTACATATAAAGGGGCTAGGATAACTCAATTTGGGTCAGGGAGTACTTATAAAGGTGATATGGTAACTCACTTGGGGTCAGGGAATACTTCTATGGGACTAGGGTAACTCACTTGCGGCCAGAGAGTACATATAAAGGGGCTAGGATAACTAACTTGGGGTAAGGGATTGCTTACATAGGGGTTAGGGTAACTCACTTGGGGTCAGGGAGTGCTTCTGTGGGATTAGGGTAACTCACTTGGGGTCAGGGAGTACTTATATAGGGGCTATGGTAACTCACTTGAGTTCATGGAGTACTTCTATGTGACTAGGGTAACTCACTTGCGGTCAGGGAGTACTTATATGGGACTAGGGTAACTCACATGGGGTCAGGGAGTACTTATACAGGGGCTAGGGTAACTCACTTTGGGTCTAGGTGTACTTATATTGGATTAGGGTAACTCACTTGCGGTCAGGGAGTACATATAAAGGGGCTAGGATAACTCAATTCGGCGTCAGGGAGTACTTCTATGGGACTAGGGTAACTCACTTGGGGTCAGGGACTACTTTTATGGGATTAGGGTAACTCACTTGGGGTCAGGGAATACTTATATAGGGGCTAGGGTAACTCACTTGGGGTCTGGGAGTACTTATATGAGACTAGGGTAACTCACTTGGGGTCAGGGAGTACTTCTATGGGACTAGGGTAACTCACTTGCGGTAAGAGAGTACTTATAAAGGGGCTAGGATAACTCACTTGGGGTCAGGGAGTACATATAAAGGGGCTAGGATAACTAACTTGGGTTAAGGGAGTACTTCTGTGGGACTAGGATAACTCACTTGGGGTCTGGGAGTACTTATATGGGACTAGGGTAACTCACTTGTGGTCAGGGAGTACTTATAAAGGGCTAGGGTAACTCACTTGGTGTCTGTGAGTACTTATATGGGACAAGGGTAACTCACTTGGGGCCAGGGTATACTTATTAAGGGGCTAGGGTAACTCACTTGGGTATGGGAGTAGTTATATGGGACTAGGGTAACTCACTTGGGGTCAGGGAGTACTTCTATGAGACTAGGGTAACTCACTTGCTGTCTGAGAGTACATATAAAGGGGCTAGGATAACTCACTTGGGGTCAGGGAATACTTATATGGGACTAAGGTAACACACTTGGGGTCCGGGAGTACTTATAAAGGGGCTAGGGTAACTCACTTGGGGTCAGGGAGTACTTATATGGGACTAGGGTAACCCACTTACCGCCGGAGAGAACTTATAAAGGGGATAGGGTAACTCACTTGGGGTCTGGGAGTACTTATTTGGGACTAGGGTAACTCACTTGGGGTCAGGGAGTACCTATATGGGACTAGGGTAACCCACTTAGCGCCAGAGAGAACTTATAAAGGGGATAGGGTAACTCACTTGGGTCTGGGAGTACTTATATGGGATTAGGGTAACTCACTTGGGGTCAGGGATTACTTATATAGGGGCTAGGGTTACTCACTGGGGGTCAGGGAATACTTATATGGGACTAGGGTTACTCACTTGGGGTCAGGGAATACTTATATGGGACTAGGGTAACACACTTGGTGTCAGGGAGTACTTATATGGGAATAGGGTAACCCACTTAGCGCCAGAGAGAACTTATAAAGTGGATAGGGTAACTCACTTGGGGTTAGGGAGTACTTATATAGGGGGTAGGGTAACTCACTCTAGAGTCAAGGAGTACTTATATGGGACTAGGGTAACTCACTTGGGGTCAGGGAGTACTTCTGTGGGACAAGGGTAACTCACTTGCGGTCAGAGAGTACATATAAAGGGGCTAGGATAACTAACTTGGGTTAAGGGAGTACTTCTGTGGGACTAGGGTAACTCACTTGGGGTCTGGGAGTACTTATATGGGACTAGGGTAACTTACTTGTGGTCAGGGAGTACTTATACGGGGCTAGGGTAACTCACTTGGTGTCTGTGAGTACTTATATGGGACCAGGGTAACTCACTTGGGGCCAGGGTATACTTATTAAGGGGTTAGGGTAACTCACTTGGGGTCTGGGAGTACATATATGGGACTAGGGTAACTCACTTGGGGTCAGGGAGTACTTATATAGGGGCTAGGGTTACTCACTTGGGGTCAGGGAATACTTATATGGGAGTAGGGTAACACACTTGGGGTCAGGGAGTACTTATAAAAGGGGCTAGGGTAACTCACTTGGGGTCAAGGAGTACTTATATGGGACTAGGGTAACCCACTTAGCGCCAGAGAGAACTTATAAAGGGGACAGGATAACTCACTTGGGGTTAGGGAGTACTTATAAAGGGGGTAGGGTAACTCACTCTAGAGTCAGGGAGTACTTATATGGGACTAGGGTAACTCACTTGGGGTCAGGGAGTACTTATATTGGACTAGGGTAACTCACATGGGGTTAGGGAGTACTTATAAAGGGGCTAGGGTAACTCACTTTGGGTCAAGAAGTACTTATATTGGACTAGGGTAACTCACTTGTGGTCAGAGAGTATATATAAATGGGCTAGGATAACTCACTTGGGGTAAGGGAGTACTTATATGGGACTAGGGTAACTCACTTGATGTCTAGGAGTACTTACAAAGGGGCTATGGTAACTGACTTGGAGTCAGGGAGTACTTCTATGGGACTAGGGTAACTCACTTTCGGTCAGAGAGTACATATAAAGGGGCTAGGATAACTCACTTGGGGTCAGGGAGTACTTCTATGGGACTAGGGTAACTCACTTGGGGTCTGGGAGTACTTATATGGGACTAGTGTAACCCACTTAGAGTCAGGGAGTTCTTATAAAGGGGGTAAGGTAACTCACTTGTGTCAGGGAGTAGTTATAAGGTATTAGGGTAACTCACTTGGACTCTGGGAGTACATATAAAGGGACTAGGGTAACTCACTTGGGGTCTGGGAGTACTTATATAGGGGCTATGGTAACTCACTTGGAGTCAGGGAGTACTTCTATGGGACCAGGGTAACTCACTTGCGGTCAGAGAGTACATATAAAGAGGCTAGGATAACTCACTTGGGGTCAGGGAGTACTTATAAAGGTGATATGGTAACTCACTTATGGTCAGGGAGTACTTCTATGGGAATAGGTTAACTCACTTGCGGTCAGAGAGTACATATAAAGGGGCTAGGATAACTAACTTGGGTTAAGGGAGTACTTATATAGGGGCTAGAGTAAATCAGTTGGGGTAAGAGAGTACTTATAAAGGGGCTAGGATAACTCACTTGCGGTCAGAGAGTACATATAAAGGGGCTAGGATAACTAACTTGGATTAAGGGAGTACTTCTGTGGGACTAGGGTAACTCACTAGGGGTCTGGGAGTACTTATTTGGGACTAGGGTAACTTACTTGTGGTCAGGAAGTACTTATAGAGGGCTAGGGTAACTCACTTGGTGTCTGTGAGTACTTATATGGGACCAGGGTAACTCACTTGGGGCCAGGGTATACTTATTAAGGGGCTAGGGTAACTCACTTGGGGTCTGGGAGTACATATATGGGACTAGGGTAACTCACTTGGGGTCAGGGAGTACTTATATAGGGGCTAGGGTTACTCACTTGGGGTCAGGGAATACTTATATGGGAGTAGGGTAACACACTTGGGGTCAGGGAGTACTTATAAAAGGGCTAGGGTAACTCACTTGGGGTCAAGGAGTACTTATATGGGACTAGGGTAACCCACTTAGCGCCAGAGAGAACTTATAAAGGGGACAGGGTAACTCACTTGGGGTTAGGGAGTACTTATAAAGGGGGTAGGGTAACTCACTCTAGAGTCAGGGAGTTCTTATATGGGACTAGGGTAACTCACTTGGGGTCAGGGAGTACTTATATGGGACTAGGGTAACTCACATGGGGTTAGGGAGTACTTATAAAGGGGCTAGGGTAACTCACTTTGGGTCAAGAAGTACTTATATTGGACTAGGGTAACTCACTTGTGGTCAGAGAGTACATATAAATGGGCTAGGATAACTCACTTGGGGTAAGGGAGTACTTATATGGGACTAGGGTAACTCACTTGATGTCTAGGAGTACTTACAAAGGGGCTATGGTAACTGACTTGGGGTCAGAGAGTACTTCTATGGGTACTAGGGTAACTCACTTGCGGTCAGAGAGTACATATAGAGGGGCTATGATAACTCACTTGGGGTCAGGGAATACTTATATGGGACTAGGGTAACACACTTGAGGTCAGGGAGTACTTATAAAGGGGCTAGGGTAACTCACTTGGGGTCAGGGAGTACTTATATGGGACCAGGGTAACCCACTTAGCGCCAGAGAGAACTTATAAAGGGGCTAGGGTAACTCACTTGGGGTTAGATAGTACTTATAAAGGGGGTAGTGTAACTCACTCTAGAGTCAGGGAGTACTTATATGGGACTAGGGTAACTCACTTGGGGTCAGGGAGTACTTCTATGTGACTAGGGTAACTCACTTGCGGTCAGAGAGTACATATAAAGGGGCTAGGATAACTCACTTGGGGCCTGGGAGTACTTATATAGGGTCTAGTGTAACTCACTTGCGGTCAGGGAGTACTTCTATGGGACTAGGGTAACTCACTTGGGGTCAGGGAGTACTTCTATGGGTCTAGGTAACTCACTTGGGGTCAGGGAGTACTTCTATGGGACTAGGGTAACTCACTTGCGGTCAGAAAGTACATATATAGGGGCTAGGATAACTAACTTGGAGTAAGGGAGTGCTTATATAGGGGCTAGGGTAACTCACTTGGGGTCAGGGAGTACTTTTGTGGGATTAGGGTAACTCACTTGGGGTCTGGGAGTACTTATATGGGCCTAGGGTAATTCACTTGGGGTCAGGGAGTACTTATAAAGGGGCTAGGGTAACTCACTTTTGGTCAAGGAGTACTTCTATGGGACTAGGGTAACTCACTTGGTGTCTAGGAGTACTTATTTGGGACCAGGGTACCTCACTTGGGGTCTGGGAGTACTTATATGGTACTAAGGTAACTCACTCGGGGTCAAGGAGTACTTATATGGGACTAGGGTAACTCACATGGGGTCAGGGAGTACTTATACAGGGGCTAGGGTAACTCACTTTGGGTCTAGGTGTACTTATATTGGACTAGGGTAACTCACTTGCGGTCAGAGAGTACATATAAAGGGGCTAGGATAACTCAATTTGGGTCAGGGAGTACTTATAAAGGTGATATGGTAACTCACTTGGGGTCAGGGAATACTTCTATGGGACTAGGGTAACTCACTTGCGGCCAGAGAGTACATATAAAGGGGCTAGGATAACTAACTTGGGGTAAGGGATTGCTTACATAGGGGTTAGGGTAACTCACTTGGGGTCAGGGAGTGCTTCTGTGGGATTAGGGTAACTCACTTGGGGTCAGGGAGTACTTATATAGGGGCTATGGTAACTCACTTGAGTTCATGGAGTACTTCTATGTGACTAGGGTAACTCACTTGCGGTCAGGGAGTACTTATATGGGACTAGGGTAACTCACATGGGGTCAGGGAGTACTTATACAGGGGCTAGGGTAACTCACTTTGGGTCTAGGTGTACTTATATTGGATTAGGGTAACTCACTTGCGGTCAGGGAGTACATATAAAGGGGCTAGGATAACTCAATTCGGCGTCAGGGAGTACTTCTATGGGACTAGGGTAACTCACTTGGGGTCAGGGACTACTTTTATGGGATTAGGGTAACTCACTTGGGGTCAGGGAATACTTATATAGGGGCTAGGGTAACTCACTTGGGGTCTGGGAGTACTTATATGAGACTAGGGTAACTCACTTGGGGTCAGGGAGTACTTCTATGGGACTAGGGTAACTCACTTGCGGTAAGAGAGTACTTATAAAGGGGCTAGGATAACTCACTTGGGGTCAGGGAGTACATATAAAGGGGCTAGGATAACTAACTTGGGTTAAGGGAGTACTTCTGTGGGACTAGGATAACTCACTTGGGGTCTGGGAGTACTTATATGGGACTAGGGTAACTCACTTGTGGTCAGGGAGTACTTATAAAGGGCTAGGGTAACTCACTTGGTGTCTGTGAGTACTTATATGGGACAAGGGTAACTCACTTGGGGCCAGGGTATACTTATTAAGGGGCTAGGGTAACTCACTTGGGTATGGGAGTAGTTATATGGGACTAGGGTAACTCACTTGGGGTCAGGGAGTACTTCTATGAGACTAGGGTAACTCACTTGCTGTCTGAGAGTACATATAAAGGGGCTAGGATAACTCACTTGGGGTCAGGGAATACTTATATGGGACTAAGGTAACACACTTGGGGTCCGGGAGTACTTATAAAGGGGCTAGGGTAACTCACTTGGGGTCAGGGAGTACTTATATGGGACTAGGGTAACCCACTTACCGCCGGAGAGAACTTATAAAGGGGATAGGGTAACTCACTTGGGGTCTGGGAGTACTTATTTGGGACTAGGGTAACTCACTTGGGGTCAGGGAGTACCTATATGGGACTAGGGTAACCCACTTAGCGCCAGAGAGAACTTATAAAGGGGATAGGGTAACTCACTTGGGTCTGGGAGTACTTATATGGGATTAGGGTAACTCACTTGGGGTCAGGGATTACTTATATAGGGGCTAGGGTTACTCACTGGGGGTCAGGGAATACTTATATGGGACTAGGGTTACTCACTTGGGGTCAGGGAATACTTATATGGGACTAGGGTAACACACTTGGTGTCAGGGAGTACTTATATGGGAATAGGGTAACCCACTTAGCGCCAGAGAGAACTTATAAAGTGGATAGGGTAACTCACTTGGGGTTAGGGAGTACTTATATAGGGGGTAGGGTAACTCACTCTAGAGTCAAGGAGTACTTATATGGGACTAGGGTAACTCACTTGGGGTCAGGGAGTACTTCTGTGGGACAAGGGTAACTCACTTGCGGTCAGAGAGTACATATAAAGGGGCTAGGATAACTAACTTGGGTTAAGGGAGTACTTCTGTGGGACTAGGGTAACTCACTTGGGGTCTGGGAGTACTTATATGGGACTAGGGTAACTTACTTGTGGTCAGGGAGTACTTATACGGGGCTAGGGTAACTCACTTGGTGTCTGTGAGTACTTATATGGGACCAGGGTAACTCACTTGGGGCCAGGGTATACTTATTAAGGGGTTAGGGTAACTCACTTGGGGTCTGGGAGTACATATATGGGACTAGGGTAACTCACTTGGGGTCAGGGAGTACTTATATAGGGGCTAGGGTTACTCACTTGGGGTCAGGGAATACTTATATGGGAGTAGGGTAACACACTTGGGGTCAGGGAGTACTTATAAAAGGGGCTAGGGTAACTCACTTGGGGTCAAGGAGTACTTATATGGGACTAGGGTAACCCACTTAGCGCCAGAGAGAACTTATAAAGGGGACAGGATAACTCACTTGGGGTTAGGGAGTACTTATAAAGGGGGTAGGGTAACTCACTCTAGAGTCAGGGAGTACTTATATGGGACTAGGGTAACTCACTTGGGGTCAGGGAGTACTTATATTGGACTAGGGTAACTCACATGGGGTTAGGGAGTACTTATAAAGGGGCTAGGGTAACTCACTTTGGGTCAAGAAGTACTTATATTGGACTAGGGTAACTCACTTGTGGTCAGAGAGTATATATAAATGGGCTAGGATAACTCACTTGGGGTAAGGGAGTACTTATATGGGACTAGGGTAACTCACTTGATGTCTAGGAGTACTTACAAAGGGGCTATGGTAACTGACTTGGAGTCAGGGAGTACTTCTATGGGACTAGGGTAACTCACTTTCGGTCAGAGAGTACATATAAAGGGGCTAGGATAACTCACTTGGGGTCAGGGAGTACTTCTATGGGACTAGGGTAACTCACTTGGGGTCTGGGAGTACTTATATGGGACTAGTGTAACCCACTTAGAGTCAGGGAGTTCTTATAAAGGGGGTAAGGTAACTCACTTGTGTCAGGGAGTAGTTATAAGGTATTAGGGTAACTCACTTGGACTCTGGGAGTACATATAAAGGGACTAGGGTAACTCACTTGGGGTCTGGGAGTACTTATATAGGGGCTATGGTAACTCACTTGGAGTCAGGGAGTACTTCTATGGGACCAGGGTAACTCACTTGCGGTCAGAGAGTACATATAAAGAGGCTAGGATAACTCACTTGGGGTCAGGGAGTACTTATAAAGGTGATATGGTAACTCACTTATGGTCAGGGAGTACTTCTATGGGAATAGGTTAACTCACTTGCGGTCAGAGAGTACATATAAAGGGGCTAGGATAACTAACTTGGGTTAAGGGAGTACTTATATAGGGGCTAGAGTAAATCAGTTGGGGTAAGAGAGTACTTATAAAGGGGCTAGGATAACTCACTTGCGGTCAGAGAGTACATATAAAGGGGCTAGGATAACTAACTTGGATTAAGGGAGTACTTCTGTGGGACTAGGGTAACTCACTAGGGGTCTGGGAGTACTTATTTGGGACTAGGGTAACTTACTTGTGGTCAGGAAGTACTTATAGAGGGCTAGGGTAACTCACTTGGTGTCTGTGAGTACTTATATGGGACCAGGGTAACTCACTTGGGGCCAGGGTATACTTATTAAGGGGCTAGGGTAACTCACTTGGGGTCTGGGAGTACATATATGGGACTAGGGTAACTCACTTGGGGTCAGGGAGTACTTATATAGGGGCTAGGGTTACTCACTTGGGGTCAGGGAATACTTATATGGGAGTAGGGTAACACACTTGGGGTCAGGGAGTACTTATAAAAGGGCTAGGGTAACTCACTTGGGGTCAAGGAGTACTTATATGGGACTAGGGTAACCCACTTAGCGCCAGAGAGAACTTATAAAGGGGACAGGGTAACTCACTTGGGGTTAGGGAGTACTTATAAAGGGGGTAGGGTAACTCACTCTAGAGTCAGGGAGTTCTTATATGGGACTAGGGTAACTCACTTGGGGTCAGGGAGTACTTATATGGGACTAGGGTAACTCACATGGGGTTAGGGAGTACTTATAAAGGGGCTAGGGTAACTCACTTTGGGTCAAGAAGTACTTATATTGGACTAGGGTAACTCACTTGTGGTCAGAGAGTACATATAAATGGGCTAGGATAACTCACTTGGGGTAAGGGAGTACTTATATGGGACTAGGGTAACTCACTTGATGTCTAGGAGTACTTACAAAGGGGCTATGGTAACTGACTTGGGGTCAGAGAGTACTTCTATGGGTACTAGGGTAACTCACTTGCGGTCAGAGAGTACATATAGAGGGGCTATGATAACTCACTTGGGGTCAGGGAATACTTATATGGGACTAGGGTAACACACTTGAGGTCAGGGAGTACTTATAAAGGGGCTAGGGTAACTCACTTGGGGTCAGGGAGTACTTATATGGGACCAGGGTAACCCACTTAGCGCCAGAGAGAACTTATAAAGGGGCTAGGGTAACTCACTTGGGGTTAGATAGTACTTATAAAGGGGGTAGTGTAACTCACTCTAGAGTCAGGGAGTACTTATATGGGACTAGGGTAACTCACTTGGGGTCAGGGAGTACTTCTATGTGACTAGGGTAACTCACTTGCGGTCAGAGAGTACATATAAAGGGGCTAGGATAACTCACTTGGGGCCTGGGAGTACTTATATAGGGTCTAGTGTAACTCACTTGCGGTCAGGGAGTACTTCTATGGGACTAGGGTAACTCACTTGGGGTCAGGGAGTACTTCTATGGGTCTAGGTAACTCACTTGGGGTCAGGGAGTACTTCTATGGGACTAGGGTAACTCACTTGCGGTCAGAAAGTACATATATAGGGGCTAGGATAACTAACTTGGAGTAAGGGAGTGCTTATATAGGGGCTAGGGTAACTCACTTGGGGTCAGGGAGTACTTTTGTGGGATTAGGGTAACTCACTTGGGGTCTGGGAGTACTTATATGGGCCTAGGGTAATTCACTTGGGGTCAGGGAGTACTTATAAAGGGGCTAGGGTAACTCACTTTTGGTCAAGGAGTACTTCTATGGGACTAGGGTAACTCACTTGGTGTCTAGGAGTACTTATTTGGGACCAGGGTACCTCACTTGGGGTCTGGGAGTACTTATATGGTACTAAGGTAACTCACTCGGGGTCAAGGAGTACTTATATGGGACTAGGGTAACTCACATGGGGTCAGGGAGTACTTATACAGGGGCTAGGGTAACTCACTTTGGGTCTAGGTGTACTTATATTGGACTAGGGTAACTCACTTGCGGTCAGAGAGTACATATAAAGGGGCTAGGATAACTCAATTTGGGTCAGGGAGTACTTATAAAGGTGATATGGTAACTCACTTGGGGTCAGGGAATACTTCTATGGGACTAGGGTAACTCACTTGCGGCCAGAGAGTACATATAAAGGGGCTAGGATAACTAACTTGGGGTAAGGGATTGCTTACATAGGGGTTAGGGTAACTCACTTGGGGTCAGGGAGTGCTTCTGTGGGATTAGGGTAACTCACTTGGGGTCAGGGAGTACTTATATAGGGGCTATGGTAACTCACTTGAGTTCATGGAGTACTTCTATGTGACTAGGGTAACTCACTTGCGGTCAGGGAGTACTTATATGGGACTAGGGTAACTCACATGGGGTCAGGGAGTACTTATACAGGGGCTAGGGTAACTCACTTTGGGTCTAGGTGTACTTATATTGGATTAGGGTAACTCACTTGCGGTCAGGGAGTACATATAAAGGGGCTAGGATAACTCAATTCGGCGTCAGGGAGTACTTCTATGGGACTAGGGTAACTCACTTGGGGTCAGGGACTACTTTTATGGGATTAGGGTAACTCACTTGGGGTCAGGGAATACTTATATAGGGGCTAGGGTAACTCACTTGGGGTCAGGGAGTACTTCTATGGGACTAGGGTAACTCACTTGGGGTCTGGGAGTACTTATATGGGAATAGTGTAACCCACTTAGGGTCAGGGAGTACTTATAAAGGGGCTAGGGTAACTCACTTTTGGTCAAGGTGTACTTATATTGGATTAGGGTAACTCACTTGCGGTCAGAGAGTACATATAAAAGGGCTAAGATAACACAATTGGGGTCCGGGAGTACTTATAAAGGTGATATGGTAACTCACTTGGGGTCAGGGAGTACTTCTATGGGACTAGGGTAACTCACTTGGGGTCAGGGACTACTTTTATGGGGCTAGGGTAACTCACTTGGTGTCTGTGAGTACTTATATGGGACTAGGGTAATTCACTTGGGGTCAGGGACTACTTTTTTGGGACTAGGGTAACTCACTTGGGGTCCGGGAGTACTTATAAGGGACAAGGGTAACTCACATGGGGTCAGGGAGTACTTATTCAGGGGCTAGGGTAACTCGCTTTGGGTCTAGGTGTACTTATATTGGATTAGGGTAACTCACTTGCGGTCAGAGAGTACATATAAAAGGGCTAAGATAACACAATTGGGGTCCGGGAGTACTTATAAAGGTGATATGGTAACTCACTTGGGGTCAGGGAGTACTTCTATGGGACTAGGGTAACTCAATTGCGGCCAGAGAGTACTTATAAGGGGCTAGGATAACTCACTTGGGGTCAGGAAGTACTTATAAAGGGGCTAGGATAACTCACTTCGGCGTAAGGGAGTACTTCAATGGGACTAGGGTAACTCACTTGGGATCAGGGACTACTTTTATGGGACTAGTGTAACTCACTTGGGGACAGGGAGTACTTATATAGGGGCTAGGGTAACTCACTTGTGGTCAGGAACTACTTCTATGGGACTAGGGTAACTCACTTGCGGTCAGAAAGTACATATAAAGGGGCTAGGATAACTAACTTGGGGTAAGGGAGTGCTTATATAGGGGCTAGGGTAACTCACTTGGGGTCAGGGAGTACTTCTGTGGGATTAGGGTAACTCACTTGGGGTCTGGGAGTACTTATATGGGACTAGGGTAACTCACTTGGGGTCAGGGAGTACTTATAAAGGGGCTAGGGTAACTCACTTGGGGTCAGGGAGTACTTCTATGGGACTAGGGTAACTCACTTGCGGTCAGAAAGTACATATAAAGGGGCTAGGATAACTAACTTGGGGTAAGGGAGTGCTTATATAGGGGCTAGGGTAACTCACTTGGGGTCAGGGAGTACTTCTGTGGGATTAGGGTAACTCACTTGGACTCTTGGAGTACATATAAAGGGACTAGGGTAACTCACTTGTGGTCAGGGAGTACTTATATAGGGGTTATGGTAACTCACTTGAGGTCAGGGAGTACTTCTATGTGACTAGGGTAACTCACTTGCGGTCAGAGAGTAAATATAAAGGGGCTAGGATAACTCACTTGGGGTCAGGGAGTACTTCTATGGGACAAGGGTAACTCACTTGCGGTCAGACAGTACATATAAAGGGGCTAGGATAACTCACTTGTGGTCAGGGAGTACTTATATAGGGTCTAGGGTAACTCACTTGCGGTCAGGGAGTACTTCTATGGGACTAGGGTAACTCACTTGGGGTCTGGGAGTACTTCTATGGGACTAGGGTAACTCACTTGGGGTCTGGGAGTACTTCTATGGGACTAGGGTAACTCACTTGGGGTCTGGGAGTACTTATTTGGGACTAAGGTAACTCACTTAGGGTCTGGGAGTATTTATTTGGGACTAAGGTAACTCACTTGGGGTCAGGGAATACTTATATAGGACTAGGGTAACTCAAATGGGGTCAGGGAGTACTTATAAAGGGGCTAGGATAACTCACTTGGGGTCAGGGAGTATTTATTTGGGACTAAGGTAACTCACTTGGGGTCAGGGAGTACTTATATAGGACTAGGGTAACTCAAATGGGGTCTGGGAGTACTTATAAAGGGGCTAGGATAACTCACTTGGGGTCAGGGAGTACTTATAAAGGGGCTAGGATAACTCACTTCGGCGTCAGGGAGTAATTCTATGGGACTAGGGTAACTCACTTGGGGTCAGGGAGTACTTATATAGGGGCTAGGGTAACTCACTTGTGGTCAGGGACTACTTCTATGGGACTAGGGTAACACACTTGCGGTCAGAGAGTACATATAAAGGGGCTAGGATAACTCACTTGGGGTCAGGGAGTACTTATAAAGGTGATATGGTAACTCACTTGGGGTCAGGGAGTACTTATAAGGGACTAGGGTAACTCACTTGGGGTCAGGGAATACTTATATAGGGGCTAGGGTAACTCACTTTGGGTCTAGGTGTACTTATATTGGACTAGGGTAACTCACTTGCGGTCAGAGAGTACATATAAAGGGGCTAGGATAACTCAATTGGGGTCAGGGAGTACTTATAAAGGTGATATGGTAACTCACTTGGGGTCAGGGAGTACTTCTATGGGACTAGGGTAACTCACTTGCGGCCAGAGAGTACATTTATGGGGGCTAGGATAACTAACTTGGGGTAAGCGAGTGCTTACATAGGGGTTAGGGTAACTCACTTGGGGTCTGGGAGTACTTCTATGGGACTAGGGTAACTCACTTGGGGTCTGGGAGTACTTATATGGGACTAAGGTAACTCACTTGGGGTCTGGGAGTATTTATTTGGGACTAAGGTAACTCACTTGGGGTCAGGGAGTACTTATATAGGACTAGGGTAACTCAAATGGGGTCAGGGAGTACTTATAAAGGGGCTAGGATAACTCACTTGGGGTCAGGGAGTACTTATAAAGGGGCTAGGATAACTCACTTGCGGTCAGAGAGTACATATAATTGGGCTAGGATAACTAACATGGGGTCAGGGAGTACTTATCAAGGTTATATGGTAACTCACTTGGGGTCAGGGAGTACTTCTATGGGACTAGGGTAACCCACTTGCGGTCAGAGGGTACATACATAGGGGCTAGAATAACTCACTTGTGGTCAGGGAGTACTTATATGAGACTAGGTTAACTCACTTAGGGTTAGGGAGTACTTATAAGGGGCTAGGGTAACCCACTTAGCGCCAGAGTGAACTTATAAAGGGTCTAGGGTAACTCACATGGGGTTAGGGAGTACTTATAAAGGGGGTAGGGTAACTCACTCTAGAGTCAGGGAGTACTTATAAGGGAATGGGTAACTCACTTGGGTCAGGGAGTACTTTTATGGGACTAGGGTAACTCACCTGCGGTCAGAGAGTACATATAAAGGGGCTAGGATAACTCAGTTGGGGTCAGGGAGTACTTATATAGGGGCTAGGGTTACTCACTTGGGGTCAGGGAATACTTATATGGGACTAGGGTAACACACTTGGGGTCAGGGTGTACTTATAAAGGGGCTAGTGTAACTCACTTGGGGTCAGGCAGTACTTATATGGGACTAGGGTAACCCACATAGCGCCAGAGAGAACTTATAAAGGGGACAGGGTAACTCACTTGGGGTTAGGGAGTACTTATAAAGGGGGTAGGGTAACTCACTCTAGAGTCAGGGAGTACTTATATGGGACTAGGGTAACTCACTTGGGGTCAGGGAGTACTTCTATGGGTCTAGGTAACTCACTTGGGGTCAGGGAGTACTTCTATGGGACTAGGGTAAATCAATTGCGGTCAGAGAGTACATACAAAGGAGCTAGAATAACTCACTTGTGGTCAGGGAGTGCTTATATGAGACTAGGTTAACTCACTTAGGGTTAGGGAGTACTTATAAAGGGGCAAAGGGTAACCCACTTAGCGCCAGAGAGAACTTATAAAGGGTCTAGGGTAACTCACTTGGGGTTAGGGAGTACTTATAAAGGGGGTAGGGTAACTCACTCTAGAGTCAGAGAGTACATATAAAGGGGCTAGGATAACTCAGTTGGGGTCTGGGAATACTTATAAAGGGGCTATGGTAACTCACTTGGGGTCAGGGTGTACTTATATGGAACTAGGGTAGCTCAATTGCGGTCAGAGAGTATATTTAAAGGGGCTAGGATAACTCACTTGGGGTCAGGAAGTACTTATACAGGGGCTATGTTAACTCACTTGGGGTCAGGGAGTACTTCTATGGGACTAGGGTAACTCACTTGCGGTCAGAGAGTACATATAAAGAGGCTAGGTTAACTAACTTGGGTTAAGGGAGTACTTATATAGGGGCTACGGTCACTCACTTGGTGTCTGTGAGTATTTATATGGGACCAGGGTAACTCACTTGGGGCCAGGCTGTACTTATTAAGGGGCTAGGGTAACTCATTTGGGGTCTGGGAGTACTTATATGGGACTAGGGAAACTCACTTGTGTTCAGGGAGTACTTATATAGGGGCTAGGGTTACTCACTTGGGGTCAGGGAGTAGGTCTATGGGACTAGGGTAACTCACTTGGGTTCTTGGAGTACTTATATGGAACTAGGGTAGCTCAATTGCGGTCAGAGAGTACATATAAAGGGGCTAGGATAACTCACTTGGGGTCAGGAAGTACTTATAAAGGGGCTATGGTAACTCGCTTGGGGTCAGGGAGTACTTCTATGGGAATAGGGTAACTCACTTGGGTCAGAGAGTACATATAAAGGGGCTAGGATAACTAACTTGGGTTAAGGGAGTACTTATATAGGGGCTAAGGTCACTCACTTGGTGTCTGTGAGTACTTATATGGGACCAGGGTAACTCACTTGGGGCCAGGCTGTACTTATTAAGTGGCTAGGGTAACTCACTTGGGGTCTGGGAGTACTTATATGGGACTAGGGTAACTCACTTAGGGTCAGGGAGTACTTATATAGGGGCTAGGGTTACTCACTTGGGGTCAGGGAGTAGGTCTATGGGACTAGGGTAACTCACTTGGGGTCAGGGAGTACTTATATAGGGGCTAGGGTTACTCACTTGGGTTCAGGGAATACTTATATGGGTCTAGGGTAACACACTTGGGGTCAGGGAGTACTTACAAAAGGGCTAGGGTAACTCACTTGGGGTCAGGGAGTACTTATATGGGACTAGGGTAACCCACTTAGCGCCAGAGAGAACTTATAAAGGGGATAGGGTAACTCACTTGGGGTCTGGGAGTACTTATATGGGACTAGGGTAACTCACTTGGGGTCAGGGAGTACTTATATAGGGGCTAGGGTTACTCACTTGGGGTCAGGGAATACTTATATGGGACTAGGGTAACACACTTGGGGTCAGGCAGTACTTATAAAAGGGCTAGGGTAACTCACTTGGGGTCAGGGAGTACTTATTTGGGAATAGGGTAACCCACTTAGCGCCAGAGAGAACTTATAAAGGGGATAGGGTAACTCACTTGGGGTTAGGGAGTTGTAACGTAGGGGTCAGCCACCTCGCCGAACCAAAGTAGATCGCACGCGTCCGTGTGCAATACCGGTAGTATTGCACATTGCTGACACCCGGAATTCTTTTCCGGAAATGCGTCAAACCTTGGGCGTCGGCCGTGGATGTGGAGACTTTTTGGTCGTCATGTGTCGAAAGATCATGGCGCTACTGACGACACATGACCTATTAAGCCTCCTACATATATGCGAGTTCCGCGACCCTCAAGTCGAGTCTTATTCTGTGCAAGCTTAGCCGCTGCCGCATCATCCGCGTTCCAAGGTCGTAACTCTAGTGTTCGTTCCACGGGAGCAGAGTACTCCACCGTATTCTAACTAAAATCTCTTGCCCAGTCGCCGTGTACTGGTAGTTAAGTCTAGTATAATTCAATCCGAAAACAAGTCGTGTAGAAATCATCGCGAGTGTGTATCTTTCAGTCGTGCCTAACACGTACCGTTCTGAAAGATAACAACAACTACTACGAACTGATTATAATAATCTAAGTGCGAGTAATCCACAACCATAGGAGGGTCTAGTCTCTCCAATAGTTGTGACGAATAATAAATAATCCTGCGAATGCTGATACAGCATATTTAGTGTTTACTGTAAGTACAATTGTAATAGCTGAAAATATATATATTTGTGTCAAATCTGCTGTTCCAACGTGTGTTTATACACACTATCATTCACCCCGAATTCTGCAAATTCATTACATTCTTACCGCTCGGAGTGTAATACTTTAGTTCATTGTACTGAGTCGCAAAGCTCAATCGGCGTTTCTACTGACCCAGACTGTCGTGTCTAGTCAGCGCGAAACCCGACCGATAGGCGGCCACGACTACCCAGTACGTAACAAATCTGGTGACAGCGGTGGGATCTCGCAGGAAATTCCGTTTCTACAGAATTTCCTCAGGGTGTGAACAGCTTGTTTGACACAGTTTTATTCAAATCTTTCTACTAACTTCCGATATAAAATGCCTTTCACCCCTACACGATCACCACCCGGACCTCCACCTCTTCCACCCGCTAACGGTAGCCACCGCGGAAATACGTCCGGTTATTTAAATGTTTCCAACGGAATTTGCTCTCCCCGCGGAGAGGTATTAATCCAACTCCAAACAGTACCATCTTACAATGGCTCCCGAGACGATCTGGGACCTTTTATAGAAAATTTAGAAAATATTTACTCTACCCTGTCTGACGCCGCACGTCTGGAATTTGTTCCCTTGGTATTAGCCAAGTTAATCGGTTCTGCTCGTGTGAGCGTTACTGGTAAACGGTTCCCTACCATCAAGGACTTGATCACTCACTTACGACGAAAATTTCAACCTCCCCGGACTTTCATAGATTTAGTCACGCAATGTGGAAAATTAGCTATGCGCCCGAACGAAGCCTTAGGTTCTTATATAGACCGAGCTGAACGCCTAAAAGCTGACCTTGATGCCGCTTATGAAAACAAATACGGGTCAGAATCGCTCGATTTGATACAGGAACCCAATGATCGGGAGTTTCTGGAAGTATTCATGGATGGACTAGCTCCAGAATATTACACCCCCGTGTATTCCAGAAACCCCCGAAATTTACAAGAGGCCTGCGATTACGCGCGCTTACGAGAATTCGGTATAGAACGAAGAGAAGCCTTCGATCACTCTAATTACCCTCCTTATTCCCAAAATCCAAATGCATATCAACCTTCCCCGTATTATTCATCATATCCTTCTCCTCATCCTCCCCAATACCCTCCTTACCCCCGCTATCCTCAACCTCCTCCTGCACCCGGACCTAATGGTTATCCACCTCCTTCAGATCAACACTATCGATCTCGACCCCCTAGACCCCCACAGTCCGAACCCTACGATCCAGAGCTCACCTGTGGACGGTGTCGAAGGATTGGGCATAGAGCATCCAGCTGTAGAGCTTCACCTGCCTATCCTTCCAACGCCCATGTTCCCACAACTGCAGTAATAGAGGCTGTCGAAGAGACCGGTGATTTAAACTACGATCAGGTTCGCCCGGACGACGCGTCGACGAACCCATCATAGAAACCGCGTCCGTTCAAATTTTAACTCCACCCGAGAAAAAGGGTAAAAACCCGCCACCTGTACCCGCCATTTTGAGCTATTCGCCTCACGTGACCTTAGTACTCAAGAAAGTTCCCCAACTGAGCTACTTGGACGGAGAATTTTTGGTGGATACAGGCTCCCACATTAACATCATAGTGTATAATGCCCTTCGAGAAGATATTGGCCTCGAATACCCCGACTTCCCGGCCCTCCGAGGTCTCAGAGGACAACTGGAAGTAGTAGGATCGGTAACCCTTACTATCGATGAGGAACCTCATCGATTCCAAGTCATAGAAGACTTCGACCTCCCTTACACCGGAGTTTTGGGGATGCCCTTCCTCAACCAAACCGAGGCACAGATATCCATGTTACATCGGTCCCTGGTTACCTCTAGTAAACCAGTGAGGCCTCTACCATTCAAAAATAGTGACGAGCTCCTAAGTATCAGAGAAGGGTGTACTAAGGCCAACGCCTCTCATCACCCTCCTCAGTCCCTTAATGTTACCATAAGCCCGCAGGCAACATCACCTCCGGAGGAAGACGCTCCAATCACTCTTCCCTACCTAGGCGAAGACCCTAGACGAGAGTTGCCCTACGAAGACGATACCCACGGAATTGAACCTTTAAAACCGCAGGAAAGAACTATAGCCTTAGAAGCACTGTTCCTCAAAACCCCTCCGGAAGATCCAGAAGCTCAAACCGTGATTAAGTCACTAATTCATGAGTATTCTGACATATTCTATTTGACGGGAGATCGACCCGACACGGAGAACCAGGCCGATCTTTACCATGAAATCGATACCCCCGGAGGAGCCGCTTTCAAGATCCGACAGTACCGAATTGAAGAAACACTACATTCCGAAGTACAGAGCCAGGTCAACGTACTTTTAGAGAATAGCATAGTAGTCCCTTCCTCGTCGCCCTACAATTCTCCTCTATGGATAGTACCAAAGGCGCCCGACTCTCAAGGAAAGAAACGGTGGCGCCTAGTTACCGATTTCCGTCGATTAAACGAACAAACCGTAGGAGATTCCTACCCTCTACCTATCATAGTGGACATCCTGGACAAACTAGGAGGATCTAAGTATTTTTCTATTTTCGACTTGGCCAGTGGATTCTACCAAATTCACCTCCATCCTAAGGATAGGCATAAAACAGCATTCTCTACTCCCTTCGGACATTACGAGTATACCCGGATGCCCTTTGGACTCAAGAATGCCCCTGCTACCTTCCAGCGCCTTATGGATCGAGTCTTACAAGGACTCCAAGGACAAGAACTTTTTGTATATCTTGACGATATTATTGTATTTTCTGCCACACTCCCTGAACACATCGAAAAATGCAAGCGCTTATTCGGCAGAATTCGACAATACGGTCTCAAGCTACAATCGGAAAAGTGTGCCTTCCTAAGACAACAACTCACTTATTTAGGTCACCTTATCAACCCGAATGGCGTCCAGCCCCTTCCCTCTAAGGTGGAGGCTGTACGAAAATTTCCAGTACCTACCAACCCCAAGAACATCAAGCAGTTCTTAGGATTAGCCGGTTATTACCGACGTTTTATTCCAAATTTTGCTCAAAGAGCCAAACCTCTGACTCAACTGCTCAAGAAAGGTATCACCTTTACTTGGAACGAGGAAGCCCAAGCTAGCTTTGAAGACTTACGAGCCTGCCTGTGCGAAGCTCCAGTTCTGGCCTATCCAGACTTCCAGATCCCGTTCATCATCACCTGCGACGCTTCGGAATTTGCCATAGGAGCCATCCTCAGCCAAGGAAAGGTTGGACACGATCGACCCATAGCCTACGCCTCTCGTACGCTTACCGACCCGGAAACTCGATATTCTACTTCTGAGAAAGAAGGACTGGCTGCTGTATATGCTATCAAGCAATTCCGTCATTACGTGTACGGAAGAAAATTCACGCTCATCACCGACCATCAACCTCTCGTCTGGCTCAGCAAGGCAACCGACCCCACCAACCGCATCGAAAGATGGAAACTCTGTTTAGAGGAGTTCGATTACGAAATCATCTATAAGAAAGGAACAACTAACTGCAACGCTGACGCTTTATCGCGAAATCCGGTGCCGATTGCTCTGCCTGTGTTCCGCGATGACCCCAGTTACCTTCCCCATCAAAAACAACTTCCGGTAGACTCACAATCAATTGGTGCACGTCTGAGAAGTCGTCGCCGCGAGACCGCCGCTCCTCCTATTAATTACGCCGAATTAGATTCTTCTGCCGAGCTCGAGACCTCCACCGAAGGTCACCCTTCAACCAATATCGACTCCCGGCCTCCAACTAGCATGTTACCAACCCTGCTAGAAGAAACGTCTCTCCCTGACGACACCAACCCGGAAAATCCTCTGGAAGACGTCCCTGAGGAACCCAGTGTACTCGGAGATTCTTTTGAAGCCGAATGCACCCCTCTGACCACCGAGCAATGTTCTATTATTAGCGACTTGAGCTCTAGCCAAGAAGAAATTCATAAACTTTTGACGTCCCTCCACAACGAACAATCATCGGACGAAGACACCGATTCCGATGAGGAAACCGACTCCGACTCTTGCATCACACCCACCGCAACCTCCGAACCTCTAAACTTTACTCTTCCATCTCCTGATAAGATAAAACCCATAGGACGATCCACGTGGATACCCAGTGATTTCGAAAAACCCGAAGAAGAACTTTCTGGCTCCGACGCCGAATCGGATATCACTGTAGTGGATGCCACCCAAAACAAAACCATGCCGCCTTCTCAATACGATCCATCTCTAGATCCTGGTCTCATCCGTATCGAACCCAATCCTATCTCCGAAAAATTCCAATCTAGCTCTTCCCCTAACCCTATGCGATGTAACATAGAAACCTCTGATTATGTTCTATGCCATCGTCCTAACAACATTGTCCATCTGGTCGCATCTGACTGTTCCTTTCAAGACCCCATTAGCCAAATGCTCATAGAGACTGGAAAGCTCGACCTGAAAACCATAAAAAGTCATCCTTTTCCTATTGGGTCCATCCATGACTTTTCCTACAAAACCACCAAGATCATCCTAGTCATTACCCATCCCAGCGAGTTAATCCCCGCCAGCGACGAAGAAATTCTTAATTCTCTGAAAACGTTAAAAGAATTTGTCCTTAAGAATAACATTACAAACTTCAGCATCGATCCGTATAAACTCGGAACCACCCGGCTGACGTCGCGATATTTGAGCTCCGTCTTTTCCCGTGCATTCCACGATGACGATGTCGAAATCACTATCTGCACTGGAGAAGTAGTGACTCCCCCAGCTCAGATGAGAAGACACATCATCGTGGAGTATCATGGAGGCTTAGTTGGAGGTCATAAGGGAGTGACCAAGACCTATCATAGAATTAGGGAACATTATAATTGGCCCGGTCTCCATAAAGACGTCCAGAGCATTATACGCTCCTGCGATAGTTGCCAACGGCAGAAATTGGTTCGCGTAAAACCTAAACTGCCAATGCTCATAACTGACACCCCCTGTGCCCCCTTCGATAAGGTAGCCTTGGACACCGTAGGCCCTTTTCCAGTTACGCCCTCCGGAAATTTACACGTCCTAACCATGCAGTGTAATTTGACTAAATTTTGCATTGCTGTCGCAATACCTAACATTCGCGCCGCTACCATCGCTGACGCATTTTCGAGACATTTCGTTGCGCAATTCGGACTTCCGCGTGCCATTCTCACGGATCGAGGCACCAGCTTTTTAGGAAAACTACTCAAAAGCGTAACCTCTCTTTTTAAAATCAAGCACTTAACCACCTCCGGTTACCGACCCCAGACCAATGGATCCCTAGAGAGAAGTCATTTAGTGCTCACCGAATACCTAAAACATAATATCAACCAGTATTCGGACTGGGATTTGTTCATCCCCTTCGCCATGTTCTCCTATAATACCTCTGTGCACGAAGCTACAGGGTTCACGCCATATGAATTAGTTTATGGGCGCAAGGCTCAATCCCCCGTCTCCGCCTATGCGATCGAGGAGTTATTAACCTACGACGCATACGCACAGGAGCTGGCTCAGCAGTTAACCCGGCTTCACGCTTTAGCCCGAGAACGTGAAATCCAAGCTAAGGAAAAATCTAAGGAATACTACGATCGGAATGCCGCTGTTGTTTCTTATTCTCCTGGAGATCTGGTCTATGTCCTACGAGAACCTAGAAAACATAAACTTGACTCCCAGTATATCGGGCCATATGTCATTGAAACAATCAACGACCAACACAACGCCACCATCCTCACCGACGCCGGAGTTCCCATCACCAAACACCTGGACAAACTAAAACCTGCTTCCATACCCCCTTTTTCTATCACCAACTCTACTAACCACGAAATCTAACGCAGACATGACTTTCCTGTTATAGAACTACTCTTGCTGCCTAATTATCGTTTACTTATATATTAGCGACGATAGATAGCTGAAAGCCAGTATTCGAACGGCTATTCGCTCTCTACAGTCTAGTCTCTCACTGCTCCACTCATATCCGGGACGACGAGGAGCCCTGGAGACGGCCCTGCTAAGCAACAACGAAAGGAGCTACTAAGGAATTGTGGGGTTACGCAAGGAAAGAACGCTTACCCTAATTAGCAACGGAACCTCATCCAATCTATAGTTACATCTCACAGTTCCTGTACCCTTCCCTACATCTCTTTCCTATCCGATCTCAATCCTTTTCTCTCCAAGAAAATCCAGACACCGGACTCAATTTCATACCCCCCGACCTCCTGATCTAAAGACTCAACCCCTGGAAGGATAATGGGAATTGGAAAGAAGGGGATTGCTAAATCATCAGTTACGCACATATTCTTTTACGTTTCAATATATTGTTACACCCTTTTCTTTTATTACATACAATTATTTCTTAACCTCTAACTTAATCTACGCCAGGCCGTGCCATTCTAACACCTCCTGTTCCGTCAGATCTGGCTCCCAGCCACTCTCCGGGTCCTCCACCTGAAGGTTTATCCGCTCCCAACGGCTGTCTTGGAGCCAGCGCAGACCCCACCAGTCGAAGTCCTCCCGGAAGGACCACGTTTCCAGTTCCCTCTCGCCGATCCACACGTTGACCCTCCGGTCGGACTCCCTCTCCCGCCTGATCTCTCGCATCCCCGCCAAGTCCAAAACTACCACTAAAATTATAAACGGATTATTATCAATCGCTATAAAATATCACGGGTGCTTGGAAGACAATATCTTTCAATCCACTTACCAAATCGGGTACATACTGATGCCCCTTCAGCACGCCTAGCTCCTTTAAACCCAAGGTGGGCGTTATTGTTTCTTCTCACCATCTCGTGAACCTTTATTTTGTCTCCTTTCCTTCTTCCTCGTTATCACCCTGCCACTCTGTACGGCCACCAAAAATTTAACCAGAACAATATCGCTCCTCCTCAATACCGCACTTTTATATAAACTTTCCCACTCCACTCATAATTGCGACACTACTTCGTGACGCACGAGATTCACTACAACACACAACCGAAATCGCCATGACAACCATTATAAATATATTATTTATAATGATGTTCAGCATCACGCAGATCTCCTGGACCCATGCGTATAACATCACTCATCTAAAACATAATCCTGGCATCTTCTTCGAGAAGATCGCCACTTTACAGTATTATCCTGTACTATGGAAGGTCGCCACAACCATCGACATCGCCAATCTAACTAGTCAAGCCCCTAATCTTGGAAAGTTCTACGAAACTATCTTCTATGTATGCAAGGGTAACAACTCTTGCATCCACAACAGCTAACTCGAGGAGATCGGACGCAAAATAGTCGACACCGAGCATTTTGCCTCGATACTTCGCCGAGGCTTACGTCCTACAAACCGTAGCCGGAACCGTAGAAGCGCTCCTCTAGGATTTATCGGAGGACTTTCCAAAACCCTTTTTGGTACCTTGACCGAGGAGGACGGCGAATATTACACCGGCGAAATCTTAAAATTACAAGAGAAGGGAGCACACACCGCTCATCTACTAGAAAAACAGACGCATGTGGTACAGTCAGAATTCTCAGCCTTGCACCATGCTCTCAATCGCCTAAATAATAACACTCAAGAGCTTCAAGGCCAAACCAGGGCCTTGGCTGATGCTATTGCTCTCTCCAATGACGCCCTCGAGCAAGAGAAACACGCGAGAGTACATCAAGATTACGTCCGACACATGGAAATGTACGCGGAAAAATATAGGACCAGCATTTTATTCCTAGTGGATGCCGTTCTCTTTGCTCGTCGTGGAATCTTGCACCCCATGATACTAACACCTACCCGGTTACAACATGCTTTGCAAGAAGCCACCCACAGGACTGGATTTTCCCTACCTTTCGACGAAGAGGAACTCCTGATGGAGGACATCCAGGAACTCTCTCACCTACACGTTAATCACTACAAGGGACAATTGGTGGTCGTGATTGAGATCCCTCTCCTTAACAAGGAAGAATATCACCTGTATAAAACATATCCTTACCCAACCCACCATACTCGTCCTGATAACCAAACTATCACCACCTTTATCCAACCTGCCCATCCCTATCTAGCCGTCTCTTCCTCCCAACGCTTTTACTCCAATATCCCTTCCGCGTCCCTATCCCATTGCCTTCACCACCTAAAAACCTATTACTGTGCTCCTGGAGCACCTCTTCATAAGATCGCGTACAACCAGGAATGTGAGATATCCATCCTCCAGCACCATGACACCACCCAGTGGACTGGTTGCGACATCAGGGTTGCCTCTTTCACCGGCCCCTTCTGGACCCCTTTGGTTCAACCCCGAACCTGGCTATACTCTCTCCCAAAACCGGAACAAATCACCCTCATCTGCCAAGGAAACGTACGGGGAACTGAAACCATCCTTGGAGATGGAATTATCCAATTAGAAGCAGGATGCTTCGCGGACACTACATCTACTCAGCTACGATCACTGCAAACCCTGATGGTGTCCGATGTTACTCACTTCGAAGCCCTAGAGCCGATGCCTCTCCCTGAACTTCTACCCGAAGGTCACATACCAGCTTTACAAAAATTAATAAAAATACAGCCTATTAAGAGTAAACTATTGGAGGACTGGAACCTATCCAAAAACAGCGTAGCCCTCAAGGACATAGCCCGAGAAGCAAAGGACCTACAGAAACAAGATTCCACTACCCTTAGAGCATCCATCATCTCATATGCTTCATCTGGATCTCTTTTTATCTTCATTATATTAATCGCTGCGGCCCTGTGGTTTAAACGAAATCCGACACCTGCACATACCAGCCCGACGTCAACCACCTCTATAAGAGTTCAAAGCACTCCAACGATAGCAGCCGCAAGCATGCCAATGCTTCCGGTACGCACCGTCAGCATGCCATTTCAACAACCTATTCGACATGTGCAGAGTATGCCGTACCTGGAACCAATAGCGATGCCACGGGACTCGCTACCCTTTAGTTAATAAGTACCGAATTCCTTTAGAAACTGTCGGCAGTTAGCCTGACCCATACTTCTCATCCTGGAAACATTGACCTTCACAGGACAATGTTTCATCTAAGGGGGGAGGTGTAACGTAGGGGTCAGCCACCTCGCCGAACCAAAGTAGATCGCACGCGTCCGTGTGCAATACCGGTAGTATTGCACATTGCTGACACCCGGAATTCTTTTCCGGAAATGCGTCAAACCTTGGGCGTCGGCCGTGGATGTGGAGACTTTTTGGTCGTCATGTGTCGAAAGATCATGGCGCTACTGACGACACATGACCTATTAAGCCTCCTACATATATGCGAGTTCCGCGACCCTCAAGTCGAGTCTTATTCTGTGCAAGCTTAGCCGCTGCCGCATCATCCGCGTTCCAAGGTCGTAACTCTAGTGTTCGTTCCACGGGAGCAGAGTACTCCACCGTATTCTAACTAAAATCTCTTGCCCAGTCGCCGTGTACTGGTAGTTAAGTCTAGTATAATTCAATCCGAAAACAGGTCGTGTAGAAATCATCGCGAGTGTGTATCTTTCAGTCGTGCCTAACACGTACCGTTCTGAAAGATAACAACAACTACTACGAACTGATTATAATAATCTAAGTGCGAGTAATCCACAACCATAGGAGGGTCTAGTCTCTCCAATAGTTGTGACGAATAATAAATAATCCTGCGAATGCTGATACAGCATATTTAGTGTTTACTGTAAGTACAATTGTAATAGCTGAAAATATATATATTTGTGTCAAATCTGCTGTTCCAACGTGTGTTTATACACACTATCATTCACCCCGAATTCTGCCAATTCATTACATTCTTACTGCTCGGAGTGTAATACTTTAGTTCATTGTACTGAGTCGCAAAGCTCAATCGGCGTTTCTACTGACCCAGACTGTCGTGTCTAGTCAGCGCGAAACCCGACCGATAGGCGGCCACGACTACCCAGTACGTAACAGAGTACTTATATGGGACTAGGGTGACTCACTTGTGGTCAAGGAGTACTTATATGAGTCTAGGTTAACTCACTTAGGGTTAGGGAGTACTTATAAATGGGCTAGGGTAACCCACTTAGCGCCAGAGAGAACTTGTAAAGGGTCTAGGGTAACACTTTTTTTTTTTTTTTTTTTTTTTTTTCCGACGCTTTGCGAGGTAGGGGGAAACTTCTTAAAGCCTTACGGCTTGTTAAGTACCTCTGGCGGCCGATGTTTTGGCCAGAGGTTATGTGGGATTCTAACCCACCAAAACCCCCTACCTGCCCCCATATCCGGTACCAAGCATAGCTTATAACATCAGGTAGGAGGGTATACGCTCTACTCTACGACCGTATGCGATCATCCCCAGACAAACAAAAACCCCAGACTCTACCCCACCCCAGAGGAGAGAGCAGCAGACTCCTCAGCTCGGACTCTACTGTCCTTGGAGGTGAGGACCCTAACCGAGAAGCTGGAAAATGCATTCCAAGCTCTCGGCGTACTCGTAACATGGGACACAAGGGTCTCCACCTCCAACGAGGGCACACCTAAAGCATCACAGAGTTCTGCTCTTTCGCATTCCCACAGCGGACACCACAACAGCGTGTGCTCCGCCGTATCCGCGACCGGATTCGGGGAGCACCAGCAGTCGGGAGTCGCCCTGCGGCCCACCCTCGCGCGATGACTCATGAAACTACCATGCCCCAGGAGCATCTGGGAAACATGGTAGTACAAGCTTCTACAATTAGCAGCCAGCCAGGACCGGATGTCCGGGATGAGGCGGTGGGTCCACCTACCCCGACCATCCGAGTCCCATGTTGCCTGCCATCTCTCTACTAAATTAGCCCTCGCCAATCTCCGCGCTTCGGCCACGCCAGCCGAGGAGCCACCCGAACGCGACGCATCGTACACCTCCCTGCGCTCCAAAGCTAAAAGATGGGCCGGTGGTATGCCCTAGATTACTAATAGCGCACAGGACGAAGCCGTACGACACGCGCGGGAAACCCTCAGCGCCATGACCCTCTGCGCGGAGATTAGGGACCTCGCAATGGTTGGGCGAGAGGCAGCCTCAGCCCAGCAAGGCGCCCCGTAAAGAAGAATGCTGTGCACTAAATTCGTGTCAACATCCTTCCCGAGACCCCCGACCCACCCACGTTCGGCAATAAGCTACTCAACGCCCACCCAGCCTTTTTGGCTTTTCCCACCATGCAATCAATGTGAAACTTGAAGGAAAGACGACGATCCAACCACACACCGAGGTATTTCGCCCGCGGGGAGACGGAAACCGTCTCGCCCCCGACCGAAAACCGCGGAGCCCGATCAGACCGCCTCCTAGAGAAGAAAACAGCCTCCGACTTGGAGACGTTCACCTCCAGGTTCCTCCCCTCAAGCCACAGAACGATACGCGACAAAGCCCTGTTAGCCTTCAACTGCAAGGACCCGACGCTTCCCGCAGACACACACAATGCCGTATCGTCCGCGTAACAAGTCAACGTGCAGCCCTCCGGGAGACTCAACCGCAGCAGACCGTCGAAACAAATGTTCCACAGGAGAGGTCCTAAGAACGATCCCTGCGGAACACCCGCCCCAACGCGCCACTGCCGTCCAGCGCACTCAATGACCCGCTCCCCCAGGTAACTGCGGACTATATCCACAATCACCCCCGGGACCGCGCCATTGGCGGCCAGGGCCTCCAAGATGGCCGCATGCGACACAGAATTGAACGCGTTCTTAATGTCGAGAAGGATTACGGCCACGCGTTTGCTCCGGTACACAGACCCCCGAAGGGCGATCCGAATAAAATTCTGGACAGCCGATACGGCATCCATGGTACTTCTACCAGGACGGAACCCGTATTGACCGTCCGCGAGAGGTGCGACCCCCTCATAAACCTCCGTAAGACGAGCGACAACTACCCTCTCGAACAACTTCCCCACAAACGGTAGGAAGGGTAACACACTTGGGGTTAGGGAGTACTTATAAAGGGGGTAGGGTAACTCACTCTAGAGTCAGGGAGTACTTATGTGGGACTAGGGTACCTCACTTGGGGTCAGGGAGTACTTTTATGGGGCTTGGATAACTAACTTGGGTTAAGGGAGTACTTCTGTGGGACTAGGGTAACTCACTTGGGGTCTGGGAGTACTTATATGAGACTAGGGTAACTCACTTGGGGTCAGGGAGTACTTCTATGGGACTAGGGTAACTCACTTGCGGTAAGAGAGTACTTATAAAGGGGCTAGAATAACTAACTTGGGTTAAGGGAGTACTTCTGTGGGACTAGGGTAACTCACTTGGGGTCTGGGAGTACTTATATGGGACTAGGGTAACTCACTTGGGGTCTGGGAGTACTTATATGGGACTAGGGTAACTCACTTGTGGTCAGGGAGTACTTATAAAGGGCTAGGGTAACTCACTTGGTGTCTGTGAGTACTTATATGGGACAAGGGTAACTCACTTGGGGCCAGGGTATACTTATTAAGGGGCTAGGGTAACTCACTTGGGTATGGGAGTAGTTATATGGGACTAGGGTAACTCACTTGGGGTCAGGGAGTACTTCTATGGGACTAGGGTAACTCACTTGCTGTCTGAGAGTACATATAAAGGGGCTAGGATAACTCACTTGGGGTCAGGGAATACTTATATGGGACTAAGGTAACACACTTGGGGTCCGGGAGTACTTATAAAGGGGCTAGGGTAACTCACTTGGGGTCAGGGAGTACTTATATGGGACTAGGGTAACCCACTTACCGCCGGAGAGAACTTATAAAGGGGATAGGGTAACTCACTTGGGGTCTGGGAGTACTTATTTGGGACTAGGGTAACTCACTTGGGGTCAGGGAGTACCTATATGGGACTAGGGTAACCCACTTAGCGCCAGAGAGAACTTATAAAGGGGATAGGGTAACTCACTTGGGTCTGGGAGTACTTATATGGGATTAGGGTAACTCACTTGGGGTCAGGGAGTACTTATATAGGGGCTAGGGTTACTCACTGGGGGTCAGGGAATACTTATATGGGACTAGGGTTACTCACTTGGGGTCAGGGAATACTTATATGGGACTAGGGTAACACACTTGGTGTCAGGGAGTACTTATATGGGAATAGGGTAACCCACTTAGCGCCAGAGAGAACTTATAAAGTGGATAGGGTAACTCACTTGGGGTTAGGGAGTACTTATATAGGGGGTAGGGTAACTCACTCTAGAGTCAAGGAGTACTTATATGGGACTAGGGTAACTCACTTGGGGTCAGGGAGTACTTCTGTGGGACAAGGGTAACTCACTTGCGGTCAGAGAGTACATATAAAGGGGCTAGGATAACTAACTTGGGTTAAGGGAGTACTTCTGTGGGACTAGGGTAACTCACTAGGGGTCTGGGAGTACTTATATGGGACTAGGGTAACTTACTTGTGGTCAGGAAGTACTTATAGAGGGCTAGGGTAACTCACTTGGTGTCTGTGAGTACTTATATGGGACCAGGGTAACTCACTTGGGGCCAGGGTATACTTATTAAGGGGCTAGGGTAACTCACTTGGGGTCTGGGAGTACATATATGGGACTAGGGTAACTCACTTGGGGTCAGGGAGTACTTATATAGGGGCTAGGGTTACTCACTTGGGGTCAGGGAATACTTATATGGGAGTAGGGTAACACACTTGGGGTCAGGGAGTACTTATAAAAGGGCTAGGGTAACTCACTTGGGGTCAAGGAGTACTTATATGGGACTAGGGTAACCCACTTAGCGCCAGAGAGAACTTATAAAGGGGACAGGGTAACTCACTTGGGGTTAGGGAGTACTTATAAAGGGGGTAGGGTAACTCACTCTAGAGTCAGGGAGTTCTTATATGGGACTAGGGTAACTCACTTGGGGTCAGGGAGTACTTATATGGGACTAGGGTAACTCACATGGGGTTAGGGAGTACTTATAAAGGGGCTAGGGTAACTCACTTTGGGTCAAGAAGTACTTATATTGGACTAGGGTAACTCACTTGTGGTCAGAGAGTACATATAAATGGGCTAGGATAACTCACTTGGGGTAAGGGAGTACTTATATGGGACTAGGGTAACTCACTTGATGTCTAGGAGTACTTACAAAGGGGCTATGGTAACTGACTTGGGGTCAGAGAGTACTTCTATGGGTACTAGGGTAACTCACTTGCGGTCAGAGAGTACATATAGAGGGGCTATGATAACTCACTTGGGGTCAGGGAATACTTATATGGGACTAGGGTAACACACTTGAGGTCAGGGAGTACTTATAAAGGGGCTAGGGTAACTCACTTGGGGTCAGGGAGTACTTATATGGGACCAGGGTAACCCACTTAGCGCCAGAGAGAACTTATAAAGGGGATAGGGTAACTCACTTGGGGTTAGATAGTACTTATAAAGGGGGTAGTGTAACTCACTCTAGAGTCAGGGAGTACTTATATGGGACTAGGGTAACTCACTTGGGGTCAGGGAGTACTTCTATGTGACTAGGGTAACTCACTTGCGGTCAGAGAGTACATATAAAGGGGCTAGGATAACTCACTTGGGGCCAGGGAGTACTTATATAGGGTCTAGTGTAACTCACTTGCGGTCAGGGAGTACTTCTATGGGACTAGGGTAACTCACTTGGGGTCAGGGAGTACTTCTATGGGTCTAGGTAACTCACTTGGGGTCAGGGAGTACTTCTATGGGACTAGGGTAACTCACTTGCGGTCAGAAAGTACATATATAGGGGCTAGGATAACTAACTTGGAGTAAGGGAGTGCTTATATAGGGGCTAGGGTAACTCACTTGGGGTCAGGGAGTAGTTTTTTGGGACTAGGGTAACTCACTTGGGGTCAGGGAGTACTTATAAGGGACTAGGGTAACTCACTTGGGGTCAGGGAGTACTTATAAAGGGGCTAGGGTAACTCACTTTGGGTCAGGGAGTAGTTATAATGGATTAGGGTAACTCACTTGGACTCTGGGAGTTCATATAAAGGGACTAGGGTAACTCACTTGGGGTCAGGGAGTACTTCTATGGGACTAGGGTAACTCACTTGGGGTCAGGGAGTACTTATATAGGGGCTATGGTAACTCACTTGAGGTCAGGGAGTACTTCTATGTGACTAGGATAACTCACTTGCGATCAGAGAGTAAATATAAAGGGGCTAGGATAACTAACTTGGGGTAAGGGAGTGCTTATATAGGGGCTAGGGTAACTCATTTGGGGTCAGGTAGTGCTTCTGTGGGATTAGGGTAACTCACTTGGGGTCTGGGAGTACTTATATCGGACTAGGGTAACTCACTTGGGGTCAAGGAGTACTTATAAAGGGGCTAGGGTAACTCACTTTTGGTCAAGGAGTACTTATATTGGACTAGGCTAACTCACTTGGTGTCTAGGAGTACTTATTTGGGACCAGGGTACCTCACTTGGGGTCTGGGAGTACTTATATGGTACTAAGGTAACTCACTTGGGGTCTGGGAGTACTTATATGGGCCTAGGGTAATTCACATGGGGTCAGGGAGTACTTATAAAGGGGCTAGGGTAACTCACTTTTGGTCAAGGAGTACTTCTATGGGACTAGGGTAACTCACATGGGATCAGGCAGTACTTATACAGGGGCTAGGGTAACTCACTTTGGGTCTAGGTGTACTTATATTGGATTAGGGTAACTCACTTGCGGTCAGGGAGTACATATAAAGGGGCTAGGATAACTCAATTCGGCGTCAGGGAGTACTTCTATGGGACTAGGGTAACTCACTTGGGGTCAGGGAATACTTATATAGGGGCTAGGGTAACTCACTTGGGGTCAGGGAGTACTTCTATGGGACTAGGGTAACTCACTTGGGGTCTGGGAGTACTTATATGGGAATAGTGTAACCCACTTAGGGTCAGGGAGTACTTATAAATGGGCTAGGGTAACTCACTTAGGGTCAGTGAGTACTTATAAAGGGGCTATGGTAACTCACTTGGGGACAGGGAGTACTTATAAAGGGGCTATGGTAACTCACTTGGGGACAGGGAGTACTTCTATGGGACTAGGGTAACTCACTTGGGATCAGGGAGTACTTCTATGGGACTAGGATAACTCACTTGCGGTCAGAGAGTACATATAAAGGGGCTAGGATAACTCACTTGGGGTCAGGCAGTATTTCTATGGGACTAGGTAACTCACTTGCGATCAGAGAGTACATATAAAGGGGCTAGGATAACTAACTTGGGTTAAAGGAGTACTTCTGTGAGACTAGGGTAACTCACTTGGGGTCTGGGAGTACTTATATGGGACTAGGGTAACTCACTTGTGGTCAGGGAGTATTTATAAAGGGGCTAGGGTAACTCACTTTTGGTCAAGGAGTACTTATATGGGGATAGGGTAACTCACTTGGTGTCTGTGAGTACTTATATGGGACTAGGGTAATTCACTTGGGGTCAGGGACTAGTTTTTTGGGACTAGGGTAACTCACTTGGGGTCAGGGAGTACTTATAAGGGACTAGGGTAACTCACTTGGGGTCAGGGAGTACTTATAAAGGGGCTAGGGTAACTCACTTTGGGTCAGGGAGTAGTTATAATGGATTAGGGTAACTCACTTGGGGTCAGGGAGTACTTCTATGGGACTAGGGTAACTCACTTGGGGTCAGGGACTACTTATATAGGGGCTATGGTAACTCACTTGAGGTCAGGGAGTACTTCTATGTGACTAGGATAACTCACTTGCGATCAGAGAGTAAATATAAAGGGGCTAGGATAACTAACTTGGGGTAAGGGAGTGCTTATATAGGGGCTAGGGTAACTCACTTGGGGTCAGGTAGTGCTTCTGTGGGATTAGGGTAACTCACTTGGGGTCTGGGAGTACTTATATCGGACTAGGGTAACTCACTTGGGGTCAAGGAGTACTTATAAAGGGGCTAGGGTAACTCACTTTTGGTCAAGGAGTACTTATATTGGACTAGGCTAACTCACTTGGTGTCTAGGAGTACTTATTTGGGACCAGGGTACCTCACTTGGGGTCTGGGAGTACTTATATGGTACTAAGGTAACTCACTTGGGGCCAGGGAGTACTTATATGGGACTAGGGTAACTCACTTGTGGTCAGGGAGTATTTATAAAGGGGCTAGGGTAACTCACTTTTGGTCAAGGAGTACTTATATGGGGCTAGGGTAACTCACTTGGGGTCAGGGAGTACTTCTATGGGACTAGGGTAACTCACTTGGGGTCTGGGAGTACTTATATGGGACTAGGGTAACTCGCTTGCGGTCAGAAAGTACATATATAGGGGCTAGGATAACTAACTTGGAGTAAGGGAGTGCTTATATAGGGGCTAGGGTAACTCACTTGGGGTCAGGGAGTACTTCTGTGGGATTAGGGTAACTCACTTGGGGTCTGGGAGTACTTATATGGGACTAGGGTAATTCACTTGGGGTCAGGGAGTACTTATAAAGGGGCTAGGGTAACTCACTTTTGGTCAAGGAGTACTTATATTGGACTAAGCTAACTCACTTGGTGTCTAGGAGTACTTATTTGGGACCAGGGTACCTCACTTGGGGTCTGGGAGTACTTATATGGTACTAAGGTAACTCACTTGGGGTCAAGGAGTACTTATATGGGACTAGGGTAACTCACATGGGGTCAGGGAGTACTTATACAGGGGCTAGGGTAACTCACTTTGGGTCTAGGTGTACTTCTATTGGACTAGGGTAACTCACTTGCGGTCAGAGAGTACATATAAAGGGGCTAGGATAACTCAATTTGGGTCAGGGAGTACTTATAAAGGTGATATGGTAACTCACTTGGGGTCAGGGAGTACTTCTATGGGACTAGGGTAACTCACTTGCGGCCAGAGAGTACATATAAAGGGGCTAGGATAACTAACTTGGGGTAAGGGATTGCTTACATAGGGGTTAGGGTAACTCACTTGGGGTCAGGGAGTGCTTCTGTGGGATTAGGGTAACTCACTTGGGGTCAGGGAGTACTTATATAGGGGCTATGGTAACTCACTTGAGTTCATGGAATACTTCTATGTGACTAGGGTAACTCACTTGCGGTCAGGGAGTACTTATATGGGACTAGGGTAACTCACATGGGGTCAGGGAGTACTTATACAGGGGCTAGGGTAACTCACTTTGGGTCTAGGTGTACTTATATTGGATTAGGGTAACTCACTTGCGGTCAGGGAGTACATATAAAGGGGCTAGGATAACTCAATTCGGCGTCAGGGAGTACTTCTATGGGACTAGGGTAACTCACTTGGGGTCAGGGACTACTTTTATGGGATTAGGGTAACTCACTTGGGGTCAGGGAATACTTATATAGGGGCTAGGGTAACTCACTTGGGGTCAGGGAGTACTTCTATGGGACTAGGGTAACTCACTTGGGGTCTGGGAGTACTTATATGGGACTAAGGAAACTCACTTGGGTTCTGGTAGTATTTATTTGGGACTAAGGTAACTCACTTGGGGTCAGGGAGTACTTATATAGGACTAGGGTACTCAAATGGGGTCAGGGAGTACTTATAAAGTGGCTAGGATAACTCACTTGAGGTCAGGGAGTACTTATAAAGGGGCTAGGATAATTCACTTCGGCGTCAGGGAGTACTTCTATGGGACTAGGGTAACTCACTTGCGGTCAGAAAGTACATATATAGGGGCTAGGATAACTAACTTGGAGTAAGGGAGTGCTTATATAGGGGCTAGGGTAACTCACTTGGAGTCAGGCAGTACTTCTGTGGGATTAGGGTAACTCACTTGGGGTCTGGGAGTACTTATATGGGACTAGGGTAATTCACTTGGGGTCAGGGAGTACTTATAAAGGGGCTAGGGTAACTCACTTTTGGTCAAGGAGTACTTATATTGGACTAAGCTAACTCACTTGGTGTCTAGGAGTACTTATTTGGGTCCAGGGTACCTCACTTGGGGTCTGGGAGTACTTATATGGTACTAAGGTAACTCACTTGGGGTCAAGGAGTACTTATATGGGACTAGGGTAACTCATATGGGGTCAGGGAGTACTTATACAGGGGCTAGGGTAACTCACTTTGGGTCTAGGTGTACTTATATTGGATTAGGTTAACTCACTTGCGGTCAGGGAGTACATATAAAGGGGCTAGGATAACTCAATTCGGCGTCAGGGAGTACTTCTATGGGACTAGGGTAACTCACTTGGGGTCAGGGACTACTTTTATGGGATTAGGGTAACTCACTTGGGGTCAGGGAATACTTATATAGGGGCTAGGGTAACTCACTTGGGGTCAGGGAGTACTTCTATGGGACTAGGGTAACTCACTTGGGGTCTGGGAGTACTTATATGGGAATAGTGTAACCCACTTAGGGTCAGGGAGTACTTATAAAGGGGCTAGGGTAACTCACTTTTGGTCAAGGAGTACTTATATGGGGCTAGGGTAACTCACTTGGTGTCTGTGAGTACTTATATGGGACTAGGGTAATTCACTTGGGGTCAGGGACTACTTTTTTGGGACTAGGGTAACTCACTTGGGGTCCGGGAGTACTTATAAGGGACAAGGGTAACTCACATGGGGTCAGGGAGTACTTATTCAGGGGCTAGGGTAACTCGCTTTGGGTCTAGGTGTACTTATATTGGATTAGGGTAACTCACTTGCGGTCAGAGAGTATATATAAAGGGGCTAAGATAACACAATTGGGGTCCGGGAGTACTTATAAAGGTGATATGGTAACTCACTTGGGATCAGGGAGTACTTCTATGGGACTAGGGTAACTCAATTGCGGCCAGAGAGTACTTATAAGGGGCTAGGATAACTCACTTGGGGTCAGGAAGTACTTATAAAGGGGCTAGGATAACTCACTTCGGCGTAAGGGAGTACTTCAATGGGACTAGGGTAACTCACTTGGGATCAGGGACTACTTTTGTGGGACTAGTGTAACTCACTTGGGGACAGGGAGTACTTATATAGGGGCTAGGGTAACTCACTTGTGGTCAGGAACTACTTCTATGGGACTAGGGTAACTCACTTGCGGTCAGAAAGTACATATAAAGGGGCTAGGATAACTAACTTGGGGTAAGGGAGTGCTTATATAGGGGCTAGGGTAACTCACTTGGGGTCAGGGAGTACTTCTGTGGGATTAGGGTAACTCACTTGGGGTCTGGGAGTACTTATATAGGGGCTAGGGTAACTCACTTGGGGTCTGGGAGTACTTATATGGGACTAAGGTAACTCACTTGGGGTCTGGGAGTATTTATTTGGGACTAAGGTAACTCACTTGGGGTCAGGGAGTACTTATATAGGACTAGGGTAACTCAAATGGGGTCAGGGAGTACTTATAAAGGGGCTATGGTAACTCACTTGAGTTCATGGAGTACTTCTATGTGACTAGGGTAACTCACTTGCGGTCAGGGAGTACTTATATGGGACTAGGGTAACTCACATGGGGTCAGGGAGTACTTATACAGGGGCTAGGGTAACTCACTTTGGGTCTAGGTGTACTTATATTGGATTAGGGTAACTCACTTGCGGTCAGGGAGTACATATAAAGGGGCTAGGATAACTCAATTCGGCGTCAGGGAGTACTTCTATGGGACTAGGGTAACTCACTTGGGGTCAGGGACTACTTTTATGGGATTAGGGTAACTCACTTGGGGTCAGGGAATACTTATATAGGGGCTAGGGTAACTCACTTGGGGTCTGGGAGTACTTATATGAGACTAGGGTAACTCACTTGGGGTCAGGGAGTACTTCTATGGGACTAGGGTAACTCACTTGCGGTAAGAGAGTACTTATAAAGGGGCTAGGATAACTCACTTGGGGTCAGGGAGTACTTCTATGGGACTAGGTAACTCACTTGCGGTCAGAGAGTACATATAAAGGGGCTAGGATAACTAACTTGGGTTAAGGGAGTACTTCTGTGGGACTAGGATAACTCACTTGGGGTCTGGGAGTACTTATATGGGACTAGGGTAACTCACTTGTGGTCAGGGAGTACTTATAAAGGGCTAGGGTAACTCACTTGGTGTCTGTGAGTACTTATATGGGACAAGGGTAACTCACTTGGGGCCAGGGAGTACCTATATGGGACTAGGGTAACCCACTTAGCGCCAGAGAGAACTTATAAAGGGGATAGGGTAACTCACTTGGGTATGGGAGTAGTTATATGGGACTAGGGTAACTCACTTGTGGTCAGGGAGTACTTCTATGGGACTAGGGTAACTCACTTGCTGTCTGAGAGTACATATAAAGGGGCTAGGATAACTCACTTGGGGTCAGGGAATACTTATATGGGACTAAGGTAACACACTTGGGGTCCGGGAGTACTTATAAAGGGGCTAGGGTAACTCACTTGGGGTCAGGGAGTACTTATATGGGACTAGGGTAACCCACATACCGCCGGAGAGAACTTATAAAGGGGATAGGGTAACTCACTTGGGGTCTGGGAGTACTTATTTGGGACTAGGGTAACTCACTTGGGGTCAGGGAGTACCTATATGGGACTAGGGTAACCCACTTAGCGCCAGAGAGAACTTATAAAGGGGATAGGGTAACTCACTTGGGTCTGGGAGTACTTATATGGGATTAGGGTAACTCACTTGGGGTCAGGGATTACTTATATAGGGGCTAGGGTTACTCACTGGGGGTCAGGGAATACTTATATGGGACTAGGGTTACTCACTTGGGGTCAGGGAATACTTATATGGGACTAGGGTAACACACTTGGTGTCAGGGAGTACTTATATGGGAATAGGGTAACCCACTTAGCGCCAGAGAGAACTTATAAAGTGGATAGGGTAACTCACTTGGGGTTAGGGAGTACTTATATAGGGGGTAGGGTAACTCACTCTAGAGTCAAGGAGTACTTATATGGGACTAGGGTAACTCACTTGGGGTCAGGGAGTACTTCTGTGGGACAAGGGTAACTCACTTGCGGTCAGAGAGTACATATAAAGGGGCTAGGATAACTAACTTGGGTTAAGGGAGTACTTCTGTGGGACTAGGGTAACTCACTTGGGGTCTGGGAGTACTTATATGGGACTAGGGTAACTTACTTGTGGTCAGGGAGTACTTATAAAGGGCTAGGGTAACTCACTTGGTGTCTGTGAGTACTTATATGGGACCAGGGTAACTCACTTGGGGCCAGGGTATACTTATTAAGGGGTTAGGGTAACTCACTTGGGGTCTGGGAGTACATATATGGGACTAGGGTAACTCACTTGGGGTCAGGGAGTACTTATATAGGGGCTAGGGTTACTCACTTGGGGTCAGGGAATACTTATATGGGAGTAGGGTAACACACTTGGGGTCAGGGAGTACTTATAAAAGGGCTAGGGTAACTCACTTGGGGTCAAGGAGTACTTATATGGGACTAGGGTAACCCACTTAGCGCCAGAGAGAACTTATAAAGGGGACAGGATAACTCACTTGGGGTTAGGGAGTACTTATAAAGGGGGTAGGGTAACTCACTCTAGAGTCAGGGAGTACTTATATGGGACTAGGGTAACTCACTTGGGGTCAGGGAGTACTTATATTGGACTAGGGTAACTCACATGGGGTTAGGGAGTACTTATAAAGGGGCTAGGGTAACTCACTTTGGGTCAAGAAGTACTTATATTGGACTAGGGTAACTCACTTGTGGTCAGAGAGTATATATAAATGGGCTAGGATAACTCACTTGGGGTAAGGGAGTACTTATATGGGACTAGGGTAACTCACTTGATGTCTAGGAGTACTTACAAAGGGGCTATGGTAACTGACTTGGAGTCAGGGAGTACTTCTATGGGACTAGGGTAACTCACTTTCGGTCAGAGAGTACATATAAAGGGGCTAGGATAACTCACTTGGGGTCAGGGAGTACATATAAAGGGGCTATGGTAACTCACTTGGGGTCAGGGAGTACTTCTATGGGACTAGGGTAACTCACTTGGGGTCTGGGAGTACTTATATGGGACTAGTGTAACCCACTTAGAGTCAGGGAGTTCTTATAAAGGGGGTAAGGTAACTCACTTGTGTCAGGGAGTAGTTATAAGGTATTAGGGTAACTCACTTGGACTCTGGGAGTACATATAAAGGGACTAGGGTAACTCACTTGGGGTCTGGGAGTACTTATATAGGGGCTATGGTAACTCACTTGGAGTCAGGGAGTACTTCTATGGGACCAGGGTAACTCACTTGCGGTCAGAGAGTACATATAAAGAGGCTAGGATAACTCACTTGGGGTCAGGGAGTACTTATAAAGGTGATATGGTAACTCACTTATGGACAGGGAGTACTTATTTGGGACTAGGGTAACTCACTTGGGGTCAGGGAGTACCTATATGGGACTAGGGTAACCCACTTAGCGCCAGAGAGAACTTATAAAGGGGATAGGGTAACTCACTTGGGTCTGGGAGTACTTATATGGGATTAGGGTAACTCACTTGGGGTCAGGGATTACTTATATAGGGGCTAGGGTTACTCACTGGGGGTCAGGGAATACTTATATGGGACTAGGGTTACTCACTTGGGGTCAGGGAATACTTATATGGGACTAGGGTAACACACTTGGTGTCAGGGAGTACTTATATGGGAATAGGGTAACCCACTTAGCGCCAGAGAGAACTTATAAAGTGGATAGGGTAACTCACTTGGGGTTAGGGAGTACTTATATAGGGGGTAGGGTAACTCACTCTAGAGTCAAGGAGTACTTATATGGGACTAGGGTAACTCACTTGGGGTCAGGGAGTACTTCTGTGGGACAAGGGTAACTCACTTGCGGTCAGAGAGTACATATAAAGGGGCTAGGATAACTAACTTGGGTTAAGGGAGTACTTCTGTGGGACTAGGGTAACTCACTTGGGGTCTGGGAGTACTTATATGGGACTAGGGTAACTTACTTGTGGTCAGGGAGTACTTATAGAGGGCTAGGGTAACTCACTTGGTGTCTGTGAGTACTTATATGGGACCAGGGTAACTCACTTGGGGCCAGGGTATACTTATTAAGGGGCTAGGGTAACTCACTTGGGGTCTGGGAGTACATATATGGGACTAGGGTAACTCACTTGGGGTCAGGGAGTACTTATATAGGGGCTAGGGTTACTCACTTGGGGTCAGGGAATACTTATATGGGAGTAGGGTAACACACTTGGGGTCAGGGAGTACTTATAAAAGGGCTAGGGTAACTCACTTGGGGTCAAGGAGTACTTATAGGGGACTAGGGTAACCCACTTAGCGCCAGAGAGAACTTATAAAGGGGACAGGGTAACTCACTTGGGGTTAGGGAGTACTTATAAAGGGGGTAGGGTAACTCACTCTAGAGTCAGGGAGTTCTTATATGGGACTAGGGTAACTCACATGGGGTCAGGGAGTACTTATATGGGACTAGGGTAACTCACATGGGGTTAGGGAGTACTTATAAAGGGGCTAGGGTAACTCACTTTGGGTCAAGAAGTACTTATATTGGACTAGGGTAACTCACTTGTGGTCAGAGAGTACATATAAATGGGCTAGGATAACTCACTTGGGGTAAGGGAGTACTTATATGGGACTAGGGTAACTCACTTGATGTCTAGGAGTACTTACAAAGGGGCTATGGTAACTGACTTGGGGTCAGAGAGTACTTCTATGGGTACTAGGGTAACTCACTTGCGGTCAGAGAGTACATATAGAGGGGCTATGATAACTCACTTGGGGTCAGGGAATACTTATATGGGACTAGGGTAACACACTTGAGGTCAGGGAGTACTTATAAAGGGGCTAGGGTAACTCACTTGGGGTCAGGGAGTACTTATATGGGACCAGGGTAACCCACTTAGCGCCAGAGAGAACTTATAAAGGGGCTAGGGTAACTCACTTGGGGTTAGATAGTACTTATAAAGGGGGTAGTGTAACTCACTCTAGAGTCAGGGAGTACTTATATGGGACTAGGGTAACTCACTTGGGGTCAGGGAGTACTTCTATGTGACTAGGGTAACTCACTTGCGGTCAGAGAGTACATATAAAGGGGCTAGGATAACTCACTTGGGGCCAGGGAGTACTTATATAGGGTCTAGTGTAACTCACTTGCGGTCAGGGAGTACTTCTATGGGACTAGGGTAACTCACTTGGGGTCAGGGAGTACTTCTATGGGTCTAGGTAACTCACTTGGGGTCAGGGAGTACTTCTATGGGACTAGGGTAACTCACTTGCGGTCAGAAAGTACATATATAGGGGCTAGGATAACTAACTTGGAGTAAGGGAGTGCTTATATAGGGGCTAGGGTAACTCACTTGGGGTCAGGGAGTACTTTTGTGGGATTAGGGTAACTCACTTGGAGTCTGGGAGTACTTATATGGGCCTAGGGTAATCACTTGGGGTCAGGGAGTACTTATAAAGGGGCTAGGGTAACTCACTTTTGGTCAAGGAGTACTTCTATGGGACTAGGGTAACTCACATGGGATCAGGCAGTACTTATACAGGGGCTAGGGTAACTCACTTTGGGTCTAGGTGTACTTATATTGGATTAGGGTAACTCACTTGCGGTCAGGGAGTACATATAAAGGGGCTAGGATAACTCAATTCGGCGTCAGGGAGTACTTCTATGGGACTAGGGTAACTCACTTGGTGTCAGGGAATACTTATATAGGGGCTAGGGTAACTCACTTGGGGTCAGGGAGTACTTCTATGGGACTAGGGTAACTCACTTGGGGTCTGGGAGTACTTATATGGGAATAGTGTAACCCACTTAGGGTCAGGGAGTACTTATAAATGGGCTAGGGTAACTCACTTAGGGTCAGTGAGTACTTATAAAGGGGCTATGGTAACTCACTTGGGGACAGGGAGTACTTATAAAGGGGCTATGGTAACTCACTTGGGGACAGGGAGTACTTCTATGGGACTAGGGTAACTCACTTGGGATCAGGGAGTACTTCTATGGGACTAGGGTAACTCACTTGCGGTCAGAGAGTACATATAAAGGGGCTAGGATAACTCACTTGGGGTCAGGCAGTATTTCTATGGGACTAGGTAACTCACTTGCGATCAGAGAGTACATATAAAGGGGCTAGGATAACTAACTTGGGTTAAAGGAGTACTTCTGTGAGACTAGGGTAACTCACTTGGGGTCTGGGAGTACTTATATGGGACTAGGGTAACTCACTTGTGGTCAGGGAGTATTTATAAAGGGGCTACGGTAACTCACTTTTGGTCAAGGAGTACTTATATGGGGCTAGGGTAACTCACTTGGTGTCTGTGATTACTTATATGGGACTAGGGTAATTCACTTGGGGTCAGGGACTAGTTTTTTGGGACTAGGGTAACTCACTTGGGGTCAGGGAGTACTTATAAGGGACTAGGGTAACTCACTTGGGGTCAGGGAGTACTTATAAAGGGGCTAGGGTAACTCACTTTGGGTCAGGGAGTAGTTATAATGGATTAGGGTAACTCACTTGGACTCTGGGAGTTCATATAAAGGGACTAGGGTAACTCACTTGGGGTCAGGGAGTACTTCTATGGGACTAGGGTAACTCACTTGGGGTCAGGGAGTACTTATATAGGGGCTATGGTAACTCACTTGAGGTCAGGGAGTACTTCTATGTGACTAGGATAACTCACTTGCGATCAGAGAGTAAATATAAAGGGGCTAGGATAACTAACTTGGGGTAAGGGAGTGCTTATATAGGGGCTAGGGTAACTCACTTGGGGTCAGGTAGTACTTCTGTGGGATTAGGGTAACTCACTTGGGGTCTGGGAGTACTTATATCGGACTTGGGTAACTCACTTGGGGTCAAGGAGTACTTATAAAGGGGCTAGGGTAACTCACTTTTGGTCAAGGAGTACTTATATTGGACTAGGCTAACTCACTTGGTGTCTAGGAGTACTTATTTGGGACCAGGGTACCTCACTTGGGGTCTGGGAGTACTTATATGGTACTAAGGTAACTCACTTGGGGCCAGGGAGTACTTATATGGGACTAGGGTAACTCACTTGTGGTCAGGGAGTATTTATAAAGGGGCTAGGGTAACTCACTTTTGGTCAAGGAGTACTTATATGGGGCTAGGGTAACTCACTTGGGGTCAGGGAGTACTTCTATGGGACTAGGGTAACTCACTTGGGGTCTGGGAGTACTTATATGGGACTAGGGTAATTCACTTGGGTCAGGGAGTACTTATAAAGGGGCTAGGGTAACTCACTTTTGGTCAAGGAGTACTTATATTGGACTAAGCTAACTCACTTGGTGTCTAGGAGTACTTATTTGGGACCAGGGTACCTCACTTGAGGTCTGGGAGTACTTATATGGTACTAAGGTAAATAACTTGGGGTCAAGGAGTACTTATATGGGACTAGGGTAACTCACATTGGGTCAGGGAGTACTTATACAGGGGCTAGGGTAACTCAAATGGGGTCAGGGAGTACTTCTATGGGACTAGGGTAACTCACTTGGGGTCTGGGAGTACTTATATGGGACTAAGGAAACTCACTTGGGTTCTGGGAGTATTTATTTGGGACTAAGGTAACTCACTTGGGGTCAGGGAGTACTTATAAAGGTGATATGGTAACTCACTTGGGGTCAAGGAGTACTTCTTTGGGACTAGGGTAACTCACTTGCCGCCAGAGAGTACATATAAAGGGGCTAGGATAACTAACTTGGGGTAAGGGAGTGCGTACATAGGGGTTAGGGTAACTCACTTGGGGTCAGGGAGTACTTCTGTGGGATTAGGGTAACTCACTTGGACTCTTGGAGTACATATAAAGGGACTAGGGTAACTCACTTGTGGTCAGGGAGTACTTATATAGGGGCTATGGTAACTCACTTGAGGTCAGGGAGTACTTCTATGTGACTAGGGTAACTCACTTGCGGTCAGAGAGTAAATATAAAGGGGCTAGGATAACTCACTTGGGGTCAGGGAGTACTTCTATGGGACAAGGGTAACTCACTTGCGGTCAGACAGTACATATAAAGGGGCTAGGATAACTCACTTGTGGTCAGGGAGTACTTATATAGGGTCTAGGGTAACTCACTTGCGGTCAGGGAGTACTTCTATGGGACTGGGGTAACTCACTTGGGGTCTGGGAGTACTTCTATGGGACTAGGGTAACTCACTTGGGGTCTGGGAGTACTTCTATGGGACTAGGGTAACTCACTTGGGGTCTGGGAGTACTTATTTGGGACTAAGGTAACTCACTTAGGGTCTGGGAGTATTTATTTGGGACTAAGGTAACTCACTTGGGGTCAGGGAATACTTATATAGGACTAGGGTAACTCAAATGGGGTCAGGGAGTACTTATATGAAACTAGGGTAACCCACTTAGCGCCAGAGAGAAATTATAAAGGGGATAGGGTAACTCACTTGGGGTCAGGGAGTACTTCTATGGGACTAGGGTAACCCACTTGCGGTCAGAGGGTACATACATAGGGGCTAGAATAACTCACTTGTGGTCAGGGAGTACTTATATGAGACTAGGTTAACTCACTTAGGGTTAGGGAGTACTTATAAGGGGCTAGGGTAACCCACTTAGCGCCAGAGTGAACTTATAAAGGGTCTAGGGTAACTCACTTGGGGTTAGGGAGTACTTATAAAGGGGGTAGGGTAACTCACTCTAGAGTCAGGGAGTACTTATAAGGGAATGGGTAACTCACTTGGGGTCAGGGAGTACTTTTATGGGACTAGGGTAACTCACCTGCGGTCAGAGAGTACATATAAAGGGGCTAGGATAACTCAGTTGGGGTCAGGGAGTACTTATATAGGGGCTAGGGTTACTCACTTGGGGTCAGGGAATACTTATATGGGACTAGGGTAACACACTTGGGGTCAGGGTGTACTTATAAAGGGGCTAGTGTAACTCACTTGGGGTCAGGGAGTACTTATATGGGACTAGGGTAACCCAAATAGCGCCAGAGAGAACTTATAAAGGGGACAGGGTAACTCACTTGGGGTTAGGGAGTACTTATAAAGGGGGTAGGGTAACTCACTCTAGAGTCAGGGAGTACTTATATGGGACTAGGGTAACTCACTTGGGGTCAGGGAGTACTTCTATGGGTCTAGGCAACTCACTTGGGGTCAGGGAGTACTTCTATGGGACTAGGGTAACTCAATTGCGGTCAGAGAGTACATACAAAGGAGCTAGAATAACTCACTTGTGGTCAGGGAGTACTTATATGAGACTAGGTTAACTCACTTAGGGTTAGGGAGTACTTATAAAGGGGCAAAGGGTAACCCACTTAGCGCCAGAGAGAACTTATAAAGGGTCTAGGGTAACTCACTTGGGGTTAGGGAGTACTTATAAAGGGGGTAGGGTAACTCACTCTAGAGTCAGAGAGTACATATAAAGGGGCTAGGATAACTCAGTTGGGGTCTGGGAATACTTATAAAGGGGCTATGGTAACTCACTTGGGGTCAGGGTGTACTTATATGGAACTAGGGTAGCTCAATTGCGGTCAGAGAGTACATATAAAGGGGCTAGGATAACTCACTTGGGGTCAGGAAGTACTTATACAGGGGCTATGTTAACTCACTTGGGGTCAGGGAGTACTTCTATGGGACTAGGGTAACTCACTTGCGGTCAGAGAGTACATATAAAGAGGCTAGGTTAACTAACTTGGGTTAAGGGAGTACTTATATAGGGGCTAAGGTCACTCACTTGGTGTCTGTGAGTACTTATATGGGACCAGGGTAACTCACTTGGGGCCAGGCTGTACTTATTAAGTGGCTAGGGTAACTCACTTGGGGTCTGGGAGTACTTATATGGGACTAGGGTAACTCACTTAGGGTCAGGGAGTACTTATATAGGGGCTAGGGTTACTCACTTGGGGTCAGGGAGTAGGTCTATGGGACTAGGGTAACTCACTTGGGGTCAGGGAGTACTTATATAGGGGCTAGGGTTACTCACTTGGGTTCAGGGAATACTTATATGGGTCTAGGGTAACACACTTGGGGTCAGGGAGTACTTATAGAAGGGCTAGGGTAACTCACTTGGGGTCAGGGAGTACTTATATGGGACTAGGGTAACCCACTTAGCGCCAGAGAGAACTTATAAAGGGGATAGGGTAACTCACTTGGGGTCTGGGAGTACTTATATGGGACTAGGGTAACTCACTTGGGGTCAGGGAGTACTTATATAGGGGCTAGGGTTACTCACTTGGGGTCAGGGAATACTTATATGGGACTAGGGTAACACACTTGGGGTCAGGCAGTACTTATAAAAGGGCTAGGGTAACTCACTTGGGGTCAGGGAGTACTTATATGGGAATAGGGTAACCCACTTAGCGCCAGAGAGAACTTATAAAGGGGATAGGGTAACTCACTTGGGGTTAGGGAGTTGTAACGTAGGGGTCAGCCACCTCGCCGAACCAAAGTAGATCGCACGCGTCCGTGTGCAATACCGGTAGTATTGCACATTGCTGACACCCGGAATTCTTTTCCGGAAATGCGTCAAACCTTGGGCGTCGGCCGTGGATGTGGAGACTTTTTGGTCGTCATGTGTCGAAAGATCATGGCGCTACTGACGACACATGACCTATTAAGCCTCCTACATATATGCGAGTTCCGCGACCCTCAAGTCGAGTCTTATTCTGTGCAAGCTTAGCCGCTGCCGCATCATCCGCGTTCCAAGGTCGTAACTCTAGTGTTCATTCCACGGGAGCAGAGTACTCCACCGTATTCTAACTAAAATCTCTTGCCCAGTCGCCGTGTACTGGTAGTTAAGTCTAGTATAATTCAATCCGAAAACAAGTCGTGTAGAAATCATCGCGAGTGTGTATCTTTCAGTCGTGCCTAACACGTACCGTTCTGAAAGATAACAACAACTACTACGAACTGATTATAATAATCTAAGTGCGAGTAATCCACAACCATAGGAGGGTCTAGTCTCTCCAATAGTTGTGACGAATAATAAATAATCCTGCGAATGCTGATACAGCATATTTAGTGTTTACTGTAAGTACAATTGTAATAGCTGAAAATATATATATTTGTGTCAAATCTGCTGTTCCAACGTGTGTTTATACACACTATCATTCACCCCGAATTCTGCAAATTCATTACATTCTTACCGCTCGGAGTGTAATACTTTAGTTCATTGTACTGAGTCGCAAAGCTCAATCGGCGTTTCTACTGACCCAGACTGTCGTGTCTAGTCAGCGCGAAACCCGACCGATAGGCGGCCACGACTACCCAGTACGTAACAAATCTGGTGACAGCGGTGGGATCTCGCAGGAAATTCCGTTTCTACAGAATTTCCTCAGGGTGTGAACAGCTTGTTTGACACAGTTTTATTCAAATCTTTCTACTAACTTCCGATATAAAATGCCTTTCACCCCTACACGATCACCACCCGGACCTCCACCTCTTCCACCCGCTAACGGTAGCCACCGCGGAAATACGTCCGGTTATTTAAATGTTTCCAACGGAATTTGCTCTCCCCGCGGAGAGGTATTAATCCAACTCCAAACAGTACCATCTTACAATGGCTCCCGAGACGATCTGGGACCTTTTATAGAAAATTTAGAAAATATTTACTCTACCCTGTCTGACGCCGCACGTCTGGAATTTGTTCCCTTGGTATTAGCCAAGTTAATCGGTTCTGCTCGTGTGAGCGTTACTGGTAAACGGTTCCCTACCATCAAGGACTTGATCACTCACTTACGACGAAAATTTCAACCTCCCCGGACTTTCATAGATTTAGTCACGCAATGTGGAAAATTAGCTATGCGCCCGAACGAAGCCTTAGGTTCTTATATAGACCGAGCTGAACGCCTAAAAGCTGACCTTGATGCCGCTTATGAAAACAAATACGGGTCAGAATCGCTCGATTTGATACAGGAACCCAATGATCGGGAGTTTCTGGAAGTATTCATGGATGGACTAGCTCCAGAATATTACACCCCCGTGTATTCCAGAAACCCCCGAAATTTACAAGAGGCCTGCGATTACGCGCGCTTACGAGAATTCGGTATAGAACGAAGAGAAGCCTTCGATCACTCTAATTACCCTCCTTATTCCCAAAATCCAAATGCATATCAACCTTCCCCGTATTATTCATCATATCCTTCTCCTCATCCTCCCCAATACCCTCCTTACCCCCGCTATCCTCAACCTCCTCCTGCACCCGGACCTAATGGTTATCCACCTCCTTCAGATCAACACTATCGATCTCGACCCCCTAGACCCCCACAGTCCGAACCCTACGATCCAGAGCTCACCTGTGGACGGTGTCGAAGGATTGGGCATAGAGCATCCAGCTGTAGAGCTTCACCTGCCTATCCTTCCAACGCCCATGTTCCCACAACTGCAGTAATAGAGGCTGTCGAAGAGACCGGTGATTTAAACTACGATCAGGTTCGCCCGGACGACGCGTCGACGAACCCATCATAGAAACCGCGTCCGTTCAAATTTTAACTCCACCCGAGAAAAAGGGTAAAAACCCGCCACCTGTACCCGCCATTTTGAGCTATTCGCCTCACGCGACCTTAGTACTCAAGAAAGTTCCCCAACTGAGCTACTTGGACGGAGAATTTTTGGTGGATACAGGCTCCCACATTAACATCATAGTGTATAATGCCCTTCGAGAAGATATTGGCCTCGAATACCCCGACTTCCCGGCCCTCCGAGGTCTCAGAGGACAACTGGAAGTAGTAGGATCGGTAACCCTTACTATCGATGAGGAACCTCATCGATTCCAAGTCATAGAAGACTTCGACCTCCCTTACACCGGAGTTTTGGGGATGCCCTTCCTCAACCAAACCGAGGCACAGATATCCATGTTACATCGGTCCCTGGTTACCTCTAGTAAACCAGTGAGGCCTCTACCATTCAAAAATAGTGACGAGCTCCTAAGTATCAGAGAAGGGTGTACTAAGGCCAACGCCTCTCATCACCCTCCTCAGTCCCTTAATGTTACCATAAGCCCGCAGGCAACATCACCTCCGGAGGAAGACGCTCCAATCACTCTTCCCTACCTAGGCGAAGACCCTAGACGAGAGTTGCCCTACGAAGACGATACCCACGGAATTGAACCTTTAAAACCGCAGGAAAGAACTATAGCCTTAGAAGCACTGTTCCTCAAAACCCCTCCGGAAGATCCAGAAGCTCAAACCGTGATTAAGTCACTAATTCATGAGTATTCTGACATATTCTATTTGACGGGAGATCGACCCGACACGGAGAACCAGGCCGATCTTTACCATGAAATCGATACCCCCGGAGGAGCCGCTTTCAAGATCCGACAGTACCGAATTGAAGAAACACTACATTCCGAAGTACAGAGCCAGGTCAACGTACTTTTAGAGAATAGCATAGTAGTCCCTTCCTCGTCGCCCTACAATTCTCCTCTATGGATAGTACCAAAGGCGCCCGACTCTCAAGGAAAGAAACGGTGGCGCCTAGTTACCGATTTCCGTCGATTAAACGAACAAACCGTAGGAGATTCCTACCCTCTACCTATCATAGTGGACATCCTGGACAAACTAGGAGGATCTAAGTATTTTTCTATTTTCGACTTGGCCAGTGGATTCTACCAAATTCACCTCCATCCTAAGGATAGGCATAAAACAGCATTCTCTACTCCCTTCGGACATTACGAGTATACCCGGATGCCCTTTGGACTCAAGAATGCCCCTGCTACCTTCCAGCGCCTTATGGATCGAGTCTTACAAGGACTCCAAGGACAAGAACTTTTTGTATATCTTGACGATATTATTGTATTTTCTGCCACACCCCTGAACACATCGAAAAATGCAAGCGCTTATTCGGCAGAATTCGACAATACGGTCTCAAGCTACAATCGGAAAAGTGTGCCTTCCTAAGACAACAACTCACTTATTTAGGTCACCTTATCAACCCGAATGGCGTCCAGCCCCTTCCCTCTAAGGTGGAGGCTGTACGAAAATTTCCAGTACCTACCAACCCCAAGAACATCAAGCAGTTCTTAGGATTAGCCGGTTATTACCGACGTTTTATTCCAAATTTTGCTCAAAGAGCCAAACCTCTGACTCAACTGCTCAAGAAAGGTATCACCTTTACTTGGAACGAGGAAGCCCAAGCTAGCTTTGAAGACTTACGAGCCTGCCTGTGCGAAGCTCCAGTTCTGGCCTATCCAGACTTCCAGATCCCGTTCATCATCACCTGCGACGCTTCGGAATTTGCCATAGGAGCCATCCTCAGCCAAGGAAAGGTTGGACACGATCGACCCATAGCCTACGCCTCTCGTACGCTTACCGACCCGGAAACTCGATATTCTACTTCTGAGAAAGAAGGACTGGCTGCTGTATATGCTATCAAGCAATTCCGTCATTACGTGTACGGAAGAAAATTCACGCTCATCACCGACCATCAACCTCTCGTCTGGCTCAGCAAGGCAACCGACCCCACCAACCGCATCGAAAGATGGAAACTCTGTTTAGAGGAGTTCGATTACGAAATCATCTATAAGAAAGGAACAACTAACTGCAACGCTGACGCTTTATCGCGAAATCCGGTGCCGATTGCTCTGCCTGTGTTCCGCGATGACCCCAGTTACCTTCCCCATCAAAAACAACTTCCGGTAGACTCACAATCAATTGGTGCACGTCTGAGAAGTCGTCGCCGCGAGACCGCCGCTCCTCCTATTAATTACGCCGAATTAGACTCTTCTGCCGAGCTCGAGACCTCCACCGAAGGTCACCCTTCAACCAATATCGACTCCCGGCCTCCAACTAGCATGTTACCAACCCTGCTAGAAGAAACGTCTCTCCCTGACGACACCAACCCGGAAAATCCTCTGGAAGACGTCCCTGAGGAACCCAGTGTACTCGGAGATTCTTTTGAAGCCGAATGCACCCCTCTGACCACCGAGCAATGTTCTATTATTAGCGACTTGAGCTCTAGCCAAGAAGAAATTCATAAACTTTTGACGTCCCTCCACAACGAACAATCATCGGACGAAGACACCGATTCCGATGAGGAAACCGACTCCGACTCTTGCATCACACCCACCGCAACCTCCGAACCTCTAAACTTTACTCTTCCATCTCCTGATAAGATAAAACCCATAGGACGATCCACGTGGATACCCAGTGATTTCGAAAAACCCGAAAAAGAACTTTCTGGCTCCGACGCCGAATCGGATATCACTGTAGTGGATGCCACCCAAAACAAAACCATGCCGCCTTCTCAATACGATCCATCTCTAGATCCTGGTCTCATCCGTATCGAACCCAATCCTATCTCCGAAAAATTCCAATCTAGCTCTTCCCCTAACCCTATGCGATGTAACATAGAAACCTCTGATTATGTTCTATGCCATCGTCCTAACAACATTGTCCATCTGGTCGCATCTGACTGTTCCTTTCAAGACCCCATTAGCCAAATGCTCATAGAGACTGGAAAGCTCGACCTGAAAACCATAAAAAGTCATCCTTTTCCTATTGGGTCCATCCATGACTTTTCCTACAAAACCACCAAGATCATCCTAGTCATTACCCATCCCAGCGAGTTAATCCCCGCCAGCGACGAAGAAATTCTTAATTCTCTGAAAACGTTAAAAGAATTTGTCCTTAAGAATAACATTACAAACTTCAGCATCGATCCGTATAAACTCGGAACCACCCGGCTGACGTCGCGATATTTGAGCTCCGTCTTTTCCCGTGCATTCCACGATGACGATGTCGAAATCACTATCTGCACTGGAGAAGTAGTGACTCCCCCAGCTCAGATGAGAAGACACATCATCGTGGAGTATCATGGAGGCTTAGTTGGAGGTCATAAGGGAGTGACCAAGACCTATCATAGAATTAGGGAACATTATAATTGGCCCGGTCTCCATAAAGACGTCCAGAGCATTATACGCTCCTGCGATAGTTGCCAACGGCAGAAATTGGTTCGCGTAAAACCTAAACTGCCAATGCTCATAACTGACACCCCCTGTGCCCCCTTCGATAAGGTAGCCTTGGACACCGTAGGCCCTTTTCCAGTTACGCCCTCCGGAAATTTACACGTCCTAACCATGCAGTGTAATTTGACTAAATTTTGCATTGCTGTCGCAATACCTAACATTCGCGCCGCTACCATCGCTGACGCATTTTCGAGACATTTCGTTGCGCAATTCGGACTTCCGCGTGCCATTCTCACGGATCGAGGCACCAGCTTTTTAGGAAAACTACTCAAAAGCGTAACCTCTCTTTTTAAAATCAAGCACTTAACCACCTCCGGTTACCGACCCCAGACCAATGGATCCCTAGAGAGAAGTCATTTAGTGCTCACCGAATACCTAAAACATAATATCAACCAGTATTCGGACTGGGATTTGTTCATCCCCTTCGCCATGTTCTCCTATAATACCTCTGTGCACGAAGCTACAGGGTTCACGCCATATGAATTAGTTTATGGGCGCAAGGCTCAATCCCCCGTCTCCGCCTATGCGATCGAGGAGTTATTAACCTACGACGCATACGCACAGGAGCTGGCTCAGCAGTTAACCCGGCTTCACGCTTTAGCCCGAGAACGTGAAATCCAAGCTAAGGAAAAATCTAAGGAATACTACGATCGGAATGCCGCTGTTGTTTCTTATTCTCCTGGAGATCTGGTCTATGTCCTACGAGAACCTAGAAAACATAAACTTGACTCCCAGTATATCGGGCCATATGTCATTGAAACAATCAACGACCAACACAACGCCACCATCCTCACCGACGCCGGAGTTCCCATCACCAAACACCTGGACAAACTAAAACCTGCTTCCATACCCCCTTTTTCTATCACCAACTCTACTAACCACGAAATCTAACGCAGACATGACTTTCCTGTTATAGAACTACTCTTGCTGCCTAATTATCGTTTACTTATATATTAGCGACGATAGATAGCTGAAAGCCAGTATTCGAACGGCTATTCGCTCTCTACAGTCTAGTCTCTCACTGCTCCACTCATATCCGGGACGACGAGGAGCCCTGGAGACGGCCCTGCTAAGCAACAACGAAAGGAGCTACTAAGGAATTGTGGGGTTACGCAAGGAAAGAACGCTTACCCTAATTAGCAACGGAACCTCATCCAATCTATAGTTACATCTCACAGTTCCTGTACCCTTCCCTACATCTCTTTCCTATCCGATCTCAATCCTTTTCTCTCCAAGAAAATCCAGACACCGGACTCAATTTCATACCCCCCGACCTCCTGATCTAAAGACTCAACCCCTGGAAGGATAATGGGAATTGGAAAGAAGGGGATTGCTAAATCATCAGTTACGCACATATTCTTTTACGTTTCAATATATTGTTACACCCTTTTCTTTTATTACATACAATTATTTCTTAACCTCTAACTTAATCTACGCCAGGCCGTGCCATTCTAACACCTCCTGTTCCGTCAGATCTGGCTCCCAGCCACTCTCCGGGTCCTCCACCTGAAGGTTTATCCGCTCCCAACGGCTGTCTTGGAGCCAGCGCAGACCCCACCAGTCGAAGTCCTCCCGGAAGGACCACGTTTCCAGTTCCCTCTCGCCGATCCACACGTTGACCCTCCGGTCGGACTCCCTCTCCCGCCTGATCTCTCGCATCCCCGCCAAGTCCAAAACTACCACTAAAATTATAAACGGATTATTATCAATCGCTATAAAATATCACGGGTGCTTGGAAGACAATATCTTTCAATCCACTTACCAAATCGGGTACATACTGATGCCCCTTCAGCACGCCTAGCTCCTTTAAACCCAAGGTGGGCGTTATTGTTTCTTCTCACCATCTCGTGAACCTTTATTTTGTCTCCTTTCCTTCTTCCTCGTTATCACCCTGCCACTCTGTACGGCCACCAAAAATTTAACCAGAACAATATCGCTCCTCCTCAATACCGCACTTTTATATAAACTTTCCCACTCCACTCATAATTGCGACACTACTTCGTGACGCACGAGATTCACTACAACACACAACCGAAATCGCCATGACAACCATTATAAATATATTATTTATAATGATGTTCAGCATCACGCAGATCTCCTGGACCCATGCGTATAACATCACTCATCTAAAACATAATCCTGGCATCTTCTTCGAGAAGATCGCCACTTTACAGTATTATCCTGTACTATGGAAGGTCGCCACAACCATCGACATCGCCAATCTAACTAGTCAAGCCCCTAATCTTGGAAAGTTCTACGAAACTATCTTCTATGTATGCAAGGGTAACAACTCTTGCATCCACAACAGCAAACTCGAGGAGATCGGACGCAAAATAGTCGACACCGAGCATTTTGCCTCGATACTTCGCCGAGGCTTACGTCCTACAAACCGTAGCCGGAACCGTAGAAGCGCTCCTCTAGGATTTATCGGAGGACTTTCCAAAACCCTTTTTGGTACCTTGACCGAGGAGGACGGCGAATATTACACCGGCGAAATCTTAAAATTACAAGAGAAGGGAGCACACACCGCTCATCTACTAGAAAAACAGACGCATGTGGTACAGTCAGAATTCTCAGCCTTGCACCATGCTCTCAATCGCCTAAATAATAACACTCAAGAGCTTCAAGGCCAAACCAGGGCCTTGGCTGATGCTATTGCTCTCTCCAATGACGCCCTCGAGCAAGAGAAACACGCGAGAGTACATCAAGATTACGTCCGACACATGGAAATGTACGCGGAAAAATATAGGACCAGCATTTTATTCCTAGTGGATGCCGTTCTCTTTGCTCGTCGTGGAATCTTGCACCCCATGATACTAACACCTACCCGGTTACAACATGCTTTGCAAGAAGCCACCCACAGGACTGGATTTTCCCTACCTTTCGACGAAGAGGAACTCCTGATGGAGGACATCCAGGAACTCTCTCACCTACACGTTAATCACTACAAGGGACAATTGGTGGTCGTGATTGAGATCCCTCTCCTTAACAAGGAAGAATATCACCTGTATAAAACATATCCTTACCCAACCCACCATACTCGTCCTGATAACCAAACTATCACCACCTTTATCCAACCTGCCCATCCCTATCTAGCCGTCTCTTCCTCCCAACGCTTTTACTCCAATATCCCTTCCGCGTCCCTATCCCATTGCCTTCACCACCTAAAAACCTATTACTGTGCTCCTGGAGCACCTCTTCATAAGATCGCGTACAACCAGGAATGTGAGATATCCATCCTCCAGCACCATGACACCACCCAGTGGACTGGTTGCGACATCAGGGTTGCCTCTTTCACCGGCCCCTTCTGGACCCCTTTGGTTCAACCCCGAACCTGGCTATACTCTCTCCCAAAACCGGAACAAATCACCCTCATCTGCCAAGGAAACGTACGGGGAACTGAAACCATCCTTGGAGATGGAATTATCCAATTAGAAGCAGGATGCTTCGCGGACACTACATCTACTCAGCTACGATCACTGCAAACCCTGATGGTGTCCGATGTTACTCACTTCGAAGCCCTAGAGCCGATGCCTCTCCCTGAACTTCTACCCGAAGGTCACATACCAGCTTTACAAAAATTAATAAAAATACAGCCTATTAAGAGTAAACTATTGGAGGACTGGAACCTATCCAAAAACAGCGTAGCCCTCAAGGACATAGCCCGAGAAGCAAAGGACCTACAGAAACAAGATTCCACTACCCTTAGAGCATCCATCATCTCATATGCTTCATCTGGATCTCTTTTTATCTTCATTATATTAATCGCTGCGGCCCTGTGGTTTAAACGAAATCCGACACCTGCACATACCAGCCCGACGTCAACCACCTCTATAAGAGTTCAAAGCACTCCAACGATAGCAGCCGCAAGCATGCCAATGCTTCCGGTACGCACCGTCAGCATGCCATTTCAACAACCTATTCGACATGTGCAGAGTATGCCGTACCTGGAACCAATAGCGATGCCACGGGACTCGCTACCCTTTAGTTAATAAGTACCGAATTCCTTTAGAAACTGTCGGCAGTTAGCCTGACCCATACTTCTCATCCTGGAAACATTGACCTTCACAGGACAATGTTTCATCTAAGGGGGGAGGTGTAACGTAGGGGTCAGCCACCTCGCCGAACCAAAGTAGATCGCACGCGTCCGTGTGCAATACCGGTAGTATTGCACATTGCTGACACCCGGAATTCTTTTCCGGAAATGCGTCAAACCTTAGGCGTCGGCCGTGGATATGGAGACTTTTTGGTCGTCATGTGTCGAAAGATCATGGCGCTACTGACGACACATGACCTATTAAGCCTCCTACATATATGCGAGTTCCGCGACCCTCAAGTCGAGTCTTATTCTGTGCAAGCTTAGCCGCTGCCGCATCATCCGCGTTCCAAGGTCGTAACTCTAGTGTTCGTTCCACGGGAGCAGAGTACTCCACCGTATTCTAACTAAAATCTCTTGCCCAGTCGCCGTGTACTGGTAGTTAAGTCTAGTATAATTCAATCCGAAAACAGGTCGTGTAGAAATCATCGCGAGTGTGTATCTTTCAGTCGTGCCTAACACGTACCGTTCTGAAAGATAACAACAACTACTACGAACTGATTATAATAATCTAAGTGCGAGTAATCCACAACCATAGGAGGGTCTAGTCTCTCCAATAGTTGTGACGAATAATAAATAATCCTGCGAATGCTGATACAGCATATTTAGTGTTTACTGTAAGTACAATTGTAATAGCTGAAAATATATATATTTGTGTCAAATCTGCTGTTCCAACGTGTTTATACACACTATCATTCACCCCGAATTCTGCCAATTCATTACATTCTTACCGCTCGGAGTGTAATACTTTAGTTCATTGTACTGAGTCGCAAAGCTCAATCGGCGTTTCTACTGACCCAGACTGTCGTGTCTAGTCAGCGCGAAACCCGACCGATAGGCGGCCACGACTACCCAGTACGTAACAGAGTACTTATATGGGACTAGGGTAACTCACTTGTGGTCAAGGAGTACTTATATGAGTCTAGGTTAACTCACTTAGGGTTAGGGAGTACTTATAAATGGGCTAGGGTAACCCACTTAGCGCCAGAGAGAACTTGTAAAGGGTCTAGGGTAACACTTTTTTTTTTTTTTTTTTTTTTTTTTCCGACGCTTTGCGAGGTAGGGGGAAACTTCTTAAAGCCTTACGGCTTGTTAAGTACCTCTGGCGGCCGATGTTTTGGCCAGAGGTTATGTGGGATTCTAACCCACCAAAACCCCCTACCTGCCCCCATATCCGGTACCAAGCATAGCTTATAACATCAGGTAGGAGGGTATACGCTCTACTCTACGACCGTATGCGATCATCCCCAGACAAACAAAAACCCCAGACTCTACCCCACCCCAGAGGAGAGAGCAGCAGACTCCTCAGCTCGGACTCTACTGTCCTTGGAGGTGAGGACCCTAACCGAGAAGCTGGAAAATGCATTCCAAGCTCTCGGCGTACTCGTAACATGGGACACAAGGGTCTCCACCTCCAACGAGGGCACACCTAAAGCATCACAGAGTTCTGCTCTTTCGCATTCCCACAGCGGACACCACAACAGCGTGTGCTCCGCCGTATCCGCGACCGGATTCGGGGAGCACCAGCAGTCGGGAGTCGCCCTGCGGCCCACCCTCGCGCGATGACTCATGAAACTACCATGCCCCAGGAGCATCTGGGAAACATGGTAGTACAAGCTTCTACAATTAGCAGCCAGCCAGGACCGGATGTCCGGGATGAGGCGGTGGGTCCACCTACCCCGACCATCCGAGTCCCATGTTGCCTGCCATCTCTCTACTAAATTAGCCCTCGCCAATCTCCGCGCTTCGGCCACGCCAGCCGAGGAGCCACCCGAACGCGACGCATCGTACACCTCCCTGCGCTCCAAAGCTAAAAGATGGGCCGGTGGTATGCCCTAGATTACTAATAGCGCACAGGACGAAGCCGTACGACACGCGCGGGAAACCCTCAGCGCCATGACCCTCTGCGCGGAGATTAGGGACCTCGCAATGGTTGGGCGAGAGGCAGCCTCAGCCCAGCAAGGCGCCCCGTAAAGAAGAATGCTGTGCACTAAATTCGTGTCAACATCCTTCCCGAGACCCCCGACCCACCCACGTTCGGCAATAAGCTACTCAACGCCCACCCAGCCTTTTTGGCTTTTCCCACCATGCAATCAATGTGAAACTTGAAGGAAAGACGACGATCCAACCACACACCGAGGTATTTCGCCCGCGGGGAGACGGAAACCGTCTCGCCCCCGACCGAAAACCGCGGAGCCCGATCAGACCGCCTCCTAGAGAAGAAAACAGCCTCCGACTTGGAGACGTTCACCTCCAGGTTCCTCCCCTCAAGCCACAGAACGATACGCGACAAAGCCCTGTTAGCCTTCAACTGCAAGGACCCGACGCTTCCCGCAGACACACACAATGCCGTATCGTCCGCGTAACAAGTCAACGTGCAGCCCTCCGGGAGACTCAACCGCAGCAGACCGTCGAAACAAATGTTCCACAGGAGAGGTCCTAAGAACGATCCCTGCGGAACACCCGCCCCAACGCGCCACTGCCGTCCAGCGCACTCAATGACCCGCTCCCCCAGGTAACTGCGGACTATATCCACAATCACCCCCGGGACCGCGCCATTGGCGGCCAGGGCCTCCAAGATGGCCGCATGCGACACAGAATTGAACGCGTTCTTAATGTCGAGAAGGATTACGGCCACGCGTTTGCTCCGGTACACAGACCCCCGAAGGGCGATCCGAATAAAATTCTGGACAGCCGATACGGCATCCATGGTACTTCTACCAGGACGGAACCCGTATTGACCGTCCGCGAGAGGTGCGACCCCCTCATAAACCTCCGTAAGACGAGCGACAACTACCCTCTCGAACAACTTCCCCACAAACGGTAGGAAGGGTAACACACTTGGGGTTAGGGAGTACTTATAAAGGGGGTAGGGTAACTCACTCTAGAGTCAGGGAGTACTTATGTGGGACTAGGGTACCTCACTTGGGGTCAGGGAGTACTTTTATGGGGCTTGGATAACTAACTTGGGTTAAGGGAGTACTTCTGTGGGACTAGGGTAACTCACTTGGGGTCTGGGAGTACTTATATGAGACTAGGGTAACTCACTTGGGGTCAGGGAGTACTTCTATGGGACTAGGGTAACTCACTTGCGGTAAGAGAGTACTTATAAAGGGGCTAGAATAACTAACTTGGGTTAAGGGAGTACTTCTGTGGGACTAGGGTAACTCACTTGGGGTCTGGGAGTACTTATATGGGACTAGGGTAACTCACTTGGGGTCTGGGAGTACTTATATGGGACTAGGGTAACTCACTTGTGGTCAGGGAGTACTTATAAAGGGCTAGGGTAACTCACTTGGTGTCTGTGAGTACTTATATGGGACAAGGGTAACTCACTTGGGGCCAGGGTATACTTATTAAGGGGCTAGGGTAACTCACTTGGGTATGGGAGTAGTTATATGGGACTAGGGTAACTCACTTGGGGTCAGGGAGTACTTCTATGGGACTAGGGTAACTCACTTGCTGTCTGAGAGTACATATAAAGGGGCTAGGATAACTCACTTGGGGTCAGGGAATACTTATATGGGACTAAGGTAACACACTTGGGGTCCGGGAGTACTTATAAAGGGGCTAGGGTAACTCACTTGGGGTCAGGGAGTACTTATATGGGACTAGGGTAACCCACTTACCGCCGGAGAGAACTTATAAAGGGGATAGGGTAACTCACTTGGGGTCTGGGAGTACTTATTTGGGACTAAGGTAACTCACTTGGGGTCAGGGAGTACCTATATGGGACTAGGGTAACCCACTTAGCGCCAGAGAGAACTTATAAAGGGGATAGGGTAACTCACTTGGGTCTGGGAGTACTTATATGGGATTAGGGTAACTCACTTGGGGTCAGGGAGTACTTATATAGGGGCTAGGGTTACTCACTGGGGGTCAGGGAATACTTATATGGGACTAGGGTTACTCACTTGGGGTCAGGGAATACTTATATGGGACTAGGGTAACACACTTGGTGTCAGGGAGTACTTATATGGGAATAGGGTAACCCACTTAGCGCCAGAGAGAACTTATAAAGTGGATAGGGTAACTCACTTGGGGTTAGGGAGTACTTATATAGGGGGTAGGGTAACTCACTCTAGAGTCAAGGAGTACTTATATGGGACTAGGGTAACTCACTTGGGGTCAGGGAGTACTTCTGTGGGACAAGGGTAACTCACTTGCGGTCAGAGAGTACATATAAAGGGGCTAGGATAACTAACTTGGGTTAAGGGAGTACTTCTGTGGGACTAGGGTAACTCACTAGGGGTCTGGGAGTACTTATATGGGACTAGGGTAACTTACTTGTGGTCAGGAAGTACTTATAGAGGGCTAGGGTAACTCACTTGGTGTCTGTGAGTACTTATATGGGACCAGGGTAACTCACTTGGGGCCAGGGTATACTTATTAAGGGGCTAGGGTAACTCACTTGGGGTCTGGGAGTACATATATGGGACTAGGGTAACTCACTTGGGGTCAGGGAGTACTTATATAGGGGCTAGGGTTACTCACTTGGGGTCAGGGAATACTTATATGGGAGTAGGGTAACACACTTGGGGTCAGGGAGTACTTATAAAAGGGCTAGGGTAACTCACTTGGGGTCAAGGAGTACTTATATGGGACTAGGGTAACCCACTTAGCGCCAGAGAGAACTTATAAAGGGGACAGGGTAACTCACTTGGGGTTAGGGAGTACTTATAAAGGGGGTAGGGTAACTCACTCTAGAGTCAGGGAGTTCTTATATGGGACTAGGGTAACTCACTTGGGGTCAGGGAGTACTTATATGGGACTAGGGTAACTCACATGGGGTTAGGGAGTACTTATAAAGGGGCTAGGGTAACTCACTTTGGGTCAAGAAGTACTTATATTGGACTAGGGTAACTCACTTGTGGTCAGAGAGTACATATAAATGGGCTAGGATAACTCACTTGGGGTAAGGGAGTACTTATATGGGACTAGGGTAACTCACTTGATGTCTAGGAGTACTTACAAAGGGGCTATGGTAACTGACTTGGGGTCAGAGAGTACTTCTATGGGTACTAGGGTAACTCACTTGCGGTCAGAGAGTACATATAGAGGGGCTATGATAACTCACTTGGGGTCAGGGAATACTTATATGGGACTAGGGTAACACACTTGAGGTCAGGGAGTACTTATAAAGGGGCTAGGGTAACTCACTTGGGGTCAGGGAGTACTTATATGGGACCAGGGTAACCCACTTAGCGCCAGAGAGAACTTATAAAGGGGATAGGGTAACTCACTTGGGGTTAGATAGTACTTATAAAGGGGGTAGTGTAACTCACTCTAGAGTCAGGGAGTACTTATATGGGACTAGGGTAACTCACTTGGGGTCAGGGAGTACTTCTATGTGACTAGGGTAACTCACTTGCGGTCAGAGAGTACATATAAAGGGGCTAGGATAACTCACTTGGGGCCAGGGAGTACTTATATAGGGTCTAGTGTAACTCACTTGCGGTCAGGGAGTACTTCTATGGGAGTAGGGTAACTCACTTGGGGTCAGGGAGTACTTCTATGGGTCTAGGTAACTCACTTGGGGTCAGGGAGTACTTCTATGGGACTAGGGTAACTCACTTGCGGTCAGAAAGTACATATATAGGGGCTAGGATAACTAACTTGGAGTAAGGGAGTGCTTATATAGGGGCTAGGGTAACTCACTTGGGGTCAGGGAGTAGTTTTTTGGGACTAGGGTAACTCACTTGGGGTCAGGGAGTACTTATAAGGGACTAGGGTAACTCATGTGGGGTCAGGGAGTACTTATAAAGGGGCTAGGGTAACTCACTTTGGGTCAGGGAGTAGTTATAATGGATTAGGGTAACTCACTTGGACTCTGGGAGTTCACATAAAGGGACTAGGGTAACTCACTTGGGGTCAGGGAGTACTTCTATGGGACTAGGGTAACTCACTTGGGGTCAGGGAGTACTTATATAGGGGCTATGGTAACTCACTTGAGGTCAGGGAGTACTTCTATGTGACTAGGATAACTCACTTGCGATCAGAGAGTAAATATAAAGGGGCTAGGATAACTAACTTGGGGTAAGGGAGTGCTTATATAGGGGCTAGGGTAACTCATTTGGGGTCAGGTAGTGCTTCTGTGGGATTAGGGTAACTCACTTGGGTCTGGGAGTACTTATATCGGACTAGGGTAACTCACTTGGGGTCAAGGAGTACTTATAAAGGGGCTAGGGTAACTCACTTTTGGTCAAGGAGTACTTATATTGGACTAGGCTAACTCACTTGGTGTCTAGGAGTACTTATTTGGGACCAGGGTACCTCACTTGGGGTCTGGGAGTACTTATATGGTACTAAGGTAACTCACTTGGGGTCTGGGAGTACTTATATGGGCCTAGGGTAATTCACATGGGGTCAGGGAGTACTTATAAAGGGGCTAGGGTAACTCACTTTTGGTCAAGGATTACTTCTATGGGACTAGGGTAACTCACATGGGATCAGGCAGTACTTATACAGGGGCTAGGGTAACTCACTTTGGGTCTAGGTGTACTTATATTGGATTAGGGTAACTCACTTGCGGTCAGGGAGTACATATAAAGGGGCTAGGATAACTCAATTCGGCGTCAGGGAGTACTTCTATGGGACTAGGGTAACTCACTTGGGGTCAGGGAATACTTATATAGGGGCTAGGGTAACTCACTTGGGGTCAGGGAGTACTTCTATGGGACTAGGGTAACTCACTTGGGGTCTGGGAGTACTTATATGGGAATAGTGTAACCCACTTAGGGTCAGGGAGTACTTATAAATGGGCTAGGGTAACTCACTTAGGGTCAGTGAGTACTTATAAAGGGGCTATGGTAACTCACTTGGGGACAGGGAGTACTTATAAAGGGGCTATGGTAACTCACTTGGGGACAGGGAGTACTTCTATGGGACTAGGGTAACTCACTTGGGATCAGGGAGTACTTCTATGGGACTAGGATAACTCACTTGCGGTCAGAGAGTACATATAAAGGGGCTAGGATAACTCACTTGGGGTCAGGCAGTATTTCTATGGGACTAGGTAACTCACTTGCGATCAGAGAGTACATATAAAGGGGCTAGGATAACTAACTTGGGTTAAAGGAGTACTTCTGTGAGACTAGGGTAACTCACTTGGGGTCTGGGAGTACTTATATGGGACTAGGGTAACTCACTTGTGGTCAGGGAGTATTTATAAAGGGGCTAGGGTAACTCACTTTTGGTCAAGGAGTACTTATATGGGGCTAGGGTAACTCACTTGGTGTCTGTGAGTACTTATATGGGACTAGGGTAATTCACTTGGGGTCAGGGACTAGTTTTTTGGGACTAGGGTAACTCACTTGGGGTCAGGGAGTACTTATAAGGGACTAGGGTAACTCACTTGGGGTCAGGGAGTACTTATAAAGGGGCTAGGGTAACTCACTTTGGGTCAGGGAGTAGTTATAATGGATTAGGGTAACTCACTTGGACTCTGGGAGTTCATATAAAGGGACTAGGGTAACTCACTTGGGGTCAGGGAGTACTTCTATGGGACTAGGGTAACTCACTTGGGGTCAGGGAGTACTTATATAGGGGCTATGGTAACTCACTTGAGGTCAGGGAGTACTTCTATGTGACTAGGATAACTCACTTGCGATCAGAGAGTAAATATAAAGGGGCTAGGATAACTAACTTGGGGTAAGGGAGTGCTTATATAGGGGCTAGGGTAACTCACTTGGGGTCAGGTAGTACTTCTGTGGGATTAGGGTAACTCACTTGGGGTCTGGGAGTACTTATATCGGACTTGGGTAACTCACTTGGGGTCAAGGAGTACTTATAAAGGGGCTAGGGTAACTCACTTTTGGTCAAGGAGTACTTATATTGGACTAGGCTAACTCACTTGGTGTCTAGGAGTACTTATTTGGGACCAGGGTACCTCACTTGGGGTCTGGGAGTACTTATATGGTACTAAGGTAACTCACTTGGGGCCAGGGAGTACTTATATGGGACTAGGGTAACTCACTTGTGGTCAGGGAGTATTTATAAAGGGGCTAGGGTAACTCACTTTTGGTCAAGGAGTACTTATATGGGGCTAGGGTAACTCACTTGGGGTCAGGGAGTACTTCTATGGGACTAGGGTAACTCACTTGGGGTCTGGGAGTACTTATATGGGACTAGGGTAATTCACTTGGGGTCAGGGAGTACTTATAAAGGGGCTAGGGTAACTCACTTTTGGTCAAGGAGTACTTATATTGGACTAAGCTAACTCACTTGGTGTCTAGGAGTACTTATTTGGGACCAGGGTACCTCACTTGAGGTCTGGGAGTACTTATATGGTACTAAGGTAAATAACTTGGGGTCAAGGAGTACTTATATGGGACTAGGGTAACTCACATTGGGTCAGGGAGTACTTATACAGGGGCTAGGGTAACTCAAATGGGGTCAGGGAGTACTTCTATGGGACTAGGGTAACTCACTTGGGGTCTGGGAGTACTTATATGGGACTAAGGAAACTCACTTGGGTTCTGGGAGTATTTATTTGGGACTAAGGTAACTCACTTGGGGTCAGGGAGTACTTATAAAGGTGATATGGTAACTCACTTGGGGTCAAGGAGTACTTCTTTGGGACTAGGGTAACTCACTTGCCGCCAGAGAGTACATATAAAGGGGCTAGGATAACTAACTTGGGGTAAGGGAGTGCTTACATAGGGGTTAGGGTAACTCACTTGGGGTCAGGGAGTACTTCTGTGGGATTAGGGTAACTCACTTGGACTCTTGAAGTACATATAAAGGGACTAGGGTAACTCACTTGTGGTCAGGGAGTACTTATATAGGGGCTATGGTAACTCACTTGAGGTCAGGGAGTACTTCTATGTGACTAGGGTAACTCACTTGCGGTCAGAGAGTAAATATAAATGGGCTAGGATAACTCACTTGGGGTCAGGGAGTACTTCTATGGGACAAGGGTAACTCACTTGCGGTCAGACAGTACATATAAAGGGGCTAGGATAACTCACTTGTGGTCAGGGAGTACTTATATAGGGTCTAGGGTAACTCACTTGCGGTCAGGGAGTACTTCTATGGGACTAGGGTAACTCACTTGGGGTCTGGGAGTACTTCTATGGGACTAGGGTAACTCACTTGGGGTCTGGGAGTACTTCTATGGGACTAGGGTAACTCACTTGGGGTCTGGGAGTACTTATTTGGGACTAAGGTAACTCACTTAGGGTCTGGGAGTATTTATTTGGGACTAAGGTAACTCACTTGGGGTCAGGGAATACTTATATAGGACTAGGGTAACTCAAATGGGGTCAGGGAGTACTTATATGAAACTAGGGTAACCCACTTAGCGCCAGAGAGAAATTATAAAGGGGATAGGGTAACTCACTTGGGGTCAGGGAGTACTTCTATGGGACTAGGGTAACCCACTTGCGGTCAGAGGGTACATACATAGGGGCTAGAATAACTCACTTGTGGTCAGGGAGTACTTATATGAGACTAGGTTAACTCACTTAGGGTTAGGGAGTACTTATAAGGGGCTAGGGTAACCCACTTACCGCCAGAGAGAACTTATAAAGGGGATAGGGTAACTCACTTGGGGTCTGGGAGTACTTATATGGGACTAGGGTAACTCACTTGGGGTCAGGGAGTACTTATATGGGACTAGGGTAACCCACTTAGCGCCAGAGAGAACTTATAAAGGGGATAGGGTAACTCACTTGGGGTCTGGGAGTACTTATATGGGACTAGGGTAACTCACTTGGGGTCAGGGAGTACTTATATAGGGGCTAGGGTTACTCACTTGGAGTCAGGGAATACTTATATGGGACTAGGGTAACACACTTGGGGTCAGGGAGTACTTATAAAAGGGCTAGGGTAACTCACTTGGGGTCAGGGAGTACTTATATGGGACTAGGGTAACCCACTTAGCGCCAGAGAGAACTTATAAAGGGGATAGGGTAACTCACTTGGGGTTAGGGAGTACTTATAAAGGGGGTAGGGTAACTCACTCTAGTGTCAGGGAGTACTTATATGGGACTAGGGTTACTCATTTGCGGTCAGAGAGTACTTATAAAGGGGCTAGGATAACTCACTTGGGGTCAGGGAGTACTTCTATGGGACTAGATAACTCACTTGCCGTCAGAGAGTACATATAAAGGGGCTAGGATAACTAATTTGGATTAAGGGAGTACTTCTGTGGGACTAGGGTAACTCACTTGGGGTCTGGGAGTACTAATATGGGACTAGGGTAACTCACTTGGGGTCAGGGAGTACTTCTATGGGACTAGGGTAACTCACTTGCGGTCAGAGAGTACTTATAAAGGGGCTAGGATAACTCACTTGGGGTCAGGGAGTACTTCTATGGGACTAGGTAACTCACTTGCGGTCAGAGAGTACATATTAAGGGGCTAGGATAACTAACTTGGGTTAAGGGAGTACTTCTGTGGGACTAGGGTAACTCACTTGGGGTCTGGGAGTTCTTATATGGGACTAGTGTAACCCACTTAGGGTCAGGGAGTTCTTATAAAGGGGCTAAGGTAACTCACTTGGGGTCTGGGAGTACTTATATGGGACTAGGGTAACACACTTGGGGTCAGGGAGTACTTATAAAAGGGCTAGGGTAACTCACTTGGGGTCAGGGAGTACCTATATGGGACTAGGGTAACCCACTTAGCGCCAGAGAGAACTTATAAAGGGGATAGGGTAACTCACTTGGGGTTAGGGAGTACTTATAAAGTGGGTAGGGTAACTCACTCTAGAGTCAGGGAGTACTTATACGAGACTAGGGTAACTCACTTGGGGTCAGGGAGTACTTCTATGGGTCTAGGTAACTCACTTGGAGTCAGGGAGTACTTCTATGGGACTAGGGTAACTCACTTGCGGCCAGAGAGTACATACAAAGGGGCTAGAATAACTCGCTTGTGGTCAGGGAGTACTTATATGAGACTAGGTTAACTCACTTAGGGTTAGGGAGTACCTATAAAGGGGCTAGGGTAACCCACTTAGCGCCAGAGAGAACTTATAAAGGGTATAGGGTAACTCACTAGGGGTTAGGGAGTACTTATAAAGGGGGTAGGGTAACTCACTCTAGAGTCAGGGAGTACTTATGTGGGACTAGGGTAACTCACTTGGGGACAGGGAGTACTTTTATGGGACTAGGGTAACTCACCTGCGGTCAGAGAGTACATATAAAGGGGCTAGGATAACTCAGGTGGGGTCAGGGAATACTTATAAAGGGGCTATGGTAACTCACTTGGGGTCAGGGTGTACTTATATGGAACTAGGGTAGCTCAATTGCGGTCAGAGAGTACATATAAAGGGGCTAGGATAACTCACTTGGGGTCAGGTAGTACTTATAAAGGGGCTATGGTAACTCACTTGGGGTCAGGGAGTACTTCTATGGGACTAGGGTAACTCACTTGCGGTCAGAGATTACATATAAAGAGGCTAGGATAACTCACTTGGGGTCAGGGAGTACTTATAAAGGTGATATGGTAACTCACTTAGGGTCAGGGAGTACTTCTATGGGACTAGGGTAACTCACTTGCGGTCAGAGAGTACTTATAAAGGGGCTAGGATAACTCACTTGGGGTCAGGGAGTACTTCTATGGGACTAGATAACTCACTTGCGGTCAGAGAGTACATATAAAGGGGCTAGGATAACTAACTTGGGTTAAGGGAGTACTTCTGTGGGACTAGGGTAACTCACTTGGGGTCAGGGAGTACTTCTATGGGACTAGGGTAACTCACTTGCGGTCAGAGAGTACATACAAAGGGGCTAGAATAACTCACTTGGGGTCAGGGAGTACTTATATGAGACTAGGTTAACTCACTTAGCGTTAGGGAGTACTTATAAAGGGGCTAGGGTAACCCACTTAGCGCCAGAGAGAACTTATAAAGGGTCTAGGGTAACTCACTTGGGGTTAGGGAGTACTTATAAAGGGGGTAGGGTAACTCACTCTAGAGTCAGGGAGTACTTATGTGGGACTAGGGTAACTCACTTGGGGTCAGGGAGTACTTTTATGGGACTAGGGTAACTCACCTGCGGTCAGAGAGTACATATAAAGGGGCTAGGATAACTCACTTGGGGTCAGGGAGTACTTCTATGGGACTAGGGTAACTCACTTGCGGTCAGAGAGTACTTATAAAGGGGCTAGGATAACTCACTTGGGGTCAGGGAGTACTTCTATGGGAATAGATAATTCACTTGCGGTCAGAGAGTACATATAATGGGGCTAGGATAACTAACTTGGGTTAAGGGAGTACTTCTGTGGGACTAGGGTAACTCACTTGGGGTCTGGGAGTACTTATATGGGACTAGGGTAACTCACTTGGGGTCAGGGAGTACTTCTATGGGACTAGGGTAACTCACTTGCGGTCAGAGAGTACTTATAAAGGGGCTAGGATAACTCACTTGGGGTCAGGGAGTATTTCTATGGGACTAGGTAACTCACTTGCGGTCAGAGAGTACATATAAAGGGGCTAGGATAACTAACTTGGGTTAAGGGAGTACTTCTGTGGGACTAGGGTAACTCACTTGGGGTAAGGGAGTAGTTATATGGGACTAGGGTAACTCACTTGGGGTCAGGGAGTACTTTTATGGGACTAGGGTAACTCACCTGCGGTCAGAGAGTACATATAAAGGGGCTAGGATAACTCAGTTGGGGTCAGGGAATACTTATAAAGGGGCTATGGTAACTCACTTGGGGTCAGGGTGTACTTATATGGAACTAGGGTAGCTCAATTGCGGTCAGAGAGTACATATAAAGAGGCTAGGATAACTCACTTGGGGTCAGGGAGTACTTATAAAGGTGATATGGTAACTCACTTAGGGTCAGGGAGTACTTCTATGGGACTAGGGTAACTCACTTGCGGTCAGAGAGTACTTATAAAGGGGCTAGGATAACTCACTTGGGGTCAGGGAGTACTTTTATGGGACTAGATAACTCACATGCGGTCAGAGAGTACATATAAAGGGGCTAGGATAACTAACTTGGGTTAAGGGAGTACTTCTGTGGGACTAGGGTAACTCACTTGGGGTCAGGGAGTACTTCTATGGGACTAGGGTAACTCACTTGCGATCAGAGAGTACATACAAAGGGGCTAGAATAACTCACTTGGGGTCAGGGAGTACTTATATGAGACTAGGTTAACTCACTTAGGGTTAGGGAGTACTTATAAAGGGGCTAGGGTAACCCACTTAGCGCCAGAGAGAACTTATAAATGGTCTAGGGTAACTCACTTGGGGTTAGGGAGTACTTATAAAGGGGGTAGGGTAACTCACTCTAGAGTCAGGGAGTACTTATGTGGGACTAGGGTAACTCACTTGGGGTCAGGAAGTACTTTTATGGGACTAGGGTAACTCACCTGCGGTCAGAGAGTACATATAAAGGGGCTAGGATAACTCAGTTGACGTCAGGGAATACTTATAAAGGGGCTATGGTAACTCACTTGCGGTCAGGGTGTACTTATATGGAACTAGGGTAGCTCAATTGCGGTCAGAGAGTACATATAAAGGGGCTAGGATAACTCACTTGGGGTCAGGGAGTACTTATAAAGGTGATATGGTAACTCACTTAGGGTCAGGGAGTACTTCTATGGGACTAGGGTAACTCACTTGCGGTCAGAGAGTACTTATAAAGGGGCTAGGATAACTCACTTGGGGTCAGGGAGTACTTCTATGGGAATAGATAACTCACTTGCGGTCAGAGAGTACATATAATGGGGCTAGGATAACTAACTTGGGTTAAGGGAGTACTTCTGTGGGACTAGGGTAACTCACTTGGGGTCTGGGAGTACTTATATGGGACTAGTGTAACCCACTTAGGGTCAGGGAGTTCTTATAAAGGGGCTAAGGTAACTCACTTTGGGTCAGGGAGTACTTCTATGGGACTAGGGTAACTCACTTGCGGTCAGAGAGTACATATAAAGAGGCTAGGATAACTCACTTGGGGTCAAGGAGTACTTATAAAGGTGATATGGTAACTCACTTGCGGTCAGAGAGTACATATAAATGGGCTAGGATAACTAACTTGGGTTAAGGGAGTACTTATATAGGGGCTATGGTCACTCACTTGGTGTCTGTGAGTACTTATATGGGACCAGGGTAACTCGCTTGGGGCCAGGCTGTACATATTAAGTGGCTAGGGTAACTCACTTGGGGTCAGGTAGTACTTATATGGGACTAGGGTAACTCACTTGGGGTCAGGGAGTACTTATATAGGGGCTAGTGTTACTCACTTGGGGTCAGGGAGTAGGTCTATGGGACTAGGGTAACACACTTGGGGTCAGGGAGTACTTATAAAAGGGCTAGGGTAACTCACTTGGTGTCAGGGAGTACTTATATGGGACTAGGGTAACCCACTTAGCGCTAGAGAGAACTTATAAAGGGGATAGGGTAACTCACTTTAGAGTCAGGGAGTACTTATATGAGACTAGGGTAACTCATTTGGGGTCAGGGAGTACTTCTATGGGTCTAGGTAACTCACTTGGGGTCAGGGAGTACTTCTATGGGACTAGGGTAACTCACTTGCGGTCAGAGAGTACATACAAAGGGGCTAGAATAACTCGCTTGTGGTCAGGGAGTACTTATATGAGACTAGGTTAACTCACTTAGGGTTAGGGAGTACTTATAAAGGGGCTAGGGTAACCCACTTAGCGCCAGAGAGAACTTATAAAGGGTCTAGGGTAACTCACTTGGGGTTAGGGAGTACTTATAAAGGGGGTAGGGTAACTCACTCTAGAGTCAGGGATTACTTATGTGGGACTAGTGTAACTCACTTGGGGTCAGGGAGTACTTTTATGGGACAAGGGTAACTCACCTGCGGTCAGAGAGTACATATAAAGGGGCTAGGATAACTCAGTTGGGGTCAGGGAATACTTATAAAGGTGATATGGTAACTCACTTAGGGTCAGGGAGTACTTCTATGGGACTAGGGTAACTCACTTGCGGTCAGAGAGTACTTATAAAGGGGCTAGGATAACTCACTTGGGGTCAGGGAGTACTTCTATGGGAATAGATAACTCACTTGCGGTCAGAGAGTACATATAATGGGCCTAGGATAACTAACTTGGGTTAAGGGAGTACTTCTGTGGGACTAGGGTAACTCACTTGGGGTCTGGGAGTACTTATATGGGACTAGGGTAACTCACTTGGGGTCAGGGAGTACTTCTATGGGACTAGGGTAACTCACTTGCGGTCGGAGAGTACTTATAAAGGGCCTAGGATAACTCACTTGGGGTCAGGGAGTACTTCTATGGGACTAGGTAACTCACTTGCGGTCAGAGAGTACATATAAAGGGGCTAGGATAACTCACTTGGGGTCAGGGAATACTTATATGGGACTAAGGTAACACACTTGGGGTCCGCGAGTACTTATAAAGGGGCTAGGGTAACTCACTTGGGGTCAGGGAGTACTTATATGGGACTAGGGTAACCCACTTACCGCCAGAGAGAACTTATAAAGGGGATAGGGTAACTCACTTGGGGTCTGGGAGTACTTATATGGGACTAGGGTAACTCACTTGGGGTCAGGGAGTACTTATATGGGACTAGGGTAACCCACTTAGCGCCAGAGAGAACTTATATAGGGGATAGGGTAACTCACTTGGGGTCTGGGAGTACTTATATGTGACTAGGGTAACTCACTTGCGGTCAGAGAGTACTTATAAAGGGGCTAGGATAACTCACTTGGGGTCAGGGAGTACTTCTATGGGACTAGGTAACTCACTTGCGGTCAGAGAGTACATATAAAGGGGCTAGGATAACTAACTTGGGTTAAGGGAGTACTTCTGTGGGACTAGGGTAACTCACTTGGGGTAAGGGAGTAGTTATATGGGACTAGGGTAACTCACTTGGGGTCAGGGAGTACTTCTATGGGACTAGGGTAACTCACTTGCGGTCTGACAGTACATATAAAGGGGCTAGGATAACTCACTTGGGGTCAGGGAATACTTATATGGGACTAGGGTAACCCACTTACCGCCAGAGAGAACTTATAAAGAGGATAGGGTAACTCACTTGGGGTCTGGGAGTACTTATATGGGACTAGGGTAACTCACTTGGGGTCAGGGAGTACTTATAAAGGGGCTAGGGTAACTCACTTGGGGTCAGGGAGTACTTATATGGGACTAGGGTAACCCACTTACCGCCAGAGAGAACTTATAAAGGGGATAGGGTAACTCACTTGGGGTCTGGGAGTACTTATATGGGACTAGGGTAACTCACTTGGGGTCAGGGAGTACTTATATGGGACCAGGGTAACTCGCTTGGGGCCAGGCTGTACATATTAAGTGGCTAGGGTAACTCACTTGGGGTCAGGGAGTACTTATATGGGACTAGGGTAACTCACTTGGGGTCAGGGAGTACTTATATAGGGGCTAGTGTTACTCACTTGGGGTCAGGAAGTAGGTCTATGGGACTAGGGTAACACACTTGGGGTCAGGGAGTACTTATATAGGGGCTAGGGTTACTCACTTGGGGTCAGGGAATACTTATATGGGACTAGGGTAACACACTTGGGGTCAGGGAGTACTTATAAAAGGGCTAGGGTAATTCACTTGGGGTCAGGGAGTACTTATATGGGACTAGGGTAACTCACTTGGGGTCAGGGAGTACTTATATAGGGGCTAGTGTTACTCACTTGGGGTCAGGGAGTAGGTCTATGGGACTAGGGTAACACACTTGGGGTCAGGGAGTACTTATATAGGGGCTAGGGTTACTCACTTGGGGTCAGGGAATACTTATATGGGACTAGGGTAACACACTTGGGGTCAGGGAGTACTTATAAAAAGGCTAGGGTAACTCACTTGGGGTCAGGGAGTACTTATATGGGACTAGGGTAACCCACTTAGCGCTAGAGAGAACTTATAAAGGGGATAGGGTAACTCACTTGGGGTCTGGGAGTACTTAATGGGACTAGGGTAACTCACTTGGGGTCAGGGAGTATTTATTTAGGGGCTAGGGTTTCTCACTTGGGGTCAGGGAATACTTATATGGGACTAGGGTAACACACTTGGGGTCAGGGAATACTTATATGGGACTAGGGTAACACACTTGGGGTCAGGGAGTACTTATAAAAGGGCTAGGGTAATTCACTTGGGGTCAGGGAGTACTTATATGGGACTAGGGTAACTCACTTGGGGTCAGGGAGTACTTATATAGGGGCTAGTGTTACTCACTTGGGGTCAGGGAGTAGGTCTATGGGACTAGGGTAACACACTTGGGGTCAGGGAGTACTTATATAGGGGCTAGGGTTACTCACTTGGGGTCAGGGAATACTTATATGGGACTAGGGTAACACACTTGGGGTCAGGGAGTACTTATAAAAAGGCTAGGGTAACTCACTTGGGGTCAGGGAGTACTTATATGGGACTAGGGTAACCCACTTAGCGCTAGAGAGAACTTATAAAGGGGATAGGGTAACTCACTTGGGGTCTGGGAGTACTTAATGGGACTAGGGTAACTCACTTGGGGTCAGGGAGTATTTATTTAGGGGCTAGGGTTTCTCACTTGGGGTCAGGGAATACTTATATGGGACTAGGGTAACACACTTGGGGTCAGGGAGTACTTATAAAAGGGCTAGGGTAACTCACTTGGGGTCAGGGAGTACTTATATGGGACTAGGGTTACCCACTTAGCGCCAGAGAGAACTTATAAAGGGGATAGGGTAATTCACTTGGGGTTAGGGAGTATTTATAAAGGGGGTAGGGTAACTCACTTTAGAGTCAGGGAGTACTTATATGAGACTAGGGTAACTCACTTGGGGTCAGGGAGTACTTCTATGGGTCTAGGTAACTCACTTGGGGTCAGGGAGTACTTCTATGGGACTAGGGTAACTCACTTGCGGTCAGAGAGTACATACAAAGGGGCTAGAATAACTCGCTTGTGGTCAGGGAGTACTTATATGAGACTAGGTTAACTCACTTAGGGTTAGGGAGTACTTATAAAGGGGGTAGGGTAACTCACTCTAGAGTCAGGGATTACTTATGTGGGACTAGGGTAACTCACTTGGGGTCAGGGAGTACTTTTATGGGACAAGGGTAACTCACCTGCGGTCAGAGAGTACATATAAAGGGGCTAGGATAACTCAGTTGGGGTCAGGGAATACTTATAAAGGTGATATGGTAACTCACTTAGGGTCAGGGAGTACTTCTATGGGACTAGGGTAACTCACTTGCGGTCAGAGAGTACTTATAAAGGGGCTAGGATAACTCACTTGGGGTCAGGGAGTACTTCTATGGGACTAGGTAACTCACTTGCGGTCAGAGAGTACATATAAAGGGGCTAGGATAACTAACTTGGGTTAAGGGAGTACTTCTGTGGGACTAGGGTAACTCACTTGGGGTAAGGGAGTAGTTATATGGGACTAGGGTAACTCACTTGGGGTCAGGGAGTACTTCTATGGGACTAGGGTAACCCACTTACCGCCAGAGAGAACTTATAAAGGGGATAGGGTAACTCACTTGGGGTCTGGGAGTACTTATATGGGACTAGGGTAACTCACTTGGGGTCAGGGAGTACTTATATGGGACTAGGGTAACCCACTTAGCGCCAGAGAGAACTTATATAGGGGATAGGGTAACTCACTTGGGGTCTGGGAGTACTTATATGTGACTAGGGTAACTCACTTGCGGTCAGAGAGTACTTATAAAGGGGCTAGGATAACTCACTTGGGGTCAGGGAGTACTTCTATGGACTAGGTAACTCACTTGCGGTCAGAGAGTACATATAAAGGGGCTAGGATAACTAACTTGGGTTAAGGGAGTACTTCTGTGGGACTAGGGTAACTCACTTGGGGTCTGGGAGTACTTATATGGGACTAGTGTAACCCACTTAGGGTCAGGGAGTTCTTATAAAGGGGCTAAGGTAACTCACTTTGGGTCAGGGAGTACTTATATAGGGGCTAGTGTTACTCACTTGGGGTCAGGAAGTAGGTCTATGGGACTAGGGTAACACACTTGGGGTCAGGGAGTACTTATATAGGGGCTAGGGTTACTCACTTGGGGTCAGGGAATACTTATATGGGACTAGGGTAACACACTTGGGGTCAGGGAGTACTTATAAAAGGGCTAGGGTAATTCACTTGGGGTCAGGGAGTACTTATATGGGACTAGGGTAACTCACTTGGGGTCAGGGAGTACTTATATAGGGGCTAGTGTTACTCACTTGGGGTCAGGGAGTAGGTCTATGGGACTAGGGTAACACACTTGGGGTCAGGGAGTACTTATATAGGGGCTAGGGTTACTCACTTGGGGTCAGGGAATACTTATATGGGACTAGGGTAACACACTTGGGGTCAGGGAGTACTTATAAAAAGGCTAGGGTAACTCACTTGGGGTCAGGGAGTACTTATATGGGACTAGGGTAACCCACTTAGCGCTAGAGAGAACTTATAAAGGGGATAGGGTAACTCACTTGGGGTCTGGGAGTACTTAATGGGACTAGGGTAACTCACTTGGGGTCAGGGAGTATTTATTTAGGGGCTAGGGTTTCTCACTTGGGGTCAGGGAATACTTATATGGGACTAGGGTAACACACTTGGGGTCAGGGAATACTTATATGGGACTAGGGTAACACACTTGGGGTCAGGGAGTACTTATAAAAGGGCTAGGGTAATTCACTTGGGGTCAGGGAGTACTTATATGGGACTAGGGTAACTCACTTGGGGTCAGGGAGTACTTATATAGGGGCTAGTGTTACTCACTTGGGGTCAGGGAGTAGGTCTATGGGACTAGGGTAACACACTTGGGGTCAGGGAGTACTTATATAGGGGCTAGGGTTACTCACTTGGGGTCAGGGAATACTTATATGGGACTAGGGTAACACACTTGGGGTCAGGGAGTACTTATAAAAAGGCTAGGGTAACTCACTTGGGGTCAGGGAGTACTTATATGGGACTAGGGTAACCCACTTAGCGCTAGAGAGAACTTATAAAGGGGATAGGGTAACTCACTTGGGGTCTGGGAGTACTTAATGGGACTAGGGTAACTCACTTGGGGTCAGGGAGTATTTATTTAGGGGCTAGGGTTTCTCACTTGGGGTCAGGGAATACTTATATGGGACTAGGGTAACACACTTGGGGTCAGGGAGTACTTATAAAAGGGCTAGGGTAACTCACTTGGGGTCAGGGAGTACTTATATGGGACTAGGGTTACCCACTTAGCGCCAGAGAGAACTTATAAAGGGGATAGGGTAATTCACTTGGGGTTAGGGAGTATTTATAAAGGGGGTAGGGTAACTCACTTTAGAGTCAGGGAGTACTTATATGAGACTAGGGTAACTCACTTGGGGTCAGGGAGTACTTCTATGGGTCTAGGTAACTCACTTGGGGTCAGGGAGTACTTCTATGGGACTAGGGTAACTCACTTGCGGTCAGAGAGTACATACAAAGGGGCTAGAATAACTCGCTTGTGGTCAGGGAGTACTTATATGAGACTAGGTTAACTCACTTAGGGTTAGGGAGTACTTATAAAGGGGGTAGGGTAACTCACTCTAGAGTCAGGGATTACTTATGTGGGACTAGGGTAACTCACTTGGGGTCAGGGAGTACTTTTATGGGACAAGGGTAACTCACCTGCGGTCAGAGAGTACATATAAAGGGGCTAGGATAACTCAGTTGGGGTCAGGGAATACTTATAAAGGTGATATGGTAACTCACTTAGGGTCAGGGAGTACTTCTATGGGACTAGGGTAACTCACTTGCGGTCAGAGAGTACTTATAAAGGGGCTAGGATAACTCACTTGGGGTCAGGGAGTACTTCTATGGGACTAGGTAACTCACTTGCGGTCAGAGAGTACATATAAAGGGGCTAGGATAACTAACTTGGGTTAAGGGAGTACTTCTGTGGGACTAGGGTAACTCACTTGGGGTAAGGGAGTAGTTATATGGGACTAGGGTAACTCACTTGGGGTCAGGGAGTACTTCTATGGGACTAGGGTAACCCACTTACCGCCAGAGAGAACTTATAAAGGGGATAGGGTAACTCACTTGGGGTCTGGGAGTACTTATATGGGACTAGGGTAACTCACTTGGGGTCAGGGAGTACTTATATGGGACTAGGGTAACCCACTTAGCGCCAGAGAGAACTTATATAGGGGATAGGGTAACTCACTTGGGGTCTGGGAGTACTTATATGTGACTAGGGTAACTCACTTGCGGTCAGAGAGTACTTATAAAGGGGCTAGGATAACTCACTTGGGGTCAGGGAGTACTTCTATGGACTAGGTAACTCACTTGCGGTCAGAGAGTACATATAAAGGGGCTAGGATAACTAACTTGGGTTAAGGGAGTACTTCTGTGGGACTAGGGTAACTCACTTGGGGTCTGGGAGTACTTATATGGGACTAGTGTAACCCACTTAGGGTCAGGGAGTTCTTATAAAGGGGCTAAGGTAACTCACTTTGGGTCAGGGAGTACTTCTATGGGACTAGGGTAACTCACTTGCGGTCAGAGAGTACATATAAAGAGGCTAGGATAACTCAGTTGGGGTCAGGGAATACTTCTAAAGGTGATATGGTAACTCACTTAGGGTCAGGGAGTACTTCTATGGGACTAGGGTAACTCACTTGCGGTCAGAGAGTACTTATAAAGGGGCTAGGATAACTCACTTGGGGTCAGGGAGTAATTCTATGGGACTGGATAACTCACTTGCGGTCAGAGAGTACATATAAAGGGGCTAGGATAATTAACTTGGGTTAAGGGAGTATTTCTGTGGGACTAGGGTAACTCACTTGGGGTCTGGGAGTACTTCTATGGGACTAGGGTAACTCACTTGCGGTCAGAGAGTACTTATAAAGGGGCTAGGATAACTCACTTGGGGTCAGGGAGTACTTCTATGGGACTAGGTAACTCACTTGCGGTCAGAGAGTACATATAAAGGGGCTAGGAAAACTAACTTGGGTTAAGGGAGTACTTCTGTGGGACTAGGGTAACTCACTTGGGGTCTGGGAGTACTTATATGGGACTAGTGTAACCAACTTAGAGTCAGGGAGTTCTTATAAAGGGGCTAAGGTAACTCACTTTGGGTCAGGGAGTACTTCTATGGGAATAGGGTAACTCACTTGCGGTCAGAGAGTACATATAAAGAGGCTAGGATAACTCACTTGGGGTCAAGGAGTACTTATAAAGGTGATATGGTAACTCACTTAGGGTCAGGGAGTACTTCTATGGGAATAGGGTAACTCACTTGCGGTCAGAGAGTACATATAAAGGGGATGGGACAACTAACTTGGGTTAAGGGAGTACTTATATAGGGGCTATGGTCACTCACTTGGTGTCTGTGAGTACTTATATGGGACCAGGGTAACTCACTTGGGGCCAGGCTGTACTTATTAAGTTGCTAGGGTAACTCACTTGGGGTCTGGGAGTACTTATATGGGACTAGGGTAACTCACTTGGGGTCAGGGAGTACTTATATAGGGGCTAGGGTTACTCACTTGGGGTCAGGGAGTAGGTCTATGGGAATAGGGTAACTCACTTGCGGTCAGAGAGTACATATAAAGGGGATGGGACAACTAACTTGGGTTAAGGGAGTACTTATATAGGGGCTATGGTCACTCACTTGGTGTCTGTGAGTACTTATATGGGACCAGGGTAACTCACTTGGGGCCAGGCTGTACTTATTAAGTTGCTAGGGTAACTCACTTGGGGTCTGGGAGTACTTATATGGGACTAGGGTAACTCACTTGGGGTCAGGGAGTACTTATATAGGGGCTAGGGTTACTCACTTGGGGTCAGGGAGTAGGTCTATGGGACTAGGGTAACACACTTGGGGTCAGGGAGTACTTATATAGGGGCTAGGGTTACTCACTTGGGGTCAGGGAATACTTATATGGTACTAGGGTAACACACTTGGGGTCAGGGAGTACTTATAAAAGGGCTAGGGTAACTCACTTGGGGTCAGGGAGTACTTATATGGGACTAGGGTAACCCACTTAGCGCCAGAGAGAACTTATAAAGGGGATAGGGTAATTCACTTGCGGTCAGAGAGTACATACAAAGGGGCTAGAATAACTCGCTTGTGGTCAGGGAGTACTTATATGAGACTAGGTTAACTCACTTAGGGTTAGGGAGTACTTATAAAGGGGCTAGGGTAACCCACTTAGCGCCAGGGAGAACTTATATAGGGTCTAGGGTAACTCACTTGGGGTTAGGGAGTACTTATAAAGGGGGTAGGGTAACTCACTCTAGAGTCAGGGAGTACTTATGTGGGACTAGGGTAACTCACTTGGGGTCAGGGAGTACTTTTATGGGACTATGGTAACTCACCTGCGGTCAGAGAGTACATATAAAGGGGCTAGGATAACTCAGTTGGGGTCAGGGATTACTTATAAAGGGGCTATGGTAACTCACTTGGGGTCAGGGTGTACTTATATGGAACTAGGGTAGCTCAATTGCGGTCAGAGAGTACATATAAAGGGGCTAGGATAACTCACTCGGGGTCAGGGAGTACTTATAAAGGTGATATGGTAACTCACTTAGGGTCAGGGAGTACTTCTATGGGACTAGGGTAACTCACTTGCGGTCAGAGAGTACATACAAAGGGGCTAGAATAACTCGCTTGTGGTCAGGGAGTACTTATATGAGACTAGGTTAACTCACTTAGGTTTAGAGAGTACTTATAAAGGGGCTAGGGTAACCCACTTAGCGCCAGAGAGAACTTATATAGGGTCTAGGGTAACTCACTTGGGGTTAGGGAGTACTTATAAAGGGGGTAGGGTAACTCACTCTAGAGTCAGGGAGTACTTATGTGGGACTAGGGTAACTCACTTGGGGTCAGGGAGTACTTTTATGGGACTATGGTAACTCACCTGCGGTCAGAGAGTACATATAAAGGGGCTAGGATAACTCAGTTGGGGTCAGGGATTACTTATAAAGGGGCTATGGTAACTCACTTGGGGTCAGGGTGTACTTATATGGAACTAGGGTAGCTCAATTGCGGTCAGAGAGTACATATAAAGGGGCTAGGATAACTCACTTGGGGTCAGGGAGTACTTATAAAGGTGATATGGTAACTCACTTAGGGTCAGGGAGTACTTCTATGGGACTAGGGTAACTCACTTGCGGTCAGAGAGTACTTATAAAGGGGCTAGGATAACTCACTTGGGGTCAGGGAGTACTTCTATGGGACTAGGTAACTCACTTGCAGTCAGAGAGTACATATAAAGGGGCTAGGATAACTAACTTGGGTTAAGGGAGTACTTCTGTGGGACTAGGGTAACTCACTTGGGGTAAGGGAGTAGTTATATGGGACTAGGGTAACTCACTTGGGGTCAGGGATTACTTCTATGGGACTAGGGTAACTCACTTTCGGTCTGACAGTACATATAAAGGGGCTAGGATAACTCACTTGGGGTCAGGGAATACTTATATGGGACTAAGGTAACACACTTGGGGTCCGGGAGTACCTCTAAAGGGGCTAGGGTAACTCACTTGGTGTCAGGGAGTACTTATATGCGACTAGGGTAACCCACTTACCGCCAGAGAGAACTTATAAAGGGGATAGGGTAACTCACTTGGGGTCTGGGAGTAATTATATGTGACTAGGGTAACTCACTTGCGGTCAGAGAGTACTTATAAAGGGGCTAGGATAACTCACTTGGGGTCAGGGAGTACTTCTATGGGACTAGGTAACTCACTTGCGGTCAGAGAGTACATATAAAGGGGCTAGGATAACTAACTTGGGTTAAGGGAGTACTTCTGTGGGACTAGGGTAACTCACTTGGGGTCTGGGAGTACTTCTACGGGACTAGGGTAACTCACTTGCGGTCAGAGAGTACTTATAAAGGGGCTAGGATAACTCACTTGGGTTCAGGGAGTACTTCTATGGGACTAGGGTAACTCACTTGGGGTCTGGGAGTACCTATATGGGACCAGGGTAACTCACTTGGGGTCAGGGAGTACTTCTATGGGACTAGGGTAACTCACTTGCGGTCAGAGAGTACATATAAAGGGGCTAGGAAAACTAACTTGGGTTAAGGGAGTACTTCTGTGGGACTAGGGTAACTCACTTGGGGTCAGGGAGTACTTATATAGGGGCTAGGGTTACTCACTTGGGGTCAGGTAGTAGGTCTATGGGACTAGGGTAACACACTTGGGGACAGGGAGTACTTATATAGGGGCTAGGGTTACTCACTTGGGGTCAGGGAATACTTATATGGGACTAGGGTAACACACTTGGGGTCAGGGAGTACTTATAAAAGGGCTAGGGTAACTCACTTGGGGTCAGGGAGTACTTATAAGGGGTCTAGGGTAACTCACTTGGGGTTAGGGAGTACTTATAAAGGGGGTAGGGTAACTCACTCTAGAGTCAGGGAGTACATATAAAGGGGCTAGGATAACTCACTTGGGGTCAGGGAGTACTTCTGTGGGACTAGGGTAACTCACTTGGGGTCTGGGAGTACCTATATGGGACCAGGGTAACTCACTTGGGGTCAGGGAGTACTTCTATGGGACTAGGGTAACTCACTTGCGGTCAGAGAGTACATACAAAGGGGCTAGAATAACTCGCTTGTGGTCAGGGAGTACTTATATGAGACTAGGTTAACTCACTTAGGGTTAGGGAGTACTTATAAAGGGGGTAGGGTAACTCACTCTAGAGTCAGGGATTACTTATGTGGGACTAGGGTAACTCACTTGGGGTCAGGGAGTACTTTTATGGGACAAGGGTAACTCACCTGCGGTCAGAGAGTACATATAAAGGGGCTAGGATAACTCAGTTGGGGTCAGGGAATACTTATAAAGGTGATATGGTAACTCACTTAGGGTCAGGGAGTACTTCTATGGGACTAGGGTAACTCACTTGCGGTCAGAGAGTACTTATAAAGGGGCTAGGATAACTCACTTGGGGTCAGGGAGTACTTCTATGGGACTAGGTAACTCACTTGCGGTCAGAGAGTACATATAAAGGGGCTAGGATAACTAACTTGGGTTAAGGGAGTACTTCTGTGGGACTAGGGTAACTCACTTGGGGTAAGGGAGTAGTTATATGGGACTAGGGTAACTCACTTGGGGTCAGGGAGTACTTCTATGGGACTAGGGTAACCCACTTACCGCCAGAGAGAACTTATAAAGGGGATAGGGTAACTCACTTGGGGTCTGGGAGTACTTATATGGGACTAGGGTAACTCACTTGGGGTCAGGGAGTACTTATATGGGACTAGGGTAACCCACTTAGCGCCAGAGAGAACTTATATAGGGGATAGGGTAACTCACTTGGGGTCTGGGAGTACTTATATGTGACTAGGGTAACTCACTTGCGGTCAGAGAGTACTTATAAAGGGGCTAGGATAACTCACTTGGGGTCAGGGAGTACTTCTATGGACTAGGTAACTCACTTGCGGTCAGAGAGTACATATAAAGGGGCTAGGATAACTAACTTGGGTTAAGGGAGTACTTCTGTGGGACTAGGGTAACTCACTTGGGGTCTGGGAGTACTTATATGGGACTAGTGTAACCCACTTAGGGTCAGGGAGTTCTTATAAAGGGGCTAAGGTAACTCACTTTGGGTCAGGGAGTACTTATATAGGGGCTAGTGTTACTCACTTGGGGTCAGGAAGTAGGTCTATGGGACTAGGGTAACACACTTGGGGTCAGGGAGTACTTATATAGGGGCTAGGGTTACTCACTTGGGGTCAGGGAATACTTATATGGGACTAGGGTAACACACTTGGGGTCAGGGAGTACTTATAAAAGGGCTAGGGTAATTCACTTGGGGTCAGGGAGTACTTATATGGGACTAGGGTAACTCACTTGGGGTCAGGGAGTACTTATATAGGGGCTAGTGTTACTCACTTGGGGTCAGGGAGTAGGTCTATGGGACTAGGGTAACACACTTGGGGTCAGGGAGTACTTATATAGGGGCTAGGGTTACTCACTTGGGGTCAGGGAATACTTATATGGGACTAGGGTAACACACTTGGGGTCAGGGAGTACTTATAAAAAGGCTAGGGTAACTCACTTGGGGTCAGGGAGTACTTATATGGGACTAGGGTAACCCACTTAGCGCTAGAGAGAACTTATAAAGGGGATAGGGTAACTCACTTGGGGTCTGGGAGTACTTAATGGGACTAGGGTAACTCACTTGGGGTCAGGGAGTATTTATTTAGGGGCTAGGGTTTCTCACTTGGGGTCAGGGAATACTTATATGGGACTAGGGTAACACACTTGGGGTCAGGGAATACTTATATGGGACTAGGGTAACACACTTGGGGTCAGGGAGTACTTATAAAAGGGCTAGGGTAATTCACTTGGGGTCAGGGAGTACTTATATGGGACTAGGGTAACTCACTTGGGGTCAGGGAGTACTTATATAGGGGCTAGTGTTACTCACTTGGGGTCAGGGAGTAGGTCTATGGGACTAGGGTAACACACTTGGGGTCAGGGAGTACTTATATAGGGGCTAGGGTTACTCACTTGGGGTCAGGGAATACTTATATGGGACTAGGGTAACACACTTGGGGTCAGGGAGTACTTATAAAAAGGCTAGGGTAACTCACTTGGGGTCAGGGAGTACTTATATGGGACTAGGGTAACCCACTTAGCGCTAGAGAGAACTTATAAAGGGGATAGGGTAACTCACTTGGGGTCTGGGAGTACTTAATGGGACTAGGGTAACTCACTTGGGGTCAGGGAGTATTTATTTAGGGGCTAGGGTTTCTCACTTGGGGTCAGGGAATACTTATATGGGACTAGGGTAACACACTTGGGGTCAGGGAGTACTTATAAAAGGGCTAGGGTAACTCACTTGGGGTCAGGGAGTACTTATATGGGACTAGGGTTACCCACTTAGCGCCAGAGAGAACTTATAAAGGGGATAGGGTAATTCACTTGGGGTTAGGGAGTATTTATAAAGGGGGTAGGGTAACTCACTTTAGAGTCAGGGAGTACTTATATGAGACTAGGGTAACTCACTTGGGGTCAGGGAGTACTTCTATGGGTCTAGGTAACTCACTTGGGGTCAGGGAGTACTTCTATGGGACTAGGGTAACTCACTTGCGGTCAGAGAGTACATACAAAGGGGCTAGAATAACTCGCTTGTGGTCAGGGAGTACTTATATGAGACTAGGTTAACTCACTTAGGGTTAGGGAGTACTTATAAAGGGGGTAGGGTAACTCACTCTAGAGTCAGGGATTACTTATGTGGGACTAGGGTAACTCACTTGGGGTCAGGGAGTACTTTTATGGGACAAGGGTAACTCACCTGCGGTCAGAGAGTACATATAAAGGGGCTAGGATAACTCAGTTGGGGTCAGGGAATACTTATAAAGGTGATATGGTAACTCACTTAGGGTCAGGGAGTACTTCTATGGGACTAGGGTAACTCACTTGCGGTCAGAGAGTACTTATAAAGGGGCTAGGATAACTCACTTGGGGTCAGGGAGTACTTCTATGGGACTAGGTAACTCACTTGCGGTCAGAGAGTACATATAAAGGGGCTAGGATAACTAACTTGGGTTAAGGGAGTACTTCTGTGGGACTAGGGTAACTCACTTGGGGTAAGGGAGTAGTTATATGGGACTAGGGTAACTCACTTGGGGTCAGGGAGTACTTCTATGGGACTAGGGTAACCCACTTACCGCCAGAGAGAACTTATAAAGGGGATAGGGTAACTCACTTGGGGTCTGGGAGTACTTATATGGGACTAGGGTAACTCACTTGGGGTCAGGGAGTACTTATATGGGACTAGGGTAACCCACTTAGCGCCAGAGAGAACTTATATAGGGGATAGGGTAACTCACTTGGGGTCTGGGAGTACTTATATGTGACTAGGGTAACTCACTTGCGGTCAGAGAGTACTTATAAAGGGGCTAGGATAACTCACTTGGGGTCAGGGAGTACTTCTATGGACTAGGTAACTCACTTGCGGTCAGAGAGTACATATAAAGGGGCTAGGATAACTAACTTGGGTTAAGGGAGTACTTCTGTGGGACTAGGGTAACTCACTTGGGGTCTGGGAGTACTTATATGGGACTAGTGTAACCCACTTAGGGTCAGGGAGTTCTTATAAAGGGGCTAAGGTAACTCACTTTGGGTCAGGGAGTACTTCTATGGGACTAGGGTAACTCACTTGCGGTCAGAGAGTACATATAAAGAGGCTAGGATAACTCAGTTGGGGTCAGGGAATACTTCTAAAGGTGATATGGTAACTCACTTAGGGTCAGGGAGTACTTCTATGGGACTAGGGTAACTCACTTGCGGTCAGAGAGTACTTATAAAGGGGCTAGGATAACTCACTTGGGGTCAGGGAGTAATTCTATGGGACTGGATAACTCACTTGCGGTCAGAGAGTACATATAAAGGGGCTAGGATAATTAACTTGGGTTAAGGGAGTATTTCTGTGGGACTAGGGTAACTCACTTGGGGTCTGGGAGTACTTCTATGGGACTAGGGTAACTCACTTGCGGTCAGAGAGTACTTATAAAGGGGCTAGGATAACTCACTTGGGGTCAGGGAGTACTTCTATGGGACTAGGTAACTCACTTGCGGTCAGAGAGTACATATAAAGGGGCTAGGAAAACTAACTTGGGTTAAGGGAGTACTTCTGTGGGACTAGGGTAACTCACTTGGGGTCTGGGAGTACTTATATGGGACTAGTGTAACCAACTTAGAGTCAGGGAGTTCTTATAAAGGGGCTAAGGTAACTCACTTTGGGTCAGGGAGTACTTCTATGGGAATAGGGTAACTCACTTGCGGTCAGAGAGTACATATAAAGAGGCTAGGATAACTCACTTGGGGTCAAGGAGTACTTATAAAGGTGATATGGTAACTCACTTAGGGTCAGGGAGTACTTCTATGGGAATAGGGTAACTCACTTGCGGTCAGAGAGTACATATAAAGGGGATGGGACAACTAACTTGGGTTAAGGGAGTACTTATATAGGGGCTATGGTCACTCACTTGGTGTCTGTGAGTACTTATATGGGACCAGGGTAACTCACTTGGGGCCAGGCTGTACTTATTAAGTTGCTAGGGTAACTCACTTGGGGTCTGGGAGTACTTATATGGGACTAGGGTAACTCACTTGGGGTCAGGGAGTACTTATATAGGGGCTAGGGTTACTCACTTGGGGTCAGGGAGTAGGTCTATGGGAATAGGGTAACTCACTTGCGGTCAGAGAGTACATATAAAGGGGATGGGACAACTAACTTGGGTTAAGGGAGTACTTATATAGGGGCTATGGTCACTCACTTGGTGTCTGTGAGTACTTATATGGGACCAGGGTAACTCACTTGGGGCCAGGCTGTACTTATTAAGTTGCTAGGGTAACTCACTTGGGGTCTGGGAGTACTTATATGGGACTAGGGTAACTCACTTGGGGTCAGGGAGTACTTATATAGGGGCTAGGGTTACTCACTTGGGGTCAGGGAGTAGGTCTATGGGACTAGGGTAACACACTTGGGGTCAGGGAGTACTTATATAGGGGCTAGGGTTACTCACTTGGGGTCAGGGAATACTTATATGGTACTAGGGTAACACACTTGGGGTCAGGGAGTACTTATAAAAGGGCTAGGGTAACTCACTTGGGGTCAGGGAGTACTTATATGGGACTAGGGTAACCCACTTAGCGCCAGAGAGAACTTATAAAGGGGATAGGGTAATTCACTTGCGGTCAGAGAGTACATACAAAGGGGCTAGAATAACTCGCTTGTGGTCAGGGAGTACTTATATGAGACTAGGTTAACTCACTTAGGGTTAGGGAGTACTTATAAAGGGGCTAGGGTAACCCACTTAGCGCCAGGGAGAACTTATATAGGGTCTAGGGTAACTCACTTGGGGTTAGGGAGTACTTATAAAGGGGGTAGGGTAACTCACTCTAGAGTCAGGGAGTACTTATGTGGGACTAGGGTAACTCACTTGGGGTCAGGGAGTACTTTTATGGGACTATGGTAACTCACCTGCGGTCAGAGAGTACATATAAAGGGGCTAGGATAACTCAGTTGGGGTCAGGGATTACTTATAAAGGGGCTATGGTAACTCACTTGGGGTCAGGGTGTACTTATATGGAACTAGGGTAGCTCAATTGCGGTCAGAGAGTACATATAAAGGGGCTAGGATAACTCACTCGGGGTCAGGGAGTACTTATAAAGGTGATATGGTAACTCACTTAGGGTCAGGGAGTACTTCTATGGGACTAGGGTAACTCACTTGCGGTCAGAGAGTACATACAAAGGGGCTAGAATAACTCGCTTGTGGTCAGGGAGTACTTATATGAGACTAGGTTAACTCACTTAGGTTTAGAGAGTACTTATAAAGGGGCTAGGGTAACCCACTTAGCGCCAGAGAGAACTTATATAGGGTCTAGGGTAACTCACTTGGGGTTAGGGAGTACTTATAAAGGGGGTAGGGTAACTCACTCTAGAGTCAGGGAGTACTTATGTGGGACTAGGGTAACTCACTTGGGGTCAGGGAGTACTTTTATGGGACTATGGTAACTCACCTGCGGTCAGAGAGTACATATAAAGGGGCTAGGATAACTCAGTTGGGGTCAGGGATTACTTATAAAGGGGCTATGGTAACTCACTTGGGGTCAGGGTGTACTTATATGGAACTAGGGTAGCTCAATTGCGGTCAGAGAGTACATATAAAGGGGCTAGGATAACTCACTTGGGGTCAGGGAGTACTTATAAAGGTGATATGGTAACTCACTTAGGGTCAGGGAGTACTTCTATGGGACTAGGGTAACTCACTTGCGGTCAGAGAGTACTTATAAAGGGGCTAGGATAACTCACTTGGGGTCAGGGAGTACTTCTATGGGACTAGGTAACTCACTTGCAGTCAGAGAGTACATATAAAGGGGCTAGGATAACTAACTTGGGTTAAGGGAGTACTTCTGTGGGACTAGGGTAACTCACTTGGGGTAAGGGAGTAGTTATATGGGACTAGGGTAACTCACTTGGGGTCAGGGATTACTTCTATGGGACTAGGGTAACTCACTTTCGGTCTGACAGTACATATAAAGGGGCTAGGATAACTCACTTGGGGTCAGGGAATACTTATATGGGACTAAGGTAACACACTTGGGGTCCGGGAGTACCTCTAAAGGGGCTAGGGTAACTCACTTGGTGTCAGGGAGTACTTATATGCGACTAGGGTAACCCACTTACCGCCAGAGAGAACTTATAAAGGGGATAGGGTAACTCACTTGGGGTCTGGGAGTAATTATATGTGACTAGGGTAACTCACTTGCGGTCAGAGAGTACTTATAAAGGGGCTAGGATAACTCACTTGGGGTCAGGGAGTACTTCTATGGGACTAGGTAACTCACTTGCGGTCAGAGAGTACATATAAAGGGGCTAGGATAACTAACTTGGGTTAAGGGAGTACTTCTGTGGGACTAGGGTAACTCACTTGGGGTCTGGGAGTACTTCTACGGGACTAGGGTAACTCACTTGCGGTCAGAGAGTACTTATAAAGGGGCTAGGATAACTCACTTGGGTTCAGGGAGTACTTCTATGGGACTAGGGTAACTCACTTGGGGTCTGGGAGTACCTATATGGGACCAGGGTAACTCACTTGGGGTCAGGGAGTACTTCTATGGGACTAGGGTAACTCACTTGCGGTCAGAGAGTACATATAAAGGGGCTAGGAAAACTAACTTGGGTTAAGGGAGTACTTCTGTGGGACTAGGGTAACTCACTTGGGGTCAGGGAGTACTTATATAGGGGCTAGGGTTACTCACTTGGGGTCAGGTAGTAGGTCTATGGGACTAGGGTAACACACTTGGGGACAGGGAGTACTTATATAGGGGCTAGGGTTACTCACTTGGGGTCAGGGAATACTTATATGGGACTAGGGTAACACACTTGGGGTCAGGGAGTACTTATAAAAGGGCTAGGGTAACTCACTTGGGGTCAGGGAGTACTTATAAGGGGTCTAGGGTAACTCACTTGGGGTTAGGGAGTACTTATAAAGGGGGTAGGGTAACTCACTCTAGAGTCAGGGAGTACATATAAAGGGGCTAGGATAACTCACTTGGGGTCAGGGAGTACTTCTGTGGGACTAGGGTAACTCACTTGGGGTCTGGGAGTACTTCTATGGGACTAGGGTAACTCACTTGCGGTCAGAGAGTACTTATAAAGGGGCTAGGATAACTCACTTGGGGTCAGGGAGTACTTCTATGGGACTAGGTAACTCACTTGCGGTCAGAGAGTACATATAAAGGGGCTAGGAAAACTAACTTGGGTTAAGGGAGTACTTCTGTGGGACTAGGGTAACTCACTTGGGGTCTGGGAGTACTTATATGGGACTAGTGTAACCAACTTAGAGTCAGGGAGTTCTTATAAAGGGGCTAAGGTAACTCACTTTGGGTCAGGGAGTACTTCTATGGGAATAGGGTAACTCACTTGCGGTCAGAGAGTACATATAAAGAGGCTAGGATAACTCACTTGGGGTCAAGGAGTACTTATAAAGGTGATATGGTAACTCACTTAGGGTCAGGGAGTACTTCTATGGGAATAGGGTAACTCACTTGCGGTCAGAGAGTACATATAAAGGGGATGGGACAACTAACTTGGGTTAAGGGAGTACTTATATAGGGGCTATGGTCACTCACTTGGTGTCTGTGAGTACTTATATGGGACCAGGGTAACTCACTTGGGGCCAGGCTGTACTTATTAAGTTGCTAGGGTAACTCACTTGGGGTCTGGGAGTACTTATATGGGACTAGGGTAACTCACTTGGGGTCAGGGAGTACTTATATAGGGGCTAGGGTTACTCACTTGGGGTCAGGGAGTAGGTCTATGGGAATAGGGTAACTCACTTGCGGTCAGAGAGTACATATAAAGGGGATGGGACAACTAACTTGGGTTAAGGGAGTACTTATATAGGGGCTATGGTCACTCACTTGGTGTCTGTGAGTACTTATATGGGACCAGGGTAACTCACTTGGGGCCAGGCTGTACTTATTAAGTTGCTAGGGTAACTCACTTGGGGTCTGGGAGTACTTATATGGGACTAGGGTAACTCACTTGGGGTCAGGGAGTACTTATATAGGGGCTAGGGTTACTCACTTGGGGTCAGGGAGTAGGTCTATGGGACTAGGGTAACACACTTGGGGTCAGGGAGTACTTATATAGGGGCTAGGGTTACTCACTTGGGGTCAGGGAATACTTATATGGTACTAGGGTAACACACTTGGGGTCAGGGAGTACTTATAAAAGGGCTAGGGTAACTCACTTGGGGTCAGGGAGTACTTATATGGGACTAGGGTAACCCACTTAGCGCCAGAGAGAACTTATAAAGGGGATAGGGTAATTCACTTGCGGTCAGAGAGTACATACAAAGGGGCTAGAATAACTCGCTTGTGGTCAGGGAGTACTTATATGAGACTAGGTTAACTCACTTAGGGTTAGGGAGTACTTATAAAGGGGCTAGGGTAACCCACTTAGCGCCAGGGAGAACTTATATAGGGTCTAGGGTAACTCACTTGGGGTTAGGGAGTACTTATAAAGGGGGTAGGGTAACTCACTCTAGAGTCAGGGAGTACTTATGTGGGACTAGGGTAACTCACTTGGGGTCAGGGAGTACTTTTATGGGACTATGGTAACTCACCTGCGGTCAGAGAGTACATATAAAGGGGCTAGGATAACTCAGTTGGGGTCAGGGATTACTTATAAAGGGGCTATGGTAACTCACTTGGGGTCAGGGTGTACTTATATGGAACTAGGGTAGCTCAATTGCGGTCAGAGAGTACATATAAAGGGGCTAGGATAACTCACTCGGGGTCAGGGAGTACTTATAAAGGTGATATGGTAACTCACTTAGGGTCAGGGAGTACTTCTATGGGACTAGGGTAACTCACTTGCGGTCAGAGAGTACATACAAAGGGGCTAGAATAACTCGCTTGTGGTCAGGGAGTACTTATATGAGACTAGGTTAACTCACTTAGGTTTAGAGAGTACTTATAAAGGGGCTAGGGTAACCCACTTAGCGCCAGAGAGAACTTATATAGGGTCTAGGGTAACTCACTTGGGGTTAGGGAGTACTTATAAAGGGGGTAGGGTAACTCACTCTAGAGTCAGGGAGTACTTATGTGGGACTAGGGTAACTCACTTGGGGTCAGGGAGTACTTTTATGGGACTATGGTAACTCACCTGCGGTCAGAGAGTACATATAAAGGGGCTAGGATAACTCAGTTGGGGTCAGGGATTACTTATAAAGGGGCTATGGTAACTCACTTGGGGTCAGGGTGTACTTATATGGAACTAGGGTAGCTCAATTGCGGTCAGAGAGTACATATAAAGGGGCTAGGATAACTCACTTGGGGTCAGGGAGTACTTATAAAGGTGATATGGTAACTCACTTAGGGTCAGGGAGTACTTCTATGGGACTAGGGTAACTCACTTGCGGTCAGAGAGTACTTATAAAGGGGCTAGGATAACTCACTTGGGGTCAGGGAGTACTTCTATGGGACTAGGTAACTCACTTGCAGTCAGAGAGTACATATAAAGGGGCTAGGATAACTAACTTGGGTTAAGGGAGTACTTCTGTGGGACTAGGGTAACTCACTTGGGGTAAGGGAGTAGTTATATGGGACTAGGGTAACTCACTTGGGGTCAGGGATTACTTCTATGGGACTAGGGTAACTCACTTTCGGTCTGACAGTACATATAAAGGGGCTAGGATAACTCACTTGGGGTCAGGGAATACTTATATGGGACTAAGGTAACACACTTGGGGTCCGGGAGTACCTCTAAAGGGGCTAGGGTAACTCACTTGGTGTCAGGGAGTACTTATATGCGACTAGGGTAACCCACTTACCGCCAGAGAGAACTTATAAAGGGGATAGGGTAACTCACTTGGGGTCTGGGAGTAATTATATGTGACTAGGGTAACTCACTTGCGGTCAGAGAGTACTTATAAAGGGGCTAGGATAACTCACTTGGGGTCAGGGAGTACTTCTATGGGACTAGGTAACTCACTTGCGGTCAGAGAGTACATATAAAGGGGCTAGGATAACTAACTTGGGTTAAGGGAGTACTTCTGTGGGACTAGGGTAACTCACTTGGGGTCTGGGAGTACTTCTACGGGACTAGGGTAACTCACTTGCGGTCAGAGAGTACTTATAAAGGGGCTAGGATAACTCACTTGGGTTCAGGGAGTACTTCTATGGGACTAGGGTAACTCACTTGGGGTCTGGGAGTACCTATATGGGACCAGGGTAACTCACTTGGGGTCAGGGAGTACTTCTATGGGACTAGGGTAACTCACTTGCGGTCAGAGAGTACATATAAAGGGGCTAGGAAAACTAACTTGGGTTAAGGGAGTACTTCTGTGGGACTAGGGTAACTCACTTGGGGTCAGGGAGTACTTATATAGGGGCTAGGGTTACTCACTTGGGGTCAGGTAGTAGGTCTATGGGACTAGGGTAACACACTTGGGGACAGGGAGTACTTATATAGGGGCTAGGGTTACTCACTTGGGGTCAGGGAATACTTATATGGGACTAGGGTAACACACTTGGGGTCAGGGAGTACTTATAAAAGGGCTAGGGTAACTCACTTGGGGTCAGGGAGTACTTATAAGGGGTCTAGGGTAACTCACTTGGGGTTAGGGAGTACTTATAAAGGGGGTAGGGTAACTCACTCTAGAGTCAGGGAGTACATATAAAGGGGCTAGGATAACTCACTTGGGGTCAGGGAGTACTTCTGTGGGACTAGGGTAACTCACTTGGGGTCTGGGAGTACCTATATGGGACCAGGGTAACTCACTTGGGGTCAGGGAGTACTTCTATGGGACTAGGGTAACTCACTTGCGGTCACAGAGTACGTATAAAGGGGCTAGGATAATTCACTTGGGGTCAGGGAGTACTTCTATGGGACTAGGTAACTCACTTGCGGTCAGAGAGTACATATAAAGGGGCTAGGATAACTAAGTTGGGTTAAGGGAGTACTTCTGTGGGACTAGGGTAACTCACTTGGGGTAAGGGAGTAGTTATATGGGACTAGGGTAACTCACTTGGGGTCAGGGAGTACTTCTATGGGACTAGGGTAACTCACTTGCGGTATGAGAGTACATATAAAGGGGCTAGGATAACTCACTTGGGGTCAGGGAATACTTATATGGGACTAAGGTAACACACTTGGGGTCCGGGAGTACTTATATAGGGACTAGGGTAACCCACTTAGCGCCAGAGAAAACTTATAAAGGGGATAGGGTAACTCACTTGGGGGGTCTGGGAGTACTTATATGGGACTAGGGTAACTCACTTGGGGTCAGGGAGTACTTATATAGGGGCTAGGGTTACTCACTTGGGGTCAGGGAATACTTATATGGGACTAGGGTAACACACTTGGGGTTAGGGAGTACTTATAAAGGTGATATGGTAACTCACATAGGGTCAGGGAGTACTTCTATGGGAATAGGGTAACTTACTTGCGGTCAGAGAGTACATATAAAGGGGCTAGGATAACTAACTTGAGTTAAGGGAGTACTTATATAGGGGCTAGGGTCACTCACTTGGTGTCTGTGATTACTTATATGGTATCAGGGTAACTCACTTGGGGCCAGGCTGTACTTATTAAGGGGCTAGGGTAACTCACTTGGGGTCTGGGAGTACTTATATGGGACTAGGGTAACTCACATGGGGTCAGGGAGTACTTATATAGGGGCTAGGGTTACTCACTTGGGGTCAGGGAGTACTTATATAGGGGCTAGGGTCACTCACTTGGGGTCAGGGAGTAGGTCTATGGGACTAGGGTAACTCACTTGGGTTCTTGGAGCACTTATATGGGACTAGAGTAAATCAGTTGGGGTCAGAGAGTACATACAAAGGGGCTAGAATAACTCGCTGGTGGTCAGTGAGTACTTATATGAGACTAGGTTAACTCACTTAGGGTTAGGGAGTACTTATAAAGGGGGTAGGGTAACTCACTCTAGAGTCAGGGAGTACATATAAAGGGGCTAGGATAACTCACTTGGGGTCAGGGAGTACTTCTGTGGGACTAGGGTAACTCACTTGGGGTCTGGGAGTACATATATGGGACTAGGGTAACTCACTTGGGGTCAGGGATTACTTCTATGGGACTAGGGTAACTCACTTGCGGTCACAGAGTACGTATAAAGGGGCTAGGATAACTCACTTGGGGTCAGGGAGTACTTCTATGGGACTAGGTAACTCACTTGCGGTCAGAGAGTACATATAAAGGGGCTAGGATAACTAACTTGGGTTAAGGGAGTACTTCTGTGGGACTAGGGTAACTCACTTGGGGTAAGGGAGTAGTTATATGGGACTAGGGTAACTCACTTGGGGTCAGGGAGTACTTCTATGGGACTAGGGTAACCCACTTACCGTCATAGAGAACTTATAAAGGGGATAGGGTAACTCACTTGGGGTCTGGGAGTACTTATATAGGACTAGGGTAACTCACTTGGGGTCAGGGAGTACTTATATGGGACTAGGGTTACTCACTTGGGGTCAGGGAATACTTATATGGGACTAGGGTAACACACTTGGAGTTAGGGAGTACTTATAAAGGTGATATGGTAACTCACTTAGGGTCAGGGAGTACTTCTATGGGAATAGGGTAACTTACTTGCGGTCAGAGAGTACATATAAAGGGGCTAGGATAACTAACTTGGGTTAAGGGAGTACTTATATAGGGGCTAGGGTCACTCACTTGGTGTCTGTGATTACTTATATGGTATCAGGGTAACTCACTTGGGGCCAGGCTGTACTTATTAAGGGGCTAGGGTAACTCACTTGGGGTCTGGGAGTACTTATATGGGACTAGGGTAACTCACATGGGGTCAGGGAGTACTTATATAGGGGCTAGGGTTACTCACTTGGGGTCAGGGAGTACTTATATAGGGGCTAGGGTTACTCACTTGGGGTCAGGGAGTAGGTCTATGTGACTAGGGTAACTCACTTGCGGTCACAGAGTACGTATAAAGGGGCTAGGATAACTCACTTGGGGTCAGGGAGTACTTCTATGGGACTAGGTAACTCACTTGCGGTCAGAGAGTACATATAAAGGGGCTAGGATAACTAACTTGGGTTAAGGGAGTACTTCTGTGGGACTAGGGTTACTCACTTGGGGTCAGGGAATACTTATATGGGACTAGGGTAACACACTTGGGGTTAGGGAGTACTTATAAAGGTGATATGGTAACTCACTTAGGGTCAGGGAGTACTTCTATGGGAATAGGGTAACTTACTTGCGGTCAGAGAGTACATATAAAGGGGCTAGGATAACTCACTTGGGCTCAGGGAGTACTTATAAAGGTGATATGGTAACTCACTTAGGGTCAGGGAGTACTTCTATGGGAATAGGGTAACTTACTTGTGGTCAGAGAGTACATATAAAGGGGCTAGGATAACTAACTTGGGTTAAGGGAGTACTTATATAGGGGCTAGGGTCACTCACTTGGTGTCTGTGATTACTTATATGGTATCAGGGTAACTCACTTGGGGCCAGGCTGTACTTATTAAGGGGCTAGGGTAACTCACTTGAGGTCTGGGAGTACTTATATGGGACTAGGGTAACTCACATGGGGTCAGGGAGTACTTATATAGGGGCTAGGGTTACTCACTTAGCGCCAGAGAGAACTTATAAAGGGTCTAGGGTAACTCACTCGTGGTTAGGGAGTACTTATAAAGGGGGTAGGGTAACTCACTCTAGAGTCAGGGAGTACATATAAAGGGGCTAGGATAACTCACTTGGGGTCAGGGAGTACATATAAAGGGGCTAGGATAACTCACTTGGGGTCAGGGAGTACTTCTGTGGGACTAGGGTAACTCACTTGGGGTCTGGGAGTACTTATATTGGACTAGGGTAACTCACTTGGGGTCAGGGAGTACTTCTATGGGACTAGGGTAACTCACTTGCGGTCATAGAGTACGTATAAAGGGGCTAGGATAACTAACTTGGGTTAAGGGAGTACTTCTGTGGGACTAGGGTAACTCACTTGGGGTAAGGGAGTAGTTATATTGGACTAGGGTAACTCACTTGGGGTCAGGGAGTACTTCTATGGGACTAGGGTAACTCACTTGGGGTCAGGGAGTACTTCTATGGGACTAGGGTAACTCACTTGCGGTCACAGAGTACGTATAAAGGGGCTAGGATAACTCACTTGGGGTCAGGGAGTACTTCTATGGGAATAGGGTAACTTACTTGCGGTCAGAGTGTACATATAAAGGGGCTACGATAACTAACTTGGGTTAAGGGAGTACTTATATAGGGGCTAGGGTCACTCACTTGGTGTCTGTGATTACTTATATGGTATCAGGGTAACTCACTTGGGGCCAGGCTGTACTTATTAAGGGGCTAGGGTAACTCACTCTAGAGTCAGGGAGTACATATAAAGGGGCTAGGATAACTCACTTGGGGTCAGGGAGTACTTCTGTGGGACTAGGGTAACTCACTTGGGGTCTGGGAGTACATACATGGGACTAGGGTACCTCACTTGGGGTCAGGGAGTACTTCTATGGGACTAGGGTAACTCACTTGCGGTCACAGAGTACGTATAAAGGTGCTAGGATAACTCACTTGGGGTCAGGAAGTACTTCTATGGGACTAGGTAACTCACTTGCGGTCAGAGAGTACATATAAAGGGGCTAGGATAACTAACTTGGGTTAAGGGAGTACTTCTGTGGGACTAGGGTAACTCACTTGGGGTAAGGGAGTAGTTATATGGGACTAGGGTAACTCACTTGGGGTCAGGGAGTACTTCTATGGGACTAGGGTAACTCACTTGCGGTATGAGAGTACATATAAAGGGGCTAGGATAACTCACTTGGGGTCAGGGAATACTTATATGGGACTAAGGTAACACACTTGGGGTCCGGGAGTACTTATATAGGGGCTAGGGTAACTCACTTGGGGTCAGGGAGTACTTATATGGGACTAGGGTAACCCACTTACCGCCAGAGAGAACTTATAAAGGGGATAGGGTAACTCACTTGGGGTCTGGGAGTACTTATATGGGACTAGGGTAACTCACTTGGGGTCAGGGAGTACTTATATGGGACTAGGGTAACCCACTTAGCGCCAGAGAGAACTTTTAAAGGGTCTAGGGTAACTCACTTGGGGTTAGGGAGTACTTATAATGGGGGTAGGGTAACTCACTCTAGAGTCAGTGAGTACTTATACGGGACTAGGGTAACTCACTTGGGGTCAGGGAGTACTTTTATGGGACTAGGGTAACTCACCTGCGGTCAGAGAGTACATATAAAGGGGCTAGGATAACTCAGTTGGGGTCAGGGAGTACTTATAAAGGGGCTATGGTAACTCACTTGGGGTCAGGGAGTACTTCTATGGGACTAGGGTAACTCACTTGCGGTCATAGAGTACATATAAAGAGGCTAGGATAACTCACTTGGGGTCAGGGAGTACTTATAAAGGTGATATGGTAACTCACTTAGGGTCAGGGAGTACTTCTAGGGGAATAGGGTAACTTACTTGCGGTCAGAGAGTACATATAAAGGGGCTAGGATAACTAACTTGGGTTAAGGGAGTACTTATATAGGGGCTAGGGTCACTCACTTGGTGTCTGTGATTACTTATATGGTATCAGGGTAACTCACTTGGGGCCAGGCTGTACTTATTAAGGGGCTAGGGTAACTCACTTGGGGTCTGGGAGTACTTATATGGGACTAGGGTAACTCACATGGGGTCAGGGAGTACTTATATAGGGGCTAGGGTTACTCACTTAGCGCCAGAGAGAACTTATAAAGGGTCTAGGGTAACTCACTTGGGGTTAGGGAGTACTGATAAAGGGGGTAGGGTAACTCACTCTTGAGTCAGGGAGTACATATAAAGGGGCTAGGATAACTCACTTGGGGTCAGGGAGTACTTCTGTGGGACTAGGGTAACTCACTTGGGGTCTGGGAGTACTTATATTGGACTAGGGTAACTCACTTGGGGTCAGGGAGTACTTCTATGGGACTAGGGTAACTCACTTGCGGTCACAGAGTACGTATAAAGGGGCTAGGATAACTCACTTGGGGTCAGGGAGTACTTCTATGGGACTAGGTAACTCACTTGCGGTCAGAGAGTACATATAAAGGGGCTAGGATAACTAACTTGGGTTAAGGGAGTACTTCTGTGGGACTAGGGTAACTCACTTGGGGTAAGGGAGTAGTTATATGGGACTAGGGTAACTCACTTGGGGTCAGGGAGTACTTCTATGGGACTAGGGTAACTCACTTGCGGTATGAGAGTACATATAAAGGGGCTAGGATAACTCACTTGGGGTCAGGGAATACTTATATGGGACTAAGGTAACACACTTGGGGTCCGGGAGTACTTATATAGGGGCTAGGGTAACTCACTTGGGGTCAGGGAGTACTTATATGGGACTAGGGTAACCCACTTACCGTCAGAGAGAACATATAAAGGGGATAGGGTAACTCACTTGGGGTCAGGGAGTACTTATATGGGACTAGGGTTACTCACTTGGGGTCAGGGAATACTTATATGGGACTAGGGTAACACACTTGGGGTTAGGGAGTACTTATAAAGGTGATATGGTAACTCACTTAGGGTCAGAGAGTGCTTCTATGGGAATAGGGTAACTTACTTGCGGTCAGAGAGTACATATAAAGGGGCTAGGATAACTAACTTGGGTTAAGGGAGTACTTATATAGGGGCTAGGGTCACTCACTTGGTGTCTGTGATTACTTATATGGTATCAGGGTAATTCACTTGGGGCCAGGCTGTACTTATTAAGGGGCTAGGGTAACTCACTTGGGGTCTGGGAGTACTTATATGGGACTAGGGTAACTCACATGGGGTCAGGGAGTACTTATAAAGGGGCTAGGGTTACTCACTTAGCGCCAGAGAGAACTTATAAAGGGTCTAGGGTAACTCACTTGGGGTTAGGGAGTACTTATAAAGGGGGTAGGGTAACTCACTCTAGAGTCAGGGAGTACATATAAAGGGGCTAGGATAACTCACTTGGGGTCAGGGAGTACTTCTGTGGGACTAGGGTAACTCACTTGGGGTCTGGGAGTACTTATATTGGACTAGGGTAACTCACTTGGGGACAGGGAGTACTTCTATGGGACTAGGGTAACTCACTTGCGGTCACAGAGTACGTATAAAGGAGCTAGGATAACTCACTTGGGGTCAGGGAGTACTTCTATGGGACTAGGTAACTCACTTGCGGTCAGAGAGTACATATAAAGGGGCTAGGATAACTAACTTGTGTTAAGGGAGTACTTCTGTGGGACTAGGGTAACTCACTTGGGGTAAGGGAGTAGTTATATGGGACTAGGGTAACTCACTTGGGGTCAGGGAGTACTTCTATGGGACTAGGGTAACTCACTTGCGGTATGAGAGTACATATAAAGGGGCTAGGATAACTCACTTGGGGTCAGGGAATACTTATATGGGACTAAGGTAACACACTTGGGGTCCGGGAGTACTTATATAGGGGCTAGGGTAACTCACTTGGGGTCAGGGAGTACTTATATGGGACTAGGGTAACCGACTTACCGTCATAGAGAACTTATAAAGGGGATAGGGTAACTCACTTGGGGTCTGGGAGTACTTATATAGGACTAGGGTAACTCACTTGGGGTCAGGGAGTACTTATATGGGACTAGGGTTACTCACTTGGGGTCAGGGAATACTTATATGGGACTAGGGTAACACACTTGGAGTTAGGGAGTACTTATAAAGGTGATATGGTAACTCACTTAGGGTCAGGGAGTACGTATAAAGGGGCTAGGATAACTCACTTGGGGTCAGGGAGTACTTCTATGGGACTAGGTAACTCACTTGCGGTCAGAGAGTACATATAAAGGGGCTAGGATAACTAACTTGGGTTAAGGGAGTACTTCTGTGGGACTAGGGTAACTCACTTGGGGTAAGGGAGTAGTTATATGGGACTAGGGTAACTCACTTGGGGTCAGGGAGTACTTCTATGGGACTAGGGTAACTCACTTGCGGTATGAGAGTACATAGAAAGGGGCTAGTATAACTCACTTGGGGTCAGGGAATACTTATATGGGACTAAGGTAACACACTTGGGGTCCGGGAGTACTTATATAGGGGCTAGGGTAACTCACTTGGGGTCAGGGAGTACTTATATGGGACTAGGGTAACCCACTTACCGTCATAGAGAACTTATAAAGGGGATAGGGTAATTCACTTGGGGTCTGGGAGTACTTATATAGGACTAGGGTAACTCACTTGGGGTCAGGGAGTACTTATATGGGACTAGGGTTACTCACTTGGGGTCAGGGAATACTTATATGGGACTAGGGTAACACACTTGGAGTTAGGGAGTACTTATAGAGGTGATATGGTAACTCACTTAGGGTCAGGGAGTACTTCTATGGGAATAGGGTAACTTACTTGCGGTCAGAGAGTACATATAAAGGGGCTAGGATAACTAACTTGGGTTAAGGTAGTACTTATATAGGGGCTAGGGTCACTCACTTGGTGTCTGTGATTACTTATATGGTATCAGGGTAACTCACTTGGGGCCAGGCTGTACTTATTAAGGGGCTAGGGTAACTCACTTGGGGTTAGGGAGTACTTATAAAGGGGGTAGGGTAACTCACTCTTGAGTCAGGGAGTACACATAAAGGGGCTAGGATAACTCACTTGGGGTCAGGGAGTACTTCTTTGGGACTAGGGTAACTCACTTGGGGTCTGGGAGTACTTATATTGGACTAGGGTAACTCACTTGGGGTCAGGGAGTACTTCTATGGGACTAGGGTAACTCACTTGCGGTCACAGAGTACGTATAAAGGGGCTAGGATAACTCACTTGGGGTCAGGGAGTACTTCTATGGGACTAGGTAACTCACTTGCGGTCAGAGAGTACATATAAAGGGGCTAGGATAACTAACTTGTGTTAAGGGAGTACTTCTGTGGGACTAGGGTAACTCACTTGGGGTAAGGGAGTAGTTATATGGGACTAGGGTAACTCACTTGGGGTCAGGGAGTACTTATATGGGACTAGGGTAACTCACATGGGGTCAGGGAGTACTTATAAAGGGGCTAGGGTTACTCACTTAGCGCCAGAGAGAACTTATAAAGGGTCTAGGGTAACTCACTTGGGGTTAGGGAGTACTTATAAAGGGGGTAGGGTAACTCACTCTAGAGTCCGGGAGTACTTATATAGGGGCTAGGGTAACTCACTTGGGGTCAGGGAGTACTTATATGGGACTAGGGTAACCCACTTACCGTCAGAGAGAACTTATAAAGGGGATAGGGTAACTCACTTGGGGTCAGGGAGTACTTATATGGGACTAGGGTTACTCACTTGGGGTCAGGGAGTACTTCTATGGGACTAGGGTAACTCACTTGCGGTATGAGAGTACATATAAAGGGGCTAGGATAACTCACTTGGGGTCAGGGAATACTTATATGGGACTAAGGTAACACACTTGGGGTCCGGGAGTACTTATATAGGGGCTAGGGTAACTCACTTGGGGTCAGGGAGTACTTATATGGGACTAGGGTAACCCACTTACCGTCAGAGAGAACTTATAAAGGGGATAGGGTAACTCACTTGGGGTCAGGGAGTACTTATATGGGACTAGGGTAACACACTTGGGGTCCGGGAGTACTTATATAGGGGCTAGGGTAACTCACTTGGGGTCAGGGAGTACTTATATGGGACTAGGGTAACCCACTTACCGTCAGAGAGAACTTATAAAGGGGATAGGGTAACTCACTTGGGGTCAGGGAGTACTTATATGGGACTAGGGTAACTCCCTTGCGGTCAGAGAGTACTTATAAAGGGGCTAGGATAACTCACTTGGGGTCAGGGAATACTTATATGGGACTAGGGTAACACACTTGGGGTCAGGAAGTACTTATAATGGGGCTAGGCTAACTCACTTGGGGTCAGGGAGTACTTATATGGGACTAGGGTAACCCACTTAGCGCCAGAGAGAACTTATAAAGGGGATAGGGTAACTCACTTGGGGTTAGGGTGTACTTATAAAGGGGGTAGGGTAACTCACTTACGGTGAGGGAGTACTTCTATGGGTCTAGGTAACTCACTTGGGGTCAGGGAGTACTTCTATGGGACTAGGGTAACTCACTTAGGGTTAGGGAGTACTTATAAAGGGGCTAGGGTAACCCACTTAGCGCCAGAGAGAACTTTTAAAGGGTCTAGGGTAACTCACTTGGGGTTAGGGAGTACTTATAATGGGGGTAGGGTAACTCACTCTAGAGTCAGGGAGTACTTATATGGGACTAGGGTAACTCACTTGGGGTCAGGGAGTACTTCTATGGGACTAGGGTAACTCACTTGCGGTCATAGAGTACATATAAAGAGGCTAGGATAACTCACTTGGGGTCAGGGAGTACTTATAAAGGTGATATGGTAACTCACTTAGGGTCAGGGAGTACTTCTATGGGAATAGGGTAACTTACTTGCGGTCAGAGAGTACATATAAAGGGGCTAGGATAACTAACTTGGGTTAAGGGAGTACTTATATAGGGGCTAGGGTCACTCACTTGGTGTCTGTGAGTACTTATATGGGACCAGGGTAACTCACATGGGGCCAGGCTGTACTTATTAAATGGCTAGGGTAACTCACTTGGGGTCTGGGAGTACTGATATGGGACTAGGGTAACTCACTCGGGGTCAGGGAGTACTTATATAGGGGCTAGGGTTACTCATTTGGGGTCAGGGAGTAGGTCTATGGGACTAGGGTAACTCACTTGGGTTCTTGGAGCACTTATATGGGACTAGAGTAAATCAGTTTGGGGTCAGGGATTACTTATATGGGACTAGGGTAACCCATTTAGAGCCAGAGAGAACTTATAAAGGGGATAGGGTAACTCACATGGGGTCAGGGAGTACTTATATAGGGGCTATGGTAACTCACTTGGGGTCAGGGAGTACTTATATGGGACTAGGGTAACTCCCTTGCGGTCAGAGAGTACTTATAAAGGGGCTAGGATAACTCAATTGGGGTCAGGGAATACTTATATGGGACTAGGGTAACACACTTGGGGTCATGGAGTACTTATAAAGGGGCTAGGCTAACTCACTTGGGGTCAGGGAGTACTTCTATGGGACTAGGGTAACTCACTTGGGGTCAGGGAGTACTTATAAAGGGGCTATGGTAACTCACTTGGGGTCATGGAGTACTTCTATGGGACTAGGGTAACTCACTTGGGGTCAGGGAGTACTTTTGTGGGACTAGGGTAACTCACCTGCGGTCAGAGAGAACATATAAAGGGGCTAGGATAACTCAGTTGGGGTCAGGGAGTACTTATAAAGGGGCTAGGATAACTCACTTGGGGTCAAGGAGTAATTCTTTGGGACTAGATAACTCACTTGCGGTCAGAGAGTACATATAAAGGGGCTAGGATAACTCACTTGGGGTCAGGAAGTACTTATAAAGGGGCTATGGTAACTCACTTGGGGTCAGGGAGTACTTCTATGGGACTAGGGTAACTCACTTGCGGTCAGAGAGTACATATAAAGAGGCTAGGATAACTCACTTGGGGTCAGGGAGTACTTATAAAGGTGATATGGTAACTCACTTAGGGTCAGGGAGTACTTCTATGGGACTAGGGTAACTCACTTGCGGTCAGAGAATACTTATAAAGGGGCTAGGATAACTCACTTGGGGTCAGGGAGTACTTCTTTGGGACTAGATAACTCACTTGCGCTCAGAGAGTACATATAAAGGGGCTAGGATAACTAACTTGGGTTAAGGGAGTACTTCTGTGGGACTAGGGTAACTCACTTGGGGTCAGGGAGTACTTATAAAGGGGCTAGGATAACTCACTTGGGGTCAAGGAGTACTTCTTTGGGACTAGATAACTCACTTGCGGTCAGAGAGTACATATAAAGGGGCTAGGATAACTAACTTGGGTTAAGGGAGTACTTCTGTGGGACTAGGGTAACTCACTTGGGGTCTGGGAGTACTTCTATAGGACTAGGGTAACCCACTTAGCGCCAGAGAGAACTTATAAAGGGGATAGGGTTACTCACTTGGGGTCTGGGAGTACTTATATGTGACTAGGGTAACTCACTTGAGGTCAGATAGTACATATAAAGGGGCTAGGATAACTCACTTGGGGTCAGGAAGTACTTATAAAGGGGCTATGGTAACTCACTTGGGGTCAGGGAGTACTTCTATGGGACTAGGGTAACTCACTTGGGGTCAGGGAGTACTTTTATGGGACTAGGGTAACTCACCTGCGGTCAGAGAGTACATATAAAGGGGTTAGGATAACTCAGATGGGGTCAGGGAGTACTTATAAAGGGGCTATGGTAACTCACTTGGGGTAAGGGAGTACTTATATGGAACTAGGGTAGCTCAATTGCGGTCAGAGAGTACATATAAAGGGGCTAGGATAACTCACTTGGGGTCAGGAAGTACTTATAAAGGGGCTATGGTAACTCACTTGGGGTCAGGGAGTACTCCTATGGGATTAGGGTAACACACTTGGGGTCCGGGAGTACTTATATAGGGGCTAGGGTAACACACTTGGGGTCAGGGAATACTTATATGGGACTAGGGTAACACACTTGGCGTTAGGGAGTACTTATAAAAGGGCTAGGGTAACCCACTTACCGTCAGAGAGAACTTATAAAGGGGATAGGGTAACTCACTTGGGGTCTGGGAGTACTTATATGGGACTAGGGTAACTCACTTGGGGTCAGGGAGTACTTATATGGGGCTAGGGTAACCCACTTAGCGCCAGAGAGAACTTATAAAGGGGATAGGGTAACTCACTTGGGGGGTCTGGGAGTACTTATATGGGAATAGGGTAACTCACTTGGGGTCAGGGAGTACTTATATAGGGGCTAGGGTTACTCACTTGGGGTCAGGGAATACTTATATGGGACTAGGGTAACACACTTGGGGTTAGGGAGTACTTATAAAAGGGCTAGGGTAACTCACTTGGGGTCAGGGAGTACTTATATGGGACTAGGGTAACCCATTTAGCGCCAGAGAGAACTTATAAAGTGGATAGGGTAACTCACTTGGGGTTAGGGAGTACTTATAAAGGGGGTAGGGTAACTCACTCTAGAGTCAGGGAGTACTTATATGGGACTAGGTTAACTCACTTGCGGTCAGAGAGTACTTATAAAGGGGCTAGGATAACTCACTTGGGGTCAGGGAGTACTTCTATGGGACTAGATAACTCACTTGCGGTCAGAGAGTACATATAAAGGGGCTAGGATTGCTAACTTGGGTTAAGGGGGTACTTCTGTGGGACTAGGGTAACTCACTTGGGGTCTGGGAGTACTAATATGGGACTAGGGTGACTCACTTGGGGTCAGGGAGTACTTCTATGGGACTAGGGTAACTCACTTGCGGTCAGAGAGTAATTATAAAGGGGCTAGGATAACTCACTTGAGGTCAGGGAGTACTTCTATGGGACTAGGTAACTCACTTGCGGTCAGAGAGTACATATAAAGGGGCTAGGATAACTAACTTGGGTTAAGGGAGTACTTATATAGGGGCTAGGGTCACTCACTTGGTGTCTGTGAGTACTTATTTGGGACCAGGGTAACTCACTTGGGGCCAGGCTGTACTTATTAAGTGGCTAGGGTAACTCACTTGGGGTCTGGGAGTACTGATATGGGACTAGGGTAACTCACTTGGGGTCAGGGAGTACTTCTGTGGGACTAGGGTAACTCACTTGGGGTCTGGGAGTACTTATATGGGACTAGGGTAACTCACTTGGGGTCAGGAAGTACTTCTATGGGACTAGGGTAACTCACTTGCGGTCACAGAGTACGTATAAAGGGGCTAGGATAACTCACTTGGGATCAGGGAGTACTTCTATGGGACTATGTAACTCACTTGCGGTCAGAGAGTACATATAAAGGGGCTAGGATAACTAACTTGGGTTAAGGGAGTACTTCTGTGGGACTAGGATAACTCACTTGGGGTAAGGGAGTAGTTATATGGAACTAGGGTAACTTACTTGGGGTCAGGGAGTACTTCTATGGGACTAGGGTAACTCACTTGCGGTATGAGAGTACATGTAAAGGGGCTAGGATAACTCACTTGGGGTCAGGGAATACTTATATGGGACTAAGGTAACACACTTGGGGTCCGGGAGTACTTATATAGGGGCTAGGGTAACTCACTTGGGGTCAGGGAGTACTTATATGGGACTAGGGTAACCCACTTACCGTCAGAGAGAACTTATAAAGGGGATAGGGTAACTCACTTGGGGTCAGGGAGTACTTATATGGGACTAGGGTAACTCCCTTGCGGTCAGAGAGTACTTATAAAGGGGCTAGGATAACTCACTTGGGGTCAGGGAATACTTATATGGGACTAGGGTAACACACTTGGGGTCAGGAAGTACTTATAATGGGGCTAGGCTAACTCACTTGGGGTCAGGGAGTACTTATATGGGACTAGGGTAACCCACTTAGCGCCAGAGAGAACTTATAAAGGGGATAGGGTAACTCACTTGGGGTTAGGGTGTACTTATAAAGGGGGTAGGGTAACTCACTTACGGTGAGGGAGTACTTCTATGGGTCTAGGTAACTCACTTGGGGTCAGGGAGTACTTCTATGGGACTAGGGTAACTCACTTAGGGTTAGGGAGTACATATAAAGGGGCTAGGGTAACCCACTTAGCGCCAGAGAGAACTTTTAAAGGGTCTAGGGTAACTCACTTGGGGTTAGGGAGTACTTATAATGGGGGTAGGGTAACTCACTCTAGAGTCAGGGAGTACTTATATGGGACTAGGGTAACTCACTTGGGGTCAGGGAGTACTTTTATGGGACTAGGGTAACTCACCTGCGGTCAGAGAGTACATATAAAGGGGCTAGGATAACTCAGTTGGGGTCAGGGAGTACTTATAAAGGGGCTATGGTAACTCACTTGGGGTCAGGGAGTACTTCTATGGGACTAGGGTAACTCACTTGCGGTCATAGAGTACATATAAAGAGGCTAGGATAACTCACTTGGGGTCAGGGAGTACTTATAAAGGTGATATGGTAACTCACTTAGGGTCAGGGAGTACTTCTATGGGAATAGGGTAACTTACTTGCGGTCAGAGAGTACATATAAAGGGGCTAGGATAACTAACTTGGGTTAAGGGAGTACTTATATAGGGGCTAGGGTCACTCACTTGGTGTCTGTGAGTACTTATATGGGACCAGGGTAACTCACATGGGGCCAGGCTGTACTTATTAAATGGCTAGGGTAACTCACTTGGGGTCTGGGAGTACTGATATGGGACTAGGGTAACTCACTTGGGGTCAGGGAGTACTTATATAGGGGCTAGGGTTACTCATTTGGGGTCAGGGAGTAGGTCTATGGGACTAGGGTAACTCACTTGGGTTCTTGGAGCACTTATATGGGACTAGAGTAAATCAGTTGGGGTCAGGGATTACTTATATGGGACTAGGGTAACCCATTTAGAGCCAGAGAGAACTTATAAAGGGGATAGGGTAACTCACATGGGGTCAGGGAGTACTTATATAGGGGGTATGGTAACTCACTTGGGGTCAGGGAGTACTTATATGGGACTAGGGTAACTCCCTTGCGGTCAGAGAGTACTTATAAAGGGGCTAGGATAACTCACTTGGGGTCAGGGAATACTTATATGGGACTAGGGTAACACACTTGGGGTCAGGGAGTACTTATAAAGGGGCTAGGCTAACTCACTTGGGGTCAGGGAGTACTTCTATGGGACTAGATAACTCACTTGCGGTCAGAGAGTACATATAAAGGGGCTAGGATTGCTAACTTGGGTTAAGGGGGTACTTCTGTGGGACTAGGGTAACTCACTTGGGGTCTGGGAGTACTAATATGGGACTAGGGTGACTCACTTGGGGTCAGGGAGTACTTCTATGGGACTAGGGTAACTCACTTGCGGTCAGAGAGTAATTATAAAGGGGCTAGGATAACTCACTTGAGGTCAGGGAGTACTTCTATGGGACTAGGTAACTCACTTGCGGTCAGAGAGTACATATAAAGGGGCTAGGATAACTAACTTGGGTTAAGGGAGTACTTATATAGGGGCTAGGGTCACTCACTTGGTGTCTGTGAGTACTTATTTGGGACCAGGGTAACTCACTTGGGGCCAGGCTGTACTTATTAAGTGGCTAGGGTAACTCACTTGGGGTCTGGGAGTACTGATATGGGACTAGGGTAACTCACTTGGGGTCAGGGAGTACTTCTGTGGGACTAGGGTAACTCACTTGGGGTCTGGGAGTACTTATATGGGACTAGGGTAACTCACTTGGGGTCAGGGAGTACTTCTATGGGACTAGGGTAACTCACTTGCGGTCACAGAGTACGTATAAAGGGGCTAGGATAACTCACTTGGGGTCAGGGAGTACTTCTATGGGACTATGTAACTCACTTGCGGTCAGAGAGTACATATAAAGGGGCTAGGATAACTAACTTGGGTTAAGGGAGTACTTCTGTGGGACTAGGATAACTCACTTGGGGTAAGGGAGTAGTTATATGGGACTAGGGTAACTTACTTGGGGTCAGGGAGTACTTCTATGGGACTAGGGTAACTCACTTGCGGTATGAGAGTACATATAAAGGGGCTAGGATAACTCACTTGGGGTCAGGGAATACTTATATGGGACTAAGGTAACACACTTGGGGTCCGGGAGTACTTATATAGGGGCTAGGGTAACTCACTTGGGGTCAGGGAGTACTTATATGGGACTAGGGTAACCCACTTACCGTCAGAGAGAACTTATAAAGGGGATAGGGTAACTCACTTGGGGTCAGGGAGTACTTATATGGGACTAGGGTAACTCCCTTGCGGTCAGAGAGTACTTATAAAGGGGCTAGGATAACTCACTTGGGGTAAGGGAATACTTATATGGGACTAGGGTAACACACTTGGGGTCAGGAAGTACTTATAATGGGGCTAGGCTAACTCACTTGGGGTCAGGGAGTACTTATATGGGACTAGGGTAACCCACTTAGCGCCAGAGAGAACTTATAAAGGGGATAGGGTAACTCACTTGGGGTTAGGGTGTACTTATAAAGGGGGTGGGGTAACTCACTTACGGTGAGGGAGTACTTCTATGGGTCTAGGTAACTCACTTGGGGTCAGGGAGTACTTCTATGGGACTAGGGTAACTCACTTAGGGTTAGGGAGTACATATAAAGGGGCTAGGGTAACCCACTTAGCGCCAGAGAGAACTTTTAAAGGGTCTAGGGTAACTCACTTGGGGTTAGGGAGTACTTATAATGGGGGTAGGGTAACTCACTCTAGAGTCAGGGAGTACTTATATGGGACTAGGGTAACTCACTTGGGGTCAGGGAGTACTTTTATGGGACTAGGGTAACTCACCTGCGGTCAGAGAGTACATATAAAGGGGCTAGGATAACTCAGTTGGGGTCAGGGAGTACTTATAAAGGGGCTATGGTAACTCACTTGGGGTCAGGGAGTACTTCTATGGGACTAGGGTAACTCACTTGCGGTCATAGAGTACATATAAAGAGGCTAGGATAACTCACTTGGGGTCAGGGAGTACTTATAAAGGTGATATGGTAACTCACTTAGGGTCAGGGAGTACTTCTATGGGAATAGGGTAACTTACTTGCGGTCAGAGAGTACATATAAAGGGGCTAGGATAACTAACTTGGGTTAAGGGAGTACTTATATAGGGGCTAGTGTCACTCACTTGGTGTCTGTGAGTACTTATATGGGACCAGGGTAACTCACATGGGGCCAGGCTGTACTTATTAAATGGCTAGGGTAACTCACTTGGGGTCTGGGAGTACTGATATGGGACTAGGGTAACTCACTTGGGGTCAGGGAGTACTTATATAGGGGCTAGGGTTACTCATTTGGGGTCAGGGAGTAGGTCTATGGGACTAGGGTAACTCACTTGGGTTCTTGGAGCACTTATATGGGACTAGAGTAAATCAGTTGGGGTCAGGGATTACTTATATGGGACTAGGGTAACCCATTTAGAGCCAGAGAGAACTTATAAAGGGGATAGGGTAACTCACATGGGGTCAGGGAGTACTTATATAGGGGCTATGGTAACTCACTTGGGGTCAGGGAGTACTTATATGGGACTAGGGTAACTCCCTTGCGGTCAGAGAGTACTTATAAAGGGGCTAGGATAACTCACTTGGGGTCAGGGAGTACTTCTATGGGACTAGGGTGACTCACTTGGGGTCAGGGAGTACTTATATGGGACTAGGGTAACACACTTGGGGTCAGGGAGTACTTATAAAGGGGCTAGGCTAACTCACTTGGGGTCAGGGAGTACTTCTATGGGACTAGATAACTCACTTGCGGTCAGAGAGTACATATAAAGGGGCTAGGATAACTAACTTGGGTTAAGGGAGTACTTATATAGGGGCTAGGGTCACTCACTTGGTGTCTGTGAGTACTTATTTGGGACCAGGGTAACTCACTTGGGGCCAGGCTGTACTTATTAAGTGGCTAGGGTAACTCACTTGGGGTCTGGGAGTACTGATATGGGACTAGGGTAACTCACTTGGGGTAAGGGAGTACTTATATGGAACTAGGGTAGCTCAATTGCGGTCAGAGAGTACATATAAAGGGGCTAGGATAACTCACTTGGGGTCAGGAAGTACTTATAAAGGGGCTATGGTAACTCACTTGGGGTCAGGGAGTACTCCTATGGGACTAGGGTAACACACTTGGGGTCCGGGAGTACTTATATAGGGGCTAGGGTAACACACTTGGGGTCAGGGAATACTTATATGGGACTAGGGTAACACACTTGGCGTTAGGGAGTACTTATAAAAGGGCTAGGGTAACCCACTTACCGTCAGAGAGAACTTATAAAGGGGATAGGGTAACTCACTTGGGGTCTGGGAGTACTTATATGGGACTAGGGTAACTCACTTGGGGTCAGGGAGTACTTATATGGGGCTAGGGTAACCCACTTAGCGCCAGAGAGAACTTATAAAGGGGATAGGGTAACTCACTTGGGGGGTCTGGGAGTACTTATATGGGAATAGGGTAACTCACTTGGGGTCAGGGAGTACTTATATAGGGGCTAGGGTTACTCACTTGGGGTCAGGGAATACTTATATGGGACTAGGGTAACACACTTGGGGTTAGGGAGTACTTATAAAAGGGCTAGGGTAACTCACTTGGGGTCAGGGAGTACTTATATGGGACTAGGGTAACCCATTTAGCGCCAGAGAGAACTTATAAAGTGGATAGGGTAACTCACTTGGGGTTAGGGAGTACTTATAAAGGGGGTAGGGTAACTCACTCTAGAGTCAGGGAGTACTTATATGGGACTAGGTTAACTCACTTGCGGTCAGAGAGTACTTATAAAGGGGCTATGATAACTCACTTGGGGTCAGGGAGTACTTCTATGGGACTAGATAACTCACTTGCGGTCAGAGAGTACATATAAAGGGGCTAGGATTGCTAACTTGGGTTAAGGGGGTACTTCTGTGGGACTAGGGTAACTCACTTGGGGTCTGGGAGTACTAATATGGGACTAGGGTGACTCACTTGGGGTCAGGGAGTACTTCTATGGGACTAGGGTAACTCACTTGCGGTCAGAGAGTAATTATAAAGGGGCTAGGATAACTCACTTGAGGTCAGGGAGTACTTCTATGGGACTAGGTAACTCACTTGCGGTCAGAGAGTACATATAAAGGGGCTAGGATAACTAACTTGGGTTAAGGGAGTACTTATATAGGGGCTAGGGTCACTCACTTGGTGTCTGTGAGTACTTATTTGGGACCAGGGTAACTCACTTGGGGCCAGGCTGTACTTATTAAGTGGCTAGGGTAACTCACTTGGGGTCTGGGAGTACTGATATGGGACTAGGGTAACTCACTTGGGGTCAGGGAGTACTTCTGTGGGACTAGGGTAACTCACTTGGGGTCTGGGAGTACTTATATGGGACTAGGGTAACTCACTTGGGGTCAGGGAGTACTTCTATGGGACTAGGGTAACTCACTTGCGGTCACAGAGTACGTATAAAGGGGCTAGGATAACTCACTTGGGATCAGGGAGTACTTCTATGGGACTATGTAACTCACTTGCGGTCAGAGAGTACATATAAAGGGGCTAGGATAACTAACTTGGGTTAAGGGAGTACTTCTGTGGGACTAGGATAACTCACTTGGGGTAAGGGAGTAGTTATATGGAACTAGGGTAACTTACTTGGGGTCAGGGAGTACTTCTATGGGACTAGGGTAACTCACTTGCGGTATGAGAGTACATGTAAAGGGGCTAGGATAACTCACTTGGGGTCAGGGAATACTTATATGGGACTAAGGTAACACACTTGGGGTCCGGGAGTACTTATATAGGGGCTAGGGTAACTCACTTGGGGTCAGGGAGTACTTATATGGGACTAGGGTAACCCACTTACCGTCAGAGAGAACTTATAAAGGGGATAGGGTAACTCACTTGGGGTCAGGGAGTACTTATATGGGACTAGGGTAACTCCCTTGCGGTCAGAGAGTACTTATAAAGGGGCTAGGATAACTCACTTGGGGTCAGGGAATACTTATATGGGACTAGGGTAACACACTTGGGGTCAGGAAGTACTTATAATGGGGCTAGGCTAACTCACTTGGGGTCAGGGAGTACTTATATGGGACTAGGGTAACCCACTTAGCGCCAGAGAGAACTTATAAAGGGGATAGGGTAACTCACTTGGGGTTAGGGTGTACTTATAAAGGGGGTAGGGTAACTCACTTACGGTGAGGGAGTACTTCTATGGGTCTAGGTAACTCACTTGGGGTCAGGGAGTACTTCTATGGGACTAGGGTAACTCACTTAGGGTTAGGGAGTACATATAAAGGGGCTAGGGTAACCCACTTAGCGCCAGAGAGAACTTTTAAAGGGTCTAGGGTAACTCACTTGGGGTTAGGGAGTACTTATAATGGGGGTAGGGTAACTCACTCTAGAGTCAGGGAGTACTTATATGGGACTAGGGTAACTCACTTGGGGTCAGGGAGTACTTTTATGGGACTAGGGTAACTCACCTGCGGTCAGAGAGTACATATAAAGGGGCTAGGATAACTCAGTTGGGGTCAGGGAGTACTTATAAAGGGGCTATGGTAACTCACTTGGGGTCAGGGAGTACTTCTATGGGACTAGGGTAACTCACTTGCGGTCATAGAGTACATATAAAGAGGCTAGGATAACTCACTTGGGGTCAGGGAGTACTTATAAAGGTGATATGGTAACTCACTTAGGGTCAGGGAGTACTTCTATGGGACTAGGGTAACTCACTTGCGGTCAGAGAATACTTATAAAGGGGCTAGGATAACTCACTTGGGGTCAGGGAGTACTTCTTTGGGACTAGATAACTCACTTGCGCTCAGAGAGTACATATAAAGGGGCTAGGATAACTAACTTGGGTTAAGGGAGTACTTCTGTGGGACTAGGGTAACTCACTTGGGGTCAGGGAGTACTTATAAAGGGGCTAGGATAACTCACTTGGGGTCAAGGAGTACTTCTTTGGGACTAGATAACTCACTTGCGGTCAGAGAGTACATATAAAGGGGCTAGGATAACTAACTTGGGTTAAGGGAGTACTTCTGTGGGACTAGGGTAACTCACTTGGGGTCTGGGAGTACTTCTATGGGACTAGGGTAACCCACTTAGCGCCAGAGAGAACTTATAAAGGGGATAGGGTTACTCACTTGGGGTCTGGGAGTACTTATATGTGACTAGGGTAACTCACTTGAGGTCAGATAGTACATATAAAGGGGCTAGGATAACTCACTTGGGGTCAGGAAGTACTTATAAAGGGGCTATGGTAACTCACTTGGGGTCAGGGAGTACTTCTATGGGACTAGGGTAACTCACTTGGGGTCAGGGAGTACTTTTATGGGACTAGGGTAACTCACCTGCGGTCAGAGAGTACATATAAAGGGGTTAGGATAACTCAGATGGGGTCAGGGAGTACTTATAAAGGGGCTATGGTAACTCACTTGGGGTAAGGGAGTACTTATATGGAACTAGGGTAGCTCAATTGCGGTCAGAGAGTACATATAAAGGGGCTAGGATAACTCACTTGGGGTCAGGAAGTACTTATAAAGGGGCTATGGTAACTCACTTGGGGTCAGGGAGTACTCCTATGGGACTAGGGTAACACACTTGGGGTCCGGGAGTACTTATATAGGGGCTAGGGTAACACACTTGGGGTCAGGGAATACTTATATGGGACTAGGGTAACACACTTGGCGTTAGGGAGTACTTATAAAAGGGCTAGGGTAACCCACTTACCGTCAGAGAGAACTTATAAAGGGGATAGGGTAACTCACTTGGGGTCTGGGAGTACTTATATGGGACTAGGGTAACTCACTTGGGGTCAGGGAGTACTTATATGGGGCTAGGGTAACCCACTTAGCGCCAGAGAGAACTTATAAAGGGGATAGGGTAACTCACTTGGGGGGTCTGGGAGTACTTATATGGGAATAGGGTAACTCACTTGGGGTCAGGGAGTACTTATATAGGGGCTAGGGTTACTCACTTGGGGTCAGGGAATACTTATATGGGACTAGGGTAACACACTTGGGGTTAGGGAGTACTTATAAAAGGGCTAGGGTAACTCACTTGGGGTCAGGGAGTACTTATATGGGACTAGGGTAACCCATTTAGCGCCAGAGAGAACTTATAAAGTGGATAGGGTAACTCACTTGGGGTTAGGGAGTACTTATAAAGGGGGTAGGGTAACTCACTCTAGAGTCAGGGAGTACTTATATGGGACTAGGTTAACTCACTTGCGGTCAGAGAGTACTTATAAAGGGGCTAGGATAACTCACTTGGGGTCAGGGAGTACTTCTATGGGACTAGATAACTCACTTGCGGTCAGAGAGTACATATAAAGGGGCTAGGATTGCTAACTTGGGTTAAGGGGCTACTTCTGTGGGACTAGGGTAACTCACTTGGGGTCTGGGAGTACTAATATGGGACTAGGGTGACTCACTTGGGGTCAGGGAGTACTTCTATGGGACTAGGGTAACTCACTTGCGGTCAGAGAGTAATTATAAAGGGGCTAGGATAACTCACTTGAGGTCAGGGAGTACTTCTATGGGACTAGGTAACTCACTTGCGGTCAGAGAGTACATATAAAGGGGCTAGGATAACTAACTTGGGTTAAGGGAGTACTTATATAGGGGCGAGGGTCACTCATTGGTGTCTGTGAGTACTTATTTGGGACCAGGGTAACTCACTTGGGGCCAGGCTGTACTTATTAAGTGGCTAGGGTAACTCACTTGGGGTCTGGGAGTACTGATGTGGGACTAGGGTAACTCACTTGGGGTCAGGGAGTACTTCTGTGGGACTAGGGTAACTCACTTGGGGTCTGGGAGTACTTATATGGGACTAGGGTAACTCACTTGGGGTCAGGGAGTACTTCTATGGGACTAGGGTAACTCACTTGCGGTCACAGAGTACGTATAAAGGGGCTAGGATAACTCACTTGGGATCAGGGAGTACTTCTATGGGACTATGTAACTCACTTGCGGTCAGAGAGTACATATAAAGGGGCTAGGATAACTAACTTGGGTTAAGGGAGTACTTCTGTGGGACTAGGATAACTCACTTGGGGTAAGGGAGTAGTTATATGGAACTAGGGTAACTTACTTGGGGTCAGGGAGTACTTCTATGGGACTAGGGTAACTCACTTGCGGTATGAGAGTACATGTAAAGGGGCTAGGATAACTCACTTGGGGTCAGGGAATACTTATATGGGACTAAGGTAACACACTTGGGGTCCGGGAGTACTTATATAGGGGCTAGGGTAACTCACTTGGGGTCAGGGAGTACTTATATGGGACTAGGGTAACCCACTTACCGTCAGAGAGAACTTATAAAGGGGATAGGGTAACTCACTTGGGGTCAGGGAGTACTTATATGGGACTAGGGTAACTCCCTTGCGGTCAGAGAGTACTTATAAAGGGGCTAGGATAACTCACTTGGGGTCAGGGAATACTTATATGGGACTAGGGTAACACACTTGGGGTCAGGAAGTACTTATAATGGGGCTAGGCTAACTCACTTGGGGTCAGGGAGTACTTATATGGGACTAGGGTAACCCACTTAGCGCCAGAGAGAACTTATAAAGGGGATAGGGTAACTCACTTGGGGTTAGGGTGTACTTATAAAGGGGGTAGGGTAACTCACTTACGGTGAGGGAGTACTTCTATGGGTCTAGGTAACTCACTTGGGGTCAGGGAGTACTTCTATGGGACTAGGGTAACTCACTTAGGGTTAGGGAGTACATATAAAGGGGCTAGGGTAACCCACTTAGCGCCAGAGAGAACTTTTAAAGGGTCTAGGGTAACTCACTTGGGGTTAGGGAGTACTTATAATGGGGGTAGGGTAACTCACTCTAGAGTCAGGGAGTACTTATATGGGACTAGGGTAACTCACTTGGGGTCAGGGAGTACTTTTATGGGACTAGGGTAACTCACCTGCGGTCAGAGAGTACATATAAAGGGGCTAGGATAACTCAGTTGGGGTCAGGGAGTACTTATAAAGGGGCTATGGTAACTCACTTGGGGTCAGGGAGTACTTCTATGGGACTAGGGTAACTCACTTGCGGTCATAGAGTACATATAAAGAGGCTAGGATAACTCACTTGGGGTCAGGGAGTACTTATAAAGGTGATATGGTAACTCACTTAGGGTCAGGGAGTACTTCTATGGGAATAGGGTAACTTACTTGCGGTCAGAGAGTACATATAAAGGGGCTAGGATAACTAACTTGGGTTAAGGGAGTACTTATATAGGGGCTAGGGTCACTCACTTGGTGTCTGTGAGTACTTATATGGGACCAGGGTAACTCACATGGGGCCAGGCTGTACTTATTAAATGGCTAGGGTAACTCACTTGGGGTCTGGGAGTACTGATATGGGACTAGGGTAACACACTTGGGGTCAGGGAGTACTTATATAGGGGCTAGGGTTACTCATTTGGGGTCAGGGAGTAGGTCTATGGGACTAGGGTAACTCACTTGGGTTCTTGGAGCACTTATATGGGACTAGAGTAAATCAGTTGGGGTCAGGGATTACTTATATGGGACTAGGGTAACCCATTTAGAGCCAGAGAGAACTTATAAAGGGGATAGGGTAACTCACATGGGGTCAGGGAGTACTTATATAGGGGCTATGGTAACTCACTTGGGGTCAGGGAGTACTTATATGGGACTAGGGTAACTCCCTTGCGGTCAGAGAGTACTTATAAAGGGGCTAGGATAACTCACTTGGGGTCAGGGAATACTTATATGGGACTAGGGTAACACACTTGGGGTCAGGGAGTACTAATAAAGGGGCTAGGCTAACTCACTTGGGGTCAGGGAGTACTTCTATGGGACTAGATAACTCACTTGCGGTCAGAGAGTACATATAAAGGGGCTAGGATTGCTAACTTGGGTTAAGGGGGTACTTCTGTGGGACTAGGGTAACTCACTTGGGGTCTGGGAGTACTAATATGGGACTAGGATGACTCACTTGGGGTCAGGGAGTACTTCTATGGGACTAGGGTAACTCACTTGCGGTCAGAGAGTAATTATAAAGGGGCTAGGATAACTCACTTGAGGTCAGGGAGTACTTCTATGGGACTAGGTAACTCACTTGCGGTCAGAGAGTACATATAAAGGGGCTAGGATAACTAACTTGGGTTAAGGGAGTACTTATATAGGGGCTAGGGTCACTCACTTGGTGTCTGTGAGTACTTATTTGGGACCAGGGTAACTCACTTGGGGCCAGGCTGTACTTATTAAGTGGCTAGGGTAACTCACTTGGGGTCTGGGAGTACTGATATGGGACTAGGGTAACTCACTTGGGGTCAGGGAGTACTTCTGTGGGACTAGGGTAACTCACTTGGGGTCTGGGAGTACTTATATGGGACTAGGGTAACTCACTTGGGGTCAGGGAGTACTTCTATGGGACTAGGGTAACTCACTTGCGGTCACAGAGTACGTATAAAGGGGCTAGGATAACTCACTTGGGGTCAGGGAGTACTTCTATGGGACTATGTAACTCACTTGCGGTCAGAGAGTACATATAAAGGGGCTAGGATAACTAACTTGGGTTAAGGGAGTACTTCTGTGGGACTAGGATAACTCACTTGGGGTAAGGGAGTAGTTATATGGGACTAGGGTAACTTACTTGGGGTCAGGGAGTACTTCTATGGGACTAGGGTAACTCACTTGCGGTATGAGAGTACATATAAAGGGGCTAGGATAACTCACTTGGGGTCAGGGAATACTTATATGGGACTAAGGTAACACACTTGGGGTCCGGGAGTACTTATATAGGGGCTAGGGTAACTCACTTGGGGTCAGGGAGTACTTATATGGGACTAGGGTAACCCACTTACCGTCAGAGAGAACTTATAAAGGGGATAGGGTAACTCACTTGGGGTCAGGGAGTACTTATATGGGACTAGGGTAACTCCCTTGCGGTCAGAGAGTACTTATAAAGGGGCTAGGATAACTCACTTGGGGTCAGGGAATACTTATATGGGACTAGGGTAACACACTTGGGGTCAGGAAGTACTTATAATGGGGCTAGGCTAACTCACTTGGGGTCAGGGAGTACTTATATGGGACTAGGGTAACCCACTTAGCGCCAGAGAGAACTTATAAAGGGGATAGGGTAACTCACTTGGGGTTAGGGTGTACTTATAAAGGGGGTGGGGTAACTCACTTACGGTGAGGGAGTACTTCTATGGGTCTAGGTAACTCACTTGGGGTCAGGGAGTACTTCTATGGGACTAGGGTAACTCACTTAGGGTTAGGGAGTACATATAAAGGGGCTAGGGTAACCCACTTAGCGCCAGAGAGAACTTTTAAAGGGTCTAGGGTAACTCACTTGGGGTTAGGGAGTACTTATAATGGGGGTAGGGTAACTCACTCTAGAGTCAGGGAGTACTTATATGGGACTAGGGTAACTCACTTGGGGTCAGGGAGTACTTTTATGGGACTAGGGTAACTCACCTGCGGTCAGAGAGTACATATAAAGGGGCTAGGATAACTCAGTTGGGGTCAGGGAGTACTTATAAAGGGGCTATGGTAACTCACTTGGGGTCAGGGAGTACTTCTATGGGACTAGGGTAACTCACTTGCGGTCATAGAGTACATATAAAGAGGCTAGGATAACTCACTTGGGGTCAGGGAGTACTTATAAAGGTGATATGGTAACTCACTTAGGGTCAGGGAGTACTTCTATGGGAATAGGGTAACTTACTTGCGGTCAGAGAGTACATATAAAGGGGCTAGGATAACTAACTTGGGTTAAGGGAGTACTTATATAGGGGCTAGGGTCACTCACTTGGTGTCTGTGAGTACTTATATGGGACCAGGGTAACTCACATGGGGCCAGGCTGTACTTATTAAATGGCTAGGGTAACTCACTTGGGGTCTGGGAGTACTGATATGGGACTAGGGTAACTCACTTGGGGTCAGGGAGTACTTATATAGGGGCTAGGGTTACTCATTTGGGGTCAGGGAGTAGGTCTATGGGACTAGGGTAACTCACTTGGGTTCTTGGAGCACTTATATGGGACTAGAGTAAATCAGTTGGGGTCAGGGATTACTTATATGGGACTAGGGTAACCCATTTAGAGCCAGAGAGAACTTATAAAGGGGATAGGGTAACTCACATGGGGTCAGGGAGTACTTATATAGGGGCTATGGTAACTCACTTGGGGTCAGGGAGTACTTATATGGGACTAGGGTAACTCCCTTGCGGTCAGAGAGTACTTATAAAGGGGCTAGGATAACTCACTTGGGGTCAGGGAGTACTTCTATGGGACTAGGGTGACTCACTTGGGGTCAGGGAGTACTTATATGGGACTAGGGTAACACACTTGGGGTCAGGGAGTACTTATAAAGGGGCTAGGCTAACTCACTTGGGGTCAGGGAGTACTTCTATGGGACTAGATAACTCACTTGCGGTCAGAGAGTACATATAAAGGGGCTAGGATAACTAACTTGGGTTAAGGGAGTACTTATATAGGGGCTAGGGTCACTCACTTGGTGTCTGTGAGTACTTATTTGGGACCAGGGTAACTCACTTGGGGCCAGGCTGTACTTATTAAGTGGCTAGGGTAACTCACTTGGGGTCTGGGAGTACTGATATGGGACTAGGGTAACTCACTTGGGGTCAGGGAGTACTTCTGTGGGACTAGGGTAACTCACTTGGGGTCAGGGAGTACTTCTATGGGACTAGGGTAACTCACTTGCGGTCACAGAGTACGTACAAAGGGGCTAGGATAACTCACTTGGGGTCAGGGAGTACTTCTATGGGACTATGTAACTCACTTGCGGTCAGAGAGTACATATAAAGGGGCTAGGATAACTAACTTGGGTTAAGGGAGTACTTCTGTGGGACTAGGATAACTCACTTGGGGTAAGGGAGTAGTTATATGGGACTAGGGTAACTTACTTGGGGTCAGGGAGTACTTCTATGGGACTAGGGTAACTCACTTGCGGTATGAGAGTACATATAAAGGGGCTAGGATAACTCACTTGGGGTCAGGGAATACTTATATGGGACTAAAGTAACACACTTGGGGTCCGGGAGTACTTATATAGGGGCTAGGGTAACACACTTGGGGTCAGGGAGTACTTATATGGGACTAGGGTAACCCACTTAGCGCCAGAGAGAACTTATAATGGGGATAGGGTAACTCACTTGGGGAATAGGGAGTACTTATAAAGGGGGTAGGGTAACTCACTTAGGGTCAGGGAGTACTTCTATGGGAATAGGGTAACACACTTGGGGTCAGGAAGTACTTATAATGGGGCTAGGCTAACTCACTTGGGGTCAGGGAGTACTTATATGGGACTAGGGTAACCCACTTAGCGCCAGAGAGAACTTATAAAGGGGATAGGGTAACTCACTTGGGGTTAGGGTGTACTTATAAAGGGGGTAGGGTAACTCACTTACGGTGAGGGAGTACTTCTATGGGTCTAGGTAACTCACTTGGGGTCAGGGAGTACTTCTATGGGACTAGGGTAACTCACTTAGGGTCAGGGAGTACTTATAAAGGGGCTATGGTAACTCACTTGGGGTCATGGAGTACTTCTATGGGACTAGGGTAACTCACTTGGGGTCAGGGAGTACTTTTGTGGGACTAGGGTAACTCACTCTAGAGTCAGGGAGTACTTATATGGGACTAGGGTAACTCACTTGGGGTCAGGGAGTACTTTTATGGGACTAGGGTAACTCACCTGCGGTCAGAGAGTACATATAAAGGGGCTAGGATAACTCAGTTGGGGTCAGGGAGTACTTATAAAGGGGCTATGGTAACTCACTTGGGGTCAGGGAGTACTTCTATGGGACTAGGGTAACTCACTTGCGGTCATAGAGTACATATAAAGAGGCTAGGATAACTCACTTGGGGTCAGGGAGTACTTATAAAGGTGATATGGTAACTCACTTAGGGTCAGGGAGTACTTCTATGGGAATAGGGTAACTTACTTGCGGTCAGAGAGTACATATAAAGGGGCTAGGATAACTAACTTGGGTTAAGGGAGTACTTATATAGGGGCTAGGGTCACTCACTTGGTGTCTGTGAGTACTTATATGGGACCAGGGTAACTCACATGGGGCCAGGCTGTACTTATTAAATGGCGAGGGTAACTCACTTGGGGTCTGGGAGTACTGATATGGGACTAGGGTAACTCACTTGGGGTCAGGGAGTACTTCTGTGGGACTAGGGTAACTCACTTGGGGTCTGGGAGTACTTATATGGGACTAGGGTAACTCACTTGGGGTCAGGGAGTACTTCTATGGGACTAGGGTAACTCACTTGCGGTCACAGAGTACGTATAAAGGGGCTAGGATAACTCACTTGGGGTCAGGGAGTACTTCTATGGGACTATGTAACTCACTTGCGGTCAGAGAGTACATATAAAGGGGCTAGGATAACTAACTTGGGTTAAGGGAGTACTTCTGTGGGACTAGGATAACTCACTTGGGGTAAGGGAGTAGTTATATGGGACTAGGGTAACTTACTTGGGGTCAGGGAGTACATATAAAGGGGCTAGGATAACTAACTTGGGTTAAGGGAGTACTTATATAGGGGCTAGGGTCACTCACTTGGTGTCTGTGAGTACTTATTTGGGACCAGGGTAACTCACTTGGGGCCAGGCTGTACTTATTAAGTGGCTAGGGTAACTCACTTGGGGTCTGGGAGTACTGATATGGGACTAGGGTAACTCACTTGGGGTCAGGGAGTACTTCTGTGGGACTAGGGTAACTCACTTGGGGTCTGGGAGTACTTATATGGGACTAGGGTAACTCACTTGGGGTCAGGGAGTACTTCTATGGGACTAGGGTAACTCACTTGCGGTCACAGAGTACGTATAAAGGGGCTAGGATAACTCACTTGGGGTCAGGGAGTACTTCTATGGGACTATGTAACTCACTTGCGGTCAGAGAGTACATATAAAGGGGCTAGGATAACTAACTTGGGTTAAGGGAGTACTTCTGTGGGACTAGGATAACTCACTTGGGGTAAGGGAGTAGTTATATGGGACTAGGGTAACTTACTTGGGGTCAGGGAGTACTTCTATGGGACTAGGGTAACTCACTTGCGGTATGAGAGTACATATAAAGGGGCTAGGATAACTCACTTGGGGTCAGGGAATACTTATATGGGACTAAAGTAACACACTTGGGGTCCGGGAGTACTTATATAGGGGCTAGGGTAACACACTTGGGGTCAGGGAGTACTTATATGGGACTAGGGTAACCCACTTAGCGCCAGAGAGAACTTATAATGGGGATAGGGTAACTCACTTGGGGAATAGGGAGTACTTATAAAGGGGGTAGGGTAACTCACTTAGGGTCAGGGAGTACTTCTATGGGAATAGGGTAACTCACTTGCGGTCAGAGAGTACATATAAAGGGGCTAGGATAACTAACTTGGGTTAAGGGAGTACTTATATAGGGGCTAGGGTCACTCACTTGGTGTCTGTGAGTACTTATATGGGACCAGGGTAACTCACTTGGGGCCAGGCTGTACTTATTAAGTGGCTAGGGTAACTCACTTGGGGTCTGGGAGTACTGATATGGGACTAGGGTAACTCACTTGCGGTCAGAGAGTACTTATAAAGGGGCTAGGATAACTCACTTGGGGTCAGGGAGTACTTCTATGGGACTAGGTAACTCACTTGCGGTCAGAGAGTACATATAAAGGGGCTAGGCTAACTCACTTGGGGTCAGGGAGTACTTCTATGGGACTAGGGTAACTCACTTGGGGTCAGGGAGTACTTATAAAGGGGCTATGGTAACTCACTTGGGGTCATGGAGTACTTCTATGGGACTAGGGTAACTCACTTGGGGTCAGGGAGTACTTTTGTGGGACTAGGGTAACTCACCTGCGGTCAGAGAGAACATATAAAGGGGCTAGGATAACTCAGTTGGGGTCAGGGAGTACTTATAAAGGGGCTAGGATAACTCACTTGGGGTCAAGGAGTAATTCTTTGGGACTAGATAACTCACTTGCGGTCAGAGAGTACATATAAAGGGGCTAGGATAACTCACTTGGGGTCAGGAAGTACTTATAAAGGGGCTATGGTAACTCACTTGGGGTCAGGGAGTACTTCTATGGGACTAGGGTAACTCACTTGCGGTCAGAGAGTACATATAAAGAGGCTAGGATAACTCACTTGGGGTCAGGGAGTACTTATAAAGGTGATATGGTAACTCACTTAGGGTCAGGGAGTACTTCTATGGGACTAGGGTAACTCACTTGCGGTCAGAGAATACTTATAAAGGGGCTAGGATAACTCACTTGGGGTCAGGGAGTACTTCTTTGGGACTAGATAACTCACTTGCGCTCAGAGAGTACATATAAAGGGGCTAGGATAACTAACTTGGGTTAAGGGAGTACTTCTGTGGGACTAGGGTAACTCACTTGGGGTCAGGGAGTACTTATAAAGGGGCTAGGATAACTCACTTGGGGTCAAGGAGTACTTCTTTGGGACTAGATAACTCACTTGCGGTCAGAGAGTACATATAAAGGGGCTAGGATAACTAACTTGGGTTAAGGGAGTACTTCTGTGGGACTAGGGTAACTCACTTGGGGTCTGGGAGTACTTCTATGGGACTAGGGTAACCCACTTAGCGCCAGAGAGAACTTATAAAGGGGATAGGGTTACTCACTTGGGGTCTGGGAGTACTTATATGTGACTAGGGTAACTCACTTGAGGTCAGATAGTACATATAAAGGGGCTAGGATAACTCACTTGGGGTCAGGAAGTACTTATAAAGGGGCTATGGTAACTCACTTGGGGTCAGGGAGTACTTCTATGGGACTAGGGTAACTCACTTGGGGTCAGGGAGTACTTTTATGGGACTAGGGTAACTCACCTGCGGTCAGAGAGTACATATAAAGGGGTTAGGATAACTCAGATGGGGTCAGGGAGTACTTATAAAGGGGCTATGGTAACTCACTTGGGGTAAGGGAGTACTTATATGGAACTAGGGTAGCTCAATTGCGGTCAGAGAGTACATATAAAGGGGCTAGGATAACTCACTTGGGGTCAGGAAGTACTTATAAAGGGGCTATGGTAACTCACTTGGGGTCAGGGAGTACTCCTATGGGACTAGGGTAACACACTTGGGGTCCGGGAGTACTTATATAGGGGCTAGGGTAACACACTTGGGGTCAGGGAATACTTATATGGGACTAGGGTAACACACTTGGCGTTAGGGAGTACTTATAAAAGGGCTAGGGTAACCCACTTACCGTCAGAGAGACCTTATAAAGGGGATAGGGTAACTCACTTGGGGTCTGGGAGTACTTATATGGGACTAGGGTAACTCACTTGGGGTCAGGGAGTACTTATATGGGGCTAGGGTAACCCACTTAGCGCCAGAGAGAACTTATAAAGGGGATAGGGTAACTCACTTGGGGGGTCTGGGAGTACTTATATGGGAATAGGGTAACTCACTTGGGGTCAGGGAGTACTTATATAGGGGCTAGGGTTACTCACTTGGGGTCAGGGAATACTTATATGGGACTAGGGTAACACACTTGGGGTTAGGGAGTACTTATAAAAGGGCTAGGGTAACTCACTTGGGGTCAGGGAGTACTTATATGGGACTAGGGTAACCCATTTAGCGCCAGAGAGAACTTATAAAGTGGATAGGGTAACTCACTTGGGGTTAGGGAGTACTTATAAAGGGGGTAGGGTAACTCACTCTAGAGTCAGGGAGTACTTATATGGGACTAGGTTAACTCACTTGCGGTCAGAGAGTACTTATAAAGGGGCTAGGATAACTCACTTGGGGTCAGGGAGTACTTCTATGGGACTAGATAACTCACTTGCGGTCAGAGAGTACATATAAAGGGGCTAGGATTGCTAACTTGGGTTAAGGGGGTACTTCTGTGGGACTAGGGTAACTCACTTGGGGTCTGGGAGTACTAATATGGGACTAGGGTGACTCACTTGGGGTCAGGGAGTACTTCTATGGGACTAGGGTAACTCACTTGCGGTCAGAGAGTAATTATAAAGGGGCTAGGATAACTCACTTGAGGTCAGGGAGTACTTCTATGGGACTAGGTAACTCACTTGCGGTCAGAGAGTACATATAAAGGGGCTAGGATAACTAACTTGGGTTAAGGGAGTACTTATATAGGGGCTAGGGTCACTCACTTGGTGTCTGTGAGTACTTATTTGGGACCAGGGTAACTCACTTGGGGCCAGGCTGTACTTATTAAGTGGCTAGGGTAACTCACTTGGGGTCTGGGAGTACTGATATGGGACTAGGGTAACTCACTTGGGGTCAGGGAGTACTTCTGTGGGACTAGGGTAACTCACTTGGGGTCTGGGAGTACTTATATGGGACTAGGGTAACTCACTTGGGGTCAGGGAGTACTTCTATGGGACTAGGGTAACTCACTTGCGGTCACAGAGTACGTATAAAGGGGCTAGGATAACTCACTTGGGGTCAGGGAGTACTTCTATGGGACTATGTAACTCACTTGCGGTCAGAGAGTACATATAAAGGGGCTAGGATAACTAACTTGGGTTAAGGGAGTACTTCTGTGGGACTAGGATAACTCACTTGGGGTAAGGGAGTAGTTATATGGAACTAGGGTAACTTACTTGGGGTCAGGGAGTACTTCTATGGGACTAGGGTAACTCACTTGCGGTATGAGAGTACATATAAAGGGGCTAGGATAACTCACTTGGGGTCAGGGAATACTTATATGGGACTAAGGTAACACACTTGGGGTCCGGGAGTACTTATATAGGGGCTAGGGTAACTCACTTGGGGTCAGGGAGTACTTATATGGGACTAGGGTAACCCACTTACCGTCAGAGAGAACTTATAAAGGGGATAGGGTAACTCACTTGGGGTCAGGGAGTACTTATATGGGACTAGGGTAACTCCCTTGCGGTCAGAGAGTACTTATAAAGGGGCTAGGATAACTCACTTGGGGTCAGGGAATACTTATATGGGACTAGGGTAACACACTTGGGGTCAGGAAGTACTTATAATGGGGCTAGGCTAACTCACTTGGGGTTAGGGTGTACTTATAAAGGGGGTAGGGTAACTCACTTACGGTGAGGGAGTACTTCTATGGGTCTAGGTAACTCACTTGGGGTCAGGGAGTACTTCTATGGGACTAGGGTAACTCACTTAGGGTTAGGGAGTACTTATAAAGGGGCTAGGGTAACCCACTTAGCGCCAGAGAGAACTTTTAAAGGGTCTAGGGTAACTCACTTGGGGTTAGGGAGTACTTATAATGGGGGTAGGGTAACTCACTCTAGAGTCAGGGAGTACTTATATGGGACTAGGGTAACTCACTTGGGGTCAGGGAGTACTTTTATGGGACTAGGGTAACTCACCTGCGGTCAGAGAGTACATATAAAGGGGCTAGGATAACTCAGTTGGGGTCAGGGAGTACTTATAAAGGGGCTATGGTAACTCACTTGGGGTCAGGGAGTACTTCTATGGGACTAGGGTAACTCACTTGCGGTCATAGAGTACATATAAAGAGGCTAGGATAACTCACTTGGGGTCAGGGAGTACTTATAAAGGTGATATGGTAACTCACTTAGGGTCAGGGAGTACTTCTATGGGAATAGGGTAACTTACTTGCGGTCAGAGAGTACATATAAAGGGGCTAGGATAACTAACTTGGGTTAAGGGAGTACTTATATAGGGGCTAGGGTCACTCACTTGGTGTCTGTGAGTACTTATATGGGACCAGGGTAACTCACATGGGGCCAGGCTGTACTTATTAAATGGCTAGGGTAACTCACTTGGGGTCTGGGAGTACTGATATGGGACTAGGGTAACTCACTTGGGGTCAGGGAGTACTTATATAGGGGCTAGGGTTACTCATTTGGGGTCAGGGAGTAGGTCTATGGGACTAGGGTAACTCACTTGGGTTCTTGGAGCACTTATATGGGACTAGAGTAAATCAGTTGGGGTCAGGGATTACTTATATGGGACTAGGGTAACCCATTTAGAGCCAGAGAGAACTTATAAAGGGGATAGGGTAACTCACATGGGGTCAGGGAGTACTTATATAGGGGCTATGGTAACTCACTTGGGGTCAGGGAGTACTTATATGGGACTAGGGTAACTCCCTTGCGGTCAGAGAGTACTTATAAAGGGGCTAGGATAACTCACTTGGGGTCAGGGAATACTTATATGGGACTAGGGTAACACACTTGGGGTCAGGGAGTACTTATAAAGGGGCTAGGCTAACTCACTTGGGGTCAGGGAGTACTTCTATGGGACTAGATAACTCACTTGCGGTCAGAGAGTACATATAAAGGGGCTAGGATTGCTAACTTGGGTTAAGGGGGTACTTCTGTGGGACTAGGGTAACTCACTTGGGGTCTGGGAGTACTAATATGGGACTAGGGTGACTCACTTGGGGTCAGGGAGTACTTCTATGGGACTAGGGTAACTCACTTGCGGTCAGAGAGTAATTATAAAGGGGCTAGGATAACTCACTTGAGGTCAGGGAGTACTTCTATGGGACTAGGTAACTCACTTGCGGTCAGAGAGTACATATAAAGGGGCTAGGATAACTAACTTGGGTTAAGGGAGTACTTATATAGGGGCTAGGGTCACTCACTTGGTGTCTGTGAGTACTTATTTGGGACCAGGGTAACTCACTTGGGGCCAGGCTGTACTTATTAAGTGGCTAGGGTAACTCACTTGGGGTCTGGGAGTACTGATATGGGACTAGGGTAACTCACTTGGGGTCAGGGAGTACTTCTGTGGGACTAGGGTAACTCACTTGGGGTCTGGGAGTACTTATATGGGACTAGGGTAACTCACTTGGGGTCAGGGAGTACTTCTATGGGACTAGGGTAACTCACTTGCGGTATGAGAGTACATATAAAGGGGCTAGGATAACTCACTTGGGGTCAGGGAATACTTATATGGGACTAAAGTAACACACTTGGGGTCCGGGAGTACTTATATAGGGGCTAGGGTAACACACTTGGGGTCAGGGAGTACTTATATGGGACTAGGGTAACCCACTTAGCGCCAGAGAGAACTTATAATGGGGATAGGGTAACTCACTTGGGGTCAGGGAGTACTTATATGGGACTAGGGTAACTCCCTTGCGGTCAGAGAGTACTTATAAAGGGGCTAGGATAACTCACTTGGGGTCAGGGAATACTTATATGGGACTAGGGTAACACACTTGGGGTCAGGAAGTACTTATAATGGGGCTAGGCTAACTCACTTGGGGTCAGGGAGTACTTATATGGGACTAGGGTAACCCACTTAGCGCCAGAGAGAACTTATAAAGGGGATAGGGTAACTCACTTGGGGTTAGGGTGTACTTATAAAGGGGGTAGGGTAACTCACTTACGGTGAGGGAGTACTTCTATGGGTCTAGGTAACTCACTTGGGGTCAGGGAGTACTTCTATGGGACTAGGGTAACTCACTTAGGGTTAGGGAGTACTTATAAAGGGGCTAGGGTAACCCACTTAGCGCCAGAGAGAACTTTTAAAGGGTCTAGGGTAACTCACTTGGGGTTAGGGAGTACTTATAATGGGGGTAGGGTAACTCACTCTAGAGTCAGGGAGTACTTATATGGGACTAGGGTAACTCACTTGGGGTCAGGGAGTACTTTTATGGGACTAGGGTAACTCACCTGCGGTCAGAGAGTACATATAAAGGGGCTAGGATAACTCAGTTGGGGTCAGGGAGTACTTATAAAGGGGCTATGGTAACTCACTTGGGGTCAGGGAGTACTTCTATGGGACTAGGGTAACTCACTTGCGGTCATAGAGTACATATAAAGAGGCTAGGATAACTCACTTGGGGTCAGGGAGTACTTATAAAGGTGATATGGTAACTCACTTAGGGTCAGGGAGTACTTCTATGGGAATAGGGTAACTTACTTGCGGTCAGAGAGTACATATAAAGGGGCTAGGATAACTAATTTGGGTTAAGGGAGTACTTATATAGGGGCTAGGGTCACTCACTTGGTGTCTGTGAGTACTTATATGGGACCAGGGTAACTCACATGGGGCCAGGCTGTACTTATTAAATGGCTAGGGTAACTCACTTGGGGTCTGGGAGTACTGATATGGGACTAGGGTAACTCACTTGGGGTCAGGGAGTACTTATATAGGGGCTAGGGTTACTCATTTGGGGTCAGGGAGTAGGTCTATGGGACTAGGGTAACTCACTTGGGTTCTTGGAGCACTTATATGGGACTAGAGTAAATCAGTTGGGGTCAGGGATTACTTATATGGGACTAGGGTAACCCATTTAGAGCCAGAGAGAACTTATAAAGGGGATAGGGTAACTCACATGGGGTCAGGGAGTACTTATATAGGGGCTATGGTAACTCACTTGGGGTCAGGGAGTACTTATATGGGACTAGGGTAACTCCCTTGCGGTCAGAGAGTACTTATAAAGGGGCTAGGATAACTCACTTGGGGTCAGGGAATACTTATATGGGACTAGGGTAACACACTTGGGGTCAGGGAGTACTTATAAAGGGGCTAGGCTAACTCACTTGGGGTCAGGGAGTACTTCTATGGGACTAGATAACTCACTTGCGGTCAGAGAGTACATATAAAGGGGCTAGGATTGCTAACTTGGGTTAAGGGGGTACTTCTGTGGGACTAGGGTAACTCACTTGGGGTCTGGGAGTACTAATATGGGACTAGGGTGACTCACTTGGGGTCAGGGAGTACTTCTATGGGACTAGGGTAACTCACTTGCGGTCAGAGAGTAATTATAAAGGGGCTAGGATAACTCACTTGAGGTCAGGGAGTACTTCTATGGGACTAGGTAACTCACTTGCGGTCAGAGAGTACATATAAAGGGGCTAGGATAACTAACTTGGGTTAAGGGAGTACTTATATAGGGGCTAGGGTCACTCACTTGGTGTCTGTGAGTACTTATTTGGGACCAGGGTAACTCACTTGGGGCCAGGCTGTACTTATTAAGTGGCTAGGGTAACTCACTTGGGGTCTGGGAGTACTGATATGGGACTAGGGTAACTCACTTGGGGTCAGGGAGTACTTCTGTGGGACTAGGGTAACTCACTTGGGGTCTGGGAGTACTTATATGGGACTAGGGTAACTCACTTGGGGTCAGGGAGTACTTCTATGGGACTAGGGTAACTCACTTGCGGTATGAGAGTACATATAAAGGGGCTAGGATAACTCACTTGGGGTCAGGGAATACTTATATGGGACTAAAGTAACACACTTGGGGTCCGGGAGTACTTATATAGGGGCTAGGGTAACACACTTGGGGTCAGGGAGTACTTATATGGGACTAGGGTAACCCACTTAGCGCCAGAGAGAACTTATAATGGGGATAGGGTAACTCACTTGGGGAATAGGGAGTACTTATAAAGGGGGTAGGGTAACTCACTTAGGGTCAGGGAGTACTTCTATGGGAATAGGGTAACACACTTGGGGTCAGGAAGTACTTATAATGGGGCTAGGCTAACTCACTTGGGGTCAGGGAGTACTTATATGGGACTAGGGTAACCCACTTAGCGCCAGAGAGAACTTATAAAGGGGATAGGGTAACTCACTTGGGGTTAGGGTGTACTTATAAAGGGGGTAGGGTAACTCACTTACGGTGAGGGAGTACTTCTATGGGTCTAGGTAACTCACTTGGGGTCAGGGAGTACTTCTATGGGACTAGGGTAACTCACTTAGGGTCAGGGAGTACTTATAAAGGGGCTATGGTAACTCACTTGGGGTCATGGAGTACTTCTATGGGACTAGGGTAACTCACTTGGGGTCAGGGAGTACTTTTGTGGTACTAGGGTAACTCACTCTAGAGTCAGGGAGTACTTATATGGGACTAGGGTAACTCACTTGGGGTCAGGGAGTACTTTTATGGGACTAGGGTAACTCACCTGCGGTCAGAGAGTACATATAAAGGGGCTAGGATAACTCAGTTGGGGTCAGGGAGTACTTATAAAGGGGCTATGGTAACTCACTTGGGGTCAGGGAGTACTTCTATGGGACTAGGGTAACTCACTTGCGGTCATAGAGTACATATAAAGAGGCTAGGATAACTCACTTGGGGTCAGGGAGTACTTATAAAGGTGATATGGTAACTCACTTAGGGTCAGGGAGTACTTCTATGGGAATAGGGTAACTTACTTGCGGTCAGAGAGTACATATAAAGGGGCTAGGATAACTAACTTGGGTTAAGGGAGTACTTATATAGGGGCTAGGGTCACTCACTTGGTGTCTGTGAGTACTTATATGGGACCAGGGTAACTCACATGGGGCCAGGCTGTACTTATTAAATGGCTAGGGTAACTCACTTGGGGTCTGGGAGTACTGATATGGGACTAGGGTAACTCACTTGGGGTCAGGGAGTACTTCTGTGGGACTAGGGTAACTCACTTGGGGTCTGGGAGTACTTATATGGGACTAGGGTAACTCACTTGGGGTCAGGGAGTACTTCTATGGGACTAGGGTAACTCACTTGCGGTCACAGAGTACGTATAAAGGGGCTAGGATAACTCACTTGGGGTCAGGGAGTACTTCTATGGGACTATGTAACTCACTTGCGGTCAGAGAGTACATATAAAGGGGCTAGGATAACTAACTTGGGTTAAGGGAGTACTTCTGTGGGACTAGGATAACTCACTTGGGGTAAGGGAGTAGTTATATGGGACTAGGGTAACTTACTTGGGGTCAGGGAGTACATATAAAGGGGCTAGGATAACTAACTTGGGTTAAGGGAGTACTTATATAGGGGCTAGGGTCACTCACTTGGTGTCTGTGAGTACTTATTTGGGACCAGGGTAACTCACTTGGGGCCAGGCTGTACTTATTAAGTGGCTAGGGTAACTCACTTGGGGTCTGGGAGTACTGATATGGGACTAGGGTAACTCACTTGGGGTCAGGGAGTACTTCTGTGGGACTAGGGTAACTCACTTGGGGTCTGGGAGTACTTATATGGGACTAGGGTAACTCACTTGGGGTCAGGGAGTACTTCTATGGGACTAGGGTAACTCACTTGCGGTCACAGAGTACGTATAAAGGGGCTAGGATAACTCACTTGGGGTCAGGGAGTACTTCTATGGGACTATGTAACTCACTTGCGGTCAGAGAGTACATAATTAGGGGGCTAGGATAACTAACTTGGGTTAAGGGAGGACTTCTGTGGGACTAGGATAACTCACTTGGGGTAAGGGAGTAGTTATATGGGACTAGGGTAACTTACTTGGGGTCAGGGAGTACTTCTATGGGACTAGGGTAACTCACTTGCGGTATGAGAGTACATATAAAGGGGCTAGGATAACTCACTTGGGGTCAGGGAATACTTATATGGGACTAAAGTAACACACTTGGGGTCCGGGAGTACTTATATAGGGGCTAGGGTAACACACTTGGGGTCAGGGAGTACTTATATGGGACTAGGTTAACCCACTTAGCGCCAGAGAGAACTTATAATGGGGATAGGGTAACTCACTTGGGGAATAGGGAGTACTTATAAAGGGGGTAGGGTAACTCACTTAGGGTCAGGGAGTACTTCTATGGGAATAGGGTAACTCACTTGCGGTCAGAGAGTACATATAAAGGGGCTAGGATAACTAACTTGGGTTAAGGGAGTACTTATATAGGGGCTAGGGTCACTCACTTGGTGTCTGTGAGTACTTATATGGGACCAGGGTAACTCACTTGGGGCCAGGCTGTACTTATTAAGTGGCTAGGGTAACTCACTTGGGGTCTGGGAGTACTGATATGGGACTAGGGTAACTCACTTGCGGTCAGAGAGTACTTATAAAGGGGCTAGGATAACTCACTTGGGGTCAGGGAGTACTTCTATGGGACTAGGTAACTCACTTGCGGTCAGAGAGTACATATAAAGGGGCTAGGATAACTAACTTGGGTTAAGGGAGTACTTATAAAGGTGATATGGTAACTCACTTAGGGTCAGGGAGTACTTCTATGGGAATAGGGTAACTCACTTGCGCTCAGAGAGTACATATAAAGGGGCTAGGATAACTAACTTGGGTTAAGGGAGTACTTATAAAGGGGCTAGGATAACTCACTTGAGGTCAGGGAGTACTTCTATGGGACTAGGTAACTCACTTGCGGTCAGAGAGTACATATAAAGGGGCTAGGATAATTAACTTGGGTTAAGGGAGTACTTATATAGGGGCTAGGGTCACTCACTTGGTGTCTGTGAGTACTTATTTGGGACCAGGGTAACTCACTTGGGGCCAGGCTGTACTTATTAAGTGGCTAGGGTAACTCACTTGGGGTCTGGGAGTACTGATATGGGACTAGGGTAACTCACTTGGGGTCAGGGAGTACTTCTGTGGGACTAGGGTAACTCACTTGGGGTCTGGGAGTACTTATATGGGACTAGGGTAACTCACTTGGGGTCAGGGAGTACTTCTATGGGACTAGGGTAACTCACTTGCGGTCACAGAGTACGTATAAAGGGGCTAGGATAACTCACTTGGGGTCAGGGAGTACTTCTATGGGACTATGTAACTCACTTGCGGTCAGAAGTACATATAAAGGGGCTAGGATAACTAACTTGGGTTAAGGGAGTACTTCTGTGGGACTAGGATAACTCACTTGGGGTAAGGGAGTAGTTATATGGGACTAGGGTAACTTACTTGGGGTCAGGGAGTACTTCTATGGGACTAGGGTAACTCACTTGCGGTATGAGAGTACATATAAAGGGGCTAGGATAACTCACTTGGGGTCAGGGAATACTTATATGGGACTAAAGTAACACACTTGGGGTCCGGGAGTACTTATATAGGGGCTAGGGTAACACACTTGGGGTCAGGGAGTACTTATATGGGACTAGGGTAACCCACTTAGCGCCAGAGAGAACTTATAATGGGGATAGGGTAACTCACTTGGGGAATAGGGAGTACTTATAAAGGGGGTAGGGTAACTCACTTAGGGTCAGGGAGTACTTCTGTGGGACTAGGGTAACTCACTTGGGGTCTGGGAGTACTTATATGGGACTAGGGTAACTCACTTGGGGTCAGGGAGTACTTCTATGGGACTAGGGTAACTCACTTGCGGTCACAGAGTACGTATAAAGGGGCTAGGATAACTCACTTGGGGTCAGGGAGTACTTCTATGGGACTATGTAACTCACTTGCGGTCAGAGAGTACATATAAAGGGGCTAGGATAACTAACTTGGGTTAAGGGAGTACTTCTGTGGGACTAGGATAACTCACTTGGGGTAAGGGAGTAGTTATATGGGACTAGGGTAACTTACTTGGGGTCAGGGAGTACTTCTATGGGACTAGGGTAACTCACTTGCGGTATGAGAGTACATATAAAGGGGCTAGGATAACTCACTTGGGGTCAGGGAATACTTATATGGGACTAAAGTAACACACTTGGGGTCCGGGAGTACTTATATAGGGGCTAGGGTAACACACTTGGGGTCAGGGAGTACTTATATGGGACTAGGGTAACCCACTTAGCGCCAGAGAGAACTTATAATGGGGATAGGGTAACTCACTTGGGGAATAGGGAGTACTTATAAAGGGGGTAGGGTAACTCACTTAGGGTCAGGGAGTACTTCTATGGGAATAGGGTAACTCACTTGCGGTCAGAGAGTACATATAAAGGGGCTAGGATAACTAACTTGGGTTAAGGGAGTACTTATATAGGGGCTAGGGTCACTCACTTGGTGTCTGTGAGTACTTATATGGGACCAGGGTAACTCACTTGGGGCCAGGCTGTACTTATTAAGTGGCTAGGGTAACTCACTTGGGGTCTGGGAGTACTGATATGGGACTAGGGTAACTCACTTGCGGTCAGAGAGTACTTATAAAGGGGCTAGGATAACTCACTTGGGGTCAGGGAGTACTTCTATGGGACTAGGTAACTCACTTGCGGTCAGAGAGTACATATAAAGGGGCTAGGATAACTAACTTGGGTTAAGGGAGTACTTATAAAGGTGATATGGTAACTCACTTAGGGTCAGGGAGTACTTCTATGGGAATAGGGTAACTCACTTGCGCTCAGAGAGTACATATAAAGGGGCTAGGATAACTAACTTGGGTTAAGGGAGTACTTATATAGAGGCTAGGGTCACTCACTTGGTGTCTGTGAGTACTTATATGGGACCAGGGTAACTCACTTGGGGCCAGGCTGTACTTATTAAGTGGCTAGGGTAACTCACTTGGGGTCTGGGAGTACTGATATGGGACTAGGGTAACTCACTTGGGGTCAGGGAGTACTTATTTAGGGGCTAGGGTTACTCATTTGGGGTCAGGGAGTAGGTCTATGGGACTAAGGTAACTTACTTGGGTTCTTGGAGCACTTATATGGGACTAGAGTAAATCAGTTGGGGTCAGGGATTACTTATATGGGACTAGGGTAACCCATTTAGAGCCAGAGAGAACTTATAAAAGGGATAGGGTAACTCACATGGGGTCAGGGAGTACTTATATAGGGGCTATGGTAACTCACTTGGGGTCAGGGAGTACTTATATGGGACTAGGGTAACTCCCTTGCGGTCAGAGAGTACTTATAAAGGGGCTAGGATAACTCACTTGGGGTCAGGGAATACTTATATGGGATTAGGGTAACACACTTGGGGTCAGGGAGTACTTATAATGGGGCTAGGCTAACTCACTTGGGGTCAGGGAGTACTTATATGGGACTAGGGTAACCCACTTAGCGCCAGAGAGAACTTATAATGGGGATAGGGTAACTCACTTGGGGTTAGGGAGTACTTATAATGGGGGTAGGGTAACTCACTCTAGAGTCAGGGAGTACTTATATGGGACTAGGGTAACTCACTTGGGGTCAGGGAGTACTTTTATGGGACTAGGGTAACTCACCTGCGGTCAGAGAGTACATATAAAGGGGCTAGGATAACTCAGTTGGGGTCAGGGAGTACTTATAAAGGGGCTATGGTAACTCACTTGGGGTCAGGGAGTACTTATATAGGGGCTAGGGTTATTCACTTGGGGTCAGGGAGTACTTATATAGGGGCTAGAGTTACTCACTTGGGGTCAGGGAGTACTTATAAAGGTGATATGGTAACTCACTTAGGGTCAGGGAGTACTTCTATGGGAATAGGGTAACTTACTTGCGGTCAGAGAGTACATATAAAGGGGCTAGGATAACTAACTTGGGTTAAGGGAGTACTTATATAGGGGCTAGGGTCACTCACTTGGTGTCTGTGAGTACTTATATGGGACCAGGGTAACTCACTTGGGGCCAGGCTGTACTTATTAAGTGGCTAGGGTAACTCACTTGGGGTCTGGGAGTACTGATATGGGACTAGGGTAACTCACTTGGGGTCAGGGAGTACTTATATAGGGGCTAGGGTTACTCATTTGGGGTCAGGGAGTAGGTCTATGGGACTAGGGTAACTCACTTGGGTTCTTGGAGCACTTATATGGGACTAGAGTAAATCAGTTGGGGTCAGGGGTTACTTATATGGGACTAGGGTAACCCATTTAGAGCCAGAGAGAACTTATAAAGGGGATAGGGTAACTCACTTGGGGTCAGGGAGTACTTATATGGGACTAGGGTAACTCCCTTGCGGTCAGAGAGTACTTATAAAGGGGCTAGGATAACTCACTTGGGGTCAGGGAATACTTATATGGGACTAGGGTAACACACTTGGGGTCAGGGAGTAATTATAAAGGGGCTAGGCTAACTCACTTGGGGTCAGGGAGTACTTATATGGGACTAGGGTAACCCACTTGGGGTCAGGGAGTACTTATATGGGACTAGGGTAACCCACTTAGCGCCAGAGAGAACTTATAATGGGGATAGGGTAACTCACTTGGGGTTAGGGAGTACTTATAATGGGGGTAGGGTAACTCACTCTAGAGTCAGGGAGTACATATAAAGGGGCTAGGATAACTCAGTTGGGGTCAGGGAGTACTTATAAAGGGGCTATGGTAACTCACTTGGGGTCAGGGAGTACTTATATAGGGGCTAGGGTTACTCACTTGGGGTCAGGGAGTACTTCTATGGGAATAGGGTAACTTACTTGCGGTCAGAGAGTACATATAAAGGGGCTAGGATAACTAACTTGGGTTAAGGGAGTACTTATATATGGGCTAGGGTCACTCACTTGGTGTCTGTGAGTACTTATATGGGACCAGGGTAACTCACTTGGGGCCAGGCTGTACTTATTAAGTGGCTAGGGTAACTCACTTGGGGTCTGGGAGTACTGATATGGGACTAGGGTAACTCACTTGGGGTCAGGGAGTACTTATATAGGGGCTAGGGTTACTCATTTGGGGTCAGGGAGTAGGTCTATGGGACTAGGGTAACTCACTTGGGTTCTTGGAGCACTTATATGGGACTAGAGTAAATCAGTTGGGGTCAGGGGTTACTTATATGGGACTAGGGTAACCCATTTAGAGCCAGAGAGAACTTATAAAGGGGATAGGGTAACTCACTTGGGGTCAGGGAGTACTTATATGGGACTAGGGTAACTCCCTTGCGGTCAGAGAGTACTTATAAAGGGGCTAGGATAACTCACTTGGGGTCAGGGAATACTTATATGGGACTAGGGTAACACACTTGGGGTCAGGGAGTAATTATAAAGGGGCTAGGCTAACTCACTTGGGGTCAGGGAGTACTTATATGGGACTAGGGTAACCCACTTAGCGCCAGAGAGAACTTATAAAGGGGATAGAGTAACTCACTTGGGGTTAGGGAGTACTTATATGAGACTAGGTTAACTCACTTAGGGTTAGGGAGTACTTATAAAGGGGCTAGGGTAACCCACTTAGCGCCAGAGAGAACTTTTAAAGGGTCTAGGGTAACTCACTTGGGGTTAGGGAGTACTTATAAAGGGGGTAGGGTAACTCACTCTAGAGTCAGGGAGTACTTATATGGGACTAGGGTAACTCACTTGGGGTCAAGGAGTACTTTTATGGGACTAGGGTAACTCACCTGCGGTCAGAGAGTACATATAAAGGGGCTAGGATAACTCAGTTGGGGTCAGGGAATACTTATAAAGGGGATACGGTAACTCACTTGGGGTCAGGGTGTAGTTATATGGAACTAGGGTAGCTCAATTGCGGTCAGAGAGTACATATAAAGGGGCTAGGATAACTCACTTGGGGTCAGGATGTACTTATAAAGGGGCTATAGTAACTCACTTGGGGTCAGGGAGTACTTCTATGGGACTAGGGTAACTCACTTGCGGTCAGAGAGTACTTATAAAGGGGCTAGGATAACTCACTTGGGGTCAGGGAGTACTTCTTTGGGACTAGATAACTCACTTGCGCTCAGAGAGTACATATAAAGGGGCTAGGATAACTAACTTGGGTTAAAGGAGTACTTCTGTGGGACTAGGGTAACTCACTTGGGTTCTTGGAGCACTTATATGGGACTAGAGTAAATCAGTTGGGGTCAGGGATTACTTATATGGGACTAGGGTAACCCACTTAGAGCCAGAGAGAACTTATAAAGGGGATAGGGTAACTCACATGGGGTCAGGGAGTACTTATATAGGGGCTAGGGTTACTCACTTGGGGTCAGGGAATACTTATATGGGACGTGGGTAACACACTTGGGGTTAGGGAGTACTTATAAAAGGGCTAGGGTAACTCACTTGGGGTCAGGGAGTATTTATATAGGGGCTAGGGTTACTCACTTGGGGTCAGGGAATACTTATATGGGACGTGGGTAACACACTTGGGGTTAGGGAGTACTTATAAAAGGGCTAGGGTAACTCACTTGGGGTCAGGGAGTACTTATATGGGACTAGGGTAACCCATTTAGCGCCAGAGAGAACTTATAAAGTGGATAGGGTAACTCACTTGGGGTTAGGGAGTACTTATAAAGGGGGTAGGGTAACTCACTCTAGAGTCAGGGAGTACTTATATGGGACTAGGGTAACTCACTTGCGGTCAGAGAGTACTTATAAAGGGGCTAGGATAACTCACTTGGGGTCAGGGAGTACTTCTATGGGACTAGATAACTCACTTGTGGTCAGAGAGTACATATAAAGGGGCTAGGATAACTAACTTGGGTTAAGGGGGTACTTCTGTGGGACTAGGGTAACTCACTTGGGGTCTGGGAGTACTAATATGGGACTAGGGTGACTCACTTGCGGTCAGGGAGTACTTCTATGGGACTAGGGTAACTCACTTGCGGTCAGAGAGTACTTATAAAGGGGCTAGGATAACTCACTTGGGGTCAGGGAGTACTTCTATGGGACTAGGTAACTCACTTGCGGTCAGAGAGTACATATAAAGGGGCTAGGATAACTAACTTGGGTTAAGGTAGTACTTATAAAGGTGATATGGTAACTCACTTAGGGTCAGGGAGTACTTCTATGGGAATAGGGTAACTCACTTGCGGTCAGAGAGTACATATAAAGGGGCTAGGATAACTAACTTGGGTTAAGGGAGTACTTATATAGGGGCTAGGGTCACTCACTTGGTGTCTGTGAGTACTTATATGGGACCAGGGTAACTCACTTGGGGCCAGGCTGTACTTATTAAGTGGCTAGGGTAACTCACTTGGGGTCTGGGAGTACTGATATGGGACTAGGGTAACTCACTTGGGGTCAGGGAGTACTTATATAGGGGCTAGGGTTACTCATTTGGGGTCAGGGAGTAGGTCTATGGGACTAGGGTAACTCACTTGGGTTCTTGGAGCACTTATATGGGACTAGAGTAAATCAGTTGGGATCAGGGATTACTTCTATGGGACTAGGGTAACCCACTTAAAGCCAGAGAGAACTTATAAAGGGGATAGGGTAACTCACATGGGGTCAGGGAGTACTTATATAGGGGCTATGGTAACTCACTTGGGGTCAGGGAGTACTTATATGGGACTAGGGTAACTCCCTTGCGGTCAGAGAGTACTTATAAAGGGGCTAGGATAACTCACTTTGGGTCAGGGAATACTTATATGGGATTAGGGTAACACACTTGGGGTCAGGGAGTACTTATAATGGGGCTAGGCTAACTCACTTGGGGTCAGGGAGTACTTATATGGGACTAGGGTAACCCACTTAGCGCCAGAGAGAACTTATAATGGGGATAGGGTAACTCACTTGGGGTTAGGGTGTACTTATAAAGGGGGTAGGGTAACTCACTTACGGTGAGGGAGTACTTCTATGGGTCTAGGTAACTCACTTGGGGTCAGGGAGTACTTCTATGGGACTAGGGTAACTCGCTTGCGGTCAGAGGGTACATACAAAGGGACTAGAATAATTCACTTGTGGTTAGGGAGTACTTATATGAGACTAGGTTAACTCACTTAGGGTTAGGGAGTACTTATAAAGGGGCTAGGGTAACCCACTTAGCGCCAGAGAGAACTTTTAAAGGGGCTAGGATAACTAACTTGGGTTAAGGAAGTACTTATATAGGGGCTAGGGTCACTCACTTGGTGTCTGTGAGTACTTATATGGGACCAGGGTAACTCACTTGGGGCCAGGCTGTACTTATTAAGTGGCTAGGGTAACTCACTTGGGGTCTGGGAGTACTGATATGGGACTAGGGTAACTCACTTGGGGTCAGGGAGTACTTATATAGGGGCTAGGGTTACTCATTTGGGGTCAGGGAGTAGGTCTATGGGACTAGGGTAACTCACTTGGGTTCTTGGAGCACTTATATGGGACTAGAGTAAATCAGTTGGGATCAGGGATTACTTCTATGGGACTAGGGTAACCCACTTAAAGCCAGAGAGAACTTATAAAGGGGATAGGGTAACTCACATGGGGTCAGGGAGTACTTATATAGGGGCTATGGTAACTCACTTGGGGTCAGGGAGTACTTATATGGGACTAGGGTAACTCCCTTGCGGTCAGAGAGTACTTATAAAGGGGCTAGGATAACTCACTTGGGGTCAGGGAATACTTATATGGGATTAGGGTAACACACTTGGGGTCAGGGAGTACTTATAATGGGGCTAGGCTAACTCACTTGGGGTCAGGGAGTACTTATATGGGACTAGGGTAACCCACTTAGCGCCAGAGAGAACTTATAATGGGGATAGGGTAACTCACTTGGGGTTAGGGTGTACTTATAAAGGGGGTAGGGTAACTCACTTACGGTGAGGGAGTACTTCTATGGGTCTAGGTAACTCACTTGGGGTCAGGGAGTACTTCTATGGGACTAGGGTAACTCGCTTGCGGTCAGAGGGTACATACAAAGGGACTAGAATAATTCACTTGTGGTTAGGGAGTACTTATATGAGACTAGGTTAACTCACTTAGGGTTAGGGAGTACTTATAAAGGGGCTAGGGTAACCCACTTAGCGCCAGAGAGAACTTTTAAAGGGTCTAGGGTAACTCACTTGGGGTTAGGGAGTACTTATAATGGGGGTAGGGTAACTCACTCTAGAGCCAGGGAGTACTTATATGGGACTAGGGTAACTCACTTGGGGTCAGGGAGTACTTTTATGGGACTAGGGTAACTCACCTGCGGTCAGAGAGTACATATAAAGGGGCTAGGATAACACAGTTGGGGTCAGGGAGTACTTATAAAGGGGCTATGGTAACTCACTTGGGGTCAGGGAGTACTTATTTAGGGGCTAGGGTTACTCACTTGGGGTCAGGGAGTACTTATATAGGGGCTAGGGTTACTCACTTGGGGTCAGGGAGTACTTATAAAGGTGATATGATAACTCACTTAGGGTCAGGGAGTACTTCTATGGGAATAGGGTAACTTACTTGCGGTCAGAGAGTACATATAAAGGGGCTAGGATAACTAACTTGGGTTAAGGGAGTACTTATATAGGGGCTAGGGTCACTCACTTGGTGTCTGTGAGTACTTATAAGGGACTAGGGTAACTCACTTGGGGTCAGGGAGTACTTATATAGGGGCTAGGGTTACTCATTTGGGGTCAGGGAGTAGGTCTATGGGACTAGGGTAACTCACTTGGGTTCTTGGAGCACTTATATGGGACTAGAGTAAATCAGTTGGGGTCAGGGGTTACTTATATGGGACTAGGGTAACCCATTTAGAGCCAGAGAGAACTTATAAAGGGGATAGGGTAACTCACATGGGGTCAGGGAGTACTTATATAGGGGCTATGGTAACTCACTTGGGGTCAGGGAGTACTTATATGGGACTAGGGTAACTCCCTTGCGGTCAGAGAGTACTTATAAAGGGGCTAGGATAACTCACTTGGGGTCTGGGAGTACTGATATGGGACTAGGGTAACTCACTTGGGGTCAGGGAGTACTTATATAGGGGCTAGGGTTACTCATTTGGGGTCAGGGAGTAGGTCTATGGGACTAGGGTAACTCACTTGGGTTCTTGGAGCACTTATATGGGACTAGAGTAAATCAGTTGGGATCAGGGATTACTTCTATGGGACTAGGGTAACCCACTTAAAGCCAGAGAGAACTTATAAAGGGGATAGGGTAACTCACATGGGGTCAGGGAGTACTTATATAGGGGCTATGGTAACTCACTTGGGGTCAGGGAGTACTTATATGGGACTAGGGTAACTCCCTTGCGGTCAGAGAGTATTTATAAAGGGGCTAGGATAACTCGCTTGGGGTCAGGGAATACTTATATGGGATTAGGGTAACACACTTGGGGTCAGGGAGTACTTATAATGGGGCTAGGCTAACTCACTTGGGGTCAGGGAGTACTTATATGGGACTAGGGTAACCCACTTAGCGCCAGAGAGAACTTATAATGGGGATAGGGTAACTCACTTGGGGTTAGGGTGTACTTATAAAGGGGAAGGGTAACTCACTTACGGTGAGGGAGTACTTCTATGGGTCTAGGTAACTCACTTGGGGTCAGGGAGTACTTCTATGGGACTAGGGTAACTCACTTGCGGTCAGAGGGTACATACAAAGGGACTAGAATAATTCACTTGTGGTTAGGGAGTACTTATATGAGACTAGGTTAACTCACTTAGGGTTAGGGAGTACTTATAAAGGGGCTAGGGTAACCCACTTAGCGCCAGAGAGAACTTTTAAAGGGTCTAGGGTAACTCACTTGGGGTTAGGGAGTACTTATAATGGGGGTAGGGTAACTCACTCTAGAGCCAGGGAGTACTTATATGGGACTAGGGTAACTCACTTGGGGTCAGGGAGTACTTTTATGGGACTAGGGTAACTCACCTGCGGTCAGAGAGTACATATAAAGGGGCTAGGATAACACAGTTGGGGTCAGGGAGTACTTATAAAGGGGCTATGGTAACTCACTTGGGGTCAGGGAGTACTTATTTAGGGGCTAGGGTTACTCACTTGGGGTCAGGGAGTACTTATATAGGGGCTAGGGTTACTCACTTGGGGTCAGGGAGTACTTATAAAGGTGATATGATAACTCACTTAGGGTCAGGGAGTACTTCTATGGGAATAGGGTAACTTACTTGCGGTCAGAGAGTACATATAAAGGGGCTAGGATAACTAACTTGGGTTAAGGGAGTACTTATATAGGGGCTAGGGTCACTCACTTGGTGTCTGTGAGTACTTATAAGGGACTAGGGTAACTCACTTGGGGTCAGGGAGTACTTATATAGGGGCTAGGGTTACTCATTTGGGGTCAGGGAGTAGGTCTATGGGACTAGGGTAACTCACTTGGGTTCTTGGAGCACTTATATGGGACTAGAGTAAATCAGTTGGGGTCAGGGGTTACTTATATGGGACTAGGGTAACCCATTTAGAGCCAGAGAGAACTTATAAAGGGGATAGGGTAACTCACATGGGGTCAGGGAGTACTTATATAGGGGCTATGGTAACTCACTTGGGGTCAGGGAGTACTTATATGGGACTAGGTTAACTCCCTTGCGGTCAGAGAGTACTTATAAAGGGGCTAGGATAACTCACTTGGGGTCAGGGAATACTTATATGGGACTAGGGTAACACACTTGGGGTCAGGGAGTACTTATAAAGGTGATATGGTAACTCACTTAGGGTCAGGGAGTTCTTATAAAGGGGCTAAGGTAACTCACTTTGGGTCAGGGAGTACTTCTATGGGACTAGGGTAACTCACTTGCGGTCAGAGAGTACATATAAAGAGGCTAGGATAACTCACTTGGGGTCAAGGAGTACTTATAAAGGTGATATGGTAACTCACTTAGGGTCAGGGAGTACTTCTATGGGAATAGGGTAACTCACTTGCGGTCAGAGAGTACATATAAAGGGGCTAGGACAACTAACTTGGGTTAAGGGAGTACTTATATAGGGGCTATGGTCACTCACTTGGTGTCTGTGAGTACTTATATGGGACTAGGGTAACCCACTTAGCGCCAGAGAGAACTTATAAAGGGGATAGGGTAACTCACTTGGGGTTAGGGAGTGCTTATATGAGACTAGGTTAACTCACTTAGGGTTAGGGAGTACTTATAAAGGGGCTAGGGTAACCCACTTAGCGCCAGAGAGGACTTTTAAAGGGTCTAGGGTAACTCACTTGGGGTTAGGGAGTACTTATAAAGGGGGTAGGGTAACTCACTCTAGAGTCAGGGAGTACTTATATGGGACTAGGGTAACTCACTTGGGGTCACGGAGTACTTTTATGGGACTAGGGTAACTCACCTGCGGTCAGAGAGTACATATAAAGGGGCTAGGATAACTCAGTTGGGGTCAGGGAATACTTATAAAGGGGCTATGGTAACTCACTTGGGGTCAGGGTGTAGTTATATGGAACTAGGGTAGCTCAATTGCGGTCAGAGAGTACATATAAAGGGGCTAGGATAACTCACTTGGGGTCAGGAAGTACTTATAAAGGGGCTATAGTAACTCACTTGGGGTCAGGGAGTACTTCTATGGGACTAGGGTAACTCACTTGCGGTCAGAGAGTACATATAAAGAGGCTAGGATAACTCACTTGGGGTCAGGGAGTACTTATAAAGGTGATATGGTAACTCACTTAGGGTCAGGGAGTACTTCTATGGGACTAGGGTAACTCACTTGCGGTCAGAGAGTACTTATAAAGGGGCTAGGATAACTCACTTGGGGTCAGGGAGTACTTCTTTGGGACTAGATAACTCACTTGCGCTCAGAGAGTACATATAAAGGGGCTAGGATAACTAACTTGGGTTAAGGGAGTACTTCTGTGGGACTAGGGTAACTCACTTGGGGTCAGGGAGTACTTATAAAGGTGATATGGTAACTCACTTAGGGTCAGGGAGTACTTCTATGGGACTAGGGTAACTCACTTGCGGTCAGAGAGTACTTATAAACGGGCTAGGATAACTCACTTGGGGTCAAGGAGTACTTCTTTGGGACTAGATAACTCACTTGCGGTCAGAGAGTACATATAAAGGGGCTAGGATAACTAACTTGGGTTAAGGGAGTACTTCTGTGGGACTAGGGTAACTCACTTGGGGTCTGGGAGTACTTCTATGGGACTAGGGTAACTCACTTGCGGTCAGAGAGTACTTATAAAGGGGCTAGGATAACTCACTTGGGGTCAGGAGTACTTCTATGGGACTAGGTAACTCACTTGCGGTCAGAGAGTACATATAAAGGGGCTAGGATAACTAACTTGGGTTAAGGGAGTACTTCTGTGGGACTAGGGTAACTCACTTGGGGTCTGGGAGTACTTATATGGGACTAGTGTAACCCACTTAGGGTCAGGGAGTTCTTATAAAGGGGCTAAGGTAACTCACTTTGGGTCAGGGAGTACTTCTATGGGACTAGGGTAACTCACTTGCGGTCAGAGAGTACATATAAAGAGGCTAGGATAACTCACTTGGGGTCAAGGAGTACTTATAAAGGTGATATGGTAACTCACTTAGGGTCAGGGAGTACTTCTATGGGAATAGGGTAACTCACTTGCGGTCAGAGGGTACATATAAAGGGGCTAGGACAACTAACTTGGGTTAAGGGAGTACTTATATAGGGGCTATGGTCACTCACTTGGTGTCTGTGAGTACTTATAAGGGACTAGGGTAACTCACTTGGGGTCAGGGAGTACTTATATAGGGGCTAGGGTTACTCATTTGGGGTCAGGGAGTAGGTCTATGGGACTAGGGTAACTCACTTGGGTTCTTGGAGCACTTATATGGGACTAGAGTAAATCAGTTGGGGTCAGGGGTTACTTATATGGGACTAGGGTAACCCATTTAGAGCCAGAGAGAACTTATAAAGGGGATAGGGTAACTCACATGGGGTCAGGGAGTACTTATATAGGGGCTATGGTAACTCACTTGGGGTCAGGGAGTACTTATATGGGACTAGGGTAACTCCCTTGCGGTCAGAGAGTACTTATAAAGGGGCTAGGATAACTCACTTGGGGTCAGGGAATACTTATATGGGACTAGGGTAACACACTTGGGGTCAGGGAGTACTTATAAAGGTGATATGGTAACTCACTTAGGGTCAGGGAGTTCTTATAAAGGGGCTAAGGTAACTCACTTTGGGTCAGGGAGTACTTCTATGGGACTAGGGTAACTCACTTGCGGTCAGAGAGTACATATAAAGAGGCTAGGATAACTCACTTGGGGTCAAGGAGTACTTATAAAGGTGATATGGTAACTCACTTAGGGTCAGGGAGTACTTCTATGGGAATAGGGTAACTCACTTGCGGTCAGAGAGTACATATAAAGGGGCTAGGACAACTAACTTGGGTTAAGGGAGTACTTATATAGGGGCTATGGTCACTCACTTGGTGTCTGTGAGTACTTATATGGGACTAGGGTAACCCACTTAGCGCCAGAGAGAACTTATAAAGGGGATAGGGTAACTCACTTGGGGTTAGGGAGTGCTTATATGAGACTAGGTTAACTCACTTAGGGTTAGGGAGTACTTATAAAGGGGCTAGGGTAACCCACTTAGCGCCAGAGAGGACTTTTAAAGGGTCTAGGGTAACTCACTTGGGGTTAGGGAGTACTTATAAAGGGGGTAGGGTAACTCACTCTAGAGTCAGGGAGTACTTATATGGGACTAGGGTAACTCACTTGGGGTCACGGAGTACTTTTATGGGACTAGGGTAACTCACCTGCGGTCAGAGAGTACATATAAAGGGGCTAGGATAACTCAGTTGGGGTCAGGGAATACTTATAAAGGGGCTATGGTAACTCACTTGGGGTCAGGGTGTAGTTATATGGAACTAGGGTAGCTCAATTGCGGTCAGAGAGTACATATAAAGGGGCTAGGATAACTCACTTGGGGTCAGGAAGTACTTATAAAGGGGCTATAGTAACTCACTTGGGGTCAGGGAGTACTTCTATGGGACTAGGGTAACTCACTTGCGGTCAGAGAGTACATATAAAGAGGCTAGGATAACTCACTTGGGGTCAGGGAGTACTTATAAAGGTGATATGGTAACTCACTTAGGGTCAGGGAGTACTTCTATGGGACTAGGATAACTCACTTGCGGTCAGAGAGTACTTATAAAGGGGCTAGGATAACTCACTTGGGGTCAGGGAGTACTTCTTTGGGACTAGATAACTCACTTGCGCTCAGAGAGTACATATAAAGGGGCTAGGATAACTAACTTGGGTTAAGGGAGTACTTCTGTGGGACTAGGGTAACTCACTTGGGGTCAGGGAGTACTTATAAAGGTGATATGGTAACTCACTTAGGGTCAGGGAGTACTTCTATGGGACTAGGGTAACTCACTTGCGGTCAGAGAGTACTTATAAACGGGCTAGGATAACTCACTTGGGGTCAAGGAGTACTTCTTTGGGACTAGATAACTCACTTGCGGTCAGAGAGTACATATAAAGGGGCTAGGATAACTAACTTGGGTTAAGGGAGTACTTCTGTGGGACTAGGGTAACTCACTTGGGGTCTGGGAGTACTTCTATGGGACTAGGGTAACTCACTTGCGGTCAGAGAGTACTTATAAAGGGGCTAGGATAACTCACTTGGGGTCAGGAGTACTTCTATGGGACTAGGTAACTCACTTGCGGTCAGAGAGTACATATAAAGGGGCTAGGATAACTAACTTGGGTTAAGGGAGTACTTCTGTGGGACTAGGGTAACTCACTTGGGGTCTGGGAGTACTTATATGGGACTAGTGTAACCCACTTAGGGTCAGGGAGTTCTTATAAAGGGGCTAAGGTAACTCACTTTGGGTCAGGGAGTACTTCTATGGGACTAGGGTAACTCACTTGCGGTCAGAGAGTACATATAAAGAGGCTAGGATAACTCACTTGGGGTCAAGGAGTACTTATAAAGGTGATATGGTAACTCACTTAGGGTCAGGGAGTACTTCTATGGGAATAGGGTAACTCACTTGCGGTCAGAGGGTACATATAAAGGGGCTAGGACAACTAACTTGGGTTAAGGGAGTACTTATATAGGGGCTATGGTCACTCACTTGGTGTCTGTGAGTACTTATAAGGGACTAGGGTAACTCACTTGGGGTCAGGGAGTACTTATATAGGGGCTAGGGTTACTCATTTGGGGTCAGGGAGTAGGTCTATGGGACTAGGGTAACTCACTTGGGTTCTTGGAGCACTTATATGGGACTAGAGTAAATCAGTTGGGGTCAGGGGTTACTTATATGGGACTAGGGTAACCCATTTAGAGCCAGAGAGAACTTATAAAGGGGATAGGGTAACTCACATGGGGTTAGGGAGTACTTATATAGGGGCTATGGTAACTCACTTGGGGTCAGGGAGTACTTATATGGGACTAGGGTAACTCCCTTGCGGTCAGAGAGTACTTATAAAGGGGCTAGGATAACTCACTTGGGGTCAGGGAATACTTATATGGGACTAGGGTAACACACTTGGGGTCAGGGAGTACTTATAAAGGTGATATGGTAACTCACTTAGGGTCAGGGAGTTCTTATAAAGGGGCTAAGGTAACTCACTTTGGGTCAGGGAGTACTTCTATGGGACTAGGGTAACTCACTTGCGGTCAGAGAGTACATATAAAGAGGCTAGGATAACTCACTTGGGGTCAAGGAGTACTTATAAAGGTGATATGGTAACTCACTTAGGGTCAGGGAGTACTTCTATGGGAATAGGGTAACTCACTTGCGGTCAGAGAGTACATATAAAGGGGCTAGGACAACTAACTTGGGTTAAGGGAGTACTTATATAGGGGCTATGGTCACTCACTTGGTGTCTGTGAGTACTTATATGGGACTAGGGTAACCCACTTAGCGCCAGAGAGAACTTATAAAGGGGATAGGGTAACTCACTTGGGGTTAGGGAGTGCTTATATGAGACTAGGTTAACTCACTTAGGGTTAGGGAGTACTTATAAAGGGGCTAGGGTAACCCACTTAGCGCCAGAGAGGACTTTTAAAGGGTCTAGGGTAACTCACTTGGGGTTAGGGAGTACTTATAAAGGGGGTAGGGTAACTCACTCTAGAGTCAGGGAGTACTTATATGGGACTAGGGTAACTCACTTGGGGTCACGGAGTACTTTTATGGGACTAGGGTAACTCACCTGCGGTCAGAGAGTACATATAAAGGGGCTAGGATAACTCAGTTGGGGTCAGGGAATACTTATAAAGGGGCTATGGTAACTCACTTGGGGTCAGGGTGTAGTTATATGGAACTAGGGTAGCTCAATTGCGGTCAGAGAGTACATATAAAGGGGCTAAGATAACTCACTTGGGGTCAGGAAGTACTTATAAAGGGGCTATAGTAACTCACTTGGGGTCAGGGAGTACTTCTATGGGACTAGGGTAACTCACTTGCGGTCAGAGAGTACATATAAAGAGGCTAGGATAACTCACTTGGGGTCAGGGAGTACTTATAAAGGTGATATGGTAACTCACTTAGGGTCAGGGAGTACTTCTATGGGACTAGGGTAACTCACTTGCGGTCAGAGAGTACTTATAAAGGGGCTAGGATAACTCACTTGGGGTCAGGGAGTACTTCTTTGGGACTAGATAACTCACTTGCGCTCAGAGAGTACATATAAAGGGGCTAGGATAACTAACTTGGGTTAAGGGAGTACTTCTGTGGGACTAGGGTAACTCACTTGGGGTCAGGGAGTACTTATAAAGGTGATATGGTAACTCACTTAGGGTCAGGGAGTACTTCTATGGGACTAGGGTAACTCACTTGCGGTCAGAGAGTACTTATAAACGGGCTAGGATAACTCACTTGGGGTCAAGGAGTACTTCTTTGGGACTAGATAACTCACTTGCGGTCAGAGAGTACATATAAAGGGGCTAGGATAACTAACTTGGGTTAAGGGAGTACTTCTGTGGGACTAGGGTAACTCACTTGGGGTCTGGGAGTACTTCTATGGGACTAGGGTAACTCACTTGCGGTCAGAGAGTACTTATAAAGGGGCTAGGATAACTCACTTGGGGTCAGGAGTACTTCTATGGGACTAGGTAACTCACTTGCGGTCAGAGAGTACATATAAAGGGGCTAGGATAACTAACTTGGGTTAAGGGAGTACTTCTGTGGGACTAGGGTAACTCACTTGGGGTCTGGGAGTACTTATATGGGACTAGGGTAACTCACCTGCGGTCAGAGAGTACATATAAAGGGGCTAGGATAACTCAGTTGGGGTCAGGGAATACTTATAAAGGGGCTATGGTAACTCACTTGGGGTCAGGGTGTAGTTATATGGAACTAGGGTAGCTCAATTGCGGTCAGAGAGTACATATAAAGGGGCTAAGATAACTCACTTGGGGTCAGGAAGTACTTATAAAGGGGCTATAGTAACTCACTTGGGGTCAGGGAGTACTTCTATGGGACTAGGGTAACTCACTTGCGGTCAGAGAGTACATATAAAGAGGCTAGGATAACTCACTTGGGGTCAGGGAGTACTTATAAAGGTGATATGGTAACTCACTTAGGGTCAGGGAGTACTTCTATGGGACTAGGGTAACTCACTTGCGGTCAGAGAGTACTTATAAAGGGGCTAGGATAACTCACTTGGGGTCAGGGAGTACTTCTTTGGGACTAGATAACTCACTTGCGCTCAGAGAGTACATATAAAGGGGCTAGGATAACTAACTTGGGTTAAGGGAGTACTTCTGTGGGACTAGGGTAACTCACTTGGGGTCAGGGAGTACTTATAAAGGTGATATGGTAACTCACTTAGGGTCAGGGAGTACTTCTATGGGACTAGGGTAACTCACTTGCGGTCAGAGAGTACTTATAAACGGGCTAGGATAACTCACTTGGGGTCAAGGAGTACTTCTTTGGGACTAGATAACTCACTTGCGGTCAGAGAGTACATATAAAGGGGCTAGGATAACTAACTTGGGTTAAGGGAGTACTTCTGTGGGACTAGGGTAACTCACTTGGGGTCTGGGAGTACTTCTATGGGACTAGGGTAACTCACTTGCGGTCAGAGAGTACTTATAAAGGGGCTAGGATAACTCACTTGGGGTCAGGAGTACTTCTATGGGACTAGGTAACTCACTTGCGGTCAGAGAGTACATATAAAGGGGCTAGGATAACTAACTTGGGTTAAGGGAGTACTTCTGTGGGACTAGGGTAACTCACTTGGGGTCTGGGAGTACTTATATGGGACTAGTGTAACCCACTTAGGGTCAGGGAGTTCTTATAAAGGGGCTAAGGTAACTCACTTTGGGTCAGGGAGTACTTCTATGGGACTAGGGTAACTCACTTGCGGTCAGAGAGTACATATAAAGAGGCTAGGATAACTCACTTGGGGTCAAGGAGTACTTATAAAGGTGATATGGTAACTCACTTAGGGTCAGGGAGTACTTCTATGGGAATAGGGTAACTCACTTGCGGTCAGAGGGTACATATAAAGGGGCTAGGACAACTAACTTGGGTTAAGGGAGTACTTATATAGGGGCTATGGTCACTCACTTGGTGTCTGTGAGTACTTATATGGGACCAGGGTAACTCACTTGGGGCCAGGCTGTACTTATTAAGTGGCTAGGGTAACTCACTTGGAGTCTGGGAGTACTTATATGGGAATAGGGTAACTCACTTGGGGTCAGGGAGTACTTATATAGGGGCTAGGGTTACTCACTTGGGGTCAGGGAGTAGGTCTATGGGACTAGGGTAACACACTTGGGGTCAGGGAGTACTTATATAGGGGCTAGGGTTACTCACTTGGGGTCAGGGAATACTTATATGGGACTAGGGTAACACACTTGGGGTCAGGGAGTACTTATAAAAGGGCTAGGGTAACTCACTTGGGGTCAGGGAGTACTTATAAGGGATTAGGGTAACCCACTTGGGATCAGGGAATACTTATAGGGGACTAGGGTAACACACTTGGGGACAGGGAGTACTTATAAAAGGGCTAGGGTAACTCACTTGGGGTCAGGGAGTACTTATATGGGACTAGGGTAACCCACTTAGCGCTAGAGAGACCTTATAAAGGGGATAGGGTAACTCACTTGGGGTCTGGGAGTACTTATATGGGACTATGGTAACTCACTTGGGGTCAGGGAGTATTTATATAGGGGCTAGGGTTTCTCACTTGGGGTCGGGGAATACTTATATGGGACTAGGGTAACACGCTTGGGGTCAGGGAGTACTTATAAAAGGGCTAGGGTAACTCACTTGGGGTCAGGGAGTACTTATATGGGACTAGGGTAACCCACTTAGCGCCAGAGAGAACTTGTAAAGGGGATAGGGTAATTCACTTGGGGTTAGGGAGTATTTATAAAGGGGGTAGGGTAACTCACTTTAGAGTCAGGGAGTACTTATATGAGACTAGGGTAACTCACTTGCGCTCAGAGAGTACATACAAAGGGGCTAGAATAACTCGCTTGTGGTCAGGGAGTACTTATATGAGACTAGATTAACTCACTTAGGGTTAGGGAGTACTTATAAAGGGGCTAGGGTAACCCACTTAGCGCCAGAGAGAACTTATAAAGGGTCTAGGGTTACTCACTTGGGGTTAGGGAGTACTTATAAAGGGGGTAGGGTAACTCACTCTAGAGTCAGGGAGTACTTATGTGGGACTAGGGTAACTCACTTGGGGTCAGGGAGTACTTCTATGGGACTAGGGTAACTCACTTGCGGTCAGAGAGTACATATAAAGAGGCTAGGATTACTCACATGGGGTCAGGGAGTACTTATAAAAGTTATATGGTAACTTACTTAGGGACAGGGAGTACTTCTATGGGACTAGGGTAACTCACTTGCGGTCAGAGAGTACTTATAAAGGGGTTAGGATAACTCACTTGGGGTCAGGGAGTACTTTTATGGGAATAGATAACTCACTTGCGGTCAGAGAGTACATATAAAGGGGCTAGGATAACTAACTTGGGTTAAGGGATTACTTCTGTGGGACTAGGGTAACTCACTTGGGGTCTGGGAGTACTTATATGGGACTAGGGTAACTCACTTGGGTTCAGGGAGAACTTCTATGGGACTAGGGTAACTCACTTGCGGTCAGAGAGTACTTATAAAGGGGCTAGGATAACTCACTTGAGGTCAGGGAGTACTTATATGGGACTAGGGTAACCCACTTAGCGCCAGAGAGAACTTATAAAGGGTCTAGGGTAACTCACTTGGGGTTAGGGAGTACTTATATGGGACTAGGGTAACCCACTTAGCGCTAGAGAGACCTTATAAAGGGGATAGGGTAACTCACTTGGGGTCTGGGAGTACTTATATGGGACTAGGGTAACTCACTTGGGGTCAGGGAGTATTTATATAGGGGCTAGGGTTTCTCACTTGGGGTCGGGGAATACTTATATGGGACTAGGGTAACACGCTTGGGGTCAGGGAGTACTTATAAAAGGGCTAGGGTAACTCACTTGGGGTCAGGGAGTACTTATATGGGACTAGGGTAACCCACTTAGCGCTAGAGAGAACTTGTAAAGGGGATAGGGTAATTCACTTGGGGTTAGGGAGTATTTATAAAGGGGGTAGGGTAACTCACTTTAGAGTCAGGGAGTACTTATATGAGACTAGGGTAACTCACTTGCGCTCAGAGAGTACATACAAAGGGGCTAGAATAACTCGCTTGTGGTCAGGGAGTACTTATATGAGACTAGATTAACTCACTTAGGGTTAGGGAGTACTTATAAAGGGGCTAGGGTAACCCACTTAGCGCCAGAGAGAACTTATAAAGGGTCTAGGGTTACTCACTTTGGGTTAGGGAGTACTTATAAAGGGGGTAGGGTAACTCACTCTAGAGTCAGGGAGTACTTATGTGGGACTAGGGTAACTCACTTGGGGTCAGGGAGTACTTTTATGGGACTAGGGTAACTCACCTGCGGCCAGAGAGTACATATAAAGGGGCTAGAATAACTCAGTTGGGGTCAGGGAATACTTATAAAGGGGCTATGGTAACTCACTTGGGGTCAGGGTGTACTTATATGGAACTAGGGTAGCTCAATTGCGGTCAGAGAGTACATATAAAGGGGCTAGGATAACTCACTTGGGGTCAGGAAATACTTATAAAGGGGCTATGGTAACTCACTTGCGGTCAGAGAGTACATATAAAGAGGCTAGGATTACTCACTTGGGGTCAGGGTGTACTTATAAAAGTGATATGGTAACTTACTTAGGGACAGGGAGTACTTCTATGGGACTAGGGTAACTCACTTGCGGTCAGAGAGTACTTATAAAGGGGCTAGGATAACTCACTTGGGGTCAGGGAGTACTTTTATGGGAATAGATAACTCACTTGCGGTCAGAGAGTACATATAAAGGGGCTAGGATAACTAACTTGGGTTAAGGGATTACTTCTGTGGGACTAGGGTAACTCACTTGGGGTCTGGGAGTACTTATATGGGACTAGGGTAACTCACTTGGGTTCAGGGAGAACTTCTATGGGACTAGGGTAACTCACTTGCGGTCAGAGAGTACTTATAAAGGGGCTAGGATAACTCACTTGGGGTCAGGGAGTACTTATATGGGACTAGGGTAACCCACTTAGCGCCAGAGAGAACTTATAAAGGGTCTAGGGTAACTCACTTGGGGTTAGGGAGTACATATAAAGGGGGTAGGGTAACTCACTCTAGAGTCAGGGAGTACTTATGTGGGACTAGGGTAACTCACTTGGGGTCAGGGAGTACTTTTATGGGACTAGGGTAACTCACCTGCGGTCAGAGAGTACATATAAAGGGGCTAGGATAACTCAGTTGGGGTCAGGGAATACTTATAAAGGGGCTATGGTAACTCACTTGGGGTCAGGGTGTAGTTATATGGAACTAGGGTAGCTCAATTGCGGTCAGAGAGTACATATAAAGGGGCTAGGATAACTCACTTGGGGTCAGGAAGTACTTATAAAGGGGATATGGTAACTCACTTGGGGTCAGGGAGTACTGCTATGGGAATAGGGTAACTCACTTGCGGTCAGAGAGTACTTATAAAGGGGCTAGGATAACTCACTTGGGGTCAGGGAGTACTTATATGGGACTAGGGTAACCCACTTAGCGCCAGAGAGAACTTATAAAGGGTCTAGGGTAACTCACTTGGGGTTAGGGAGTACATATAAAGGGGGTAGGGTAACTCACTCTAGAGTCAGGGAGTACTTCTGTGGGACTAGGGTAACTCACTTGGGGTCTGGGAGTACTTATATGGGACTAGTGTAACCCACTTAGGGTCAGGGAGTTCTTATAAAGGGGCTAAGGTAACTCACTTTGGGTCAGGGAGTACTTCTATGGGACTAGGGTAACTCACTTGCGGTCAGAGAGTACATATAAAGAGGCTAGGATAACTCACTTGGGGTCAAGGAGTACTTATAAAGGTGATATGGTAACTCACTTAGGGTCAGGGAGTACTTCTATGGGAATAGGGTAACTCACTTGCGGTCAGAGGGTACATATAAAGGGGCTAGGACAACTAACTTGGGTTAAGGGAGTACTTATATAGGGGCTATGGTCACTCACTTGGTGTCTGTGAGTACTTATAAGGGACTAGGGTAACTCACTTGGGGTCAGGGAGTACTTATATAGGGGCTAGGGTTACTCATTTGGGGTCAGGGAGTAGGTCTATGGGACTAGGGTAACTCACTTGGGTTCTTGGAGCACTTATATGGGACTAGAGTAAATCAGTTGGGGTCAGGGGTTACTTATATGGGACTAGGGTAACCCATTTAGAGCCAGAGAGAACTTATAAAGGGGATAGGGTAACTCACATGGGGTCAGGGAGTACTTATATAGGGGCTATGGTAACTCACTTGGGGTCAGGGAGTACTTATATGGGACTAGGGTAACTCCCTTGCGGTCAGAGAGTACTTATAAAGGGGCTAGGATAACTCACTTGGGGTCAGGGAATACTTATATGGGACTAGGGTAACACACTTGGGGTCAGGGAGTACTTATAAAGGTGATATGGTAACTCACATAGGGTCAGGGAGTTCTTATAAAGGGGCTAAGGTAACTCACTTTGGGTCAGGGAGTACTTCTATGGGACTAGGGTAACTCACTTGCGGTCAGAGAGTACATATAAAGAGGCTAGGATAACTCACTTGGGGTCAAGGAGTACTTATAAAGGTGATATGGTAACTCACTTAGGGTCAGGGAGTACTTCTATGGGAATAGGGTAACTCACTTGCGGTCAGAGAGTACATATAAAGGGGCTAGGACAACTAACTTGGGTTAAGGGAGTACTTATATAGGGGCTAGGGTCACTCACTTGGTGTCTGTGAGTACTTATATGGGACTAGGGTAACCCACTTAGCGCCAGAGAGAACTTATAAAGGGGATAGGGTAACTCACTTGGGGTTAGGGAGTGCTTATATGAGACTAGGTTAACTCACTTAGGGTTAGGGAGTACTTATAAAGGGGCTAGGGTAACCCACTTAGCGCCAGAGAGGACTTTTAAAGGGTCTAGGGTAACTCACTTGGGGTTAGGGAGTACTTATAAAGGGGGTAGGGTAACTCACTCTAGAGTCAGGGAGTACTTATATGGGACTAGGGTAACTCACTTGGGGTCACGGAGTACTTTTATGGGACTAGGGTAACTCACCTGCGGTCAGAGAGTACATATAAAGGGGCTAGGATAACTCAGTTGGGGTCAGGGAATACTTATAAAGGGGCTATGGTAACTCACTTGGGGTCAGGGTGTAGTTATATGGAACTAGGGTAGCTCAATTGCGGTCAGAGAGTACATATAAAGGGGCTAGGATAACTCACTTGGGGTCAGGAAGTACTTATAAAGGGGCTATAGTAACTCACTTGGGGTCAGGGAGTACTTCTATGGGACTAGGGTAACTCACTTGCGGTCAGAGAGTACATATAAAGAGGCTAGGATAACTCACTTGGGGTCAGGGAGTACTTATAAAGGTGATATGGTAACTCACTTAGGGTCAGGGAGTACTTCTATGGGACTAGGGTAACTCACTTGCGGTCAGAGAGTACTTATAAAGGGGCTAGGATAACTCACTTGGGGTCAGGGAGTACTTCTTTGGGACTAGATAACTCACTTGCCCTCAGAGAGTACATATAAAGGGGCTAGGATAACTAACTTGGGTTAAGGGAGTACTTCTGTGGGACTAGGGTAACTCACTTGGGGTCAGGGAGTACTTATAAAGGTGATATGGTAACTCACTTAGGGTCAGGGAGTACTTCTATGGGACTAGGGTAACTCACTTGCGGTCAGAGAGTACTTATAAACGGGCTAGGATAACTCACTTGGGGTCAAGGAGTACTTCTTTGGGACTAGATAACTCACTTGCGGTCAGAGAGTACATATAAAGGGGCTAGGATAACTAACTTGGGTTAAGGGAGTACTTCTGTGGGACTAGGGTAACTCACTTGGGGTCTGGGAGTACTTCTATGGGACTAGGGTAACTCACTTGCGGTCAGAGAGTACTTATAAAGGGGCTAGGATAACTCACTTGGGGTCAGGAGTACTTCTATGGGACTAGGTAACTCACTTGCGGTCAGAGAGTACATATAAAGGGGCTAGGATAACTAACTTGGGTTAAGGGAGTACTTCTGTGGGACTAGGGTAACTCACTTGGGGTCTGGGAGTACTTATATGGGACTAGTGTAACCCACTTAGGGTCAGGGAGTTCTTATAAAGGGGCTAAGGTAACTCACTTTGGGTCAAGGAGTACTTCTATGGGACTAGGGTAACTCACTTGCGGTCAGAGAGTACATATAAAGAGGCTAGGATAACTCACTTGGGGTCAAGGAGTACTTATAAAGGTGATATGGTAACTCACTTAGGGTCAGGGAGTACTTCTATGGGAATAGGGTAACTCACTTGCGGTCAGAGGGTACATATAAAGGGGCTAGGACAACTAACTTGGGTTAAGGGAGTACTTATATAGGGGCTATGGTCACTCACTTGGTGTCTGTGAGTACTTATATGGGACCAGGGTAACTCACTTGGGGCCAGGCTGTACTTATTAAGTGGCTAGGGTAACTCACTTGGAGTCTGGGAGTACTTATATGGGAATAGGGTAACTCACTTGGGGTCAGGGAGTACTTATATAGGGGCTAGGGTTACTCACTCGGGGTCAGGGAGTAGGTCTATGGGACTAGGGTAACACACTTGGGGTCAGGGAGTACTTATATAGGGGCTAGGGTTAGTCACTTGGGGTCAGGGAATACTTATATGGGACTAGGGTAACACACTTGGGGTCAGGGAGTACTTATAAAAGGGCTAGGGTAACTCACTTGGGGTCAGGGAGTACTTATATGGGATTAGGGTAACCCACTTGGGATCAGGGAATACTTATAGGGGACTAGGGTAACACACTTGGGGACAGGGAGTACTTATAAAAGGGCTAGGGTAACTCACTTGGGGTCAGGGAGTACTTATATGGGACTAGGGTAACCCACTTAGCGCTAGAGAGACCTTATAAAGGGGATAGGGTAACTCACTTGGGGTCTGGGAGTACTTATATGGGACTATGGTAACTCACTTGGGGTCAGGGAGTATTTATATAGGGGCTAGGGTTTCTCACTTGGGGTCGGGGAATACTTATATGGGACTAGGGTAACACGCTTGGGGTCAGGGAGTACTTATAAAAGGGCTAGGGTAACTCACTTGGGGTCAGGGAGTACTTATATGGGACTAGGGTAACCCACTTAGCGCCAGAGAGAACTTGTAAAGGGGATAGGGTAATTCACTTGGGGTTAGGGAGTATTTATAAAGGGGGTAGGGTAACTCACTTTAGAGTCAGGGAGTACTTATATGAGACTAGGGTAACTCACTTGCGCTCAGAGAGTACATACAAAGGGGCTAGAATAACTCGCTTGTGGTCAGGGAGTACTTATATGAGACTAGATTAACTCACTTAGGGTTAGGGAGTACTTATAAAGGGGCTAGGGTAACCCACTTAGCGCCAGAGAGAACTTATAAAGGGTCTAGGGTTACTCACTTGGGGTTAGGGAGTACTTATAAAGGGGGTAGGGTAACTCACTCTAGAGTCAGGGAGTACTTATGTGGGACTAGGGTAACTCACTTGGGGTCAGGGAGTACTTCTATGGGACTAGGGTAACTCACTTGCGGTCAGAGAGTACATATAAAGAGGCTAGGATTACTCACATGGGGTCAGGGAGTACTTATAAAAGTGATATGGTAACTTACTTAGGGACAGGGAGTACTTCTATGGGACTAGGGTAACTCACTTGCGGTCAGAGAGTACTTATAAAGGGGTTAGGATAACTCACTTGGGGTCAGGGAGTACTTTTATGGGAATAGATAACTCACTTGCGGTCAGAGAGTACATATAAAGGGGCTAGGATAACTAACTTGGGTTAAGGGATTACTTCTGTGGGACTAGGGTAACTCACTTGGGGTCTGGGAGTACTTATATGGGACTAGGGTAACTCACTTGGGTTCAGGGAGAACTTCTATGGGACTAGGGTAACTCACTTGCGGTCAGAGAGTACTTATAAAGGGGCTAGGATAACTCACTTGAGGTCAGGGAGTACTTATATGGGACTAGGGTAACCCACTTAGCGCCAGAGAGAACTTATAAAGGGTCTAGGGTAACTCACTTGGGGTTAGGGAGTACTTATATGGGACTAGGGTAACCCACTTAGCGCTAGAGAGACCTTATAAAGGGGATAGGGTAACTCACTTGGGGTCTGGGAGTACTTATATGGGACTAGGGTAACTCACTTGGGGTCAGGGAGTATTTATATAGGGGCTAGGGTTTCTCACTTGGGGTCGGGGAATACTTATATGGGACTAGGGTAACACGCTTGGGGTCAGGGAGTACTTATAAAAGGGCTAGGGTAACTCACTTGGGGTCAGGGAGTACTTATATGGGACTAGGGTAACCCACTTAGCGCTAGAGAGAACTTGTAAAGGGGATAGGGTAATTCACTTGGGGTTAGGGAGTATTTATAAAGGGGGTAGGGTAACTCACTTTAGAGTCAGGGAGTACTTATATGAGACTAGGGTAACTCACTTGCGCTCAGAGAGTACATACAAAGGGGCTAGAATAACTCGCTTGTGGTCAGGGAGTACTTATATGAGACTAGATTAACTCACTTAGGGTTAGGGAGTACTTATAAAGGGGCTAGGGTAACCCACTTAGCGCCAGAGAGAACTTATAAAGGGTCTAGGGTTACTCACTTTGGGTTAGGGAGTACTTATAAAGGGGGTAGGGTAACTCACTCTAGAGTCAGGGAGTACTTATGTGGGACTAGGTTAACTCACTTGGGGTCAGGGAGTACTTTTATGGGACTAGGGTAACTCACCTGCGGCCAGAGAGTACATATAAAGGGGCTAGAATAACTCAGTTGGGGTCAGGGAATACTTATAAAGGGGCTATGGTAACTCACTTGGGGTCAGGGTGTACTTATATGGAACTAGGGTAGCTCAATTGCGGTCAGAGAGTACATATAAAGGGGCTAGGATAACTCACTTGGGGTCAGGAAATACTTATAAAGGGGCTATGGTAACTCACTTGCGGTCAGAGAGTACATATAAAGAGGCTAGGATTACTCACTTGGGGTCAGGGTGTACTTATAAAAGTGATATGGTAACTTACTTAGGGACAGGGAGTACTTCTATGGGACTAGGGTAACTCACTTGCGGTCAGAGAGTACTTATAAAGGGGCTAGGATAACTCACTTGGGGTCAGGGAGTACTTTTATGGGAATAGATAACTCACTTGCGGTCAGAGAGTACATATAAAGGGGCTAGGATAACTAACTTGGGTTAAGGGATTACTTCTGTGGGACTAGGGTAACTCACTTGGGGTCTGGGAGTACTTATATGGGACTAGGGTAACTCACTTGGGTTCAGGGAGAACTTCTATGGGACTAGGGTAACTCACTTGCGGTCAGAGAGTACTTATAAAGGGGCTAGGATAACTCACTTGGGGTCAGGGAGTACTTATATGGGACTAGGGTAACCCACTTAGCGCCAGAGAGAACTTATAAAGGGTCTAGGGTAACTCACTTGGGGTTAGGGAGTACATATAAAGGGGGTAGGGTAACTCACTCTAGAGTCAGGGAGTACTTATGTGGGACTAGGGTAACTCACTTGGGGTCAGGGAGTACTTTTATGGGACTAGGGTAACTCACCTGCGGTCAGAGAGTACATATAAAGGGGCTAGGATAACTCAGTTGGGGTCAGGGAATACTTATAAAGGGGCTATGGTAACTCACTTGGGGTCAGGGTGTAGTTATATGGAACTAGGGTAGCTCAATTGCGGTCAGAGAGTACATATAAAGGGGCTAGGATAACTCACTTGGGGTCAGGAAGTACTTATAAAGGGGATATGGTAACTCACTTGGGGTCAGGGAGTACTGCTATGGGAATAGGGTAACTCACTTGCGGTCAGAGAGTACATATAAAGGGGCTAGGATAACTAACTTGGGTTAAGGGAGTACTTATATAGGGGCTAGGGTCACTCACTTGGTGTCTGTGAGTACTTATATGGGACCAGGGTAACTCACTTGGGGCCAGGCTGTACTTATAAAGTGGCTAGGGTAACTCACTTGGGGTCTGGGAGTACTTATATAGGGGCTAGGGTTACTCATTTGGGGTCAGGCAGTAGGTCTATGGGACTAAGGTAACTTACTTGGGTTCTTGGAGCACTTATATGGGACTAGAGTAAATCAGTTGGGGTCAGGGATTACTTATATGGGACTAGGGTAACCCACTTAGAGCCAGAGAGAACTTATAAAGGGGATAGGGTAACTCACATGGGGTCAGGGAGTACTTATATGGGACTAGGGTAACTCCCTTGCGGTCAGAGAGTACTTATAAAGGGGCTAGAATAACTCACTTGGGGTCAGGGAATACTTATATGGGATTAGGGTAACACACTTGGGGTCAGGGAGTACTTATAATGGGGCTAGGCTAACTCACTTGGGGTCAGGGAGTACTTATATGGGACTAGGGTAACCCACTTAGCGCCAGAGAGAACTTATAATGGGGATAGGGTAACTCACTTGGGGTTAGGGAGTACTTATAATGGGGGTAGGGTAACTCACTCTACAGTCAGGGAGTACTTATATGGGACTAGGGTAACTCACTTGGGGTCAGGGAGTACTTTTATGGGACTAGGGTAACTCACCTGCGGTCAGAGAGTACATATAAAGGGGCTAGGATAACTCAGTTGGGGTCAGGGAGTACTTATAAAGGGGCTATGGTAACTCACTTGGGGTCTGGGAGTACTTATATAGGGGCTAGGGTTACTCATTTGGGGTCAGGCAGTAGGTCTATGGGACTAAGGTAACTTACTTGGGTTCTTGGAGCACTTATATGGGACTAGAGTAAATCAGTTGGGGTCAGGGATTACTTATATGGGACTAGGGTAACCCACTTAGAGCCAGAGAGAACTTATAAAGGGGATAGGGTAACTCACATGGGGTCAGGGAGTACTTATATGGGACTAGGGTAACTCCCTTGCGGTCAGAGAGTACTTATAAAGGGGCTAGAATAACTCACTTGGGGTCAGGGAATACTTATATGGGATTAGGGTAACACACTTGGGGTCAGGGAGTACTTATAATGGGGCTAGGCTAACTCACTTGGGGTCAGGGAGTACTTATATGGGACTAGGGTAACCCACTTAGCGCCAGAGAGAACTTATAATGGGGATAGGGTAACTCACTTGGGGTTAGGGAGTACTTATAATGGGGGTAGGGTAACTCACTCTACAGTCAGGGAGTACTTATATGGGACTAGGGTAACTCACTTGGGGTCAGGGAGTACTTTTATGGGACTAGGGTAACTCACCTGCGGTCAGAGAGTACATATAAAGGGGCTAGGATAACTCAGTTGGGGTCAGGGAGTACTTATAAAGGGGCTATGGTAACTCACTTGGGGTCAGGGAGTACTTATATAGGGGCTAGGGTTACTCACTTGGGGTCAGGGAGTACTTATATAGGGGCTAGCGTTACTCACTGGGAGTCAGGGAGTACTTATAAAGGTGATATGGTAACTCACTTAGGGTCAGGGAGTACTTCTATGGGAATAGGGTAACTTACTTGCGGTCAGAGAGTACATATAAAGGGGCTAGGATAACTAACTTGGGTTAAGGGAGTACTTATATAGGGGCTAGGGTCACTCGCTCGGTGTCTGTGAGTACTTATATGGGAACAGGGTAACTCACTTGGGGCCAGGCTGTACTTATTAAGTGGCTAGGGTAACTCACTTGGGGTCTGGGAGTACTGATATGGGACTAGGGTAACTCACTTGGGGTCAGGGAGTACTTATATAGGGGCTAGGGTTACTCATTTGGGGTCAGGGAGTAGGTCTATGGGACTAGGGTAACTCACTTGGGTTCTTGGAGCACTTATATGGGACTAGAGTAAATCAGTTGGGGTCAGGGGTTACTTATATGGGACTAGGGTAACCCATTTAGAGCCAGAGAGAACTTATAAAGGGGATAGGGTAACTCACATGGGGTCAGGGAGTACTTATATAGGGGCTATGGTAACTCACTTGGGGTCAGGGAGTACTTATATGGGACTAGGGTAACTCCCTTGCGGTCAGAGAGTACTTATAAAGGGGCTAGGATAACTCACTTGGGGTCAGGGAATACTTATATGGGACTAGGGTAACACACTTGGGGTCAGGGAGTACTTATATAGGGGCTATGGTAACTCACTTGGGGTCAGGGAGTACTTATATGGGACTAGGGTAACTCCCTTGCGGTCAGAGAGTACTTATAAAGGGGCTAGGCTAACTCACTTGGGGTCAGGGAGTACTTATATGGGACTAGGGTAACCCACTTAGCGCCTGAGAGAACTTATAAAGGGGATAGGGTAACTCACATGGGGTTAGGGAGTACTTATATGAGACTAGGTTAACTCACTTAGGGTTAGGGAGTACTTATAAAGGGGCTAGGGTAACCCACTTAGCGCCAGAGAGAACTTTTAAAGGGTCTAGGGTAACTCACTTGCGGTCAGAGAGTACTTATAAAGGGGCTAGGATAACTCACTTGGGGTCAGGGAGTACTTCTTTGGGACTAGATAACTCACTTGCGCTCAGAGAGTACATATAAAGGGGCTAGGATAACTAACTTGGGTTAAGGGAGTACTTCTGTGGGACTAGGGTAACTCACTTGGGTTCTTGGAGCACTTATATGGGACTAGAGTAAATCAGTTGGGGTCAGGGATTACTTATATGGGACTAGGGTAACCCACTTAGAGCCAGAGAGAACTTATAAAGGGGATAGGGTAACTCACATGGGGTCAGGGAGTACTTATATAGGGGCTATGGTAACTCACTTGGGGTCAGGGAGTACTTATATGGGACTAGGGTAACTCCCTTGCGGTCAGGGAGTACTTATAAAGGGGCTAGAATAACTCACTTGGGGTCAGGGAATACTTATATGGGACTAGGTAACTCACTTGCGGTCAGAGAGTACATATAAAGGGGCTAGGATAACTAACTTGGGTTAAGGGAGTACTTATAAAGGTGATATGGTAACTCACTTGGGGTTAGGGTGTACTTATAAAGGGGGTAGGGTAACTCACTTACGGTGAGGGAGTACTTCTATGGGACTAGGGTAACTCACTTGCGGTCAGAGGGTACATACAAAGGGGCTAGAATAATTCACTTGTGGTTAGGGAGTACTTATATGAGACTAGGTTAACTCACTTAGGGTTAGGGAGTACTTATAAAGGGGCTAGGGTAACCCACTTAGCGCCAGAGAGAACTTTTAAAGGGTCTAGGGTAACTCACTTGCGGTCAGAGAGTACTTATAAAGGGGCTAGGATAACTCACTTGGGGTCAGGGAGTACTTCTTTGGGACTAGATAACTCACTTGCGCTCAGAGAGTACATATAAAGGGGCTAGGATAACTAACTTGGGTTAAGGGAGTACTTCTGTGGGACTAGGGTAACTCACTTGGGTTCTTGGAGCACTTATATGGGACTAGAGTAAATCAGTTGGGGTCAGGGATTACTTATATGGGACTAGGGTAACCCACTTAGAGCCAGAGAGAACTTATAAAGGGGATAGGGTAACTCACATGGGGTCAGGGAGTACTTATATAGGGGCTAGGGTTACTCACTTGGGGTCAGGGAATACTTATATGGGACGTGGGTAACACACTTGGGGTTAGGGAGTACTTATAAAAGGGCTAGGGTAACTCACTTGGGGTCAGGGAGTACTTATATAGGGGCTAGGGTTACTCACTTGGGGTCAGGGAATACTTATATGGGACGTGGGTAACACACTTGGGGTTAGGGAGTACTTATAAAAGGGCTAGGGTAACTCACTTGGGGTCAGGGAGTACTTATATGGGACTAGGGTAACCCATTTAGCGCCAGAGAGAACTTATAAAGTGGATAGGGTAACTCACTTGGGGTTAGGGAGTACTTATAAAAGGGGTAGGGTAACTCACTCTAGAGTCAGGGAGTACTTATATGGGACTAGGGTAACTCACTTGCGGTCAGAGAGTACTTATAAAGGGGCTAGGATAACTCACTTGGGGTCAGGGAGTACTTCTATGGGACTAGATAACTCACTTGTGGTCAGAGAGTACATATAAAGGGGCTAGGATAACTAACTTGGGTTAAGGGGGTACTTCTGTGGGACTAGGGTAACTCACTTGGGGTCTGGGAGTACTAATATGGGACTAGGGTGACTCACTTGCGGTCAGGGAGTACTTCTATGGGACTAGGGTAACTCACTTGCGGTCAGAGAGTACTTATAAAGGGGCTAGGATAACTCACTTGGGGTCAGGGAGTACTTCTATGGGACTAGGTAACTCACTTGCGGTCAGAGAGTACATATAAAGGGGCTAGGATAACTAACTTGGTTTAAGGGAGTACTTATAAAGGTGATATGGTAACTCACTTAGGGTCAGGGAGTACTTCTATGGGAATAGGGTAACTCACTTGCGGTCAGAGAGTACATATAAAGGGGCTAGGATAACTAACTTGGGTTAAGGGAGTACTTATATAGGGGCTAGGCTAACTCACTTGGGGTCAGGGAGTACTTATATGGGACTAGGGTAACCCACTTAGCGCCAGAGAGAACTTATAATGGGGATAGGGTAACTCACTTGGGGTTAGGGTGTACTTATAAAGGGGGTAGGGTAACTCACTTACGGTGAGGGAGTACTTCTCTGGGTCTAGGTAACTCACTTGGGGTCAGGGAGTACTTCTATGGGACTAGGGTAACTCACTTGCGGTCAGAGGGTACATACAAAGGGGCTAGAATAATTCACTTGTGGTTAGGGAGTACTTATATGAGACTAGGTTAACTCACTTAGGGTTAGGGAGTACTTATAAAGGGGCTAGGGTAACCCACTTAGCGCCAGAGAGAACTTTTAAAGGGTCTAGGGTAACTCACTTGGGGTTAGGGAGTACTTATAATGGGGGTAGGGTAACTCACTCTAGAGCCAGGGAGTACTTATATGGGACTAGGGTAACTCACTTGGGGTCAGGGAGTACTTTTATGGGACTAGGGTAACTCACCTGCGGTCAGAGAGTACATATAAAGGGGCTAGGATAACTCAGTTGGGGTCAGGGAGTACATATAAAGGGGCTATGGTAACTCACATGGGGTCAGGGAGTACTTATTTAGGGGCTAGGGTTACTCACTTGGGGTCAGGGAGTACTTATATAGGGGCTAGGGTTACTCACTTGGGGTCAGGGAGTACTTATAAAGGTGATATGGTAACTCACTTAGGGTCAGGGAGTACTTCTATGGGAATAGGGTAACTTACTTGCGGTCAGAGAGTACATATAAAGAGGCTAGGATAACTAACTTGGGTTAAGGGAGTACTTATATAGGGGCTAGGGTCACTCACTTGGTGTCTGTGAGTACTTATATGGGACTAGGGTAACTCACTTGGGGTCAGGGAGTACTTATATAGGTGCTAGGGTTACTCATTTGGGGTCAGGGAGTAGGTCTATGGGACTAGGGTAACTCACTTGGGTTCTTGGAGCACTTATATGGGACTAGAGTAAATCAGTTGGGGTCAGGGGTTACTTATATGGGACTAGGGTAACCCATTTAGAGCCAGAGAGAACTTATAAAGGGGATAGGGTAACTCACATGGGGTCAGGGAGTACTTATATAGGGGCTATGGTAACTCACTTGGGGTCAGGGAGTACTTATATGGGACTAGGGTAACTCCCTTGCGGTCAGAGAGTACTTATAAAGGGGCTAGGATAACTCACTTGGGGTCAGGGAATACTTATATGGGACTAGGGTAACACACTTGGGGTCAGGGAGTACTTATAAAGGGGCTAGGATAACTCACTTGGGGTCAGGCTGTACTTATATGGGACTAGGGTAACCCACGTAGCGCCAGAGAGAACTTATAAAGGGGATAGGGTAACTCACTTGGGGTTAGGGAGTACTTATATGAGACTAGGTTAACTCACTTAGGGTTAGGGAGTACTTATAAAGTGGCTAGGGTAACCCACTTAGCGCCAGAGAGAACTTTTAAAGGGTCTAGGGTAACTCACTTGGGGTTAGGGAGTACTTATAAAGGGGGTAGGGTAACTCACTCTAGAGTCAGGGAGTACTTATATGGGACTAGGGTAACTCACTTGGGGTCAAGGAGTACTTTTATGGGACTAGGGTAACTCACCTGCGGTCAGAGAGTACATATAAAGGGGCTAGGATAACTCAGTTGGGATCAGGGAATACTTATAAAGGGGCTATGGTAATTCACTTGGGGTCAGGGTGTAGTTATATGGAACTAGGGTAGCTCAATTGCGGTCAGAGAGTACATATAAAGGGGCTAGGATAACTCACTTGGGGTCAGGAAGTACTTATAAAGGGGCTATAGTAACTCACTTGGGGTCAGGGAGTACTTCTATGGGACTAGGGTAACTCACTTGCGGTCAGAGAGTACATATAAAGAGGCTAGGATAACTCACTTGGGGTCAGGGAGTACTTATAAAGGTGATATGGTAACTCACTTAAGGTCAGGGAGTACTTCTATGGGACTAGGGTAACTCACTTGGGGTCTGGGAGTACTAATATGGGACTAGGGTGACTCACTTGCGGTCAGGGAGTACTTCTATGGGACTAGGGTAACTCACTTGCGGTCAGAGAGTACTTATAAAGGGGCTAGGATAACTCACTTGGGGTCAGGGAGTACTTCTATGGGACTAGGTAACTCACTTGCGGTCAGAGAGTACATATAAAGGGGATAGGATAACTAACTTGGGTTAAGGGAGTACTTATAAAGGTGATATGGTAACTCACTTAGGGTCAGGGAGTACTTCTATGGGAATAGGGTAACTCACTTGCGGTCAGAGAGTACATATAAAGGGGCTAGGATAACTAACTTGGGTTAAGGGAGTACTTATATAGGGGCTAGGGTCACTCACTTGGTGTCTGTGAGTACTTATATGGGACCAGGGTAACTCACTTGGGGCCAGGCTGTACTTATTAAGTGGCTAGGGTAACTCACTTGGGGTCTGGGAGTACTGATATGGGACTAGGGTAACTCACTTGGGGTCAGGGAGTACTTATATAGGGGCTAGGGTTACTCATTTGGGGTCAGGGAGTAGGTCTATGGGACTAGGGTAACTCACTTGGGTTCTTGGAGCACTTATATGGGACTAGGGTAACCCACTTAGAGCCAGAGAGAACTTATAAAGGGGATAGGGTAACTCACATGGGGTCAGGGAGTACTTATATAGGGGCTATGGTAACTCACTTGGGGTCAGGGAGTACTTATATGGGACTAGGGTAACTCCCTTGCGGTCAGAGAGTACTTATAAAGGGGCTAGGATAACTCACTTGGGGTCAGGGAATACTTATATGGGATTAGGGTAACACACTTGGGGTCAGGGAGTACTTATAATGGGGCTAGGCTAACTCACTTGGGGTCAGGGAGTACTTATATGGGACTAGGGTAACCCACTTAGCGCCAGAGAGAACTTATAATGGGGATAGGGTAACTCACTTGGGGTTAGGGTGTACTTATAAAGGGGGTAGGGTAACTCACTTACGGTGAGGGAGTACTTCTATGGGTCTAGGTAACTCACTTGGGGTCAGGGAGTACTTCTATGGGACTAGGGTAACTCACTTGCGGTCAGAGGGTACATACAAAGGGGCTAGAATAATTCACTTGTGGTTAGGGAGTACTTATATGAGACTAGGTTAACTCACTTAGGGTTAGGGAGTACTTATAAAGGGGCTAGGGTAACCCACTTAGCGCCAGAGAGAACTTTTAAAGGGTCTAGGGTAACTCACTTGGGGTTAGGGAGTACTTATAATGGGGGTAGGGTAACTCACTCTAGAGCCAGGGAGTACTTATATGGGACTAGGGTAACTCACTTGGGGTCAGGGAGTACTTTTATGGGACTAGGGTAACTCACCTGCGGTCAGAGAGTACATATAAAGGGGCTAGGATAACTCAGTTGGGGTCAGGGAGTACTTATAAAGGGGCTATGGTCACTCACATGGGGTCAGGGAGTACTTATAAAGGTGATATGGTAACTCACTTAGGGTCAGGGAGTACTTCTATGGGAATAGGGTAACTTACTTGCGGTCAGAGAGTACATATAAAGGGGCTAGGATAACTAACTTGGGTTAAGGGAGTACTTATATAGGGGCTAGGGTCACTCACTTGGTGTCTGTGAGTACTTATATGGGACTAGGGTAACTCACTTGGGGTCAGGGAGTACTTATATAGGGGCTAGGGTTACTCATTTGGGGTCAGGGAGTAGGTCTATGGGACTAGGGTAACTCACTTGGGTTCTTGGAGCACTTATATGGGACTAGAGTAAATCAGTTGGGGTCAGGGGTTACTTATATGGGACTAGGGTAACCCATTTAGAGCCAGAGAGAACTTATAAAGGGGATAGGGTAACTCACATGGGGTCAGGGAGTACTTATATAGGGGCTATGGTAACTCACTTGGGGTCAGGGAGTACTTATATGGGACTAGGGTAACTCCCTTGCGGTCAGAGAGTACTTATAAAGGGGCTAGGATATCTCACTTGGGGTCAGGGAATACTTATATGGGACTAGGGTAACACACTTGGGGTCAGGGAGTACTTATAAAGGGGCTAGGATAACTCACTTGGGGTCAGGCTGTACTTATTAAGTGGCTAGGGTAACTCACTTGGGGTCAGGGAGTACTTATATGGGACTAGGGTAACCCACTTAGCGCCAGAGAGAACTTATAAAGGGGATAGGGTAACTCACTTGGGGTTAGGGAGTACTTATATGAGACTAGGTTAACTCACTTGGGGTTAGGGAGTACTTATAAAGGGGGTAGGGTAACTCACTCTAGAGTCAGGGAGTACTTATATGGGACTAGGGTAACTCACTTGGGGTCAAGGAGTACTTTTATGGGACTAGGGTAACTCACCTGCGGTCAGAGAGTACATATAAAGGGGCTAGGATAACTCAGTTGGGGTCAGGGAATACTTATAAAGGGGCTATGGTAACTCACTTGGGGTCAGGGTGTAGTTATATGGAACTAGGGTAGCTCAATTGCGGTCAGAGAGTACATATAAAGGGGCTAGGATAACTCACTTGGGGTCAGGAAGTACTTATAAAGGGGCTATAGTAACTCACTTGGGGTCAGGGAGTACTTCTATGGGACTAGGGTAACTCACTTGCGGTCAGAGAGTACATATAAAGAGGCTAGGATAACTCACTTGGGGTCAGGGAGTACTTATAAAGGTGATATGGTAACTCACTTAAGGTCAGGGAGTACTTCTATGGGACTAGGGTAACTCACTTGCGGTCAGAGAGTACTTATAAACGGGCTAGGATAACTCACTTGGGGTCAGGGAGTACTTATAAAGGTGATATGGTAACTCACTTAGGGTCAGGGAGTACTTCTATGGGACTAGGGTAACTCACTTGCGGTCAGAGAGTACTTATAAACGGGCTAGGATAACTCACTTGGGGTCAAGGAGTACTTCTTTGGGACTAGATAACTCACTTGCGGTCAGAGAGTACATATAAAGGGGCTAGGATAACTAACTTGGGTTAAGGGAGTACTTCTGTGGGACTAGGGTAACTCACTTGGGGTCTGGGAGTACTTCTATGGGACTAGGGTAACTCACTTGCGGTCAGAGAGTACTTATAAAGGGGATAGGGTAACTCACTTGGGGTTAGGGAGTACTTATATGAGAATAGGTTAACTCACTTAGGGTTAGGGAGTACTTATAAAGGGGCTAGGGTAACCCACTTAGCGCCAGAGAGAACTTTTAAAGGGTCTAGGGTAACTCACTTGGGGTTAGGGAGTACTTATAAAGGGGGTAGGGTAACTCACTTAGGGTCAGGGAGTACTTCTATGGGACTAGGGTAACTCACTTGCGGTCAGAGAGTACTTATAAACGGGCTAGGATAACTCACTTGGGGTCAAGGAGTACTTCTTTGGGACTAGATAACTCACTTGCGGTCAGAGAGTACATATAAAGGGGCTAGGATAACTAACTTGGGTTAAGGGAGTACTTCTGTGGGACTAGGGTAACTCACTTGGGGTCTGGGAGTACTTCTATAGGACTAGGGTAACTCACTTGCGGTCAGAGAGTACTTATAAAGGGGCTAGGATAACTCACTTGGGGTCAGGAGTACTTCTATGGGACTAGGTAACTCACTTGCGGTCAGAGAGTACATATAAAGGGGCTAGGATAACTAACTTGGGTTAAGGGAGTACTTCTGTGGGACTAGGGTAACTCACTTGGGGTCTGGGAGTACTTATATGGGACTAGTGTAACCCACTTAGGGTCAGGGAGTTCTTATAAAGGGGTTAAGGTAACTCACTTTGGGTCAGGGAGTACTTCTATGGGACTAGGGTAACTCACTTGCGGTCAGAGAGTACATATAAAGAGGCTAGGATAACTCACTTGGGGTCAAGGAGTACTTATAAAGGTGATATGGTAACTCACTTAGGGTCAGGGAGTACTTCTATGGGAATAGGGTAACTCACTTGCGGTCAGAGAGTACATATAAAGGGGCTAGGACAACTAACTTGGGTTAAGGGAGTACTTATATAGGGGCTATGGTCACTCACTTGGTGTCTGTGAGTACTTATATGGGACCAGGGTAACTCACTTGGGGCCAGGCTGTACTTATTAAGTGGCTAGGGTAACTCACTTGGGGTCTGGGAGTACTTATATGGGACTAGGGTAACTCACTTGGGGTCAGGGAGTACTTATATAGGGGCTAGGGTTACTCACTTGGGGTCAGGGAGTAGGTCTATGGGACTAGGGTAACACACTGGGGTCAGGGAGTACTTATATAGGGGCTAGGGTTACTCACTTGGGGACAGGGAATACTTATATGGGACTAGGGTAACACACTTGGGGTCAGGGAGTACTTATAAAAGGGCTAGGGTAACTCACTTGGGTTCAGGGAGTACTTATATGGGACTAGGGTAACCCACTTGGGATCAGGGAATACTTATAGGGGACTAGGGTAACACACTTGGGGACAGGGAGTACTTATAAAAGGGCTAGGGTAACTCACTTGGGGTCAGGGAGTACTTATATGGGACTAGGGTAACCCACTTAGCGCTAGAGAGACCTTATAAAGGGGATAGGGTAACTCACTTGGGGTCTGGGAGTACTTATATGGGACTAGGGTAACTCACTTGGGGTCAGGGAGTATTTATATAGGGGCTAGGGTTTCTCACTTGGGGTCAGGGAATACTTATATGGGACTAGGGTAACACGCTTGGGGTCAGGGAGTACTTATAAAAGGGCTAGGGTAACTCACTTGGGGTCAGGGAGTACTTATATGGGACTAGGGTAACCCACTTAGCGCCAGAGAACTTGTAAAGGGGATAGGGTAATTCACTTGGGGTTAGGGAGTATTTATAAAGGGGGTAGGGTAACTCACTTTAGAGTCAGGGAGTACTTATATGAGACTAGGGTAACTCACTTGCGGTCAGAGAGTACATACAAAGGGGCTAGAATAACTCGCTTGTGGTCAGGGAGTACTTATATGAGACTAGATTAACTCACTTAGGGTTAGGGAGTACTTATAAAGGGGCTAGGGTAACCCACTTAGCGCCAGAGAGAACTTATAAAGGGTCTAGGGTTACTCATTTGGGGTTAGGGAGTACTTATAAAGGGGGTAGGGTAACTCACTCTAGAGTCAGGGAGTACTTATGTGGGACTAGGGTAACTCACTTGGGGTCAGGGAGTACTTTTATGGGACTAGGGTAACTCACCTGCGGTCAGAGAGTACATATAAAGGGGCTAGAATAACTCAGTTGGGGTCAGGGAACACTTATAAAGGGGCTATGGTAACTCACTTGGGGTCAGGGTGTACTTATATGGAACTAGGGTAGCTCAATTGCGGTCAGAGAGTACATATAAAGGGGCTAGGATAACTCACTTGGGGTCAGGAAATACTTATAAAGGGGCTATGGTAACTCACTTGGGGTCAGGGATTACTTCTATGGGACTAGGGTAACTCACTTGCGGTCAGAGAGTACATATAAAGAGGCTAGGATTACTCACTTGGGGTCAGGGAGTACTTATAAAAGTGATATGGTAACTTACTTAGGGACAGGGAGTACTTCTATGGGACTAGGGTAACTCACTTGCGGTCAGAGAGTACTTATAAAGGGGCTAGGATAACTCACTTGGGGTCAGGGAGTACTTCTATGGGAATAGATAACTCACTTGCGGTCAGAGAGTACATATAAAGGGGCTAGGATAACTAACTTGGGTTAAGGGATTACTTCTGTGGGACTAGGGTAACTCACTTGGGGTCTGGGAGTACTTATATGGGACTAGGGTAACTCACTTGGGTTCAGGGAGTACTTCTATGGGACTAGGGTAACTCACTTGCGGTCAGAGAGTACTTATAAAGGGGCTAGGATAACTCACTTGGGGTCAGGGAGTACTTATATGGGACTAGGGTAACCCACTTAGCGCCAGAGAGAACTTATAAAGGGTCTAGGGTAACTCACTTGGGGTTAGGGAGTACTTATAAAGGGGGTAGGGTAACTCACTCTAGAGTCAGGGAGTACTTATGTGGGACTAGGGTAACTCACTTGGGGTCAGGGAGTACTTTTATGGGACTAGGGTAACTCACCTGCGGTCAGAGAGTACATATAAAGGGGCTAGGATAACTCAGTTGGGGTCAGGGAATACTTATAAAGGGGCTATGGTAACTCACTTGGGGTCAGGGTGTAGTTATATGGAACTAGGGTAGCTCAATTGCGGTCAGAGAGTACATATAAAGGGGCTAGGATAACTCACTTGGGGTCAGGAAGTACTTATAAAGGGGATATGGTAACTCACTTGGGGTCAGGGAGTACTTCTATGGGACTAGGGTAACTCACTTGCGGTCAGAGAGTACATATAAAGAGGCTAGGATAACTCACTTGGGGTCAGGGAGTACTTATAAAGGTGATATGGTAACTCACTTAGGGTCAGGGAGTACTTCTATGGGAATAGGGTAACTCACTTGCGGTCAGAGAGTACTTATAAAGGGGCTAGGATAACTCACTTGGGGTCTGGGAGTACTGATATGGGACTAGGGTAACTCACTTGGGGTCAGGGAGTACTTATATAGGGGCTAGGGTTACTCATTTGGGGTCAGGGAGTAGGTCTATGGTACTAGGGTAACTCACTTGGGTTCTTGGAGCACTTATATGGGACTAGAGTAAATCAGTTGGGGTCAGGGATTACTTATATGGGACTATGGTAACCCACTTAGAGCCAGAGAGAACTTATAAAGGGGATAGGGTAATTCACATGGGGTCAGGGAGTACTTATATAGGGGCTAGGGTTACTCACTTGGGGTCAGGGAATACTTATATGGGACGTGGGTAACACACTTGGGGTTAGGGAGTACTTATAAAAGGGCTAGGGTAACTCACTTGGGGTCAGGGAGTACTTATATAGGGGCTAGGGTTACTCACTTGGGGTCAGGGAATACTTATATGGGACGTGGGTAACACACTTGGGGTTAGGGAGTACTTATAAAAGGGCTAGGGTAACTCACTTGGGGTCAGGGAGTACTTATATGGGACTAGGGTAACCCATTTAGCGCCAGAGAGAACTTATAAAGTGGATAGGGTAACTCACTTGGGGTTAGGGAGTACTTATAAAGGGGGTAGGGTAACTCACTCTAGAGTCAGGGAGTACTTATATGGGACTAGGGTAACTCACTTGCGGTCAGAGAGTACTTATAAAGGGGCTAGGATAACTCACTTGGGGTCAGGGAGTACTTCTATGGGACTAGGTAACTCACTTGCGGTCAGAGAGTACATATAAAGGGGCTAGGATAACTAACTTGGGTTAAGGGAGTACTTATAAAGGTGATATGGTAACTCACTTAGGGTCAGGGAGTACTTCTATGGGAATAGGGTAACTCACTTGCGGTCAGAGAGTACATATAAAGGGGCTAGGATAACTAACTTGGTTTAAGGGAGTACTTATTTAGGGGCTAGGGTCACTCACTTGGTGTCTGTGAGTACTTATATGGGACCAGGGTAACTCACTTGGGGCCAGTCTGTACTTATTAAGTGGCTAGGGAAACTCACTTGGGGTCTGGGAGTACTGATATGGGACTAGGGTAACTCATTTGGGGTCAGGGAGTACTTATATAGGGGCTACGGTTACTCATTTGGGGTCAGGGAGTAGGTCTATGGGACTAAGGTAACTTACTTGGGTTCTTGGAGCACTTATATGGGACTAGAGTAAATCAGTTGGGGTCAGGGATTACTTATATGGGACTATGGTAACCCACTTAGAGCCAGAGAGAACTTATAAAGGGGATAGGGTAATTCACATGGGGTCAGGGAGTACTTATATAGGGGCTAGGGTTACTCACTTGGGGTCAGGGAATACTTATATGGGACGTGGGTAACACACTTGGGGTTAGGGAGTACTTATAAAAGGGCTAGGGTAACTCACTTGGGGTCAGGGAGTACTTATATGGGACTAGGGTAACCCATTTAGCGCCAGAGAGAACTTATAAAGTGGATAGGGTAACTCACTTGGGGTTAGGGAGTACTTATAAAGGGGGTAGGGTAACTCACTCTAGAGTCAGGGAGTACTTATATGGGACTAGGGTAACTCACTTGCGGTCAGAGAGTACTTATAAAGGGGCTAGGATAACTCACTTGGGGTCAGGGAGTACTTCTATGGGACTAGGTAACTCACTTGCGGTCAGAGAGTACATATAAAGGGGCTAGGATAACTAACTTGGGTTAAGGGAGTACTTATAAAGGTGATATGGTAACTCACTTAGGGTCAGGGAGTACTTCTATGGGAATAGGGTAACTCACTTACGGTCAGAGAGTACATATAAAGGGGCTAGGATAACTAACTTGGTTTAAGGGAGTACTTATATAGGGGCTAGGGTCACTCAATTGGTGTCTGTGAGTACTTATATGGGACCAGGGTAACTCACTTGGGGCCAGGCTGTACTTATTAAGTGGCTAGGGAAACTCACTTGGGGTCTGGGAGTACTGATATGGGACTAGGGTAACTCACTTGGGGTCAGGGAGTACTTATATAGGGGCTAGGGTTACTCATTTGGGGTCAGGGAGTAGGTCTATGGGACTAAGGTAACTTACTTGGGTTCTTGGAGCACTTATATGGGACTAGAGTAAATCAGTTGGGGTCAGGGATTACTTATATGGGACTAGGGTAACCCACTTAGAGCCAGAGAGAACTTATAAAGAGGATAGGGTAACTCACATGGGGTCAGGGAGTACTTATATAGGGGCTATGGTAACTCACTTGGGGTCAGGGAGTACTTATATGGGACTAGGGTAACTCCCTTGCGGTCAGAGAGTACTTATAAAGGGGCTTGGATAACTCACTTGGGGTCAGGGAATACTTATATGGGATTAGGGTAACACACTTGGGGTCAGGGAGTACTTATAATGGGGCTAGGCTAACTCACTTGGGGTCAGGGAGTACTTATATAGGGGCTAGCGTTACTCACTGGGGGTCAGGGAGTACTTATAAAGGTGATATGGTAACTCACTTAGGGTCAGGGAGTACTTCTATGGGAATAGGGTAACTTACTTGCGGTCAGAGAGTACATATAAAGGGGCTAGGATAACTAACTTGGGTTAAGGGAGTACTTATATAGGGGCTAGGGTCACTCACTTGGTGTCTGTGAGTACTTATATGGGACCAGGGTAACTCACTTGGGGCCAGGCTGTACTTATTAAGTGGCTAGGGTAACTCACTTGGGGTCTGGGAGTACTGATATGGGACTAGGGTAACTCACTTGGGGTCAGGGAGTACTTATATAGGGGCTACGGTTACTCATTTGGGGTCAGGGAGTAGGTCTATGGGACTAAGGTAACTTACTTGGGTTCTTGGAGCACTTATATGGGACTAGAGTAAATCAGTTGGGGTCAGGGATTACTTATATGGGACTATGGTAACCCACTTAGAGCCAGAGAGAACTTATAAAGGGGATAGGGTAATTCACATGGGGTCAGGGAGTACTTATATAGGGGCTAGGGTTACTCACTTGGGGTCAGGGAATACTTATATGGGACGTGGGTAACACACTTGGGGTTAGGGAGTACTTATAAAAGGGCTAGGGTAACTCACTTGGGGTCAGGGAGTACTTATATAGGGGCTAGGGTTACTCACTTGGGGTCAGGGAATACTTATATGGGACGTGGGTAACACACTTGGGGTTAGGGAGTACTTATAAAAGGGCTAGGGTAACTCACTTGGGGTCAGGGAGTACTTATATGGGACTAGGGTAACCCATTTAGCGCCAGAGAGAACTTATAAAGTGGATAGGGTAACTCACTTGGGGTTAGGGAGTACTTATAAAGGGGGTAGGGTAACTCACTCTAGAGTCAGGGAGTACTTATATGGGACTAGGGTAACTCACTTGCGGTCAGAGAGTACTTATAAAGGGGCTAGGATAACTCACTTGGGGTCAGGGAGTACTTCTATGGGACTAGGTAACTCACTTGCGGTCAGAGAGTACATATAAAGGGGCTAGGATAACTAACTTGGGTTAAGGGAGTACTTATAAAGGTGATATGGTAACTCACTTAGGGTCAGGGAGTACTTCTATGGGAATAGGGTAACTCACTTACGGTCAGAGAGTACATATAAAGGGGCTAGGATAACTAACTTGGTTTAAGGGAGTACTTATATAGGGGCTAGGGTCACTCAATTGGTGTCTGTGAGTACTTATATGGGACCAGGGTAACTCACTTGGGGCCAGGCTGTACTTATTAAGTGGCTAGGGAAACTCACTTGGGGTCTGGGAGTACTGATATGGGACTAGGGTAACTCACTTGGGGTCAGGGAGTACTTATATAGGGGCTAGGGTTACTCATTTGGGGTCAGGGAGTAGGTCTATGGGACTAAGGTAACTTACTTGGGTTCTTGGAGCACTTATATGGGACTAGAGTAAATCAGTTGGGGTCAGGGATTACTTATATGGGACTAGGGTAACCCACTTAGAGCCAGAGAGAACTTATAAAGAGGATAGGGTAACTCACATGGGGTCAGGGAGTACTTATATAGGGGCTATGGTAACTCACTTGGGGTCAGGGAGTACTTATATGGGACTAGGGTAACTCCCTTGCGGTCAGAGAGTACTTATAAAGGGGCTTGGATAACTCACTTGGGGTCAGGGAATACTTATATGGGATTAGGGTAACACACTTGGGGTCAGGGAGTACTTATAATGGGGCTAGGCTAACTCACTTGGGGTCAGGGAGTACTTATATAGGGGCTAGCGTTACTCACTGGGGGTCAGGGAGTACTTATAAAGGTGATATGGTAACTCACTTAGGGTCAGGGAGTACTTCTATGGGAATAGGGTAACTTACTTGCGGTCAGAGAGTACATATAAAGGGGCTAGGATAACTAACTTGGGTTAAGGGAGTACTTATATAGGGGCTAGGGTCACTCACTTGGTGTCTGTGAGTACTTATATGGGACCAGGGTAACTCACTTGGGGCCAGGCTGTACTTATTAAGTGGCTAGGGTAACTCACTTGGGGTCTGGGAGTACTGATATGGGACTAGGGTAACTCACTTGGGGTCAGGGAGTACTTATATAGGGGCTAGGGTTACTCATTTGGGGTCAGGGAGTAGGTCTATGGGACTAGGGTAACTCACTTGGGTTCTTGGAGCACTTATATGGGACTAGAGTAAATCAGTTGGGGTCAGGGGTTACTTATATGGGACTAGGGTAACCCACTTAGAGCCAGAGAGAACTTATAAAGAGGATAGGGTAACTCACATGGGGTCAGGGAGTACTTATATAGGGGCTATGGTAACTCACTTGGGGTCAGGGAGTACTTATATGGGACTAGGGTAACTCCCTTGCGGTCAGAGAGTACTTATAAAGGGGCTTGGATAACTCACTTGGGGTCAGGGAATACTTATATGGGATTAGGGTAACACACTTGGGGTCAGGGAGTACTTATAAAGGGGCTAGGCTAACTCACTTGGGGTCAGGGAATACTTATATGGGACTAGGGTAACACACTTGGGGTCAGGGAGTACTTATAAAGGGGCTAGGCTAACTCACTTGGGGTCAGGGAGTACTTATATGGGACTAGGGTAACACACCTGCGGTCAGAGAGTACATATAAAGGGGCTAGGATAACTCAGTTGGGGTCAGGGAATACTTATAAAGGGGCTATGGTAACTCACTTGGGGTCAGGGAGTACTTATATGGGACTAGGGTAACTCCCTTGCGGTCAGAGAGTACTTATAAAGGGGCTAGGATAACTCACTTGGGGTCAGGGAATACTTATATGGGACTAGGGTAACACACTTGGGGTCAGGGAGTACTTATAAAGGGGCTAGGCTAACTCACTTGGGCTCAGGGAGTACTTATATGGGACTAGGGTAACCCACTTAGCGCCAGAGAGAACTTATAAAGGGGATAGGGTAACTCACTTGGGGTTAGGGAGTACTTATATGAGACTAGGTTAACTCACTTAGGGTTAGGGAGTACTTATAAAGGGGCTAGGGTAACCCACTTAGCGCCAGAGAGAACTTTTAAAGGGTCTAGGGTAACTCACTTGGGGTTAGGGAGTACTTATAAAGGGGGTAGGGTAACTCACTCTAGAGTCAGGGAGTACTTATATGGGACTAGGGTAACTCACTTGGGGTCAAGGAGTACTTTTATGGGACTAGGGTAACTCACCTGCGGTCAGAGAGTACATATAAAGGGGCTAGGATAACTCAGTTGGGGTCAGGGAATACTTATAAAGGGGCTACGGTAACTCACTTGGGGTCAGGGTGTAGTTATATGGAACTAGGGTAGCTCAATTGCGGTCAGAGAGTACATATAAAGGGGCTAGGATAACTCACTTGGGGTCAGGATGTACTTATAAAGGGGCTATAGTAACTCACTTGGGGTCAGGGAGTACTTCTATGGGACTAGGGTAACTCACTTGCGGTCAGAGAGTACTTATAAAGGGGCTAGGATAACTCACTTGGGGTCAGGGAGTACTTCTTTGGGACTAGATAACTCACTTGCGCTCAGAGAGTACATATAAAGGGGCTAGGATAACTAACTTGGGTTAAGGGAGTACTTCTGTGGGACTAGGGTAACTCACTTGGGTTCTTGGAGCACTTATATGGGACTAGAGTAAATCAGTTGGGGTCAGGGATTACTTATATGGGACTAGGGTAACCCACTTAGAGCCAGAGAGAACTTATAAAGGGGATAGGGTAACTCACATGGGGTCAGGGAGTACTTATATAGGGGCTAGGGTTACTCACTTGGGGTCAGGGAATACTTATATGGGACGTGGGTAACACACTTGGGGTTAGGGAGTACTTATAAAAGGGCTAGGGTAACTCACTTGGGGTCAGGGAGTACTTATATAGGGGCTAGGGTTACTCACTTGGGGTCAGGGAGTAATTATATAGGGGCTAGGGTTACTCATTTGGGGTCAGGGAGTAGGTCTATGGGACTAGGGTAACTCACTTGGGTTCTTGGAGCACTTATATGGGACTAGAGTAAATCAGTTGGGGTCAGGGGTTACTTATATGGGACTAGGGTAACCCATTTAGAGCCAGAGAGAACTTATAAAGGGGATAGGGTAACTCACATGGGGTCAGGGAGTACTTATATAGGGGCTATGGTAACTCACTTGGGGTCAGGGAGTACTTATATGGGACTAGGGTAACTCCCTTGCGGTCAGAGAATACTTATAAAGGGGCTAGGATAACTCACTTGGGGTCAGGGAATACTTATATGGGACTAGGGTAACACACTTGGGGTCAGGGAGTACTTATAAAGGGGCTAGGCTAACTCACTTGGGGTCAGGGAGTACTTATATGGGACTAGGGTAACCCACTTAGCGCTAGAGAGACCTTATAAAGGGGATAGGGTAACTCACTTGGGGTCTGGGAGTACTTATATGGGACTAGGGTAACTCACTTGGGGTCAGGGAGTATTTATATAGGGGCTAGGATTTCTCACTTGGGGTCAGGGAATACTTATATGGGACTAGGGTAACACGCTTGGGGTCAGGGAGTACTTATAAAAGGGCTAGGGTAACTCACTTGGGGTCAGGGAGTACTTATATGGGACTAGGGTAACCCACTTAGCGCCAGAGAGAACTTGTAAAGGGGATAGGGTAATTCACTTGGGGTTAGGGAGTATTTATAAAGGGGGTAGGGTAACTCACTTTAGAGTCAGGGAGTACTTATATGAGACTAGGGTAACTCACTTGCGGTCAGAGAGTACATACAAAGGGGCTAGAATAACTCGCTTGTGGTCAGGGAGTACTTATATGAGACTAGATTAACTCACTTAGGGTTAGGGAGTACTTATAAAGGGGCTAGGGTAACCCACTTAGCGCCAGAGAGAACTTATAAAGGGTCTAGGGTTACTCACTTGGGGTTAGGGAGTACTTATAAAGGGGATAGGGTAACTCACTCTAGAGTCAGGGAGTACTTATGTGGGACTAGGGTAACTCACTTGGGGTCAGGGAGTACTTTTATGGGACTAGGGTAACTCACCTGCGGTCAGAGAGTACATATAAAGGGGCTAGAATAACTCTGTTGGGGTCAGGGAATACTTATAAAGGGGCTATGGTAACTCACTTGGGGTCAGGGTGTACTTATATGGAACTAGGGTAGCTCAATTGCGGTCAGAGAGTACATATAAAGGGGCTAGGATAACTGACTTGGGGTCAGGAAATACTTATAAAGGGGCTATGGTAACTCACTTGGGGTCAGGGAGTACTTCTATGGGACTAGGGTAACTCACTTGCGGTCAGAGAGTACATATAAAGAGGCTAGGATTACTCACTTGGGGTCAGGGAGTACTTATAAAAGTGATATGGTAACTTACTTAGGGACAGGGAGTACTTCTATGGGACTAGGGTAACTCACTTGCGGTCAGAGAGTACTTATAAAGGGGCTAGGATAACTCACTTGGGGTCAGGGAGTACTTCTATGGGAATAGATAACTCACTTGCGGTCAGAGAGTACATATAAAGGGGCTAGGATAACTAACTTGGGTTAAGGGATTACTTCTGTGGGACTAGGGTAACTCACTTGGGGTCTGGGAGTACTTATATGGGACTAGGGTAACTCACTTGGGTTCAGGGAGTACTTCTATGGGACTAGGGTAACTCACTTGCGGTCAGAGAGTACTTATAAAGGGGCTAGGATAACTCACTTGGGGTCAGGGAGTACTTATATGGGACTAGGGTAACCCACTTAGCGCCAGAGAGAACTTATAAAGGGTCTAAGGTAACTCACTTGGGGTTAGGGAGTACTAATAAAGGGGGTAGGGTAACTCACTCTAGAGTCAGGGAGTACTTATGTGGGACTAGGGTAACTCACTTGGGGTCAGGGAGTACTTTTATGGGACTAGGGTAACTCACCTGCGGTCAGAGAGTACATATAAAGGGGCTAGGATAACTCAGTTGGGGTCAGGGAATACTTATAAAGGGGCTATGGTAACTCACTTGGGGTCAGGGTGTAGTTATATGGAACTAGGGTAGCTCAATTGCGGTCAGAGAGTACATATAAAGGGGCTAGGATAACTCACTTGGGGTCAGGAAGTACTTATAAAGGGGATATGGTAACTCACTTAGGGTCAGGGAGTACTTCTATGGGAATAGGGTAACTCACTTGCGGTCAGAGAGTACTTATAAAGGGGCTAGGATAACTCACTTGGGGTCTGGGAGTACTGATATGGGACTAGGGTAACTCACTTGGGGTCAGGGAGTACTTATATAGGGGCTAGGGTTACTCATTTGGGGTCAGGGAGTAGGTCTATGGTACTAGGGTAACTCACTTGGGTTCTTGGAGCACTTATATGGGACTAGAGTAAATCAGTTGGGGTCAGGGATTACTTATATGGGACTATGGTAACCCACTTAGAGCCAGAGAGAACTTATAAAGGGGATAGGGTAATTCACATGGGGTCAGGGAGTACTTATATAGGGGCTAGGGTTACTCACTTGGGGTCAGGGAATACTTATATGGGACGTGGGTAACACACTTGGGGTTAGGGAGTACTTATAAAAGGGCTAGGGTAACTCACTTGGGGTCAGGGAGTACTTATATAGGGGCTAGGGTTACTCACTTGGGGTCAGGGAATACTTATATGGGACGTGGGTAACACACTTGGGGTTAGGGAGTACTTATAAAAGGGCTAGGGTAACTCACTTGGGGTCAGGGAGTACTTATATGGGACTAGGGTAACCCATTTAGCGCCAGAGAGAACTTATAAAGTGGATAGGGTAACTCACTTGGGGTTAGGGAGTACTTATAAAGGGGGTAGGGTAACTCACTCTAGAGTCAGGGAGTACTTATATGGGACTAGGGTAACTCACTTGCGGTCAGAGAGTACTTATAAAGGGGCTAGGATAACTCACTTGGGGTCAGGGAGTACTTCTATGGGACTAGGTAACTCACTTGCGGTCAGAGAGTACATATAAAGGGGCTAGGATAACTAACTTGGGTTAAGGGAGTACTTATAAAGGTGATATGGTAACTCACTTAGGGTCAGGGAGTACTTCTATGGGAATAGGGTAACTTACTTGCGGTCATAGAGTACATATAAAGGGGCTAGGATAACTAACTTGGTTTAAGGGAGTACTTATATAGGGGCTAGGGTCACTCACTTGGTGTCTGTGAGTACTTATATGGGACCAGGGTAACTCACTTGGGGCCAGGCTGTACTTATTAAGTGGCTAGGGTAACTCACTTGGGGTCTGGGAGTACTGATATGGGACTAGGGTAACTCACTTGGGGTCAGGGAGTACTTATATAGGGGCTAGGGTTACTCATTTGGGGTCAGGGAGTAGGTCTATGGGACTAGGGTAACTCACTTGGGTTCTTGGAGCACTTATATGGGACTAGAGTAAATCAGTTGGGGTCAGGGGTTACTTATATGGGACTAGGGTAACCCATTTAGAGCCAGAGAGAACTTATAAAGGGGATAGGGTAACTCACATGGGGTCAGGGAGTACTTATATAGGGGCTATGGTAACTCACTTGGGGTCAGGGAGTACTTATATGGGACTAGGGTAACTCCCTTGCGGTCAGAGAGAACTTATAAAGGGGATAGGGTAACTCACTTGGGGTTAGGGAGTACTTATATGAGACTAGGTTAACTCACTTAGGGTTAGGGAGTACTTATAAAGGGGCTAGGGTAACCCACTTAGCGCCAGAGAGAACTTTTAAAGGGTCTAGGGTAACTCACTTGGGGTTAGGGAGTACTTATAAAGGGGGTACGGTAACTCATTCTAGAGTCAGGGAGTACTTATATGGGACTAGGGTAACTCACTTGGGGTCAAGGAGTACTTTTATGGGACTAGGGTAACTCACCTGCGGTCAGAGAGTACATATAAAGGGGCTAGGATAACTCAGTTGGGGTCAGGGAGTACTTATATGGGACTAGGGTAACCCACTTAGCGCCAGAGAGAACTTATAAAGGGTCTAGGGTAACCCACTTGGGGTTAGGGAGTACTTATAAAGGGGGTAGGGTAACTCACTCTAGAGTCAGCGAGTACTTATGTGGGACTAGGGTAACTCACTTGGGGTCAGGGTGTACTTATATGGAACTAGGGTAACTCACTTGCGGTCAGAGAGTACATATAAAGGGGCTAGGATAACTCACTTGGGGTCAGGAAGTACTTATAAAGGGGCTATGGTAACTCACTTGGGGTCAGGGAGTACTTCTATGGGACTAGGGTAACTCACTTGGGGTCAGGGAGTACTTTTATGGGACTAGGGTAACTCACCTGCGGTCAGAGAGTACATATAAAGGGGCTAGAATAACTCAGTTGGGGTCAGGGAATACTTATAAAGGGGCTATGGTAACTCACTTGGGGTCAGGGTGTATTTATATGGAACTAGGGTAGCTCAATTGCGGTCAGAGAGTACATATAAAGGGGCTAGGATAACTCACTTGGGGTCAGGAAGTACTTATAAAGGGGCTATGGTAACTCACATGGGGTCAGGGAGTACTTCTATGGGACTACGGTAACTCACTTGCGGTCAGAGAGTACATATAAAGAGGCTAGGATAACTCACTTGGGGTCAGGGAGTACTTCTATGGGAATAGGGTATCTCACTTGCGGTCAGAGAGTACTTATAAAGGGGCTAGGATAACTCACTTGGGGTCAGGGAGTACTTCTTTGGGACTAGATAACTCACTTGCGCTAAGAGAGTACATATAAAGGGGCTAGGATAACTAACTTGGGTTAAGGGAGTACTTCTATGGGACTAGGGTAACTCACTTGCGGTCAGAGAGTACTTATAAATGGGCTAGGATAACTCACTTGGGGTCAGGAAGTACTTATAAAGGGGCTATGGTAACTCACTTGGGGTCAGGGAGTACTTCTATGGGACTAGGGTAATTCACTTGCGGTCAGAGAGTACATATAAAGAGGCTAGGATAACTCACTTGGGGTCAGGGAGTACTTATAAAGGTGATATGGTAACTCACTTAGGGTCAGGGAGTACTTCTATGGGACTAGGGTAACTCACTTGCGGTCAGAGAGTACATATAAAGGGGCTAGGATAACTCACTTGGGGTCAGGGAGTACTTCTTTGGGACTAGATAACTCACTTGCGCTCAGAGAGTACATATAAAGGGGCTAGGATAACTAACTTGGGTTAAGGGAGTACTTCTGTGGGACTAGGGTAACTCACTTGGGTTCTTGGAGCACTTATATGGGACTAGAGTAAATCAGTTGGGGTCAGGGATTACTTATATGGGACTAGGGTAACCCACTTAGAGCCAGAGAGAACTTATAAAGGGGATAGGGTAACTCACATGGGGTCAGGGAGTACTTATATAGGGGATAGGGTTACTCACTTGGGGTCAGGGAATACTTATATGGGACGTGGGTAACACACTTGGGGTTAGGGAGTACTTATAAAAGGGCTAGGGTATCTCACTTGGGGTCAGGGAGTACTTATATAGGGGCTAGGGTTACTCACTTGGGGTCAGGGAGTACTTATATAGGGGCTAGGGTTACTCATTTGGGGTCAGGGAGTAGGTCTATGGGACTAGGGTAACTCACTTGGGTTCTTGGAGCACTTATATGGGACTAGAGTAAATCAGTTGGGGTCAGGGGTTACTTATATGGGACTAGGGTAACCCATTTAGAGCCAGAGAGAACTAATAAAGGGGATAGGGTAACTCACATGGGGTCAGGGAGTACTTATATAGGGGCTATGGTAACTCACTTGGGGTCAGGGAGTACTTATATGGGACTAGGGTAACTCCCTTGCGGTCAGAGAATACTTATAAAGGGGCTAGGATAACTCACTTGGGGTCAGGGAATACTTATATGGGACTAGGGTAACACACTTGGGGTCAGGGAGTACTTATAAAGGGGATAGGCTAACTCACTTGGGGTCAGGGAGTACTTATATGGGACTAGGGTAACCCACTTAGCGCTAGAGAGACCTTATAAAGGGGATAGGGTAACTCACTTGGGGTCTGGGAGTACTTATATGGGACTAGGGTAACTCACTTGGGGTCAGGGAGTATTTATATAGGGGCTAGGGTTTCTCACTTGGGGTCAGGGAATACTTATATGGGACTAGGGTAACACGCTTGGGGTCAGGGAGTACTTATAAAAGGGCTAGGGTAACTCACTTGGGGTCAGGGAGTACTTATATGGGACTAGGGTAACCCACTTAGCGCCAGAGAGAACTTGTAAAGGGGATAGGGTAATTCACTTGGGGTTAGGGAGTATTTATAAAGGGGGTAGGGTAACTCACTTTAGAGTCAGGGAGTACTTATATGAGACTAGGGTAACTCACTTGCGGTCAGAGAGTACATACAAAGGGGCTAGAATAACTCGCTTGTGGTCAGGGAGTACTTATATGAGACTAGATTAACTCACTTAGGGTTAGGGAGTACTTATAAAGGGGCTAGGGTAACCCACTTAGCGCCAGAGAGAACTTATAAAGGGTCTAGGGTTACTCACTTGGGGTTAGGGAGTACTTATAAAGGGGGTAGGGTAACTCACTCTAGAGTCAGGGAGTACTTATGTGGGACTAGGGTAACTCACTTGGGGTCAGGGAGTACTTTTATGGGACTAGGGTAACTCACCTGCGGTCAGAGAGTACATATAAAGGGGCTAGAATAACTCAGTTGGGGTCAGGGAATACTTATAAAGGGGCTATGGTAACTCACTTGGGGTCAGGGTGTACTTATATGGAACTAGGGTAGCTCAATTGCGGTCAGAGAGTACATATAAAGGGGCTAGGATAACTCACTTGGGGTCAGGGAGTACTTCTATGGGAATAGGGTAACTCACTTGCGGTCAGAGAGTACTTATAAAGGGGCTAGGATAACTCACTTGGGGTCTGGGAGTACTGATATGGGACTAGGGTAACTCACTTGGGGTCAGGGAGTACTTATATAGGGGCTAGGGTTACTCATTTGGGGTCAGGGAGTAGGTCTATGGTACTAGGGTAACTCACTTGGGTTCTTGGAGCACTTATATGGGACTAGAGTAAATCAGTTGGGGTCAGGGGTTACTTATATGGGACTAGGGTAACCCATTTAGAGCCAGAGAGAACTTATAAAGGGGATAGGGTAACTCACATGGGGTCAGGGAGTACTTATATAGAGGCTAGGGTTACTCACTTGGGGTCAGGGAATACTTATATGGGACGTGGGTAACACACTTGGGGTTAGGGAGTACTTATAAAAGGGCTAGGGTAACTCACTTGGGGTCAGGGAGTACTTATATAGGGGCTAGGGTTACTCACTTGGGGTCAGGGAATACTTATATGGGACGTGGGTAACACACTTGGGGTTAGGGAGTACTTATAAAAGGGCTAGGGTAACTCACTTGGGGTCAGGGAGTACTTATATAGGGGCTAGGGTTACTCACTTGGGGTCAGGGAATACTTATATGGGACGTGGGTAACACACTTGGGGTTAGGGAGTACTTATAAAAGGGCTAGGGTAACTCACTTGGGGTCAGGGAGTACTTATATGGGACTAGGGTAACCCATTTAGCGCCAGAGAGAACTTATAAAGTGGATAGGGTAACTCACTTGGGGTTAGGGAGTACTTATAAAGGGGGTAGGGTAACTCACTCTAGAGTCAGGGAGTACTTATATGGGACTAGGGTAACTCACTTGCGGTCAGAGAGTACTTATAAAGGGGCTAGGATAACTCACTTGGGGTCAGGGAGTACTTCTATGGGACTAGGTAACTCACTTGCGGTCAGAGAGTACATATAAAGGGGCTAGGATAACTAACTTGGGTTAAGGGAGTACTTATAAAGGTGATATTGTAACTCACTTAGGGTCAGGGAGTACTTCTATGGGAATAGGGTAACTTACTTGCGGTCAGAGAGTACATATAAAGGGGCTAGGATAACTAACTTGGTTTAAGGGAGTACTTATATAGGGGCTAGGGTCACTCACTTGGTGTCTGTGAGTACTTATATGGGACCAGGGTAACTCACTTGGGGCCAGGCTGTACTTATTAAGTGGCTAGGGTAACTCACTTGGGGTCTGGGAGTACTGATATGGGACTAGGGTAACTCACTTGGGGTCAGGGAGTACTTATATAGGGGCTAGGGTTACTCATTTGGGGTCAGGGAGTAGGTCTATGGGACTAGGGTAACTCACTTGGGTTCTTGGAGCACTTATATGGGACTAGAGTAAATCAGTTGGGGTCAGGGGTTACTTATATGGGACTAGGGTAACCCATTTAGAGCCAGAGAGAACTTATAAAGGGGATAGGGTAACTCACATGGGGTCAGGGAGTACTTATATAGAGGCTATGGTAACTCACTTGGGGTCAGGGAGTACTTATATGGGACTAGGGTAACTCCCTTGCGGTCAGAGAGAACTTATAAAGGGGATAGGGTAACTCACTTGGGGTTAGGGAGTACTTATATGAGACTAGGTTAACTCACTTAGGGTTAGGGAGTACTTATAAAGGGGCTAGGGTAACCCACTTAGCGCCAGAGAGAACTTTTGAAGGGTCTAGGGTAACTCACTTGGGGTTAGGGAGTACTTATAAAGGGGGTACGGTAACTCACTCTAGAGTCAGGGAGTACTTATATGGGACTAGGGTAACTCACTTGGGGTCAAGGAGTACTTTTATGGGACTAGGGTAACTCACCTGCGGTCAGAGAGTACATATAAAGGGGCTAGGATAACTCAGTTGGGGTCAGGGAGTACTTATATGGGACTAGGGTAACCCACTTAGCGCCAGAGAGAACTTATAAAGGGTCTAGGGTAACCCACTTGGGGTTAGGGAGTACTTATAAAGGGGGTAGGGTAACTCACTCTAGAGTCAGCGAGTACTTATGTGGGACTAGGGTAACTCACTTGGGGTCAGGGTGTACTTATTTGGAACTAGGGTAACTCACTTGCGGTCAGAGAGTACATATAAAGGGGCTAGGATAACTCACTTGGGGTCAGGAAGTACTTATAAAGGGGCTATGGTAACTCACTTGGGGTCAGGGAGTACTTCTATGGGACTAGGGTAACTCACTTGGGGTCAGGGAGTACTTTTATGGGACTAGGGTAACTCACCTGCGGTCAGAGAGTACATATAAAGGGGCTAGAATAACTCAGTTGGGGTCAGGGAATACTTATAAAGGGGCTATGGTAACTCACTTGGGGTCAGGGTGTATTTATATGGAACTAGGGTAGCTCAATTGCGGTCAGAGAGTACATATAAAGGGGCTAGGATAACTCACTTGGGGTCAGGAAGTACTTATAAAGGGGCTATGGTAACTCACTTGGGGTCAGGGAGTACTTCTATGGGACTAGGGTAACTCACTTGCGGTCAGAGAGTACATATAAAGAGGCTAGGATAACTCACTTGGGGTCAGGGAGTACTTCTATGGGACTAGGGTATCTCACTTGCGGTCAGAGAGTACTTATAAAGGGGCTAGGATAACTCACTTGGGGTCAGGGAGTACTTCTTTGGGACTAGATAACTCACTTGCGCTAAGAGAGTACATATAAAGGGGCTAGGATAACTAACTTGGGTTAAGGGAGTACTTCTATGGGACTAGGGTAACTCACTTGCGGTCAGAGAGTACTTATAAATGGGCTAGGATAACTCACTTGGGGTCAGGAAGTACTTATAAAGGGGCTATGGTAACTCACTTGGGGTCAGGGAGTACTTCTATGGGACTAGGGTAATTCACTTGCGGTCAGAGAGTACATATAAAGAGGCTAGGATAACTCACTTGGGGTCAGGGAGTTCTTCTATGGGTCTAGGCAACTCACTTGGGGTCAGGGAGTACTTTTATGGGACTAGGGTAACTCACCTGCGGTCAGAGAGTACATATAAAGGGGTTAGGATAACTCAGTTGGGGTCAGGGAGTACTTATAAAGGGGCTATGGTAACTCACTTGGGGTAAGGGAGTACTTATATGGAACTAGGGTAGCTCAATTGCGGTCAGAGAGTATATATAAAGGGGCTAGGATAACTCACTTGGGGTCAGGAAGTACTTATAAAGGGGCTATGGTAACTCACTTGGGGTCAGGGAGTATTTCTATGAGACTAGGGTAACTCACTTGCGGTCAGAGAGTACATATAAAGGGGCTAGGATAACTAACTTGGGTTAAGGGAGTACTTATATAGGGGCTAGGTTCACTCACTTGGTGTCTGTGATTGCTTATATGGGACCAGGGTAACTCACTTGGGGCCAGGCTGTACTTATTATGGGGCTAGGGTAACTCACTTGTGGTCTGGGAGTACTTATATGGGACTAGGGTAACTCACTTGGGGTCAGGGAGTACTTATATAGGGGCTAGGGTTACTCACTTGGGGTCAGGGAGTAGTTATATAGGGGCTAGGGTTACTCACTTGGGGTCAGGGAGTACTTATATAGGGGCTAGGGTTACTCATTTGGGGTCAGGGAGTAGGTCTATGGGACTAGGGTAACTCACTTGCGGTCAGAGAGTACTTATAAAGGGGCTAGGATAACTCACTGGGGGTCAGGGAGTACTTATATGGGACTAGGGTAACCCACTTAGCGCCAGAGAGAACTTATAAAGGGGATAGGGTAACTCACTTGGGGTTAGGGAGTACTTATAAAGGGGGTAGGGTAACTCACTCTAGAGTCAGGGAGTACTTATATGGGACTAGGGTGACTCACCTGCGGTCAGAGAGTACATATAAAGGGGCTAGGATAACTCAGTTGGGGTCAGGGAATACTTATAAAGGGGCTATGGTAACTCACTTGGGGTCAGGGAGTACTTCTATGGGACTAGGGTAACTCACTTGCGGTCAGAGAGTACTTATAAAGGGGCTATGATAACTCACTTGGGGTCAGGGAGTACTTCTTTGGGACTAGATAACTCACTTGCGCTCAGAGAGTACATATAAAGGGGCTAGGATAACTAACTTGGGTTAAGGGAGTACTTCTGTGGGACTAGGGTAACTCACTTGGGGTCTGGGAGTACTTCTATGGGACTAGGGTAATTCACTTGCGGTCAGAGAGTACTTATAAAGGGGCTAGGATAACTCACTTGGGGTCAGGAAGTACTTATAAAGGGGCTATGGTAACTCACTTGGGGTCAGGGAGTACTTCTATGGGACTAGGGTAATTCACTTGCGGTCAGAGAGTACATATAAAGAGGCTAGGATAACTCACTTGGGGTCAAGGAGTACTTATAAAGGTGATATGGTAACTCACTTAGGGTCAGGGAGTACTTCTTTGGGACTAGATAACTCACTTGCGGTCAGAGAGTACATATAAAGAGGCTAGGATAACTCACTTGGGGTCAGGGAGTACTTATAAAGGTGATATGGTAACTCACTTGGGGTCAGGGAGTACTTCTTTGGGACTAGATAACTCACTTGCGGTCAGAGAGTACATATAAAGGGGCTAGGATAACTAACTTGGGTTAAGGGAGTACTTCTGTGGGACTAGGGTAACTCACTTGGGGTCTGGGAGTACTTCTATGGGACTGGGGTAACTCACTTGCGGTCAGAGAGTACTTATAAAGGGGCTAGGATAACTCACTTGGAGTCAGGAGTACTTCTATGGGACTAGGTAACTCACTTGCGGTCAGAGAGTACATATAAAGGGGCTAGGATAACTAACTTGGGTTAAGGGAGTACTTCTGTGGGACTAGGGTAACTCACTTGGTGTCTGGGAGTACTTATATGGGACTAGTGTAACCCACTTAGGGTCAGGGTGTTCTTATAAAGGGGCTAAGGTAACTCACTTTGGATCAGGGAGTACTTCTATGGGACTAGGGTAACTCACTTGCGGTCAGAGAGTACATATATAAAGAGGCTAGGATAACTCACTTGGGGTCAAGGAGTACTTATAAAGGTGATATGGTAACTCACTGAGGGTCAGGGAGTACTTCTATGGGAATAGGGTAACTCACTTGCGGTGAGAGAGTACATATAAAGGGACTAGGACAACTAACTTGGGTTAAGGGAGTACTTATATAGGGGCTATGGTCACTCACTTGGTGTCTGTGAGTACTTATATGGGACCAGGGTAACTCACTTTGGGCCAGGCTGTACTTATTAAGTGGCTAGGGTAACTCACTTGGGGTCTGGGAGTACTTATATGGGACTAGGGTAACTCACTTGGGGTCAGGGAGTACTTATATAGGGGCTAGGGTTACTCACTTGGGGTCAGGGAGTAGGTCTATGGGACTAGGGTAACACACTTGGGGTCAGGGAGTACTTATATAGGGGCTAGGGTTACTCACTTGGGGTCAGGGAATACTTATATGGGACTAGGGTAACACACTTGGGGTCAGGGAGTACTTATAAAAGGGCTAGGGTAAATCACTTGGGGTCAGGGAGTACTTATATGGGACTAGGGTAACCCACTTAGCGCTAGAGAGAACTTATAAAGGGGATAGGGTAACTCACTTGGGGTCTGGGAGTACTTATATTGGACTAGGGTAACTCACTTGGGGTCAGGGAGTATTTATATAGGGGCTAGGGTTTCTCACTTGGGGTCAGGGAATACTTATATGGGACTAGGGTAACACACTTGGGGTCAGGGAGTACTTATAAAAGGGCTAGAGTAACTCACTTGGGGTCAGGGAGTACTTATATGGGACTAGGGTAACCCACTTAGCGCCAGAGAGAACTTATAAAGGGGATAGGGTAATTCACTTGGGGCTAGGGAGTATTTATAAAGGGGGTAGGGTAACTCACTTTAGCGTCAGGGAGTACTTATATGAGACTAGGGTAACTCACTTGCTGTCAGAGAGTACAAACAAAGGGGCTAGAATAACTCGCTTGTGGTCAGGGAGTACTTATATGAGACTAGGTTAACTCACTTAGGGTTAGGTAGTACTTATAAAGGGGCTAGGGTAACCCACTTAGCGCCAGAGAGAACTTATAAAGGGTCTAGGGTAACTCACGTGGGGTTAGGGAGTACTTATAAAGGGGGTAGGGTAACTCACTCTAGAGTCAGGGAGTACTTATGTGGGACTAGGGTAACTCACTTGGGGTCAGGGAGTACTTTTATGGGACTAGGGTAACTCACCTGCGGTCAGAGAGTACATATAAAGGGGCTAGAATAACTCAGTTGGGGTCAGGGAATACTTATAAAGGGGCTATGGTAACTCACTTGGGGTCAGGGTGTATTTATATGGAACTAGGGTAGCTCAATTGCGGTCAGAGAGTACATATAAAGGGGCTAGGATAACTCACTTGGGGTCAGGAAGTACTTATACAGGGGCTATGGTAACTCACTTGGGGTCAGGGAGTACTTCTATGGGACTAGGGTAACTCACTTGCGGTCAGAGAGTACTTATAAAGGGGCTAGGATAACTCACTTGGGGTCAGGGAGTACTTCTTTGGGACTAGATAACTCACTTGCGCTAAGAGAGTACATATAAAGGGGCTAGGATAACTAACTTGGGTTAAGGGAGTACTTCTGTGGGACTAGGGTAACTCACTTGGGGTCTGGGAGTACTTCTATGGGACTAGGGTAACTCACTTGCGGTCAGAGAGTACTTATAAAGGGGCTAGGATAACTCACTTGGGGTCAGGGAGTACTTATAAAGGTGATATGGTAACTCACTTAGGGTCAGGGAGTACTTCTATGGGACTAGGGTAACTCACTTGCGGTCAGAGAGTACTTATAAAGGGGATAGGATAACTCACTTGGGGTCAGGGAGTACTTCTTTGGGACTAGATAACTCACTTGCGGTCAGAGAGTACATATAAAGGGGCTAGGATAACTAACTTGGGTTAAGGGAGTACTTCTGTGGGACTAGGGTAACTCACTTGGGGTCTGGGAGTACTTCTATGGGACTAGGGTAACTCACTTGCGGTCAGAGAGTACTTATAAAGGGGCTAGGATAACTCACTTGGGGTCAGGAGTACTTCTATGGGACTAGGTAACTCACTTGCGGTCAGAGAGTACATATAAAGGGGCTAGGATAACTAACTTGGGTTAAGGGAGTACTTCTGTGGGACTAGGGTAACTCACTGGGGGTCAGGGAGTACTTATATGGGACTAGGGTAACCCACTTAGCGCCAGAGAGAACTTATAAAGGGGATAGGGTAACTCACTTGGGGTTAGGGAGTACTTATAAAGGGGGTAGGGTAACTCACTCTAGAGTCAGGGAGTACTTATATGGGACTAGGGTAACTCACCTGCGGTCAGAGAGTACATATAAAGGGGCTAGGATAACTCAGTTGGGGTCAGGGAATACTTATAAAGGGGCTATGGTAACTCACTTGGGGTCAGGGAGTACTTCTATGGGACTAGGGTAACTCACTTGCGGTCAGAGAGTACTTATAAAGGGGCTATGATAAGTCACTTGGGGTCAGGGAGTACTTCTTTGGGACTAGATAACTCACTTGCGCTCAGAGAGCACATATAAAGGGGCTAGGATAACTAACTTGGGTTAAGGGAGTACTTCTGTGGGACTAGGGTAACTCACTTGGGGTCTGGGAGTACTTCTATGGGACTAGGGTAATTCACTTGCGGTCAGAGAGTACTTATAAAGGGGCTAGGATAACTCACTTGGGGTCAGGAAGTACTTATAAAGGGGCTATGGTAACTCACTTGGGGTCAGGGAGTACTTCTATGGGACTAGGGTAATTCACTTGCGGTCAGAGAGTACATATAAAGAGGCTAGGATAACTCACTTGGGGTCAAGGAGTACTTATAAAGGTGATATGGTAACTCACTTAGGGTCAGGGAGTACTTCTTTGGGACTAGATAACTCACTTGCGGTCAGAGAGTACATATAAAGAGGCTAGGATAACTCACTTGGGGTCAGGGAGTACTTATAAAGGTGATATGGTAACTCACTTGGGGTCAGGGAGTACTTCTTTGGGACTAGATAACTCACTTGCGGTCAGAGAGTACATATAAAGGGGCTAGGATAACTAACTTGGGTTAAGGGAGTACTTCTGTGGGACTAGGGTAACTCACTTGGGGTCTGGGAGTACTTCTATGGGACTGGGGTAACTCACTTGCGGTCAGAGAGTACTTATAAAGGGGCTAGGATAACTCACTTGGAGTCAGGAGTACTTCTATGGGACTAGGTAACTCACTTGCGGTCAGAGAGTACATATAAAGGGGCTAGGATAACTAACTTGGGTTAAGGGAGTACTTCTGTGGGACTAGGGTAACTCACTTGGGGTCTGGGAGTACTTCTATGGGACTAGGGTAACTCACTTGCGGTCAGAGAGTACTTATAAAGGGGCTAGGATAACTCACTTGGGGTCAGGGAGTACTTATAAAGGTGATATGGTAACTCACTTAGGGTCAGGGAGTACTTCTATGGGACTAGGGTAACTCACTTGCGGTCAGAGAGTACTTATAAAGGGGATAGGATAACTCACTTGGGGTCAGGGAGTACTTCTTTGGGACTAGATAACTCACTTGCGGTCAGAGAGTACATATAAAGGGGCTAGGATAACTAACTTGGGTTAAGGGAGTACTTCTGTGGGACTAGGGTAACTCACTTGGGGTCTGGGAGTACTTCTATGGGACTAGGGTAACTCACTTGCGGTCAGAGAGTACTTATAAAGGGGCTAGGATAACTCACTTGGGGTCAGGAGTACTTCTATGGGACTAGGTAACTCACTTGCGGTCAGAGAGTACATATAAAGGGGCTAGGATAACTAACTTGGGTTAAGGGAGTACTTCTGTGGGACTAGGGTAACTCACTGGGGGTCAGGGAGTACTTATATGGGACTAGGGTAACCCACTTAGCGCCAGAGAGAACTTATAAAGGGGATAGGGTAACTCACTTGGGGTTAGGGAGTACTTATAAAGGGGGTAGGGTAACTCACTCTAGAGTCAGGGAGTACTTATATGGGACTAGGGTAACTCACCTGCGGTCAGAGAGTACATATAAAGGGGCTAGGATAACTCAGTTGGGGTCAGGGAATACTTATAAAGGGGCTATGGTAACTCACTTGGGGTCAGGGAGTACTTCTATGGGACTAGGGTAACTCACTTGCGGTCAGAGAGTACTTATAAAGGGGCTATGATAAGTCACTTGGGGTCAGGGAGTACTTCTTTGGGACTAGATAACTCACTTGCGCTCAGAGAGTACATATAAAGGGGCTAGGATAACTAACTTGGGTTAAGGGAGTACTTCTGTGGGACTAGGGTAACTCACTTGGGGTCTGGGAGTACTTCTATGGGACTAGGGTAATTCACTTGCGGTCAGAGAGTACTTATAAAGGGGCTAGGATAACTCACTTGGGGTCAGGAAGTACTTATAAAGGGGCTATGGTAACTCACTTGGGGTCAGGGAGTACTTCTATGGGACTAGGGTAATTCACTTGCGGTCAGAGAGTACATATAAAGAGGCTAGGATAACTCACTTGGGGTCAAGGAGTACTTATAAAGGTGATATGGTAACTCACTTAGGGTCAGGGAGTACTTCTTTGGGACTAGATAACTCACTTGCGGTCAGAGAGTACATATAAAGAGGCTAGGATAACTCACTTGGGGTCAGGGAGTACTTATAAAGGTGATATGGTAACTCACTTGGGGTCAGGGAGTACTTCTTTGGGACTAGATAACTCACTTGCGGTCAGAGAGTACATATAAAGGGGCTAGGATAACTAACTTGGGTTAAGGGAGTACTTCTGTGGGACTAGGGTAACTCACTTGGGGTCTGGGAGTACTTCTATGGGACTGGGGTAACTCACTTGCGGTCAGAGAGTACTTATAAAGGGGCTAGGATAACTCACTTGGAGTCAGGAGTACTTCTATGGGACTAGGTAACTCACTTGCGGTCAGAGAGTACATATAAAGGGGCTAGGATAACTAACTTGGGTTAAGGGAGTACTTCTGTGGGACTAGGGTAACTCACTTGGGGTCTGGGAGTACTTATATGGGACTAGTGTAACCCACTTAGGGTCAGGGAGTTCTTATAAAGGGGCTAAGGTAACTCACTTTGGATCAGGGAGTACTTCTATGGGACTAGGGTAACTCACTTGCGGTCAGAGAGTACATATATAAAGAGGCTAGGATAACTCACTTGGGGTCAAGGAGTACTTATAAAGGTGATATGGTAACTCACTTAGGGTCAGGGAGTACTTCTATGGGAATAGGGTAACTCACTTGCGGTCAGAGAGTACATATAAAGGGGCTAGGACAACTAACTTGGGTTAAGGGAGTACTTATTTGGGGCTATGGTCACTCACTTGGTGTCTGTGAGTACTTATATGGGACCAGGGTAACTCACTTGGGGCCAGGCTGTACTTATTAAGTGGCTAGGGTAACTCACTTGGGGTCTGGGAGTACTTATATGGGACTAGGGTAACTCACTTGGGGTCAGGGAGTACTTATATAGGGGCTAGGGTTACTCACTTGGGGTCAGGGAGTAGGTCTATGGGACTAGGGTAACACACTTGGGGTCAGGGAGTACTTATATAGGGGCTAGGGTTACTCACTTGGGGTCAGGGAATACTTATATGGGACTAGGGTAACACACTTGGGGTCAGGGAGTACTTATAAAAGGGCTAGGGTAAATCACTTGGGGTCAGGGAGTACTTATATGGGACTAGGGTAACCCACTTAGCGCTAGAGAGAACTTATAAAGGGGATAGGGTAACTCACTTGGGGTCTGGGAGTACTTATATTGGACTAGGGTAACTCACTTGGGGTCAGGGAGTATTTATATAGGGGCTAGGGTTTCTCACTTGGGGTCAGGGAATACTTATATGGGACTAGGGTAACACACTTGGGGTCAGGGAGTACTTATAAAAGGGCTAGGGTAACTCACTTGGGGTCAGGGAGTACTTATATGGGACTAGGGTAACCCACTTAGCGCCAGAGAGAACTTATAAAGGGGATAGGGTAATTCACTTGGGGTTAGGGAGTATTTATAAAGGGGGTAGGGTAACTCACTTTAGAGTCAGGGAGTACTTATATGAGACTAGGGTAACTCACTTGCTGTCAGAGAGTACATACAAAGGGGCTAGAATAACTTGCTTGTGGTCAGGGAGTACTTATATGAGACTAGGTTAACTCACTTAGGGTTAGGGAGTACTTATAAGGGGGCTAGGGTAACCCACTTAGCGCCAGAGAGAACTTATAAAGGGTCTAGGGTAACTCACTTGGGGTTAGGGAGTACTTATAAAGGGGGTAGGGTAACTCACTCTAGAGTCAGGGAGTACTTATGTGGGACTAGGGTAACTCACTTGGGGTCAGGGAGTACTTTTATGGGACTAGGGTAACTCACCTGCGGTCAGAGAGTACATATAAAGGGGCTAGGATAACTCAGTTGGGGTCAGGGAATACTTATAAAGGGGCTATGGTAACTAACTTGGGGTCAGGGAGTACTTCTATGGGACTAGGGTAACTCACTTGCGGTCAGAGAGTACATATAAAGAGGCTAGGATAACTCACTTGGGGTCAGGGAGTACTTATAAAGGTGATAGAGTAACTCACTTAGGGTCATGGAGTACTTCTATGGGACTAGGGTAACTCACTTGCGATCAGAGAGTACTTATAAAGGGGCTAGGATAACTCACTTGGGGTCAGGGAGTACTTCTATGGGAATAGATAACTCACTTGCGGTCAGAGAGTACATATAAAGGGGCTAGGATAACTAACTTGGGTTAAGGGATTACTTCTGTGGGACTAGGGTAACTCACTTGGGGTCTGGGAGTACTTATATGGGACTAGGGTAACTCAATTGGGGTCAGGGAGTACTTCTATGGGACTAGGGTAACTCACTTGCGGTCAGAGAGTACTTATAAAGGGGCTAGGATAACTCACTTGGGGTCAGGGAGTACTTATATGGGACTAGGGTAACCCACTTAGCGCCAGAGAGAACTTATAAAGGGTCTAGAGTAACCCACTTGGGGTTAGGGAGTACTTATAAAGGGGGTAGGGTAACTCACTCTAGAGTCAGGGAGTACTTATGTGGGACTAGGGTAACTCACTTGGGGTCAGGGTGTACTTATATGGAACTAGGGTAGCTCACTTGCGGTCAGAGAGTACATATAAAGGGGCTAGGATAACTAACTTGGGTTAAGGGAGTACTTATATGGGACTAGGGTAACCCACTTAGCGCCAGAGAGAACTTATAAAGAGGATAGGGTAACTCACTTGGGATCTGGGAGTACTTATATGGGACTAGGGTAACTCACTTGGGGTCAGGGAGTACTTATATAGGGGCTAGGGTTACTCACTTGGGGTCAGGGAATACTTATATGGGACTAGGGTAACACACTTGGGGTTAGGGAGTACTTATATAAGGGCTAGGGTAACTCACTTGGGGTGAGGGAGTACTTATATGGGACTAGGGTAACCCACTTAGCGCCAGAGAGAACTTATAAAGTGGATAGGGTAACTCACTGGGGTTAGGGAGTACTTATAAAGGGGTTAGGGTAACTCACTCTAGAGTCAGGGAGTACTTATATGGGACTAGGGTAACTCACTTGCGGTCAGAGAGTACTTATAAAGGGGCTAGGATAACTCACTTGGGGTCAGGGAGTACTTCTATGGGACTAGATAACTCACTTGCGGTCAGAGAGTACATATAAAGGGGCTAGGATAACTAACTTGGGTTAAGGGAGTACTTCTATGGGACTAGGGTAACTCACTTGCGGTCAGAGAGTACTAATAAAGGGGCTAGGATAACTCACTTGGGGTCAGGGAGTACTTCTATGGGACTAGGTAACTCACTTGCGGTCAGAGAGTACATATAAAGGGGCTAGGATAACTCACTTGGTGTCTGTGTGTACTTATTTGGGACCAGAGTAACTCACTTGGGGCCAGGGTATAATTATTAAGGCTCTAGGGTAACTCACTTGGGGTCAGGGAGTACTTCTATGGGACTAGGGTAACTCACTTGTGGTCAGGGAGTACTTATAAAGGGCTAGGGTAACTCACTTGGTGTCTGTGAGTACTTATATGGGACTAGGGTAACACACTTGGGGTCAGGGAGTACTTATAAAAGGGCTAGGGTAACTCACTTGGGGTCAGGGAGTACTTATATGGGACTAGGGTAACCCACTTAGCGCCAGAGAGAACTTATAAAGGGTCTAGGGTAGCTCACTTGGGGTTAGGGAGTACTTATAAAGGGGGTAGGGTAACTCACTCTAGAGTCAGGGAGTATTTATGTGGGACTAGGGTAACTCACTTGGGGTCAGGGAGTACTTTTATGGGACTAGGGTAACTCACCTGCGGTCAGAGAGTACATATAAAGGGGCTAGGATAACTCAGTTGGGGTCAGGGAATACTTATAAAGGGGCTATGGTAACTAACTTGGGGTCAGGGAGTACTTCTATGGGACTAGGGTAACTCACTTGCGGTCAGAGAGTACATATAAAGAGGCTAGGATAACTCATTTGGGGTCAGGGAGTACTTATAAAGGTGATATAGTAACTCACTTAGGGTCATGGAGTACTCCTATGGGACTAGGGTAACTCACTTGCGATCAGAGAGTACTTATAAAGGGGCTAGGATAACTCACTTGGGGTCAGGGAGTAATTCTATGGGAATAGATAACTCACTTGCGGTCAGAGAGTACATATACAGGGGCTAGGATAACTAACTTGAGTTAAGGGATTACTTCTGTGGGACTAGGGTAACTCACTTGGGGTCTGGGAGTACTTATATGGGACTAGGGTAACTCACTTGGGGTCAGGGAGTACTTCTATGGGACTAGGGTAACTCACTTGCGGTCAGAGAGTACTTATAAAGGGGCTAGGATAACTCACTTGGGGTCAGGGAGTACTTATATGGGACTAGGGTAACCCACTTAGCGCCAGAGAGAACTTATAAAGGGGATAGTGTAACTCACTTGGGGTTAGGGAGTACTTATAAAGGGGGTAGGGTAACTCACTCTAGAGTCAGGGAGTACTTATATGGGACTAGGGTAACTCACTTGGGGTCAGGGAGTACTTCTATGGGTCTAGGTAACTCACTTGGGGTCAGGGAGTACTTCTATGGGACTAGGGTAACTCACTTGCGGTCAGAGAGTACATACAAAGGGGCTAGAATAACTCACTTGTGGTCAGGGAGTACTTATATGAGACTAGGGTAACTCACTTGGGGTCAGGGAGTACTTATATAGGGGCTAGGGTTACTCACTTGGGGTCAGGGAGTAGGTCTATGGGACTAGGGTAACACACTTGGGGTCAGGGAGTACTTATATAGGGGCTAGGGTTACTCACTTGGGGTCAGGGAATACTTATTAAGTGGCTAGGGTAAATCACTTGGGGTCTGGGAGTACTTATATGGGACTAGGGTAACTCACTTGGGGTCAGGGAGTACTTATATAGGGGCTAGGGTTACTCACTTGGGGTCAGGGAGTAGGTCTATGGGACTAGGGTAACACACTTGGGGTCAGGGAGTACTTATATAGGGGCTAGGGTTACTCACTTGGGGTTAGGGAGTACTTATATGAGACTAGGTTAACTCACTTAGGGTTAGGGAGTACTTATAAAGGGGCTAGGGTAATCCACTTAGCGCCAGAGAGAACTTTTAAAGGGTCTAGGGTAACTCACTTGGGGTTAGGGAGTACTTATAAAGGGGGTACGGTAACTCACTCTAGAGTCAGGGAGTACTTATATGGGACTAGGGTAACTCACTTGGGGTCAAGGAGTACTTTTATGGGACTAGGGTAACTCACCTGGGGTGAGAGAGTACATATAAAGGGGCTAGGATAACTCAGTTGGGGTCAGGGAATACTTATAAAGGGGCTACGGTAACTCACTTGGGGTCAGGGTGTAGTTATATGGAACTAGGGTAGCTCAATTGCGGTCAGAGAGTACATATAAAGGGGCTAGGATAACTCACTTGGGGTCAGGATGTACTTATAAAGGGGCTATAGTAACTCACTTGGGGTCAGGGAGTACTTCTATGGGACTAGGGTAACTCACTTGCGGTCAGAGAGTACTTATAAAGGGGCTAGGATAACTCACTTGGGGTCAGGGAGTACTTCTTTGGGACTAGATAACTCACTTGCGCTCAGAGAGTACATATAAAGGGGCTAGGATAACTAACTTGGGTTAAGGGAGTACTTCTGTGGGACTAGGGTAACCCATTTAGCGCCAGAGAGAACTTATAAAGTGGATAGGGTAACTCACTTGGGGTTAGGGAGTACTTATAAAGGGGGTAGGGTAACTCACTCTAGAGTCAGGGAGTACTTATATGGGACTAGGGTAACTCACTTGCGGTCAGAGAGTACTTATAAAGGGGCTAGGATAACTCACTTGGGGTCAGGGAGTACTTCTATGGGACTAGGTAACTCACTTGCGGTCAGAGAGTACATATAAAGGGGCTAGGATAACTAACTTGGGTTAAGGGAGTACTTATATAGGGGCTAGGGTCACTCATTTGGTGTCTGTGAGTACTTATATGGGACCAGGGTAACTCACTTGGGGCCAGGCTGTACTTATTAAGTGGGTAGGGTAACTCACTTGGGGTCTGGGAGTACTGATATGGGACTAGGGTAACTCACTTGGGGTCAGGGAGTACTTATATAGGGGCTAGGGTTACTCATTTGGGGTCAGGGAGTACTTATAAAGGGGCTAGGATAACTCACTTGGGGTCAGGGAATACTTATATGGGATTAGGGTAACACACTTGGGGTCAGGGAGTACTTATAATGGGGCTAGGCTAACTCACTTGGGGTCAGGGAGTACTTATATGGGACTAGGGTAACCCACTTAGCGCCAGAGAGAACTTATAATGGGGATAGGGTAACTCACTTGGGGTTAGGGTGTACTTATAAAGGGGGTAGGGTAACTCACTTACGGTGAGGGAGTACTACTATGGGTCTAGGTAACTCACTTGGGGTCAGGGAGTACTTCTATGGGACTAGGGTAACTCACTTGCGGTCAGAGGGTACATACAAAGGGGCTAGAATAATTCACTTGTGGTTAGGGAGTACTTATATGAGACTAGGTTAACTCACTTAGGGTTAGGGAGTACTTATAAAGGGGCTAGGGTAACCCACTTAGCGCCAGAGAGAACTTTTAAAGGGTCTAGGGTAACTCACTTGGGGTTAGGGAGTACTTATAATGGGGGTAGGGTAACTCACTCTAGAGTCAGGGAGTACTTATATGGGACTAGGGTAACTCACTTGGGGTCAGGGAGTACTTTTATGGGACTAGGGTAACTCACCTGCGGTCAGAGAGTACATATAAAGGGGCTAGGATAACTCAGTTGGGGTCAGGGAGTACTTATAAAGGGGCTATGGTAACTCACTTGGGGTCAGGGAGTACTTATTTAGGGGCTAGGGTTACTCACTTGGGGTCAGGGAGTACTTATATAGGGGCTAGGGTTACTCACTTGGGGTCAGGGAGTACTTATAAAGGTGATATGGTAACTCACTTAGGGTCAGGGAGTACTTCTATGGGAATAGGGTAACTTACTTGCGGTCAGAGAGTACATATAAAGGGGCTAGGATAACTAACTTGGGTTAAGGGAGTACTTATTTAGGGGCTAGGGTCACTCACTTGGTGTCTGTGAGTACTTATATGGGACCAGGGTAACTCACTAGGGGCCAGGCTGTACTTATTAAGTGGCTAGGGTAACTCACTTGGGGTCTGGGAGTACTGATATGGGACTAGGGTAACTCACTTGGGGTCAGGGAGTACTTATATAGGGGCTAGGGTTACTCATTTGGGGTCAGGGAGTAGGTCTATGGGACTAGGGTAACTCACTTGGGTTCTTGGAGCACTTATATGGGACTAGAGTAAATCAGTTGGGGTCAGGGGTTACTTATATGGGACTAGGGTAACCCATTTAGAGCCAGAGAGAACTTATAAAGGGGATAGGGTAACTCACTTGGGGTCAGGGAGTACTTATATGGGACTAGGGTAACTCCCTTGCGGTCAGAGAGTAATTATAAAGGGGCTAGGATAACTCACTTGGGATCAGGGAGTACTTATAATGGGGGTAGGGTAACTCACTCTAGAGTCAGGGAGTACTTATATGGGACTAGGGTAACTCACTTGGGGTCAGGGAGTACTTTTATGGGACTAGGGTAACTCACCTGCGGTCAGAGAGTACATATAAAGGGGCTAGGATAACTCAGTTGGGGTCAGGGAGTACTTATAAAGGGGCTATGGTAACTCACTTGGGGTCAGGGAGTACTTATTTAGGGGCTAGGGTTACTCACTTGGGGTCAGGGAGTACTTATATAGGGGCTAGGGTTACTCACTTGGGGTCAGGGAGTACTTATAAAGGTGATATGGTAACTCACTTAGGGTCAGGGAGTACTTCTATGGGAATAGGGTAACTTACTTGCGGTCAGAGAGTACATATAAAGGGGCTAGGATAACTAACTTGGGTTAAGGGAGTACTTATATAGGGGCTAGGGTCACTCACTTGGTGTCTGTGAGTACTTATATGGGACCAGGGTAACTCACTAGGGGCCAGGCTGTACTTATTAAGTGGCTAGGGTAACTCACTTGGGGTCTGGGAGTACTGATATGGGACTAGGGTAACTCACTTGGGGTCAGGGAGTACTTATATAGGGGCTAGGGTTACTCATTTGGGGTCAGGGAGTAGGTCTATGGGACTAGGGTAACTCACTTGGGTTCTTGGAGCACTTATATGGGACTAGAGTAAATCAGTTGGGGTCAGGGGTTACTTATATGGGACTAGGGTAACCCATTTAGAGCCAGAGAGAACTTATAAAGGGGATAGGGTAACTCACTTGGGGTCAGGGAGTACTTATATGGGACTAGGGTAACTCCCTTGCGGTCAGAGAGTAATTATAAAGGGGCTAGGATAACTCACTTGGGATCAGGGAATACTTATATGGGACTAGGGTAACACACTTGGGGTCAGGGAGTACTTATAAAGGGGCTAGGATAACTCACTTGGGGTCAGGCTGTACTTATTAAGTGGCTAGGGTAACTCACTTGGGGTCAGGGAGTACTTATATGGGACTAGGGTAACCCACTTAGCGCCAGAGAGAACTTATAAAGGGGATAGGGTAACTCACTTGGGGTTAGGGAGTACTTATATGAGACTAGGTTAACTCACTTAGGGTTAGGGAGTACTTATAAAGAGGCAAGGGTAACCCACTTAGCGCCAGAGAGAACTTTTAAAGGGTCTAGGGTAACTCACTTGGGGTTAGGGAGTACTTATAAAGGGGGTAGGGTAACTCACTCTAGAGTCAGGGAGTACTTATATGGGACTAGGGTAACTCACTTGGGGTCAAGGAGTACTTTTATGGGACTAGGGTAACTCACCTGCGGTCAGAGAGTACATATAAAGGGGCTAGGATAACTCAGTTGGGGTCAGGGAATACTTATAAAGGGGCTATGGTAACTCACTTGGGGTCAGGGTGTAGTTATATGGAACTATGGTAGCTCAATTGCGGTCAGAGAGTACATATAAAGGGGCTAGGATAACTCACTTGGGGTCAGGAAGTACTTATAAAGGGGCTATAGTAACTCACTTGGGGTCAGGGAGTACTTCTATGGGACTAGGGTAACTCACTTGCGGTCAGAGAGTACATATAAAGAGGCTAGGATAACTCACTTGGGGTCAGGGAGTACTTATAAAGGTGATATGGTAACTCACTTAGGGTCAGGGAGTACTTCTATGGGACTAGGGTAACTCACTTGCGGTCAGAGAGTACTTATAAAGGGGCTAGGATAACTCACTTGGGGTCAGGGAGTACTTCAATGGGAATAGATAACTCACTTGCGGTCAGAGAGTACATATAAAGGGGCTAGGATAACTAACTTGGGTTAAGGGATTACTTCTGTGGGACTAGGGTAACTCACTTGGGGTCTGGGAGTACTTATATGGGACTAGGGTAACTCACTTGGGGTCAGGGAGTACTTCTATGGGACTAGGGTAACTCACTTGCGGTCAGAGAGTACATATAAAGAGGCTAGGATAACTCACTTGGGGTCAGGGAGTACTTATAAAGGTGATATGGTAACTCACTTAGGGTCAGGGAGTACTTCTATGGGACTAGGGTAACTCACTTGCGGTCAGAGAGTACTTATAAAGGGGCTAGGATAACTCACTTGGGGTCAGGGAGTACTTCAATGGGAATAGATAACTCACTTGCGGTCAGAGAGTACATATAAAGGGGCTAGGATAACTAACTTGGGTTAAGGGATTACTTCTGTGGGACTAGGGTAACTCACTTGGGGTCTGGGAGTACTTATATGGGACTAGGGTAACTCACTTGGGGTCAGGGAGTACTTCTATGGGACTAGGGTAACTCACTTGCGGTCAGAGAGTACTTATAAAGGGGCTAGGATAACTCACTTGGGGTCAGGGAGTACTTATATGGGACTAGGGTAACCCACTTCCTGGGGCGGTTTACCACGCTACCAGGCGCGTCCCCGGGTGGTGGATAGGGGGACGGCCGGCAGATATGCCGGTTAGCTGCGAAATAAGCCGTTTCATACGGACGAATAAGCAGTCGCGAACCAAAATGGTATTCTCACCCTCGCCTCATTTCATTCTCATGTGTCATCTGCCGTCGTACGGATTCCGGACGAGGGCCCCATAACATCACTTTTCTCATTTCACCCATTTCAGGGGACACGGGTACGGCCTCTGTGTTGACACTGCCCGAAAGGGATGTGTGGATGATTCCAGTAAGGTCGTGCTCGTGTCGGATCCCGGTGTCTACGCACCGTCCTCCCACGGAGGTATGCGGAATGCCAGTGATGGAAGAAGGTGTAAGGCGGCCTGGATGTTTGTCCCCGGGCTTGAGCCCCAAGCCATGGTGTCTGATGGAGGTAGGCATCATGGTGATCACCCCTCCACTTCCTGAGGCGGCGCGTTCGGAGACGCTCCGCATGCTGGTGATTATTTATTAATTTATGGAAAACCAAACTTCTTCTTATTCTTCCCCTACAGGTAACGGCGTTAGCGCAGGATCGGGCTCCAGAGCCATGGACTTGGAGGAGGTGCGGCTGCGCCTGGAGGCCCGTGACAGAAGTGCGCAGGAACTGCATACGCTCATCCAGCGTATGTCAGTAGCAATGACGGAGCTTCTTGGACTCACGGACGGGAGAAAGGGCGTCAAGAGGAGCATCCAGGGAAAAGTGAGGGACCTGCGGGATCTCGTCGTCTCCGCTGTGCAGGAGGTGCAGGGAGCTGCGACCCAGGATTGTGGGTCACTTCTCCCTGTGCTTCTTGAGACGAGGGAGCGGGACGAAGCGCGAGAAGAGGTGCAACGGCCAGCGCTGAAGAATAAGGGTACGCAGACGTCGCTTCCGCTTCCACCGACTTCTAAAGGGGGGAGGGGGGTTTCGATTAAGTCGGGTGGAAGCGGCAATAGGGAAAGGGGCGCGAAAAGGGGAGCTGCCCTGGGGACGCCTTCTCCGCCGAAGGAGGGGGCCTCTGGGGCAGCTGGCCCGCCACCAGTGGCTACGGCATCTCCTCCGCGGGAGGAGGGGGTGCAATGGTCGGTCGTGGCTGGGCGGAAGGGAAGGGGGAGGAGGGGTTTGGGGCCGGCCCCGATATCCCGTCCTCCTCATTCGGGTAGGGTTGGGGGACCTCCTCGTCGCCCCCGTGCCCAGGCCGTGCTCGTAGCGTGCGGGTCGGATGGGTATGGGGGGGCGATGAGGTTGCTGAAGGAAAGGGTGGACCCCGGTAAGGTCGGGGTTGAGGTCAGGTCGATCAGGAGGACTCGCAGGGGAGACCTCCTGATTGAGCTGAACAAAGGAGGGGGCTCCGCGTCCACGCTCGCGGGGGCGGTCGCGGAGGCGTTGGGTAACGGGATTCCGGTCTCTGCTCTCTCTCCGATGGAGAGGGTGGAGATCCGGGACCTCGATGGGGTTTCGTCCGGGGAGGATGTGCGTGCGGCCCTTCTGGCTGCACTGGGCGAGGAGGCAGCCGGGGTTAGAGTCTCCGCGCCGCGAAGAACTGGTGGGGGCTCCTGGGCCGTCGGCGCTTCCATGCCACCCGAGGTGGCTGGCAAGTTGTTGCGGCTTGGGCGCGTTCGCGTTGGGTGGGTGGTCTGCAGGGTTCGCCCTGCGACCAGTATCGTGCGGTGCAAGAGGTGTCACCACTTCGGTCACACCTCGGGTAGCTGCAAATTCAGCACAGACCGTTCGGGGCTGTGTTGGAGATGCGGGGAGGGGGGTCATGCCTCTGCCAGTTGTAGGGGTTCTCCTTGTTGTCTCGCCTGTAGGGACTCGGGGCTTGCGCATGATCACGCTGGGGGCTCTTCAGCGTGCGGATCGATCGGGGTGTGGAGAGGATCGAGACGTACATGAAGGGTCTCCAGATCAATGTCAATCGTTCGCGATCTGCTCAGGACTTGGCCGTCCATTGCACGTACTCTGGCGAGTACACGGTCTGCCTTGTCTCAGAGCAGCATAGGAATAGTAATTTCCCAAGCACCGGCTTGGAGGATGTCGGGGGGGATTCGGCTATGCTGCCCGGTGCTTCGTGCAAACTGGCATCCGTCTCGTCCGCTCGGGGGTTTTGTTCGTCTCTCGTTGGGGACATTAGGGTGTACAGTGTTTACTTTACCCCTAATGCCCCCATCGGGGAGTTCGAGGCTTTCCTGGAGGACTTGGCGGGGAGTGTCAGGGAGCATGGGGTGCCGGTCCTCATTGGTGGAGACTTCAACTCGTGGTCGACATCATGGGGATCCGGTTGCACTAACCGACGTGGAGAGCTTGTTGAGGAATGGGGCGGTCAGCTCGGGTTGACATTGCTCAACCGAGGTCGTTCTCCGACCTTCGTCTCAGGCGACCGTGGTAGTATAATAGATCTCACCTGGGTATCGTCGTCGATCGCCTCGAGAGTAGTCTCTTGGGAGGTGCTCGATGACGAGACTCTGAGCGATCACCGCTTCATCCAGTGGATTCTCACGGATGGGGGTCCTGGCCCTGCCTCGCCGGAGCGGGGGGTGCGCTGGGTTCGCTCGAGGTTCGACCCACTCTTATGCGAATTGGCATTTGCGTGGGGAATAGCCTCGAGCAGCTCAGCTTCCCCTCCGTCCGGGCGGGGGAGGGCCGGGGCGGACGTCGGCGGTGACGGCTCGGGCGTCTCGCCGGAGGGTTATCTCCGGAGACTCGTCGGGGCGTCCGACGCTTCTATGCCCAGGGCTCACGGAACTGCCAAGCGCTGGAAAGCAGCGTATTGGTGGTGTGAGGACCTCGACCGTCTCCGTAAGGCAGCGAATGCTGCCCGCAGGAGGTGGTCGAGGTCGAGGGGTGCCAATACGGAAGTTCACTTGCGCGAAGCCTATAAGACGGCGAGAACCGCTTTCTCCTCCGCTATACGCGAGAGGAAGCGGGCCGCATGGTTGGCGCTGGTGAATGAAGTGGAGGCAGATCCTTGGGGTCGCCCCTTCTGGGTGGCCTACAAGAGATTGAAGAGACAGACATCTGCTAGTCTGACGGAGTCTGAGACGGTGGTTGCGATTGAGAGTCTTTTCTCGACGTCGCAAGTGAGGCCTGGGGGCGTTCCATTCGTGTTTCGCGGTAACACCAGGCCGATCTTGGAGTCTGATCTCATCACGGAAACAGAGATTGTCATGGCTGCCGGGAGGTCCCCTGCAAAGGGGGCCCCTGGTGTCGATGGCATTCTCCCGGAAGTGGTTAAGGTTGCAGCAATGAGCTGCCCCGCTGATTTTGCCCGGTTGTTCAACCGCTGCCTGGAACTCGGCGACTTTCCCGCTATCTGGAGGAGGGCGAGGGTTGTCCTAATCCCGAAAGGGATCGGGGGCTTCAGACCCATATCTCTCCTACCGGTGGTGGGGAAGTTGTTCGAGAGGGTAGTTGTCGCTCGTCTTACGGAGGTTTATGAGGGGGTCGCACCTCTCGCGGACGGTCAATACGGGTTCCGTCCTGGTAGAAGTACCATGGATGCCGTATCGGCTGTCCAGAATTTTATTCGGATCGCCCTTCGGGGGTCTGTGTACCGGAGCAAACGCGTGGCCGTAATCCTTCTCGACATTAAGAACGCGTTCAATTCTGTGTCGCATGCGGCCATCTTGGAGGCCCTGGCCGCCAATGGCGCGGTCCCGGGGGTGATTGTGGATATAGTCCGCAGTTACCTGGGGGACCGGGTCATTGAGTGCGCTGGACGGCAGTGGCGCGTTGGGGCGGGTGTTCCGCAGGGATCGGTCTTAGGACCTCTCCTGTGGAACATTTGTTTCGACGGTCTGCTGCGGTTGAGTCTCCCGGAGGGCTGCACGTTGACTTGTTACGCGGACGATACGGCATTGTGTGTGTCTGCGGGAAGCGTCGGGTCCTTGCAGTTGAAGGCTAACAGGGCTTTGTCGCGTATCGTTCTGTGGCTTGAGGGGAGGAACCTGGAGGTGAACGTCTCCAAATCGGAGGCTGTTTTCTTCTCTAGGAGGCGGTCTGATCGGGCTCCGCGGTTTTCGGTCGGGGGCGAGACGGTTTCCGTCTCCCCGCGGGCGAAATACCTCGGTGTGTGGTTGGATCGTCGTCTTTCCTTCAAGTTTCACATTGATTGCATGGTGGGAAAAGCCAAAAAGGCTGGGTGGGCGTTGAGTAATTTATTGCCGAACGTGGGTGGGTCGGGGGTCTCGGGAAGGATGTTGTACACGAATTTAGTGCACAGCATTCTTCTTTACGGGGCGCCTTGCTGGGCTGAGGCTGCCTCTCGCCCAACCATTGCGAGGTCCCTAATCTCCGCGCAGAGGGTCATGGCGCTGAGGGTTTCCCGCGCGTGTCGTACGGCTTCGTCCTGTGCGCTATTAGTAATCTCGGGCATACCACCGGCCCATCTTTTAGCTTTGGAGCGCAGGGAGGTGTACGATGCGTCGCGTGCGGGTGGCTCCTCGGCTGGCGTGGCCGAAGCGCGGAGATTGGCGAGGGCTAATTTAGTAGAGAGATGGCAGGCAGCATGGGACTCGGATGGTCGGGGTAGGTGGACCCACCGCCTCATCCCGGACATCCGGTCCTGGCTGGCTGCTAATTGTAGAAGCTTGAACTACCATGTTTCCCAGATGCTCCTGGGGCATGGTAGTTTCATGAGTCATCGCGCGAGGGTGGGCCGCAGGGCGACTCCCGACTGCTGGTGCTCCCCGAATCCGGTCGCGGATACGGCGGAGCACACGCTGTTGTGGTGTCCCCTGTGGGAATGCGAAAGAGCAGAACTCTGTGATGCTTTAGGTGTGCCCTCGTTGGAGGTGGAGACCCTTGTGTCCCATGTTACGAGTACGCCGAGAGCTTGGAATGCATTTTCCAGCTTCTCGGTTAGGGTCCTCACCTCCAAGGACAGTAGAGTCCGAGCTGAGGAGTCTGCTGCTCTCTCCTCTGGGGTGGGGTAGAGTCTGGGGTTTTTGTTTGTCTTGGGATGACCGCATACGGTCGTAGAGTAGAGCGTATACCCTCCTACCTGATGTTATAAGCTATGCTTGGTACCGGGTAGGGGGGCAGGTAGGGGGTTTTGGTGGGTTAGAATCCCACATAACCTCTGGCCAAAACATCGGCCGCCGGAGGTACTTAACAAGCCGTAAGGCTTTAAGAAGTTTCCCCCTACCTCGCAAAGCGTCGGAAAAAAAAAAAAAAAAAAAAAAAAAAAAAAGGGGGGCAGGTAGGGGGTTTTGGTGGGTTAGAATCCCACATAACCTCTGGCCAAAACATCGGCCGCCGGAGGTACTTAACAAGCCGTAAGGCTTTAAGAAGTTTCCCCCTACCTCGCAAAGCGTCGGAAAAAAAAAAAAAAAAAAAAAAAAAAAAAAAAAAAAAAAAAAAAAGGGTAACCCACTTAGCGCCAGAGAGAACTTATAAAGGGTCTAGGGTAACCCACTTGGGGTTAGGGAGTACTTATAAAGGGGGTAGGGTAACTCACTCTAGAGTCAGCGAGTACTTATGTGGGACTAGGGTAACTCACTTGGGGTCAGGGTGTACTTATATGGAACTAGGGTAACTCACTTGCGGTCATAGAGTACATATAAAGGGGCTAGGATAACTCACTTGGGGTCAGGAAGTACTTATAAAGGGGCTATGGTAACTCACTTGGGGTCAGGGAGTACTTCTATGGGACTAGGGTAACTCACTTGGGGTCAGAGAGTACATATAAAGAGGCTAGGATAACTCACTTGGGGTCAGGGAGTACTTATAACGGTGATGTGGTAACTCACTTAGGGTCAGGGAGTACTTCTATGGGACTAGGGTATCTCACTTGCGCTCAGAGAGTACTTATAAAGGGGCTAGGATAACTCACTTGGGGTCAGGGAGTACTTCTTTGGGACTAGATAACTCACTTGCGCTAAGAGAGTACATATAAAGGGGCTAGGATAACTAACTTGGGTTAAGGGAGTACTTCTATGGGACTAGGGTAACTCACTTGCGGTCAAAGAGTACTTATAAATGTGCTAGGATAACTCACTTGGGGTCAGGAAGTACTTATAAAGGGGCTATGGTAACTCACTTGGGGTCAGGGAGTACTTCTATGGGACTAGGGTAATTCACTTGCGGTCAGAGAGTACATATAAAGAGGCTAGGGTTACTCACTTGGGGTCAGGGAGTAGGTCTATGGGACTAGGGTAACACACTTGGGGTCAGGGAGTACTTATATAGGGGCTAGGGTTACTCACTTGGGGTCAGGGAATACTTATATGGGACTAGGGTAACCCACTTAGCGCCAGAGAGAACTTATAAAGGGGATAGGGTAATTCACTTGGGGTTAGGGAGTATTTATAAAGGGGGTAGGGTAACTCACTTTAGAGTCAGGGAGTACTTATATGAGACTAGGGTAACTCACTTGCTGTCAGAGAGTACATACAAAGGGGCTAGAATAACTCGCTTGTGGTCAGGGAGTACTTATATGAGACTAGGTTAACTCACTTAGGGTTAGGGAGTACTTATAAAGGGGCTAGGGTAACCCACTTAGCGCCAGAGAGAGCTTATAAAGGGTCTAGGGTAACACACTTGGGGTTAGGGAGTACTTATAAAGGGGGTAGGGTAACTCACTCTAGAGTCAGGGAGTACTTATGTGGGACTAGGGTAACTCATTTGGGGTCAGGGAGTACTTCTATGGGACTAGGGTAACTCACTTGCGGTCAGAGAGTACATATAAAGAGGCTAGGATTACTCACTTGGGGTCAGGGAGTACTTATAAAAGTGATATGGTAACTTACTTGGGGACAGGGAGTACCTCTATGGGACTAGGGTAACTCACTTGCGGTCAGAGAGTACTTATAAAGGGGCTAGGATAACTCACTTGGTGTCAGGGAGTACTTCTATGGGAATAGATAACTCACTTGCGGTCAGAGAGTACATATAAAGGGGCTAGGATAACTAACTTGGGTTAAGGGATTACTTCTGTGGGACTAGGGTAACTCACTTGGGGTCTGGGAGTACTTATATGGGACTAGGGTAACTCACTTGGGTTCAGGGAGTACTTCTATGGGACTAGGGTAACTCACTTGCGGTCAGAGAGTACTTATAAAGGGGCTAGGATAACTCACTTGGGGTCAGGGAGTACTTATATGGGACTAGGGTAACCCACTTAGCGCCAGAGAGAACTTATAAAGGGTCTAGGGTAACTCACTTGGGGTTAGGGAGTACTTATAAAGGGGGTAGGGTAACTCACTCTAGAGTCAGGGAGTACTTATGTGGGACTAGGGTAACTCACTTGGGGTCAGGGAGTACTTTTATGGGACTAGGGTAACTCACCTGCGGTCAGAGAGTACATATGAAGGGGCTAGGATAACTCAGTTGGGGTCAGGGAATACTTATAAAGGGGCTATGGTAACTCACTTGGGGTCAGGGTGTAGTTATATGGAACTAGGGTAGCTCAATTGCGGTCAGAGAGTACATATAAAGGGGCTAGGATAACTCACTTGGGGTCAGGAAGTACTTATAAAGGGGATATGGTAACTCACTTGGGGTCAGGGAGTACTTCTATGGGACTAGGGTAACTCACTTGCGGTCAGAGAGTACATAAAAAGAGGCTAGGATAACTCACTTGGGGTCAGGGAGTACTTATAAAGGTGATATGGTAACTCACTTAGGGTCAGGGAGTACTTCTATGGGAATAGGGTAACTCACTTGCGGTCAGAGAGTACTTATAAAGGGGCTAGGATAACTCACTTGGGTTCTTGGAGCACTTATATGGGACTAGAGTAAATCAGTTGGTGTCAGGGATTACTTATATGGGACTATGGTAACCCACTTAGAGCCAGAGAGAACTTATAAAGGGGATAGGGTAATTCACATGGGGTCAGGGAGTACATATAGGGGCTATGGTAACTCACTTGGGGTCAGGGAGTACTTATATGGGACTAGGGTAACTCCCTTGCTGTCAGAGAGTAATTATAAAGGGGCTAGGATAACTCACTTGGGGTCAGGGAATACTTATATGGGACTAGGGTAACACACTTGGGGTCAGGGAGTACTTATAAACGGGCTAGGCTAACTCACTTGGGGTCAGGGAGTACTTATATGGGACTAGGGTAACTCACCGCGGTCAGAGAGTACATATAAAGGGGCTAGGATAACTCAGTTGGGGTCAGGGAGTACTTATAAAGGGGCTATGGTAACTCACTTGGGGTCAGCGAGTACTTCTATGGGACTAGGGTAACTCACTTGCGGTCAGAGAGTACATATAAAGAGGCTAGGATAATTCACTTGGGGTCAGGGAGTTCTTCTATGGGTCTAGGCAACTCACTTGGGGTCAGGGAGTACTTTTAAGGGACTAGGGTAACTCACTTGGGGTCAGGGAGTTCCTCTTGAAGGGGCTAGGGTAACTCACTTGGTGTCTGGGAGTACTTTTATGGGACTAGGGTATCTCACCTGCGGTCAGAGAGTACATATAAAGGGGCTAGGATAACTCAGTTGGGGTCAGGGAATACTTATAAAGGGGCTATGGTAACTCACTTGGGGTCAGGGTGTAGTTATATGGAACTAGGGTAGCTCAATTGCGGTCAGAGAGTACATATAAAGGGGCTAGGATAACTCACTTGGGGTCAGGAAGTACTTATAAAGGGGATATGGTAACTCACTTGGGGTCAGGGAGTACTTCTATGGGACTAGGGTAACTCACTTGCGGTCAGAGAGTACATAAAAAGAGGCTAGGATAACTCACTTGGGGTCAGGGAGTACTTATAAAGGGGGTAGGGTAACTCACTCTAGAGTCAGGGAGTACTTATGTGGGACTAGGGTAACTCACTTGGGGTCAGGGAGTACTTTTATGGGACTAGGGTAACTCACCTGCGGTCAGAGAGTACATATAAAGGGGCTAGGATAACTCAGTTGGGGTCAGGGAATACTTATAAAGGGGCTATGGTAACTCACTTGGGGTCAGGGTGTAGTTATATGGAACTAGGGTAGCTCAATTGCGGTCAGAGAGTACATATAAAGGGGCTAGGATAACTCACTTGGGGTCAGGAAGTACTTATAAAGGGGATATGGTAACTCACTTGGGGTCAGGGAGTACTTCTATGGGACTAGGGTAACTCACTTGCGGTCAGAGAGTACATAAAAAGAGGCTAGGATAACTCACTTGGGGTCAGGGAGTACTTATAAAGGTGATATGGTAACTCACTTAGGGTCAGGGAGTACTTCTATGGGAATAGGGTAACTCACTTGCGGTCAGAGAGTACTTATAAAGGGGCTAGGATAACTCACTTGGGTTCTTGGAGCACTTATATGGGACTAGAGTAAATCAGTTGGTGTCAGGGATTACTTATATGGGACTATGGTAACCCACTTAGAGCCAGAGAGAACTTATAAAGGGGATAGGGTAATTCACATGGGGTCAGGGAGTACATATAGGGGCTATGGTAACTCACTTGGGGTCAGGGAGTACTTATATGGGACTAGGGTAACTCCCTTGCTGTCAGAGAGTACTTATAAAGGGGCTAGGATAACTCACTTGGGGTCAGGGAATACTTATATGGGACTAGGGTAACACACTTGGGGTCAGGGAGTACTTATAAACGGGCTAGGCTAACTCACTTGGGGTCAGGGAGTACTTATACGGGACTAGGGTAACTCACCGCGGTCAGAGAGTACATATAAAGGGGCTAGGATAACTCAGTTGGGGTCAGGGAGTACTTATAAAGGGGCTATGGTAACTCACTTGGGGTCAGCGAGTACTTCTATGGGACTAGGGTAACTCACTTGCGGTCAGAGAGTACATATAAAGAGGCTAGGATAACTCACTTGGGGTCAGGGAGTTCTTCTATGGGTCTAGGCAACTCACTTGGGGTCAGGGAGTACTTTTAAGGGACTAGGGTAACTCACTTGGGGTCAGGGAGTTCCTCTTGAAGGGGCTAGGGTAACTCACTTGGTGTCTGGGAGTATATATAAAGGGGCTAGGATAACTCACTTGGGGTCAGGGACTTCTTTTATGGGACTAAGGTAACTCACTTGCGGTCAGAGAGTACATATACAGGGGCTAGGATAACTAACTTGGGTTAAGGGATTACTTCTGTGGGACTAGGGTAACTCACTTGGGGTCTGGGAGTACTTATATGGGACTAGGGTAACTCACTTGGGGTCAGGGAGTACTTCTATGGGACTAGGGTAACTCACTTGCGGTCAGAGAGTAATTATAAAGGGGCTAGGATAACTCACTTGGGGTCAGGGAGTACTTATATGGGACTAGGGTAACCCACTTAGCGCCAGAGAGAACTTATAAAGGGGATAGTGTAACTCACTTGGGGTTAGGGAGTACTTCTATGGGACTAGGGTAACTCACTTGCGGTCAGAGAGTACATACAAAGGGGCTAGAATAACTCACTTGTGGTCAGGGAGTACTTATATGAGACTAGGGTAACTCACTTGGGGTCAGGGAGTACTTATATAGGGGCTAGGGTTACTCACTTGGGGTCAGGGAGTAGGTCTATGGGACTAGGGTAACACACTTGGGGTCAGGGAGTACTTATATAGGGGCTAGGGTTACTCACTTGGGGTCAGGGAATACTTATTAAGTGGCTAGGGTAAATCACTTGGGGTCTGGGAGTACTTATATGGGACTAGGGTAACTCACTTGGGGTCAGGGAGTACTTATATAGGGGCTAGGGTTACTCACTTGGGGTCAGGGAGTAGGTCTATGGGACTAGGGTAACACACTTGGGGTCAGGGAGTACTTATATAGGGGCTAGGGTTACTCACTTGGGGTTAGGGAGTACTTATATGAGACTAGGTTAACTCACTTAGGGTTAGGGAGTACTTATAAAGGGGCTAGGGTAACCCACTTAGCGCCAGAGAGAACTTTTAAAGGGTCTAGGGTAACTCACTTGGGGTTAGGGAGTACTTATAAAGGGGGTACGGTAACTCACTCTAGAGTCAGGGAGTACTTATATGGGACTAGGGTAACTCACCTGCGGTGAGAGAGTACATATAAAGGGGCTAGGATAACTCAGTTGGGGTCAGGGAATACTTATAAAGGGGCTACGGTAACTCACTTGGGGTCAGGGTGTAGTTATATGGAACTAGGGTAGCTCAATTGCGGTCAGAGAGTACATATAAAGGGGCTAGGATAACTCACTTGGGGTCAGGATGTACTTATAAAGGGGCTATGGTAACTCACTTGGGGTCAGGGAGTACTTCTATGGGACTAGGGTAATTCACTTGCGGTCAGAGAGTACATATAAAGAGGCTAGGGTTACTCACTTGGGGTCAGGGAGTAGGTCTATGGGACTAGGGTAACACACTTGGGGTCAGGGAGTACTTATATAGGGGCTAGGGTTACTCACTTGGGGTCAGGGAATACTTATATGGGACTAGGGTAACCCACTTAGCGCCAGAGAGAACTTATAAAGGGGATAGGGTAATTCACTTGGGGTTAGGGAGTATTTATAAAGGGGGTAGGGTAACTCACTTTAGAGTCAGGGAGTACTTATATGAGACTAGGGTAACTCACTTGCTGTCAGAGAGTACATACAAAGGGGCTAGAATAACTCGCTTGTGGTCAGGGAGTACTTATATGAGACTAGGTTAACTCACTTAGGGTGAGGGAGTACTTATAAAGGGGCTAGGGTAACCCACTTAGCGCCAGAGAGAGCTTATAAAGGGTCTAGGGTAACACACTTGGGGTTAGGGAGTACTTATAAAGGGGGTAGGGTAACTCACTCTAGAGTCAGGGAGTACTTATGTGGGACTAGGGTAACTCATTTGGGGTCAGGGAGTACTTCTATGGGACTAGGGTAACTCACTTGCGGTCAGAGAGTACATATAAAGAGGCTAGGATTACTCACTTGGGGTCAGGGAGTACTTATAAAAGTGATATGGTAACTTACTTAGGGACAGGGAGTACCTCTATGGGACTAGGGTAACTCACTTGCGGTCAGAGAGTACTTATAAAGGGGCTAGGATAACTCACTTGGTGTCAGGGAGTACTTCTATGGGAATAGATAACTCACTTGCGGTCAGAGAGTACATATAAAGGGGCTAGGATAACTAACTTGGGTTAAGGGATTACTTCTGTGGGACTAGGGTAACTCACTTGGGGTCTGGGAGTACTTATATGGGACTAGGGTAACTCACTTGGGTTCAGGGAGTACTTCTATGGGACTAGGGTAACTCACTTGCGGTCAGAGAGTACTTATAAAGGGGCTAGGATAACTCACTTGGGGTCAGGGAGTACTTATATGGGACTAGGGTAACCCACTTAGCGCCAGAGAGAACTTATAAAGGGTCTAGGGTAACTCACTTGGGGTTAGGGAGTACTTATAAAGGGGGTAGGGTAACTCACTCTAGAGTCAGGGAGTACTTATGTGAGACTAGGGTAACTCACTTGGGGTCAGGGAGTACTTTTATGGGACTAGGGTAACTCACCTGCGGTCAGAGAGTACATATAAAGGGGCTAGGATAACTCAGTTGGGGTCAGGGAATACTTATAAAGGGGCTATGGTAACTCACTTGGGGTCAGGGTGTAGTTATATGGAACTAGGGTAGCTCAATTGCGGTCAGAGAGTACATATAAAGGGGCTAGGATAACACACTTGGGGTCAGGAAGTACTTATAAAGGGGATATGGTAACTCACTTGGGGTCAGGGAGTACTTCTATGGGACTAGGGTAACTCACTTGCGGTCAGAGAGTACATAAAAAGAGGCTAGGATAACTCACTTGGGGTCAGGGAGTACTTATAAAGGTGATATGGTAACTCACTTAGGGTCAGGGAGTACTTCTATGGGAATAGGGTAACTCACTTGCGGTCAGAGAGTACTTATAAAGGGGCTAGGATAACTCACTTGGGTTCTTGGAGCACTTATATGGGACTAGAGTAAATCAGTTGGTGTCAGGGATTACTTATATGGGAATATGGTAACCCACTTAGAGCCAGAGAGAACTTATAAAGGGGATAGGGTAATTCACATGGGGTCAGGGAGTACATATAGGGGCTATGGTAACTCACTTGGGGTCAGGGAGTACTTATATGGGACTAGGGTAACTCCCTTGCTGTCAGAGAGTACTTATAAAGGGGCTAGGATAACTCACTTGGGGTCAGGGAATACTTATATGGGACTAGGGTAACACACTTGGGGTCAGGGAGTACTTATAAACGGGCTAGGCTAACTCACTTGGGGTCAGGGAGTACTTATATGGGACTAGGGTAACTCACCGCGGTCAGAGAGTACATATAAAGGGGCTAGGATAACTCAGTTGGGGTCAGGGAGTACTTATAAAGGGGCTATGGTAACTCACTTGGGGTCAGCGAGTACTTCTATGGGACTAGGGTAACTCACTTGCGGTCAGAGAGTACATATAAAGAGGCTAGGATAACTCACTTGGGGTCAGGGAGTTCTTCTATGGGTCTAGGCAACTCACTTGGGGTCAGGGAGTACTTTTAAGGGACTAGGGTAACTCACCTGCGGTCAGAGAGTACATATAAAGGGGCTAGGATAACTCAGTTGGGGTCAGGGAGTACTTATTAAGGGGCTATGGTAACTCACTTGGGGTAAGGGAGTACTTATATGGAACTAGGGTAGCTCAATTGCGGTCAGAGAGTATATACAAAGGGGCTAGGATAACTTACTTGGGGTCAGGAAGTACTTATAAAGGGGCTATGGTAACTCACTTGGGGTCAGGGAGTATTTCTATGAGACTAGGGTAACTCACTTGCGGTCAGAGAGTACATATAAAGGGGCTAGGATAACTAACTTGGGTTAAGGGAGTACTTATATAGGGGCTAGGGTCACTCACTTGGTGTCTGTGATTACTTATATGGGACCAGGGTAACTCACTTGGGGCCAGGCTGTACTTATTATGGGGCTAGGGTAACTCACTTGTGGTCTGGGAGTACTTATATGGGACTAGGGTTACTCATTTGGGGTCAGGGAGTAGGTCTATGGGACTAGGGTAACTCACTTGGGTTCTTGGAGCACTTATACGGGACTAGAGTAAATCAGTTGGGGTCAGGGATTACTTATATGGGACTAGGGTAACCCACTTAGAGCCAGAGAGAACTTATAAAGGGGATAGGGTAACTCACATGGGGTCAGGGATTACTTATATAGGGGCTATGGTAACTCACTTGGGGTCAGGGAGTACTTATATGGGACTAGGGTAACTCCCTTGCGGTCAGAGAGTACTTATAAAGGGGCTAGGATAACTCACTGGGGGTCAGGGAGTACTTATATGGGACTAGGGTAACCCACTTAGCGCCAGAGAGAACTTATAAAGGAGATAGGGTAACTCACTTGGGGTTAGGGAGTACTTATAAAGGGGGTAGGGTAACTCACTCTAGAGTCAGGGAGTACTTATATGGGGCTAGGGTAACTCACCTGCGGTCAGAGAGTACATATAAAGGGGCTAGGATAACTCAGTTGGGGTCAGGGAATACTTATAAAGGGGCTATGGTAACTCACTTGGGGTCAGGGAGTACTTCTATGGGACTAGGGTAACTCACTTGCGGTCAGAGAGTACTTATAAAGGGGCTAGGATAACTCACTTGCGCTAAGAGAGTACATATAAAGGGGCTAGGATAACTAACTTGGGTTAAGGGAGTACTTCTATGGGACTAGGGTAACTCACTTGCGGTCAAAGAGTACTTATAAATGTGCTAGGATAACTCACTTGGGGTCAGGAAGTACTTATAAAGGGGCTATGGTAACTCACTTGGGGTCAGGGAGTACTTCTATGGGACTAGGGTAATTCACTTGCGGTCAGAGAGTACATATAAAGAGGCTAGGGTTACTCACTTGGGGTCAGGGAGTAGGTCTATGGGACTAGGGTAACACACTTGGGGTTAGGGAGTATTTATAAAGGGGGTAGGGTAACTCACTTTAGAGTCAGGGAGTACTTATATGAGACTAGGGTAACTCACTTGCTGTCAGAGAGTACATACAAAGGGGCTAGAATAACTCGCTTGTGGTCAGGGAGTACTTATATGAGACTAGGTTAACTCACTTAGGGTTAGGGAGTACTTATAAAGGGGCTAGGGTAACCCACTTAGCGCCAGAGAGAGCTTATATAGGGTCTAGGGTAACTCACTTGGGGTTAGGGAGTACTTATAAAGGGGGTAGGGTAACTCACTCTAGAGTCAGGGAGTACTTATGTGGGACTAGGGTAACTCACTTGGGGTCAGGGAGTACTTTTATGGGACTAGGGTAACTCACTTGCGGTCAGAGAGTACTTATAAAGGGGCTAGGATAACTCACTTGGGGTCAGGGAGTACTTATATGGGACTAGGGTAACCCACTTAGCGCCAGAGAGAACTTATAAAGGGTCTAGGGTAACACACTTGGGGTTAGGGAGTACTTATAAAGGGGGTAGGGTAACTCACTCTAGAGTCAGGGAGTACTTATGTGGGACTAGGGTAACTCATTTGGGGTCAGGGAGTACTTCTATGGGACTAGGGTAACTCACTTGCGGTCAGAGAGTACATATAAAGATGCTAGGATTACTCACTTGGGGTCAGGGAGTACTTATAAAAGTGATATGGTAACTTACTTAGGGACAGGGAGTACCTCTATGGGACTAGGGTAACTCACTTGCGGTCAGAGAGTACTTATAAAGGGGCTAGGATAACTCACTTGGTGTCAGGGAGTACTTCTATGGGAATAGATAACTCACTTGCGGTCAGAGAGTACATATAAAGGGGCTAGGATAACTAACTTGGGTTAAGGGATTACTTCTGTGGGACTAGGGTAACTCACTTGGGGTCTGGGAGTACTTATATGGGACTAGGGTAACTCACTTGGGTTCAGGGAGTACTTCTATGGGACTAGGGTAACTCACTTGCGGTCAGAGAGTACTTATAAAGGGGCTAGGATAACTCACTTGGGGTCAGGGAGTACTTATATGGGACTAGGGTAACCCACTTAGCGCCAGAGAGAACTTATAAAGGGTCTAGGGTAACTCACTTGGGGTTAGGGAGTACTTATAAAGGGGGTAGGGTAACTCACTCTAGAGTCAGGGAGTACTTATGTGGGACTAGGGTAACTCACTTGGGGTCAGGGAGTACTTTTATGGGACTAGGGTAACTCACCTGCGGTCAGAGAGTACATATAAAGGGGCTAGGATAACTCAGTTGGGGTCAGGGAATACTTATAAAGGGGCTATGGTAACTCACTTGGGGTCAGGGTGTAGTTATATGGAACTAGGGTAGCTCAATTGCGGTCAGAGAGTACATATAAAGGGGCTAGGATAACTCACTTGGGGTCAGGAAGTACTTATAAAGGGGATATGGTAACTCACTTGGGGTCAGGGAGTACTTCTATGGGACTAGGGTAACTCACTTGCGGTCAGAGAGTACATATAAAGAGGCTAGGATAACTCACTTGGGGTCAGGGAGTACTTATAAAGGTGATATGGTAACTCACTTAGGGTCAGGGAGTACTTCTATGGGAATAGGGTAACTCACTTGCGGTCAGAGAGTACTTATAAAGGGGCTAGGATAACTCACTTGGGTTCTTGGAGCACTTATATGGGACTAGAGTAAATCAGTTGGTGTCAGGGATTACTTATATGGGACTATGGTAACCCACTTAGAGCCAGAGAGAACTTATAAAGGGGATAGGGTAATTCACATGGGGTCAGGGAGTACATATAGGGGCTATGGTAACTCACTTGGGGTCAGGGAGTACTTATATGGGACTAGGGTAACTCCCTTGCTGTCAGAGAGTACTTATAAAGGGGCTAGGATAACTCACTTGGGGTCAGGGAATACTTATATGGGACTAGGGTAACACACTTGGGGTCAGGGAGTACTTATAAACGGGCTAGGCTAACTCACTTGGGGTCAGGGAGTACTTATATGGGACTAGGGTAACTCACCGCGGTCAGAGAGTACATATAAAGGGGCTAGGTTAACTCAGTTGGGGTCAGGGAGTACTTATAAAAGGGCTATGGTAACTCACTTGGGGTCAGCGAGTACTTCTATGGGACTAGGGTAACTCACTTGCGGTCAGAGAGTACATATAAAGAGGCTAGGATAACTCACTTGGGGTCAGGGAGTTCTTCTATGGGTCTAGGCAACTCACTTGGGGTCAGGGAGTACTTTTATGGGACTAGGGTAACTCACCTGCGGTCAGAGAGTACATATAAAGGGGCTAGGATAACTCAGTTGGGGTCAGGGAGTACTTATAAAGGGGCTATGGTAACTCACTTGGGGTAAGGGAGTACTTATATGGAACTAGGGTAGCTCAATTGCGGTCAGAGAGTATATATAAAGGGGCTAGGATAACTCACTTGGGGTCAGGAAGTACTTATAAAGGGGCTATGGTAACTCACTTGGGGTCAGGGAGTATTTCTATGAGACTAGGGTAACTCACTTGCGGTCAGAGAGTACATATAAAGGGGCTAGGATAACTAACTTGGGTTAAGGGAGTACTTATATAGGGGCTAGGGTCACTCACTTGGTGTCTGTGATTACTTATATGGGACCAGGGTAACTCACTTGGGGCCAGGCTGTACTTATTATGGGGCTAGGGTAACTCACTTGTGGTCTGGGAGTACTTATATGGGACTAGGGTAACTCACTTGGGGTCAGGGAGTACTTATATAGGGGCTAGGGTTACTCACTTGGGGTCAGGGAGTAGTTATATAGGGGCTAGGGTTACTCACTTGGGGTCAGGGAGTACTTATATAGGGGCTAGGGTTACTCATTTGGGGTCAGGGAGTAGGTCTATGGGACTAGGGTAATTCACTTGGGTTCTTGGAGCACTTATATGGGACTAGAGTAAATCAGTTGGGGTCAGGGATTACTTATATGGGACTAGGATAACCCACTTAGAGCCAGAGAGAACTTATAAAGGGGATAGGGTAACTCACATGGGGTCAGGGATTACTTATATAGGGGCTATGGTAACTCACTTGGGGTCAGGGAGTACTTATATGGGACTAGGGTAACTCCCTTGCGGTCAGAGAGTACTTATAAAGGGGCTAGGATAACTCACTGGGGGTCAGGGAGTACTTATATGGGACTAGGGTAACCCACTTAGCGCCAGAGAGAACTTATAAAGGAGATAGGGTAACTCACTTGGGGTTAGGGAGTACTTATAAAGGGGGTAGGGTAACTCACTCTAGAGTCAGGGAGTACTTATATGGGACTAGGGTAACTCACCTGCGGTCAGAGAGTACATATAAAGGGGCTAGGATAACTCAGTTGGGGTCAGGGAATACTTATAAAGGGGCTATGGTAACTCACTTGGGGTCAGGGAGTACTTCTATGGGACTAGGGTAACTCACTTGCGGTCAGAGAGTACTTATAAAGGGGCTAGGATAACTCACTTGGGGTCAGGGAGTACTTCTTTGGGACTAGATAACTCACTTGCGCTCAGAGAGTACATATAAAGGGGCTAGGATAACTAACTTGGGTTAAGGGAGTACTTCTGTGGGACTAGGGTAACTCACTTGGGGTCTGGGAGTACTTCTATGGGACTAGGGTAATTCACTAGCGGTCAGAGAGTACTTATAAAGGGGCTAGGATAACTCACTTGGGGTCAGGAAGTACTTATAAAGGGGCTATGGTAACTCACTTGGGGTCAGGGAGTACTTCTATGGGACTAGGGTAATTCACTTGCGGTCAGAGAGTACATATAAAGAGGCTAGGATAACTCACTTGGGGTCAAGGAGTACTTATAAAGGTGATATGGTAACTCACTTAGGGTCAGGGAGTACTTCTTTGGGACTAGATAACTCACTTGCGGTCAGAGAGTACATATAAAGAGGCTAGGATAACTCACTTGGGGTCAGGGAGTACTTATAAAGGTGATATGGTAACTCACTTGGGGTCAGGGAGTACTTCTTTGGGACTAGATAACTCACTTGCGGTCAGAGAGTACATATAAAGGGGCTAGGATAACTAACTTGGGTTAAGGGAGTACTTCTGTGGGACTAGGGTAACTCACTTGGGGTCTGGGAGTACTTCTATGGGACTAGGGTAACTCACTTGCGGTCAGAGAGTACTTATAAAGGGGCTAGGATAACTCACTTGGAGTCAGGAGTACTTCTATGGGACTAGGTAACTCACTTGCGGTCAGAGAGTACATATAAAGGGGCTAGGATAACTAACTTGGGTTAAGGGAGTACTTCTGTGGGACTAGGGTAACTCACTTGGTGTCTGGGAGTACTTATATGGGACTAGTGTAACCCACTTAGGGTCAGGGTGTTCTTATAAAGGGGCTAAGGTAACTCACTTTGGATCAGGGAGTACTTCTATGGGACTAGGGTAACTCACTTGCGGTCAGAGAGTACATATATAAAGAGGCTAGGATAACTCACTTGGGGTCAAGGAGTACTTATAAAGGTGATATGGTAACTGACTGAGGGTCAGGGAGTACTTCTATGGGAATAGGGTAACTCACTTGCGGTGAGAGAGTACATATAAAGGGGCTAGGACAACTAACTTGGGTTAAGGGAGTACTTATATAGGGGCTATGGTCACTCACTTGGTGTCTGTGAGTACTTATATGGGACCAGGGTAACTCACTTGGGGCCAGGCTGTACTTATTAAGTGGCTAGGGTAACTCACTTGGGGTCTGGGAGTACTTATATGGGACTAGGGTAATTCACTTGCGGTCAGAGAGTACATATAAAGAGGCTAGGATAACTCACTTGGGGTCAAGGAGTACTTATAAAGGTGATATGGTAACTCACTTAGGGTCAGGGAGTACTTCTTTGGGACTAGATAACTCACTTGCGGTCAGAGAGTACATATAAAGAGGCTAGGATAACTCACTTGGGGTCAGGGAGTACTTATAAAGGTGATATGGTAACTCACTTGGGGTCAGGGAGTACTTCTTTGGGACTAGATAACTCACTTGCGGTCAGAGAGTACATATAAAGGGGCTAGGATAACTAACTTGGGTTAAGGGAGTACTTCTGTGGGACTAGGGTAACTCACTTGGGGTCTGGGAGTACTTCTATGGGACTAGGGTAACTCACTTGCGGTCAGAGAGTACTTATAAAGGGGCTAGGATAACTCACTTGGAGTCAGGAGTACTTCTATGGGACTAGGTAACTCACTTGCTGTCAGAGAGTACATATAAAGGGGCTAGGATAACTAACTTGGGTTAAGGGAGTACTTCTGTGGGACTAGGGTAACTCACTTGGTGTCTGGGAGTACTTATTTGGGACTAGTGTAACCCACTTAGGGTCAGGGTGTTCTTATAAAGGGGCTAAGGTAACTCACTTTGGATCAGGGAGTACTTCTATGGGACTAGGGTAACTCACTTGCGGTCAGAGAGTACATATATAAAGAGGCTAGGATAACTCACTTGGGGTCAAGGAGTACTTATAAAGGTGATATGGTAACTGACTGAGGGTCAGGGAGTACTTCTATGGGAATAGGGTAACTCACTTGCGGTGAGAGAGTACATATAAAGGGGCTAGGACAACTAACTTGGGTTAAGGGAGTACTTATATAGGGGCTATGGTCACTCACTTGGTGTCTGTGAGTACTTATATGGGACCAGGGTAACTCACTTGGGGCCAGGCTGTACTTATTAAGTGGCTAGGGTAACTCACTTGGGGTCTGGGAGTACTTATATGGGACTAGGGTAACTCACTTGGGGTCAGGGAGTACTTATATAGGGGCTAGGGTTACTCACTTGGGGTCAGGGAGTAGGTCTATGGGACTAGGGTAACACACTTGGGGTCAGGGAGTACTTATATAGGGGCTAGGGTTACTCACTTGGGGTCAGGGAATACTTATATGGGACTAGGGTAACACACTTGGGGTCAGGGAGTACTTATAAAAGGGCTAGGGTAAATCACTTGGGGTCAGGGAGTACTTATATGGGACTAGGGTAACCCACTTAGCGCTAGAGAGAACTTATAAAGGGGATAGGGTAACTCACTTGGGGTCTGGGAGTACTTATATTGGACTAGGGTAACTCACTTGGGGTCAGGGAGTATTTATATAGGGGCTAGGGTTTCTCACTTGGGGTCAGGGAATACTTATATGGGACTAGGGTAACACACTTGGGGTCAGGGAGTACTTATAAAAGGGCTAGAGTAACTCACTTGGGGTCAGGGAGTACTTATATGGGACTAGGGTAACCCACTTAGCGCCAGAGAGAACTTATAAAGGGGATAGGGTAATTCACTTGGGGCTAGGGAGTATTTATAAAGGGGGTAGGGTAACTCACTTTAGAGTCAGGGAGTACTTATATGAGACTAGGGTAACTCACTTGCTGTCAGAGAGTACATACAAAGGGGCTAGAATAACTCGCTTGTGGTCAGGGAGTACTTATATGAGACTAGGTTAACTCACTTAGGGTTAGGTAATACTTATAAAGGGGCTAGGGTAACCCACTTAGCGCCAGAGAGAACTTATAAAGGGTCTAGGGTAACTCACTTGGGGTTAGGGAGTACTTATAAAGGGGGTAGGGTAACTCACTCTAGAGTCAGGGAGTACTTATGTGGGACTAGGGTAACACACTTGGGGTCAGGGAGTACTTTTATGGGACTAGGGTAACTCACCTGCGGTCAGAGAGTACATATAAAGGGGCTAGGATAACTCAGTTGGGGTCAGGGAATACTTATAAAGGGGCTATGGTAACTAACTTGGGGTCAGGGAGTACTTCTATGGGACTAGGGTAACTCACTTGCGGTCAGAGAGTACATATAAAGACGCTAGGATAACTCACTTGGGGTCAGGGAGTACTTATAAAAGTGATATGGTAACTCACTTAGGGTCAGGGAGTACTTCTATGGGACTAGGGTAACTCACTTGCGATCAGAGAGTACTTATAAAGGGGCTAGGATAACTCACTTGGGGTCAGGGAGTACTTCAATGGGAATAGATAACTCACTTGCGGTCAGAGAGTACATATAAAGGGGCTAGGATAACTAACTTGGGTTAAGGGATTACTTCTGTGGGACTAGGGTAACTCACTTGGGGTCTGGGAGTACTTATATGGGACTAGGGTAACTCACTTGGGGTCAGGGAGTACTTCTATGGGACTAGGGTAACTCACTTGCGGTCAGAGAGTACTTATAAAGGGGCTAGGATAACTCACTTGGGGTCAGGGAGTACTTATATGGGACTAGGGTAACCCATTTAGCGCCAGAGAGAACTAATAAAGGGTCTAGGGTAACCCACTTGGGGTTAGGGAGTACTTATAAAGGGGGTAGGGTAACTCACTCTGGAGTCAGGGAGTACTTATATGAGACTAGGGTAACTCACTTGCTGTCGGAGAGTACATACAAAGGGGCTAGAACAACTCGTTTGTGGTCAGGGAGTACTTATATGAGACTAGGTTAACTCACTTAGGGTTAGGTAGTACTTATAAAGGGGCTAGGGTAACCCACTTAGCGCCAGAGAGAACTTATAAAGGGTCTAGGGTAACTCACTTGGGGTTAGGGAGTACTTATAAAGGGGGTAGGGTAACTCACTCTAGAGTCAGGGAGTACTTATGTGGGACTAGGGTAACTCACTTGGGGTCAGGGAGTACTTTTATGGGACTAGGGTAACTCACCTGCGGTCAGAGAGTACATATAAAGGGGCTAGAATAACTCAGTTGGGGTCAGGGAATACTTACAAAGGGGCTATGGTAACTCACTTGGGGTCAGGGTGTATTTATATGGAACTAGGGTAGCTCAATTGCGGTCAGAGAGTACATATAAAGGGGCTAGGATAACTCACTTGGGGTCAGGAAGTACTTATAAAGGGGCTATGGTAACTCACTTGGGGTCAGGGAGTACTTCTATGGGACTAGGGTAACTCACTTGCGGTCAGAGAGTACATATAAAGAGGCTAGGATAACTCACTTGGGGTCAGGGAGTACTTATAACAGTGATGTGGTAACTCACTTAGGGTCAGGGAGTACTTCTATGGGACTAGGGTATCTCACTTGCGGTCAGAGAGTACTTATAAAGGGGCTAGGATAACTCACTTGGGGTCAGGGAGTACTTCTTTGGGACTAGATAACTCACTTGCGCTAAGAGAGTACATATAAAGGGGCTAGGATAACTAACTTGGGTTAAGGGAGTACTTCTGTGGGACTAGGGTAACTCACTTGGGGTCTGGGAGTACTTCTATGGGACTAGGGTAACTCACTTGCGGTCAGAGAGTACTTATAAAGGGGCTAGGATAACTCACTTGGGGTCAGGGAGTACTTATAAAGGTGATATGGTAACTCACTTAGGGTCAGGGAGTACTTCTATGGGACTAGGGTAACTCACTTGCGGTCAGAGAGTACTTATAAAGGGGATAGGATAACTCACTTGGAGTCAGGGAGTACTTCTTTGGGACTAGATAACTCACTTGCGGTCAGAGAGTACATATAAAGGGGCTAGGATAACTAACTTGGGTTAAGGGAGTACTTCTGTGGGACTAGGGTAACTCACTTGGGGTCTGGGAGTACTTCTATGGGACTAGGGTAACTCACTTGCGGTCAGAGAGTACTTATAAAGGGGCTAGGATAACTCACTTGGGGTCAGGAGTACTTCTATGGGACTAGGTAACTCACTTGCGGTCAGAGAGTACATATAAAGGGGCTAGGATAACTAACTTGGGTTAAGGGAGTACTTCTGTGGGACTAGGGTAACTCACTTGGGGTCTGGGAGTACTTATATGGGACTAGTGTAACCCACTTAGGGTCAGGGAGTTCTTATAAAGGGGCTAAGGTAACTCACTTTGGATCAGGGAGTACTTCTATGGGACTAGGGTAACTCACTTGCGGTCAGAGAGTACATATATAAAGAGGCTAGGATAACTCACTTGGGGTCAAGGAGTACTTATAAAGGTGATATGGTAACTCACTTAGGGTCAGGGAGTACTTCTATGGGAATAGGGTAACTCACTTGCGGTCAGAGAGTACATATAAAGGGGCTAGGACAACTAACTTGGGTTAAGGGAGTACTTATATAGGGGCTATGGTCACTCACTTGGTGTCTGTGAGTACTTATATGGGACCAGGGTAACTCACTTGGGGCCAGGCTGTACTTATTAAGTGGCTAGGGTAACTCACTTGGGGTCTGGGAGTACTTATATGGGACTAGGGTAACTCACTTGGGGTCAGGGAGTACTTATATAGGGGCTAGGGTTACTCACTTGGGGTCAGGGAGTAGGTCTATGGGACTAGGGTAACACACTTGGGGTCAGGGAGTACTTATATAGGGGCTAGGGTTACTCACTTGGGGTCAGGGAATACTTATATGGGACTAGGGTAACACACTTGGGGTCAGGGAGTACTTATAAAAGGGCTAGGGTAAATCACTTGGGGTCAGGGAGTACTTATATGGGACTAGGGTAACCCACTTAGCGCTAGAGAGAACTTATAAAGGGGATAGGGTAACTCACTTGGGGTCTGGGAGTACTTATATTGGACTAGGGTAACTCACTTGGGGTCAGGGAGTATTTATATAGGGGCTAGGGTTTCTCACTTGGGGTCAGGGAATACTTATATGGGACTAGGGTAACACACTTGGGGTCAGGGAGTACTTATAAAAGGGCTAGGGTAACTCACTTGGGGTCAGGGAGTACTTATATGGGACTAGGGTAACCCACTTAGCGCCAGAGAGAACTTATAAAGGGGATAGGGTAATTCACTTGGGGTTAGGGAGTATTTATAAAGGGGGTAGGGTAACTCACTTTAGAGTCAGGGAGTACTTATATGAGACTAGGGTAACTCACTTGCTGTCAGAGAGTACATACAAAGGGGCTAGAATAACTCGCTTGTGGTCAGGGAGTACTTATATGAGACTAGGTTAACTCACTTAGGTTTAGGGAGTACTTATAAAGGGGCTAGGGTAACCCACTTAGCGCCAGAGAGAACTTATAAAGGGTCTAGGGTAACTCACTTGGGGTTAGGGAGTACTTATAAAGGGGGTAGGGTAACTCACTCTAGAGTCAGGGAGTACTTATGTGGGACTAGGGTAACTCACTTGGGGTCAGGGAGTAATTTTATGGGACTAGGGTAACTCACCTGCGGTCAGAGAGTACATATAAAGGGGCTAGGATAACTCAGTTGGGGTCAGGGAATACTTATAAAGGGGCTATGGTAACTAACTTGGGGTCAGGGAGTACTTCTATGGGACTAGGGTAACTCACTTGCGGTCAGAGAGTACATATAAAGAGGCTAGGATAACTCACTTGGGGTCAGGGAGTACTTATAAAGGTGATATAGTAACTCACTTAGGGTCATGGAGTACTTCTATGGGACTAGGGTAACTCACTTGCGATCAGAGAGTACTTATAAAGGGGCTAGGATAACTCACTTGGGGTCAGGGAGTACTTCTATGGGAATAGATAACTCACTTGCGGTCAGAGAGTACATATAAAGGGGCTAGGATAACTAACTTGGGTTAAGGGATTACTTCTGTGGGACTAAGGTAACTCACTTGGGGTCTGGGAGTACTTATATGGGACTAGGGTAACTCACTTGGGGTCAGGGAGTACTTCTATGGGACTAGGGTAACTCACTTGTGGTCAGAGAGTACTTATAAAGGGGCTAGGATAACTCACTTGGGGTCAGGGAGTACTTATATGGGACTAGGGTAACCCACTTAGCGCCAGAGAGAACTTATAAAGGGTCTAGAGTAACCCACTTGGGGTTAGGGAGTACTTATAAAGGGGGTAGGGTAACTCACTCTAGAGTCAGGGAGTACTTATGTGGGACTAGGGTAACTCACTTGGGGTCAGGGTGTACTTATATGGAACTAGGGTAGCTCACTTGCGGTCAGAGAGTACATATAAAGGGGCTAGGATAACTAACTTGGGTTAAGGGAGTACTTATATGGGACTAGGGTAACCCACTTAGCGCCAGAGAGAACTTATAAAGGGGATAGGGTAACTCACTTGGGGTCTGGGAGTACTTATATGGGACTAGGGTAACTCACTTGGGGTCAGGGAGTACTTATATAGGGGCTAGGGTTACTCACTTGGGGTCAGGGAATACTTATATGGGACTAGGGTAACACACTTGGGGTTAGGGAGTACTTATATAAGGGCTAGGGTAACTCACTTGGGGTCAGGGAGTACTTATATGGGACTAGGGTAACCCACTTAGCGCCAGAGAGAACTTATAAAGTGGATAGGGTAACTCACTGGGGTTAGGGAGTACTTATAAAGGGGGTAGGGTAACTCACTCTAGAGTCAGGGAGTACTTATATGGGACTAGGGTAACTCACTTGCGGTCAGAGAGTACTTATAAAGGGGCTAGGATAACTCACTTGGGGTCAGGGAGTACTTCTATGGGACTAGATAACTCACTTGCGGTCAGAGAGTACATATAAAGGGGCTAGGATAACTAACTTGGGTTAAGGGAGTACTTCTATGGGACTAGGGTAACTCACTTGCGGTCAGAGAGTACTTATAAAGGGGCTAGGATAACTCACTTGGGGTCAGGGAGTACTTCTATGGGACTAGGTAACTCACTTGCGGTCAGAGAGTACATATAAAGGGGCTAGGATAACTCACTTGGTGTCTGTTTGTACTTATTTGGGACCAGAGTAACTCACTTGGGGCCAGGGTATAATTATTAAGGCTCTAGGGTAACTCACTTGGGGTCAGGGAGTACTTCTATGGGACTAGGGTAACTCACTTGTGGTCAGGGAGTACTTATAAAGGGCTAGGGTAACTCACTTGGTGTCTGTGAGTACTTATTTGGGACCAGGGTAACTCACTTGGGGCCAGGGTATACTTATTAAGGCTCTAGGGTAACTCACTTGGGGTAAGGGAGTACTTATATGGGACTAGGGTAACTCACTTGGGGTCAGGGAGTACTTCTATGGGACTAGGGTAACTCACTTGGGGTCTGGGAGTACTTATATGGGACTAGGGTAACTCACTTGTGGTCAGGGAGTACTTATAAAGGGCTAGGGTAACTCACTTGGTGTCTGTGAGTACTTATTTGGGACCAGGGTAATTCACTTGGGGCCAGTGTATGCTTATTAAGGCTCTAGGGTAACTCACTTGGGGTAAGGGAGTACTTATATGGGACTAGGGTAACTCACTTGGGGTCAGGGAGTACTTCTATGGGACTAGGGTAACTCACTTGAGGTCTGAGAGTACATATAAAGGGGCTAGGATAACTCACTTGGGGTCAGGGAATACTTATATGGGACTAAGGTAACACACTTGGGGTCCGGGAGTACTTATAAAGGGGCTAGGGTAACTCACTTGGGGTCAGGAAGTACTTATAAAGGGGCAATGGTAACTCACTTGGGGTCAGGGAGTACTTCTATGGGACTAGGGTAACTCACTTGCGGTCAGAGAGTACTTATAAAGGGGCTAGGATAACTTACTTGGGGTCAGGGAATACTTATATGGGACTAGGGTAACACACTTGGGGTCAGGGAGTACTTATAAACGGGCTAGGCTAACTCACTTGGGGTCAGGGAGTACTTATATGGGACTAGGGTAACCCACTTAGCGCCAGAGAGAACTTATAAAGGGGATAGGGTAACTCACTTGGGGTTAGGGAGTACTTATAAAGGGGGTAGGGTAACTCACTTACAGTGAGGGAGTACTTCTAAGGGTCTAGGTAACTCACTTGGGTTCAGGGAGTACTTCTATGGGACTAGGGTAACTCACTTGCGGTCAGAGAGTACTTATAAAGGGGCTAGGATAACTCACTTGGGGTCAGGGAGTAATTCTATGGGAATAGATAACTCACTTGCGGTCAGAGAGTACATATAAAGGGGCTAGGATAACTAACTTGGGTTAAGGGATTACTTCTGTGGGACTAGGGTAACTCACTTGGGGTCTGGGAGTACTTATATGGGACTAGGGTAACTCACTTGGGGTCAGGGAGTACTTCTATGGGACTAGGGTAACTCACTTGCGGTCAGAGAGTACTTATAAAGGGGCTAGGATAACTCACTTGGGGTCAGGGAGTACTTATATGGGACTAGGGTAACCCACTTAGCGCCAGAGAGAACTTATAAAGGGTCTAGAGTAACCCACTTGGGGTTAGGGAGTACTTATAAAGGGGGTAGGGTAACTCACTCTAGAGTCAGGGACTACTTATGTGGGACTAGGGTAACTCACTTGGGGTCAGGGTGTACTTATATGGAACTAGGGTAGCTCACTTGCGGTCAGAGATTACATATAAAGGGGCTAGGATAACTAACTTGGGTTAAGGGAGTACTTATATGGGACTAGGGTAACCCACTTAGCGCCAGAGAGAACTTATAAAGGGGATAGGGTAACTCACTTGGGGTCTGGGAGTACTTATATGGGACTAGGGTAACTCACTTGGGGTCAGGGAGTACTTAAATAGGGGCTAGGGTTACTCACTTGGGGTCAGGGAATACTTATATGGGACTAGGGTAACACACTTGGGGTTAGGGAGTACTTATATAAGGGCTAGGGTAACTCACTTGGGGTCAGGGAGTACTTATATGGGACTAGGGTAACCCACTTAGCGCCAGAGAGAACTTATAAAGTGGATAGGGTAACTCACTTGGGGTTAGGGAGTACTTATAAAGGGGGTAGGGTAACTCACTCTAGAGTCAGGGAGTACTTATATGGGACTAGGGTAACTCACTTGCGGTCAGAGAGTACTTATAAAGGGGCTAGGATAACTCACTTGGGGTCAGGGAGTACTTCTATGGGACTAGATAACTCACTTGCGGTCAGAGAGTACATATAAAGGGGCTAGGATAACTAACTTGGGTTAAGGGAGTACTTCTATGGGACTAGGGTAACTCACTTGCGGTCAGAGAGTACTTATAAAGGGGCTAGGATAACTCACTTGGTGTCTGTGTGTACTTATTTGGGACCAGAGTAACTCACTTGGGGCCAGGGTATAATTATTAAGGCTCTAGGGTAACTCACTTGGGGTAAGGGAGTACTTATATGGGACTAGGGTAACTCACTTGGGGTCAGGGAGTACTTCTATGGGACTAGGGTAACTCACTTGTGGTCAGGGAGTACTTATAAAGGGCTAGGGTAACTCACTTGGTGTCTGTGAGTACTTATTTGGGACCAGGGTAACTCACTTGGGGCCAGGGTATACTTATTAAGGCTCTAGGGTAACTCACTTGGGGTAAGGGAGTACTTATATGGGACTAGGGTAACTCACTTGGGGTCAGGGAGTACTTCTATGGGACTAGGGTAACTCACTTGGGGTCTGGGAGTACTTATATGGGACTAGGGTAACTCACTTGTGGTCAGGGAGTACTTATAAAGGGCTAGGGTAACTCACTTGGTGTCTGTGAGTACTTATTTGGGACCAGGGTAATTCACTTGGGGCCAGTGTATGCTTATTAAGGCTCTAGGGTAACTCACTTGGGGTAAGGGAGTACTTATATGGGACTAGGGTAACTCACTTGGGGTCAGGGAGTACTTCTATGGGACTAGGGTAACTCACTTGCGGTCTGAGAGTACATATAAAGGGGCTAGGATAACTCACTTGGGGTCAGGGAATACTTATATGGGACTAAGGTAACACACTTGGGGTCCGGGAGTACTTATAAAGGGGCTAGGGTAACTCACTTGGGGTCAGGAAGTACTTATAAAGGGGCTATGGTAACTCACTTGGGGTCAGGGAGTACTTCTATGGGACTAGGGTAACTCACTTGCGGTCAGAGAGTACATATAAAGAGGCTAGGATAACTCACTTGGGGTCAAGGAGTACTTATATAGGGGCTAGGGTTACTCATTTGGGGTCAGGGAGTAGGTCTATGGGACTAGGGTAACTCACTTGGGTTCTTGGAGCACTTATATGGGACTAGAGTAAATCAGTTGGGGTCAGGGATTACTTATATGGGACTAGGGTAACCCACTTAGCGCCAGAGAGAACTTATAAAGGGGATAGGGTAACTCACATGGGGTCAGGGAGTACTTATATAGGGGCTATGGTAACTCACTTGGGGTCAGGGAGTACTTATATGGGACTAGCGTAACTCCCTTGCGGTCAGAGAGTACTTATAAAGGGGCTAGGATAACTTACTTGGGGTCAGGGAATACTTATATGGGACTAGGGTAACACACTTGGGGTCAGGGAGTACTTATAAACGGGCTAGGCTAACTCACTTGGGGTCAGGGAGTACTTCTATGGGACTAGGGTAACTCACTTGCGATCAGAGGGTACATACAAAGGGGCTAGAATAACTCACTTGTGGTTAGGGAGTACTTATATGAGACTAGGTTAACTCACTTAGGGTTAGGGAGTACATATAAAGGGGCTAGGGTAACCCACTTAGCGCCAGAGAGAACTTTTAAAGGGTCTAGGGTAACTCACTTGGGGTTAGGGAGTACTTATAAAGGGGGTAGGGTAACTCACTTTAGAGTCAGGGAGTACTTATATGGGACTAGGGTAACTCACTTGGGGTCAGGGAGTACTTTTATGGGACTAGGGTAACTCACCTGCGGTCAGAGAGTACATATAAAGGGGCTAGGATAACTCAGTTGGGGTCAGGGAGTACTTATAAAGGTGATATGGTAACTCACTTAGGGTCAGGGAGTACTTCTATGGGAATAGGGTAACTTACTTGCGGTCAGTGAGTACATATAAAGGGGCTAGGATAACTAACTTGGGTTAAGGGAGTACTTATATAGGGGCTAGGGTCACTCACTTGGTGTCTTTGATTACTTATACGGTATCAGGGTAACTCACTTGGGGCCAGGCTGTACTTATTAAGGGGCTAGGGTAACTCACTTGGGGTCTGGGAGTACTTATATGGGACTAGGGTAACTCACTTGGGGTCAGGGAGTACTTATATAGGGGCTAGGGTTACTCACTTGGGGTCAGGGAGTAGGTCTATGGGACTAGGGTAACTCTCTTTGGTTCTTGGAGCACTTATATGGGACTAGAGTAAATCAGTTGGGGTCAGGGATTACTTATATGGGACTAGGGTAACCCACTTAGCGCCAGAGAGAACTTATAAAGGGGATAGTGTAACTCACTTGGGGTCAGGGAGTACTTCTATGGGTCTAGGTAACTCACTTGGGGTCAGGGAGTACTTCTATGGGACTAGGGTAACTCACTTGCGTCAGAGAGTACATACAAAGGGGCTAGAATAACTCACTTGTGGTCAGGGAGTACTTATATGAGACTAGGGTAACTCACTTGGGGTCAGGGAGTACTTCTATGGGTCTAGGTAACTCACTTGGGGTCAGGGAGTACTTCTATGGGACTAGGGTAACACACTTGCGGTCAGAGAGTACATACAAAGGGGCTAGAATAACTCACTTGTGGTCAGGGAGTACTTATATGAGACTAGGCTAACTCACTTAGGGTTTGGGAGTACTTATAAAGGGGCTAGGGTAACTCACTTGGGGTTAGGGAGTACTTATAAAGGGGGTAGGGTAACTCACTCTAGAGTCAGGGAGTACTTATATGGGACTAGGGTAACTCACTTGGGGTCAGGGAGTTCTTCTATGGGTCTAGGCAACTCACTTGGGGTCAGGAAGTACATATAAAGGGGCTAGGATAACTAACTTGGGTTAAGGGAGTACTTATATAGGGGCTAGGGTCACTCACTTGGTGTCTGTGATTACTTATATGGGACCAGGGTAACTCACTTGAGGCCAGGCTGTACTTATTAAGGGGCTAGGGTAACTAACTTGGGTTAAGGGAGTACTTATATAGGGGCTAGGGTCACTCACTTGGGGTCAGGGAGTAGGTCTATGGGACTAGGGTAACTCACTTGGGTTCTTGGAGCACTTATATGGGACTAGAGTAAATCAGTATGGGTCAGGGATTACTTATATGGGACTAGGGTAACCCACTTAGCGCCAGAGAGAACTTATAAAGGGGATAGGGCAACTCACTTGGGGTTAGGGAGTACTTATAAAGGGGGTGGGGTAACTCACTCTAGAGTCAGGGAGTACTTATATGGGACTAAGATAACACAATTGGGGTCAGGGAGTACTTATAAAGGGGCTAGGGTAAATCATTTGGGGTTAAGGAGTACTTATAAAGGGGGTAGGGTAACTCACTTTGGGTCAGGTAGTACTTATAAAGGGGCTATGGTATCTCACTTGGGGTCAGGGAGTACTTCTATGGGACTAGGTTAACCCACTTGCGGTCAGAGAGTACATATAAAGGGAGGCTAGGATAACTCAAATGGGGTCAGGGAGTACTTATAAAGGGGCTAGGATAACTCACTTCGGCGTCAGGGAGTACTTCTATGGGACTAGGGTAACTCACATGGGGGCCAGGGAGTACTTATAAAGGGGCTAGGGTATCTCACTTGGGGTCTGGGAGTACTTCTATGGGACTAGGGTAACTCTCTTGGGGTCTGGGAGTACTTATATGAGACTAGTGTAACCCACTTAGGGTCAGGGAGTTCTTATAAAGGTGATTTGGTAACTCACTTAGGGTCAGGGAGTACTTCTATGGGAATAGGGTAACTCACTTGCGGTCAGAGAGTACATATAAAGGGGCTAGGATAACTAACTTGGGTTAAGGGAGTACTTATATAGGGGCTAGTGTCACTCACTTGGTGTCTGTGAGTACTTATATGGGACCAGGGTAACTCACTTGGGGCCAGGCTGTACTTATTAAGGGGCTAGGGTAACTCACTTGTGGTCTGGGAGTACTTATATGGGACTGGGGTAACTCACTTGGGGACAGGGGGTACTTCTATGGGACTAGGTTAACCCACTTGCGGTCAGAGAGTACATATAAAGGGAGGCTAGGTTAACTCACATGGGGTCGGGGAGTACTTATAGAGGTGATATGGTAACACACTTGGTGTCAGGGAGTACTTCTATGGGACTAGGGTAACTCACTTGCTGTCAGAGAGTACATATAAAGGGGCTAGGATAACTCACTTGGGGTCAGGGAATACTTATATGGGACTAGGGTAACACACTTGGGGTCAGGGAGTACTTATAAAGGGGCTAGGGTAACTCACTTGGGGTCAGGGAGTACTTATATGGGACTAGGGTAACCCACTTAGCACCAGAGAGAAATTATAAAGGGGCTAGGGTAACTCACTTGGGGTTAAAGAGTACTTATAAAGGGGGTAGGGTAACTAAGTCCAGAGTAAGGGAGTACTTATAAGGGAATAGGGTAACTCACATTGGGTCAAGGAGTACTTATATTGGACTAGGCTAACTCACTTGGTGTCTAGGAGTACTTATTTGGGACCAGGGTAACTCATTTGGGGTCAGGGAGTACTTATGAAGGGGCTAGGGTAACTCACTTGGTGTCAGGGAGTACTTATAAGAGACTGGGGTAACTCACTTGGGGTCTGGGAGTACTTATAAGGGACTGGGGTAATTCACTTGGGGTCTGGGAGTACTTATAAAGGGGCTAGGGTTACTCACTTTGGGTCAAGGAGTACCTATAAAGTGGCTAGGGTAACTCACTTTGGGTCAGGGAGTAGTTATACGGGACTAGGTTAACTCACTTGGAGTTTGGGAGTACATATAAACGGGCTAGGATAACTCACTTGGGGGCCAGGGAGTACTTATAAAGGGGCTAGGATAACTCACTTGGGGTCAGGGAGTACTTATAAAGGTGATATGGTAACTCACTTGGGGTCAGGGAGTACTTATAAAGGGGCTAGGGTAACTCACGTGGGCTCAGGGAGTACTTATATGGCACTAGGGTTACTCAATTGGGGTCAGGGAGTACTTATAAAGGGGCTAGTGTAACTCACTTGGGGTTAGGGAGTACTTATAAAGGGGGTAGGGTAACTCACTCTAGAGTCAGGGAGTACTTATATGGGACTACGGTAACTCACTTGGGGTCAGGGAGTACTTCTATGGGTGTAGGTAACTCACTTGGGGTCAGGGAGTACTTTTATGGGACTAGGGTAACTCACTTGGGGTCAGGGAGTACTTATATAGGGGCTAGGGTTACTCACTTGGGGTCAGGGAGTAGGTCTATGGGACTAGGGTAAATCACTTGGGTTCTTGGAGTACTTATATGGAACTAGGGTAGCTCAATTGCGGTCAGAGAGTACATATAAAGAGGCTAGGATAACTCACTTGGGGTCAGGGAGTACTTATATAGGGGCTAGGGTCACTCACTTGGTGTCTGTGAGTACTGATATGGGACTAGGGTAAGTCACTTGGGGTCAGGGAGTACTTATATAGGGGCTAGGGTTACTCATTTGGGGTCAGGGAGTAGGTCTATGGGACTAGGGTAACTCACTTGGGTTCTTGGAGCACTTATATGGGACTAGAGTAAATCAGTTGGGGTCAGGGATTACTTATATGGGACTATGGTAACCCACTTAGAGCTAGAGAGACCTTATAAAAGGGATAGGGTAACTAACATGGGGTCAGGGAGTACTTATATAGGGGCTATGGTAACTCACTTGGGGTCAGGGAGTACTTATATGGGACTAGGGTAACTCCCTTGCGGTCAGAGAGTACTTATAAAGGGGCTAGGATAACTCACTTGGGGTCAGGGAATACTTATATGGGACTAGGGTAACACACTTGGGGTCAGGGAGTACTTATAAACGGGCTAGGCTAACTCACTTGGGGTCAGGGAGTACTTATATGGGACTAGGGTAACCCACTTAGCGCCAGATAGAACTTATAAAGGGGATAGGGTAACTCACTTGGGGTTAGGGAGTACTTTTAAAGGGGGTAGGGTAACTCACTTACGGTGAGGGAGTACTACTATGGGTCTAGGTAACTCACTTGGGGTCAGGGAGTACTTCTATGGGACTAGGGTAACTCACTTGCGGTCAGAGGGTACATACAAAGGGGCTAGAATAACTCACTTGTGGTTAGGGAGTACTTATATGAGACTAGGTTAACTCACTTAGGGTTAGGGAGTACTTATAAAGGGGCTAGGGTAACCCACTTAGCGCCAGAGAGAACTTTTAAAGGGTCTAGGGTAACTCACTTGGGGTTAGGGAGTACTTATAAAGGGGGTAGGGTAACTCACTTTAGAGTCAGGGAGTACTTATATGGGACTGGGGTAACTCACTTGGGGTCAGGGAGTACTTTTATGGGACTAGGGTAACTCACCTGCGGTCAGAGAGTACATATAAAGGGGCTAGGATAACTCAGTTGGGGTCAGGGAGTACTTATAAAGGTGATATGGTATCTCACTTAGGGTCAGGGAGTACTTCTATGGGAATAGGGTAACTTACTTGCGGTCAGTGAGTACATATAAAGGGGCTAGGATAACTAACTTGGGTTAAGGGAGTATTTATATAGGGGCTAGGGTCACTCACTTGGTGTCTTTGATTACTTATATGGTATCAGGGTAACTCACTTGGGGCCAGGCTGTACTTATTAAGGGGCTAGGGTAACTCACTTGGGGTCTGGGAATACTTCTATGGGTCTAGGTAACTCACTTGGGGTCAGGGAGTACTTCTATGGGACTAGGGTAACTCACTTGCGGTCAGAGAGTACATACAAAGGGGCTAGAATAACTCACTTGTGGTCAGGGAGTACTTATATGAGACTAGGGTAACTCACTTGGGGTTAAAGAGTACTTATAAAGGGGGTAGGGTAACTAACTCTAGAGTAAGGGAGTACTTATAAGGGAATAGGGTAACTCACATTGGGTCAAGGAGTACTTATATTGGACTAGGCTATCTCACTTGGTGTCTAGGAGTACTTATTTGGGACCAGGGTAACTCATTTGGGGTCAGGGAGTACTTATGATGGGGCTAGGGTAACTCACTTGGTGTCAGGGAGTACTTATAAGAGACTGGGGTAACTCACTTGGGGTCTGGGAGTACTTATATGGGACTAGGGTAACTCACTTGGGGTCAGGGAGTACTTATAAAGGGGCTAGGGTAACTCACTTGTGGTCTGGGAGTACTTATATGGGACTGGGGTAACTCACTTGGGGTCAGGGAGTACTTCTATGGGTCTAGGTAACTCACTAGGGGTCAGGGAGTACTTCTATGGGACTAGGGTAACTCACTTGCGGTCAGAGAGTTCATACAAAGGGGCTAGAATAACTCACTTGTGGTCAGGGAGTACTTATATGAGACTAGGGTAACTCACTTGGGGTCAGGGAGTACTTCTATGGGTCTAGGTAACTCACTTGGGGTCAGGGAGTACTTCTATGGGACTAGGGTAACACACTTGCGGTCAGAGAGTACATACAAAGGGGCTAGAATAACTCACTTGTGGTCAGAGAGAACTTATAAAGGGTCTAGGGTAACTCACTTGGGGTTAGGGAGTACTTATAAAGGGGGTAGGGTAACTCACTCTAGAGTCAGGGAGTACTTATATGGGACTAGGGTACTCACTTGGGGTCAGGGAGTTCTTCTATGGGTCTAGGTAACTCACTTGGGGTCAGGCAGTACTTATAAAGGTGATATGGTAACTCACTTAGGGTCAGGGAGTACTTCTATGGGAATAGGGTAACTCACTTGCGGTCAGAGAGTACATATAAAGGGGCTAGGATAACTAACTTGGGTTAAGGGAGTACTTATATAGGGGCTAGGGTCACTCACTTGGGGTCAGGGAGTAGGTCTATGGGACTAGGGTAACTCACTTGGGTTCTTGAAGCACTTATATGGGACTAGAGTAAATCAGTTGGGGTCAGGGACTACTTATATGGGACTAGGGTAACCCACTTAGCGCCAGAGAGAACTTATAAAGGGGATAGGGTAACTCACATGGGGGCCAGGGAGTACTTATAAAGGGGCTAGGGTATCTCACTTGGGGTCTGGGAGTACTTCTAAGGGACTAGGGTAACTCTCTTGGGGTCTGGGAGTACTTATATGAGACTAGTGTAACCCACTTAGGGTCAGGGAGTTCTTATAAAGGTGATATGGTAACTCACTTAGGGTCAGGGAGTACTCCTATGGGAATAGGGTAACTCACTTGCGGTCAGAGAGTACATACAAAGGGGCTAGAATAACTCACTTGTGGTCAGGGAGTACTTATATGAGACTAGGGTAACTCACTTGGGGTCAGGGAGTACTTCTATGGGTCTAGGTAACTCACTTGGGGTCAGGGAGTACTTCTATGGGACTAGGGTAACACACTTGCCGTCAGAGAGTACATACAAAGGGGCTAGAATAACTCACTTGTGGTCAGAGAGTACTTATATGAGACTAGGGTAACTCACTTGGGGTCAGGGAGTACTTCTATGGGTCTAGGTAACTCACTTGGGGTCAGGGAGTACTTCTATGGGACTAGGGTAACACACTTGCGGTCAGAGAGTACATACAAAGGGGCTAGAATAACTCACTTGTGGTCAGGGAGTACTTATATGAGACTAGGCTAACTTACTTAGGGTTAGGGAGTACTTATAAAGGGGCTAGGGTAACCCACTTAGCGCCAGAGAGAACTTATAAAGGGTCTAGGGTAACTCACTTGGGGTTAGGGAGTACTTATAAAGGGGGTAGGGTAACTCACTCTAGAGTCAGGGAGTACTTATATGGGACCAGGGTAACTCACTTGGGGCCAGGGAGTTCTTCTATGGGTCTAGGTAACTCACTTGGGGTCAGGGAGTACTTTTATGGGACTAGGGTAACTCACCTGCGGTCAGAGAGTACATATAAAGGGGCTAGGATAACTCAGATGGGGTCAGGAAGTACTTATAAAGGGGCTATAGTAACTCACTTGGGGTCAGGTAATACTTCTATGGGACTAGGGTAACTCACTTGCGGTCAGAAAGTACATATAAAGAGGCTAGGATAACTCACTTGGGGTCAGGCAGTACTTATAAAGGTGATATGGTAACTCACTTAGGGTCAGGGAGTACTTCTATGGGAATAGGGTAACTCACTTGCGGTCAGAGAGTACATATAAAGGGGCTAGGATAACTAACTTGGGTTAAGGGAATACTTATATAGGGGCTAGGGTCACTCACTTGGGGTCAGGGAGTAGGTCTATGGGACTAGGGTAACTCACTTGGGTTCTTGGAGCACTTATATGGGACTAGAGTAAATCAGTTGGGGTCAGGGATTACTTATATGGGACTAGGGTAACCCACTTAGCGCCAGAGAGAACTTATAAAGGGGATAGGGTAACTCACTTGGGGTTAGGGAGTACTTATAAAGGGGCTATGGTATCTCACTTGGGGTCAGGGAGTACTTCTATGGGACTAGGTTAACCCACTTGCGGTCAGAGAGTACATATAAAGGGAGGCTAGGATAACTCACATGGGGTCAGGGAGTACTTATAAAGGGGCTAGGATAACACACTTGCGGTCAGAGAGTACATACAAAGGGGCTAGAATAACTCACTTGTGGTCAGGGAGTACTTATATGAGACTAGGCTAACTTACTTAGGGTTAGGGAGTACTTCTATGGGACTAGGGTAACTCACATGGGGGCCAGGGAGTACTTATAAAGGGGCTAGGGTATCTCACTTGGGGTCTGGGAGTACTTCTATGGGACTAGGGTAACTCTCTTGGGGTCTGGGAGTACTTATATGAGACTAGTGTAACCCACTTAGGGTAAGGGAGTTCTTATAAAGGTGATATGGTAACTCACTTAGGGTCAGGGAGTACTTCTATGGGAATAGGGTAACTCACTTGCGGTCAGAGAGTACATATAAAGGGGCTAGGATAACTAACTTGGGTTAAGGGAGTACTTATATAGGGGCTAGGGTCACTCACTTGGTGGTTGTGAGTACTTATTAAGGGGCTAGGGTAACTCACTTGTGGTCTGGGAGTACTTATATGGGACTGGGGTAACTCACTTGGGGACAGGGAGTACTTCTATGGGACTAGGTTAACCCACTTGCGGTCAGAGAGTACATATAAAGGGAGGCTAGGTTAACTCACATGGGGTCAGGGAGTACTTATAGAGGTGATATGGTAACACACTTGGGGTCAGGGAGTACTTCTATGCGACTAGGGTAACTCACTTGCTGTCAGAGAGTACATATAAAGGGGCTAGGATAACTCACTTGGGGTCAGGGAATACTTATATGGGACTAGGGTAACACACTTGGGGTCAGGGAGTACTTATAAAGGGGCTAGGGTAACTCACTTGGGGTCAGGGAGTACTTATAAGAGGCTAGGGTAACTCACTTGGGGTCTGGGAGTACTTATATGGGACTAGGGTAACTCACTTGGGGTCAGGGAGTACTTATAAAGGGGCTAGGGTAACTCACTTGTGGTCTGGGAGTACTTATATGGGACTGGGGTAACTCACTTGGGGACAGGGAGAACTTCTATGGGACTAGGTTAACCCACTTGTGGTCAGAGAGTACATATAAAGGGAGGCTAGGTTAACTCACATGGGGTCAGGGAGTACTTATAGAGGTGATATGGTAACACACTTGGGGTCAGGGAGTACTTCTATGGGACTAGGGTTACTCACTTGCTGTCAGAGAGTACATATAAAGGGGCAAGGATAACTCACTTGGGGTCAGGGAATACTTATATGGGACTAGGGTAACACACTTGGGGTCAGGGAGTACTTATAAAGGGGCTAGGGTAACTCACTTGGGGTCAGGGTGTACTTATATGGGACTAGGGTAACCCACTTAGCACCAGAGAGAAATTATAAAGGGGCTAGGGTAATTCACTTGGGGTTAAAGAGTACTTATAAAGGGGGTAGGGTAACGAACTCTAGAGTAAGGGAGTACTTATAAGGGAATAGGGTAACTCACATTGGGTCAAGGAGTACTTATATTGGACTAGGCTAACTCACTTGGTGTCTAGGAGTACTTATTTGGGACCAGGGTAACTCATTTGGGGTCAGGGAGTACTTATGAAGGGGCTAGGGTAACTCACTTGGTGTCAGGGAGTACTTATAAGAGACTGGGGTGACTCACTTGGGGTCTGGGAGTACTTATAAGGGACTGGGGTAATTCACTTGGGGTCTGGGAGTACTTATAAAGGGGCTAGGGTTACTCACTTTGGGTCAAGGAGTACTTATAAAGTGGCTAGGGTAACTCACTTTGGGTCAGGGAGTAGTTATAAGGGACTAGGTTAACTCACTTGGAGTCTGGGAGTACATATAAAGGGGCTAGGATAACTCACTTGGGGGCCAGGGAGTACTTATAAAGGGGCTAGGATAACTCACTTGGGGTCAGGGAGTACTTATAAAGGTGATATGGTAACTCACTTGGGGTCAGGGACTACTTATAAAGGGGCTAGGGTAACTCACGTGGGCTCAGGGAGTACTTATATGGCACTAGGGTTACTCACTTGGGGTCAGGGAGTACTTATAAAGGGGCTAGGGTAACTCACTTGGAGTTAGGGAGTACTTATAAAGGGGGTAGTGTAACTCACTCTAGAGTCAGGGAGTACTTATATGGGACTACGGTAACTCACTTGGGGTCAGGGAGTACTTTTATGGGTGTAGGTAACTCACTTGGGGTCAGGGAGTACTTTTATGGGACTAGGGTAACTCACTTGGGGTCAGGGAGTACTTATATAGGGGCTAGGGTTACTCACTTGGGGTCAGGGAGTAGGTCTATGGGACTAGGGTAAATCACTTGGGTTCTTGGAGTACTTATATGGAACTAGGGTAGCTCTATTGCGGTCAGAGAGTACATATAAAGAGGCTAGGATAACTCACTTGGGGTCAGGGAGTACTTATATAGGGGCTAGGGTCACTCACTTGGTGTCTGTGAGTACTGATATGGGACTAGGGTAACTCACTTGGGGTCAGGGAGTACATATATAGGGGCTAGGGTTACTCATTTGGGGTCAGGGAGTAGGTCTATGGGACTAGGGTAACTCACTTGGGTTCTTGGAGCACTTATATGGGACTAGAGTAAATCAGTTGGGGTCAGGGATTACTTATATGGGACTATGGTAACCCACTTAGAGCTAGAGAGACCTTATAAAGGGGATAGGGTAACTCACATGGGGTCAGGGAGTACTTATATAGGGGCTATGGTAATTCACTTGGGGTCAGGGAGTACTTATATGGGACTAGGGTAACTCCCTTGCGGTCAGAGAGTACTTATAAAGGGGTTAGGATAACTCACTTGGGGTCAGGGAATACTTATATGGGACTAGGGTAACACACTTGGGGTCAGGGAGTACTTATAAACGGGCTAGGCTAACTCACTTGGGGTCAGGGAGTACTTATATGGGACTAGGGTAACCCACTTAGCGCCAGATAGAACTTATAAAGGGGATAGGGTAACTCACTTGGGGTTAGGGAGTACTTTTAAAGGGGGTAGGGTAACTCACTTACGGTGAGGGAGTACTTCTATGGGTCTAGGTAACTCACTTGGGGTCAGGGAGTACTTCTATGGGACTAGGGTAACTCACTTGCGGTCAGAGGGTACATACAAAGGGGCTAGAATAACTCACTTGTGGTTAGGGAGTACTTATATGAGACTAGGTTAACTCACTTAGGGTTAGGGAGTACTTATAAAGGGGCTAGGGTAACCCACTTAGCGCCAGAGAGAACTTTTAAAGGGTCTAGGGTAACTCACTTGGGGTTAGGGAGTACTTATAAAGGGGGTAGGGTAACTCACTTTAGAGTCAGGGAGTACTTATATGGGACTAGGGTAACTCACTTGGGGTCAGGGAGTACTTTTATGGGACAAGGGTAACTCACCTGCGGTCAGAGAGTACATATAAAGGGGCTAGGATAACTCAGTTGGGGTCAGGGAGTACTTATAAAGGTGATATGGTAACTCACTTAGGGTCAGGGAGTACTTCTATGGGAATAGGGTAACTTACTTGCGGTCAGTGAGTACATATAAAGGGGCTAGGATAACTAACTTGGGTTAAGGGAGTATTTATATAGGGGTTAGGGTCACTCACTTGGTGTCTTTGATTACTTATATGGTATCAGGGTAACTCACTTGGGGCCAGGCTGTACTTATTAAGGGGCTAGGGTAACTCACTTGGGGTCTGGGAGTACTTATATGGGACTAGGGTAACTCACTTGGGGTCAGGGAGTACTTATATAGGGGCTAGGGTTACTCACTTGGGGTCAGGGAGTACTTATATAGGGGCTAGGGTTACTCACTTGGGGTCAGGGAGTAGGTCTATGGGACTAGGGTAACTCTCTTGGGTTCTTGGAGCACTTATATGGGACTAGAGTAAATCAGTTGGGGTCAGGGATTACTTATATGGGACTAGGGTAACCCACTTAGCGCCAGAGAGAACTTATAAAGGGGATAGTGTAACTCACTTGGGGTTAGGGAGTACTTATAAAGAGGGTAGGGTAACTCACTCTAGAGTCAGGGAGTACTTATATGGGACTAGGGTAACTCACTTGGGGTCAGGGAGTACTTCTATGGGTCTAGGTAACTCACTTGGGGTCAGGGAGTACTTCTATGGGACTAGGGTAACTCACTTGCGGTCAGAGAGTACATACAAAGGGGCTAGAATAACTCACTTGTGGTCAGGGAGTACTTATATGAGACTAGGGTAACTCACTTGGGGTCGGGGAGTACTTCTATGGGTCTAGGTAACTCACTTGGGGTCAGGGAGTACTTCTATGGGACTAGGGTAACACACTTGCGGTCAGAGAGTACATACAAAGGGGCTAGAATAACTCACTTGTGGTCAGAGCGTATTTATATGAGACTAGGCTAACTCACTTAGGGTTAGGGAGTACTTATAAAGGGGCTAGGGTAACCCACTTAGCGCCAGAGAGAACTTATAAAGGGTCTAGGGTAACTCACTTGGGGTTAGGGAGTACTTATAAAGGGGGTAGGGTAACTCACTCTAGAGTCAGGGAGTACTTATATGGGACTAGGGTACTCACTTGGGGTCAGGGAGTTCTTCTATGGGTCTAGGTAACTCACTTGGGGTCAGGGAGTACTTATAAAGGGGCTAGGGTAACTCACTTGTGGTCTGGGAGTACTTATATGGGACTGGGGTAACTCACTTGGGGACAGGGAGTACTTCTATGGGACTAGGTTAACCCACTTGCGGTCAGAGAGTACATATAAAGGGAGGCTAGGTTAACTCACATGGGGTCAGGGAGTACTTATAGAGGTGATATGGTAACACACTTGGGGTCAGGGAGTACATCTATGGGACTAGGCTAACTCACTTGCTGTCAGACAGTACATATAAAGGGGCTAGGGTCACTCACTTGGGGTCAGGGAGTACTTATATGGGACTAGGGTAACTCACTTGGGGTCAGGGAGTACTTATAAAGGGGCTAGGGTAACTCACTTGTGGTCTGGGAGTACTTATATGGGACTGGGGTAACTCACTTGGGGACAGGGAGAACTTCTATGGGACTAGGTTAACCCACTTGCGGACAGAGAGTACATATAAAGGGAGGCTAGGTTAACTCACATGGGGTCAGGGAGTACTTATAGAGGTGATATGGTAACACACTTGGGGTCAGCGAGTACTTCTATGGGACTAGGGTAACTCACTTGCTGTCAGAGAGTACATATAAAGGGGCTAGGATAACTCACTTGGGGTCAGGGAATACTTATATGGGACTAGGGTAACACACTTGGGGTCAGGGAGTACTTATAAAGGGGCTAGTGTAACTCACTTGGGGTCAGGGAGTACTTATATGGGACTAGGGTAACCCACTTAGCACCAGAGAGAAATTATAAAGGGGCTAGGGTAACTCACTTGGGGTTAAAGAGTACTTATAAAGGGGGTAGGGTAACTAACTCTAGAGTAAGGGAGTACTTATAAGGGAATAGGGTAACTCACATTGGGTCAAGGAGTACTTATATTGGACTAGGCTAACTCACTTGGTGTCTAGGAGTACTTATTTGGGACCAGGGTAACTCATTTGGGGTCAGGGAGTACTTATGAAGGGGCTAGGGTAACTCACTTGGTGTCAGGGAGTACTTATAAGAGACTGGGGTAACTCACTTGGGGTCTGGGAGAACTTATATGGGACTAGGGTAACTCACTTGGGGTCAGGGAGTACTTATAAAGGGGCTAGGTTAACCCACTTGCGGTCAGAGAGTACATATAAAGGGAGGCTAGGTTAACTCACATTGGGTCAGGGAGTACTTATAGAGGTGATATGGTAACACACTTGGGGTCAGGGAGTACTTCTATGGGACTAGGGTAACTCACTTGCTGTCAGAGAGTACATATAAAGGGACCAGGGTAACTCATTTGGGGTCAGGGAGTACTTATATGGGACTAGGGTAACTCACTTGGTGTCAGGGAGTACTTATAAGAGACTGGGGTAACTCACTTGGAGTCTGGGAGTACATATAAAGGGGATAGGATAACTCACTTGGGGGCCAGGGAGTACTTATAAAGGGGCTAGGGTCACTCACTTGGTGTCTTTGATTACTTATATGGTATCAGGGTAACTCACTTGGGGCCAGGCTGTACTTATTAAGGGGCTAGGGTAACTCACTTGGGGTCTGGGAGTACTTATATGGGACTAGGGTAACTCACTTGGGGTCAGGGAGTACTTATATAGGGGCTAGGGTTACTCACTTGGGGTCAGGGAGTAGGTCGATGGGACTAGGGTAACTCTCTTGGGTTCTTGGAGCACTTATATGGGACTAGAGTAAATCAGTTGGGGTCAGGGATTACTTATATGGGACTAGGGTAACCCACTTAGCGCCAGAGAGAACTTATAAAGGGGATAGTGTAACTCACTTGGGGTTAGGGAGTACTTATAAAGGGGGTAGGGTAACTCACTCTAGAGTCAGGGAGTACTTATATGGGACTAGGGTAACTCACTTGCGGTCAGAGAGTACATACAAAGGGGCTAGAATAACTCACTTGTGGTCAGGGAGTAGTTATATGAGACTAGGGTAACTCACTTGGGGTCAGGGAGTACTTATATGAGACTAGGCTAACTCACTTAGGGTTAGGGAGTACTTATAAAGGGGCTAGGGTAACCCACTTAGCGCCAGAGAGAACTTATAAAGGGTCTAGGGTAACTCACTTGGGGTTACGGAGTAATTATAAAGGGGGTAGGGTAATTCACTCTAGAGTCAGGGAGTACTTATATGGGACTAGGGTAACTCACTTGGGGTCAGGGAGTACTTATATAGGGGCTAGGGTTACTCACTTGGGGTCAGGGAGTACTTATATAGGGGCTAGGGTTACTCACTTGGGGTCAGGGAGTAGGTCTATGGGACTAGGGTAACTCACTTGGGTTCTTGGAGCACTTATATGGGACTAGAGTAAATCAGTTGGGGTCAGGGATTACTTATATGGGACTGGGGTAACCCACTTAGCGCCAGAGAGAACTTATAAAGGGGATAGGGTAACTCACTTGGGGTTAGGGAGTACTTATAAAGGGGGTAGGGTAACTCACTCTAGAGTCAGGGAGTACTTATATGGGACTAGGGTAACTCACTTGGGGTCAGGGAGTACTTCTATGGATCTAGGTAACTCACTTGGGGTCAGGGAGTACTTCTATGGGACTAGGGTAACTCACTTGCGGTCAGAGAGTACATACAAAGTGGCTAGGATAACTCACTTCGGCGTCAGGGAGTACTTTTATGGGACTAGGGTAACTCACTTGCGGTCAGAGAGTACATATAAAGGGGCTAGGATAACTAACTTGGGGTAAGGGAGTGTTTATATAGGGGCTAGGGTAACTCACTTGGGGTCAGGGAGTACTTCTGTGGGATTAGGGTAACTCACTTGGGATCTGGGAGTACTTATATGGGACTAAGGTAACTCACTTGGGGTCAGGGAGTACTTATATGGGATTAGGGTAACGCACAAGGGGTTAGGGAGTACTTATAAAGGGGCTAGGATAACTCACTTTGGGTCAAGGAGTACTTATAGTGGACTAGGGTAACTCACTTGCGGTCAGAGAGTACATATATTTGGGCTAGGATAACTAACATGGGGTCAGGGAGTACTTATCAAGGTTATATGGTAACTCACTTGGGGTCAGGGAGTACTTCTATTGGACTAGGGTAACTCACTTGCGGTCAGAGAGTACTTATAAAGGGGCTAGGATAACTAACTTGGGTAAGGGAGTGCTTATATACGGGCTAGGGTAACTCACTTGGGTTCAGGGAGTACTTATATAGGGGCTAGGGTAACTCACTTGGGGTCAGGGAGTACTTATATAGGGGCTATGGTAACTCACTTGGGGTCAGGGTGTACTTATTAAGGGGCTAGGGTAACCCACTTGGGGTCAGGAATTACTTATAAGGGAATAGGGTAACAAACTTGGGGTCTGGGAGTACATATAAAGCGGCTAGGATAACTCACTTCCGATCAGAGAGTACATATAAAGGGGCTAGGGTAACTCACTTGGGTTCAGGGAGTACTTATATATGGGCTAGGGTAACTCACTTGGGGTCAGGGAGTACTTCTATGGGATTAGGTTAACTCACTTGGGGTCTGGGAGTACATATATGGGACTAGGTTAACTCACTTGCGGCCAGAGTGTACATATAATTGGACTAGGGTAGGTCACTTGGGGTCAGGTAGTACTTATATAGGGGCTATGGTAACTCACTTGGTGTCTGGGAGTAGTTATTAAGGGGCTAGGGTAACCCACTTGGGGTCAGGAATTACTTATAAGGGAAAAGGGTAACAAACTTGGGGTCTGGGAGTACATATAAAGCGGCTAGGATAACTCACTTCCGATCAGAGAGTACATATAAAGGGGCTAGGGTAACTCACTTGGGGTCAGGGAGTACTTATATGGGATTAGGGTAACTCACATGGGGTTAGGGAGTACTTATAAAGGGACTAGGATAACTCACTTTGGGTCAAGGAGTACTTATAGTGGACTAGGGTAACTCACTTGCGGTCAGAGAGTACATATAATTGGGCTAGGATAACTCACTTGGGGTCAGGGAGTACTTCTATGGGACTAGGGTAACTCACTTGCGGTCAGAGAGTACTTCTATGGGACTAGGGTAACTCACTTGGGGTCTGGGAGTATTTATATGGGACTAAGGTATCTCACTTGGGGTCTGGGAGTATTTATATGGGACTAAGGTAACTCACTTGGGGTCAGGGATTACTTCTACGAGTCTAGGTAACTCACTTGGGGTCAGGGAGTACTTCTATTGGACTAGGTTAACCCACTTGCGTTCAGAGAGTACATATAAAGGGAGGCTCGGATAACTCACATGGGGTCAGGGAGTACTTATAGAGGTGATATGGTAACTCACTTGCGGTCAGAGAGTACATATAAAGGGGCTAGGATAACTCACTTGGGGTCAGGGAATACTTATATGGACTAGGGTAACACACTTGGGGTCAGGGAGTACTTATAAAGGGGCTAGTGTAACTCACATGCGGTCAGGGAGTACTTCTATGGGACTAGGGTAACTCACTTGGGGTCTGGGAGTATTTATATGGGACTAAGGTATCTCACTTGGGGTCTGGGAGTATTTATATGGGACTAAGGTAACTCACTTGGGGTCAGGGATTACTTATATGGGACTAGGGTAACTCACTTGGGGTCTGGGAGTACTTATTGGGAATAAGGTAACTCACTTGGGGTCTGGGAGTATTTATTTGGGACTAATGTAACTCACTTGGGGTCAGGGAGTACTTATAAAGGGGCTAGGATAACTCACTTCGGCGTCAGGGAGTACTTCTATGGGACTAGGGTAACTCACTTGGGGTCAGGGACTACTTTTATGGGACTAAGGTAACTCACTTGGGGTCAGGGATTACTTATATGGGACTAGGGTAACTCACTTGGGGTCTGGGAGTACTTATATGGGACTAAGGTAACTCACTTGGGGTCTGGGAGTACTTCTATGGGACTAGGGTAACTCACTTGGGGTCAGGGACTACTTTTATGGGACTAAGGTAACTCACTTGGGGTCAGGGATTACTTATATGGGACTAGGGTAACTCATTTGGGGTCTGGGAGTACTTATATGGGACTAAGGTAACTCACTTGGGGTCTGGGATTATTTATTTGGGACTAAGGTAACTCACTTGGGGTCAGGGAGTACTTATATAGGACTAGGGTAACACAAATGGGGTCAGGGAGTAATTATAAAGGGGTAGGATAACTCACTTGGTGTCAGGGAGTACTTATAAAGGGGCTAGGATAACTCACTTCGGCGTCAGGGAGTACTTCTATGGGAATAGGGTAACTCACTTGCGGTCAGAGAGTACATATAAAGGGGCTAGGATAACTAACTTGGGGTAAGGGAGTGTTTATATAGGGGCTAGGGTAACTCACTTGGGGTCAGGGAGTACTTCTGTGGGATTAGGGTAACTCACTTGGGGTCTGGGAGTACTTATATGGGACTAAGGTAACTCACTTGGGGTCAGGGAGTACTTATATGGGACTAGGGTAACTCACATGGGGTTAGGGAGTACTTATAAAGGGGCTAGGATAACTCACTTTGGGTCAAGAAGTACTTATAGTGGACTAGGGTAACTCACTTGCGGTCAGAGAGTACATATAATTGGGCTAGGATAACTAACATGGGGTCAGGGAGTACTTATCAAGGTTATATGGTAACTCACTTGGGGTCAGGGAGTACTTCTATGGGACTAGGGTAACTCACTTGCGGTCAGAGAGTACATATAAAGGGGCTAGGATAACTAACTTGGGTTAAGGGAGTACTTATATAGGGGCTAGGGCCACTCACTTGGTGTCTGTGAGTACTTATATGGGACCAGGGTAACTCACTTGGGGCCAGGCTGTACTTATTAAGGGGCTAGGGTAACTCACTTGTGGTCTGGGAGTACTTATATGGGACTGGGGTAACTCACTTGGGGACAGGGAGTACTTCTATGGGACTAGGTTTACCCACTTGCGGTCAGAGAGTACATATAAAGGGAGGCTAGGTTAACTCACATGGGGTCAGGGAGTACTTATAGAGGTGATATGGTAACACACTTGGGGTCAGGGAGTACTTCTATGGGACTAGGGTAACTCACTTGCTGTCAGAGAGTACATATAAAGGGGCTAGGATAACTCACTTGGGGTCAGGGAATACTTATATGGGACTAGGGTAACTCACTTGGGGTTAAAGAGTACTTATAAAGGGGGTAGGGTAACTAACTCTAGAGTAAGGGAGTACTTATAAGGGAATAGTGTAACTCACATTGGGTCAAGGAGTACTTATATTGGACTAGGCTAACTCACTTGGTGTCTAGGAGTACTTATTTGGGACCAGGGTAACACATTTGGGGTCAGGGAGTACTTATGATGGGGCTAGGGTAACTCACTTGGTGTCAGGGAGTACTTATAAGAGACTAGGGTAACTCACTTGGGGTCTGGGAGTACTTATATGGGACTAGGGTAACTCACTTGGGGTCAGGGAGTACTTATAAAGGGGCTAGGGTAACTCACTTGTGGTCTGGGAGTACTTATATGGGACTGGGGTAACTCACTTGGGGACAGGGAGAACTTCTATGGGACTAGGTTAACCCTCTTGTGGTCAGAGAGTACATATAAAGGGAGGCTAGGTTAACTCAAATGGGGTCAGGGAGTACTTATAGAGGTGATATGGTAACACACTTGGGGTCAGGGAGTACTTCTATGGGACTAGGGTTACTCACTTGCTGTCAGAGAGTACATATAAAGGGGCAAGGATAACTCACTTGGGGTCAGGGAATACTTATATGGAACTAGGGTAACACACTTGGGGTCAGGGTGTACTTATATGGGACTAGGGTAACCCACTTAGCACCAGAGAGAAATTATAAAGGGGCTAGGGTAATTCACTTGGGGTTAAAGAGTACTTATAAAAAGGGTAGGGTAACTAACTCTAGAGTAAGGGAGTACTTATAAGGGAATAGGGTAACTCACATTGGGTCAAGGAGTACTTATATTGGACTAGGCTAACTCACTTGGTGTCTAGGAGTACTTATTTGGGACCAGGGTAACTCATTTGGGGTCAGGGAGTACTTATGAAGGGGCTAGGGTAACTCACTTGGTGTCAGGGAGTACTTATAAGAGACTGGGGTAACTCACTTGGGGTCTGGGAGTACTTATAAGGGACTGGGGTAATTCACTTGGGGTCTGGGAGTACTTATAAAGGGGCTAGGGTTACTCACTTTGGGTCAAGGAGTACTTATAAAGTGGCTAGGGTAACTCACTTTGGGTCAGGGAGTAGTTATAAGGGACTAGGTTAACTCACTTGGAGTCTGAGAGTACATATAAAGGGGCTAGGATAACTCACTTGGGGGCCAGGGAGTACTTATAAAGGGGCTAGGATAACTCACTTGGGGTCAGGGTGTACTTATAAAGGTGATATGGTAACTCACTTGGGGTCAGGGAGTACTTATAAAGGGGCTAGGGTAACTCACGTGGGCTCAGGGAGTACTTATATGGCACTAGGGTTACTCACTTGGGGTCAGGGAGTACTTATAAAGGGGCTAGGGTAACTCACTTGGAGTTAGGGAGTACTTATATGGGACTACGGTAACTCACTTGGGGTCAGGGAGTACTTTTATGGGTGTAGGTAACTCACTTGGGGTCAGGGAGTACTTTTATGGGACTAGGGTAACTCACTTGGGGTCAGGGAGTACTTATATAGGGGCTAGGGTTACTCACTTGGGGTCAGGGAGTAGGTCTATGGGACTAGGGTAAATCACTTGGGTTCTTGGAGTACTTATATGGAACTAGGGTAGCTCTATTGCGGTCAGAGAGTACATATAAAGAGGCTAGGATAACTCAGTTGGGGTCAGGGAGTACTTATAAAGGTGATATGGTAACTCACTTAGGGTCAGGGAGTACTTCTATGGGAATAGGGTAACTTACTTGCGGTCAGTGAGTACATATAAAGGGGCTAGGATAACTAACTTGGGTTAAGGGAGTATTTATATAGGGGTTAGGGTCACTCACTTGGTGTCTTTGATTACTTATATGGTATCAGGGTAACTCACTTGGGGCCAGGCTGTACTTATAAAGGGGGTAGGGTAACTCACTCTAGAGTCAGGGAGTACTTATATGGGACTAGGGTAACTCACTTGGGGTCAGGGAGTACTTCTATGGGTCTAGGTAACTCACTTGGGGTCAGGGAGTACTTCTATGGGACTAGGGTAACTCACTTGCGGTCAGAGAGTACATACAAAGGGGCTAGAATAACTCACTTGTGGTCAGGGAGTACTTATATGAGACTAGGGTAACTCACTTGGGGTCAGGGAGTACTTCTATGGGTCTAGGTAACTCACTTGGTGTCAGGGAGTACTTCTATGGGACTAGGGTAACACACTTGCGGTCAGAGAGTACATACAAAGGGGCTAGAATAACTCACTTGTGGTCAGAGCGTATTTATATGAGACTAGGCTAACTCACTTAGGGTTAGGGAGTACTTATAAAGGGGCTAGGGTAACCCACTTAGCGCCAGAGAGAACTTATAAAGGGTCTAGGGTAACTCACTTGGGGTTAGGGAGTACTTATAAAGGGGGTAGGGTAACTCACTCTAGAGTCAGGGAGTACTTATATGGGACTAGGGTACTCACTTGGGGTCAGGGAGTTCTTCTATGGGTCTAGGTAACTCACTTGGGGTCAGGGAGTACTTTTATGGGACTAGGGTAACTCACCTGCGGTAAGAGAGTACATATAAAGGGGCTAGGATAACTCAGATGGGGTCAGGAAGTACTTATAAAGGGGCTAGGGTAACTCACTTGTGGTCTGGGAGTACTTATATGGGACTGGGGTAACTCACTTGGGGACAGGGAGTACTTCTATGGGACTAGGTTAACCCACTTGCGGTCAGAGAGTACATATAAAGGGAGGCTAGGTTAACTCACATGGGGTCAGGGAGTACTTATAGAGGTGATATGGTAACACACTTGGGGTCAGGGAGTACTTCTATGGGACTAGGGTAACTCACTTGCTGTCAGAGAGTACATATAAAGGGGCTAGGATAACTCACTTGGTGTCAGGGAATACTTATATGGGACTAGGGTAACACACTTGGGGTCAGGGAGTACTTATAAAGGGGCTAGGGTAACTCACTTGGGGTCAGGGAGTACTTATATGGGACCAGGGTAACTCACTTGGGGCCAGGGAGTTCTTCTATGGGTCTAGGTAACTCACTTGGGGTCAGGGAGTACTTTTATGGGACTAGGGTAACTCACCTGCGGTCAGAGAGTACATATAAAGGGGCTAGGATAACTCAGATGGGGTCAGGAAGTACTTATAAAGGGGCTATAGTAACTCACTTGGGGTCAGGTAATACTTCTATGGGACTAGGGTAACTCACTTGCGGTCAGAAAGTACATATAAAGAGGCTAGGATAACTCACTTGGGGTCAGGCAGTACTTATAAAGGTGATATGGTAACTCACTTAGGGTCAGGGAGTACTTCTATGGGAATAGGGTAACTCACTTGCGGTCAGAGAGTACATATAAAGGGGCTAGGATAACTAACTTGGGTTAAGGGAATACTTATATAGGGGCTAGGGTCACTCACTTGGGGTCAGGGAGTAGGTCTATGGGACTAGGGTAACTCACTTGGGTTCTTGGAGCACTTATATGGGACTAGAGTAAATCAGTTGGGGTCAGGGATTACTTATATGGGACTAGGGTAACCCACTTAGCGCCAGAGAGAACTTATAAAGGGGATAGGGTAACTCACTTGGGGTTACGGAGTACTTATAAAGGGGCTATGGTATCTCACTTGGGGTCAGGGAGTACTTCTATGGGACTAGGTTAACCCACTTGCGGTCAGAGAGTACATATAAAGGGAGGCTAGGATAACTCACATGGGGTCAGGGAGTACTTATAAAGGGGCTAGGATAACTCACTTCGGCGTCAGGGAGTACTTCTATGGGACTAGGGTAACTCACATGGGGGCCAGGGAGTACTTATAAAGGGGCTAGGGTATCTCACTTGGGGTCTGGGAGTACTTCTATGGGACTAGGGTAACTCTCTTGGGGTCTGGGAGTACTTATATGAGATTAGTGTAACCCACTTAGGGTAAGGGAGTTCTTATAAAGGTGATATGGTAACTCACTTAGGGTCAGGGAGTACTTCTATGGGAATAGGGTAACTCACTTGCGGTCAGAGAGTACATATAAAGGGGCTAGGATAACTAACTTGGGTTAAGGGAGTACTTATATAGGGGCTAGGGTCACTCACTTGGTGGTTGTGAGTACTTATTAAGGGGCTAGGGTAACTCACTTGTGGTCTGGGAGTACTTATATGGGACTGGGGTAACTCACTTGGGGACAGGGAGTACTTCTATGGGACTAGGTTAACCCACTTGCGGTCAGAGAGTACATATAAAGGGAGGCTAGGTTAACTCACATGGGGTCAGGGAGTACTTATAGAGGTGATATGGTAACACACTTGGGGTCAGGGAGTACATCTATGGGACTAGGCTAACTCACTTGCTGTCAGACAGTACATATAAAGGGGCTAGGGTCACTCACTTGGGGTCAGGGAGTACTTATATGGGACTAGGGTAACTCACATTGGGTCAAGGAGTACTTATATTGGACTAGGCTAACTCACTTGGTGTCTAGGAGTACTTATTTGGGACCAGGGTAACTCATTTGGGGTCAGGGAGTACTTATGAAGGGGCTAGGGTAACTCACTTGGTGTCAGGGAGTACTTATAAGAGACTGGGGTAACTCACTTGGGGTCTGGGAGAACTTATATGGGACTAGGGTAACTCACTTGGGGTCAGGGAGTACTTATAAAGGGGCTAGGTTAACCCACTTGCGGTCAGAGAGTACATATAAAGGGAGGCTAGGTTAACTCACATTGGGTCAGGGAGTACTTATAGAGGTGATATGGTAACACACTTGGGGTCAGGGAGTACTTCTATGGGACTAGGGTAACTCACTTGCTGTCAGAGAGTACATATAAAGGGACCAGGGTAACTCATTTGGGGTCAGGGAGTACTTATATGGGACTAGGGTAACTCACTTGGTGTCAGGGAGTACTTATAAGAGACTGGGGTAACTCACTTGGGGTCTGGGAGTACTTATAAGGGACTGGGGTAATTCACTTGGGGTCTGGGAGTACTTATAAAGGGGCTAGGGTTACTCACTTTGGGTCAAGGAGTACTTATAAAGTGGCTAGGGTAACTCACTTTGGGTCAGGGAGTAGTTATAAGGGACTAGGTTAACTCACTTGGAGTCTGGGAGTACATATAAAGGGGATAGGATAACTCACTTGGGGGCCAGGGAGTACTTATAAAGGGGCTAGGGTCACTCACTTGGTGTCTTTGATTACTTATATGGTATCAGGGTAACTCACTTGGGGCCAGGCTGTACTTATTAAGGGGCTAGGGTAACTCACTTGGGGTCTGGGAGTACTTATATGGGACTAGGGTAACTCACTTGGGGTCAGGGAGTACTTATATAGGGGCTAGGGTTACTCACTTGGGGTCAGGGAGTAGGTCTATGGGACTAGGGTAACTCTCTTGGGTTCTTGGAGCACTTATATGGGACTAGAGTAAATCAGTTGGGGTCAGGGATTACTTATATGGGACTAGGGTAACCCACTTAGCGCCAGAGAGAACTTATAAAGGGGATAGTGTAACTCACTTGGGGTTAGGGAGTACTTATAAAGGGGGTAGGGTAACTCACTCTAGAGTCAGGGAGTACTTATATGGGACTAGGGTAACTCACTTGCGGTCAGAGAGTACATACAAAGGGGCTAGAATAACTCACTTGTGGTCAGGGAGTAGTTATATGAGACTAGGGTAACTCACTTGGGGTCAGGGAGTACTTATATGAGACTAGGCTAACTCACTTAGGGTTAGGGAGTACTTATAAAGGGGCTAGGGTAACCCACTTAGCGCCAGAGAGAACTTATAAAGGGTCTAGGGTAACTCACTTGGGGTTACGGAGTAATTATAAAGGGGGTAGGGTAATTCACTCTAGAGTCAGGGAGTACTTATATGGGACTAGGGTAACTCACTTGGGGTCAGGGAGTACTTATATAGGGGCTAGGGTTACTCACTTGGGGTCAGGGAGTACTTATATAGGGGCTAGGGTTACTCACTTGGGGTCAGGGAGTAGGTCTATGGGACTAGGGTAACTCACTTGGGTTCTTGGAGCACTTATATGGGACTAGAGTAAATCAGTTGGGGTCAGGGATTACTTATATGGGACTGGGGTAACCCACTTAGCGCCAGAGAGAACTTATAAAGGGGATAGGGTAACTCACTTGGGGTTAGGGAGTACTTATAAAGGGGGTAGGGTAACTCACTCTAGAGTCAGGGAGTACTTATATGGGACTAGGGTAACTCACTTGGGGTCAGGGAGTACTTCTATGGATCTAGGTAACTCACTTGGGGTCAGGGAGTACTTCTATGGGACTAGGGTAACTCACTTGCGGTCAGAGAGTACATACAAAGTGGCTAGGATAACTCACTTCGGCGTCAAGGAGTACTTTTATGGGACTAGGGTAACTCACTTGCGGTCAGAGAGTACATATAAAGGGGCTAGGATAACTAACTTGGGGTAAGGGAGTGTTTATATAGGGGCTAGGGTAACTCACTTGGGGTCAGGGAGTACTTCTGTGGGATTAGGGTAACTCACTTGGGGTCTGGGAGTACTTATATGGGACTAAGGTAACTCACTTGGGGTCAGGGAGTACTTATATGGGATTAGGGTAACGCACAAGGGGTTAGGGAGTACTTATAAAGGGGCTAGGATAACTCACTTTGGGTCAAGGAGTACTTATAATGGACTAGGGTAACTCACTTGCGGTCAGAGAGTACATATATTTGGGCTAGGATAACTAACATGGGGTCAGGGAGTACTTATCAAGGTTATATGGTAACTCACTTGGGGTCAGGGAGTACTTCTATGGGACTAGGGTAACTCACTTGCGGTCAGAGAGTACTTATAAAGGGGCTAGGATAACTAACTTGGGTAAGGGAGTGCTTATATACGGGCTAGGGTAACTCACTTGGGTTCAGGGAGTACTTATATAGGGGCTAGGGTAACTCACTTGGGGTCAGGGAGTACTTATATAGGGGCTATGGTAACTCACTTGGGGTCAGGGTGTACTTATTAAGGGGCTAGGGTAACCCACTTGGGGTCAGGAATTACTTATAAGGGAATAGGGTAACAAACTTGGGGTCTGGGAGTACATATAAAGCGGCTAGGATAACTCACTTCCGATCAGAGAGTACATATAAAGGGGCTAGGGTAACTCACTTGGGTTCAGGGAGTACTTATATATGGGCTAGGGTAACTCACTTGGGGTCAGGGAGTACTTCTATGGGATTAGGTTAAATCACTTGGGGTCTGGGAGTACATATATGGGACTAGGTTAACTCACTTGCGGCCAGAGTGTACATATAATTGGACTAGGGTAAGTCACTTGGGGTCAGGTAGTACTTATATAGGGGCTATGGTAACTCACTTGGTGTCTGGGAGTAGTTATTAAGGGGCTAGGGTAACCCACTTGGGGTCAGGAATTACTTATAAGGGAAAAGGGTAACAAACTTGGGGTCTGGGAGTACATATAAAGCGGCTAGGATAACTCACTTCCGATCAGAGAGTACATATAAAGGGGCTAGGGTAACTCACTTGGGGTCAGGGAGTACTTATATGGGACTAGGGTAACTCACATGGGGTTAGGGAGTACTTATAAAGGGACTAGGATAACTCACTTTGGGTCAAGGAGTACTTATAGTGGACTAGGGTAACTCACTTGCGGTCAGAGAGTACATATAATTGGGCTAGGATAACTAACATGGGGTCAGGGAGTACTTATCAAGGTTATGTGGTAACTCACTTGGGGTCAGGGAGTACTTCTATGGGACTAGGGTAACTCACTTGCGGTCAGAGAGTACTTCTATGGGACTAGGGTAACTCACTTGGGGTCTGGGAGTATTTATATGGGACTAAGGTATCTCACTTGGGGTCTGGGAGTATTTATATGGGACTAAGGTAACTCACTTGGGGTCAGGGAGTACTTCTATTGGACTAGGTTAACCCACTTGCGTTCAGAGAGTACATATAAAGGGAGGCTCGGATAACTCACATGGGGTCAGGGAGTACTTATAGAGGTGATATGGTAACTCACTTGCGGTCAGAGAGTACATATAAAGGGGCTAGGATAACTCACTTGGGGTCAGGGAATACTTATATGGACTAGGGTAACACACTTGGGGTCAGGGAGTACTTATAAAGGGGCTAGTGTAACTCACATGCGGTCAGGGAGTACTTCTATGGGACTAGGGTAACTCACTTGGGGTCTGGGAGTATTTATATGGGACTAAGGTATCTCACTTGGGGTCTGGGAGTATTTATATGGGACTAAGGTAACTCACTTGGGGTCAGGGATTACTTATATGGGACTAGGGTAACTCACTTGGGGTCTGGGAGTACTTATTGGGAATAAGGTAACTCACTTGGGGTCTGGGAGTATTTATTTGGGACTAATGTAACTCACTTGGGGTCAGGGAGTACTTATAAAGGGGCTAGGATAACTCACTTCGGCGTCAGGGAGTACTTCTATGGGACTAGGGTAACTCACTTGGGGTCAGGGACTACTTTTATGGGACTAAGGTAACTCACTTGGGGTCAGGGATTACTTATATGGGACTAGGGTAACTCACTTGGGGTCTGGGAGTAATTATATGGGACTAAGGTAACTCACTTGGGGTCTGGGAGTACTTCTATGGGACTAGGGTAACTCACTTGGGGTCAGGGACTACTTTTATGGGACTAAGGTAACTCACTTGGGGTCAGGGATTACTTATATGGGACTAGGGTAACTCATTTGGGGTCTGGGAGTACTTATATGGGACTAAGGTAACTCACTTGAGGTCTGGGATTATTTATTTGGGACTAAGGTAACTCACTTGGGGTCAGGGAGTACTTATATAGGACTAGGGTAACACAAATGGGGTCAGGGAGTAATTATAAAGGGGGTAGGATAACTCACTTGGGGTCAGGGAGTACTTATAAAGGGGCTAGGATAACTCACTTCGGCGTCAGGGAGTACTTCTATGGGAATAGGGTAACTCACTTGCGGTCAGAGAGTACATATAAAGGGGCTAGGATAACTAACTTGGGTTAAGGGAGTACTTATATAGGGGCTAGGGCCACTCACTTGGTGTCTGTGAGTACTTATATGGGACCAGGGTAACTCACTTGGGGCCAGGCTGTACTTATTAAGGGGCTAGGGTAACTCACTTGTGGTATGGGAGTACTTATATGGGACTGGGGTAACTCACTTGGGGACAGGGAGTACTTCTATGGGACTAGGTTAACCCACTTGCGGACAGAGAGTACATATAAAGGGAGGCTAGGTTAACTCACATGGGGTCAGGGAGTACTTATAGAGGTGATATGGTAACACACTTGGGGTCAGCGAGTACTTCTATGGGACTAGGGTAACTCACTTGCTGTCAGAGAGTACATATAAAGGGGCTAGGATAACTCACTTGGGGTCAGGGAATACTTATATGGGACTAGGGTAACTCACTTGGGGTTAAAGAGTACTTATAAAGGGGGTAGGGTAACTAACTCTAGAGTAAGGGAGTACTTATAAGGGAATAGGGTAACTCACATTGGGTCAAGGAGTACTTATATTGGACTAGGCTAACTCACTTGGTGTCTAGGAGTACTTATTTGGGACCAGGGTAACACATTTGGGGTCAGGGAGTACTTATGATGGGGCTAGGGTAACTCACTTGGTGTCAGGGAGTACTTATAAGAGACTAGGGTAACTCACTTGGGGTCTGGGAGTACTTATATGGGACTAGGGTAACTCACTTGGGGTCAGGGAGTACTTATAAAGGGGCTAGGGTAACTCACTTGTGGTCTGGGAGTACTTATATGGGACTGGGGTAACTCACTTGGGGACAGGGAGAACTTCTATGGGACTAGGTTAACCCTCTTGTGGTCAGAGAGTACATATAAAGGGAGGCTAGGTTAACTCAAATGGGGTCAGGGAGTACTTATAGAGGTGATATGGTAACACACTTGGGGTCAGGGAGTACTTCTATGGGACTAGGGTTACTCACTTGCTGTCAGAGAGTACATATAAAGGGGCAAGGATAACTCACTTGGGGTCAGGGAATACTTATATGGAACTAGGGTAACACACTTGGGGTCAGGGTGTACTTATATGGGACTAGGGTAACCCACTTAGCACCAGAGAGAAATTATAAAGGGGCTAGGGTAATTCACTTGGGGTTAAAGAGTACTTATAAAGGGGGTAGGGTAACTAACTCTAGAGTAAGGGAGTACTTATAAGGGAATAGGGTAACTCACATTGGGTCAAGGAGTACTTATATTGGACTAGGCTAACTCACTTGGTGTCTAGGAGTACTTATTTGGGACCAGGGTAACTCATTTGGGGTCAGGGAGTACTTATGAAGGGGCTAGGGTAACTCACTTGGTGTCAGGGAGTACTTATAAGAGACTGGGGTAACTCACTTGGGGTCTGGGAGTACTTATAAGGGACTGGGGTAATTCACTTGGGGTCTGGGAGTACTTATAAAGGGGCTAGGGTTACTCACTTTGGGTCAAGGAGTACTTATAAAGTGGCTAGGGTAACTCACTTTGGGTCAGGGAGTAGTTATAAGGGACTAGGTTAACTCACTTGGAGTCTGAGAGTACATATAAAGGGGCTAGGATAACTCACTTGGGGGCCAGGGAGTACTTATAAAGGGGCTAGGATAACTCACTTGGGGTCAGGGAGTACTTATAAAGGTGATATGGTAACTCACTTGGGGTCAGGGAGTACTTATAAAGGGGCTAGGGTAACTCACGTGGGCTCAGGGAGTACTTATATGGCACTAGGGTTACTCACTTGGGGTCAGGGAGTACTTATAAAGGGGCTAGGGTAACTCACTTGGAGTTAGGGAGTACTTATATGGGACTACGGTAACTCACTTGGGGTCAGGGAGTACTTTTATGGGTGTAGGTAACTCACTTGGGGTCAGGGAGTACTTTTATGGGACTAGGGTAACTCACTTGGGGTCAGGGAGTACTTATATAGGGGCTAGGGTTACTCACTTGGGGTCAGGGAGTAGGTCTATGGGACTAGGGTAAATCACTTGGGTTCTTGGAGTACTTATATGGAACTAGGGTAGCTCTATTGCGGTCAGAGAGTACATATAAAGAGGCTAGGATAACTCACTTGGGGTCAGGGAGTACTTATATAGGGGCTAGGGTCACTCACTTGGTGTCTGTGAGTACTGATATGGGACTAGGGTAACTCACTTGGGGTCAGGGAGTACTTATATAGGGGCTAGGGTTACTCATTTGGGGTCAGGGAGTAGGTCTATGGGACTAGGGTAACTCACTTGGGTTCTTGGAGCACTTATATGGGACTAGAGTAAATCAGTTGGGGTCAGGGATTACTTATATGGGACTATGGTAACCCACTTAGAGCTAGAGAGACCTTATAAAGGGGATAGGGTAACTCACATGGGGTCAGGGAGTACTTATATAGGGGCTATGGTAATTCACTTGGGGTCAGGGAGTACTTATATGGGACTAGGGTAACTCCCTTGCGGTCAGAGAGTACTTATAAAGGGGCTAGGATAACTCACTTGGGGTCAGGGAATACTTATATGGGACTAGGGTAACACACTTGGGGTCAGAGAGTACTTATAAACGGGCTAGGCTAATTCACTTGGGGTCAGGGAGTACTTATATGGGACTAGGGTAACCCACTTAGCGCCAGATAGAACTTATAAAGGGGATAGGGTAACTCACTTGGGGTTAGGGAGTACTTTTAAAGGGGGTAGGGTAACTCACTTACGGTGAGGGAGTACTTCTATGGGTCTAGGTAACTCACTTGGGGTCAGGGAGTACTTCTATGGGACTAGGGTAACTCACTTGCGGTCAGAGGGTACATACAAAGGGGCTAGAATAACTCACTTGTGGTTAGGGAGTACTTATATGAGACTAGGTTAACTCACTTAGGGTTAGGGAGTACTTATAAAGGGGCTAGGGTAACCCACTTAGCGCCAGAGAGAACTTTTAAAGGGTCTAGGGTAACTCACTTGGGGTTAGGGAGTACTTATAAAGGGGGTAGGGTAACTCACTTTAGAGTCAGGGAGTACTTATATGGGACTAGGGTAACTCACTTGGGGTCAGGGAGTACTTTTATGGGACTAGGGTAACTCACCTGCGGTCAGAGAGTACATATAAAGGGGCTAGGATAACTCAGTTGGGGTCAGGGAGTACTTATAAAGGTGATATGGTAACTCACTTAGGGTCAGGGAGTACTTCTATGGGAATAGGGTAACTTACTTGCGGTCAGTGAGTACATATAAAGGGGCTAGGATAACTAACTTGGGTTAAGGGAGTATTTATATAGGGGTTAGGGTCACTCACTTGGTGTCTTTGATTACTTATATGGTATCAGGGTAACTCACTTGGGGCCAGGCTGTACTTATAAAGGGGGTAGGGTAACTCACTCTAGAGTCAGGGAGTACTTATATGGGACTAGGGTAACTCACTTGGGGTCAGGGAGTACTTCTATGGGTCTAGGTAACTCACTTGGGGTCAGGGAGTACTTCTATGGGACTAGGGTAACTCACTTGCGGTCAGAGAGTACATACAAAGGGGCTAGAATAACTCACTTGTGGTCAGGGAGTACTTATATGAGACTAGGGTAACTCACTTGGGGTCAGGGAGTACTTCTATGGGTCTAGGTAACTCACTTGGGGTCAGGGAGTACTTCTATGGGACTAGGGTAACACACTTGCGGTCAGAGAGTACATACAAAGGGGCTAGAATAACTCACTTGTGGTCAGAGCGTATTTATATGAGACTAGGCTAACTCACTTAGGGTTAGGGAGTACTTATAAAGGGGCTAGGGTAACCCACTTAGCGCCAGAGAGAACTTATAAAGGGTCTAGGGTAACTCACTTGGGGTTAGGGAGTACTTATAAAGGGGGTAGGGTAACTCACTCTAGAGTCAGGGAGTACTTATATGGGACTAGGGTACTCACTTGGGGTCAGGGAGTTCTTCTATGGGTCTAGGTAACTCACTTGGGGTCAGGGAGTACTTTTATGGGACTAGGGTAACTCACCTGCGGTAAGAGAGTACATATAAAGGGGCTAGGATAACTCAGATGGGGTCAGGAAGTACTTATAAAGGGGCTAGGGTAACTCACTTGTGGTCTGGGAGTACTTATATGGGACTGGGGTAACTCACTTGGGGACAGGGAGTACTTCTATGGGACGAGGTTAACCCACTTGCGGTCAGAGAGTACATATAAAGGGAGGCTAGGTTAACTCACATGGGGTCAGGGAGTACTTATAGAGGTGATATGGTAACACACTTGGGGTCAGGGAGTACTTCTATGGGACTAGGGTAACTCACTTGCTGTCAGAGAGTACATATAAAGGGGCTAGGATAACTCACTTGGTGTCAGGGAATACTTATATGGGACTAGGGTAACACACTTGGGGTCAGGGAGTACTTATAAAGGGGCTAGGGTAACTCACTTGGGGTCAGGGAGTACTTATATGGGACTAGGGTAACCCACTTAGCACCAGAGAGAAATTATAAAGGGGCTAGGGTAACTCACTTGGGGTTAAAGAGTACTTATAAAGGGGGTAGGGTAACTAACTCTAGAGTAAGGGAGTACTTATAAGGGAATAGGGTAACTCACATTGGGTCAAGAAGTACTTATATTGGACTAGGCTAACTCACTTGGTGTCTAGGAGTACTTATTTGGGACCAGGGTAACTCATTTGGGGTCAGGGAGTACTTATGAAGGGGCTAGGGTAACTCACTTGGTGTCAGGGAGTACTTATAAAGGGGCTAGGGTAACTCACTTGTGGTCTGGGAGTACTTATATGGGACTGGGGTAACTCACTTGGGGACAGGGAGAACTTCTATGGGACTAGTTTAACCCACTTGCGGTCAGAGAGTACATATAAAGGGAGGCTAGGTTAACTCACATGGGGTCAGGGAGTACTTATAGAGGTGATATGGTAACTCACTTGGGGTCTGGGAGAACTTATATGGGACTAGGGTAACTCACTTGGGGTCAGGGAACACTTATAAAGGGGCTAGGTTAACCCACTTGCGGTCAGAGAGTACATATAAAGGGAGGCTAGGTTAACTCACATTGGGTCAGGGAGTACTTATAGAGGTGATATGGTAACACACTTGGGGTCAGGGAGTACTTCTATGGGACTAGGGTAACTCACTTGCTGTCAGAGAGTACATATAAAGGGACCAGGGTAACTCATTTGGGGTCAGGGAGTACTTATATGGGACTAGGGTAACTCACTTGGTGTCAGGGAGTACTTATAAGAGACTGGGGTAACTCACTTGGGGTCTGGGAGTACTTATAAGGGACTGGGGTAATTCACTTGAGGTCTGGGAGTACTTATAAAGGGGCTAGGGTTACTCACTTTGGGTCAAGGAGTACTTATAAAGTGGCTAGGGTAACTCACTTTGGGTCAGGGAGTAGTTATAAGGGACTAGGTTAACTCACTTGGAGTCTGGGAGTACATATAAAGGGGATAGGATAACTCACTTGGGGGCCAGGGAGTACTTATAAAGGGGCTAGGGTCACTCACTTGGTGTCTTTGATTACTTATATGGTATCAGGGTAACTCACTTGGGGCCAGGCTGTACTTATTAAGGGGCTAGGGTAACTCACTTGGGGTCTGGGAGTACTTATATGGGACTAGGGTAATTCACTTGGGGTCAGGGAGTACTTATATAGGGGCTAGGGTTACTCACTTGGGGTCAGGGAGTACTTATATAGGGGCTAGGGTTACTCACTTGGGGTCAGGGAGTAGGTCTATGGGACTAGGGTAACTCTCTTGGGTTCTTGGAGCACTTATATGGGACTAGAGTAAATCAGTTGGGGTCAGGGATTACTTATATGGGACTAGGGTAACCCACTTAGCGCCAGAGAGAACTTATAAAGGGGATAGTGTAACTCACTTGGGGTTAGGGAGTACTTATAAAGGGGGTAGGGTAACTCACTCTAGAGTCGGGGAGTACTTATATGGGACTAGGGTAACTCACTTGCGGTCAGAGAGTACATACAAAGGGGCTAGAATAACTCACTTGTGGTCAGGGAGTAGTTATATGAGACTAGGGTAACTCACTTGGGGTCAGGGAGTACTTATATGAGACTAGGCTAACTCACTTAGGGTTAGGGAGTACTTATAAAGGGGCTAGGGTAACCCACTTAGCGCCAGAGAGAACTTATAAAGGGTCTAGGGTAACTCACTTGGGGTTACGGAGTAATTATAAAGGGGGTAGGGTAATTCACTCTAGAGTCAGGGAGTACTTATATGGGACTAGGGTAACTCACTTGGGGTCAGGGAGTTCTTCTATGAGTCTAGGCAACTCACTTGGGGTCAGGAAGTACTTATAATGGGGCTATGGTAACTCACTTGGGGTCAGGGAGTACTTCTATGAGACTAGGGTAACTCACTTGCGGTCAGAGAGTACATATAAAGGGGCTAGGATAACTAACTTGGGTTAAGGGAGTACTTATATAGGGGCTAGGGTCACTCACTTGGTGTCTGTGATTACTTATATGGGACCAGGGTAACTCACTTGAGGCCAGGCTGTACTTATTAAGGGGCTAGGGTAACTCACTTGGGGTCTGGGAGTACTTATATGGGACTAGGGTAACTCACTTGGGGTCAGGGAGTACTTATATAGGGGCTAGGGTTACTCACTTGGGGTCAGGGAGTACTTATATAGGGGCTAGGGTTACTCACTTGGGGTCAGGGAGTAGGTCTATGGGACTAGGGTAACTCACTTGGGTTCTTGGAGCACTTATATGGGACTAGAGTAAATCAGTTGGGGTCAGGGATTACTTATATGGGACTGGGGTAACCCACTTAGCGCCAGAGAGAACTTATAAAGGGGATAGGGTAACTCACTTGGGGTTAGGGAGTACTTCTATGGATCTAGGTAACTCACTTGGGGTCAGGGAGTACTTCTATGGGACTAGGGTAACTCACTTGCGGTCAGAGAGTACATACAAAGTGGCTAGGATAACTCACTTCGGCGTCAGGGAGTACTTTTATGGGACTAGGGTAACTCACTTGCGGTCAGAGAGTACATATAAAGGGGCTAGGATAACTAACTTGGGGTAAGGGAGTGTTTATATAGGGGCTAGGGTAACTCACTTGGGGTCAGGGAGTACTTCTGTGGGATTAGGGTAACTCACTTGGGGTCTGGGAGTACTTATATGGGACTAAGGTAACTCACTTGGGGTCAGGGAGTACTTATATGGGATTAGGGTAACGCACAAGGGGTTAGGGAGTACTTATAAAGGGGCTAGGATAACTCACTTTGGGTCAAGGAGTACTTATAGTGGACTAGGGTAACTCACTTGCGGTCAGAGAGTACATATATTTGGGCTAGGATAACTAACATGGGGTCAGGGAGTACTTATCAAGGTTATATGGTAACTCACTTGGGGTCAGGGAGTACTTCTATGGGACTAGGGTAACTCACTTGCGGTCAGAGAGTACTTATAAAGGGGCTAGGATAACTAACTTGGGTAAGGGAGTGCTTATATACGGGCTAGGGTAACTCACTTGGGTTCAGGGAGTACTTATATAGGGGCTAGGGTAACTCACTTGGGGTCAGGGAGTACTTATATAGGGGCTATGGTAACTCACTTGGGGTCAGGGTGTACTTATTAAGGGGCTAGGGTAACCCACTTGGGGTCAGGAATTACTTATAAGGGAATAGGGTAACAAACTTGGGGTCTGGGAGTACATATAAAGCGGCTAGGATAACTCACTTCCGATCAGAGAGTACATATAAAGGGGCTAGGGTAACTCACTTGGGTTCAGGGAGTACTTATATATGGGCTAGGGTAACTCACTTGGGGTCAGGGAGTACTTCTATGGGATTAGGTTAACTCACTTGGGGTCTGGGAGTACATATATGGGACTAGGTTAACTCACTTGCGGCCAGAGTGTACATATAATTGGACTAGGGTAAGTCACTTGGGGTCAGGTAGTACTTATATAGGGGCTATGGTAACTCACTTGGTGTCTGGGAGTACTTATTAAGGGGCTAGGGTAACCCACTTGGGGTCAGGAATTACTTATAAGGGAATAGGGTAACAAACTTGGGGTCTGGGAGTACATATAAAGCGGCTAGGATAACTCACTTCCGATCAGAGAGTACATATAAAGGGGCTAGGGTAACTCACTTGGGGTCAGGGAGTACTTATATGGGACTAGGGTAACTCACATGGGGTTAGGGAGTACTTATAAAGGGACTAGGATAACTCACTTTGGGTCAAGGAGTACTTATAGTGGACTAGGGTAACTCACTTGCGGTCAGAGAGTACATATAATTGGGCTAGGATAACTAACATGGGGTCAGGGAGTACTTATCAAGGTTATATGGTAACTCACTTGGGGTCAGGGAGTACTTCTATGGGACTAGGGTAACTCACTTGCGGTCAGAGAGTACTTCTATGGGACTAGGGTAACTCACTTGGGGTCTGGGAGTATTTATATGGGACTAAGGTATCTCACTTGGGGTCTGGGAGTATTTATATGGGACTAAGGTAACTCACTTGGGGTCAGGGATTACTTCTACGAGTCTAGGTAACTCACTTGGGGTCAGGGAGTACTTCTATTGGACTAGGTTAACCCACTTGCGTTCAGAGAGTACATATAAAGGGAGGCTCGGATAACTCACATGGGGTCAGGGAGTACTTATAGAAGTGATATGGTAACTCACTTGCGGTCAGAGAGTACATATAAAGGGGCTAGGATAACTCACTTGGGGTCAGGGAATACTTATATGGACTAGGGTAACACACTTGGGGTCAGGGAGTACTTATAAAGGGGCTAGGGTAACTCACTTGGGGTCAGGGAGTACTTATATGGGACTAGGGTAACCCACTTAGCGCCAGAGAGAACTTATAAAGGGGCTAGGGTAACTCACTTGGGGTTAGGGAGTACTTATAAAGGGGGTAGGGTAACTTACTCTAGAGTCAGGGAGTACTTATATAGGGTCTAGTGTAACTCACATGCGGTCAGGGAGTACTTCTATGGGACTAGGGTAACTCACTTGGGGTCTGGGAGTATTTATATGGGACTAAGGTATCTCACTTGGGGTCTGGGAGTATTTATATGGGACTAAGGTAACTCACTTGGGGTCAGGGATTACTTATATGGGACTAGGGTAACTCACTTGGGGTCTGGGAGTACTTATTGGGAATAAGGTAACTCACTTGGGGTCTGGGAGTATTTATTTGGGACTAATGTAACTCACTTGGGGTCAGGGAGTACTTATAAAGGGGCTAGGATAACTCACTTCGGCGTCAGGGAGTACTTCTATGGGACTAGGGTAACTCACTTGGGGTCAGGGACTACTTTTATGGGACTAAGGTAACTCACTTGGGGTCAGGGATTACTTATATGGGACTAGGGTAACTCACTTGGGGTCTGGGAGTACTTATATGGGACTAAGGTAACTCACTTGGGGTCTGGGAGTACTTCTATGGGACTAGGGTAACTCACTTGGGGTCAGGGACTACTTTTATGGGACTAAGGTAACTCACTTGGGGTCAGGGATTACTTATATGGGACTAGGGTAACTCATTTGGGGTCTGGGAGTACTTATATGGGACTAAGGTAACTCACTTGGGGTCTGGGAGTATTTATTTGGGACTAAGGTAACTCACTTGGGGTCAGGGAGTACTTATATAGGACTAGGGTAACACAAATGGGGTCAGGGAGTAATTATAAAGGGGGTAGGATAACTCACTTGGGGTCAGGGAGTACTTATAAAGGGGCTAGGATAACTCACTTCGGCGTCAGGGAGTACTTCTATGGGAATAGGGTAACTCACTTGCGGTCAGAGAGTACATATAAAGGGGCTAGGATAACTAACTTGGGGTAAGGGAGTGTTTATATAGGGGCTAGGGTAACTCACTTGGGGTCAGGGAGTACTTCTGTGGGATTAGGGTAACTCACTTGGGGTCTGGGAGTACTTATATGGGACTAAGGTAACTCACTTGGGGTCAGGGAGTACTTATATGGAACTAGGGTAACTCACATGGGGTTAGGGAGTACTTATAAAGGGGCTAGGATAACTCACTTTGGGTCAAGGAGTACTTATAGTGGACTAGAGTAACTCACTTGCGGTCAGAGAGTACATATAATTGGGCTAGGATAAATAACATGGGGTCAGGGAGTACTTATCAAGGTTATATGGTAACTCACTTGGGGTCAGGGAGTACTTCTATGGGACTAGGGTAACACACTTGCGGTCAGAGAGTACTTATAAAGGGGCTAGGATAACTAACTTGGGGTAAGGGAGTGCTTATATACGGGCTAGGGTAACTCACTTGGGTTCAGGGAGTACTTATATAGGGGCTAGGGTAACTCACTTGGGGTCAGGGAGTACTTTTATGGGACTAGGGTAACTCACTTGGGGTCAGGGAGTACTTATATAGGGGCTAGGGTTACTCACTTGGGGTCAGGGAGTAGGTCTATGGGACTAGGGTAAATCACTTGGGTTCTTGGAGTACTTATAAGGAACTAGGGTAGCTCTATTGCGGTCAGAGAGTACATATAAAGAGGCTAGGATAACTCACTTGGGGTCAGGGAGTACTTATATAGGGGCTAGGGTCACTCACTTGGTGTCTGTGAGTACTGATATGGGACTAGGGTAACTCACTTGGGGTCAGGGAGTACTTATATAGGGGCTAGGGTTACTCATTTGGGGTCAGGGAGTAGGTCTATGGGACTAGGGTAACTCACTTGGGTTCTTGGAGCACTTATATGGGACTAGAGTAAATCAGTTGGGGTCAGGGATTACTTATATGGGACTATGGTAACCCACTTAGAGCTAGAGAGACCTTATAAAGGGGATAGGGTAACTCACATGGGGTCAGGGAGTACTTATATAGGGGCTATGGTAATTCACTTGGGGTCAGGGAGTACTTATATGGGACTAGGGTAACTCCCTTGCGGTCAGAGAGTACTTATAAAGGGGCTAGGATAACTCACTTGGGGTCAGGGAATACTTATATGGGACTAGGGTAACACACTTGGGGTCAGGGAGTACTTATAAACGGGCTAGGCTAATTCACTTGGGGTCAGGGAGTACTTATATGGGACTAGGGTAACCCACTTAGCGCCAGATAGAACTTATAAAGGGGATAGGGTAACTCACTTGGGGTTAGGGAGTACTTTTAAAGGGGGTAGGGTAACTCACTTACGGTGAGGGAGTACTTCTATGGGTCTAGGTAACTCACTTGGGGTCAGGGAGTACTTCTATGGGACTAGGGTAACTCACTTGCGGTCAGAGGGTACATACAAAGGGGCTAGAATAACTCACTTGTGGTTAGGGAGTACTTATATGAGACTAGGTTAACTCACTTAGGGTTAGGGAGTACTTATAAAGGGGCTAGGGTAACCCACTTAGCGCCAGAGAGAACTTTTAAAGGGTCTAGGGTAACTCACTTGGGGTTAGGGAGTACTTATAAAGGGGGTAGGGTAACTCACTTTAGAGTCAGGGAGTACTTATATGGGACTAGGGTAACTCACTTGGGGTCAGGGAGTACTTTTATGGGACTAGGGTAACTCACCTGCGGTCAGAGAGTACATATAAAGGGGCTAGGATAACTCAGTTGGGGTCAGGGAGTACTTATAAAGGTGATATGGTAACTCACTTAGGGTCAGGGAGTACTTCTATGGGAATAGGGTAACTTACTTGCGGTCAGTGAGTACATATAAAGGGGCTAGGATAACTAACTTGGGTTAAGGGAGTATTTATATAGGGGTTAGGGTCACTCACTTGGTGTCTTTGATTACTTATATGGTATCAGGGTAACTCACTTGGGGCCAGGCTGTACTTATTAAGGGGCTAGGGTAACTCACTTGGGGTCTGGGAGTACTTATATGGGACTAGGGTAACTCACTTGGGGTCAGGTAGTACTTATATAGGGGCTAGGGTTACTCACTTGGGGTCAGGGAGTACTTAAATAGGGGCTAGGGTTACTCACTTGGGGTCAGGGAGTAGGTCTATGGGACTAGGGTAACTCTCTTGGGTTCTTGGAGCACTTATATGGGACTAGAGTAAATCAGTTGGGGTCAGGGATTACTTATATGGGACTAGGGTAACCCACTTAGCGCCAGAGAGAACTTATAAAGGGGATAGTGTAACTCACTTGGGGTTAGGGAGTACTTATAAAGGGGGTAGGGTAACTCACTCTAGAGTCAGGGAGTACTTATATGGGACTAGGGTAACTCACTTGGGGTCAGGGAGTACTTCTATGGGTCTAGGTAACTCACTTGGGGTCAGGGAGTACTTCTATGGGACTAGGGTAACACACTTGCGGTCAGAGAGTACATACAAAGGGGCTAGAATAACTCACTTGTGGTCAGAGCGTATTTATATGAGACTAGGCTAACTCACTTAGGGTTAGGGAGTACTTATAAAGGGGCTAGGGTAACCCACTTAGCGCCAGAGAGAACTTATAAAGGGTCTAGGGTAACTCACTTGGGGTTAGGGAGTACTTATAAAGGGGGTAGGGTAACTCACTCTAGAGTCAGGGAGTACTTATATGGGACTAGGGTACTCACTTGGGGTCAGGGAGTTCTTCTATGGGTCTAGGTAACTCACTTGGGGTCAGGGAGTACTTTTATGGGACTAGGGTAACTCACCTGCGGTAAGAGAGTACATATAAAGGGGCTAGGATAACTCAGATGGTGTCAGGAAGTACTTATAAAGGGGCTAGGGTAACTCACTTGTGGTCTGGGAGTACTTATATGGGACTGGGGTAACTCACTTGGGGACAGGGAGAACTTCTATGGGACTAGGTTAACCCACTTGCGGTCAGAGAGTACATATAAAGGGAGGCTAGGTTAACTCACATGGGGTCAGGGAGTACTTATAGAGGTGATATGGTAACACACTTGGGGTCAGCGAGTACTTCTATGGGACTAGGGTAACTCACTTGCTGTCAGAGAGTACATATAAAGGGGCTAGGATAACTCACTTGGGGTCAGGGAATACTTATATGGGACTAGGGTAACACACTTGGGGTCAGGGAGTACTTATAAAGGGGCTAGTGTAACTCACTTGGGGTCAGGGAGTACTTATATGGGACTAGGGTAACCCACTTAGCACCAGAGAGAAATTATAAAGGGGCTAGGGTAACTCACTTGGGGTTAAAGAGTACTTATAAAGGGGGTAGGGTAACTAACTCTAGAGTAAGGGAGTACTTATAAGGGAATAGGGTAACTCACATTGGGTCAAGGAGTACTTATATTGGACTAGGCTAACTCACTTGGTGTCTAGGAGTACTTATTTGGGACCAGGGTAAATCATTTGGGGTCAGGGAGTACTTATGAAGGGGCTAGGGTAACTCACTTGGTGTCAGGGAGTACTTATAAGAGACTGGGGTAACTCACTTGGGGTCTGGGAGAACTTATATGGGACTAGGGTAACTCACTTGGGGTCAGGGAGTACTTATAAAGGGGCTAGGTTAACCCACTTGCGGTCAGAGAGTACATATAAAGGGAGGCTAGGTTAACTCACATTGGGTCAGGGAGTACTTATAGAGGTGATATGGTAACACACTTGGGGTCAGGGAGTACTTCTATGGGACTAGGGTAACTCACTTGCTGTCAGAGAGTACATATAAAGGGACCAGGGTAACTCATTTGGGGTCAGGGAGTACTTATATGGGACTAGGGTAACTCACTTGGTGTCAGGGAGTACTTATAAGAGACTGGGGTAACTCACTTGGGGTCTGGGAGTACTTATAAGGGACTGGGGTAATTCACTTGAGGTCTGGGAGTACTTATAAAGGGGCTAGGGTTACTCACTTTGGGTCAAGGAGTACTTATAAAGTGGCTAGGGTAACTCACTTTGGGTCAGGGAGTAGTTATAAGGGACTAGGTTAACTCACTTGGAGTCTGGGAGTACATATAAAGGGGATAGGATAACTCACTTGGGGGCCAGGGAGTACTTATAAAGGGGCTAGGGTCACTCACTTGGTGTCTTTGATTACTTATATGGTATCAGGGTAACTCACTTGGGGCCAGGCTGTACTTATTAAGGGGCTAGGGTAACTCACTTGGGGTCTGGGAGTACTTATATGGGACTAGGGTAACTCACTTGGGGTCAGGGAGTACTTATATAGGGGCTAGGGTTACTCACTTGGGGTCAGGGAGTACTTATATAGGGGCTAGGGTTACTCACTTGGGGTCAGGGAGTAGGTCTATGGGACTAGGGTAACTCTCTTGGGTTCTTGGAGCACTTATATGGGACTAGACTAAATCAGTTGGGGTCAGGGATTACTTATATGGGACTAGGGTAACCCACTTAGCGCCAGAGAGAACTTATAAAGGGGATAGTGTAACTCACTTGGGGTTAGGGAGTACTTATAAAGGGGGTAGGGTAACTCACTCTAGAGTCAGGGAGTACTTATATGGGACTAGGGTAACTCACTTGCGGTCAGAGAGTACATACAAAGGGGCTAGAATAACTCACTTGTGGTCAGGGAGTAGTTATATGAGACTAGGGTAACTCACTTGGGGTCAGGGAGTACTTATATGAGACTAGGCTAACTCACTTAGGGTTAGGGAGTACTTATAAAGGGGCTAGGGTAACCCACTTAGCGCCAGAGAGAACTTATAAAGGGTCTAGGGTAACTCACTTGGGGTTACGGAGTAATTATAAAGGGGGTAGGGTAATTCACTCTAGAGTCAGGGAGTACTTATATGGGACTAGGGTAACTCACTTGGGGTCAGGGAGTTCTTCTATGAGTCTAGGCAACTCACTTGGGGTCAGGAAGTACTTATAATGGGGCTATGGTAACTCACTTGGGGTCAGGGAGTACTTCTATGAGACTAGGGTAACTCACTTGCGGTCAGAGAGTACATATAAAGGGGCTAGGATAACTAACTTGGGTTAAGGGAGTACTTATATAGGGGCTAGGGTCACTCACTTGGTGTCTGTGATTACTTATATGGGACCAGGGTAACTCACTTGAGGCCAGGCTGTACTTATTAAGGGGCTAGGGTAACTCACTTGGGGTCTGGGAGTACTTATATGGGACTAGGGTAACTCACTTGGGGTCAGGGAGTACTTATATAGGGGCTAGGGTTACTCACTTGGGGTCAGGGAGTACTTATATAGGGGCTAGGGTTACTCACTTGGGGTCAGGGAGTAGGTCTATGGGACTAGGGTAACTCACTTGGGTTCTTGGAGCACTTATATGGGACTAGAGTAAATCAGTTGGGGTCAGGGATTACTTATATGGGACTGGGGTAACCCACTTAGCGCCAGAGAGAACTTATAAAGGGGATAGGGTAACTCACTTGGGGTTAGGGAGTACTTATAAAGGGGGTAGGGTAACTCACTCTAGAGTCAGGGAGTACTTATATGGGACTAGGGTAACTCACTTGGGGTCAGGGAGTACTTCTATGGATCTAGGTAACTCACTTGGGGTCAGGGAGTACTTCTATGGGACTAGGGTAACTCACTTGCGGTCAGAGAGTACATACAAAGTGGCTAGGATAACTCACTTCGGCGTCAGGGAGTACTTTTATGGGACTAGGGTAACTCACTTGCGGTCAGAGAGTACATATAAAGGGGCTAGGATAACTAACTTGGGGTAAGGGAGTGTTTATATAGGGGCTAGGGTAACTCACTTGGGGTCAGGGAGTACTTCTGTGGGATTAGGGTAACTCACTTGGGGTCTGGGAGTACTTATATGGGACTAAGGTAACTCACTTGGGGTCAGGGAGTACTTATATGGGATTAGGGTAACGCACAAGGGGTTAGGGAGTACTTATAAAGGGGCTAGGATAACTCACTTTGGGTCAAGGAGTACTTATAGTGGACTAGGGTAACTCACTTGCGGTCAGAGAGTACATATATTTGGGCTAGGATAACTAACATGGGGTCAGGGAGTACTTATCAAGGTTATATGGTAACTCACTTGGGGTCAGGGAGTACTTCTATGGGACTAGGGTAACTCACTTGCGGTCAGAGAGTACTTATAAAGGGGCTAGGATAACTAACTTGGGTAAGGGAGTGCTTATATACGGGCTAGGGTAACTCACTTGGGTTCAGGGAGTACTTATATAGGGGCTAGGGTAACTCACTTGGGGTCAGGGAGTACTTATATAGGGGCTATGGTAACTCACTTGGGGTCAGGGTGTACTTATTAAGGGGCTAGGGTAACCCACTTGGGGTCAGGAATTACTTATAAGGGAATAGGGTAACAAACTTGGGGTCTGGGAATACATATAAAGCGGCTAGGATAACTCACTTCCGATCAGAGAGTACATATAAAGGGGCTAGGGTAACTCACTTGGGGTCAGGGAGTACTTATATGGGACTAGGGTAACTCACATGGGGTTAGGGAGTACTTATAAAGGGACTAAGATAACTCACTTTGGGTCAAGGAGTACTTATAGTGGACTAGGGTAACTCACTTGCGGTCAGAGAGTACATATAATTGGGCTAGGATAACTAACATGGGGTCAGGGAGTACTTATCAAGGTTATATGGTAACTCACTTGGGGTCAGGGAGTACTTCTATGGGACTAGGGTAACTCACTTGCGGTCAGAGAGTACTTCTATGGGACTAGGGTAACTCACTTGGGGTCTGGGAGTATTTATATGGGACTAAGGTATCTCACTTGGGGTCTGGGAGTATTTATATGGGACTAAGGTAACTCACTTGGGGTCAGGGATTACTTATAAAGGGGCTAGGGTAACTCACTTGGGGTCAGGGAGTACTTATATGGGACTAGGGTAACCCACTTAGCGCCAGAGAGAACTTATAAAGGGGCTAGGGTAACTCACTTGGGGTTAGGGAGTACTTATAAAGGGGGTAGGGTAACTTACTCTAGAGTCAGGGAGTACTTATATAGGGTCTAGTGTAACTCACATGCGGTCAGGGAGTACTTCTATGGGACTAGGGTAACTCACTTGGGGTCTGGGAGTATTTATATGGGACTAAGGTATCTCACTTGGGGTCTGGGAGTATTTATATGGGACTAAGGTAACTCACTTGGGGTCAGGGATTACTTATATGGGACTAGGGTAACTCACTTGGGGTCTGGGAGTACTTATTGGGAATAAGGTAACTCACTTGGGGTCTGGGAGTATTTATTTGGGACTAATGTAACTCACTTGGGGTCAGGGAGTACTTATAAAGGGGCTAGGATAACTCACTTCGGCGTCAGGGAGTACTTCTATGGGACTAGGGTAACTCACTTGGGGTCAGGGACTACTTTTATGGGACTAAGGTAACTCACTTGGGGTCAGGGATTACTTATATGGGACTAGGGTAACTCACTTGGGGTCTGGGAGTACTTATATGGGACTAAGGTAACTCACTTGGGGTCTGGGAGTACTTCTATGGGACTAGGGTAACTCACTTGGAGTCAGGGACTACTTTTATGGGACTAAGGTAACTCACTTGGGGTCAGGGATTACTTATATGGGACCAGGGTAACTCATTTGGGGTCTGGGAGTACTTATATGGGACTAAGGTAACTCACTTGGGGTCTGGGAGTATTTATTAGGGACTAAGGTAACTCACTTGGGGTCAGGGAGTACTTATATAGGACTAGGGTAACACAAATGGGGTCAGGGAGTAATTATAAAGGGGGTAGGATAACTCACTTGGGGTCAGGGAGTACTTATAAAGGGGCTAGGATAACTCACTTCGGCGTCAGGGAGTACTTCTATGGGAATAGGGTAACTCACTTGCGGTCAGAGAGTACATATAAAGGGGCTAGGATAACTAACTTGGGGTAAGGGAGTGTTTATATAGGGGCTAGGGTAACTCACTTGGGGTCAGGGAGTACTTCTGTGGGATTAGGGTAACTCACTTGGGGTCTGGGAGTACTTATATGGGACTAAGGTAACTCACTTGGGGTCAGGGAGTACTTATATGGGACTAGGGTAACTCACATGGGGTTAGGGAGTACTTATAAAGGGGCTAGGATAACTCACTTTGGGTCAAGGAGTACTTATAGTGGACTAGAGTAACTCACTTGCGGTCAGAGAGTACATATAATTGGGCTAGGATAAATAACATGGGGTCAGGGAGTACTTATCAAGGTTATATGGTAACTCACTTGGGGTCAGGGAGTACTTCTATGGGACTAGGGTAACTCACTTGCGGTCAGAGAGTACTTATAAAGGGGCTAGGATAACTAACTTGGGGTAAGGGAGTGCTTATATACGGGCTAGGGTAACTCACTTGGGTTCAGGGAGTACTTATATAGGGGCTAGGGTAACTCACTTGGGGTCAGGGAGTACTTATATAGGGGCTATGGTAACTCACTTGGGGTCAGGGTGTACTTATTAAGGGGCTAGGGTAACCCACTTGGGGTCAGGAATTACTTATAAGGGAATAGGGTAACAAACTTGGGGTCTGGGAGTACATATAAAGCGGCTAGGATAACTCACTTGCGATCAGAGAGTACATATAAATGGGCAAGGGTAACTCACTTGGGTTCAGGGAGTACTTATATATGGGCTAGGGTAACTCACTTGGGGTCAGGGAGTACTTCTATGGGATTAGGTTAACTCACTTGGGGTCTGGGAGTACATATATGGGACTAGGTTAACTCACTTGCGGCCAGAGTGTACATATAATTGGACTAGGGTAAGTCACTTGGGGTCAGGTAGTACTTATATAGGGGCTATGGTAACTCACTTGGTGTCTGGGAGTACTTATTAAGGGGCTAGGGTAACCCACTTGGGGTCAGGAATTACTTATAAGGGAATAGGGTAACAAACTTGGGGTCTGGGAGTACATATAAAGCGGCTAGGATAACTCACTTCCGATCAGAGAGTACATATAAAGGGGCTAGGGTAACTCACTTGGGGTCAGGGAGTACTTATATGGGACTAGGGTAACTCACATGGGGTTAGGGAGTACTTATAAAGGGACTAGGATAACTCACTTTTGGTCAAGGAGTACTTATAGTGGACTAGGGTAACTCACTTGCGGTCAGAGAGTACATATAATTGGGCTAGGATAACTAACATGGGGTCAGGGAGTACTTATCAAGGTTATATGGTAACTCACTTGGGGTCAGGGAGTACTTCTATGGGACTAGGGTAACTCACTTGCGGTCAGAGAGTACTTATATAGGGGCTAGGATAACTAACTTGGGGTAAGGGAGTGCTTATATACGGGCTAGGGTAACTCACTTGGGTTCAGGGAGTACTTATATAGGGGTTAGGGTCACTCACTTGGTGTCTGTGAGTACTTATTTGGGACCAGGGTAACTCACTTGGGGCCAGGGAGTACTTCTACGGGTCTAGGTAACTCACTTGGGGTCAGGGAGTACTTCTATTGGACTAGGTTAACCCACTTGCGTTCAGAGAGTACATATAAAGGGAGGCTCGGATAACTCACATGGGGTCAGGGAGTACTTATAGAGGTGATATGGTAACTCACTTGCGGTCAGAGAGTACATATAAAGGGGCTAGGATAACTCACTTGGGGTCAGGGAATACTTATATGGACTAGGGTAACACACTTGGGGTCAGGGAGTACTTATAAAGGGGCTAGGGTAACTCACTTGGGGTCAGGGAGTACTTATATGGGACTAGGGTAACCCACTTAGCGCCAGAGAGAACTTATAAAGGGGCTAGGGTAACTCACTTGGGGTTAGGGAGTACTTATAAAGGGGGTAGGGTAACTTACTCTAGAGTCAGGGAGTACTTATATAGGGTCTAGTGTAACTCACATGCGGTCAGGGAGTACTTCTATGGGACTAGGGTAACTCACTTGGGGTCTGGGAGTATTTATATGGGACTAAGGTATCTCACTTGGGGTCTGGGAGTATTTATATGGGACTAAGGTAACTCACTTGGGGTCAGGGATTACTTATATGGGACTAGGGTAACTCACTTGGGGTCTGGGAGTACTTATTGGGAATAAGGTAACTCACTTGGGGTCTGGGAGTATTTATTTGGGACTAATGTAACTCACTTGGGGTCAGGGAGTACTTATAAAGGGGCTAGGATAACTCACTTCGGCGTCAGGGAGTACTTCTATGGGACTAGGGTAACTCACTTGGGGTCAGGGACTACTTTTATGGGACTAAGGTAACTCACTTGGGGTCAGGGATTACTTATATGGGACTAGGGTAACTCACTTGGGGTCTGGGTGTACTTATATGGGACTAAGGTAACTCACTTGGGGTCTGGGAGTACTTCTATGGGACTAGGGTAACTCACTTGGGGTCAGGGACTACTTTTATGGGACTAAGGTAACTCACTTGGGGTCAGGGATTACTTATATGGGACTAGGGTAACTCATTTGGGGTCTGGGAGTACTTATATGGGACTAAGGTAACTCACTTGGGGTCTGGGAGTATTTATTTGGGACTAAGGTAACTCACTTGGGGTCAGGGAGTACTTATATAGGACTAGGGTAACACAAATGGGGTCAGGGAGTAATTATAAAGGGGGTAGGATAACTCACTTGGGGTCAGGGAGTACTTATAAAGGGGCTAGGATAACTCACTTCGGCGTCAGGGAGTACTTCTATGGGAATAGGGTAACTCACTTGCGGTCAGAGAGTACATATAAAGGGGCTAGGATAACTAACTTGGGGTAAGGGAGTGTTTATATAGGGGCTAGGGTAACTCACTTGGGGTCAGGGAGTACTTCTGTGGGATTAGGGTAACTCACTTGGGGTCTGGGAGTACTTATATGGGACTAAGGTAACTCACTTGGGGTCAGGGAGTACTTATATGGGACTAGGGTAACTCACATGGGGTTAGGGAGTACTTATAAAGGGGCTAGGATAACTCACTTTGGGTCAAGAAGTACTTATAGTGGACTAGGGTAACTCACTTGCGGTCAGAGAGTACATATAATTGGGCTAGGATAACTAACATGGGGTCAGGGAGTACTTATCAAGGTTATATGGTAACTCACTTGGGGTCAGGGAGTACTTCTATGGGACTAGGGTAACTCACTTGCGGTCAGAGAGTACTTATAAAGGGGCTAGGATAACTAACTTGGGGTAAGGGAGTGCTTATATACGGGCTAGGGTAACTCACTTGGGTTCAGGGAGTACTTATATAGGGGCTAGGGTAACTCACTTGGGGTCAGGGAGTACTTATATAGGGGCTATGGTAACTCACTTGGGGTCAGGGTGTACTTATTAAGGGGCTAGGGTAACCCACTTGGGGTCAGGAATTACTTATAAGGGAATAGGGTAACAAACTTGGGGTCTGGGAGTACATATAAAGCGGCTAGGATAACTCACTTGCGATCAGAGAGTACATATAAATGGGCAAGGGTAACTCACTTGGGTTCAGGGAGTACTTATATATGGGCTAGGGTAACTCACTTGGGGTCAGGGAGTACTTCTATGGGATTACGTTAACTCACTTGGGGTCTGGGAGTACATATATGGGACTAGGTTAACTCACTTGCGGCCAGAGTGTACATATAATTGGACTAGGGTAAGTCACTTGGGGTCAGGTAGTACTTATATAGGGGCTATGGTAACTCACTTGGTGTCTGGGAGTACATATAAAGGGGCTAGGATAACTCACTTCGGCGTCAGGGAGTACTTCTATGGGACTAGGGTAAATCACTTGGCGTCAGGGACTACTTTTATGGGACTAAGGTAACTCACTTGGGGTCAGGGAGTACTTATATGGGACTAGGGTAACTCACTTGGGGTCAGGGATTATTTATATGGGACTAGGGTAACTCACTTGGTGTCAGGGAGTACTTCTGTGGGATTAGGGTAACTCACTTGGGGTCTGGCAGTATTTCTATGGGACTAGGGTAACTCACTTGGGGTCTGGGAGTACTTATATGGGACTAAGTTAACTCACTTGGGGTCAGGGAGTACTTATATGGGACTAGGGTAACTCACATGGGGTTAGGGAGTACTTATAAAGGGACTAGGATAACTCACTTTGGGTCAAGGAGTACTTATAGTGGACTAGGGTAACTCACTTGCGGTCAGAGAGTACATATAATTGGGCTAGGATAACTAACATGGGGTCAGGGAGTACTTATCAAGGTTATATGGTAACTCACTTGGGGTCAGGGAGTACTTCTATGGGACTAGGGTAACTCACTTGCGGTCAGGGAGTACTTATAAAGGGGCTAGGATAACTAACTTGGGGTAAGGGAGTGCTTATATACGGGCTAGGGTAACTCACTTGGGTTCAGGGAGTACTTATATAGGGGCTAGGGTAACTCACTTGGGGTCAGGGAGTACTTATATATGGGCTATGGTAACTCACTTGTGGTCAGGGTGTACTTATTAAGGGGCTAGGGTAACCCACATGGGGTCAGGAATTACTTATAAGGGAATAGGGTAACACACTTGGGGTCTGGGAGTACATATAAAGCGGCTAGGATAACTCACTTGCGATCAGAGAGTACATATAAAGGGGCTAGGGTAACTCACTTGGGTTCAGGGAGTACTTATATATGGGCTAGGGTAACTCACTTGGGGTCAGGGAGTACTTCTATGGGATTAAGTTAACTCACTTGGGGTCTGGGAGTACATATATGGGACTAGGTTAACTCACTTGCGGCCAGAGTGTACATGTAATTGGACTAGGGTAAGTCACTTGGGGTCAGGGAGTACTTATATAGGGGTTAGGGTCACTCACTTGGTGTCTGTGAGTACTTATTTGGGACCAGGGTAACTCACTTGGGGCCAGGGAGTACTTCTACGGGTCTAGGTAACTCACTTGGGGTCAGGGAGTACTTCTATTGGACTAGGTTAACCCACTTGCGTTCAGAGAGTACATATAAAGGGAGGCTCGGATAACTCACATGGGGTCAGGGAGTACTTATAGAGGTGATATGGTAACTCACTTGCGGTCAGAGAGTACATATAAAGGGGCTAGGATAACTCACTTGGGGTCAGGGAATACTTATATGGACTAGGGTAACACACTTGGGGTCAGGGAGTACTTATAAAGGGGCTAGGGTAACTCACTTGGGGTCAGGGAGTACTTATATGGGACTAGGGTAACCCACTTAGCGCCAGAGAGAACTTATAAAGGGGCTAGGGTAACTCACTTGGGGTTAGGGAGTACTTATAAAGGGGGTAGGGTAACTTACTCTAGAGTCAGGGAGTACTTATATAGGGTCTAGTGTAACTCACATGCGGTCAGGGAGTACTTCTATGGGACTAGGGTAACTCACTTGGGGTCTGGGAGTATTTATATGGGACTAAGGTATCTCACTTGGGGTCTGGGAGTATTTATATGGGACTAAGGTAACTCACTTGGGGTCAGGGATTACTTATATGGGACTAGGGTAACTCACTTGGGGTCTGGGAGTACTTATTGGGAATAAGGTAACTCACTTGGGGTCTGGGAGTATTTATTTGGGACTAATGTAACTCACTTGGGGTCAGGGAGTACTTATAAAGGGGCTAGGATAACTCACTTCGGCGTCAGGGAGTACTTCTATGGGACTAGGGTAACTCACTTGGGGTCAGGGACTACTTTTATGGGACTAAGGTAACTCACTTGGGGTCAGGGATTACTTATATGGGACTAGGGTAACTCACTTGGGGTCTGGGAGTACTTATATGGGACTAAGGTAACTCACTTGGGGTCTGGGAGTACTTCTATGGGACTAGGGTAACTCACTTGGGGTCAGGGACTACTTTTATGGGACTACGGTAACTCACTTGGGGTCAGGGATTACTTATATGGGACTAGGGTAACTCATTTGGGGTCTGGGAGTACTTATATGGGACTAAGGTAACTCACTTGGGGTCTGGGAGTATTTATTTGGGACTAAGGTAACTCACTTGGGGTCAGGGAGTACTTATATAGGACTAGGGTAACACAAATGGGGTCAGGGAGTAATTATAAAGGGGGTAGGATAACTCACTTGGGGTCAGGGAGTACTTATAAAGGGGCTAGGATAACTCACTTCGGCGTCAGGGAGTACTTCTATGGGAATAGGGTAACTCACTTGCGGTCAGAGAGTACATATAAAGGGGCTAGGATAACTAACTTGGGGTAAGGGAGTGTTTATATAGGGGCTAGGGTAACTCACTTGGGGTCAGGGAGTACTTCTGTGGGATTAGGGTAACTCACTTGGGGTCTGGGAGTACTTATATGGGACTAAGGTAACTCACTTGGGGTCAGGGAGTACTTATATGGGACTAGGGTAACTCACATGGGGTTAGGGAGTACTTATAAAGGGGCTAGGATAACTCACTTTGGGTCAAGAAGTACTTATAGTGGACTAGGGTAACTCACTTGCGGTCAGAGAGTACATATAATTGGGCTAGGATAACTAACATGGGGTCAGGGAGTACTTATCAAGGTTATATGGTAACTCACTTGGGGTCAGGGAGTACTTCTATGGGACTAGGGTAACTCACTTGCGGTCAGAGAGTACTTATAAAGGGGCTAGGATAACTAACTTGGGGTAAGGGAGTGCTTATATACGGGCTAGGGTAACTCACTTGGGTTCAGGGAGTACTTATATAGGGGCTAGGGTAACTCACTTGGGGTCAGGGAGTACTTATATAGGGGCTATGGTAACTCACTTGGGGTCAGGGTGTACTTATTAAGGGGCTAGGGTAACCCACTTGGGGTCAGGAATTACTTATAAGGGAATAGGGTAACAAACTTGGGGTCTGGGAGTACATATAAAGCGGCTAGGATAACTCACTTGCGATCAGAGAGTACATATAAATGGGCAAGGGTAACTCACTTGGGTTCAGGGAGTACTTATATATGGGCTAGGGTAACTCACTTGGGGTCAGGGAGTACTTCTATGGGATTACGTTAACTCACTTGGGGTCTGGGAGTACATATATGGGACTAGGTTAACTCACTTGCGGCCAGAGTGTACATATAATTGGACTAGGGTAAGTCACTTGGGGTCAGGTAGTACTTATATAGGGGCTATGGTAACTCACTTGGTGTCTGGGAGTACATATAAAGGGGCTAGGATAACTCACTTCGGCGTCAGGGAGTACTTCTATGGGACTAGGGTAAATCACTTGGCGTCAGGGACTACTTTTATGGGACTAAGGTAACTCACTTGGGGTCAGGGAGTACTTATATGGGACTAGGGTAACTCACTTGGGGTCAGGGATTATTTATATGGGACTAGGGTAACTCACTTGGTGTCAGGGAGTACTTCTGTGGGATTAGGGTAACTCACTTGGGGTCTGGCAGTATTTCTATGGGACTAGGGTAACTCACTTGGGGTCTGGGAGTACTTATATGGGACTAAGTTAACTCACTTGGGGTCAGGGAGTACTTATATGGGACTAGGGTAACTCACATGGGGTTAGGGAGTACTTATAAAGGGACTAGGATAACTCACTTTGGGTCAAGGAGTACTTATAGTGGACTAGGGTAACTCACTTGCGGTCAGAGAGTACATATAATTGGGCTAGGATAACTAACATGGGGTCAGGGAGTACTTATCAAGGTTATATGGTAACTCACTTGGGGTCAGGGAGTACTTCTATGGGACTAGGGTAACTCACTTGCGGTCAGGGAGTACTTATAAAGGGGCTAGGATAACTAACTTGGGGTAAGGGAGTGCTTATATACGGGCTAGGGTAACTCACTTGGGTTCAGGGAGTACTTATATAGGGGCTAGGGTAACTCACTTGGGGTCAGGGAGTACTTATATATGGGCTATGGTAACTCACTTGTGGTCAGGGTGTACTTATTAAGGGGCTAGGGTAACCCACATGGGGTCAGGAATTACTTATAAGGGAATAGGGTAACACACTTGGGGTCTGGGAGTACATATAAAGCGGCTAGGATAACTCACTTGCGATCAGAGAGTACATATAAAGGGGCTAGGGTAACTCACTTGGGTTCAGGGAGTACTTATATATGGGCTAGGGTAACTCACTTGGGGTCAGGGAGTACTTCTATGGGATTAAGTTAACTCACTTGGGGTCTGGGAGTACATATATGGGACTAGGTTAACTCACTTGCGGCCAGAGTGTACATGTAATTGGACTAGGGTAAGTCACTTGGGGTCAGGGAGTACTTATATAGGGGTTAGGGTCACTCACTTGGTGTCTGTGAGTACTTATTTGGGACCAGGGTAACTCACTTGGGGCCAGGGAGTACTTCTACGGGTCTAGGTAACTCACTTGGGGTCAGGGAGTACTTCTATTGGACTAGGTTAACCCACTTGCGTTCAGAGAGTACATATAAAGGGAGGCTCGGATAACTCACATGGGGTCAGGGAGTACTTATAGAGGTGATATGGTAACTCACTTGCGGTCAGAGAGTACATATAAAGGGGCTAGGATAACTCACTTGGGGTCAGGGAATACTTATATGGACTAGGGTAACACACTTGGGGTCAGGGAGTACTTATAAAGGGGCTAGGGTAACTCACTTGGGGTCAGGGAGTACTTATATGGGACTAGGGTAACCCACTTAGCGCCAGAGAGAACTTATAAAGGGGCTAGGGTAACTCACTTGGGGTTAGGGAGTACTTATAAAGGGGGTAGGGTAACTTACTCTAGAGTCAGGGAGTACTTATATAGGGTCTAGTGTAACTCACATGCGGTCAGGGAGTACTTCTATGGGACTAGGGTAACTCACTTGGGGTCTGGGAGTATTTATATGGGACTAAGGTATCTCACTTGGGGTCTGGGAGTATTTATATGGGACTAAGGTAACTCACTTGGGGTCAGGGATTACTTATATGGGACTAGGGTAACTCACTTGGGGTCTGGGAGTACTTATTGGGAATAAGGTAACTCACTTGGGGTCTGGGAGTATTTATTTGGGACTAATGTAACTCACTTGGGGTCAGGGAGTACTTATAAAGGGGCTAGGATAACTCACTTCGGCGTCAGGGAGTACTTCTATGGGACTAGGGTAACTCACTTGGGGTCAGGGACTACTTTTATGGGACTAAGGTAACTCACTTGGGGTCAGGGATTACTTATATGGGACTAGGGTAACTCACTTGGGGTCTGGGAGTACTTATATGGGACTAAGGTAACTCACTTGGGGTCTGGGAGTACTTCTATGGGACTAGGGTAACTCACTTGGGGTCAGGGACTACTTTTATGGGACTACGGTAACTCACTTGGGGTCAGGGATTACTTATATGGGACTAGGGTAACTCATTTGGGGTCTGGGAGTACTTATATGGGACTAAGGTAACTCACTTGGGGTCTGGGAGTATTTATTTGGGACTAAGGTAACTCACTTGGGGTCAGGGAGTACTTATATAGGACTAGGGTAACACAAATGGGGTCAGGGAGTAATTATAAAGGGGGTAGGATAACTCACTTGGGGTCAGGGAGTACTTATAAAGGGGCTAGGATAACTCACTTCGGCGTCAGGGAGTACTTCTATGGGAATAGGGTAACTCACTTGCGGTCAGAGAGTACATATAAAGGGGCTAGGATAACTAACTTGGGGTAAGGGAGTGTTTATATAGGGGCTAGGGTAACTCACTTGGGGTCAGGGAGTACTTCTGTGGGATTAGGGTAACTCACTTGGGGTCTGGGAGTACTTATATGGGACTAAGGTAACTCACTTGGGGTCAGGGAGTACTTATATGGGACTAGGGTAACTCACATGGGGTTAGGGAGTACTTATAAAGGGGCTAGGATAACTCACTTTGGGTCAAGAAGTACTTATAGTGGACTAGGGTAACTCACTTGCGGTCAGAGAGTACATATAATTGGGCTAGGATAACTAACATGGGGTCAGGGAGTACTTATCAAGGTTATATGGTAACTCACTTGGGGTCAGGGAGTACTTCTATGGGACTAGGGTAACTCACTTGCGGTCAGAGAGTACTTATAAAGGGGCTAGGATAACTAACTTGGGGTAAGGGAGTGCTTATATACGGGCTAGGGTAACTCACTTGGGTTCAGGGAGTACTTATATAGGGGCTAGGGTAACTCACTTGGGGTCAGGGAGTACTTATATAGGGGCTATGGTAACTCACTTGGGGTCAGGGTGTACTTATTAAGGGGCTAGGGTAACCCACTTGGGGTCAGGAATTACTTATAAGGGAATAGGGTAACAAACTTGGGGTCTGGGAGTACATATAAAGCGGCTAGGATAACTCACTTGCGATCAGAGAGTACATATAAATGGGCAAGGGTAACTCACTTGGGTTCAGGGAGTACTTATATATGGGCTAGGGTAACTCACTTGGGGTCAGGGAGTACTTCTATGGGATTACGTTAACTCACTTGGGGTCTGGGAGTACATATATGGGACTAGGTTAACTCACTTGCGGCCAGAGTGTACATATAATTGGACTAGGGTAAGTCACTTGGGGTCAGGTAGTACTTATATAGGGGCTATGGTAACTCACTTGGTGTCTGGGAGTACATATAAAGGGGCTAGGATAACTCACTTCGGCGTCAGGGAGTACTTCTATGGGACTAGGGTAAATCACTTGGCGTCAGGGACTACTTTTATGGGACTAAGGTAACTCACTTGGGGTCAGGGAGTACTTATATGGGACTAGGGTAACTCACTTGGGGTCAGGGATTATTTATATGGGACTAGGGTAACTCACTTGGTGTCAGGGAGTACTTCTGTGGGATTAGGGTAACTCACTTGGGGTCTGGCAGTATTTCTATGGGACTAGGGTAACTCACTTGGGGTCTGGGAGTACTTATATGGGACTAAGTTAACTCACTTGGGGTCAGGGAGTACTTATATGGGACTAGGGTAACTCACATGGGGTTAGGGAGTACTTATAAAGGGACTAGGATAACTCACTTTGGGTCAAGGAGTACTTATAGTGGACTAGGGTAACTCACTTGCGGTCAGAGAGTACTTCTATGGGACTAGGGTAACTCACTTGGGGTCTGGGAGTATTTATATGGGACTAAGGTATCTCACTTGTGGTCAGGGAGTACTTATATAGGGTCTAGGGTAACTCACTTGGGGTCAGGGAGTACTTCTATGGGACTAGGGTATCTCACTTGGGGTCTGGGAGTATTTATATGGGACTAAGGTAACTCACTTGAGGTCAGGGATTATTTATATGGGACTAGGGTAACTCACTTGGGGTCTGGGAGTACTTATATGGGACTAAGGTAACTCACTTGGGGTCTGGGAGTATTTATTTGGGACTAAGGTAACTCACTTGGGGTCAGGGAGTACTTATATAGGACTAGGGTAAATCAAATGGGGTCAGGAAGTACTTATAAAGGGGGTAGGATAACTCACTTGGGGTCAGGGAGTACTTATAAAGGGGCTAGGATAACTCACTTCGGCGTTAGGGAGTACTCCTATGGGACTAGGGTAACTCACTTGGGGTCAGGGACTACTTTTATGGGACTAGGGTAACTCACTTGGGGTCTGGGAGTACTTATATGGGACTAAGGTAACTCACTTGGGGTCTGGGAGTATTTATTTGGGACTAAGGTAACTCACTTGGGGTCAGGGAGTACTTATATAGGATTAGGGTAAATCAAATGGGGTCAGGAAGTACTTATAAAGGGGGTAGGATAACTCACTTGGGGTCAGGGAGTACTTATAAAGGGGCTAGGATAACTCACTTCGGCGTTAGGGAGTACTCCTATGGGACTAGGGTAACTCACTTGGGGTCAGGGACTACTTTTATGGGACTAAGGTAACTCACTTGGGGTCAGGGATTACTTATATGGGACTAGGGTAACTCACTTGGGGTCTGGGAGTACTTATATGGGACTAAGGTAACTCACTTGGGGTCTGGGAGTACTTATATGGGACTAGGGTAACTCACTTGGGGTCAGGGATTACTTATATGGGACTAGGGTAACTCACTTGGGGTCTGGGAGTACTTATATGGGACTAAGGTAACTCACTTGGGGTCTGGGAGTATTTATTTGGGACTAAGGAATCTCACTTGGGGTCAGGGAGTACTTATATAGGACTAGGGTAACACAAATGGTGTCAGGGAGTAATTATAAAGGGGGTAGGATAACTCACTTTGGGTCCGGGAGTACTTATAAAGGGGCTAGGATAACTCACTTCGGCGTCAGGGAGTACTTCTATGGGAATAGGGTAACTCACTTGCGGTCAGAGAGTACATATAAAGGGGCTAGGGTAACTCACTTGGGGTCTGGGAGTACTTATATGGGACTAAGGTAACTCACTTGGGGTCAGGGAGTACTTATATGGGACTAGGGTAACTCACTTGGGGTCTGGGAGTACTTATTGGGAATAAGGTAACTCACTTGGGGTCTGGGAGTATTTATTTGGGACTAATGTAACTCACTTGGGGTCAGGGAGTACTTATAAAGGGGCTAGGATAACTCACTTCGGCGTCAGGGAGTACTTCTATGGGACTAGGGTAACTCACTTGGGGTCAGGGACTACTTTTATGGGACTAAGGTAACTCACTTGGGGTCAGGGATTACTTATATGGGACTAGGGTAACTCACTTGGGGTCTGGGAGTACTTATATGGGACTAAGGTAACTCACTTGGGGTCTGGGAGTACTTCTATGGGACTAGGGTAACTCACTTGGGGTCAGGGACTACTTTTATGGGACTAAGGTAACTCACTTGGGGTCAGGGATTACTTATATGGGACCAGGGTAACTCATTTGGGGTCTGGGAGTACTTATATGGGACTAAGGTAACTCACTTGGGGTCTGGGAGTATTTATTTGGGACTAAGGTAACTCACTTGGGGTCAGGGAGTACTTATATAGGACTAGGGTAACACAAATGGGGTCAGGGAGTAATTATAAAGGGGGTAGGATAACTCACTTGGGGTCAGGGAGTACTTATAAAGGGGCTAGGATAACTCACTTCGGCGTCAGGGAGTACTTCTATGGGAATAGGGTAACTCACTTGCGGTCAGAGAGTACATATAAAGGGGCTAGGATAACTAACTTGGGGTAAGGGAGTGTTTATATAGGGGCTAGGGTAACTCACTTGGGGTCAGGGAGTACTTCTGTGGGATTAGGGTAACTCACTTGGGGTCTGGGAGTACTTATATGGGACTAAGGTAACTCACTTGGGGTCAGGGAGTACTTATATGGGACTAGGGTAACTCACATGGGGTTAGGGAGTACTTATAAAGGGGCTAGGATAACTCACTTTGGGTCAAGGAGTACTTATAGTGGACTAGAGTAACTCACTTGCGGTCAGAGAGTACATATAATTGGGCTAGGATAAATAACATGGGGTCAGGGAGTACTTATCAAGGTTATATGGTAACTCACTTGGGGTCAGGGAGTACTTCTATGGGACTAGGGTAACTCACTTGCGGTCAGAGAGTACTTATAAAGGGGCTAGGATAACTAACTTGGGGTAAGGGAGTGCTTATATACGGGCTAGGGTAACTCACTTGGGTTCAGGGAGTACTTATATAGGGGCTAGGGTAACTCACTTGGGGTCAGGGAGTACTTATATAGGGGCTATGGTAACTCACTTGGGGTCAGGGTGTACTTATTAAGGGGCTAGGGTAACCCACTTGGGGTCAGGAATTACTTATAAGGGAATAGGGTAACAAACTTGGGGTCTGGGAGTACATATAAAGCGGCTAGGATAACTCACTTGCGATCAGAGAGTACATATAAATGGGCAAGGGTAACTCACTTGGGTTCAGGGAGTACTTATATATGGGCTAGGGTAACTCACTTGGGGTCAGGGAGTACTTCTATGGGATTAGGTTAACTCACTTGGGGTCTGGGAGTACATATATGGGACTAGGTTAACTCACTTGCGGCCAGAGTGTACATATAATTGGACTAGGGTAAGTCACTTGGGGTCAGGTAGTACTTATATAGGGGCTATGGTAACTCACTTGGTGTCTGGGAGTACTTATTAAGGGGCTAGGGTAACCCACTTGGGGTCAGGAATTACTTATAAGGGAATAGGGTAACAAACTTGGGGTCTGGGAGTACATATAAAGCGGCTAGGATAACTCACTTCCGATCAGAGAGTACATATAAAGGGGCTAGGGTAACTCACTTGGGGTCAGGGAGTACTTATATGGGACTAGGGTAACTCACATGGGGTTAGGGAGTACTTATAAAGGGACTAGGATAACTCACTTTGGGTCAAGGAGTACTTATAGTGGACTAGGGTAACTCACTTGCGGTCAGAGAGTACATATAATTGGGCTAGGATAACTAACATGGGGTCAGGGAGTACTTATCAAGGTTATATGGTAACTCACTTGGGGTCAGGGAGTACTTCTATGGGACTAGGGTAACTCACTTGCGGTCAGAGAGTACTTATATAGGGGCTAGGATAACTAACTTGGGGTAAGGGAGTGCTTATATACGGGCTAGGGTAACTCACTTGGGTTCAGGGAGTACTTATATAGGGGTTAGGGTCACTCACTTGGTGTCTGTGAGTACTTATTTGGGACCAGGGTAACTCACTTGGGGCCAGGGAGTACTTCTACGGGTCTAGGTAACTCACTTGGGGTCAGGGAGTACTTCTATTGGACTAGGTTAACCCACTTGCGTTCAGAGAGTACATATAAAGGGAGGCTCGGATAACTCACATGGGGTCAGGGAGTACTTATAGAGGTGATATGGTAACTCACTTGCGGTCAGAGAGTACATATAAAGGGGCTAGGATAACTCACTTGGGGTCAGGGAATACTTATATGGACTAGGGTAACACACTTGGGGTCAGGGAGTACTTATAAAGGGGCTAGGGTAACTCACTTGGGGTCAGGGAGTACTTATATGGGACTAGGGTAACCCACTTAGCGCCAGAGAGAACTTATAAAGGGGCTAGGGTAACTCACTTGGGGTTAGGGAGTACTTATAAAGGGGGTAGGGTAACTTACTCTAGAGTCAGGGAGTACTTATATAGGGTCTAGTGTAACTCACATGCGGTCAGGGAGTACTTCTATGGGACTAGGGTAACTCACTTGGGGTCTGGGAGTATTTATATGGGACTAAGGTATCTCACTTGGGGTCTGGGAGTATTTATATGGGACTAAGGTAACTCACTTGGGGTCAGGGATTACTTATATGGGACTAGGGTAACTCACTTGGGGTCTGGGAGTACTTATTGGGAATAAGGTAACTCACTTGGGGTCTGGGAGTATTTATTTGGGACTAATGTAACTCACTTGGGGTCAGGGAGTACTTATAAAGGGGCTAGGATAACTCACTTCGGCGTCAGGGAGTACTTCTATGGGACTAGGGTAACTCACTTGGGGTCAGGGACTACTTTTATGGGACTAAGGTAACTCACTTGGGGTCAGGGATTACTTATATGGGACTAGGGTAACTCACTTGGGGTCTGGGAGTACTTATATGGGACTAAGGTAACTCACTTGGGGTCTGGGAGTACTTCTATGGGACTAGGGTAACACACTTGGGGTCAGGGACTACTTTTATGGGACTACGGTAACTCACTTGGGGTCAGGGATTACTTATATGGGACTAGGGTAACTCATTTGGGGTCTGGGAGTACTTATATGGGACTAAGGTAACTCACTTGGGGTCTGGGAGTATTTATTTGGGACTAAGGTAACTCACTTGGGGTCAGGGAGTACTTATATAGGACTAGGGTAACACAAATGGGGTCAGGGAGTAATTATAAAGGGGGTAGGATAACTCACTTGGGGTCAGGGAGTACTTATAAAGGGGCTAGGATAACTCACTTCGGCGTCAGGGAGTACTTCTATGGGAATAGGGTAACTCACTTGCGGTCAGAGAGTACATATAAAGGGGCTAGGATAACTAACTTGGGGTAAGGGAGTGTTTATATAGGGGCTAGGGTAACTCACTTGGGGTCAGGGAGTACTTCTGTGGGATTAGGGTAACTCACTTGGGGTCTGGGAGTACTTATATGGGACTAAGGTAACTCACTTGGGGTCAGGGAGTACTTATATGGGACTAGGGTAACTCACATGGGGTTAGGGAGTACTTATAAAGGGGCTAGGATAACTCACTTTGGGTCAAGAAGTACTTATAGTGGACTAGGGTAACTCACTTGCGGTCAGAGAGTACATATAATTGGGCTAGGATAACTAACATGGGGTCAGGGAGTACTTATCAAGGTTATATGGTAACTCACTTGGGGTCAGGGAGTACTTCTATGGGACTAGGGTAACTCACTTGCGGTCAGAGAGTACTTATAAAGGGGCTAGGATAACTAACTTGGGGTAAGGGAGTGCTTATATACGGGCTAGGGTAACTCACTTGGGTTCAGGGAGTACTTATATAGGGGCTAGGGTAACTCACTTGGGGTCAGGGAGTACTTATATAGGGGCTATGGTAACTCACTTGGGGTCAGGGTGTACTTATTAAGGGGCTAGGGTAACCCACTTGGGGTCAGGAATTACTTATAAGGGAATAGGGTAACAAACTTGGGGTCTGGGAGTACATATAAAGCGGCTAGGATAACTCACTTGCGATCAGAGAGTACATATAAATGGGCAAGGGTAACTCACTTGGGTTCAGGGAGTACTTATATATGGGCTAGGGTAACTCACTTGGGGTCAGGGAGTACTTCTATGGGATTACGTTAACTCACTTGGGGTCTGGGAGTACATATATGGGACTAGGTTAACTCACTTGCGGCCAGAGTGTACATATAATTGGACTAGGGTAAGTCACTTGGGGTCAGGTAGTACTTATATAGGGGCTATGGTAACTCACTTGGTGTCTGGGAGTACATATAAAGGGGCTAGGATAACTCACTTCGGCGTCAGGGAGTACTTCTATGGGACTAGGGTAAATCACTTGGCGTCAGGGACTACTTTTATGGGACTAAGGTAACTCACTTGGGGTCAGGGAGTACTTATATGGGACTAGGGTAACTCACTTGGGGTCAGGGATTATTTATATGGGACTAGGGTAACTCACTTGGTGTCAGGGAGTACTTCTGTGGGATTAGGGTAACTCACTTGGGGTCTGGCAGTATTTCTATGGGACTAGGGTAACTCACTTGGGGTCTGGGAGTACTTATATGGGACTAAGTTAACTCACTTGGGGTCAGGGAGTACTTATATGGGACTAGGGTAACTCACATGGGGTTAGGGAGTACTTATAAAGGGACTAGGATAACTCACTTTGGGTCAAGGAGTACTTATAGTGGACTAGGGTAACTCACTTGCGGTCAGAGAGTACATATAATTGGGCTAGGATAACTAACATGGGGTCAGGGAGTACTTATCAAGGTTATATGGTAACTCACTTGGGGTCAGGGAGTACTTCTATGGGACTAGGGTAACTCACTTGCGGTCAGGGAGTACTTATAAAGGGGCTAGGATAACTAACTTGGGGTAAGGGAGTGCTTATATACGGGCTAGGGTAACTCACTTGGGTTCAGGGAGTACTTATATAGGGGCTAGGGTAACTCACTTGGGGTCAGGGAGTACTTATATATGGGCTATGGTAACTCACTTGTGGTCAGGGTGTACTTATTAAGGGGCTAGTGTAACCCACATGGGGTCAGGAATTACTTATAAGGGAATAGGGTAACACACTTGGGGTCTGGGAGTACATATAAAGCGGCTAGGATAACTCACTTGCGATCAGAGAGTACATATAAAGGGGCTAGGGTAACTCACTTGGGTTCAGGGAGTACTTATATATGGGCTAGGGTAACTCACTTGGGGTCAGGGAGTACTTCTATGGGATTAAGTTAACTCACTTGGGGTCTGGGAGTACATATATGGGACTAGGTTAACTCACTTGCGGCCAGAGTGTACATGTAATTGGACTAGGGTAAGTCACTTGGGGTCAGGGAGTACTTATATAGGGGCTAGGGTAACTCACTTGGTGTCTGGGAGTACTTATTAAGGGGCTAGGGTAACCCACTTGGGGTCAGGAATTACTTATAAGGGAATAGGGTAACAAACTTGGGGTCTGGGAGTACATATAAAACGGCTAGGATAACTCACTTCCGATCAGAGAGTACATATAAAGGGGCTAGGGTAACTCACTTGGGGTCAGGGAGTACTTATATGGGACTAGGGTAACTCACATGGGGTTAGGGAGTACTTATAAAGGGACTAGGATAACTCACTTTGGGTCAAGGAGTACTTATAGTGGACTAGGGTAACTCACTTGCGGTCAGAGAGTACATATAATTGGGCTAGGATAACTAACATGGGGTCAGGGAGTACTTATCAAGGTTATATGGTAACTCACTTGGGGTCAGGGAGTACTTCTATGGGACTAGGGTAACTCACTTGCGGTCAGAGAGTACTTATATAGGGGCTAGGATAACTAACTTGGGGTAAGGGAGTGCTTATATACGGGCTAGGGTAACTCACTTGGGTTCAGGGAGTACTTATATAGGGGTTAGGGTCACTCACTTGGTGTCTGTGAGTACTTATTTGGGACCAGGGTAACTCACTTGCGGGCCAGGGAGTACTTCTACGGGTCTAGGTAACTCACTTGGGGTCAGGGAGTACTTCTATTGGACTAGGTTAACCCACTTGCGTTCAGAGAGTACATATAAAGGGAGGCTCGTATAACTCACATGGGGTCAGGGAGTACTTATAGAGGTGATATGGTAACTCACTTGCGGTCAGAGAGTACATATAAAGGGGCTAGGATAACTCACCAGGGGTCAGGGAATACTTATATGGACTAGGGTAACACACTTGGGGTCAGGGAGTACTTATAAAGGGGCTAGGGTAACTCACTTGGGGTCAGGGAGTACTTATATGGGACTAGGGTAACCCACTTAGCGCCAGAGAGAACTTATAAAGGGGCTAGGGTAACTCACTTGGGGTTAGGGAGTACTTATAAAGGGGGTAGGGTAACTTACTCTAGAGTCAGGGAGTACTTATATAGGGTCTAGTGTAACTCACATGCGGTCAGGGAGTACTTCTATGGGACTAGGGTAACTCACTTGGGGTCTGGGAGTATTTATATGGGACTAAGGTATCTCACTTGGGGTCTGGGAGTATTTATATGGGACTAAGGTAACTCACTTGGGGTCAGGGATTACTTATATGGTACTAGGGTAACTCACTTGGGGTCTGGGAGTACTTATTGGGAATAAGGTAACTCACTTGGGGTCTGGGAGTATTTATTTGGGAATAATGTAACTCACTTGGGGTCAGGGAGTACTTATAAAGGGGCTAGGATAACTCACTTCGGCGTCAGGGAGTACATCTATGGGACTAGGGTAACTCACTTGGGGTCAGGGACTACTTTTATGGGACTAAGGTAACTCACTTGGGGTCAGGGATTACTTATATGGGACTAGGGTAACTCACTTGGGGTCTGGGAGTACTTATATGGGACTAAGGTAACTCACTTGGGGTCTGGGAGTACTTCTATGGGACTAGGGTAACTCACTTGGGGTCAGGGACTACTTTTATGGGACTAAGGTAACTCACTTGGGGTCAGGGATTACTTATATGGGACTAGGGTAACTCATTTGGGGTCTGGGAGTACTTATATGGGACTAAGGTAACTCACTTGGGGTCTGGGAGTATTTATTTGGGACTAAGGTAACTCACTTGGGGTCAGGGAGTACTTATATAGGACTAGGGTAACACAAATGGGGTCAGGGAGTAATTATAAAGGGGGTAGGATAACTCACTTGGGGTCAGGGAGTACTTATAAAGGGGCTAGGATAACTCACTTCGGCGTCAGGGAGTACTTCTATGGGAATAGGGTAACTCACTTGCGGTCAGAGAGTACATATAAAGGGGCTAGGATAACTAACTTGGGGTAAGGGAGTGTTTATATAGGGGCTAGGGTAACTCACTTGGGGTCTGGCAGTATTTCTAAGGGACTAGGGTAACTCACTTGGGGTCTGGGAGTACTTATATGGGACTAAGTTAACTCACTTGGGGTCAGGGAGTACTTATATGGGACTAGGGTAACTCACATGGGGTTAGGGAGTACTTATAAAGGGACTAGGATAACTCACTTTGGGTCAAGGAGTACTTATAGTGGACTAGGGTAACTCACTTGCGGTCAGAGAGTACATATAATTGGGCTAGGATAACTAACATGGGGTCAGGGAGTACTTATCAAGGTTATATGGTAACTCACTTGGGGTCAGGGAGTACTTCTATGGGACTAGGGTAACTCACTTGCGGTCAGGGAGTACTTATAAAGGGGCTAGGATAACTAACTTGGGGTAAGGGAGTGCTTATATACGGGCTAGGGTAACTCACTTGGGTTCAGGGAGTACTTATATAGGGGCTAGGGTAACTCACTTGGGGTCAGGGAGTACTTATATAGGGGCTATGGTAACTCACTTGGGGTCAGGGAGTACTTATATGGAACTAGGGTAGCTCAATTGCGGTCAGAGAGTACATATAAAGGGGCTAGGATAACTCACGTGGGGTCAGGGAGTACATCTATGTGACTAGGGTAACTCACTTGGGGTCAGGGAGTACTTACAAAGGGGCTAGGGTAACTGACTGGGGTCTGGGAGTACTTATATGGGACTAGGGTAACTCACTTGGGGTCAGGGAGTACTTCTATGGGACTAGGGTAACTCACTTGCGGTCAGGGAGTACTTATAAAGGGGCTAGGATAACTAACTTGGGGTAAGGGAGTGCTTATATACGGGCTAGGGTAACTCACTTGGGTTCAGGGAGTACTTATATAGGGGCTAGGGTAACTCACTTGGGGTCAGGGAGTACTTATATAGGGGTTATGGTAACTCACTTGGGGTCAGGGTGTACTTATTAAGGGGCTAGGGTAACCCACATGGGGTCAGGAATTACTTATAAGGGAATAGGGTAACACACTTGGGGTCTGGGAGTACATATATGGGACTAGGTTAACTCACTTGCGGCCAGAGTGTACATGTAATTGGACTAGGGTAAGTCACTTGGGGTCAGGGAGTACTTATATAGGGGCTAGGGTAACTCACTTGGTGTCTGGGAGTACATATAAAGGGGCTAGGACAACTCACTTGGGGTCAGGGAGTACTTATATAGGGGCTAGGGTAACTCACTTGGTGTCTGGGAGTACATATAAAGGGGCTAGGGTAACTCACTTTTGGTCAAGGAGTACTTATATGGGGCTAGAGTAACTCACTTGGTGTCTGTGAGTACTTATATGGGACCAGGGTAACTCACTTGGGCCAGGGTGTACTTATTAAGGGGCTAGGGTAACTCACTTGGGGTAAGAGAGTACTTATATGGGACTAGGGTAACTCACTTGGGATCAGGGAGTACTTCTATGGGACTAGGGTAACTTACTTAGGGTCAGGGAGTTCTTATAAAGGGGCTAAGGTAACTCACTTTGGGTCAGGGTGTAGTTATAAGGTATTAGGGTAACTCACTTTCGGTCAGAGAGTACATATAATGGGGCTAGGATAACTCACTTGGTGTCAGGGAGTACTTATAAAGGGGCTATGGTAACTCACTTGGGGTCAGGGAGTACTTATATGGAACTAGGGTAGCTCAATTGCGGTCAGAGAGTACATATAAAGGGGGTACGATAACTCACATGGGGTCAGGATGTACTTATAAAGGGGCTATTGTAACTCACTTGGGGTCAGGGAGTACATCTATGTGACTAGGGTAACTCACTTGCGGTCAGAGAGTACTTATAAAAGGCCTAGGATAACTCACTTCGGGTCAGGGATTACTTCTATGGGACTAGGTAACTCACTTGCGGTCAGAGAGTACATATAAAGGGGCTAGGATAACTAACTTGGGTTAAGGGAGTACTTCTGTGGCACTAGGGTAACTCAATGGGGTCTGGGAGTACTTATATGGAACTAGGGTAGCTCAATTGCGTTCAGAAATTACATATAAAGGGGCTAGGATAACTCACTTGGGGTCAGGAAGTACTTATAAAGGGGCTATGGTAACTCACTTGGGGTCAAGGAGTAGGTCTATGGGACTAGGGTAACTCATTTGCAGTCAGAGAGTACTTATAAAGGGGCTAGGATAACTCACTTGGGGTCAGGGAGTACTTATAAGGGGCTAGGGTAACTCACTTGGGTTCTTGGAGCACTTATATGGGACTAAAGTAAATCAGTTGGGGTCAGGGATTACTTATATGGGACTAGGGTAACTCACTTGCGGTCAGAGAGTACATATAAAGGGGCTAGGATAACTCACTTGGGGTCAGGGAGTACTTATATGGAACTAGGGTAGCTCAATTGCGGTCAGAGATTACATATAAAGGGGCTAGGATAACTCACTTGGGGTCAGGAAGTACTTATAAAGGGGCTATGGTAACTCACTTGGGGTCAGAGAGTACATATAAAGGGGCTAGGATAACTCACTTGGGGTCAGGGAGTACTTATATAGGGGCAATGGTAACTCACTTGGGGTCAGGGAGTACTTCTACGGGACTAGGGTAACTCACTTGCGTTTAGAGAGTACTTATAGAGGGGCTAGGATAACTCACTTGGGGTCAGGGAGTACTTCTATGGGACTAGGTAACTCACTTGCGGTCAGAGATTACATATAAAGGGGCTAGGATAACTAACTTGGGTTAAGGGAGTACTCCTGTGGGACTTGGGTAACTCACTAGGGGTCTGGGAGTACTTATATGGGAGCAGGGTAACTCACTTGTGGTCAGGGAGTACTTATAAAGGGGCTAGGGTAACTCACTTTTGGTCAAGGGGTACTTATATGGGGCTAGAGTAACTCACTTGGTGTCTGTGAGTACTTATATGGGACCAGGGTAACTCACTTGGGGCCAGGGAGTACTTATTAAGGGGCTAGGGTAACTCAATTGGGGTAAGAGAGTACTTATATGGGACTAGGGTAACTCACTTGGGATCAGGGAGTACTTCTATGGGACTAGGGTAACTTACTTAGGGTCAGGGAGTTCTTATAAAGGGGCTAAGGTAACTCACTTTGGGTCAGGGAGTAGTTATAAGGTATTAGGGTAACTCACTTGGACTCTGGGAATACATATGAAGGGACTAGGGTAACTCACTTGGGGTCTGGGAGTACTTATAAAGGGGCGATGGTAACTCACTTGGGGTCAGGGAGTACTTCTATGGGACTAGGGTAACTCACTTTCGGTCAGAGAATACATATAATGGGGCTAGGATAACTCACTTGGGGTGAGGGAGTACTTATAAAGGGGCTATGGTAACTCACTTGGGGTCAGGGAGTACTTATATGGAACTAGGGTAGCTCAATTGCGGTCAGAGAGTACATATAAAGGGGCTAGGATAACTCACGTGGGGTCAGGTAGTACTTATAAAGGGGCTATGGTAACTCACTTGGGGTCAGGGAGTATATCTATGTGACTAGGGTAACTCACTTGGGGTCAGGGAGTACTTACAAAGGGGCTAGGGTAACTGACTTGGGGTCTGGGAGTACTTATATGGGACTAGGGTTACTCACTTGGGGTCAGGGAGTACTTATATAGGGGCTATGGTAACTCACTTGGGGTCAAGGAGTAGGTCTATGGGACTAGGGTAACTCATTTGCAGTCAGAGAGTACTTATAAAGGGGCTAGGATAACTCACTTGGTGTCAGGGAGTACTTATAAGGGGCTAGGGTAACTCACTTGGGTTCTTGGAGCACTTATATGGGACTAGAGTAAATCAGTTGGGGTCAGGGATTACTTATATGGGACTAGGGTAACTCACTTGCGGTCAGAGAGTACATATAAAGGGGCTAGGATAACTCACTTGGGGTCAGGGAGTACTTATATGGAACTAGGGTAGCTCAATTGCGGTCAGAGATTACATATAAAGGGGCTAGGATAACTCACTTGGGGTCAGGAAGTACTTATAAAGGGGCTATGGTAACTCACTTCGGGTCAGAGAGTACATATAGAGGGGCTAGGATAACTCACTTGGGGTCAGGGAGTACTTATATAGGGGCAATGGTAACTCACTTGGGGTCAGGGAGTACTTCTACGGGACTAGGGTAACTCACGTACGGTCAGAGATTACATATAAAGGGGCTAGGATAACTAACTTGGGTTAAGGGAGTACTTCTGTGGGACTTGGGTAACTCACTAGGGGTCTGGGAGTACTTATTTGGGACTAGTGTAACTCACTTGCTGTCAGAGAGTACATATAAATGGGCTAGGATAACTAACTTGGGTTAAGGGAGTACTTATATAGGGGTTAGGGTCACTCACTTGGTGTCTGTGAGTACTTATATGGGACCAGGGTAACTCACTTGGGGCAAGGGAGTACTTCTACGGGTCTAGGTAACTCACTTGGGGTCAGGGAGTACTTCTATTGGACTAGGTTAACCCACTTGCGGTCAGAGAGTACATATAAAGGGAGGCTCGGATAACTCACATGGGGTCAGGGAGTACTTATAGAGGTGATATGGTAACTCACTTGGGGTCAGGGAGTACTTCTATGGGACTAGGGTAACTCACTTGCGGTCAGAGAGTACATATAAAGGGGCTAGGATAACTCACTTGGGGTTAGGGAATACTTATATGGACTAGGGTAACACACTTGGGGTCAGGGAGTACTTATAAAGGGGCTAGGGTAACTCACTTGGGGTCAGGGAGTACTTATATGGGACTAGGGTAACCCACTTAGCGCCAGAGAGAACTTATAAAGGGGCTAGGGTAACTCACTTGGGGTTAGGGAGTACTTATAAAGGGGGTAGGGTAACTCACTCTAGAGTCAGGGAGTATTTATATAGGGTCTAGTGTAACTCACATGCGGTCAGAGAGTACTTCTATGGGACTAGGGTAACTCACTTGGGGTCTGGGAGTATTTATATGGGACTAAGGTATCTCACTTGTGGTCAGGGAGTACTTATATAGGGTCTAGGGTAACTCACTTGGGGTCAGGGAGTACTTCTATGGGACTAGGGTATCTCACTTGGGGTCTGGGAGTATTTATATGGGACTAAGGTAACTCACTTGAGGTCAGGGATTATTTATATGGGACTAGGGTAACTCACTTGGGGTCTGGGAGTACTTATATGGGACTAAGGTAACTCACTTGGGGTCTGGGAGTATTTATTTGGGACTAAGGTAACTCACTTGGGGTCAGGGAGTACTTATATAGGACTAGGGTAAATCAAATGGGGTCAGGAAGTACTTATAAAGGGGGTAGGATAACTCACTTGGGGTCAGGGAGTACTTATAAAGGGGCTAGGATAACTCACTTCGGCGTTAGGGAGTACTCCTATGGGACTAGGGTAACTCACTTGGGGTCAGGGACTACTTTTATGGGACTAGGGTAACTCACTTGGGGTCTGGGAGTACTTATATGGGACTAAGGTAACTCACTTGGGGTCTGGGAGTATTTATTTGGGACTAAGGTAACACACTTGGGGTCAGGGAGTACTTATATAGGATTAGGGTAAATCAAATGGGGTCAGGAAGTACTTATAAAGGGGGTAGGATAACTCACTTGGGGTCAGGGAGTACTTATAAAGGGGCTAGGATAACTCACTTGGGGTCTGGGAGTACTTATATGGGACTAAGGTAACTCACTTGGGGTCTGGGAGTACTTATATGGGACTAGGGTAACTCACTTGGGGTCAGGGATTACTTATATGGGACTAGGGTAACTCACTTGGGGTCTGGGAGTACTTATATGGGACTAAGGTAACTCACTTGGGGTCTGGGAGTATTTATTTGGGACTAAGGAATCTCACTTGGGGTCAGGGAGTACTTATATAGGACTAGGGTAACACAAATGGTGTCAGGGAGTAATTATAAAGGGGGTAGGATAACTCACTTTGGGTCCGGGAGTACTTATAAAGGGGCTAGGATAACTCACTTCGGCGTCAGGGAGTACTTCTATGGGAATAGGGTAACTCACTTGCGGTCAGAGAGTACATATAAAGGGGCTAGGGTAACTCACTTGGGGTCTGGGAGTACTTATATGGGACTAAGGTAACTCACTTGGGGTCAGGGAGTACTTATATGGGACTAGGGTAACTCACATGGGGTTAGGGAGTACTTACAAAGGGGCTAGGATAGCTCACTTTGGGTCAAGGAGTACTTATAGTGGACTAGGGTAACTCACTTGCGGTCAGAGAGTACATATAATTGGGCTAGGATAACTAACATGGGGTCAGGGTGTACTTATATACGGGCTAGGGTAACTCACTTGGGTTCAGGGAGTACTTATATAGGGGCTAGGGTAACTCACTTGGGGTCAGGGAGTACTTATATAGGGGCTATGGTAACTCACTTGGGGTCAGGGTGTACTTATTAAGGGGCAAGGGTAACCCACTTGGGGTCAGGAATTACTTATAAGGGAATAGGATAACAAACTTGGGGTCTGGGAGTACATATAAAGCGGGAAGGATAACTCACTTGCGATCAGAGAGTACATATAAATGGCCTAGGGTTACTCACTTGGGTTCAGGGAGTACTTATATATGGGCTAGGGTAACTCACTTGGGGTCAGGGAGTACTTCTATGGGATTAGGTTAACTCACTTGGGGTCTGGGAGTACATATATGGGACTAGGTTAACTCACTTGCGGCCAGAGTGTACATATAATTGGACTAGGGTAAGTCACTTGGGGTCAGGTAGTACTTATATAGGGGCTATGGTAACTCACTTGGTGTCTGGGAGTACATATAAAGGCGCTAGGATAACTCACTTTGGGTCAAGGAGTACTTATAGTGGACTAGGGTAACTCACTTGCGGTCAGAGAGTACATATAATTGGGCTAGGATAACTAACATGGGGTCAGGGAGTACTTATCAAGGTTATATGGTAACTCACTTGGGGTCAGGGAGTACTTCTATGGGACTAGGGTAACTCACTTGCGGTCAGAGAGTACTTATAAAGGGGCTAGGATAACTAACTTGGGGTAAGGGAGTGCTTATATACGGGCTAGGGTAACTCACTTGGGTTCAGGGAGTACTTATATAGAAGCTAGGGTAACTCACTTGGGGTCAGGGAGTACTTATATAGGGGCTATGGTAACTCACTTGGGGTCAGGGTGTACTTATTAAGGGGCTAGGGTAACCCACATGGGGTCAGGAATTACTTATAAGGGAATAGGGTAACACACTTGGGGTCTGGGAGTACATATAAAGCGGCTAGGATAACTCACTTGCGATCAGAGAGTACATATAAAGGGGCTAGGGTAACTCACTTGGGTTCAGGGAGTACTTATATATGGGCTAGGGTAACTCACTTGGGGTCAGGGAGTACTTCTATGGGATTAGGTTAACTCACTTGGGGTCTGGGAGTACATATATGGGACTAGGTTAACTCACTTGCGGCCAGAGTGTACATATAATTGGACTAGGGTAAGTCACTTGGGGTCAGGGAGTACTTATATAGGGGCTAGGGTAACTCACTTGGTGTCTGGGAGTACATATAAAGGGGCTAGGACAACTCACTTGGGGTCAGGGAGTACTTATGTGGAACGAGGGTAGCTCAATTGCGGTCAGAGAGTACATATAAAGGGGCTAGGATAACTCACGTGGGGTCAGGAAGTACTTATAAAGGGGCTATTGTAACTCACTTGGGGTCAGGGAGTACATCTATGTAACTAGGGTAACTCACTTGCGGCCAGAGTATACATATAATTGGACTAGGGTAAGTCACTTGGGGTCAGGTAGTACTTATATAGGGGCTATGGTAACTCACTTGGTGTCTGGGAGTACATATAAAGGGGCTAGGATAACTCACTTCGGCGTCAGGGAGTACTTCTATGGGACTAGGGTAACTCACTTGGCGTCAGGGACTACTTTTATGGGACTAAGGTAACTCACTTGGGGTCAGGGATTATTTATATGGGACTAGGGTAACTCACTTGGGGTCAGGGAGTACTTCTGTGGGATTAGGGTAACTCACTTGGGGTCTGGCAGTATTTCTATGGGACTAGGGTAACTCACTTGGGGTCTGGGAGTACTTATATGGGACTAAGTTAACTCACTTGGGGTCAGGGAGTACTTATATGGGACTAGGGTAACTCACATGGGGTTAGGGAGTACTTATAAAGGGACTAGGATAACTCACTTTGGGTCAAGGAGTACTTATAGTGGACTAGGGTAACTCACTTGCGGTCAGAGAGTACATATAATTGGGCTAGGATAACTAACATGGGGTCAGGGAGTACTTATCAAGGTTATATGGTAACTCACTTGGGGTCAGGGAGTACTTCTATGGGACTAGGGTAACTCACTTGCGGTCAGAGAGTACTTATAAAGGGGCTAGGATAACTAACTTGGGGTCAGGGAGTGCTTATATACGGGCTAGGGTAACTCACTTGGGTTCAGGGAGTACTTATATAGGGGCTAGGGTAACTCACTTGGGGTCAGGGAGTACTTATATAGGGGCTATGGTAACTCACTTGGGGTCAGGGTGTACTTCTTAAGGGGCTAGGGTAACCCACATGGGGTCAGGAATTACTTATAAGGGAATAGGGTAACACACTTGGGGTCTGGGAGTACATATAAAGCGGCTAGGATAACTCACTTGCGATCAGAGAGTACATATAAAGGGGCTAGGGTAACTCACTTGGGTTCAGGGAGTACTTATATATGGGCTAGGGTAACTCACTTGGGGTCAGGGAGTACTTCTATGGGATTAGGTTAACTCACTTGGGGTCTGGGAGTACATATATGGGACTAGGTTAACTAACTTGCCGCCAGAGTGTACATATAATTGGACTAGGGTAAGTCACTTGGGGTCAGGGAGTACTTATATAGGGGCTAGGGTAACTCACTTGGTGTCTGGGAGTACATATAAAGGGGCTAGGACAACTCACTTGGGGTCAGGGAGTACTTATGTGGAACGAGGGTAGCTCAATTGCGGTCAGAGAGTACATATAAAGGGGCTAGGATAACTCACGTGGGGTCAGGAAGTACTTATAAAGGGGCTATTGTAACTCACTTGGGGTCAGGGAGTACATCTATGTAACTAGGGTAACTCACTTGCGGCCAGAGTATACATATAATTGGACTAGGGTAAGTCACTTGGGGTCAGGTAGTACTTATATAGGGGCTATGGTAACTCACTTGGTGTCTGGGAGTACATATAAAGGGGCTAGGATAACTCACTTCGGCGTCAGGGAGTACTTCTATGGGACTAGGGTAACTCACTTGGCGTCAGGGACTACTTTTATGGGACTAAGGTAACTCACTTGGGGTCAGGGATTATTTATATGGGACTAGGGTAACTCACTTGGGGTCAGGGAGTACTTCTGTGGGATTAGGGTAACTCACTTGGGGTCTGGCAGTATTTCTATGGGACTAGGGTAACTCACTTGGGGTCTGGGAGTACTTATATGGGACTAAGTTAACTCACTTGGGGTCAGGGAGTACTTATATGGGACTAGGGTAACTCACATGGGGTTAGGGAGTACTTATAAAGGGACTAGGATAACTCACTTTGGGTCAAGGAGTACTTATAGTGGACTAGGGTAACTCACTTGCGGTCAGAGAGTACATATAATTGGGCTAGGATAACTAACATGGGGTCAGGGAGTACTTATCAAGGTTATATGGTAACTCACTTGGGGTCAGGGAGTACTTCTATGGGACTAGGGTAACTCACTTGCGGTCAGAGAGTACTTATAAAGGGGCTAGGATAACTAACTTGGGGTCAGGGAGTGCTTATATACGGGCTAGGGTAACTCACTTGGGTTCAGGGAGTACTTATATAGGGGCTAGGGTAACTCACTTGGGGTCAGGGAGTACTTATATAGGGGCTATGGTAACTCACTTGGGGTCAGGGTGTACTTCTTAAGGGGCTAGGGTAACCCACATGGGGTCAGGAATTACTTATAAGGGAATAGGGTAACACACTTGGGGTCTGGGAGTACATATAAAGCGGCTAGGATAACTCACTTGCGATCAGAGAGTACATATAAAGGGGCTAGGGTAACTCACTTGGGTTCAGGGAGTACTTATATATGGGCTAGGGTAACTCACTTGGGGTCAGGGAGTACTTCTATGGGATTAGGTTAACTCACTTGGGGTCTGGGAGTACATATATGGGACTAGGTTAACTAACTTGCCGCCAGAGTGTACATATAATTGGACTAGGGTAAGTCACTTGGGGTCAGGGAGTACTTATATAGGGGCTAGGGTAACTCACTTGGTGTCTGGGAGTACATATAAAGGGGCTAGGACAACTCACTTGGGGTCAGGGAGTACTTATGTGGAACGAGGGTAGCTCAATTGCGGTCAGAGAGTACATATAAAGGGGCTAGGATAACTCACGTGGGGTCAGGAAGTACTTATAAAGGGGCTAGGATAACTCACTTCGGCGTTAGGGAGTACTCCTATGGGACTAGGGTAACTCACTTGGGGTCAGGGACTACTTTTATGGGACTAGGGTAACTCACTTGGGGTCTGGGAGTACTTATATGGGACTAAGGTAACTCACTTGGGGTCTGGGAGTATTTATTTGGGACTAAGGTAACTCACTTGGGGTCAGGGAGTACTTATATAGGACTAGGGTAAATCAAATGGGGTCAGGAAGTACTTATAAAGGGGGTAGGATAACTCACTTGGGGTCAGGGAGTACTTATAAAGGGGCTAGGATAACTCACTTCGGCGTTAGGGAGTACTCCTATGGGACTAGGGTAACTCACTTGGGGTCAGGGACTACTTTTATGGGACTAGGGTAACTCACTTGGGGTCTGGGAGTACTTATATGGGACTAAGGTAACTCACTTGGGGTCTGGGAGTATTTATTTGGGACTAAGGTAACTCACTTGGGGTCAGGGAGTACTTATATAGGATTAGGGTAAATCAAATGGGGTCAGGAAGTACTTATAAAGGGGGTAGGATAACTCACTTGGGGTCAGGGAGTACTTATAAAGGGGCTAGGATAACTCACTTCGGCGTTAGGGAGTACTCCTATGGGACTAGGGTAACTCACTTGGGGTCAGGGACTACTTTTATGGGACTAAGGTAACTCACTTGGGGTCAGGGATTACTTATATGGGACTAGGGTAACTCACTTGGGGTCTGGGAGTACTTATATGGGACTAAGGTAACTCACTTGGGGTCTGGGAGTACTTATATGGGACTAGGGTAACTCACTTGGGGTCAGGGATTACTTATATGGGACTAGGGTAACTCACTTGGGGTCTGGGAGTACTTATATGGGACTAAGGTAACTCACTTGGGGTCTGGGAGTATTTATTTGGGACTAAGGAATCTCACTTGGGGTCAGGGAGTACTTATATAGGACTAGGGTAACACAAATGGTGTCAGGGAGTAATTATAAAGGGGGTAGGATAACTCACTTTGGGTCCGGGAGTACTTATAAAGGGGCTAGGATAACTCACTTCGGCGTCAGGGAGTACTTCTATGGGAATAGGGTAACTCACTTGCGGTCAGAGAGTACATATAAAGGGGCTAGGGTAACTCACTTGGGGTCTGGGAGTACTTATATGGGACTAAGGTAACTCACTTGGGGTCAGGGAGTACTTATATGGGACTAGGGTAACTCACATGGGGTTAGGGAGTACTTACAAAGGGGCTAGGATAGCTCACTTTGGGTCAAGGAGTACTTATAGTGGACTAGGGTAACTCACTTGCGGTCAGAGAGTACATATAATTGGGCTAGGATAACTAACATGGGGTCAGGGTGTACTTATATACGGGCTAGGGTAACTCACTTGGGTTCAGGGAGTACTTATATAGGGGCTAGGGTAACTCACTTGGGGTCAGGGAGTACTTATATAGGGGCTATGGTAACTCACTTGGGGTCAGGGTGTACTTATTAAGGGGCAAGGGTAACCCACTTGGGGTCAGGAATTACTTATAAGGGAATAGGATAACAAACTTGGGGTCTGGGAGTACATATAAAGCGGGAAGGATAACTCACTTGCGATCAGAGAGTACATATAAATGGCCTAGGGTTACTCACTTGGGTTCAGGGAGTACTTATATATGGGCTAGGGTAACTCACTTGGGGTCAGGGAGTACTTCTATGGGATTAGGTTAACTCACTTGGGGTCTGGGAGTACATATATGGGACTAGGTTAACTCACTTGCGGCCAGAGTGTACATATAATTGGACTAGGGTAAGTCACTTGGGGTCAGGTAGTACTTATATAGGGGCTATGGTAACTCACTTGGTGTCTGGGAGTACATATAAAGGCGCTAGGATAACTCACTTTGGGTCAAGGAGTACTTATAGTGGACTAGGGTAACTCACTTGCGGTCAGAGAGTACATATAATTGGGCTAGGATAACTAACATGGGGTCAGGGAGTACTTATCAAGGTTATATGGTAACTCACTTGGGGTCAGGGAGTACTTCTATGGGACTAGGGTAACTCACTTGCGGTCAGAGAGTACTTATAAAGGGGCTAGGATAACTAACTTGGGGTAAGGGAGTGCTTATATACGGGCTAGGGTAACTCACTTGGGTTCAGGGAGTACTTATATAGAAGCTAGGGTAACTCACTTGGGGTCAGGGAGTACTTATATAGGGGCTATGGTAACTCACTTGGGGTCAGGGTGTACTTATTAAGGGGCTAGGGTAACCCACATGGGGTCAGGAATTACTTATAAGGGAATAGGGTAACACACTTGGGGTCTGGGAGTACATATAAAGCGGCTAGGATAACTCACTTGCGATCAGAGAGTACATATAAAGGGGCTAGGGTAACTCACTTGGGTTCAGGGAGTACTTATATATGGGCTAGGGTAACTCACTTGGGGTCAGGGAGTACTTCTATGGGATTAGGTTAACTCACTTGGGGTCTGGGAGTACATATATGGGACTAGGTTAACTCACTTGCGGCCAGAGTGTACATATAATTGGACTAGGGTAAGTCACTTGGGGTCAGGGAGTACTTATATAGGGGCTAGGGTAACTCACTTGGTGTCTGGGAGTACATATAAAGGGGCTAGGACAACTCACTTGGGGTCAGGGAGTACTTATGTGGAACGAGGGTAGCTCAATTGCGGTCAGAGAGTACATATAAAGGGGCTAGGATAACTCACGTGGGGTCAGGAAGTACTTATAAAGGGGCTATTGTAACTCACTTGGGGTCAGGGAGTACATCTATGTAACTAGGGTAACTCACTTGCGGCCAGAGTATACATATAATTGGACTAGGGTAAGTCACTTGGGGTCAGGTAGTACTTATATAGGGGCTATGGTAACTCACTTGGTGTCTGGGAGTACATATAAAGGGGCTAGGATAACTCACTTCGGCGTCAGGGAGTACTTCTATGGGACTAGGGTAACTCACTTGGCGTCAGGGACTACTTTTATGGGACTAAGGTAACTCACTTGGGGTCAGGGATTATTTATATGGGACTAGGGTAACTCACTTGGGGTCAGGGAGTACTTCTGTGGGATTAGGGTAACTCACTTGGGGTCTGGCAGTATTTCTATGGGACTAGGGTAACTCACTTGGGGTCTGGGAGTACTTATATGGGACTAAGTTAACTCACTTGGGGTCAGGGAGTACTTATATGGGACTAGGGTAACTCACATGGGGTTAGGGAGTACTTATAAAGGGACTAGGATAACTCACTTTGGGTCAAGGAGTACTTATAGTGGACTAGGGTAACTCACTTGCGGTCAGAGAGTACATATAATTGGGCTAGGATAACTAACATGGGGTCAGGGAGTACTTATCAAGGTTATATGGTAACTCACTTGGGGTCAGGGAGTACTTCTATGGGACTAGGGTAACTCACTTGCGGTCAGAGAGTACTTATAAAGGGGCTAGGATAACTAACTTGGGGTAAGGGAGTGCTTATATACGGGCTAGGGTAACTCACTTGGGTTCAGGGAGTACTTATATAGGGGCTAGGGTAACTCACTTGGGGTCAGGGAGTACTTATATAGGGGCTATGGTAACTCACTTGGGGTCAGGGTGTACTTCTTAAGGGGCTAGGGTAACCCACATGGGGTCAGGAATTACTTATAAGGGAATAGGGTAACACACTTGGGGTCTGGGAGTACATATAAAGCGGCTAGGATAACTCACTTGCGATCAGAGAGTACATATAAAGGGGCTAGGGTAACTCACTTGGGTTCAGGGAGTACTTATATATGGGCTAGGGTAACTCACTTGGGGTCGGGGAGTACTTCTATGGGATTAGGTTAACTCACTTGGGGTCTGGGAGTACATATATGGGACTAGGTTAACTAACTTGCCGCCAGAGTGTACATATAATTGGACTAGGGTAAGTCACTTGGGGTCAGGGAGTACTTATATAGGGGCTAGGGTAACTCACTTGGTGTCTGGGAGTACATATAAAGGGGCTAGGACAACTCACTTGGGGTCAGGGAGTACTTATGTGGAACGAGGGTAGCTCAATTGCGGTCAGAGAGTACATATAAAGGGGCTAGGATAACTCACGTGGGGTCAGGAAGTACTTATAAAGGGGCTATTGTAACTCACTTGGGGTCAGGGAGTACATCTATGTGACTAGGGTAACTCACTTGCGGTCAGAGAGTACTTATAAAGGGCCTAGGATAACTCATTTGGGGTCAGGGAGTACTTATAAAGGGGCTATGGTAACTCACTTGGGGTCAGGGAGTACTTATAAAGGGGCTAGAGTAACTCACTTGGGGTCAGGGAGTACTTGTATGGGACTAGGGTAACCCACTTAGCGCCAGAGAGAACTTATAAAGGGGCTAGGGTAACTCACTCTAGAGCCAGGGAGTACTTATATAGGGTCTAGGGTAACTCACTTGACGTCAGGGAGTACTTCTATGGGACTAGGGTAACTCACTTGGGGTCTGGGAGTATTTATATGGGACTAAGGTAACTCACTTGGGGTCAGGGATTACTTATATGGGGCTAGGGTTACTCACTTGGGGTCTGGGAGTACTTATATGGGACTAAGGTAACTCACTTGGGGTCTGGGAGTATTTATTTGGGACTAAGGTAACTCACTTGGGGTCAGGGATTACTTATATAGGACTAGGGTAACTCAAATGGGGTCAGGAAGTACTTATAAAGGGGGTAGGATAACTCACTTGGGGTCAGGGAGTACTTATATAGGGCTAGGGTAACACAAATGGGGTCAGGGAGTACTTATAAAGGGGGTAGGATAACTCACTTGGGGTCAGGGAGTACTTATAAAGGGGCTAGGATAACTCACTTCGGCGTCAGGGAGTACTGCTATGGGACTAGGGTAACTCACTTGCGGTAAGAGAGTACATATAATTGGGCTAGGATAACTAACATGGGGTCAGGGAGTACTTATCAAGGTTATATGGTAACTCACTTGGGGTCAGGGAGTACTTATATGGGACTAGGGTAACTCACATGGGGTTAGGGAGTACTTATAAAGGGGCTAGGATAACTCACTTTGGGTCAAGGAGTACTTATAGTGGACTAGGGTAACTCACTTGCGGTCAGAGAGTACATATAATTGGGCTAGGATAACTCACTTGGGGTCAGGGAGTACTTCTATGGGACTAGGGTAACTCACTTGCGGTCAGAGAGTATTTATAAAGGGCCTAGGATAACTCATTTGGGGTCAGGGAGTACTTATAAAGGGGCTATGGTAACTCACTTGGGGTCAGGGAGTACTTATAAAGGGGCTAGAGTAACTCACTTGGGGTCTGGGAGTATTTATATGGGACTAAGGTATCTCACTTGTGGTCAGGGAGTACTTATATAGGGTCTAGGGTAACTCACTTGGGGTCAGGGAGTACTTCTATGGGACTAGGGTAACTCACTTGGGGTCTGGGAGTATTTATATGGGACTAAGGTAACTCACTTGGGGTCAGGGATTATTTATATGGGACTAGGGTAACTCACTTGGGGTCTGGGAGTACTTATATGGGACTAAGGTAACTCACTTGGGGTCTGGGAGTATTTATTTGGGACTAAGGTAACTCACTTGGGGTAAGGGAGTACTTATATAGGACTAGGGTAAATCAAATGGGGTCAGGAAGTACTTATAAAGGGGGTAGGATAACTCACTTGGGGTCAGGGAGTACTTATAAAGGGGCTAGGATAACTCACTTCGGCGTCAGGGAGTACTTCTATGGGACTAGGGTAACTCACTTGGGGTCAGGGACTACTTTTATGGGACTAAGGTAACTCACTTGGGGTCAGGGATTACTTATATGGGACTAGGGTAACTCACTTGGGGTCTGGGAGTACTTATATGGGACTAAGGTAACTCACTTGGGGTCTGGGAGTATTTATATGGGACTAAGGTATCTCACTTGTGGTCAGGGAGTACTTATATAGGGTGTAGGGTAACTCACTTGGGGTCAGGGAGTACTTCTATGGGACTAGGGTAACTCAATTGGGGTCTGGGAGTATTTATATGGGACTAAGGTAACTCACTTGGGGTCAGGGATTATTTATATGGGACTAGGGTAACTCACTTGGGGTCTGGGAGTACTTATATGGGACTAAGGTAACTCACTTGGGGTCTGGGAGTATTTATTTGGGACTAAGGTAACTCACTTGGGGTCAGGGAGTACTTATATAGGACTAGGGTAAATCAAATGGGGTCAGGAAGTACTTATAAAGGGGGTAGGATAACTCACTTGGGGTCAGGGAGTACTTATAAAGGGGCTAGGATAACTCACTTCGGCGTTAGGGAGTACTCCTATGGGACTAGGGTAACTCACTTGGGGTCAGGGACTACTTTTATGGGACTAAGGTAACTCACTTGGGGTCAGGGATTACTTATATGGGACTAGGGTAACTCACTTGGGGTCTGGGAGTACTTATATGGGACTGAGGTAACTCACTTGGGGTCTGGGAGTACTTATATGGGACTAGGGTAACTCACTTGGGGTCAGGGATTACTTATATGGGACTAGGGTAACTCACTGGGGTCTGGGAGTACTTATATGGGACTAAGGTAACTCACTTGGGGTCTGGGAGTATTTATTTGGGACTAAGGTATCTCACTTGGGGTCAGGGAGTACTTATATAGGACTAGGGTAACACAAATGGTGTCAGGGAGTAATTATAAAGGGGGTAGGATAACTCACTTTGGGTCCGGGAGTACTTATAAAGGGGCTAGGATAACTCACTTCGGCGTCAGGGAGTACTTCTATGGGAATAGGGTAACTCACTTGCGGTCAGAGAGTACATATAAAGGGGCTAGGGTAACTCACTTGGGGTCTGGGAGTACTTATATGGGACTAAGGTAACTCACTTGGGGTCAGGGAGTACTTATTTGGGACTAGGGTAACTCACATGGGGTTAGGGAGTACTTATAAAGGGGCTAGGATAGCTCACTTTGGGTCAAGGAGTACTTATAAAGGGCCTAGGATAACTCATTTGGGGTCAGGGAGTACTTATAAAGGGGCTATGGTAACTCACTTGGGGTCAGGGAGTACTTATAAAGGGGCTAGAGTAACTCACTTGGGGTCAGGGAGTACTTGTATGGGACTAGGGTAACCCACTTAGCGCCAGAGAGAACTTATAAAGGGGCTAGGGTAACTCACTCTAGAGCCAGGGAGTACTTATATAGGGTCTAGGGTAACTCACTTGACGTCAGGGAGTACTTCTATGGGACTAGGGTAACTCACTTGGGGTCTGGGAGTATTTATATGGGACTAAGGTAACTCACTTGGGGTCAGGGATTACTTATATGGGGCTAGGGTTACTCACTTGGGGTCTGGGAGTACTTATATGGGACTAAGGTAACTCACTTGGGGTCTGGGAGTATTTATTTGGGACTAAGGTAACTCACTTGGGGTCAGGGATTACTTATATAGGACTAGGGTAACTCAAATGGGGTCAGGAAGTACTTATAAAGGGGGTAGGATAACTCACTTGGGGTCAGGGAGTACTTATATAGGGCTAGGGTAACACAAATGGGGTCAGGGAGTACTTATAAAGGGGGTAGGATAACTCACTTGGGGTCAGGGAGTACTTATAAAGGGGCTAGGATAACTCACTTCGGCGTCAGGGAGTACTGCTATGGGACTAGGGTAACTCACTTGCGGTAAGAGAGTACATATAATTGGGCTAGGATAACTAACATGGGGTCAGGGAGTACTTATCAAGGTTATATGGTAACTCACTTGGGGTCAGGGAGTACTTATATGGGACTAGGGTAACTCACATGGGGTTAGGGAGTACTTATAAAGGGGCTAGGATAACTCACTTTGGGTCAAGGAGTACTTATAGTGGACTAGGGTAACTCACTTGCGGTCAGAGAGTACATATAATTGGGCTAGGATAACTCACTTGGGGTCAGGGAGTACTTCTATGGGACTAGGGTAACTCACTTGCGGTCAGAGAGTATTTATAAAGGGCCTAGGATAACTCATTTGGGGTCAGGGAGTACTTATAAAGGGGCTATGGTAACTCACTTGGGGTCAGGGAGTACTTATAAAGGGGCTAGAGTAACTCACTTGGGGTCTGGGAGTATTTATATGGGACTAAGGTATCTCACTTGTGGTCAGGGAGTACTTATATAGGGTCTAGGGTAACTCACTTGGGGTCAGGGAGTACTTCTATGGGACTAGGGTAACTCACTTGGGGTCTGGGAGTATTTATATGGGACTAAGGTAACTCACTTGGGGTCAGGGATTATTTATATGGGACTAGGGTAACTCACTTGGGGTCTGGGAGTACTTATATGGGACTAAGGTAACTCACTTGGGGTCTGGGAGTATTTATTTGGACTAAGGTAACTCACTTGGGGTAAGGGAGTACTTATATAGGACTAGGGTAAATCAAATGGGGTCAGGAAGTACTTATAAAGGGGGTAGGATAACTCACTTGGGGTCAGGGAGTACTTATAAAGGGGCTAGGATAACTCACTTCGGCGTCAGGGAGTACTTCTATGGGACTAGGGTAACTCACTTGGGGTCAGGGATTACTTTTATGGGACTAAGGTAACTCACTTGGGGTCAGGGATTACTTATATGGGACTAGGGTAACTCACTTGGGGTCTGGGAGTACTTATATGGGACTAAGGTAACTCACTTGGGGTCTGGGAGTATTTATATGGGACTAAGGTATCTCACTTGTGGTCAGGGAGTACTTATATAGGGTGTAGGGTAACTCACTTGGGGTCAGGGAGTACTTCTATGGGACTAGGGTAACTCAATTGGGGTCTGGGAGTATTTATATGGGACTAAGGTAACTCACTTGGGGTCAGGGATTATTTATATGGGACTAGGGTAACTCACTTGGGGTCTGGGAGTACTTATATGGGACTAAGGTAACTCACTTGGGGTCTGGGAGTATTTATTTGGGACTAAGGTAACTCACTTGGGGTAAGGGAGTACTTATATAGGACTAGGGTAAATCAAATGGGGTCAGGAAGTACTTATAAAGGGGGTAGGATAACACACTTGGGGTCAGGGAGTACTTATAAAGGGGCTAGGATAACTCACTTCGGCGTCAGGGAGTACTTCTATGGGACTAGGGTAACTCACTTCGGGTCAGGGACTACTTTTATGGGACTAAGGTAACTCACTTGGGGTCAGGGATTACTTATATGGGACTAGGGTAACTCACTTGGGGTCTGGGAGTACTTATATGGGACTAAGGTAACTCACTTGGGGTCTGGGAGTATTTATATGGGACTAAGGTATCTCACTTGTGGTCAGGGAGTACTTATATAGGGTGTAGGGTAACTCACTTGGGGTCAGGGAGTACTTCTATGGGACTAGGGTAACTCAATTGGGGTCTGGGAGTATTTATATGGGACTAAGGTAACTCACTTGGGGTCAGGGATTATTTATATGGGACTAGGGTAACTCACTTGGGGTCTGGGAGTACTTATATGGGACTAAGGTAACTCACTTGGGGTCTGGGAGTATTTATTTGGGACTAAGGTAACTCACTTGGGGTCAGGGAGTACTTATATAGGACTAGGGTAAATCAAATGGGGTCAGGAAGTACTTATAAAGGGGGTAGGATAACTCACTTGGGGTCAGGGAGTACTTATAAAGGGGCTAGGATAACTCACTTCGGCGTCAGGGAGTACTCCTATGGGACTAGGGTAACTCACTTGGGGTCAGGGACTACTTTTATGGGACTAAGGTAACTCACTTGGGGTCAGGGATTACTTATATGGGACTAGGGTAACTCACTTGGGGTCTGGGAGTACTTATATGGGACTAAGGTAACTCACTTGGGGTCTGGGAGTACTTATATGGGACTAGGGTAACTCACTTGGGGTCAGGGATTACTTATATGGGACTAGGGTAACTCACTTGGGGTCTGGGAGTACTTATATGGGACTAAGGTAACTCACTTGGGGTCTGGGAGTATTTATTTGGGACTAAAGTATCTCACTTGGGGTCAGGGAGTACTTATATAGGACTAGGGTAACACAAATGGTGTCAGGGAGTAATTATAAAGGGGGTAGGATAACTCACTTTGGGTCCGGGAGTACTTATAAAGGGGCTAGGATAACTCACTTCGGCGTCAGGGAGTACTTCTATGGGAATAGGGTAACTCACTTGCGGTCAGAGAGTACATATAAAGGGGCTAGGGTAACTCACTTGGGGTCTGGGAGTACTTATATGGGACTAAGGTAACTCACTTGGGGTCAGGGAGTACTTATATGGGACTAGGGTAACTCACATGGGGTTAGGGAGTACATATAATTGGGCTAGGATAACTAACATGGGGTCAGGGTGTACTTATATACGGGCTAGGGTAACTCACTTGGGTTCAGGGAGTACTTATATAGGGGCTAGCGTAACTCACTTGGGGTCAGGGAGTACTTATATAGGGGCTATGGTAACTCACTTGGGGTCAGGGTGTACTTATTAAGGGGCAAGGGTAACCCACTTGGGGTCAGGAATTACTTATAAGGGAATAGGATAACAAACTTGGGGTCTGGGAGTACATATAAAGCGGGAAGGATAACTCACTTGCGATCAGAGAGTACATATAAATGGGCTAGGGTTACTCACTTGGGTTCAGGGAGTACTTATATATGGGCTAGGGTAACTCACTTGGGGTCAGGGAGTACTTCTATGGGATTAGGTTAACTCACTAGGGGTCTGGGAGTACATATATGGGACTAGGTTAACTCACTTGCGGCCAGAGTGTACATATAATTGGACTAGGGTAAGTCACTTGGGGTCAGGTAGTACTTATATAGGGGCTATGGTAACTCACTTGGTGTCTGGGAGTACATATAAAGGGGCTAGGATAACTCACTTTGGGTCAAGGAGTACTTATAGTGGACTAGGGTAACTCACTTGCGGTCAGAGAGTACATATAATTGGGCTAGGATAACTAACATGGGGTCAGGGAGTACTTATCAAGGTTATATGGTAACTCACTTGGGGTCAGGGAGTACTTCTATGGGACTAGGGTAACTCACTTGCGGTCAGAGAGTACTTATAAAGGGGCTAGGATAACTAACTTGGGGTAAGGGAGTGCTTATATACGGGCTAGGGTAACTCACTTGGGTTCAGGGAGTACTTATATAGAAGCTAGGGTAACTCACTTGGGGTCAGGGAGTACTTATATAGGGGCTATGGTAACTCACTTGGGGTCAGGGTGTACTTATTAAGGGGCTAGGGTAACCCACATGGGGTCAGGAATTACTTATAAGGGAATAGGGTAACACACTTGGGGTCTGGGAGTACATATAAAGCGGCTAGGATAACTCACTTGCGATCAGAGAGTACATATAAAGGGGCTAGGGTAACTCACTTGGGTTCAGGGAGTACTTATATATGGGCTAGGGTAACTCACTTGGGGTCAGGGAGTACTTCTATGGGATTAGGTTAACTCACTTGGTGTCTGGGAGTACATATATGGGACTAGGTTAACTCACTTGCGGCCAGAGTGTACATATAATTGGACTAGGGTCAGTCACTTGGGGTCAGGGAGTACTTATATAGGGGCTAGGGTAACTCACTTGGTGTCTGGGAGTACATATAAAGGGGCTAGGACAACTCACTTGGGGTCAGGGAGTACTTATGTGAAACGAGGGTAGCTCAATTGCGGTCAGAGAGTACATATAAATGGGCTAGGATAACTCACGTGGGGTCAGGAAGTACTTATAAAGGGGCTATTGTAACTCACTTGGGGTCAGGGAGTACATCTATGTGACTAGGGTAACTCACTTGCGGCCAGAGTATACATATAATTGGACTAGGGTAAGTCACTTGGGGTCAGGTAGTACTTATATAGGGGCTATGGTAACTCACTTGGTGTCTGGGAGTACATATAAAGGGGCTAGGATAACTCACTTCGGCGTCAGGGAGTACTTCTATGGGACTAGGGTAACTCACTTGGCGTCAGGGACTACTTTTATGGGACTAAGGTAACTCACTTGGGGTCTGGGAGTACTTATATGGGACTAGGGTAACTCACTTGGGGTCAGGGATTACTTATATGGGACTAGGGTAACTCACTTGGGGTCTGGGAGTACTTATATGGGACTAAGGTAACTCACTTGGGGTCTGGGAGTATTTATTTGGGACTAAAGTATCTCACTTGGGGTCAGGGAGTACTTATATAGGACTAGGGTAACACAAATGGTGTCAGGGAGTAATTATAAAGGGGGTAGGATAACTCACTTTGGGTCCGGGAGTACTTATAAAGGGGCTAGGATAACTCACTTCGGCGTCAGGGAGTACTTCTATGGGAATAGGGTAACTCACTTGCGGTCAGAGAGTACATATAAAGGGGCTAGGGTAACTCACTTGGGGTCTGGGAGTACTTATATGGGACTAAGGTAACTCACTTGGGGTCAGGGAGTACTTATATGGGACTAGGGTAACTCACATGGGGTTAGGGAGTACATATAATTGGGCTAGGATAACTAACATGGGGTCAGGGTGTACTTATATACGGGCTAGGGTAACTCACTTGGGTTCAGGGAGTACTTATATAGGGGCTAGGGTTACTCAGTTGGGTTCAGGGAGTACTTATATATGGGCTAGGGTAACTCACTTGGGGTCAGGGAGTACTTCTATGGGATTAGGTTAACTCACTTGGGGTCTGGGAGTACATATATGGGACTAGGTTAACTCACTTGCGGCCAGAGTGTACATATAATTCGACTAGGGTAAGTCACTTGGGGTCAGGTAGTACTTATATAGGGGCTATGGTAACTCACTTGGTGTCTGGGAGTACATATAAAGGGGCTAGGATAACTCACTTTGGGTCAAGGAGTACTTATAGTGGACTAGGGTAACTCACTTGCGGTCAGAGAGTACATATAATTGGGCTAGGATAACTAACATGGGGTCAGGGAGTACTTATCAAGGTTATATGGTAACTCACTTGGGGTCAGGGAGTACTTCTATGGGATTAGGTTAACTCACTTGGGGTCTGGGAGTACATATATGGGACTAGGTTAACTCACTTGCGGCCAGAGTGTACATATAATTGGACTAGGGTAAGTCACTTGGGGTCAGGGAGTACTTATATAGGGGCTAGGGTAACTCACTTGGTGTCTGGGAGTACATATAAAGGGGCTAGGACAACTCACTTGGGGTCAGGGAGTACTTATGTGAAACGAGGGTAGCTCAATTGCGGTCAGAGAGTACATATAAAGGGGCTAGGATAACTCACGTGGGGTCAGGAAGTACTTATAAAGGGGCTATTGTAACTCACTTGGTGTCAGGGAGTACATCTATGTGACTAGGGTAACTCACTTGCGGCCAGAGTATACATATAATTGGACTAGGGTAAGTCACTTGGGGTCAGGTAGTACTTATATAGGGGCTATGGTAACTCACTTGGTGTCTGGGAGTACATATAAAGGGGCTAGGATAACTCACTTCGGCGTCAGGGAGTACTTCTATGGGACTAGGGTAACTCACTTGGCGTCAGGGACTACTTTTATGGGACTAAGGTAACTCACTTGGGGTCAGGGAGTACTTATATGGGACTAGGGTAACTCACTTGGGGTCAGGGATTATTTATATGGGACTAGGGTAACTCACTTGGGGTCAGGGAGTACTTCTGTGGGATTAGGGTAACTCACTTGGGGTCTGGCAGTATTTCTATGGGACTAGGGTAACTCACTTGGGGTCTGGGAGTACTTATATGGGACTAAGTTAACTCACTTGGGGTCAGGGAGTACTTATATGGGACTAGGGTAACTCACATGGGGTTAGGGAGTACTTATAAAGGGACTAGGATAACTCACTTTGGGTCAAGGAGTACTTATAGTGGACTAGGGTAACTCACTTGCGGTCAGAGAGTACATATAATTGGGCTAGGATAACTAACATGGGGTCAGTGAGTACTTATCAAGGTTATATGGTAACTCACTTGGGGTCAGGGAGTACTTCTATGGGACTAGGGTAACTCACTTGCGGTCAGAGAGTACTTATAAAGGGGCTAGGATAACTAACTTGGGGTAAGGGAGTGCTTATATACGGGCTAGGGTAACTCACTTGGGTTCAGGGAGTACTTTTATAGGGGCTAGGGTTACTCACTTGGGGTCAGGGAGTACTTATATAGGGGCTATGGTAACTCACTTGGGGTCAGGGTGTACTTCTTAAGGGGCTAGGGTAACCCACATGGGGTCAGGAATTACTTATAAGGGAATAGGGTAACACACTTGGGGTCTGGGAGTACATATAAAGCGGCTAGGATAACTCACTTGCGATCAGAGAGTACATATAAAGGGGCTAGGGTAACTCACTTGGGTTCAGGGAGTACTTATATATGGGCTAGGGTAACTCACTTGGGGTCAGGGAGTACTTCTATGGGATTAGGTTAACTCACTTGGGGTCTGGGAGTACATATATGGGACTAGGTTAACTCACTTGCCGCCAGAGTGTACATATAATTGGACTAGGGTAAGTCACTTGGGGTCAGGGAGTACTTATATAGGGGCTAGGGTAACTCACTTGGTGTCTGGGAGTACATATAAAGGGGCTAGGACAACTCACTTGGGGTCAGGGAGTACTTATGTGGAACGAGGGTAGCTCAATTGCGGTCAGAGAGTACATATAAAGGGGCTAGGATAACTCACGTGGGGTCAGGAAGTACTTATAAAGGGGCTATTGTAACTCACTTGGGGTCAGGGAGTACATCTATGTGACTAGGGTAACTCACTTGCGGTCAGAGAGTACTTATAAAGGGCCTAGGATAACTCATTTGGAGTCAGGGAGTACTTATAAAGGGGCTATGGTAACTCACTTGGGGTCAGGGAGTACTTATAAAGGGGCTAGAGTAACTCACTTGGGGTCAGGGAGTACTTGTATGGGACTAGGGTAACCCACTTAGCGCCAGAGAGAACTTATAAAGGGGCTAGGGTAACTCACTTGGCGTTAGGGAGTACTTATAAAGGGGGTAGGGTAACTCACTCTAGAGCCAGGGAGTACTTATATAGGGTCTAGGGTAACTCACTTGACGTCAGGGAGTACTTCTATGGGACTAGGGTAACTCACTTGGGGTCTGGGAGTATTTATATGGGACTAAGGTAACTCACTTGGGGTCAGGGATTACTTATATGGGGCTAGGGTTACTCACTTGGGGTCTGGGAGTACTTATATGGGACTAAGGTAACTCAGTTGGGGTCTGGGAGTATTTATTTGGGACTAAGGTAACTCACTTGGGGTCAGGGATTACTTATATAGGACTAGGGTAACTCAAATGGGGTCAGGAAGTACTTATAAAGGGGGTAGGATAACTCACTTGGGGTCAGGGAGTACTTATATAGGACTAGGGTAACACAAATGAGGTCAGGGAGTACTTATAAAGGGGGTAGGATAACTCACTTGGGGTCAGGGAGTACTTATAAAGGGGCTAGGATAACTCACTTCGGCGTCAGGGAGTACTGCTATGGGACTAGGGTAACTCACTTGCGGTAAGAGAGTACATATAATTGGGCTAGGATAACTAACATGGGGTCAGGGAGTACTTATCAAGGTTATATGGTAACTCACTTGGGGTCAGGGAGTACTTATATGGGACTAGGGTAACTCACATGGGGTTAGGGAGTACTTATAAAGGGGCTAGGATAACTCACTTTGGGTCAAGGAGTACTTATAGTGGACTAGGGTAACTCACTTGCGGTCAGAGAGTACATATAATTGGGCTAGGATAACTCACTTGGGGTCAGGGAGTACTTCTATGGGACTAGGGTAACTCACTTGCGGTCAGAGAGTACTTATAAAGGGGCTAGGATAACTAACTTGGGGTAAGGGAGTGCTTATATACGGGCTAGGGTAACTCACTTGGGTTCAGGGACTACTTATATAGGGGCTAGGGTAACTCACTTGGGGTGAGGGAGTACTAATATAGGGGCTATGGTAACTCACTTGGGGTCAAGGTGTACTTATTAAGGGGCTAGGGTAACCCACTTGGGGTCAGGAATTACTTATAAGGGAATAGGGTAACACATTTGGGGTCTGGGAGTACATATAAAGCGGCTAGGATAACTCACTTGCGATCAGAGAGTACATATAAAGGGGCTAGGGTAACTCACTTGGGTTCAGGGAGTACTTATATATGGGCTAGGGTAACTCACTTGGGGTCAGGGAGTACTTCTATGGGATTAGGTTAACTCACTTGGGGTCTGGGAGTACATATATAGGACTAGGTTAACTCACTTGCGGCCAGAGTGTACATATAATTGGAGTAGGGTAAGTCACTTGGGATCAGGGAGTACTTATATAGGGGCTAGGGTAACTCACTTGGTGTCTGGGAGTACATATAAAGGGGCTAGGATAACTCACTTCGTCGTCAGGGAGTACTTCTATGGGACTAGGGTAACTCACTTGGGGTCAGGGACTACTTTTATGGGACTAAGGTAACTCACTTGGGGTCAGGGATTACTTATATGGGACTAGGGTAACTCACTTGGGGTCTGGGATTACTTATATGGGACTAAGGTAACTCACTTGGGGTCTGGGTGTACTTATATGGGACAAGGGTAACTCACTTGGGGTCAGGGATTACTTATATGGGACTAGGTTAACTCACTTGGGGTCAGGGAGTACTTCTGTGGGATTAGGGTAACTCACTTGGGGTCTGGCAGTATTTCTATGGGACTAGGGTAACTCACTTGGGGTCTGGGAGTACTTATATGGGACTAAAGTAACTCACTTGGGGTCAGGGAGTACTTATATGGGACTAGGTAACTCACTTGCGGTCAGAGATTACATATAAAGGGGTTAGGATAACTAACTTGGGTTAAGGGAGTACTTCTGTGGGACTTGGGTAACTCACTAGGGGTCTGGGAGTACTTATATGGGACTAGGGTAACTCACTTGTGGTCAGGGATTACTTATATGGGGCTAGGGTTACTCACTTGGGGTCTGGGAGTACTTATATGGGACTAAGGTAACTCAGTTGGGGTCTGGGAGTATTTATTTGGGACTAAGGTAACTCACTTGGGGTCAGGGATTACTTATATAGGACTAGGGTAACTCAAATGGGGTCAGGAAGTACTTATAAAGGGGGTAGGATAACTCACTTGGGGTCAGGGAGTACTTATATAGGACTAGGGTAACACAAATGAGGTCAGTGAGTACTTATAAAGGGGGTAGGATAACTCACTTGGGGTCAGGGAGTACTTATAAAGGGGCTAGGATAACTCACTTCGGCGTCAGGGAGTACTGCTATGGGACTAGGGTAACTCACTTGCGGTAAGAGAGTACATATAATTGGGCTAGGATAACTAACATGGGGTCAGGGAGTACTTATCAAGGTTATATGGTAACTCACTTGGGGTCAGGGAGTACTTATATGGGACTAGGGTAACTCACATGGGGTTAGGGAGTACTTATAAAGGGGCTAGGATAACTCACTTTGGGTCAAGGAGTACTTATAGTGGACTAGGGTAACTCACTTGCGGTCAGAGAGTACATATAATTGGGCTAGGATAACTCACTTGGGGTCAGGGAGTACTTCTATGGGACTAGGGTAACTCACTTGCGGTCAGAGAGTACTTATAAAGGGGCTAGGATAACTAACTTGGGGTAAGGGAGTGCTTATATACGGGCTAGGGTAACTCACTTGGGTTCAGGGACTACTTATATAGGGGCTAGGGTAACTCACTTGGGGTGAGGGAGTACTAATATAGGGGCTATGGTAACTCACTTGGGGTCAGGGTGTACTTATTAAGGGGCTAGGGTAACCCACTTGGGGTCAGGAATTACTTATAAGGGAATAGGGTAACACATTTGGGGTCTGGGAGTACATATAAAGCGGCTAGGATAACTCACTTGCGATCAGAGAGTACATATAAAGGGGCTAGGGTAACTCACTTGGGTTCAGGGAGTACTTATATATGGGCTAGGGTAACTCACTTGGGGTCAGGGAGTACTTCTATGGGATTAGGTTAACTCACTTGGGGTCTGGGAGTACATATATGGGACTAGGTTAACTCACTTGCCGCCAGAGTGTACATATAATTGGACTAGGGTAAGTCACTTGGGGTCAGGGAGTACTTATATAGGGGCTAGGGTAACTCACTTGGTGTCTGGGAGTACATATATAGGGGCTAGGACAACTCACTTGGGGTCAGGGAGTACTTATGTGGAACGAGGGTAGCTCAATTGCGGTCAGAGAGTACATATAAAGGGGCTAGGATAACTCACGTGGGGTCAGGAAGTACTTATAAAGGGGCTATTGTAACTCACTTGGGGTCAGGGAGTACATCTATGTGACTAGGGTAACTCACTTGCGGTCAGAGAGTACTTATAAAGGGCCTAGGATAACTCATTTGGGGTCAGGGAGTACTTATAAAGGGGCTATGGTAACTCACTTGGGGTCAGGGAGTACTTATAAAGGGGCTAGAGTAACTCACTTGGGGTCAGGGAGTACTTGTATGGGACTAGGGTAACCCACTTAGCGCCAGAGAGAACTTATAAAGGGGCTAGGGTAACTCACTTGGGGTTAGGGAGTACTTATAAAGGGGGTAGGGTAACTCACTCTAGAGCCAGGGAGTACTTATATAGGGTCTAGGGTAACTCACTTGACGTCAGGGAGTACTTCTATGGGACTAGGGTAACTCACTTGGGGTCTGGGAGTATTTATATGGGACTAAGGTAACTCACTTGGGGTCAGGGATTACTTATATGGGGCTAGGGTTACTCACTTGGGGTCTGGGAGTACTTATATGGGACTAAGGTAACTCACTTGGGGTCTGGGAGTATTTATTTGGGACTAAGGTAACTCACTTGGGGTCAGGGATTACTTATATAGGACTAGGGTAACTCAAATGGGGTCAGGAAGTACTTATAAAGGGGGTAGGATAACTCACTTGGGGTCAGGGAGTACTTATATAGGACTAGGGTAACACAAATGGGGTCAGGGAGTACTTATAAAGGGGGTAGGATAACTCACTTGGGGTCAGGGAGTACTTATAAAGGGGCTAGGATAACTCACTTCGGCGTCAGGGAGTACTGCTATGGGACTAGGGTAACTCACTTGCGGTAAGAGAGTACATATAATTGGGCTAGGATAACTAACATGGGGTCAGGGAGTACTTGTCAAGGTTATATGGTAACTCACTTGGGGTCAGGGAGTACTTTTATGGGACTAGGGTAACTCACATGGGGTTAGGGAGTACTTATAAAGGGGCTAGGATAACTCACTTTGGGTCAAGGAGTACTTATAGTGGACTAGGGTAACTCACTTGCGGTCAGAGAGTACATATAATTGGGCTAGGATAACTCACTTGGGGTCAGGGAGTACTTCTATGGGACTAGGGTAACTCACTTGCGGTCAGAGAGTACTTATAAAGGGCCTAGGATAACTCATTTGGGGTCAGGGAGTACTTATAAAGGGGCTATGGTAACTCACTTGGGGTCAGGGAGTACTTATAAAGGGGCTAGAGTAACTCACTTGGGGTCTGGGAGTATTTATATGGGACTAAGGTATCTCATTGTGGTCAGGGAGTACTTATATAGGGTCTAGGGTAACTCACTTGGGGTCAGGGAGTACTTCTATGGGACTAGGGTAACTCACTTGGGGTCTGGGAGTATTTATATGGGACTAAGGTAACTCACCTGGGGTCAGGGATTATTTATATGGGACTAGGGTAACTCACTTGGGGTCTGGGAGTATTTATTTGGGAATAAGGTAACTCACTTGGGGTAAGGAAGTACTTATATAGGACTAGGGTAAATCAAATGGGGTCAGGAAGTACTTATAAAGGGGGTAGGATAACTCACTTGGGGTCAGGGAGTACTTATAAAGGGGCTAGGATAACTCACTTCGGCGTGAGGGAGTACTTCTATGGGACTAGGGTAACTCACTTGGGGTCAGGGACTACTTTTATGGGACTAAGGTAACTCACTTGGGGTCAGGGATTACTTATATGGGACTAGGGTAACTCACTTGGGGTCTGGGAGTACTTATATGGGACTAAGGTAACTCACTTGGGGTCTGGGAGTATTTATATGGGAATAAGGTATCTCACTTGTGGTCAGGGAGTACTTATATAGGGTGTAGGGTAACTCACTTGGGGTCAGGGAGTACTTCTATGGGACTAGGGTAACTCAATTGGGGTCTGGGAGTATTTATATGGGACTAAGGTAACTCACTTGGGGTCAGGGATTATTTATATGGGACTAGGGTAACTCACTTGGGGTCTGGGAGTACTTATATGGGACTAAGGTAACTCACTTGGGGTCTGGGAGTATTTATTTGGGACTAAGGTAACTCACTTGGGGTCAGGGAGTACTTATATAGGACTAGGGTAAATCAAATGGGGTCAGGAAGTACTTATAAAGGGGGTAGGATAACTCACTTGGGGTCTGGGAGTACTTATATGGGACTAGGGTAACTCACTTGGGGTCTGGGAGTACTTATATGGGACTAAGGTAACTCACTTGGGGTCTGGGAGTATTTATTTGGGACTAAGGTATCTCACTTGGGGTCAAGGAGTACTTATATAGGACTAGGGTAACACAAATGGTGTCAGGGAGTAATTATAAAGGGGGTAGGATAACTCACTTTGGGTCCGGGAGTACTTATAAAGGGGCTAGGATAACTCACTTCGGCGTCAGGGAGTACTTCTATGGAAATAGGGTAACTCACTTGCGGTCAGAGAGTACATATAAAGGGGCTAGGGTAACTCACTTGGGGTCTGGGAGTACTTATATGGGACTAAGGTAACTCACTTGGGGTCAGGGAGTACTTATATGGGACTAGGGTAACTCACATGGGGTTAGGGAGTACTTATAAAGGGGCTAGGATAGCTCACTTTGGGTCAAGGAGTACTTATAGTGGACTAGGGTAACTCACTTGCGGTCAGAGAGTACATATAATTGGGCTAGGATAACTAACATGGGGTCAGGGTGTACTTATATACGGGCTAGGGTAACTCACTTGGGTTCAGGGAGTACTTATATAGGGGCTAGGGTAACTCACTTGGGGTCAGGGAGTACTTATATAGGGGCTATGGTAACTCACTTGGGGTCAGGGTGTACTTATTAAGGGGCAAGGGTAACCCACTTGGGGTCAGGAATTACTTATAAGGGAATAGGATAACAAACTTGGGGTCTGGGAGTACATATAAAGCGGGAAGGATAACTCACTTGCGATCAGAGAGTACATATAAATGGGCTAGGGTTACTCACTTGGGTTCAGGGAGTACTTATATATGGGCTAGGGTAACTCACTTGGGGTCAGGGAGTACTTCTATGGGATTAGGTTAACTCACTTGGGGTCTGGGAGTACATATATGGGACTAGGTTAACTCACTTGCGGCCAGAGTGTACATATAATTGGACTAGGGTAAGTCACTTGGGGTCAGGTAGTACTTATTAGGGGCTATGGTAACTCACTTGGTGTCTGGGAGTACATATAAAGGGGCTAGGATAACTCACTTTGGGTCAAGGAGTACTTATAGTGGACTAGGGTAACTCACTTGCGGTCAGAGAGTACATATAATTGGGCTAGGATAACTAACATGGGGTCAGGGAGTACTTATCAAGGTTATATGGTAACTCACTTGGGGTCAGGGAGTACTTCTATGGGACTAGGGTAACTCACTTGCGGTCAGAGAGTACTTATAAAGGGGCTAGGATAACTAACTTGGGGTAAGGGAGTGCTTATATACGGGCTAGGGTAACTCACTTGGGTTCAGGGAGTACTTATATAGAAGCTAGGGTAACTCACTTGGGGTCAGGGAGTACTTATATAGGGGCTATGGTAACTCACTTGGGGTCAGGGTGTACTTATTAAGGGGCTAGGGTAACCCACTTGGCGTCAGGAATTACTTATAAGGGAATAGGATAACAAACTTGAGGTCTGGGAGTACATATAAAGCGGGAAAGATAACTCACTTGCGATCAGAGAGTACATATAAATGGGCTAGGGTAACTCACTTGGGTTCAGGGAGTACTTATATATGGGCTAGGGTAACTCACTTGGGGTCAGGGAGTACTTCTATGGGATTAGGTTAACTCACTTGGGGTCAGAGAGTACTTATAAAGGGCCTAGGATAACTCATTTGGGGTCAGGGAGTACTTATAAAGGGGCTATGGTAACTCACTTGGGGTCAGGGAGTACTTATAAAGGGGCTAGAGTAACTCACTTGGGGTCTGGGAGTATTTATATGGGACTAAGGTATCTCATTGTGGTCAGGGAGTACTTATATAGGGTCTAGGGTAACTCACTTGGGGTCAGGGAGTACTTCTATGGGACTAGGGTAACTCACTTGGGGTCTGGGAGTATTTATATGGGACTAAGGTAACTCACCTGGGGTCAGGGATTATTTATATGGGACTAGGGTAACTCACTTGGGGTCTGGGAGTACTTATATGGGACTAAGGTAACTCACTTGGGGTCTGGGAGTATTTATTTGGGACTAAGGTAACTCACTTGGGGTAAGGGAGTACTTATATAGGACTAGGGTAAATCAAATGGGGTCAGGAAGTACTTATAAAGGGGGTAGGATAACTCACTTGGGGTCAGGGAGTACTTATAAAGGGGCTAGGATAACTCACTTCGGCGTCAGGGAGTACTTCTATGGGACTAGGGTAACTCACTTGGGGTCAGGGACTACTTTTATGGGACTAAGGTAACTCACTTGGGGTCAGGGATTACTTATATGGGACTAGGGTAACTCACTTGGGGTCTGGGAGTACTTATATGGGACTAAGGTAACTCACTTGGGGTCTGGGAGTATTTATATGGGAATAAGGTATCTCACTTGTGGTCAGGGAGTACTTATATAGGGTGTAGGGTAACTCACTTGGGGTCAGGGAGTACTTCTATGGGACTAGGGTAACTCAATTGGGGTCTGGGAGTATTTATATGGGACTAAGGTAACTCACTTGGGGTCAGGGATTATTTATATGGGACTAGGGTAACTCACTTGGGGTCTGGGAGTACTTATATGGGACTAAGGTAACTCACTTGGGGTCTGGGAGTATTTATTTGGGACTAAGGTAACTCACTTGGGGTCAGGGAGTACTTATATAGGACTAGGGTAAATCAAATGGGGTCAGGAAGTACTTATAAAGGGGGTAGGATAACTCACTTGGGGTCAGGGAGTACTTATAAAGGGGCTAGGATAACTCACTTCGGCGTCAGGGAGTACTCCTATGGGACTAGGGTAACTCACTTGGGGTCAGGGACTACTTTTATGGGACTAAGGTAACTCACTTGGGGTCAGGGATTACTTATATGGGACTAGGGTAACTCACTTGGGGTCTGGGAGTACTTATATGGGACTAAGGTAACTCACTTGGGGTCTGGGAGTACTTATATGGGACTAGGGTAACTCACTTGGGGTCTGGGAGTACTTATATGGGACTAAGGTAACTCACTTGGGGTCTGGGAGTATTTATATGGGAATAAGGTATCTCACTTGTGGTCAGGGAGTACTTATATAGGGTGTAGGGTAACTCACTTGGGGTCAGGGAGTACTTCTATGGGACTAGGGTAACTCAATTGGGGTCTGGGAGTATTTATATGGGACTAAGGTAACTCACTTGGGGTCAGGGATTATTTATATGGGACTAGGGTAACTCACTTGGGGTCTGGGAGTACTTATATGGGACTAAGGTAACTCACTTGGGGTCTGGGAGTATTTATTTGGGACTAAGGTAACTCACTTGGGGTCAGGGAGTACTTATATAGGACTAGGGTAAATCAAATGGGGTCAGGAAGTACTTATAAAGGGGGTAGGATAACTCACTTGGGGTCTGGGAGTACTTATATGGGACTAGGGTAACTCACTTGGGGTCTGGGAGTACTTATATGGGACTAAGGTAACTCACTTGGGGTCTGGGAGTATTTATTTGGGACTAAGGTATCTCACTTGGGGTCAAGGAGTACTTATATAGGACTAGGGTAACACAAATGGTGTCAGGGAGTAATTATAAAGGGGGTAGGATAACTCACTTTGGGTCCGGGAGTACTTATAAAGGGGCTAGGATAACTCACTTCGGCGTCAGGGAGTACTTCTATGGAAATAGGGTAACTCACTTGCGGTCAGAGAGTACATATAAAGGGGCTAGGGTAACTCACTTGGGGTCTGGGAGTACTTATATGGGACTAAGGTAACTCACTTGGGGTCAGGGAGTACTTATATGGGACTAGGGTAACTCACATGGGGTTAGGGAGTACTTATAAAGGGGCTAGGATAGCTCACTTTGGGTCAAGGAGTACTTATAGTGGACTAGGGTAACTCACTTGCGGTCAGAGAGTACATATAATTGGGCTAGGATAACTAACATGGGGTCAGGGTGTACTTATATACGGGCTAGGGTAACTCACTTGGGTTCAGGGAGTACTTATATAGGGGCTAGGGTAACTCACTTGGGGTCAGGGAGTACTTATATAGGGGCTATGGTAACTCACTTGGGGTCAGGGTGTACTTATTAAGGGGCAAGGGTAACCCACTTGGGGTCAGGAATTACTTATAAGGGAATAGGATAACAAACTTGGGGTCTGGGAGTACATATAAAGCGGGAAGGATAACTCACTTGCGATCAGAGAGTACATATAAATGGGCTAGGGTTACTCACTTGGGTTCAGGGAGTACTTATATATGGGCTAGGGTAACTCACTTGGGGTCAGGGAGTACTTCTATGGGATTAGGTTAACTCACTTGGGGTCTGGGAGTACATATATGGGACTAGGTTAACTCACTTGCGGCCAGAGTGTACATATAATTGGACTAGGGTAAGTCACTTGGGGTCAGGTAGTACTTATTAGGGGCTATGGTAACTCACTTGGTGTCTGGGAGTACATATAAAGGGGCTAGGATAACTCACTTTGGGTCAAGGAGTACTTATAGTGGACTAGGGTAACTCACTTGCGGTCAGAGAGTACATATAATTGGGCTAGGATAACTAACATGGGGTCAGGGAGTACTTATCAAGGTTATATGGTAACTCACTTGGGGTCAGGGAGTACTTCTATGGGACTAGGGTAACTCACTTGCGGTCAGAGAGTACTTATAAAGGGGCTAGGATAACTAACTTGGGGTAAGGGAGTGCTTATATACGGGCTAGGGTAACTCACTTGGGTTCAGGGAGTACTTATATAGAAGCTAGGGTAACTCACTTGGGGTCAGGGAGTACTTATATAGGGGCTATGGTAACTCACTTGGGGTCAGGGTGTACTTATTAAGGGGCTAGGGTAACCCACTTGGCGTCAGGAATTACTTATAAGGGAATAGGATAACAAACTTGAGGTCTGGGAGTACATATAAAGCGGGAAAGATAACTCACTTGCGATCAGAGAGTACATATAAATGGGCTAGGGTAACTCACTTGGGTTCAGGGAGTACTTATATATGGGCTAGGGTAACTCACTTGGGGTCAGGGAGTACTTCTATGGGATTAGGTTAACTCACTTGGGGTCAGAGAGTACTTATAAAGGGCCTAGGATAACTCATTTGGGGTCAGGGAGTACTTATAAAGGGGCTATGGTAACTCACTTGGGGTCAGGGAGTACTTATAAAGGGGCTAGAGTAACTCACTTGGGGTCTGGGAGTATTTATATGGGACTAAGGTATCTCATTGTGGTCAGGGAGTACTTATATAGGGTCTAGGGTAACTCACTTGGGGTCAGGGAGTACTTCTATGGGACTAGGGTAACTCACTTGGGGTCTGGGAGTATTTATATGGGACTAAGGTAACTCACCTGGGGTCAGGGATTATTTATATGGGACTAGGGTAACTCACTTGGGGTCTGGGAGTACTTATATGGGACTAAGGTAACTCACTTGGGGTCTGGGAGTATTTATTTGGGACTAAGGTAACTCACTTGGGGTAAGGGAGTACTTATATAGGACTAGGGTAAATCAAATGGGGTCAGGAAGTACTTATAAAGGGGGTAGGATAACTCACTTGGGGTCAGGGAGTACTTATAAAGGGGCTAGGATAACTCACTTCGGCGTCAGGGAGTACTTCTATGGGACTAGGGTAACTCACTTGGGGTCAGGGACTACTTTTATGGGACTAAGGTAACTCACTTGGGGTCAGGGATTACTTATATGGGACTAGGGTAACTCACTTGGGGTCTGGGAGTACTTATATGGGACTAAGGTAACTCACTTGGGGTCTGGGAGTATTTATATGGGAATAAGGTATCTCACTTGTGGTCAGGGAGTACTTATATAGGGTGTAGGGTAACTCACTTGGGGTCAGGGAGTACTTCTATGGGACTAGGGTAACTCAATTGGGGTCTGGGAGTATTTATATGGGACTAAGGTAACTCACTTGGGGTCAGGGATTATTTATATGGGACTAGGGTAACTCACTTGGGGTCTGGGAGTACTTATATGGGACTAAGGTAACTCACTTGGGGTCTGGGAGTATTTATTTGGGACTAAGGTAACTCACTTGGGGTCAGGGAGTACTTATATAGGACTAGGGTAAATCAAATGGGGTCAGGAAGTACTTATAAAGGGGGTAGGATAACTCACTTGGGGTCAGGGAGTACTTATAAAGGGGCTAGGATAACTCACTTCGGCGTCAGGGAGTACTCCTATGGGACTAGGGTAACTCACTTGGGGTCAGGGACTACTTTTATGGGACTAAGGTAACTCACTTGGGGTCAGGGATTACTTATATGGGACTAGGGTAACTCACTTGGGGTCTGGGAGTACTTATATGGGACTAAGGTAACTCACTTGGGGTCTGGGAGTACTTATATGGGACTAGGGTAACTCACTTGGGGTCTGGGAGTACTTATATGGGACTAAGGTAACTCACTTGGGGTCTGGGAGTATTTATTTGGGACTAAGGTATCTCACTTGGGGTCAGGGAGTACTTATATAGGACTAGGGTAACACAAATGGTGTCAGGGAGTAATTATAAAGGGGGTAGGATAACTCACTTTGGGTCCGGGAGTACTTATAAAGGGGCTAGGATAACTCACTTCGGCGTCAGGGAGTACTTCTATGGGAATAGGGTAACTCACTTGCGGTCAGAGAGTATATATAAAGGGGCTAGGGTAACTCACTTGGGGTCTGGGAGTACTTATATGGGACTAAGGTAACTCACTTGGGGTCAGGGAGTACTTATATGGGACTAGGGTAACTCACATGGGGTTAGGGAGTACTTATAAAGGGGCTAGGATAGCTCACTTTGGGTCAAGGAGTACTTATAGTGGACTAGGGTAACTCACTTGCGGTCAGAGAGTACATATAATTGGGCTAGGATAACTAACATGGGGTCAGGGTGTACTTATATACGGGCTAGGGTAACTCACTTGGGTTCAGGGAGTACTTATATAGGGGCTAGGGTAACTCACTTGGGGTCAGGGAGTACTTATATAGGGGCTAGGGTAACTCACTTGGCGTCTGTGAGTACTTATATGTTACCAGGGTAACTCACTTGGGGCCAGGGTGTACTTCTATGGGAATAGGGTAATTCACTTGGGGTCAGGGAGTAATTATAAAGGGGCTATGGTAACTCACTTGGGGTCAGGGAGTACTTCTATGGGAATAGGGTAACTCACTTGCTGTCAGAGAGTACATATAAAGGGGCTAGGATAACTAACTTGGGTTAAGGGAGTACTTATATAGGGGTTAGGGTCACTCACTTGGTGCCTGTGAGTACTTATATGGGACCAGGGTAACTCACTTGGGGCAAGGGAGTACTTCTCCGGGTCTAGGTAACTCACTTGGGGTCAGGGAGTACTTCTATTGGACTAGGTTAACCCACTTGCGGTCAGAGAGTACATATAAAGGGAGGCTCGGATAACTCACATGGGGTCAGGGAGTACTTATAGAGGTGATATGGTAACTCACTTGGTGTCAGGGAGTACTTCTATGGGACTAGGGTAACTCACTTGCGGTCAGAGAGTACATATAAAGGGGCTAGGATAACTCACTTGGGGTTAGGGAATACTTATATGGACTAGGGTAACACACTTGGGGTCAGGGAGTACTTATAAAGGGGCTAGGTTAACTCACTTGGGGTCAGGGAGTACTTATATGGGACTAGGGTAACCCACTTAGCGCCAGAGAGAACTTATAAAGGGGCTAGGGTAACTCACTTGGGGTTAGGGAGTACTTATAAAGGGGGTAGGGTAACTCACTCTAGAGTCAGGGAGTATTTATATAGGGTCTAGTGTAACTCACATGCGGTCAGGGAGTACTTCTATGGGACTAGGGTAATTCACTTGGGGTCTGGGAGTATTTATATGGGACTAAGGTATCTCACTTGTGGTCAGGGAGTACTTATATAGGGTCTAGGGTAACTCACTTGGGGTCAGGGAGTACTTCTATGGGACTAGGGTAACTCACTTGGGGTCTGGGAGTATTTATATGGGACTAAGGTAACTCACTTGGGGTCAGGGATTATTTATATGGGACTAGGGTAACTCACTTGGGGTCTGGGAGTACTTATATGGGACTAAGGTAACTCACTTGGGGTCTGGGAGTATTTATTTGGGACTAAGGTAACTCACTTGGGGTAAGGGAGTACTTATATAGGACTAGGGTAAATCAAATGGGGTCAGGAAGTACTTATAAAGGGGGTAGGATAACTCACTTGGGGTCAGGGAGTACTTATAAAGGGGCTAGGATAACTCACTTCGGCGTCAGGGAGTACTTCTATGGGACTAGGGTAACTCACTTGGGGTCAGGGACTACTTTTATGGGACTAAGGTAACTCACTTGGGGTCAGGGATTACTTATATGGGACTAGGGTAACTCACTTGGGGTCTGGGAGTACTTATATGGGACTAAGGTAACTCACTTGGGGTCTGGGAGTATTTATATGGGACTAAGGTATCTCACTTGTGGTCAGGGAGTACTTATATAGGGTGTAGGGTAATTCACTTGGGGTCAGGGAGTACTTCTATGGGACTAGGGTAACTCAATTGGGGTCTGGGAGTATTTATATGGGACTAAGGTAACTCACTTGGGGTCAGGGATTATTTATATGGGACTAGGGTAACTCACTTGGGGTCTGGGAGTACTTATATGGGACTAAGGTAACTCACTTGGGGTCTGGGAGTATTTATTTGGGACTAAGGTAACTCACTTGGGGTCAGGGAGTACTTATATAGGACTAGGGTAAATCAAATGGGGTCAGGAAGTACTTATAAAGGGGGTAGGATAACTCACTTGGGGTCAGGGAGTACTTATAAAGGGGCTAGGATAACTCACTTCGGCGTCAGGGAGTACTCCTATGGGACTAGGGTAACTCACTTGGGGTCAGGGACTACTTTTATGGGACTAAGGTAACTCACTTGGGGTCAGGGATTACTTATATGGGACTAGGGTAACTCACTTGGGGTCTGGGAGTACTTATATGGGACTAAGGTAACTCACTTGGGGTCTGGGAGTACTTATATGGGACTAGGGTAACTCACTTGGGGTCTGGGAGTACTTATATGGGACTAAGGTAACTCACTTGGGGTCTGGGAGTATTTATTTGGGACTAAGGTATCTCACTTGGGGTCAGGGAGTACTTATATAGGACTAGGGTAACACAAATGGTGTCAGGGAGTAATTATAAAGGGGGTAGGATAACTCACTTTGGGTCCGGGAGTACTTATAAAGGGGCTAGGATAACTCACTTCGGCGTCAGGGAGTACTTCTATGGGAATAGGGTAACTCACTTGCGGTCAGAGAGTATATATAAAGGGGCTAGGGTAACTCACTTGGGGTCTGGGAGTACTTATATGGGACTAAGGTAACTCACTTGGGGTCAGGGAGTACTTATATGGGACTAGGGTAACTCACATGGGGTTAGGGAGTACTTATAAAGGGGCTAGGATAGCTCACTTTGGGTCAAGGAGTACTTATAGTGGACTAGGGTAACTCACTTGCGGTCAGAGAGTACATATAATTGGGCTAGGATAACTAACATGGGGTCAGGGTGTACTTATATACGGGCTAGGGTAACTCACTTGGGTTCAGGGAGTACTTATATAGGGGCTAGGGTAACTCACTTGGGGTCAGGGAGTACTTATATAGGGGCTAGGGTAACTCACTTGGCGTCTGTGAGTACTTATATGTTACCAGGGTAACTCACTTGGGGCCAGGGTGTACTTCTATGGGAATAGGGTAATTCACTTGGGGTCAGGGAGTAATTATAAAGGGGCTATGGTAACTCACTTGGGGTCAGGGAGTACTTCTATGGGAATAGGGTAACTCACTTGCTGTCAGAGAGTACATATAAAGGGGCTAGGATAACTAACTTGGGTTAAGGGAGTATTATATAGGGGTTAGGGTCACTCACTTGGTGCCTGTGAGTACTTATATGGGACCAGGGTAACTCACTTGGGGCAAGGGAGTACTTCTCCGGGTCTAGGTAACTCACTTGGGGTCAGGGAGTACTTCTATTGGACTAGGTTAACCCACTTGCGGTCAGAGAGTACATATAAAGGGAGGCTCGGATAACTCACATGGGGTCAGGGAGTACTTATAGAGGTGATATGGTAACTCACTTGGTGTCAGGGAGTACTTCTATGGGACTAGGGTAACTCACTTGCGGTCAGAGAGTACATATAAAGGGGCTAGGATAACTCACTTGGGGTTAGGGAATACTTATATGGACTAGGGTAACACACTTGGGGTCAGGGAGTACTTATAAAGGGGCTAGGTTAACTCACTTGGGGTCAGGGAGTACTTATATGGGACTAGGGTAACCCACTTAGCGCCAGAGAGAACTTATAAAGGGGCTAGGGTAACTCACTTGGGGTTAGGGAGTACTTATAAAGGGGGTAGGGTAACTCACTCTAGAGTCAGGGAGTATTTATATAGGGTCTAGTGTAACTCACATGCGGTCAGGGAGTACTTCTATGGGACTAGGGTAATTCACTTGGGGTCTGGGAGTATTTATATGGGACTAAGGTATCTCACTTGTGGTCAGGGAGTACTTATATAGGGTCTAGGGTAACTCACTTGGGGTCAGGGAGTACTTCTATGGGACTAGGGTAACTCACTTGGGGTCTGGGAGTATTTATATGGGACTAAGGTAACTCACTTGGGGTCAGGGATTATTTATATGGGACTAGGGTAACTCACTTGGGGTCTGGGAGTACTTATATGGGACTAAGGTAACTCACTTGGGGTCTGGGAGTATTTATTTGGGACTAAGGTAACTCACTTGGGGTAAGGGAGTACTTATATAGGACTAGGGTAAATCAAATGGGGTCAGGAAGTACTTATAAAGGGGGTAGGATAACTCACTTGGGGTCAGGGAGTACTTATAAAGGGGCTAGGATAACTCACTTCGGCGTCAGGGAGTACTTCTATGGGACTAGGGTAACTCACTTGGGGTCAGGGACTACTTTTATGGGACTAAGGTAACTCACTTGGGGTCAGGGATTACTTATATGGGACTAGGGTAACTCACTTGGGGTCTGGGAGTACTTATATGGGACTAAGGTAACTCACTTGGGGTCTGGGAGTATTTATATGGGACTAAGGTATCTCACTTGTGGTCAGGGAGTACTTATATAGGGTGTAGGGTAATTCACTTGGGGTCAGGGAGTACTTCTATGGGACTAGGGTAACTCAATTGGGGTCTGGGAGTATTTATATGGGACTAAGGTAACTCACTTGGGGTCAGGGATTATTTATATGGGACTAGGGTAACTCACTTGGGGTCTGGGAGTACTTATATGGGACTAAGGTAACTCACTTGGGGTCTGGGAGTATTTATTTGGGACTAAGGTAACTCACTTGGGGTCAGGGAGTACTTATATAGGACTAGGGTAAATCAAATGGGGTCACGAAGTACTTATAAAGGGGGTAGGATAACTCACTTGGGGTCAGGGAGTACTTATAAAGGGGCTAGGATAACTCACTTCGGCGTCAGGGAGTACTCCTATGGGACTAGGGTAACTCACTTGCGGTCAGAGAGTACATATAAAGGGGCTAGGGTAACTCACTTGGGGTCTGGGAGTACTTATATGGGACTAAGGTAACTCACTTGGGGTCAGGGAGTACTTATATGGGACTAGGGTAACTCACATGGGGTTAGGGAGTACTTATAAAGGGGCTAGGATAGCTCACTTTGGGTCAAGGAGTACTTATAGTGGACTAGGGTAACTCACTTGCGGTCAGAGAGTACATATAATTGGCTAGGATAACTAACATGGGGTCAGGGTGTACTTATATACGGGCTAGGGTAACTCACTTGGGTTCAGGGAGTACTTATATAGGGGCTAGGGTAACTCACTTGGGGTCAGGGAGTACTTATATAGGGGCTATGGTAACTCACTTGGGGTCAGGGTGTACTTATTAAGGGGCAAGGGTAACCCACTTGGGGTCAGGAATTACTTATAAGGGAATAGGATAACAAACTTGGGGTCTGGGAGTACATATAAAGCGGGAAGGATAACTCACTTGCGATCAGAGAGTACATATAAATGGGCTAGGGTTACTCACTTGGGTTCAGGGAGTACTTATATATGGGCTAGGGTAACTCACTTGGGGTCAGGGAGTACTTCTATGGGATTAGGTTAACTCACTTGGGGTCTGGGAGTACATATATGGGACTAGGTTAACTCACTTGCGGCCAGAGTGTACATATAATTGGACTAGGGTAAGTCACTTGGGGTCAGGTAGTACTTATTAGGGGCTATGGTAACTCACTTGGTGTCTGGGAGTACATATAAAGGGGCTAGGATAACTCACTTTGGGTCAAGGAGTACTTATAGTGGACTAGGGTAACTCACTTGCGGCCAGAGTGTACATATAATTGGAGTAGGGTAAGTCACTTGGGATCAGGGAGTACTTATATAGGGGCTAGGGTAACTCACTTGGTGTCTGGGAGTACATATAAAGGGGCTAGGATAACTCACTTCGTCGTCAGCGATTACTTATATGGGACTAGGGTAACTCACTTGGGGTCTGGGATTACTTATATGGGACTAAGGTAACTCACTTGGGGTCTGGGTGTACTTATATGGGACTAGGGTAACTCACTTGGGGTCAGGGATTACTTATATGGGACTAGGTTAACTCACTTGGGGTCTGGGAGTACTTATATGGGACTAAAGTAACTCACTTGGGGTCAGGGAGTACTTATATGGGACTAGGTAACTCACTTGCGGTCAGAGATTACATATAAAAGGGTTAGGATAACTAACTTGGGTTAAGGGAGTACTTCTGTGGGACTTGGGTAACTCACTAGGGGTCTGGGAGTACTTATATGGGACTAGGGTAACTCACTTGTGGTCAGGGAGTACTTATAAAGGGGCTAGGGTAACTAACTTTTGGTCAAGGAGTACTTATATGGGGCTAGGGTAACTCACTTGGCGTCTGTGAGTACTTATAATGGACCAGGGTAACTCACTTGGGGCCAGGGTGTACTTATTATGGGGCTAGGTTAACTCACTTGGGGTGAGGGAGTACTTATATGGGACTAGGGTAACTCAATTGGGGTCAGGGAGTACTTCTATGGGACTAGGGTAACTTACTTGCGGTCAGAGAGTACATATAAAGGGGCTAGGATAGCTCACTTTGGGTCAAGGAGTACTTATAGTGGACTAGGGTAACTCACTTGCGGTCAGAGAGTACATATAATTGGCTAGGATAACTAACATGGGGTCAGGGTGTACTTATATACGGGCTAGGGTAACTCACTTGGGTTCAGGGAGTACTTATATAGGGGCTAGGGTAACTCACTTGGGGTCAGGGAGTACTTATATAGGGGCTATGGTAACTCACTTGGGGTCAGGGTGTACTTATTAAGGGGCAAGGGTAACCCACTTGGGGTCAGGAATTACTTATAAGGGAATAGGATAACAAACTTGGGGTCTGGGAGTACATATAAAGCGGGAAGGATAACTCACTTGCGATCAGAGAGTACATATAAATGGGCTAGGGTTACTCACTTGGGTTCAGGGAGTACTTATATATGGGCTAGGGTAACTCACTTGGGGTCAGGGAGTACTTCTATGGGATTAGGTTAACTCACTTGGGGTCTGGGAGTACATATATGGGACTAGGTTAACTCACTTGCGGCCAGAGTGTACATATAATTGGACTAGGGTAAGTCACTTGGGGTCAGGTAGTACTTATTAGGGGCTATGGTAACTCACTTGGTGTCTGGGAGTACATATAAAGGGGCTAGGATAACTCACTTTGGGTCAAGGAGTACTTATAGTGGACTAGGGTAACTCACTTGCGGTCAGAGAGTACATATAATTGGGCTAGGATAACTAACATGGGGTCAGGGAGTACTTATCAAGGTTATATGGTAACTCACTTGGGGTCAGGGAGTACTTCTATGGGACTAGGGTAACTCACTTGCGGTCAGAGAGTACTTATAAAGGGGCTAGGATAACTAACTTGGGGTAAGGGAGTGCTTATATACGGGCTAGGGTAACTCACTTGGGTTCAGGGAGTACTTATATAGAAGCTAGGGTAACTCACTTGGGGTCAGGGAGTACTTATATAGGGGCTATGGTAACTCACTTGGGGTCAGGGTGTACTTATTAAGGGGCTAGGGTAACCCACTTGGCGTCAGGAATTACTTAAAAGGGAATAGGATAACAAACTTGGGGTCTGGGAGTACATATAAAGCGGGAAAGATAACTCACTTGCGATCAGAGAGTACATATAAATGGGCTAGGGTAACTCACTTGGGTTCAGGGAGTACTTATATATGGGCTAGGGTAACTCACTTGGGGTCAGGGAGTACTTCTATGGGATTAGGTTAACTCACTTGGGGTCTGGGAGTACATATATGGGACTAGGTTAACTCACTTGCGGCCAGAGTGTACATATAATTGGACTAGGGTAAGTCACTTGGGGTCAGGGAGTACTTATAAAGGGGCTAGGGTAACTCACTTGGTGTCTGGGAGTACATATAAAGGGGCTAGGACAACTCACTTGGGGTCAGGGAGTACTTATGTGGAACGAGGGTAGCTCAATTGCGGTCAGAGAGTACATATAAAGGGGCTAGGATAACTCACGTGGGGTCAGGAAGTACTTATAAAGGGGCTATTGTAACTCACTTGGGGTCAGGGAGTACATCTATGTGACTAGGGTAACTCACTTGCGGCCAGAGTATACATATAATTGGACTAGGGTAAGTCACTTGGGGTCAGGTAGTACTTATATAGGGGCTATGGTAACTCACTTGGTGTCTGGGAGTACATATAAAGGGGCTAGGATAACTCACTTCGGCGTCAGGGAGTACTTCTATGGGACTAGGGTAACTCACTTGGCGTCAGGGACTACTTTTATGGGACTAAGGTAACTCACTTGGGGTCAGGGAGTACTTATATGGGACTAGGGTAACTCACTTGGGGTCAGGGATTATTTATATGGGACTAGGGTAACTCACTTGGGGTCAGGGAGTACTTCTGTGGGATTAGGGTAACTCAATTTGGGGTCTGGCAGTATTTCTATGGGACTAGGGTAACTCACTTGGGGTCTGGGAGTACTTATATGCGACTAAGTTAACTCACTTGGGGTCAGGGAGTACTTATATGGGACTAGGGTAACTCACATGGGGTTAGGGAGTACTTATAAAGGGACTAGGATAACTCACTTTGGGTCAAGGAGTACTTATAGTGGACTAGGGTAACTCACTTGCGGTCAGAGAGTACATATAATTGGGCTAGGATAACTAACATGGGGTCAGGGAGTACTTATCAAGGTTATATGGTAACTCACTTGGGGTCAGGGAGTACTTCTATGGGACTAGGGTAACTCACTTGCGGTCAGAGAGTACTTATAAAGGGGCTAGGATAACTAACTTGGGGTAAGGGAGTGCTTATATACGGGCTAGGGTAACTCACTTGGGTTCAGGGAGTACTTATATAGGGGCTAGGGTAACTCACTTGGGGTCAGGGAGTACTTATATAGGGGCTATGGTAACTCACTTGGGGTCAGGGTGTACTTCTTAAGGGGCTAGGGTAACCCACATGGGGTCAGGAATTACTTATAAGGGAATAGGGTAACACACTTGGGGTCTGGGAGTACATATAAAGCGGCTAGGATAACTCACTTGCGATCAGAGAGTACATATAAAGGGGCTAGGGTAACTCACTTGGGTTCAGGGAGTACTTATATATGGGCTAGGGTAACTCACTTGGGGTCAGGGAGTACTTCTATGGGATTAGGTTAACTCACTTGGGGTCTGGGAGTACATATATGGGACTAGGTTAACTCACTTGCCGCCAGAGTGTACATATAATTGGACTAGGGTAAGTCACTTGGGGTCAGGGAGTACTTATATAGGGGCTAGGGTAACTCACTTGGGGTCAGGGAGTACTTGTATGGGACTAGGGTAACCCACTTAGCGCCAGAGAGAACTTATAAAGGGGCTAGGGTAACTCACTTGGGGTTAGGGAGTACTTATAAAGAGGGTAGGGTAACTCACTCTAGAGCCAGGGAGTACTTATATAGGGTCTAGGGTAACTCACTTGACGTCAGGGAGTACTTATAAAGGGGCTATTGTAACTCACTTGGGGTCAGGGAGTACATCTATGTGACTAGGGTAACTCACTTGCGGTCAGAGAGTACTTATAAAGGGCCTAGGATAACTCATTTGGGGTCAGGGAGTACTTATAAAGGGGCTATGGTAACTCACTTGGGGTCAGGGAGTACTTATAAAGGGGCTAGAGTAACTCACTTGGGGTCAGGGAGTACTTGTATGGGACTAGGGTAACCCACTTAGCGCCAGAGAGAACTTATAAAGGGGCTAGGGTAACTCACTTGGGGTTAGGGAGTACTTATAAAGGGGGTAGGGTAACTCACTCTAGAGCCAGGGAGTACTTATATAGGGTCTAGGGTAACTCACTTGACGTCAGGGAGTACTTCTATGGGACTAGGGTAACTCACTTGGGGTCTGGGAGTATTTATATGGGACTAAGGTAACTCACTTGGGGTCAGGGATTACTTATATGGGGCTAGGGTTACTCACTTGGGGTCTGGGAGTACTTATATGGGACTAAGGTAACTCACTTGGGGTCTGGGAGTATTTATTTGGGACTAAGGTAACTCACTTGGGGTCAGGGATTACTTATATAGGACTAGGGTAACTCAAATGGGGTCAGGAAGTACTTATAAAGGGGGTAGGATAACTCAATTGGGGTCAGGGAGTACTTATATAGGACTAGAGTAACACAAATGGGGTCAGGGAGTACTTATAAAGGGGGTAGGATAACTCACTTGGGGTCAGGGAGTACTTATAAAGGGGCTAGGATAACTCACTTCGGCGTCAGGGAGTACTGCTATGGGACTAGGGTAACTCACTTGCGGTAAGAGAGTACATATAATTGGGCTAGGATAACTAACATGGGGTCAGGGAGTACTTATCAAGGTTATATGGTAACTCACTTGGGGTCAGGGAGTACTTATATGGGACTAGGGTAACTCACATGGGGTTAGGGAGTACTTATAAAGGGACTAGGATAACTCACTTTGGGTCAAGGAGTACTTATAGTGGACTAGGGTAACTCACTTGCGGTCAGAGAGTACATATAATTGGGCTAGGATAACTAACATGGGGTCAGGGAGTACTTATCAAGGTTATATGGTAACTCACTTGGGGTCAGGGAGTACTTCTATGGGACTAGGGTAACTCACTTGCGGTCAGAGAGTACTTATAAAGGGGCTAGGATAACTAACTTGGGGTAAGGGAGTGCTTATATACGGGCTAGGGTAACTCACTTGGGTTCAGGGAGTACTTATATAGGGGCTAGGGTAACTCACTTGGGGTCAGGGAGTACTTATATAGGGGCTATGGTAACTCACTTGGGGTCAGGGTGTACTTCTTAAGGGGCTAGGGTAACCCACATGGGGTCAGGAATTACTTATAAGGGAATAGGGTAACACACTTGGGGTCTGGGAGTACATATAAAGCGGCTAGGATAACTCACTTGCGATCAGAGAGTACATATAAAGGGGCTAGGGTAACTCACTTGGGTTCAGGGAGTACTTATATATGGGCTAGGGTAACTCACTTGGGGTCAGGGAGTACTTCTATGGGATTAGGTTAACTCACTTGGGGTCTGGGAGTACATATATGGGACTAGGTTAACTCACTTGCCGCCAGAGTGTACATATAATTGGACTAGGGTAAGTCACTTGGGGTCAGGGAGTACTTATATAGGGGCTAGGGTAACTCACTTGGGGTCAGGGAGTACTTGTATGGGACTAGGGTAACCCACTTAGCGCCAGAGAGAACTTATAAAGGGGCTAGGGTAACTCACTTGGGGTTAGGGAGTACTTATAAAGAGGGTAGGGTAACTCACTCTAGAGCCAGGGAGTACTTATATAGGGTCTAGGGTAACTCACTTGACGTCAGGGAGTACTTATAAAGGGGCTATTGTAACTCACTTGGGGTCAGGGAGTACATCTATGTGACTAGGGTAACTCACTTGCGGTCAGAGAGTACTTATAAAGGGCCTAGGATAACTCATTTGGGGTCAGGGAGTACTTATAAAGGGGCTATGGTAACTCACTTGGGGTCAGGGAGTACTTATAAAGGGGCTAGAGTAACTCACTTGGGGTCAGGGAGTACTTGTATGGGACTAGGGTAACCCACTTAGCGCCAGAGAGAACTTATAAAGGGGCTAGGGTAACTCACTTGGGGTTAGGGAGTACTTATAAAGGGGGTAGGGTAACTCACTCTAGAGCCAGGGAGTACTTATATAGGGTCTAGGGTAACTCACTTGACGTCAGGGAGTACTTCTATGGGACTAGGGTAACTCACTTGGGGTCTGGGAGTATTTATATGGGACTAAGGTAACTCACTTGGGGTCAGGGATTACTTATATGGGGCTAGGGTTACTCACTTGGGGTCTGGGAGTACTTATATGGGACTAAGGTAACTCACTTGGGGTCTGGGAGTATTTATTTGGGACTAAGGTAACTCACTTGGGGTCAGGGATTACTTATATAGGACTAGGGTAACTCAAATGGGGTCAGGAAGTACTTATAAAGGGGGTAGGATAACTCAATTGGGGTCAGGGAGTACTTATATAGGACTAGAGTAACACAAATGGGGTCAGGGAGTACTTATAAAGGGGGTAGGATAACTCACTTGGGGTCAGGGAGTACTTATAAAGGGGCTAGGATAACTCACTTCGGCGTCAGGGAGTACTGCTATGGGACTAGGGTAACTCACTTGCGGTAAGAGAGTACATATAATTGGGCTAGGATAACTAACATGGGGTCAGGGAGTACTTATCAAGGTTATATGGTAACTCACTTGGGGTCAGGGAGTACTTATATGGGACTAGGGTAACTCACATGGGGTTAGGGAGTACTTATAAAGGGGCTAGGATAACTCACTTTGGGTCAAGGAGTACTTATAGTGGACTAGGGTAACTCACTTGCGGTCAGAGAGTACATATAATTGGGCTAGGATAACTCACTTGGGGTCAGGGAGTACTTCTATGGGACTAGGGTAACTCACTTGCGGTCAGAGAGTACTTATAAAGGGGCTAGGATAACTAACTTGGGGTAAGGGAGTGCTTATATACGGGCTAGGGTAACTCACTTGGGTTCAGGGACTACTTATATAGGGGCTAGGTTAACTCACTTGGGGTGAGGGAGTACTAATATAGGGGCTATGGTAACTCACTTGGGGTCAGGGTGTACTTATTAAGGGGCTAGGGTAACCCACTTGGGGTCAGGAATTACTTATAAGGGAATAGGGTAACACATTTGGGGTCTGGGAGTACATATAAAGCGGCTAGGATAACTCACTTGCGATCAGAGAGTACATATAAAGGGGCTAGGGTAACTCACTTGAGTTCAGGGAGTACTTATATATGGGCTAGGGTAACTCACTTGGGGTCAGGGAGTACTTCTATGGGATTAGGTTAACTCACTTGGGGTCTGGGAGTACATATATAGGACTAGGTTAACTCACTTGCGGCCAGAGTGTACATATAATTGGAGTAGGGTAAGTCACTTGGGATCAGGGAGTACTTATATAGGGGCTAGGGTAACTCACTTGGTGTCTGGGAGTACATATAAAGGGGCTAGGATAACTCACTTCGTCGTCAGGGATTACTTATATGGGACTAGGGTAACTCACTTGGGGTCTGGGATTACTTATATGGGACTAAGGTAACTCACTTGGGGTCTGGGTGTACTTATATGGGACTAGGGTAACTCACTTGGGGTCAGGGATTACTTATATGGGACTAGGTTAACTCACTTGGGGTCTGGGAGTACTTATATGGGACTAAAGTAACTCACTTGGGGTCAGGGAGTACTTATATGGGACTAGGTAACTCACTTGCGGTCAGAGATTACATATAAAGGGGTTAGGATAACTAACTTGGGTTAAGGGAGTACTTCTGTGGGACTTGGGTAACTCACTAGGGGTCTGGGAGTACTTATATGGGACTAGGGTAACTCACTTGTGGTCAGGGAGTACTTATAAAGGGGCTAGGGTAACTAACTTTTGGTCAAGGAGTACTTATATGGGGCTAGGGTAACTCACTTGGCGTCTGTGAGTACTTATAATGGACCAGGGTAACTCACTTGGGGCCAGGGTGTACTTATTATGGGGCTAGGTTAACTCACTTGGGGTAAGGGAGTACTTATATGGGACTAGGGTAACTCAATTGGGGTCAGGGAGTACTTCTATGGGACTAGGGTAACTTACTTGCGGTCAGAGAGTACATATAAAGGGGCTAGGATAACTCACGTGGGGTCAGGTAGTACTTATAAAGGGGCTATGGTAACTCACTTGGGGTCAGGGAGTACATCTATGTGACTAGGGTAACTCACTTGGGGTCAGGGTGTACTTACAAAGGGGCTAGGGTAACTGACTTGGGGTCTGGGAGTACTTATATGGGGCTAGGGTTACTCACTTGGGGTCAGGGAGTACTTATATAGGGGCTATGGTAACTCACTTGGGGTCAAGGAGTAGGTCTATGGGATTAGGGTAACTCATTTGCAGTCAGAGAGTACTTATAAAGGGGCTAGGATAACTCACTTGGTGTCAGGGAGTACTTATAAGGGGCTAGGGTAACTCACTTGGGTTCTTGGAGCACTTATATGGGACTAGAGTAAATCAGTTGGGGTCAGGGATTACTTATTTGGGACTAGGGTAACTCACTTGCGGTCAGAGAGTACATATAAAGGGGCTAGGATAACTCACTTGGGGTCAGGGAGTACTTATATGGAACTAGGGTAGCTCAATTGCGGTCAGAGATTACATATAAAGGGGCTAGGATAACTCACTTTGGGTCAGGAAGTACTTATAAAGGGGTATTGGTAACTCAGTTGGGGTCAGAGAGTACATATAAAGGGGCTAGGATAACTCACTTGGGGTCAGGGAGTACTTATATAGGGGCAGTGGTAACTCACTTGGGGTCAGGGAGTACTTCTACGGGACTAGGGTAACTCACTTGCGGTTAGAGAGTACTTATAGAGGGGCTAGGATAACTCACTTGGGGTCAGGGAGTACTTCTATGGGACTAGGTAACTCACTTGCGGTCAGAGATTACATATAAAGGGGCTAGGATAACAAACTTGGGTTAAGGGAGTACTTCTGTGGGACTTGGGTAACTCACTAGGGGTCTGGGAGTACTTATATGGGACCAGGGTAACTCACTTGTGGTCATGGAGTACTTATAAAGGGGCTAGGGTAACTCACTTTTGGTCAAGGAGTACTTATATGGGGCTAGAGTAACTCACTTGGTGTCTGTGAGCACTTATATGGGACCAGGGTAACTCACTTGTGGTCATGGAGTACTTATAAAGGGGCTAGGGTAACTCACTTTTGGTCAAGGAGTACTTATATGGGGCTAGAGTAACTCACTTGGTGTCTGTGAGTACTTATATGGGACCAGGGTAACTCACTTGGGATCAGGGAGTACTTCTATGGGACTAGGGTAACTTACTTAGGGTCAGGGGGTTCTTATAAAGGGGCTAAGGTAACTCACTTTGGGTCAGGGTGTAGTTATAAGGTATTAGGGTAACTCACTTGGACTCTGGGAGTACATATAAAGGGACTAGGGTAACTCACATGGGGTCTGGGAGTACTTATAAAGGGGCTATGGTAACTCACTTGGGGTCAGGGAGTACTTCTATCGGACTAGGGTAACTCACTTTCGGTCAGAGAGTACATATAATGGGGCTAGGATAACTCACTTGGGGTCAGGGAGTACTTATAAAGGGGCTATGGTAACTCACTTGGGGTCAGGGAGTACTTATATGGAACTAGGGTAGCTCAATTGCGGTCAGAGAGTACATATAAAGGGGCTAGGATAACTCACATGGGGTCAGGAAGTACTTATAAAGGGGCTATTGTACCTCACTTGGGGTCAGGGAGTACTTCGATGGGACTAGGTAACTCACTTGCGTTCAGAGAGTACATATAAAGGGGCTAGGATAACTAACTTGGGTTAAGGGAGTACTTCTGTGGCACTAGGGTAACTCAATAGGGTCTGGGAGTACTTAAATGGGACTAGGGTAACTCACTTGTGGTCAGGGAGTACTTATAAAGGGGCTAGGGTAACTCACTTTTGGTCAAGGAGTACTTATATGGGGCTAGAGTAACTCACTTGGTGTCTGTGAGTACTTATATGGGACCAGGGTAACTCACTTGGGGCCAGGGTGTATTTATTAAGGGGCTAGGGTAACTCACTTGGGGTAAGGGAGTACTTACATGGGACTAGGGTAACTCACTTGGGGTCAGGGAGTACTTCTATGGGACTAGGGTAACTTACTTAGGGTCAGGGAGTTCTTATAAAGGGGCTAAGGTAACTCACTTTGGGTCAGGGAGTAGTTATAAGGTATTAGGGTAACTCACCTGGACTCTGGGAATACATATAAAGGGACTAGGGTAACTCACTTGGGGTCTGGGAGTACTTATAAAGGGGCTATGGTAACTCACTTGGGGTCAGGGAGTACTTCTATGGGATTAGGGTAACTCACTTTCGGTCAGAGAATACATATAATGGGGCTAGGATAACTCACTTGTGGTCAGGGAGTACTTATAAAGGGGCTATGGTAACTCACTTGGGGTCAGGGAGTACTTATATGGAACTAGGGTAGCTCAATTGCGGTCAGAGAGTACATATAAAGGGGCTAGGATAACTCACGTGGGATCAGGTAGTACTTATAAAGGGGCTATGGTAACTCACTTGGGGTCAGGGAGTACATCAATGTGACTAGGGTAACTCATTTGCAGTCAGAGAGTACTTATAAAGGGGCTAGGATAACTCACTTGGGGTCAGGGAGTACTTATAAGGGGCTAGGGTAACTCACTTGGGTTCTTGGAGCACTTAAATGGGACTAGAGTAAATCAGTTGGGGTCAGGGATTACTTATATGGGACTAGGGTAACTCACTTGCGGTCAGAGAGTACATATAAAGGGGCTAGGATAACTCACTTGGGGTCAGGGAGTACTTATATGGAACTAGGGTAGCTCAATTGCGGTCAGAGATTACATATAAAGGGGCTAGGATAACTCACTTGGGGTCAGGAAGTACTTATAAAGGGGCTATGGTAACTCACTTGGGGTCAGAGAGTACATATAGAGGGGCTAGGATAACTCACTTGGGGTCAGGGAGTACTTATATAGGGGCAATGGTAACTCACTTGGGGTCAGGGAGTACTTCTACGGGACTAGGGTAACTCACTTACGGTCAGAGATTACATATAAAGGGGCTAGGATAACTAACTTGTGTTAAGGGAGTACTTCTGTGGGACTTGGGTAACTCACTAGGGGTCTGGGAGTACTTATTTGGGACTAGTGTAACTCACTTGTGGTCAGGGACTACTTATAAAGGGGCTAGGGTAACTCACTTTTGGTCAAGGAGTACTTATATGGGGCTAGGGTAACTCACTTGGCGTCTGTGAGTACTTATATGTTACCAGGGTAACTCACTTGGGGCCAGGGTGTACTTATTAAGGGGCTAGGTTAACTCACTTGGGGTAAGGGAGTACTTATTTGGGACTAGGGTAACTCAATTGGGGTCAGGGAGTACTTCTATGGGACTAGGGTAACTTACTTGCGGTCAGAGAGTACATATAAAGGGGCTAGGGTAACTCACTTGGGGTCTGGGAGTATTTATATGGGACTAAGGTAACTCACTTGGGGTCAGGGAGTACTTATATGGGACTAGGGTAACTCACATGGGGTTAGGGAGTACTTATAAAGGGGCTAGGATAGCTCACTTTGGGTCAAGGAGTACTTATAGTGGACTAGGGTAACTCACTTGCGGTCAGAGAGTACATATAATTGGGCTAGGATAACTAACATGGGGTCAGGGTGTACTTATATACGGGCTAGGGTAACTCACTTGGGTTCAGGGAGTACTTATATAGGGTCTAGGGTAACTCACTTGGGGTCAGGGAGTACTTATATAGGGGCTATGGTAACTCACTTGGGGTCAGGGTGTACTTATTAAGGGGCAAGGGTAACCCACTTGGGGTCAGGAATTACTTATAAGGGAATAGGGTAACAAACTTGGGGTCTGGGAGTACATATAAAGCGGCTAGGATAACTCACTTGCGATCAGAGAGTACATATAAATGGGCTAGGGTAACTCACTTGGGTTCAGGGAGTACTTATATATGGGCTAGGGTAACTCACTTGGGGTCAGAGAGTACATATAATTGGGCTAGGATAACTAACATGGGGTCAGGGTGTACTTATATACGGGCTAGGGTAACTCACTTGGGTTCAGGGAGTACTTATATAGGGGCTAGGGTAACTCACTTGGGGTCAGGGAGTACTTATTAGGGGCTATGGTAACTCACTTGGGGTCAGGGTGTACTTATTAAGGGGCAAGGGTAACTCACTTGGGGTCAGGAATTACTTATAAGGGAATAGGATAACAAACTTGGGGTCTGGGAGTACATATAAAGCGGCTAGGATAACTCACTTGCGATCAGAGAGTACATATAAATGGGCTAGGGTTACTCACTTGGGTTCAGGGAGTACTTATATATGGGCTAGGGTAACTCACTTGGGGTCAGGGAGTACTTCTATGAGATTAGGTTAACTCACTTGGGGTCTGGGAGTACATATATGGGACTAGGTTAACTCACTTGCGGCCAGAGTGTACATATAATTGGCCTAGGGTAAGTCACTTGGGGTCAGGTAGTACTTATATAGGGGCTATGGTAACTCACTTGGTGTCTGGGAGTACATATAAAGGGGCTAGGATAACTCACTTCGGCGTCAGGGAGTACTTCTATGGGACTAGGGTAACTCACTTGGGGTCAGGGATTATTTATATGGGACTAGGGTAACTCACTTGGGGTCAGGGAGTACTTCTGTGGGATTAGGGTAACTCACTTGGGGTCTGGCAGTATTTCTATGGGACTAGGTTAACTCACTTGCGGCCAGAGTGTACATATAATTGGACTAGGGTAACTCACTTGGGGTCAGGGATTACTTATATGGGACTAGGGTAACTCACTTGGGGTCTGGGAGTACTTATATGGGACTAAGGTAACTCACTTGGGGTCTGGGAGTATTTATTTGGGACTAAGGTAACTCACTTGGGGTCAGGGAGTACTTATATAGGACTAGGGTAACACAAATGGTGTCAGGGAGTAATTATAAAGGGGGTAGGATAACTCACTTTGGGTCAGGGAGTACTTATAAAGGGGCTAGGATAACTCACTTCGGCGTCAGGGAGTACTTCTATGGGAATAGGGTAACTCACTTGCGGTCAGAGAGTACATATAAAGGGGCTAGGGTAACTCACTTGGGGTCTGGGAGTACTTATATGGGACTAAGGTAACTCACTTGGGGTCAGGGAGTACTTATATGGGACTAGGGTAACTCACATGGGGTTAGGGAGTACTTATAAAGGGGCTAGGATAGCTCACTTTGGGTCAAGGAGTACTTATAGTGGACTAGGGTAACTCACTTGCGGTCAGAGAGTACATATAATTGGTCTAGGATAACTAACATGGGGTCAGGGTGTACTTATATACGGGATAGGGTAACTCACTTGGGTTCAGGGAGTACTTATATAGGGGCTAGGGTAACTCACTTGGGGTCAGGGAGTACTTATATAGGGGCTATGGTAACTCACTTGGGGTCAGGGTGTACTTATTAAGGGGCAAGGGTAACCCACTTGGGGTCAGGAATTACTTATAAGGGAATAGGGTAACTCACTTGGTGTCTGGGAGTACATATAAAGGGGCTAGGATAACTCACTTCGGCGTCAGGGAGTACTTCTATGGGACTAGGGTAACTCACTTGGCGTCAGGGACTACTTTTATGGGACTAAGGTAACTCACTTGGGGTCAGGGAGTACTTATATGGGACTAGGGTAACTCACTTGGGGTCAGGGATTATTTATATGGGACTAGGGTAACTCACTTGGGGTCAGGGAGTACTTCTGTGGGATTAGGGTAACTCACTTGGGGTCTGGCAGTATTTCTATGGGACTAGGGTAACTCACTTGGGGTCTGGGAGTACTTATATGGGACTAAGTTAACTCACTTGGGGTCAGGGAGTACTTATATGGGACTAGGGTAACTCACATGGGGTTAGGGAGTACTTATAAAGGGACTAGGATAACTCACTTTGGGTCAAGGAGTACTTATAGTGGACTAGGGTAACTCACTTGCGGTCAGAGAGTACATATAAATGGGCTAGGATAACTAACATGGGGTCAGGGAGTACTTATCAAGGTTATATGGTAACTCACTTGGGGTCAGGGAGTACTTCTATGGGACTAGGGTAACTCACTTGCGGTCAGAGAGTACTTATAAAGGGGCTAGGATAACTAACTTGGGGTAAGGGAGTGCTTATATACGGGCTAGTGTAACTCACTTGGGTTCAGGGAGTACTTATATAGGGGCTAGGGTAACTCACTTGGGGTCAGGGAGTACTTATATAGGGGCTATGGTAACTCACTTGGGGTCAGGGTGTACTTATTAAGGGGCTAGGGTAACCCACATGGGGTCAGGAATTACTTATAAGGGAATAGGGTAACACACTTGGGGTCTGGGAGTACATATAAAGCGGCTAGGATAACTCACTTGCGATCAGAGAGTACATATAAAGGGGCTAGGGTAACTCACTTGGGTTCAGGGAGTACTTATATATGGGCTAGGGTAACTCACTTGGGGTCAGGGAGTACTTATAAAGGGGCTATTGTAACTCACTTGGGGTCAGGGAGTACATCTATGTGACTAGGGTAACTCACTTGCGGTCAGAGAGTACTTATAAAGGGCCTAGGATAACTCATTTGGGGTCAGGGAGTACTTATAAAGGGGCTATGGTAACTCACTTGGGGTCAGGGAGTACTTATAAAGGGGCTAAAGTAACTCACTTGGGGTCAGGGAGTACTTGTATGGGACTAGGATAACCCACTTAGCGCCAGAGAAAACTTATAAAGGGGCTAGGATAACTCACGTGGGGTCAGGAAGTACTTATAAAGGGGCTATTGTAACTCACTTGGGGTCAGGGAGTACATCTATGTGACTAGGGTAACTCACTTGCGGTCAGAGAGTACTTATAAAGGGCCTAGGATAACTCATTTGGGGTCAGGGAGTACTTATAAAGGGGCTATGGTAACTCACTTGGGGTCAGGGAGTACTTATAAAGGGGCTAGAGTAACTCACTTGGGGTCAGGGAGTACTTGTATGGGACTAGGGTAACCCACTTAGCGCCAGAGAGAACTTATAAAGGGGCTAGGGTAACTCACTTGCGGTTAGAGAGTACTTATAGAGGGGCTAGGATAACTCACTTGGGGTCAGGGAGTACTTCTATGGGACTAGGTAACTCACTTGCAGTCAGAGATTACATATAAAGGGGCTAGGATAACAAACTTGGGTTAAGGGAGTACTTCTGTGGGACTTGGGTAACTCACTAGGGGTCTGGGAGTACTTATATGGGACCAGGGTAACTCACTTGTGGTCAGGGAGTACTTATAAAGGGGCTAGGGTAACTCACTTTTGGTCAAGGAGTACTTATATGGGGCTAGAGTAACTCACTTGGTGTCTGTGAGTACTTATATGGGACCAGGGTAACTCACTTGGGGCCAGGGTGTACTTATTAAGGGGCTAGGGTAACTCACTTGGGGTAAGAGAGTACTTATATGGGACTAGGGTAACTCACTTGGGATCAGGGAGTACTTCTATGGGACTAGGGTAACTTACTTAGGGTCAGGGAGTTCTTATAAAGGGGCTAAGGTAACTCACTTTGGGTCAGGGTGTAGTTATAAGGTATTAGGGTAACTCACTTGGACTCTGGGAGTACATATAAAGGGACTAGGGTAACTCACTTGGGGTCTGGGAGTACTTATAAAGGGGCTATGGTAACTCACTTGGGGTCAGGGAGTACTTCTATCGGACTAGGGTAACTCACTTTCGGTCAGAGAGTACATATAATGGGGCTAGGATAACTCACTTGGGGTCAGGGAGTACTTATAAAGGGGCTATGGTAACTCACTTGGGGTCAGGGAGTACTTATATGGAACTAGGGTAGCTCAATTGCGGTCAGAGAGTACATATGAAGGGGCTAGGATAACTCACATGGGGTCAGGAAGTACTTATAAAGGGGCTATTGTAACTCACTTGGGGTCAGGGAGTACTTATATGGGACTAAGTTAACTCACTTGGGGTCAGGGAGTACTTATATGGGACTAGGGTAACTCACATGGGGTTAGGGAGTACTTATAAAGGGACTAGGATAACTCACTTTGGGTCAAGGAGTACTTATAGTGGACTAGGGTAACTCACTTGCGGTCAGAGAGTACATATAATTGGGCTAGGATAACTAACATGGGGTCAGGGAGTACTTATCAAGGTTATATGGTAACTCACTTGGGGTCAGGGAGTACTTCTATGGGACTAGGGTAACTCACTTGCGGTCAGAGAGTACTTATAAAGGGGCTAGGATAACTAACTTGGGGTAAGGGAGTGCTTATATACGGGCTAGGGTAACTCACTTGGGTTCAGGGAGTACTTATATAGAAGCTAGGGTAACTCACTTGGGGTCAGGGAGTACTTATATAGGGGCTATGGTAACTCACTTGGGGTCAGGGTGTACTTATTAAGGGGCAAGGGTAACCCACTTGGGGTCAGGAATTACTTATAAGGGAATAGGGTAACTCACTTGGTGTCTGGGAGTACATATAAAGGGGCTAGGATAACTCACTTCGGCGTCAGGGAGTACTTCTATGGGACTAGGGTAACTCACTTGGCGTCAGGGACTACTTTTATGGGACTAAGGTAACTCACTTGGGGTCAGGGAGTACTTATATGGGACTAGGGTAACTCACTTGGGGTCAGGGATTATTTATATGGGACTAGGGTAACTCACTTGGGGTCAGGGAGTACTTCTGTGGGATTAGGGTAACTCACTTGGGGTCTGGCAGTATTTCTATGGGACTAGGGTAACTCACTTGGGGTCTGGGAGTACTTATATGGGACTAAGTTAACTCACTTGGGGTCAGGGAGTACTTATATGGGACTAGGGTAACTCACATGGGGTTAGGGAGTACTTATAAAGGGACTAGGATAACTCACTTTGGGTCAAGGAGTACTTATAGTGGACTAGGGTAACTCACTTGCGGTCAGAGAGTACATATAAATGGGCTAGGATAACTAACATGGGGTCAGGGAGTACTTATCAAGGTTATATGGTAACTCACTTGGGGTCAGGGAGTACTTCTATGGGACTAGGGTAACTCACTTGCGGTCAGAGAGTACTTATAAAGGGGCTAGGATAACTAACTTGGGGTAAGGGAGTGCTTATATACGGGCTAGTGTAACTCACTTGGGTTCAGGGAGTACTTATATAGGGGCTAGGGTAACTCACTTGGGGTCAGGGAGTACTTATATAGGGGCTATGGTAACTCACTTGGGGTCAGGGTGTACTTATTAAGGGGCTAGGGTAACCCACATGGGGTCAGGAATTACTTATAAGGGAATAGGGTAACACACTTGGGGTCTGGGAGTACATATAAAGCGGCTAGGATAACTCACTTGCGATCAGAGAGTACATATAAAGGGGCTAGGGTAACTCACTTGGGTTCAGGGAGTACTTATATATGGGCTAGGGTAACTCACTTGGGGTCAGGGAGTACTTATAAAGGGGCTATTGTAACTCACTTGGGGTCAGGGAGTACATCTATGTGACTAGGGTAACTCACTTGCGGTCAGAGAGTACTTATAAAGGGCCTAGGATAACTCATTTGGGGTCAGGGAGTACTTATAAAGGGGCTATGGTAACTCACTTGGGGTCAGGGAGTACTTATAAAGGGGCTAAAGTAACTCACTTGGGGTCAGGGAGTACTTGTATGGGACTAGGATAACCCACTTAGCGCCAGAGAAAACTTATAAAGGGGCTAGGATAACTCACGTGGGGTCAGGAAGTACTTATAAAGGGGCTATTGTAACTCACTTGGGGTCAGGGAGTACATCTATGTGACTAGGGTAACTCACTTGCGGTCAGAGAGTACTTATAAAGGGCCTAGGATAACTCATTTGGGGTCAGGGAGTACTTATAAAGGGGCTATGGTAACTCACTTGGGGTCAGGGAGTACTTATAAAGGGGCTAGAGTAACTCACTTGGGGTCAGGGAGTACTTGTATGGGACTAGGGTAACCCACTTAGCGCCAGAGAGAACTTATAAAGGGGCTAGGGTAACTCACTTGCGGTTAGAGAGTACTTATAGAGGGGCTAGGATAACTCACTTGGGGTCAGGGAGTACTTCTATGGGACTAGGTAACTCACTTGCAGTCAGAGATTACATATAAAGGGGCTAGGATAACAAACTTGGGTTAAGGGAGTACTTCTGTGGCACTAGGGTAACTCAATGGGGTCTGGGAGTACTTAAATGGGACTAGGGTAACTCACTTGTGGTCAGGGAGTACTTATAAAGGGGCTAGGGTAACTCACTTTTGGTCAAGGAGTACTTATAAAGGGGCTATGGTAACTCACTTGGTGTCTGTGAGTACTTATATGGGACCAGGGTAACTCACTTGGGGCCAGGGTGTATTTATTAAGGGGCTAGGGTAACTCACTTGGGGTAAGGGAGTACTTACATGGGACTAGGGTAACTCACTTGGGGTCAGGGAGTACTTCTATGGGACTAGGGTAACTTACTTAGGGTCAGGGAGTTCTTATAAAGGGGCTAAGGTAACTCACTTTGGGTCAGGGAGTAGTTATAAGGTATTAGGGTAACTCACCTGGACTATGGGAATACATATAAAGGGACTAGGGTTACTCACTTGGGGTCAGGGAGTACTTATATAGGGGCTATGGTAACTCACTTGGGGTCAAGGAGTAGGTCTATGGGACTAGGGTAACTCATTTGCAGTCAGAGAGTACTTATAAAGGGGCTAGGATAACTCACTTGGGGTCAGGGAGTACTTATAAGGGGCTAGGGTAACTCACTTGGGTTCTTGGAGCACTTAAATGGGACTAGAGTAAATCAGTTGGGGTCAGGGATTACTTATATGGGACTAGGGTAACTCACTTGCGATCAGAGAGTACATATAAAGGGGCTAGGATAACTCACTTGGGGTCAGGGAGTACTTATATGGAACTAGCGTAGCTCAATTGCGGTCAGAGATTACATATAAAGGGGCTAGGACAACTCACTTGGGGTCAGGAAGTACTTATAAAGGGGCTATGGTAACTCACTTGGGGTCAGAGAGTACATCAATGTGACTAGGGTAACTCACTTGGGGTCAGGGAGTACTTACAAAGGGGCTAGGGTAACTGACTTGGGGTCTGGGAGTATTTATATGGGACTAGGGTTACTCACTTGGGGTCAGGGAGTACTTATATAGGGGCTATGGTAACTCACTTGGGGTCAAGGAGTAGGTCTATGGGACTAGGGTAACTCATTTGCAGTCAGAGAGTACTTATAAAGGGGCTAGGATAACTCACTTGGGCTCAGGGAGTACTTATATAGGGGCAATGGTAACTCACTTGGGGTCAGGGAGTACTTCTACGGGACTAGGGTAACTCACTTACGGTCAGAGATTACATATAAAGGGGCTAGGATAACTAACTTGGGTTAAGGGAGTACTTCTGTGGGACTTGGGTAACTCACTAGGGGTCTGGGAGTACTTATTTGGGACTAGTGTAACTCACTTGTGGTCAGGGACTACTTATAAAGGGGCTAGGGTAACTCACTTTTGGTCAAGGAGTACTTATATGGGGCTAGGGTAACTCACTTGGCGTCTGTGAGTACTTATATGTTACCAGGGTAACTCACTTGGGGCCAGGGTGTACTTATTAAGGGGCTAGGTTAACTCACTTGGGGTAAGGGAGTACTTATTTGGGACTAGGGTAACTCACTTGGGGTCAGGGAGTACTTCTATGGGAATAGGGTAACTCACTTGCTGTCAGAGAGTACATATAAAGGGGCTAGGATAACTAACTTGGGTTAAGGGAGTACTTATATAGGGGTTAGGGTCACTCACTTGGTGTCTGTGAGTACTTTTATGGGACCAGGGTAACTCACTTGGGGCCAGGGAGTACTTCTACGGGTCTAGGTAACTCACTTGGGGTCAGGGAGTACTTCTATTGGACTAGGTTAACCCACTTGCGGTCAGAGAGTACATATAAAGGGAGGCTCGGATAACTCACATGGGGTCAGGGACTACTTATAGAGGTGATATGGTAACTCACTTGGGGTCAGGGAGTACTTCTATGGGACTAGGGTAACTCACTTGCGGTCAGAGAGTACATATAAAGGGGCTAGGATAACTCACTTGGGGTTAGGGAATACTTATATGGACTAGGGTAACACACTTGGGGTCAGGGAGTACTTATAAAGGGGTTAGGGTAACTCACTTGGGGTCAGGGAGTACTTATATGGGACTAGGGTAACCCACTTAGCGCCAGAGAGAACTTATAAAGGGGCTAGGGTAACTCACTTGGGGTTAGGGAGTACTTATAAAGGGGGTAGGGTAACTCACTCTAGAGTCAGGGAGTATTTATATAGGGTCTAGTGTAACTCACATGCGGTCAGGGAGTACTTCTATGGGACTAGGGTAACTCACTTGGGGTATGGGAGTATTTATATGGGACTAAGGTATCTCACTTGTGGTCAGGGAGTACTTATATAGGGTCTAGGGTAACTCACTTGGGGTCAGGGAGTACTTCTATGGGACTAGGGTAACTCACTTGGGGTCTGGGAGTATTTATATGGGACTAAGGTAACTCACTTGGGGTCAGGGATTATTTATATGGGACTAGGGTAACTCACTTGGGGTCTGGGAGTACTTATATGGGACTAAGGTAACTCACTTGGGGTCTGGGAGTATTTATTTGGGACTAAGGTAACTCACTTGGGGTAAGGGAGTACTTATATAGGACTAGGGTAAATCAAATGGGGTCAGGAAGTACTTATAAAGGGGGTAGGATAACTCACTTGGGGTCAGGGAGTACTTATAAAGGGGCTAGGATAACTCACTTCGGCGTCAGGGAGTACTTCTATGGGACTAGGGTAACTCACTTGGGGTCAGGGACTACTTTTATGGGACTAAGGTAACTCACTTGGGGTCAGGGATTACTTATATGGGACCAGGGTAACTCACTTGGGGTCTGGGAGTACTTATATGGGACTAAGGTAACTCACTTGGGGTCTGGGAGTATTTATATGGGACTAAGGTATCTCACTTGTGGTCAGGGAGTACTTATATAGGGTGTAGGGTAACTCACTTGGGGTCAGGGAGTACTTCTATGGGACTAGGGTAACTCACTTGGGGTCTGGGAGTCTTTATATGGGACTAAGGTAACTCACTTGGGGTCAGGGATTATTTATATGGGACTAGGGTAACTCACTTGGGGTCTGGTAGTACTTATATGGGACTAAGGTAACTCACTTGGGGTCTGGGAGTATTTATTTGGGACTAAGGTAACTCACTTGGGGTCAGGGAGTACTTATATAGGACTAGGGTAAATCAAATGGGGTCAGGAAGTACTTATAAAGGGGGTAGGATAACTCACTTGGGGTCAGGGAGTACTTATAAAGGGGCTAGGATAACTCACTTCGGCGTCAGGGAGTACTCCTATGGGACTAGGGTAACTCACTTGGGGTCAGGGACTACTTTTATGGGACTAAGGTAACTCACTTGGGGTCAGGGATTACTTATATGGGACTAGGGTAACTCACTTGGGGTCTGGGAGTACTTATATGGGACTAAGGTAACTCACTTGGGGTCTGGGAGTACTTATATGGGACTAGGGTAACTCACTTGGGGTCAGGGATTACTTATATGGGACTAGGGTAACTCACTTGGGGTCTGGGAGTACTTATATGGGACTAAGGTAACTCACTTGGGGTCTGGGAGTATTTATTTGGGACTAAGGTAACTCACTTGGGGTCAGGGAGTACTTATATAGGACTAGGGTAACACAAATGGTGTCAGGGAGTAATTATAAAGGGGGTAGGATAACTCACTTTGGGTCAGGGAGTACTTATAAAGGGGCTAGGATAACTCACTTCGGCGTCAGGGAGTACTTCTATGGGAATAGGGTAACTCACTTGCGGTCTGAGAGTACATATAAAGGGGCTAGGGTAACTCACTTGGGGTCTGGGAGTACTTATATGGGACTAAGGTAACTCACTTGGGGTCAGGGAGTACTTATATGGGACTAGGGTAACTCACATGGGGTTAGGGAGTACTTATAAAGGGGCTAGGATAGCTCACTTTGGGTCAAGGAGTACTTATAGTGGACTAGGGTAACTCACTTGCGGTCAGAGAGTACATATAATTGGGCTAGGATAACTAACATGGGGTCAGGGTGTACTTATATACGGGCTAGGGTAACTCACTTGGGTTCAGGGAGTACTTATATAGGGGCTAGGGTAACTCACTTGGGGTCAGGGAGTACTTATATAGGGGTTATGGTAACTCACTTGGGGTCAGGGTGTACTTATTAAGGGGCAAGGGTAACCCACTTGGGGTCAGGAATTACTTATAAGGAAATAGGGTAACAAACTTGGGGTCTGGGAGTACATATAAAGCGGCTAGGATAACTCACTTGCGATCAGAGAGTACATATAAATGGGCTAGGGTAACTCACTTGGGTTCAGGGAGTACTTATATATGGGCTAGGGTAACTCACTTGGGGTCAGAGAGTACATATAATTGGGCTAGGATAACTAACATGGGGTCAGGGTGTACTTATATACGGGCTAGGGTAACTCACTTGGGTTCAGGGAGTACTTATATAGGGGCTAGGGTAACTCACTTGGGGTCAGGGAGTACTTATATAGGGGCTATGGTAACTCACTTGGGGTCAGGGTGTACTTATTAAGGGGCAAGGGTAACCCACTTGGGGTCAGGAATTACTTATAAGGGAATAGGATAACAAACTTGGGGTCTGGGAATACATATAAAGCGGCTAGGATAACTCACTTGCGATCAGAGAGTACATATAAATGGGCTAGGGTTACTCACTTGGGTTCAGGGAGTACTTATATATGGGCTAGGGTAACTCACTTGGGGTCAGGGAGTACTTCTATGGGATTAGGTTAACTCACTTGGGGTCTGGGAGTACATATATGGGACTAGGTTAACTCACTTGCGGCCAGATTGTACATATAATTGGACTAGGGTAAGTCACTTGGGGTTAGGTAGTACTTATATAGGGGCTATGGTAACTCACTTGGTGTCTGGGAGTACATATAAAGGGGCTAGGATAACTCACTTCGGCGTCAGGGAGTACTTCTATGGGACTAGGGTAACTCACTTGGGGTCAGGGATTATTTATATGGGACTAGGGTAACTCACTTGGGGTCAGGGAGTACTTCTGTGGGATTAGGGTAACTCACTTGGGGTCTGGCAGTATTTCTATGGGACTAGGGTAACTCACTTGTGGTCTGGGAGTACTTATATGGGACTAAGTTAACTCACTTGGGGTCAGGGAGTACTTATATGGGACTAGGGTAACTCACATGGGGTTAGGGAGTACTTATAAAGGGACTAGGATAACTCACTTTGGGTCAAGGAGTACTTATAGTGGACTAGGGTAACTCACTTGCGGTCAGAGAGTACATATAATTGGGCTAGGATAACTAACATGGGGTCAGGGAGTACTTATCAAGGTTTATATGGTAACTCACTTGGGGTCAAGGAGTACTTCTATGGGACTAGGGTAACTCACTTGCGGTCAGAGAGTACTTATAAAGGGGCTAGGATAACTAACTTGGGGTAAGGGAGTGCTTATATACGGGCTAGGGTAACTCACTTGGGTTCAGGGAGTACTTATATAGAAGCTAGGGTAACTCACTTGGGGTCAGGGAGTACTTATATAGGGGCTATGGTAACTCACTTGGGGTCAGGGAGTACTTATATAGGGGCTATGGTAACTCACTTGGGGTCAGGGTGTACTTATTAAGGGGCTAGGGTAACCCACATGGGGTCAGGAATTACATATAAGGGAATAGGGTAACACACTTGGGGTCTGGGAGTACATATAAAGCGGCTAGGATAACTCACTTGCGATCAGGGAGTACTTCTATGGGATTATGTTAACTCACTTGGGGTCTGGGAGTACATATATGGGACTAGGTTAACTCACTTGCGGCCAGAGTGTACATATAATTGGACTAGGGTAAGTCACTTGGGGTCAGGGAGTACTTATATAGGGGCTAGGGTAACTCACTTGGTGTCTGGGAGTACATATAAAGGGGCTAGGACAACTCACTTGGGGTCAGGGAGTACTTATGTGGAACGAGGGTAGCTCAATTGCGGTCAGAGAGTACATATAAAGGGGCTAGGATAACTCACGTGGGGTCAGGAAGTACTTATAAAGGGGCTATTGTAACTCACTTGGGGTCAGGGAGTACATCTATGTGACTAGGGTAACTCACTTGCGGCCAGAGTATACATATAATTGGACTAGGGTAAGTCACTTGGGGTCAGGTAGTACTTATATAGGGGCTATGGTAACTCACTTGGTGTCTGGGAGTACATATAAAGGGGCTAGGATAACTCACTTCGGCGTCAGGGAGTACTTCTATGGGACTAGGGTAACTCACTTGGCGTCAGGGACTACTTTTATGGGACTAAGGTAACTCACTTGGGGTCAGGGAGTACTTATATGGGACTAGGGTAACTCACTTGGGGTCAGGGATTATTTATATGGGACTAGGGTAACTCACTTGGGGTCAGGGAGTACTTCTGTGGGATTAGGGTAACTCACTTGGGGTCTGGCAGTATTTCTATGGGACTAGGGTAACTCACTTGGGGTCTGGGAGTACTTATATGGGACTAAGTTAACTCACTTGGGGTCAGGGAGTACTTATATGGGACTAGGGTAACTCACATGGGGTTAGGGAGTACTTATAAAGGGACTAGGATAACTCACTTTGGGTCAAGGAGTACTTATAGTGGACTAGGGTAACTCACTTGCGGTCAGAGAGTACATATAATTGGGCTAGGATAACTAACATGGGGTCAGGGAGTACTTATCAAGGTTATATGGTAACTCACTTGGGGTCAGGGAGTACTTCTATGGGACTAGGGTAACTCACTTGCGGTCAGAGAGTACTTATAAAGGGGCTAGGATAACTAACTTGGGGTAAGGGAGTGCTTATATACGGGCTAGGGTAACTCACTTGGGTTCAGGGAGTACTTATATAGGGGCTAGGGTAACTCACTTGGGGTCAGGGAGTACTTATATAGGGGCTATGGTAACTCACTTGGGGTCAGGGTGTACTTATTAAGGGGCTAGGGTAACCCACATGGGGTCAGGAATTACTTATAAGGGAATAGGGTAACACACTTGGGGTCTGGGAGTACATATAAAGCGGCTAGGATAACTCACTTGCGATCAGAGAGTACATATAAAGGGGCTAGGGTAACTCACTTGGGTTCAGGGAGTACTTATATATGGGCTAGGGTAACTCACTTGGGGTCAGGGAGTACTTCTATGGGATTAGGTTAACTCACTTGGGGTCTGGGAGTACATATATGGGACTAGGTTAACTCACTTGCCGCCAGAGTGTACATATAATTGGACTAGGGTAAGTCACTTGGGGTCAGGGAGTACTTATATAGGGGCTAGGGTAACTCACTTGGTGTCTGGGAGTACATATAAAGGGGCTAGGACAACACACTTGGCGTCAGGGAGTACTTATGTGGAACGAGGGTAGCTCAATTGCGGTCAGAGAGTACATATAAAGGGGCTAGGATAACTCACGTGGGGTCAGGAAGTACTTATAAAGGGGCTATTGTAACTCACTTGGGGTCAGGGAGTACATCTTTGTGACTAGGGTAACTCACTTGCGGTCAGAGAGTACTTATAAAGGGCCTAGGATAACTCATTTGGGGTCAGGGAGTACTTATAAAGGGGCTAGGATAACTCACTTGGGGTCAGGGAGTACTTCTATGGGACTAGGTAACTCACTTGCGGTCAGAGAGTACATATAAAGGGGCTAGGATAACTAACTTGGGTTAAGGGAGTACTTCTGTGGGACTTGGGTAACTCACTAGGGGTCTGGGAGTACTTATATGGGACCAGGGTAACTCACTTGTGGTCAGGGAGTACTTATAAAGGGGCTAGGGTAACTCACTTTTGGTCAAGGAGTACTTATATGGGGCTAGAGTAACTCACTTGGTGTCTGTGAGTACTTATATGGGACCAGGGTAACTCACTTGGGGCCAGGGTGTATTTATTAAGGGGCTAGGGTAACTCTCTTGGGGTAAGGGAGTACTTACATGGGACTAGGGTAACTCACTTGGGGTCAGGGAGTACTTCTATGGGACTAGGGTAACTTACTTAGGGTCAGGGAGTTCTTATAAAGGGGCTAAGGTAACTCACTTTGGGTCAGGGAGTAGTTATAAGGTATTAGGGTAACTCACCTGGACTCTGGGAATACATATAAAGGGACTAGGGTAACTCACTTGGGGTCTGGGAGTACTTATAAAGGGGCTATGGTAACTCACTTGGGGTCAGGGAGTACTTCTATGGGATTAGGGTAACTCACTTTCGGTCAGAGAATACATATAATGGGGCTAGGATAACTCACTTGGGGTCAGGGAGTACTTATAAAGGGGCTATGGTAACTCACTTGTGGTCAGGGAGTACTTATATGGAACTAGGGTAGCTCAATTGCGGTCAGAGAGTACATATAAAGGGGCTAGGATAACTCACGTGGGGTCAGGTAGTACTTATAAAGGGGCTATGGTAACTCACTTGGGGTCAGGGAGTACATCAATGTGACTAGGGTAACTCACTTGGGGTCAGGGAGTACTTACAAAGGGGCTAGGGTAACTGACTTGGGGTCTGGGAGTATTTATATGGGACTAGGGTTACTCACTTGGGGTCAGGGAGTACTTATATAGGGGCTATGGTAACTCACTTGGGGTCAAGGAGTAGGTCTATGGGACTAGGGTAACTCATTTGCAGTCAGAGAGTACTTATAAAGGGGCTAGGATGACTCACTTGGGGTCAGGGAGTACTTATAAGGGGCTAGGGTAACTCACTTGGGTTCTTGGAGCACTTAAATGGGACTAGAGTAAATCAGTTGGGGTCAGAGATTACTTATATGGGACTAGGGTAACTCACTTGGGGTCAGGAAGTACTTATAAAGGGGCTATGGTAACTCACTTGGGGTCAGAGAGTACATATAGAGGGGCTAGGATAACTCACTTGGGGTCAGGGAGTACTTATATAGGGGCAATGGTAACTCACTTGGGGTCAGGGAGTACTTCTACGGGACTAGGGTAACTCACTTACGGTCAGAGATTACATATAAAGGGGCTAGGATAACTAACTTGGGTTAAGGGAGTACTTCTGTGGGACTTGGGTAACTCACTAGGGGTCTGGGAGTACTTATTTGGGACTAGTGTAACTCACTTGTGGTCAGGGACTACTTATAAAGGGGCTAGGGTAACTCACTTTTGGTCAAGGAGTACTTATATGGGGCTAGGGTAACTCACTTGGCGTCTGTGAGTACTTATATGTTACCAGGGTAACTCACTTGGGGCCAGGGTGTACTTATTAAGGGGCTAGGTTAACTCACTTGGGGTAAGGGAGTACTTATTTGGGACTAGGGTAACTCAATTGGGGTCAGGGAGTACTTCTATGGGACTAGGGTAACTTACTTGCGGTCAGAGAGTACATATAAAGGGGTTAGGATAACTCACTTGGGGTCAGGGAGTAATTATAAAGGGGCTATGGTAACTCACTTGGGGTCAGGGAGTACTTCTATGGGAATAGGGTAACTCACTTGCTGTCAGAGAGTACATATAAAGGGGCTAGGATAACTAACTTGGGTTAAGGGAGTACTTATATAGGGGTTAGGGTCACTCACTTGGTGTCTGTGAGTACTTATATGGGACCAGGGTAACTCACTTGGGGCCAGGGAGTACTTCTACGGGTCTAGGTAACTCACTTGGGGTCAGGGAGTACTTCTATTGGACTAGGTTAACCCACTTGCGGTCAGAGAGTACATATAAAGGGAGGCTCGGATAACTCACATGGGGTCAGGGAGTACTTATAGAGGTGATATGGTAACTCACTTGGGGTCAGGGAGTACTTCTATGGGACTAGGGTAACTCACTTGCGGTCAGAGAGTACATATAAAGGGGCTAGGATAACTCACTTGGGGTTAGGGAATACTTATATGGACTAGGGTAACACACTTGGGGTCAGGGAGTACTTATAAAGGGGCTAGGGTAACTCACTTGGGGTCAGGGAGTACTTATAAAGGGGCTAGGATAACTCACTTCGGCGTCAGGGAGTACTTCTATGGGACTAGGGTAACTCACTTGGGGTCAGGGATTATTTATATGGGACTAGGGTAACTCACTTGGGGTCTGGGAGTACTTATATGGGACTAAGGTAACTCACTTGGGGTCTGGGAGTATTTATTTGGGACTAAGGTAACTCACTTGGGGTAAGGGAGTACTTATATAGGACTAGGGTAAATCAAATGGGGTCAGGAAGTACTTATAAAGGGGGTAGGATAACTCACTTGGGGTCAGGGAGTACTTATAAAGGGGCTAGGATAACTCACTTCGGCGTCAGGGAGTACTTCTATGGGACTAGGGTAACTCACTTGGGGTCAGGGACTACTTTCATGGGACTAAGGTAACTCACTTGGGGTCAGGGATTACTTATATGGGACTAGGGTAACTCACTTGGGGTCTGGGAGTACTTATATGGGACTAAGGTAACTCACTTGGGGTCTGGGAGTATTTATATGGGACTAAGGTATCTCACTTGTGGTCAGGGAGTACTTATATAGGGTGTAGGGTAACTCACTTGGGGTCAGGGATTATTTATATGGGACTAGGGTAACTCACTTGGGGTCTGGGAGTACTTATATGGGACTAAGGTAACTCACTTGGGGTCTGGGAGTATTTATTTGGGACTAAGGTAACTCACTTGGGGTCAGGGAGTACTTATATAGGACTAGGGTAAATCAAATGGGGTCAGGAAGTACTTATAAAGGGGGTAGGATAACTCACTTGGGGTCAGGGAGTACTTATAAAGGGGCTAGGATAACTCACTTCGGCGTCAGGGAGTACTCCTATGGGACTAGGGTAACTCACTTGGGGTCAGGGACTACTTTTATGGGACTAAGGTAACTCACTTGGGGTCAGGGATTACTTATATGGGACTAGGGTAACTCACTTGGGGTCTGGGAGTACTTATATGGGACTAAGGTAACTCACTTGGGGTCTGGGAGTACTTATATGGGACTAGGGTAACTCACTTGGGGTCAGGGATTACTTATATGGGACTAGGGTAACTCACTTGGGGTCTGGGAGTACTTATATGGGACTAAGGTAACTCACTTGGGGTCTGGGAGTATTTATTTGGGACTAAGGTAACTCACTTGGGGTCAGGGAGTACTTATATAGGACTAGGGTAACACAAATGGTGTCAGGGAGTAATTATAAAGGGGGTAGGATAACTCGCTTTGGGTCAGGGAGTACTTATAAAGGGGCTAGGATAACTCACTTCGGCGTCAGGGAGTACTTCTATGGGAATAGGGTAACTCACTTGCGGTCTGAGAGTACATATAAAGGGGCTAGGGTAACTCACTTGGGGTCTGGGAGTACTTATATGGGACTAAGGTAACTCACTTGGGGTCAGGGAGTACTTATATGGGACTAGGGTAACTCACATGGGGTTAGGGAGTACTTATAAAGGGGCTAGGATAGCTCACTTTGGGTCAAGGAGTACTTATAGTGGACTAGGGTAACTCACTTGCGGTCAGAGAGTACATATAATTGGGCTAGGATAACTAACATGGGGTCAGGGTGTACTTATATACGGGCTAGGGTAACTCACTTGGGTTCAGGGAGTACTTATATAGGGGCTAGGGTAACTCACTTGGGGTCAGGGAGTACTTATATAGGGGTTATGGTAACTCACTTGGGGTCAGGGTGTACTTATTAAGGGGCAAGGGTAACCCACTTGGGGTCAGGAATTACTTATAAGGAAATAGGGTAACAAACTTGGGGTCTGGGAGTACATATAAAGCGGCTAGGATAACTCACTTGCGATCAGAGAGTACATATAAATGGGCTAGGGTAACTCACTTGGGTTCAGGGAGTACTTATATATGGGCTAGGGTAACTCACTTGGGGTCAGAGAGTACATATAATTGGGCTAGGATAACTAACATGGGGTCAGGGTGTACTTATATACGGGCTAGGGTAACTCACTTGGGTTCAGGGAGTACTTATATAGGGGCTAGGGTAACTCACTTGGGGTCAGGGAGTACTTATATAGGGGCTATGGTAACTCACTTGGGGTCAGGGTGTACTTATTAAGGGGCAAGGGTAACCCACTTGGGGTCAGGAATTACTTATAAGGGAATAGGATAACAAACTTGGGGTCTGGGAATACATATAAAGCGGCTAGGATAACTCACTTGCGATCAGAGAGTACATATAAATGGGCTAGGGTTACTCACTTGGGTTCAGGGAGTACTTATATATGGGCTAGGGTAACTCACTTGGGGTCAGGGAGTACTTCTATGGGATTAGGTTAACTCACTTGGGGTCTGGGAGTACATATATGGGACTAGGTTAACTCACTTGCGGCCAGATTGTACATATAATTGGACTAGGGTAAGTCACTTGGGGTTAGGTAGTACTTATATAGGGGCTATGGTAACTCACTTGGTGTCTGGGAGTACATATAAAGGGGCTAGGATAACTCACTTCGGCGTCAGGGAGTACTTCTATGGGACTAGGGTAACTCACTTGGGGTCAGGGATTATTTATATGGGACTAGGGTAACTCACTTGGGGTCAGGGAGTACTTCTGTGGGATTAGGGTAACTCACTTGGGGTCTGGCAGTATTTCTATGGGACTAGGGTAACTCACTTGTGGTCTGGGAGTACTTATATGGGACTAAGTTAACTCACTTGGGGTCAGGGAGTACTTATATGGGACTAGGGTAACTCACATGGGGTTAGGGAGTACTTATAAAGGGACTAGGATAACTCACTTTGGGTCAAGGAGTACTTATAGTGGACTAGGGTAACTCACTTGCGGTCAGAGAGTACATATAATTGGGCTAGGATAACTAACATGGGGTCAGGGAGTACTTATCAAGGTTTATATGGTAACTCACTTGGGGTCAGGGAGTACTTCTATGGGACTAGGGTAACTCACTTGCGGTCAGAGAGTACTTATAAAGGGGCTAGGATAACTAACTTGGGGTAAGGGAGTGCTTATATACGGGCTAGGGTAACTCACTTGGGTTCAGGGAGTACTTATATAGAAGCTAGGGTAACTCACTTGGGGTCAGGGAGTACTTATATAGGGGCTATGGTAACTCACTTGGGGTCAGGGAGTACTTATATAGGGGCTATGGTAACTCACTTGGGGTCAGGGTGTACTTATTAAGGGGCTAGGGTAACCCACATGGGGTCAGGAATTACATATAAGGGAATAGGGTAACACACTTGGGGTCTGGGAGTACATATAAAGCGGCTAGGATAACTCACTTGCGATCAGGGAGTACTTCTATGGGATTATGTTAACTCACTTGGGGTCTGGGAGTACATATATGGGACTAGGTTAACTCACTTGCGGCCAGAGTGTACATATAATTGGACTAGGGTAAGTCACTTGGGGTCAGGGAGTACTTATATAGGGGCTAGGGTAACTCACTTGGTGTCTGGGAGTACATATAAAGGGGCTAGGACAACTCACTTGGGGTCAGGGAGTACTTATGTGGAACGAGGGTAGCTCAATTGCGGTCAGAGAGTACATATAAAGGGGCTAGGATAACTCACGTGGGGTCAGGAAGTACTTATAAAGGGGCTATTGTAACTCACTTGGGGTCAGGGAGTACATCTATGTGACTAGGGTAACTCACTTGCGGCCAGAGTATACATATAATTGGACTAGGGTAAGTCACTTGGGGTCAGGTAGTACTTATATAGGGGCTATGGTAACTCACTTGGTGTCTGGGAGTACATATAAAGGGGCTAGGATAACTCACTTCGGCGTCAGGGAGTACTTCTATGGGACTAGGGTAACTCACTTGGCGTCAGGGACTACTTTTATGGGACTAAGGTAACTCACTTGGGGTCAGGGAGTACTTATATGGGACTAGGGTAACTCACTTGGGGTCAGGGATTATTTATATGGGACTAGGGTAACTCACTTGGGGTCAGGGAGTACTTCTGTGGGATTAGGGTAACTCACTTGGGGTCTGGCAGTATTTCTATGGGACTAGGGTAACTCACTTGGGGTCTGGGAGTACTTATATGGGACTAAGTTAACTCACTTGGGGTCAGGGAGTACTTATATGGGACTAGGGTAACTCACATGGGGTTAGGGAGTACTTATAAAGGGACTAGGATAACTCACTTTGGGTCAAGGAGTACTTATAGTGGACTAGGGTAACTCACTTGCGGTCAGAGAGTACATATAATTGGGCTAGGATAACTAACATGGGGTCAGGGAGTACTTATCAAGGTTATATGGTAACTCACTTGGGGTCAGGGAGTACTTCTATGGGACTAGGGTAACTCACTTGCGGTCAGAGAGTACTTATAAAGGGGCTAGGATAACTAACTTGGGGTAAGGGAGTGCTTATATACGGGCTAGGGTAACTCACTTGGGTTCAGGGAGTACTTATATAGGGGCTAGGGTAACTCACTTGGGGTCAGGGAGTACTTATATAGGGGCTATGGTAACTCACTTGGGGTCAGGGTGTACTTATTAAGGGGCTAGGGTAACCCACATGGGGTCAGGAATTACTTATAAGGGAATAGGGTAACACACTTGGGGTCTGGGAGTACATATAAAGCGGCTAGGATAACTCACTTGCGATCAGAGAGTACATATAAAGGGGCTAGGGTAACTCACTTGGGTTCAGGGAGTACTTATATATGGGCTAGGGTAACTCACTTGGGGTCAGGGAGTACTTCTATGGGATTAGGTTAACTCACTTGGGGTCTGGGAGTACATATATGGGACTAGGTTAACTCACTTGCCGCCAGAGTGTACATATAATTGGACTAGGGTAAGTCACTTGGGGTCAGGGAGTACTTATATAGGGGCTAGGGTAACTCACTTGGTGTCTGGGAGTACATATAAAGGGGCTAGGACAACACACTTGGCGTCAGGGAGTACTTATGTGGAACGAGGGTAGCTCAATTGCGGTCAGAGAGTACATATAAAGGGGCTAGGATAACTCACGTGGGGTCAGGAAGTACTTATAAAGGGGCTATTGTAACTCACTTGGGGTCAGGGAGTACATCTTTGTGACTAGGGTAACTCACTTGCGGTCAGAGAGTACTTATAAAGGGCCTAGGATAACTCATTTGGGGTCAGGGAGTACTTATAAAGGGGCTAGGATAACTCACTTGGGGTCAGGGAGTACTTCTATGGGACTAGGTAACTCACTTGCGGTCAGAGAGTACATATAAAGGGGCTAGGATAACTAACTTGGGTTAAGGGAGTACTTCTGTGGGACTTGGGTAACTCACTAGGGGTCTGGGAGTACTTATATGGGACCAGGGTAACTCACTTGTGGTCAGGGAGTACTTATAAAGGGGCTAGGGTAACTCACTTTTGGTCAAGGAGTACTTATATGGGGCTAGAGTAACTCACTTGGTGTCTGTGAGTACTTATATGGGACCAGGGTAACTCACTTGGGGCCAGGGTGTATTTATTAAGGGGCTAGGGTAACTCTCTTGGGGTAAGGGAGTACTTACATGGGACTAGGGTAACTCACTTGGGGTCAGGGAGTACTTCTATGGGACTAGGGTAACTTACTTAGGGTCAGGGAGTTCTTATAAAGGGGCTAAGGTAACTCACTTTGGGTCAGGGAGTAGTTATAAGGTATTAGGGTAACTCACCTGGACTCTGGGAATACATATAAAGGGACTAGGGTAACTCACTTGGGGTCTGGGAGTACTTATAAAGGGGCTATGGTAACTCACTTGGGGTCAGGGAGTACTTCTATGGGATTAGGGTAACTCACTTTCGGTCAGAGAATACATATAATGGGGCTAGGATAACTCACTTGGGGTCAGGGAGTACTTATAAAGGGGCTATGGTAACTCACTTGTGGTCAGGGAGTACTTATATGGAACTAGGGTAGCTCAATTGCGGTCAGAGAGTACATATAAAGGGGCTAGGATAACTCACGTGGGGTCAGGTAGTACTTATAAAGGGGCTATGGTAACTCACTTGGGGTCAGGGAGTACATCAATGTGACTAGGGTAACTCACTTGGGGTCAGGGAGTACTTACAAAGGGGCTAGGGTAACTGACTTGGGGTCTGGGAGTATTTATATGGGACTAGGGTTACTCACTTGGGGTCAGGGAGTACTTATATAGGGGCTATGGTAACTCACTTGGGGTCAAGGAGTAGGTCTATGGGACTAGGGTAACTCATTTGCAGTCAGAGAGTACTTATAAAGGGGCTAGGATGACTCACTTGGGGTCAGGGAGTACTTATAAGGGGCTAGGGTAACTCACTTGGGTTCTTGGAGCACTTAAATGGGACTAGAGTAAATCAGTTGGGGTCAGAGATTACTTATATGGGACTAGGGTAACTCACTTGGGGTCAGGAAGTACTTATAAAGGGGCTATGGTAACTCACTTGGGGTCAGAGAGTACATATAGAGGGGCTAGGATAACTCACTTGGGGTCAGGGAGTACTTATATAGGGGCAATGGTAACTCACTTGGGGTCAGGGAGTACTTCTACGGGACTAGGGTAACTCACTTACGGTCAGAGATTACATATAAAGGGGCTAGGATAACTAACTTGGGTTAAGGGAGTACTTCTGTGGGACTTGGGTAACTCACTAGGGGTCTGGGAGTACTTATTTGGGACTAGTGTAACTCACTTGTGGTCAGGGACTACTTATAAAGGGGCTAGGGTAACTCACTTTTGGTCAAGGAGTACTTATATGGGGCTAGGGTAACTCACTTGGCGTCTGTGAGTACTTATATGTTACCAGGGTAACTCACTTGGGGCCAGGGTGTACTTATTAAGGGGCTAGGTTAACTCACTTGGGGTAAGGGAGTACTTATTTGGGACTAGGGTAACTCAATTGGGGTCAGGGAGTACTTCTATGGGACTAGGGTAACTTACTTGCGGTCAGAGAGTACATATAAAGGGGTTAGGATAACTCACTTGGGGTCAGGGAGTAATTATAAAGGGGCTATGGTAACTCACTTGGGGTCAGGGAGTACTTCTATGGGAATAGGGTAACTCACTTGCTGTCAGAGAGTACATATAAAGGGGCTAGGATAACTAACTTGGGTTAAGGGAGTACTTATATAGGGGTTAGGGTCACTCACTTGGTGTCTGTGAGTACTTATATGGGACCAGGGTAACTCACTTGGGGCCAGGGAGTACTTCTACGGGTCTAGGTAACTCACTTGGGGTCAGGGAGTACTTCTATTGGACTAGGTTAACCCACTTGCGGTCAGAGAGTACATATAAAGGGAGGCTCGGATAACTCACATGGGGTCAGGGAGTACTTATAGAGGTGATATGGTAACTCACTTGGGGTCAGGGAGTACTTCTATGGGACTAGGGTAACTCACTTGCGGTCAGAGAGTACATATAAAGGGGCTAGGATAACTCACTTGGGGTTAGGGAATACTTATATGGACTAGGGTAACACACTTGGGGTCAGGGAGTACTTATAAAGGGGCTAGGGTAACTCACTTGGGGTCAGGGAGTACTTATAAAGGGGCTAGGATAACTCACTTCGGCGTCAGGGAGTACTTCTATGGGACTAGGGTAACTCACTTGGGGTCAGGGATTATTTATATGGGACTAGGGTAACTCACTTGGGGTCTGGGAGTACTTATATGGGACTAAGGTAACTCACTTGGGGTCTGGGAGTATTTATTTGGGACTAAGGTAACTCACTTGGGGTAAGGGAGTACTTATATAGGACTAGGGTAAATCAAATGGGGTCAGGAAGTACTTATAAAGGGGGTAGGATAACTCACTTGGGGTCAGGGAGTACTTATAAAGGGGCTAGGATAACTCACTTCGGCGTCAGGGAGTACTTCTATGGGACTAGGGTAACTCACTTGGGGTCAGGGACTACTTTCATGGGACTAAGGTAACTCACTTGGGGTCAGGGATTACTTATATGGGACTAGGGTAACTCACTTGGGGTCTGGGAGTACTTATATGGGACTAAGGTAACTCACTTGGGGTCTGGGAGTATTTATATGGGACTAAGGTATCTCACTTGTGGTCAGGGAGTACTTATATAGGGTGTAGGGTAACTCACTTGGGGTCAGGGATTATTTATATGGGACTAGGGTAACTCACTTGGGGTCTGGGAGTACTTATATGGGACTAAGGTAACTCACTTGGGGTCTGGGAGTATTTATTTGGGACTAAGGTAACTCACTTGGGGTCAGGGAGTACTTATATAGGACTAGGGTAAATCAAATGGGGTCAGGAAGTACTTATAAAGGGGGTAGGATAACTCACTTGGGGTCAGGGAGTACTTATAAAGGGGCTAGGATAACTCACTTCGGCGTCAGGGAGTACTCCTATGGGACTAGGGTAACTCACTTGGGGTCAGGGACTACTTTTATGGGACTAAGGTAACTCACTTGGGGTCAGGGATTACTTATATGGGACTAGGGTAACTCACTTGGGGTCTGGGAGTACTTATATGGGACTAAGGTAACTCACTTGGGGTCTGGGAGTACTTATATGGGACTAGGGTAACTCACTTGGGGTCAGGGATTACTTATATGGGACTAGGGTAACTCACTTGGGGTCTGGGAGTACTTATATAGGACTAAGGTAACTCACTTGGGGTCTGGGAGTATTTATTTGGGACTAAGGTAACTCACTTGGGGTCAGGGAGTACTTATATAGGACTAGGGTAACACAAATGGTGTCAGGGAGTAATTATAAAGGGGGTAGGATAACTCACTTTGGGTCAGGGAGTACTTATAAAGGGGCTAGGATAACTCACTTCGGCGTCAGGGAGTACTTCTATGGGAATAGGGTAACTCACTTGCGGTCAGAGAGTACATATAATTGGGCTAGGATAACTAACATGGGGTCAGGGTGTACTTATATACGGGCTAGGGTAACTCACTTGGGTTCAGGGAGTACTTATATAGGGGCTAGGGTAACTCACTTGGGGTCAGGGAGTACTTATATAGGGGCTATGGTAACTCACTTGGGGTCAGGGTGTACTTATTAAGGGGCAAGGGTAACCCACTTGGGGTCAGGAATTACTTATAAGGGAATAGGATAACAAACTTGGGGTCTGGGAGTACTTATATAGGGGCTATGGTAACTCACTTGGGGTCTGGGAGTACATATATGGGACTAGGTTAACTCACTTGCGGCCAGAGTGTACATATAATTGGGCTAGGGTAACTCACTTGGGGTCAGGGAGTACTTCTATGGGATTAGGTTAACTCACTTGGGGTCTGGGAGTACATATATGGGACTAGGTTAACTCACTTGCGGCCAGAGTGTACATATAATTGGACTAGGGTAAGTCACTTGGGGTCAGGGAGTACTTATATAGGGGCTAGGGTAACTCACTTGGTGTCTGGGAGTACATATAAAGGGGCTAGGATAACTCACGTGGGGGCAGGAAGTACTTATAAAGGGGCTATTGTAACTCACTTGGGGTCAGGGAGTACATCTATGTGACTAGGGTAACTCACTTGCGGCCAGAGTATACATATAATTGGACTAGGGTAAGTCACTTGGGGTCAGGTAGTACTTATATAGGGGCTATGGTAACTCACTTGGTGTCTGGGAGTACATATAAAGGGGCTAGGATAACTCACTTCGGCGTCAGGGAGTACTTCTATGGGACTAGGGTAACTCACTTGGCGTCAGGGACTACTTTTATGGGACTAAGGTAACTCACTTGGGGTCAGGGAGTACTTATATGGGACTAGGGTAACTCACTTGGGGTCAGGGATTATTTATATGGGACTAGGGTAACTCACTTGGGGTCAGGGAGTACTTCTGTGGGATTAGGGTAACTCACTTGGGGTCTGGCAGTATTTCTATGGGACTAGGGTAACTCACTTGGGGACTGGGAGTACTTATATGGGACTAAGTTAACTCACTTGGGGTCAGGGAGTACTTATATGGGACTAGGGTAACTCACATGGGGTTAGGGAGTACTTATAAAGGGACTAGGATAACTCACTTTGGGTCAAGGAGTACTTATAGCGGACTAGGGTAACTCACTTGCGGTCAGAGAGTACATATAATTGGGCTAGGATAACTAACATGGGGTCAGGGAGTACTTATCAAGGTTATATGGTAACTCACTTGGGGTCAGGGAGTACTTTTATGGGACTAGGGTAACTCACTTGCGGTCAGAGAGTACTTATAAAGGGGCTAGGATAACTAACTTGGGGTAAGGGAGTGCTTATATACGGGCTAGGGTAACTCACTTGGGGTCAGGGAGTACTTATATAGGGGCTATGGTAACTCACTTGGGGTCAGGGTGTACTTATTAAGGGGCTAGGGTAACCCACATTGGGTCAGGAATTACTTATAAGGGAATAGGGTAACACACTTGGGGTCTGGGAGTACATATAAAGCGGCTAGGATAACTCACTTGCGATCAGAGAGTACATATAAAGGGGCTAGGGTAACTCACTTGGGTTCAGGGAGTACTTATATATGGGCTAGGGTAACTCACTTGGGGTCAGGGAGTACTTCTATGGGATTAGGTTAACTCACTTGGGGTCTGGGAGTACATATATGGGACTAGGTTAACTCACTTGCCGCCAGAGTGTACATATAATTGGACTAGGGTAAGTCACTTGGGGTCAGGGAGTACTTATATAGGGGCTAGGGTAACTCACTTGGTGTCTGGGAGTACATATAAAGGGGCTAGGACAACTCACTTGGGGTCAGGGAGTACTTATGTGGAACGAGGGTAGCTCAATTGCGGTCAGAGAGTACATATAAAGGGGCTAGGATAACTCACGTGGGGTCAGGAAGTACTTATAAAGGGGCTATTGTAACTCACTTGGGGTCAGGGAGTACATCTATGTGACTAGGGTAACTCACTTGCGGTCAGAGAGTACTTATAAAGGGCCTAGGATAACTCATTTGGGGTCAGGGAGTACTTATAAAGGGGCTATGGTAACTCACTTGGGGTCAGGGAGTACTTATAAAGGGGCTAGAGTAACTCACTTGGGGTCAGGGAGTACTTGTATGGGACTAGGGTAACCCACTTAGCGCCAGAGAGAACTTATAAAGGGGCTAGGGTAACTCACTTGGGGTTAGGGAGTACTTATAAAGGGGGTAGGGTAACTCACTCTAGAGCCAGGGAGTACTTATATAGGGTCTAGGGTAACTCACTTGACGTCAGGGAGTACTTATATGGGACTAGGGTAACTCACTTGGGGTCTGGGAGTATTTATATGGGACTAAGGTAACTCACTTGGGGTCAGGGATTACTTATATGGGGCTAGGGTTACTCACTTGGGGTCTGGGAGTACTTATATGGGACTAAGGTAACTCACTTGGGGTCTGGGAGTATTTATTTGGGACTAAGGTAACTCACTTGGGGTCAGGGATTACTTATATAGGACTAGGGTAACTCAAATGGGGTCAGGAAGTCCTTATAAAGGGGGTAGGATAACACACTTGGGGTCAGGGAGTACTTATATAGGACTAGGGTAACACAAATGGGGTCAGGGAGTACTTATAAAGGGGGTAGGATAACTCACTTGGGGTCAGGGAGTACTTATAAAGGGGCTAGGATAACTCACTTCGGCGTCAGGGAGTACTGCTATGGGACTAGGGTAACTCACTTGCGGTAAGAGAGTACATATAATTGGGCTAGGATAACTAACATGGGGTCAGGGAGTACTTATCAAGGTTATATGGTAACTCACTTGGGGTCAGGGAGTACTTATATGGGACTAGGGTAACGCACATGGGGTTAGGGAGTACTTATAAAGGGGCTAGGATAACGCACTTTGGGTCAAGGAGTACTTATAGTGGACTAGGGTAACTCACTTGCGGTCAGAGAGTACATATAATTGGGCTAGGATAACTCACTTGGGGTCAGGGAGTACTTCTATGGGACTAGGGTAACTCACTTGCGGTCAGAGAGTACTTATAAAGGGGCTAGGATAACTAACTTGGGGTAAGGGAGTGCTTATATACGGGCTAGGGTAACTCACTTGGGTTCAGGGAGTACTTATATAGGGGCTAGGGTAACTCACTTGGGGTGAGGGAGTACTAATATAGGGGCTATGGTAACTCACTTGGGGTCAGGGTGTACTTATTAAGGGGCTAGGGTAACCCACTTGGGGTCAGGAATTACTTATAAGGGAATAGGGTAACACATTTGGGGTCTGGGAGTACATATAAAGCGGCTAGGATAACTCACTTGCGATCAGAGAGTACATATAAAGGGGCTAGGGTAACTCACTTGGGTTCAGGGAGTACTTATATATGGGCTAGGGTAACTCACTTGGGGTCAGGGAGTACTTCTATGGGATTAGGTTAACTCACTTGGGGTCTGGGAGTACATATAATTGGAGTAGGGTAAGTCACTTGGGATCAGGGAGTACTTATATAGGGGCTAGGGTAACTCACTTGGTGTCTGGGAGTACATATAAAGGGGCTAGGATAACTCACTTCGTCGTCAGGGAGTACTTCTATGGGACTAGGGTAACTCACTTGGGGTCAGGGACTACTTTTATGGGACTAAGGTAACTCACTTGGGGTCAGGGATTACTTATATGGGACTAGGGTAACTCACTTGGGGTCTGGGATTACTTATATGGGACTAAGGTAACTCACTTGGGGTCTGGGTGTACTTATATGGGACTAGGGTAACTCACTTGGGGTCAGGGATTACTTATATGGGACTAGGTTAACTCACTTGGGGTCAGGGAGTACTTCTGTGGGATTAGGGTAACTCACTTGGGGTCTGGCAGTATTTCTATGGGACTAGGGTAACTCACTTGGGGTCTGGGAGTACTTATATGGGACTAAAGTAACTCACTTGGGGTCAGGGAGTACTTATATGGGACTAGGTAACTCACTTGCGGTCAGAGATTACATATAAAGGGGTTAGGATAACTAACTTGGGTTAAGGGAGTACTTCTGTGGGACTTGGGTAACTCACTAGGGGTCTGGGAGTACTTATATGGGACTAGGGTAACTCACTTGTGGTCAGGGAGTACTTATAAAGGGGCTAGGGTAACTAACTTTTGGTCAAGGAGTACTATATGGGGCTAGGGTAACTCACTTGGCGTCTGTGAGTACTTATATGGGACCAGGGTAACTCACTTGGGGCCAGGGTGTACTTATTATGGGGCTAGGTTAACTCACTTGGGGTTAGGGATTACTTATATCCCACAAAAAACAGACTTCGCCTGTAAAAAAAGGCGGCAAGTACATAAACCATCTATCATAAATAATATAGTAAAATTATCTAATTAAAAAAAGTAGTGAAATCCAAATATTAGGCAAGTATATTTTTTCACCTTAGCAAAAGTTAAATTTTCGAAAAAAAAGGAACAAAAAAGTTACTTGCCGGGCCCGTAATGTCAATGCACAGTGGGAAATTGAATCGTGTCTGAGATTCAGCTATAGCGTAGTATAGCAAATGTCATGTTAAAATACAGAGTGAAGTTAGCCGATCCACATACGATTCTAATTCTCACTGTGCATGGATATTACGGGCCCGGCAAGTAACTTTTTTGTTCCTTTTTTTTCGAAAATTTAACTTTTGCTAAGGTGAAAAAATATACTTGCCTAATATTTGGATTTCACTACTTTTTTTAATTAGATAATTTTACTATATTATTTATGATAGATGGTTTATGTACTTGCCGCCTTTTTTTACAGGCGAAGTCTGTTTTTTGTGGGATTTCATAACGTTTTGTAAGAGTATAATATTTAAAAAATTAAATTATTCTTTTAATTTCTACAGATTTTAAAGAAAATTTCCACCCTTCTCATTTTTTGAAACAGCAGCGCTTAACTAATAAAAATATATATATTTATATTGAAAAAATATCGCAGTCAACACATTGATTTTATTGATATTTGTAATGTATTTTGTATAAATGAACTTTATAATTAATGCTCAGGCTAGTTTTTTAATGTTTTCAGTTTCACCATAATAAAAGTATGATTAAATTTTTCATAATCAATAAACATACTTTCAACATATAAAAATAATGAAATAAAATGTATATATTTTAATTAATTTACATTTTCTGTTTATGAACATTTGACTTGTTACCAATATCTAACTTTGCTAAACTTCAGTAATTCCCTCAGCTGCTTCAGGTGATACAGGGGCAAGACTGGAATTTTTCATAATCAATAAACATACTTTCAACATATAAAAATAATGAAATAAAATGTATATATTTTAATTAATTTACAGTTTCTGTTTATCAACATTTGACTTTTTACCAACATCTAACTTTGCCAAACTTCAGTAACTCCCTCAGCTGCTTCAGGTGATACAGGGGCAAGACTGGAAAAGCAATTCGTAAAGCTTCAAATAAGATACAATGAAGCATATAATCGAAGTTGGCATTGTCGTTTTGCATACGCCGTTTCTTTTTAGCACCAATCATTGTCACCTTTATGCTGCTAACACTTGACAAAGGTGACATGGGAGATACATTGGCAAGTCGTCCTTATAATATTTCCTGTGCCAAAGTCCTCAAATTTTCGTTTCGTAAATTTCTATACACTTGAAACTGGTCTGATTTCTGGTGCTGCAAAATGCAGTCGAAACAACTAATTTTTAGACTGAGTTTTTTTCCATTGAGAATAAACGTGCATTTTTTCATCCATACCAATGACCAGTATACTGCCTCTCGTCTTGAATACTTGCATAGGTAATGGAGAAAAACAATCAGCAGCTATTAACTGCATTTTATATCATTTCATCTAATAAATCTCATACTTAAATTGTGGCTGAGCAATGGACAACGTTTTTCTGAAAATTGGCTTATTCTTACTCTGCCAATCTTTCAATGCTTTTATATTTGCCTGTTTCAAGTCTCAGAATACAGGAGCGAAAAGCATAATCTTTGATCTAACTCCAATAGTCAGTATGTGTGCGAAAAATCGTCATTGGATTTTTAATTCAATTGTACCAAATGTATTTAAGTCAAAGCACAAGTATTACTATTTGCTATAATACACTTGCACAGTGACTGTAAAATAATAAATGATGACACTACGAGTAAACCTAAAATCAAATTCATCATTTAACAATCTCAATCTTCAAAGAAAATAAATTTTTGAAGAAACATGAAGCATCTCAGTTACTTACCAGTATTTGATGTTGCTCCATCTCCATTTTCTTTAGTGCTTGGTGACTTAACTTCCTTGAGACTAAAGATCTGTAATATTTGGGTATCTTTGCGTCTTTTGTAAACATCTATTATTGTATAATTAGCTTAAATCCAAACACTAGTCAACTGGTACTCTACATAAATGAAGGTTCATCGGAATGCTTCATATTTTCCAAGCAAGCATTACTATAATTTAGTCTGAAATATTTGTACGCATATATGATATTTGTTTCATTTACAATTTTCCTTTTTCTGCATTTTCCAATAACAGGGTATTTCCAAGAATTGTTACATTATTTGTTTTATTTAAAATCTTCCTTAATCTGCATTTCCCAATAACAGGGTATTTCCAAGAATTGTTACATTATTTGGCACTGGTTTGGCATCAAACTGCAAACTATGAAATGGTGCCTTATATATAACTTTGTTTTAATAAAAAAAATTTTTTTTACAATGCACTTACTTTACTGAAAAACGTTTATGTTAATTGCTGTTGAGACACTACCATGTGTCTTGATTATGAGTTAACGTAACAACCTCATCCTTCTCTGTTTCATTTACAATCTTCCTCAATCTACATTCTTCAATAACAGGATATTTCCAAGAATTGTTAGAGCATTTGGCATTGGTAGGACTTCAAATCAGAGCTGCATACAAGGGATATGCATATAAGGAATATTTTATATAACCTGCAATAAAAAAAATCCCACAGAGTACCACCGAACATTAAATTTTATACATATTTTTGAATACAATGTGACTTATCTGATAATCTTGCTGGCTCCTTCATGTTTCTCCCTTAAATTATCCGTAGTTTTGATTATATTACACTATCACACTATCATTACAGCCAATTCATTTTTATAAAAATATTAAGGTTATACCGGTAAACCTTATAATTCAATTGACATTCAATTGACAGCTAACAGTAGTCGCCATATTAGTTATCGATTATATCGATTATTTAGACGTCGCGTTTGTAAAAATTACGTCATTTTCTTTAGCGATTAACTTCAGCTCGAGACATACATTCTGGCTGGAGAAGAAGAAGATGACGGAAAGAAATTAAATTCGTTATATATATAGCTAACAGATTATGAGATCTCTGGATTGCGTGAACCAATTTTGATGTTTATGGGCTCAAATAAAAGCTTGTTCCAAACCATTTCAAGAAAAGCTTTACTGAAATCATGACAGTGTTTCATTTACGGACAAAAATCTATTTAAAAATTGAGACAGCCAAACTTGCTGTATAAGATACAGTAGTGCCTCGACGGCGGTATAGACACGTCTATACCTACTTTTATGTACTTGCCGCCGAGACACTACCGTGTCTCTTGATGGGACTAGGGTAACTGACTTGGGGTCTGGGAGTACTTATATGGCACTAAGGTAACTCACTTGGGGTCTGGGAGTATTTATTTGGGACTAAGGTAACTCACTTGGGGTCAGGGAGTACTTATATAGGACTAGGGTAACACAAGTGGGGTCAGGGAGTACTTATAAAGGGGGTAGGATAACTCACTTGGGGTCAGGTAGTACTTATAAAGGGGCTAGGATAACTCACTTCGGCGTCAGGGAGTACTTCTATGGGACTAGGGTAACTCACTTGCGGTCAGAGAGTACATATAAAGGGGCTAGGATAACTCACTTGGGGTCAGGGAGTACTTCTATGGGACTAGGTAACTCACTTGCGGTCAGAGAGTACATACAAAGGGGCTAGGATAACTAACTTGGGTTAAGGGAGTACTTCTGTGGCACTAGGGTAACTCAATGGGGTCTGGGAGTACTTATATGGGACTAGGGTAACTCACATGGGGTTAGGGAGTACTTATAAAGGGGCTAGGATAACTCACTTTGGGTCAAGGAGTACTTATAGTGGACTAGGGTAACTCACTTGCGGTCAGAGAGTACATATAATTGGGCTAGGATAACTAACATGGGGTCAGGGAGTACTTATCAAGGTTATATGGTAACTCACTTGGGGTCAGGGAGTACTTCTATGGGACTAGGGTAACTCACTTGCGGTCAGAGAGTACTTATAAAGGGGCTAGGATAACTAACTTGGGGTAAGGGAGTGCTTATATACGGGCTAGGGTAACTCACTTGGGTTCAGGGAGTACTTATATAGGGGCTAGGGTAACTCACTTGGGGTCAGGGAGTACTTATAAAGGGGCTATGGTAACTCACTTGGGGTCAGGGTGTACTTATTAAGGGGCTATGGTAACCCACTTGGGGTCAGGAATTACTTATAAGGGAATAGGGTAACACACTTGGGGTCTGGGAGTACATATAAAGCGGCTAGGATAACTCACTTGCGATCAGAGAGTACATATAAAGGGGCTAGGGTAACTCACTTGGGTTCAGGGAGTACTTATATATGGGACTAGGTAACTCACTTGCGGTCAGAGAGTACATACAAAGGGGCTAGGATAACTAACTTGGGTTAAGGGAGTACTTCTATGGCACTAGGGTAACTCAATGGGGTCTGGGAGTACTTATATGGGACTAGGGTAACTCACTTGTGGTCAGGGAGTACTTATAAAGGGGCTAGGGTAACTCACTTGGGGTAAGGGAGTACTTATATGGGACTAGGGTAACTCACTTGGGATCAGGGAGTACTTCTATGGGACTAGGGTAACTTACTTAGGGTCAGGGAGTACTTATAAAGGGGCTAGGATAACTCACTTCGGCGTCAGGGAGTACTTCTATGGGACTAGGGTAACTCACTTGGGGTCAGGGATTACTTATATGGGACTAGGGTAACTCACTTGGGGTCTGGGAGTACTTATATGGGACTAAGGTAACTCACTTGGGGTCTGGGAGTACTTATATGGGACTAGGGTAACTCACTTGGGGTCAGGGATTACTTATATGGGACTAAGGTAACTCACTTGGGGTATGGGAGTATTTATTTGGGACTAAGGTAACTCACTTGGGGTCAGGGAGTACTTATATAGGACTAGGGTAACTCAAATGGGGTCAGGAAGTACTTATAAAGGGGCTAGGATAACTCACTTCGGCGTCAGGGAGTACTTCTATGGGACAAGGGTAACTCACTTGTGGTCAGGGACTACTTTTATGGGACTAGGGTAACTCACTTGGGTATAGGGAGTACTGATATAGGGGCTAGAGTAACTCACTTGGGGTCTGAGAGTACTTATAAAGGGGCTATGGTAACTCACTTGGGGTCAGGGAGTACTTCTATGGGACTAGGGTAACTCACTTGCGGTCAGAGTGTACATATAAAGGTACTAGGATAACTCACTTGGGGTCAGGGAGTACTTATAAAGGTGATATGGTAACTCTCTTGGGGTCAGGGAGTACTTCTATGGGACTAGGGTAACTCACTTGCAGTAAGAGAGTACATATAAAGGGGCTAGGATAACTAACTTGGGGTAAGGGAGTGCTTATATAGGGGCTAGGGTAACTCACTTGGGTTCATGGAGTACTTCTGTGGGATTAGGGTAACTAACTTGGGGTCAGGGAGTACTTATAAGGGAATAGGGTAACTCACATTGGGTCAAGGAGTACTTATATTGGACTAGGCTAACTCACTTGGTGTCTAGGAGTACTTATTTGGGACCAGGGTAACTCACTTGGGGTCAGGGAGTTCCTCTTGAAGGGGCTAGGGTAACTCACTTGGTGTCTGGGAGTATATATAAAGGGGCTAGGATAACTCACTTGGGGTCAGGGACTTCTTTTATGGGACTAAGGTAACTCACTTGCGGTTAGAGAGTACATATATAGGGGCTAGGATAACTAACTTGGGGTAAGGGAGTGCTTATATAGGGGCTAGGGTAACTCACTTGGGGTCAGGGAGTACTTCTGTGGGATTAGGGTAACTCACTTGGGGTCTGGGAGTACTTATAAAGAACTGGGGTAACTCACTTGGGGTCTGGGAGTACTTAAAAGGGGCTAGGGTTACTCACTTTGGGTCAAGGAGTACTTATAAAGTGGCTAGGGTAACTCACTTTGGGTCAGGGAGTAGTTATAAGGGACTAGGGTAACTCATTTGGAGTCTGGAAGTACATATAAAGGGGTTAGGGTAACTTACTTGGTGTCAGGGAGTACTTATAAGAAACTGGGGTAACTCACTTGGGGTCTGGGAGTACTTATAAGGGACTGGGGTAACTCACTTGGGGTCTGGGAGTACTAATAAAGGGGCTAGGGTTACTCACTTTGGGTCAAGGAGTACTTATAAAGGGGCTAGGGTAACTCACTTTGGGTCAGGGAGTACTTATAAAGGTGATATGGTAACTCACTTGGGGTCAGGGAGTACTTCTATGGGACTAGGGTAACTCACTTGCGGTTAGAGAGTACATATATAGGGGCTAGGATAACTAATTTGGGGTAAGGGAGTGCTTATATAGGGGCTAGGGTAACTCACTTGGGGTCTGGGAGAACTTATATGGGACTAGGGTAACTCACTTGGGGTCAGGGAGTACTTATAAGGGAATAGGGTAACTCACATTGGTTCAAGGAGTACTTATATTGGACTAGGCTAACTCACTTGGTGTCTAGGAGTACTTATTTGGGACCAGGGTAACTCACTTGGGGTCAGGGAGTACTTATGAAGGGGCTAGGGTAACTCACTTGGTGTCAGGGAGTACTTATAAAGGTGATATGGTAACTCACTTGGGGTCAGGGAGTACTTCTATGGGACTAGGGTAACTCACTTGCGGTTAGAGAGTACATATATAGGGGCTAGGATAACTAATTTGGGGTAAGGGAGTGCTTATATAGGGGCTAGGGTAACTCACTTGGGGTCTGGGAGAACTTATATGGGACTAGTGTAACCCACTTGGGGTCAGGGAGTACTTATAAGGGAATAGGGTAACTCACATTGGGTCAAGGAGTACTTATATTGGACTAGGCTAACTCACTTGGTGTCTAGGAGTACCTATTTGGGACCAGGGTAACTCACTTGGGGTCAGGGAGTGCTTATGAAGGGGTTAGGGTAACTCACTTGGTGTCTGGGAGTATATATAAAGGGGCTAGGATAACTCACTTGGGGTCAGGGACTACTTTTATGGGACTAAGGTAACTCACTTGGGGTCAGGGAGTACTTCTATGGGACTAGGGTAACTCACTTGGGGTCAGGGACTACTTTATGATACTAGGGTAACTCACTTGGGGTCAGGGAGTACTTATATAGGGGCTAGGGTAACTCACTTGGGGTCAGGGAGTACTTCTATGGGACAAGGGTAACTCACTTTGGGTCTGGGAGTACTTATATGGGACTAGTGTAACCCACTTAGGTTCAGGGAGAACTTATAAAGGGGCTATGGTAACTGATTTGGGGTCAGGGAGTACTTCCATGGGAATAGGGTAACACACTTGCGGTCAGAGAGTACATATAAAGGGGCTAGGATAACTCACTTGGGGTCAGGGAGTACTCAAAAAGGTGATATGGTAACTCACTTGGGGTCAGGGAGTACTTCTATGGGACTAGGGTAACTCACTTGCGGTTAGAGAGTACATATATAGGGGCTAGGATAACTAACTTGGGGTCTGGGAGTACTTATATGGGACTAGGGTAACTCACTTGGGGTCTGGGAGTACTTAAATGGGGCTAGGGTTACTCACTTTGGGTCAAGGAGTACTTATAAAGTGGCTAGGGTAACTCACTTTGGGTCAGGGAGTAGTTATAAGGGACTAGGGTAACTCATTTGGAGTCTGGAAGTACATATAAAGGGGTTAGGGTAACTTACTTGGTGTCAGGGAGTACTTATAAGAAACTGGGGTAACTCACTTGGGGTCTGGGAGTACTTATAAGGGACTGGGGTAACTCACTTGGGGTCTGGGAGTACTAATAAAGGGGCTAGGGTTACTCACTTTGGGTCAAGGAGTACTTATAAAGGGGCTAGGGTAACTCACTTTGGGTCAGGGAGTACTTATAAAGGTGATATGGTAACTCACTTGGGGTCAGGGAGTACTTATATGGGACTAGGGTAACTCACTTGCGGTTAGAGAGTACATATATAGGGGCTAGGATAACTAATTTGGGGTAAGGGAGTGCTTATATAGGGGCTAGGGTAACTCACTTGGGGTCAGGGAGTACTTCTGTGGGATTAGGGTAACTCACTTGGGGTCTGGGAGTACTTATAAAGGACTGGGGTAACTCACTTGGGGTCTGGGAGTACTTAAAAGGGGCTAGGGTTACTCACTTTGGGTCAAGGAGTACTTATAAAGTGGCTAGGGTAACTCACTTTGGGTCAGGGAGTAGTTATAAGGGACTAGGGTAACTCACTTGGGGTCTGGGAGTACTAATAAAGGGGCTAGGGTTACTCACTTTGGGTCAAGGAGTACTTATAAAGGGGCTAGGGTAACTCACTTTGGGTCAGGGAGTACTTATAAAGGTGATATGGTAACTCACTTGGGGTCAGGGAGTACTTATGAAGGGGCTAGGGTAACTCACTTGGTGTCAGGGAGTACTTATATGGGACTAGTGTAACCCATTTAGGGTCAGGGAGTACTTATAAAGGGGCTAGGGTAACTCACTTTGGGTCAGGGACTACTTTTATGATACTAGGGTAACTCACTTGGGGTCAGGGAGTACTTATAAAGGGGCTATGGTAACTGATTTGGGGTCAGGGAGTACTTCCATGGGAATAGGGTAACACACTTGCGGTCAGAGAGTACATATAAAGGGGCTAGGATAACTCACTTGGGGTCAGGGAGTACTTATAAAGGTGATATGGTAACTCACTTGGGGTCAGGGAATACCCCTATGGGACTAGGGTAACTCACTTGCGGTTAGAGAGTACATATATAGGGGCTAGGATAACTAACTTGGGGTCTGGGAGTACTTATATGGGACTAGGGTAACTCATTTGGGGTCTGGGAATACTTAAATGGGGCTAGGGTTACTCACTTTGGGTCAAGGAGTACTTATATTGGACTAGGCTAACTCACTTGGTGTCTGGGAGTACATATAAAGGGGCTAGGATAACTCACTTGGGGTCAGGGAGTACTTCTATGGGACTAGGGTAACTCACTTGGGGTCAGGGACTACTTTTATGATACTAGGGTAACTCACTTGGGGTCAGGGAGTACTTATATGGGACTTGGGTAACTCACTTGGGGTCAAGGAGTACTTATATTGGACTAGGCTAACTCACTTGGTGTCTGGGAGTACATATAAAGGGGCTAGGATAACTCACTTGGGGTCAGGGAGTACTTCTATGGGACTAGGGTAACTCACTTGGGGTCAGGGACTACTTTTATGATACTAGGGTAACTCGCTTGGGGTCAGGGAGTACTTCTATGGGACTAGGGTAACTCACTTGCGGTTAGAGAGTACATATATAGGGGATAGGATAACTAACTTGGGGTAAGGGAGTGCTTATATAGGGGCTAGGGTAACTCACTTGGGGTCAGGGAGTACTTCTGTGGGATTAGGGTAACTCACTTGGGGTCTGGGAGTACTTATAAAGGACTGGGGTAACTCACTTGGGGTCTGGGAGTACTTAAAAGGGGCTAGGGTTACTCACTTTGGGTCAAGGAGTACTTATAAAGTGGCTAGGGTAACTCACTTTGGGTCAGGGAGTAGTTATAAGGGACTAGGGTAACTCATTTGGAGTCTGGGAGTACATATAAAGGGGTTAGGGTAACTTACTTGGTGTCAGGGAGTACTTATAAGAAACTGGGGTAACTCACTTGGGGTCTGGGAGTACTTATAAGGGACTGGGGTAACTCACTTGGGGTCTGGGAGTACTAATAAAGGGGCTAGGGTTACTCACTTTGGGTCAAGGAGTACTTATAAAGGGGCTAGGGTAACTCACTTTGGGTCAGGGAGTACTTATAAAGGTGATATGGTAACTCACTTGGGGTCAGGGAGTACTTCTATGGGACTAGGGTAACTCACTTGCGGTTAGAGAGTACATATTTAGGGGCTAGGATAACTAATTTGGGGTAAGGGAGTGCTTATATAGGGGCTAGGGTAACTCACTTGGGGTCAGGGAGTACTTCTGTGGGATTAGGGTAACTCACTTGGGGTCTGGGAGTACTTATAAAGGACTGGGGTAACTCACTTGGGGTCTGGGAGTACTTAAAAGGGGCTAGGGTTACTCACTTTGGGTCAAGGAGTACTTATAAAGTGGCTAGGGTAACTCACTTTGGGTCAGGGAGTAGTTATAAGGGACTAGGGTAACTCATTTGGAGTCTGGAAGTACATATAAAGGGGTTAGGGTAACTTACTTGGTGTCAGGGAGTACTTATAAGAAACTGGGGTAACTCACTTGGGGTCTGGGAGTACTTATAAGGGACTGGGGTAACTCACTTGGGGTCTGGGAGTACTAATAAAGGGGCTAGGGTTACTCACTTTGGGTCAAGGAGTACTTATAAAGGGGCTAGGGTAACTCACTTTGGGTCAGGGAGTACTTATAAAGGTGATATGGTAACTCACTTGGGGTCAGGGAGTACTTATGAAGGGGCTAGGGTAACTCACTTGGTGTCAGGGAGTACTTATATGGGACTAGTGTAACCCATTTAGGGTCAGGGAGTACTTATAAAGGGGCTAGGGTAACTCACTTTGGGTCAGGGACTACTTTTATGATACTAGGGTAACTCACTTGGGGTCAGGGAGTACTTATAAAGGGGCTATGGTAACTGATTTGGGGTCAGGGAGTACTTCCATGGGAATAGGGTAACACACTTGCGGTCAGAGAGTACATATAAAGGGGCTAGGATAACTCACTTGGGGTCAGGGAGTACTTATAAAGGTGATATGGTAACTCACTTGGGGTCAGGGAATACCCCTATGGGACTAGGGTAACTCACTTGCGGTTAGAGAGTACATATATAGGGGCTAGGATAACTAACTTGGGGTCTGGGAGTACTTATATGGGACTAGGGTAACTCACTTGGGGTCTGGGAGTACTTAAATGGGGCCAGGGTTACTCACTTTGGGTCAAGGAGTACTTATAAAGTGGCTAGGGTAACTCACTTTGGGTCAGGGAGTAGTTATAAGGGACTAGGGTAACTCATTTGGAGTCTGGAAGTACATATAAAGGGGTTAGGGTAACTTACTTGGTGTCAGGGAGTACTTATAAGAAACTGGGGTAACTCACTTGGGGTCTGGGAGTACTTATAAGGGACTGGGGTAACTCACTTGGGGTCTGGGAGTACTAATAAAGGGGCTAGGGTTACTCACTTTGGGTCAAGGAGTACTTATAAAGGGGCTAGGGTAACTCACTTTGGGTCAGGGAGTACTTATAAAGGTGATATGGTAACTCACTTGGGGTCAGGGAGTACTTCTATGGGACTAGGGTAACTCACTTGCGGTTAGAGAGTACATATATAGGGGCTAGGATAACTAATTTGGGGTAAGGGAGTGCTTATATAGGGGCTAGGGTAACTCACTTGGGGTCAGGGAGTACTTCTGTGGGATTAGGGTAACTCACTTGGGGTCTGGGAGTACTTATAAAGGACTGGGGTAACTCACTTGGGGTCTGGGAGTACTTAAAAGGGGCTAGGGTTACTCACTTTGGGTCAAGGAGTACTTATAAAGTGGCTAGGGTAACTCACTTTGGGTCAGGGAGTAGTTATAAGGGACTAGGGTAACTCATTTGGAGTCTGGAAGTACATATAAAGGGGTTAGGGTAACTTACTTGGTGTCAGGGAGTACTTATAAGAAACTGGGGTAACTCACTTGGGGTCTGGGAGTACTTATAAGGGACTGGGGTAACTCACTTGGGGTCTGGGAGTACTAATAAAGGGGCTAGGGTTACTCACTTTGGGTCAAGGAGTACTTATAAAGGGGCTAGGGTAACTCACTTTGGGTCAGGGAGTACTTATAAAGGTGATATGGTAACTCACTTGGGGTCAGGGAGTACTTATGAAGGGGCTAGGGTAACTCACTTGGTGTCAGGGAGTACTTATATGGGACTAGTGTAACCCATTTAGGGTCAGGGAGTACTTATAAAGGGGCTAGGGTAACTCACTTTGGGTCAGGGACTACTTTTATGATACTAGGGTAACTCACTTGGGGTCAGGGAGTACTTATAAAGGGGCTATGGTAACTGATTTGGGGTCAGGGAGTACTTCCATGGGAATAGGGTAACACACTTGCGGTCAGAGAGTACATATAAAGGGGCTAGGATAACTCACTTGGGGTCAGGGAGTACTTATAAAGGTGGTATGGTAACTCACTTGGGGTCAGGGAATACCCCTATGGGACTAGGGTAACTCACTTGCGGTTAGAGAGTACATATATAGGGGCTAGGATAACTAACTTGGGGTAAGGGAGTGCTTATATAGGGGCTAGGGTAACTCACTTGGGGTCTGGGAGTACTTATATGGGACTAGGGTAACTCACTTGGGGTCTGGGAGTACTTAAATGGGGCTAGGGTTACTCACTTTGGGTCAAGGAGTACTTATATTGGACTAGGCTAACTCACTTGGGGTCAGGGACTACTTTTATGGGACTAAGGTAACTCACTTGGGGTCAGGGAGTACTTGTATGGGACTAGGGTAACTCACTTGGGGTCAGGGACTACTTTTATGATACTAGGGTAACTCACTTGGGGTCAGGGAGTACTTATATGGGACTTGGGTAACTCACTTGGGGTCATGGAGTACTTATAAGGGACTAGGGTAACTCACTTGGGGTATGGGAGTACTTATAAAGGGGCTATGGTAACTCACTTGGGGTCAGGGAGTACTTATATGGAACTAGGGTAGCTCAAATGCTGTCAGAGAGTACTTATAAAAGGGCTAGGCTAACTCACTTGGGGTCTGGGAGTACTTATATGGGACTAGGGTAACCTACTTGGGGTCAGGGAGTACTTATATAGGGGCTAGGGTTACTCACATGGGGTCAGGGAGGAAGTCTATGGGACTAGGGTAACTCACTTGGGTTCTTGGAGCACTTATATGGGACTAGAGTAAATCAGTTGGGGTCAGGGATTACTTATAAGGGACTAGGGTAACTCACTTGCGGTCAGAGAGTACATATAAAGGGGCTAGAATAACTCACGTGGGGTCAGGAAGAACTTATAAAGGGGCTAGGGTAACTCACTTGGGGTCTGGGAGTACTTATATGGGACTAGGGTAACCTACTTGGGGTCAGGGAGTACTTATATAGGGGCTAGGGTTACTCACTTGGGGTCAGGGAGGAGGTCTATGGTACTAGGGTAATTCACTTGGGTTCTTGGAGCACTTGTATGGTACTAGAGTAAATCAGTTGGGGTCAGGGATTACTTATAAGGGACTATTGTAACTCACTTGCGGTCAGAGATTACATATAAAGGGGCTAGGATAACTCACTTGGTGTCAGGGAGTAATTATATAGGGGCTATGGTAACTCACTTGGGGCCAGGGAGTACTTCTATGGGACTAGGGTAACTCACTTGGGGTCAGGGACTTTTTTTTTGGACTAGGGTATATCACTTGGGGTCAGGGAGTACTTATATAGGGGCTAGGGTAACTCACTTGGGGTCAGGGAGTATTTATAAGGGATTAGGGCAACTCACTTGGACTCTGAAAGTACATATAAAGGGACTAGGGTATCTCACTTGGAGTCTATGAGTACTTATAAAGGGGCTAGGATAACACACTTGGGGTCAGGAAGTACTTATAAAGGGACTATTGTAACTCACTTGCGGTCAGAGAGTACATATAAAGGGGCTAGGATAACTCACTTGGGGTCAGGGAGTACTTATATGGAACTAGGGTAGCTCAATTGCGGTCAGAGAGTACATATAAAGGGGCTAGGATAACTCACTTGGGGTCAGGAAGTACTTATAAAGGGGCTATGGTAACTCACTTGGGGTCAGGGAGTACTTATATAGGGGCTATGGTAACTCACTTGGGGCCAGGGAGTACTTCTATGGGACTAGGGTAACTCACTTGGGGTCAGCGACTATTTTTATGGGACTAGGGTAAATCACTTGGTGTCAGGGAGTACTTATATAGGGGCTAGGGTAACTCACTTGGGTTCTTGGAGCACTTATATGGGACTAGAGTAAATCAGTTGGGGTCAGGGATTACTTATAAGGGACTATTGTAACTCACTTGCGGTCAGAGATTACATATAAAGGGGCTAGGATAACTCACTTGGGGTCAGGAAGTACTTATAAAGGGGCTATGGTAGCTCAATTGCGGTCAGAGAGTACATATAAAGGGGCTAGGGTAACTCACTAGGTGCCTGGGAGTACATATAAAGGGGCTAGGATAACTCACTTGGGGTCAGGAATTACTTCTATGGGATTAGGTTAACTCACTTGGGGTCTGGGAGTACATATAAAGCGGCTAGGATAACTCACTTGCGATCAGAGAGTACATATAAAGTGGCTAGGGTAACTCACTTGGGGTCAGGGAGTACTTATATATGGGCTAGGGTAACTCACTTGGGGTCAGGGAGTACTTCTATGGGATTAGGTTAACTCACTTGGGGTCTGGGAGTACATATATGAGACTAGGTTAACTCACTTGCGGTCAGAGTGTATATAGAATTGGGCTAGGTAACTCACTTGGGGTCAGGGAGTACTTATATAGGGGCTAGGGTAACTCACTAGGTGCCTGGGAGTACATATAAAGAGCTAGGATAACTCACTTGGGGTCAGGGACTACTTTTATGGGACTAGGGTAACTCACTTGGGGTTAGGAAGTACTTCTATGGGACTAGGGTAACTCACTTGCGGTCAGAGTGTACATATAAAGGGGCTAGGATAACTAACTTGGGGTAAGGGAGTGCTTATATAGGGGCTAGGGTAACTCACTTGGTGTCTGGGAGTACTTATATGGGACTAGGGTAACTCACTTGGGGTCAGGGAGTACTTATAAGGGAATAGGGTAACTCACATTGGGTCAAGGAGTACTTATATTGGACTAGGCTAACTCACTTGGTGTCTAGGAGTACTTATTTGGGACCAGGGTAACACACTTGGGGTCAGGGAGTACTTATGAAGGGGCTAGGGTAACTTACTTGGTGTCAGGGAGTACTTATAAAGGACTGGGGTAACTCACTTGGGGTCTGGGAGTACTTAAAAGGGGCTAGGGTTACTCACTTTGGGTCAAGGAGTACTTATATTGGACTAGGCTAACTCACTTGGTGTCTAGGAGTACTTATTTGGGACCAGGGTAACTCACTTGGGGTCAGGTAGTACTTATGAAGGGTCTAGGGTAACTCACTTGGTGTCTGGGAGTACATATAAAGGGGCTAGGATAACTCACTTGGGGTCAGGGACTACTTTTATGGGACTAAGGTAACTCACTTGGGGTCAGGGAGTACTTCTATGGGACTAGGGTAACACACTTGGGGTCAGGGACTACTTTTATGATACTAGGGTAACTCACTTGGGGTCAGGGAGTACTTATATGGGACTGGGGTAACTCACTTGGGGTCAGGGAGTACTTATAAGGGAATAGGGTAACTCACATTGGGTCAAGGAGTACTTATATTGGACTAGGCTAACTCACTTGGTGTCTAGGAGTACTTATTTGGGACCAGGGTAACTCACTTGGGGTCAGGGAGTACTTATGAAGGGGCTAGGGTAACTCACTTGGTGTCAGGGAGTACTTATAAAGGACTGGGGTAACTGACTTGGTGTCTGGGAGTACATATAAAGGGGCTAGGATAACTCACTTGGGGTCAGGGACTACTTTTATGGGACTAAGGTAACTCACTTGGGGTCAGGGAGTACTTATATAGGGGCTAGGGTAACTCACTTGGGGTCAGGGAGTACTTCTATGGGACTAGGGTAACTCACTTTGGGTCTGGGAGTACTTATATGGGACTAGTGTAACCCACTTAGGGTCAGGGAGTACTTATAAAGGGGCTAGGGTAACTCACTTTGGGTCAGGGAGTAGTTATAAGCGATTAGGGCAACTCAATTGGACTCTGTGAGTACATATAAAGGGACTAGGGTAACTCACTTGGGGTCAGGGAGTACTTATAAGGGAATAGGGTAACTCACATTGGGTCAAGGAGTACTTATATTGGACTAGGCTAACTCACTTGGTGTCTAGGAGTACTTATTTGGGACCAGGATAACTCACTTGGGGTCAGGGAGTACTTATGAAGGGGTTAGGGTAACTCACTTGGTGTCTGGGAGTATATATAAAGGGGCTAGGATAACTCACTTGGGGTCAGGGACTACTTTTATGGGACTAAGGTAACTCACTTGGGGTCAGGGAGTACTTCTATGGGACTAGGGTAACTCACTTGGGGTCAGGGACTACTTTATGATACTAGGGTAACTCACTTGGGGTCAGGGAGTACTTATATAGGGGCTAGAGTAACTCACTTGGGGTCAGGGAGTACTTCTATGGGACAAGGGTAACTCACTTTGGGTCTGGGAGTACTTATATGGGACTAGTGTAACCCACTTAGGGTCAGGGAGAACTTATAAAGGGGCTATGGTAACTGATTTGGGGTCAGGGAGTACTTCCATGGGAATAGGGTAACACACTTGCGGTCAGAGAGTACATATAAAGGGGCTAGGATAACTCACTTGGGGTCAGGGAGTACTCATAAAGGTGATATGGTAACTCACTTGGGGTCAGGGAGTACTTCTATGGGACTAGGGTAACTCACTTGCGGTTAGAGAGTACTTATATAGGGGCTAGGATAACTAACTTGGGGTAAGGGAGTGCTTATATAGGGGCTAGGGTAACTCACTTGGGGTCTGGGAGTACTTATATGGGACTAGGGTAACTCACTTGGGGTCAGGGAGTACTTATAAGGGAATAGGGTAACTCACATTGGGTCAAGGAGTACTTATATTGGACTAGGCAAACTCACTTGGTGTCTAGGAGTACTTATATGGGACCAGGGTAACTCACTTGGGGTCAGGGAGTACTTATGAAGGGGCTAGGGTAACTCACTTGGGGTCTGGGAGTACTTAAAAGGGGCTAGGGTTACTCACTTTGGGTCAAGGAGTACTTATATTGGACTAGGCTAACTCACTTGGTGTCTAGGAGTACTTATTTGGGACCAGGGTAACTCACTTGGGGTCAGGTAGTACTTATGAAGGGGCTAGGGTAACTCACTTGGTGTCTGGTAGTACATATAAAGGGGCTAGGCTAACTCACTTGGGGTCAGGGACTACTTTTATGGGACTAAGGTAACTCACTTGGGGTCAGGGAGTACTTCTATGGGACTAGGGTAACTCACTTTGGGTCAGGGAGTACTTATATGGAACTAGGGTAGCTCAAATGCTGTCAGAGAGTACTTATAAAAGGGCTAGGCTAACTCACTTGGGGTCTGGGAGTACTTATATGGGACTAGGGTAACCTACTTGGGGTCAGGGAGTACTTATATAGGGGCTAGGGTTACTCACATGGGGTCAGGGAGGAAGTCTATGGGACTAGGGTAACTCACTTGGGTTCTTGGAGCACTTATATGGGACTAGAGTAAATCAGTTGGGGTCAGGGATTACTTATAAGGGACTAGGGTAACTCACTTGCGGTCAGAGAGTACATATAAAGGGGCTAGAATAACTCACGTGGGGTCAGGAAGAACTTATAAAGGGGCTAGGGTAACTCACTTGGGGTCTGGGAGTACTTATATGGGACTAGGGTAACCTACTTGGGGTCAGGGAGTACTTATATAGGGGCTAGGGTTACTCACTTGGGGTCAGGGAGGAGGTCTATGGTACTAGGGTAATTCACTTGGGTTCTTGGAGCACTTGTATGGTACTAGAGTAAATCAGTTGGGGTCAGGGATTACTTATAAGGGACTATTGTAACTCACTTGCGGTCAGAGATTACATATAAAGGGGCTAGGATAACTCACTTGGTGTCAGGGAGTAATTATATAGGGGCTATGGTAACTCACTTGGGGCCAGGGAGTACTTCTATGGGACTAGGGTAACTCACTTGGGGTCAGGGACTTTTTTTTTGGACTAGGGTATATCACTTGGGGTCAGGGAGTACTTATATAGGGGCTAGGGTAACTCACTTGGGGTCAGGGAGTATTTATAAGGGATTAGGGCAACTCACTTGGACTCTGAAAGTACATATAAAGGGACTAGGGTATCTCACTTGGAGTCTATGAGTACTTATAAAGGGGCTAGGATAACACACTTGGGGTCAGGAAGTACTTATAAAGGGACTATTGTAACTCACTTGCGGTCAGAGAGTACATATAAAGGGGCTAGGATAACTCACTTGGGGTCAGGGAGTACTTATATGGAACTAGGGTAGCTCAATTGCGGTCAGAGAGTACATATAAAGGGGCTAGGATAACTCACTTGGGGTCAGGAAGTACTTATAAAGGGGCTATGGTAACTCACTTGGGGTCAGGGAGTACTTATATAGGGGCTATGGTAACTCACTTGGGGCCAGGGAGTACTTCTATGGGACTAGGGTAACTCACTTGGGGTCAGCGACTATTTTTATGGGACTAGGGTAAATCACTTGGTGTCAGGGAGTACTTATATAGGGGCTAGGGTAACTCACTTGGGTTCTTGGAGCACTTATATGGGACTAGAGTAAATCAGTTGGGGTCAGGGATTACTTATAAGGGACTATTGTAACTCACTTGCGGTCAGAGATTACATATAAAGGGGCTAGGATAACTCACTTGGGGTCAGGAAGTACTTATAAAGGGGCTATGGTAGCTCAATTGCGGTCAGAGAGTACATATAAAGGGGCTAGGGTAACTCACTAGGTGCCTGGGAGTACATATAAAGGGGCTAGGATAACTCACTTGGGGTCAGGAATTACTTCTATGGGATTAGGTTAACTCACTTGGGGTCTGGGAGTACATATAAAGCGGCTAGGATAACTCACTTGCGATCAGAGAGTACATATAAAGTGGCTAGGGTAACTCACTTGGGGTCAGGGAGTACTTATATATGGGCTAGGGTAACTCACTTGGGGTCAGGGAGTACTTCTATGGGATTAGGTTAACTCACTTGGGGTCTGGGAGTACATATATGAGACTAGGTTAACTCACTTGCGGTCAGAGTGTATATAGAATTGGGCTAGGTAACTCACTTGGGGTCAGGGAGTACTTATATAGGGGCTAGGGTAACTCACTAGGTGCCTGGGAGTACATATAAAGAGCTAGGATAACTCACTTGGGGTCAGGGACTACTTTTATGGGACTAGGGTAACTCACTTGGGGTTAGGAAGTACTTCTATGGGACTAGGGTAACTCACTTGCGGTCAGAGTGTACATATAAAGGGGCTAGGATAACTAACTTGGGGTAAGGGAGTGCTTATATAGGGGCTAGGGTAACTCACTTGGTGTCTGGGAGTACTTATATGGGACTAGGGTAACTCACTTGGGGTCAGGGAGTACTTATAAGGGAATAGGGTAACTCACATTGGGTCAAGGAGTACTTATATTGGACTAGGCTAACTCACTTGGTGTCTAGGAGTACTTATTTGGGACCAGGGTAACACACTTGGGGTCAGGGAGTACTTATGAAGGGGCTAGGGTAACTTACTTGGTGTCAGGGAGTACTTATAAAGGACTGGGGTAACTCACTTGGGGTCTGGGAGTACTTAAAAGGGGCTAGGGTTACTCACTTTGGGTCAAGGAGTACTTATATTGGACTAGGCTAACTCACTTGGTGTCTAGGAGTACTTATTTGGGACCAGGGTAACTCACTTGGGGTCAGGTAGTACTTATGAAGGGTCTAGGGTAACTCACTTGGTGTCTGGGAGTACATATAAAGGGGCTAGGATAACTCACTTGGGGTCAGGGACTACTTTTATGGGACTAAGGTAACTCACTTGAGGTCAGGGAGTACTTCTATGGGACTAGGGTAACACACTTGGGGTCAGGGACTACTTTTATGATACTAGGGTAACTCACTTGGGGTCAGGGAGTACTTATATGGGACTGGGGTAACTCACTTGGGGTCAGGGAGTACTTATAAGGGAATAGGGTAACTCACATTGGGTCAAGGAGTACTTATATTGGACTAGGCTAACTCACTTGGTGTCTAGGAGTACTTATTTGGGACCAGGGTAACTCACTTGGGGTCAGGGAGTACTTATGAAGGGGCTAGGGTAACTCACTTGGTGTCAGGGAGTACTTATAAAGGACTGGGGTAACTGACTTGGTGTCTGGGAGTACATATAAAGGGGCTAGGATAACTCACTTGGGGTCAGGGACTACTTTTATGGGACTAAGGTAACTCACTTGGGGTCAGGGAGTACTTATATAGGGGCTAGGGTAACTCACTTGGGGTCAGGGAGTACTTCTATGGGACTAGGGTAACTCACTTTGGGTCTGGGAGTACTTATATGGGACTAGTGTAACCCACTTAGGGTCAGGGAGTACTTATAAAGGGGCTAGGGTAACTCACTTTGGGTCAGGGAGTAGTTATAAGCGATTAGGGCAACTCAATTGGACTCTGTGAGTACATATAAAGGGACTAGGGTAACTCACTTGGGGTCAGGGAGTACTTATAAGGGAATAGGGTAACTCACATTGGGTCAAGGAGTACTTATATTGGACTAGGCTAACTCACTTGGTGTCTAGGAGTACTTATTTGGGACCAGGATAACTCACTTGGGGTCAGGGAGTACTTATGAAGGGGTTAGGGTAACTCACTTGGTGTCTGGGAGTATATATAAAGGGGCTAGGATAACTCACTTGGGGTCAGGGACTACTTTTATGGGACTAAGGTAACTCACTTGGGGTCAGGGAGTACTTCTATGGGACTAGGGTAACTCACTTGGGGTCAGGGACTACTTTATGATACTAGGGTAACTCACTTGGGGTCAGGGAGTACTTATATAGGGGCTAGAGTAACTCACTTGGGGTCAGGGAGTACTTCTATGGGACAAGGGTAACTCACTTTGGGTCTGGGAGTACTTATATGGGACTAGTGTAACCCACTTAGGGTCAGGGAGAACTTATAAAGGGGCTATGGTAACTGATTTGGGGTCAGGGAGTACTTCCATGGGAATAGGGTAACACACTTGCGGTCAGAGAGTACATATAAAGGGGCTAGGATAACTCACTTGGGGTCAGGGAGTACTCATAAAGGTGATATGGTAACTCACTTGGGGTCAGGGAGTACTTCTATGGGACTAGGGTAACTCACTTGCGGTTAGAGAGTACTTATATAGGGGCTAGGATAACTAACTTGGGGTAAGGGAGTGCTTATATAGGGGCTAGGGTAACTCACTTGGGGTCTGGGAGTACTTATATGGGACTAGGGTAACTCACTTGGGGTCAGGGAGTACTTATAAGGGAATAGGGTAACTCACATTGGGTCAAGGAGTACTTATATTGGACTAGGCAAACTCACTTGGTGTCTAGGAGTACTTATATGGGACCAGGGTAACTCACTTGGGGTCAGGGAGTACTTATGAAGGGGCTAGGGTAACTCACTTGGGGTCTGGGAGTACTTAAAAGGGGCTAGGGTTACTCACTTTGGGTCAAGGAGTACTTATATTGGACTAGGCTAACTCACTTGGTGTCTAGGAGTACTTATTTGGGACCAGGGTAACTCACTTGGGGTCAGGTAGTACTTATGAAGGGGCTAGGGTAACTCACTTGGTGTCTGGTAGTACATATAAAGGGGCTAGGCTAACTCACTTGGGGTCAGGGACTACTTTTATGGGACTAAGGTAACTCACTTGGGGTCAGGGAGTACTTCTATGGGACTAGGGTAACTCACTTTGGGTCTGGGAGTACTTATATGGGACTAGTGTAACCCACTTAGGGTCAGGGAGTACTTATAAAGGGGCTAGGGTAACTCACTTTGGGTCAGGGAGTAGTTAAAAGCGATTAGGGCAACTCACTTGGACTCTGGGAGTACATATAAAGGGACTAGGGTAACTCACTTGGGGTCTGTGAGTACTTATAAAGGGGCTATGGTAACTGATTTGGGGTCAGGGAGTACTTCTATGGGACTAGGGTAACTCACTTGCGGTTAGAGAGTACATATATAGGGGCTAGGATAACTAACTTGGGGTAAGGGAGTGCTTATATAGGGGCTAGGGTAACTCACTTTGGGTCAGGGAGTACTTCTGTGAGATTAGGGTAACTCACTTGGGGTCTGGGAGTACTTATAAAGGACTGGGGTAACTCACTTGGGGTCTGGGAGTACTTAAAAGGGGCTAGGGTTACTCACTTTGGATCAAGGAGTACTTATAAAGTGGCTAGGGTAACTCACTTTGGGTCAGGGAGTAGTTATAAGGGACTAGGGTAACTCATTTGGAGTCTGGGAGTACATATAAAGGGGTTAGGGTAACTTACTTGATGTCAGGGAGTACTTATAAGAAACTGGGGTAACTCACTTGGGGTCTGGGAGTACTAATAAAGGGGCTAGGGTTACTCACTTTGGGTCAAGGAGTACTTATAAAGGGGCTAGGGTAACTCACTTTGGGTCAGGGAGTACTTATAAAGGTGATATGGTAACTCACTTGGGGTCAGGGAGTACTTCTATGGGACTAGGGTAACTCACTTGCGGTTAGAGAGTACATATATAGGGGCTAGGATAACTAATTTGGGGTAAGGGAGTGCTTATATAGGGGCTAGGGTAATTCACTTGGGGTCTGGGAGAACTTATATGGGACTAGGGTAACTCACTTGGGGTCAGGGAGTACTTATAAGGGAATAGGGTAACTCACATTGGGTCAAGGAGTACTTATAATGGACTAGGCTAACTCACTTGGTGTCTAGGAGTACTTATTTGGGACCAGGGTAACTCACTTGGGGTCAGGGACTACTTTTATGATACTAGGGTAACTCACTTGGGGTCAGGGAGTACTTATATGGGACTAGGGTAACTCACTTGGGGTCAGGGAGTACTTATAAGGGAATAGGGTAACTCACATTGGGTCAAGGAGTACTTATATTGGACTAGGCTAACTCACTTGGTGTCTAGGAGTACTTATTTGGGACCAGGGTAACTCACTTGGGGTCAGGGAGTACTTATGAAGGGGCTAGGGTAACTCACTTGGTGTCAGGGAGTACTTATAAAGGACTGGGGTAACTGACTTGGTGTCTGGGAGTACATATAAAGGGGCTAGGATAACTCACTTGGGGTCAGGGACTACTTTTATGGGACTAAGGTAACTCACTTGGGGTCAGGGAGTACTTATATAGGGGCTAGGGTAACTCACTTGGGGTCAGGGAGTACTTCTATGGGACAAGGGTAACTCACTTTGGGTCTGGGAGTACTTATATGGGACTAGTGTAACCCACTTAGGGTCAGGGAGAACTTATAAAGGGGCTATGGTAACTGATTTGGGGTCAGGGAGTACTTCCATGGGAATAGGGTAACACACTTGCGGTCAGAGAGTACATATAAAGGGGCTAGGATAACTCACTTGGGGTCAGGGAGTACTCATAAAGGTGATATGGTAACTCACTTGGGGTCAGGGAGTACTTCTATGGGACTAGGGTAACTCACTTGCGGTTAGAGAGTACTTATATAGGGGCTAGGATAACTAACTTGGGGTAAGGGAGTGCTTATATAGGGGCTAGGGTAACTCACTTGGGGTCTGGGAGTACTTATATGGGACTAGGGTAACTCACTTGGGGTCAGGGCGTACTTATAAGGGAATAGGGTAACTCACATTGGGTCAAGGAGTACTTATATTGGACTAGGCAAACTCACTTGGTGTCTAGGAGTACTTATATGGGACCAGGGTAACTCACTTGGGGTCAGGGAGTACTTATGAAGGGGCTAGGGTAACTCACTTGGTGTCTGGTAGTACATATAAAGGGGCTAGGCTAACTCACTTGGGGTCAGGGACTACTTTTATGGGACTAAGGTAACTCACTTGGGGTCAGGGAGTACTTCTATGGGACTAGGGTAACTCACTTTGGGTCTGGGAGTACTTATATGGGACTAGTGTAACCCACTTAGGGTCAGGGAGTACTTATAAAGGGGCTAGGGTAACTCACTTTGGGTCAGGGAGTAGTTAAAAGCGATTAGGGCAACTCACTTGGACTCTGGGAGTACATATAAAGGGACTAGGGTAACTCACTTGGGGTCTGTGAGTACTTATAAAGGGGCTATGGTAACTGATTTGGGGTCAGGGAGTACTTCTATGGGACTAGGGTAACACACTTGCGGTCAGAGAGTACACATAAAGGGGCTAGGATAACTCACTTGGGGTCAGGGAGTACTTATAAAGGTGATATGGTAACTCGCTTGGGGTCAGGGAGTACTTCTATGGGACTAGGGTAACTCACTTGCGGTGAGAGAGTACATATATAGGGGCTAGGATAACTAACTTGGGGTAAGGGAGTGCTTATATAGGGGCTAGGGTAACTCACTTTGGGTCAGGGAGTACTTCTGTGGGATTAGGGTAACTCACTTGGGGTCTGGGAGTACTTATAAAGGACTGGGGTAACTCACTTGGGGTCTGGGAGTACTTAAAAGGGGCTAGGGTTACTCACTTTGGATCAAGGAGTACTTATAAAGTGGCTAGGGTAACTCACTTTGGGTCAGGGAGTAGTTATAAGGGACTAGGGTAACTCATTTGGAGTCTGGGAGTACATATAAAGGGGTTAGGGTAACTTACTTGATGTCAGGGAGTACTTATAAGAAACTGGGGTAACTCACTTGGGGTCTGGGAGTACTAATAAAGGGGCTAGGGTTACTCACTTTGGGTCAAGGAGTACTTATAAAGGGGCTAGGGTAACTCACTTTGGGTCAGGGAGTACTTATAAAGGTGATATGGTAACTCACTTGGGGTCAGGGAGTACTTCTATGGGACTAGGGTAACTCACTTGCGGTTAGAGAGTACATATATAGGGGCTAGGATAACTAATTTGGGGTAAGGGAGTGCTTATATAGGGGCTAGGGTAACTCACTTGGGGTCTGGGAGAACTTATATGGGACTAGGGTAACTCACTTGGGGTCAGGGAGTACTTATAAGGGAATAGGGTAACTCACATTGGGTCAAGGAGTACTTATAATGGACTAGGCTAACTCACTTGGTGTCTAGGAGTACTTATTTGGGACCAGGGTAACTCACTTGGGGTCAGGGAGTACTTATGAAGGGGCTAGGGTAACTCACTTGGTGTCAGGGAGTACTTATATGGGACTAGTGTAACCCATTTAGGGTCAGGGAGTACTCATAAAGGTGATATGGTAACTCACTTGGGGTCAGGGAGTACTTCTATGGGACTAGGGTAACTCACTTGCGGTTAGAGAGTACTTATATAGGGGCTAGGATAACTAACTTGGGGTAAGGGAGTGCTTATATAGGGGCTAGGGTAACTCATTTGGGGTCTGGGAGTACTTATATGGGACTAGGGTAACTCACTTGGGGTCAGGGAGTACTTATAAGGGAATAGGGTAACTCACATTGGGTCAAGGAGTACTTATATTGGACTAGGCTAACTCACTTGGTGTCTAGGAGTACTTATTTGGGACCAGGGTAACTCACTTGGGGTCAGGGAGTACATATGAAGGGGTTAGGGTAACTCACTTGGTGTCTGGGAGTATATATAAAGGGGCTAGGATAACTCACTTGGGGTCAGGGAGTACTTCTATGGGATTAGGTTAACTCACTTGGGGTCTGGGAGTACATATATGGGACTAGGTTAACTCACTTGGGTTCTTGGAGCACTTATATGGGACTAGAGTAAATCAGTTGGGGTCAGGGATTACTTATAAGGGACTATTGTAACTCACTTGCGGTCAGAGATTACATATAAAGGGGCTAGGATAACTCACTTGGGGTCAGGAAGTACTTATGAAGGGGCTATGGTAGCTCAATTGCGGTCAGAGAGTACATATAAAGGGGCTAGGATAACTCACTTGGGGTCAGGAAGTACTAATAAAGGGGCTAGGGTAACTCACTTGGGGTCAGGGAGTACTTATATAGGGGCTATGTTAACTCACTTGGGGCCAGGGAGTACTTATAAAGGGGCTAGGGTAACTCACTTGGGGTCAGGGTGTACTTATTAAGGGGCTAGGGTAACCCACTTGGGGTCAGGAATTACTTATAAGGGAATAGGGTAACTCACTTGGGGTCTGGGAGTACATATAAAGCGGCTAGGATAACTCACTTGCGATCAGAGAGTACATATAAAGGGGCTAGGGTAACTCACTTGGGTTCAGGGAGTACTTATATATGGGCTAGGGTAACTCACTTGGGGTCAGGGAGTACTTCTATGGGATTAGGTTAACTCACTTGGGGTCTGGGAGTACATATATGGGACTAGGTTAACTCACTTGCCGTCAGAGTGTACATATAATTGGACTAGGGTAACTCACTTGGGGTCAGGGAGTACTTATATAGGGGCTAGGGTAACTCACTTGGTGTCTGGGAGTACATATAAAGGGGCTAGGATAACTCACTTGGGGTCTGGGACTACTTTTATGGGTGTAGGGTAACTCACTTGGGGTCAGGGAGTACTTCTATGGGACTAGGGTAACTCACTTGGGGTCAGGGACTATTTTTATGGGACTAGGGTAAATCACTTGGTGTCAGGGAGTACTTATATAGGGGCTAGGGTAACTCACTTGGGGTCAGGGAGTAGTTATAAGGGACTAGGGTAACTCACTTGGGGTCTGGGAGTACATATAAAGGGGCTATGGTAACTCACTTGGGGTCAGGGAGTACTTATATGGAACTAGGGTAGCTCAATTGCGGTCAGAGAGTACATATAAAGGGGCTAGGATAACTCACGTGGGGTCAGGAAGTACTCATAAAGGGGCTATGGTAACTCACTTGGGGTCAGGGAGTACTTCTATGGGACTAGGGTAACTCACTTGCGGTCAGAGTGTACATATAAAGGGGCTAGGATAACTAACTTGGGGTAAGGGAGTGCTTATATAGGGGCTAGGGTAACTCACTTGGACTCTGGAAGTACATATAAAGGGACTAGGGTAACTCACTTGGGGTCTATGAGTACTTATAAAGGGGCTATGGTAACTCACTTGGGGTCAGGGAGTACTTCTATGGGATTAGGGTAACACACTTGCGGTCAGAGAGTACATATAAAGGGGCTAGGATAACTCACTTGGGGTCAGTGAGTACTGATAAAGGTGATATGGTAACTCACTTGGGGTCAGGGAGTACTTCTATGGGACTAGGGTAACTCACTTGCGGTCAGAGTGTACATATAAAGGGGCTAGGATAACTAACTTGGGGTAAGGGAGTGCTTATATAGGGGCTAGGGTAACTCACTTGGGGTCAGGGAGTACTTCTGTGGGATTAGGGTAACTCAATTGCAATCAGAGAGTACATATAAAGGGGCTAGGGTAACTCACTTGGGTTCAGGGAGTACTTATATATGGGCTAGTGTAACTCACTTGGGGTCAGAGTGTAAATATAATTGGACTAGGTAACTCACTTGGGGTCAGGGAGTACTTATATAGGGGCTAGGGTAACTCACTAGGTGCCTGGGAGTACATATAAAGGGGCTAGGATAACTCACTTGGGGTCAGGGACTACTTTTATGGGACTAGGGTAACTCACTTGGGGTCAGGGAGTACTTCTATCGGACTAGGGTAAATCACTTGGTGTCAGGGACTACTTTTATGGGACTAGGGTAAATCACTTGGGGTCAGGGAGTACTTATATAGGGGCTAGAGTAACTCACTTGGGGTCAGGGAGTAGTTATAAGGGATTAGGGCAACTCACTTAGACTCTGGGAGTACATATAAAGGGACTAGGGTAACTCACTTGGGGTCTGTGAGTACTTATAAAGGGGCTATGGTAACTCACTTGGGGTCAGGGAGTACTTCTATGGGATTAGGGTAACACACTTGCGGTCAGAGAGTACATATAAAGGGGCTAGGATAACGCACTTGGGGTCAGTGAGTACTGATAAAGGTGATATGGTAACTCACTTGGGGTCAGGGAGTACTTATATGGAACTAGGGTAGCTCAATTGCGGTCAGAGAGTACATATAAAGGGGCTAGGATAACTCACGTGGGGTCAGGAAGTACTTATAAAGGGGCTATGGTAACTCACTTGGGGTCAGGGAGTACTTCTATGGGACTAGGGTAACTCACTTGCGGTTAGAGAGTACATATGTAGGGGCTAGGATAACTAACTTGGGGTAAGGGAGTACTTATATAGGGGCTAGGGTAACTCACTTGGACTCTGGAAGTACATATAAAGGGACTAGGGTAACTCACTAGGGGTCTATGAGTACTTATAAAGGGGCTATGGTAACTCACTTGGGGTCAGGGAGTACTTCTATGGGATTAGGGTAACACACTTGCGGTCAGAGAGTACATATAAAGGGGCTAGGATAACTCACTTGGGGTCAGTGAGTACTGATAAAGGTGATATGGTAACTCACTTGGGGTCAGGGAGTACTTCTATGGGACTAGGGTAACTCACTTGCGGTCAGAGTGTACATATAAAGGGGCTAGGATAACTAACTTGGGGTAAGGGAGTGCTTATATAGGGGCTAGGGTAACTCACTTGGGGTCAGGGAGTACTTCTGTGGGATTAGGGTAACTCACTTGCGATCAGAGAGTACATATAAAGGGGCTAGGGTAACTCACTTGGGTTCAGGGAGTACTTATATATGGGCTAGGGTAACTCACTTGGGGTCAGGGAGTACTTCTATGGGATTAGGTTAACTCACTTGGGGTCTGGGAGTACATATATGGGACTAGGTTAACTCACTTGCGGTCAGAGTGTATATATAATTGGACTAGGTAACTCACTTGGGGTCAGGGAGTACTTATATAGGGGCTAGGGTAACTCACTACGTGCCTGGGAGTACATATAAAGGGGCTAGGATAACTCACTTGGGGTCAGGGACTACTTTTATGGGACTAGGGTAACTCACTTGGGGTCAGGGAGTACTTCTATGGGACTAGGGTAAATCACTTGGTGTCAGGGACTACTTTTATGGGACTAGGGTAAATCACTTGGGGTCAGGGAGTACTTATATAGGGGCTAGAGTAACTCACTTGGGGTCAGGGAGTAGTTATAAGGGATTAGGGCAACTCACTTGGAGTCTGGGAGTACATATAAAGGGACTAGGGTAACTCACTTGGGGTCTGTGAGTACTTATAAAGGGGCTATGGTAACTCACTTGGGGTCAGGGAGTACTTCTATGGGATTAGGGTAACACACTTGCGGTCAGAGAGTACATATAAAGGGGCTAGGATAACTCACTTGGGGTCAGTGAGTACTGATAAAGGTGATATGGTAACTCACTTGGGGTCAGGGAGTACTTCTATGGGACTAGGGTAACTCACTTGCGGGCAGAGTGTACATATTAAGGGGCTAGGATAACTAACTGGGGGTAAGGGAGTGCTTATATAGGGGCTAGGGTAACTCACTTGGGGTCAGGGAGTACTTCTGTGGGATTAGGGTAACTTACTTGGGGTCTGGGAGTACTTATATGGGACTAGGGTAACTCACTTGGGGTCAGGGAGTACTTATAAGGGAATAGGGTAACTCACATTGGGTCAAGCAGTACTTATATTGGACTAGGCTAACTCACTTGGTGTCTAGGAGTACTTATTTGGGACCAGGGTAACTCACTTGGGGTCAGGGAGTACTTATGAAGGGGCTAGGGTAACTTACTTGGTGTCTGGGAGTACTTATAAGAGACTAGGGTAACTCACTTGGGGTCTGGGAATACTTATAAGGGACTGGGGTAACTTACTTGGGGTCTGGGAGTACTTATAAAGGGGCTAGGGTTACTCACTTTGGGTCAAGGAGAACTTATAAAGGGGGTAGGGTAACTCACTTTGGGTCAGGGAGTAGTTATAAGGGACTAGGGTAAATCACTTGGAGTCTGGGAGTGCATATAAAGGGGCTAGGATATCTCACTTGGGAGCCAGGGAGTACTTCTATGGGACTAGGGTAACTCACTTGCGGTTAGAGAGTACATATATAGGGGCTAGGATAACTCACTTGGGGTCAGGGAGGACTTATAAGGGAATAGGATAACTCACATTGGGTCAAGGAGTACTTATATTGGACTAGGCTAACTCACTTGGGGTCTGGGAGTACATATAAGGGACTGGGGTAACTCACTTGGGGTCTGGGAGTACTTATAAAGGGGCTAGGGTTACTCACTTTGGGTCAAGGAGTACTTATAAAGGGGCTAGGGTAACTCACTTTGGGTCAGGGAGTAGTTATAAGGGACTAGGGTAACTCACTTGGAGTCTGGGAGTGCATATAAAGGGGCTAGGATATCTCACTTGGGAGCCAGGAAGTACTTATAAAGGCGCTAGGGTAACTCACTTTGGATCAGGGAGTACTTATAAGGGACTAGGGTAACTCACTTGGGGTCTGGGAGTATTTATATGGGACTAACAAAACTCACATGGGGTCAGGGAGTACTTATAAAGGGGCTAGGGTAACTCACTTTGGGTCTAGGAGTACTTATATTGGACTAGGGTAACTCACTTGCGGTCAGAGAGTACATATAATTGGGCTAGGATAACTCACATGGGGTCAGGGAGTACTTTTCAAGGTGATATGGTAACTCACTTGGGGTCAGGGAGTACTTCTATGGGACTAGGGTAACTCACTTGCGGTCAGAGAGTACATATAAAAGGGCTAGGATAACTAACTTGGGGTAAGGGAGTGCTTATATACGGACTAGGGTAACTCACTTGGGGTCAGGGAGTACTTACATAGGGGCTATGGTAACTCACTTGGGGTCAGAAAATACTTATAAAGGGGCTATGGTAACTCACTTGGGGTCAGGGTGTACTTAATAAGGGGCTAGGGTAACCCACTTGGGGTCAGAAATTACTTATAAGGGAATAGGGTAACTTACTTGGGGTCTGGGAGTACTTATAAAGGGGCTAGGGTAACTCACATTGGGTCAGGGAGTAGTTATAAGGGACTAGGGTAACTCACTTGGAGTCTGGGAGTGCATATAAAGGGGCTAGGATATCTCACTTGGGAGCCAGGGAGTACTTATAAATGGGCTAGGGTAACTCACTTGGGGTCTGGGAGTACTTATAAGGGACTAGGGTAACTCAGTTGGGGTCTGGGAGTACTTATAAAGGGGCTATGGTAACTCACTTGGGGTCAGGGAGTACTTCTTTGGGACTAGGGTAACTCACTTGCGGTTAGAGAGTACATATATAGGGGCTAGGATAACTCACTTGGGGTCAGGGAGTACTTATAAAGGGGCTAGGGTTACTCACTTTGGGTCAAGGAGTAGTTATAAGGGACTAGGGTAACTCACTTGGAGTCTGGGAGTGCATATAAAGGGGCTAGGAGATCTCACTTGGGAGCCAGGGAGTACTTATAAAGGCGCTAGGGTAACTCACTTTGGATCAGGGAGTACTTATAAGGGACTAGGGTAACTCACTTGGGGTCTGGGAGTATTTATTTGGGACTAACAAAACTCACATGGGGTCAGGGAGTACTTATAAAGGGGCTAGGGTAACTCACTTTGGGTCTAGGAGTACTTATATTGGACTAGGGTAACTCACTTGCGGTCAGAGAGTACATATAATTCGGCTAGGATAACTCACATGGGGTCAGGGAGTACTTTTCAAGGTGATATGGTAACTCACTTGGGGTCAGGGAGTACTTCTATGGGACTAGGGTAACTCACTTGCGGTCAGAGAGTACATATAAAGGGGCTAGGATAACTAACTTGGGGTAAGGGAGTGCTTATATACGGACTAGGGTAACTCACTTGGGGTCAGGGAGTACTTATATAGGGGCTATGGTAACTCACTTGGGGTCAGAAAATACTTATAAAGGGGCTATGGTAACTCACTTGGGGTCAGGGTGTACTTAATAAGGGGCTAGGGTAACCCACTTGGGGTCAGGAATTACTTATAAGGGAATAGGGTATCTCACTTGGGGTCTGGGAGTACATATAAAGCGGCTAGGATAACTCACTTGCGATCAGAGAGTACATATAAAGTGGCTAGGGTAACTCACTTGGGTTCAGGGAGTACTTATATATGGGCTAGGGTAACTCACTTGGGGTCAGGGAGTACTTCTATGGGATTAGGTTAACTCACTTGGGGTCTGGGAGTACATATATGGGACTAGGTTAACTCACTTGCGGTCAGAGTGTATATATAATTGGACTAGGTAACTCACTAGGTGCCTGGGAGTATATATAAAGGGGCTAGGATAACTCACTTGGGGTCAGGGACTACTTTTATGGGACTAGGGTAACTCACTTGGGGTCAGGGAGTACTTCTATGGGACTAGGGTAACTCACTAGGTGTCAGGGACTACTTTTATGGGACTAGGGTATATCACTTGGGGTCAGGGAGTACTTACATAGGGGCTAGAGTAACTCACTTGGGGTCAGGGAGTAGTTATAAGGGATTAGGGCAACTCACTTGCGGTCAGAGTGTACATATAAAGGGGCTAGGATAACTAACTTGGGGTAAGGGAGTGCTTATATAGGGGCTAGGGTAACTCACTTGGGGTCAGGGAGTACTTCTGTGGGATTAGGGTAACTCACTTGGGGTCTGGCAGTACTTATATGGGACTAGGGTAACTCACTTGGGGTCAGGGAGTACTTATAAGGGAATATGGTAGCTCACATTGGGTCAAGCAGTACTTATATTGGACTAGGCTAACTCACTTGGTGTCTAGGAGTACTTATTTGGGACCTGGGTAACTCACTTGGGGTCAGGGAGTACTTATGAAGGGGCTAGGGTAACTTACTTGGTGTCTGGGAGTACTTATAAGAGACTGGGGTAACTCACTTGGGGTCTGGGAATACTTATAAGGGACTGGGGTAACTTACTTGGGGTCTGGGAGTACTTATAAAGGGGCTAGGGTTACTCACTTTGGGTCAAGGAAAACTTATAAAGGGGCTAGGGTAACTCACTTTGGGTCAGGGAGTAGTTATAAGAGACTAGGGTAACTCACTTGGAGTCTGGGAGTGCATATAAAGGGGCTAGGATATCTCACTTGGGAGCCAGGGAGTACTTATAAATGGGCTAGGGTAACTCACTTGGGGTCTGGGAGTACTTATAATGGACTAGGGTAACTCACTTGGGGTCTGGGAGTACTTATAAAGGGGCTATGGTAACTCACTTGGGGTCAGGGAGTACTTCTATGGGACTAGGGTAACTCACTTGCGGTTAGAGAGTACATATATAGGGGATAGGATAACTAACTTGGGGTAAGGGAGTACTTATATAGGGGCTAGGGTAACTCACTTGGACTCTGGAAGTACATATAAAGGGACTAGGGTAACACACTTGCGGTCAGAGAGTACATATAAAGGGGCTAGGATAACTAACTTGTGGTAAGGGAGTGCTTATATAGGGGGTAGGGTAACTCACTTGGGGTCAGGGAGTACTTCTGTTGGATTAGGGTAACTCACTTGGGGTCTGTGAGTACTTATATGGGACTAGGGTAACTCACTTGGGGTCAGGGAGTACTTATATTGGACTAGGCTAACTCACTTGGGGTCTGGGAGTACTTATAAGGGACTGGGGTAACTCACTTGGGGCTCTGGGAGTACTTATAAAGGGGCTAGGGTTACTCACTTTGGGTCAAGGAGTACTTATAAAGGGGCTAGGGTAACTCACTTTGGGTCAGGGAGTAGTTATAAGGGACTAGGGTAACTCACTTGGAGTCTGGGAGTGCATATAAAGGGGCTAGGATATCTCACTTGGGAGCCAGGGAGTACTTATAAATGGGCTAGGGTAACTCACTTGGGGTCAGGGAGTACTTACATAGGGGCTAGAGTAACTCACTTGGGGTCAGGGAGTAGTTATAAGGGATTAGGGCAACTCACTTGGACTCTGGGAGTACATATAAAGGGACTAGGGTAACTCACTTGGGGTCTGTGAGTACTTATAAAGGGGCTATGGTAACTCACTTGGGGTCAGGGAGTACTTCTATGGGACTAGGGTAACTCACTTGCGGTCAGAGTGTACATATAAAGGGGCTAGGATAACTAACTTGGGGTAAGGGAGTGCTTATATAGGGGCTAGGGTAACTCACTTGGGGTCAGGGAGTACTTCTGTGGGATTAGGGTAACTCACTTGGGGTCTGGGAGTACTTATATGGGACTAGGGTAACTCACTTGGGGTCAGGGAGTACTTATTTGGGACCAGGGTAACTCACTTGGGGTCAGGGAGTACTTATGAAGGGGCTAGGGTAACTTACTTGGTGTCTGGGAGTACTTATAAGAGACTGGGGTAACTCACTTGGGGTCTGGGAATACTTATAAGGGACAGGGGTAACTTACTTGGGGTCTGGGTGTACTTATAAAGGGGCTAGGGTTACTCACTTTGGGTCAAGGAGAACTTATAAAGGGGCTAGGGTAACTCACTTTGGGTCAGGGAGTAGTTATAAGGGACTAGGGTAACTCACTTGGAGTCTGGGAGTGCATATAAAGGGGCTAGGATATCTCACTTGGGAGCCAGGGAGTACTTATAAATGGGCTAGGGTAACTCACTTGGGGTCTGGGAGTACTTATAATGGACTAGGGTAACTCACTTGGGGTCTGGGAGTACTTATAAAGGGGCTATGGTAACTCACTTGGGGTCAGGGAGTACTTATATGGAACTAGGGTAGCTCAATTGCGGTCAGAGAGTACATATAAAGGGGCTAGGATAACTAACGTGGGGTCAGGAATTACTTATAAAGGGGCTATTGTAACTCACTTGGGGTCAGGGAGTACTTCTATGGGACTAGGGTAACTCACTTGCGGTTAGAGAGTACATATATAGGGGATAGGATAACTAACTTGGGGTAAGGGAGTGCTTATATAGGGGCTAGGGTAACTCACTTGGGGTCAGGGAGTACTTCTGTGGGATTAGGGTAACTCACTTGGGGTCTGGGAGTACTTATATGGGACTAGGGTAACTCACTTGGGGTCAGGGAGTACTTATTTGGGACCAGGGTAACTCACTTGGGGTCAGGGAGTACTTATGAAGGGGCTAGGGTAACTTACTTGGTGTCTGGGAGTACTTATAAGAGACTGGGGTAACTCACTTGGGGTCTGGGAATACTTATAAGGGACAGGGGTAACTTACTTGGGGTCTGGGTGTACTTATAAAGGGGCTAGGGTTACTCACTTTGGGTCAAGGAGAACTTATAAAGGGGCTAGGGTAACTCACTTTGGGTCAGGGAGTAGTTATAAGGGACTAGGGTAACTCACTTGGAGTCTGGGAGTGCATATAAAGGGGCTAGGATATCTCACTTGGGAGCCAGGGAGTACTTATAAATGGGCTAGGGTAACTCACTTGGGGTCTGGGAGTACTTATAATGGACTAGGGTAACTCACTTGGGGTCTGGGAGTACTTATAAAGGGGCTATGGTAACTCACTTGGGGTCAGGGAGTACTTATATGGAACTAGGGTAGCTCAATTGCGGTCAGAGAGTACATATAAAGGGGCTAGGATAACTAACGTGGGGTCAGGAATTACTTATAAAGGGGCTATTGTAACTCACTTGGGGTCAGGGAGTACTTCTATGGGACTAGGGTAACTCACTTGCGGTTAGAGAGTACATATATAGGGGATAGGATAACTAACTTGGGGTAAGGGAGTACTTATATAGGGGCTAGGGTAACTCACTTGGACTCTGGAAGTACATATAAAGGGACTAGGGTAACACACTTGCGGTCAGAGAGTACATATAAAGGGGCTAGGATAACTAACTTGGGGTAAGGGAGTGCTTATATAGGGGGTAGGGTAACTCACTTGGGGTCAGGGAGTACTTCTGTTGGATTAGGGTAACTCACTTGGGGTCTGGGAGTACTTATATGGGACTAAGGTAACTCACTTGGGGTCAGGGAGTACTTATAAGGGAATAGGATAACTCACATTGGGTCAAGGAGTACTTATATTGGACTAGGCTAACTCACTTGGGGTCTGGGAGTACTTATAAGGGACTGGGGTAACTCACTTGGGGTCTGGGAGTACTTATAAAGGGGCTAGGGTTACTCACTTTGGGCCAAGGAGTACTTATAAAGGGGCTAGGGTAACTCACTTTGGGTCAGGGAGTAGTTATAAGGGACTAGGGTAACTCACTTGGAGTCTGGGAGTGCATATAAAGGGGCTAGGATATCTCACTTGGGAGCCAGGGAGTACTTATAAAGGCGCTAGGGTAACTCACTTTGGATCAGGGAGTACTTATAAGGGACTAGGGTAACTCACTTGGGGTCTGGGAGTATTTATATGGGACTAACAAAACTCACGTGGGGTCAGGGAGTACTTATAAAGGGGCTAGGGTAACTCACTTTGGGTCTAGGAGTACTTATATTGGACTAGGGTAACTCACTTGCGGTCAGAGAGTACATATAATTGGGCTAGGATAACTCACATGGGGTCAGGGAGTACTTTTCAAGGTGATATGGTAACTCACTTGGGGTCAGGGAGTACTTCTATGGTTCTAGGGTAACTCACTTGCGGTCAGAGAGTACATATAAAGGGGCTAGGATAACTAACTTGGGGTAAGGGAGTGCTTATATACGGACTATGGTAACTCACTTGGGGTCAGGGAGTACTTATATAGGGGCTATGGTAACTCACTTGGGGTCAGAAAATACTTATAAAGGGGCTATGGTAACTCACTTGGGGTCAGGGTGTACTTAATAAGGGGCTAGGGTAACCCACTTGGGGTCAGGAATTACTTATAAGGGAATAGGGTAACTCACTTGGGGTCTGGGAGTACATATAAAGCGGCTAGGATAACTCACTTGCGATCAGAGAGTACATATAAAGTGGCTAGGGTAACTCACTTGGGTTCAGGGAGTACTTATATATGGGCTAGGGTAACTCACTTGGGGTCAGGGAGTACTTCTATGGGATTAGGTTAACTCACTTGGGGTCTGGGAGTACATATATGGGACTAGGTTAACTCACTTGCGGTCAGAGTGTATATATAATTGGACTAGGTAACTCACTAGGTGCCTGGGAGTACATATAAAGGAGCTAGGATAACTCACTTGGGGTCAGGGACTACTTTTTTGGGACTAGGGTAACTCACTTGGGGTCAGGGAGTACTTCTATGGGACTAGGGTAACTCACTTGGTGTCAGGGACTACTTTTATGGGACTAGGGTAAATCACTTGGGGTCAGGGAGTACTTACATAGGGGCTAGAGTAACTCACTTGGGGTCAGGGAGTAGTTATAAGGGATTAGGGCAACTCACTTACGGTCAGAGTGTACATATAAAGGGGCTAGGATAACTAACTTGGGGTAAGGGAGTGCTTATATAGGGGCTAGGGTAACTCACTTGGGGTCAGGGAGTACTTATAAGGGAATAGGGTAGCTCACATTGGGTCAAGCAGTACTTATATTGGACTAGGCTAACTCACTTGGTGTCTAGGAGTACTTATTTGGGACCAGGGTAACTCACTTGGGGTCAGGGAGTACTTATGAAGGGGCTAGGGTAACTTACTTGGTGTCTGGGAGTACTTATAAGAGACTGGGGTAACTCACTTGGGGTCTGGGAATACTTATAAGGGACTGGGGTAACTTACTTGGGGTCTGGGAGTACTTATAAAGGGGCTAGGGTAACTCACTTGGTGTCTGGGAGTACATATATAGGGGCTAGGATAACTCACTTGGGGTCTGGGACTACTTTTATGGGTGTAGGGTAACTCACTTGGGGTCAGGGAGTACTTCTATGGGACTAGGGTAACTCACTTGGGGTCAGGGAGTAGTTATAAGGGATTAGAGCAACTCACTTGGACTCTGGGAGTACATATAAAGGGACTAGGGTAACTCACTTGGGGTCTGTGAGTACTTATAAAGGGGCTATGGTAACTCACTTTGGGTCAGGGAGTACTTCTATGGGATTAGGGTAACACACTTGCGGTCAGAGAGTACATATAAAGGGGCTAGGATAACTAACTTGGGGTAAGGGAGTGCTTATATAGGGGGTAGGGTAACTCACTTGGGGTCAGGGAGTACTTCTGTTGGATTAGGGTAACTCACTTGGGGTCTGGGAGTACTTATATGGGACTAGAGTAACTCACTTGGGGTCAGGGAGTACTTATAAGGGAATAGGATAACTCACATTGGATCAAGGAGTACTTATATTGGACTAGGCTAACTCACTTGGGGTCTGGGAGTACTTATAAGGGACTGGGGTAACTCACTTGGGGCTCTGGGAGTACTTATAAAGGGGCTAGGGTTACTCACTTTGGGTCAAGGAGTACTTATAAAGGGGCTAGGGTAACTCACTTTGGGTCAGGGAGTAGTTATAAGGGACTAGGGTAACTCACTTGGAGTCTTGGAGTGCATATAAAGGGGCTAGGATATCTCACTTGGGAGCCAGGAAGTACTTATAAAGGCGCTAGGGTAACTCACTTTGGATCAGGGAGTACTTATAAGGGACTAGGGTAACTCACATGGGGTCAGGGAGTACTTTTCAAGGTGATATGGTAACTCACTTGGGGTCAGGGAGTACTTCTATGGGACTAGGGTAACTCACTTGCGGTCAGAGAGTACATATAAAAGGGCTAGGATAACTAACTTGGGGTAAGGGAGTGCTTATATACGGACTAGGGTAACTCACTTGGGGTCAGGGAGTACTTACATAGGGGCTATGGTAACTCACTTGGGGTCAGAAAATACTTATAAAGGGGCTATGGTAACTCACTTGGGGTCAGGGTGTACTTAATAAGGGGCTAGGGTAACCCACTTGGGGTCAGAAATTACTTATAAGGGAATAGGGTAACTTAATTGGGGTCTGGGAGTACTTATAAAGGGGCTAGGGTTACTCACTTTGGGTCAAGGAGAACTTATAAAGGGGCTAGGGTAACTCACATTGGGTCAGGGAGTAGTTATAAGGGACTAGGGTAACTCACTTGGAGTCTGGGAGTGCATATAAAGGGGCTAGGATATCTCACTTGGGAGCCAGGGAGTACTTATAAATGGGCTAGGGTAACTCACTTGGGGTCTGGGAGTACTTATAAGGGACTAGGGTAACTCAGTTGGGGTCTGGGAGTACTTATAAAGGGGCTATGGTAACTCACTTGGGGTCAGGGAGTACTTCTTTGGGACTAGGGTAACTCACTTGCGGTTAGAGAGTACATATATAGGGGCTAGGATAACTCACTTGGGGTCAGGGAGTACTTATAAAGGGGCTAGGGTTACTCACTTTGGGTCAAGGAGTAGTTATAAGGGACTAGGGTAACTCACTTGGAGTCTGGGAGTGCATATAAAGGGGCTAGGAGATCTCACTTGGGAGCCAGGGAGTACTTATAAAGGCGCTAGGGTAACTCACTTTGGATCAGGGAGTACTTATAAGGGACTAGGGTAACTCACTTGGGGTCTGGGAGTATTTATTTGGGACTAACAAAACTCACATGGGGTCAGGGAGTACATATAAAGGGGCTAGGGTAACTCACTTTGGGTCTAGGAGTACTTATATTGGACTAGGGTAACTCACTTGCGGTCAGAGAGTACATATAATTCGGCTAGGATAACTCACATGGGGTCAGGGAGTACTTTTCAAGGTGATATGGTAACTCACTTGGGGTCAGGGAGTACTTCTATGGGACTAGGGTAACTCACTTGCGGTCAGAGAGTACATATAAAGGGGCTAGGATAACTAACTTGGGGTAAGGGAGTGCTTATATACGGACTAGGGTAACTCACTTGGGGTCAGGGAGTACTTATATAGGGGCTATGGTAACTCACTTGGGGTCAGAAAATACTTATAAAGGGGCTATGGTAACTCACTTGGGGTCAGGGTGTACTTAATAAGGGGCTAGGGTAACCCAGTTGGGGTCAGGAATTACTTATAAGGGAATAGGGTAACTCACTTGGGGTCTGGGAGTACATATAAAGCGGCTAGGATAACTCACTTGCGATCAGAGAGTACATATAAAGTGGCTAGGGTAACTCACTTGGGTTCAGGGAGTACTTATATATGGGCTAGGGTAACTCACTTGGGGTCAGGGAGTACTTCTATGGGATTAGGTTAACTCACTTGGGGTCTGGGAGTACATATATGGGACTAGGTTAACTCACTTGCGGTCAGAGTGTATATATAATTGGACTAGGTAACTCACTAGGTGCCTGGGAGTATATATAAAGGGGCTAGGATAACTCACTTGGGGTCAGGGACTACTTTTATGGGACTAGGGTAACTCACTTGGGGTCAGGGAGTACTTCTATGGGACTAGGGTAACTCACTAGGTGTCAGGGACTACTTTTATGGGACTAGGGTATATCACTTGGGGTCAGGGAGTACTTACATAGGGGCTAGAGTAACTCACTTGGGGTCAGGGAGTAGTTATAAGGGATTAGGGCAACTCACTTGCGGTCAGAGTGTACATATAAAGGGGCTAGGATAACTAACTTGGGGTAAGGGAGTGCTTATATAGGGGCTAGGGTAACTCACTTGGGGTCAGGGAGTACTTCTGTGGGATTAGGGTAACTCACTTGGGGTCTGGCAGTACTTATATGGGACTAGGGTAACTCACTTGGGGTCAGGGAGTACTTATAAGGGAATATGGTAGCTCACATTGGGTCAAGCAGTACTTATATTGGACTAGGCTAACTCACTTGGTGTCTAGGAGTACTTATTTGGGACCTGGGTAACTCACTTGGGGTCAGGGAGTACTTATGAAGGGGCTAGGGTAACTTACTTGGTGTCTGGGAGTACTTATAAGAGACTGGGGTAACTCACTTGGGGTCTGGGAATACTTATAAGGGACTGGGGTAACTTACTTGGGGTCTGGGAGTACTTATAAAGGGGCTAGGGTTACTCACTTTGGGTCAAGGAAAACTTATAAAGGGGCTAGGGTAACTCACTTTGGGTCAGGGAGTAGTTATAAGAGACTAGGGTAACTCACTTGGAGTCTGGGAGTGCATATAAAGGGGCTAGGATATCTCACTTGGGAGCCAGGGAGTACTTATAAATGGGCTAGGGTAACTCACTTGGGGTCTGGGAGTACTTATAATGGACTAGGGTAACTCACTTGGGGTCTGGGAGTACTTATAAAGGGGCTATGGTAACTCACTTGGGGTCAGGGAGTACTTATATGGAACTAGGGTAGCTCAATTGCGGTCAGAGAGTACATATAAAGGGGCTAGGATAACTAACGTGGGGTCAGGAATTACTTATAAAGGGGCTATGGTAACTCACTTGGGGTCAGGGAGTACTTCTATGGGACTAGGGTAACTCACTTGCGGTTAGAGAGTACATATATAGGGGATAGGATAACTAACTTGTGGTAAGGGAGTACTTATATAGGGGCTAGGGTAACTCACTTGGACTCTGGAAGTACATATAAAGGGACTAGGGTAACACACTTGCGGTCAGAGAGTACATATAAAGGGGCTAGGATAACTAACTTGTGGTAAGGGAGTGCTTATATAGGGGGTAGGGTAACTCACTTGGGGTCAGGGAGTACTTCTGTTGGATTAGGGTAACTCACTTGGGGTCTGTGAGTACTTATATGGGACTAGGGTAACTCACTTGGGGTCAGGGAGTACTTATATTGGACTAGGCTAACTCACTTGGGGTCTGGGAGTACTTATAAGGGACTGGGGTAACTCACTTGGGGCTCTGGGAGTACTTATAAAGGGGCTAGGGTTACTCACTTTGGGTCAAGGAGTACTTATAAAGGGGCTAGGGTAACTCACTTTGGGTCAGGGAGTATTTATAAGGGACTAGGGTAACTCACTTGGAGTCTGGGAGTGCATATAAAGGGGCTAGGATATCTCACTTGGGAGCCAGGGAGTACTTATAAATGGGCTAGGGTAACTCACTTGGGGTCAGGGAGTACTTACATAGGGGCTAGAGTAACTCACTTGGGGTCAGGGAGTAGTTATAAGGGATTAGGGCAACTCACTTGGACTCTGGGAGTACATATAAAGGGACTAGGGTAACTCACTTGGGGTCTGTGAGTACTTATAAAGGGGCTATGGTAACTCACTTGGGGTCAGGGAGTACTTCTATGGGACTAGGGTAACTCACTTGCGGTCAGAGTGTACATATAAAGGGGCTAGGATAACTAACTTGGGGTAAGGGAGTGCTTATATAGGGGCTAGGGTAACTCACTTGGGGTCAGGGAGTACTTCTGTGGGATTAGGGTAACTCACTTGGGGTCTGGGAGTACTTATATGGGACTAGGGTAACTCACTTGGGGTCAGGGAGTACTTATTTGGGACCAGGGTAACTCACTTGGGGTCAGGGAGTACTTATGAAGGGGCTAGGGTAACTTACTTGGTGTCTGGGAGTACTTATAAGAGACTGGGGTAACTCACTTGGGGTCTGGGAATACTTATAAGGGACAGGGGTAACTTACTTGGGGTCTGGGTGTACTTATAAAGGGGCTAGGGTTACTCACTTTGGGTCAAGGAGAACTTATAAAGGGGCTAGGGTAACTCACTTTGGGTCAGGGAGTAGTTATAAGGGACTAGGGTAACTCACTTGGAGTCTGGGAGTGCATATAAAGGGGCTAGGATATCTCACTTGGGAGCCAGGGAGTACTTATAAATGGGCTAGGGTAACTCACTTGGGGTCTGGGAGTACTTATAATGGACTAGGGTAACTCACTTGGGGTCTGGGAGTACTTATAAAGGGGCTATGGTAACTCACTTGGGGTCAGGGAGTACTTATATGGAACTAGGGTAGCTCAATTGCGGTCAGAGAGTACATATAAAGGGGCTAGGATAACTAACGTGGGGTCAGGAATTACTTATAAAGGGGCTATTGTAACTCACTTGGGGTCAGGGAGTACTTCTATGGGACTAGGGTAACTCACTTGCGGTTAGAGAGTACATATATAGGGGATAGGATAACTAACTTGGGGTAAGGGAGTACTTATATAGGGGCTAGGGTAACTCACTTGGACTCTGGAAGTACATATAAAGGGACTAGGGTAACACACTTGCGGTCAGAGAGTACATATAAAGGGGCTAGGATAACTAACTTGGGGTAAGGGAGTGCTTATATAGGGGGTAGGGTAACTCACTTGGGGTCAGGGAGTACTTCTGTTGGATTAGGGTAACTCACTTGGGGTCTGGGAGTACTTATATGGGACTAAGGTAACTCACTTGGGGTCAGGGAGTACTTATAAGGGAATAGGATAACTCACATTGGGTCAAGGAGTACTTATATTGGACTAGGCTAACTCACTTGGGGTCTGGGAGTACTTATAAGGGACTGGGGTAACTCACTTGGGGTCTGGGAGTACTTATAAAGGGGCTAGGGTTACTCACTTTGGGCCAAGGAGTACTTATAAAGGGGCTAGGGTAACTCACTTTGGGTCAGGGAGTAGTTATAAGGGACTAGGGTAACTCACTTGGAGTCTGGGAGTGCATATAAAGGGGCTAGGATATCTCACTTGGGAGCCAGGGAGTACTTATAAAGGCGCTAGGGTAACTCACTTTGGATCAGGGAGTACTTATAAGGGACTAGGGTAACTCACTTGGGGTCTGGGAGTATTTATATGGGACTAACAAAACTCACGTGGGGTCAGGGAGTACTTATAAAGGGGCTAGGGTAACTCACTTTGGGTCTAGGAGTACTTATATTGGACTAGGGTAACTCACTTGCGGTCAGAGAGTACATATAATTGGGCTAGGATAACTCACATGGGGTCAGGGAGTACTTTTCAAGGTGATATGGTAACTCACTTGGGGTCAGGGAGTACTTCTATGGGACTAGGGTAACTCACTTGCGGTCAGAGAGTACATATAAAGGGGCTAGGATAACTAACTTGGGGTAAGGGAGTGCTTATATACGGACTAGGGTAACTCACTTGGGGTCAGGGAGTACTTATATAGGGGCTATGGTAACTCACTTGGGGTCAGAAAATACTTATAAAGGGGCTATGGTAACTCACTTGGGGTCAGGGTGTACTTAATAAGGGGCTAGGGTAACCCACTTGGGGTCAGGAATTACTTATAAGGGAATAGGGTAACTCACTTGGGGTCTGGGAGTACATATAAAGCGGCTAGGATAACTCACTTGCGATCAGAGAGTACATATAAAGTGGCTAGGGTAACTCACTTGGGTTCAGGGAGTACTTATATATGGGCTAGGGTAACTCACTTGGGGTCAGGGAGTACTTCTATGGGATTAGGTTAACTCACTTGGGGTCTGGGAGTACATATATGGGACTAGGTTAACTCACTTGCGGTCAGAGTGTATATATAATTGGACTAGGTAACTCACTAGGTGCCTGGGAGTACATATAAAGGGGCTAGGATAACTCACTTGGGGTCAGGGACTACTTTTTTGGGACTAGGGTAACTCACTTGGGGTCAGGGAGTACTTCTATGGGACTAGGGTAACTCACTTGGTGTCAGGGACTACTTTTATGGGACTAGGGTAAATCACTTGGGGTCAGGGAGTACTTACATAGGGGCTAGAGTAACTCACTTGGGGTCAGGGAGTAGTTATAAGGGATTAGGGCAACTCACTTACGGTCAGAGTGTACATATAAAGGGGCTAGGATAACTAACTTGGGGTAAGGGAGTGCTTATATAGGGGCTAGGGTAACTCACTTGGGGTCAGGGAGTACTTATAAGGGAATAGGGTAGCTCACATTGGGTCAAGCAGTACTTATATTGGACTAGGCTAACTCACTTGGTGTCTAGGAGTACTTATTTGGGACCAGGGTAACTCACTTGGGGTCAGGGAGTACTTATGAAGGGGCTAGGGTAACTTACTTGGTGTCTGGGAGTACTTATAAGAGACTGGGGTAACTCACTTGGGGTCTGGGAATACTTATAAGGGACTGGGGTAACTTACTTGGGGTCTGGGAGTACTTATAAAGGGGCTAGGGTAACTCACTTGGTGTCTGGGAGTACATATATAGGGGCTAGGATAACTCACTTGGGGTCTGGGACTACTTTTATGGGTGTAGGGTAACTCACTTGGGGTCAGGGAGTACTTCTATGGGACTAGGGTAACTCACTTGGGGTCAGGGAGTAGTTATAAGGGATTAGAGCAACTCACTTGGACTCTGGGAGTACATATAAAGGGACTAGGGTAAATCACTTGGGGTCTGTGAGTACTTATAAAGGGGCTATGGTAACTCACTTTGGGTCAGGGAGTACTTCTATGGGATTAGGGTAACACACTTGCGGTCAGAGAGTACATATAAAGGGGCTAGGATAACTAACTTGGGGTAAGGGAGTGCTTATATAGGGGGTAGGGTAACTCACTTGGGGTCAGGGAGTACTTCTGTTGGATTAGGGTAACTCACTTGGGGTCTGGGAGTACTTATATGGGACTAGAGTAACTCACTTGGGGTCAGGGAGTACTTATAAGGGAATAGGATAACTCACATTGGATCAAGGAGTACTTATATTGGACTAGGCTAACTCACTTGGGGTCTGGGAGTACTTATAAGGGACTGGGGTAACTCACTTGGGGCTCTGGGAGTACTTATAAAGGGGCTAGGGTTACTCACTTTGGGTCAAGGAGTACTTATAAAGGGGCTAGGGTAACTCACTTTGGGTCAGGGAGTAGTTATAAGGGACTAGGGTAACTCACTTGGAGTCTGGGAGTGCATATAAAGGGGCTAGGATATCTCACTTGGGAGCCAGGGAGTACTTATAAAGGCGCTAGGGTAACTCACTTTGGGTCAGGGAGTACTTATAAGGGACTAGGGTAACTCACTTGGGGTCTGGGAGTATTTATATGGGACTAACAAAACTCACATGAGGTCAGGGAGTACTTATAAAGGGGCTAGGGTAACTTACTTTGGGTCTAGGAGTACTTATATTGGACTAGGGTAACTCACTTGCGGTCAGAGAGTACATATAAGTGGGCTAGGATAACTCACATGGGGTCAGGGAGTACTTTTCAAGGTGATATGGTAACTCACTTGGGTTCAGGGAGTACTTCTATGGGACTAGAGTAACTCACTTGCGGTCAGAGAGTACATATAAAGGGGCTAGGATAACAAACTTGGGGTAAGGGAGTGCTTATATACGGACTAGGGTAACTCACTTGGGGTCAGGGAGTACTTATATAGGGGCTATGGTAACTCACTTGGGGTCAGAAAATACTTATAAAGGGGCTATGGTAACTCACTTGGGGTCAGGGTGTACTTAATAAGGGGCTAGGGTAACCCACTTGGGGTCAGGAATTACTTATAAGGGAATAGGGTAACTCACTTGGGGTCTGGGAGTACATATAAAGCGGCTAGGATAACTCACTTGCGATCAGAGAGTACATATAAAGTGGCTAGGGTAACTCACTTGGGTTCAGGGAGTACTTATATATGGGCTAGGGTAACTCACTTGGGGTCTGGGAGTACATATATGGGACTAGGTTAACTCACTTGCGGTCAGAGTGTATATACAATTGGACTAGGTAACTCACTTGAGGTCAGGGAGTACTTATATAGGGGCTAGGGTTACTCACTTTGGGTCAAGGAGAACTTATAAAGGGGCTAGGGTAACTCACTTGGGGTCAGGGAGTACTTCTATGGGATTAGGGTAACACACTTGCGGTCAGAGAGTACATATAAAGGGGCTAGTATAACTCACTTGGGGTCAGTGAGTACTGATAAAGGTGATATGGTAACTCACTTGGGGTCAGGGAGTACTTCTATGGGACTAGGGTAACTCACTTGCGGTCAGAGTGTACATATAAAGGGGCTAGGATAACTAACTTGGGGTAAGGGAGTGCTTATATAGGGGCTAGGGTAACTCACTTGGGGTCAGGGAGTACTTCTGTGGGATTAGGGTAACTCACTTGGGGTCTGGGAGTACTTATATGGGACTAGGGTAACTCACTTGGGTCAGGGAGTACTTCTATGGGATTAGGTTAACTCACTTGGGGTCTGGGAGTACATATATGGGACTAGGTTAACTCACTTGCGGTCAGAGTGTACATATAATTGGACTAGGGTAACTCACTTGGGGTCAGGGAGTACTTATATAGGGGCTAGGGTAACTCACTTGGTGTCTGGGAGTACATATATAGGGGCTAGGATAACTCACTTGGGGTCTGGGACTACTTTTATGGGTGTAGGGTAACTCACTTGGGGTCAGGGAGTACTTCTATGGGACTAGGGTAACTCACTTGGGGTCAGGGAGTAGTTATAAGGGATTAGAGCAACTCACTTGGACTCTGGGAGTACATATAAAGGGACTAGGGTAACTCACTTGGGGTCTGTGAGTACTTATAAAGGGGCTATGGTAACTCACTTTGGGTCAGGGAGTACTTCTATGGGATTAGGGTAACACACTTGCGGTCAGAGAGTACATATAAAGGGGCTAGGATAACTAACTTGGGGTAAGGGAGTGCTTATATAGGGGGTAGGGTAACTCACTTGGGATCAGGGAGTACTTCTGTTGGATTAGGGTAACTCACTTTGGGTCAGGGAGTACTTATAAGGGACTAGGGTAACTCACTTGGGGTCTGGGAGTATTTATATGGGACTAACAAAACTCACATGAGGTCAGGGAGTACTTATAAAGGGGCTAGGGTAACTCACTTTGGGTCTAGGAGTACTTATATTGGACTAGGGTAACTCACTTGCGGTCAGAGAGTACATATAAGTGGGCTAGGATAACTCACATGGGGTCAGGGAGTACTTTTCAAGGTGATATGGTAACTCACTTGGGTTCAGGGAGTACTTCTATGGGACTAGAGTAACTCACTTGCGGTCAGGGAGTACATATAAAGGGGCTAGGATAACAAACTTGGGGTAAGGGAGTGCTTATATACGGACTAGGGTAACTCACTTGGGGTCAGGGAGTACTTATATAGGGGCTATGGTAACTCACTTGGGGTCAGAAAATACTTATAAAGGGGCTATGGTAACTCACTTGGGGTCAGGGTGTACTTAATAAGGGGCTAGGGTAACCCACTTGGGGTCAGGAATTACTTATAAGGGAATAGGGTAACTCACTTGGGGTCTGGGAGTACATATAAAGCGGCTAGGATAACTCACTTGCGATCAGAGAGTACATATAAAGTGGCTAGGGTAACTCACTTGGGTTCAGGGAGTACTTATATATGGGCTAGGGTAACTCACTTGGGGTCTGGGAGTACATATATGGGACTAGGTTAACTCACTTGCGGTCAGAGTGTATATACAATTGGACTAGGTAACTCACTTGAGGTCAGGGAGTACTTATATAGGGGCTAGGGTTACTCACTTTGGGTCAAGGAGAACTTATAAAGGGGCTAGGGTAACTCACTTTGGGTCAGGGAGTAGTTATAAGGGACTAGGGTAACTCACTTGGAGTCTGGGAGTGCATATAAAGGGGCTAGGATATCTCACTTGGGAGCCAGGGAGTACTTATAAATGGGCTAGGGTAACTCACTTGGGGTCTGGGAGTACTTATAAGGGACTAGGGTAACTCACTTGGGGTCTGGGAGTACTTATAAAGGGGCTATGGTAACTCACTTGGGGTCAGGGAGTACTTATATGGAACTAGGGTAGCTCAATTGCGGTCGGAGAGTACATATAAAGGGGCTAGGATAACTCACGTGGGGTCAGGAAGTACTTATAAAGGGGCTATGGTAACTCACTTGGGGTCAGGGAGTACCTCTATGGGATTAGGTTAACTCACTTGGGGTCTGGGAGTACATATATGGGACTAGGTTAACTCACTTGCGGTCAGAGTGTATATATAATTGGACTAGGTAACTCACTAGGTGCCTGGGAGTACATATAAAGGGGCTAGGATAACTCACTTGGGGTCAGGGACTACTTTTATGGGACTAGGGTAACTCAATTGGGGTCAGGGAGTACTTCTATGGGACTAGGGTAACTCACTTGGTGTCAGGGACTACTTTTATGGGACTAGGGTAAATCACTTGGGGTCAGGGAGTACTTACATAGGGGCTAGAGTAACTCACTTGGGGTCAGGGAGTAGTTATAAGGGATTAGGGCAACTCACTTGGATTCTGGGAGTACATATAAAGGGACTAGGGTAACTCACTTGGGGTCTGTGAGTACTTATAAAGGGGCTATGGTAACTCACTTGGGGTCAGGGAGTACTTCTATGGGACTAGGGTAACTCACTTGCGGTCAGAGTGTACATATAAAGGGGCTAGGATAACTAACTTGGGGTAAGGGAGTGCTTATATAGGGGCTAGGGTAACTCACTTGGGGTCAGGGAGTACTTCTGTGGGATTAGGGTAACTCACTTGGGGTCTGGGAGTACTTATATGGGACTAGGGTAACTCACTTGGGGTCAGGGAGTACTTATAAGGGAATAGGGTAACTCACATTGGGTCAAGCAGTACTTATATTGGACTAGGCTAACTCACTTGGTGTCTAGGAGTACTTATTTGGGACCAGGGTAACTCACTTGGGGTCAGGGAGTACTTATGAAGGGGCTAGGGTAACTTACTTGGTGTCTGGGAGTACTTATAAGAGACTGGGGTAACTCACTTGGGGTCTGGGAATACTTATAAGGGACTGGGGTAACTTACTTGGGGTCTGGGAGTACTTATAAAGGGGCAAGGGTTACTCACTTTGGGTCAAGGAGAACTTATAAAGGGGCTAGGGTAACTCACTTTGGGTCAGGGAGTAGTTATAAGGGACTAGGGTAACTCACTTGGAGTCTGGAAGTGCATATAAAGGGGCTAGGATATCTCACTTGGGAGCCAGGGAGTACTTATAAATGGGCTAGGGTAACTCACTTGGGGTCTGGGAGTACTTATAATGGACTAGGGTCACTCACTTGGGGTCTGGGAGTACTTATATGGAACTAGGGTAGCTCAATTGCGGTCAGAGAGTACATATAAAGGGGCTAGGATAACTAACGTGGGGTCAGGAATTACTTATAAAGGGGCTATGGTAACTCACTTGGGGTCAGGGAGTACTTCTATGGGACTAGGGTAACTCACTTGCGGTTAGAGAGTACATATATAGGGGATAGGATAACTAACTTGGGGTAAGGGAGTACTTATATAGGGGCTAGGGTAACTCACTTGGACTCTGGAAGTACATATAAAGGGACTAGGGTAACTCACTTGGGGTCTGTGAGTACTTATAAAGGGGCTATGGTAACTCACTTGGGGTCAGGGAGTACTTCTATGGGATTAGGGTAACACACTTGCGGGCAGAGAGTACATATAAAGGGGCTAGGATAACTCACTTGGGGTCAGTGAGTACTGATAAAGGTGATATGGTAACTCACTTGGGGTCAGGGAGTACTTCTATGGGACTAGGGTAACTCACTTGCGGTCAGAGTGTACATATAAAGGGGCTAGGATAACTAACTTGGGGTAAGGGAGTGCTTATATAGGGGCTAGGGTAACTCACTTGGGGTCAGGGAGTACTTCTGTGAGATTAGGGTAACTCACTTGGGGTCTGGGAGTACTTATATGGGACTAGGGTAACTCACTTGCGATCAGAGAGTACATATAAAGGGGCTAGGGTAACTCACTTGGGTTCAGGGAGTACTTATATATGGGCTAGGGTAACTCACTTGGGGTCAGGGAGTACTTCTATGGGACTAGGGTAACTCACTTGCGGTCAGAGAGTACATATAAAGGGGCTAGGATAACAAACTTGGGGTAAGGGAGTGCTTATATACGGACTAGGGTAACTCACTTGGGGTCAGGGAGTACTTATATAGGGGCTATGGTAACTCATTTGGGGTCAGAAAATACTTATAAAGGGGCTATGGTAACTCACTTGGGGTCAGGGTGTACTTAATAAGGGGCTAGGGTAACCCACTTGGGGTCAGGAATTACTTATAAGGGAATAGGGTAACTCACTTGGGGTCTGGGAGTACATATAAAGCGGCTAGGATAACTCACTTGCGATCAGAGAGTACATATAAAGTGGCTAGGGTAACTCACTTGGGTTCAGGGAGTACTTATATATGGGCTAGGGTAACTCACTTGGGGTCTGGGAGTACATATATGGGACTAGGTTAACTCACTTGCGGTCAGAGTGTATATACAATTGGACTAGGTAACTCACTTGAGGTCAGGGAGTACTTATATAGGGGCTAGGGTTACTCACTTTGGGTCAAGGAGAACTTATAAAGGGGCTAGGGTAACTCACTTTGGGTCAGGGAGTAGTTATAAGGGACTAGGGTAACTCACTTGGAGTCTGGGAGTGCATATAAAGGGGCTAGGATATCTCACTTGGGAGCCAGGGAGTACTTATAAATGGGCTAGGGTAACTCACTTGGGGTCTGGGAGTACTTATAAGGGACTAGGGTAACTCACTTGGGGTCTGGGAGTACTTATAAAGGGGCTATGGTAACTCACTTGGGGTCAGGGAGTACTTATATGGAACTAGGGTAGCTCAATTGCGGTCGGAGAGTACATATAAAGGGGCTAGGATAACTCACGTGGGGTCAGGAAGTACTTATAAAGGGGCTATGGTAACTCACTTGGGGTCAGGGAGTACCTCTATGGGATTAGGTTAACTCACTTGGGGTCTGGGAGTACATATATGGGACTAGGTTAACTCACTTGCGGTCAGAGTGTATATATAATTGGACTAGGTAACTCACTAGGTGCCTGGGAGTACATATAGAGGGGCTAGGATAACTCACTTGGGGTCAGGGACTACTTTTATGGGACTAGGGTAACTCAATTGGGGTCAGGGAGTACTTCTATGGGACTAGGGTAACTCACTTGGTGTCAGGGACTACTTTTATGGGACTAGGGTAAATCACTTGGGGTCAGGGAGTACTTACATAGGGGCTAGAGTAACTCACTTGGGGTCAGGGAGTAGTTATAAGGGATTAGGGCAACTCACTTGGACTCTGGGAGTACATATAAAGGGACTAGGGTAACTCACTTGGGGTCTGTGAGTACTTATAAAGGGGCTATGGTAACTCACTTGGGGTCAGGGAGTACTTCTATGGGACTAGGGTAACTCACTTGCGGTCAGAGTGTACATATAAAGGGGCTAGGATAACTAACTTGGGGTAAGGGAGTGCTTATATAGGGGCTAGGGTAACTCACTTGGGGTCAGGGAGTACTTCTGTGGGATTAGGGTAACTCACTTGGGGTCTGGGAGTACTTATATGGGACTAGGGTAACTCACTTGGGGTCAGGGAGTACTTATAAGGGAATAGGGTAACTCACATTGGGTCAAGCAGTACTTATATTGGACTAGGCTAACTCACTTGGTGTCTAGGAGTACTTATTTGGGACCAGGGTAACTCACTTGGGGTCAGGGAGTACTTATGAAGGGGCTAGGGTAACTTACTTGGTGTCTGGGAGTACTTATAAGAGACTGGGGTAACTCACTTGGGGTCTGGGAATACTTATAAGGGACTGGGGTAACTTACTTGGGGTCTGGGAGTACTTATAAAGGGGCTAGGGTTACTCACTTTGGGTCAAGGAGAACTTATAAAGGGACTAGGGTAACTCACTTTGGGTCAGGGAGTAGTTATAAGGGACTAGGGTAACTCACTTGGAGTCTGGGAGTGCATATAAAGGGGCTAGGATATCTCACTTGGGAGCCAGGGAGTACTTATAAATGGGCTAGGGTAACTCACTTGGGGTCTGGGAGTACTTATAATGGACTAGGGTAACTCACTTGGGGTCTGGGAGTACTTATATGGAACTAGGGTAGCTCAATTGCGGTCAGAGAGTACATATAAAGGGGCTAGGATAACTAACGTGGGGTCAGGAATTACTTATAAAGGGGCTATGGTAAGTCACTTGGGGTCAGGGAGTACTTCTATGGGACTAGGGTAACTCACTTGCGGTTAGAGAGTACATATATAGGGGATAGGATAACTAACTTGGGGTAAGGGAGTACTTATATAGGGGCTAGGGTAACTCACTTGGACTCTGGAAGTACATATAAAGGGACTAGGGTAACTCACTTGGGGTCTGTGAGTACTTATAAAGGGGCTATGGTAACTCACTTGGGGTCAGGGAGTACTTCTATGGGATTAGGGTAACACACTTGCGGGCAGAGAGTACATATAAAGGGGCTAGGATAACTCACTTGGGGTCTGGGAGTACTTATATGGGACTAGGGTAACTCACTTGCGATCAGAGAGTACATATAAAGGGGCTAGGGTAACTAACTTGGGGTAAGGGAGTGCTTATATAGGGGGTAGGGTAACTCACTTGGGGTCAGGGAGTACTTCTGTTGGATTAGGGTAACTCACTTGGGGTCTGGGAGTACTTATATGGGACTAGGGTAACTCACTTGGGGTCAGGGAGTACTTATAAGGGAATAGGATAACTCACATTGGGTCAAGGAGTACTTATATTGGACTAGGCTAACTCACTTGGGGTCTGGGAGTACTTATAAGGGACTGGGGTAACTCACTTGGGGTCTGGGAGTACTTATAAAGGGGCTAGGGTTACTCACTTTGGGTCAAGGAGTACTTATAAAGGGGCTAGGGTAACTCACTTTGGGTCAGGGAGTAGTTATAAGGGACTAGGGTAACTCACTTGGAGTCTGGGAGTGCATATAATTTGGCTAGGATAACTCACATGGGGTCAGGGAGTACTTTTCAAGGTGATATGGTAACTCACTTGGGTTCAGGGAGTACCTCTATGGGACTAGGGTAACTCACTTGCGGTCAGAGTGTATATACAATTGGACTAGGTAACTCACTTGAGGTCAGGGAGTACTTATATAGGGGCTAGGGTTACTCACTTTGGGTCAAGGAGAACTTATAAAGGGGCTAGGGTAACTCACTTTGGGTCAGGGAGTAGTTACAAGGGACTAGGGTAACTCACTTGGAGTCTGGGAGTGCATATAAAGGGGCTAGGATATCTCACTTGGGAGCCAGGGAGTACTTATAAATGGGCTAGGGTAACTCACTTGGGGTCTGGGAGTACTTATAAGGGACTAGGGTAACTCACTTGGGGTCTGGGAGTACTTATAAAGGGGCTATGGTAACTCACTTGGGGTCAGGGAGTACTTATATGGAACTAGGGTAGCTCAATTGCGGTCGGAGAGTACATATAAAGGGGCTAGGATAACTCACGTGGGGTCAGGAAGTACTTATAAAGGGGCTATGGTAACTCACTTGGGGTCAGGGAGTACCTCTATGGGATTAGGTTAACTCACTTGGGGTCTGGGAGTACATATATGGGACTAGGTTAACTCACTTGCGGTCAGAGTGTATATATAATTGGACTAGGTAACTCACTAGGTGCCTGGGAGTACATATAGAGGGGCTAGGATAACTCACTTGGGGTCAGGGACTACTTTTATGGGACTAGGGTAACTCAATTGGGGTCAGGGAGTACTTCTATGGGACTAGGGTAACTCACTTGGTGTCAGGGACTACTTTTATGGGACTAGGGTAAATCACTTGGGGTCAGGGAGTACTTACATAGGGGCTAGAGTAACTCACTTGGGGTCAGGGAGTAGTTATAAGGGATTAGGGCAACTCACTTGGACTCTGGGAGTACATATAAAGGGACTAGGGTAACTCACTTGGGGTCTGTGAGTACTTATAAAGGGGCTATGGTAACTCACTTGGGGTCAGGGAGTACTTCTATGGGACTAGGGTAACTCACTTGCGGTCAGAGTGTACATATAAAGGGGCTAGGATAACTAACTTGGGGTAAGGGAGTGCTTATATAGGGGCTAGGGTAACTCACTTGGGGTCAGGGAGTACTTCTGTGGGATTAGGGTAACTCACTTGGGGTCTGGGAGTACTTATATGGGACTAGGGTAACTCACTTGGGGTCAGGGAGTACTTATAAGGGAATAGGGTAACTCACATTGGGTCAAGCAGTACTTATATTGGACTAGGCTAACTCACTTGGTGTCTAGGAGTACTTATTTGGGACCAGGGTAACTCACTTGGGGTCAGGGAGTACTTATGAAGGGGCTAGGGTAACTTACTTGGTGTCTGGGAGTACTTATAAGAGACTGGGGTAACTCACTTGGGGTCTGGGAATACTTATAAGGGACTGGGGTAACTTACTTGGGGTCTGGGAGTACTTATAAAGGGGCTAGGGTTACTCACTTTGGGTCAAGGAGAACTTATAAAGGGACTAGGGTAACTCACTTTGGGTCAGGGAGTAGTTATAAGGGACTAGGGTAACTCACTTGGAGTCTGGGAGTGCATATAAAGGGGCTAGGATATCTCACTTGGGAGCCAGGGAGTACTTATAAATGGGCTAGGGTAACTCACTTGGGGTCTGGGAGTACTTATAATGGACTAGGGTAACTCACTTGGGGTCTGGGAGTACTTATATGGAACTAGGGTAGCTCAATTGCGGTCAGAGAGTACATATAAAGGGGCTAGGATAACTAACGTGGGGTCAGGAATTACTTATAAAGGGGCTATGGTAAGTCACTTGGGGTCAGGGAGTACTTCTATGGGACTAGGGTAACTCACTTGCGGTTAGAGAGTACATATATAGGGGATAGGATAACTAACTTGGGGTAAGGGAGTACTTATATAGGGGCTAGGGTAACTCACTTGGACTCTGGAAGTACATATAAAGGGACTAGGGTAACTCACTTGGGGTCTGTGAGTACTTATAAAGGGGCTATGGTAACTCACTTGGGGTCAGGGAGTACTTCTATGGGATTAGGGTAACACACTTGCGGGCAGAGAGTACATATAAAGGGGCTAGGATAACTCACTTGGGGTCAGTGAGTACTTTTATGGGTGTAGGGTAACTCACTTGGGGTCTGTGAGTACTTATAAAGGGGCTATGGTAACTCACTTTGGGTCAGGGAGTACTTCTATGGGATTAGGGTAACACACTTGCGGTCAGAGAGTACATATAAAGGGGCTAGGATAACTAACTTGGGGTAAGGGAGTGCTTATATAGGGGGTAGGGTAACTCACTTGGGGTCAGGGAGTACTTCTATGGGATTAGGTTAACTCACTTGGGGTCTGGGAGTACAAATATGGGACTAGGTTAACTCACTTGCGGTCAGAGTGTACATATAATTGGACTAGGGTAACTCACTTGGGGTCAGGGAGTACTTATATAGGGGCTAGGGTAACTCACTTGGTGTCTGGGAGTACATATATAGGGGCTAGGATAACTCACTTGGGGTCTGGGACTACTTTTATGGGTGTAGGGTAACTCACTTGGGGTCAGGGAGTACTTCTATGGGACTAGGGTAACTCACTTGGGGTCAGGGAGTAGTTATAAGGGATTAGAGCAACTCACTTGGACTCTGGGAGTACATATAAAGGGACTAGGGTAACTCACTTGGGGTCTGTGAGTACTTATAAAGGGGCTATGGTAACTCACTTTGGGTCAGGGAGTACTTCTATGGGATTAGGGTAACACACTTGCGGTCAGAGAGTACATATAAAGGGGCTAGGATAACTAACTTGGGGTAAGGGAGTGCTTATATAGGGGGTAGGGTAACTCACTTGGGGTCAGGGAGTACTTCTGTTGGATTAGGGTAACTCACTTGGGGTCTGGGAGTACTTATATGGGACTAGGGTAACTCACTTGGGGTCAGGGAGTACTTATAAGGGAATAGGATAACTCACATTGGGTCAAGGAGTACTTATATTGGACTAGGCTAACTCACTTGGGGTCTGGGAGTACTTATAAGGGACTGGGGTAACTCACTTGGGGTCTGGGAGTACTTATAAAGGGGCTAGGGTTACTCACTTTGGGTCAAGGAGTACTTATAAAGGGGCTAGGGTAACTCACTTTGGGTCAGGGAGTAGTTATAAGGGACTAGGGTAACTCACTTGGAGTCTGGGAGTGCATATAATTTGGCTAGGATAACTCACATGGGGTCAGGGAGTACTTTTCAAGGTGATATGGTAACTCACTTGGGTTCAGGGAGTACCTCTATGGGACTAGGGTAACTCACTTGCGGTCAGAGTGTATATACAATTGGACTAGGTAACTCACTTGAGGTCAGGGAGTACTTATATAGGGGCTAGGGTTACTCACTTTGGGTCAAGGAGAACTTATAAAGGGGCTAGGGTAACTCACTTTGGGTCAGGGAGTAGTTATAAGGGACTAGGGTAACTCACTTGGAGTCTGGGAGTGCATATAAAGGGGCTAGGATATCTCACTTGGGAGCCAGGGAGTACTTATAAATGGGCTAGGGTAACTCACTTGGGGTCTGGGAGTACTTATAAGGGACTAGGGTAACTCACTTGGGGTCTGGGAGTACTTATAAAGGGGCTATGGTAACTCACTTGGGGTCAGGGAGTACTTATATGGAACTAGGGTAGCTCAATTGCGGTCGGAGAGTACATATAAAGGGGCTAGGATAACTCACGTGGGGTCAGGAAGTACTTATAAAGGGGCTATGGTAACTCACTTGGGGTCAGGGAGTACCTCTATGGGATTAGGTTAACTCACTTGGGGTCTGGGAGTACATATATGGGACTAGGTTAACTCACTTGCGGTCAGAGTGTATATATAATTGGACTAGGTAACTCACTAGGTGCCTGGGAGTACATATAGAGGGGCTAGGATAACTCACTTGGGGTCAGGGACTACTTTTATGGGACTAGGGTAACTCAATTGGGGTCAGGGAGTACTTCTATGGGACTAGGGTAACTCACTTGGTGTCAGGGACTACTTTTATGGGACTAGGGTAAATCACTTGGGGTCAGGGAGTACTTACATAGGGGCTAGAGTAACTCACTTGGGGTCAGGGAGTAGTTATAAGGGATTAGGGCAACTCACTTGGACTCTGGGAGTACATATAAAGGGACTAGGGTAACTCACTTGGGGTCTGTGAGTACTTATAAAGGGGCTATGGTAACTCACTTGGGGTCAGGGAGTACTTCTATGGGACTAGGGTAACTCACTTGCGGTCAGAGTGTACATATAAAGGGGCTAGGATAACTAACTTGGGGTAAGGGAGTGCTTATATAGGGGCTAGGGTAACTCACTTGGGGTCAGGGAGTACTTCTGTGGGATTAGGGTAACTCACTTGGGGTCTGGGAGTACTTATATGGGACTAGGGTAACTCACTTAGGGTCAGGGAGTACTTATAAGGGAATAGGGTAACTCACATTGGGTCAAGCAGTACTTATATTGGACTAGGCTAACTCACTTGGTGTCTAGGAGTACTTATTTGGGACCAGGGTAACTCACTTGGGGTCAGGGAGTACTTATGAAGGGGCTAGGGTAACTTACTTGGTGTCTGGGAGTACTTATAAGAGACTGGGGTAACTCACTTGGGGTCTGGGAATACTTATAAGGGACTGGGGTAACTTACTTGGGGTCTGGGAGTACTTATAAAGGGGCTAGGGTTACTCACTTTGGGTCAAGGAGAACTTATAAAGGGACTAGGGTAACTCACTTTGGGTCAGGGAGTAGTTATAAGGGACTAGGGTAACTCACTTGGAGTCTGGGAGTGCATATAAAGGGGCTAGGATATCTCACTTGGGAGCCAGGGAGTACTTATAAATGGGCTAGGGTAACTCACTTGGGGTCTGGGAGTACTTATAATGGACTAGGGTAACTCACTTGGGGTCTGGGAGTACTTATATGGAACTAGGGTAGCTCAATTGCGGTCAGAGAGTACATATAAAGGGGCTAGGATAACTAACGTGGGGTCAGGAATTACTTATAAAGGGGCTATGGTAAGTCACTTGGGGTCAGGGAGTACTTCTATGGGACTAGGGTAACTCACTTGCGGTTAGAGAGTACATATATAGGGGATAGGATAACTAACTTGGGGTAAGGGAGTACTTATATAGGGGCTAGGGTAACTCACTTGGACTCTGGAAGTACATATAAAGGGACTAGGGTAACTCACTTGGGGTCTGTGAGTACTTATAAAGGGGCTATGGTAACTCACTTGGGGTCAGGGAGTACTTCTATGGGATTAGGGTAACACACTTGCGGGCAGAGAGTACATATAAAGGGGCTAGGATAACTCACTTGGGGTCAGTGAGTACTTTTATGGGTGTAGGGTAACTCACTTGGGGTCAGGGAGTACTTCTGTGAGATTAGGGTAACTCACTTGGGGTCTGGGAGTACTTATATGGGACTAGGGTAACTCACTTGCGATCAGAGAGTACATATAAAGGGGCTAGGGTAACTCACTTGGGTTCAGGGAGTACTTATATATGGGCTAGGGTAACTCACTTGGGGTCAGGGAGTACTTCTATGGGATTAGGTTAACTCACTTGGGGTCTGGGAGTACAAATATGGGACTAGGTTAACTCACTTGCGGTCAGAGTGTACATATAATTGGACTAGGGTAACTCACTTGGGGTCAGGGAGTACTTATATAGGGGCTAGGGTAACTCACTTGGTGTCTGGGAGTACATATAAAGGGGCTAGGATAACTCACTTGGGGTCTGGGACTACTTTTATGGGTGTAGGGTAACTCACTTGGGGTCAGGGAGTCTTTCTATGGGACTAGGGTAACTCACTTGGGGTCAGGGAGTAGTTATAAGGGATTAGAGCAACTCACTTGGACTCTGGGAGTACATATAAAGGGACTAGGGTAACTCACTTGGGGTCTGTGAGTACTTATAAAGGGGCTATGGTAACTCACTTTGGGTCAGGGAGTACTTCTATGGGATTAGGGTAACACACTTGCGGTCAGAGAGTACATATAAAGGGGCTAGGATAACTAACTTGGGGTAAGGGAGTGCTTATATAGGGGGTAGGGTAACTCACTTGGGGTCAGGGAGTACTTCTGTTGGATTAGGGTAACTCACTTGGGGTCTGGGAGTACTTATATGGGACTAGGGTAACTCACTTGGGGTCAGGGAGTACTTATAAGGGAATAGGATAACTCACATTGGGTCAAGGAGTACTTATATTGGACTAGGCTAACTCACTTGGGGTCTGGGAGTACTTATAAGGAACTGGGGTAACTCACTTGGGGTCTGGGAGTACTTATAAAGGGGCTAGGGTTACTCACTTTGGGTCAAGGAGTACTTATAAAGGGGCTAGGGTAACTCACTTTGGGTCAGGGAGTAGTTATAAGGGACTAGGGTAACTCACTTGGAGTCTGGGAGTGCATATAATTTGGCTAGGATAACTCACATGGGGTCAGGGAGTACTTTTCAAGGTGATATGGTAACTCACTTGGGTTCAGGGAGTACCTCTATGGGACTAGGGTAACTCACTTGCGGTCAGAGTGTATATACAATTGGACTAGGTAACTCACTTGAGGTCAGGGAGTACTTATATAGGGGCTAGGGTTACTCACTTTGGGTCAAGGAGAACTTATAAAGGGGCTAGGGTAACTCACTTTGGGTCAGGGAGTAGTTATAAGGGACTAGGGTAACTCACTTGGAGTCTGGGAGTGCATATAAAGGGGCTAGGATATCTCACTTGGGAGCCAGGGAGTACTTATAAATGGGCTAGGGTAACTCACTTGGGGTCTGGGAGTACTTATAAGGGACTAGGGTAACTCACTTGGGGTCTGGGAGTACTTATAAAGGGGCTATGGTAACTCACTTGGGGTCAGGGAGTACTTATATGGAACTAGGGTAGCTCAATTGCGGTCGGAGAGTACATATAAAGGGGCTAGGATAACTCACGTGGGGTCAGGAAGTACTTATAAAGGGGCTATGGTAACTCACTTGGGGTCAGGGAGTACCTCTATGGGATTAGGTTAACTCACTTGGGGTCTGGGAGTACATATATGGGACTAGGTTAACTCACTTGCGGTCAGAGTGTATATATAATTGGACTAGGTAACTCACTAGGTGCCTGGGAGTACATATAGAGGGGCTAGGATAACTCACTTGGGGTCAGGGACTACTTTTATGGGACTAGGGTAACTCAATTGGGGTCAGGGAGTACTTCTATGGGACTAGGGTAACTCACTTGGTGTCAGGGACTACTTTTATGGGACTAGGGTAAATCACTTGGGGTCAGGGAGTACTTACATAGGGGCTAGAGTAACTCACTTGGGGTCAGGGAGTAGTTATAAGGGATTAGGGCAACTCACTTGGACTGTGGGAGTACATATAAAGGGACTAGGGTAACTCACTTGGGGTCTGTGAGTACTTATAAAGGGGCTATGGTAACTCACTTGGGGTCAGGGAGTACTTCTATGGGACTAGGGTAACTCACTTGCGGTCAGAGTGTACATATAAAGGGGCTAGGATAACTAACTTGGGGTAAGGGAGTGCTTATATAGGGGCTAGGGTAACTCACTTGGGGTCAGGGAGTACTTCTGTGGGATTAGGGTAACTCACTTGGGGTCTGGGAGTACTTATATGGGACTAGGGTAACTCACTTGGGGTCAGGGAGTACTTATAAGGGAATAGGGTAACTCACATTGGGTCAAGCAGTACTTATATTGGACTAGGCTAACTCACTTGGTGTCTAGGAGTACTTATTTGGGACCAGGGTAACTCACTTGGGGTCAGGGAGTACTTATGAAGGGGCTAGGGTAACTTACTTGGTGTCTGGGAGTACTTATAAGAGACTGGGGTAACTCACTTGGGGTCTGGGAATACTTATAAGGGACTGGGGTAACTTACTTGGGGTCTGGGAGTACTTATAAAGGGGCTAGGGTTACTCACTTTGGGTCAAGGAGAACTTATAAAGGGGCTAGGGTAACTCACTTTGGGTCTAGGAGTACTTATATTGGACTAGGGTAACTCACTTGCGGTCAGAGAGTACATATAATTCGGCTAGGATAACTCACATGGGGTCAGGGAGTACTTTTCAAGGTGATATGGTAACTCACTTGGGGTCAGGGAGTACTTCTATGGGACTAGGGTAACTCACTTGCGGTCAGAGAGTACATATAAAGGGGCTAGGATAACTAACTTGGGGTAAGGGAGTGCTTATATACGGACTAGGGTAACTCACTTGGGGTCAGGGAGTACTTATATAGGGGCTATGGTAACTCACTTGGGGTCAGAAAATACTTATAAAGGGGCTATGGTAACTCACTTGGGGTCAGGGTGTACTTAATAAGGGGCTAGGGTAACCCACTTGGGGTCAGGAATTACTTATAAGGGAATAGGGTAACTCACTTGGGGTCTGGGAGTACATATAAAGCGGCTAGGATAACTCACTTGCGATCAGAGAGTACATATAAAGTGGCTAGGGTAACTCACTTGGGTTCAGGGAGTACTTATATATGGGCTAGGGTAACTCACTTGGGGTCAGGGAGTACTTCTATGGGATTAGGTTAACTCACTTGGGGTCTGGGAGTACATATATGGGACTAGGTTAACTCACTTGCGGTCAGAGTGTATATATAATTGGACTAGGTAACTCACTAGGTGCCTGGGAGTATATATAAAGGGGCTAGGATAACTCACTTGGGGTCAGGGACTACTTTTATGGGACTAGGGTAACTCACTTGGGGTCAGGGAGTACTTCTATGGGACTAGGGTAACTCACTAGGTGTCAGGGACTACTTTTATGGGACTAGGGTATATCACTTGGGGTCAGGGAGTACTTACATAGGGGCTAGAGTAACTCACTTGGGGTCAGGGAGTAGTTATAAGGGATTAGGGCAACTCACTTGCGGTCAGAGTGTACATATAAAGGGGCTAGGATAACTAACTTGGGGTAAGGGAGTGCTTATATAGGGGCTAGGGTAACTCACTTGGGGTCAGGGAGTACTTCTGTGGGATTAGGGTAACTCACTTGGGGTCTGGCAGTACTTATATGGGACTAGGGTAACTCACTTGGGGTCAGGGAGTACTTATAAGGGAATATGGTAGCTCACATTGGGTCAAGCAGTACTTATATTGGACTAGGCTAACTCACTTGGTGTCTAGGAGTACTTATTTGGGACCTGGGTAACTCACTTGGGGTCAGGGAGTACTTATGAAGGGGCTAGGGTAACTTACTTGGTGTCTGGGAGTACTTATAAGAGACTGGGGTAACTCACTTGGGGTCTGGGAATACTTATAAGGGACTGGGGTAACTTACTTGGGGTCTGGGAGTACTTATAAAGGGGCTAGGGTTACTCACTTTGGGTCAAGGAAAACTTATAAAGGGGCTAGGGTAACTCACTTTGGGTCAGGGAGTAGTTATAAGAGACTAGGGTAACTCACTTGGAGTCTGGGAGTGCATATAAAGGGGCTAGGATATCTCACTTGGGAGCCAGGGAGTACTTATAAATGGGCTAGGGTAACTCACTTGGGGTCTGGGAGTACTTATAATGGACTAGGGTAACTCACTTGGGGTCTGGGAGTACTTATAAAGGGGCTATGGTAACTCACTTGGGGTCAGGGAGTACTTATATGGAACTAGGGTAGCTCAATTGCGGTCAGAGAGTACATATAAAGGGGCTAGGATAACTAACGTGGGGTCAGGAATTACTTATAAAGGGGCTATGGTAACTCACTTGGGGTCAGGGAGTACTTCTATGGGACTAGGGTAACTCACTTGCGGTTAGAGAGTACATATATAGGGGATAGGATAACTAACTTGGGGTGAGGGAGTACTTATATAGGGGCTAGGGTAACTCACTTGGACTCTGGAAGTACATATAAAGGGACTAGGGTAACACACTTGCGGTCAGAGAGTACATATAAAGGGGCTAGGATAACTAACTTGTGGTAAGGGAGTGCTTATATAGGGGGTAGGGTAACTCACTTGGGGTCAGGGAGTACTTCTGTTGGATTAGGGTAACTCACTTGGGGTCTGTGAGTACTTATATGGGACTAGGGTAACTCACTTGGGGTCAGGGAGTACTTATATTGGACTAGGCTAACTCACTTGGGGTCTGGGAGTACTTATAAGGGACTGGGGTAACTCACTTGGGGCTCTGGGAGTACTTATAAAGGGGCTAGGGTTACTCACTTTGGGTCAAGGAGTACTTATAAAGGGGCTAGGGTAACTCACTTTGGGTCAGGGAGTAGTTATAAGGGACTAGGGTAACTCACTTGGAGTCTGGGAGTGCATATAAAGGGGCTAGGATATCTCACTTGGGAGCCAGGGAGTACTTATAAATGGGCTAGGGTAACTCACTTGGGGTCAGGGAGTACTTCTATGGGACTAGGGTAACTCACTTGCGGTCAGAGTGTACATATAAAGGGGCTAGGATAACTAACTTGGGGTAAGGGAGTGCTTATATAGGGGCTAGGGTAACTCACTTGGGGTCAGGGAGTACTTCTGTGGGATTAGGGTAACTCACTTGGGGTCTGGGAGTACTTATATGGGACTAGGGTAACTCACTTGGGGTCAGGGAGTACTTATTTGGGACCAGGGTAACTCACTTGGGGTCAGGGAGTACTTATGAAGGGGCTAGGGTAACTTACTTGGTGTCTGGGAGTACTTATAAGAGACTGGGGTAACTCACTTGGGGTCTGGGAATACTTATAAGGGACAGGGGTAACTTACTTGGGGTCTGGGTGTACTTATAAAGGGGCTAGGGTTACTCACTTTGGGTCAAGGAGAACTTATAAAGGGGCTAGGGTAACTCACTTTGGGTCAGGGAGTAGTTATAAGGGACTAGGGTAACTCACTTGGAGTCTGGGAGTGCATATAAAGGGGCTAGGATATCTCACTTGGGAGCCAGGGAGTACTTATAAATGGGCTAGGGTAACTCACTTGGGGTCTGGGAGTACTTATAATGGACTAGGGTAACTCACTTGGGGTCTGGGAGTACTTATAAAGGGGCTATGGTAACTCACTTGGGGTCAGGGAGTACTTATATGGAACTAGGGTAGCTCAATTGCGGTCAGAGAGTACATATAAAGGGGCTAGGATAACTAACGTGGGGTCAGGAATTACTTATAAAGGGGCTATTGTAACTCACTTGGGGTCAGGGAGTACTTCTATGGGACTAGGGTAACTCACTTGCGGTCAGAGAGTACATATAAAGGGGCTAGGATAACTAACTTGGGGTAAGGGAGTGCTTATATACGGACTAGGGTAACTCACTTGGGGTCAGGGAGTACTTATATAGGGGCTATGGTAACTCACTTGGGGTCAGAAAATACTTATAAAGGGGCTATGGTAACTCACTTGGGGTCAGGGTGTACTTAATAAGGGGCTAGGGTAACCCACTTGGGGTCAGGAATTACTTATAAGGGAATAGGGTAACTCACTTGGGGTCTGGGAGTACATATAAAGCGGCTAGGATAACTCACTTGCGATCAGAGAGTACATATAAAGTGGCTAGGGTAACTCACTTGGGTTCAGAGAGTACTTATATATGGGCTAGGGTAACTCACTTGGGGTCAGGGAGTACTTCTATGGGATTAGGTTAACTCACTTGGGGTCTGGGAGTACATATATGGGACTAGGTTAACTCACTTGCGGTCAGAGTGTATATATAATTGGACTAGGTAACTCACTAGGTGCCTGGGAGTACATATAAAGGGGCTAGGATAACTCACTTGGGGTCAGGGACTACTTTTTTGGGACTAGGGTAACTCACTTGGGGTCAGGGAGTACTTCTATGGGACTAGGGTAACTCACTTGGTGTTAGGGACTACTTTTATGGGACTAGGGTAAATCACTTGGGGTCAGGGAGTACTTACATAGGGGCTAGAGTAACTCACTTGGGGTCAGGGAGTAGTTATAAGGGATTAGGGCAACTCACTTACGGTCAGAGTGTACATATAAAGGGGCTAGGATAACTAACTTGGGGTAAGGGAGTGCTTATAAAGGGGCTAGGGTAACTCACTTGGGGTCAGGGAGTACTTATAAGGGAATAGGGTAGCTCACATTGGGTCAAGCAGTACTTATATTGGACTAGGCTAACTCACTTGGTGTCTAGGAGTACTTATTTGGGACCAGGGTAACTCACTTGGGGTCAGGGAGTACTTATGAAGGGGCTAGGGTAACTTACTTGGTGTCTGGGAGTACTTATAGGAGACTGGGGTAACTCACTTGGGGTCTGGGAATACTTATAAGGGACTGGGGTAACTTACTTGGGGTCTGGGAGTACTTATAAAGGGGCTAGGGTAACTCACTTGGTGTCTGGGAGTACATATATAGGGGCTAGGATAACTCACTTGGGGTCTGGGACTACTTTTATGGGTGTAGGGTAACTCACTTGGGGTCAGGGAGTACTTCTATGGGACTAGGGTAACTCACTTGGGGTCAGGGAGTAGTTATAAGGGATTAGAGCAACTCACTTGGACTCTGGGAGTACATATAAAGGGACTAGGGTAACTCACTTGGGGTCTGTGAGTACTTATAAAGGGGCTATGGTAACTCACTTTGGGTCAGGGAGTACTTCTATGGGATTAGGGTAACACACTTGCGGTCAGAGAGTACATATAAAGGGGCTAGGATAACTAACTTGGGGTAAGGGAGTGCTTATATAGGGGGTAGGGTAACTCACTTGGGGTCAGGGAGTACTTCTGTTGGATTAGGGTAACTCACTTGGGGTCTGGGAGTACTTATATGGGACTAGAGTAACTCACTTGGGGTCAGGGAGTACTTATAAGGGAATAGGATAACTCACATTGGATCAAGGAGTACTTATATTGGACTAGGCTAACTCACTTGGGGTCTGGGAGTACTTATAAGGGACTGGGGTAACTCACTTGGGGCTCTGGGAGTACTTATAAAGGGGCTAGGGTTACTCACTTTGGGTCAAGGAGTACTTATAAAGGGGCTAGGGTAACTCACTTTGGGTCAGGGAGTAGTTATAAGGGACTAGGGTAACTCACTTGGAGTCTGGGAGTGCATATAAAGGGGCTAGGATATCTCACTTGGGAGCCAGGGAGTACTTATAAAGGCGCTAGGGTAACTCACTTTGGGTCAGGGAGTACTTATAAGGGACTAGGGTAACTCACTTGGGGTCTGGGAGTATTTATATGGGACTAACAAAACTCACATGAGGTCAGGGAGTACTTATAAAGGGGCTAGGGTAACTCACTTTGGGTCTAGGAGTACTTATATTGGACTAGGGTAACTCACTTGCGGTCAGAGAGTACATATAAGTGGGCTAGGATAACTCACATGGGGTCAGGGAGTACTTTTCAAGGTGATATGGTAACTCACTTGGGTTCAGGGAGTACTTCTATGGGACTAGAGTAACTCACTTGCGGTCAGAGAGTACATATAAAGGGGCTAGGATAACAAACTTGGGGTAAGGGAGTGCTTATATACGGACTAGGGTAACTCACTTGGGGTCAGGGAGTACTTATATAGGGGCTATGGTAACTCACTTGGGGTCAGAAAATACTTATAAAGGGGCTATGGTAACTCACTTGGGGTCAGGGTGTACTTAATAAGGGGCTAGGGTAACCCACTTGGGGTCAGGAATTACTTATAAGGGAATAGGGTAACTCACTTGGGGTCTGGGAGTACATATAAAGCGGCTAGGATAACTCACTTGCGATCAGAGAGTACATATAAAGTGGCTAGGGTAACTCACTTGGGTTCAGGGAGTACTTATATATGGGCTAGGGTAACTCACTTGGGGTCTGGGAGTACATATATGGGACTAGGTTAACTCACTTGCGGTCAGAGTGTATATACAATTGGACTAGGTAACTCACTTGAGGTCAGGGAGTACTTATATAGGGGCTAGGGTTACTCACTTTGGGTCAAGGAGAACTTATAAAGGGGCTAGGGTAACTCACTTGGGGTCAGGGAGTACTTCTATGGGATTAGGGTAACACACTTGCGGTCAGAGAGTACATATAAAGGGGCTAGTATAACTCACTTGGGGTCAGTGAGTACTGATAAAGGTGATATGGTAACTCACTTGGGGTCAGGGAGTACTTCTATGGGACTAGGGTAACTCACTTGCGGTCAGAGTGTACATATAAAGGGGCTAGGATAACTAACTTGGGGTAAGGGAGTGCTTATATAGGGGCTAGGGTAACTCACTTGGGGTCAGGGAGTACTTCTGTGGGATTAGGGTAACTCACTTGGGGTCTGGGAGTACTTATATGGGACTAGGGTAACTCACTTGGGTCAGGGAGTACTTCTATGGGATTAGGTTAACTCACTTGGGGTCTGGGAGTACATATATGGGACTAGGTTAACTCACTTGCGGTCAGAGTGTACATATAATTGGACTAGGGTAACTCACTTGGGGTCAGGGAGTACTTATATAGGGGCTAGGGTAACTCACTTGGTGTCTGGGAGTACATATATAGGGGCTAGGATAACTCACTTGGGGTCTGGGACTACTTTTATGGGTGTAGGGTAACTCACTTGGGGTCAGGGAGTACTTCTATGGGACTAGGGTAACTCACTTGGGGTCAGGGAGTAGTTATAAGGGATTAGAGCAACTCACTTGGACTCTGGGAGTACATATAAAGGGACTAGGGTAACTCACTTGGGGTCTGTGAGTACTTATAAAGGGGCTATGGTAACTCACTTTGGGTCAGGGAGTACTTCTATGGGATTAGGGTAACACACTTGCGGTCAGAGAGTACATATAAAGGGGCTAGGATAACTAACTTGGGGTAAGGGAGTGCTTATATAGGGGGTAGGGTAACTCACTTGGGATCAGGGAGTACTTCTGTTGGATTAGGGTAACTCACTTGGGGTCTGGGAGTACTTATATGGGACTAGAGTAACTCACTTGGGGTCAGGGAGTACTTATAAGGGAATAGGATAACTCACATTGGATCAAGGAGTACTTATATTGGACTAGGCTAACTCACTTGGGGTCTGGGAGTACTTATAAGGGACTGGGGTAACTCACTTGGGGCTCTGGGAGTACTTATAAAGGGGCTAGGGTTACTCACTTTGGGTCAAGGAGTACTTATAAAGGGGCTAGGGTAACTCACTTTGGGTCAGGGAGTAGTTATAAGGGACTAGGGTAACTCACTTGGAGTCTGGGAGTGCATATAAAGGGGCTAGGATATCTCACTTGGGAGCCAGGGAGTACTTATAAAGGCGCTAGGGTAACTCACTTTGGGTCAGGGAGTACTTATAAGGGACTAGGGTAACTCACTTGGGGTCTGGGAGTATTTATATGGGACTAACAAAACTCACATGAGGTCAGGGAGTACTTATAAAGGGGCTAGGGTAACTCACTTTGGGTCTAGGAGTACTTATATTGGACTAGGGTAACTCACTTGCGGTCAGAGAGTACATATAAGTGGGCTAGGATAACTCACATGGGGTCAGGGAGTACTTTTCAAGGTGATATGGTAACTCACTTGGGTTCAGGGAGTACTTCTATGGGACTAGAGTAACTCACTTGCGGTCAGAGAGTACATATAAAGGGGCTAGGATAACAAACTTGGGGTAAGGGAGTGCTTATATACGGACTAGGGTAACTCACTTGGGGTCAGGGAGTACTTATATAGGGGCTATGGTAACTCACTTGGGGTCAGAAAATACTTATAAAGGGGCTATGGTAACTCACTTGGGGTCAGGGTGTACTTAATAAGGGGCTAGGGTAACCCACTTGGGGTCAGGAATTACTTATAAGGGAATAGGGTAACTCACTTGGGGTCTGGGAGTACATATAAAGCGGCTAGGATAACTCACTTGCGATCAGAGAGTACATATAAAGTGGCTAGGGTAACTCACTTGGGTTCAGGGAGTACTTATATATGGGCTAGGGTAACTCACTTGGGGTCTGGGAGTACATATATGGGACTAGGTTAACTCACTTGCGGTCAGAGTGTATATACAATTGGACTAGGTAACTCACTTGAGGTCAGGGAGTACTTATATAGGGGCTAGGGTTACTCACTTTGGGTCAAGGAGAACTTATAAAGGGGCTAGGGTAACTCACTTTGGGTCAGGGAGTAGTTATAAGGGACTAGGGTAACTCACTTGGAGTCTGGGAGTGCATATAAAGGGGCTAGGATATCTCACTTGGGAGCCAGGGAGTACTTATAAATGGGCTAGGGTAACTCACTTGGGGTCTGGGAGTACTTATAAGGGACTAGGGTAACTCACTTGGGGTCTGGGAGTACTTATAAAGGGGCTATGGTAACTCACTTGGGGTCAGGGAGTACTTATATGGAACTAGGGTAGCTCAATTGCGGTCGGAGAGTACATATAAAGGGGCTAGGATAACTCACGTGGGGTCAGGAAGTACTTATAAATGGGCTAGGGTAACTCACTTGGGGTCTGGGAGTACTTATAAGGGACTAGGGTAACTCACTTGGGGTCTGGGAGTACTTATAAAGGGGCTATGGTAACTCACTTGGGGTCAGGGAGTACTTATATGGAACTAGGGTAGCTCAATTGCGGTCGGAGAGTACATATAAAGGGGCTAGGATAACTCACGTGGGGTCAGGAAGTACTTATAAAGGGGCTATGGTAACTCACTTGGGGTCAGGGAGTACCTCTATGGGATTAGGTTAACTCACTTGGGGTCTGGGAGTACATATATGGGACTAGGTTAACTCACTTGCGGTCAGAGTGTATATATAATTGGACTAGGTAACTCACTAGGTGCCTGGGAGTACATATAGAGGGGCTAGGATAACTCACTTGGGGTCAGGGACTACTTTTATGGGACTAGGGTAACTCAATTGGGGTCAGGGAGTACTTCTATGGGACTAGGGTAACTCACTTGGTGTCAGGGACTACTTTTATGGGACTAGGGTAAATCACTTGGGGTCAGGGAGTACTTACATAGGGGCTAGAGTAACTCACTTGGGGTCAGGGAGTAGTTATAAGGGATTAGGGCAACTCACTTGGACTCTGGGAGTACATATAAAGGGACTAGGGTAACTCACTTGGGGTCTGTGAGTACTTATAAAGGGGCTATGGTAACTCACTTGGGGTCAGGGAGTACTTCTATGGGACTAGGGTAACTCACTTGCGGTCAGAGTGTACATATAAAGGGGCTAGGATAACTAACTTGGGGTAAGGGAGTGCTTATATAGGGGCTAGGGTAACTCACTTGGGGTCAGGGAGTACTTCTGTGGGATTAGGGTAACTCACTTGGGGTCTGGGAGTACTTATATGGGACTAGGGTAACTCACTTGGGGTCAGGGAGTACTTATAAGGGAATAGGGTAACTCACATTGGGTCAAGCAGTACTTATATTGGACTAGGCTAACTCACTTGGTGTCTAGGAGTACTTATTTGGGACCAGGGTAACTCACTTGGGGTCAGGGAGTACTTATGAAGGGGCTAGGGTAACTTACTTGGTGTCTGGGAGTACTTATAAGAGACTGGGGTAACTCACTTGGGGTCTGGGAATACTTATAAGGGACTGGGGTAACTTACTTGGGGTCTGGGAGTACTTATAAAGGGGCTAGGGTTACTCACTTTGGGTCAAGGAGAACTTATAAAGGGACTAGGGTAACTCACTTTGGGTCAGGGAGTAGTTATAAGGGACTAGGGTAACTCACTTGGAGTCTGGGAGTGCATATAAAGGGGCTAGGATATCTCACTTGGGAGCCAGGGAGTACTTATAAATGGGCTAGGGTAACTCACTTGGGGTCTGGGAGTACTTATAATGGACTAGGGTAACTCACTTGGGGTCTGGGAGTACTTATATGGAACTAGGGTAGCTCAATTGCGGTCAGAGAGTACATATAAAGGGGCTAGGATAACTAACGTGGGGTCAGGAATTACTTATAAAGGGGCTATGGTAAGTCACTTGGGGTCAGGGAGTACTTCTATGGGACTAGGGTAACTCACTTGCGGTTAGAGAGTACATATATAGGGGATAGGATAACTAACTTGGGGTAAGGGAGTACTTATATAGGGGCTAGGGTAACTCACTTGGACTCTGGAAGTACATATAAAGGGACTAGGGTAACTCACTTGGGGTCTGTGAGTACTTATAAAGGGGCTATGGTAACTCACTTGGGGTCAGGGAGTACTTCTATGGGATTAGGGTAACACACTTGCGGGCAGAGAGTACATATAAAGGGGCTAGGATAACTCACTTGGGGTCAGTGAGTACTTTTATGGGTGTAGGGTAACTCACTTGGGGTCAGGGAGTACTTCTGTGAGATTAGGGTAACTCACTTGGGGTCTGGGAGTACTTATATGGGACTAGGGTAACTCACTTGCGATCAGAGAGTACATATAAAGGGGCTAGGGTAACTCACTTGGGTTCAGGGAGTACTTATATATGGGCTAGGGTAACTCACTTGGGGTCAGGGAGTACTTCTATGGGATTAGGTTAACTCACTTGGGGTCTGGGAGTACAAATATGGGACTAGGTTAACTCACTTGCGGTCAGAGTGTACATATAATTGGACTAGGGTAACTCACTTGGGGTCAGGGAGTACTTATATAGGGGCTAGGGTAACTCACTTGGTGTCTGGGAGTACATATAAAGGGGCTAGGATAACTCACTTGGGGTCTGGGACTACTTTTATGGGTGTAGGGTAACTCACTTGGGGTCAGGGAGTACTTCTATGGGACTAGGGTAACTCACTTGGGGTCAGGGAGTAGTTATAAGGGATTAGAGCAACTCACTTGGACTCTGGGAGTACATATAAAGGGACTAGGGTAACTCACTTGGGATCTGTGAGTACTTATAAAGGGGCTATGGTAACTCACTTTGGGTCAGGGAGTACTTCTATGGGATTAGGGTAACACACTTGCGGTCAGAGAGTACATATAAAGGGGCTAGGATAACTAACTTGGGGTAAGGGAGTGCTTATATAGGGGGTAGGGTAACTCACTTGGGGTCAGGGAGTACTTCTGTTGGATTAGGGTAACTCACTTGGGGTCTGGGAGTACTTATATGGGACTAGGGTAACTCACTTGGGGTCAGGGAGTACTTATAAGGGAATAGGATAACTCACATTGGGTCAAGGAGTACTTATATTGGACTAGGCTAACTCACTTGGGGTCTGGGAGTACTTATAAGGGACTGGGGTAACTCACTTGGGGTCTGGGAGTACTTATAAAGGGGCTAGGGTTACTCACTTTGGGTCAAGGAGTACTTATAAAGGGGCTAGGGTAACTCACTTTGGGTCAGGGAGTAGTTATAAGGGACTAGGGTAACTCACTTGGAGTCTGGGAGTGCATATAATTTGGCTAGGATAACTCACATGGGGTCAGGGAGTACTTTTCAAGGTGATATGGTAACTCACTTGGGTTCAGGGAGTACCTCTATGGGACTAGGGTAACTCACTTGCGGTCAGAGTGTATATACAATTGGACTAGGTAACTCACTTGAGGTCAGGGAGTACTTATATAGGGGCTAGGGTTACTCACTTTGGGTCAAGGAGAACTTATAAAGGGGCTAGGGTAACTCGCTTTGGGTCAGGGAGTAGTTATAAGGGACTAGGGTAACTCACTTGGAGTCTGGGAGTGCATATAAAGGGGCTAGGATATCTCACTTGGGAGCCAGGGAGTACTTATAAATGGGCTAGGGTAACTCACTTGGGGTCTGGGAGTACTTATAAGGGACTAGGGTAACTCACTTGGGGTCTGGGAGTACTTATAAAGGGGCTATGGTAACTCACTTGGGGTCAGGGAGTACTTATATGGAACTAGGGTAGCTCAATTGCGGTCGGAGAGTACATATAAAGGGGCTAGGATAACTCACGTGGGGTCAGGAAGTACTTATAAGGGACTAGGGTAACTCACTTGGGGTCTGGGAGTATTTATATGGGACTAACAAAACTCACATGAGGTCAGGGAGTACTTATAAAGGGGCTAGGGTAACTCACTTTGGGTCTAGGAGTACTTATATTGGACTAGGGTAACTCACTTGCGGTCAGAGAGTACATATAAGTGGGCTAGGATAACTCACATGGGGTCAGGGAGTACTTTTCAAGGTGATATGGTAACTCACTTGGGTTCAGGGAGTACTTCTATGGGACTAGAGTAACTCACTTGCGGTCAGAGAGTACATATAAAGGGGCTAGGATAACAAACTTGGGGTAAGGGAGTGCTTATATACGGACTAGGGTAACTCACTTGGGGTCAGGGAGTACTTATATAGGGGCTATGGTAACTCACTTGGGGTCAGAAAATACTTATAAAGGGGCTATGGTAACTCACTTGGGGTCAGGGTGTACTTAATAAGGGGCTAGGGTAACCCACTTGGGGTCAGGAATTACTTATAAGGGAATAGGGTAACTCACTTGGGGTCTGGGAGTACATATAAAGCGGCTAGGATAACTCACTTGCGATCAGAGAGTACATATAAAGTGGCTAGGGTAACTCACTTGGGTTCAGGGAGTACTTATATATGGGCTAGGGTAACTCACTTGGGGTCTGGGAGTACATATATGGGACTAGGTTAACTCACTTGCGGTCAGAGTGTATATACAATTGGACTAGGTAACTCACTTGAGGTCAGGGAGTACTTATATAGGGGCTAGGGTTACTCACTTTGGGTCAAGGAGAACTTATAAAGGGGCTAGGGTAACTCACTTTGGGTCAGGGAGTAGTTATAAGGGACTAGGGTAACTCACTTGGAGTCTGGGAGTGCATATAAAGGGGCTAGGATATCTCACTTGGGAGCCAGGGAGTACTTATAAATGGGCTAGGGTAACTCACTTGGGGTCTGGGAGTACTTATAAGGGACTAGGGTAACTCACTTGGGGTCTGGGAGTACTTATAAAGGGGCTATGGTAACTCACTTGGGGTCAGGGAGTACTTATATGGAACTAGGGTAGCTCAATTGCGGTCGGAGAGTACATATAAAGGGGCTAGGATAACTCACGTGGGGTCAGGAAGTACTTATAAATGGGCTAGGGTAACTCACTTGGGGTCTGGGAGTACTTATAAGGGACTAGGGTAACTCACTTGGGGTCTGGGAGTACTTATAAAGGGGCTATGGTAACTCACTTGGGGTCAGGGAGTACTTATATGGAACTAGGGTAGCTCAATTGCGGTCGGAGAGTACATATAAAGGGGCTAGGATAACTCACGTGGGGTCAGGAAGTACTTATAAAGGGGCTATGGTAACTCACTTGGGGTCAGGGAGTACCTCTATGGGATTAGGTTAACTCACTTGGGGTCTGGGAGTACATATATGGGACTAGGTTAACTCACTTGCGGTCAGAGTGTATATATAATTGGACTAGGTAACTCACTAGGTGCCTGGGAGTACATATAGAGGGGCTAGGATAACTCACTTGGGGTCAGGGACTACTTTTATGGGACTAGGGTAACTCAATTGGGGTCAGGGAGTACTTCTATGGGACTAGGGTAACTCACTTGGTGTCAGGGACTACTTTTATGGGACTAGGGTAAATCACTTGGGGTCAGGGAGTACTTACATAGGGGCTAGAGTAACTCACTTGGGGTCAGGGAGTAGTTATAAGGGATTAGGGCAACTCACTTGGACTCTGGGAGTACATATAAAGGGACTAGGGTAACTCACTTGGGGTCTGTGAGTACTTATAAAGGGGCTATGGTAACTCACTTGGGGTCAGGGAGTACTTCTATGGGACTAGGGTAACTCACTTGCGGTCAGAGTGTACATATAAAGGGGCTAGGATAACTAACTTGGGGTAAGGGAGTGCTTATATAGGGGCTAGGGTAACTCACTTGGGGTCAGGGAGTACTTCTGTGGGATTAGGGTAACTCACTTGGGGTCTGGGAGTACTTATATGGGACTAGGGTAACTCACTTGGGGTCAGGGAGTACTTATAAGGGAATAGGGTAACTCACATTGGGTCAAGCAGTACTTATATTGGACTAGGCTAACTCACTTGGTGTCTAGGAGTACTTATTTGGGACCAGGGTAACTCACTTGGGGTCAGGGAGTACTTATGAAGGGGCTAGGGTAACTTACTTGGTGTCTGGGAGTACTTATAAGAGACTGGGGTAACTCACTTGGGGTCTGGGAATACTTATAAGGGACTGGGGTAACTTACTTGGGGTCTGGGAGTACTTATAAAGGGGCTAGGGTTACTCACTTTGGGTCAAGGAGAACTTATAAAGGGACTAGGGTAACTCACTTTGGGTCAGGGAGTAGTTATAAGGGACTAGGGTAACTCACTTGGAGTCTGGGAGTGCATATAAAGGGGCTAGGATATCTCACTTGGGAGCCAGGGAGTACTTATAAATGGGCTAGGGTAACTCACTTGGGGTCTGGGAGTACTTATAATGGACTAGGGTAACTCACTTGGGGTCTGGGAGTACTTATATGGAACTAGGGTAGCTCAATTGCGGTCAGAGAGTACATATAAAGGGGCTAGGATAACTAACGTGGGGTCAGGAATTACTTATAAAGGGGCTATGGTAAGTCACTTGGGGTCAGGGAGTACTTCTATGGGACTAGGGTAACTCACTTGCGGTTAGAGAGTACATATATAGGGGATAGGATAACTAACTTGGGGTAAGGGAGTACTTATATAGGGGCTAGGGTAACTCACTTGGACTCTGGAAGTACATATAAAGGGACTAGGGTAACTCACTTGGGGTCTGTGAGTACTTATAAAGGGGCTATGGTAACTCACTTGGGGTCAGGGAGTACTTCTATGGGATTAGGGTAACACACTTGCGGGCAGAGAGTACATATAAAGGGGCTAGGATAACTCACTTGGGGTCAGTGAGTACTTTTATGGGTGTAGGGTAACTCACTTGGGGTCAGGGAGTACTTCTGTGAGATTAGGGTAACTCACTTGGGGTCTGGGAGTACTTATATGGGACTAGGGTAACTCACTTGCGATCAGAGAGTACATATAAAGGGGCTAGGGTAACTCACTTGGGTTCAGGGAGTACTTATATATGGGCTAGGGTAACTCACTTGGGGTCAGGGAGTACTTCTATGGGATTAGGTTAACTCACTTGGGGTCTGGGAGTACAAATATGGGACTAGGTTAACTCACTTGCGGTCAGAGTGTACATATAATTGGACTAGGGTAACTCACTTGGGGTCAGGGAGTACTTATATAGGGGCTAGGGTAACTCACTTGGTGTCTGGGAGTACATATAAAGGGGCTAGGATAACTCACTTGGGGTCTGGGACTACTTTTATGGGTGTAGGGTAACTCACTTGGGGTCAGGGAGTACTTCTATGGGACTAGGGTAACTCACTTGGGGTCAGGGAGTAGTTATAAGGGATTAGAGCAACTCACTTGGACTCTGGGAGTACATATAAAGGGACTAGGGTAACTCACTTGGGATCTGTGAGTACTTATAAAGGGGCTATGGTAACTCACTTTGGGTCAGGGAGTACTTCTATGGGATTAGGGTAACACACTTGCGGTCAGAGAGTACATATAAAGGGGCTAGGATAACTAACTTGGGGTAAGGGAGTGCTTATATAGGGGGTAGGGTAACTCACTTGGGGTCAGGGAGTACTTCTGTTGGATTAGGGTAACTCACTTGGGGTCTGGGAGTACTTATATGGGACTAGGGTAACTCACTTGGGGTCAGGGAGTACTTATAAGGGAATAGGATAACTCACATTGGGTCAAGGAGTACTTATATTGGACTAGGCTAACTCACTTGGGGTCTGGGAGTACTTATAAGGGACTGGGGTAACTCACTTGGGGTCTGGGAGTACTTATAAAGGGGCTAGGGTTACTCACTTTGGGTCAAGGAGTACTTATAAAGGGGCTAGGGTAACTCACTTTGGGTCAGGGAGTAGTTATAAGGGACTAGGGTAACTCACTTGGAGTCTGGGAGTGCATATAATTTGGCTAGGATAACTCACATGGGGTCAGGGAGTACTTTTCAAGGTGATATGGTAACTCACTTGGGTTCAGGGAGTACCTCTATGGGACTAGGGTAACTCACTTGCGGTCAGAGTGTATATACAATTGGACTAGGTAACTCACTTGAGGTCAGGGAGTACTTATATAGGGGCTAGGGTTACTCACTTTGGGTCAAGGAGAACTTATAAAGGGGCTAGGGTAACTCGCTTTGGGTCAGGGAGTAGTTATAAGGGACTAGGGTAACTCACTTGGAGTCTGGGAGTGCATATAAAGGGGCTAGGATATCTCACTTGGGAGCCAGGGAGTACTTATAAATGGGCTAGGGTAACTCACTTGGGGTCTGGGAGTACTTATAAGGGACTAGGGTAACTCACTTGGGGTCTGGGAGTACTTATAAAGGGGCTATGGTAACTCACTTGGGGTCAGGGAGTACTTATATGGAACTAGGGTAGCTCAATTGCGGTCGGAGAGTACATATAAAGGGGCTAGGATAACTCACGTGGGGTCAGGAAGTACTTATAAGGGACTAGGGTAACTCACTTGGGGTCTGGGAGTATTTATATGGGACTAACAAAACTCACATGAGGTCAGGGAGTACTTATAAAGGGGCTAGGGTAACTCACTTTGGGTCTAGGAGTACTTATATTGGACTAGGGTAACTCACTTGCGGTCAGAGAGTACATATAAGTGGGCTAGGATAACTCACATGGGGTCAGGGAGTACTTTTCAAGGTGATATGGTAACTCACTTGGGTTCAGGGAGTACTTCTATGGGACTAGAGTAACTCACTTGCGGTCAGAGAGTACATATAAAGGGGCTAGGATAACAAACTTGGGGTAAGGGAGTGCTTATATACGGACTAGGGTAACTCACTTGGGGTCAGGGAGTACTTATATAGGGGCTATGGTAACTCACTTGGGGTCAGAAAATACTTATAAAGGGGCTATGGTAACTCACTTGGGGTCAGGGTGTACTTAATAAGGGGCTAGGGTAACCCACTTGGGGTCAGGAATTACTTATAAGGGAATAGGGTAACTCACTTGGGGTCTGGGAGTACATATAAAGCGGCTAGGATAACTCACTTGCGATCAGAGAGTACATATAAAGTGGCTAGGGTAACTCACTTGGGTTCAGGGAGTACTTATATATGGGCTAGGGTAACTCACTTGGGGTCTGGGAGTACATATATGGGACTAGGTTAACTCACTTGCGGTCAGAGTGTATATACAATTGGACTAGGTAACTCACTTGAGGTCAGGGAGTACTTATATAGGGGCTAGGGTTACTCACTTTGGGTCAAGGAGAACTTATAAAGGGGCTAGGGTAACTCACTTTGGGTCAGGGAGTAGTTATAAGGGACTAGGGTAACTCACTTGGAGTCTGGGAGTGCATATAAAGGGGCTAGGATATCTCACTTGGGAGCCAGGGAGTACTTATAAATGGGCTAGGGTAACTCACTTGGGGTCTGGGAGTACTTATAAGGGACTAGGGTAACTCACTTGGGGTCTGGGAGTACTTATAAAGGGGCTATGGTAACTCACTTGGGGTCAGGGAGTACTTATATGGAACTAGGGTAGCTCAATTGCGGTCGGAGAGTACATATAAAGGGGCTAGGATAACTCACGTGGGGTCAGGAAGTACTTATAAAGGGGCTGTGGTAACTCACTTGGGGTCAGGGGGTACCTCTATGGGATTAGGTTAACTCACTTGGGGTCTGGGAGTACATATATGGGACTAGGTTAACTCACTTGCGGTCAGAGTGTATATATAATTGGACTAGGTAACTCACTAGGTGCCTGGGAGTACATATAAAGGGGCTAGGATAACTCACTTGGGGTCAGGGACTACTTTTATGGGACTAGGGTAACTCAATTGGGGTCAGGGAGTACTTCTATGGGACTAGGGTAACTCACTTGGTGTCAGGGACTACTTTTATGGGACTAGGGTAAATCACTTGGGGTCAGGGAGTACTTACATAGGGGCTAGAGTAACTCACTTGGGGTCAGGGAGTAGTTATAAGGGATTAGGGCAACTCACTTGGATTCTGGGAGTACATATAAAGGGACTAGGGTAACTCACTTGGGGTCTGTGAGTACTTATAAAGGGGCTATGGTAACTCACTTGGGGTCAGGGAGTACTTCTATGGGACTAGGGTAACTCACTTGCGGTCAGAGTGTACATATAAAGGGGCTAGGATAACTAACTTGGGGTAAGGGAGTGCTTATATAGGGGCTAGGGTAACTCACTTGGGGTCAGGGAGTACTTCTGTGGGATTAGGGTAACTCACTTGGGGTCTGGGAGTACTTATATGGGACTAGGGTAACTCACTTGGGGTCAGGGAGTACTTATAAGGGAATAGGGTAACTCACATTGGGTCAAGCAGTACTTATATTGGACTAGGCTAACTCACTTGGTGTCTAGGAGTACTTATTTGGGACCAGGGTAACTCACTTGGGGTCAGGGAGTACTTATGAAGGGGCTAGGGTAACTTACTTGGTGTCTGGGAGTACTTATAAGAGACTGGGGTAACTCACTTGGGGTCTGGGAATACTTATAAGGGACTGGGGTAACTTACTTGGGGTCTGGGAGTACTTATAAAGGGGCAAGGGTTACTCACTTTGGGTCAAGGAGAACTTATAAAGGGGCTAGGGTAACTCACTTTGGGTCAGGGAGTAGTTATAAGGGACTAGGGTAACTCACTTGGAGTCTGGGAGTGCATATAAAGGGGCTAGGATATCTCACTTGGGAGCCAGGGAGTACTTATAAATGGGCTAGGGTAACTCACTTGGGGTCTGGGAGTACTTATAATGGACTAGGGTCACTCACTTGGGGTCTGGGAGTACTTATATGGAACTAGGGTAGCTCAATTGCGGTCAGAGAGTACATATAAAGGGGCTAGGATAACTAACGTGGGGTCAGGAATTACTTATAAAGGGGCTATGGTAACTCACTTGGGGTCAGGGAGTACTTCTATGGGACTAGGGTAACTCACTTGCGGTTAGAGAGTACATATATAGGGGATAGGATAACTAACTTGGGGTAAGGGAGTACTTATATAGGGGCTAGGGTAACTCACTTGGACTCTGGAAGTACATATAAAGGGACTAGGGTAACTCACTTGGGGTCTGTGAGTACTTATAAAGGGGCTATGGTAACTCACTTGGGGTCAGGGAGTACTTCTATGGGATTAGGGTAACACACTTGCGGGCAGAGAGTACATATAAAGGGGCTAGGATAACTCACTTGGGGTCAGTGAGTACTGATAAAGGTGATATGGTAACTCACTTGGGGTCAGGGAGTACTTCTATGGGACTAGGGTAACTCACTTGCGGTCAGAGTGTACATATAAAGGGGCTAGGATAACTAACTTGGGGTAAGGGAGTGCTTATATAGGGGCTAGGGTAACTCACTTGGGGTCAGGGAGTACTTCTGTGAGATTAGGGTAACTCACTTGGGGTCTGGGAGTACTTATATGGGACTAGGGTAACTCACTTGCGATCAGAGAGTACATATAAAGGGGCTAGGGTAACTCACTTGGGTTCAGGGAGTACTTATATATGGGCTAGGGTAACTCACTTGGGGTCAGGGAGTACTTCTATGGGACTAGGGTAACTCACTTGCGGTCAGAGAGTACATATAAAGGGGCTAGGATAACAAACTTGGGGTAAGGGAGTGCTTATATACGGACTAGGGTAACTCACTTGGGGTCAGGGAGTACTTATATAGGGGCTATGGTAACTCACTTGGGGTCAGAAAATACTTATAAAGGGGCTATGGTAACTCACTTGGGGTCAGGGTGTACTTAATAAGGGGCTAGGGTAACCCACTTGGGGTCAGGAATTACTTATAAGGGAATAGGGTAACTCACTTGGGGTCTGGGAGTACATATAAAGCGGCTAGGATAACTCACTTGCGATCAGAGAGTACATATAAAGTGGCTAGGGTAACTCACTTGGGTTCAGGGAGTACTTATATATGGGCTAGGGTAACTCACTTGGGGTCTGGGAGTACATATATGGGACTAGGTTAACTCACTTGCGGTCAGAGTGTATATACAATTGGACTAGGTAACTCACTTGAGGTCAGGGAGTACTTATATAGGGGCTAGGGTTACTCACTTTGGGTCAAGGAGAACTTATAAAGGGGCTAGGGTAACTCACTTTGGGTCAGGGAGTAGTTATAAGGGACTAGGGTAACTCACTTGGAGTCTGGGAGTGCATATAAAGGGGCTAGGATATCTCACTTGGGAGCCAGGGAGTACTTATAAATGGGCTAGGGTAACTCACTTGGGGTCTGGGAGTACTTATAAGGGACTAGGGTAACTCACTTGGGGTCTGGGAGTACTTATAAAGGGGCTATGGTAACTCACTTGGGGTCAGGGAGTACTTATATGGAACTAGGGTAGCTCAATTGCGGTCGGAGAGTACATATAAAGGGGCTAGGATAACTCACGTGGGGTCAGGAAGTACTTATAAAGGGGCTATGGTAACTCACTTGGGGTCAGGGAGTACCTCTATGGGATTAGGTTAACTCACTTGGGGTCTGGGAGTACATATATGGGACTAGGTTAACTCACTTGCGGTCAGAGTGTATATATAATTGGACTAGGTAACTCACTAGGTGCCTGGGAGTACATATAGAGGGGCTAGGATAACTCACTTGGGGTCAGGGACTACTTTTATGGGACTAGGGTAACTCAATTGGGGTCAGGGAGTACTTCTATGGGACTAGGGTAACTCACTTGGTTTCAGGGACTACTTTTATGGGACTAGGGTAAATCACTTGGGGTCAGGGAGTACTTACATAGGGGCTAGAGTAACTCACTTGGGGTCAGGGAGTAGTTATAAGGGATTAGGGCAACTCACTTGGACTCTGGGAGTACATATAAAGGGACTAGGGTAACTCACTTGGGGTCTGTGAGTACTTATAAAGGGGCTATGGTAACTCACTTGGGGTCAGGGAGTACTTCTATGGGACTAGGGTAACTCACTTGCGGTCAGAGTGTACATATAAAGGGGCTAGGATAACTAACTTGGGGTAAGGGAGTGCTTATATAGGGGCTAGGGTAACTCACTTGGGGTCAGGGAGTACTTCTGTGGGATTAGGGTAACTCACTTGGGGTCTGGGAGTACTTATATGGGACTAGGGTAACTCACTTGGGGTCAGGGAGTACTTATAAGGGAATAGGGTAACTCACATTGGGTCAAGCAGTACTTATATTGGACTAGGCTAACTCACTTGGTGTCTAGGAGTACTTATTTGGGACCAGGGTAACTCACTTGGGGTCAGGGAGTACTTATGAAGGGGCTAGGGTAACTTACTTGGTGTCTGGGAGTACTTATAAGAGACTGGGGTAACTCACTTGGGGTCTGGGAATACTTATAAGGGACTGGGGTAACTTACTTGGGGTCTGGGAGTACTTATAAAGGGGCTAGGGTTACTCACTTTGGGTCAAGGAGAACTTATAAAGGGACTAGGGTAACTCACTTTGGGTCAGGGAGTAGTTATAAGGGACTAGGGTAACTCACTTGGAGTCTGGGAGTGCATATAAAGGGGCTAGGATATCTCACTTGGGAGCCAGGGAGTACTTATAAATGGGCTAGGGTAACTCACTTGGGGTCTGGGAGTACTTATAATGGACTAGGGTAACTCACTTGGGGTCTGGGAGTACTTATATGGAACTAGGGTAGCTCAATTGCGGTCAGAGAGTACATATAAAGGGGCTAGGATAACTAACGTGGGGTCAGGAATTACTTATAAAGGGGCTATGGTAAGTCACTTGGGGTCAGGGAGTACTTCTATGGGACTAGGGTAACTCACTTGCGGTTAGAGAGTACATATATAGGGGATAGGATAACTAACTTGGGGTAAGGGAGTACTTATATAGGGGCTAGGGTAACTCACTTGGACTCTGGAAGTACATATAAAGGGACTAGGGTAACTCACTTGGGGTCTGTGAGTACTTATAAAGGGGCTATGGTAACTCACTTGGGGTCAGGGAGTACTTCTATGGGATTAGGGTAACACACTTGCGGGCAGAGAGTACATATAAAGGGGCTAGGATAACTCACTTGGGGTCAGTGAGTACTTTTATGGGTGTAGGGTAACTCACTTGGGGTCAGGGAGTACTTCTGTGAGATTAGGGTAACTCACTTGGGGTCTGGGAGTACTTATATGGGACTAGGGTAACTCACTTGCGATCAGAGAGTACATATAAAGGGGCTAGGGTAACTCACTTGGGTTCAGGGAGTACTTATATATGGGATAGGGTAACTCACTTGGGGTCAGGGAGTACTTCTATGGGATTAGGTTAACTCACTTGGGGTCTGGGAGTACAAATATGGGACTAGGTTAACTCACTTGCGGTCAGAGTGTACATATAATTGGACTAGGGTAACTCACTTGGGGTCAGGGAGTACTTATATAGGGGCTAGGGTAACTCACTTGGTGTCTGGGAGTACATATAAAGGGGCTAGGATAACTCACTTGGGGTCTGGGACTACTTTTATGGGTGTAGGGTAACTCACTTGGGGTCAGGGAGTACTTCTATGGGACTAGGGTAACTCACTTGGGGTCAGGGAGTAGTTATAAGGGATTAGAGCAACTCACTTGGACTCTGGGAGTACATATAAAGGGACTAGGGTAACTCACTTGGGATCTGTGAGTACTTATAAAGGGGCTATGGTAACTCACTTTGGGTCAGGGAGTACTTCTATGGGATTAGGGTAACACACTTGCGGTCAGAGAGTACATATAAAGGGGCTAGGATAACTAACTTGGGGTAAGGGAGTGCTTATATAGGGGGTAGGGTAACTCACTTGGGGTCAGGGAGTACTTCTGTTGGATTAGGGTAACTCACTTGGGGTCTGGGAGTACTTATATGGGACTAGGGTAACTCACTTGGGGTCAGGGAGTACTTATAAGGGAATAGGATAACTCACATTGGGTCAAGGAGTACTTATATTGGACTAGGCTAACTCACTTGGGGTCTGGGAGTACTTATAAGGGACTGGGGTAACTCACTTGGGGTCTGGGAGTACTTATAAAGGGGCTAGGGTTACTCACTTTGGGTCAAGGAGTACTTATAAAGGGGCTAGGGTAACTCACTTTGGGTCAGGGAGTAGTTATAAGGGACTAGGGTAACTCACTTGGAGTCTGGGAGTGCATATAATTTGGCTAGGATAACTCACATGGGGTCAGGGAGTACTTTTCAAGGTGATATGGTAACTCACTTGGGTTCAGGGAGTACCTCTATGGGACTAGGGTAACTCACTTGCGGTCAGAGTGTATATACAATTGGACTAGGTAACTCACTTGAGGTCAGGGAGTACTTATATAGGGGCTAGGGTTACTCACTTTGGGTCAAGGAGAACTTATAAAGGGGCTAGGGTAACTCACTTTGGGTCAGGGAGTAGTTATAAGGGACTAGGGTAACTCACTTGGAGTCTGGGAGTGCATATAAAGGGGCTAGGATATCTCACTTGGGAGCCAGGGAGTACTTATAAATGGGCTAGGGTAACTCACTTGGGGTCTGGGAGTACTTATAAGGGACTAGGGTAACTCACTTGGGGTCTGGGAGTACTTATAAAGGGGCTATGGTAACTCACTTGGGGTCAGGGAGTACTTATATGGAACTAGGGTAGCTCAATTGCGGTCGGAGAGTACATATAAAGGGGCTAGGATAACTCACGTGGGGTCAGGAAGTACTTATAAAGGGGCTATGGTAACTCACTTGGGGTCAGGGAGTACCTCTATGGGATTAGGTTAACTCACTTGGGGTCTGGGAGTACATATATGGGACTAGGTTAACTCACTTGCGGTCAGAGTGTATATATAATTGGACTAGGTAACTCACTAGGTGCCTGGGAGTACATATAGAGGGGCTAGGATAACTCACTTGGGGTCAGGGACTACTTTTATGAGACTAGGGTAACTCAATTGGGGTCAGGGAGTACTTCTATGGGACTAGGGTAACTCACTTGGTGTCAGGGACTACTTTTATGGGACTAGGGTAAATCACTTGGGGTCAGGGAGTACTTACATAGGGGCTAGAGTAACTCACTTGGGGTCAGGGAGTAGTTATAAGGGATTAGGGCAACTCACTTGGACTCTGGGAGTACATATAAAGGGACTAGGGTAACTCACTTGGGGTCTGTGAGTACTTATAAAGGGGCTATGGTAACTCACTTGGGGTCAGGGAGTACTTCTATGGGACTAGGGTAACTCACTTGCGGTCAGAGTGTACATATAAAGGGGCTAGGATAACTAACTTGGGGTAAGGGAGTGCTTATATAGGGGCTAGGGTAACTCACTTGGGGTCAGGGAGTACTTCTGTGGGATTAGGGTAACTCACTTGGGGTCTGGGAGTACTTATATGGGACTAGGGTAACTCACTTGGGGTCAGGGAGTACTTATAAGGGAATAGGGTAACTCACATTGGGTCAAGCAGTACTTATATTGGACTAGGCTAACTCACTTGGTGTCTAGGAGTACTTATTTGGGACCAGGGTAACTCACTTGGGGTCAGGGAGTACTTATGAAGGGGCTAGGGTAACTTACTTGGTGTCTGGGAGTACTTATAAGAGACTGGGGTAACTCACTTGGGGTCTGGGAATACTTATAAGGGACTGGGGTAACTTACTTGGGGTCTGGGAGTACTTATAAAGGGGCTAGGGTTACTCACTTTGGGTCAAGGAGAACTTATAAAGGGACTAGGGTAACTCACTTTGGGTCAGGGAGTAGTTATAAGGGACTAGGGTAACTCACTTGGAGTCTGGGAGTGCATATAAAGGGGCTAGGATATCTCACTTGGGAGCCAGGGAGTACTTATAAATGGGCTAGGGTAACTCACTTGGGGTCTGGGAGTACTTATAATGGACTAGGGTAACTCACTTGGGGTCTGGGAGTACTTATATGGAACTAGGGTAGCTCAATTGCGGTCAGAGAGTACATATAAAGGGGCTAGGATAACTAACGTGGGGTCAGGAATTACTTATAAAGGGGCTATGGTAAGTCACTTGGGGTCAGGGAGTACTTCTATGGGACTAGGGTAACTCACTTGCGGTTAGAGAGTACATATATAGGGGATAGGATAACTAACTTGGGGTAAGGGAGTACTTATATAGGGGCTAGGGTAACTCACTTGGACTCTGGAAGTACATATAAAGGGACTAGGGTAACTCACTTGGGGTCTGTGAGTACTTATAAAGGGGCTATGGTAACTCACTTGGGGTCAGGGAGTACTTCTATGGGATTAGGGTAACACACTTGCGGGCAGAGAGTACATATAAAGGGGCTAGGATAACTCACTTGGGGTCAGTGAGTACTTTTATGGGTGTAGGGTAACTCACTTGGGGTCAGGGAGTACTTCTGTGAGATTAGGGTAACTCACTTGGGGTCTGGGAGTACTTATATGGGACTAGGGTAACTCACTTGCGATCAGAGAGTACATATAAAGGGGCTAGGGTAACTCACTTGGGTTCAGGGAGTACTTATATATGGGCTAGGGTAACTCACTTGGGGTCAGGGAGTACTTCTATGGGATTAGGTTAACTCACTTGGGGTCTGGGAGTACAAATATGGGACTAGGTTAACTCACTTGCGGTCAGAGTGTACATATAATTGGACTAGGGTAACTCACTTGGGGTCAGGGAGTACTTATATAGGGGCTAGGGTAACTCACTTGGTGTCTGGGAGTACATATAAAGGGGCTAGGATAACTCACTTGGGGTCTGGGACTACTTTTATGGGTGTAGGGTAACTCACTTGGGGTCAGGGAGTACTTCTATGGGACTAGGGTAACTCACTTGGGGTCAGGGAGTAGTTATAAGGGATTAGAGCAACTCACTTGGACTCTGGGAGTACATATAAAGGGACTAGGGTAACTCACTTGGGGTCTGTGAGTACTTATAAAGGGGCTATGGTAACTCACTTTGGGTCAGGGAGTACTTCTATGGGATTAGGGTAACACACTTGCGGTCAGAGAGTACATATAAAGGGGCTAGGATAACTAACTTGGGGTAAGGGAGTGCTTATATAGGGGGTAGGGTAACTCACTTGGGGTCAGGGAGTACTTCTGTTGGATTAGGGTAACTCACTTGGGGTCTGGGAGTACTTATATGGGACTAGGGTAACTCACTTGGGGTCAGGGAGTACTTATAAGGGAATAGGATAACTCACATTGGGTCAAGGAGTACTTATATTGGACTAGGCTAACTCACTTGGGGTCTGGGAGTACTTATAAGGGACTGGGGTAACTCACTTGGGGTCTGGGAGTACTTATAAAGGGGCTAGGGTTACTCACTTTGGGTCAAGGAGTACTTATAAAGGGGCTAGGGTAACTCACTTTGGGTCAGGGAGTAGTTATAAGGGACTAGGGTAACTCACTTGGAGTCTGGGAGTGCATATAATTTGGCTAGGATAACTCACATGGGGTCAGGGAGTACTTTTCAAGGTGATATGGTAACTCACTTGGGTTCAGGGAGTACCTCTATGGGACTAGGGTAACTCACTTGCGGTCAGAGTGTATATACAATTGGACTAGGTAACTCACTTGAGGTCAGGGAGTACTTATATAGGGGCTAGGGTTACTCACTTTGGGTCAAGGAGAACTTATAAAGGGGCTAGGGTAACTCACTTTGGGTCAGGGAGTAGTTATAAGGGACTAGGGTAACTCACTTGGAGTCTGGGAGTGCATATAAAGGGGCTAGGATATCTCACTTGGGAGCCAGGGAGTACTTATAAATGGGCTAGGGTAACTCACTTGGGGTCTGGGAGTACTTATAAGGGACTAGGGTAACTCACTTGGGGTCTGGGAGTACTTATAAAGGGGCTATGGTAACTCACTTGGGGTCAGGGAGTACTTATATGGAACTAGGGTAGCTCAATTGCGGTCGGAGAGTACATATAAAGGGGCTAGGATAACTCACGTGGGGTCAGGAAGTACTTATAAAGGGGCTATGGTAACTCACTTGGGGTCAGGGAGTACCTCTATGGGATTAGGTTAACTCACTTGGGGTCTGGGAGTACATATATGGGACTAGGTTAACTCACTTGCGGTCAGAGTGTATATATAATTGGACTAGGTAACTCACTAGGTGCCTGGGAGTACATATAGAGGGGCTAGGATAACTCACTTGGGGTCAGGGACTACTTTTATGAGACTAGGGTAACTCAATTGGGGTCAGGGAGTACTTCTATGGGACTAGGGTAACTCACTTGGTGTCAGGGACTACTTTTATGGGACTAGGGTAAATCACTTGGGGTCAGGGAGTACTTACATAGGGGCTAGAGTAACTCACTTGGGGTCAGGGAGTAGTTATAAGGGATTAGGGCAACTCACTTGGACTCTGGGAGTACATATAAAGGGACTAGGGTAACTCACTTGGGGTCTGTGAGTACTTATAAAGGGGCTATGGTAACTCACTTGGGGTCAGGGAGTACTTCTATGGGACTAGGGTAACTCACTTGCGGTCAGAGTGTACATATAAAGGGGCTAGGATAACTAACTTGGGGTAAGGGAGTGCTTATATAGGGGCTAGGGTAACTCACTTGGGGTCAGGGAGTACTTCTGTGGGATTAGGGTAACTCACTTGGGGTCTGGGAGTACTTATATGGGACTAGGGTAACTCACTTGGGGTCAGGGAGTACTTATAAGGGAATAGGGTAACTCACATTGGGTCAAGCAGTACTTATATTGGACTAGGCTAACTCACTTGGTGTCTAGGAGTACTTATTTGGGACCAGGGTAACTCACTTGGGGTCAGGGAGTACTTATGAAGGGGCTAGGGTAACTTACTTGGTGTCTGGGAGTACTTATAAGAGACTGGGGTAACTCACTTGGGGTCTGGGAATACTTATAAGGGACTGGGGTAACTTACTTGGGGTCTGGGAGTACTTATAAAGGGGCTAGGGTTACTCACTTTGGGTCAAGGAGAACTTATAAAGGGACTAGGGTAACTCACTTTGGGTCAGGGAGTAGTTATAAGGGACTAGGGTAACTCACTTGGAGTCTGGGAGTGCATATAAAGGGGCTAGGATATCTCACTTGGGAGCCAGGGAGTACTTATAAATGGGCTAGGGTAACTCACTTGGGGTCTGGGAGTACTTATAATGGACTAGGGTAACTCACTTGGGGTCTGGCAGTACTTATATGGAACTAGGGTAGCTCAATTGCGGTCAGAGAGTACATATAAAGGGGCTAGGATAACTAACGTGGGGTCAGGAATTACTTATAAAGGGGCTATGGTAAGTCACTTGGGGTCAGGGAGTACTTCTATGGGACTAGGGTAACTCACTTGCGGTTAGAGAGTACATATATAGGGGATAGGATAACTAACTTGGGGTAAGGGAGTACTTATATAGGGGCTAGGGTAACTCACTTGGACTCTGGAAGTACATATAAAGGGACTAGGGTAACTCACTTGGGGTCTGTGAGTACTTATAAAGGGGCTATGGTAACTCACTTGGGGTCAGGGAGTACTTCTATGGGATTAGGGTAACACACTTGCGGGCAGAGAGTACATATAAAGGGGCTAGGATAACTCACTTGGGGTCAGTGAGTACTTTTATGGGTGTAGGGTAACTCACTTGGGGTCAGGGAGTACTTCTGTGAGATTAGGGTAACTCACTTGGGGTCTGGGAGTACTTATATGGGACTAGGGTAACTCACTTGCGATCAGAGAGTACATATAAAGGGGCTAGGGTAACTCACTTGGGTTCAGGGAGTACTTATATATGGGCTAGGGTAACTCACTTGGGGTCAGGGAGTACTTCTATGGGATTAGGTTAACTCACTTGGGGTCTGGGAGTACAAATATGGGACTAGGTTAACTCACTTGCGGTCAGAGTGTACATATAATTGGACTAGGGTAACTCACTTGGGGTCAGGGAGTACTTATATAGGGGCTAGGGTAACTCACTTGGTGTCTGGGAGTACATATAAAGGGGCTAGGATAACTCACTTGGGGTCTGGGACTACTTTTATGGGTGTAGGGTAACTCACTTGGGGTCAGGGAGTACTTCTATGGGACTAGGGTAACTCACTTGGGGTCAGGGAGTAGTTATAAGGGATTAGAGCAACTCACTTGGACTCTGGGAGTACATATAAAGGGACTAGGGTAACTCACTTGGGGTCTGTGAGTACTTATAAAGGGGCTATGGTAACTCACTTTGGGTCAGGGAGTACTTCTATGGGATTAGGGTAACACACTTGCGGTCAGAGAGTACATATAAAGGGGCTAGGATAACTAACTTGGGGTAAGGGAGTGCTTATATAGGGGGTAGGGTAACTCACTTGGGGTCAGGGAGTACTTCTGTTGGATTAGGGTAACTCACTTGGGGTCTGGGAGTACTTATATGGGACTAGGGTAACTCACTTGGGGTCAGGGAGTACTTATAAGGGAATAGGATAACTCACATTGGGTCAAGGAGTACTTATATTGGACTAGGCTAACTCACTTGGGGTCTGGGAGTACTTATAAGGGACTGGGGTAACTCACTTGGGGTCTGGGAGTACTTATAAAGGGGCTAGGGTTACTCACTTTGGGTCAAGGAGTACTTATAAAGGGGCTAGGGTAACTCACTTTGGGTCAGGGAGTAGTTATAAGGGACTAGGGTAACTCACTTGGAGTCTGGGAGTGCATATAATTTGGCTAGGATAACTCACATGGGGTCAGGGAGTACTTTTCAAGGTGATATGGTAACTCACTTGGGTTCAGGGAGTACCTCTATGGGACTAGGGTAACTCACTTGCGGTCAGAGTGTATATACAATTGGACTAGGTAACTCACTTGAGGTCAGGGAGTACTTATATAGGGGCTAGGGTTACTCACTTTGGGTCAAGGAGAACTTATAAAGGGGCTAGGGTAACTCACTTTGGGTCAGGGAGTAGTTATAAGGGACTAGGGTAACTCACTTGGAGTCTGGGAGTGCATATAAAGGGGCTAGGATATCTCACTTGGGAGCCAGGGAGTACTTATAAATGGGCTAGGGTAACTCACTTGGGGTCTGGGAGTACTTATAAGGGACTAGGGTAACTCACTTGGGGTCTGGGAGTACTTATAAAGGGGCTATGGTAACTCACTTGGGGTCAGGGAGTACTTATATGGAACTAGGGTAGCTCAATTGCGGTCGGAGAGTACATATAAAGGGGCTAGGATAACTCACGTGGGGTCAGGAAGTACTTATAAAGGGGCTATGGTAACTCACTTGGGGTCAGGGAGTACCTCTATGGGATTAGGTTAACTCACTTGGGGTCTGGGAGTACATATATGGGACTAGGTTAACTCACTTGCGGTCAGAGTGTATATATAATTGGACTAGGTAACTCACTAGGTGCCTGGGAGTACATATAGAGGGGCTAGGATAACTCACTTGGGGTCAGGGACTACTTTTATGAGACTAGGGTAACTCAATTGGGGTCAGGGAGTACTTCTATGGGACTAGGGTAACTCACTTGGTGTCAGGGACTACTTTTATGGGACTAGGGTAAATCACTTGGGGTCAGGGAGTACTTACATAGGGGCTAGAGTAACTCACTTGGGGTCAGGGAGTAGTTATAAGGGATTAGGGCAACTCACTTGGACTCTGGGAGTACATATAAAGGGACTAGGGTAACTCACTTGGGGTCTGTGAGTACTTATAAAGGGGCTATGGTAACTCACTTGGGGTCAGGGAGTACTTCTATGGGACTAGGGTAACTCACTTGCGGTCAGAGTGTACATATAAAGGGGCTAGGATAACTAACTTGGGGTAAGGGAGTGCTTATATAGGGGCTAGGGTAACTCACTTGGGGTCAGGGAGTACTTCTGTGGGATTAGGGTAACTCACTTGGGGTCTGGGAGTACTTATATGGGACTAGGGTAACTCACTTGGGGTCAGGGAGTACTTATAAGGGAATAGGGTAACTCACATTGGGTCAAGCAGTACTTATATTGGACTAGGCTAACTCACTTGGTGTCTAGGAGTACTTATTTGGGACCAGGGTAACTCACTTGGGGTCAGGGAGTACTTATGAAGGGGCTAGGGTAACTTACTTGGTGTCTGGGAGTACTTATAAGAGACTGGGGTAACTCACTTGGGGTCTGGGAATACTTATAAGGGACTGGGGTAACTTACTTGGGGTCTGGGAGTACTTATAAAGGGGCTAGGGTTACTCACTTTGGGTCAAGGAGAACTTATAAAGGGACTAGGGTAACTCACTTTGGGTCAGGGAGTAGTTATAAGGGACTAGGGTAACTCACTTGGAGTCTGGGAGTGCATATAAAGGGGCTAGGATATCTCACTTGGGAGCCAGGGAGTACTTATAAATGGGCTAGGGTAACTCACTTGGGGTCTGGGAGTACTTATAATGGACTAGGGTAACTCACTTGGGGTCTGGGAGTACTTATATGGAACTAGGGTAGCTCAATTGCGGTCAGAGAGTACATATAAAGGGGCTAGGATAACTAACGTGGGGTCAGGAATTACTTATAAAGGGGCTATGGTAAGTCACTTGGGGTCAGGGAGTACTTCTATGGGACTAGGGTAACTCACTTGCGGTTAGAGAGTACATATATAGGGGATAGGATAACTAACTTGGGGTAAGGGAGTACTTATATAGGGGCTAGGGTAACTCACTTGGACTCTGGAAGTACATATAAAGGGACTAGGGTAACTTACTTGGGGTCTGTGAGTACTTATAAAGGGGCTATGGTAACTCACTTGGGGTCAGGGAGTACTTCTATGGGATTAGGGTAACACACTTGCGGGCAGAGAGTACATATAAAGGGGCTAGGATAACTCACTTGGGGTCAGTGAGTACTTTTATGGGTGTAGGGTAACTCACTTGGGGTCAGGGAGTACTTCTGTGAGATTAGGGTAACTCACTTGGGGTCTGGGAGTACTTATATGGGACTAGGGTAACTCACTTGCGATCAGAGAGTACATATAAAGGGGCTAGGGTAACTCACTTGGGTTCAGGGAGTACTTATATATGGGCTAGGGTAACTCACTTGGGGTCAGGGAGTACTTCTATGGGATTAGGTTAACTCACTTGGGGTCTGGGAGTACAAATATGGGACTAGGTTAACTCACTTGCGGTCAGAGTGTACATATAATTGGACTAGGGTAACTCACTTGGGGTCAGGGAGTACTTATATAGGGGCTAGGGTAACTCACTTGGTGTCTGGGAGTACATATAAAGGGGCTAGGATAACTCACTTGGGGTCTGGGACTACTTTTATGGGTGTAGGGTAACTCACTTGGGGTCAGGGAGTACTTCTATGGGACTAGGGTAACTCACTTGGGGTCAGGGAGTAGTTATAAGGGATTAGAGCAACTCACTTGGACTCTGGGAGTACATATAAAGGGACTAGGGTAACTCACTTGGGGTCTGTGAGTACTTATAAAGGGGCTATGGTAACTCACTTTGGGTCAGGGAGTACTTCTATGGGATTAGGGTAACACACTTGCGGTCAGAGAGTACATATAAAGGGGCTAGGATAACTAACTTGGGGTAAGGGAGTGCTTATATAGGGGGTAGGGTAACTCACTTGGGGTCAGGGAGTACTTCTGTTGGATTAGGGTAACTCACTTGGGGTCTGGGAGTACTTATATGGGACTAGGGTAACTCACTTGGGGTCAGGGAGTACTTATAAGGGAATAGGATAACTCACATTGGGTCAAGGAGTACTTATATTGGACTAGGCTAACTCACTTGGGGTCTGGGAGTACTTATAAGGGACTGGGGTAACTCACTTGGGGTCTGGGAGTACTTATAAAGGGGCTAGGGTTACTCACTTTGGGTCAAGGAGTACTTATAAAGGGGCTAGGGTAACTCACTTTGGGTCAGGGAGTAGTTATAAGGGACTAGGGTAACTCACTTGGAGTCTGGGAGTACATATAAAGGGACTAGGGTAACTCACTTGGGGTCTGTGAGTACTTATAAAGGGGCTATGGTAACTCACTTTGGGTCAGGGAGTACTTCTATGGGATTAGGGTAACACACTTGCGGTCAGAGAGTACATATAAAGGGGCTAGGATAACTAACTTGGGGTAAGGGAGTGCTTATATAGGGGGTAGGGTAACTCACTTGGGGTCAGGGAGTACTTCTGTTGGATTAGGGTAACTCACTTGGGGTCTGGGAGTACTTATATGGGACTAGGGTAACTCACTTGGGGTCAGGGAGTACTTATAAGGGAATAGGATAACTCACATTGGGTCAAGGAGTACTTATATTGGACTAGGCTAACTCACTTGGGGTCTGGGAGTACTTATAAGGGACTGGGGTAACTCACTTGGGGTCTGGGAGTACTTATAAAGGGGCTAGGGTTACTCACTTTGGGTCAAGGAGTACTTATAAAGGGGCTAGGGTAACTCACTTTGGGTCAGGGAGTAGTTATAAGGGACTAGGGTAACTCACTTGGAGTCTGGGAGTGCATATAATTTGGCTAGGATAACTCACATGGGGTCAGGGAGTACTTTTCAAGGTGATATGGTAACTCACTTGGGTTCAGGGAGTACCTCTATGGGACTAGGGTAACTCACTTGCGGTCAGAGAGTACATATAAAGGGGCTAGGGTAACTCACTTTGGGTCAGGGAGTACTTATAAGGGACTAGGGTAACTCACTTGGGGTCTGGGAGTATTTATATGGGACTAACAAAACTCACATGAGGTCAGGGAGTACTTATAAAGGGGCTAGGGTAACTCACTTTGGGTCTAGGAGTACTTATATTGGACTAGGGTAACTCACTTGCGTTCAGAGAGTACATATAATTGGGCTAGGATAACTCACATGGGGTCAGGGAGTACTTTTCAAGGTGATATGGTAACTCACTTGGGTTCAGGGAGTACTTCTATGGGACTAGGGTAACTCACTTGCGGTCAGAGAGTACATATAAAGGGGCTAGGATAACAAACTTGGGGTAAGGGAGTGCTTATATACGGACTAGGGTAACTCACTTGGGGTCAGGGAGTACTTATATAGGGGCTATGGTAACTCACTTCGGGTCAGAAAATACTTATAAAGGGGCTATGGTAACTCACTTGGGGTCAGGGTGTACTTAATAAGGGGCTAGGGTAACCCACTTGGGGTCAGGAATTACTTATAAGGGAATAGGGTAACTCACTTGGGGTCTGGGAGTACATATAAAGCGGCTAGGATAACTCACTTGCGATCAGAGAGTACATATAAAGTGGCTAGAGTAACTCACTTGGGTTCAGGGAGTACTTATATATGGGCTAGGGTAACTCACTTGGGGTCAGGGAGTACTTCTATGGGATTAGGTTAACTCACTTGGGGTCTGGGAGTACATATATGGGACTAGGTTAACTCACTTGCGGTCAGAGTGTATATACAATTGGACTAGGTAACTCACTTGGGGTCAGGGAGTACTTATATAGGGGCTAGGGTTACTCACTTTGGGTCAAGGAGAACTTATAAAGGGGCTAGGGTAACTCACTTTGGGTCAGGGAGTAGTTATAAGGGACTAGGGTAACTCACTTGGAGTCTGGGAGTGCATATAAAGGGGCTAGGATATCTCACTTGGGAGCCAGGGAGTACTTATAAATGGGCTAGGGTAACTCACTTGGGGTCTGGGAGTACTTATAAGGGACTAGGGTAACTCACTTGGGGTCAGGGAGTACTTATATGGAACTAGGGTAGCTCAATTGCGGTCGGAGAGTACATATAAAGGGGCTAGGATAACTCACGTGGGTTCAGGAAGTACTTATAAAGGGGCTATGGTAACTCACTTGAGGTCAGGGAGTACTTCTATGGGACTAGGGTAACTCACTTGCGGTTAGAGAGTACATATGTAGGGGCTAGGATAACTCACTTGGGGTCAGTGAGTACTGATAAAGGTGATATGGTAACTCGCTTGGGGTCTGGGAGTACTTATAAGGGACTAGGGTAACTCACTTGGGGTCTGGGAGTACTTATAAAGGGGCTATGGTAACTCACTTGGGGTCAGGGAGTACTTATATGGAACTAGGGTAGCTCAATTGCGGTCAGAGAGTACATATGTAGGGGCTAGGATAACTAACTTGGGGTAAGGGAGTACTTATATAGGGGCTAGGGTAACTCACTTGGACTCTGGAAGTACATATAAAGGGACTAGGGTAACTCACTAGGGGTCTATGAGTACTTATAAAGGGGCTATGGTAACTCACTTGGGGTCAGAGAGTACTTCTATGGGATTAGGGTAACACACTTGCGGTCAGAGAGTACATATAAAGGGGCTAGGATAACTCACTTGGGGTCAGTGAGTACTGATAAAGGTGATATGGTAACTCACTTGCGGTCAGAGTGTACATATAAAGGGGCTAGGATAACTAACTTGGGGTAAGGGAGTGCTTATATAGGGGCTAGGGTAACTCACTTGGGGTCAGGGAGTACTTCTGTGGGATTAGGGTAACTCACTTGCGATCAGAGAGTACATATAAAGGGGATAGGGTAACACACTTGGGTTCAGGGAGTACTTATATATGGGCTAGGGTAACTCACTTGGGGTCAGGGAGTACTTCTATGGGATTAGGTTAACTCACTTGGGGTCTGGGAGTACATATATGGGACTAGGTTAACTCACTTGCGGTCAGAGTGTATATATAATTGGACTAGGTAACTCACTTGGGGTCAGGGAGTACTTATATAGGGGCTAGGGTAACTCACTAGGTGCCTGGGAGTACATATAAAGGGGCTAGGATAACTCACTTGGGGTCAGGGACTACTTTTATGGGACTAGGGTAACTCACTTGGGGTCAGGGAGTACTTCTATGGGACTAGGGTAAATCACTTGGTGTCAGGGACTACTTTTATGGGACTAGGGTAAATCACTTGGGGTCAGGGAGTACTTATATAGGGGCTAGAGTAACTCACTTGGGGTCAGGGAGTAGTTATAAGGGATTAGGGCAACTCACTTGGACTCTGGGAGTACATATAAAGGGACTAGGGTAACTCACTTGGGGTCTGTGAGTACTTATAAAGGGGCTATGGTAACTCACTTGGGGTCAGGGAGTACTTCTATGGGATTAGGGTAACACACTTGCGGTCAGAGAGTACATATAAAGGGGCTAGGATAACTCACTTGGGGTCAGTGAGTACAGATAAAGGTGATATGGTAACTCACTAGGGGTCAGGCAGTACTTCTATGGGACTAGGGTAACTCACTTGCGGGCAGAGTGTACATATTAAGGGGCTAGGATAACTAACTTGGGGTAAGGGAGTGCTTATATAGGGGCTAGGGTAACTCACTTGGGGTCAGGGAGTACTTCTGTGGGATTAGGGTAACTTACTTGGGGTCTGGGAGTACTTATATGGGACTAGGGTAACTCACTTGGGGTCAGGGAGTACTTATAAGGGAATAGGGTAACTCACATTGGGTCAAGCAGTACTTATATTGGACTAGGCTAACTCACTTGGTGTCTAGGAGTACTTATTTGGGACCAGGGTAACTCACTTGGGGTCAGGGAGTACTTATAAAGGGGCTAGGGTTACTCACTTTGGGTCAAGGAGAACTTATAAAGGGGCTAGGGTAACTCACTTTGGGTCAGGGAGTAGTTATAAGGGACTAGGGTAACTCACTTGGAGTCTGGGAGTGCATATAAAGGGGCTAGGATATCTCACTTGGGAGCCAGGGAGTACTTATAAATGGGCTAGGGTAACTCACTTGGGGTCTGGGAGTACTTATAAGGGACTAGGGTAACTCACTTGGGGTCTGGGAGTACTTATAAAGGGGCTATGGTAACTCACTTGGGGACAGGGAGTACTTATATGGAACTAGGGTAGCTCAATTGCGGTCAGAGAGTACATATAAAGGGGATAGGATAACTCACGTGGGGTCAGGAAGTACTTATAAAGGGGCTATGGTAACTCACTTGGGGTCAGGGAGTACTTCTATGGGACTAGGGTAACTCACTTGCGGTTAGAGAGTACATATATAGGGGCTAGGATAACTCACTTGGGGTCAGGGAGTACTTATAAGGGAATAGGATAACTCACATTGGGTCAAGGAGTACTTATATTGGACTAGGCTAACTCACTTGGGGTCTGGGAGTACTTATAAGGGACTGGGGTAACTCACTTGGGGTCTGGGAGTACTTATAAAGGGGCTAGGGTAACTCACTTTGGGTCAGGGAGTAGTTATAAGGGACTAGGGTAACTCACTTGGAGTCTGGGAGTGCATATAAAGGGGCTAGGATATCTCACTTGGGAGCCAGGGAGTACTTATAAAGGCGCTAGGGTAACTCACTTTGGATCAGGGAGTACTTATAAGGGACTAGGGTAACTCATTTGGGGTCTGGGAGTATTTATATGGGACTAACAAAACTCACATGGGGTCAGGGAGTACTTATAAAGGGGCTAGGGTAACTCACTTTGGGTCTAGGAGTACTTATATTGGACTAGGGTAACTCACTTGCGGTCAGAGAGTACATATAATTGGGCTAGGATAACTCACATGGGGTCAGGGAGTACTTTTCAAGGTGATATGGTAACTCACTTGGGGTCAGGGAGTACTTCTATGGGACTAGGGTAACTCACTTGCGGTCAGAGAGTACATATAAAGGGGCTAGGATAACTAACTTGGGGTAAGGGAGTGCTTATATACGGACTAGGGTAACTCTCTTGGGGTCAGGGAGTACTTATATAGGGGCTATGGTAACTCACTTGGGGTCAGAAAATACTTATAAAGGGGCTATGGTAACTCACTTGGGGTCAGGGTGTACTTAATAAGGGGCTAGGGTAACCCACTTGGGGTCAGGAATTACTTATAAGGGAATAGGGTAACTCACTTGGGGTCTGGGAGTACATATAAAGCGGCTAGGATAACTCACTTGCGATCAGAGAGTACATATAAAGTGGCTAGGGTAACTCACTTGGGTTCAGGGAGTACTTATATATGGGCTAGGGTAACTCACTTGGGGTCAGGGAGTACTTCTATGGGATTAGGTTAACTCACTTGGGGTCAGGGAGTACATATATGGGACTAGGTTAACTCACTTGCGGTCAGAGTGTACATATAATTGGACTAGGGTAACTCAATTGGGGTCAGGGAGTACTTCTATGGGACTAGGGTAACTCACTTGGTGTCAGGGACTACTTTTATGGGACTAGGGTAAATCACTTGGGGTCAGGGAGTACTTACATAGGGGCTAGAGTAACTCACTTGGGGTCAGGGAGTAGTTATAAGGGATTAGGGCAACTCACTTGGACTCTGGGAGTACATATAAAGGGACTAGGGTAACTCACTTGGGGTCTGTGAGTACTTATAAAGGGGCTATGGTAACTCACTTGGGGTCAGGGAGTACTTCTATGGGACTAGGGTAACTCACTTGCGGTCAGAGTGTACATATAAAGGGGCTAGGATAACTAACTTGGGGTAAGGGAGCGCTTATATAGGGGTTAGGATAACTCACTTGGGGTCAGGGAGTACTTCTGTGGGATTAGGGTAACTCACTTGGGGTCTGGGAGTACTTATATGGGACTAGGGTAACTCACTTGGGGTCAGGGAGTACTTATAAGGGAATAGGGTAACTCACATTGGGTCAAGCAGTACTTATATTGGACTAGGCTAACTCACTTGGTGTCTAGGAGTACTTATTTGGGACCAGGGTAACTCACTTGGGGTCAGGGAGTACTTATGAAGGGGCTAGGGTAACTTACTTGGTGTCTGGGAGTACTTATAAGAGACTGGGGTAACTCACTTGGGGTCTGGGAATACTTATAAGGGACTGGGGTAACTTACTTGGGGTCTGGGAGTACTTATAAAGGGGCAAGGGTTACTCACTTTGGGTCAAGGAGAACTTATAAAGGGGCTAGGGTAACTCACTTTGGGTCAGGGAGTAGTTATAAGGGACTAGGGTAACTCACTTGGAGTCTGGGAGTGCATATAAAGGGGCTAGGATATCTCACTTGGGAGCCAGGGAGTACTTATAAATGGGCTAGGGTAACTCACTTGGGGTCTGGGAGTACTTATAATGGACTAGGGTAACTCACTTGGGGTCTGGGAGTACTTATATGGAACTAGGGTAGCTCAATTGCGGTCAGAGAGTACATATGTAGGGGCTAGGATAACTAACTTGGGGTAAGGGAGTACTTATATAGGGTCTAGGGTAACTCACTTGGACTCTGGAAGTACATATAAAGGGACTAGGGTAACTCACTAGGGGTCTATGAGTACTTATAAAGGGGCTATGGTAACTCACTTGGGGTCAGAGAGTACTTCTATGGGATTAGGGTAACACACTTGCGGTCAGAGAGTACATATAAAGGGGCTAGGATAACTCACTTGGGGTCAGTGAGTACTGATAAAGGTGATATGGTAACTCACTTGCGGTCAGAGTGTACATATAAAGGGGCTAGGATAACTAACTTGGGGTAAGGGAGTGCTTATATAGGGGCTAGGGTAACTCACTTGGGGTCAGGGAGTACTTCTGTGGGATTAGGGTAACTCACTTGCGATCAGAGAGTACATATAAAGGGGATAGGGTAACACACTTGGGTTCAGGGAGTACTTATATATGGGCTAGGGTAACTCACTTGGGGTCAGGGAGTACTTCTATGGGATTAGGTTAACTCACTTGGGGTCTGGGAGTACATATATGGGACTAGGTTAACTCACTTGCGGTCAGAGTGTATATATAATTGGACTAGGTAACTCACTTGGGGTCAGGGAGTACTTATATAGGGGCTAGGGTAACTCACTAGGTGCCTGGGAGTACATATAAAGGGGCTAGGATAACTCACTAAGGGGTCAGGGACTACTTTTATGGGACTAGGGTAACTCACTTGGGGTCAGGGAGTACTTCTATGGGACTAGGGTAAATCACTTGGTGTCAGGGACTACTTTTATGGGACTAGGGTAAATCACTTGGGGTCAGGGAGTACTTATATAGGGGCTAGAGTAACTCACTTGGGGTCAGGGAGTAGTTATAAGGGATTAGGGCAACTCACTTGGACTCTGGGAGTACATATAAAGGGACTAGGGTAACTCACTTGGGGTCTGTGAGTACTTATAAAGGGGCTATGGTAACTCACTTGGGGTCAGGGAGTACTTCTATGGGATTAGGGTAACACACTTGCGGTCAGAGAGTACATATAAAGGGGCTAGGATAACTCACTTGGGGTCAGTGAGTACAGATAAAGGTGATATGGTAACTCACTAGGGGTCAGGCAGTACTTCTATGGGACTAGGGTAACTCACTTGCGGGCAGAGTGTACATATTAAGGGGCTAGGATAACTAACTTGGGGTAAGGGAGTGCTTATATAGGGGCTAGGGTAACTCACTTGGGGTCAGGGAGTACTTCTGTGGGATTAGGGTAACTTACTTGGGGTCTGGGAGTACTTATATGGGACTAGGGTAACTCACTTGGGGTCAGGGAGTACTTATAAGGGAATAGGGTAACTCACATTGGGTCAAGCAGTACTTATATTGGACTAGGCTAACTCACTTGGTGTCTAGGAGTACTTATTTGGGACCAGGGTAACTCACTTGGGGTCAGGGAGTACTTATAAAGGGGCTAGGGTTACTCACTTTGGGTCAAGGAGAACTTATAAAGGGGCTAGGGTAACTCACTTTGGGTCAGGGAGTAGTTATAAGGGACTAGGGTAACTCACTTGGAGTCTGGGAGTGCATATAAAGGGGCTAGGATATCTCACTTGGGAGCCAGGGAGTACTTATAAATGGGCTAGGGTAACTCACTTGGGGTCTGGGAGTACTTATAAGGGACTAGGGTAACTCACTTGGGGTCTGGGAGTACTTATAAAGGGGCTATGGTAACTCACTTGGGGACAGGGAGTACTTATATGGAACTAGGGTAGCTCAATTGCGGTCAGAGAGTACATATAAAGGGGATAGGATAACTCACGTGGGGTCAGGAAGTACTTATAAAGGGGCTATGGTAACTCACTTGGGGTCAGGGAGTACTTCTATGGGACTAGGGTAACTCACTTGCGGTTAGAGAGTACATATATAGGGGCTAGGATAACTCACTTGGGGTCAGGGAGTACTTATAAGGGAATAGGATAACTCACATTGGGTCAAGGAGTACTTATATTGGACTAGGCTAACTCACTTGGGGTCTGGGAGTACTTATAAGGGACTGGGGTAACTCACTTGGGGTCTGGGAGTACTTATAAAGGGGCTAGGGTAACTCACTTTGGGTCAGGGAGTAGTTATAAGGGACTAGGGTAACTCACTTGGAGTCTGGGAGTGCATATAAAGGGGCTAGGATATCTCACTTGGGAGCCAGGGAGTACTTATAAAGGCGCTAGGGTAACTCACTTTGGATCAGGGAGTACTTATAAGGGACTAGGGTAACTCATTTGGGGTCTGGGAGTATTTATATGGGACTAACAAAACTCACATGGGGTCAGGGAGTACTTATAAAGGGGCTAGGGTAACTCACTTTGGGTCTAGGAGTACTTATATTGGACTAGGGTAACTCACTTGCGGTCAGAGAGTACATATAATTGGGCTAGGATAACTCACATGGGGTCAGGGAGTACTTTTCAAGGTGATATGGTAACTCACTTGGGGTCAGGGAGTACTTCTATGGGACTAGGGTAACTCACTTGCGGTCAGAGAGTACATATAAAGGGGCTAGGATAACTAACTTGGGGTAAGGGAGTGCTTATATACGGACTAGGGTAACTCACTTGGGGTCAGGGAGTACTTATATAGGGGCTATGGTAACTCACTTGGGGTCAGAAAATACTTATAAAGGGGCTATGGTAACTCACTTGGGGTCAGGGTGTACTTAATAAGGGGCTAGGGTAACCCACTTGGGGTCAGGAATTACTTATAAGGGAATAGGGTAACTCACTTGGGGTCTGGGAGTACATATAAAGCGGCTAGGATAACTCACTTGCGATCAGAGAGTACATATAAAGTGGCTAGGGTAACTCACTTGGGTTCAGGGAGTACTTATATATGGGCTAGGGTAACTCACTTGGGGTCAGGGAGTACTTCTATGGGATTAGGTTAACTCACTTGGGGTCTGGGAGTACATATATGGGACTAGGGTAACTCACTTGGGGTCAGGGAGTACTTATAAGGGAATAGGGTAACTCACATTGGGTCAAGCAGTACTTATATTGGACTAGGCTAACTCACTTGGTGTCTAGGAGTACTTATTTGGGACCAGGGTAACTCACTTGGGGTCAGGGACTACTTTTATGGGACTAGGGTAACTCACTTGGGGTCAGGGAGTACTTCTATGGGACTAGGGTAACTCACTTGCGGTCAGAGTGTACATATAAAGGGGCTAGGATAACTAACTTGGGGTAAGGGAGTGCTTATATAGGGGCTAGGGTAACTCACTTGGGGTCAGGGAGTACTTCTGTGGGATTAGGGTAACTCACTTGGGGTCTGGGAGTACTTATATGGGACTAGGGTAACTCACTTGGGGTCAGGGAGTACTTATAAGGGAATAGGGTAACTCACATTGGGTCAAGCAGTACTTATATTGGACTAGGCTAACTCACTTGGTGTCTAGGAGTACTTATTTGGGACCAGGGTAACTCACTTGGGGTCAGGGAGTACTTATGAAGGGGCTAGGGTAACTTACTTGGTGTCTGGGAGTCCTTATAAGAGACTGGGGTAACTCACTTGGGGTCTGGGAATACTTACAAGGGACTGGGGTAACTTACTTGGGATCTGGGAGTACTTATAAAGGGGCTAGGGTTACTCACTTTGGGTCAAGGAGGACTTATAAAGGGGCTAGGGTAACTCACTTTGGGTCAGGGAGTAGTTATAAGGGACTAGGGTAACTCACTTGGAGTCTGGGAGTGCATATAAAGGGGCTAGGATATCTCACTTGGGAGCAAGGGAGTACTTATAAATGGGCTAGGGTAACTTACTTGGTGTCTGGGAGTACTTATAAGAGACTGGGGTAACTCACTTGGGGTCTGGGAATACTTACAAGGGACTGGGGTAACTTACTTGGGGTCTGGGAGTACTTATAAAGGGGCTAGGGTTACTCACTTTGGGTCAAGGAGGACTTATAAAGGGGCTAGGGTAACTCACTTTGGGTCAGGGAGTAGTTATAAGGGACTAGGGTAACTCACTTGGGGTCTGGGAGTACTTATAAGGGACTAGGGTAACTCACTTGGGGTCTGGGAGTACTTATAAAGGGGCTATGGTAACTCACTTGGGGTCAGGGAGTACTTATATGGAACTAGGGTAGCTCAATTGCGGTCAGAGAGTACATATAAAGGGGCTAGGATAACTCACGTGGGGTCAGGAAGTACTCATAAAGGGGCTATGGTAACTCACTTGGGGTCAGGGAGTACTTCTATGGGACTAGGGTAACTCACTTGCGGTTAGAGAGTACATATGTAGGGGCTAGGATAACTAACTTGGGGTAAGGGAGTACTTATATAGGGGCTAGGGTAACTCACTTGGACTCTGGAAGTACATATAAAGGGACTAGGGTAACTCACTTGGGGTCTATGAGTACTTATAAAGGGGCTATGGTAACTCACTTGGGGTCAGGGAGTACTTCTATGGGATTAGGGTAACACACTTGCGGTCAGAGTGTACATATAAAGGGGCTAGGGTAACTCACTTGGGTTCAGGGAGTACTTATATATGGGCTAGAGTAACTCACTTGGGGTCAGGGAGTACTTCTATGGGATTAGGTTAACTCACTTGGGGTCAGGGAGTACATATATGGGACTAGGTTAACTCACTTGCGGTCAGAGTGTACATATAATTGGACTAGGGTAACTCACTTGGGGTCAGGGAGTACTTATATAGGGGCTAGGGTAACTCACTTGGACTCTGGGAGTACATATAAAGGGACTAGGGTAACTCACTTGGGGTCTGTGAGTACTTATAAAGGGGCTATGGTAACTCACTTTGGGTCAGGGAGTACTTCTATGGGATTAGGGTAACACACTTGCGGTCAGAGAGTACATATAAAGGGGCTAGGAATACTCCCTTGGGGTCAGTGAGTACTGATAAAGGTGATATGGTAACTCACTTGGGGTCAGGGAGTACTTCTATGGGACTAGGGTAACTCACTTGCGGGCAGAGTGTACATATTAAGGGGCTAGGATAACTAACTTGGGGTAAGGGAGTGCTTATATAGGGGCTAGGGTAACTCACTTGGGGTCAGGGAGTACTTCTGTGGGATTAGGGTAACTTACTTGGGGTCTGGGAGTACTTATATGGGACTAGGGTAACTCACTTGGGGTCAGGGAGTACTTATAAGGGAATAGGGTAACTCACATTGGGTCAAGCAGTACTTATATTGGACTAGGCTAACTCACTTGGTGTCTAGGAGTACTTATTTGGGACCAGGGTAACTCACTTGGGGTCAGGGAGTACTTATAAAGGGGCTAGGGTTACTCACTTTGGGTCAAGGAGAACTTATAAAGGGGCTAGGGTAACTCACTTTGGGTCAGGGAGTAGTTATAAGGGACTAGGGTAACTCACTTGGAGTCTGGGAGTGCATATAAAGGGGCTAGGATATCTCACTTGGGAGCCAGGGAGTACTTATAAATGGGCTAGGGTAACTCACTTGGGGTCTGGGAGTACTTATAAGGGACTAGGGTAACTCACTTGGGGTCTGGGAGTACTTATAAAGGGGCTATGGTAACTCACTTGGGGTCAGGGAGTACTTATATGGAACTAGGGTAGCTCAATTGCGGTCAGAGAGTACATATAAAGGGGATAGGATAACTCACGTGGGGTCAGGAAGTACTTATAAAGGGGCTATGGTAACTCACTTGGGGTCAGGGAGTATTTCTATGGGACTAGGGTAACTCACTTGCGGTTAGAGAGTACATATATAGGGGCTAGGATAACTCACTTGGGGTCTGGGAGTACTTATAAGGGACTGGGGTAACTCACTTGGGGTCTGGGAGTACTTATAAAGGGGCTAGGGTTACTCACTTTGGGTCAAGGAGTACTTATAAAGGGGCTAGGGTAACTCACTTTGGGTCAGGGAGTAGTTATAAGGGACTAGGGTAACTCACTTGGAGTCTGGGAGTGCATATAAAGGGGCTAGGATATCTCACTTGGGAGCCAGGGAGTACTTATAAAGGCGCTAGGGTAACTCACTTTGGATCAGGGAGTACTTATAAGGGACTAGGGTAACTCATTTGGGGTCTGGGAGTATTTATATGGGACTAACAAAACTCACATGGGGTCAGGGAGTACTTATAAAGGGGCTAGGGTAACTCACTTTGGGTCTAGGAGTACTTATATTGGACTAGGGTAACTCACTTGCGGTCAGAGAGTACATATAATTGGGCTAGGATAACTCACATGGGGTCAGGGAGTACTTTTCAAGGTGATATGGTAACTCACTTGGGGTCAGGGAGTACTTCTATGGGACTAGGGTAACTCACTTGCGGTCAGAGAGTACATATAAAGGGGCTAGGAAAACTAACTTGGGGTAAGGGAGTGCTTATATACGGACTAGGGTAACTCACTTGGGGTCAGGGAGTACTTATATAGGGGCTATGGTAACTCACTTGGGGTCAGAAAATACTTATAAAGGGGCTATGGTAACTCACTTGGGGTCAGGGTGTACTTAATAAGGGGCTACGGTAACCCACTTGGGGTCAGGAATTACTTATAAGGGAATAGGGTAACTCACTTGGGGTCAGGGAGTACTTATATAGGGGCTATGGTAACTCACTTGGGGTCAGAAAATACTTATAAAGGGGCTATGGTAACTCACTTGGGGTCAGGGTGTACTTAATAAGGGGCTACGGTAACCCACTTGGGGTCAGGAATTACTTATAAAGGGGCTAGGGTAACTCACTTTGGGTCAGGGAGTAGTTATAAGGGACTAGGGTAACTCACTTGGAGTCTGGGAGTGCATATAAAGGGGCTAGGATATCTCACTTGGGAGCCAGGGAGTACTTATAAATGGGCTAGGGTAACTCACTTGGGGTCTGGGAGTACTTATAAGGGACTAGGGTAACTCACTTGGGGTCAGGGAGTACTTATATGGAACTAGGGTAGCTCAATTGCGGTCGGAGAGTACATATAAAGGGGCTAGGATAACTCACGTGGGGTCAGGAAGTACTTATAAAGGGGCTATGGTAACTCACTTGGGGTCAGGGAGTACTTCTATGGGACTAGGGTAACTCACTTGCGGTTAGAGAGTACATATGTAGGGGCTAGGATAACTCACTTGGGGTCAGTGAGTACTGATAAAGGTGATATGGTAACTCGCTTGGGGTCTGGGAGTACTTATAAGGGACTAGGGTAACTCACTTGGGGTCTGGGAGTACTTATATGGAACTAGGGTAGCTCAATTGCGGTCAGAGAGTACATATGTAGGGGCTAGGATAACTAACTTGGGGTAAGGGAGTACTTATATAGGGGCTAGGGTAACTCACTTGGACTCTGGAAGTACATATAAAGGGACTAGGGTAACTCACTAGGGGTCTATGAGTACTTATAAAGGGGCTATGGTAACTCACTTGGGGTCAGGGAGTACTTCTATGGGATTAGGGTAACACACTTGCGGTCAGAGAGTACATATAAAGGGGCTAGGATAACTCACTTGGGGTCAGTGAGTACTGATAAAGGTGATATGGTAACTCACTTGGGGTCAGGGAGTACTTCTATGGGACTAGGGTAACTCACTTGCGGTCAGAGTGTACATATAAAGGGGCTAGGATAACTAACTTGGGGTAAGGGAGTGCTTATATAGGGGCTAGGGTAACTCACTTGGGGTCAGGGAGTACTTCTGTGGGATTAGGGTAACTCACTTGCGATCAGAGAGTACATATAAAGGGGATAGGGTAACACACTTGGGTTCAGGGAGTACTTATATATGGGCTAGGGTAACTCACTTGGGGTCAGGGAGTACTTCTATGGGATTAGGTTAACTCACTTGGGGTCTGGGAGTACATATATGGGACTAGGTTAACTCACTTGCGGTCAGAGTGTATATATAATTGGACTAGGTAACTCACTTGGGGTCAGGGAGTACTTATATAGGGGCTAGGGTAACTCACTAGGTGCCTGGGAGTACATATAAAGGGGCTAGGATAACTCACTTGGGGTCAGGGACTACTTTTATGGGACTAGGGTAACTCACTTGGGGTCAGGGAGTACTTCTATGGGACTAGGGTAAATCACTTGGTGTCAGGGACTACTTTTATCGGACTAGGGTAAATCACTTGGGGTCAGGGAGTACTTATATAGGGGCTAGAGTAACTCACTTGGGGTCAGGGAGTAGTTATAAGGGATTAGGGCAACTCACTTGGACTCTGGGAGTACATATAAAGGGACTAGGGTAACTCACTTGGGGTCTGTGAGTACTTATAAAGGGGCTATGGTAACTCACTTGGGGTCAGGGAGTACTTCTATGGGATTAGGGTAACACACTTGCGGTCAGAGAGTACATATAAAGGGGCTAGGATAACTCACTTGGGGTCAGTGAGTACAGATAAAGGTGATATGGTAACTCACTAGGGGTCAGGGAGTACTTCTATGGGACTAGGGTAACTCACTTGCGGGCAGAGTGTACATATTAAGGGGCTAGGATAACTAACTTGGGGTAAGGGAGTGCTTATATAGGGGCTAGGGTAACTCACTTGGGGTCAGGGAGTACTTCTGTGGGATTAGGGTAACTTACTTGGGGTCTGGGAGTACTTATATGGGACTAGGGTAACTCACTTGGGGTCAGGGAGTACTTATAAGGGAATAGGGTAACTCACATTGGGTCAAGCAGTACTTATATTGGACTAGGCTAACTCACTTGGTGTCTAGGAGTACTTATTTGGGACCAGGGTAACTCACTTGGGGTCAGGGAGTACTTATAAAGGGGCTAGGGTTACTCACTTTGGGTCAAGGAGAACTTATAAAGGGGCTAGGGTAACTCACTTTGGGTCAGGGAGTAGTTATAAGGGACTAGGGTAACTCACTTGGAGTCTGGGAGTGCATATAAAGGGGCTAGGATATCTCACTTGGGAGCCAGGGAGTACTTATAAATGGGCTAGGGTAACTCACTTGGGGTCTGGGAGTACTTATAAGGGACTAGGGTAACTCACTTGGGGTCTGGGAGTACTTATAAAGGGGCTATGGTAACTCACTTGGGGACAGGGAGTACTTATATGGAACTAGGGTAGCTCAATTGCGGTCAGAGAGTACATATAAAGGGGATAGGATAACTCACGTGGGGTCAGGAAGTACTTATAAAGGGGCTATGGTAACTCACTTGGGGTCAGGGAGTACTTCTATGGGACTAGGGTAACTCACTTGCGGTTAGAGAGTACATATATAGGGGCTAGGATAACTCACTTGGGGTCAGGGAGTACTTATAAGGGAATAGGATAACTCACATTGGGTCAAGGAGTACTTATATTGGACTAGGCTAACTCACTTGGGGTCTGGGAGTACTTATAAGGGACTGGGGTAACTCACTTGGGGTCTGGGAGTACTTATAAAGGGGCTAGGGTTACTCACTTTGGGTCAAGGAGTACTTATAAAGGGGCTAGGGTAACTCACTTTGGGTCAGGGAGTAGTTATAAGGGACTAGGGTAACTCACTTGGAGTCTGGGAGTGCATATAAAGGGGCTAGGATATCTCATTTGGGAGCCAGGGAGTACTTATAAAGGCGCTAGGGTAACTCACTTTGGATCAGGGAGTACTTATAAGGGACTAGGGTAACTCATTTGGGGTCTGGGAGTATTTATATGGGACTAACAAAACTTACATGGGGTCAGGGAGTACTTATAAAGGGGCTAGGGTAACTCACTTTGGGTCTAGGAGTACTTATATTGGACTAGGGTAACTCACTTGCGGTCAGAGAGTACATATAATTGGGCTAGGATAACTCACATGGGGTCAGGGAGTACTTTTCAAGGTGATATGGTAACTCACTTGGGGTCAGGGAGTACTTCTATGGGACTAGGGTAACTCACTTGCGGTCAGAGAGTACATATAAAGGGGCTAGGATAACTAACTTGGGGTAAGGGAGTGCTTATATACGGACTAGGGTAACTCACTTGGGGTCAGGGAGTACTTATATAGGGGCTAGGGTAACCCACTTGGGGTCAGGAATTACTTATAAGGGAATAGGGTAACTCACTTGGGGTCTGGGAGTACATATAAAGCGGCTAGGATAACTCACTTGCGATCAGAGAGTACATATAAAGTGGCTAGGGTAACTCACTTGGGTTCAGGGAGTACTTATATATGGGCTAGGGTAACTCACTTGGGGTCAGGGAGTACTTCTATGGGATTAGGTTAACTCACTTGGGGTCTGGGAGTACATATATGGGACTAGGGTAACTCACTTGGGGTCAGGGAGTACTTATAAGGGAATAGGGTAACTCACATTGGGTCAAGCAGTACTTATATTGGACTAGGCTAACTCACTTGGTGTCTAGGAGTACTTATTTGGGACCAGGGTAACTCACTTGGGGTCAGGGACTACTTTTATGGGACTAGGGTAACTCACTTGGGGCAGGGAGTACTTCTATGGGACTAGGGTAACTCACTTGCGGTCAGAGTGTACATATAAAGGGGCTAGGATAACTAACTTGGGGTAAGGGAGTGCTTATATAGGGGCTAGGGTAACTCACTTGGGGTCAGGGAGTACTTCTGTGGGATTAAGGTAACTCACTTGGGGTCTGGGAGTACTTATATGGGACTAGGGTAACTCACTTGGGGTCAGGGAGTACTTATAAGGGAATAGGGTAACTCACATTGGGTCAAGCAGTACTTATATTGGACTAGGCTAACTCACTTGGTGTCTAGGAGTACTTATTTGGGACCAGGGTAACTCACTTGGGGTCAGGGAGTACTTATGAAGGGGCTAGGGTAACTTACTTGGTGTCTGGGAGTCCTTATAAGAGACTGGGGTAACTCACTTGGGGTCTGGGAATACTTACAAGGGACTGGGGTAACTTACTTGGGATCTGGGAGTACTTATAAAGGGGCTAGGGTTACTCACTTTGGGTCAAGGAGGACTTATAAAGGGGCTAGGGTAACTCACTTTGGGTCAGGGAGTAGTTATAAGGGACTAGGGTAACTCACTTGGAGTCTGGGAGTGCATATAAAGGGGCTAGGATATCTCACTTGGGAGCCAGGGAGTACTTATAAATGGGCTAGGGTAACTTACTTGGTGTCTGGGAGTACTTATAAGAGACTGGGGTAACTCACTTGGGGTCTGGGAATACTTACAAGGGACTGGGGTAACTTACTTGGGGTCTGGGAGTACTTATAAAGGGGCTAGGGTTACTCACTTTGGGTCAAGGAGGACTTATAAAGGGGCTAGGGTAACTCACTTTGGGTCAGGGAGTAGTTATAAGGGACTAGGGTAACTCACTTGGGGTCTGGGAGTACTCATAAAGGGGCTATGGTAACTCACTTGGGGTCAGGGAGTACTTCTATGGGACTAGGGTAACTCACTTGCGGTTAGAGAGTACATATGTAGGGGCTAGGATAACTAACTTGGGGTAAGGGAGTACTTATATAGGGGCTAGGGTAACTCACTTGGACTCTGGAAGTACATATAAAGGGACTAGGGTAACTCACTTGGGGTCTATGAGTACTTATAAAGGGGCTATGGTAACTCACTTGGGGTCAGGGAGTACTTCTATGGGATTAGGGTAACACACTTGCGGTCAGAGAGTACATATAAAGGGGCTAGGATAACTCACTTGGGGTCAGTGAGTACTGATAAAGGTGATATGGTAACTCACTTGGGGTCAAGGAGTACTTCTATGGGACTAGGGTAACTCACTTGCGGTCAGAGTGTACATATAAAGGGGCTAGGATAACTAACTTGGGGTAAGGGAGTGCTTATATAGGGGCTAGGGTAACTCACTTGGGGTCAGGGAGTACTTCTGTGGGATTAGGGTAACTCACTTGCGATCAGAGAGTACATGTAAAGGGGCTAGGGTAACTCACTTGGGTTCAGGGAGTACTTATATATGGGCTAGAGTAACTCACTTGGGGTCAGGGAGTACTTCTATGGGATTAGGTTAACTCACTTGGGGTCAGGGAGTACATATATGGGACTAGGTTAACTCACTTGCGGTCAGAGTGTACATATAATTGGACTAGGGTAACTCACTTGGGGTCAGGGAGTACTTATATAGGGGCTAGGGTAACTCATTTGGACTCTGGGAGTACATATAAAGGGAGTAGGGTAACTCACTTGGGGTCTGTGAGTACTTATAAAGGGGCTATGGTAACTCACTTTGGGTCAGGGAGTACTTCTATGGGATTAGGGTAACACACTTGCGGTCAGAGAGTACATATAAAGGGGCTAGGATAACTCACTTGGGGTCAGTGAGTACTGATAAAGGTGATATGGTAACTCACTTGGGGTCAGGGAGTACTTCTATGGGACTAGGGTAACTCACTTGCGGTCAGAGTGTACATATAAAGGGGCTAGGATAACTAACTTGGGGTAAGGGAGTGCTTATATAGGGGCTAGGGTAACTCACTTGGGGTCAGGGAGTACTTCTGTGGGATTAGGATAACTCACTTGCGATCAGAGAGTACATATAAAGTGGCTAGGGTAACTCACTTGGGTTCAGGGAGTACTTATATATGGGCTAGGGTAACTCACTTGGGGTCAGGGAGTACTTCTATGGGATTAGGTTAACTCACTTGGGTCTGGGAGTACATATATGGGACTAGGGTAACTCACTTGGGGTCAGGGAGTACTTATAAGGGAATAGGGTAACTCACATTGGGTCAAGCAGTACTTATATTGGACTAGGCTAACTCACTTGGTGTCTAGGAGTACTTATTTGGGACCAGGGTAACTCACTTGGGGTCAGGGACTACTTTTATGGGACTAGGGTAACTCACTTGGGGTCAGGGAGTACTTCTATGGGACTAGGGTAACTCACTTGCGGTCAGAGTGTACATATAAAGGGGCTAGGATAACTAACTTGGGGTAAGGGAGTGCTTATATAGGGGCTAGGGTAACTCACTTGGGGTCAGGGAGTACTTCTGTGGGATTAGGGTAACTCACTTGGGGTCTGGGAGTACTTATATGGGACTAGGGTAACTCACTTGGGGTCAGGGAGTACTTATAAGGGAATAGGGTAACTCACATTGGGTCAAGCAGTACTTATATTGGACTAGGCTAACTCACTTGGTGTCTAGGAGTACTTATTTGGGACCAGGGTAACTCACTTGGGGTCAGGGAGTACTTATAAAGGGGCTAGGGTAACTTACTTGGTGTCTGGGAGTCCTTATAAGAGACTGGGGTAACTCACTTGGGGTCTGGGAATACTTACAAGGGACTGGGGTAACTTACTTGGGATCTGGGAGTACTTATAAAGGGGCTAGGGTTACTCACTTTGGGTCAAGGAGGACTTATAAAGGGGCTAGGGTACCTCACTTTGGGTCAGGGAGTAGTTATAAGGGACTAGGGTAACTCACTTGGAGTCTGGGAGTGCATATAAAGGGGCTAGGATATCTCACTTGGGAGCCAGGGATTACTTATAAATGGGCTAGGGTAACTTACTTGGTGTCTGGGAGTACTTATAAGAGACTGGGGTAACTCACTTGGGGTCTGGGAATACTTACAAGGGACTGGGGTAACTTACTTGGGGTCTGGGAGTACTTATAAAGGGGCTAGGGTAACTCACTTTGGGTCAGGGAGTAGTTATAAGGGACTAGGGTAACTCACTTGGGGTCTGGGAGTACTTATAAGGGACTAGGGTAACTCACTTGGGGTCTGGGAGTACTTATAAAGGGGCTATGGTAACTCACTTGGGGTCAGGGAGTACTTATATGGAACTAGGGTAGCTCAATTGCGGTCAGAGAGTACATATAAAGGGGCTAGGATAACTCACGTGGGGTCAGGAAGTACTCATAAAGGGGCTATGGTAACTCACTTGGGGTCAGGGAGTACTTCTATGGGACTAGGGTAACTCACTTGCGGTTAGAGAGTACATATGTAGGGGCTAGGATAACTAACTTGGGGTAAGGGAGTACTTATATAGGGGCTAGGGTAACTCACTTGGACTCTGGAAGTACATATAAAGGGACTAGGGTAACTCACTTGGGGTCTATGAGTACTTATAAAGGGGCTATGGTAACTCACTTTGGGTCAGGGAGTACTTCTATGGGATTAGGGTAACACACTTGCGGTCAGAGAGTACATATAAAGGGGCTAGGATAACTCACTTGGGGTCAGTGAGTACTGATAAAGGTGATATGGTAACTCACTTGGGGTCAGGGAGTACTTCTATGGGACTAGGGTAACTCACTTGCGGTCAGAGTGTACATATAAAGGGGCTAGGATAACTAACTTGGGGTAAGGGAGTGCTTATATAGGGGCTAGGGTAACTCACTTGGGGTCAGGGAGTACTTCTGTGGGATTAGGATAACTCACTTGCGATCAGAGAGTACATATAAAGTGGCTAGGGTAACTCACTTGGGTTCAGGGAGTACTTATATATGGGCTAGGGTAACTCACTTGGGGTCAGGGAGTACTTCTATGGGATTAGGTTAACTCACTTGGGGTCTGGGAGTACATATATGGGACTAGGGTAACTCACTTGGGGTCAGGGAGTACTTATAAGGGAATAGGGTAACTCACATTGGGTCAAGCAGTACTTATATTGGACTAGGCTAACTCACTTGGTGTCTAGGAGTACTTATTTGGGACCAGGGTAACTCACTTGGGGTCAGGGACTACTTTTATGGGACTAGGGTAACTCACTTGGGGTCAGGGAGTACTTCTATGGGACTAGGGTAACTCACTTGCGGTCAGAGTGTACATATAAAGGGGCTAGGATAACTAACTTAAGGTAAGGGAGTGCTTATATAGGGGCTAGGGTAACTCACTTGGGGTCAGGGAGTACTTCTGTGGGATTAGGGTAACTCACTTGGGGTCTGGGAGTACTTATATGGGACTAGGGTAACTCACTTGGGGTCAGGGAGTACTTATAAGGGAATAGGGTAACTCACATTGGGTCAAGCAGTACTTATATTGGACTAGGCTAACTCACTTGGTGTCTAGGAGTACTTATTTGGGACCAGGGTAACTCACTTGGGGTCAGGGAGTACTTATAAAGGGGCTAGGGTAACTTACTTGGTGTCTGGGAGTCCTTATAAGAGACTGGGGTAACTCACTTGGGGTCTGGGAATACTTACAAGGGACTGGGGTAACTTACTTGGGATCTGGGAGTACTTATAAAGGGGCTAGGGTTACTCACTTTGGGTCAAGGAGGACTTATAAAGGGGCTAGGGTACCTCACTTTGGGTCAGGGAGTAGTTATAAGGGACTAGGGTAACTCACTTGGAGTCTGGGAGTGCATATAAAGGGGCTAGGATATCTCACTTGGGAGCCAGGGATTACTTATAAATGGGCTAGGGTAACTTACTTGGTGTCTGGGAGTACTTATAAGAGACTGGGGTAACTCACTTGGGGTCTGGGAATACTTACAAGGGACTGGGGTAACTTACTTGGGGTCTGGGAGTACTTATAAAGGGGCTACGTTAACTCACTTTGGGTCAGGGAGTAGTTATAAGGGACTAGGGTAACTCACTTGGGGTCTGGGAGTACTTATAAGGGACTAGGGTAACTCACTTGGGGTCTGGGAGTACTTATAAAGGGGCTATGGTAACTCACTTGGGGTCAGGGAGTACTTATATGGAACTAGGGTAGCTCAATTGCGGTCAGAGAGTACATATAAAGGGGCTAGGATAACTCACGTGGGGTCAGGAAGTACTCATAAAGGGGCTATGGTAACTCACTTGGGGTCAGGGAGTACTTCTATGGGACTAGGGTAACTCACTTGCGGTTAGAGAGTACATATGTAGGGGCTAGGATAACTAACTTGGGGTAAGGGAGTACTTATATAGGGGCTAGGGTAACTCACTTGGACTCTGGAAGTACATATAAAGGGACTAGGGTAACTCACTTGGGGTCTATGAGTACTTATAAAGGGGCTATGGTAACTCACTTTGGGTCAGGGAGTACTTCTATGGGATTAGGGTAACACACTTGCGGTCAGAGAGTACATATAAAGGGGCTAGGATAACTCACTTGGGGTCAGTGAGTACTGATAAAGGTGATATGGTAACTCACTTGGGGTCAAGGAGTACTTCTATGGGACTAGGGTAACTCACTTGCGGTCAGAGTGTACATATAAAGGGGCTAGGATAACTAACTTGGGGTAAGGGAGTGCTTATATAGGGGCTAGGGTAACTCACTTGGGGTCAGGGAGTACTTCTGTGGGATTAGGGTAACTCACTTGCGATCAGAGAGTACATGTAAAGGGGCTAGGGTAACTCACTTGGGTTCAGGGAGTACTTATATATGGGCTAGAGTAACTCACTTGGGGTCAGGGAGTACTTCTATGGGATTAGGTTAACTCACTTGGGGTCAGGGAGTACATATATGGGACTAGGTTAACTCACTTGCGGTCAGAGTGTACATATAATTGGACTAGGGTAACTCACTTGGGGTCAGGGAGTACTTATATAGGGGCTAGGGTAACTCATTTGGACTCTGGGAGTACATATAAAGGGAGTAGGGTAACTCACTTGGGGTCTGTGAGTACTTATAAAGGGGCTATGGTAACTCACTTTGGGTCAGGGAGTACTTCTATGGGATTAGGGTAACACACTTGCGGTCAGAGAGTACATATAAAGGGGCTAGGATAACTCACTTGGGGTCAGTGAGTACTGATAAAGGTGATATGGTAACTCACTTGGGGTCAGGGAGTACTTCTATGGGACTAGGGTAACTCACTTGCGGTCAGAGTGTACATATAAAGGGGCTAGGATAACTAACTTGGGGTAAGGGAGTGCTTATATAGGGGCTAGGGTAACTCACTTGGGGTCAGGGAGTACTTCTGTAGGATAAGGATAACTCACTTGCGATCAGAGAGTACATATAAAGTGGCTAGGGTAACTCACTTGGGTTCAGGGAGTACTTATATATGGGCTAGGGTAACTCACTTGGGGTCAGGGAGTACTTCTATGGGATTAGGTTAACTCACTTGGGGTCTGGGAGTACATATATGGGACTAGGGTAACTCACTTGGGGTCAGGGAGTACTTATAAGGGAATAGGGTAACTCACATTGGGTCAAGCAGTACTTATATTGTACTAGGCTAACTCACTTGGTGTCTAGGAGTACTTATTTGGGACCAGGGTAACTCACTTGGGGTCAGGGACTACTTTTATGGGACTAGGGTAACTCACTTGGGGTCAGGGAGTACTTCTATGGGACTAGGGTAACTCACTTGCGGTCAGAGTGTACATATAAAGGGGCTAGGATAACTAACTTGGGGTAAGGGAGTGCTTATATAGGGGCTAGGGTAACTCACTTGGGGTCAGGGAGTACTTCTGTGGGATTAGGGTAACTCACTTGGGGTCTGGGAGTACTTATATGGGACTAGGGTAACTCACTTGGGGTCAGGGAGTACTTATAAGGGAATAGGGTAACTCACATTGGGTCAAGCAGTACTTATATTGGACTAGGCTAACTCACTTGGTGTCTAGGAGTACTTATTTGGGACCAGGGTAACTCACTTGGGGTCAGGGAGTACTTATAAAGGGGCTAGGGTAACTTACTTGGTGTCTGGGAGTCCTTATAAGAGACTGGGGTAACTCACTTGGGGTCTGGGAATACTTACAAGGGACTGGGGTAACTTACTTGGGATCTGGGAGTACTTATAAAGGGGCTAGGGTTACTCACTTTGGATCAAGGAGGACTTATAAAGGGGCTAGGGTACCTCACTTTGGGTCAGGGAGTAGTTATAAGGGACTAGGGTAACTCACTTGGAGTCTGGGAGTGCATATAAAGGGGCTAGGATATCTCACTTGGGAGCCAGGGATTACTTATAAATGGGCTAGGGTAACTTACTTGGTGTCTGGGAGTACTTATAAGAGACTGGGGTAACTCACTTGGGGTCTGGGAATACTTACAAGGGACTGGGGTAACTTACTTGGGGTCTGGGAGTACTTATAAAGGGGCTAGGGTAACTCACTTTGGGTCAGGGAGTAGTTATAAGGGACTAGGGTAACTCACTTGGGGTCTGGGAGTACTTATAAGGGACTAGGTTAACTCACTTGCGGTCAGAGTGTACATATAATTGGACTAGGGTAACTCACTTGGGGTCAGGGAGTACTTATATAGGGGCTGGGGTAACTCACTTGGTGTCTGGGAGTACATATAAAGGGGCTAGGATAACTCACTTGGGGTCTGGGACTACTTTTATGGGTGTAGGGTAACTCACTTGGGGTCAGGGAGTACTTCTATGGGACTAGGGTAACTCACTTGGGGTCAGGGACTATTTTTATGGGACTAGGGTAAATCACTTGGGGTCAGGGAGTACTTATATAGGGGCTAGGGTAACTCACTTGGGGTCAGGGAGTAGTTATAAGGGATTAGAGCAACTCACTTGGACTCTGGGAGTACATATAAAGGGACTAGGGTAACTCACTTGGGGTCTGTGAGTACTTATAAAGGGGCTATGGTAACTCACTTTGGGTCAGGGAGTACTTCTATGGGATTAGGGTAACACACTTGCGGTCAGAGAGTACATATAAAGGGGCTAGGATAACTAACTTGGGGTAAGGGAGTGCTTATATAGGGGGTAGGGTAACTCACTTGGGGTCAGGGAGTACTTCTGTTGGATTAGGGTAACTCACTTGGGGTCTGGGAGTACTTATATGGGACTAGGGTAACTCACTTGGGGTCAGGGAGTACTTATAAGGGAATAGGATAACTCACATTGGGTCAAGGTGTACTTATATTGGACTAGGCTAACTCACTTGGGGTCTGGGAGTACTTATAAGGGACTGGGGTAACTCACTTGGGGTCTGGGAGTATTTATAAAGGGGCTAGGGTTACTCACTTTGGGTCAAGGAGTACTTATAAAGGGGCTAGGGTAACTCACTTTGGGTCAGGGAGTAGTTATAAGGGACGAGGGTAACTCACCTGGAGTCTGGAAGTGCATATAAAGGGGCTGGGATATCTCACTTGGGAGCCAGGGAGTACTTATAAAGGCGCTAGGGTAACTCACTTTGGGTCAGGGAGTACTTATAAGGGACTAGGGTAACTCACTTGGGGTCTGGGAGTATTTATATGGGACTAACAAAACTCACATGGGGTCAGGGAGTACTTATAAAGGGGCTAGGGTAACTCACTTTGGGTCTAGGAGTACTTATATTGGACTAGGGTAACTCACTTGCGGTCAGAGAGTACATATAATTGGGCTAGGATAACTCACATGGGGTCAGGGAGTACTTTTCAAGGTGATATGGTAACTCACTTGGGGTCTGGGAGTACTTATAAGGGACTGGGGTAACTCACTTGGGGTCTGGGAGTACTTATAAAGGGGCTAGTGTTACTCACTTGGGGTCAGGGAGTACTTATATAGGGGCTATGGTAACTCACTTGGGGTCAGAAAATACTTATAAAGGGGCTATGGTAACTCACTTGGGGTCAGGGTGTACTTAATAAGGGGCTAGGGTAACCCACTTGGGGTCAGGAATTACTTATAAGGGAATAGGGTAACTCACTTGGGGTCTGGGAGTACATATAAAGCGGCTAGGATAACTCACTTGCTATCAGAGAGTACATATAAAGTGGCTAGGGTAACTCACTTGGGTTCAGGGAGTACTTATATATGGGCTAGGGTAACTCACTTGGGGTCAGGGAGTACTTCTATGGGATTAGGTTAACTCACTTGGGGTCTGGGAGTACATATATGGGACTAGGTTAACTCACTTGCGGTCAGAGTGTAAATATAATTGGACTAGGTAACTCACTTGGGGTCAGGGAGTACTTATATAGGGGCTAGGGTAACTCACTAGGTGCCTGGGAGTACATATAAAGGGGCTAGGATAACTCACTTGGGGTCAGGGACTACTTTTATGGGACTAGGGTAACTCACTTGGGGTCAGGGAGTACTTCTATCGGACTAGGGTAAATCACTTGGTGTCAGGGACTACTTTTATGGGACTAGGGTAAATCACTTGGGGTCAGGGAGTACTTATATAGGGGCTAGAGTAACTCACTTGGGGTCAGGGAGTAGTTATAAGGGATTAGGGCAACTCACTTGGACTCTGGGAGTACATATAAAGGGACTAGGGTAACTCACTTGGGGTCTGTGAGTACTTATAAAGGGGCTATGGTAACTCACTTGGGGTCAGGGAGTACTTCTATGGGATTAGGGTAACACACTTGCGGTCAGAGAGTACATATAAAGGGGCTAGGATAACGCACTTGGGGTCAGTGAGTACTGATAAAGGTGATATGGTAACTCACTTGGGGTCAGGGAGTACTTATATGGAACTAGGGTAGCTCAATTGCGGTCAGAGAGTACATATAAAGGGGCTAGGATAACTCACGTGGGGTCAGGAAGTACTTATAAAGGGGCTATGGTAACTCACTTGGGGTCAGGGAGTACTTCTATGGGACTAGGGTAACTCACTTGCGGTTAGAGAGTACATATGTAGGGGCTAGGATAACTAACTTGGGGTAAGGGAGTACTTATATAGGGGCTAGGGTAACTCACTTGGACTCTTGAAGTACATATAAAGGGACTAGGGTAACTCACTAGGGGTCTATGAGTACTTATAAAGGGGCTATGGTAACTCACTTGGGGTCAGGGAGTACTTCTATGGGATTAGGGTAACACACTTGCGGTCAGAGAGTACATATAAAGGGGCTAGGATAACTCACTTGGGGTCAGTGAGTACTGATAAAGGTGATATGGTAACTCACTTGGGGTCAGGGAGTACTTCTATGGGACTAGGGTAACTCACTTGCGGTCAGAGTGTACATATAAAGGGGCTAGGATAACTAACTTGGGGTAAGGGAGTGCTTATATAGGGGCTAGGGTAACTCACTTGGGGTCAGGGAGTACTTCTGTGGGATTAGGGTAACTCACTTGCGATCAGAGAGTACATATAAAGGGGCTAGGGTAACTCACTTGGGTTCAGGGAGTACTTATATATGGGCTAGGGTAACTCACTTGGGGTCAGGGAGTACTTCTATGGGATTAGGTTAACTCACTTGGGGTCTGGGAGTACATATATGGGACTAGGTTAACTCACTTGCGGTCAGAGTGTATATATAATTGGACTAGGTAACTCACTTGGGGTCAGGGAGTACTTATATAAGGGCTAGGGTAACTCACTACGTGCCTGGGAGTACATATAAAGGGGCTAGGATAACTCACTTGGGGTCAGGGACTACTTTTATGGGACTAGGGTAACTCACTTGGGGTCAGGGAGTACTTCTATGGGACTAGGGTAAATCACTTGGTGTCAGGGACTACTTTTATGGGACTAGGGTAAATCACTTGGGGTCAGGGAGTACTTATATAGGGGCTAGAGTAACTCACTTGGGGTCAGGGAGTAGTTATAAGGGATTAGGGCAACTCACTTGGAGTCTGGGAGTACATATAAAGGGACTAGGGTAACTCACTTGGGGTCTGTGAGTACTTGTAAAGGGGCTATGGTAACTCACTTGGGGTCAGGGAGTACTTCTATGGGATTAGGGTAACACACTTGCGGTCAGAGAGTACATATAAAGGGGCTAGGATAACTCACTTGGGGTCAGTGAGTACTGATAAAGGTGATATGGTAACTCACTTGGGGTCAGGGAGTACTTCTATGGGACTAGGGTAACTCACTTGCGGGCAGAGTGTACATATTAAGGGGCTAGGATAACTAACTTGGGGTAAGGGAGTGCTTATATAGGGGCTAGGGTAACTCACTTGGGGTCAGGGAGTACTTCTGTGGGATTAGGGTAACTTACTTGGGGTCTGGGAGTACTTATATGGGACTAGGCTAACTCACTTGGGGTCAGGGAGTACTTATAAGGGAATAGGGTAACTCACATTGGGTCAAGCAGTACTTATATTGGACTAGGCTAACTCACTTGGTGTCTAGGAGTACTTATTTGGGACCAGGGTAACTCACTTGGGGTCAGGGAGTACTTATGAAGGGGCTAGGGTAACTTACTTGGTGTCTGGGAGTACTTATAAGAGACTAGGGTAACTCACTTGGGGTCTGGGAATACTTATAAGGGACTGGGGTAACTTACTTGGGGTCTGGGAGTACTTATAAAGGGGCTAGGGTTACTCACTTTGGGTCAAGGAGAACTTATAAAGGGGCTAGGGTAACTCACTTTGGGTCAGGGAGTAGTTATAAGGGACTAGGGTAAATCACTTGGAGTCTGGGAGTGCATATAAAGGGGCTAGGATATCTCACTTGGGAGCCAGGGAGTACTTATAAATGGGCTAGGGTAACTCACTTCGGGTCTGGGAGTACTTATAAGGGACTAGGGTAACTCACTTGAGGTCTGGGAGTACTTATAAAGGGGCTATGGTAACTCACTTGGGGTCAGGGAGTACTTCTATGGGACTAGGGTAACTCACTTGCGGTTAGAGAGTACATATATAGGGGCTAGGATAACTCACTTGGGGTCAGGGAGGACTTATAAGGGAATAGGATAACTCACATTGGGTCAAGGAGTACTTATATTGGACTAGGCTAACTCACTTGGGGTCTGGGAGTACATATAAGGGACTGGGGTAACTCACTTGGGGTCTGGGAGTACTTATAAAGGGGCTAGGGTTACTCACTTTGGGTCAAGGAGTACTTATAAAGGGGCTAGGGTAACTCACTTTGGGTCAGGGAGTAGTTATAAGGGACTAGGGTAACTCACTTGGAGTCTGGGAGTGCATATAAAGGGGCTAGGATATCTCACTTGGGAGCCAGGGAGTACTTATAAAGGCGCTAGGGTAACTCACTTTGGATCAGGGAGTACTTATAAGGGACTAGGGTAACTCACTTGGGGTCTGGGAGTATTTATATGGGACTAACAAAACTCACATGGGGTCAGGGAGTACTTATAAAGGGGCTAGGGTAACTCACTTTGGGTCTAGGAGTACTTATATTGGACTAGGGTAACTCACTTGCGGTCAGAGAGTACATATAATTGGGCTAGGATAACTCACATGGGGTCAGGGAGTACTTTTCAAGGTGATATGGTAACTCACTTGGGGTCAGGGAGTACTTCTATGGGACTAGGGTAACTCACTTGCGGTCAGAGAGTACATATAAAAGGGCTAGGATAACTAACTTGGGGTAAGGGAGTGCTTATATACGGACTAGGGTAACTCACTTGGGGTCAGGGAGTACTTATATAGGGGCTATGGTAACTCACTTGGGGTCAGAAAATACTTATAAAGGGGCTATGGTAACTCACTTGGGGTCAGGGTGTACTTAATAAGGGGCTAGGGTAACCCACTTGGGGTCAGAAATTACTTATAAGGGAATAGGGTAACTTACTTGGGGTCTGGGAGTACTTATAAAGGGGCTAGGGTTACTCACTTTGGGTCAAGGAGAACTTATAAAGGGGCTAGGGTAACTCACATTGGGTCAGGGAGTAGTTATAAGGGACTAGGGTAACTCACTTGGAGTCTGGGAGTGCATATAAAGGGGCTAGGATATCTCACTTGGGAGCCAGGGAGTACTTATAAATGGGCTAGGGTAACTCACTTGGGGTCTGGGAGTACTTATAAGGGACTAGGGTAACTCAGTTGGGGTCTGGGAGTACTTATAAAGGGGCTATGGTAACTCACTTGGGGTCAGGGAGTACTTCTTTGGGACTAGGGTAACTCACTTGCGGTTAGAGAGTACATATATAGGGGCTAGGATAACTCACTTGGGGTCAGGGAGTACTTATAAAGGGGCTAGGGTTACTCACTTTGGGTCAAGGAGTAGTTATAAGGGACTAGGGTAACTCACTTGGAGTCTGGGAGTGCATATAAAGGGGCTAGGAGATCTCACTTGGGAGCCAGGGAGTACTTATAAAGGCGCTAGGGTAACTCACTTTGGATCAGGGAGTACTTATAAGGGACTAGGGTAACTCACTTGGGGTCTGGGAGTATTTATATGGGACTAACAAAACTCACATGGGGTCAGGGAGTACTTATAAAGGGGCTAGGGTAACTCACTTTGGGTCTAGGAGTACTTATATTGGACTAGGGTAACTCACTTGCGGTCAGAGAGTACATATAATTCGGCTAGGATAACTCACATGGGGTCAGGGAGTACTTTTCAAGGTGATATGGTAACTCACTTGGGGTCAGGGAGTACTTCTATGGGACTAGGGTAACTCACTTGCGGTCAGAGAGTACATATAAAGGGGCTAGGATAACTAACTTGGGGTAAGGGAGTGCTTATATACGGACTAGGGTAACTCACTTGGGGTCAGGGAGTACTTATATAGGGGCTATGGTAACTCACTTGGGGTCAGAAAATACTTATAAAGGGGCTATGGTAACTCACTTGGGGTCAGGGTGTACTTAATAAGGGGCTAGGGTAACCCACTTGGGGTCAGGAATTACTTATAAGGGAATATGGTAACTCACTTGGGGTCTGGGAGTACATATAAAGCGGCTAGGATAACTCACTTGCGATCAGAGAGTACATATAAAGTGGCTAGGGTAACTCACTTGGGTTCAGGGAGTACTTATATATGGGCTAGGGTAACTCACTTGGGGTCAGGGAGTACTTCTATGGGATTAGGTTAACTCACTTGGGGTCTGGGAGTACATATATGGGACTAGGTTAACTCACTTGCGGTCAGAGTGTATATATATATGGACTAGGTAACTCACTAGGTGCCTGGGAGTATATATAAAGGGGCTAGGATAACTCACTTGGGGTCAGGGACTACTTTTATGGGACTAGGGTAACTCACTTGGGGTCAGGGAGTACTTCTATGGGACTAGGGTAACTCACTAGGTGTCAGGGACTACTTTTATGGGACTAGGGTATATCACTTGGGGTCAGGGAGTACTTACATAGGGGCTAGAGTAACTCACTTGGGGTCAGGGAGTAGTTATAAGGGATTAGGGCAACTCACTTGCGGTCAGAGTGTACATATAAAGGGGCTAGGATAACTAACTTGGGGTAAGGGAGTGCTTATATAGGGGCTAAAGTAACTCACTTGGGGTCAGGGAGTACTTCTGTGGGATTAGGGTAACTCACTTGGGGTCTGGCAGTACTTATATGGGACTAGGGTAACTCACTTGGGGTCAGGGAGTACTTATAAGGGAATATGGTAGCTCACATTGGGTCAAGCAGTACTTATATTGGACTAGGCTAACTCACTTGGTGTCTAGGAGTACTTATTTGGGACCAGGGTAACTCACTTGGGGTCAGGGAGTACTTATGAAGGGGCTAGGGTTACTCACTTTGGGTCAAGGAAAACTTATAAAGGGGCTAGGGTAACTCACTTTGGGTCAGGGAGTAGTTATAAGAGACTAGGGTAACTCACTTGGAGTCTGGGAGTGCATATAAAGGGGCTAGGATATCTCACTTGGGAGCCAGGGAGTACTTATAAATGGGCTAGGGTAACTCACTTGGGGTCTGGGAGTACTTATAATGGACTAGGGTAACTCACTTGGGGTCTGGGAGTACTTATAAAGGGGCTATGGTAACTCACTTGGGGTCAGGGAGTACTTATATGGAACTAGGGTAGCTCAATTGCGGTCAGAGAGTACATATAAAGGGGCTAGGATAACTAACGTGGGGTCAGGAATTACTTATAAAGGGGCTATGGTAACTCACTTGGGGTCAGGGAGTACTTCTATGGGACTAGGGTAACTCACTTGCGGTTAGAGAGTACATATATAGGGGATAGGATAACTAACTTGGGGTAAGGGAGTACTTATATAGGGGCTAGGGTAACTCACTTGGACTCTGGAAGTACATATAAAGGGACTAGGGTAACACACTTGCGGTCAGAGAGTACATATAAAGGGGCTAGGATAACTAACTTGTGGTAAGGGAGTGCTTATATAGGGGGTAGGGTAACTCACTTGGGGTCAGGGAGTACTTCTGTTGGATTAGGGTAACTCACTTGGGGTCTGTGAGTACTTATATGGGACTAGGGTAACTCACTTGGGGTCAGGGAGTACTTATATTGGACTAGGCTAACTCACTTGGGGTCTGGGAGTACTTATAAGGGACTGGGGTAACTCACTTGGGGCTCTGGGAGTACTTATAAAGGGGCTAGGGTTACTCACTTTGGGTCAAGGAGTACTTATAAAGGGGCTAGGGTAACTCACTTTGGGTCAGGGAGTAGTTATAAGGGACTAGGGTAACTCACTTGGAGTCTGGGAGTGCATATAAAGGGGCTAGGATATCTCACTTGGGAGCCAGGGAGTACTTATAAATGGGCTAGGGTAACTCACTTGGGGTCAGGGAGTACTTACATAGGGGCTAGAGTAACTCACTTGGGGTCAGGGAGTAGTTATAAGGGATTAGGGCAACTCACTTGGACTCTGGGAGTACATATAAAGGGACTAGGGTAACTCACTTGGGGTCTGGGAATACTTATAAGGGACAGGGGTAACTTACTTGGGGTCTGGGTGTACTTATAAAGGGGCTAGGGTTACTCACTTTGGGTCAAGGAGAACTTATAAAGGGGCTAGGGTAACTCACTTTGGGTCAGGGAGTAGTTATAAGGGACCAGGGTAACTCACTTGGAGTCTGGGAGTGCATATAAAGGGGCTAGGATATCTCACTTGGGAGCCAGGGAGTACTTATAAATGGGCTAGGGTAACTCACTTGGGGTCTGGGAGTACTTATAATGGACTAGGGTAACTCACTTGGGGTCTGGGAGTACTTCTGTGGGATTAGGGTAACTCACTTGGGGTCTGGGAGTACTTATATGGGACTAGGGTAACTCACTTGGGGTCAGGGAGTACTTATTTGGGACCAGGGTAACTCACTTGGGGTCAGGGAGTACTTATGAAGGGGCTAGGGTAACTTACTTGGTGTCTGGGAGTACTTATAAGAGACTGGGGTAACTCACTTGGGGTCTGGGAATACTTATAAGGGACAGGGGTAACTTACTTGGGGTCTGGGTGTACTTATAAAGGGGCTAGGGTTACTCACTTTGGGTAAAGGAGAACTTATAAAGGGGCTAGGGTAACTCACTTTGGGTCAGGGAGTAGTTATAAGGGACTAGGGTAACTCACTTGGAGTCTGGGAGTGCATATAAAGGGGCTAGGATATCTCACTTGGGAGCCAGGGAGTACTTATAAATGGGCTAGGGTAACTCACTTGGGGTCTGGGAGTACTTATAATGGACTAGGGTAACTCACTTGGGGTCTGGGAGTACTTATAAAGGGGCTATGGTAACTCACTTGGGGTCAGGGAGTACTTATATGGAACTAGGGTAGCTCAATTGCGGTCAGAGAGTACATATAAAGGGGCTAGGATAACTAACGTGGGGTGAGGAATTACTTATAAAGGGGCTATTGTAACTCACTTGGGGTCAGGGAGTACTTCTATGGGACTAGGGTAACTCACTTGCGGTTAGAGAGTACATATATAGGGGATAGGATAACTAACTTGGGGTAAGGGAGTACTTATATAGGGGCTAGGGTAACTCACTTGGACTCTGGAAGTACATATAAAGGGACTAGGGTAACACACTTGCGGTCAGAGAGTACATATAAAGGGGCTAGGATAACTAACTTGGGGTAAGGGAGTGCTTATATAGGGGGTAGGGTAACTCACTTGGGGTCAGGGAGTACTTCTGTTGGATTAGGGTAACTCACTTGGGGTCTGGGAGTACTTATATGGGACTAAGGTAACTCACTTGGGGTCAGGGAGTACTTATAAGGGAATAGGATAACTCACATTGGGTCAAGGAGTACTTATATTGGACTAGGCTAACTCACTTGGGGTCTGGGAGTACTTATAAGGGACTGGGGTAACTCACTTGGGGTCTGGGAGTACTTATAAAGGGGCTAGGGTTACTCACTTTGGGCCAAGGAGTACTTATAAAGGGGCTAGGGTAACTCACTTTGGGTCAGGGAGTAGTTATAAGGGACTAGGGTAACTCACTTGGAGTCTGGGAGTGCATATAAAGGGGCTAGGATATCTCACTTGGGAGCCAGGGAGTACTTATAAAGGCGCTAGGGTAACTCACTTTGGATCAGGGAGTACTTATAAGGGACTAGGGTAACTCACTTGGGGTCTGGGAGTATTTATATGGGACTAACAAAACTCACGTGGGGTCAGGGAGTACTTATAAAGGGGCTAGGGTAACTCACTTTGGGTCTAGGAGTACTTATATTGGACTAGGGTAACTCACTTGCGGTCAGAGAGTACATATAATTGGGCTAGGATAACTCACATGGGGTCAGGGAGTACTTTTCAAGGTGATATGGTAACTCACTTGGGGTCAGGGAGTACTTCTATGGGACTAGGGTAACTCACTTGCGGTCAGAGAGTACATATAAAGGGGCTAGGATAACTAACTTGGGGTAAGGGAGTGCTTATATACGGACTAGGGTAACTCACTTGGGGTCAGGGAGTACTTATATAGGGGCTATGGTAACTCACTTGGGGTCAGAAAATACTTATAAAGGGGCTATGGTAACTCACTTGGGGTCAGGGTGTACTTAATAAGGGGCTAGGGTAACCCACTTGGGGTTAGGAATTACTTATAAGGGAATAGGGTAACTCACTTGGGGTCTGGGAGTACATATAAAGCGGCTAGGATAACTCACTTGCGATCAGAGAGTACATATAAAGTGGCTAGGGTAACTCACTTGGGTTCAGGGAGTACTTATATATGGGCTAGGGTAACTCACTTGGGGTCAGGGAGTACTTCTATGGGATTAGGTTAACTCACTTGGGGTCTGGGAGTACATATATGGGACTAGGTTAACTCACTTGCGGTCAGAGTGTATATATAATTGGACTAGGTAACTCACTAGGTGCCTGGGAGTACATATAAAGGGGCTAGGATAACTCACTTGGGGTCAGGGACTACTTTTTTGGGACTAGGGTAACTCACTTGGGGTCAGGGAGTACTTCTATGGGACTAGGGTAACTCACTTGGTGTCAGGGACTACTTTTATGGGACTAGGGTAAATCACTTGGGGTCAGGGAGTACTTACATAGGGGCTAGAGTAACTCACTTGGGGTCAGGGAGTAGTTATAAGGGATTAGGGCAACTCACTTACGGTCAGAGTGTACATATAAAGGGGCTAGGATAACTAACTTGGGGTAAGGGAGTGCTTATATAGGGGCTAGGGTAACTCACTTGGGGTCAGGGAGTACTTCTGTGGGATTAGGGTAACTCACTTGGGGTCTGGGAGTACTTATATGGGACTAGGGTAACTCACTTGGGGTCAGGGAGTACTTATAAGGGAATAGGGTAGCTCACATTGGGTCAAGCAGTACTTATATTGGACTAGGCTAACTCACTTGGTGTCTAGGAGTACTTATTTGGGACCAGGGTAACTCACTTGGGGTCAGAGAGTACTTATGAAGGGGCTAGGGTAACTTACTTGGTGTCTGGGAGTACTTATAAGAGACTGGGGTAACTCACTTGGGGTCTGGGAATACTTATAAGGGACTGGGGTAACTTACTTGGGGTCTGGGAGTACTTATAAAGGGGCTAGGGTTACTCACTTTGGGTCAAGGAGAACTTATAAAGGGGCTAGGGTAACTCACTTTGGGTCAGGGAGTAGTTATAAGGGACTAGGGTAACTCACTTGGAGTCTGGGAGTGCATATAAAGGGGCTAGGATATCTCACTTGGGAGCCAGGGAGTACTTATAAATGGGCTAGGGTAACTCACTTGGGGTCTGGGAGTACTTATAATGGACTAGGGTAACTCACTTGGGGTCTGGGAGTACTTATAAAGGGGCTATGGTAACTCACTTGGGGTCAGGGAGTACTTATATGGAACTAGGGTAGCTCAATTGCGGTCAGAGAGTACATATAAAGGGGCTAGGATAACTAACGTGGGGTCAGGAATTACTTATAAAGGGGCTATGGTAACTCACTTGGGGTCAGGGAGTACTTCTATGGGACTAGGGTAACTCACTTGCGGTTAGAGAGTACATATATAGGGGATAGGATAACTAACTTGGGGTAAGGGAGTACTTATATAGGGGCTAGGGTAACTCACTTGGGGTCAGGGAGTACTTCTATGGGATTAGGTTAACTCACTTGGGGTCTGGGAGTACATATATGGGACTAGGTTAACTCACTTGCGGTCAGAGTGTACATATAATTGGACTAGGGTAACTCACTTGGGGTCAGGGAGTACTTATATAGGGGCTAGGGTAACACACTTGGGGTCAGGGAGTACTTCTATGGGATTAGGGTAACACACTTGCGGTCAGAGAGTACATATAAAGGGGCTAGGATAACTCACTTGGGGTCAGTGAGTACTGATAAAGGTGATATGGTAACTCACTTGGGGTCAGGGAGTACTTCTATGGGACTAGGGTAACTCACTTGCGGTCAGAGTGTACATATAAAGGGGCTAGGATAACTAACTTGGGGTAAGGGAGTGCTTATATAGGGGCTAGGGTAACTCACTTGGGGTCAGGGAGTACTTCTGTGGGATTAGGGTAACTCACTTGGGGTCTGGGAGTACTTATATGGGACTAGGGTAACTCACTTGGGTCAGGGAGTACTTCTATGGGATTAGGTTAACTCACTTGGGGTCTGGGAGTACATATATGGGACTAGGTTAACTCACTTGCGGTCAGAGTGTACATATAATTGGACTAGGGTAACTCACTTGGGGTCAGGGAGTACTTATATAGGGGCTAGGGTAACTCACTTGGTGTCTGGGAGTACATATATAGGGGCTAGGATAACTCACTTGGGGTCTGGGACTACTTTTATGGGTGTAGGGTAACTCACTTGGGGTCAGGGAGTACTTCTATGGGACTAGGGTAACTCACTTGGGGTCAGGGAGTAGTTATAAGGGATTAGAGCAACTCACTTGGACTCTGGGAGTACATATAAAGGGACTAGGGTAACTCACTTGGGGTCTGTGAGTACTTATAAAGGGGCTATGGTAACTCACTTTGGGTCAGGGAGTACTTCTATGGGATTAGGGTAACACACTTGCGGTCAGAGAGTACATATAAAGGGGCTAGGATAACTAACTTGGGGTAAGGGAGTGCTTATATAGGGGGTAGGGTAACTCACTTGGGGTCAGGGAGTACTTCTGTTGGATTAGGGTAACTCACTTGGGGTCTGGGAGTACTTATATGGGACTAGAGTAACTCACTTGGGGTCAGGGAGTACTTATAAGGGAATAGGATAACTCACATTGGATCAAGGAGTACTTATATTGGACTAGGCTAACTCACTTGGGGTCTGGGAGTACTTATAAGGGAGTGGGGTAACTCACTTGGGGCTCTGGGAGTACTTATAAAGGGACTAGGGTTACTCACTTTGGGTCAAGGAGTACTTATAAAGGGGCTAGGGTAACTCACTTTGGGTCAGGGAGTAGTTATAAGGGACTAGGGTAACTCACTTGGAGTCTGGGAGTGCATATAAAGGGGCTAGGGTATCTCACTTGGGAGCCAGGGAGTACTTATAAAGGCGCTAGGGTAACTCACTTTGGGTCAGGGAGTACTTATAAGGGACTAGGGTAACTCACTTGGGGTCTGGGAGTATTTATATGGGACTAACAAAACTCACATGAGGTCAGGGAGTACTTATAAAGGGGCTAGGGTAACTCACTTTGGGTCTAGGAGTACTTATATTGGACTAGGGTAACTCACTTGCGGTCAGAGAGTACATATAAGTGGGCTAGGATAACTCACATGGGGTCAGGGAGTACTTTTCAAGGTGATATGGTAACTCACTTGGGTTCAGGGAGTACTTCTATGGGACTAGAGTAACTCACTTGCGGTCAGAGAGTACATATAAAGGGGCTAGGATAACAAACTTGGGGTAAGGGAGTGCTTATATACGGACTAGGGTAACTCACTTGGGGTCAGGGAGTACTTATATAGGGGCTATGGTAACTCACTTGGGGTCAGAAAATACTTATAAAGGGGCTATGGTAACTCACTTGGGGTCAGGGTGTACTTAATAAGGGGCTAGGGTAACCCACTTGGGGTCAGGAATTACTTATAAGGGAATAGGGTAACTCACTTGGGGTCTGGGAGTACATATAAAGCGGCTAGGATAACTCACTTGCGATCAGAGAGTACATATAAAGTGGCTAGGGTAACTCACTTGGGTTCAGGGAGTACTTATATATGGGCTAGGGTAACTCACTTGGGGTCTGGGAGTACATATATGGGACTAGGTTAACTCACTTGCGGTCAGAGTGTATATACAATTGGACTAGGTAACTCACTTGAGGTCAGGGAGTACTTATATAGGGGCTAGGGTTACTCACTTTGGGTTAAGGAGAACTTATAAAGGGGCTAGGGTAACTCACTTTGGGTCAGGGAGTAGTTATAAGGGACTAGGGTAACTCACTTGGAGTCTGGGAGTGCATATAAAGGGGCTAGGATATCTCACTTGGGAGCCAGGGAGTACTTATAAATGGGCTAGGGTAACTCACTTGGGGTCTGGGAGTACTTATAAGGGACTAGGGTAACTCACTTGGGGTCTGGGAGTACTTATAAAGGGGCTATGGTAACTCACTTGGGGTCAGGGAGTACTTATATGGAACTAGGGTAGCTCAATTGCGGTCGGAGAGTACATATAAAGGGGCTAGGATAACTCACGTGGGGTCAGGAAGTACTTATAAAGGGGCTATGGTAACTCACTTGGGGTCAGGGAGTACCTCTATGGGATTAGGTTAACTCACTTGGGGTCTGGGAGTACATATATGGGACTAGGTTAACTCACTTGCGGTCAGAGTGTATATATAATTGGACTAGGTAACTCACTAGGTGCCTGGGAGTACATATAAAGGGGCTAGGATAACTCACTTGGGGTCAGGGACTACTTTTATGGGACTAGGGTAACTCAATTGGGGTCAGGGAGTACTTCTATGGGACTAGGGTAACTCACTTGGTGTCAGGGACTACTTTTATGGGACTAGGGTAAATCACTTGGGGTCAGGGAGTACTTACATAGGGGCTAGAGTAACTCACTTGGGGTCAGGGAGTAGTTATAAGGGATTAGGGCAACTCACTTGGACTCTGGGAGTACATATAAAGGGACTAGGGTAACTCACTTGGGGTCTGTGAGTACTTATAAAGGGGCTATGGTAACTCACTTGGGGTCAGGGAGTACTTCTATGGGACTAGGGTAACTCACTTGCGGTCAGAGTGTACATATAAAGGGGCTAGGATAACTAACTTGGGGTAAGGGAGTGCTTATATAGGGGCTAGGGTAACTCACTTGGGGTCAGGGAGTACTTCTGTGGGATTAGGGTAACTCACTTGGGGTCTGGGAGTACTTATATGGGACTAGGGTAACTCACTTGGGGTCAGGGAGTACTTATAAGGGAATAGGGTAACTCACATTGGGTCAAGCAGTACTTATATTGGACTAGGCTAACTCACTTGGTGTCTAGGAGTACTTATTTGGGACCAGGGTAACTCACTTGGGGTCAGGGAGTACTTATGAAGGGGCTAGGGTAACTTACTTGGTGTCTGGGAGTACTTATAAGAGACTGGGGTAACTCACTTGGGGTCTGGGAATACTTATAAGGGACTGGGGTAACTTACTTGGGGTCTGGGAGTACTTATAAAGGGGCAAGGGTTACTCACTTTGGGTCAAGGAGAACTTATAAAGGGGCTAGGGTAACTCACTTTGGGTCAGGGAGTAGTTATAAGGGACTAGGGTAACTCACTTGGAGTCTGGGAGTGCATATAAAGGGGCTAGGATATCTCACTTGGGAGCCAGGGAGTACTTATAAATGGGCTAGGGTAACTCACTTGGGGTCTGGGAGTACTTATAATGGACTAGGGTCACTCACTTGGGGTCTGGGAGTACTTATATGGAACTAGGGTAGCTCAATTGCGGTCAGAGAGTACATATAAAGGGGCTAGGATAACTAACGTGGGGTCAGGAATTACTTATAAAGGGGCTATGGTAACTCACTTGGGGTCAGGGAGTACTTCTATGGGACTAGGGTAACTCACTTGCGGTTAGAGAGTACATATATAGGGGATAGGATAACTAACTTGGGGTAAGGGAGTACTTATATAGGGGCTAGGGTAACTCACTTGGACTCTGGAAGTACATATAAAGGGACTAGGGTAACTCACTTGGGGTCTGTGAGTACTTATAAAGGGGCTATGGTAACTCACTTGGGGTCAGGGAGTACTTCTATGGGATTAGGGTAACACACTTGCGGGCAGAGAGTACATATAAAGGGGCTAGGATAACTCACTTGGGGTCAGTGAGTACTGATAAAGGTGATATGGTAACTCACTTGGGGTCAGGGAGTACTTCTATGGGACTAGGGTAACTCACTTGCGGTCAGAGTGTACATATAAAGGGGCTAGGATAACTAACTTGGGGTAAGGGAGTGCTTATATAGGGGCTAGGGTAACTCACTTGGGGTCAGGGAGTACTTCTGTGAGATTAGGGTAACTCACTTGGGGTCTGGGAGTACTTATATGGGACTAGGGTAACTCACTTGCGATCAGAGAGTACATATAAAGGGGCTAGGGTAACTCACTTGGGTTCAGGGAGTACTTATATATGGGCTAGGGTAACTCACTTGGGGTCAGGGAGTACTTCTATGGGACTAGGGTAACTCACTTGCGGTCAGAGAGTACATATAAAGGGGCTAGGATAACAAACTTGGGGTAAGGGAGTGCTAAATACGGACTAGGGTAACTCACTTGGGGTCAGGGAGTACTTATATAGGGGCTATGGTAACTCACTTGGGGTCAGAAAATACTTATAAAGGGGCTATGGTAACTCACTTGGGGTCAGGGTGTACTTAATAAGGGGCTAGGGTAACCCACTTGGGGTCAGGAATTACTTATAAGGGAATAGGGTAACTCACTTGGGGTCTGGGAGTACATATAAAGCGGCTAGGATAACTCACTTGCGATCAGAGAGTACATATAAAGTGGCTAGGGTAACTCACTTGGGTTCAGGGAGTACTTATATATGGGCTAGGGTAACTCACTTGGGGTCTGGGAGTACATATATGGGACTAGGTTAACTCACTTGCGGTCAGAGTGTATATACAATTGGACTAGGTAACTCACTTGAGGTCAGGGAGTACTTATATAGGGGCTAGGGTTACTCACTTTGGGTCAAGGAGAACTTATAAAGGGGCTAGGGTAACTCACTTTGGGTCAGGGAGTAGTTATAAGGGACTAGGGTAACTCACTTGGAGTCTGGGAGTGCATATAAAGGGGCTAGGATATCTCACTTGGGAGCCAGGGAGTACTTATAAATGGGCTAGGGTAACTCACTTGGGGTCTGGGAGTACTTATAAGGGACTAGGGTAACTCACTTGGGGTCTGGGAGTACTTATAAAGGGGCTATGGTAACTCACTTGGGGTCAGGGAGTACTTATATGGAACTAGGGTAGCTCAATTGCGGTCGGAGAGTACATATAAAGGGGCTAGGATAACTCACGTGGGGTCAGGAAGTACTTATAAAGGGGCTATGGTAACTCACTTGGGGTCAGGGAGTACCTCTATGGGATTAGATTAACTCACTTGGGGTCTGGGAGTACATATATGGGACTAGGTTAACTCACTTGCGGTCAGAGTGTATATATAATTGGACTAGGTAACTCACTAGGTGCCTGGGAGTACATATAGAGGGGCTAGGATAACTCACTTGGGGTCAGGGACTACTTTTATGGGACTAGGGTAACTCAATTGGGGTCAGGGAGTACTTCTATGGGACTAGGGTAACTCACTTGGTGTCAGGGACTACTTTTATGGGACTAGGGTAAATCACTTGGGGTCAGGGAGTACTTACATAGGGGCTAGAGTAACTCACTTGGGGTCAGGGAGTAGTTATAAGGGATTAGGGCAACTCACTTGGACTCTGGGAGTACATATAAAGGGACTAGGGTAACTCACTTGGGGTCTGTGAGTACTTATAAAGGGGCTATGGTAACTCACTTGGGGTCAGGGAGTACTTCTATGGGACTAGGGTAACTCACTTGCGGTCAGAGTGTACATATAAAGGGGCTAGGATAACTAACTTGGGGTAAGGGAGTGCTTATATAGGGGCTAGGGTAACTCACTTGGGGTCAGGGAGTACTTCTGTGGGATTAGGGTAACTCACTTGGGGTCTGGGAGTACTTATATGGGACTAGGGTAACTCACTTGGGGTCAGGGAGTACTTATAAGGGAATAGGGTAACTCACATTGGGTCAAGCAGTACTTATATTGGACTAGGCTAACTCACTTGGTGTCTAGGAGTACTTATTTGGGACCAGGGTAACTCACTTGGGGTCAGGGAGTACTTATGAAGGGGCTAGGGTAACTTACTTGGTGTCTGGGAGTACTTATAAGAGACTGGGGTAACTCACTTGGGGTCTGGGAATACTTATAAGGGACTGGGGTAACTTACTTGGGGTCTGGGAGTACTTATAAAGGGGCAAGGGTTACTCACTTTGGGTCAAGGAGAACTTATAAAGGGGCTAGGGTAACTCACTTTGGGTCAGGGAGTAGTTATAAGGGACTAGGGTAACTCACTTGGAGTCTGGGAGTACATATAAAGGGGCTAGGATATCTCACTTGGGAGCCAGGGAGTACTTATAAATGGGCTAGGGTAACTCACTTGGGGTCTGGGAGTACTTATAATGGACTAGGGTCACTCACTTGGGGTCTGGGAGTACTTATATGGAACTAGGGTAGCTCAATTGCGGTCAGAGAGTACATATAAAGGGGCTAGGATAACTAACGTGGGGTCAGGAATTACTTATAAAGGGGCTATGGTAACTCACTTGGGGTCAGGGAGTACTTCTATGGGACTAGGGTAACTCACTTGCGGTTAGAGAGTACATATATAGGGGATAGGATAACTAACTTGGGGTAAGGGAGTACTTATATAGGGGCTAGGGTAACTCACTTGGACTCTGGAAGTACATATAAAGGGACTAGGGTAACTCACTTGGGGTCAGTGAGTACTGATAAAGGTGATATGGTAACTCACTTGGGGTCAGGGAGTACTTCTATGGGACTAGGGTAACTCACTTGCGGTCAGAGTGTACATATAAAGGGGCTAGGATAACTAACTTGGGGTAAGGGAGTGCTTATATAGGGGCTAGGGTAACTCACTTGGGGTCAGGGAGTACTTCTGTGAGATTAGGGTAACTCACTTGGGGTCTGGGAGTACTTATATGGGACTAGGGTAACTCACTTGCGATCAGAGAGTACAATAAAGGGGCTAGGGTAACTCACTTGGGTTCAGGGAGTACTTATATATGGGCTAGGGTAACTCACTTGGGGTCAGGGAGTACTTCTATGGGACTAGGGTAACTCACTTGCGGTCAGAGAGTACATATAAAGGGGCTAGGATAACAAACTTGGGGTAAGGGAGTGCTTATATACGGACTAGGGTAACTCACTTGGGGCCAGGAATTACTTATAAGGGAATAGGGTAACTCACTTGGGGTCTGGGAGTACATATAAAGCGGCTAGGATAACTCACTTGCGATCAGAGAGTACATATAAAGTGGCTAGGGTAACTCACTTGGGTTCAGGGAGTACTTATATATGGGCTAGGGTAACTCACTTGGGGTCTGGGAGTACATATATGGGACTAGGTTAACTCACTTGCGGTCAGAGTGTATATACAATTGGACTAGGTAACTCACTTGAGGTCAGGGAGTACTTATATAGGGGCTAGGGTTACTCACTTTGGGTCAAGGAGAACTTATAAAGGGGCTAGGGTAACTCACTTTGGGTCAGGGAGTAGTTATAAGGGACTAGGGTAACTCACTTGGAGTCTGGGAGTGCATATAAAGGGGCTAGGATATCTCACTTGGGAGCCAGGGAGTACTTATAAATGGGCTAGGGTAACTCACTTGGGGTCTGGGAGTACTTATAAGGGACTAGGGTAACTCACTTGGGGTCTGGGAGTACTTATAAAGGGGCTATGGTAACTCACTTGGGGTCAGGGAGTACTTATATGGAACTAGGGTAGCTCAATTGCGGTCGGAGAGTACATATAAAGGGGCTAGGATAACTCACGTGGGGTCAGGAAGTACTTATAAAGGGGCTATGGTAACTCACTTGGGGTCAGGGAGTACCTCTATGGGATTAGGTTAACTCACTTGGGGTCTGGGAGTACATATATGGGACTAGGTTAACTCACTTGCGGTCAGAGTGTATATATAATTGGACTAGGTAACTCACTAGGTGCCTGGGAGTACATATAGAGGGGCTAGGATAACTCACTTGGGGTCAGGGACTACTTTTATGGGACTAGGGTAACTCAATTGGGGTCAGGGAGTACTTCTATGGGACTAGGGTAACTCACTTGGTGTCAGGGACTACTTTTATGGGACTAGGGTAAATCACTTGGGGTCAGGGAGTACTTACATAGGGGCTAGAGTAACTCACTTGGGGTCAGGGAGTAGTTATAAGGGATTAGGGCAACTCACTTGGACTCTGGGAGTACATATAAAGGGACTAGGGTAACTCACTTGGGGTCTGTGAGTACTTATAAAGGGGCTATGGTAACTCACTTGGGGTCAGGGAGTACTTCTATGGGACTAGGGTAACTCACTTGCGGTCAGAGTGTACATATAAAGGGGCTAGGATAACTAACTTGGGGTAAGGGAGTGCTTATATAGGGGGTAGGGTAACTCACTTGGGGTCAGGGAGTACTTCTGTTGGATTAGGGTAACTCACTTGGGGTCTGGGAGTACTTATATGGGACTAGGGTAACTCACTTGGGGTCAGGGAGTACTTCTATGGGATTAGGGTAACACACTTGCTGGCAGAGAGTACATATAATGGGGCTAGGATAACTCACTTGGGGTCAGTGAGTACTTTTATGGGTGTAGGGTAACTCACTTGGGGTCAGGGAGTACTTCTGTGAGATTAGGGTAACTCACTTGGGGTCTGGGAGTACTTATATGGGACTAGGGTAACTCACTTGCGATCAGAGAGTACATATAAAGGGGCTAGGGTAACTCACTTGGGTTCAGGGAGTACTTATATATGGGCTAGGGTAACTCACTTGGGGTCAGGGAGTACTTCTATGGGATTAGGTTAACTCACTTGGGGTCTGGGAGTACAAATATGGGACTAGGTTAACTCACTTGCGGTCAGAGTGTACATATAATTGGACTAGGGTAACTCACTTGGGGTCAGGGAGTACTTATATAGGGGCTAGGGTAACTCACTTGGTGTCTGGGAGTACATATAAAGGGGCTAGGATAACTCACTTGGGGTCTGGGACTACCTTTATGGGTGTAGGGTAACTCACTTGGGGTCAGGGAGTACTTCTATGGGACTAGGGTAACTCACTTGGGGTCAGGGAGTAGTTATAAAGGATTAGAGCAACTCACTTGGACTCTGGGAGTACATATAAAGGGACTAGGGTAACTCACTTGGGGTCTGTGAGTACTTATAAAGGGGCTATGGTAACTCACTTTGGGTCAGGGAGTACTTCTATGGGATTAGGGTAACACACTTGCGGTCAGAGAGTACATATAAAGGGGCTAGGATAACTAACTTGGGGTAAGGGAGTGCTTATATAGGGGGTAGGGTAACTCACTTGGGGTCAGGGAGTACTTCTGTTGGATTAGGGTAACTCACTTGGGGTCTGGGAGTACTTATATGGGACTAGGGTAACTCACTTGGGGTCAGGGAGTACTTATAAGGGAATAGGATAACTCACATTGGGTCAAGGAGTACTTATATTGGACTAGGCTAACTCACTTGGGGTCAGGGAGTAGTTATAAGGGATTAGAGCAACTCACTTGGACTCTGGGAGTACATATAAAGGGACTAGGGTAACTCACTTGGGGTCAGGGAGTACTTATATAGGGGCTAGGGTAACTCACTTTGGGTCTAGGAGTACTTATATTGGACTAGGGTAACTCACTTGCGGTCTGTGAGTACATATAATTGGGCTAGGATAACTCACATGGGGTCAGGGAGTACTTTTCAAGGTGATATGGTAACTCACTTGGGTTCAGGGAGTACTTCTATGGGACTAGGGTAACTCACTTGCGGTCAGAGAGTACATATAAAGGGGCTAGGATAACAAACTTGGGGTAAGGGAGTGCTTATATACGGACTAGGGTAACTCACTTGGGGTCTGGGAGTATTTATATGGGACTAACAAAACTCACATGAGGTCAGGGAGTACTTATAAAGGGGCTAGGGTAACTCACTTTGGGTCTAGGAGTACTTATATTGGACTAGGGTAACTCACTTGCGGTCAGAGAGTACATATAATTGGGCTAGGATAACTCACATGGGGTCAGGGAGTACTTTTCAAGGTGATATGGTAACTCACTTGGGTTCAGGGAGTACTTCTATGGGACTAGGGTAACTCACTTGCGGTCAGAGAGTACATATAAAGGGGCTAGGATAACAAACTTGGGGTAAGGGAGTGCTTATATACGGACTAGGGTAACTCACTTGGGGTCAGGGAGTACTTCTATGGGATTAGGTTAACTCACTTGGGGTCTGGGAGTACATATATGGGACTAGGTTAACTCACTTGCGGTCAGAGTGTATATACAATTGGACTAGGTAACTCACTTGGGGTCAGGGAGTACTTATATAGGGGCTAGGGTTACTCACTTTGGGTCAAGGAGAACTTATAAAGGGGCTAGGGTAACTCACTTTGGGTCAGGGAGTACTTATAAGGGACTAGGGTAACTCACTTGGGGTCAGGGAGTACTTATATGGAACTAGGGTAGCTCAATTGCGGTCGGAGAGTACATATAAAGGGGCTAGGATAATTCACGTGGGGTCAGGAAGTACTTATAAAGGGGCTATGGTAACTCACTTGAGGTCAGGGAGTACTTCTATGGGACTAGGGTAACTCACTTGCGGTTAGAGAGTACATATGTAGGGGCTAGGATAACTCACTTGGGGTCAGTGAGTACTGATAAAGGTGATATGGTATTCGCTTGGGGTCTGGGAGTACTTATAAGGGACTAGGGTAACTCACTTGGGGTCTGGGAGTACTTATAAAGGGGCTATGGTAACTCACTTGGGGTCAGGGAGTACTTATATGGAACTAGGGTAGCTCAATTGCGGTCAGAGAGTACATATGTAGGGGCTAGGATAACTAACTTGGGGTAAGGGAGTACTTATATAGGGGCTAGGGTAACTCACTTGGACTATGGAAGTACATATAAAGGGACTAGGGTAACTCACTAGGGGTCTATGAGTACTTATAAAGGGGCTATGGTAACTCACTTGGGGTCAGAGAGTACTTCTATGGGATTAGGGTAACACACTTGCGGTCAGAGAGTACATATAAAGGGGCTAGGATAACTCACTTGGGGTCAGTGAGTACTGATAAAGGTGATATGGTAACTCACTTGCGGTCAGAGTGTACATATAAAGGGGCTAGGATAACTAACTTGGGGTAAGGGAGTGCTTATATAGGGGCTAGGGTAACTCACTTGGGGTCAGGGAGTACTTCTGTGGGATTAGGGTAACTCACTTGCGATCAGAGAGTACATATAAAGGGGATAGGGTAACACACTTGGGTTCAGGGAGTACTTATATATGGGCTAGGGTAACTCACTTGGGGTCAGGGAGTACTTCTATGGGATTAGGTTAACTCACTTGGGGTCTGGGAGTACATATATGGGACTAGGTTAACTCACTTGCGGTCAGAGTGTATATATAATTGGACTAGGTAACTCACTTGGGGTCAGGGAGTACTTATATAGGGGCTAGGGTAACTCACTAGGTGCCTGGGAGTACATATAAAGGGGCTAGGATAACTCACTTGGGGTCAGGGACTACTTTTATGGGACTAGGGTAACTCACTTGGGGTCAGGGAGTACTTCTATGGGACTAGGGTAAATCACTTGGTGTCAGGGACTACTTTTATGGGACTAGGGTAAATCACTTGGGGTCAGGGAGTACTTATATAGGGGCTAGAGTAACTCACTTGGGGTCAGGGAGTAGTTATAAGGGATTAGGGCAACTCACTTGGACTCTGGGAGTACATATAAAGGGACTAGGGTAACTCACTTGGGGTCTGTGAGTACTTATAAAGGGGCTATGGTAACTCACTTGGGGTCAGGGAGTACTTCTATGGGATTAGGGTAACACACTTGCGGTCAGAGAGTACATATAAAGGGGCTAGGATAACTCACTTGGGGTCAGTGAGTACAGATAAAGGTGATATGGTAACTCACTAGGGGTCAGGCAGTACTTCTATGGGACTAGGGTAACTCACTTGCGGGCAGAGTGTACATATTAAGGGGCTAGGATAACTAACTTGGGGTAAGGGAGTGCTTATATAGGGGCTAGGGTAACTCACTTGGGGTCAGGGAGTACTTCTGTGGGATTAGGGTAACTTACTTGGGGTCTGGGAGTACTTATATGGGACTAGGGTAACTCACTTGGGGTCAGGGAGTACTTATAAGGGAATAGGGTAACTCACATTGGGTCAAGCAGTACTTATATTGGACTAGGCTAACTCACTTGGTGTCTAGGAGTACTTATTTGGGACCAGGGTAACTCACTTGGGGTCAGGGAGTACTTATAAAGGGGCTAGGGTTACTCACTTTGGGTCAAGGAGAACTTATAAAGGGGCTAGGGTAACTCACTTTGGGTCAGGGAGTAGTTATAAGGGACTAGGGTAACTCACTTGGAGTCTGGGAGTGCATATAAAGGGGCTAGGATATCTCACTTGGGAGCCAGGGAGTACTTATAAATGGGCTAGGGTAACTCACTTGGGGTCTGGGAGTACTTATAAGTGACTAGGGTAACTCACTTGGGGTCTGGGAGTACTTATAAAGGGGCTATGGTAACTCACTTGGGGACAGGGAGTACTTATATGGAACTAGGGTAGCTCAATTGCGGTCAGAGAGTACATATAAAGGGGATAGGATAACTCACGTGGGGTCAGGAAGTACTTATAAAGGGGCTATGGTAACTCACTTGGGGTCAGGGAGTACTTCTATGGGACTAGGGTAACTCACTTGCGGTTAGAGAGTACATATATAGGGGCTAGGATAACTCACTTGGGGTCAGGGAGTACTTATAAGGGAATAGGATAACTCACATTGGGTCAAGGAGTACTTATATTGGACTAGGCTAACTCACTTGGGGTCTGGGAGTACTTATAAGGGACTGGGGTAACTCACTTGGGGTCTGGGAGTACTTATAAAGGGGCTAGGGTAACTCACTTTGGGTCAGGGAGTAGTTATAAGGGACTAGGGTAACTCACTTGGAGTCTGGGAGTGCATATAAAGGGGCTAGGATATCTCACTTGGGAGCCAGGGAGTACTTATAAAGGCGCTAGGGTAACTCACTTTGGATCAGGGAGTACTTATAAGGGACTAGGGTAACTCATTTGGGGTCTGGGAGTATTTATATGGGACTAACAAAACTCACATGGGGTCAGGGAGTACTTATAAAGGGGCTAGGGTAACTCACTTTGGGTCTAGGAGTACTTATATTGGACTAGGGTAACTCACTTGCGGTCAGAGAGTACATATAATTGGGCTAGGATAACTCACATGGGGTCAGGGAGTACTTTTCAAGGTGATATGGTAACTCACTTGGGGTCAGGGAGTACTTCTATGGGACTAGGGTAACTCACTTGCGGTCAGAGAGTACATATAAAGGGGCTAGGATAACTAACTTGGGGTAAGGGAGTGCTTATATACGGACTAGGGTAACTCACTTGGGGTCAGGGAGTACTTATATAGGGGCTATGGTAACTCACTTGGGGTCAGAAAATACTTATAAAGGGGCTATGGTAACTCACTTGGGGTCAGGGTGTACTTAATAAGGGGCTAGGGTAACCCACTTGGGGTCAGGAATTACTTATAAGGGAATAGGGTAACTCACTTGGGGTCTGGGAGTACATATAAAGCGGCTAGGATAACTCACTTGCGATCAGAGAGTACATATAAAGTGGCTAGGGTAACTCACTTGGGTTCAGGGAGTACTTATATATGGGCTAGGGTAACTCACTTGGGGTCAGGGAGTACTTCTATGGGATTAGGTTAACTCACTTGGGGTCAGGGAGTACATATATGGGACTAGCTTAACTCACTTGCGGTCAGAGTGTACATATAATTGGACTAGGGTAACTCAATTGGGGTCAGGGAGTACTTCTATGGGACTAGGGTAACTCACTTGGTGTCAGGGACTACTTTTATGGGACTAGGGTAAATCATTTGGGGTCAGGGAGTACTTACATAGGGGCTAGAGTAACTCACTTGGGGTCAGGGAGTAGTTATAAGGGATTAGGGCAACTCACTTGGACTCTGGGAGTACATATAAAGGGACTAGTGTAACTCACTTGGGGTCTGTGAGTACTTATAAAGGGGCTATGGTAACTCACTTGGGGTCAGGGAGTACTTCTATGGGACTAGGGTAACTCACTTGCGGTCAGAGTGTACATATAAAGGGGCTAGGATAACTAACTTGGGGTAAGGGAGTGCTTATATAGGGGCTAGGGTAACTCACTTGGGGTCAGGGAGTACTTCTGTGGGATTAGGGTAACTCACTTGGGGTCTGGGAGTACTTATATGGGACTAGGGTAACTCACTTGGGGTCAGGGAGTACTTATAAGGGAATAGGGTAACTCACATTGGGTCAAGCAGTACTTATATTGGACTAGGCTAACTCACTTGGTGTCTAGGAGTACTTATTTGGGACCAGGGTAACTCACTTGGGGTCAGGGAGTACTTATGAAGGGGCTAGGGTAACTTACTTTGTGTCTGGGAGTACTTATAAGAGACTGGGGTAACTCACTTGGGGTCTGGGAATACTTATAAGGGACTGGGGTAACTTACTTGGGGTCTGGGAGTACTTATAAAGGGGCAAGGGTTACTCACTTTGGGTCAAGGAGAACTTATAAAGGGGCTAGGGTAACTCACTTTGGGTCAGGGAGTAGTTATAAGGGACTAGGGTAACTCACTTGGAGTCTGGGAGTGCATATAAAGGGGCTAGGATATCTCACTTGGGAGCCAGGGAGTACTTATAAATGGGCTAGGGTACCTCACTTGGGGTCTGGGAGTACTTATAATGGACTAGGGTAACTCACTTGGGGTCTGGGAGTACTTATATGGAACTAGGGTAGCTCAATTGCGGTCAGAGAGTACATATGTAGGGGCTAGGATAACTAACTTGGGGTAAGGGAGTACTTATATAGGGGCTAGGGTAACTCACTTGGACTCTGGAAGTACATATAAAGGGACTAGGGTAACTCACTAGGGGTCTATGAGTACTTATAAAGGGGCTATGGTAACTCACTTGGGGTCAGAGAGTACTTCTATGGGATTAGGGTAACACACTTGCGGTCAGAGAGTACATATAAAGGGGCTAGGATAACTCACTTGGGGTCAGTGAGTACTGATAAAGGTGATATGGTAACTCACTTGCGGTCAGAGTGTACATATAAAGGGGCTAGGATAACTAACTTGGGGTAAGGGAGTGCTTATATAGGGGCTAGGGTAACTCACTTGGGGTCAGGGAGTACTTCTGTGGGATTAGGGTAACTCACTTGCGATCAGAGAGTACATATAAAGGGGATAGGGTAACACACTTGGGTTCAGGGAGTACTTATATATGGGCTAGGGTAACTCACTTGGGGTCAGGGAGTACTTCTATGGGATTAGGTTAACTCACTTGGGGTCTGGGAGTACATATATGGGACTAGGTTAACTCACTTGCGGTCAGAGTGTATATATAATTGGACTAGGTAACTCACTTGGGGTCAGGGAGTACTTATATAGGGGCTAGGGTAACTCACTAGGTGCCTGGGAGTACATATAAAGGGGCTAGGATAACTCACTTGGGGTCAGGGACTACTTTTATGGGACTAGGGTTACTCACTTGGGGTCAGGGAGTACTTCTATGGGACTAGGGTAAATCACTTGGTGTCAGGGACTACTTTTATGGGACTAGGGTAAATCACTTGGGGTTAGGGAGTACTTATATAGGGGCTAGAGTAACTCACTTGGGGTCAGGGAGTAGTTATAAGGATTAGGGCAACTCACTTGGACTCTGGGAGTACATATAAAGGGACTAGGGTAACTCACTTGGGGTCTGTGAGTACTTATAAAGGGGCTATGGTAACTCACTTGGGGTCAGGGAGTACTTCTATGGGATTAGGGTAACACACTTGCGGTCAGAGAGTACATATAAAGGGGCTAGGATAACTCACTTGGGGTCAGTGAGTACAGATAAAGGTGATATGGTAACTCACTAGGGGTCAGGCAGTACTTCTATGGGACTAGGGTAACTCACTTGCGGGCAGAGTGTACATATTAAGGGGCTAGGATAACTAACTTGGGGTAAGGGAGTGCTTATATAGGGGCTAGGGTAACTCACTTGGGGTCAGGGAGTACTTCTGTGGGATTAGGGTAACTTACTTGGGGTCTGGGAGTACTTATATGGGACTAGGGTAACTCACTTGGGGTCAGGGAGTACTTATAAGGGAATAGGGTAACTCACATTGGGTCAAGCAGTACTTATATTGGACTAGGCTAACTCACTTGGTGTCTAGGAGTACTTATTTGGGACCAGGGTAACTCACTTGGGGTCAGGGAGTACTTATAAAGGGGCTAGGGTTACTCACTTTGGGTCAAGGAGAACTTATAAAGGGGCTAGGGTAACTCACTTTGGGTCAGGGAGTAGTTATAAGGGACTAGGGTAACTCACTTGGAGTCTGGGAGTGCATATAAAGGGGCTAGGATATCTCACTTGGGAGCCAGGGAGTACTTATAAATGGGCTAGGGTAACTCACTTGGGGTCTGGGAGTACTTATAAGGGACTAGGGTAACTCACTTGGGGTCTGGGAGTACTTATAAAGGGGCTATGGTAACTCACTTGGGGACAGGGAGTACTTATTTGGAACTAGGGTAGCTCAATTGCGGTCAGAGAGTACATATAAAGGGGATAGGATAACTCACGTGGGGTCAGGAAGTACTTATAAAGGGGCTATGGTAACTCACTTGGGGTCAGGGAGTACTTCTATGGGACTAGGGTAACTCACTTGCGGTTAGAGAGTACATATATAGGGGCTAGGATAACTCACTTGGGGTCAGGGAGTACTTCTATGGGATTAGGCTAACTCACTTGGGGTCTGGGAGTACATATATGGGACTAGGTTAACTCACTTGCGGTCAGAGTGTATATATAATTGGACTAGGTAACTCACTTGGGGTCAGGGAGTACTTATATAGGGGCTAGGGTAACTCACTAGGTGCCTGGGAGTACATATAAAGGGGCTAGGATAACTCACTTGGGGTCAGGGACTACTTTTATGGGACTAGGGTAACTCACTTGGGGTCAGGGAGTACTTCTATGGGACTAGGGTAAATCACTTGGTGTCAGGGACTACATTTATGGGACTAGGGTAAATCACTTGGGGTCAGGGAGTACTTATATAGGGGCTAGAGTAACTCACTTGGGGTCAGGGAGTAGTTATAAGGGATTAGGGCAACTCACTTGGACTCTGGGAGTACATATAAAGGGACTAGGGTAACTCACTTGGGGTCTGTGAGTACTTATAAAGGGGCTATGGTAACTCACTTGGGGTCAGGGAGTACTTCTATGGGATTAGGGTAACACACTTGCGGTCAGAGAGTACATATAAAGGGGCTAGGATAACTCACTTGGGGTCAGTGAGTACAGATAAAGGTGATATGGTAACTCACTAGGGGTCAGGCAGTACTTCTATGGGACTAGGGTAACTCACTTGCGGGCAGAGTGTACATATTAAGGGGCTAGGATAACTAACTTGGGGTAAGGGAGTGCTTATATAGGGGCTAGGGTAACTCACTTGGGGTCAGGGAGTACTTCTGTGGGATTAGGGTAACTTACTTGGGGTCTGGGAGTACTTATATGGGACTAGGGTAACTCACTTGGGGTCAGGGAGTACTTATAAGGGAATAGGGTAACTCACATTGGGTCAAGCAGTACTTATATTGGACTAGGCTAACTCACTTGGTGTCTAGGAGTACTTATTTGGGACCAGGGTAACTCACTTGGGGTCAGGGAGTACTTATAAAGGGGCTAGGGTTACTCACTTTGGGTCAAGGAGAACTTATAAAGGGGCTAGGGTAACTCACTTTGGGTCAGGGAGTAGTTATAAGGGACTAGGGTAACTCACTTGGAGTCTGGGAGTGCATATAAAGGGGCTAGGATATCTCACTTGGGAGCCAGGGAGTACTTATAAATGGGCTAGGGTAACTCACTTGGGGTCTGGGAGTACTTATAAGGGACTAGGGTAACTCACTTGGGGTCTGGGAGTACTTATAAAGGGGCTATGGTAACTCACTTGGGGACAGGGAGTACTTATTTGGAACTAGGGTAGCTCAATTGCGGTCAGAGAGTACATATAAAGGGGATAGGATAACTCACGTGGGGTCAGGAAGTACTTATAAAGGGGCTATGGTAACTCACTTGGGGTCAGGGAGTACTTCTATGGGACTAGGGTAACTCACTTGCGGTTAGAGAGTACATATATAGGGGCTAGGATAACTCACTTGGGGTCAGGGAGTACTTATAAGGGAATAGGATAACTCACATTGGGTCAAGGAGTACTTATATTGGACTAGGCTAACTCACTTGGGGTCTGGGAGTACTTATAAGGGACTGGGGTAACTCACTTGGGGTCTGGGAGTACTTATAAAGGGGCTAGGGTAACTCACTTTGGGTCAGGGAGTAGTTATAAGGGACTAGGGTAACTCACTTGGAGTCTGGGAGTGCATATAAAGGGGCTAGGATATCTCACTTGGGAGCCAGGGAGTACTTATAAAGGCGCTAGGGTAACTCACTTTGGATCAGGGAGTACTTATAAGGGACTAGGGTAACTCATTTGGGGTCTGGGAGTATTTATATGGGACTAACAAAACTCACATGGGGTCAGGGAGTACTTATAAAGGGGCTAGGGTAACTCACTTTGGGTCTAGGAGTACTTATATTGGACTAGGGTAACTCACTTGCGGTCAGAGAGTACATATAATTGGGCTAGGATAACTCACATGGGGTCAGGGAGTACTTTTCAAGGTGATATGGTAACTCACTTGGGGTCAGGGAGTACTTCTATGGGACTAGGGTAACTCACTTGCGGTCAGAGAGTACATATAAAGGGGCTAGGATAACTAACTTGGGGTAAGGGAGTGCTTATATACGGACTAGGGTAACTCACTTGGGGTCAGGGAGTACTTATATAGGGGCTATGGTAACTCACTTGGGGTCAGAAAATACTTATAAAGGGGCTATGGTAACTCACTTGGGGTCAGGGTGTACTTAATAAGGGGCTAGGGTAAACCACTTGGGGTCAGGAATTACTTATAAGGGAATAGGGTAACTCACTTGGGGTCTGGGAGTACATATAAAGCGGCTAGGATAACTCACTTGCGATCAGAGAGTACATATAAAGTGGCTAGGGTAACTCACTTGGGTTCAGGGAGTACTTATATATGGGCTAGGGTAACTCACTTGGGGTCAGGGAGTACTTCTATGGGATTAGGTTAACTCACTTGGGGTCAGGGAGTACATATATGGGACTAGGTTAACTCACTTGCGGTCAGAGTGTACATATAATTGGACTAGGGTAACTCAATTGGGGTCAGGGAGTACTTCTATGGGACTAGGGTAACTCACTTGGTGTCAGGGACTACTTTTATGGGACTAGGGTAAATCACTTGGGGTCAGGGAGTACTTACATAGGGGCTAGAGTAACTCACTTGGGGTCAGGGAGTAGTTATAAGGGATTAGGGCAACTCACTTGGACTCTGGGAGTACATATAAAGGGACTAGGGTAACTCACTTGGGGTCTGTGAGTACTTATAAAGGGGCTATGGTAACTCACTTGGGGTCAGGGAGTACTTCTATGGGACTAGGGTAACTCACTTGCGGTCAGAGTGTACATATAAAGGGGCTAGGATAACTAACTTGGGGTAAGGGAGTGCTTATATAGGGGCTAGGGTAACTCACTTGGGGTCAGGGAGTACTTCTGTGGGATTAGGGTAACTCACTTGGGGTCTGGGAGTACTTATATGGGACTAGGGTAACTCACTTGGGGTCAGGGAGTACTTATAAGGGAATAGGGTAACTCACATTGGGTCAAGCAGTACTTATATTGGACTAGGCTAACTCACTTGGGGTCTGGGAGTACTTATAAGGGACTGGGGTAACTCACTTGGGGTCTGGGAGTACTTATAAAGGGGCTAGGGTAACTCACTTTGGGTCAGGGAGTAGTTATAAGGGACTAGGGTAACTCACTTGGAGTCTGGGAGTGCATATAAAGGGGCTAGGATATCTCACTTGGGAGCCAGGGAGTACTTATAAAGGCGCTAGGGTAACTCACTTTGGATCAGGGAGTACTTATAAGGGACTAGGGTAACTCATTTGGGGTCTGGGAGTATTTATATGGGACTAACAAAACTCACATGGGGTCAGGGAGTACTTATAAAGGGGCTAGGGTAACTCACTTTGGGTCTAGGAGTACTTATATTGGACTAGGGTAACTCACTTGCGGTCAGAGAGTACATATAATTGGGCTAGGATAACTCACATGGGGTCAGGGAGTACTTTTCAAGGTGATATGGTAACTCACTTGGGGTCAGGGAGTACTTCTATGGGACTAGGGTAACTCACTTGCGGTCAGAGAGTACATATAAAGGGGCTAGGATAACTAACTTGGGGTAAGGGAGTGCTTATATACGGACTAGGGTAACTCACTTGGGGTCAGGGAGTACTTATATAGGGGCTATGGTAACTCACTTGGGGTCAGAAAATACTTATAAAGGGGCTATGGTAACTCACTTGGGGTCAGGGTGTACTTAATAAGGGGCTAGGGTAACCCACTTGGGGTCAGGAATTACTTATAAGGGAATAGGGTAACTCACTTGGGGTCTGGGAGTACATATAAAGCGGCTAGGATAACTCACTTGCGATCAGAGAGTACATATAAAGTGGCTAGGGTAACTCACTTGGGTTCAGGGAGTACTTATATATGGGCTAGGGTAACTCACTTGGGGTCAGGGAGTACTTCTATGGGATTAGGTTAACTCACTTGGGGTCAGGGAGTACATATATGGGACTAGGTTAACTCACTTGCGGTCAGAGTGTACATATAATTGGACTAGGGTAACTCAATTGGGGTCAGGGAGTACTTCTATGGGACTAGGGTAACTCACTTGGTGTCAGGGACTACTTTTATGGGACTAGGGTAAATCACTTGGGGTCAGGGAGTACTTACATAGGGGCTAGAGTAACTCACTTGGGGTCAGGGAGTAGTTATAAGGGATTAGGGCAACTCACTTGGACTCTGGGAGTACATATAAAGGGACTAGGGTAACTCACTTGGGGTCTGTGAGTACTTATAAAGGGGCTATGGTAACTCACTTGGGGTCAGGGAGTACTTCTATGGGACTAGGGTAACTCACTTGCGGTCAGAGTGTACATATAAAGGGGCTAGGATAACTAACTTGGGGTAAGGGAGTGCTTATATAGGGGCTAGGGTAACTCACTTGGGGTCAGGGAGTACTTCTGTGGGATTAGGGTAACTCACTTGGGGTATGGGAGTACTTATATGGGACTAGGGTAACTCACTTGGGGTCAGGGAGTACTTATAAGGGAATAGGGTAACTCACATTGGGTCAAGCAGTACTTATATTGGACTAGGCTAACTCACTTGGTGTCTAGGAGTACTTATTTGGGACCAGGGTAACTCACTTGGGGTCAGGGAGTACTTATGAAGGGGCTAGGGTAACTTACTTGGTGTCTGGGAGTACTTATAAGAGACTGGGGTAACTCACTTGGGGTCTGGGAATACTTATAAGGGACTGGGGTAACTTACTTGGGGTCTGGGAGTACTTATAAAGGGGCAAGGGTTACTCACTTTGGGTCAAGGAGAACTTATAAAGGGGCTAGGGTAACTCACTTTGGGTCAGGGAGTAGTTATAAGGGACTAGGGTAACTCACTTGGAGTCTGGGAGTGCATATAAAGGGGCTAGGATATCTCACTTGGGAGCCAGGGAGTACTTATAAATGGGCTAGGGTAACTCACTTGGGGTCTGGGAGTACTTATAATGGACTAGGGTAACTCACTTGGGGTCTGGGAGTACTTATATGGAACTAGGGTAGCTCAATTGCGGTCAGAGAGTACATATAAAGGGGCTAGGATAACTAACGTGGGGTCAGGAATTACTTATAAAGGGGCTATGGTAACTCACTTGGGGTCAGGGAGTACTTCTATGGGACTAGGGTAACTCACTTGCGGTTAGAGAGTACATATATAGGGGATAGGATAACTAACTTGGGGTAAGGGAGTACTTATATAGGGGCTAGGGTAACTCACTTGGACTCTGGAAGTACATATAAAGGGACTAGGGTAACTCACTTGGGGTCTGTGAGTACTTATAAAGGGGCTATGGTAACTCATTTGGGGTCAGGGAGTACTTCTATGGGATTAGGGTAACACACTTGCGGGCAGAGAGTACATATAAAGGGGCTAGGATAACTCACTTGGGGTCAGTGAGTACTGATAAAGGTGATATGGTAACTCACTTGGGGTCAGGGAGTACTTCTATGGGACTAGGGTAACTCACTTGCGGTCAGAGTGTACATATAAAGGGGCTAGGATAACTAACTTGGGGTAAGGGAGTGCTTATATAGGGGCTAGGGTAACTCACTTGGGGTCAGGGAGTACTTCTGTGAGATTAGGGTAACTCACTTGGGGTCTGGGAGTACTTATATGGGACTAGGGTAACTCACTTGAGATCAGAGAGTACATATAAAGGGGCTAGGGTAACTCACTTGGGTTCAGGGAGTACTTATATATGGGCTAGGGTAACTCACTTGGGGTCAGGGAGTACTTTTCAAGGTGATATGGTAACTCACTTGGGTTCAGGGAGTACTTCTATGGGACTAGGGTAACTCACTTGCGGTCAGAGAGTACATATAAAGGGGCTAGGATAACAAACTTGGGGTAAGGGAGTGCTTATATACGGACTAGGGTAACTCACTTGGGGTCAGGGAGTACTTATATAGGGGCTATGGTAACTCACTTGGGGTCAGAAAATACTTATAAAGGGGCTATGGTAACTCACTTGGGGTCAGGGTGTACTTAATAAGGGGCTAGGGTAACCCACTTGGGGTCAGGAATTACTTATAAGGGAATAGGGTAACTCACTTGGGGTCTGGGAGTACATATAAAGCGGCTAGGATAACTCACTTGCGATCAGAGAGTACATATAAAGTGGCTAGGGTAACTCACTTGGGTTCAGGGAGTACTTATATATGGGCTAGGGTAACTCACTTGGGGTCTGGGAGTACATATATGGGACTAGGTTAACTCACTTGCGGTCAGAGTGTATATACAATTGGACTAGGTAACTCACTTGAGGTCAGGGAGTACTTATATAGGGGCTAGGGTTACTCACTTTGGGTCAAGGAGAACTTATAAAGGGGCTAGGGTAACTAACTTTGGGTCAGGGAGTAGTTATAAGGGACTAGGGTAACTCACTTGGAGTCTGGGAGTGCATATAAAGGGGCTAGGATATCTCACTTGGGAGCCAGGGAGTACTTATAAATGGGCTAGGGTAACTCACTTGGGGTCTGGGAGCACTTATAAGGGACTAGGGTAACTCACTTGGGGTCTGGGAGTACTTATAAAGGGGCTATGGTAACTCACTTGGGGTCAGGGAGTACTTATATGGAACTAGGGTAGCTCAATTGCGGTCGGAGAGTACATATAAAGGGGCTAGGATAACTCACGTGGGGTCAGGAAGTACTTATAAAGGGGCTATGGTAACTCACTTGGGGTCAGGGAGTACCTCTATGGGATTAGGTTAACTCACTTGGGGTCTGGGAGTACATATATGGGACTAGGTTAACTCACTTGCGGTCAGAGTGTATATATAATTGGACTAGGTAACTCACTAGGTGCCTGGGAGTACATATAGAGGGGCTAGGATAACTCACTTGGGGTCAGGGACTACTTTTATGGGACTAGGGTAACTCAATTGGGGTCAGGGAGTACTTCTATGGGACTAGGGTAACTCACTTGGTGTCAGGGACTACTTTTATGGGACTAGGGTAAATCACTTGGGGTCAGGGAGTACTTACATAGGGGCTAGAGTAACTCACTTGGGGTCAGGGAGTAGTTATAAGGGATTAGGGCCACTCACTTGGACTCTGGGAGTACATATAAAGGGACTAGGGTAACTCACTTGGGGTCTGTGAGTACTTATAAAGGGGCTATGGTAACTCACTTGGGGTCAGGGAGTACTTCTATGGGACTAGGGTAACTCACTTGCGGTCAGAGTGTACATATAAAGGGGCTAGGATAACTAACTTGGGGTAAGGGAGTGCTTATATAGGGGCTAGGGTAACTCACTTGGGGTCAGGGAGTACTTCTGTGGGATTAGGGTAACTCACTTGGGGTCTGGGAGTACTTATATGGGACTAGGGTAACTCACTTGGGGTCAGGGAGTACTTATAAGGGAATAGGGTAACTCACATTGGGTCAAGCAGTACTTATATTGGACTAGGCTAACTCACTTGGTGTCTAGGAGTACTTATTTGGGACCAGGGTAACTCACTTGGGGTCAGGGAGTACTTATGAAGGGGCTAGGGTAACTTACTTGGTGTCTGGGAGTACTTATAAGAGACTGGGGTAACTCACTTGGGTTCAGGGAGTACTTCTATGGGACTAGGGTAACTCACTTGCGGTCAGAGAGTACATATAAAGGGGCTAGGATAACAAACTTGGGGTAAGAGAGTGCTTATATACGGACTAGGGTAACTCACTTGGGGTCTGGGAGTATTTATATGGGACTAACAAAACTCACATGAGGTCAGGGAGTACTTATAAAGGGGCTAGGGTAACTCACTTTGGGTCTAGGAGTACTTATATTGGACTAGGGTAACTCACTTGCGGTCAGAGAGTACATATAATTGGGCTAGGATAACTCACATGGGGTCAGGGAGTACTTTTCAAGGTGATATGGTAACTCACTTGGGTTCAGGGAGTACTTCTATGGGACTAGGGTAACTCACTTGCGGTCAGAGAGTAAATATAAAGGGGCTAGGATAACAAACTTGGGGTAAGGGAGTGCTTATATACGGACTAGGGTAACTCACTTGGGGTCAGGGAGTACTTATATAGGGGCTATGGTAACTCACTTGGGGTCAGAAAATACTTATAAAGGGGCTATGGTAACTCACTTGGGGTCAGGGTGTACTTAATAAGGGGCTAGGGTAACCCACTTGGGGTCAGGAATTACTTATAAGGGAATAGGGTAACTCACTTGGGGTCTGGGAGTACATATAAAGCGGCTAGGATAACTCACTTGCGATCAGAGAGTACATATAAAGTGGCTAGAGTAACTCACTTGGGTTCAGGGAGTACTTATATATGGGCTAGGGTAACTCACTTGGGGTCAGGGAGTACTTCTATGGGATTAGGTTAACTCACTTGGGGTCTGGGAGTACATATATGGGACTAGGTTAACTCACTTGCGGTCAGAGTGTATATACAATTGGACTAGGTAACTCACTTGGGGTCAGGGAGTACTTATATAGGGGCTAGGGTTACTCACTTTGGGTCAAGGAGAACTTATAAAGGGGCTAGGGTAACTCACTTTGGGTCAGGGAGTAGTTATAAGGGACTAGGGTAACTCACTTGGAGTCTGGGAGTGCATATAAAGGGGCTAGGATATCTCACTTGGGAGCCAGGGAGTACTTATAAATGGGCTAGGGTAACTCACTTGGGGTCTGGGAGTACTTATAAGTGACTAGGGTAACTCACTTGGGGTCAGGGACTACTTATATGGAACTAGGGTAGCTCAATTGCGGTCGGAGAGTACATATAAAGGGGCTAGGATAACTCACGTGGGGTCAGGAAGTACTTATAAAGGGGCTATGGTAACTCACTTGAGGTCAGGGAGTACTTCTATGGGACTAGGGTAACTCACTTGCGGTTAGAGAGTACATATGTAGGGGCTAGGATAACTCACTTGGGGTCAGTGAGTACTGATAAAGGTGATATGGTAACTCGCTTGGGGTCTGGGAGTACTTATAAGGGACTAGGGTAACTCACTTGGGGTCTGGGAGTACTTATAAAGGGGCTATGGTAACTCACTTGGGGTCAGGGAGTACTTATATGGAACTAGGGTAGCTCAATTGCGGTCAGAGAGTACATATGTAGGGGCTAGGATAACTAACTTGGGGTAAGGGAGTACTTATATAGGGGCTAGGGTAACTCACTTGGACTCTGGAAGTACATATAAAGGGACTAGGGTAACTCACTAGGGGTCTATGAGTACTTATAAAGGGGCTATGGTAACTCACTTGGGGTCAGAGAGTACTTCTATGGGATTAGGGTAACACACTTGCGGTCAGAGAGTACATATAAAGGGGCTAGGATAACTCACTTGGGGTCAGTGAGTACTGATAAAGGTGATATGGTAACTCACTTGCGGTCAGAGTGTACATATAAAGGGGCTAGGATAACTAACTTGGGGTAAGGGAGTGCTTATATAGGGGCTAGGGTAACTCACTTGGGGTCAGGGAGTACTTCTGTGGGATTAGGGTAACTCACTTGCGATCAGAGAGTACATATAAAGGGGATAGGGTAACACACTTGGGTTCAGGGAGTACTTATATATGGGCTAGGGTAACTCACTTGGGGTCAGGGAGTACTTCTATGGGATTAGGTTAACTCACTTGGGGTCTGGGAGTACATATATGGGACTAGGTTAACTCACTTGCGGTCAGAGTGTATATATAATTGGACTAGGTGACTCACTTGGGGTCAGGGAGTACTTATATAGGGGCTAGGGTAACTCACTAGGTGCCTGGGAGTACATATAAAGGGGCTAGGATAACTCACTTGGGGTCAGGGACTACTTTTATGGGACTAGGGTAACTCACTTGGGGTCAGGGAGTACTTCTATGGGACTAGGGTAAATCACTTGGTGTCAGGGACTACTTTTATGGGACTAGGGTAAATCACTTGGGGTCAGGGAGTACTTATATAGGGGCTAGAGTAACTCACTTGGGGTCAGGGAGTAGTTATAAGGGATTAGGGCAACTCACTTGGACTCTGGGAGTACATATAAAGGGACTAGGGTAACTCACTTGGGGTCTGTGAGTACTTATAAAGGGGCTATGGTAACTCACTTGGGGTCAGGGAGTACTTCTATGGGATTAGGGTAACACACTTGCGGTCAGAGAGTACATATAAAGGGGCTAGGATAACTCACTTGGGGTCAGTGAGTACAGATAAAGGTGATATGGTAACTCACTAGGGGTCAGGCAGTACTTCTATGGGACTAGGGTAACTCACTTGCGGGCAGAGTGTACATATTAAGGGGCTAGGATAACTAACTTGGGGTAAGGGAGTGCTTATATAGGGGCTAGGGTAACTCACTTGGGGACAGGGAGTACTTCTGTGGGATTAGGGTAACTTACTTGGGGTCTGGGAGTACTTATATGGGACTAGGGTAACTCACTTGGGGTCAGGGAGTACTTATAAGGGAATAGGGTAACTCACATTGGGTCAAGCAGTACTTATATTGGACTAGGCTAACTCACTTGGTGTCTAGGAGTACTTATTTGGGACCAGGGTAACTCACTTGGGGTCAGGGAGTACTTATAAAGGGGCTAGGGTTACTCACTTTGGGTCAAGGAGAACTTATAAAGGGGCTAGGGTAACTCACTTTGGGTCAGGGAGTAGTTATAAGGGACTAGGGTAACTCACTTGGAGTCTGGGAGTGCATATAAAGGGGCTAGGATATCTCACTTGGGAGCCAGGGAGTACTTATAAATGGGCTAGGGTAACTCACTTGGGGTCTGGGAGTACTTATAAGGGACTAGGGTAACTCACTTGGGGTCTGGGAGTACTTATAAAGGGGCTATGGTAACTCACTTGGGGACAGGGAGTACTTATATGGAACTAGGGTAGCTCAATTGCGGTCAGAGAGTACATATAAAGGGGATAGGATAACTCACGTGGGGTCAGGAAGTACTTATAAAGGGGCTATGGTAACTCACTTGGGGTCAGGGAGTACTTCTATGGGACTAGGGTAACTCACTTGCGGTTAGAGAGTACATATATAGGGGCTAGGATAACTCACTTGGGGTCAGGGAGTACTTATAAGGGAATAGGATAACTCACATTGGGTCAAGGAGTACTTATATTGGACTAGGCTAACTCACTTGGGGTCTGGGAGTACTTATAAGGGACTGGGGTAACTCACTTGGGGTCTGGGAGTACTTATAAAGGGGCTAGGGTAACTCACTTTGGATCAGGGAGTAGTTATAAGGGACTAGGGTAACTCACTTGGAGTCTGGGAGTGCATATAAAGGGGCTAGGATATCTCACTTGGGAGCCAGGGAGTACTTATAAAGGCGCTAGGGTAACTCACTTTGGATCAGGGAGTACTTATAAGGGACTAGGGTAACTCATTTGGGGTCTGGGAGTATTTATATGGGACTAACAAAACTCACATGGGGTCAGGGAGTACTTATAAAGTGGCTAGGGTAACTCACTTTGGGTCTAGGAGTACTTATATTGGACTAGGGTAACTCACTTGCGGTCAGAGAGTACATATAATTGGGCTAGGATAACTCACATGGGGTCAGGGAGTACTTTTCAAGGTGATATGGTAACTCACTTGGGGTCAGGGAGTACTTCTATGGGACTAGGGTAACTCACTTGCGGTCAGAGAGTACATATAAAGGGGCTAGGATAACTAACTTGGGGTAAGGGAGTGCTTATATACGGACTAGGGTAACTCACTTGGGGTCAGGGAGTACTTATATAGGGGCTATGGTAACTCACTTGGGGTCAGAAAATACTTATAAAGGGGCTATGGTAACTCACTTGGGGTCAGGGTGTACTTAATAAGGGGCTAGGGTAACCCACTTGGGGTCAGGAATTACTTATAAGGGAATAGGGTAACTCACTTGGGGTCTGGGAGTACATATAAAGCGGCTAGGATAACTCACTTGCGATCAGAGAGTACATATAAAGTGGCTAGGGTAACTCACTTGGGCTCAGGGAGTACTTATATATGGGCTAGGGTAACTCACTTGGGGTCAGGGAGTACTTCTATGGGATTAGGTTAACTCACTTGGGGTCTGGGAGTACATATATGGGACTAGGGTAACTCACTTGGGGTCAGGGAGTACTTATAAGGGAATAGGGTAACTCACATTGGGTCAAGCAGTACTTATATTGGACTAGGCTAACTCACTTGGTGTCTAGGAGTACTTATTTGGGACCAGGGTAACTCACTTGGGGTCAGGGACTACTTTTATGGGACTAGGGTAACTCACTTGAGGTCAGGGAGTACTTCTATGGGACTAGGGTAACTCACTTGCGGTCAGAGTGTACATATAAAGGGGCTAGGATAACTAACTTGGGGTAAGGGAGTGCTTATATAGGGGCTAGGGTAACTCACTTGGGGTCAGGGAGTACTTCTGTGGGATTAGGGTAACTCACTTGGGGTCTGGGAGTACTTATATGGGACTAGGGTAACTCACTTGGGGTCAGGGAGTACTTATAAGGGAATAGGGTAACTCACATTGGGTCAAGCAGTACTTATATTGGACTAGGCTAACTCACTTGGTGTCTAGGAGTACTTATTTGGGACCAGGGTAACTCACTTTGGGTCAGGGAGTACTTATGAAGGGGCTAGGGTAACTTACTTGGTGTCTGGGAGTCCTTATAAGAGACTGGGGTAACTCACTTGGGGTCAGGGAGTACTTATATAGGGGCTAGGGTAACTCACTTGGACTCTGGGAGTACATATAAAGGGACTAGGGTAACTCACTTGGGGTCTGTGAGTACTTATAAAGGGGCTATGGTAACTCACTTTGGGTCAGGGAGTACTTCTATGGGATTAGGGTAACACACTTGCGGTCAGAGAGTACATATAAAGGGGCTAGGAATACTCCCTTGGGGTCAGTGAGTACTGATAAAGGTGATATGGTAACTCACTTGGGGTCAGGGAGTACTTCTATGGGACTAGGGTAACTCACTTGCGGGCAGAGTGTACATATTAAGGGGCTAGGATAACTAACTTGGGGTAAGGGAGTGCTTATATAGGGGCTAGGGTAACTCACTTGGGGTCAGGGAGTACTTCTGTGGGATTAGGGTAACTTACTTGGGGTCTGGGAGTACTTATATGGGACTAGGGTAACTCACTTGGGGTCAGGGAGTACTTATAAGGGAATAGGGTAACTCACATTGGGTCAAGCAGTACTTATATTGGACTAGGCTAACTCACTTGGTGTCTAGGAGTACTTATTTGGGACCAGGGTAACTCACTTGGGGTCAGGGAGTACTTATAAAGGGGCTAGGGTTACTCACTTTGGGTCAAGGAGAACTTATAAAGGGGCTAGGGTAACTCACTTTGGGTCAGGGAGTAGTTATAAGGGACTAGGGTAACTCACTTGGAGTCTGGGAGTGCATATAAAGGGGCTAGGATATCTCACTTGGGAGCCAGGGAGTACTTATAAATGGGCTAGGGTAACTCACTTGGGGTCTGGGAGTACTTATAAGGGACTAGGGTAACTCACTTGGGGTCTGGGAGTACTTATAAAGGGGCTATGGTAACTCACTTGGGGTCAGGGAGTACTTATATGGAACTAGGGTAGCTCAATTGCGGTCAGAGAGTACATATAAAGGGGATAGGATAACTCACGTGGGGTCAGGAAGTACTTATAAAGGGGCTATGGTAACTCACTTGGGGTCAGGGAGTATTTCTATGGGACTAGGGTAACTCACTTGCGGTTAGAGAGTACATATATAGGGGCTAGGATAACTCACTTGGGGTCTGGGAGTACTTATAAGGGACTGGGGTAACTCACTTGGGGTCTGGGAGTACTTATAAAGGGGCTAGGGTTACTCACTTTGGGTCAAGGAGTACTTATAAAGGGGCTAGGGTAACTCACTTTGGGTCAGGGAGTAGTTATAAGGGACTAGGGTAACTCACTTGGAGTCTGGGAGTGCATATAAAGGGGCTAGGATATCTCACTTGGGAGCCAGGGAGTACTTATAAAGGCGCTAGGGTAACTCACTTTGGATCAGGGAGTACTTATAAGGGACTAGGGTAACTCATTTGGGGTCTGGGAGTATTTATATGGGACTAACAAAACTCACATGGGGTCAGGGAGTACTTATAAAGGGGCTAGGGTAACTCACTTTGGGTCTAGGAGTACTTATATTGGACTAGGGTAACTCACTTGCGGTCAGAGAGTACATATAATTGGGCTAGGATAACTCACATGGGGTCAGGGAGTACTTTTCAAGGTGATATGGTAACTCACTTGGGGTCAGGGAGTACTTCTATGGGACTAGGGTAACTCACTTGCGGTCAGAGAGTACATATAAAGGGGCTAGGAAAACTAACTTGGGGTAAGGGAGTGCTTATATACGGACTAGGGTAACTCACTTGGGGTCAGGGAGTACTTATATAGGGGCTATGGTAACTCACTTGGGGTCAGAAAATACTTATAAAGGGGCTATGGTAACTCACTTGGGGTCAGGGTGTACTTAATAAGGGGCTACGGTAACCCACTTGGGGTCAGGAATTACTTATAAGGGAATAGGGTAACTCACTTGGGGTCAGGGAGTACTTATATAGGGGCTATGGTAACTCACTTGGGGTCAGAAAATACTTATAAAGGGGCTATGGTAACTCACTTGGGGTCAGGGTGTACTTAATAAGGGGCTACGGTAACCCACTTGGGGTCAGGAATTACTTATAAAGGGGCTAGGGTAACTCACTTTGGGTCAGGGAGTAGTTATAAGGGACTAGGGTAACTCACTTGGAGTCTGGGAGTGCATATAAAGGGGCTAGGATATCTCACTTGGGAGCCAGGGAGTACTTATAAAGGCGCTAGGGTAACTCACTTTGGATCAGGGAGTACTTATAAGGGACTAGGGTAACTCATTTGGGGTCTGGGAGTATTTATATGGGACTAACAAAACTCACATGGGGTCAGGGAGTACTTATAAAGTGGCTAGGGTAACTCACTTTGGGTCTAGGAGTACTTATATTGGACTAGGGTAACTCACTTGCGGTCAGAGAGTACATATAATTGGGCTAGGATAACTCACATGGGGTCAGGGAGTACTTTTCAAGGTGATATGGTAACTCACTTGGGGTCAGGGAGTACTTCTATGGGACTAGGGTAACTCACTTGCGGTCAGAGAGTACATATAAAGGGGCTAGGATAACTAACTTGGGGTAAGGGAGTGCTTATATACGGACTAGGGTAACTCACTTGGGGTCAGGGAGTACTTATATAGGGGCTATGGTAACTCACTTGGGGTCAGAAAATACTTATAAAGGGGCTATGGTAACTCACTTGGGGTCAGGGTGTACTTAATAAGGGGCTAGGGTAACCCACTTGGGGTCAGGAATTACTTATAAGGGAATAGGGTAACTCACTTGGGGTCTGGGAGTACATATAAAGCGGCTAGGATAACTCACTTGCGATCAGAGAGTACATATAAAGTGGCTAGGGTAACTCACTTGGGCTCAGGGAGTACTTATATATGGGCTAGGGTAACTCACTTGGGGTCAGGGAGTACTTCTATGGGATTAGGTTAACTCACTTGGGGTCTGGGAGTACATATATGGGACTAGGGTAACTCACTTGGGGTCAGGGAGTACTTATAAGGGAATAGGGTAACTCACATTGGGTCAAGCAGTACTTATATTGGACTAGGCTAACTCACTTGGTGTCTAGGAGTACTTATTTGGGACCAGGGTAACTCACTTGGGGTCAGGGACTACTTTTATGGGACTAGGGTAACTCACTTGAGGTCAGGGAGTACTTCTATGGGACTAGGGTAACTCACTTGCGGTCAGAGTGTACATATAAAGGGGCTAGGATAACTAACTTGGGGTAAGGGAGTGCTTATATAGGGGCTAGGGTAACTCACTTGGGGTCAGGGAGTACTTCTGTGGGATTAGGGTAACTCACTTGGGGTCTGGGAGTACTTATATGGGACTAGGGTAACTCACTTGGGGTCAGGGAGTACTTATAAGGGAATAGGGTAACTCACATTGGGTCAAGCAGTACTTATATTGGACTAGGCTAACTCACTTGGTGTCTAGGAGTACTTATTTGGGACCAGGGTAACTCACTTTGGGTCAGGGAGTACTTATGAAGGGGCTAGGGTAACTTACTTGGTGTCTGGGAGTCCTTATAAGAGACTGGGGTAACTCACTTGGGGTCAGGGAGTACTTATATAGGGGCTAGGGTAACTCACTTGGACTCTGGGAGTACATATAAAGGGACTAGGGTAACTCACTTGGGGTCTGTGAGTACTTATAAAGGGGCTATGGTAACTCACTTTGGGTCAGGGAGTACTTCTATGGGATTAGGGTAACACACTTGCGGTCAGAGAGTACATATAAAGGGGCTAGGAATACTCCCTTGGGGTCAGTGAGTACTGATAAAGGTGATATGGTAACTCACTTGGGGTCAGGGAGTACTTCTATGGGACTAGGGTAACTCACTTGCGGGCAGAGTGTACATATTAAGGGGTTAGGATAACTAACTTGGGGTAAGGGAGTGCTTATATAGGGGCTAGGGTAACTCACTTGGGGTCAGGGAGTACTTCTGTGGGATTAGGGTAACTTACTTGGGGTCTGGGAGTACTTATATGGGACTAGGGTAACTCACTTGGGGTCAGGGAGTACTTATAAGGGAATAGGGTAACTCACATTGGGTCAAGCAGTACTTATATTGGACTAGGCTAACTCACTTGGTGTCTAGGAGTACTTATTTGGGACCAGGGTAACTCACTTGGGGTCAGGGAGTACTTATAAAGGGGCTAGGGTTACTCACTTTGGGTCAAGGAGAACTTATAAAGGGGCTAGGGTAACTCACTTTGGGTCAGGGAGTAGTTATAAGGGACTAGGGTAACTCACTTGGAGTCTGGGAGTGCATATAAAGGGGCTAGGATATCTCACTTGGGAGCCAGGGAGTACTTATAAATGGGCTAGGGTAACTCACTTGGGGTCTGGGAGTACTTATAAGGGACTAGGGTAACTCACTTGGGGTCTGGGAGTACTTATAAAGGGGCTATGGTAACTCACTTGGGGTCAGGGAGTACTTATATGGAACTAGGGTAGCTCAATTGCGGTCAGAGAGTACATATAAAGGGGATAGGATAACTCACGTGGGGTCAGGAAGTACTTATAAAGGGGCTATGGTAACTCACTTGGGGTCAGGGAGTATTTCTATGGGACTAGGGTAACTCACTTGCGGTTAGAGAGTACATATATAGGGGCTAGGATAACTCACTTGGGGTCTGGGAGTACTTATAAGGGACTGGGGTAACTCACTTGGGGTCTGGGAGTACTTATAAAGGGGCTAGGGTTACTCACTTTGGGTCAAGGAGTACTTATAAAGGGGCTAGGGTAACTCACTTTGGGTCAGGGAGTAGTTATAAGGGACTAGGGTAACTCACTTGGAGTCTGGGAGTGCATATAAAGGGGCTAGGATATCTCACTTGGGAGCCAGGGAGTACTTATAAAGGCGCTAGGGTAACTCACTTTGGATCAGGGAGTACTTATAAGGGACTAGGGTAACTCATTTGGGGTCTGGGAGTATTTATATGGGACTAACAAAACTCACATGGGGTCAGGGAGTACTTATAAAGGGGCTAGGGTAACTCACTTTGGGTCTAGGAGTACTTATATTGGACTAGGGTAACTCACTTGCGGTCAGAGAGTACATATAATTGGGCTAGGATAACTCACATGGGGTCAGGGAGTACTTTTCAAGGTGATATGGTAACTCACTTGGGGTCAGGGAGTACTTATATGGAACTAGGGTAGCTCAATTGCGGTCAGAGAGTACATATGTAGGGGCTAGGATAACTCACTTGGGGTCAGTGAGTACTGATAAAGGTGATATGGTAACTCGCTTGGGGTCTGGGAGTACTTATAAGGGACTAGGGTAACTCACTTGGGGTCTGGGAGTACTTATAAAGGGGCTATGGTAACTCACTTGGGGTCAGGGAGTACTTATATGGAACTAGGGTAGCTCAATTGCGGTCAGAGAGTACATATGTAGGGGCTAGGATAACTAACTTGGGGTAAGGGAGTACTTATATAGGGGCTAGGGTAACTCACTTGGACTCTGGAAGTACATATAAAGGGACTAGGGTAACTCACTAGGGGTCTATGAGTACTTATAAAGGGGCTATGGTAACTCACTTGGGGTCAGGGAGTACTTCTATGGGATTAGGGTAACACACTTGCGGTCAGAGAGTACATATAAAGGGGCTAGGATAACTCACTTGGGGTCAGTGAGTACTGATAAAGGTGATATGGTAACTCACTTGGGGTCAGGGAGTACTTCTATGGGACTAGGGTAACTCACTTGCGGTCAGAGTGTACATATAAAGGGGCTAGGATAACTAACTTGGGGTAAGGGAGTGCTTATATAGGGGCTAGGGTAACTCACTTGGGGTCAGGGAGTACTTCTGTGGGATTAGGGTAACTCACTTGCGATCAGAGAGTACATATAAAGGGGATAGGGTAACACACTTGGGTTCAGGGAGTACTTATATATGGGCTAGGGTAACTCACTTGGGGTCAGGGAGTACTTCTATGGGATTAGGTTAACTCACTTGGGGTCTGGGAGTACATATATGGGACTAGGTTAACTCACTTGCGGTCAGAGTGTATATATAATTGGACTAGGTAACTCACTTGGGGTCAGGGAGTACTTATATAGGGGCTAGGGTAACTCACTAGGTGCCTGGGAGTACATATAAAGGGGCTAGGATAACTCACTTGGGGTCAGGGACTACTTTTATGGGACTAGGGTAACTCACTTGGGGTCAGGGAGTACTTCTATGGGACTAGGGTAAATCACTTGGTGTCAGGGACTACTTTTATGGGACTAGGGTAAATCACTTGGGGTCAGGGAGTACTTATATAGGGGCTAGAGTAACTCACTTGGGGTCAGGGAGTAGTTATAAGGGATTAGGGCAACTCACTTGGACTCTGGGAGTACATATAAAGGGACTAGGGTAACTCACTTGGGGTCTGTGAGTACTTATAAAGGGGCTATGGTAACTCACTTGGGGTCAGGGAGTACTTCTATGGGATTAGGGTAACACACTTGCGGTCAGAGAGTACATATAAAGGGGCTAGGATAACTCACTTGGGGTCAGTGAGTACAGATAAAGGTGATATGGTAACTCACTAGGGGTCAGGGAGTACTTCTATGGGACTAGGGTAACTCACTTGCGGGCAGAGTGTACATATTAAGGGGCTAGGATAACTAACTTGGGGTAAGGGAGTGCTTATATAGGGGCTAGGGTAACTCACTTGGGGTCAGGGAGTACTTCTGTGGGATTAGGGTAACTTACTTGGGGTCTGGGAGTACTTATATGGGACTAGGGTAACTCACTTGGGGTCAGGGAGTACTTATAAGGGAATAGGGTAACTCACATTGGGTCAAGCAGTACTTATATTGGACTAGGCTAACTCACTTGGTGTCTAGGAGTACTTATTTGGGACCAGGGTAACTCACTTGGGGTCAGGGAGTACTTATAAAGGGGCTAGGGTTACTCACTTTGGGTCAAGGAGAACTTATAAAGGGGCTAGGGTAACTCACTTTGGGTCAGGGAGTAGTTATAAGGGACTAGGGTAACTCACTTGGAGTCTGGGAGTGCATATAAAGGGGCTAGGATATCTCACTTGGGAGCCAGGGAGTACTTATAAATGGGCTAGGGTAACTCACTTGGGGTCTGGGAGTACTTATAAGGGACTAGGGTAACTCACTTGGGGTCTGGGAGTACTTATAAAGGGGCTATGGTAACTCACTTGGGGACAGGGAGTACTTTTATGGAACTAGGGTAGCTCAATTGCGGTCAGAGAGTACATATAAAGGGGATAGGATAACTCACGTGGGGTCAGGAAGTACTTATAAAGGGGCTATGGTAACTCACTTGGGGTCAGGGAGTACTTCTATGGGACTAGGGTAACTCACTTGCGGTTAGAGAGTACATATATAGGGGCTAGGATAACTCACTTGGGGTCAGGGAGTACTTATAAGGGAATAGGATAACTCACATTGGGTCAAGGAGTACTTATATTGGACTAGGCTAACTCACTTGGGGTCTGGGAGTACTTATAAGGGACTGGGGTAACTCACTTGGGGTCTGGGAGTACTTATAAAGGGGCTAGGGTTACTCACTTTGGGTCAAGGAGTACTTATAAAGGGGCTAGGGTAACTCACTTTGGGTCAGGGAGTAGTTATAAGGGACTAGGGTAACTCACTTGGAGTCTGGGAGTGCATATAAAGGGGCTAGGATATCTCATTTGGGAGCCAGGGAGTACTTATAAAGGCGCTAGGGTAACTCACTTTGGATCAGGGAGTACTTATAAGGGACTAGGGTAACTCATTTGGGGTCTGGGAGTATTTATATGGGACTAACAAAACTTACATGGGGTCAGGGAGTACTTATAAAGGGGCTAGGGTAACTCACTTTGGGTCTAGGAGTACTTATATTGGACTAGGGTAACTCACTTGCGGTCAGAGAGTACATATAATTGGGCTAGGATAACTCACATGGGGTCAGGGAGTACTTTTCAAGGTGATATGGTAACTCACTTGGGGTCAGGGAGTACTTCTATGGGACTAGGGTAACTCACTTGCGGTCAGAGAGTACATATAAAGGGGCTAGGATAACTAACTTGGGGTAAGGGAGTGCTTATATACGGACTAGGGTAACTCACTTGGGGTCAGGGAGTACTTATATAGGGGCTATGGTAACTCACTTGGGGTCAGAAAATACTTATAAAGGGGCTATGGTAACTCACTTGGGGTCAGGGTGTACTTAATAAGGGGCTAGGGTAACCCACTTGGGGTCAGGAATTACTTATAAGGGAATAGGGTAACTCACTTGGGGTCTGGGAGTACATATAAAGCGGCTAGGATAACTCACTTGCGATCAGAGAGTACATATAAAGTGGCTAGGGTAACTCACTTGGGTTCAGGGAGTACTTATATATGGGCTAGGGTAACTCACTTGGGGTCAGGGAGTACTTCTATGGGATTAGGTTAACTCACTTGGGGTCTGGGAGTACATATATGGGACTAGGGTAACTCACTTGGGGTCAGGGAGTACTTATAAGGGAATAGGGTAACTCACATTGGGTCAAGCAGTACTTATATTGGACTAGGCTAACTCACTTGGTGTCTAGGAGTACTTATTTGGGACCAGGGTAACTCACTTGGGGTCAGGGACTACTTTTATGGGACTAGGGTAACTCACTTGGGGTCAGGGAGTACTTCTATGGGACTAGGGTAACTCACTTGCGGTCAGAGTGTACATATAAAGGGGCTAGGATAACTAACTTGGGGTAAGGGAGTGCTTATATAGGGGCTAGGGTAACTCACTTGGGGTCAGGGAGTACTTCTGTGGGATTAGGGTAACTCACTTGGGGTCTGGGAGTACTTATATGGGACTAGGGTAACTCACTTGGGGTCAGGGAGTACTTATAAGGGAATAGGGTAACTCACATTGGGTCAAGCAGTACTTATATTGGACTAGGCTAACTCACTTGGTGTCTAGGAGTACTTATTTGGGACCAGGGTAACTCACTTGGGGTCAGGGAGTACTTATGAAGGGGCTAGGGTAACTTACTTGGTGTCTGGGAGTCCTTATAAGAGACTGGGGTAACTCACTTGGGGTCTGGGAATACTTACAAGGGACTGGGGTAACTTACTTGGGATCTGGGAGTACTTATAAAGGGGCTAGGGTTACTCACTTTGGGTCAAGGAGGACTTATAAAGGGGCTAGGGTAACTCACTTTGGGTCAGGGAGTAGTTATAAGGGACTAGGGTAACTCACTTGGAGTCTGGGAGTGCATATAAAGGGGCTAGGATATCTCACTTGGGAGCCAGGGAGTACTTATAAATGGGCTAGGGTAACTTACTTGGTGTCTGGGAGTACTTATAAGAGACTGGGGTAACTCACTTGGGGTCTGGGAATACTTACAAGGGACTGGGGTAACTTACTTGGGGTCTGGGAGTACTTATAAAGGGGCTAGGGTTACTCACTTTGGGTTAAGGAGGACTTATAAAGGGGCTAGGGTAACTCACTTTGGGTCAGGGAGTAGTTATAAGGGACTAGGGTAACTCACTTGGGGTCTGGGAGTACTCATAAAGGGGCTATGGTAACTCACTTGGGGTCAGGGAGTACTTCTATGGGACTAGGGTAACTCACTTGCGGTTAGAGAGTACATATGTAGGGGCTAGGATAACTAACTTGGGGTAAGGGAGTACTTATATAGGGGCTAGGGTAACTCACTTGGACTCTGGAAGTACATATAAAGGGACTAGGGTAACTCACTTGGGGTCTATGAGTACTTATAAAAAGGCTATGGTAACTCACTTGGGGTCAGGGAGTACTTCTATGGGATTAGGGTAACACACTTGCGGTCAGAGAGTACATATAAAGGGGCTAGGATAACTCACTTGGGGTCAGTGAGTACTGATAAAGGTGATATGGTAACTCACTTGGGGTCAAGGAGTACTTCTATGGGACTAGGGTAACTCACTTGCGGTCAGAGTGTACATATAAAGGGGCTAGGATAACTAACTTGGGGTAAGGGAGTGCTTATATAGGGGCTAGGGTAACTCACTTGGGGTCAGGGAGTACTTCTGTGGGATTAGGGTAACTCACTTGCGATCAGAGAGTAAATATAAAGGGGCTAGGGTAACTCACTTGGGTTCAGGGAGTACTTATATATGGGCTAGAGTAACTCACTTGGGGTCAGGGAGTACTTCTATGGGATTAGGTTAACTCACTTGGGGTCAGGGAGTACATATATGGGACTAGGTTAACTCACTTGCGGTCAGAGTGTACATATAATTGGACTAGGGTAACTCACTTGGGGTCAGGGAGTACTTATATAGGGGCTAGGGTAACTCACTTGGACTCTGGGAGTACATATAAAGGGACTAGGGTAACTCACTTGGGGTCTGTGAGTACTTATAAAGGGGCTATGGTAACTCACTTTGGGTCAGGGAGTACTTCTATGGGATTAGGGTAACACACTTGCGGTCAGAGAGTACATATAAAGGGGCTAGGATAACTCACTTGGGGTCAGTGAGTACTGATAAAGGTGATATGGTAACTCACTTGGGGTCAGGGAGTACTTCTATGGGACTAGGGTAACTCACTTGGTGTCTAGGAGTACTTATTTGGGACCAGGGTAACTCACTTGGGGTCAGGGACTACTTTTATGGGACTAGGGTAACTCACTTGGGGTCAGGGAGTACTTCTATGGGACTAGGGTAACTCACTTGCGGTCAGAGTGTACATATAAAGGGGCTAGGATAACTAACTTGGGGTAAGGGAGTGCTTATATAGGGGCTAGGGTAACTCACTTGGGGTCAGGGAGTACTTCTGTGGGATTAGGGTAACTCACTTGGGGTCTGGGAGTACTTATATGGGACTAGGGTAACTCACTTGGGGTCAGGGAGTACTTATAAGGGAATAGGGTAACTCACATTGGGTCAAGCAGTACTTATATTGGACTAGGCTAACTCACTTGGTGTCTAGGAGTACTTATTTGGGACCAGGGTAACTCACTTGGGGTCAGGGAGTACTTATGAAGGGGCTAGGGTAACTTACTTGGTGTCTGGGAGTCCTTATAAGAGACTGGGGTAACTCACTTGGGGTCTGGGAATACTTACAAGGGACTGGGGTAACTTACTTGGGATCTGGGAGTACTTATAAAGGGGCTAGGGTTACTCACTTTGGGTCAAGGAGGACTTATAAAGGGGCTAGGGTACCTCACTTTGGGTCAGGGAGTAGTTATAAGGGACTAGGGTAACTCACTTGGAGTCTGGGAGTGCATATAAAGGGGCTAAGATATCTCACTTGGGAGCCAGGGATTACTTATAAATGGGCTAGGGTAACTTACTTGGTGTCTGGGAGTACTTATAAGAGACTGGGGTAACTCACTTGGGGTCTGGGAATACTTACAAGGGACTGGGGTAACTTACTTGGGGTCTGGGAGTACTTATAAAGGGGCTAGGGTTACTCACTTTGGGTCAAGGAGGACTTATAAAGGGGCTAGGGTAACTCACTTTGGGTCAGGGAGTAGTTATAAGGGACTAGGGTAACTCACTTGGGGTCTGGGAGTACTTATAAGGGACTAGGGTAACTCACTTGGGGTCTGGGAGTACTTATAAAGGGGCTATGGTAACTCACTTGGGGTCAGGGAGTACTTATATGGAACTAGGGTAGCTCAATTGCGGTCAGAGAGTACATATAAAGGGGCTAGGATAACTCACGTGGGGTCAGGAAGTACTCATAAAGGGGCTATGGTAACTCACTTGGGGTCAGGGAGTACTTCTATGGGACTAGGGTAACTCACGTGCGGTTAGAGAGTACATATGTAGGGGCTAGGATAACTAACTTGGGGTAAGGGAGTACTTATATAGTGGCTAGGGTAACTCACTTGGACTCTGGAAGTACATATAAAGGGACTAGGGTAACTCACTTGGGGTCTATGAGTACTTATAAAGGGGCTATGGTAACTCACTTTGGGTCAGGGAGTACTTCTATGGGATTAGGGTAACACACTTGCGGTCAGAGAGTACATATAAAGGGGCTAGGATAACTCACTTGGGGTCAGTGAGTACTGATAAAGGTGATATGGTAACTCACTTGGGGTCAGGGAGTACTTCTATGGGACTAGGGTAACTCACTTGCGGTCAGAGTGTACATATAAAGGGGCTAGGATAACTAACTTGGGGTAAGGGAGTGCTTATATAGGGGCTAGGGTAACTCACTTGGGGTCAGGGAGTACTTCTGTGGGATTAGGATAACTCACTTGCGATCAGAGAGTACATATAAAGTGGCTAGGGTAACTCACTTGGGTTCAGGGAGTACTTATATATGGGCTAGGGTAACTCACTTGGGGTCAGGGAGTACTTCTATGGGATTAGGTTAACTCACTTGGGGTCTGGGAGTACATATATGGGACTAGGGTAACTCACTTGGGGTCAGGGAGTACTTATAAGGGAATAGGGTAACTCACATTGGGTCAAGCATTACTTATATTGGACTAGGCTAACTCACTTGGTGTCTAGGAGTACTTATTTGGGACCAGGGTAACTCACTTGGGGTCAGGGACTACTTTTATGGGACTAGGGTAACTCACTTGGGGTCAGGGAGTACTTCTATGGGACTAGGGTAACTCACTTGCGGTCAGAGTGTACATATAAAGGGGCTAGGATAACTAACTTTGGGTAAGGGAGTGCTTATATAGGGGCTAGGGTAACTCACTTGGGGTCAGGGAGTACTTCTGTGGGATTAGGGTAACTCACTTGGGGTCTGGGAGTACTTATATGGGACTAGGGTAACTCACTTGGGGTCAGGGAGTACTTATAAGGGAATAGGGTAACTCACATTGGGTCAAGCAGTACTTATATTGGACTAGGCTAACTCACTTGGTGTCTAGGAGTACTTATTTGGGACCAGGGTAACTCACTTGGGGTCAGGGAGTACTTATGAAGGGGCTAGGGTAACTTACTTGGTGTCTGGGAGTCCTTATAAGAGACTGGGGTAACTCACTTGGGGTCTGGGAATACTTACAAGGGACTGGGGTAACTTACTTGGGATCTGGGAGTACTTATAAAGGGGCTAGGGTTACTCACTTTGGGTCAAGGAGGACTTATAAAGGGGCTAGGGTACCTCACTTTGGGTCAGGGAGTAGTTATAAGGGACTAGGGTAACTCACTTGGAGTCTGGGAGTGCATATAAAGGGGCTAGGATATCTCACTTGGGAGCCAGGGATTACTTATAAATGGGCTAGGGTAACTTACTTGGTGTCTGGGAGTACTTATAAGAGACTGGGGTAACTCACTTGGGGTCTGGGAATACTTACAAGGGACTGGGGTAACTTACTTGGGGTCTGGGAGTACTTATAAAGGGGCTAGGGTTACTCACTTTGGGTCAAGGAGGACTTATAAAGGGGCTAGGGTAACTCACTTTGGGTCAGGGAGTAGTTATAAGGGACTAGGGTAACTCACTTGGGGTCTGGGAGTACTTATAAGGGACTAGGGTAACTCACTTGGGGTCTGGGAGTACTTATAAAGGGGCTATGGTAACTCACTTGGGGTCAGGGAGTACTTATATGGAACTAGGGTAGCTCAATTGCGGTCAGAGAGTACATATAAAGGGGCTAGGATAACTCACGTGGGGTCAGGAAGTACTCATAAAGGGGCTATGGTAACTCACTTGGGGTCAGGGAGTACTTCTATGGGACTAGGGTAACTCACTTGCGGTTAGAGAGTACATATGTAGGGGCTAGGATAACTAACTTGGGGTAAGGGAGTACTTATATAGGGGCTAGGGTAACTCACTTGGACTCTGGAAGTACATATAAAGGGACTAGGGTAACTCACTTGGGGTCTATGAGTACTTATAAAGGGGCTATGGTAACTCACTTGGGGTCAGGGAGTACTTCTATGGGATTAGTGTAACACACTTGCGGTCAGAGAGTACATATAAAGGGGCTAGGATAACTCACTTGGGGTCAGTGAGTACTGATAAAGGTGATATGGTAACTCACTTGGGGTCAGGGAGTACTTCTATGGGACTAGGGTAACTCACTTGCGGTCAGAGTGTACATATAAAGGGGCTAGGATAACTAACTTGGGGTAAGGGAGTGCTTATATAATGCTAGGGTAACTCACTTGGGGTCAGGGAGTACTTCTGTGGGATTAGGATAACTCACTTGAGATCAGAGAGTACATATAAAGTGGCTAGGGTAACTCACTTGGGTTCAGGGAGTACTTATATATGGGCTAGGGTAACTCACTTGGGGTCAGGGAGTACTTCTATGGGATTAGGTTAACTCACTTGGGGTCTGGGAGTACATATATGGGACTAGGGTAACTCACTTGGGGTCAGGGAGTACTTATAAGGGAATAGGGTAACTCACATTGGGTCAAGCATTACTTATATTGGACTAGGCTAACTCACTTGGTGTCTAGGAGTACTTATTTGGGACCAGGGTAACTCACTTGGGGTCAGGGACTACTTTTATGGGACTAGGGTAACTCACTTGGGGTCAGGGAGTACTTCAATGGGACTAGGGTAACTCACTTGCGGTCAGAGTGTACATATAAAGGGGCTAGGATAACTAACTTGGGGTAAGGGAGTGCTTATATAGGGGGTAGGGTAACTCACTTGGGGTCAGGGAGTACTTCTGTGGGATTAGGGTAACTCACTTGGGGTCTGGGAGTACTTATATGGGACTAGGGTAACTCACTTGGGGTCAGGGAGTACTTATAAGGGAATAGGGTAACTCACATTGGGTCAAGCAGTACTTATATTGGACTAGGCTAACTCACTTGGTGTCTAGGAGTACTTATTTGGGACCAGGGTAACTCACTTGGGGTCAGGGAGTACTTATGAAGGGGCTAGGGTAACTTACTTGGTGTCTGGGAGTCCTTATAAGAGACTGGGGTAACTCACTTGGGGTCTGGGAATACTTACAAGGGACTGGGGTAACTTACTTGGGATCTGGGAGTACTTATAAAGGGGCTAGGGTTACTCACTTTGGGTCAAGGAGGACTTATAAAGGGGCTAGGGTAACTCACTTTGGGTCAGGGAGTAGTTATAAGGGACTAGGGTAACTCACTTGGAGTCTGGGAGTGCATATAAAGGGGCTAGGATATCTCACTTGGGAGCCAGGGATTACTTATAAATGGGCTAGGGTAACTTACTTGGTGTCTGGGAGTACTTATAAGAGACTGGGGTAACTCACTTGGGGTCTGGGAATACTTACAAGGGACTGGGGTAACTTACTTGGGGTCTGGGAGTACTTATAAAGGGGCTAGGGTTACTCACTTTGGGTCAAGGAGGACTTATAAAGGGGCTAGGGTAACTCACTTTGGGTCAGGGAGTAGTTATAAGGGACTAGGGTAACTCACTTGGGGTCTGGGAGTACTTATAAGGGACTAGGGTAACTCACTTGGGGTCTGGGAGTACTTATAAAGGGGCTATGGTAACTCACTTGGGGTCAGGGAGTACTTATATGGAACTAGGGTAGCTCAATTGCGGTCAGAGAGTACATATAAAGGTGCTAGGATAACTCACGTGGGGTCAGGAAGTACTCATAAAGGGGCTATGGTAACTCACTTGGGGTCAGGGAGTACTTCTATGGGACTAGGGTAACTCACTTGCGGTTAGAGAGTACATATGTAGGGGCTAGGATAACTAACTTGGGGTAAGGGAGTACTTATATAGGGGCTAGGGTAACTCACTTGGACTCTGGAAGTACATATAAAGGGACTAGGGTAACTCACTTGGGATCTATGAGTACTTATAAAGGGGCTATGGTAACTCACTTGGGGTCAGGGAGTACTTCTATGGGATTAGGGTAACACACTTGCGGTCAGAGAGTACATATAAAGGGGCTAGGATAACTCACTTGGGGTCAGTGAGTACTGATAAAGGTGATATGGTAACTCACTTGGGGTCAAGGAGTACTTCTATGGGACTAGGGTAACTCACTTGCGGTCAGAGTGTACATATAAAGGGGCTAGGATAACTAACTTGGGGTAAGGGAGTGCTTATATAGGGGCTAGGGTAACTCACTTGGGGTCAGGGAGTACTTCTGTGGGATTAGGGTAACTCACTTGCGATCAGAGAGTACATATAAAGGGGCTAGGGTAACTCACTTGGGTTCAGGGAGTACTAATATATGGGCTAGAGTAACTCACTTGGGGTCAGGGAGTACTTCTATGGGATTAGGTTAACTCACTTGGGGTCAGGGAGTACATATATGGGACTAGGTTAACTCACTTGCGGTCAGAGTGTACATATAATTGGACTAGGGTAACTCACTTGGGGTCAGGGAGTACTTATATAGGGGCTAGGGTAACTCACTTGGACTCTGGGAGTACATATAAAGGGACTAGGGTAAGTCACTTGGGGTCTGTGAGTACTTATAAAGGGGCTATGGTAACTCACTTTGGGTCAGGGAGTACTTCTATGGGATTAGGGTAACACACTTGCGGTCAGAGAGTACATATAAAGGGGCTAGGATAACTAACTTGGGGTAAGGGAGTGCTTAGATAGGGGCTAGGGTAACTCACTTGGGGTCAGGGAGTACTTCTGTGGGATTAGGGTAACTTACTTGGGGTCTGGGAGTACTTATATGGGACTAGGGTAACTCACTTGGGGTCAGGGAGTACTTATAAGGGAATAGGGTAACTCACATTGGGTCAAGCAGTACTTATATTGGACTAGGCTAACTCACTTGGTGTGTAGGAGTACTTATTTGGGACCAGGGTAACTCACTTGGGGTCAGGGAGTACTTATAAAGGGGCTAGGGTTACTCACTTGGAGTCTGGGAGTGCATATAAAGGGGCTAGGATATCTCACTTGGGAGCCAGGGAGTACTTATAAATGGGCTAGGGTAACTCACTTGGGGTCTGGGAGTACTTATAAGGGACTAGGGTAACTCACTTGGGGTCTGGGAGTACTTATAAAGGGGCTATGGTAACTCACTTGGGGTCAGGGAGTACTTATATGGAACTAGGGTAGCTCAATTGCGGTCAGAGAGTACATATAAAGGGGATAGGATAACTCACGTGGGGTCAGGAAGTACTTATAAAGGGGCTATGGTAACTCACTTGGGGTCAGGGAGTATTTCTATGGGACTAGGGTAACTCACTTGCGGTTAGAGAGTACATATATAGGGGCTAGGATAACTCACTTGGGGTCTGGGAGTACTTATAAGGGACTGGGGTAACTCACTTGGGGTCTGGGAGTACTTATAAAGGGGCTAGGGTTACTCACTTTGGGTCAAGGAGTACTTATAAAGGGGCTAGGGTAACTCACTTTGGGTCAGGGAGTAGTTATAAGGGACTAGGGTAACTCACTTGGAGTCTGGGAGTGCATATAAAGGGGCTAGGATATCTCACTTGGGAGCCAGGGAGTACTTATAAAGGCGCTAGGGTAACTCACTTTGGATCAGGGAGTACTTATAAGGGACTAGGGTAACTCATTTGGGGTCTGGGAGTATTTATATGGGACTAACAAAACTCACATGGGGTCAGGGAGTACTTATAAAGGGGCTAGGGTAACTCACTTTGGGTCTAGGAGTACTTATATTGGACTAGGGTAACTCACTTGCGGTCAGAGAGTACATATAATTGGGCTAGGATAACTCACATGGGGTCAGGGAGTACTTTTCAAGGTGATATGGTAACTCACTTGGGGTCAGGGAGTACTTCTATGGGACTAGGGTAACTCACTTGCGGTCAGAGAGTACATATAAAGGGGCTAGGAAAACTAACTTGGGGTAAGGGAGTGCTTATATACGGACTAGGGTAACTCACTTGGGGTCAGGGAGTACTTATATAGGGGCTATGGTAACTCACTTGGGGTCAGAAAATACTTATAAAGGGGCTATGGTAACTCACTTGGGGTCAGGGTGTACTTAATAAGGGGCTACGGTAACCCAATTGGGGTCAGGAATTACTTATAAGGGAATAGGGTAACTCACTTGGGGTCTGGGAGTACATATAAAGCGGCTAGGATAACTCACTTGCGATCAGAGAGTACATATAAAGTGGCTAGGGTAACTCACTTGGGTTCAGGGAGTACTTATATATGGGCTAGGGTAACTCACTTGGGGTCAGGGAGTACTTCTATGGGATTAGGTTAACTCACTTGGGGTCTGGGAGTACATATATGGGACTAGGTTAACTCACTTGCGGTCAGAGTGTATATATAATTGGACTAGGTAACTCACTAGGTGCCTGGGAGTACATATAAAGGGGCTAGGATAACTCACTTGGGGTCAGGGACTACTTTTATGGGACTAGGGTAACTCACTTGGGGTCAGGGAGTACTTCTATGGGACTAGGGTAACTCACTTGGTGTCAGGGACTACTTTTATGGGACTAGGGTAAATCACTTGGGGTCAGGGAGTACTTATATAGGGGCTAGAGTAACTCACTTGGGGTCAGGGAGTAGTTATAAGGGATTAGGGCAACTCACTTGGACTCTGGAAGTACATATAAAGGGACTAGGGTAACTCACTTGGGGTCTGTGAGTACTTATAAAGGGGCTATGGTAACTCACTTGGGGTCAGGGAGTACTTCTATGGGATTAGGGTAACACACTTGCGGTCAGAGAGTACATATAAAGGGGCTAGGATAACTCATTTGGGGTCAGTGAGTACTGATAAAGGTGATATGGTAACTCACTTGGGGTCAGGGAGTACTTCTATGGGACTAGGGTAACTCACTTGCGGTCAGAGTGTACATATAAAGGGGCTAGGATAACTAACTTGGGGTAAGGGAGTGCTTATATAGGGGCTAGGGTAACTCACTTGGGGTCAGGGAGTACTTCTGTGGGATTAGGGTAACTCACTTGGGGTCTGGGAGTACTTATATGGGACTAGGGTAACTCACTTGGGGTCAGGGAGTACTTATAAGGGAATAGGGTAACTCACATTGGGTCAAGCAGTACTTATATTGGACTAGGCTAACTCACTTGGTGTCTAGGAGTACTTATTTGGGACCAGGGTAACACACTTGGGGTCAGGGAGTACTTATGAAGGGGCTAGGGTAACTTACTTGGTGTCTGGGAGTGCTTATAAGAGACTGGGGTAACTCACTTGGGGTCTGGGAATACTTATAAGGGACTGGGGTAACTTACTTGGGGTCTGGGAGTACTTATAAAGGGGCTAGGGTAACTCACTTTGGGTCAGGGAGTAGTTATAAGGGACTAGGGTAACTCACTTGGAGTCTGGGAGTGCATATAAAGGGGCTAGGATATCTCACTTGGGAGCCAGGGAGTACTTATAAATGGGCTAGGGTAACTCACTTGGGGTCTGGGAGTACTTATAAGGGACTAGGGTAACTCACTTGGGGTCTGGGAGTATTTATAAAGGGGCTATGGTAACTCACTTGGGGTCAGGGAGTACTTATATGGAACTAGGGTAGCTCAATTGCGATCGGAGAGTACATATAAAGGGGCTAGGATAACTCACGTGGGGTCAGGAAGTACTTATAAAGGGGCTATGGTAACTCACTTGGGGTCAGGGAGTACTTCTATGGGACTAGGGTAACTCACTTGCGGTTAGAGAGTACATATATAGGGGCTAGCATAACTAACTTGGGGTAAGGGAGTACATATATAGGGGCTAGGGTAACTCACTTGGACTCTGGAAGTACATATAAAGGGACTAGGGTAACTCACTTGGGGTCTGTGAGTACTTATAAAGGGGCTATGGTAACTCACTTGGGGTCAGGGAGTACTTCTATGGGATTAGGGTAACACACTTGCGGTCAGAGAGTACATATAAAGGGACTAGGGTAACTCACTTGGGGTCTGTGAGTACTTATAAAGGGGCTATGGTAACTCACTTGGGGTCAGGGAGTACTTCTATGGTATTAGGGTAACACACTTGCGGTCAGAGAGTACATATAAAGGGGCTAGGATAACTCACTTGGGGTCAGTGAGTACTGATAATGGTGATATGGTAACTCACTTGGGGTCAGGGAGTACTTCTATGGGACTAGGGTAACTCAGTTGCGGTCAGAGTGTACATATAAAGGGGCTAGGATAACTAACTTGGGGTAAGGGAGTGCTTATATAGGGGCTAGGGTAACTCACTTGGGGTCAGGGAGTACTTCTGTGGGATTAGGGTAACTCACTTGGGGTCTGGGAGTAATTATATGGGACTAGGGTAACTCACTTGGGTTCAGGGAGTACTTATATATGGGCTAGGGTAACTCACTTGGGGTCAGGGAGTACTTCTATGGGATTAGGTTAACTCACTTGGGGTCTGGGAGTACATATATGGGACTAGGTTAACTCACTTGCGGTCAGAGTGTACATATAATTGGACTAGGGTAACTCACTTGGGGTCAGGGAGTACTTATATAGGGGCTAGGGTAACTCACTTGGACTCTGGAAATACATATAAAGGGACTAGGGTAACTCACTTGGGGTCTGTGAGTACTTATAAAGGGGCTATGGTAACTCACTTGGGGTCAGGGAGTACTTCTATGGGATTAGGGTAACACACTTGCGGTCACAGAGTACTTATATAGGGGCTAGGGTTACTCACTTTGGGTCAAGGAGAACTTATAAAGGGGCTAGGGTAACTCACTTTGGGTCAGGGAGTAGTTATAAGGGACTAGGGTAACTCACTTGGAGTCAGGGAGTGCATATAAAGGGGCTAGGATATCTCACTTGGGAGCCAGGGAGTACTTATAAATGGGCTAGGGTAACTCACTTGGGGTCTGGGAGTACTTATAAGGGACTAGGGTAACTCACTTGGGGTCTGGGAGTACTTATAAAGGGGCTATGGTAACTCACTTGGGGTCAGGGAGTACTTATATGGAACTAGGGTAGCTCAATTGCGGTCGGAGAGTACATATAAAGGGGCTAGGATAACTCACGTGGGGTCAGGAAGTACTTATAAAGGGGCTATGGTAACTCACTTGGGGTCAGGGAGTACTTCTATGGGACTAGGGTAACTCACTTGCGGTTAGAGAGTACATATATAGGGGCTAGGATAACTAACTTGGGGTAAGGGAGTACTTATATAGGGGCTAGAGTAACTCACTTGGGGTCAGGGAGTAGTTATGAGGGATTAGGGCAACTCACTTGGACTCTGGGAGTACATATAAAGGGACTAGGGTAACTCACTTGGGGTCTGTGAGTACTTATAAAGGGGCTATGGTAACTCACTTGGGGTCAGGGAGTACTTCTATGGGACTAGGGTAACTCACTTGCGGTCAGAGAGTACTTATAAAAGGGCTAGGCTAACTCACTTGGGGTCAGGGAGTACTTCTATGGGACAAGGTAACTTACTTGCGGTCAGAGAGTACATATAAGGGGCTAGGGTAACTCACTTGGGGTCTGGGAGTACTTATATGGGACTAGGGTAACCTACTTGGGGTCAGGGAGTACATATATAGGGGCTAGGGTTACTCACATGGGGTCAGGGAGTACTTCTATGGGACAAGGTAACTCACTTGCGGTCAGAGAGTACATATAAGGGGCTAGGGTAACTCACTTGGAGTGTGGGAGTGCATATACAGGGGCTAGGATATCTCACTTGGGAGCCAGGGAGTACTTATAAAGGGGCTAGGGTAACTCACTTGGGGTCATGGAGTACTTATAAGGGACTAGGGTAACTCACTTGGGGTATGGGAGTACTTATAAAGGGGCTATGGTAACTCACTTGGGGTCAGGGAGTACTTATATGGAACTAGGGTAGCTCAATTGCGGTCAGAGAGTACATATATAGGGGCTAGGATAACTAACTTGGGGTAAGGGAGTACTTATATAGGGGCTAGAGTAACTCACTTGGGGTCAGGGAGTAGTTATGAGGGATTAGGGCAACTCACTTGGACTCTGGGAGTACATATAAAGGGACTAGGGTAACTCACTTGGGGTCTGTGAGTACTTATAAAGGGGCTATGGTAACTCACTTGGGGTCAGGGAGTACTTCTATGGGACTAGGGTAACTCACTTGCGGTCAGAGAGTACTTATAAAAGGGCTAGGCTAACTCACTTGGGGTCAGGGAGTACTTCTATGGGACAAGGTAACTTACTTGCGGTCAGAGAGTACATATAAGGGGCTAGGGTAACTCACTTGGGGTCTGGGAGTACTTATATGGGACTAGGGTAACCTACTTGGGGTCAGGGAGTACATATATAGGGGCTAGGGTTACTCACATGGGGTCAGGGAGTACTTCTATGGGACAAGGTAACTCACTTGCGGTCAGAGAGTACATATAAGGGGCTAGGGTAACTCACTTGGAGTGTGGGAGTGCATATACAGGGGCTAGGATATCTCACTTGGGAGCCAGGGAGTACTTATAAAGGGGCTAGGGTAACTCACTTGGGGTCATGGAGTACTTATAAGGGACTAGGGTAACTCACTTGGGGTATGGGAGTACTTATAAAGGGGCTATGGTAACTCACTTGGGGTCAGGGAGTACTTATATGGAACTAGGGTAGCTCAATTGCGGTCAGAGAGTACATATAAAGGGGCTAGGATAACTCACGTGGGGTCAGGAAGTACTTATAAAGGGGCTATGGTAACTCACTTGGGGTCAGGGAGTACTTCTATGGGACTAGGGTAACTCACTTGCGGTCAGAGAGTACTTATAAAAGGGCTAGGCTAACTCACTTGGGGTCAGGGAGTACTTCTATGGGACAAGGTAACTCACTTGCGGTCAGAGAGTACATATAAGGGGCTAGGGTAACTCACTTGGGGTCTGGGAGTACTTATATGGGACTAGGGTAACCTACTTGGGGTCAGGGAGTACTTATATAGGGGCTAGGGTTACTCACTTGGGGTCAGGGAGGAGGTCTATGGGACTAGGGTAACTCACTTGGGTTCTTGGAGCACTTGTATGGGACTAGAGTAAATCAGTGGGGTCAGGGATTACTTATAAGGGACTATTGTAACTCACTTGCGGTCAGAGATTACATATAAAGGGGCTAGGATAACTCACTTGGGGTCAGGGAGTACTTATATGGAACTAGGGTAGCTCAAATGCGGTCAGAGAGTACATATAAAGGGGCTAGGATAACTCACTTGGGGTCAGGAAGTACTTATAAAGGGGCTATGGTAACTCACTTGGGGTCAGGGAGTACTTATATAGGGGCTATGGTAACTCACTTGGGGCCAGGGAGTACTTCTATGGGACTAGGGTAACTCACTTGGGGTCAGGGACTATTTTTATGGGACTAGGGTAAATCACTTGGGGTCAGGGAGTACTTATATAGGGGCTAGGGTAACTCACTTGGGGTCAGGGAGTAGTTATAAGGGATTAGGGCAACTCACTTGGACTCTGGGAGTACATATAAAGGGACTAGGGTAACTCACTTGGGGTCTATGAGTACTTATAAAGGGGCTAGGATAACACACTTGGGGTCAGGGAGTACTTATATGGAACTAGGGTAGCTCAATTGCGGTCAGAGAGTACATATAAAGGGGCTAGGATAACTCACTTGGGGTCAGGAAGTACTAATAAAGGGGCTAGGATAACTCACTTGGGGTCAGGGAGTACTTATATAGGGGCTATGGTAACTCACTTGGGGCCAGGGGGTACTTATAAAGGGGCTAGGGTAACTCACTTGGGGTCAGGGTGTACTTATTAAGGGGCTAGTGTAACCCACTTGGGGTCAGGAATTACTTATAAGGGAATAGGGTAACTCACTTGGGGTCTGGGAGTACATATAAAGCGGCTAGGATAACTCACTTGCGATCAGAGAGTACGTATAAAGGGGCTAGGGTAACTCACTTTGGTTCAGGGAGTACTTATATATGGGCTAGAGTAACTCACTTGGGGTCAGGGAGTACTTCTATGGGATTAGGTTAACTCACTTGGGGTCTGGGAGTACATATATGGGACTAGGTTAACTCACTTGCGGTCAGAGTGTACATATAATTGGACTAGGGTAACTCACTTGGGGTCAGGGAGTACTTATATAGGGGCTAGGGTAACTCACTTGGTGTCTGGGAGTACATATAAAGGGGCTAGGATAACTCACTTGGGGTCTGGGACTACTTTTATGGGTGTAGGGTAACTCACTTGGGGTCAGGGAGTACTTCTATGGGACTAGGGTAACTCAGTTGGGGTCAGGGAGTACTTATATAGGGGCTAGGGTAACTCACTTGGGGTCAGGGAGTAGTTATAAGGGATTAGAGCAACTCACTTGGACTCTGGGAGTACATATAAAGGGAATAGGGTAACTCACTTGGGGTCTGTGAGTACTTATAAAGGGGCTATGGTAACTCACTTGGGGTCAGGGAGTACTTCTGTTGGATTAGGGTAACTCACTTGGGGTCAGGGAGTACTTATAAGGGAATAGGATAACTCACATTGGGTCAAGGAGTACTTATATTGGACTAGGCTAACTCACTTGGGGTCTGGGAGTACTTTTAAGGGACTGGGGTAACTCACTTGGGGTCTGGGAGTACTTATAAAGGGGCTAGGGTTACTCACTTTGGGTCAAGGAGTACTTATAAAGGGGCTAGGGTAACTCACTTTGGGTCAGGGAGTAGTTATAAGGGACTAGGGTAACTCACTTGGAGTCTGGGAGTGCATATAAAGGGGCTAGGATATCTCACTTGGGAGCCAGGGAGTACTTATAAAGGCGCTAGGGTAACTCACTTTGGGTCAGGGAGTACTTATAAGGGACTAGGGTAACTCACTTGGGGTCTGGGAGTATTTATATGGGACTAACAAAACTCACATGGGGTCAGGGAGTACTTATAAAGAGGCTAGGGTAACTCACTTTGGGTCTAGGAGTACTTATATTGGACTAGGGTAACTCACTTGCGGTCAGAGGGTACATATAATTGGGATAGGATAACTCACATGGGGTCAGGGAGTACTTTTCAAGGTGATATGGTAACTCACTTGGGGTCAGGGAGTACTTCTATGGGAATAGGGTAACTCACTTGCGGTCAGAGAGTACATATAAAGGGGCTAGGATAACTAACTTGGGGTAAGGGAGTGCTTATATACGGACTAGGGTAACTCAGTTGGGGTCAGGGAGTACTTATATAGGGGCTATGGTAACTCACTTGGGGTCAGGGAGTAGTTATAAGGGATTAGAGCAACTCACTTGGACTCTGGGAGTACATATAAAGGGAATAGGGTAACTCACTTGGGGTCTGTGAGTACTTATAAAGGGGCTATGGTAACTCACTTGGGGTCAGGGAGTACTTCTGTTGGATTAGGGTAACTCACTTGGGGTCAGGGAGTACTTATAAGGGAATAGGATAACTCACATTGGGTCAAGGAGTACTTATATTGGACTAGGCTAACTCACTTGGGGTCTGGGAGTACTTTTAAGGGACTGGGGTAACTCACTTGGGGTCTGGGAGTACTTATAAAGGGGCTAGGGTTACTCACTTTGGGTCAAGGAGTACTTATAAAGGGGCTAGGGTAACTCACTTTGGGTCAGGGAGTAGTTATAAGGGACTAGGGTAACTCACTTGGAGTCTGGGAGTGCATATAAAGGGGCTAGGATATCTCACTTGGGAGCCAGGGAGTACTTATAAAGGCGCTAGGGTAACTCACTTTGGGTCAGGGAGTACTTATAAGGGACTAGGGTAACTCACTTGGGGTCTGGGAGTATTTATATGGGACTAACAAAACTCACATGGGGTCAGGGAGTACTTATAAAGGGGCTAGGGTAACTCACTTTGGGTCTAGGAGTACTTATATTGGACTAGGGTAACTCACTTGCGGTCAGAGGGTACATATAATTGGGATAGGATAACTCACATGGGGTCAGGGAGTACTTTTCAAGGTGATATGGTAACTCACTTGGGGTCAGGGAGTACTTCTATGGGAATAGGGTAACTCACTTGCGGTCAGAGAGTACATATAAAGGGGCTAGGATAACTAACTTGGGGTAAGGGAGTGCTTATATACGGACTAGGGTAACTCACTTGGGGTCAGGGAGTACTTATATAGGGGCTATGGTAACTCACTTGGGGTCAGAAAATACTTATAAAGGGGCTATGGTAACTCACTTGGGGTCAGGGTGTACTTAATAAGGGGCTAGGGTAACCCACTTGGGGTCAGGAATTACTTATAAGGGAATAGGGTAACTCACTTGGGGTCTGGGAGTACATATAAAGCGGCTAGGATAACTCACTTGCGATCAGAGAGTACATATAAAGTGGCTAGGGTAACTCACTTGGGTTCAGGCAGTACTTATATATGGGCTGGGGTAACTCACTTGGGGTCAGGGAGTACTTCTATGGGATTAGGTTAACTCACTTGGGGTCTGGGAGTACATATATGGGACTAGGTTAACTCACTTGGGGTCAGGGACTACTTTTATGGGACTAGGGTAACTCACTTGGGGTGAGGGAGTACTTCTATGGGACTAGGGTAACTCACTTGGTGTCAGGGACTACTTTTATGGGACTAGGGTAAATCACTTGGGGTCAGGGAGTACTTATATAGGGGCTAGAGCAACTCACTTGGGGTCAGGGAGTACTTATAATGGAATAGGGTAACTCACATTGGGTCAAGGAGTACTTATATTGGACTAGGCTAACTCACTTGGTGTCTAGGAGTACTTATTTGGGACCAGGGTAACTCACTTGGGGTCAGGGAGTACTTATGAAGGGGCTAGGGTAACTTACTTGGTGTCAGGGAGTACTTATAAGAGACTGGGGTAACTCACTTGGGGTCTGGGAATACTTATAAGGGACTGGGGTAACTTACTTGGGGTCTGGGAGTACTTATAAAGGGGCTAGGGTTACTCACTTTGGGTCAAGGAGAACTTATAAAGGGGCTAGGGTAACTCACTTTGGGTCAGGGAGTAATTATAAGGGACTAGGGTAACTCACTTGGAGTCTGGGAGTGCATATAAAGGGGCTAGGATATCTCACTTGGGAGCCAGGGAGTACTTATAAATGGGCTAGGGTAACTCACTTGGGGTCTGGGAGTATTTATAAGGGACTAGGGTAACTCACTTGGGGTCTGGGAGTACTTATAAAGGGGCTATGGTAACTCACTTGGGGTCAGGGAGTACTTATATGGAACTAGGGTAGCTCAATTGCGGTCAGAGAGTACATATAAAGGGGCTAGGATAACTCACGTGGGGTCAGGAAGTACTTATAAAGGGGCTATGGTAACTCACTTGGGGTCAGGGAGTACTTCTATGGGACTAGGGTAACTCACTTGCGGTTAGAGAGTACATATATAGGGGCTAGGATAACTAACTTGGGGTAAGGGAGTACTTATATAGGGGCTAGGGTAACTCACTTGGACTCTGGGAGTACATATAAAGGGACTAGGGTAACTCACTTGGGGTCTGTGAGTACTTATAAAGGGGCTATGGTAACTCACTTTGGGTGAGGGAGTACTTCTATGGGATTAGGGTAACACACTTGCGGTCAGAGAGTACATATAAAGGGGCTAGGATAACTAACTTGGGGTAAGGGAGTGCTTATATAGGGGGTAGGGTAACTCACTTGGGGTCAGGGAGTACTTCTGTGGGATTAGGGTAACTCACTTGGGGTCTGGGAGTACTTATATGGGACTAGGGTAACTCACTTGGGGTCAGGGAGTACTTATAAGGGAATATGATAACTCACATTGGGTCAAGGAGTATTTATATTGGACTAGGCTAACTCACTTGGTGTCTAGGAGTACTTATTTGGGACCAGGGTAACTCACTTGGGGTCAGGGAGTACTTATGAAGGGGCTAGGGTAACTCACTTGGTGTCAGGGAGTACTTATAAGAGACTGGGGTAACTCTCTTGGGGTCTGGGAGTACTTATAAGGGACTGGGGTAACTCACTTGGGGTCTGGGAGTACTTATAAAGGGGCTAGGGTTACTCACTTAGGGTCAAGGAGTACTTATAAAGGGGCTAGGGTAACTCACTTTGGGTCAGGGAGTAGTTATAAGGGACTAGGGTAACTCACTTGGAGTCTGGGAGTGCATATAAAGGGGCTAGGATATCTCACTTGGGAGCCAGGGAGTACTTATAAAGGCGCTAGGGTAACTCACTTGGGGTCTGGGAGTACTTATAAGGGACTAGGGTAACTCACTTGGGGTCTGGGAGTACTTATAAAGGGGCTATGGTAACTCACTTGGGGTCAGGGAGTACTTATAAAGGGGCTATGGTAACTCACTTGGGGTCAGGGAGTACTTCTATAGGACTAGTGTAACTCACTTGCGGTCAGAGTGTACATATAAAGGGGCTAGGATAACTAACTTGGTGTAAGGGAGTGCTTATATAGGTACTAGGGTAACTCACTTGGGGTCAGGAAGTACTTCTATGGGACTAGGGTAACTCACTTGGGGTCTGGGAGTATTTATATGGGACTAAGAAAACTCACATGGGGTCAGGGAGTACTTATAAAGGGGCTAGGCTAACTCACTTGGGGTCTGGGAGTACTTATATGGGACTAGGGTAACCTACTTGGGGTCAGGGAGTACTTATATAGGGGCTAGGGTTATTCACTTGGGGTCAGGGAGGAGGTCTATGGGACTAGGGTAACTCACTTGGGTTCTTGGAGCACTTATATGGGACTAGAGTAAATCAGTTGGGGTCAGGGATTACTTATAAGGGACTAGGGTAACTCACTTGGGGTCAGGGAGTACTTATAAGGGGATAGGATAACTCACATTGGGTCAAGGAGTACTTATATTGGACTAGGCTAACTCACTTGGTGTCTAGGAGTACTTATTTGGGACCAGGGTAACTCACTTGGGGTCAGGGAGTACTTATGAAAGGGGCTAGGGTAACTCACTTGGGGTCAGGGAGTACTTCTATGGGACTAGGGTAACTCACTTGGGGTCTGGGAGTATTTATATGGGACTAAGAAAACTCACATGGGGTCAGGGAGTACTTATAAAGAGGCTAGGCTAACTCACTTGGGGTCTGGGAGTACTTATATGGGACTAGGGTAACCTACTTGGGGTCAGGGAGTACTTATTTAGGGGCTAGGGTTATTCACTTGGGGTCAGGGAGGAGGTCTATGGGACTAGGGTAACTCACTTGGGTTCTTGGAGCACTTATATGGGACTAGAGTAAATCAGTTGGGGTCAGGGATTACTTATAAGGGACTAGGGTAACTCACTTGGGGTCAGGGAGTACTTATAAGGGAATAGGATAACTTACATTGGGTCAAGGAGTACTTATATTGGACTAGGCTAACTCACTTGGTGTCTAGGAGTACTTATTTGGGACCAGGGTAACTCACTTGGGGTCAGGGAGTACTTATGAAGGGGCTAGGGTAACTCACTTGGAGTCTGGGAGTGCATATAAAGGGGCTAGGATATCTCACTTGGGAGCCAGGGAGTACTTAGAAAGGCGCTAGGGTAACTCACTTGTGGTCTGGGAGTACTTATAAGGGACTAGGGTAACTCACTTGGGGTCTGGGAGTACTTATAAAGGGGCTATGGTAACTCACTTGGGGTCAGGGAGTACTTATATGGAACTAGGGTAGCTCAATTGCGGTCAGAGTGTACATATAAAGGGGCTAGGATAACTCACGTGGGGTCAGGAAGTACTTATAAAGGGGCTATGGTAACTCACTTGGGGTCAGGGAGTACTTCTATGGGACTAGGGTAACTCACTTGCGGTCAGAGAGTACATATAAAGGGGCTAGGATAACTAACTTGGGGTAAGGGAGTGCTTATATAGGGGGTAGGGTAACTCACTTGGGGTCAGGGAGTACTTCTGTGGGGTTAGGGTAACTCACTTGGGGTCTGGGAGTACTTATAAGGGACTAGGGTAACTCACTTGGGGTCTGGGAGTACTTATAAAGGGGCTATGGTAACTCACTTGGGGTCAGGGAGTACTTATATGGAACTAGGGTAGCTCAATTGCGGTCAGAGTGTACATATAAAGTGGCTAGGATAACTCACGTGGGGTCAGGAAGTACTTATAAAGGGGCTATGGTAACTCACTTGGGGTCAGGGAGTACTTCTATAGGACTAGGGTAACTCACTTGCGGTCAGAGTGTACATATAAAGGGGCTAGGATAACTAACTTGGGGTAAGGGAGTGCTTATATAGGTACTAGGGTAACTCACTTGGGGTCAGGGAGTACTTCTATGGGACTAGGGTAACTCACTTGGGGTCTGGGAGTATTTATATGGGACTAAGAAAACTCACATGGGGTCAGGGAGTACTTATAAAGGGGCTAGGCTAACTCACTTGGGGTCTGGGAGTACTTATATGGGACTAGGGTAACCTACTTGGGGTCAGGGAGTACTTATATAGGGGCTAGGGTTATTCACTTGGGGTCAGGGAGTACTTCTATGGGACTAGGGTAACTCACTTGGGGTCTGGGAGTATTTATATGGGACTAAGAAAACTCACATGGGGTCAGGGAGTACTTATAAAGAGGCTAGGGTAACTCACTTTGGGTCTAGGAGTACTTATATTGGACTAGGGTAACTCACTTGCGGTCAGAGAGTACATATAATTGGGCTAGGATAACTCACATGGAGTCGGGGAGTACTTTTCAAGGTGATATGGTAACTCACTTGGGGTCAGGGAGTACTTCTATGGGACTAGGGTAACTCACTTGCGATCAGAGAGTACATATAAAGGGGCTAGGGTAACTCACTTGGGTTCAGGGAGTACTTCTATGGGATTAGGTTAACTCACTTGGGGTCTGGGAGTACATATATGGGACTAGGTTAACTCACTTGCGGTCAGAGTGTACATATAATTGGACTAGGGTAACTCACTTGGGGTCAGGGAGTACTTATATAGGGGTTAGGGTAACTCACTTGGTGTCTGGGAGTACATATAAAGGGGCTACGATAACTCACTTGGGGTCTGGGACTACTTTTATGGGTGTAGGGTAACTCACTTGGGGTCAGGGAGTACTTCTATGGGACTAGGGTAACTCACTTGGGGTCAGGGACTATTTTTATGGGAGTAGGGTAAATCACTTGGGGTCAGGGAGTACTTATATAGGGGCTAGGATAACTCACTTGGGGTCAGGGAGTAGTTATAAGGGATTAGAGCAACTCACTTGGACTCTGGGAGTACATATAAAGGGACTAGGGTAACTCACTTGGGGTCTGTGAGTACTTACAAAGGGGCTATGGTAACTCACTTTGGGTCAGGGAGTACTTATATTGGACTAGGGTAACTCACTTGCGGTCAGAGAGTACATATAAAGGGGCTAGGATAACTCACGTGGGGTCAGGAAGTACTTATAAAGGGGCTATGGTAACTCACTTGGGGTCAGGGAGTACTTCTATGGGACTAGGGTAACTCACTTGCGGTTAGAGAGTACATATATAGGGGCTAGGATAACTAACTTGGGGTAAGGGAGTACTTATATAGGGGCTAGGGTAACTCACTTGGACTCTGGGAGTACATATAAAGGGACTAGGGTAACTCACTTGGGGTCTGTGAGTACTTATAAAGGGGCTATGGTAACTCACTTTGGGTCAGGGAGTACGTCTATGGGATTAGGGTAACACACTTGCGGTCAGAGAGTACATATAAAGGGGCTAGGATAACCAACTTGGGGTAAGGGAGTGCTTATATAGGAGGTAGGGTAACTCACTTGGGGTCAGGGAGTATTTATATGGGACTAAGAAAACTCACATGGGGTCAGGGAGTACTTATAAAGGGGCTAGGGTAACTCACTTTGGGTCTAGGAGTACTTATATTGGACTAGGGTAACTCACTTGCGGTCAGAGAGTACATATAATTGGGCTAGGATAACTCACTTGGGGTCAGGGAGTACATATATGGGACTAGGTTAACTCACTTGCGGTCAGAGTGTACATATAATTGGACTAGGGTAACTCACTTGGGGTCAGGGAGTACTTATATAGGGGCTAGGGTAACTCACTTGGTATCTGGGAGTACATATAAAGGGGCTAGGATAACTCACTTGGGGTCAGGGACTACTTTTTTGGGACTAGGGTAACTCACTTGGGGTCAGGGAGTACTTTTATGGGACTAGGGTAACTCACTTGGTGTCAGGGACTACATTTATGGGACTAGGGTAAATCACTTGGGGTCAGGGAGTACTTATATAGGGGCTAGAGTAACTCACTTGTGGTCAGGGAGTAGTTATAAGGGATTAGGGCAACTCACTTGGACTCTGGGAGTACATATAAAGGGACTAGGGTAACTCACTTGGGGTCTGTGAGTACTTATAAAGGGGCTATGGTAACTCACTTGGGGTCAGGGAGTACTTCTATGGTATTAGGGTAACACACTTGCGGTCAGAGAGTACATATAAAGGGGCTAGGATAACTCACTTGGGGTCAGTGAGTACTTATAAAGGTGATATTGTAACTCACTTGGGGTCAGCGAGTACATATATGGGACTAGGTTAACTCACTTGCGGTCAGAGTGTACATATAATTGGACTAGGGTAACTCACTTGGGGTCAGGGAGTACTTATATAGGGGCTAGGGTAACTCACTTGGTGTCTGGGAGTACATATAAAGGAGCTACGATAACTCACTTGGGGTCTGGGACTACTTTTAGGGGTGTAGGGTAACTCACTTGGGGTCAGGGAGTACTTCTATGGGACTAGGGTAACTCACTTGGGGTCAGGGACTATTTTTATGGGACTAGGGTAAATCACTTGGGGTCAGGGAGTACTTATATAGGGGCTAGGGTAACTCACTTGGGGTCAGGGAGTAGTTATAAGGGATTAGAGCAACTCACTTGGACTCTGGGAGTACATATAAAGGGACTAGGGTAACTCACTTGGGGTCTGTGAGTACTTATAAAGGGGCTATGGTAACTCACTTTGGGTCAGGGAGTACTTATATTGGACTAGGGTAACTCACTTGCGGTCAGAGAGTACATATAAAGGGGCTAGGATAACTCACGTGGGGTCAGGAAGTACTTATAAAGGGGCTATGGTAACTCACTTGGGGTCAGGGAGTACTTCTATGGGACTAGGGTAACTCACTTGCGGTTAGAGAGTACATATATAGGGGCTAGGATAACTAACTTGGGGTAAGGGAGTACTTATATAGGGGCTAGGGTAACTCACTTGGACTCTGGGAGTACATATAAAGGGACTAGGGTAACTCACTTGGGGTCTGTGAGTACTTATAAAGGGGCTATGGTAACTCACTTTGGGTCAGGGAGTACTTCTATGGGATTAGGGTAACACACTTGCGGTCAGAGAGTACATATAAAGGGGCTAGGATAACCAACTTGGGGTAAGGGAGTGCTTATATAGGGGGTAGGGTAACTCACTTGGGGTCAGGGAGTATTTATATGGGACTAAGAAAACTCACATGGGGTCAGGGAGTACTTATAAAGGGGCTAGGGTAACTCACTTGGTATCTGGGAGTACATATAAAGGGGCTAGGATAACTCACTTGGGGTCAGGGACTACTTTTTTGGGACTAGGTTAACTCACTTGGGGTCAGGGAGTACTTATATGGGACCAGGGAACATCACTTGTGGTCAGGGAATACTTATAAGGGACTAGGGTAACTCACTTGGAGACAGGGAGTACATATAAAGGGGCTAGGATAATTCATTTGCGGTCAGAGTGTACATATATAGGGGCTAGGGTAACTCACATAGGGCCAGAGTGTACTTATATGGGACTAGGGTAACTCACTTGGGGTCTGGGAGTACTTATAAGGGACTAGGGTAACTCACTTGCGGTCAGAGAGTACATATAAAGGGGCTAGGGTAACTCACATGGGGTCTGGGAGTACTTATAAGGGACTAGGGTAACCTACTTGGGGTCAGGGAGTACTTATATAGGGGCTAGGGTTACTCACTTGGGGTCAGGGGGAGGTCTATGGGACTAGGGTAACTCACTTGGGTTCTTGGAGCACTTATATGGGACTAGATTAAATCAGTTGGGGTCAGGGATTACTTATATGGGACTAGGGTAACTCACTTACGGTCAGAGAGTACATATAAAGGGGCTAGGATAACTCACTTGGGGTCAGGGAGTACTTATATGGAACTAGGGTATCTCAATTGCGGTCAGAGAGTACATATAAAGGGGCTAGGATAACTCACTTGGGGTCAGGAAGTACTTATTAAGGGGCTATGGTAACTCACTTGGGGTCAGGGAGTACTTCTATGGGACTAGGGTAACTCACTTGGGGTCAGGGAGTACTTATATAGGGGCTAGGGTAACTCACTTGGTGTCTGGGAGTACATATAAAGGGGCTACGATAACTCACTTGGGGTCTGGGACTACTTTTATGGGTGTAGGGTAACTAACTTGGGGTCAGGGAGTACTTCTATGGGACTAGGGTAACTCACTTGGGGTCAGGGACTATTTTTATGGGACTAGGGTAAATCACTTGGGGTCAGGGAGTACTTATATAGGGGCTAGGATAACTCACTTGGGGTCAGGGAGTAGTTATAAGGGATTAGAGCAACTCACTTGGACTCTGGGAGTACATATAAAGGGACTAGGGTAACTCACTTGGGGTCTGTGAGTACTTATAAAGGGGCTATGGTAACTCACTTTGGGTCAGGGAGTACTTCTATGGGACTAGGGTAACTCACTTGCGGTCAGAGGTACATATAAAGGGGCTAGGATAACTAACTTGGGGTAAGGGAGTGCTTATATAGGGGGTAGGGTAACTCACTTGGGGTCAGGGAGTACTTCTGTGGGGTTAGGGTAACTCACTTGGGGTCTGGGAGTACTTATAAGGGACTAGGGTAACTCACTTGGGGTCTGGGAGTACTTATAAAGGGGCTATGGTAACTCACTTGGGGTCAGGGAGTACTTATATGGAACTAGGGTAGCTCAATTGCGGTCAGAGTGTACATATAAAGTGGCTAGGATAACTCACGTGGGGTCAGGAAGTACTTATAAAGGGGCTATGGTAACTCACTTGGGGTCAGGGAGTACTTCTATAGGACTAGGGTAACTCACTTGCGGTCAGAGTGTACATATAAAGGGGCTAGGATAACTAACTTGGGGTAAGGGAGTGCTTATATAGGTACTAGGGTAACTCACTTGGGTTCAGGGAGTACTTCTATGGGACTAGGGTAACTCACTTGGGGTCTGGGAGTATTTATATGGGACTAAGAAAACTCACATGGGGTCAGGGAGTACTTATAAAGGGGCTAGGCTAACTCACTTGGGGTCTGGGAGTACTTATATGGGACTAGGGTAACCTACTTGGGGTCAGGGAGTACTTATATAGGGGCTAGGGTTATTCACTTGGGGTCAGGGAGTACTTCTATGGGACTAGGGTAACTCACTTGGGGTCTGGGAGTATTTATATGGGACTAAGAAAACTCACATGGGGTCAGGGAGTACTTATAAAGGGGCTAGGGTAACTCACTTTGGGTCTAGGAGTACTTATATTGGACTAGGGTAACTCACTTGCGGTCAGAGAGTACATATAATTGGGCTAGGATAACTCACATGGAGTCAGGGAGTACTTTTCAAGGTGATATGGTAACTCACTTGGGGTCAGGGAGTACTTCTATGGGACTAGGGTAACTCACTTGCGATCAGAGAGTACATATAAAGGGGCTAGGGTAACTCACTTGGGTTCAGGGAGTACTTATATATGGGCTAGGGTAACTCACTTGGGGTCAGGGAGTACTTCTATGGGATTAGGTTAACTCACTTGGGGTCAGGGAGTACTTCTATGGGACTAGGGTAACTCACTTGGTGTCAGGGACTACATTTATGGGACTAGGGTAAATCACTTGGGGTCAGGGAGTACTTATATAGGGGCTAGGATAACTCACTTGGGGTCAGGGAGTAGTTATAAGGGATTAGAGCAACTCACTTGGACTCTGGGAGTACATATAAAGGGACTAGGGTAACTCACTTGGGGTCTGTGAGTACTTATAAAGGGGCTATGGTAACTCACTTTGGGTCAGGGAGTACTTATATTGGACTAGGGTAACTCACTTGCGGTCAGAGAGTACATATAAAGGGGCTAGGATAACTCACGTGGGGTCAGGAAGTACTTATAAAGGGGCTATGGTAACTCACTTGTGGTCAGGGAGTACTTATATAGGGGCTAGGGTAACTCACTTGGTATCTGGGAGTACATATAAAGGGGCTAGGATAACTCACTTGGGGTCAGGGACTACTTTTTTGGGACTAGGGTAACTCACTTGGGGTCAGGGAGTACTTCTATGGGACTAGGGTAACTCACTTGCGGTCAGAGTGTACATATAAAGGGGCTAGGATAACTCACGTGGGGTCAGGAAGTACTTATAAAGGGGCTATGGTAACTCACTTGGGGTCAGGGAGTACTTCTATGGGACTAGGGTAACTCACTTGCGGTCAGAGAGTACATATAAAGGGGCTAGGATAACTAACTTGGGGTAAGGGAGTGCTTATATAGGGGGTAGGGTAACTCACTTGGGGTCAGGGAGTACTTCTGTGGGGTTAGGGTAACTCACTTGGGGTCTGGGAGTACTTATAAGGGACTAGGGTAACTCACTTGGGGTCTGGGAGTACTTATAAAGGGGCTATGGTAACTCACTTGGGGTCAGGGAGTACTTATATGGAACTAGGGTAGCTCAATTGCGGTCAGAGTGTACATATAAAGTGGCTAGGATAACTCACGTGGGGTCAGGAAGTACTTATAAAGGGGCTATGGTAACTCACTTGGGGTCAGGGAGTACTTCTATAGGACTAGGGTAACTCACTTGCGGTCAGAGTGTACATATAAAGGGGCTAGGATAACTAACTTGGGGTAAGGGAGTGCTTATATAGGTACTAGGGTAACTCACTTGGGTTCAGGGAGTACTTCTATGGGACTAGGGTAACTCACTTGGGGTCTGGGAGTATTTATATGGGACTAAGAAAACTCACATGGGGTCAGGGAGTACTTATAAAGGGGCTAGGCTAACTCACTTGGGGTCTGGGAGTACTTATATGGGACTAGGGTAACCTACTTGGGGTCAGGGAGTACTTATATAGGGGCTAGGGTTATTCACTTGGGGTCAGGGAGTACTTCTATGGGACTAGGGTAACTCACTTGGGGTCTGGGAGTATTTATATGGGACTAAGAAAACTCACATGGGGTCAGGGAGTACTTATAAAGGGGCTAGGGTAACTCACTTTGGGTCTAGGAGTACTTATATTGGACTAGGGTAACTCACTTGCGGTCAGAGAGTACATATAATTGGGCTAGGATAACTCACATGGAGTCAGGGAGTACTTTTCAAGGTGATATGGTAACTCACTTGGGGTCAGGGAGTACTTCTATGGGACTAGGGTAACTCACTTGCGATCAGAGAGTACATATAAAGGGGCTAGGGTAACTCACTTGGGTTCAGGGAGTACTTATATATGGGCTAGGGTAACTCACTTGGGGTCAGGGAGTACTTCTATGGGATTAGGTTAACTCACTTGGGGTCTGGGAGTACATATATGGGACTAGGTTAACTCACTTGCGGTCAGAGTGTACATATAATTGGACTAGGGTAACTCACTTGGGGTCAGGGAGTACTTATATAGGGGTTAGGGTAACTCACTTGGTGTCTGGGAGTACATATAAAGGGGCTACGATAACTCACTTGGGGTCTGGGACTACTTTTATGGGTGTAGGGTAACTCACTTGGGGTCAGGGAGTACTTCTATGGGACTAGGGTAACTCACTTGGGGTCAGGGACTATTTTTATGGGACTAGGGTAAATCACTTGGGGTCAGGGAGTACTTATATAGGGGCTAGGATAACTCACTTGGGGTCAGGGAGTAGTTATAAGGGATTAGAGCAACTCACTTGGACTCTGGGAGTACATATAAAGGGACTAGGGTAACTCACTTGGGGTCTGTGAGTACTTACAAAGGGGCTATGGTAACTCACTTTGGGTCAGGGAGTACTTATATTGGACTAGGGTAACTCACTTGCGGTCAGAGAGTACATATAAAGGGGCTAGGATAACTCACGTGGGGTCAGGAAGTACTTATAAAGGGGCTATGGTAACGCACTTGGGGTCAGGGAGTACTTCTATGGGACTAGGGTAACTCACTTGCGGTTAGAGAGTACATATATAGGGGCTAGGATAACTAACTTGGGGTAAGGGAGTACTTATATAGGGGCTAGGGTAACTCACTTGGACTCTGGGAGTACATATAAAGGGACTAGGGTAACTCACTTGGGGTCTGTGAGTACTTATAAAGGGGCTATGGTAACTCACTTTGGGTCAGGGAGTACGTCTATGGGATTAGGGTAACACACTTGCGGTCAGAGATTACATATAAAGGGGCTAGGATAACCAACTTGGGGTAAGGGAGTGCTTATATAGGGGGTAGGGTAACTCACTTGGGGTCAGGGAGTATTTATATGGGACTAAGAAAACTCACATGGGGTCAGGGAGTACTTATAAAGGGGCTAGGGTAACTCACTTTGGGTCTAGGAGTACTTATATTGGACTAGGGTAACTCACTTGCGGTCAGAGAGTACATATAATTGGGCTAGGATAACTCACTTGGGGTCAGGGAGTACTTCTATGGGACTAGGGTAACTCACTTGGGGTCTGGGAGTACATATAAAGCGGCTAGGATAACTCACTTGCGATCAGAGAGTACATATATAGGGGCTAGGGTAACTCACTTGTGGTCAGGGAGTACTTATATAGGGGCTAGGGTAACTCACTTGGTATCTGGGAGTACATATAAAGGGGCTAGGATAACTCACTTGGGGTCAGGGACTACTTTTTTGGGACTAGGGTAACTCACTTGGGGTCAGGGAGTACTTCTATGGGACTAGGGTAACTCACTTGGTGTCAGGGACTACATTTATGGGACTAGGGTAAATCACTTGGGGTCAGGGAGTACTTATATAGGGGCTAGAGTAACTCACTTGGGGTCAGGGAGTAGTTATAAGGGATTAGGGCAACTCACTTGGACTCTGGGAGTACATATAAAGGGACTAGGGTAACTCACTTGGGGTCTGTGAGTACTTATAAAGGGGCTATGGTAACTCACTTGGGGTCAGGGAGTACTTCTATGGGATTAGGGTAACACACTTGCGGTCAGAGAGTACATATAAAGGGGCTAGGATAACTCACTTGGGGTCTGTGAGTACTTATAAAGGGGCTATGGTAACTCACTTGGGGTCAGGGAGTACTTCTATGGGATTAGGGTAACACACTTGCGGTCAGAGAGTACATATAAAGGGGCTAGGATAACTCACTTGGGGTCAGGGAGTACTTATATGGAACTAGGGTATCTCAATTGCGGTCAGAGAGTACATATAAAGGGGCTAGGATAACTCACTTGGGGTCAGGAAGTACTTATTAAGGGGCTATGGTAACTCACTTGGGGTCAGGGAGTACTTCTATGGGACTAGGGTAACTCACTTGGGGTCAGGGAGTACTTATATAGGGGCTAGGGTAACTCACTTGGTGTCTGGGAGTACATATAAAGGGGCTACGATAACTCACTTGGGGTCTGGGACTACTTTTATGGGTGTAGGGTAACTAACTTGGGGTCAGGGAGTACTTCTATGGGACTAGGGTAACTCACTTGGGGTCAGGGACTATTTTTATGGGACTAGGGTAAATCACTTGGGGTCAGGGAGTACTTATATAGGGGCTAGGATAACTCACTTGGGGTCAGGGAGTAGTTATAAGGGATTAGAGCAACTCACTTGGACTCTGGGAGTACATATAAAGGGACTAGGGTAACTCACTTGGGGTCTGTGAGTACTTATAAAGGGGCTATGGTAACTCACTTTGGGTCAGGGAGTACTTCTATGGGACTAGGGTAACTCACTTGCGGTCAGAGAGTACATATAAAGGGGCTAGGATAACTAACTTGGGGTAAGGGAGTGCTTATATAGGGGGTAGGGTAACTCACTTGGGGTCAGGGAGTACTTCTGTGGGGTTAGGGTAACTCACTTGGGGTCTGGGAGTACTTATAAGGGACTAGGGTAACTCACTTGGGGTCTGGGAGTACTTATAAAGGGGCTATGGTAACTCACTTGGGGTCAGGGAGTACTTATATGGAACTAGGGTAGCTCAATTGCGGTCAGAGTGTACATATAAAGTGGCTAGGATAACTCACGTGGGGTCAGGAAGTACTTATAAAGGGGCTATGGTAACTCACTTGGGGTCAGGGAGTACTTCTATAGGACTAGGGTAACTCACTTGCGGTCAGAGTGTACATATAAAGGGGCTAGGATAACTAACTTGGGGTAAGGGAGTGCTTATATAGGTACTAGGGTAACTCACTTGGGTTCAGGGAGTACTTCTATGGGACTAGGGTAACTCACTTGGGGTCTGGGAGTATTTATATGGGACTAAGAAAACTCACATGGGGTCAGGGAGTACTTATAAAGGGGCTAGGCTAACTCACTTGGGGTCTGGGAGTACTTATATGGGACTAGGGTAACCTACTTGGGGTCAGGGAGTACTTATATAGGGGCTAGGGTTATTCACTTGGGGTCAGGGAGTACTTCTATGGGACTAGGGTAACTCACTTGGGGTCTGGGAGTATTTATATGGGACTAAGAAAACTCACATGGGGTCAGGGAGTACTTATAAAGGGGCTAGGGTAACTCACTTTGGGTCTAGGAGTACTTATATTGGACTAGGGTAACTCACTTGCGGTCAGAGAGTACATATAATTGGGCTAGGATAACTCACATGGAGTCAGGGAGTACTTTTCAAGGTGATATGGTAACTCACTTGGGGTCAGGGAGTACTTCTATGGGACTAGGGTAACTCACTTGCGATCAGAGAGTACATATAAAGGGGCTAGGGTAACTCACTTGGGTTCAGGGAGTACTTATATATGGGCTAGGGTAACTCACTTGGGGTCAGGGAGTACTTCTATGGGATTAGGTTAACTCACTTGGGGTCAGGGAGTACTTCTATGGGACTAGGGTAACTCACTTGGTGTCAGGGACTACATTTATGGGACTAGGGTAAATCACTTGGGGTCAGGGAGTACTTATATAGGGGCTAGGATAACTCACTTGGGGTCAGGGAGTAGTTATAAGGGATTAGAGCAACTCACTTGGACTCTGGGAGTACATATAAAGGGACTAGGGTAACTCACTTGGGGTCTGTGAGTACTTATAAAGGGGCTATGGTAACTCACTTTGGGTCAGGGAGTACTTATATTGGACTAGGGTAACTCACTTGCGGTCAGAGAGTACATATAAAGGGGCTAGGATAACTCACGTGGGGTCAGGAAGTACTTATAAAGGGGCTATGGTAACTCACTTGTGGTCAGGGAGTACTTATATAGGGGCTAGGGTAACTCACTTGGTATCTGGGAGTACATATAAAGGGGCTAGGATAACTCACTTGGGGTCAGGGACTACTTTTTTGGGACTAGGGTAACTCACTTGGGGTCAGGGAGTACTTCTATGGGACTAGGGTAACTCACTTGCGGTCAGAGTGTACATATAAAGGGGCTAGGATAACTCACGTGGGGTCAGGAAGTACTTATAAAGGGGCTATGGTAACTCACTTGGGGTCAGGGAGTACTTCTATGGGACTAGGGTAACTCACTTGCGGTCAGAGAGTACATATAAAGGGGCTAGGATAACTAACTTGGGGTAAGGGAGTGCTTATATAGGGGGTAGGGTAACTCACTTGGGGTCAGGGAGTACTTCTGTGGGGTTAGGGTAACTCACTTGGGGTCTGGGAGTACTTATAAGGGACTAGGGTAACTCACTTGGGGTCTGGGAGTACTTATAAAGGGGCTATGGTAACTCACTTGGGGTCAGGGAGTACTTATATGGAACTAGGGTAGCTCAATTGCGGTCAGAGTGTACATATAAAGTGGCTAGGATAACTCACGTGGGGTCAGGAAGTACTTATAAAGGGGCTATGGTAACTCACTTGGGGTCAGGGAGTACTTCTATAGGACTAGGGTAACTCACTTGCGGTCAGAGTGTACATATAAAGGGGCTAGGATAACTAACTTGGGGTAAGGGAGTGCTTATATAGGTACTAGGGTAACTCACTTGGGTTCAGGGAGTACTTCTATGGGACTAGGGTAACTCACTTGGGGTCTGGGAGTATTTATATGGGACTAAGAAAACTCACATGGGGTCAGGGAGTACTTATAAAGGGGCTAGGCTAACTCACTTGGGGTCTGGGAGTACTTATATGGGACTAGGGTAACCTACTTGGGGTCAGGGAGTACTTATATAGGGGCTAGGGTTATTCACTTGGGGTCAGGGAGTACTTCTATGGGACTAGGGTAACTCACTTGGGGTCTGGGAGTATTTATATGGGACTAAGAAAACTCACATGGGGTCAGGGAGTACTTATAAAGGGGCTAGGGTAACTCACTTTGGGTCTAGGAGTACTTATATTGGACTAGGGTAACTCACTTGCGGTCAGAGAGTACATATAATTGGGCTAGGATAACTCACATGGAGTCAGGGAGTACTTTTCAAGGTGATATGGTAACTCACTTGGGGTCAGGGAGTACTTCTATGGGACTAGGGTAACTCACTTGCGATCAGAGAGTACATATAAAGGGGCTAGGGTAACTCACTTGGGTTCAGGGAGTACTTATATATGGGCTAGGGTAACTCACTTGGGGTCAGGGAGTACTTCTATGGGATTAGGTTAACTCACTTGGGGTCTGGGAGTACATATATGGGACTAGGTTAACTCACTTGCGGTCAGAGTGTACATATAATTGGACTAGGGTAACTCACTTGGGGTCAGGGAGTACTTATATAGGGGTTAGGGTAACTCACTTGGTGTCTGGGAGTACATATAAAGGGGCTACGATAACTCACTTGGGGTCTGGGACTACTTTTATGGGTGTAGGGTAACTCACTTGGGGTCAGGGAGTACTTCTATGGGACTAGGGTAACTCACTTGGGGTCAGGGACTATTTTTATGGGACTAGGGTAAATCACTTGGGGTCAGGGAGTACTTATATAGGGGCTAGGATAACTCACTTGGGGTCAGGGAGTAGTTATAAGGGATTAGAGCAACTCACTTGGACTCTGGGAGTACATATAAAGGGACTAGGGTAACTCACTTGGGGTCTGTGAGTACTTACAAAGGGGCTATGGTAACTCACTTTGGGTCAGGGAGTACTTATATTGGACTAGGGTAACTCACTTGCGGTCAGAGAGTACATATAAAGGGGCTAGGATAACTCACGTGGGGTCAGGAAGTACTTATAAAGGGGCTATGGTAACGCACTTGGGGTCAGGGAGTACTTCTATGGGACTAGGGTAACTCACTTGCGGTTAGAGAGTACATATATAGGGGCTAGGATAACTAACTTGGGGTAAGGGAGTACTTATATAGGGGCTAGGGTAACTCACTTGGACTCTGGGAGTACATATAAAGGGACTAGGGTAACTCACTTGGGGTCTGTGAGTACTTATAAAGGGGCTATGGTAACTCACTTTGGGTCAGGGAGTACGTCTATGGGATTAGGGTAACACACTTGCGGTCAGAGAGTACATATAAAGGGGCTAGGATAACCAACTTGGGGTAAGGGAGTGCTTATATAGGGGGTAGGGTAACTCACTTGGGATCAGGGAGTATTTATATGGGACTAAGAAAACTCACATGGGGTCAGGGAGTACTTATAAAGGGGCTAGGGTAACTCACTTTGGGTCTAGGAGTACTTATATTGGACTAGGGTAACTCACTTGCGGTCAGAGAGTACATATAATTGGGCTAGGATAACTCACTTGGGGTCAGGGAGTACTTCTATGGGACTAGGGTAACTCACTTGGGGTCTGGGAGTACATATAAAGCGGCTAGGATAACTCACTTGCGATCAGAGAGTACATATATAGGGGCTAGGGTAACTCACTTGTGGTCAGGGAGTACTTATATAGGGGCTAGGGTAACTCACTTGGTATCTGGGAGTACATATAAAGGGGCTAGGATAACTCACTTGGGGTCAGGGACTACTTTTTTGGGACTAGGGTAACTCACTTGGGGTCAGGGAGTACTTCTATGGGACTAGGGTAACTCACTTGGTGTCAGGGACTACATTTATGGGACTAGGGTAAATCACTTGGGGTCAGGGAGTACTTATATAGGGGCTAGAGTAACTCACTTGGGGTCAGGGAGTAGTTATAAGGGATTAGGGGAACTCACTTGGACTCTGGGAGTACATATAAAGGGACTAGGGTAACTCACTTGGGGTCTGTGAGTACTTATAAAGGGGCTATGGTAACTCACTTGGGGTCAGGGAGTACTTCTATGGGATTAGGGTAACACACTTGCGGTCAGAGAGTACATATAAAGGGGCTAGGATAACTCACTTGGGGTCTGTGAGTACTTATAAAGGGGCTATGGTAACTCACTTGGGGTCAGGGAGTACTTCTATGGGATTAGGGTAACACACTTGCGGTCAGAGAGTACATATAAAGGGGCTAGGATAACTCACTTGGGGTCAGGGAGTACTTATATGGAACTAGGGTATCTCAATTGCGGTCAGAGAGTACATATAAAGGGGCTAGGATAACTCACTTGGGGTCAGGAAGTACTTATTAAGGGGCTATGGTAACTCACTTGGGGTCAGGGAGTACTTCTATGGGACTAGGGTAACTCACTTGGGGTCAGGGAGTACTTATATAGGGGCTAGGGTAACTCACTTGGTGTCTGGGAGTACATATAAAGGGGCTACGATAACTCACTTGGGGTCTGGGACTACTTTTATGGGTGTAGGGTAACTAACTTGGGGTCAGGGAGTACTTCTATGGGACTAGGGTAACTCACTTGGGGTCAGGGACTATTTTTATGGGACTAGGGTAAATCACTTGGGGTCAGGGAGTACTTATATAGGGGCTAGGATAACTCACTTGGGGTCAGGGAGTAGTTATAAGGGATTAGAGCAACTCACTTGGACTCTGGGAGTACATATAAAGGGACTAGGGTAACTCACTTGGGGTCTGTGAGTACTTATAAAGGGGCTATGGTAACTCACTTTGGGTCAGGGAGTACTTCTATGGGACTAGGGTAACTCACTTGCGGTCAGAGAGTACATATAAAGGGGCTAGGATAACTAACTTGGGGTAAGGGAGTGCTTATATAGGGGGTAGGGTAACTCACTTGGGGTCAGGGAGTACTTCTGTGGGGTTAGGGTAACTCACTTGGGGTCTGGGAGTACTTATAAGGGACTAGGGTAACTCACTTGGGGTCTGGGAGTACTTATAAAGGGGCTATGGTAACTCACTTGGGGTCAGGGAGTACTTATATGGAACTAGGGTAGCTCAATTGCGGTCAGAGTGTACATATAAAGTGGCTAGGATAACTCACGTGGGGTCAGGAAGTACTTATAAAGGGGCTATGGTAACTCACTTGGGGTCAGGGAGTACTTCTATAGGACTAGGGTAACTCACTTGCGGTCAGAGTGTACATATAAAGGGGCTAGGATAACTAACTTGGGGTAAGGGAGTGCTTATATAGGTACTAGGGTAACTCACTTGGGTTCAGGGAGTACTTCTATGGGACTAGGGTAACTCACTTGGGGTCTGGGAGTATTTATATGGGACTAAGAAAACTCACATGGGGTCAGGGAGTACTTATAAAGGGGCTAGGCTAACTCACTTGGGGTCTGGGAGTACTTATATGGGACTAGGGTAACCTACTTGGGGTCAGGGAGTACTTATATAGGGGCTAGGGTTATTCACTTGGGGTCAGGGAGTACTTCTATGGGACTAGGGTAACTCACTTGGGGTCTGGGAATATTTATATGGGACTAAGAAAACTCACATGGGGTCAGGGAGTACTTATAAAGGGGCTAGGGTAACTCACTTTGGGTCTAGGAGTACTTATATTGGACTAGGGTAACTCACTTGCGGTCAGAGAGTACATATAATTGGGCTAGGATAACTCACATGGAGTCAGGGAGTACTTTTCAAGGTGATATGGTAACTCACTTGGGGTCAGGGAGTACTTCTATGGGACTAGGGTAACTCACTTGCGATCAGAGAGTACATATAAAGGGGCTAGGGTAACTCACTTGGGTTCAGGGAGTACTTATATATGGGCTAGGGTAACTCACTTGGGGTCAGGGAGTACTTCTATGGGATTAGGTTAACTCACTTGGGGTCAGGGAGTACTTCTATGGGACTAGGGTAACTCACTTGGTGTCAGGGACTACATTTATGGGACTAGGGTAAATCACTTGGGGTCAGGGAGTACTTATATAGGGGCTAGGATAACTCACTTGGGGTCAGGGAGTAGTTATAAGGGATTAGAGCAACTCACTTGGACTCTGGGAGTACATATAAAGGGACTAGGGTAACTCACTTGGGGTCTGTGAGTACTTATAAAGGGGCTATGGTAACTCACTTTGGGTCAGGGAGTACTTATATTGGACTAGGGTAACTCACTTGCGGTCAGAGAGTACATATAAAGGGGCTAGGATAACTCACGTGGGGTCAGGAAGTACTTATAAAGGGGCTATGGAAACTCACTTGTGGTCAGGGAGTACTTATATAGGGGCTAGGGTAACTCACTTGGTATCTGGGAGTACATATAAAGGGGCTAGGATAACTCACTTGGGGTCAGGGACTACTTTTTTGGGACTAGGGTAACTCACTTGGGGTCAGGGAGTACTTCTATGGGACTAGGGTAACTCACTTGCGGTCAGAGTGTACATATAAAGGGGCTAGGATAACTCACGTGGGGTCAGGAAGTACTTATAAAGGGGCTATGGTAACTCACTTGGGGTCAGGGAGTACTTCTATGGGACTAGGGTAACTCACTTGCGGTCAGAGAGTACATATAAAGGGGCTAGGATAACTAACTTGGGGTAAGGGAGTGCTTATATAGGGGGTAGGGTAACTCACTTGGGGTCAGGGAGTACTTCTGTGGGGTTAGGGTAACTCACTTGGGGTCTGGGAGTACTTATAAGGGACTAGGGTAACTCAATTGGGGTCTGGGAGTACTTATAAAGGGGCTATGGTAACTCACTTGGGGTCAGGGAGTACTTATATGGAACTAGGGTAGCTCAATTGCGGTCAGAGTGTACATATAAAGTGGCTAGGATAACTCACGTGGGGTCAGGAAGTACTTATAAAGGGGCTATGGTAACTCACTTGGGGTCAGGGAGTACTTCTATAGGACTAGGGTAACTCACTTGCGGTCAGAGTGTACATATAAAGGGGCTAGGATAACTAACTTGGGGTAAGGGAGTGCTTATATAGGTACTAGGGTAACTCACTTGGGTTCAGGGAGTACTTCTATGGGACTAGGGTAACTCACTTGGGGTCTGGGAGTATTTATATGGGACTAAGAAAACTCACATGGGGTCAGGGAGTACTTATAAAGGGGCTAGGCTAACTCACTTGGGGTCTGGGAGTACTTATATGGGACTAGGGTAACCTACTTGGGGTCAGGGAGTACTTATATAGGGGCTAGGGTTATTCACTTGGGGTCAGGGAGTACTTCTATGGGACTAGGGTAACTCACTTGGGGTCTGGGAGTATTTATATGGGACTAAGAAAACTCACATGGGGTCAGGGAGTACTTATAAAGGGGCTAGGGTAACTCACTTTGGGTCTAGGAGTACTTATATTGGACTAGGGTAACTCACTTGCGGTCAGAGAGTACATATAATTGGGCTAGGATAACTCACATGGAGTCAGGGAGTACTTTTCAAGGTGATATGGTAACTCACTTGGGGTCAGGGAGTACTTCTATGGGACTAGGGTAACTCACTTGCGATCAGAGAGTACATATAAAGGGGCTAGGGTAACTCACTTGGGGTCAGGGAGTACTTCTATGGGATTAGGTTAACTCACTTGGGGTCTGGGAGTACATATATGGGACTAGGTTAACTCACTTGCGGTCAGAGTGTACATATAATTGGACTAGGGTAACTCACTTGGGGTCAGGGAGTACTTATATAGGGGTTAGGGTAACTCACTTGGTGTCTGGGAGTACATATAAAGGGGCTACGATAACTCACTTGCGGTCTGGGACTACTTTTATGGGTGTAGGGTAACTCACTTGGGGTCAGGGAGTACTTCTATGGGACTAGGGTAACTCACTTGGGGTCAGGGACTATTTTTATGGGACTAGGGTAAATCACTTGGGGTCAGGGAGTACTTATATAGGGGCTAGGATAACTCACTTGGGGTCAGGGAGTAGTTATAAGGGATTAGAGCAACTCACTTGGACTCTGGGAGTACATATAAAGGGACTAGGGTAACTCACTTGGGGTCTGTGAGTACTTACAAAGGGGCTATGGTAACTCACTTTGGGTCAGGGAGTACTTATATTGGACTAGGGTAACTCACTTGCGGTCAGAGAGTACATATAAAGGGGCTAGGATAACTCACGTGGGGTCAGGAAGTACTTATAAAGGGGCTATGGTAACGCACTTGGGGTCAGGGAGTACTTCTATGGGACTAGGGTAACTCACTTGCGGTTAGAGAGTACATATATAGGGGCTAGGATAACTAACTTGGGGTAAGGGAGTACTTATATAGGGGCTAGGGTAACTCACTTGGACTCTGGGAGTACATATAAAGGGACTAGGGTAACTCACTTGGGGTCTGTGAGTACTTATAAAGGGGCTATGGTAACTCACTTTGGGTCAGGGAGTACGTCTATGGGATTAGGGTAACACACTTGCGGTCAGAGAGTACATATAAAGGGGCTAGGATAACCAACTTGGGGTAAGGGAGTGCTTATATAGGGGGTAGGGTAACTCACTTGGGGTCAGGGAGTATTTATATGGGACTAAGAAAACTCACATGGGGTCAGGGAGTACTTATAAAGGGGCTAGGGTAACTCACTTTGGGTCTAGGAGTACTTATATTGGACTAGGGTAACTCACTTGCGGTCAGAGAGTACATATAATTGGGCTAGGATAACTCACTTGGGGTCAGGGAGTACTTCTATGGGACTAGGGTAACTCACTTGGGGTCTGGGAGTACATATAAAGCGGCTAGGATAACTCACTTGCGATCAGAGAGTACATATATAGGGGCTAGGGTAACTCACTTGTGGTCAGGGAGTACTTATATAGGGGCTAGGGTAACTCACTTGGTATCTGGGAGTACATATAAAGGGGCTAGGATAACTCACTTGGGGTCAGGGACTACTTTTTTGGGACTAGGGTAACTCACTTGGGGTCAGGGAGTACTTCTATGGGACTAGGGTAACTCACTTGGTGTCAGGGACTACATTTATGGGACTAGGGTAAATCACTTGGGGTCAGGGAGTACTTATATAGGGGCTAGAGTAACTCACTTGGGGTCAGGGAGTAGTTATAAGGGATTAGGGCAACTCACTTGGACTCTGGGAGTACATATAAAGGGACTAGGGTAACTCACTTGGGGTCTGTGAGTACTTATAAAGGGGCTATGGTAACTCACTTGGGGTCAGGGAGTACTTCTATGGGATTAGGGTAACACACTTGCGGTCAGAGAGTACATATAAAGGGGCTAGGATAACTCACTTGGGGTCTGTGAGTACTTATAAAGGGGCTATGGTAACTCACTTGGGGTCAGGGAGTACTTCTATGGGATTAGGGTAACACACTTGCGGTCAGAGAGTACATATAAAGGGGCTAGGATAACTCACTTGGGGTCAGTGAGTACTTATAAAGGTGATATGGTAACTCACTTTGGGTCAGGGAGTACTTCTATGGGATTAGGGTAACACACTTGCGGTCAGAGAGTAAATATAAAAGGGCTAGGATAACCAACTTGGGGTAAAGGAGTGCTTATATAGGGGGTAGGGTAACTCACTTGGGGTCAGGGAGTATTTATATGGGACTAAGAAAACTCACATGGGGTCAGGGAGTACTTATAAAGGGGCTAGGGTAACTCACTTTGGGTCTAGGAGTACTTATATTGGACTAGGGTAACTCACTTGCGGTCAGAGAGTACATATAATTGGGCTAGGATAACTCACATGGGGTCAGGGAGTACTTTTCAAGGTGATATGGTAACTCACTTGGGGTCAGGGAGTACTTCTATGGGACTAGGGTAACTCACTTGGGGTCTGGGAGTACATATAAAGCGGCTAGGATAACTCACTTGCGATCAGAGAGTACATATATAGGGGCTAGGGTAACTCACTTGGGGTCAGGGAGTACTTCTATGGGACTAGGGTAACTCACTTGCGGTCAGAGAGTACTTCTATGGGATTAGGTTAACTCACTTGGGGTCTGGGAGTACATATATGGGACTAGGTTAACTCACTTGCGGTCAGAGTGTACATATAATTGGACTAGGGTAACTCACTTGGGGTCAGGGAGTACTTATATAGGGGCTAGGGTAACTCACTTGGGGTCAGGGACTACTTTTTTGGGACTAGGGTAACTCACTTGGGGTCAGGGAGTACTTCTATGGGACTAGGGTAACTCACTTGGTGTCAGGGACTACATTTATGGGACTAGGGTAAATCACTTGGGGTCAGGGAGTACTTATATAGGGGCTAGGGTAACTCACTTGGGGTCAGGGAGTAGTTATAAGGGATTAGGGCAACTCACTTGGACTCTGGGAGTACATATAAAGGGACTAGGGTAACTCACTTGGGGTCTGTGAGTACTTATAAAGGGGCTATGGTAACTCACTTGGGGTCAGGGAGTACTTCTATGGGATTAGGGTAACACACTTGCGGTCAGAGAGTACATATAAAGGGGCTAGGATAACTCACTTGGGGTCAGTGAGTACTTATAAAGGTGATATTGTAACTCACTTGGGGTCAGCGAGTACATATATGGGACTAGGTTAACTCACTTGCGGTCAGAGTGTACATATAATTGGACTAGGGTAACTCACTTGGGGTCAGGGAGTACTTATATAGGGGCTAGGGTAACTCACTTGGTGTCTGGGAGTACATATAAAGGGGCTACGATAACTCACTTGGGGTCTGGGACTACTTTTATGGGTGTAGGGTAACTCACTTGGGGTCAGGGAGTACTTCTATGGGACTAGGGTAACTCACTTGTGGTCAGGGACTATTTTTATGGGACTAGGGTAAATCACTTGGGGTCAGGGAGTACTTATATAGGGGCTAGGGTAACTCACTTGGGGTCAGGGAGTAGTTATAAGGGATTAGAGCAACTCACTTGGACTCTGGGAGTACATATAAAGGGACTAGGGTAACTCACTTGGGGTCTGTGAGTACTTATAAAGGGGCTATGGTAACTCACTTTGGGTCAGGGAGTACTTATATTGGACTAGGGTAACTCACTTGCTGTCAGAGAGTACATATAAAGGGGCTAGGATAACTCACGTGGGGTCAGGAAGTACTTATAAAGGGGCTATGGTAACTCACTTGGGGTCAGGGAGTACTTCTATGGGACTAGGGTTACTCACTTGCGGTTAGAGAGTACATATATAGGGGCTAGGATAACTAACTTGGGGTAAGGGAGTACTTATATAGGGGCTAGGGTAACTCACTTGGACTCTGGGAGTACATATAAAGGGACTAGGGTAACTCACTTGGGGTCTGTGAGTACTTATAAAGGGGCTATGGTAACTCACTTTGGGTCAGGGAGTACTTCTATGGGATTAGGGTAACACACTTGCGGTCAGAGAGTACATATAAAGGGGCTAGGATAACCAACTTGGGGTAAGGGAGTGCTTATATAGGGGGTAGGGTAACTCACTTGGGGTCAGGGAGTATTTATATGGGACTAAGAAAACTCACATGGGGTCAGGGAGTACTTATAAAGGGGCTAGGGTAACTCACTTTGGGTCTAGGAGTACTTATAAGGGAATAGGGTAACTCACATTGGGTCAAGGAGTACTTATATTGAACTAGGCTAACTCACTTGGTGTCTAGGAGTACTTATTTGGGACCAGGGTAACTCACTTGGGGTCAGGGAGTACTTGTGAAGGGGCTAGGGTAACTTATTTGGTGTCAGGGAGTACTTATAAGAGACTGGGGTAACTCAATTGGAGTATGGGAGTGCATATAAAGGGGCTAGGATATCTCACTTGGGAGCCAGGGAGTACTTATAAAGGGGCTATGGTAACTCACTTGGGGTCAGGGAGTACTTCTATGGGACTATGGTAACTCACTTGCGGTCAGAGAGTACTTATAGATGGGCTAGGCTAACTCACTTGGGGTCAGGGAGTACTTATAAAGGTGATATGGTAACTCACTTGGGGTCACGGAGTACTTCTATGGGACTAGGGTAACTCACTTGCGGTTAGAGAGTACATATATAGGGGCTAGGATAACTAACTTGGGGTAAGGGAGTGCTTATATAGGGGCTAGGGTAACTCACTTGGTGTCAGGGAGTACTTATAAAGGCCTGGGGTAACTCACTTGGGGTCTGGGAGTACTTATTTGGGACCAGGGTAACTCACTTGGGGTCAGGGAGTACTTATGAAGGGGCTAGGGTAACTCACTTGGTGTCTGGGAGTACATATAAAGGGGCTAGGATAACTCACTTGGGGTCAGGGAGTAATTCTATGGGACTAGGGTAACTCACTTTGGGCCTGGGAGTACTTATATGGGACTAGTGTAACCCACTTAGGGTCAGGGAGTACTTATATAGGGGCTAGGGTAACTCACTTTGGGTCAGGGAGTAGTTATAAGCGATTAGGGCAACTCACTTGGACTCTGGGAGTACATATAAAGGGACTAGGGTAACTCACTTGGGGTCTGTGGGTACTTATAAAGGGGCTATGGTAACTGATTTGGGGTCAGGGAATACTTCTATGGGACTAGATTAACACACTTGCGGTCAGAGAGTACATATAAAGGGGCTAGGATAACTAACTTGGGGTAAGGGAGTGCTTATATAGGGGCTAGGGTAACTTACTTGGTGTCAGGGAGTACTTATAAGAGACTGGGGTAACTCACTTGGGGTCTGGGAGTACTTAAAAGGGGCTAGGGTTACTCACTTTGTGTCAAGGAGTACTTATATTGGACTAGGCTAACTCACTTGGGGTCTAGGAGTACTTATTTGGGACCAGGGTAACTCACTTGGGGTCAGGGAGTAGTTATAAGGGACTAGGGTAACTCACTTGGAGTCTGGGAGTGCATATAAAGGGGCTAGGATATCTCACTTGGGAGCCAGGGAGTACTTATAAAGGGGCTAGGGTAACTCACTTGGGGTCTGGGAGTACTTATAAGGGACTAGGGTAACTCACTTGGGGTATGGGAGTACTTATAAAGGGGCTATGGTAACTCACTTGGGGTCAGGGAGTACTTATATGGAACTAGGGTAGCTCAATTGCGGTCAGAGAGTACATATAAAGGGGCTAGGATAACTCACGTGGGGTAAGGAAGTACTTATAAAGGGGCTATGGTAACTCACTTGGTGTCAGGGAGTACTTCTATGGGACTAGGTTAACTCACTGGCGGTCAGAGAGTACTTATAAAAGGGCTAGGCTAAATCACTTGGGGTCAGGGAGTACTTCTATGGGACTAGGTAACTCACTTGCGGTCAGAGAATACATATAAAGGGGCTAGGGTAACTCACTTGGGGTCTAGGAGTACTTATATGGGACTAGGGTAACCAACTTGGGGTCAGGGAGTACTTATATAGGGGCTAGGGTTACTCACTTGGGGTCAGGGAGGAGGTCTATGGGACTAGGGTAACTCACTTGGGTTCTTGGAGCACTTATATGGGACTAGAGTAACTCACTTGGGGTCAGGGAGTAGTAATAAGGGATTAGGGCAAATCACTTGGACTCTGGGAGTACATATAAATGGACTAGGGTAACTCACTTGGGGTCTGTGAGTACTTATAAAGGGGCTATGGTAACTCACTTGGGGTCAAGGAGTACTTATAAGGGAATAGGATAATTCACATTGGGTCAAGGAGTACTTATATTGGACTAGGCTAACTCACTTGGTGTCTAGGAGTACTTATTTGGGACCAGGGTAACTCATTTGGGGTCAGGGAGTACTTATTAAGGGGCTAGGGTAACTCACTTGGGGTCAGGGAGTACTTATAAGAGACTGGGGTAACTCACTTGGGGTCTGGGAGTACTTATAAGGGACTGGGGTAACTCACTTGGGGTCTGGGAGTACTTATAAAGGGGCTAGGGTTACTCACTTTGGGTCAAGGAGTACTTATAAAGGGGCTAGGGTAACTCACTTTGGGTCAGGGAGTAGTTATAAGGAACTAGGGTAACTCACTTGGAGTCTGGGAGTGCATATAAAGGGGCTAGGATATCTCACTTGGGAGCCAGGGAGTACTTATAAGAGACTGGAGTAACTCACTTGGGGTCTGGGAGTACTTAAAAAGGGGCTAGGGTTACTCACTTTGGGTCAAGGAGTACTTATAAAGGGGCTAGGGTAACTCACTTTGGGTCAGGGAGTAGTTATAAGGGACTAGGGTAACTCACTTGGGGTCTGGGAGTACTTATAAAGGGGCTAGGATAACTCACTTCGGCGTCAGGGAGTACTTCTATGTGACTAGGGTAACTCACTTGCGGTCAGAGGGTACATATAAAGGGGCTCGAATAACTCACTTGCGGTCAGGGAGTACTTCTATGGGACTAGGGTAACTCACTTGGGGTCTGGGAGTATTTATATGGGACTAAGGAAACTCACATGGGGTCAGGGAGTACTTATAAAGGGGCTAGGGTAACTCACTTTGGGTCTAGGAGTACTTATATTGGACTAGGGTAACTCACTTGCGGTCAAAGAGTACATATAATTGGGCTAGGATAACTCACATGGGGTCAGGGAGTACTTTTCAAGGTGATATGGTAACTCACTTGGGGTCAGGGAGTACTTCTATGGGACTAGGGTAACTCACTTGCGGTCAGAGAGTACATATAAAGGGGCTAGGGTAACTCACTTGGGGTCAGTGTGTACTTATTAAGGGGCTAGGGTAACCCACTTGGGGTCAGGAATTACTTATAAGGGAATAGGGTAACTCACTTGGGGTCTGGGAGTACATATAAAGCGGCTAGGATAACTCACTTGCGATCAGAGAGTACATATAAAGGGGCTAGGGTAACTCACTTGGGTTCAGGGAGTACTTATATATGGGCTAGGGTAACTCACTTGGGGTCAGGGAGTACTTCTATGGGATTAGGGTAACACACTTGCGGTCAGAGAGTACATATAAAGGGGCTAGGATAACCAACTTGGGGTAAGGGAGTGCTTATATAGGGGGTAGGGTAACTCACTTGGGGTCAGGGAGTATTTATATGGGACTAAGAAAACTCACATGGGGTCAGGGAGTACTTATAAAGGGGCTAGGGTAACTCACTTTGGGTCTAGGAGTACTTATAAGGGAATAGGGTAACTCACATTGGGTCAAGGAGTACTTATATTGAACTAGGCTAACTCACTTGGTGTCTAGGAGTACTTATTTGGGACCAGGGTAACTCACTTGGGGTCAGGGAGTACTTGTGAAGGGGCTAGGGTAACTTATTTGGTGTCAGGGAGTACTTATAAGAGACTGGGGTAACTCAATTGGAGTATGGGAGTGCATATAAAGGGGCTAGGATATCTCACTTGGGAGCCAGGGAGTACTTATAAAGGGGCTATGGTAACTCACTTGGGGTCAGGGAGTACTTCTATGGGACTATGGTAACTCACTTGCGGTCAGAGAGTACTTATAGATGGGCTAGGCTAACTCACTTGGGGTCAGGGAGTACTTATAAAGGTGATATGGTAACTCACTTGGGGTCACGGAGTACTTCTATGGGACTAGGGTAACTCACTTGCGGTTAGAGAGTACATATATAGGGGCTAGGATAACTAACTTGGGGTAAGGGAGTGCTTATATAGGGGCTAGGGTAACTCACTTGGTGTCAGGGAGTACTTATAAAGGCCTGGGGTAACTCACTTGGGGTCTGGGAGTACTTATTTGGGACCAGGGTAACTCACTTGGGGTCAGGGAGTACTTATGAAGGGGCTAGGGTAACTCACTTGGTGTCTGGGAGTACATATAAAGGGGCTAGGATAACTCACTTGGGGTCAGGGAGTAATTCTATGGGACTAGGGTAACTCACTTTGGGCCTGGGAGTACTTATATGGGACTAGTGTAACCCACTTAGGGTCAGGGAGTACTTATATAGGGGCTAGGGTAACTCACTTTGGGTCAGGGAGTAGTTATAAGCGATTAGGGCAACTCACTTGGACTCTGGGAGTACATATAAAGGGACTAGGGTAACTCACTTGGGGTCTGTGGGTACTTATAAAGGGGCTATGGTAACTGATTTGGGGTCAGGGAATACTTCTATGGGACTAGATTAACACACTTGCGGTCAGAGAGTACATATAAAGGGGCTAGGATAACTAACTTGGGGTAAGGGAGTGCTTATATAGGGGCTAGGGTAACTTACTTGGTGTCAGGGAGTACTTATAAGAGACTGGGGTAACTCACTTGGGGTCTGGGAGTACTTAAAAGGGGCTAGGGTTACTCACTTTGTGTCAAGGAGTACTTATATTGGACTAGGCTAACTCACTTGGGGTCTAGGAGTACTTATTTGGGACCAGGGTAACTCACTTGGGGTCAGGGAGTAGTTATAAGGGACTAGGGTAACTCACTTGGAGTCTGGGAGTGCATATAAAGGGGCTAGGATATCTCACTTGGGAGCCAGGGAGTACTTATAAAGGGGCTAGGGTAACTCACTTGGGGTCTGGGAGTACTTATAAGGGACTAGGGTAACTCACTTGGGGTATGGGAGTACTTATAAAGGGGCTATGGTAACTCACTTGGGGTCAGGGAGTACTTATATGGAACTAGGGTAGCTCAATTGCGGTCAGAGAGTACATATAAAGGGGCTAGGATAACTCACGTGGGGTAAGGAAGTACTTATAAAGGGGCTATGGTAACTCACTTGGTGTCAGGGAGTACTTCTATGGGACTAGGTTAACTCACTGGCGGTCAGAGAGTACTTATAAAAGGGCTAGGCTAAATCACTTGGGGTCAGGGAGTACTTCTATGGGACTAGGTAACTCACTTGCGGTCAGAGAATACATATAAAGGGGCTAGGGTAACTCACTTGGGGTCTAGGAGTACTTATATGGGACTAGGGTAACCAACTTGGGGTCAGGGAGTACTTATATAGGGGCTAGGGTTACTCACTTGGGGTCAGGGAGGAGGTCTATGGGACTAGGGTAACTCACTTGGGTTCTTGGAGCACTTATATGGGACTAGAGTAACTCACTTGGGGTCAGGGAGTAGTAATAAGGGATTAGGGCAAATCACTTGGACTCTGGGAGTACATATAAATGGACTAGGGTAACTCACTTGGGGTCTGTGAGTACTTATAAAGGGGCTATGGTAACTCACTTGGGGTCAAGGAGTACTTATAAGGGAATAGGATAATTCACATTGGGTCAAGGAGTACTTATATTGGACTAGGCTAACTCACTTGGTGTCTAGGAGTACTTATTTGGGACCAGGGTAACTCATTTGGGGTCAGGGAGTACTTATTAAGGGGCTAGGGTAACTCACTTGGGGTCAGGGAGTACTTATAAGAGACTGGGGTAACTCACTTGGGGTCTGGGAGTACTTATAAGGGACTGGGGTAACTCACTTGGGGTCTGGGAGTACTTATAAAGGGGCTAGGGTTACTCACTTTGGGTCAAGGAGTACTTATAAAGGGGCTAGGGTAACTCACTTTGGGTCAGGGAGTAGTTATAAGGAACTAGGGTAACTCACTTGGAGTCTGGGAGTGCATATAAAGGGGCTAGGATATCTCACTTGGGAGCCAGGGAGTACTTATAAGAGACTGGAGTAACTCACTTGGGGTCTGGGAGTACTTAAAAAGGGGCTAGGGTTACTCACTTTGGGTCAAGGAGTACTTATAAAGGGGCTAGGGTAACTCACTTTGGGTCAGGGAGTAGTTATAAGGGACTAGGGTAACTCACTTGGGGTCTGGGAGTACTTATAAAGGGGCTAGGATAACTCACTTCGGCGTCAGGGAGTACTTCTATGTGACTAGGGTAACTCACTTGCGGTCAGAGGGTACATATAAAGGGGCTCGAATAACTCACTTGCGGTCAGGGAGTACTTCTATGGGACTAGGGTAACTCACTTGGGGTCTGGGAGTATTTATATGGGACTAAGGAAACTCACATGGGGTCAGGGAGTACTTATAAAGGGGCTAGGGTAACTCACTTTGGGTCTAGGAGTACTTATATTGGACTAGGGTAACTCACTTGCGGTCAAAGAGTACATATAATTGGGCTAGGATAACTCACATGGGGTCAGGGAGTACTTTTCAAGGTGATATGGTAACTCACTTGGGGTCAGGGAGTACTTCTATGGGACTAGGGTAACTCACTTGCGGTCAGAGAGTACATATAAAGGGGCTAGGGTAACTCACTTGGGGTCAGTGTGTACTTATTAAGGGGCTAGGGTAACCCACTTGGGGTCAGGAATTACTTATAAGGGAAAGGGTAACTCACTTGGGGTCTGGGAGTACATATAAAGCGGCTAGGATAACTCACTTGCGATCAGAGAGTACATATAAAGGGGCTAGGGTAACTCACTTGGGTTCAGGGAGTACTTATATATGGGCTAGGGTAACTCACTTGGGGTCAGGGAGTACTTCTATGGGATTAGGTTAACTCTCTTGGGGCCTGGGAGTACATATATGGGTCTAGGTTAACTCACTTGCGGTCAGAGTGTACATATAATTGGACTAGGGTAACTCACTTGGGGTCAGGGAGTACTTATATAGGGGCTAGGGTAACTCACTTGGTGTCTGGGAGTACATATAAAGGGGCTAGGATGACTCTCTTGGGGTCAGGGACTACTTTTATGGGTCTAGGGTAACTCATTTGGGGTCAGGGAGTACTTCTATGGGACTAGGGTAACTCACTTGGGGTCAGGGACTACTTTTATGGGACTAGGGTAAATCACTTGGGGTCAGGGAGTACTTATATAGGGGCTAGGGTAACTCACTTGGGGTCAGGGAGTAGTTATAAGGGATTAGGGCAAATCACTTGGACTCTGGGAGTACATATAAATGGACTAGGGTAACTCACTTGGGGTCTGTGAGTACTTATAAAGGGGCTATGGTAACTCACTTGGGGTCAGGGAGTACTTCTATAGGACTAGGGTAACTCACTTGCGGTCAGAGTGTACTTATAAAAGGGCTAGGATAACTCACTTGGGGTCGGGGAGTACTTCTATGGGACTAGGGTAACTCACTTGCGGTCGGAGTGTACATATAAAGGGGCTAGGATAACTAACTGGGGGCAAGGGAGTGCTTATATAGGGGCTAGGGTAACTCACTTGGGGTCAGGGAGTACTTATAAATGGGCTAGGATAACTCACTTCGGCGTCAGGGAGTACTTCTATGTGACTAGGGTAACTCACTTGCGGTCAGAGGGTACATATAATGGGGCTCGAATAACTCACTTGCGGTCAGGGAGTACTTCTATGGGACTAGGGTAACTCACTTGGGGTCTGGGAGTATTTATATGGGACTAAGGAAACTCACATGGGGTCAGGGAGTACTTATAAAGGGGCTAGGGTAACTCACTTTGGGTCTAGGAGTACTTATATTGTACTAGGGTAACTCACTTGCGGTCAGAGAGTACATATAATTGGGCTAGGATAACTCACATGGGGTCAGGGAGTACTTTTCAAGGTGATATGGTAACTCACTTGGGGTCAGGGAGTACTTCTATGGGACTAGGGTAACTCACTTGCGGTCAGAGAGTACATATAAAGGGGCTAGGGTAACTCACTTGGGGTCAGGGTGTACTTATTAAGGGGCTAGGGTAACCCACTTGGGGTCAGGAATAACTTATAAGGGAATAGGGTAACTCACTTGGGGTCTGGGAGTACATATAAAGCGGCTAGGATAACTCACTTGCGATCAGAGAGTACATATAAAGGGGCTAGGGTAACTCACTTGGGTTCAGGGAGTACTTATATATGGGCTAAGATAACTCACTTGGGGTCAGGGAGTACTTCTATGGGATTAGGTTAACTCTCTTGGGGCCTGGGAGTACATATATGGGTCTAGGTTAACTCACTTGCGGTCAGAGTGTACATATAATTGGACTAGGGTAACTCACTTGGGGTCAGGGAGTACTTATATAGGGGCTAGGGTAACTCACTTGGTGTCTGGGAGTACATATAAAGGGGCTAGGATGACTCTCTTGGGGTCAGGGACTACTTTTATGGGTCTAGGGTAACTCATTTGGGGTCAGGGAGTACTTCTATGGGACTAGGGTAACTCACTTGGGGTCAGGGACTACTTTTATGGGATTAGGGCAAATCACTTGGACTCTGGGTGTACATATAAATGGACTAGGGTAACTCACTTGGGGTCTGTGAGTACTTATAAAGGGGCTATGGTAACTCACTTGGGGTCAGGGAGTACTTCTATGGGATTAGGTAACACACTTGCGGTCAGAGAGTACATATAAAGGGGCTAGGATAACTAACTTGGGGTAAGAGAGTGCTTATATAGGGGCTAGGGTAACTCACTTGGGGTCAGGGAGTACTTCTGTGGGATTAGGGTAACTCACTTGGGGTCTGGGAGTACTTATATGGGACTAGGGTAACTCACTTGGGGTCAAGGAGTACTTATAAGGGAATAGGATAACTCACATTGGGTCAAGGAGTACTTATATTGGACTAGGCTAACTCACTTGGTGTCTAGGAGTACTTATTTGGGACCAGGGTAACTCATTTGGGGTCAGATAGTACTTATAAAGGGGCTATGGTAACTCACTTGGGGTCAGGGAGTACTTCTATAGGACTAGGGTAACTCACTTGCGGTCAGAGTGTACTTATAATAGGGCTAGGATAACTCACTTGGGGTCAGGGAGTACTTCTATGGGACTAGGGTAACTCACTTGCGGTCGGAGTGTATATATAAAGGGGCTAGGATAACTAACTTGGGGCAAGGGAGTGCTTATATAGGGGCTAGGGTAACTCACTTGGGGTCAGGGAGTACTTCTGTGGGATTAGGGTAACTCACTTGGGGTCTGGGAGTACTTATATGGGACTAGGGTAACTCACTTGGGGTCAGGGAGTAGTTATAAGGGACTAGGGTAACTCACTTGGAGTCTGGGAGTGCATATAAAGGGGCTAGGATATCTCACTTGGGAGCCAGGGAGTACTTCTATGGGACTAGGTTAACTCACTTAGGATTAGGGAGTACTTATAAAGGGGCTAGGGTAACTCACATGGGGTCAGAGAGTACTTATATGGGGCTAGGGTAAATCACTTGTGGTCTGGGAGTACTTATATGGGACTAGGGTTACTCACTTAAGGTCAGGGAGTACTTATAAAGGGGCTAGGGTAACTCACTTTAGGTCAAGGAGTGCTTATGTGGAACTAGGGTAACTCACTTGGTGTCTGTGAGTACTTATATGGGACCAGGGTACATCACTTGTGGTCAGGGAATACTTATAAGGGACTAGGGTAACTCACTTGGAGACAGGGAGTACATATAAAGGGGCTAGGATAATTCATTTGCGGTCAGAGTGTACATATATAGGGGCTAGGGTAACTCACATAGGGCCAGAGTGTACTTATATGGGACTAGGGTAACTCACTTGGGGTCTGGGAGTACTTATAAGGGACTAGGGTAACTCACTTGCGGTCAGAGAGTACATATAAAGGGTCTAGGGTAACTCACATGGGGTCTGGGAGTACTTATATGGGACTAGGGTAACCTACTTGGGGTCAGGGAGTACTTATATAGGGGCTAGGGTTACTCACTTGGGGTCAGGGGGGAGGTCTATGGGACTAGGGTAACTCACTTGGGTTCTTGGAGCACTTATATGGGACTAGATTAAATCAGTTGGGGTCAGGGATTACTTATATGGGACTAGGGTAACTCACTTACGGTCAGAGAGAACATATAAAGGGGCTAGGATAACTCACTTGTGGTCAGGGAGTACTTATATGGAACTAGGGTATCTCAATTGCGGTCAGAGAGTACATATAAAGGGGCTAGGATAACTCACTTGGGGTCAGGAAGTACTTATTAAGGGGCTATGGTAACTCACTTGGGGTCAGGGAGTACTTCTATGGGACTAGGGTAACTCACTTGGGGTCAGGGAGTACTTCTATGGGACTAGGGTAACACACTTGCGGTCAGAGAGTACATATAGAGGGGCTAGGATAACTCACTTGGGGTCAGGGAATACTTATATGGGACTAGGTTAACTCACTTAGGATTAGGGAGTACTTATAAAGGGGCTAGGGTAACTCACATGGGGTCAGAGAGTACTTATATGGGGCTAGGGTAAATCACTTGGGGTCTGGGAGTACTTATATGGGACTAGGGTTACTCACTTAAGGTCAGGGAGTACTTATAAAGGGGCTAGGGTAACTCACTTTAGGTCAAGGAGTGCTTATGTGGAACTAGGGTAACTCACTTGGTGTCTGTGAGTACTTATATGGGACCAGGGTACATCACTTGTGGTCAGGGAATACTTATAAGGGACTAGGGTAACTCACTTGGAGACAGGGAGTACATATAAAGGGGCTAGGATAATTCATTTGCGGTCAGAGAATACATATGAAGGGGCTAGGGTAACTCACATGGGGTCTGGGAGTACTTATATGGGACTAGGGTAACCTACTTGGGGTCAGGGAGTACTTATATAGGGGCTAGGGTTACTCACTTGGGGTCAGGGGGGAGGTCTATGGGACTAGGGTAACTCACTTGGGTTCTTGGAGCACTTATATGGGACTAGATTAAATCAGTTGGGGTCAGGGATTACTTATATGGGACTAGGGTAACTCACTTACGGTCAGAGAGTACATATAAAGGGGCTAGGATAACTCACTTGGTGTCAGGGAGTACTTATAAAGGACTGGGGTAACTCACTTGGGGTCTGGGAGTACTTAAAAGGGGCTAGGGTTACTCACTTTGTGTCAAGGAGTACTTATATTGGACTAGGCTAACTCACTTGGTGTCTAGGAGTACTTATTTGGGACCAGGGTAACTCACTTGGGGTCAGGGAGTACTTATGAAGGGGCTAGGGTAACTCACTTGGTGTCTGGGAGTACATATAAAGGGGCTAGGATAACTCACTTGGGGTCAGGGAGTACTTCTATGGGACTAGGGTAACTCACTTTGGGCCTGGGAGTACTTATATGGGACTAGTGTAACCCACTTAGGGTCAGGGAGTACTTATATAGGGGCTAGGGTAACTCACTTTGGGTCAGGGAGTAGTTATAAGCGATTAGGGCAACTCACTTGGACTCTGGGAGTACACATAAAGGGACTAGGGTAACTCACTTGGGGTCTGTGAGTACTTATAAAGGGGCTATGGTAACTGATTTGGGGTCAGGGAGTACTTCTATGGGACTAGATTAACACACTTGCGGTCAGAGAGTACATATAAAGGGGCTAGGATAACTCACTTGGGGTCAGGGAGTACTTATAAAGGTGATATGGTAACTCACTTGGGGTCAGGGAGTACTTCTATGGGACTAGGGTAACTCACTTGCGGTTAGAGAGTACATATATAGGGGCTAGGATAACTAACTTGGGGTAAGGGAGTGCTTATATAGGGGCTAGGGTAACTTACTTGGTGTCAGGGAGTACTTATAAGAGACTGGGGTAACTCACTTGGGGTCTGGGAGTACTTATAAGGGACTGGGGTAACTCACTTGGGGTCTGGGAGTACTTATAAAGGGGCTAGGGTTACTCACTTTGGGTCAAGGAGTACTTATAAAGGGGCTAGGGTAACTCACTTTGGGTCAGGGAGTAGTTATAAGGGACTAGGGTAACTCACTTGCAGTCTGGGAGTGCATATATAGGGGCTAGGATATCTCACTTGGGAGCCAGGGAGTACTTATAAAGGGGCTAGGGTAACTCACTTGGGGTTTGGGAGTACTTATAAGGGACTAGGGTAACTCACTTGGGGTATGGGAGTACTTATAAAGGGGCTATGGTAACTCACTTGGGGTCAGGGAGTACTTATATGGAACTAGGGTAGCTCAATTGCGGTCAGAGAGTACATATAAAGGGGCTAGGATAACTCACGTGGTGTAAGGAAGTACTTGTAAAGGGGCTATGGTAACTCACTTGGGGTCAGGGAGTACTTCTATGGGACTAGGGTAACTCACTTGCGGTCAGAGAGTACTTATAAAAGGACTAGGCTAAATCACTTGGGGTCAGGGAGTACTTCTATGGGACTAGGTAACTCACTTGCGGTCAGAGAATACATATAAAGGGGCTAGGGTAACTCACTTGGGGTCTGGGAGTACTTATATGGGACTAGGGTAACCAACTTGGGGTCAGGGAGTACTTATATAGGGGCTAGGGTTACTCACTTGGGGTCAGGGAGGAGGTCTATGGGACTAGGGTAACTCACTTAGGTTCTTGGAGCACTTATATGGGACTAGAGTAAATCATTTGGGGTCAGGGATTACTTATAAGGGACTAGGGTAACTCACTTGCGGTCAGAGAGTACATATAAAGGGGCTAGGATAACTCACTTGGGGTCAGGAAGTACTTATAAAGGGGCTATGGTAACTCACTTGGGGTCAGGGAGTACTTATAAAGGGGCTAGGATAACTCACTTCGGCGTCAGGGAGTACTTCTATGTGACTAGGGTAACTCACTTGCGGTCAGAGGGTACATATAAAGGGGCTCGAATAACTCACTTGCGGTCAGGGAGTACTTATAAAGGGGCTAGGGTAACTCACTTTGGGTCTAGGAGTACTTATATTGGACTAGGGTAACTCACTTGCGGTCAGAGAGTACATATAATTGGGCTAGGATAACTCACATGGGGTCAGGGAGTACTTTTCAAGGTGATATGGTAACTCACTTGGGGTCAGGGAGTACTTCTATGGGACTAGGGTAACTCACTTGCGGTCAGAGAGTACATATAAAGGGGCTAGGGTAACTCACTTGGGGTCAGGGTGTACTTATTAAGGGGCTAGGGTAACCCACTTGGGGTCAGGAATTACTTATAAGGGAATAGGGTAACTCACTTGGGGTCTGGGAGTACATATAAAGCGGCTAGGATAACTCACTTGCGATCAGAGAGTACATATAAAGGGGCTAGGGTAACTCACTTGGGGTCAGGGAGTACTTCTATGGGATTAGGTTAACTCTCTTGGGGCCTGGGAGTACATATATGGGACTAGGTTAACTCACTTGCGGTCAGAGTGTACCTATAATTGGACTAGGGTAACTCACTTGGGGTCAGGGAGTACTTATATAGGGGCTAGGGTAACTCACTTGGTGTCTGGGAGTACATATAAAGGGGCTAGGATAACTCTCTTGGGGTCAGGGACTACTTTTATGGGTCTAGGGTAACTCATTTGGGGTCAGGGAGTACTTATATAGGGGCTAGGGTAACCCACTTGGGGTCAGGAATTACTTATAAGGGAATAGGGTAACTCACTTGGGGTCTGGGAGTACATATAAAGCGGCTAGGATAACTCACTTGCGATCAGAGAGTACATATGAAAGGGGCTAGGGTAACTCACTTGGGGTCAGGGAGTACTTCTATGGGATTAGGTTAACTCTCTTGGGGCCTGGGAGTACATATATGGGACTAGGTTAACTCACTTGCGGTCAGAGTGTACCTATAATTGGACTAGGGTAACTCACTTGGGGTCAGGGAGTACTTATATAGGGGCTAGGGTAACTCACTTGGTGTCTGGGAGTACATATAAAGGGGCTAGGATAACTCTCTTGGGGTCAGGGACTACTTTTATGGGTCTAGGGTAACTCATTTGGGGTCAGGGAGTACTTATATAGGGGCTAGGGTAACTCACTTGGGGTCAGGGAGTACTTCTATAGGACTAGGGTAACTCACTTGCGGTCAGAGTGTACTTATAAAAGGGCTAGGATAACTCACTTGGGGTCAGGGAGTACTTCTATGGGACTAGGGTAACTCACTTGCGGTCGGAGTGTACATATAAAGGGGCTAGGATAACTAACTTGGGGCAAGGGAGTGTACATATAAAGGGGCTAGGATAACTAACTTGGGGCAAGGGAGTGCTTATATAGGGGCTAGGGTAACTCACTTGGGGTCTGGGAGTACTTATATGGGACTAGGGTAACTCACTTGGGGTCAGGGAGTAGTTATAAGGGACTAGGGTAACTCACTTGGAGTCTGGGAGTGCATATAAAGGGGCTAGGATATCTCACTTGGGAGCCAGGGAGTACTTCTATGGGACTAGGTTAACTCACTTAGGATTAGGGAGTACTTATAAAGGGGCTAGGGTAACTCACATGGGGTCAGAAAGTACTTATATGGGGCTAGGGTAAATCACTTGTGGTCTGGGAGTACTTATATGGGACTAGGGTTACTCACTTAAGGTCAGGGAGTACTTATAAAGGGGCTAGGGTAACTCAATTTAGGTCAAGGAGTGCTTATGTGGAACTAGGGTAACTCACTTGGTGTCTGTGAGTACTTATATGGGACCAGGGTACATCACTTGTGGTCAGGGAATACTTATAAGGGACTAGGGTAACTCACTTGGAGACAGGGAGTACATATAAATGGGCTAGGATAATTCATTTGCGGTCAGAGTGTACATATATAGGGGCTAGGGTAACTCACATAGGGCCAGAGTGTACTTATATGGGACTAGGGTAACTCACTTGGGGTCTGGGAGTACTTATAAGGGACTAGGGTAACTCACTTGCGGTCAGAGAGTACATATGAAGGGGCTAGGGTAACTCACATGGGGTCTGGGAGTACTTATATGGGACTAGGGTAACCTACTTGGGGTCAGGGAGTACTTATATAGGGGCTAGGGTTACTCACTTGGGGTCAGGGGGGAGGTCTATGGGACTAGGGTAACTCACTTGGGTTCTTGGAGCACTTATATGGGACTAGATTAAATCAGTTGGGGTCAGGGATTACTTATATGGGACTAGGGTAACTCACTTACGGTCAGAGAGTACATATAAAGGGGCTATGATAACTCACTTGGGGTCAGGGAGTACTTATATGGAACTAGGGTATCTCAATTGCGGTCAGAGAGTACATATAAAGGGGCTAGGATAACTCACTTGGGGTCAGGAAGTACTTATTAAGGGGCTATGGTAACTCACTTGGGGTCAGGGAGTACTTCTATGGGACTAGGGTAACTCACTTGGGGTCAGGGAGTACTTCTATGGGACTAGGGTAACACACTTGCGGTCAGAGAGTACATATAGAGGGGCTAGGATAACTCACTTGGGGTCAGGGAATACTTATATGGGACTAGGTTAACTCACTTAGGATTAGGGAGTACTTATATAGGGGCTAGGGTAACTCACATGGGGTCAGAGAGTACTTATATGGGGCTAGGGTAAATCACTTGGGGTCTGGGAGTACTTATATGGGACTAGGGTTACTCACTTAAGGTCAGGGAGTACTTATAAAGGGGCTAGGGTAACTCACTTTAGGTCAAGGAGTGCTTATGTGGAACTAGGGTAACTCACTTGGTGTTTGTGAGTACTTATATGGGACCAGGGTACATCACTTGTCGTCAGGGAATACTTATAAGGGACTAGGGTAACTCACTTGGAGACAGGGAGTACATATAAAGGGGCTAGGATAATTCATTTGCGGTCAGAGTGTACATATATAGGGGCTAGGGTAACTCACATAGGGCCAGAGTGTACTTATATGGGACTAGGGTAAATCACTTGGGGTCAGGGCGTACCTATATGTGACTAGGGTAACCCACTTGGGGTCAGGGAGTACTTATATGGGACTAGGATAACCCATTTAGGGTCAGAGAGAATTTATAAAGGGGCTAGGGTAACTCACTTGGAATTAGGGAGTACTTATATGGAACTCGGGTAACTCACACGAGAGTCAGGGAGTACTTATATGGGACTAGGGTAACACACTTTAGGTTAAGGAGTACTGATATGGTGCTAGGGTAACTCACTTGGGTTCTGGGAGTTCGTATATGGGACCAGGGAACCTCACTTGGGGTTAGGGAGTACTTATATGGGACTAGGGTAAATCAGTTGGGGTCAGGGAGTACTTATAAGGGACTAGGGTAACTCACTTGGGGTCTGCGAGTACTTATAAAGGGGCTATGGTAACTCACTTGGGGTCAGGGAGTACTTATAAAGGGGCTAGGGTAACTCACTTGGGGTCAGGGAGTACTTATAAGGGACTAGGGTAACTCACTTGGGGTTTGGGAGTACTTATAAAGGTGATATGGTAACTCACTTGGGGTCAGTGAGTACTTCTATTGGACTAGGTTAACTCACTTGCGGTCAGAGAGTACATATAAAGGGGCTAGGATAAGTCACTTGGGGTCAGGGAATACTTATATGGGACTAGTATAAATCAGTTGGGGTCAGGGAGTACTTATAAAGTGGTTAGGGTAACTCTCTTTGCGTCAAGGAGTACTTATATGGGACTAGGGTAACTCACTTGGTGTCTGGGAGTACTTATATGGGACCACGGTAACTCACTTGGGGTCAGGGAGTACTTATAAAGGGGCTATGGTAACTCACTTGTGGTTAGGGAGTACTTCTATGGGACTAGGGTAACTAACTTGGGGTCAGGGAGTACTTCTATGGGACTATGGTAACTCACTTGCGGTCAGAGAGTACATACAAAGGGGCTAGAATAACTCACTTGTGATCAGGGAGTACTTATATGAGACTAGGTTATCTCACTTAGGGTTAGGGAGTACTTATAAAAGGGCTAGGGTAACTCACTTTGGGTTAGGGAGTACTTATATGGGACTAGGGTAAATCACTTGGAGACAGGGAGTACATAAAAAGGGGCTAGGATAATTCATTTGCGGTCAGAGTGTACATATATAGGGGCTAGGGTAACTCACATAGGGCCAGAGTGTACTTATATGGGACTAGGGTAAATCACTTGGGGTCAGGGCGTACCTATATGTTACTAGGGTAACCCACTTGGGGTCAGGGAGTACTTATATGGGACTAGGATAACCCATTTAGGGTCAGAGAGAATTTATAAAGGGGCTAGGGTAACTCACTTGGAATTAGGGAGTACTTATATGGAACTCGGGTAACTCACACGAGAGTCAGGGAGTACTTATATGGGACTAGGGTAACACACTTTAGGTTAAGGAGTACTGATATGGTGCTAGGGTAACTCACTTGGGTTCTGGGAGTTCGTATATGGGACCAGGGAACCTCACTTGGGGTTAGGGAGTACTTATATGGGACTAGGGTAAATCAGTTGGGGTCAGGGAGTACTTATAAGGGACTAGGGTAACTCACTTGGGGTCTGGGAGTGCTTATAAAGGGGCTATGGTAACTTACTTGGGGTCAGGGAGTACTTATAAAGGGGCTAGGGTAACTCACTTGGGGTCAGGGAGTACTTATAAGGGACTAGGGTAACTCAATTGGGATCTGGGAGTATATATAAAGCGGCTAGGATAACTCACTTGGTGTCTAGGAGTACATATAAAAGGAATAGGATAACTCACTTGGGGTCAGGGAGTACTTATATGGGACTAGGGTAACTCACTTGGGGTCAGGGAGGACTTATAAAGGGGTTAGGGTAACTAACTTTGTGTCAAGGTGTACTTCTATGGGACTAGGGTAACTCAATTACGGTCAGAGAGTTCATATAAAGGGGCTAGAACAACACATTTGGGGTCAGGGAGTACTTATATGGGACTAGGGTAACACACTTGCGGTCAGGGAGTACTTCTATAGAACTAGGATAACTCACTGGGGGTAAGTGAGTACTTCTATGGGACTAGGTGAACTCACTTGGGGTCTGGGAGTACATATATGGGACTAGGGTAACTCACTTGGGGTCAAGGAGTACTTATATAGGGACTAGGGTAACTCGCTTGCGGTCAGAGAGTACATATAAAGGGGCTAGGGTAACTCACATGGGGTCAGGGAGTACTTATAGAGGTGATATGGTAACTCACTTCGGGTCAGGGAGTACTTCTATGGGACTAGGGTAACACACTTGCGGTCAGAGAGTACATATAAGGGGCTAGGATAACTCACTTGGGGTCAGGGAATACTTATATGGGACTAGGGTAACACACTTGGGGTCAGGGAGTACTTATAAAGGGGCTAGGGTAACTCATTTGGGGTCAGGGAGTACTTATATGGGACTAGGGTAACCCATTTAGCGCCAGAGAGAACTTATATAGGGGCTAGGGTAACTCACTTGGGGTTAGGGAGTACTTTTATGGGACTAGGGTAACTAACTTGGGGTCAGGGAGTACTTCTATGGGACTATGGTAACTCACTTGCGGTCAGAGAGTACTGTTGTGGTTCAATCGCTGATTCACGACAAACTCGAAATTCTTTTGTATAATAAAGTTTATTGACGTTTGATTTACAATGTTTCTTTTTATACAAATTGATAATCAGAGCTATGAGCTAGATAATTATAGTTTTAAGAGACAAAGGATTGCCTGGTTAAGATTAAGAAATAAGAGGACTGAAGGTCCTAGGAGACTCGACTGGTTCCTTCTAGCTTTTGACTCGAACTGATTTTTGGGGCTGCACGTTTGGGGCTCCTACCCTCAAAGTGCAGCGTCAAACATTACCTTATATGGTAACATTTGCGGGTCCCAATGGTCAAATGCGTCATTGTTCTAGAACATTCGACTGCCGTCGAAGTGCATTTTGCCACGTGTCGGGACTTAGCCTTGGCGACTGTGTGAACGAGCTGCGTCTGCCGCTTCGTATTACATTTAGGAATTTGTCGCTTTTAAGAGGCTATTGGTATTTTAGTATAACTATGCTAGATTAAGATTGATTAATTATGTCTCCAATTGAATATAATAATAATGATATTAATTATATAGTGCTTATAATAGCAATGAGTTATGTATGTTTATTCTATGTACATAACACCCCTCCCCCCCTGGAAAAAGAGGGTAGGTGGTTAATAATCGGGTTCGTATTGAATGTTTGCCGCTTGCTCAGGTGTGACGATAATCATGTGCGTCGGGACAACGTCGTCTGTTGCTGGGGCGGCGATGTCGTCTGTTACGATGGCATTGGATGACAATGCCTGTATTGGCCTGAGTCTTGGCTTAGGTTTTGGTCTTCTGTGAAGATATCGCCAGATTATGTAGATGGTTAATCCTATGATGATTAGCGTTGTAGTAGAATATGAGATGGCCATATGTTGATAGGTGTGGTGTTGTCCTAGGTCTTCGTTTTGTACATCCTTTTTCAGCTGTTTTAGCTGGATGCTGAGCGTGTTGAGGTCGTTGACCTTGTTCAAGATGTTATGCAGCCTGGGAATTTTGGTTGTGTTGATTGCTGCTACGTAGTTTTCAGGATCTATGGCTCTCAAAGAGAAATTATAGTGCGGGATATAGTTCTTATGTTTGTTGGGCTTGGAGGTTTGTGCGGGTTCCAAAACAAAATCAGTAGCTGTTAGGATACAATTTTTATATAAATTAATTACTCCGGAGCCCATTAATTCTATATTATAGGTAGGTTTTTGTTTGCAGATTACTTCTACAATTTCTAATCGCGGTGTGGAGTATATCCACGAGGCTTGGTTTTTCATCGGAATTAGCATCGGTTGCACTAAATGTATAAGTTTATGCTCGCACGTATTTATATCTATGTATTTTAAGTATAATGCGATTTCGCATGGATTTACTGCTTTTATTTTGTTGGATGGTTTATCCGTTGGACAGAAATAATTATCTTTTATCGTGTAATATTTTCGTAGTTCGTCTTCGGTATATTCTGTGTATCGCTCAGCGATGCTATCTATCGCTATGTAATCCTTTCTTAAATCTATTATGGAGTGTAATGTTGTAGAATTCTGAATAGGGATTGGGATTGGATATATTTGTAAAAGATCGAATTCTTTGGGTGTTGTTAGAGGTATATGGAATACTACAATTAGTTTGTTTGTTTTGGTATAAATTGTGGGTTGCATTAGTTTGGAAATTAAATGGATGTTTAGTGTTTCTAATGGAAAAGGGAATTGCGTGCCAGGAGGGATGTGAGGAATCGCATCTTTAAGGTATTCGATAATTTTTGTATATCGAATAATGTTCGGATTTATTATTCCTTGGCTCGCCATTATCACGAAATTTAATAAGTGTTCTGTGTCTATCATTAATTCTTCGGATGTAAGATTAATGTTATATAGAGCTTCTCGCTCGTCCGCTTGGGCTTCTAGATCACGTGCTGCTTTCATCAGCATTTTTTCGTTCGCATCTATTTTTTGTATCGTGTTATTATAAGTTTCTATAGTTTGGTCGATAATTTGTATTTGTTTTAGGAGTGCTAATCTGTTGGTTTCTACTGTTTGATCTAAATTTTGTAGATGTTTATTTATTTCTTCTTCGTCGTTACTGTCCATTATTCCGAATAGAATTTTTCCGATTGACCCTACTCCGTTTGCTAGTCCTCGTCTGTTTCTCTCTTGATGTAACGTTACTTCATCTATTTCGTCAAGGATTTTTTCGGCTGTCTCTAATTTGTAGACGGTATCAATGACGGAGTGTTTACAGATTTTTTTTTCCTTCTTGTGTGGAGCAAAGGGCGTGGTCGTATAGGAATTTGTTTAGTTGCGCGAGTCTTTGGCGATATTCTACTATGTCGGTAGTTATTACTAATTTCCATTTCTCTTTATAAAAATTGACCGTGCCGAATTTTTCATAGAATAGTCCCGGTTGACCTTTGATGGGAATATTTTGGACTTGCTGGGAGCTTCTGTGGATCGTTATGACCATAAGGGTCAGCATGCACCTATAATAAAGGGTATGTTTGGTTAATTGTGGAATTTTAATATGTAAAATTTGAACAAGTTTTATTTCTACATGGGAGTTATTTTAGTCGGTCGCGAAGGTGCGTCTAGTTCGTAGACATTGGGTCAGCGTTTTCGCGTGAGTTTGAGCGAAGGGGGGAATGATGTATAAAATCGCGTTCTTCTCACGGAGCGTTTCATTTCGTATTGCCAATTTGTGGAATTTTAAATTGCTGTGTGTTGTCTCTCTCCTTTTTTTTAAAAAAAAAAAAAAAAAAAAAAAAAAAATGGCTCTCGTGGTGTATAAGAGGCGGGATATGTACGACCGGGGGCTTTTCGATGGTCAAGGGAGGCGCCTATTCGTTCTGGTCGAGGGCGGTAAGGGCGTTGTTTTTGTTTTTATGGTTTTTCTTTTTTTTTTCTTTTTATTTTTGATTTCATTCTCTTTCTTTTTCCTTTTAGTTGTAATAAAAAATGAAGAGGCAGTGGCGTTTCGCCGTATGTGTCGGTGGAGCGACCGGAGGCAGATTGAGTTGGAGTGGAGCTACGAGGGGTACGAGGACGATTTTCGGGTGATGTTCGACCTGTACGGAATCCGGTGGCTTCAATATACGGGTGTGGAGGCTTTTCGTGGCTGGGGCTATCCTAATAGCCAAACCGCAGGGTTGTTTGACGGAACTGTATGGACGGAGGAGCAAGTCCTGCGCTACCACAATTTAATTTAAAATATATATATACCTATGTCTAGCTTATAAGATTATTATGTAAGAAGAGAAAGAGAGAGGAGAATACCCATATGTTTTTTTTTTTTGAATAAATTCTAAGTTTCTTGTATATGTGTCTATTTTTATTTCTAGTAATCCTTATTAATTTAATTTTAAGGATAGTAATAAAATAGATTTTTCTTGGGGGTTTTTTTTTTTTTGAATTGAGCTTAATTTATTAGTTATAGTAAAAGTATTTAGGAATTGAATTAAAAGAATATTAAGATTATTAGTATAGTTGGGTAGTTCTAGTGGTAGTAATGTATAGTAATTGCTAGTTGTAAGTTAGTATTGTAGTAAGAAGTAGATTAGGGTGATGGGGAAAAGAGTTAAGAGAGGATAGTGTATGTGAGTGTATGAGTCGGTAACTATACGTGATACGGCTTTAGCCTATTGACGTGGGTTACGATTTTCTTCTTACCTACTGCTAACTCATAATTTAAATCGCTTAGTTTTGCGGTTAATGTATAGGGACCGTCGTATAGAGGTTCCAATTTCTTTGGTCTTCCGGCGCGAATCATTTCTCGCTTTAATAATACTTGGTCTCCTACTTCGTAATTTGATACTTGTGTATTGTGATCATAATAAATCTTCGATTTTTCCTTTTCCAGTATTAATTGGTCTTTCATGACGTTACCTGTTGAGCGAATTCTTTCGCGAAGCTCGTTATAGTAATCTTCGAATGTATATGTAGGTTGCGGCGGATATTTGAGCGTGGTCGGTAATTCAACCTCGCGTCCGAATAGTAGTGAAAAAGGCGTTCGGCCTGTAGCTGTGTGTGGCGTAGTGTTATAGGTGAACATGGTGTAGGGTAACCATTCGTCCCAGTTGTCTAAATCTTCGTTGACAAAGTTTTTTAAGTACGACGCCAATGTTCGGTGCGATCTTTCTAGCGCACCATTTGACTGTGGGTGGTATGCCGTGGTCTGTATTTTGTCAATTTTTAATAGCTTACAGACGTCCTTAAAGAGGTTACTTAGAAAGTTAGTACCCTGGTCAGTTAAAACCTTTTGGGGTAGCCCGTAAGAAAAAATGATCCTTTCAACGAATAGTCGTGCCACAGTAGAGGCTGACTGGTCTTGAATTGGTAGGGCTATGCTGTACCTTGTGAAAAGGTCTTGAAAGGTTAAGGCATACTTGTTTCCTTGTTTGGTCGCAGGGTATGGTCCTATTATATCTAGGGCGACCTTTTCGAAGGGTTCTACTGGCGTGTCTGTTATCTGCATTGGTGCACGTTTCACGTTGCCTGTTTTATTGCGCTGGCACTTGTCACATTTTTTTATGTATTCCTCAATGTCCTTTTTCATATTTGGCCAAACGTGTTTAATTTTAATTCTTTGCAGGGTTCTATTTACGCCTTCATGTCCTCCGAAAGGAGTATCGTGATACTCGTAAAGGATTTGACTTATCATTGCGGGAGTATAGGTCAATGATTTCTCATCAGCTGCTTCTTCCTCGGCGTCGGAATTAGCTGAGGTTGCATCTTCGTTTGAGTCGGTTGGCCTTGGGGCGGCTTGCCGTACTCTTGAGCGCGTGGTCACATATATACGACTTAGCGCATCTGCGTTTGTATTCTGAGTACCTGGTTTGTATCTAATTTCGTAATCGTACTCGGCTAACTTTAATCTCCAACGCATTAATCTGGAGCCTGGGTTTTCTACATTGAAAAGCCAAGTGAGTGGTTGATGATCGGTGATGATGGTAAATTTAGTACCATATAAGTAAGGTCGAAAATTTTGCACAGCCCAAACTATAGCTGCCAATTCCTTTTCCGTGGTGCTGTAATTTACTTCGGCCTTGTTAAGCGTTCTGCTGGCGTAAGCAACGGGGAGGTCTTTGCCTACCTCGCCTTGTGATAACACGGCTCCTATTGCTTTATTGGAGGCGTCCGTGGTCAGAATGAAAGGAAGATGAAAATCTGGGTATTGTAAAAGTGGTGCAGTAGTTAATCTTTCCTTTAGTTTTTCAAATGACGATTGTTCGAGGGAGGTCCAGTTGAACTTCACTCCTTTCTTCAATAGGTTCGTCATAAGTTTTGACAGATCAGCAAAATGGTCAATGAACCTTCGGTAATAGCCTGCTAGGCCTAGAAAGGATTGCACGTCCTTTACGCTCTTGGGTGCTGGAAAATTTTTTACAGCTTCTATTTTACTTGGGTCTGGAGAGATGCCTTTGTCTGTAATTATATGACCCAGGTAGCAAGTTTCTTTGCGAAGGAAACGGCATTTTTCCGGTTGCAGTTTTAGAGTGTTTTCACGCAGTCGAATGAACACTTGTTTCAGTCTTTTATTGTGTTCTATTAGAGTAGGGGCGTGAATTACTATATCATCTAGGTAGACGAAACATTGGATTCCTTGGAGTCCAGATAATACGGTGTTCATTAAGCGTTGAAATGTAGCTGGTGCGTTTTTTAATCCAAAGGGCATGCGGTTGTATTCGTAGTGCCCTAGGGGTGTGGAGAAGGCTGTTTTTTCCTTGTCTTCTTCGGCCATGCCTATCTGGTGAAATCCAGAGGCTAGGTCAAGGGTGGTGAAATATTTCGAGTGGCCTAGTTGGTCCAATATTTCGGTGATGTTTGGCAATGGATAGGCATCACCTATAGTAGCTTCATTTAGCTTGCGAAAATCTACGACGATGCGCATTTTTATATTTCCTTGTGCATCGGGTTTCTTGGGTACCACGAGCAGTGGCGCGTTCCACTGGCTTCGGCTCGGTCGTACTATTCCGTCGACTTCTAGCTGGGAAATTTGTTCATCAATTTCTTGTTTATGCTTTTCAGGTAACCTATAGGGTTTCTTGAAGATAGGCTTGGTATTTTCTACCAAGGTAATAGTGTGTTTTACCGCTTCAGTAGTGAGGAGTTTGTCACCTTCTAAGTGAAATATATCATTGTATTCCTCACAGATTTCTGTTAGAGTGCGCAATTCTTCCTGATTTAAATGATTTAGTTCTAATTGAGACTTTAACCGGGCGAGTCGATCGCTGGCGCAGTTATTGACAGCGTATACGGTTATGGGTACAGAAGGGTCGTCGCCCTGAGTCGGTGGACTCGGAATATCTTCTAACACAACTGTAGGCAAGGGTATCTCTAGTTCTTTCTCCGTGATGTTCAAGATGCTGACGCAGCAGGTAGAGTTGGTTGGCCTAGTGGCACAGTTACCTATATACACTCCAGGTAGTATTTGGTGTCCATTTACAATGCCGTCTTGTTTGCTATCAGTTAACGCGGCTACTAATGTTTGGGATCTCGGTTTTAGTGATACCGTGCGTGATACTACTTGTTTCATTGGCCAGGTGTGTCCCAGCATCGTCAAGGACACGTCCTTTTCAAAATGGAAGCTATTTCTTTTCCAGAAATCCATACCGATTAGTCCGTCGGCTATTAGCGAAAAGGTATCTGGTACTATTTGAAATTTATGGGTTATGGTGTATTTTCCGACTTTTACGTGTAGGTAAACTGATCCTAGTGTCTTTACAGGTGTTCCACTTATTCCTGTTAGCGTAATCGGAGTTTTGTCAGCTATTGTTTCTTTGCGCAGGACTCTTATTTTAATTATGGAGACGTCGGCTCCAGTGTCGAAGAGTAAGGTTGCTGGTCGAATGAATTCAGCGGCTTGTACTTCGATTAAATTTTTTATAGGAGTACACAATACCATATTAGCGGTTAAATTTCCTACAGGTGTTGGTCGATTCAGGTTTTCGTTAATTGGTTGCTCTGAATTATTTGCATTCTGTTGAGCTTCTCTTTCTCGCTTTGCTTTTAATGTGCGGCACTCTTGGACGGTGTGTCCTGGTTTTTTGCAATAATTGCAAGAGGTGGATACTTTGTTCACGGAAGATGAGTGACTCTGAGTCCGTTTTGCGTTGCTAAGTCGCGCGTAGCATTTTTCGGCTACATGTCCTTTCCTATCGCAGCGTTTGCAATGGAGGTGCGAATTATTCCGTTGTCCGGAGGGTCGTTGTTGTCCTTGGTTATCGCGTCTGCCATGGGTCGAGCCCTGTTGAGTTCTGTACTCTTCGTCGGAGCGAGTCAAGGATTCACGATCGATTGCGATAGCAATTGATTCTCTTAGAGTTGCACGCTCGCAAGATGCTACCATAACTTGGAGTTTAAAATTCAATCCTTTTATGAATTGATGTTTCGCTTGTTGCGTTAACAATTCTTCTATGGCTTCGTTTTTAGCCGGGTCATTTGCTGGCGTGATGCATCTTTCTTTCAAACCTGATAATATGTCTTCTAGTCGAGAAGCATAGGATCGTACCGATTCATCTTTTCCTTGTCGGCATCGATTTAAACTATTTTGAAGGGTCGCGGTAGACCGTCGGGGTTTGAATGCTTCTTCTAATTCTCGTATTAGTTGCTCGATATTTTCGATTACTTTGTGCTTAGTTTCGGTATAAGCTTTGCCTCTTAGTATAGTGAATCTAACCTGCCGTAGAAATTCGTCTCTATCTAACGGGTGTAGATTTTGGTTTGCCATAATTATGGAATTCACAAACGGTTCTAGCTCGTCTGGGTCTCCTTTGTACTTTGGAATTCTTCCAAGAGTTACGTGTAGGGAAGCATATCCGTGGTGAGGTTCTTCTTCTTCCTCATCGTCTAGATCTGGCGCGTATCGAGGTCTTTCGCATGGAGTCACATACGATGTTCTTTGTGTCGGTCTTGCCGTGGAGGTCCTCGAGGGGAACCTATTAAAATTTTGTCGTAACCTGGAGAGTTCGTCTCTCAGTCTCGCGTTTTCTTCTTCCATTATGCTAATATCGCGGGGCCTTATGCTGTGGTGTAATCTTCTAATTTCAGCATCTATGGCGCTAGGAGGTACGCTTTCGTCAAGTGGAATCGTGTTTGTTGGTGCGTCTTCTATTCTGATAGGGGGACGTTCCGCGGTGTAACTATGGTCTAAATCTGGGGCGTCGTTGTTCGCGTTGCCACGGTGAGCCATAGTTAATCTATTCTGTCTTCGCGTATTTACGTTTCGAAATGGGGTCCCTTCGTCAAGTTCCCTAAGAGTACGCAAAGTTCTATTCCCTAATTGAGAGATGCAACTGTCTATCTCACGGGAGATTGAAACACGATTTGGTCGAGGTACGCTATGTGTCGCGGGAGTTAAACTGGGTTCAGATTGAGTTCGGTCTAAATTATCGGGATTACGGTACATGGAAGAAATTTAGTACTACGAACGCTATGGGCTCGCGGTTACAAAGTTCACAATTAAAATTGCTACTGATATGATTGGTACCGTACTCACCAAAAGCTCATTTTCACTGGTTGGCTGGCTGCAAGTTCTGCTGGTTTCCAGTCGTTGATTTCTTGTAGTCGTGAGGTAGTATGCGGGGTGAACCTCGAAGTTGTGGGTTTGTCGCTCCGTTGCTGAGAAAGGCGAAGTTGGCGGATGTCTCGTTGAGTATCGATGATCGTCCACGTCGGTTCGTCCTTGTAGAGGTTGGTCGATCGAAGAAATAGAATTTTCTTGATTTTCCTTGGGATGAAGATTTATGTAGGTTTGATCTTCACCAGTCAACGGATCCCACCGCTGCCACCAGTTTGTTGTGGTTCAATCGCTGATTCACGACAAACTCGAAATTCTTTTGTATAATAAAGTTTATTGACGTTTGATTTACAATGTTTCTTTTTATACAAATTGATAACCAGAGCTATGAGCTAGATAATTATAGTTTTAAGAGACAAAGGATTGCCTGGTTAAGATTAAGAAATAAGAGGACTGAAGGTCCTAGGAGACTCGACTGGTTCCTTCTAGCTTTTGACTCGAACTGATTTTTGGGGCTGCACGTTTGGGGCTCCTACCCTCAAAGTGCAGCGTCAAACATTACCTTATATGGTAACATTCGCGGGTTCCAATGGTCAAATGCGTCATTGTTCTAGAACATTCGACTGCCGTCGAAGTGCATTTTGCCACGTGTCGGGACTTAGCCTTGGCGACTGTGTGAACGAGCTGCGTCTGCCGCTTCGTATTACATTTAGGAATTTGTCGCTTTTAAGAGGCTATTGGTATTTTAGTATAACTATGCTAGATTAAGATTGATTTATTATGTCTCCAATTGAATTTAATAATAATGATATTAATTATATAGTGCTTATAATAGCAATGAGTTATGTATGTTTATTCTTTGTACATAACAGTACATACAAAGGGGCTAGAATAACTCACTTGTGATCAGGGAGTACTTATATGAGACTAGGTTATCTCACTTAGGGTTAGGGAGTACTTATAAAAGGGCTAGGGTAACTCACTTTGGGTTAGGGAGTACTTATATGGGACTAGGGTAAATCACTTGGGGTCAGTGAGTACTTCTATGGGACTAGGGTAACTCACTTGGGGTCAGGGAGTACTTCTATGGGACTATGGTAACTCACTTGCGGTCAGAGAGTACATACAAAGGGGCTAGAATAACTCACTTGTGATCAGGGAGTACTTATATGAGACTAGGTTATCTCACTTAGGGTTAGGGAGTACTTATAAAAGGGCTAGGGTAACTCACTTTGGGTTAGGGAGTACTTATATGGGACTAGGGTAAATCACTTGGGGTCAGTGAGTACTTCTATGGGACTAGGGTAACTCACTTGCGGCAGAGAGTACATATAAAGGGGCTAGAATAACTCACTTGTGGTCATGGAGTACTTATATGAGACTAGGTTAACTCACTTAGGATTAGGGAGTACTTATAAAGGGGCTAGGGTAACTCACTTGGGGTCAGGGCGTCCCTATATGGGACTAGGGTAACCCACTTGGGGTCAGAGAGTACTTATAAAGGGGCTAGGGTAACTCACTTGGGGTCAGGAGTACATCTATGGGACTAGGGTAACTCACTTGGGGTCTGGGAGTACTTATATGGCACTAGGGTTACTCACTTAAGTTCAGGGAGTACTTATAAAGGGGCTAGGGTAACTCACTTTAGGTCAAGGAGTGCTTATGTGGGACTAGGGTAACTCACTTGGTGTCTGTGAGTACTTATATGGGACCAGGGTACATCACTTGTGGTCAGGGAATACTTATAAGGGACTAGGGTAACTCACTTGGAGACAGGGAGTACATATAAAGGGGCTAGGATAATTCATTTGCGGTCAGAGTGTACATATATAGGGGCTAGGGTAACTCACATAGGGCCAGAGTGTACTTATATGGGACTAGGGTAAATCACTTGGGGTCAGGGCGTACCTATATGTGACTAGGGTAACCCACTTGGGGTCAGGGAGTACTTATATCGGACTAGGATAACCCATTTAGGGTCAGAGAGAACTTATAAAGGGGCTAGGGTAACTCACTTGGAATTAGCGAGTACTTATATGGAACTCGGGTAACTCACACGAGAGTCAGGGAGTACTTATTTGGGACTAGGGTAACTCACTTGCTGTCAGAGAGTACATATAAAGGGCTAGGATAAGTCAATTGGGGTCAGGGAGTACTTATATGGGACTAGGGTAACACACTTTAGGTTAAGGAGTACTGATATGGTGCTAGGGTAACTCACTTGGGTTCTGGGAGTACGTATATGGGACCAGGGAACCTCACTTGGGGTCAGGGAGTACTTATATGGGACTAGGGTAAATCAGTTGGGGTCTGGGAGTACATATAAAGCGGCTAGGATAACTCACTTGCGATCAGAGAGTACATATAAAGGGGCTAGGATAACTCACTTTGGGTCAGGGAGTACTTCTATGGGACTAGGGTAACTCACTTGGGGTCAGGGAGTACTTATAAAGGGGCTATGGTGAGTCACTTGGGGTCAGGGAGTAGTTATATGGGACTAGGGTAACTCACTTGCGGACAGAGAGTACATATAAAGGGGCTAGGATAACTCACTTGGGGTGAAGGAGAACTTCTATGGGACTAGGATAACTCACTTGGGGTTAGGGAGTACTTATATGGGACTAGGGTAAATCAGTTGGGGTCAGGGAGTACTTATATGGGACTAGGGTAACTCACTTGGGGTCAGGGAGGACATATAAAGGGGTTAGGGTAACTAACTTTGTGTCAAGGAGTACTTCTATGGGACTAGAGTAACTCAGTTACGGTCAGAGAGTTCATAAAAATGGGCTAGAACAACACATTTGGGGTCAGGGAGTACTTATATGGGACTAGGGTAACTCACTTGGGGTCAAGGAGTACTTATATAGGGACTAGGGTAACTCGCTTGCGGTCAGAGAGTACATATAATGGGGCTAGGGTAACTCACATGGGGTCAGGGAGTACTTATAGAGGTGATATGGTAACTCACTTGGGGTCAGGGAGTACTTCTATGGGACTAGGGTAACACACTTGCGGTCAGAGAGTACATATAAAGGGGCTAGGATAACTCACTTGGTGTCAGGGAATACTTATATGGGACTAGGGTAACACACTTGGCGTCAGGGAGTACTTATATGGGACTAGGTTAACTCACTTGGGGTCAGGGAATACTTATAAAGGGGTTAGGGTAACCCACTTTGTGTCAAGGAGTACTTATATGGAACTAGGGTAACTCACTTGGTGTCTGGGAGTACTTATATGGGACCACGGTAACTCATTTGGGGCCAGGGTGTATTTATAAAGGGGCTATGGTAACACACTTAGGGTCGGGGAGTACTTATATGGGACTAGGGTAAATCAGTTGGGGTCAGGGAGTACTTATAAGGGACTAGGGTAACTCAGTTGGGGTCTGGGAGTACTTATAAAGGTGCTATGGTAATTCACTTGCGGTCAGAGAGTACATATAAAGGCGCTAGGACAACTCACTTGGGGTCAGGGAGTACTTTTATGGTACTAGGGTAACTCGCTTGGGGTCAGGGAGTATTTCTATGGGACTAGGGTAACTCACTTGGGGTCAGGGAGTACTTATAAAGGGGCTATGGTGACTCACTTGGGGTCAGGGAGTAGTTATATGGTACTAGGGTAACTCACTTGCGGACAGAGAGTACTTATAAAGGGGCTAGGGTAACTCACTTGGGGTCAGGGAGTACTTATAAGGGACTAGGGTAACTCACTTGGGGTTTGGGAGTACTTATAAAGGTGATATGGTAACTCACTTGGGGTCAGTGAGTATTTCTATTGGACTAGGTTAACTCACTTGCGGTCAGAGAGTACATATAAAGGGGCTAGGATAACTCACTTGGGGTCAGGGAGTACTTATAAAGGGGTTATGGTAACTCACTTGGAGACAGGGAGTACATATAAAGGGGCTAGGATAACTCATTAGCGGTCAGAGTGTACATATGTAGGGGCTAGGGTAACTCACATAGGGTCAGAGTGTACTTATATGGGACTAGGGTAAATCACTTGGCGTCAGGGCGTACCTATATGTGACTAGGGTAACCCACTTGGGGTCAGGGAGTACTTCTATGGAACTAGGGTAACTCACTTGGGGTCTGGGAGTACTTATATGGGACTAGGGTAACTCACTTAGAGTCTGGGAGTATATATAAAGGGGCTAAGATAACTCACTGGGGGTCAGGGAGTACTTATAAAGGGGCTATGGTGACTCACTTGGGGTCAGGGAGTAGTTATATGGGACTAGGGTAACTCACTTGCGGACAGAGAGTACATATAAAGGGGCTAGGATAACACACTTGGGGTGAAGGAGAACTTCTATGGGACTAGGGTAACTCACTTGGGGTCAGGGAGTACTTTTTTGGGACTAGGGTAACTCACTTGGGATCAGGGAGTAGTTATATATGGGCTAAGGTAACTCAATTGGGGTCAGGGAGTACTTCTATGGGACTACGTTAACTCACAAGGGGTCTGGGAGTACTTATATGGACTAGGGAAACTCACATACGGTCACAGAGTACATATAAAGGGGCTAGGATAACTCACTTGGGTTCAGGGAGTACTTCTATGGGACTAGGGTAACTCACTTGGGGTCTGGGAGTAGTTATAAGGGACTAGGGTAACTCACTTGGTGTCTGGGTGTACATATAAAGGGGCTAGGATAACTCACTTGGGGTCAGGGAGTACTTATAAAGGGGCTATGGTAACTCACTTGGGGTCAGGGAGTACTTATATGGGACTAGGATAACTCACTTGGGGTCAGGGAGTACTTAAAAAGGGGCTAGGGTAACTCACTTCGGGTCAGGGAGTACTTATATGGGACTAGGGTAACTCACTTAGCGTCAGGGAGTTCTTATATGGTACTAGGGTAACTCACTAGGGGTCAGGGAGTACTTATATAGGGGCTAGGGTTACTCACTTGGGGTCAGGGAGTACTTCTATGGTATTAGGGTAACAAATTTGGGTTCTTGGAGCACTTATATGGGACTAGGGTAACTCACTTGGGGTCTGGGAGTAGTTCTAAGGGACTAGGGTAACTCACTTGTGGTCTGGGAGTACATATAAAGGGGCTAGGATAACTCACTTGGGGTCAGGGAGTACTTATAAAGGGGCTAGGGTAACTCACTTGGTTTCTGGGAGTACTTATAAAGGGGCTTGGGTAACTCACTTTGGGTCAAGGAGTACTTATATGTGACTAGGGTACCTCACTTGGTGTCTGTGAGTACTTATTTGGGATCAGGGTAACTCACTTGGGGCCAGGGTGTACTTATTAAGGGGCTAGGGTAACCCACTTGGGGTCAGGAATTACTTATAAGGGAATGGGGTAACTCACTTGGGATCTGGGAGTACATATAAAGCGGCTAGGATAACTCACTTGCGATCAGATAGTACATATAAAGGGGCTAGGATAACTCACTTGGCGTCAGCGAGTACTTCTATGGGACTAGGGTAACTCACTGGGGGTCAGGGAGTGCTTCTATGGGACTAGGGTAACTCACTTTGGGTCTGGGAGTAGTCATAAGGGACAAGGGTAATTCACTTGTTGTCTAGGAGTACATATAAAAGGGATAGGATAACTCACTTGGGGTCAGGGAGTACTTATAAAGGGGCTTGGGTAACTCACTTTGGGTCAGGGAGTAGTTATATATGACTAGGGTAACTCACTTGCGGACAGAGAGTACATATAATGGGGCTAGGATAACTCACTTGGGGTCAGGGAGTACTTATAAAGGGGCTATGGGAACTCACTTGGGGTCAAAGAGTACTTCTATGGGACTAGGGTAACTCACTTACGGTCAGAGAGATCATATAAAGGGGCTAGGACAACACATTTTGGGTGAGGGAGTACTTATATGGGACTAGGGTAACACACTTGGAGTCAGGGAGTACTTCTATGGGACTAGGGTAACTCACTTACGGTCAGAGAGTTCATATAAAGGGGCTAGGACAACACATTTGGGGACAGGAAGTACTTATATGGGACTAAAGTAACACACTGGGGGTCAGGGAGTACTTCTATGGAATTAGGGTAACACACTTAGGGACAGGGAGTACTTATAAAGGGGCTACGGTGACTCACTTGGGGTCAGGGAGTAGTTATATGTTACTAGGGTAACTCACTTTCGGACAGAGAGTACATATAAAGGGGCTAGGATAACTCACTTGGGGTGAAGGAATACTTCTATGGGACTAGGGTAACTTCGTGGGGCCAGGGAGTACTTTTATGGGACTAGGGTAACTCACTTGGGGTCAGGGAGTACTTATATATGGGCTAGGGTAACTCACTTGGGGTCAGGGAGTATTTCTATGGGACTAGGTTAACTCACTTGGGGTCTGGGAGTACATATATGGGACTAGGTTAACTCACTTGCTGTCAGAGTGTACATATAAAGGGACTAGGGTAACTCACTTGGGGTCAGGGAGTACTTATAAAGGGGCTATGTGAACTCACTTGGGGTCAAAGAGTACTTCTATGGGACTAGGGTAACTCACATACGGTCAGAGAGATCATATAAAGGGGCTAGGACAACACATTTTGGGTCAGGGAGTACTTATATGGGACTAGGGTAACACACTTGGAGTCAGGAAGTACTTCTATGGGACTAGGGTAACTCACTTACGGTAAGAGAGTTCATATAAAGGGGCTAGGACAACACATTTGGGGACAGGAAGTACTTATATAGGACTAAAGTAACACACTGGGGATCAGGGAGTACTTCTATGGAATTAGGGTAACTCACTTGCGGTCAGAGAGTACATATAAAGGGGCTAGGATAACTCACTTGGGGTCAGGGAGTACTTATAAAGGGGCTATGGTATCTCACTTGGGGTCAGGGAGTACTTTTATGGGACTAGGTTAACTCGCTTGCGGTCAGAGAGTAGATATAAAGGGGCTAGGATAACTCACTTGGGGTCAGGGAGTACTTATAGAGGTGATATGGTAACACACTTGGGGTCAGGGAGTATTTCTTTGGGACTAGGGTAACTCACTTGCGGTCAGAGAGTACATATAAAGGGGCTAGGATAACTCACTTGGGGTCAGGGAATACTTATATGGGACTAGGGTATCTCACTTGGGTTCTTGGAGCACTTATATGGGACTAGGATAAATCAGTTGGGGTCAGGGAGTACTTCTATGGGACTAGGGTAACTCACTTGCGGTCAGAGAGTTCATATAAAGCGCCTAGGATAACTCACTTGGGGTCAGAGAGTTCATATAAAGCGCCTAGGATAACTCACTTCGGGTCAGGGAGTATTTATATGGGACTAGGGTAACTCACTTGGGGTCAGGGAGTACTTATATGGGACTAGGGTAACCCACTTAGGGCCAGAGAAAACTTATAAAGGGGCTAGGGTAACTCACTTGGGGTTAGGGAGTACATATAAAGGGGCTAGGGTAACTCACTCTAGAGTCAGGGAGTACTTATATGGGAATAGGGTAACTCACTTGGGGTCAGGGAGTACTTATATAGAGGCTAGGGTAACTCACGTGGGGTCAGGGTGTACATATAAGGGACTAGGGTAACTCACTTGAGGTCAGAGAGTACATATAAAGGGGCTAGAATAACTCACTTGTGGTCAGGGAGTACTTATATGGGACTAGGGTAAATCAGTTAGGGGTCAGGGAGTACTTATATGGGACTAGGGTAACTCATTTAGGGTCAGGAAGTAATTATATGGGACTAGGGTAACTCACTTGGGTTCTTGGAGCACTTATATGGGACTAGGATAAATTAGTTGGGGTCAGGGAGTACTTCTATGGGACTAGGGTAACTCACTTGCGGTCAGAGAGTTCGTATAAAGCGCCTAGGATAACTCACTTGGGGTCAGGGAGTACGTCTATGGTACTAGGGTAACTCATTAGGTTCTTGGAGCACTTATATGGGAGTAGGGTAAATCAGTAGGGGTCAGGGATTACTTATATGGGACTAGGGTAACTCACTTACGGTCAGAGAATACATGTAAAGGGGCTAGGATAACTCACTTGGGGCCAGGCAGTACTTATAAAGGGGCTAGGGTAACTCACTTGGGGTCAGGGAGTACTTCTATGGGACTAGGGTAACTCACTTGGGGTCTGGGAGTAGTTATATGGGACTAGGGTAACTCACTTGCGGACAGAGAGTACATACAAAGGGGCTAGAATAACTCACTTGTGGTCAGGGAGTACTTATATGAAACTAGGTTACCTCACTTAGGGTTAGGGAGTACTTATAAAGGGGCTAGGGTAACCCACCTGGGGTCAGAGAGTACTTATATGGGACTAGGGTAACTCACTTGGGGTCAGGGAGTACTTATAAAGGGGTTAGGGTAACTCACTGGGTGTCAGGGAGTACTTATAAAGGGGCTATGGTATCTCACTTGGGGTTAGGGAGTACTTCTATAGGACTAGGTTAACTCACTTGCGGTCAGAGAGTACATATAAAGGGGCTAGGATAACTCACATGGGGTCAGGGAGTACTTATAGAGGTGATATGGTAAATCAGTAGGGGTCAGGGATTACTTATATGGGACTAGGGTAACTCACTTACGGTCAGAGAGTACATGTAAAGGGGCTAGGATAACTCACTTGGGGCCAGGGAGTACTTATAAAGGGGATAGGGTAACTCACTTGGGGTCAGGGAGTACTTCTATGGGACTAGGGTAACTCACTTGCGGTCAGAGAGTACATACAAAGGGGCTAGAATAACTCACTTGTGGTCAGGGAGTACTTATATGAAACTAGGTTAACTCACTTAGGGTTAGGGAGTACTTATAAAGGGGCTAGGGTAACCCACCTGGGGTCAGAGAGTACTTATATGGGACTAGGGTAAACCACTTGGGGTCAGGGCGTACCTATATGGTACTAGGGTAACTCACTTGGGGCCAGCGGGTGCTTCTATGGGACTAGGGTAACTCACTTGGGGTCAGGGAGTAGTTATAAGGGACTAGGGTAACTCACTTGGTGTCTGGGAGTACATATAAAGGGGCTAGGATAACTCACTTGGGGTCATGGAGTACTTATAAAGGGGCTAGGATAACTCACTTGCTGTCAGAGAGTACATATAAAGGGCTAGGATAACTCACTTGCGATCAGAGAGTACATATAAAGGGCTAGGATAACTCACTTGCGATCAGAGAGTACATATAAAGGGGCTAGGATAACTCACTTGGGGACAGGGAGTACATATAAAGGGGCTAGAATAACTCACTTGTGGTCAGGGAGTACTTATATGGGACTAGGTTAACTCACTTAGGATTAGGTTAGTACTTATAAAGGGGCTATGGTAACTCACTTAGGGTCTGGGAGTACTTATATGGGACTAGGGTAACTCACTTCGGGTCAGGGAGTACTTATAAAGGGGTTTGTGTAACTCACTTTGGGTCAACGAGTACTAATATGGGATTAGGGTAACTCACTTGAGGTCTGGGAGTAGTTATAAGGGACTAGGCTAACTCACTTGGGGTCAGGGAGTACTTATATGGGACTAGGGTAACTCATTTAGGGTCAGGAAGTACTTATATGGGACTAGGGTAACTCACTTGGGGTCAGGGAGTACGTCTATGGGACTAGGGTAACTCACTTGGGTTCTTGGAGCACTTATATGGGACTAGGATAAATCAGTTGGGGTCAGGGAGTACTTCTATGGGACTAGGGTAACTCACTTGCGGTCAGAGAGTTCATATAAAGCGCCTAGGATAACTCACTTGGGGTCAGGGAGTACTTATAGAGGGGCTAGGGTTACTCACTTGGGGTCAGGGAGTACGTCTATGGTACTAGGGTAACTCGTATGGGTTCTTGGAGCACTTATATGGGAGTAGGGTAAATCAGTAGGGGTCAGGGATTACTTATATGGGACTAGGATAACTCACTTACGGTCAGAGAGTTCATATAAAGGGGCTAGAACAACACATTTGGGGTCAGGGAGTACTTATATGAGACTAGGGTAACACACTTGGGTTCAGGGAGTACTTCTATAGAACTAGGATAACTCACTTGGGGTCTGGGAGTACTTATATGGGACTAGGGTAACTCACTTGGAGTCTGGGAGTATATATAAAGGGGCTAGGATAACTTACTGGGGGTCAGGGAGTACTTATAAAGGGGCTAGGGTAACTCACTTGGGGTCAGGGAGTTCTTCTATGGGACTAGGGTAACTCACTTGGGGTCTGGGAGTACTTCTATGGGACTATGGTAACTCACTTGCGGTCAGAGAGTACATACAAAGGGGCTAGAATAACTCACTTGGGGTAAAGGAGAACTTCTATGGGAATAGGGTAACTCACTTGGGGTCAGTGAGTACTTATATGGGACTAGGGTAACTCACTTGGGGCCAGGGAGTACTTATAAAGGGGCTAGGGTAACTCACTTGGGGTCAGGGAGTTCTTCTATGGGACTAGGGTAACTCACTTGGGTTCAGGGAGTACTTCTATAGAACTAGGATAACTCACTTGGGGTCTGGGAGTACTTATATGGGACTAGGGTAACTCACTTGGAGTCTGGGAGTATATATAAAGGGGCTAGGATAACTTACTGGGGGTCAGGGAGTACTTATAAAGGGGCTAGGGTAACTCACTTGGGGTCAGGGAGTTCTTCTATGGGACTAGGGTAACTCACTTGGGGTCTGGGAGTACTTCTATGGGACTATGGTAACTCACTTGCGGTCAGAGAGTACATACAAAGGGGCTAGAATAACTCACTTGGGGTAAAGGAGAACTTCTATGGGAATAGGGTAACTCACTTGGGGTCAGTGAGTACTTATATGGGACTAGGGTAACTCACTTGGGGCCAGGGAGTACTTATAAAGGGGCTAGGGTAACTCACTTGGGGTCAGGGAGTTCTTCTATGGGACTAGGGTAACTCACTTGGGGTCTGGGAGTACTTATATGGGACTAGGGTAACTCACTTGGGGTCAGGGAGTACTTATAAAGGGGTTAGGGTAACTCACTTTGTGTCAAGGAGTACTTCTATGCGACTAGGGTAACTCAATTACGGTCAGAGAGTTCATATAAAGGGGCTAGAACAACACATTTGGGGTCAGGGAGTACTTATATGGGACTAGGGTATCACACTTGGGTTCAGGGAGTACTTCTATAGAACTAGGATAACTCACTTGGGGTCTGGGAGTACTTATATGGGACTAGGGTAACTCACTTGGAGTCTGGGAGTATATATAAAGGGGCTAGGATAACTCACTGGGGGTCAGGGAGTACTTATAAAGGGGCTATGGTATCTCACTTGGGGTCAGGGAGTACTTCTATAGGACTAGGTTAACTCACTTGCGGTCAGAGAGTACATATAAAGGGGCTAGGATAACTCACATGGGGTCAGGGAGTACTTATAAAGGGGCTAGGATAACTCACTTGCTGTCAGAAAGTACATATAAAGGGCTAGGATAACTCACTTGGGGTCAGGGAGTACTTATATGGGACTAGGGTAACTAACATGGGGTCAGGGAGTACTTCTATGGGACTATGGTAACTCACTTGCGGTCAGAGAGTACATACAAAGGGGCTAGAATAACTCACTTGTGATCAGGGGGTACTTATATGAGACTAGGTTATCTCACTTAGGGTTAGGGAGTACTTATAAAAGGGCTAGGGTAACTCACTTTGGGTTAGGGAGTACTTATATGGGACTAGGGTAAATCACTTGGGGTCAGTGGGTACTTCTATGGGACTAGGGTAACTCACTTGGGGTCAGGGAGTACTTCTATGGGACTATGGTAACTCACTTGCGGTCAGAGAGTACATACAAAGGGGCTAGAATAACTCACTTGTGATCAGGGAGTACTTATATGAGACTAGGTTATCTCACTTAGGGTTAGGGAGTACTTATAAAAGGGCTAGGGTAACTCACTTTGGGTTAGGGAGTACTTATATGGGACTAGGGTAAATCACATGGGGTCAGTGAGTACTTCTATGGGACTAGGGTAACTCACTTGGGGTCAGGGAGTACTTCTATGGGACTATGGTAACTCACTTGCGGTCAGAGAGTACATACAAAGGGGCTAGAATAACTCACTTGGGGTCTGGAGTACTTATATGGGACTAGGATAACCCATTTAGGGTCAGAGAGAACTTATAAAGGGCTAGGGTAACTCACTTGGGATCAGGGAGTACTTCTATGGGACTAGGGTAACTCACTTGGGGTCTGGGAGTAGTTATAAGGGACTAGGGTAACTCACTTGGTGTCTGGGTGTACATATAATGGGGCTAGGATAACTCACTTGGGGTCAGGGAGTACTTATAAAGGGGCTATGGTAACTCACTTGGGGTCAGGGAGTACTTATATGGGACTAGGATAACTCACTTGGGGTCAGGGAGTACTTAAAAAGGGGCTAGGGTAACTCACTTCGGGTCAGGGAGTACTTATATGGGACTAGGGTAACTCACTTAGGGTCAGGGAGTTCTTATATGGTACTAGGGTAACTCACTAGGGGTCAGGGAGTACTTATATAGGGGCTAGGGTTACTCACTTGGGGTCAGGGAGTACGTCTATGGTACTAGGGTAACAAATTTGGGTTCTTGGAGCACTTATATGGGACTAGGGTAACTCACTTGGGGTCTGGGAGTAGTTATAAGGGACTAGGGTAACTCACTTGGGGTCTGGGAGTACATATAAAGGGGCTAGGATAACTCACTTGGGGTCAGGGAGTACTTATAAAGGGGCTAGGGTAACACACTTGGGGTCAGGGAGTACTTATATGGGACTAGGATAACCCATTTAGGGTCAGAGAGAACTTATAAAGGGCTAGGGTAACTCACTTGGAATTAGGGAGTACTTATATGGAACTCGGGTAACTCACACGAGAGCCAGGGAGTACTTATTTGGGACTAGGGTAACACACTTTAGGTTAAGGAGTACTGATATGGTGCTAGGGTAACTCACTTGGGTTCTGGGAGTACGTATATGGGACCAGGGAACCTCACTTGGGGTCAGGGAGTACTTATATGGGACTAGGGTAAATCAGTTGGGGTCAGGGAGTACTTATAAGGGACTAGGGTAACTCACTTGGGGTCAGGGAGTACTTATAAAGGGGTTAGGGTAACTCACTTTGTGTCAAGGAGTACTTCTATGAGACTAGGGTAACCCACTTGGGGTCAGGAATTACTTATAAGGGAATAGGGTAACTCACTTGGGGTCTGGGAGTACATATAAAGCGGCTAGGATAACTCACTTGCGATCAGAGAGTACATATAAAGGGGCTAGGATAACTCACTTGGGGTCAGGGAGTACTTCTATGGGACTAGGGTAACTCACTTGGGGTCAGGGAGTACTTATAAAGGGGCTATGGTGAGTCACTTGGGGTCAGGGAGTAGTTATATGGGACTAGGGTAACTCACTTGCGGACAGAGAGTACATATAAAGGGGCTAGGATAACTCACTTGGGGTGAAGGAGAACTTCTATGGGACTAGGGTAACTCACTTGGGGTTAGGGAGTACTTATATGGGACTAGGGTAAATCAGTTGGGGTCAGGGAGTACTTATATGGGACTAGGGTAACTCACTTGGGGTCAGGGAGGACTTATAAAGGGGTTAGGGTAACTAACTTTGTGTCAAGAAGTACTTCTATGGGACTAGAGTAACTCAATTACGGTCAGAGAGTTCATAAAAAAGGGCTAGAACAACACATTTGGGGTCAGGGAGTACTTATATGGGACTAGGGTAACACACTTGCGGTCAGTGAGTACTTCTATAGAATTAGGATAACTCACTGGGGGTCAGTGAGTACTTCTATGGGACTAGGTTAACTCACTTGGGTTCTGGGAGTACATATATGGGACTAGGGTAACTCACTTGGGGTCAAAAGAGTACTTATATAGGTGATATGGTAACTCACTTGGGGTCAGGGAGTACTTCTATGGGACTAGGGTAACACACTTGCGGTCAGAGAGTACATATAAAGGGGCTAGGATAACTCACTTGGGGTCAGGGAATACTTATATGGGACTAGGGTAACACACTTGGCGTCAGGGAGTACTTATAAAGGGGCTAGGGTAACTCATTTGGGGTCAGGGAGTACTTTTTTGGGACTAGGGTAACTCACTTGGGATCAGGGAGTACTTATATATGGGCTAAGGTAACTCAATTGGGGTCAGGGAGTACTTCTATGGGACTAGGTTAACTCACTTGGGGTCTGGGAGTACATATATGGGACTAGGTTAACTCACTTGCGGTCAGAGTGTACATATAAAGGGACTAGGGTAACTCATGTGGGGCCATGGAGTACTTTTATGGGACTAGGGTAACTCACTTGGGGTCAGGGAGTACTTATATATGGGCTAGGCTAACTCACTTGGGGTCAGGGAGTATTTCTATGGGACTAGGTTAACTCACTTGGGGTCTGGGAGTACATATATGGGACTAGGTTAACTCACTTGCGGTCAGAGTGTACATATAAAGGGACTAGGGTAACTCACTTGGGGTCAGGGAGTACTTATAGAGGTGATATGGTAACACACTTGGGGTCAGGGAGTATTTCTATGGGACTAGGGTAACTCACTTGCGGTCAGAGAGTACATATAAAGGGGCTAGGATAACTCACTTGGGGTCAGGGAATACTTATATGGGACTAGGGTATCTCACTTGGGTTCTTGGAGCACTTATATGGGACTAGGATAAATCCGTTGGGGTCAGGGAGTACTTCTATGGGACTAGGGTAACTCACTTGCGGTCAGAGAGTTCATATAAAGCGCCTAGGATAACTCACTTGGGGTCAGGGAGTACTTATAAAGGGGCTAGGGTAGCTCACTTCGGGTCAGGGAGTATTTATTTGGGACTAGGGTAACTCACTTGGGGTCAGGGAGTACTTATATGGGACTAGGGTAACCCACTTAGGGCCAGAGAAAACTTATAAAGGGGCTAGGGTAACTCACTTGGGGTTAGGGAGTACTTATAAAGGGGCTAGGGTAACTCACTCTAGAGTCAGGGAGTACTTATATGGGAATAGGGTAACTCACTTGGGGTCAGGGAGTACTTATATAGAGGCTAGGGTAACTCACGTGGGGTCAGGGTGTACTTATAAGGGACTAGGGTAACTCACTTGCGGTCAGAGAGTTCATATAAAGCGCCTAGGATAACTCACTTGGGGTCAGGGAGTACTTATAAAGGGGCTAGGGTAACTCACTTCGGGTCAGGGAGTATTTATATGGGACTAGGGTAACTCACTTGGGGTCAGGGAGTACTTATATGGGACTAGGGTAACCCACTTAGGGCCAGAGAAAACTTATAAAGGGGCTAGGGTAACTCACTTGGGGTTAGGGAGTACTTATAAAGGGGCTAGGGTAACTCACTCTAGAGTCAGGGAGTACTTATATGGGAATAGGGTAACTCACTTGGGGTCAGGGAGTACTTATATAGAGGCTAGGGTAACTCACGTGGGGTCAGGGTGTACTTATAAGGGACTAGGGTAACTCACTTGCGGTCAGAGAGTACATATAAAGGGGCTAGAATAACTCACTTGTGGTCAGGGAGTACTTATATGGGACTAGGTTAACTCACTTAGGATTAGGGTAGTACTTATAAAGGGGCTATGGTAACTCACTTAGGGTCTGGGAGTACATATATGGGACTAGGGTAACTCACTTCGGGTCAGGGAGTACTTATAAAGGGGTTTGTGTAACTCACTTTGGGTCAAGGAGTACTTATATGGGATTAGGGTAACTCACTTGGGGTCTGGGAGTAGTTATAAGGGACTAGGCTAACTCACTTGGGGTCAGGGAGTACTTATATGGGACTAGGGTAAATCAGTTAGGGGTCAGGGAGTACTTATATGGGACTAGGGTAACTCATTTAGGGTCAGGAAGTACTTATATGGGACTAGGGTAACTCACTTGGGTTCTTGGAGCACTTATATGGGACTAGGATAAATCAGTTGGGGTCAGGGAGTACTTCTATGGGACTAGGGTAACTCACTTGCGGTCAGAGAGTTCATATAAAGCGCCTAGGATAACTCACTTGGGGTCAGGGAGTACGTCTATGGTACTAGGGTAACTCATTAGGTTCTTGGAGCACTTATATGGGAGTAGGGTAAATCAGTAGGGGTCAGGGATTACTTATATGGGACTAGGGTAACTCACTTACGGTCAGAGAGTACATGTAAAGGGGCTAGGATAACTCACTTGGGGTCAGGGAGTACTTATAAAGGGGCTAGGGTAACTCACTTGGGGTCAGGGAGTACTTCTATGGGACTAGGGTAACTCACTTGGGGTCTGGGAGTAGTTATATGGGACTAGGGTAACTCACTTGCGGACAGAGAGTACATATATAGGGGCTAGGATAACTCATTTGGGGTGAAGGAGAACTTCTATGGCACTAGGGTAACTCACTTGGGCTCAGGGAGTACTTATATGGGACTAGGGTAACTCACTTGCGGTCAGAGTGTACATATAAAGGGACTAGGGTAACTCATGTGGGGCCAGGGAGTACTTTTATGGGACTAGGGTAACTCACTTGGGGTCAGGGAGTACTTATATATGGGCTAGGGTAACTCACTTGGGGTCAGGGAGTATTTCTATGGGACTAGGTTAACTCACTTGGGGTCTGGGAGTACATATATGGGACTAGGTTAACTCACTTGCGGTCAGAGTGTACATATAAAGGGACTAGGGTAACTCACTTGGGGTCAGGGAGTACTTATAGAGTTGATATGGTAACACACTTGGGGTCAGGGAGTATTTCTATGGGACTAGGGTAACTCACTTGCGGTCAGAGAGTACATATAAAGGGGCTAGGATAACTCACTTGGGGTCAGGGAATACTTATATGGGACTAGGGTATCTCACTTGGGTTCTTGGAGCACTTATATGGGACTAGGATAAATCCGTTGGGGTCAGGGAGTACTTCTATGGGACTAGGGTAACTCACTTGCGGTCAGAGAGTTCATATAAAGCGCCTAGGATAACTCACTTGGGGTCAGGGAGTACTTATAAAGGGGCTAGGGTAACTCACTTCGGGTCAGGGAGTATTTATTTGGGACTAGGGTAACTCACTTGGGGTCAGGGAGTACTTATATGGGACTAGGGTAACCCACTTAGGGCCAGAGAAAACTTATAAAGGGGCTAGGGTAACTCACTTGGGGTTAGGGAGTACTTATAAAGGGGCTAGGGTAACTCACTCTAGAGTCAGGGAGTACTTATATGGGAATAGGGTAACTCACTTGGGGTCAGGGAGTACTTATATAGAGGCTAGGGTAACTCACGTGGGGTCAGGGTGTACTTATAAGGGACTAGGGTAACTCACTTGCGGTCAGAGAGTTCATATAAAGCGCCTAGGATAACTCACTTGGGGTCAGGGAGTACTTATAAAGGGGCTAGGGTAACTCACTTCGGGTCAGGGAGTATTTATATGGGACTAGGGTAACTCACTTGGGGTCAGGGAGTACTTATATGGGACTAGGGTAACCCACTTAGGGCCAGAGAAAACTTATAAAGGGGCTAGGGTAACTCACTTGGGGTTAGGGAGTACTTATAAAGGGGCTAGGGTAACTCACTCTAGAGTCAGGGAGTACTTATATGGGAATAGGGTAACTCACTTGGGGTCAGGGAGTACTTATATAGAGGCTAGGGTAACTCACGTGGGGTCAGGGTGTACTTATAAGGGACTAGGGTAACTCACTTGCGGTCAGAGAGTACATATAAAGGGGCTAGAATAACTCACTTGTGGTCAGGGAGTACTTATATGGGACTAGGTTAACTCACTTAGGATTAGGGTAGTACTTATAAAGGGGCTATGGTAACTCACTTAGGGTCTGGGAGTACATATATGGGACTAGGGTAACTCACTTCGGGTCAGGGAGTACTTATAAAGGGGTTTGTGTAACTCACTTTGGGTCAAGGAGTACTTATATGGGATTAGGGTAACTCACTTGGGGTCTGGGAGTAGTTATAAGGGACTAGGCTAACTCACTTGGGGTCAGGGAGTACTTATATGGGACTAGGGTAAATCAGTTAGGGGTCAGGGAGTACTTATATGGGACTAGGGTAACTCATTTAGGGTCAGGAAGTACTTATATGGGACTAGGGTAACTCACTTGGGTTCTTGGAGCACTTATATGGGACTAGGATAAATCAGTTGGGGTCAGGGAGTACTTCTATGGGACTAGGGTAACTCACTTGCGGTCAGAGAGTTCATATAAAGCGCCTAGGATAACTCACTTGGGGTCAGGGAGTACGTCTATGGTACTAGGGTAACTCATTAGGTTCTTGGAGCACTTATATGGGAGTAGGGTAAATCAGTAGGGGTCAGGGATTACTTATATGGGACTAGGGTAACTCACTTACGGTCAGAGAGTACATGTAAAGGGGCTAGGATAACTCACTTGGGGTCAGGGAGTACTTATAAAGGGGCTAGGGTAACTCACTTGGGGTCAGGGAGTACTTCTATGGGACTAGGGTAACTCACTTGGGGTCTGGGAGTAGTTATATGGGACTAGGGTAACTCACTTGCGGACAGAGAGTACATATATAGGGGCTAGGATAACTCATTTGGGGTGAAGGAGAACTTCTATGGCACTAGGGTAACTCACTTGGGCTCAGGGAGTACTTATATGGGACTAGGGTAACTCACTTGGGGTCAGGGAGTACTTATTAGGGACTAGGGTAACTCACTTGGGGTCAGGGAGTACTTATAAAGGTTTTAGGGTAACTCACTTTGTGTCAAGGAGTACTTCTATGGGACTAGGGTAACTCACTTGGTGTCTGTGAGTACTTATATGGGACCAGGGTAACTCACTTGGGGCCAGGGTGTACTTATTAAGGGGCTAGGGTAACCCACTTGGGGAAAGGAATTACTTATAAGGGAATAGGGTAACTCACTTGGGGTCTGGGAGTACATATAAAGCGGCTAGGATAACTCACTTGGGGTCAGGGAGTACTTATAAAGGGGCTAGGGTAACTCACTTGGGGTCAGGGAGTACTTCTATGGGACTAGGGTAACTCACTTGGGGTCTGGGAGTAGTTATATGGGACTAGGGTAACTCACTTACGGACAGAGAGTACATATAAAGGGGCTAGGATAACTCACTTGTGGTCAGGGAGTACTTATATGGGACTAGGTTAACTCACTTAGGATTAGGGTAGTACTTATAAAGGGGCTATGGTAACTCACTTCGGGTCAGGGAGTACTTATAAAGGGGTTTGTGTAACTCACTTTGGGTCAAGGAGTACTAATATGGGATTAGGGTAACTCACTTGAGGTCTGGGAGTAGTTATAAGGGACTAGGCTAACTCACTTGGGGTCAGGGAGTACTTATATGGGACTAGGGTAAATCAGTTAGGGGTCAGGGAGTACTTATATGGGACTAGGGTAACTCATTTAGGGTCAGGAAGTACTTATATGGGACTAGGGTAACTCACTTGGGGTCAGGGAGTACGTCTATGGGACTAGGGTAACTCACTTGGGTTCTTGGAGCACTTATATGGGACTAGGATAAATCAGTTGGGGTCAGGGAGTACTTCTATGGGACTAGGGTAACTCACTTGCGGTCAGAGAGTTCATATAAAGCGCCTAGGATAACTCACTTGGGGTCAGGGAGTACTTATAGAGGGGCTAGGGTTACTCACTTGGGGTCATGGAGTACGTCTATGGTACTAGGGTAACTCGTATGGGTTCTTGGAGCACTTATATGGGAGTAGGGTAAATCAGTAGGGGTCAGGGATTACTTATATGGGACTAGGGTAACTCACTTACGGTCAGAGAGTACATGTAAAGGGGCTAGGATAACTCACTTGGGGCCAGGGAGTACTTATAAAGGGGCAAGGGTAACTCACTTGGGGTCAGGGAGTACTTCTATGGGACTAGGGTAACTCACTTGGGGTCTGGGAGTAGTTATATGGGACTAGGGTAACTCACTTGCGGACAGAGAGTACATATAAAGGGGCTAGGATAACTCACTTGGGGTAAAGGAGAACTTCTATGGGACTAGGGTAACTCACTTGGGGTCAGTGAGTACTTATATGGGACTAGGGTAACTCACTTGGGGTCAGGGAGTACTTATAAAGGGGTTAGGGTAACTCACTTTGTGCCAAGGAGTACTTCTATGCGACTAGGGTAACTCAATTACGGTCAGAGAGTTCATATAAAGGGGCTAGAACAACACATTTGGGGTCAGGGAGTACTTATATGGGACTAGGGTAACACACTTGGGTTCAGGGAGTACTTCTATAGAACTAGGATAACTCACTTGGGGTCTGGGAGTACTTATATGGGACTAGGGTAACACACTTGGAGTCTGGGAGTATATATAAAGGGGCTAGGATAACTCACTGGGGGTCAGGGAGTACTGATAAAGGGGCTATGGTATCTCACTTGGGGTCAGGGAGCACTTCTATGGGACTAGGTTAACTCACTTGCGGTCAGAGAGTACATATAAAGGGGCTAGGATAACTCACATGGGGTCAGGGAGTACATATAGAGGTGATATGGTAAATCAGTAGGGGTCAGGGATTACTTATATGGGACTAGGGTAACTCACTTACGGTCAGAGAGTACATGTAAAGGGGCTAGGATAACTCACTTGGGGTCAGGGAGTACTTCTATGGGACTAGGGTAACTCACTTGCGGTCAGAGAGTACATACATAGGGGCTAGAATAACTCACTTGTGGTCAGGGAGTACTTATATGAAACTAGGTTAACTCACTTAGGGTTAGGGAGTACTTATAAAGGGGCTAGGGTAACCCACCTGGGGTCAGAGAGTACTTATATGGGACTAGGGTAAACCACTTGGGGTCAGGGGGTACCTATATGGTACTAGGGTAACTCACTTGGGGCCAGGGGGTGCTTCTATGGGACTAGGGTAACTCACTTGGGGTCAGGGTGTACTTATAAAGGGGCTATGGTAACTCACTTGGGGTCAGGGAGTACTTCTATGGGACTAGGGTAACTCACTTGGGGTCTGGGAGTAGTTATAAGGGACTAGGGTAACTCACTTGGTGTCTGGGAGTACATATAAAGGGGCTAGGATAACTCACTTGGGGTCAGGGAGTACTTATAAAGGGGCTATGGTAACTCACTTGGAGACAGGGAGTACATATAAAGGGGCTAGGATAACTCACTTGCTGTCAGAGAGTACATACAAAAGGCTAGGATAACTCACTTGGGGTCATGGAGTACTTATATGGGACTAGGGTAACACACTTTAGGTCAAGGAGTACTGATATGGTGCTAGGGTAACTCACTTGGGTTCTGGGAGTACGTATATGGGACCAGGGAAACTCACTTGGGATCAGGGAGTACTTATATGGGACTAGGGTAAATCAGTTGGGGTCAAGGAGTACATATTAGGGACTAGGGTAACTCACTTGGGGTCAGGGAGTACTTATAAAGGGGTTAGGATAACTCACTTTGTGTCAAGGAGTACTTCTATGGGACTAGGGTAACTCACTTGGTGTCTGTGAGTACTTATATGGGACCAGAGTAACTCACTTGGGGCCAGGGTGTACTTATTAAGGGGCTAGGGTAACCCACTTGGGGACAGGAATTACTTATAAAGGAATAGGGTAACTCACTTGGGGTCTGGGAGTACATATAAAGCGGCTAGGATAACTCACTTGCGATCAGAGAGTACATATAAAGGGGCTAGGATAACTCACTTGGGGTCAGGGAGTACATATAAAGGGGCTAGAATAACTCACTTGTGGTCAGGGAGTACTTATATGGGACTAAGGGAAATCAGTTAGGGGTCAGGGAGTACTTATATTGGACTAGGGTTACTCATTTAGGGTATGGAAGTACTTATATGGGACTAGGGTAACTCACTTGGGGTCAGGGAGTACGTCTATGGGACTAGGGTAACTCACTTGGGTTCTTGGAGCACTTATATGGGACTAGGATAAATCAGTTGGGGTCAGGGAGTACTTCTATGGGACTAGGGTAACTCACTTGCGGTCAGAGAGTTCAATTAAAGCGCCTAGGATAACTCACTTGGGGTCAGGGAGTACTTATATAGGGGCTAGGGTTACTCACTTGGAGTCAGGGAGTACGTCTATGGTACTAGGGTAACTCATATGGGTTCTTGGAGCACTTATATGGGAGTAGGGTAAATCAGTAGGGGTCAGGGATTACTTATATGGGACTAGGGTAACTCACTTACGGTCAGAGAGTACATGTAAAGGGGCTAGGATAACTCACTTGGGGCCAGGGAGTACTTATAAAGGGGCTAGGGTAACTCACTTGGGGTCAGGGAGTACTTCTATGGGACTAGGGTAACTCACTTGGGGTCTGGGAGTAGTTATATGGGACTAGGGTAACTCACTTGCGGACAGAGAGTACATATAAAGAGGCTAGGATAACTCACTTGGGGTGAAGGAGAACTTCTATGGGACTAGGGTAACTCACTTTGTGTCAAGGAGTACTTCTATGGGACTAGGTTAACTCACTTGCGGTCAGAGAGTACATATAAAGGGGCTAGGATAACTCACATGGGGTCAGGGAGTACTTATAGAGGTGATATGGTAACTCACTTGGGGTCAGGGAGTACTTCTATGGGACTAGGGTAACACGCTTGCGGTCAGAGAGGACATATAAAGGGGCTAGGATAACTTACTTGGGGTCAGGGAATACTTATATGGGACTAGGGTAACACACTTGGGGTCAGGGAGTACTTATAAAGGGGCTAGGGTAACTCATTTGGGGTCAGGGAGTACTTATATGGGACTAGGGTAACCCACTTTGTGTCAAGGAGTACTTCTATGGGACTAGGGTAACTCACTTGGGGTCTGGGAGTAGTTATATGGGACTAGGGTAACTCACTTGCGGACAGAGAGTACATATAAAGAGGCTAGGATAACTCACTTGGGGTGAAGGAGAACTTCTATGGGACTAGGGTAACTCACTTTGTGTCAAGGAGTACTTCTATGGGACTAGGTTAACTCACTTGCGGTCAGAGAGTACATATAAAGGGGCTAGGATAACTCACATGGGGTCAGGGAGTACTTATAGAGGTGATATGGTAACTCACTTGGGGTCAGGGAGTACTTCTATGGGACTAGGGTAACACGCTTGCGGTCAGAGAGGACATATAAAGGGGCTAGGATAACTTACTTGGGGTCAGGGAATACTTATATGGGACTAGGGTAACACACTTGGGGTCAGGGAGTACTTATAAAGGGGCTAGGGTAACTCATTTGGGGTCAGGGAGTACTTATATGGGACTAGGGTAACCCACTTAGCGCCAGAGAGAACTTATAAAGGGGCTAGGGTAACTCACTTGGGGTTAGGGAGTACTTCTATAGGACTAGGGTAACTAACTTGGGGTCAGGGAGTACTTCTATGGGACTATGGTAACTCACTTAAGGTCAGAGAGTACATACAAAGGGTCTAGAATAACTCACTTGTGATCAGGGAGTTCTTATATGAGACTAGTTTAACTCACTTAGGGTTAGGGAGTACTTATAAAGGGGCTAGGGTAACTCACTTTGGGTTAGGGAGTACTTATATGGGACTAGGGTAAATCACTTGGGGTCAGGGAGTACTTCTATGGGACTAGGGTAACTCACTTGGGGTCAGGGAGTACTTCTATGGGACTAGAGTAACTCACTTGCGGTCAGAGAGTACATACACAGGGGCGAGAATAACTCACTTATGGTCAGGGAGTACTTATATGAGACTAGGTTAACTCACTTAGGATTAGGGAGTACTTATATGGGACTAGGGTAACTCACTTGGGGTCAGGGAGTACTTATAAACGGGTTAGGGTAACTCACTTTGTGTCAAGGAATACTTATATGGGACTAGGGTAACTCACTTGGTGTCTGGGAGTACTTATATGGGACCACGGTAACTCACTTGGGGCCAGGGTGTACTTATAAAGGGGCTATGGTAACACACTTGGGGTCAGGGAGTACTTATAAAGGGGTTAGGGTAACTCACTTTGTGTCAAGGAATACTTATATGGGACTAGGGTAAATCACTTGGTGTCTGGGAGTACTTATTAGGGACCACGGTAACTCACTTGGGGCCAGGGTGTACTTATAAAGGGACTAGGGTAACTCACTTGGGGTCTGGGAGTACTTATAAAAGTGCTATGGTAATTCACTTGCCGTCAGAGAGTACATATAAAGGCGCTAGGAAAACTCACTTGGGGTCAGGGAGTACTTCTATGGGACTAGGGTAACTCGCTTGGGGTCAGGGAGTACTTCTATGGGACTAGGGTAACTCACTTGCGGTCTGGGAGTAGTTATAAGGGAATAGGGTTACTCACTTGGTGTCTGGGAGTACATATAAAGGGGCTAGGATAACTCAATTGGGGTCAAGGAGTACTTATAAAGGGGCTATGGTAACTCACTTGGAGACAGGGAGTACATATAAAGGGGCTAGGATAACTCATTTGCGGTCAGAGTGTACATATATAGGGGCTAGGGTAACTCACATAGGGTCAGAGTGTACTTATATGGGACTAGGGTAAATCACTTGGGGTCAGAGCGTACCTATATGTGACTAGGGTAACCCACTTGGGGTCAGGGAGTACTTATATGGGACTAGGATAACCCACGTGGAGTCTGGGAGTATATATAAAGGGGCTAGGATAACTCACTGGGGGTCAGGGAGTACTTCTATGGGACTAGGTTAACTCACTTGGGGTCTGGGAGTACTTATAAAGGGGCTAGGGTAACTCATTTGAGGTCAGGGAGTACTTATATGGGACTAGGGTAACCCACTTAGCGCCAGAGAGAACTTATAAAGGGGCTAGGGTAACTCACTTGGGGTTAGGGAGTACTTCTATGGGACTAGGGTAACTAACTTGGGGTCAGGGAGTACTTATAAAGGGGTTAGGGTAACTCACTTTGTGTCAAGGAATACTTATATGGGACTAGGGTAACTCACTTGGTGTCTGGGAGTACTTATATGGGACCACGGTAACTCACTTGGGGCCAGGGTGTACTTATAAAGGGGCTATGGTAACACATTTGGGGTCAGGGAGTACTTATATGGGACTAGGTTAAATCAGTTGAGGTCAGGGAGTACTTATAAGGGACTAGGGTAACTCACTTGGACCGGTGTTGGGGATGTTGTTCGAGAGGGTAGTTGTCGCTCGTCTTACGGAGGTTTATGAGGGGGTCGCACCTCTCGCGGACGGTCAATACGGGTTCCGTCCTGGTAGAAGTACCATGGATGCCGTATCGGCTGTCCAGAATTTTATTCGGATCGCCTTTCGGGGGTCTGTGTACCGGAGCAAACGCGTGGCCGTAATCCTTCTCGACATTAAGAACGCGTTCAATTCTGTGTCGCATGCGGCCATCTTGGAGGCCCTGGCCGCCAATGGCGCGGTCCCGGGGGTGATTGTGGATATAGTCCGCAGTTACCTGGGGGACCGGGTCATTGAGTGCGCTGGACGGCAGTGGCGCGTTGGGGCGGGTGTTCCGCAGGGATCGGTCTTAGGACCTCTCCTGTGGAACATTTGTTTCGACGGTCTGCTGCGGTTGAGTCTCCCGGAGGGCTGCACGTTGACTTGTTACGCGGACGATACGGCATTGTGTGTGTCTGCGGGAAGCGTCGGGTCCTTGCAGTTGAAGGCTTACAGGGCTTTGTCGCGTATCGTTCTGTGGCTTGAGGGTAGGAACCTGGAGGTGAACGTCTCCAAATCGGAGGCTGTTTTCTTCTCTAGGAGGCGGTCTGATCGGGCTCCGCGGTTTTCGGTCGGGGGCGAGACGGTTTCCGTCTCCCCGCGGGCGAAATACCTCGGTGTGTGGTTGGATCGTCGTCTTTCCTTCAAGTTTCACATTGATTGCATGGTGGGAAAAGCCAAAAAGGCTGGGTGGGCGTTGAGTAGATTCTTGCCGAACGTGGGTGGGTCGGGGGTCTCGGGAAGGATGTTGTACACGAATTTAGTGCACAGCATTCTTCTTTACGGGGCGCCTTGCTGGGCTGAGGCTGCCTCTCGCCCAACCATTGCGAGGTCCCTAATCTCCGCGCAGAGGGTCATGGCGCTGAGGGTTTCCCGCGCGTGTCGTACGGCTTCGTCCTGTGCGCTATTAGTAATCTCGGGCATACCACCGGCCCATCTTTTAGCTTTGGAGCGCAGGGAGGTGTACGATGCGTCGCGTGCGGGTGGCTCCTCGGCTGGCGTGGCCGAAGCGCGGAGATTGGCGAGGGCTAATTTAGTAGAGAGATGGCAGGCAGCATGGGACTCGGATGGTCGGGGTAGGTGGACCCACCGCCTCATCCCGGACATCCGGTCCTGGCTAGCTGCTAATTGTAGAAGCTTGAACTACCATGTTTCCCAGATGCTCCTGGGGCATGGTAGTTTCATGAGTCATCGCGCGAGGGTGGGCCGCAGGGCGACTCCCGACTGCTGGTGCTCCCCGAATCCGGTCGCGGATACGGCGGAGCACACGCTGTTGTGGTGTCCCCTGTGGGAATGCGAAAGAGCAGAACTCTGTGATGCTTTAGGTGTGCCCTCGATGGAGGTGGAGACCCTTGTGTCCCATGTTACGAGTACACCGAGAGCTTGGAATGCATTTTCCAGCTTCTCGGTTAGGGTCCTCACCTCCAAGGACAGTAGAGTCCGAGCTGAGGAGTCTGCTGCTCTCTCCTCTGGGGTGGGGTAGAGTCTGGGGTTTTTGTTTGTCTGGGGATGACCGCATACGGTCGTAGAGTAGAGCGTATACCCTCCTACCTGATGTTATAAGCTATGCTTGGTACCGGTTAGGGGGGCAGGTAGGGGGTTTTGGTGGGTTAGAATCCCACATAACCTCTGGCCAAAACATCGGCCGCCAGAGGTACTTAACAAGCCGTAAGGCTTTAAGAAGTTTCCCCCTACCTCGCAAAGCGTCGGAAAAAAAAAAAAAAAAAAAAAAAAACCCACTTAGCGCCAGAGAGAACTTATAAAGGGACTAGGGTAACTCACTTGGGGTTAGGGAGTACTTCTATGAGACTAGGGTAACTAACTTGGGGTCAGGGAGTACTTCTATGGGACTATGGGACCTCACTTGGGGTCAGGGAGTACACATATAGGGGCTAGGGTAACTCACTTGGGGTCAGGGAGTACTTATAAAGGGGGTAGGGTAACTCGCTTGGGGTCAGGGAGTACTTATATGGGACTAGGTTAACCCACTTAGAGCCAGAAAAAACTTATAAAGGGGCTAGGGTAACTCACTTGGGGTTAGGGAGTACTTATAAAGGGGCTAGGGTAACTCATTCTAGAGTCAGGGAGTACTTATATGAGAATAGGGTAACTCACTTGGGGTCAGGGAGTACTTATATAGAGGATAGGGTAACTCTCGTGGGGTCAGGGTGTACTTATAAGGGACTAGGTTAACTCACTTAGGATTAGGGAGTACTTATAAAGGGGCTAGGGTAACTCACATGGGGTCAGAGAGTACTTATATGGGGCTAGGGTAAATCACTTGGGGTCAGGGCGTCCCTATATGGGACTAGGGTAACCTACTTGGGGTCAGAGAGTACTTATAAAGGGGCTAGGGTAACTCACTTGGGGTCAGGGAGTACATCTATGGGACTAGGGTAACTTACTTGGGGTCTGGGAGTACTTATATGTGACTTGGGTATCTCACTTAAGGTCAGGGAGTACTTATAAAGGGGCTAGGGTAACTCACTTGCGGTCAGAGAGTACATATAAAGGGACTAGGTTAACTCACTTAGGTTTAGGGAGTACTTATAAAGGGGCTAGGGTAACTCACATGGGGTCAGAGAGTACTTATATGGGACTAGGGTACATCACTTGAGGTCAGGGAATACTTATAAGGGACTAGGGTAACTCACTTGGAGACAGGGAGTACATATAAAGGGGCTAGACTAACTCACTTGGGGTCAGGGAGTAATTATATGGGACTAGAGTAAATCACTTGGGGTCAGGGCGTACCTATATGAGACTAGTGTAACCCACTTGGGGTCAGGGAGTACTTATAAACGGCCTAGGGTAACTCACTTGGGGTCAGGGAGTACTTCTATGGGACTAGGGTAACTAACTTGGGGTCAGGGAGTACTTCTATGGGACTATGGGACCTCACTTGGGGTCAGGGAGTACACATATAGGGGCTAGGGTAACTCACTTGGGGTCAGGGAGTACTTATAAAGGGGGTAGGGTAACTCGCTTGGGGTCAGGGAGTACTTATATGGGACTAGGTTAACCCACTTAGAGCCAGAAAAAACTTATAAAGGGGCTAGGGTAACTCATTTGGGGTTAGGGAGTACTTATAAAGGGGCTAGGGTAACTCATTCTAGAGTCAGGGAGTACTTATATGAGAATAGGGTAACTCACTTGGGGTCAGGGAGTACTTATATAGAGGATAGGGTAACTCACGTGGGGTCAGGGTGTACTTATAAGGGACTAGGTTAACTCACTTAGGATTAGGGAGTACTTATAAAGGGGCTAGGGTAACTCACATGGGGTCAGAGAGTACTTATATGGGGCTAGGGTAAATCACTTGGGGTCAGGGCGTCCCTATATGGGACTAGGGTAACCTACTTGGGGTCAGAGAGTACTTATAAAGGGGCTAGGGTAACTCACTTGGGGTCAGGGAGTACATCTATGGGACTAGGGTAACTTACTTGGGGTCTGGGAGTACTTATATGTGACTTGGGTATCTCACTTAAGGTCAGGGAGTACTTATAAAGGGGCTAGGGTAACTCACTTGCGGTCAGAGAGTACATATAAAGGGACTAGGTTAACTCACTTAGGTTTAGGGAGTACTTATAAAGGGGCTAGGGTAACTCACATGGGGTCAGAGAGTACTTATATGGGACTAGGGTACATCACTTGAGGTCAGGGAATACTTATAAGGGACTAGGGTAACTCACTTGGAGACAGGGAGTACATATAAAGGGGCTAGACTAACTCACTTGGGGTCAGGGAGTAATTATATGGGACTAGAGTAAATCACTTGGGGTCAGGGCGTACCTATATGAGACTAGTGTAACCCACTTGGGGTCAGGGAGTACTTATAAACGGCCTAGGGTAACTCACTTGGGGTCAGGGAGTACTTCTATGGGACTAGGGTAACTCACTTGGTGTCTGGGAGTACTTATATGGGACCACGGTAACTCACTTGGGGCCAGGGTGTACTTATAAAGGGGCTATGGTAACTCACTTGGGGTCAAGGAGTACTTATATGGGAATAGGGTATCTCATTTGCGGTCAGAGAGTACATATAAAGCGGCTAGGAAAACACATTTGGGGTCAGGGAGTAATTATATGGGACTAGGGAAACACACTTGGGGTCAGGGAGTACTTCTATGGAAATAGGGTAACTCACTCTAAAGTCAGGGAGTACTTATATGGGACTAGGGTAACTCACTTGGGGTCTAGGAGTACTTACATAGGTACTAGGGTAACTCACTTGCGGTCAGAGAGTACATATAAAGCGACTAGGTTAACTCAGTAGGTTTAGGGAGTACTTATAAAGGGGCTAGGGTAACTCACATGGGGTCAGAGAGTACTTATATGGGACTAGCGTAACTCACTTAGGGTTAGGGAGTACTTATAAAGGGGCTAAGGTAACTTATTTTAGGTCAAGGAGTGCTTATGTGGGACTAGTGTAACTCACTTGGTGTCTGTGAGTACTTATATGGGACCAGGGTACATCACTTGTGGTCAGGGAATACTTATAAGGGACTAGGGTAACTCACATAGGATCAGAGTGTACTTATATGGGACTAGGTTAAATCACTTGGGGTCAGGGCGTACCTATATGTGACTAGGGTAACCCACTTGGGGTCAGGGAGTACTTATGTGGGACTAGGATAACCCACTTAGGGTCAGAGAGAACTTATAAAGGGGCTAGACTAACTCACTTGGGGTCAGGGAGTAATTATACGGGACTAGGGTAAATCACTTGGGGTCAGGGCGTACATATATGAGACTAGTGTAACCCACTTGGGGTCAGGGAGTACATATATACGGCCTAGGGTAACTCACTTGGGGTCAGGGAGTACTTCTATGGGACTAGGGTAACTCACTTGGTGTCTGGGAGTACTTATATGGGACCACGGTAACTCACTTGGGGCGAGGGTGTACTTATAAAGGGGCTATGGTAACTCACTTGGGGTCAAGGAGTACTTATATGGGAATAGAGTATCTCATTTGCGGTCAGAGAGTACATATAAAGCGGCTAGGAAAACACATTTGGGGTCAGGGAGTAATTATATGGGACTAGGGAAACACACTTGGGGTCAGGGAGTACTTCTATGGAACTAGGGTAACTCACTCTAAAGTCAGGGAGTACTTATATGGGACTAGGGTAAATCACTTGGGGTCAGGGCGTACCTATATGAGACTAGTGTAACCCACTTGGGGTCAGGGAGTACTTATAAAGGGCCTAGGGTAACTCACTTGGGGTCAGGGAGTACTTCTATGGGACTAGGGTAACTCACTTGGTGTTTGGGAGTACTTATATGGGACCACGGTAACTCACTTGGGGCCAGGGTGTACTTATAAAGGGGCTATGGTAACTCACTTGGGGTCAAGGAGTACTTATATGGGAATAGAGTATCTCATTTGCGGTCAGAGAGTACATATAAAGCGGCTAGGAAAACACATTTGGGGTCAGGGAGTAATTATATGGGACTAGGGAAACACACTTGGGGTCAGGGAGTACTTCTATGGAACTAGGGTAACTCACTCTAAAGTCAGGGAGTACTTATATGGGACTAGGGTAACTCACTTGGGGTCAAGGAGTACTTACATAGGCACTAGGGTAACTCACTTACGGTCAGAGAGTACATATAAAGGAACTAGGTTAACTCACTTAGGTTTAGGGAGTACTTATAAAGGGGCTAGGGTAACTCACATGGGGTCAGAGAGTACTTATATGGGACTAGGGTAACTCACTTGGAGACAGGGAGTACATATAAAGGGGCTAGGATAACTCATTTGCGGTCAGAGTGTACTTATATAGGGGCTAGGGTAACTCACATAGGATCAGAGTGTACTTATATGGGACTAGGTTAAATCACTTGGGGTCAGGGCGTACCTATATGTGACTAGGGTAACCCACTTGGGGTCAGGGAGTACTTATGTGGGACTAGGATAACCCACTTAGGGTCAGAGAGAACTTATAAAGGGGCTAGACTAACTCACTTGGGGTCAGGGAGTAATTATACGGGACTAGGGTAAATCACTTGGGGTCAGGGCGTACATATATGAGACTAGTGTAACCCACTTGGGGTCAGGGAGTACATATATACGGCCTAGGGTAACTCACTTGGGGTCAGGGAGTAATTATATGGGACTAGGGAAACACACTTGGGGTCAGGGAGTACTTCTATGGAACTAGGGTAACTCACTCTAAAGTCAGGGAGTACTTATATGGGGCTAGGGTAACTCACATGGGGTCAGAGAGTACTTATATGGGACTAGGGTAACTCACTTAGGGTTAGGGAGTACTTATAAAGGTATTAGGGTAACCCACCTGGGGTCAGAGAGTACTTATATGGGACTAGGGTAAATCACTTGGGGTCAGGGCGTACCTATATGGGACTAGGGTAACTCACTTGGGGCCAGGGGCTGCTTCTATGGGACTAGGGTCACTCACTTGGGGTCAGGGAGTACATATATAGGGGCTTGGTTAACTCACTTGGGGTCAGGGAGTACTTATAAAGGGGGTAGGGTAACTCACTTGGGGTCAGGAAGTACTTATATGGGACTAGGGTAACCCACTTAGGGCCAGAGAGAACTTATAAAGGGGCTAGGGTAACTCACTCTAGAGTCAGGGAGTACTTATGTGGGAATAGGGTAACTCACTTGGGTTCAGGGAGTACTTATATAGAGGCTACGGTAACTCACGTGGTGTCAGGGTGTGCTTATAAGTGACTAGGGTAACTCACTTGCGGTCAGAGAGTACATATAAAGGGGCTAGAATAACTCACTTGTGGTCAGGGAGTACTTATATTGGACTAGGTTAACTCACTTAGGATTAGAGAGTACTTATAAAGGTGCTAGGGTAACTCACATGGGGTCAGAGAGTACTTATATGGGGTTAGGGTATATCACTTGGGGTCAGGGCGTCCCTATCTGGGACTAGGGTAACCCACTTAGGGCCAGAGAGAACTTATAAAGGGGCTAGGGTTACTCACTTGAGGTTAGGGAGTACTTCTATGGAACTTGGGTAACTCACTTGGGGTCTGGGATTACTTATATGGGACTAGGGTAATTCACTTGGAGTGTGGGAGTACATATAAAGGGGCTAGGATAACTCACTTGGGGTCAGGGAGTACTTATAAAGGGGCTAAGGTAACTTACTTTAGGTCAAGGAGTGCTTATGTGGGACTAGTGTAACTCACTTGGTGTCTGTGAGTACTTATATGGGACCAGGGAACATCACTTGTGGTCAGGGAATACTTATAAGGGAATAGGGTAACTCACATAGAGACAGGGAATACATATAAAGGGGCTAGGATAACTCATTTGCGGTCAGAGTGTACATATATAGGGGATAGGGTAACTCACATAGGGTCAGAGTGTACTTATATGGGACTAGGGTAAATCACTTGGGGTCAGGGCGTACCTATATGTGACTAGGGTAACCCACTTGCGGTCAGGGAGTACTTATGTGGGACTAGGATAACCCACTTAGGGTCAGAGAGAACTTATAAAGGGGCTAGACTAACTCACTTGGGGTCAGGGAGTAATTATATGGGACTAGGGTAAATCACTTGGGGTCAGGGCGTACCTATATGAGACTAGTGTAACCCACTTGGGGTCAGGGAGTACTTATAAAGGGACTAGGGTAACTCACTTGGTGTCTGTGAGTACTTATATGGGACCAGGGTACATCACTTGTGGTCAGGGAATACTTATAAGGGACTAGGGTAACTCACTTGGAGACAGGGAGTACATATAAAGGGGCTAGGATAACTCATTTGCGGTCAGAGTGTACTTATATAGGGGCTAGGGTAACTCACATAGGATCAGAGTGTACTTATATGGGACTAGGTTAAATCACTTGGGGTCAGGGCGTACCTAAATGTGACTAGGGTAACCCACTTGGGGTCAGGGAGTACTTATGTGGGACTAGGATAACCCACTTAGGGTCAGAGAGAACTTATAAAGGGGCTAGACTAACTCACTTGTGGTCAGGGAGTAATTATATGGGACTAGGGTAAATCACCTGGGGTCAGGGCGTACCTATATGAGACTAGTGTAACCCACTTGGGGTCAGGGAGTACTTATAAAGGGACTAGGGTAACTCACTTGGGGTCTGGGAGTACTTATATGGGACTAGGGTAACTCACTTAAAGTCAGGGAGTACTTATAAAGGGGCTAGGGTAACTCACTTTAGGTCAAGGAGTGCTTATGTGGGACTAGTGTAACTCACTTGGCGTCTGTGAGTACTTATATGGGACCAGGGTACATCACTTGTGGTCAGGGAATACTTATAAGGGACTAGGGTAACTCACTTGGAGACAGGGAGTACATATAAAGGGGCTAGGATAACTCATTAGCGGTCAGAGTGTACATATATAGGGGCTAGAGTAACTCACAAGGGGTCAGAGTGTACTTATATGGGACTAGGGTAAATCACTTGGGGTCAGGGCGTACCTATATGTGACTAGGGTAACCCACTTGGGGTCAGGGAGTACTTATGTGGGACAAGCATAACCCACTTAGGGTCAGAGAGAACTTATAAAGGGGCTAGACTAACTCACTTGGGGTCAGGGAGTAATTATATGGGACTAGGGTAAATCACTTGGGGTCAGGGCGTACATATATGAGACTAGTGTAACCCACTTGGGGTCAGGGAGTACTTATAAACGGCCTAGGGTAACTCACTTGGGGTCAGGGAGTACTTCTATGGGACTAGGGTAACTCACTTGGTGTCTGGGAGTACTTATATGGGACCACGGTAACTCACTTGGGGCCAGGGTGTACTTATAAAGGGGCTATGGTAACTCACTTGGGGTCAAGGAGTACTTATATGGGAATAGGGTATCTCATTTGCGGTCAGAGAGTACATATAAAGCGGCTAGGAAAACACATTTGGGGTCAGGGAGTAATTATATGGGACTAGGGAAACACACTTGGGGTCAGGGAGTACTTCTATGGAAATAGGGTAACTCACTCTAAAGTCAGGGAGTACTTATATGGGACTAGGGTAACTCACTTGGGGTCAAGGAGTACTTACATAGGTACTAGGGTAACTCACTTGCGGTCAGAGAGTACATATAAAGGGACTAGGTTAACTCAGTTAGGTTTAGGGAGTACTTATAAAGGGGCTAGGGTAACTCACATGGGGTCAGAGAGTACTTATATGGGACTAGGGTAACTCACTTAGGGTTAGGGAGTACTTATAAAGGTGTTAGGGTAACCCACCTGGGGTCAGAGAGTACTTATATGGGACTAGGGTAAATCACTTGGGGTCAGGGCGTACCTATATGGGACTAGGGTAACTCACTTGGGGCCAGGGGGTGCTTCTATGGGACTAGGGTCACTCACTTAGGACCAGAGAGAACTTATAAAGGGGCTAGGGTAACTCACTCTAGAGTCAGGGAGTACTTATGTGGGAATAGGGTAACTCACTTGGTTTCAGGGAGTACTTATATAGAGGCTACGGTAACTGACGTGGGGTCAGGGTGTACTTATAAGTGACTAGGGTAACTCACTTGCGGTCAGAGAGTACATATAAAGGGGCTAGAATAACTCACTTGTGGTCAGGGAGTACTTATATTGGACTAGGTTAACTCACTTAGGATTAGGGAGTACATATAAAGGGGCTAGGGTAACTCACATGGGGTCAGAGAGTACTTATATGGGGCTAGGGTAAATCACTTGGGGTCAGGGCGTCCCTATCTGGGACTAGGGTAACCCACTTGCGGTCAGAGAGTACATATAAAGGGGCTAGAAGAACTCACCTGTGGTCAGGGAGTACTTTTAAGGGGCTAGGGTAACTCACTTGGGTCAAGGAGTTCTTATATTGGACTAGACTAACTCACTTGGTGTCGGGGAGTACTTATATGGGACAAGGGTACCTCACTTGGGGCCAGGGTGTGCTTATAAAGGGGCTAGGGTAACTCTCTTGGGGTCAGGGAGTAGTTGTAAGGGACTAGGGTAACTCACTTGTGGTCGGGGAGTACTTATAAAGGGATGTAACGTAGGGGTCAGCCACCTCGCCGGACCAAAGTAGATCGCACACGTCCGTGTGCAATACCGGTGGTATTGCACATTGCTGACACCCGGAATTCTTTTCCGGAATTGCGTTAAACCTTGGGCGTCGGCCGTGGATGTGGAGACTTTTCGGTCGTCATGTGTCGAAAGATCATGGCGCTACTAACGACACATGACCTATTAAGCCTCCTACATATATGCGAGTTCCGCAACCCTTAAGTCGAGTCTTATTCTGTGCAAGCTTAGCCGCTGCCGCATCATCCGCGTTCCAAGGTCGTAACTCTAGTATTCGTTCCACCGGAGCAGAGTACTCCACCGTATTCTAACAAATCTCTTGCCCAGTCGCCGTGTACTGGTAGTTAAGTCTAGTATAATTCAATCCGAAACAAGTCGTGTAGAAATTGTCGCGAGTGTACATCTTTCAGTCGTGCCTAACACGTACCGTTCTGAAAGACAAGCACAACTACTACGAACTGATCATAATTAATTAAGTGCGAGAAATCCACAACCATCGGAGAGTCTAGTCTCTCCAATAGTTGTGACATTTAGTAAATAATCCTGCGAATGCTGATCCAGCGTTATTAACGTTTACTGTAAGTATAATTGTAATACCTGAAAATACATAGTCTTGTGTCAAAACTGCTGTTCCAACGTATGTTTATACATACTATCATTCACCCCGAATCTTGCCAATTCATTACATTCTTACCGCTCGGAGTGTAATACTATAGTTCATTGTACTGATAGTCGAAAAGCTCAATCGACGTTTCTACTGACCCAGACTGTAGTGTCGAGTCAGCGCGAAACTCGACCGAGAGGCGGCCACGACTACCCAGTACGTAACAAATCTGGTGACAGCGGTAGGATTTCGCAGGAAATTCTGCTCCCATAGAATTTCCTCAGGGTGTGAACAGCCTTTTTGACACAGTTTTATTCAAAATGTTCTACTAACTTCCTATATAAAATGGCTTTTACCCCTACACGATCACCACCCGGACCTCCTCCTCTTCCGCCCGCTAACGGTAGCTACCGTGGAAATGTGTCCGGTTATTTAAATGTTTCCAACGGAATTTGCTCTCCCCGAGGAGAGGTATTAATCCAACTCCAAACAGTACCATCCTATAATGGATCCCGCGACGATCTGGGACCTTTTATAGAAAATTTGGAGAATATTTATTCTACCTTGTCGGACGCCGCTCGTCAGGAATTCGTTCCTTTGGTATTGGCCAAATTAGTCGGTTCTGCTCGTGTGAGCGTTACTGGTAAACGATTCCCTACCGTCAAGGACTTGATCGCTCACTTACGACGAAAATTTCAACCTCCCCGGACTTTTATAGATTTGGTCACCCAATGTGGAAAATTAGCCATGCGTCCTAATGAAGCCTTAGGTTCGTATATAGATCGAGCTGAACGCCTGAAAGCCGACCTTGACGCCGCTTATGAAAACAAATACGGGTCAGAATCGCTCGTCCTGATACAGGAGCCCAATGATCGGGAGTTTCTGGAAGTATTCATGGACGGATTGGCTCCAGAATATTACACTCCCGTGTATTCCAGAAACCCCCGAAATCTACAAGAGGATTGCGACTACGCGCGCTTACGGGAGTTCGGTATAGAACGAAGAGAAGCCTTCGATCACTCCAATTATCCTCCTTAATCCCAGAATCCAAGTGCCTATCAACCTTCCCCGTACTATTCCTCATACCCTTCCCCTCATCCTTCCCGATATCCTCCGTTCCCCCGCTACCCTCAACCTCCTCCGGCACCCGGACCTAACGGTTATCCCCCTCCGTCCGATCAACACTATCGATCACGACCCCCTAGACCTCTCCAGTCAGAGCCCTACGATCCAGAACTTACCTGTGGACGGTGTCGAAGGATTGGGCATAGAGCATCCAGCTGTCGAGCTTCTCCTACATATCCTTCCACTACTCATGTTCCTACTACTGCAGTAATGGAGGCTGTCGAAGAGACCGGTGATTTAAACTACGATCAGGTTCGCCCGAACGACGCGTCGACGAACCCATCATAGAAACCGCGTCCGTTCAAATTTTAACTCCACCCCAGAAAAGGAGAAAAGACCCCTCACCCGTCTCCACCATTTTGAGCTATTCGCCACACTCGACCCTGGTACTCAAGAAGGTTCCCCAACTGAGCTACTTGGATGGAGAATTTTTGGTGGATACAGGCTCGCACATTAACATCATAGTGTATAATGCCCTTCGGGAGGAGATTGGCCTCGAATACCCCGATTTCCCGGCCCTACGAGGTCTCAGAGACAACTGGATGTAGTAGGATCGGTAATCCTTACCATCGATGAAGAACCTCATAGATTCCAAGTTATAGAAGACTTCGACCTCCCTTATACCGGAGTTTTGGGGATGCCCTTCCTCAACCAAACCGAGGCACAGATCTCCCTGTTACATCGGACCTTGGTTACCTCTAGTAAACCAGTGAGGCCTCTACCATTCAAAAACAGTGACGAACTCCTAAGTATAAGAGAAGGGTGTACTAAGGTCGATGCCTCTCAGCACCCACCTCAGTCCCTTAATGTTACCATAAGATCTCCTTCAACATCACCTCCGGGGGAAGACTATCCAATTACTCTTCCCTACCTAGGCGAAGATCCTAGACGAGAGCTGCCCTACGAAGATGCAAGACCTGGAATTGAACCGTTAAAACCCCAGGAAAGGACTACCGCCTTGGAAGCCCTGTTCCTCAACCCATCACCGGAAGATCCAGACGCTCAACTTTTGATTAGTTCTTTAATTCATGAGTATTCTGACATATTCTACCTGACGGGAGACCGACCCGACACCGAAAACAAAGCCGATATTTATCATGAAATCGATACCCCCGGAGGAACAGCCTTCAAGATCCGACAGTACCGAATTGAAGAAACATTACATTCTGAGGTACAGAGCCAGGTCAATGTACTTCTAGAGAGCGGCATAGTGGTCCCTTCCTCATCGCCCTACAATTCTCCGCTGTGGATCGTACCGAAGGCTCCCGACTCCCAAGGAAAGAAACGTTGGCGCCTAGTTACCGACTTCCGTCGACTGAACGAACAACCCGTAGGAGATTCCTACCCTTTGCCTATCATTGTGGACATCTTGGATAAATTAGGCGGATCTAAGTATTTTTCTATTTTCGATTTGGCCAGTGGATTCCACCAAATTCACCTTCATCCCCGGGATCGACATAAAACAGCATTCTCTACGCCCTTTGGACATTACGATTGCACGCGAATGCCCTTTGGACTCAAAAATGCCCCCGCCACCTTCCAGAGCCTTATGGATCGAGTCCTACAAGGACTCCAAGGACAGGAACTTTTTGTATATCTTGATGATATTATTGTATTTTCTGCCACACTCTCTGAACACATCGAAAAGTGCAAGCGCTTATTCAGCAGAATTCGACAATACGGTCTCAAGCTGCAATCGGAAAAGTGTGCCTTCCTAAGACAACAAATCACCTATTTAGGCCATCTTATTAACCCGAATGGCGTCCAGCCCCTTCCCTCCAAGGTGGAGGCTGTACGAAAATTTCCAGTATCTACCAACCCCAAAAACATCAAACAGTTTCTAGGATTAGCCGGGTATTACCGACGCTTTACTCCAAATTTTGCTCAACGAGCCAAACCCCTGACACTAACTGCTCAAGAAAGGTATCACCTTTACTTGGTACGAGGAGGCCCAGGCCAGCTTTGAAGACTTACGAGCCTGCCTATGCGAAGCTCCAGTATTGGCCTATCCAGATTTCCAGCTCCCTTTTATCATCACCTGCGACGCTTCTGAATTTGCCATAGGGGCCATCCTCAGTCAAGGGAAACTTGGACACGATCGACCTATAGCATACGCATCTCGCACGCTTACCGACCCTGAAACTCGTTATTCTACTTCCGAGAAAGAAGGATTAGCTGCTGTTTATGCTATTAAACAGTTCCGTCATTACGTGTACGGAAGAAAATTCACTCTCGTCACCGACCACCAACCTCTCGTTTGGCTCAGCAAAGCAACCGACCCCACCAACCGTATCCAAAGATGGAATCTCTGTTTAGAGGAGTTCGACTATGAAATCATCTATAAGAAAGGAGCAACTAACTGCAATGCTGACGCTCTATCACGGAATCCGGTGCCGATAGCTCTGCCGGTGTTCCGCGATGACCCCAGTTACCTTCCCCATCAAAAACAACTTCCGGTGGACACACAATCAATTGGTGCCCGTCTGAGAAGCCGTCGCCGGGAAGAAGCCCCTCCCCCTATCAATTATGCCGAACTGGACTCTTCCACCGATCTCGAGACTTCTACAGAAGTTCACCCCTTAACCAATATCGACTCTAGGCCCCCTACAAGCATGTTACCAACACTGATGGAAGAAACGACTCTCCCCGACGACACCAACTCGGAGAATCCTCCAGACGACTTCTCTGAGGAACCCAGCGTTCTCGGAGATTCGTTCGAGGCAGAATGTACCCCACTGACCCCCGAACAATGCTCTATTATTAGCGAATTGAGCTCTAGCCAAGAAGAAATCCATAAACTTTTGGCTTCCCTCCACAACGAACAATCATCGGACGAAAACACCTATTCCGATGAGGAAACCGATGCGGACCCGTGTTTAACACCTACCGCAACATCTGAACCCCTGAACTTTACTCTCCCCTCGCCTGCTAAAATAAAACCCATAGGACGCTCCACCTGGATACCTAGTGATTTTGAAAAACCCGAAGATGAACTCTCAGGCTCCGACGCCGAGTCGGATAGCACCGTAGTGGATGCTACCCAAAACAAAACCCTACCACCCCCTCAATACGATCCATCCCTAGACCCTGGTTTTTGCCGTTATAACGAGTCCTTCCGTCTCCCCATTATATAAAATTGTCAAGTATGATTTCCGATGGCTATAATCGTCCCAGTACAGGGAAGAATAGTGCTCCTCATTAAAGTAGGAGTGTTGGGCGCCAGATCAGATTTCGTGATCAAACCATCCAGAAATTCACATTCGACATTCTTCCATCTCCAGCTAGTCAGGATATTGTCTTTGGTAGAGGGGCAGGGTTAGGAGGATGAGACAACCATAGGACTAGATACTTGCATATTTAAATGAAATAAGCACTAGATAATACTGTGGTCATACGATTTATTCTTATCGCCAATTTTCCCCATAATCAGCCTCCTAAATACAATTCTCAGTATAATCGCTCTCTTTCTCACCTTCGCACATACACCGTCATACTCACATTCATACACACAGTCGTACACAAGCTCGCGGGTCAAAGGAGCGGGGATTCTTCATAAATCCATTTCTCCTGCGTCCCTCCGCATGACGAGAAACTCCCGATCTCGGGGAATAAGCCGTCCCATATTATAATCAGCCACGTCCCGTAGGAGGCTTTCTCCACGGGCCAGATCATCTAGACTCGCAGGGGAGACCCTAGGCACTCACCCCCTAACTGCGCAGTTCAGAGGGGCCCCACCAAGAAAAGATGCTCGGAGAGAGGTTCGCGACAAGGCCAGCCGATACCCCGACCGACTCCAAACTTTGGCAGCGCCGAGGCACCGACCCCTACCCTCCTCTCCGATCGGACATCCCGAACCGGGTTGAAATCGAGATGACCGGCTCGCGCTCTCCACTACTGACCAACCGACGGTCTTCCTTCTCCCCACCTAATCGGAAAGGGCACGATTTCTTCCCACGGGAGAATTATTCTATCTACGCACTTCGGCTGGGGAATACCTGGGGAGTGGTGCCCCAAGTCATCTCGACGGTCCTGAGACGAGGGTACCTCTACACCCTCTCGCCAACTCCCGATTTCTCTCACCCACGCACCCGAGTGAAACTCCATGAGAGACAATCCCTCGTCGGAGAGGTCACCGTCGGGGAAGATGTGGAGAACATGACGGGGAGCCCCGTATCGAGAATGAACCGGAACACCTCCCCCCTCCTGGGCCAGTCCACCCAGCTAGCCTCGCCATGCGGAGTACATCCGATAACTACACCACCCTACCTGACTCAAACTCGGTCTGGAGAAGTCCTCTGGTCGGCTCGAACACCCAACTCCTCGCAGCTACCGACTTTCCCATCTATAGGTGGCCTGGTGCAACCCTCGGACGTCTCCTTTCCTCCTCCGCCGAACTCCTACACTTCAGACTGGCTCTCCATCTCGGATCCTGGACGATCCTGATCGATCTCCGGAGCCATCCGCTCCGCTCCCTGTCTCCAATCGAAGAGAACTATTCTCTTGCTCTAAGTAGTCTCATTCCCCACTTGATTTTTCCCCCACTCCGCTCCTACTTATTCCGGGATCGGATTGATTTAATCTAGCCATTCGCTGGTCCTTTTTTTTCCGCGGCCCAATTATTGGCTGATTATCGTACGACCCTTCTAGCGGCGACAGGTATGGTGCCGTCTACCAATTGAAAGGCCCATGTTTTCAGGATGGGTTCTTGGCTGGTAGAATCTTCTCGTAGATCTTTCCGTCGTATCTTTCGGATGGGAGTGGGTACTGGGGGCCTTTCGCTCAAGGTTTTTCTCCTAAATTCCTCCTCTCGTCATTGTGGTCATCCGTTGCTGATGCCCATTCTATGTCCCATACTACTACTCATCCATCCCGGACCTAGAACCGCGAGCCGCCGTCTACTATCCTGCTCATTCATTCTACATACATGTCTTTCCCCTTTCTTCTTAGTATACTGAACAACATCCATTTCTGGCACTCGAAGTGCTGGCTCGACACAATCTTAGATAATTACGATAAATCGAAGGGGGTGAAAGGAGGGAGAGTCGGTGGATTTATTATGTTCCCCTCTCGTTACCGAATTCCGTTTCGAACTAACACATTGGGACGGGGAGACTCCAAAAACCGCGTCACACCGTATTGAACCCAATCCGATCTCAGAAGAATCCCCCTTTTACTCCCCCCCGAACCCCATGAAATGTAAAGTAGAAAGCTCCGCATATGTTCTGTGCCACAAGCCCAGCAACATTGTCCATCTGAATGCCTCTGACTGTTCCTTTCAAGACCCCATTAGCCAAATGCTCATAGAAACCGGAAGAATCGATCTGAAAACCATAAAAAACCATCCTTTTCCTCTTGGGTCCGTTCAAGACTTTCCCTACAAAACCACCAAGATCATCCTGGTCATTACCCATCCCCGCGAATTAATCCCCGCCAGCGACGAAGAAATTCATAATTCTCTGAAAAAGCTAAAGGACTTTGTTCACGAGAATAAAATTTCAGAGTTCAGCATCGGCCCGTATAAACTCGGAACCACCTGGCTGACGGCGCGCTATTTGAGCTCCGTCTTTTCCCGTGCGTTCCACGATGACGATGTCGGAATCACTATCTGCACTGGTGAAGTTGTTACTCCTCCAGTTCAGATAAGAAGACATATCATTCTGGAATATCATGGAGGTTTAGTTGGAGGTCATAAGGGAGTGACCAAGACCTATCATAGAATTAGGGAACATTATAATTGGCCCGGTTTCCATAAGGACGTCCAGAGCATTATACGTTCCTGCGATAGTTGCCAACGGCAGAAATTAGTTCGCGTAAAACCTAAACTGCCAATGCTCATAACTGACACCCCCTGTGCCCCCTTCGATAAAGTAGCCTTGGACACCGTAGGCCCTTTTCCTATTACGTCCTCCGGAAATTTACACGTCCTAACCATGCAGTGTAATTTGACTAAATTTTGCATTGCTGTCGCAATACCTAACATTCGCGCCGCTACCATCGCTGACGCATTTTCGAGGCATTTCGTTGCGCAATTCGGACTTCCGCCTGCCATTCTCACGGATCGAGGCACCAGCTTTTTAGGAAAATTACTCAAAAGCGTAACCTCTCTTTTTAAAATCAAGCACTTGACCACCTCCGGTTATCGACCCCAGACCAATGGATCTCTAGAGAGAAGTCATCTAGTGCTCATCGAATACCTAAAACATAATATCAACCAGTATTCGGACTGGGATTTATTCATCCCCTTCGCCATGTTCTCCTATAATACTTCTGTGCACGAAGCTACAGGGTTTACGCCCTATGAATTAGTTTATGGGCGCAAAGCTCAGTCCCCCGTCTCCGCCTATGCGATCGAGGAGTTATTAACCTACGACGCATACGCACAGGAACTGGCTCAGCAGTTAACCCGGCTTCACGCTTTAGCCCGAGAACGCGAAATCCAAGCTAAAGAAAAATCTAAGGAATATTACGATCGGAACGCAGCCTTTGTTTCCTATTCCCCTGGAGATTTGGCCTATGTCCTACGAGAACCTAGAAAACATTAACTAGACTCCCAGTATATCGGGCCATATACCATAGAGTCGATCAACGATAAGCACAACGCTATCCTCATCACTGACTCTGGAATTCCCATCACTAAACATTTGGACAAATTAATACCTTCTTCTACACCCACCTCTACTAACCCCGAAATCTAATGCATGTACGACTTTCTCTTTATAGAACGACTCCTGCAGCATTATTAGCATTTACTGAGCGACCCAAAGTAATGATCACTGTTCGCTAGCAATTATTCTAGAGATTATTCAACCTCCCTTTATTCCACGGTTAGTCTAACTGGAACAATCAACTCGAACCTTTAAAAGACGATACTGCCAAACGACCCCCGAAGGAACTGCTGAGGAACCCTGGGATATATATATATTTATTTTTCTTCTTTACTTATTTACTTGTACATAGTTTTGTTATAATGAAGTACCTCCAGACTAAGGGTTAATATTATATTCTGAATAGAATATTGGTAATGAATTGGTGCATAAGCACACTGAAAAGGGAGTGTAAAAGACTCCATTATATAACCCTAGTCATTTAACTTTCTTGATAAGGATTTAGATATTGATGGACCTGGCTATGCCTTGCTTGACTTGGTGTTACCTTTTTGCTTGTGCCTTCTATATTTCCTACAGGAATAGTACAGCAAGTAATTAGGTTCTTGAAGGGCTAGCATTGGATAAATTGGGAAAGAGGCTCCTGTCCAACCAGACTAATTCATACATGGACTGAGGGTCTTTCGATTATCCCACATACTCAATATTCTTTAATATTCATTTTTCTTATATATATATAATTACTTCCTTGTGAATAGTTATAACTTCATGGCTCTAGTCTTTATAAGTTAACGGTAGATTTGGGGAGAAATCCCATGTATAACTGTATAATTATCTTAACTTTATACTTGTAAATTGATAGACAGAGCAGTTATAAAATATAATTCTTATTTTAACTTTTATTAATATGTACTGGTAGTTTTCCTACAGAATCCACTTTAATTTCACAGCATGTCACGTCCTTGAAAGTCTCAAGCCGGCAAGCCTCAGACTGGCTCATATATAAAGTTCATGAGCCTGGCGCTCTTTATAAGTAAAGTCTGTGTGCCTTTGCACTGATTTCTTGTTAAAATTGTGCCTTCCCCACAATAACAGGAATCATGTCGCAAAATGGCGCCGAACGTGGGGCATGCTGGAAATTAGGGAAGAGTATTTTCTCTTTAATATTTTTCTTATAAATTTAAATTCTTTATTAGATTTCATATCGGTTAAATTGAATTTTCTTTGAATAACGTTTATTCCTGAAGTTATAATATTGAGGATTTATATATGGATCTTAATGTTACATTTCAAATATCCTAAAGGAGTTTATTATTTGTGTATACTTTTTCTACTCGACCTAATAGGTATTGATCGGTTATCTCCTGTCTTGCTGCTCAAGGGGAATCTGTATATCGACATTACAGATCGAAATCTTGCGCCAAACGAAAGGGCCTCGTTTCGTAACCGATTTGAACGTTTATTCACCTTTTTGGAAACGCCATAAGATTATCTAGCGATCTTCGTCGGCCGATTTTTTAAATTTCTCTTTTTTTTAGTTTTTCATTTTTTGAAAAATCGGCCAGCGAAGATCGCTAGATAATCGTCTGACGTTTTCAAAAATGTGAATAAACGTTAAAATTGGTTAAGAAATGAGGTTGTTTCGTTTGGGGCAAGATTTGACAAATTTGTTGAAATATACGCAGAGCCGACAATAACAAAGGGAACGCTGGAACCTAGCTTGCCCCCCCCCCCCCCCATTTGAGCAGCGTTTTATCTCTTCCCTTCCAAATTCTATTTACACATAGTAATTACACATAATCATATAAGTTATATGTTATTTAAATTACAAACAAAATTACATGTAGGTACTTAATGTTTGTGAAGCGTAGCTGCTTGTAGAAATGATATTTATTATTTGCTGTAGTACAAGTTGAATAGTGCTTCTGGAATGATCCGCAACATCCTTCCACATATTGTGTGACATGTATTTGATTCGTTAGTTCCTTTTTCTAATTTTCAAACTTATACCAATATTTCCTTGCTATTTTTAAATACACTGATATATGGATTTCCTTTATACTAATCAATTTTATAAATGTTAAAATGATAGGTAAACAAAGGCTCTATTAACTTTGAAGAATGTTCACATGAATTATTATACTTGTAATGGTTGGATCTTCTTCCATAGGATTACTTCTCTTTACATTTGACAGGATGATTTTCTCTTATACATTAAAGAGTACTGTTGAATTCTAATTGTTCTTAGCTTCAAATAATTTTCCAATTCACATTTGGACAACCATCCTTTATATATAATACATTTTTTGTCACTGCTGTTTGTGAAATTTATCTGTTCTGTAGCATTAATTTATACAGTTACTAGACATATAAGATATAATTTTCAAAGGTTTGATATATATTTCTATGAATTACAACATCATAATTGAAATAACAAAATAAGTAATCTATTTTCAAAATACCTTTCTAAGCTAATAGTTGGAAAAGAGGTTTAAGAGTCATTGAAACTACTATAAAATTCATTGCAGATCAGAAGTATTATCAAATTTGAGTGTATGTACAAATAAATAGAGAATTATTATCTATATGTTATATACTTGAATAGAATAGTGAAACGGATGGAGATAAATGTCACAGAAGATGTAAAATGATGTAGCGGATGAAGAAAGCACTTGCAGAAAACCTATACAATTTGTATTACGTCAAATATTAAAAATCCTAGATACAAACAGCTACGCTTCACAAACATGAAGTACATGTAATTTTGTTTGTAATTTAAATAACGTATAACTTATATGATTATATGTTATTACTCTGTGTAAATAGAATTTGGAAGGGAAGAGATAAAAATATTAGTTTCATTAAACTTGCTTTAATTTGCAGTAATAGTAAGCTCTGCTACATGATAAATTTACAAGAAGACTTCCTTGTACATACACCAATTGCTTATACTTTCACTATTATAAAATTGTCAGAAGTATTAAAATCACTGGGCCACACAGAAATTCTTCAAAGTTTTTTACTTATTGGTCAATGAGTACTTTTTTCTTGCATTGAAAGCAACAGAAACATGACTTCACCTGGAACAGAAATAAAATAACCACAAAGTAAATTTCCTTAATAATTTTCATGTTTTGTTAATAAAATACTCATCTGATATAGTTTTTCTTCTCTGATAATTATCCAAATCCATCCTTCTATTCCGTAATCATTTTCCGAAAGTATACTCCATGTTTATGATGCAATCGCGTAATTTGACAGCTACGGACTAACCCCCAAGAGACTGTGCGACCTTTGCGTTTGACTGGACTACATACTGGAGAGAGAGAGAGAGAGACATCGCGCTGCTACTCCGAGTACGCACTTTATAACATTTAGCGTTACACTGATCAAATAAAGCATTGGAAAAATATGAAAATATTATGAAAGCATCCCATTTTCATGAAACTACTAACGATATCGTTTAATTTGCATTTGCACTTTTACTTTTGAAGAAATAAATTGCTAAACGTACGACCTCGTGACGCAGAAAAGAGCGTTTTGCAGTACAAACGCGGGACAATGACACAGTCGAATTTCTCAATAGAATTAGATGAAACTAATCATAATCGATTCCTTTCATTACGCAGATCGTCATAAAGAACGGGGATTTCGGATATACGTCTTAGTATTCGAGATATGAGTAACTGAAGTTGAACGGCGCATACTCATTTCCCCTATTTTGCGAATCAGCTGTTGCGCACGTGTATCTTCAATTGCTCATATCTCCAAAACTAAGACGTTTATTCGAAATCCGCGTTCTTTATGACGATCTGCGTAATGAAAGGAATCGATTATGATTAGTTTCATCTCATTCTATTGAGAAATACGACTGTGCCATTGTCCCCCATTTGTTCTGAAAAACGCTCTTTTCAGCCTCACGCGTTCGTACATTTAGCAATTTATTTCTTGAAAAGTAAAAGTGCAAATGCAAATTAAACAATATCGTTAGTAGTATCATGAAAATGGGATGCTTTCATATTATTTTTCCAATGCTTCATCTAATCTATGTAACCCTAAATGTAATAAAACGCGTACTCGGAGTAGAAGCATGATGTCTCTTTCCCTCTCTAATTCACTCTCTCTCTCTCTCTCTCTCTCTCTCTCTCCCAAGCGTGTAGTCCCGTCAAAAGTGAAGCGGGGTTGGGGTGGGTTTATAAAAGAAATACATTATGAGTTAAACTATAATTTATTTAAAATGTCCACGGCACATAAATCTATTCTTGTGCCGTGGACATTTGGTCGGAGCCTGGACTCCTTACCTGTCGCGGCGGCAATGGCGTCCGCCACGACAGGTTTTTCGGGGGGAGCGACTACGGCATCGCGGGGAGCGACTACGACATCGCGGGGTGCGACTGCGGCGTCGTGGAGTGCGGCTGCGGCGTCGCGGGGTGCGGCTGCGGCGTCGTGGAGTGTGGCTGCGGCGTCGCGGGGTGCGGCTGCGGCGTCGTGGAGTGTGGCTGCGGCGTCGTGGAGTGCTACTGCGGCGTCGTGGAGTGAGGCTGCGGCGTCGTGGAGTGCGGCTTCGGCGTCGTGGGGAACGGCTGCGGCGTCGTGGGGAGTGGGCGCGGCGGCTGCTCTCCTCTCTTAACAATTTTAAGAGCTGTAAAAAGTAAAAATAATATTATTATTTTTTATATTCATTAATTTCGATCTTGTTTATACTTACAGCAAGATCAGCTGCTCGCTGCGCGGCCTTCTTGCGGCGGTAGCGCTGCCGCCACTGCTTGCGTAGGAGTTTCTTGATCTGGAAAAATAAAATTCTTATCAATATATACAATATTTAGAGAGATTCTGTCAGACTTACCTTTTCTTTCGACAGCCCTGCTTCCGCCGAAGAAGGCCGCTGCCCTGCCACAGTTTCCGCGTATGCGCGGATTCGGGACGGTCCCGGTTCTTGGGACCGCCCACGAATCGCACTATGCGGAACAACGGCCGGCAAAATTGCCGGCTTCGACCTGGAATTGGCCGAAGACTTCGGCCCGGCCTGCCTTTCTGCGGCTACTTCTAGCTTCGGGGTAGTTTGCGATGTCCCTGCCGATCCCCCTGGCTTTGGGGTAGGCCGCAGGGATGGCAAAGACCGCCGCTGCAGGGTTTTTTTAGGGTCCGCGGATCCCCCTGGCTTGGGGGCGGCATGCAGACCTTTGAAAACCCCCGCTTTTGTGGTCTGCGGGGTCACCTTCGACCCCCCCCCCCTCCTTCTCCTTATCGCTAGGCGGCTGCGGCGTGGGTGGTTGCGGCGTTGGTGGCTGCGGCGGTGGTGGTTGAGGCGTGGGTGGCTGCGGAGTGGCGGGGGTATAAGGGGGGTTGGACGAAGCAGCCCTCTTCTGGCCCCCTCCCTCCTTCTTCTCCTCAGAGTTCCTGGTTTTCTGAAAATAAAACAAGAAAAATATTATTAAAATGTCACATGCTTGAAAGATTTGATGGGTAATATGCTACTGCAATGTTTTAACACATATGTGATAGTAAGAAAGTCCACTTACGATTGCATATATTGGAAACCATATGACGTCGTATTTGCGTGTATTTGTTCAAATGCAACATGGCTGTATTGTGTTCTTAGTAGCAAAAATACAAAAATACGGCCATGTTGCATTGTTACAAATACAATAAATATGACATATTCTACAGTTAACAATACATGCATTCGTAACTGGAAATTCTTATCAAAACATATATTGCAAAACATCGCGGAAGAACACTACACATCACTTCTATCACGTATTAGCATGCAATGATGTTAAAATTACTTACCATTTTTCTGCTGAAACTCGGGCGGTCCACGTGCTTTGTGGGAATCGTGGGGAATGAAACACTGCACGTTGCCTTCTTATTAGCGAACAATGTGCAGAGCTTCTTGGCCAATGATAAAGCTTATCAGATCTATAGACCAATAATCAAGCTTATCAGATCGATGGACCAATGGCAAGCTTCCGCACAATTCGCGCTAAACTTAATTTATTTTTAATAACAGTAATATTTATTTGTAGAAGCTTTTTAAATATAATTAACATTTTATTTTGAGGGAAGAAACAACGTGAGAAGGCGATTTTTAAAAAATATATATTTTGCACACACTTCAAGTGCGATTTGCGAATGCATAAAAAGCTCCGCTGCTGTCATCGTTGAGACGGTTTTCAGCTATCTCTCAAGTCGGACGTGCGTGAGTGAGTTTTATTTAAATAGTGTTCAGTGAAGTGTTTAGTGGGTGCAATTTTTTGGATTTGCTGCAGGAAACCTCAGGTTAGTTCCAAAATATAATAATTTGTAGTTTGCATGCCCTTTTTTGTGTAAAAATAATAGTTTCGTAGTCAGGTTAGATGGGATGAAAGCATGGTTCAGCTGCATGAATTTCATTCAGCTCATAACATTTCTCCTGGTATGCAGTATACTCTGTAACTTCATATCGATAATGTTTTTATTATCATAAGGCATTTGTAAAGTGTAGTAAAAGTGTAGAACAGTATAAGTTTTAAAGGACCATGGGTCACATGATATCATAGCTCATGGTCCTTTAAACTTACTACTGTCATTTGAACCTATACCAAACTTTATGAATGTATTATGCAGTTAGAACCAATATCGATAACAAGTTTCAGAGCATGCTTCATGCTAGAATAAATGTTATTTGATGACAGCGAAAGATACAGCTGAGCTATGCATTCTTTCCATTTCCTTTCAAATCCAAGGGTTTGCTTCTTGTCAGATTGTGAAAGCCTTCCAGGTGATAAGAGGCATAAGATCTTGGAAATGAAAGTCTAATAGTTATTGAGTATTTTGTTACAAGCATGTGTAAGTGTAGCTTTTAAAAAAGACCATCATTTTAATGTGGTACGTGTGATAGACAATGGGGTAAATAATTTGTGGAAACTAAAAGCTGTATGATTAAAAAATTGTGGGTTCTATTGCATTCAGTTGTATATTTTCTAGTTTATATTAATGAAATATAAATGAAAATGATGCTAGTTTGCCAAGGAAAGGGCCATATTGCACAGCTGATGTTGAGAGTAACAGTTTAGAAAAAGGTTGAAAGTGGGGTGAATGTAGAAACAAACCTTGATAGTGGAGGCCATGCAAGTGATTTGGGTTAAAAAATCTTGGCAATAGAAGTTGAATAGTCGATGGATAGTTGAATAAAATCGTGTAGTAGTGTGACAACCAAAAGAGCTCGTCATTTCAATTATTTACTTTTCTATTTGTTTGTATTTCATTATTTATCGACTATAAGAACTTCTACTTCCAAGATCTTATGTCCTAAATCACTTTCTAGGCCTTCAATATAAAGGTTTGCTTCTATATACATCCCTTTTCCCACCTTTCTCTTAGTTCTTACTCTCAACGTCAGATTTGCATTATGGCTATTTCTCTGGCAAAGTAGGATCATTATTTATTACTTTTCATTAATACAAACTAGAAAAAATGCAACTGAATGCAATAGAAGCCACAGTTTTGTAGTTATACAGCTTTCAGTTTCCTCAGATTAATTACCCCATTATCTATGACACATACCACATTAAAATGATCTTTTTTAAAAGCTTTACTTATACATGATTGTATCAAAATATTCATCAACTATTATACTTTTATTTCCAAGATCTTATGCTTTAAATCACGTAAGAGCCCCCCACAATGAAGGTTTGCCTCTATATTTATCCCTTTTTCCACTTTTCTCTTAGCTGTTACTCTGAACACGAGCTTTGCATTATAACTCTTTCTCTGGCAAACTAGCATCTTATTTAACTTCTTTCCATTAATAAAAACTAGGATACATATCAAAGAATGCAATAGAAGTCACAGTTTTTTAGGTACAGTCCTTTCAGTTTCATTAGTGTACTCAACGAATGACTAAGCATACACATAATAAGAAACCGATGAATTAAAACTGAAATTATACTGTCAGAGGCTCTTGTCAAAATGTTCTGCTACTCTTAGAATCACAGTACCTATATTTTATTAAATAATCACCTACAAGTGCTTCAATTTCAAAAAGGAGCTCATAAATTGGTTTATTCTTCCACCTTTTCCTTAGTAGTTACTCTCAACAGCAGCTTTGCATTATGGTTCATTCTTTGGCAAACTAGCATCATTTTTAACTACTTTCCATTGATACAAACTAGGAAATATATCAATGAATGCAATGGAAGTCACAGTTTTCCAGTTACACTGCTTTCAGTTTCCTCTGTTTATTCACCGTATTCCCTATCAACTCTAAGATATTTAAACAATGAGCTATTTTCATAGTCAAATGTCGTACGGCATACAGTGAATAAACTGAGGAAACTGAAAGCAGTGTAACTGGAAAACCGTTACTTCCATTACATTCATTGACATATTTCCTAATTTGTATCAATGGAAACTAGTTAAAAATGATGCTAGTTTGCCAGAGAAAGAGCCATAATGCTAAGCTGCTGTTGAGAGTAACTACTAAGGATAAGGTGGGAGAATAAACCAATTTATGAGCTCCTTTTTAAAATTGAAGCACTTGTAAGGTGATTATTTAATAAAATGTAGGTATTGTGATTCTAAGAGTAGCAGAACATTTTGACAAGAGCCTCTGGAAGTATAATTTCAGTTTTAATTCATCGGTTTCTTATTATGTGTGTGATTAGTCATTCGTTGAGTACACTAAAGAAACTGAAAGGGATTTACCTACTAAATAGAGGTTTTCTAAGGATTTCAGAGCTATATTTTCCACTTTGTATTCATGAATAGCCATTATAAATGATCTTAGTTTACCAAAGAGGGCCATATTCCAAATCAGATGATCAGAGTAACAGTTTAGAAAAAGGTTGAAAATGAGATAAATTTTGAGGCAAACCTTGATAGTGGAGGGCTTGTAGGTGATTTGAGGGATAAGATCTTGAAAATAGAAGTCAAATAGTCGATAAATAGTGAATAAAAGCAAGTAGAAAAGATGAGGCTGAAGTAAGCCTAGACTTTTAGCCCACAGTTGCGGGCGATGGTTGAGAACCACTATAAACATCTGATTTCTCTGAAAATACGTTTTTTTCGTGTTTTCAGTAAATCAAGGGCTTCATTTAGATATAAATAAATCAATTACGTTTATTAAATTTAAAAAATTAACTTTATTAACCCATTAACGTCCAAAATGTCAAAATTTCTTGCACGTTTTCAAAGTGATTTTTTCCTATGTAATTGGCGTTGAAAAAATTCTTGAACCACATATTCTGATGTAAAATTGCATGCTCTTTTAGAATCCGTTGCCAGAATCATGATAAAACTCACAGGAAAAGAGATATGCTCGATTGAAACAAAAAACACCTAAATTTTCGAAAAAAAAAATGATTAGGATTTTTTTTCGAAGTGTTACGGTGAAGATATCAACTTGCGACCATGATCAAAGGTGATCATGGGAGTTGAAGTTTAACAGGGAATTTTTTTGTTGACCTTGAACCATCGCTTCTTTACAAAATGGCGGAAAAAACGATTTTTTTTTTTTTTCAATCTTCATCAACTTTATTCTCGAAATCTATGGTCTTTAGAAAAAAATTCATAAAAACAAAAATGCCTTAGAATCGCTCGAGGAACATTCTCAAATTTTTTCAGAATTTTTTGAGACAATTTTTGATTTTCCGGGAAACTTGTGAAATGGAATTTTCAAAAAGTTCTCCAAAAATTCTGAAAAAATTTTAGGATGTTTCTCGAGTGCTTCTAAGACATTTTTGTTCTTATAAATTTTTTTCTAAAGTCCATAGATTTCGAGAAAAAAATTGATAAAGTTGAAAAAATAAAAATTCGTTTCGGCCGCTATGTTCTAAAAGCCTATTGGTAAAAAACGATTTCTGTGCAAATTTTAGGAAGATTTTTTTACTCTTAGCGTTACCCAGAGACTACGGCGTGGACGTGGTAAAATTCTGTCTCCTTTGGGGTGCTTTTTTCCCGTGAGTCCCCTTGCCTCTCACGTCTCGGGGTGCTTGTTTTCCGTGAGTCCCCTTGCCTCTCACTTATTCATACTTTTAGGTGTGCTTTTTTAGCCAACATTTATTGCAAATATTTAAATTACATGTTTTGCAGAAAATTCTTGTTCTTATTGGACAGTTTCCATTCGAACAAATCCTCAATTTGTCACTATTAGATCGTCCATGTGCTTTACTTTTGCGACTACTTTTTTGTAAGTAGTATTTGGCAATCGAAATAGTGAACTCTTTTATTCCAACTTTTTTCTTTCCATCGTTAGCAACATTGAAAATTACAAGAGAATTAGTAATAGACGCTTGTATAAGTCTCATAAAATCTACCCATGTCCATTTTTTTGATCGTATACTTAGGAGTATGTCATTGCAATGTCCGTCATGCAGGTCAACACCTCCCATGAATTTGTTATATAGGTGAAAAGCTTGCGGAAAAGGTATTTCAATTTTAGATTTAGCCTCTGCGCTGTATCTTTTTGAAATAGATAGAGGATTGACACCTGCTGCAGTTGAAGCTATTGAGACGGGCTTCGAATCCATGATAGTAATGAAATTTATGCCACTGTTTACGTCGTGCTTCACCACATATGTCCCTCTTGGAGCTTTCTTATCAAGCACATTTTTTTCTTTGACTCGATTATCTCTGATAGTACCAGTGCATTTCAAACGCAATTTCTTCAAATGTAATACCAAATCCATGTTCGTGAAGAAGTTGTCAAAGTACAGATGAAATTGAGAAATTTTGTTATAACTTATTATTTGAAAAAATGGTTGTAATAAATATAATACTACTCGTGAACCTAAAGCACATTTAGATAGCTTATCTCCAATTTGAGAATTCTTGCCGCAATAAAGATCCAAATTCAGTAGATAGCCGTCCGAAGTACACAAGCCCCAAAATTTCAAACCATATCTTATCGTTTTTCCTCGAATAAATTGTTTCAAAACAGTTTTTGCATAGGATTTGGTCATCATCTCATCAACGGATAGAGCAGTTCTCCATATTCCGAATTTCATGATGTTATTTTGAAAAAGTTTCAGTAGAGAACGAACACGCCATCCTCGATCATTTGAATCTTTGTCTTTGTTTTTTGAAAACTTCAATTTAGATTTTGTGATTTCAAATTGTTGGCGAGACATTGCAGAAGAAACTACTTCATTAGATAAATACGGATCAGATGACCAGTAATCTCTCTGTGATTTTCTGGGATTGAATGTAGAAAAAATAACTATTCCAATAAAAGTATCAAGATCTTTCAATTTCAGATCATAACCATTGTCTTTACACGCATCAATAATATATTTTTTCATTTCAATAGAAAAAAAGGTTTCAAACAATTGAAAAGGTTCGCTCCTACGTATTTTCTTTTTTTGCGATTCGAACAATAATACTTTATCTTCACAAGAATCAGGGTGTAACTTTTCACCCTCAATCCAAGTGAATTCATGACCTTTTTCAAGGTTATCTTGTTTTTCAGAATAATTTGCACGAGCTTTATTGTAAGTGATATTGGGTATTTCATGTTCGCAATCTGAATCAAAATCGGAACCAGAATCATCGGAACCTGAATAGTCAGGATCCGGAATCAATACGTTTCGTTCTGAATCACTATCTGAAGAATCTGATTCATATTCAGAAGATCTTACACGTTTCCGCGACATAATGTATGAAATTAATGATTTCGTTTATTTATCACTCATCCGTATGTACAAAAATACGAAAGAAGAGAACAAAAAAAGACGAATATTCATGAATACATGAGACCAAAAATTACGCTTATCTGCCGAAATGAAATGGAAATAAAGGATGAAATTTTTGTCGGAATCTATAAGTCTTTGAAAAAAGAATGAAAATAAGTTAGAATCATTCGAGCAATATTGTAAAATTTTTTCCGAGTTTTCGTAGACAGAACGTTTTATTACCGATAGGTTTTTAGAACATAGCGGCAGAAACGAATTTTTATTTTTTCAAATTTATCAATTTTTTTCTCGAAATCTATGGACTTTAGAAAAAAATTCATAAGAACAAAAATGTCTTAGAAGCACTCGAGAAACATCCTAAAATTTTTTCAGAATTTTTGGAGAACTTTTTGAAAATTCCATTTCACAAGTTTCCCGGAAAATCAAAAATTGTCTCAAAAAATTCTGAAAAAATTTGAGAATGTTCCTCGAGCGATTCTAAGGCATTTTTGTTTTTATGAATTTTTTTCTAAAGACCATAGATTTCGAGAATAAAGTTGATGAAGATTGAAAAAAAAAAATCGTTTTTTCCGCCATTTTGTAAAGAAGCGATGGTTCAAGGTCAACAAAAAAATTCCCTGTTAAACTTCAACTCCCATGATCACCTTTGATCACGGTCGCAAGTTGATATCTTCACCGTAACACTTCGAAAAAAAATCCTAAACATTTTTTTTTTCGAAAATTTAGGTGTTTTTTATGTTTCAATCGAGCATATCTCTTTTCCTGTGAGTTTTATCATGATTCTGGCAACGGATTCTGAAAGAGCATGCAATTTTACATCAGAATATGTGATTCAAGAATTTTTTCAACGCCAATTACATAGGAAAAAATCACTTTGAAAACGTGCAAGAAATTTTGACATTTTGGACGTTAATGGGTTAATAAGTACACCCTGGCCCCAAGTGAGTTACCCTGGTCACATATAAGTACTCACAGACACCAAGTGAGTTACCCTAGTCCTAAATAAGTACTCCTTGACCCAAAGTGAGTTACCCTAGCCGCTTTATATGTACTCCCAGACCCCAAGTGAGTTACCATAGCCCCTTTATAAGTACTCCCTGACCCCAAGTGAGTTATCCTAGCCCCTTTATATGTACTCTCTGACCGCAATTGAGTATATCTAACCCCTTTATAAGTACTCCCTGACCCCAAGTGAGTTACCCTAGTCCCATAGAAGTACTTCCTGACCCCAAGTGAGTTACCATATCCCCTTTATAAGTACTTCCTGACCCCAAGTGAGTTACCCTAGCCGCTTTATATGTACTCCCAGACCCCATGTGAGTTACCATAGCCCCTTTATAAGTACTCCCTGACCCCAAGTGAGGTAACATAGCCCCTTTATAAGTACTCCCTGATCCCAAGTGAGTTATTCTAGCCCCTTTATATGTACTCTCTGACCTCAAGTGAGTTACCATAGCCCCTTTATAAGTACTACCTGACCCCAAGTGAGTTACCCTAGCCCCTTTATAAGTACACCCTGGCCCCAAGTGAGATACCCTGGTCCCATATAAGTTCACACAGACACCAAGTGAGTTACCCTAGTGCCATAAAACAACTACTTGACCCACAGTGTGTTACCCTAGCCAATTATAAGTACTCCCTGACCCCAAGTGAGTTACCCTAATTCCATAAAAAAACTGCTTGACCCACAGTGAGTTACCCTAGCCCATTTATAAGTACGACCTGACGGCAAGTGAGTTATCCTAGTTCCTTTATATGTACTCTCTGACCGCAAGTGAGTTACCATAGTCCCTTAATAAGTACACCCTTGCCCCAAGTGAGTTATCCTAGCCCCTTATAATTACTCCCTGACATCAAGTGAGTTACCCTATCCCCTTTATAAGTACTCTCTGTCCCCAAATGAGTTATCCTAGCCCTTTTATATGTACTCTCTGACCGCAAGTGAGTTACCCTAGTCCCATTGTAGTACTCCCTGACCCCAAGTGAGTTACCATAGCCCCTTAATAAGTACACCCTGGCCCCAAGTGAGTTACCCTGGTCCCATATAAGTACTCACAGACACCAAGTGAGTTACCCTAGTCCCAAATAAATACACCCTGACCCTAAGTGAGTTACCCTAGTCCCATAGTAATACTCCTTGACCTCAAGTGAGTTACCTTAGCCCCTTTATAAGCACTACCTGACCCCAAGTGAGTTACCCTAGCCCCTTTATAAGTACTCCCTGACCCCAAATGAGTTATCCTAGCCCCTTTATATGTACTCTCTTGACCGCAACTGAGTTACCCTAGTCCAATTGTAGTACTCCCTGACCCCAAATGAGTTACCATAGCCCCTTAATAAGTACACCCTGGCCCCAAGTGAGTTACCCTGGTCAAATATAAGTACCCACAGACACCAAGTGAGTTACCCTAGTCCCAAATAAGTACTCCTTGACCCAAAGTGAGTTACCCTAGCCGCTTTATATGTACTCCCAGACTCCAAGTGAGTTACCCTAGTCCCATAGAAGTACTTCCTGACCCCAAGTGAGTTACCCTAGTCCCATAGTAGTATTCCTTGACCTCAAGTGAGTTACCATAGCCCCTTTATAAGCACTACCTGACCCCAAGTGAGTTACCCTAGCCCCTTTATAAGTACTCCCTGACCGCAAATGAGTTATCCTAGCCCTTTTATATGTACCCTCTGACCGCAAGTGAGTTACCCTAGTCCCATATAAGTACTCCCTGACCCCAAGTGAGTTACCATAGCCCCTTAATAAGTACACCCTTGCCCCAAATGAGTTATCCTAGCCCCTTATAAGTACTCCCTGACACCAAGTGAGTTACCCTATCCCCTTTATAAGTACTCTCTGAACCCAAATGAGTTACCCTAGCCCCTTTATAAGTACTCCCTGACCCCAAATGAGTTATCCTAGCCCTTTTATATGTACCCTCTGACCGCAAGTGAGTTACCCTAGTCCCATATAAGTACTCCCTGACCCCAAGTGAGTTACCATAGCCCCTTAATAAGTACACCCTTGCCCCAAGTGAGTTATCCTAGCCCCTTATAAGTACTCCCTGACATCAAGTGAGTTACCTTATCCCCTTTATAAGTACTCTCTGACCCCAAATGAGTTATCCTAGCCCTTTTATATGTACCCTCTGACCGCAAGTGAGTTACCCTAGTCCCATATATATACACCCTGACCCTAAGTGAGTTACCCTAGTCCCATAGTAGTACTCCTTGACCTCAAGTGAGTTACCATAGCCCCTTTATAAGTACTACCAGACCCCAAGTGAGTTACCCTAGCCCCTTTATAAGTACACCCTGGCCCCAAGTGAGTTACCCTGGTCAAATATAAGTACTCACAGACACCAAGTGAGTTACCCTAGTCCCAAATAAGTACTCCTTGACCCAAAGAGATTTACCCTAGCCCCTTTATAAGTACTCCCTGAACGCAAGTGAGTTACCCTAGTCCCATATAAGTACTCCCTGACCCCAAGTGAGGTACCATAACCCCTTTATAAGTACTCCCTGACCCCAAATGAGTTATCCTAGCCCCTTATAAGTACTCCCTGACATCAAGTGAGTTACCTTATCCCCTTTATAAGTACTCTCTGACCCCAAATGAGTTATCGTAGCCCTTTTATATGTACCCTCTGACCGCAAGTGAGTTACCCTAGTCCCATATAAATACACCCTGACCCTAAGTGAGTTACCCTAGTCCCATAGTAGTACTCCTTGACCTCAAGTGAGTTACCATAGCCCCTTTATAAGTACTACCTGACCCCAAGTGAGTTACCCTAGCCCCTTTATAAGTACACCCTGGCCCCAAGTGAGATACCCTGGTCCCATATAAGTACACACAGACACCAAGTGAGTTACCCTAGTGCCATAAAACAACTACTTGACCCACAGTGAGTTACCCTAGCCCATTTATAAGTACTCCCTGACCCCAAGTGAGTTACCCTAATTCCATAAAAAAACTTCTTGACCCACAGTGAGTTACCCTAGCCCATTTATAAGTACGACCTGACGGCAAGTGAGTTATCCTAGTTCCTTTATATGTACTCTCTGACCGCAAGTGAGTTACCATAGTCCCATTAAAGTAATCCCTGACCCCAAGTGAGTTATCCTAGCCCCTTTATATGTACTCTCTGACCGCAAGTGAGTTACCCTAGCCCCTTAATAAGCACACCCTGGCCCCAAGTGAGTTAACCTGGTCCCATATAAGTACTCACAGACACCAAGTGAGTTACCCTAGCCCATTTATATGCACTCCCTGACCCCAAGTGAGTTATCCTAGCCCCTTTATATGTACTCTCTGACCGCAACTGAGTATATCTAACCCCTTTATAAGTACTCCCTGACCCCAAGTGAGTTACCCTAGTCCCATAGAAGTACTTCCTGACCCCAAGTGAGTTACCATATCCCCTTTATAAGTACTTCCTGACCCCAAGTGAGTTACCGTAGCCCCTTTATAAGTACTCCCTGACCCCAAGTGCGTTATCCTAGCCCCTTATAAGTACTCCCTGACCCTAAGTGAGTTACCCTAGTCCCATAGTAGTACTCCTTGACCTCAAGTGAGTTACCTTAGCCCCTTTATAAGTACTACCAGACCCCAAGTGAGTTACCCTAGCCCCTTTATAAGTACACCCTGGCCCCAAGTGAGTTACCCTGGTCCCATATATGTACTCACAGACACCAAGTGAGTTACCCTAGTCCCATAAAACAACTACTTGACCCACAGTGTGTTACCCTAGCCCATTTATATGTACTCCCTGACGCCAAGTGAGTTACCCTAATCCCATAAAACAAATCCTTGACCCACAGTGAGTTACCCTAGCCCATTTATAAGTACTCCCTGACCACAAGTGAGTTATCCTAGTTCCTTTATATGTACTCTCTTACAGCAAGTGAGTTATCCTATCCCCTTTATATGTACTCTCTGACCGCAAGTGAGTTATCCTAGCCCCTTTATATGTACTCCCAGACCCCAAGTGAGTTACCCTAGTCCCTTATAACTGCTCCCTGACCCCAAGTGAGTTACCCTAGCCCCTTTATAAGTACACCCTGGACCCAAGTGAGTTACCCTGGTCCCATATAAGTACTCCCAGACACCAAGTGAGTTAGCCTAGTCCAATATAAGTACTCCTTGACCCAAAGAGATTTACCCTAGCCCCTTTATAAGTACTCCCTGAACGCAAGTGAATTACCCTAGTCCCATATAAGTACTCCCTGACCCCAAGTGAGGTAACATAGCCCCTTTATAAGTACTCCCTGATCCCAAGTGAGTTATTCTAGCCCCTTTATATGTACTCTCTTACCGCAAGTGAGTTATCCTATCCCCTTTATATGTACTCTCTGACCTCAAGTGAGTTACCATAGCCCCTTTATAAGTACTACCTGACCCCAAGTGAGTTACCCTAGCCCCTTTATAAGTACACCCTGGCCCCAAGTGAGATACCCTGGTCCCATATAAGTTCACACAGACACCAAGTGAGTTACCCTAGTGCCATAAAACAACTACTTGACCCACAGTGTGTTACCCTAGCCAATTATAAGTACTCCCTGACCCCAAATGAGTTACCCTAATTCCATAAAAAAACTGCTTGACCCACAGTGAGTTACCCTAGCCCATTTATAAGTACGACCTGACGGCAAGTGAGTTATCCTAGTTCCTTTATATGTACTCTCTGACCGCAAGTGAGTTACCATAGTCCCATTAAAGTAATCCCTGACCCCAAGTGAGTTATCCTAGCCCCTTTATATGTACTCTCTGACCGCAAGTGAGTTACCCTAGCCCCTTAATAAGCACACCCTGGCCCCAAGTGAGTTACCCTGGTCCCATATAAGTACTCACAGACACCAAGTGAGTTACCCTAGCCCATTTATATGTACTCCCTGACCCCAAGTGAGTTATCCTAGCCCCTTTATATGTACTCTCTGACCGCAGGTGAGTTACCCTAGCCCCTTTATAAGTACTACCTGACCCCAAGTGAGTTATCCTAGCCCCTTTATATGTACTCTCTGACCGCAAGTGAGTTACCCTAGTCCAATAGTAGTACTCCCTGACCCCAAGTGAGTTACCCTAGCCCCTTTATAAGTACTACCTGACCCCAAGTGAGTTATCCTAGCCCCTTTATATGTACTCTCTGACGGCAAGTGAGTTACCTTAGTCCCATAGTAGTACTCCTTGACCCCAAGTGAGTTACAATAGCACCTTTATAAGTACTCCCTGACCCCACGTGAGTTATCCTAGCCCCTTTATATGTACTCTCTGACCGCAAGTGAGTTACCCTAGTCCCATATAAGTACTCCCTGACCCCAAGTGAGTTACCATAGCCCCTTAATAAGTACACCCTGGCCCCAAGTGAGTTATCCTAGCCCCTTATAAGTACTCCCTGACATCAAGTGAGTTACCTTATCCCCTTTATAAGTACTCTCTGACCCCAAATGAGTTATCGTAACCCTTTTATATGTACCCTCTGACCGCAAGTGAGTTACCCTAGTCCCATATAAATACACCCTGACCCTAAGTGAGTTACCCTAGTCCCATAGTAGTACTCCTTGACCTCAAGTGAGTTACCTTAGCCCCTTTATAAGTACTACCAGACCCCAAGTGAGTTACCCTAGCCCCTTTATAAGTACACCCTGGCCCCAAGTGAGTTACCCTGGTCCCATATATGTACTCACAGACACCAAGTGAGTTACCCTAGTCCCATAAAACAACTACTTGACCCACAGTGTGTTACCCTAGCCCATTTATAAGTACTCCCTGACCACAAGTGAGTTATCCTAGTTCCTTTATATGTACTCTCTTACAGCAAGTGAGTTATCCTATCCCCTTTATATGTACTCTTTGACCGCATGTGAGTTATCCTAGCCCCTTTATATGTACTCCCAGACCCCAAGTGAGTTACCCTAGTCCCTTATAACTGCTCCCTGACCCCAAGTGAGTTACCCTAGCCCCTTTATAAGTACACCCTGGACCCAAGTGAGTTACCCTGGTCCCATATAAGTACTCCCAGACACCAAGTGAGTTAGCCTAGTCCAATATAAGTACTCCTTGACCCAAAGAGATTTACCCTAGCCCCTTTATAAGTACTCCCTGAACGCAAGTGAGTTACCCTAGTCCCATATAAGTACTCCCTGACCCCAAGTGAGGTAACATAGCCCCTTTATAAGTACTCCCTGACCCAAAATGAATTATCCTAGCCCTTTTATATGTACCCTCTGACCGCAAGTGAGTTACCCTAGTCCCATATAAGTACTCCCTGACCCCAAGTGAGTTACCATAGCCCCTTAATAAGTACACCCTTGCCCCAAGTGAGTTATCCTAGCCCCTTATAACTACTCCCTGACACCAAGTGAGTTACCCTATCCCCTTTATAAGTACTCTCTGACGCCAAATGAGTTACCCTAGCCCCTTTATAAGTACTCCCTGACCCCTAATGAGTTATCCTAGCCCTTTTATATGTACCCTCTGACTGCAAGTGAGTTACCCTAGTCCCATATAAGTACTCCCTGACCCCAAGTGAGTTACCATAGCCCCTTAATAAGTACACCCTGGCCCCAAGTGAGTTATCCTAGCCCCTTATAAGTACTCCCTGACACCAAGTGAGTTACACTATCCCCTTTATAAGTACTCCCTGACCCCAAATGAGTTATCCTAGCCCCTTTATATGTACTGTCTTGACCGCAACTGAGTTACCCTAGTCCCATTGTAGTACTCCCTGACCCCAAGTGAGTTACCATAGCCCCTTAATAAGTACACCCTTGCCCCAAGTGAGTTATCCTAGCCCCTTATAAGTACTCCCTGACATCAAGTGAGTTACCTTATCCCCTTTATAAGTACTCTCTGACCCCAAATGAGTTATCGTAACCCTTTTATATGTACCCTCTGACCGCAAGTGAGTTACCCTAGTCCCATATAAATACACCCTGACCCTAAGTGAGTTACCCTAGTCCCATAGTAGTACTCCTTGACCTCAAGTGAGTTACCTTAGCCCCTTTATAAGTACTACCAGACCCCAAGTGAGTTACCCTAGCCCCTTTATAAGTACACCCTGGCCCCAAGTGAGTTACCCTGGTCCCATATATGTACTCACAGACACCAAGTGAGTTACCCTAGTCCCATAAAACAACTACTTGACCCACAGTGTGTTACCCTAGCCCATTTATATGTACTCCCTGACGCCAAGTGAGTTACCCTAATCCCATAAAACAAATCCTTGACCCACAGTGAGTTACCCTAGCCCATTTATAAGTACTCCCTGACCACAAGTGAGTTATCCTAGTTCCTTTATATGTACTCTCTTACAGCAAGTGAGTTATCCTATCCCCTTTATATGTACTCTCTGACCGCAAGTGAGTTATCCTAGCCCCTTTATATGTACTCCCAGACCCCAAGTGAGTTACCCTAGTCCCTTATAACTGCTCCCTGACCCCAAGTGAGTTACCCTAGCCCCTTTGTAAGTACACCCTGGACCCAAGTGAGTTACCCTGGTCCCATATAAGTACTCCCAGACACCAAGTGAGTTAGCCTAGTCCAATATAAGTACTCCTTGACCCTAAGAGATTTACCCTAGCCCCTTTATAAGTACTCCCTGAACGCAAGTGAGTTACCCTAGTCCCATATAAGTACTCCCTGACCCCAAGTGAGGTAACATAGCCCCTATATAAGTACTCCCTGACCCAAAATGAATTATCCTAGCCCTTTTATATGTACCCTCTGACCGCAAGTGAGTTACCCTAGTCCCATATAAGTACTCCCTGACCCCAAGTGAGTTACCATAGCCCCTTAATAAGTACACCCTTGCCACAAGTGAGTTATCCTAGCCCCTTATAACTACTCCCTGACACCAAGTGAGTTACCCTATCCCCTTTATAAGTACTCTCTGACGCCAAATGAGTTACCCTAGCCCCTTTATAAGTACTCCCTGACCCCAAATGAGTTATCCTAGCCCTTTTATATGTACCCTCTGACCGCAAGTGAGTTACCTTAGTCCCATATAAGTACTCCCTGACCCCAAGTGAGTTACCATAGCCCCTTAATAAGTACACCCTTGCCCCAAGCGAGTTATCCTAGCCCCTTATAAGTACTCCCTGACATCAAGTGAGTTATCCTATCCCCTTTATATGTACTCTCTGACCGCAAGTGAGTTATCCTAGCCCCTTTATATGTACTCCCAGACCCCAAGTGAGTTACCCTAGTCCCTTATAACTGCTCCCTGACCCCAAGTGAGTTACCATAGCCCCTTAATAAGTACACCCTTGCCCCAAGTGAGTTATCCTAGCCCCTTATAACTACTCCCTGACACCAAGTGAGTTACCCTATCCCCTTTATAAATACTCTCTGACGCCAAATGAGTTACCCTAGCCCCTTTATAAGTACTCCCTGACCCCAAATGAGTTATCCTAGCCCTTTTATATGTACCCTCTGACCGCAAGTGAGTTACCCTAGTCCCATTGTAGTACTCCCTGACCCCAAGTGAGTTACCATAGCCCCTTAATAAGTACACCCTGGCCCCAAGTGAGTTACCCTGGTCCCATATAAGTACTCACAGACACCAAGTGAGTTACCCTAGTCCCAAATAAATACTCCCTGACCCTAAGTGAGTTACCCTAGTACCAAATAAGTACTCCTTGACCCATAGTGAGTTACCCTAGCCGCTTTATATGTACTCCCAGACTCCAAGTGAGTTACCCTAGTCCCATAGAAGTACTTCCTGACCCCAAGTGAGTTACCCTAGTCCCATAGTAGTACTCCTGGACCTCAAGTGAGTTACAATAGCCCCTTTATAAGCACTACCTGACCCCAAGTGAGTTACCCTAGCCCCTTTATAAGTACTCCCTGACCCCAAATGAGTTATCCTAGCCCCTTTATATGTACTGTCTCGACCGCAACTGAGTTACCCTAGTCCCATTGTAGTACTCCCTGACCCCAAATGAGTTACCCTGGTCAAATATAAGTACTCACAGACACCAAGTGAGTTACCCTAGTCCCAAATAAGTACTCCTTGACCCAAAGAGATTTACCCTAGCCCCTTTATAAGTACTCCCTGAACGCAAGCGAGTTACCCTAGTCCCATATAAGTACTCCCTGACCCCAAATGAGTTATCCTAGCCCTTTTATATGTACCCTCTGACCGCAAGTGAGTTACCCTAGTCCTATATAAATACACCCTGACCCAAAGTGAGATACCCTAGTCCCATATAAGTACTCCCTGACCCCAAGTGAGTTACCTTAGCCCCTTTATAAGTACTACCTGACCCCAAATGAGTTATCCTAGCTCCTTTATATGTACTCTATGACGGCAAGTGAGTTATCCTAGTTCCTTTATATGTACTCTCTGACCCAAAGTGAGTTACCCTAGCCGCTTTATATGTATTCCCACACCACAAGTGAGTTACCCTAGTCCCATAGAAGTACTTCCTGACCCCAAGTGAGTTACCATAGCCCCTTTATAAGTACTCCCTGACCCCAAGTGAGTTATACTAGCCCCTTTATATGTACTCTCTTACCGCAAGTGAGTTATCCTATCCCCTTTATATGTACTCTCTGACCGCAAGTGAGTTACCCTAGTCCCATATAAATACACCCTGACCCTAAGTGAGTTACCCTAGTCCCATAGTAGTACTCCTTGACCTCAAGTGAGTTACCATAGCCCCTTTATAAGTACACCCTGGCCCCAAGTGAGATACCCTGGTGCCATATAAGTACACACAGACACCAAGTGAGTTACCCTAGTGCCATAAAACAACTACTTGACCCACAGTGAGTTACCCTAGCCCATTTATAAGTACTCCCTGACCTCAAGTGAGTTACCCTAATTCCATAAAAAAACTACTTGACCCACAGTGAGTTACCCTAGCCCATTTATAAGTACGACCTGACGGCAAGTGAGTTATCCTAGTTCCTTTATATGTACTCTCTGACCGCAAGTGAGTTACCATAGTCCCATTAAAGTAATCCCTGACCCCAAGTGAGTTATCCTAGCCCCTTTATATGTACTCTCTGACCGCAAGTGAGTTACCCTAGCCCCTTAATAAGCACACCCTGGCCCCAAGTGAGTTACCCTGGTCCCATATAAGTACTCACAGACACCAAGTGAGTTACCCTAGCCCATTTATATGTACTCCCTGAGCCCTAGTGAGTTACTATATCACCTTTATTAGTACTCCCTGACCCCAAGTGAGTTATCCTAGTCCCTTTATATGTACTCTCTGACCGCAGGTGAGTTACCCTAGCCCCTTTATAAGTACTACCTGACCCCAAGTGAGTTATCCTAGCCACTTTATATGTACTCTCTGACCGCAAGTGAGTTACCCTAGTCCAATAGTAGTACTCCCTGACCCCAAGTGAGTTACCTTAGCCCCTTTATAAGTACTACCTGACCCCAAGTGAGTTATCCTATTCCCTTTATATGTACTCTCTGACGGCAAGTGAGTTACCTTAGTCCCATAGTAGTACTCCTCGACCCCAAATGAGTTACAATAGCACCTTTATAAGTACTCCCTGACCCCACGTGAGTTATCCTAGCCCCTTTATATTTACTCTCTGACCGCAAGTGAGTATATCTAACCCCTTTATAAGTACTCCCTGACCCCAAGTGAGTTACCCTAGTCCCATAGAAGTACTTCCTGACCCCAAGTGAGTTACCATATCCCCTTTATAAGTACTTCCTGACCCCAAGTGAGTTACCGTAGCCCCTTTATAAGTACACCCTGGCCCCAAGTGAGTTACCCTGGTCCCATATAAGTACTCCCAGACCCCAAGTGAGTTAGCCTAGTCCAATATAAGTACTCCCTGACCCCAAGTGAGGTACCATAGCCCCTTTATAAGTACTCCCTGACCCCTAATGAGTTATCCTAGCCCTTTTATATGTACCCTCTGACCGCAAGTGAGTTACCCTAGTCCCATATAAGTACTCCCTGACCCCAAGTGAGTTACCATAGCCGCTTTATAAGTACTCCCTGACCCCAAGTGAGTTATCCTAGCCCCTTTATATGTACTCTCTGACCGCAAGTGATTTATCCTATCCCCTTTATATGTACTCTCTGACCGCAAGTGAGTTACCCTAGTCCCATATAAATACACCCTGACCCTAAGTGAGCTACCCTAGTCCCATAGTAGTACTCCTTGACCTCAAGTGAGTTACCTTAGCCCCTTTATAAGTACTACCTGACCCCAAGTGAGTTATCCTAGTTCCTTTATATGTACTCTCTGACCGCAAGTGAGTTACCATAGTCCCATAGAAGTAATCCCTGACCCCAAGTGAGTTATCCTAGCCCCTTTATATATACTCTCTGACCCCAAGTGAGTTACCATAGCCCCTTTATAAGTACTCCCTGACCCCAAGTGAGTTATCTTAGCCCCTTTATATGTACTCTCTGACCGCAAGTGAGTTATCCTATCCCCTTTATATGCACTCTCTGACCGCAAGTGAGTTATCCTAGTTCCTTTATATGTACTCTCTGACCCAAAGTGAGTTACCCTAGCCGCTTTATATGTATTCCCAGACCCCAAGTGAGTTACCCTAGTCCCATATAAGTACTCCCTGACCCCAAGTCAGTTACCATAGCCCCTTTATAAGTACTCCCTGACCCCAAGTGAGTTATCCTAGCCCTTTTATATGTACTCTCTGATCGCAAGTGATTTATCCTATCCCCTTTATATCTACTCTCTGACCGCAAGTGAGTTACCCTAGTCCCATATAAATACACCCTGACCCTAAGTGAGCTACCCTAGTCCCATAGTAGTACTCCTTGACCTCAAGTGAGTTACCTTAGCCCCTTTATAAGTACTACCTGACCCCAAGTGAGTTACCCTAGCCCATTTATAAGTACACCCTGGCCCCAAGTGAGTTACCCTGGTCCCATAAAAGTACTTACAGACACCAAGTGAGTTACCCTAGTCCCATAAAACAACTCCTTCACTCACAGTGAGTTACCCTAGCCCATTTATAAGTACTCCCTGACCGCAAGTGAGTTATCCTAGTTCCTTTATATGTACTCTCTGACCGCAAGTGAGTTACCCTAGTCCCATATAAATACACCCTGACCCTAAGTGAGTTACCCCAGTCCCATAGTAGTACTCCTTGACCTCAAGTAAGTTACCATAGCCCCTTTATAAGTACTACCTGACCCCAAATGAGTTACCCTAGCCCCTTTATAAGTACACCCTGGCCCCAAGTGAGTTACCCTGGTCGCATATAAGTACTCACAGACACCAAGTGAGTTACCCTAGTCCCATAAAACAACTCCTTCACCCACAGTGAGTTACCCTAGTCCATTTATAAGTACTCCCTGACCGCAAGTGAGTTATCCTAGTTCCATTATATGTACTCTCTGACCGCAAGTGAGTTACCATAGTCCCATAGAAGTAATCCCTGACCCCAAGTGAGTTATCCTAGCCCCTTTATATATACTCTCTGACCCCAAGTGAGTTATCCTAGCCCCTTTATTAGTACTCTCTGACCGCAAGTGAGTTATCCTATCCCCTTTATATGTACTCTCTGACCGCAAGTGAGTTATCCTAGCCCCTATATATGTACTCTCTGACCGCAAGTGAGTTATCCTATCCCCTTTATATGTACTCTCTGACCGCAAGTGAGTTACCCTAGTCCCATATAAATACACCCTGACCCAAGGTGAGTTACCCTAGTCCCATATAAGTTCTCCCTGACCCCAAGTGAGTTACCCTGGTCCCATATAAGTACTCCCAGACCCCAAGTGAGTTACCCTATCCCCTTTATAAGTACTCCCTGACCCCAAGTGCGTTATCCTAGCCCCTTATAAGTACTCCCTGACACCAAGTGAGTTACCCTAGCCCCTTTATAAGTACACCCTGGCCCCAAGTGAGTTACCCTGGTCCCATATAAGTACTCCCAGACCCCAAGTGAGTTAGCCTAGTCCAATATAAGTACTTCTTGACCCAAAGAGATTTACCCTAGCCCCTTTATAAGTACTCCCTGACCGCAAGTGAGTTACCCTAGTCCCATATAAGTACTCCCTGACCCCAAGTGAGGTACCATAGCCCCTTTATAAGTACTCCCTGACCCCTAATGAGTTATCCTAGCCCTTTTATATGTACCCTCTGACCGCAAGTGAGTTACCCTAGTCCCATATAAATACTCCCTGACCCCAAGTGAGTTACCATAGCCCCTTAATAAGCACACCCTGGCCCCAAGTGAGTTATCCTAGCCCCTTATAAGTACTCCCTGACACCAAGTGAGTTACCCTATCCCCTTTATAAGTACTCCCTGACCCCAAATGAGTTATCCTATCCCCTTTATACGTACTCTCTTGACCCCAAATGAGTTACCATAGCCCCTTAATAAGTACACCCTGGCCCCAAGTGAGTTACCCTGGTCCCATAAAAGTACTTACAGACACCAAGTGAGTTACCCTAGTCCCATAAAACAACTCCTTCACTCACAGTGAGTTACCCTAGCCCATTTATAAGTACTCCCTGACCGCAAGTGAGTTATCCTAGTTCCTTTATATGTACTCTCTGACCGCAAGTGAGTTACCCTAGTCCCATATAAATACACCCTGACCCTAAGTGAGTTACCCCAGTCCCATAGTAGTACTCCTTGACCTCAAGTAAGTTACCATAGCCCCTTTATAAGTACTACCTGACCCCAAATGAGTTACCCTAGCCCCTTTATAAGTACACCCTGGCCCCAAGTGAGTTACCCTGGTCGCATATAAGTACTCACAGACACCAAGTGAGTTACCCTAGTCCCATAAAACAACTCCTTCACCCACAGTGAGTTACCCTAGTCCATTTATAAGTACTCCCTGACCGCAAGTGAGTTATCCTAGTTCCATTATATGTACTCTCTGACCGCAAGTGAGTTACCATAGTCCCATAGAAGTAATCCCTGACCCCAAGTGAGTTATCCTAGCCCCTTTATATATACTCTCTGACCCCAAGTGAGTTATCCTAGCCCCTTTATTAGTACTCTCTGACCGCAAGTGAGTTATCCTATCCCCTTTATATGTACTCTCTGACCGCAAGTGAGTTATCCTAGCCCCTATATATGTACTCTCTGACCGCAAGTGAGTTATCCTATCCCCTTTATATGTACTCTCTGACCGCAAGTGAGTTACCCTAGTCCCATATAAATACACCCTGACCCAAGGTGAGTTACCCTAGTCCCATATAAGTTCTCCCTGACCCCAAGTGAGTTACCCTGGTCCCATATAAGTACTCCCAGACCCCAAGTGAGTTACCCTATCCCCTTTATAAGTACTCCCTGACCCCAAGTGCGTTATCCTAGCCCCTTATAAGTACTCCCTGACACCAAGTGAGTTACCCTAGCCCCTTTATAAGTACACCCTGGCCCCAAGTGAGTTACCCTGGTCCCATATAAGTACTCCTTGACCCAAAGTGAGTTATCCTAGCCCCTTTATATGTACCCTCTGACCGCAAGTGAGTTATCCTATCCCCTTTATATGTACTCCCTGACCGCAAGTGAGTTACCCTAGTCCCATATAAGAACTCCCTGACCCCAAGTGAGGTACAATAGCCCCTTTATAAGTACTCCCTGACCCCTAATGAGTTATCCTAGCCCTTTTATATGTACCCTCTGACCGCAAGTGAGTTAGCCTAGTCCCATATAAGTACTCCCTGACCCCAAGTGAGTTACCATAGCCCCTTTATAAGTACTCCCTGACCCCAAGTGAGTTATCCTAGCCCCTTTATATGTACTCTCTGACCGCAAGTGATTTATCCTATCCCCTTTATATGTACACTCTGACCGCAAGTGAGTTTCCCTAGTCCCATATAAATACACCCTGACCCTAAGTGAGCTACCCTAGTCCCATAGTAGTACTCCTTGACCTCAAGTGAGTTACCTTAGCCCCTTTATAAGTACTACCTGACCCCAAGTGAGTTACCCTAGCCCCTTTATAAGTACACCCTGGCCCCAATTGAGTTACCCTGGTCCCATAAAAGTACTTACAGACACCAAGTGAGTTACCCTAGTCCCATAAAACAACTCCTTCACCCACAGTGAGTTACCCTAGCCCATTTATAAGTACTCCCTGACCGCAAGTGAGTTATCCTAGTTCCTTTATATGTACTCTCTGACCGCAAGTGAGTTACCATAGTCCCATAGAAGTAATCCCTGACCCCAAGTGAGTTATCCTAGCCCCTTTATATATACTCTCTGACCCCAAGTGAGTTACCATAGCTCCTTTATAAGTACTCCCTGACCCCAAGTGAGTTATCTTAGCCCCTTTATATGTACTCTCTGACCGCAAGTGAGTTATCCTATCCCCTTTATATGTACTCTCTGACCGCAAGTGAGTTATCCTAGTTCCTTTGTATGTACTCTCTGACCCAAAGTGAGTTACCCTAGCCGCTTTATATGTATTCCCAGACCCCAAGTGAGTTACCCTAGTCCCATAGAAGTACTTCCTGACCCCAAGTGAGTTACCATAGCCCCTTTATAAGTACTCCCTGACCCCAAGTGAGTTATCCTAGCGCCTTTATATGTACTCTCTTACCGCAAGTGAGTTATCCTATCCCCTTTATATGTACTCTCTGACCGCAAGTGAGTTACCCTAGTCCCATAGTAGTACTCCTTGACCTCAAGTAAGTTACCATAGCCCCTTTATAAGTACTACCTGACCCCAAGTGAGTTACCCTAGCCCCTTTATATGTACTCTCTGACCGCAAGTGAGTTATCCTATCCCCTTTATATGTACTCTCTGACCGCAAGTGAGTAACCCTAGTCCCATATAAATACACCCTGACCCAAGGTGAGTTACCCTAGTCCCATATAAGTACTCCCTGACCCCAAGTGAGTTACCATAGCCCCATTATAAGTTCTACCTGACCCCAAGTGATTTATCCTATCCCCTTTATATGTACACTCTGACCGCAAGTGAGTTTCCCTAGTCCCATATAAATACACCCTGACCCTAAGTGAGGTACCCTAGTCCCATAGTAGTACTCCTTGACCTCAAGTGAGTTACCTTAGCCCCTTTATAAGTACTACCTGACCCCAAGTGAGTTACCCTAGCCCCTTTATAAGTACACCCTGGCCCCAATTGAGTTACCCTGGTCCCATAAAAGTACTTACAGACACCAAGTGAGTTACCCTAGTCCCATAAAACAACTCCTTCACCCACAGTGAGTTACCCTAGCCCATTTATAAGTACTCCCTGACCGCAAGTGAGTTATCCTAATTCCTTTATATGTACTCTCTGACCGCAAGTGAGTTACCATAGTCCCATAGAAGTAATCCCTGACCCCAAGTGAGTTATCCTAGCCCCTTTATATATACTCTCTGACCCCAAGTGAGTTACCATAGCTCCTTTATAAGTACTCCCTGACCCCAAGTGAGTTATCTTAGCCCCTTTATATGTACTCTCTGACCGCAAGTGAGTTATCCTATCCCCTTTATATGTACTCTCTGACCGCAAGTGAGTTATCCTAGTTCCTTTGTATGTACTCTCTGACCCAAAGTGAGTTACCCTAGCCGCTTTATATGTATTCCCAGACCCCAAGTGAGTTACCCTAGTCCCATAGAAGTACTTCCTGACCCCAAGTGAGTTACCATAGCCCCTTTATAAGTACTCCCTGACCTCAAGTGAGTTATCCTAGCGCCTTTATATGTACTCTCTTACCGCAAGTGAGTTATCCTATCCCCTTTATATGTACTCTCTGACCGCAAGTGAGTTACCCTAGTCCCATATAAATACACCCTGACCCTAAGTGAGTTACCCTAGTCCCATAGTAGTACTCCTTGACCTCAAGTAAGTTACCATAGCCCCTTTATAAGTACTACCTGACCCCAAGTGAGTTACCCTAGCCCCTTTATAAGTACTCTCTGACCGCAAGTGAGTTATCCTATCCCCTTTATATGTACTCTCTGACCGCAAGTGAGTTACCCTAGTCCCATATAAATACACCCTGACCCAAGGTGAGTTACCCTAGTCCCATATAAGTACTCCCTGACCCCAAGTGAGTTACCATAGCCCCATTATAAGTTCTACCTGACCCCAAGTGAGTTATCCTAGCCCATTTATATGTACTCTCTGACGGCAAGTGAGTTACCTTAGTCCCATAGTAGTACTCATTGACCCCAAGTGAGTTATCATATCCCTTTTATAAGTACTTCCTGACCCCAAGTGAGTTACCCTAGCCCCTTTATAAGTACTCCCTGACCCCAAGTGCGTTATCCTAGCCCCTTATAAGTACTCCCTGACACCAAGTGAGTTACCCTAGCCCCTTTATAAGTACACCCTGGCCCCAAGTGAGTTACCCTGGTCCCATATAAGTACTCCCAGACCCCAAGTGAGTTAGCCTAGTCCAATATAAGTACTCCTTGACCCAAAGAGATTTACCCTAGCCCCTTTATAAGTACTCCCTGACCGCAAGTGAGTTACCCTAGTCCTATATAAGTACTCCCTGACCCCAAGTGAGGTACCATAGCCCCTTTATAAGTACTCCCTGACCCCTAATGAGTTATCCTAGCCCTTTTATATGTACCCTCTGACCGCAAGTGAGTTACCCTAGTCCCATATAAGTACTCCCTGACCCCAAGTGAGTTACCATAGCCCCTTAATAAGCACACCCTGGCCCCAAGTGAGTTATCCTAGCCCCTTATAAGTACTCCCTGACACCAAGTGAGTTACCCTATCCCCTTTATAAGTACTCCCTGACCCCAAATGAGTTATCCTATCCCCTTTATACGTACTCTCTTGACCGCAACTGAGTTACCCTTGTCCCATTGTAGTACTCCCTGACCCCAAATGAGTTACCATAGCCCCTTAATAAGTACACCCTGGCCCCAAGTGAGTTACCCTGGTCACATATAAGTACTCACAGACACCAAGTGAGTTACCCTAGTTCCAAATAAGTACTCCTTGACCCAAAGTGAGTTATCCTAGCCCCTTTATATGTACTCTCTGGCCGCAAGTGAGTTACCCTAGTCCCATATAAGTACTCCCTGACACCAAGTGAGTTACCCTATCCCCTTTATAAGTACTCCCTGACCCCAAATGAGTTATCCTATCCCCTTTATACGTACTCTCTTGACCGCAACTGAGTTACCCTAGTCCCATAGTAGTACTCCTTGACCTCAAGTGAGTTTCCTTAGCCCCTTTATAAGTACTCCCTGACCGCAAGTGAGTTACCCTAGTCCCATATAAGAACTCCCTGACCCCAAGTGAGGTACAATAGCCCCTTTATAAGTACTCCCTGACCCCTAATGAGTTATCCTAGCCCTTTTATATGTACCCTCTGACCGCAAGTGAGTTACCCTAGTCCCATATAAGTACTCCCTGACACCAAGTGAGTTACCATAGCCCCTTTATAAGTACTCCCTGACCCCAAGTGAGTTATCCTAGCCCCTTTATATGTACTCTCTGACCGCAAGTGATTTATCCTATCCCCTTTATATGTACTCTCTGACCGCAAGTGAGTTTCCCTAGTCCCATATAAATACACCCTGACCCTAAGTGAGGTACCCTAGTCCCATAGTAGTACTCCTTGACCTCAAGTGAGTTACCTTAGCCCCTTTATAAGTACTACCTGACCCCAAGTGAGTTACCCTAGCCCCTTTATAAGTACACCCTGGCCCCAATTGAGTTACCCTGGTCCCATAAAAGTACTTACAGACACCAAGTGAGTTACCCTAGTCCCATAAAACAACTCCTTCACCCACAGTGAGTTACCCTAGCCCATTTATAAGTACTCCCTGACCGCAAGTGAGTTATCCTAATTCCTTTATATGTACTCTCTGACCGCAAGTGAGTTACCATAGTCCCATAGAAGTAATCCCTGACCCCAAGTGAGTTATCCTAGCCCCTTTATATATACTCTCTGACCCCAAGTGAGTTACCATAGCTCCTTTATAAGTACTCCCTGACCCCAAGTGAGTTATCTTAGCCCCTTTATATGTACTCTCTGACCGCAAGTGAGTTATCCTATCCCCTTTATATGTACTCTCTGACCGCAAGTGAGTTATCCTAGTTCCTTTGTATGTACTCTCTGACCCAAAGTGAGTTACCCTAGCCGCTTTATATGTATTCCCAGACCCCAAGTGAGTTACCCTAGTCCCATAGAAGTACTTCCTGACCCCAAGTGAGTTACCATAGCCCCTTTATAAGTACTCCCTGACCTCAAGTGAGTTATCCTAGCGCCTTTATATGTACTCTCTTACCGCAAGTGAGTTATCCTATCCCCTTTATATGTACTCTCTGACCGCAAGTGAGTTACCCTAGTCCCATATAAATACACCCTGACCCTAAGTGAGTTACCCTAGTCCCATAGTAGTACTCCTTGACCTCAAGTAAGTTACCATAGCCCCTTTATAAGTACTACCTGACCCCAAGTGAGTTACCCTAGCCCCTTTATATGTACTCTCTGACCGCAAGTGAGTTATCCTATCCCCTTTATATGTACTCTCTGACCGCAAGTGAGTTACCCTAGTCCCATATAAATACACCCTGACCCAAGGTGAGTTACCCTAGTCCCATATAAGTACTCCCTGACCCCAAGTGAGTTACCATAGCCCCATTATAAGTTCTACCTGACCCCAAGTGAGTTATCCTAGCCCATTTATATGTACTCTCTGACGGCAAGTGAGTTACCTTAGTCCCATAGTAGTACTCATTGACCCCAAGTGAGTTATCATATCCCTTTTATAAGTACTTCCTGAACCCCAAGTGAGTTACCCTAGCCCCTTTATAAGTACTCCCTGACCCCAAGTGCGTTATCCTAGCCCCTTATAAGTACTCCCTGACACCAAGTGAGTTACCCTAGCCCCTTTATAAGTACACCCTGGCCCCAAGTGAGTTACCCTGGTCCCATATAAGTACTCCCAGACCCCAAGTGAGTTAGCCTAGTCCAATATAAGTACTCCTTGACCCAAAGAGATTTACCCTAGCCCCTTTATAAGTACTCCCTGACCGCAAGTGAGTTACCCTAGTCCTATATAAGTACTCCCTGACCCCAAGTGAGGTACCATAGCCCCTTTATAAGTACTCCCTGACCCCTAATGAGTTATCCTAGCCCTTTTATATGTACCCTCTGACCGCAAGTGAGTTACCCTAGTCCCATATAAGTACTCCCTGACCCCAAGTGAGTTACCATAGCCCCTTAATAAGCACACCCTGGCCCCAAGTAAGTTATCCTAGCCCCTTATAAGTACTCCCTGACACCAAGTGAGTTACCCTATCCCCTTTATAAGTACTCCCTGACCCCAAATGAGTTATCCTATCCCCTTTATACGTACTCTCTTGACCGCAACTGAGTTACCCTTGTCCCATTGTAGTACTCCCTGACCCCAAATGAGTTACCATAGCCCCTTAATAAGTACACCCTGGCCCCAAGTGAGTTACCCTGGTCACATATAAGTACTCACAGACACCAAGTGAGTTACCCTAGTTCCAAATAAGTACTCCTTGACCCAAAGTGAGTTATCCTAGCCCCTTTATATGTACTCTCTGGCCGCAAGTGAGTTACCCTAGTCCCATATAAGTACTCCCTGACACCAAGTGAGTTACCCTATCCCCTTTATAAGTACTCCCTGACCCCAAATGAGTTATCCTATCCCCTTTATACGTACTCTCTTGACCGCAACTGAGTTACCCTAGTCCCATAGTAGTACTCCTTGACCTCAAGTGAGTTTCCTTAGCCCCTTTATAAGTACTCCCTGACCGCAAGTGAGTTACCCTAGTCCCATATAAGAACTCCCTGACCCCAAGTGAGGTACAATAGCCCCTTTATAAGTACTCCCTGACCCCTAATGAGTTATCCTAGCCCTTTTATATGTACCCTCTGACCGCAAGTGAGTTACCCTAGTCCCATATAAGTACTCCCTGACACCAAGTGAGTTACCATAGCCCCTTTATAAGTACTCCCTGACCCCAAGTGAGTTATCCTAGCCCCTTTATATGTACTCTCTGACCGCAAGTGATTTATCCTATCCCCTTTATATGTACTCTCTGACCGCAAGTGAGTTTCCCTAGTCCCATATAAATACACCCTGACCCTAAGTGAGCTACCCTAGTCCCATAGTAGTACTCCTTGACCTCAAGTGAGTTACCTTAGCCCCTTTATAAGTACTACCTGACCCCAAGTGAGTTACCCTAGCCCCTTTATAAGTACACCCTGGCCCCAAGTGAGTTACCCTGGTCCCATAAAGGTACTTACAGACACCAAGTGAGTTACCCTAGTCCCATAAAACAACCCCTTCACCCACACTGAGTTACCCTAGCCCATTTATAAGTACTCCCTGACCGCAAGTGAGTTATCCTAGTTCCTTTATAGGTACTCTCTGACCGCAAGTGAGTTACCATAGTCCCATAGAAGTAATCCCTGACCCCAAGTGAGTTATCCTAGCCCCTTTATATATACTCTCTGACCCCAAGTGAGTTACCATAGCCCCTTTATAAGTACTCCCTGACCCCAAGTGAGTTATCTTAGCCCCTTTATATGTACTCTCTGACCGCAAGTGAGTTATCCTATCCCCTTTATATGTACTCTCTGACCGCAAGTGAGTTATCCTAGTTCCTTTGTATGTACTCTCTGACCCAAAGTGAGTTACCCTAGCCGCTTTATATGTATTCCCAGACCCCAAGTGAGTTACCCTAGCCCCTTTATAAGTACACCCTGGCCCCAAGTGAGTTACCCTGGTCCCATATAAGTACTCCCAGACCCCAAGTGAGTTAGCCTAGTCCAATATAAGTACTCCTTGACCCAAAGAGATTTACCCTAGCCCCTTTATAAGTACTCCCTGACCGCAAGTGAGTTACCCTAGTCCCATATAAGTACTCCCTGACCCCAAGTGAGGTACCATAGCCCCTTTATAAGTACTCCCTGACCCCTAATGAGTTATCCTAGCCCTTTTATATGTACCCTCTGACCGCAAGTGAGTTACCCTAGTCCCATATAAGTACTCCCTGACCCCAAGTGAGTTACCATAGCCCCTTAATAAGCACACCCTGGCCTCAAGTGAGTTATCCTAGCCCCTTATAAGTACTCCCTGACACCAAGTGAGTTACCCTATCCCCTTTATAAGTACTCCCTGACCCCAAATGAGTTATCCTATCCCCGTTTATACGTACTCTCTTGACCGCAACTGAGTTACCCTAGTCCCATTGTAGTACTCCCTGACCCCAAATGAGTTACCATAGCCCCTTAATAAGTACACCCTGGCCCCAAGTGAGTTACCCTGGTCACATATATGTACTCACAGACACCAAGTGAGTTACCCTAGTTCCAAATAAGTACTCCTTGACCCAAAGTGAGTTATCCTAGCCCCTTATAAGTACTCCCTGACACCAAGTGAGTTACCCTATCCCCTTTATAAGTACTCCCTGACCCCAAATGAGTTATCCTATCCCCTTTATTCGTACTCTCTTGACCGCAACTGAGTTACCCTAGTCCCATTGTAGTACTCCCTGACCCCAAGTGAGGTACAATAGCCCCTTTATAAGTACTCCCTGACCCCTAATGAGTTATCCTAGCCCTTTTATATGTACCCTCTGACCGCAAGTGAGTTACCCTAGTCCCATATAAGTACTCCCTGACCCCAAGTGAGTTACCATAGCCCCTTTATAAGTACTACCTGACCCCAAGTGAGTTACCCTAGCCCCTTTATATGTACTCTCTGACCGCAAGTGAGTTATCCTATCCCCTTTATATGTACTCTCTGACCGCAAGTGAGTTACCCTAGTCCCATATAAATACACCCTGACCCAAGGTGAGTTACCCTAGTCCCATATAAGTACTCCCTGACCCCAAGTGAGTTACCATAGCCCCATTATAAGTTCTACCTGACCCCAAGTGATTTATCCTATCCCCTTTATATGTACACTCTGACCGCAAGTGAGTTTCCCTAGTCCCATATAAATACACCCTGACCCTAAGTGAGCTACCCTAGTCCCATAGTAGTACTCCTTGACCTCAAGTGAGTTACCTTAGCCCCTTTATAAGTACTACCTGACCCCAAGTGAGTTACCCTAGCCCCTTTATAAGTACACCCTGGCCCCAATTGAGTTACCCTGGTCCCATAAAAGTACTTACAGACACCAAGTGAGTTACCCTAGTCCCATAAAACAACTCCTTCACCCACAGTAAATTACCCTAGCCCATTTATAAGTACTCCCTGACCGCAAGTGAGTTATCCTAGTTCCTTTATATGTACTCTCTGACCGCAAGTGAGTTACCATAGTCCCATAGAAGTAATCCCTGACCCCAAGTGAGTTATCCTAGCCCCTTTATATATACTCTCTGACCCCAAGTGAGTTACCATAGCTCCTTTATAAGTACTCCCTGACCCCAAGTGAGTTATCTTAGCCCCTTTATATGTACTCTCTGACCGCAAGTGAGTTATCCTATCCCCTTTATATGTACTCTCTGACCGCAAGTGAGTTATCCTAGTTCCTTTGTATGTACTCTCTGACCCAAAGTGAGTTACCCTAGCCGCTTTATATGTATTCCCAGACCCCAAGTGAGTTACCCTAGTCCCATAGAAGTACTTCCTGACCCCAAGTGAGTTACCATAGCCCCTTTATAAGTACTCCCTGACCTCAAGTGAGTTATCCTAGCGCCTTTATATGTACTCTCTTACCGCAAGTGAGTTATCCTATCCCCTTTATATGTACTCTCTGACCGCAAGTGAGTTACCCTAGTCCCATATAAATACACCCTGACCCTAAGTGAGTTACCCTAGTCCCATAGTAGTACTCCTTGACCTCAAGTAAGTTACCATAGCCCCTTTATAAGTACTACCTGACCCCAAGTGAGTTACCCTAGCCCCTTTATATGTACTCTCTGACCGCAAGTGAGTTATCCTATCCCCTTTATATGTACTCTCTGACCGCAAGTGAGTTACCCTAGTCCCATATAAATACACCCTGACCCAAGGTGAGTTACCCTAGTCCCATATAAGTACTCCCTGACCCCAAGTGAGTTACCATAGCCCCATTATAAGTTCTACCTGACCCCAAGTGAGTTATCCTAGCCCATTTATATGTACTCTCTGACGGCAAGTGAGTTACCTTAGTCCCATAGTAGTACTCATTGACCCCAAGTGAGTTATCATATCCCTTTTATAAGTACTTCCTGACCCCAAGTGAGTTACCCTAGCCCCTTTATAAGTACTCCCTGACCCCAAGTGCGTTATCCTAGCCCCTTATAAGTACTCCCTGACACCAAGTGAGTTACCCTAGCCCCTTTATAAGTACACACTGGCCCCAAGTGAGTTACCCTGGTCCCATATAAGTACTCCCAGACCCCAAGTGAGTTAGCCTAGTCCAATATAAGTACTCCTTGACCCAAAGAGATTTACACTAGCCCCTTTATAAGTACTCCCTGACCGCAAGTGAGTTACCCTAGTCCTATATAAGTACTCCCTGACCCCAAGTGAGGTACCAATGCCCCTTTATAAGTACTCCCTGACCCCTAATGAGTTATCCTAGCCCTTTTATATGTACCCTCTGACCGCAAGTGAGTTACCCTAGTCCCATATAAGTACTCCCTGACCCCAAGTGAGTTACCATAGCCCCTTAATAAGCACACCCTGGCCCCAAGTGAGTTATCCTAGCCCCTTATAAGTACTCCCTGACACCAAGTGAGTTACCCTATCCCCTTTATAAGTACTCCCTGACCCCAAATGAGTTATCCTATCCCCTTTATACGTACTCTCTTGACCGCAACTGAGTTACCCTTGTCCCATTGTAGTACTCCCTGACCCCAAATGAGTTACCATAGCCCCTTAATAAGTACACCCTGGCCCCAAGTGAGTTACCCTGGTCACATATAAGTACTCACAGACACCAAGTGAGTTACCCTAGTTCCAAATAAGTACTCCTTGACCCAAAGTGAGTTATCCTAGCCCCTTTATATATACTCTCTGGCCGCAAGTGAGTTATCCTATCCCCTTTATATGTACTCTCTGACCGCAAGTGAGTTACCCTAGTCCCATATAAATACAACCTGACCCTAAGTGAGTTACCCTAGTCCCATAGTAGTACTCCTTGACCTCAAGTGAGTTTCCTTAGCCCCTTTATAACTACTCCCTGACCGCAAGTGAGTTACCCTAGTCCCATATAAGAACTCCCTGACCCCAAGTGAGGTACAATAGCCCCTTTATAAGTACTCCCTGACCCCTAATGAGTTATCCTAGCCCTTTTATATGTACCCTCTGACCGCAAGTGAGTTACCCTAGTCCCATATAAGTACTCCCTGACACCAAGTGAGTTACCATAGCCCCTTTATAAGTACTCCCTGACCCCAAGTGAGTTATCCTAGCCCCTTTATATGTACTCTCTGACCGCAAGTGATTTATCCTATCCCCTTTATATGTACACTCTGACCGCAAGTGAGTTTCCCTAGTCCCATATAAATACACCCTGACCCTAAGTGAGCTACCCTAGTCCCATAGTAGTACTCCTTGACCTCAAGTGAGTTACCTTAGCCCCTTTATAAGTATTACCTGACCCCAAGTGAGTTACCCTAGCCCCTTTATAAGTACACCCTGGCCCCAAGTGAGTTACCCTGGTCCCATAAAAGTACTTACAGACACCAAGTGAGTTACCCTAGTCCCATAAAACAACTCCTTCACCCACAGTGAGTTACCCTAGCCCATTTATAAGTACTCCCTGACCGCAAGTGAGTTATCCTAGTTCCTTTATAGGTACTCTCTGACCGCAAGTGAGTTACCATAGTCCCATAGAAGTAATCCCTGACCCCAAGTGAGTTATCCTAGCCCCTTTATATATACTCTCTGACCCCAAGTGAGTTACCATAGCCCCTTTATAAGTACTCCCTGACCCCAAGTGAGTTATCTTAGCCCCTTTATATGTACTCTCTGACCGCAAGTGAGTTATCCTATCCCCTTTATATGTACTCTCTGACCGCAAGTGAGTTATCCTAGTTCCTTTGTATGTACTCTCTGACCCAAAGTGAGTTACCCTAGCCGCTTTATATGTATTCCCAGACCCCAAGTGAGTTACCCTAGCCCCTTTATAAGTACACCCTGGCCCCAAGTGAGTTACCCTGGTCCCATATAAGTACTCCCAGACCCCAAGTGAGTTAGCCTAGTCCAATATAAGTACTCCTTGACCCAAAGAGATTTACCCTAGCCCCTTTATAAGTACTCCCTGACCGCAAGTGAGTTACCCTAGTCCCATATAAGTACTCCCTGACCCCAAGTGAGGTACCATAGCCCCTTTATAAGTACTCCCTGACCCCTAATGAGTTATCCTAGCCCTTTTATATGTACCCTCTGACCGCAAGTGAGTTACCCTAGTCCCATATAAGTACTCCCTGACCCCAAGTGAGTTACCATAGCCCCTTAATAAGCACACCCTGGCCCCAAGTGAGTTATCCTAGCCCCTTATAAGTACTCCCTGACACCAAGTGAGTTACCCTATCCCCTTTATAAGTACTCCCTGACCCCAAATGAGTTATCCTATCCCCGTTTATACGTACTCTCTTGACCGCAACTGAGTTACCCTAGTCCCATTGTAGTACTCCCTGACCCCAAATGAGTTACCATAGCCCCTTAATAATTACACCCTGGCCCCAAGTGAGTTACCCTGGTCCCATAAAAGTACTTACAGACACCAAGTGAGTTACCCTAGTCCCATAAAACAACTCCTTCACCCACAGTGAGTTACCCTAGCCCATTTATAAGTACTCCCTGACCGCAAGTGAGTTATCCTAGTTCCTTTATATGTACTCTCTGACCGCAAGTGAGTTACCATAGCCCCATAGAAGTAATCCCTGACCCCAAGTGAGTTATCCTAGCCCCTTTATATATACTCTCTGACCCCAAGTGAGATACCATAGCCCCTTTATAAGTACTCCCTGACCCCAAGTGAGTTATCTTAGCCCCTTTATATGTACTCTCTGACCGCAAGTGAGTTATCCTATCCCCTTTATATGTACTCTCTGACCGTAAGTGAGTTATCCTAGTTCCTTTGTATGTACTCTCTGACCCAAAGTGAGTTACCCTAGCCGCTTTATATGTATTCCCAGACCCCAAGTGAGTTACCCTAGTCCCATAGAAGTACTTCCTGAACCCAAGTGAGTTATCCTAGCCCCTTATAAGTACTCCCTGACACCAAGTGAGTTACCCTATCCCCTTTATAAGTACTCCCTGACCCCAAATGAGTTATCCTATCCCCTTTATTCGTACTCTCTGACCGCAACTGAGTTACCCTAGTCCCATTGTAGTACTCCCTGACCCCAAATGAGTTACCATAGCCCCTTAATAAGTACACCCTGGCCCCAAGTGAGTTACCCTGGTCACATATAAGTACTCACAGACACCAAGTGAGTTACCCTAGTCCCAAATAAGTACTCCTTGACCCAAAGTGAGTTACCCTAGCCCCTTTATAAGTACTCCCTGACCGCAAGTGAGTTACCCTAGTCCTATATAAGTACTCCCTGACCCCAAGTGAGGTACCATAGCCCCTTTATAAGTACTCCCTGACCCCTAATGAGTTATCCTAGCCCTTTTATATGTACCCTCTGACCGCAAGTGAGTTACCCTAGTCCCATATAAGTACTCCCTGACCCCAAGTGAGTTACCATAGCCCCTTAATAAGCACACCCTGGCCCCAAGTGAGTTATCCTAGCCCCTTATAAGTACTCCCTGACACCAAGTGAGTTACCCTATCCCCTTTATAAGTACTCCCTGACCCCAAATGAGTTATCCTATCCCCTTTATACGTACTCTCTTGACCGCAACTGAGTTACCCTTGTCCCATTGTAGTACTCCCTGACCCCAAATGAGTTACCATAGCCCCTTAATAAGTACACCCTGGCCCCAAGTGAGTTACCCTGGTCACATATAAGTACTCACAGACACCAAGTGAGTTACCCTAGTTCCAAATAAGTACTCCTTGACCCAAAGTGAGTTATCCTAGCCCCTTTATATGTACTCTCTGGCCGCAAGTGAGTTATCCTATCCCCTTTATATGTACTCTCTGACCGCAAGTGAGTTACCCTAGTCCCATATAAATACAACCTGACCCTAAGTGAGTTACCCTAGTCCCATAGTAGTACTCCTTGACCTCAAGTGAGTTTCCTTAGCCCCTTTATAAGTACTCCCTGACCGCAAGTGAGTTACCCTAGTCCCATATAAGAACTCCCTGACCCCAAGTGAGGTACAATAGCCCATTTATAAGTACTCCCTGACCCCTAATGAGTTATCCTAGCCCTTTTATATGTACCCTCTGACCGCAAGTGAGTTACCCTAGTCCCATATAAGTACTCCCTGACACCAAGTGAGTTACCATAGCCCCTTTATAAGTACTCCCTGACCCCAAGTGAGTTATCCTAGCCCCTTTATATGTACTCTCTGACCGCAAGTGATTTATCCTATCCCCTTTATATGTACTCTCTGACCGCAAGTGAGTTTCCCTAGTCCCATATAAATACACCCTGACCCTAAGTGAGCTACCCTAGTCCCATAGTAGTACTCCTTGACCTCAAGTGAGTTACCTTAGCCCCTTTATAAGTACTACCTGACCCCAAGTGAGTTACCCTAGCCCCTTTATAAGTACACCCTGGCCCCAAGTGAGTTACCCTGGTCCCATAAAAGTACTTACAGACACCAAGTGAGTTACCCTAGTCCCATAAAACAACTCCTTCACCCTCAGTGAGTTACCCTAGCCCATTTATAAGTACTCCCTGACCGCAAGTGAGTTATCCTAGTTCCTTTATATGTACTCTCTGACCGCAAGTGAGTTACCATAGCCCCATAGAAGTAATCCCTGACCCCAAGTGAGTTATCCTAGCCCCTTTATATATACTCTCTGACCCCAAGTGAGTTACCATAGCCCCTTTATAAGTACTCCCTGACCCCAAGTGAGTTATCTTAGCCCCTTTATATGTACTCTCTGACCGCAAGTGAGTTATCCTATCCCCTTTATATGTACTCTCTGACCGCAGGTGATTTATCCTAGTTCCTTTGTATGTACTCTCTGACCCAAAGTGAGTTACCCTAGCCGCTTTATATGTATTCCCAGACCCCAAGTGAGTTACCCTAGTCCCATAGAAGTACTTCCTGAACCCAAGTGAGTTATCCTAGCCCCTTATAAGTACTCCCTGACACCAAGTGAGTTACCCTATCCCCTTTATAAGTACTCCCTGACCCCAAATGAGTTATCCTATCCCCTTTATTCGTACTCTCTTGACCGCAACTGAGTTACCCTAGTCCCATTGTAGTACTCCCTGACCCCAAATGAGTTACCATAGCCCCTTAATAAGTACACCCTGGCCCCAAGTGAGTTACCCTGGTCACATATAAGTACTCACAGACACCAAGTGAGTTACCCTAGTCCCAAATAAGTACTCCTTGACCCAAAGTGAGTTATCCTAGCCCCTTATAAGTACTCCCTGACACCAAGTGAGTTACCCTATCCCCTTTATAAGTACTCCCTGACCCCAAATGAGTTATCCTATCCCCTTTATTCGTACTCTCTTGACCGCAACTGAGTTACCCTAGTCCCATTGTAGTACTCCCTGACCCCAAGTGAGGTACAATAGCCCCTTTATAAGTACTCCCTGACCCCTAATGAGTTATCCTAGCCCTTTTATATGTACCCTCTGACCGCAAGTGAGTTACCCTAGTCCCATATAAGTACTCCCTGACCCCAAGTGAGTTACCATAGCCCCTTTATATGTACTCCCTGACCCCAAGTGAGTTATCCTAGCCCCTTTATATGTACTCTCTGACCGCAAGTGATTTATCCTATCCCCTTTATATGTACTCTCTGACCGCAAGTGAGTTACCCTAGTCCCATATAAATACACCCTGACCCTAAGTGAGCTACCCTAGTCCCATAGTAGTACTCCTTGACCTCAAGTGAGTTACCTTAGCCCCTTTATAAGTACTACCTGACCCCAAGTGAGTTACCCTAGCCCCTTTATAAGTACACCCTGGCCCCAAGTGAGTTACCCTGGTCCCATAAAAGTACTTACAGACACCAAGTGAGTTACCCTAGTCCCATAAAACAACTCCTTCACCCACAGTGAGTTACCCTAGTCCATTTATAAGTACTCCCTGACCGCAAGTGAGTTATCCTAGTTCCATTATATGTACTCTCTGACCGCAAGTGAGTTATCCTAGTTCCTTTGTATGTACTCTCACCCAAAGTGAGTTACCCTAGCCGCTTTATATGTATTCCCAGACCCCAAGTGAGTTACCCTAGTCCCATAGAAGTACTTCCTGACCCCAAGTGAGTTACCATAGCCCCTTTATAAGTACTCCCTGACCCCAAGTAGTTATCCTAGCCCCTTTATATGTACTCTCTTACCGCAAGTGAGTTACCCTAGTCCCATATAAATACACCCTGACCCTAAGTGAGTTACCCTAGTCCCATAGTAGTACTCCTTGACCTCAAGTAAGTTACCATAGCCCCTTTATAAGTACTACCCGACACCAAGTGAGTTACCCTAGCCCCTTTATAAGTACACCCTGGCCCCAAGTGAGTTACCCTGGTCGCATATAAGTACTCACAGACACCAAGTGAGTTACCTTAGTCCCATAAAACAACTCCTTCACCCACAGTGAGTTACCCTAGCCCATTTATAAGTACTCCCTGATCGCAAGTGAGTTATCCTAGTTCCATTATATGTACTCTCTGACCGCAAGTGAGTTACCATAGTCCCATAGAAGTAATCCCTGACCCCAAGTGAGTTATCCTAGCCCCTTTATATATACTCTCTGACCCCAAGTGAGTTACCATAGCCCCTTTATAAGTACTCCCTGACCCCAAGTGAGTTATCTTAGCCCCTTTATATGTACTCTCTGACCGCAAGTGAGTTATCCTATCCCCTTTATATGTACTCTCTGACCGCAAGTGAGTTATCCTAGTTCCTTTATATGTACTCTCTGACCCAAAGTGAGTTACCCTAGCCGCTTTATATGTATTCCCAGACCCCAAGTGAGTTACCCTAGTCCCTTAATAAGCACACCCTGGCCCCAAGTGAGTTATCCTAGCCCCTTATAAGTACTCCCTGACACCAAGTGAGTTACCCTATCCCCTTTATAAGTACTCCCTGACCCCAAATGAGTTATCCTATCCCCTTTATTCGTACTCTCTTGACCGCAACTGAGTTACCCTAGTCCCATTGTAGTACTCCCTGACCCCAAATGAGTTACCATAGCACCTTAATAAGTACACCCTGGCCCCAAGTGAGTTACCCTGGTCACATATAAGTACTCACAGACACCAAGTGAGTTACCCTAGTCCCAAATAAGTACTCCTTGACCCAAAGTGAGTTATCCTAGCCCCTTTATATGTACTCTCTGACCGCAAGTGAGTTATCCTATCCCCTTTATAAGTACTCCCTGACCGCAAGTGAGTTACCCTAGTCCTTATAAGTACTCCCTGACCCCAAGTGAGGTACCATAGCCCCTTTATAAGTACTCCCTGACCCCTAATGAGTTATCCTAGCCCTTTTATATGTACCCTCTGACCGCAATTGAGTTACCATAGTCCCATAGAAGTAATCCCTGACCCCAAGTGAGTTATCCTAGCCCCTTTATATATACTCTCTGACCCCAAGTGAGTTACCATAGCCCCTTTATAAGTACTCCCTGACCCCAAGTGAGTTTTCTTAGCCCCTTTATATGTACTCTCTGACCGCAAGTGAGTTATCCTATCCCCTTTATATGTACTCTCTGACCGCAAGTGAGTTATCCTATTTCCTTTATATGTACTCTCTGACCCAAAGTGAGTTACCCTAGCCGCTTTATATGTATTCCCAGACCCCAAGTGAGTTACCCTAGTCCAATATAAGTACTTCCTGACCCCAAGTGAGTTACCATAGCCGCTTTATAAGTACTCCCTGACCCCAAGTGAGTTATCCTAGCCCCTTTATATGTACTCTCTTACCGCAAGTAAATTATCCTATCCCCTTTATATGTACTCTCTGACCGCAAGTGAGTTACCATAGTCCCATATAAATACACCCTGACCCTAAGTGAGTTACCCTAGTCCCATAGTAGTACTCCTTGACCTCAAGTAAGTTACCATAGCCCCTTTATAAGTACTACCTGACACCAAGTGAGTTACCCTAGCCCCTTTATAAGTACACCCTGGCCCCAAGTGAGTTACCCTGGTCGCATATAAGTACTCACAGACACCAAGTGAGTTACCCTAGTCCCATAAAACAACTCCTTCACCCACAGTGAGTTATCCTAGCCCCTTTATATATACTCTCTGACCCCAAGTGAGTTATCTTAGCCCCTTTATATGTACTCTCTGACCGCAAGTGAGTTATCCTATCCCCTTTATATGTACTCTCTGACCGCAAGTGAGTTATCCTAGTTCCTTTATATGTACTCTCTGACCCAAAGTGAGTTACCCTAGCCGTTTTATATGTATTCCCAGACCCCAAGTGAGTTACCCTAGTCCCTTAATAAGCACACCCTGGCCCCAAGTGAGTTATCCTAGGCCCTTATAAGTACTCCCTGACACCAAGTGAGTTACCCTATCCCCTTTATAAGTACTCCCTGACCCCAAATGAGTTATCCTATCCCCTTTATTCGTACTCTCTTGACCGCAACTGAGTTACCCTAGTCCCATTGTAGTACTCCCTGACCCCAAATGAGTTACCATAGCCCCTTAATAAGTACACCCTGGCCCCAAGTGAGTTACCCTGGTCACATATAAGTACTCACAGACACCAAGTGAGTTACCCTAGTCCCAAATAAGTACTCCTTGACCCAAAGTGAGTTATCCTAGCCCCTTTATATGTACTCTCTGACCGCAAGTGAGTTATCCTATCCCCTTTATAAGTACTCCCTGACCGCAAGTGAGTTACCCTAGTCCCATATAAGTACTCCCTGACCCCAAGTGAGGTACCATAGCCCCTTTATAAGTACTCCCTGACCCCTAATGAGTTATCCTAGCCCTTTTATATGTTCCCTCTGACCGCAAGTGAGTTACCCTAGTCCCATATAAGTACTCCCTGACCCCAAGTGAGTTACCATAGCCCGTTTATAAGTACTCCCTGACCCCAAGTGAGTTACCATAGCCCCTTTATAAGTACTCCCTGACCCCAAGTGAGTTATCTTAGCCCCTTTATATGTACTCTCTGACCGCAAGTGAGTTATCCTATCCCCTTTATATGTACTCTCTGACCGCAAGTGAGTTATCCTAGTTCCTTTATATGTACTCTCTGACCCAAAGTGAGTTACCCTAGCCGCTTTATATGTATTCCCAGACCCCAAGTGAGTTACCCTAGTCCCTTAATAAGCACACCCTGGCCCCAAGTGAGTTATCCTAGGCCCTTATAAGTACTCCCTGACACCAAGTGAGTTACCCTATCCCCTTTATAAGTACTCCCTGACCCCAAATGAGTTATCCTATCCCCTTTATTCGTACTCTCTTGACCGCAACTGAGTTACCCTAGTCCCATTGTAGTACTCCCTGACCCCAAATGAGTTACCATAGCCCCTTAATAAGTACACCCTGGCCCCAAGTGAGTTACCCTGGTCACATATAAGTACTCACAGACACCAAGTGAGTTACCCTAGTCCCAAATAAGTACTCCTTGACCCAAAGTGAGTTATCCTAGCCCCTTTATATGTACTCTCTGACCGCAAGTGAGTTATCCTATCCCCTTTATAAGTACTCCCTGACCGCAAGTGAGTTACCCTAGTCCCATATAAGTACTCCCTGACCCCAAGTGAGGTACCATAGCCCCTTTATAAGTACTCCCTGACCCCTAATGAGTTATCCTAGCCCTTTTATATGTTCCCTCTGACCGCAAGTGAGTTACCCTAGTCCCATATAAGTACTCCCTGACCCCAAGTGAGTTACCATAGCCCGTTTATAAGTACTCCCTGACCCCAAGTGAGTTATCCTAGCCCCTTTATATGTACTCTCTGACCGCAAGTGATTTATCCTATCCCCTTTATATGTACTCTCTGACCGCAAGTGAGTTACCCTAGTCCCATATAAATACACCCTGACCCTAAGTGAGCTACCCTAGTCCCATAGTAGTACTCCTTGACCTCAAGTGAGTTACCTTAGCCCCTTTATAAGTACTACCTGACCCCAAGTGAGTTACCCTAGCCCCTTTATAAGTACACCCTGGCCCCAAGTGAGTTACCCTGGTCCCATAAAAGTACTTACAGACACCAAGTGAGTTACCCTAGTCCCATAAAACAACTCCTTCACCCACAGTGAGTTACCCTAGCCCTTTTATAAGTACTCCCTGACCGCAAGTGAGTTATCCTAGTTCCTTTATATGTACTCTCTGACCGCAAGTGAGTTACCATAGTCCCATAGAAGAAATCCCTGACCCCAAGTGAGTTATCCTAGCCCCTTTATATATACTCTCTGACCCCAAGTGAGTTACCATAGCCCCTTTATAAGTACTCCCTGACCCCAAGTGAGTTATCTTAGCCCCTTTATATGTAATCTCTGACCGCAAGTGAGTTATCCTATCCCCTTTATATGTACTCTCTGACCGCAAGTGAGTTATCCTAGTTCCTTTATATGTACTCTCTGACCCAAAGTGAGTTACCCTAGCCGCTTTATATGTATTCCCAGACCACAAGTGAGTTACCCTAGTCCCATATAAGTACTCCCTGACCCCAAGTGAGTTACCATAGCCCCTTTATAAATACTCCCTGACCCCAAGTGAGTTATCCTAGCCCTTTTATATGTACTCTCTGATCGCAAGTGATTTATCCTATCCCCTTTATATGTACTCTCTGACCGCAAGTGAGTTACCCTAGTCCCATATAAATACACCCTGACCCTAAGTGAGCTACCCTAGTCCCATAGTAGTACTCCTTGACCTCAAGTGAGTTACCTTAGCCCCTTTATAAGTACTCCCTGACCCCAAGTGACTTATCCTAGCCCCTTTATATGTACTCTCTTACCGCAAGTGAGTTATCCTATCCCCTTTATATGTACTCTCTGACCGCAAGTGAGTTACCCTAGTCCCATATAAATACACCCTGACCCTAAGTGAGTTACCCTAGTCCCATAGTAGTACTCCTTGACCTCAAGTAAGTTACCATAGCCCCTTTATAAGTACTACCTGACACCAAGTGAGTTACCCTAGCCCCTTTATAAGTACACCCTGGCCCCAAGTGAGTTACCCTGGTCGCATATAAGTACTCACAGACACCAAGTGAGTTACCCTAGTCCCATAAAACAACTCCTTCACACACAGTGAGTTATCCTAGCCCCTTTATATATACTCTCTGACCCCAAGTGAGTTACCATAGCCCCTTTATAAGTACTCCCTGACCCCAAGTGAGTTATCTTAGCCCCTTTATATGTACTCTCTGACCGCAAGTGAGTTATCCTATCCCCTTTATATGTACTCTCTGACCGCAAGTGAGTTATCCTAGTTCCTTTATATGTACTCTCTGACCCAAAGTGAGTTACCCTAGCCGCTTTATATGTATTCCCAGACCCCAAGTGAGTTACCCTAGTCCCTTAATAAGCACACCCTGGCCCCAAGTGAGTTATCCTAGCCCCTTATAAGTACTCCCTGACACCAAGTGAGTTACCCTATCCCCTTTATAAGTACTCCCTGACCCCAAATGAGTTATCCTATCCCCTTTATTCGTACTCTCTTGACCGCAACTGAGTTACCCTAGTCCCATTGTAGTACTCCCTGACCCCAAATGAGTTACCATAGCCCCTTAATAAGTACACCCTGGCCCCAAGTGAGTTACCCTGGTCACATATAAGTACTCACAGACACCAAGTGAGTTACCCTAGTCCCAAATAAGTACTCCTTGACCCAAAGTGAGTTATCCTAGCCCCTTTATATGTACTCTCTGACCGCAAGTGAGTTATCCTATCCCCTTTATAAGTACTCCCTGACCGCAAGTGAGTTACCCTAGTCCCATATAAGTACTCCCTGACCCCAAGTGAGGTACCATAGCCCCTTTATAAGTACTCCCTGACCCCTAATGAGTTATCCTAGCCCTTTTATATGTTCCCTCTGACCGCAAGTGAGTTACCCTAGTCCCATATAAGTACTCCCTGACCCCAAGTGAGTTACCATAGCCCGTTTATAAGTACTCCCTGACCCCAAGTGAGTTATCCTAGCCCCTTTATATGTACTCTCTGACCGCAAGTGATTTATCCTATCCCCTTTATATGTACTCTCTGACCGCAAGTGAGTTACCCTAGTCCCATATAAATACACCCTGACCCTAAGTGAGCTACCCTAGTCCCATAGTAGTACTCCTTGACCTCAAGTGAGTTACCTTAGCCCCTTTATAAGTACTAGCTGACCCCAAGTGAGTTACCCTAGCCCCTTTATAAGTACACCCTGGCCCCAAGTGAGTTACCCTGGTCCCATAAAAGTACTTACAGACACCAAGTGAGTTACCCTAGTCCCATAAAACAACTCCTTCACCCACAGTGAGTTACCCTAGCCCTTTTATAAGTACTCCCTGACCGCAAGTGAGTTATCCTAGTTCCTTTATATGTACTCTCTGACCGCAAGTGAGTTACCATAGTCCCATAGAAGAAATCCCTGACCCCAAGTGAGTTATCCTAGCCCCTTTATATATACTCTCTGACCCCAAGTGAGTTACCATAGCCCCTTTATAAGTACTCCCTGACCCCAAGTGAGTTATCTTAGCCCCTTTATATGTACTCTCTGACCGCAAGTGAGTTATCCTATCCCCTTTATATGTACTCTCTGACCGCAAGTGAGTTATCCTAGTTCCTTTATATGTACTCTCTGACCCAAAGTGAGTTACCCTAGCCGCTTTATATGTATTCCCAGACCACAAGTGAGTTACCCTAGTCCCATATAAGTACTCCCTGACCCCAAGTGAGTTACCATAGCCCCTTTATAAGTACTCCCTGACCCCAAGTGAGTTATCCTAGCCCTTTTATATGTACTCTCTGATCGCAACTGAGTTACCCTAGTCCCATTGTAGTACTCCCTGACCCCAAATGAGTTACCATAGCCCCTTAATAAGTACACCCTGGCCCCAAGTGAGTTACCCTGGTCACATATAAGTACTCACAGACACGAAGTGAGTTACCCTAGTCCCAAATAAGTACTCCTTGACCCAAAGTGAGTTACCCTAGCCGTTTTATATGTACTCCCAGACCCCAAGTGCGTTACCCTAGTCCCATAGAAGTACTTCCTGACCCCAAGTGAGTTACCATAGCCCCTTTATAAGTACTCCCTGACCCCAAGTGAGTTATCCTAGCCCCTTTATATGTACTCTCTGACCGCAAGTGAGTTATCCTATCCCCTTTATATGTACTCTCTGACAGCAAGTGAGTTACCCTAGTCCCATATAAATACGCCCTGACCCTAAGTGAGTTACCCTAGTCCCATAGTAGTACTCCTTGACCTCAAGTGAGTTACCTTAGCCCCTTTATAAGTACTACCTGACTCCAAGTGAGTTACGCTAGCCCCTTTATAAGTACACCCTGGCCCCAAGTGAGTTACCCTGGTCCCATATAAGTACTCACAGACACCAAGTGAGTTACCCTAGTCCCATAAAACAACTACTTGACCCACAGTGAGTTACCCTAGCCCATTTATAAGTACTCCCTGACCGCAAGTGAGTTATACTAGTTCCTTTATATGTACTCTCTGACCGCAAGTGAGTTACCATAGTCCCATAGAAGTAATCCCTGACCCCAAGTGAGTTATCCTAGCCCCTTTATATATACTCTCTGACCCCAAGTGAGTTATGCTAGCCCCTTTATAAGTACTCCCTGACCCCAAGTGAGTTACCCTAGCCCCTTTATAAGTACACCCTGGCCCCAAGTGAGTTACCCTGGTCCCATATATGTACTCACAGACCCCAAGTGAGTTACCCTAGTCCCATAAAACAACTACTTGACCCACAGTGAGTTACCCTAGCCCATTTATAAGTACTCCCTGACCCCAAGTGAGTTACCCTAATCCCATAAAACAACTTCTTGACCCACAGTGAGTTACACTAGCCCCTTAATAAGTACACCCTTGCCCCAAGTGAGTTACCCTGGTCCCATATAAGTACTCACAGACACCAAGTGAGTTACCCTAGTACCATATAAGTACTCCTTGAACCAAAGTGAGTAACCCTAGCCCCTTTATAAGTACTCCCTGACCCCAAGTGAGTTACCATATCACCTTTATAAGTACTTCCTGACCCAAAGTTAGTTATCCTAGCGCCTTTATATGTACACTCTGACCGCAGGTGAGTTACACTAGCCCCTTTATAAGAACTACCTGACCCCAAGTGAGATATCCTAGCCCCTTTATATGTACTCTCTGACCGCAAGTGAGTTACCATAGCCACATTATAAGTTCTACCTGACCCCATGTGAGATATCCTAGCCCCTTTATATGTACACTCTGACGGTAAGTGAGTTACCTTAGTCCCATAGTAGTACTCCTTGACCCCAAGTGAGTTACAATAGCCCCTTTATAAGTACACCCTGACCCCACGTGAGTTATCCTTGCCCCTTTATATGTACTCTCTGACCGCAAGTGAGTTATCCTATCCCCTTTATATGTACTCTCTGGCCGCAAGTGAGTTACCCTAGTCCCATAAAACAACTACTTGACGCACAGTGAGTTACCCTAGCCCATTTATAAGTACTCCCTGACCGCAAGTGAGTTATCCTAGTTCCTTTATATGTACTCTCTGACCGCAAGTGAGTTACCATAGTCCCATAGAAGTAATCCCTGACCCCAAGTGAGTTATCCTAGCCCCTTTATATGTACTCTCTGACCGCAAGTGAGTTACCCTAGTCCCATAGAAGTACTTCCTGACCCCAAGTGAGTTACCCTAGCCCCTTTATAATTACTCCCTGACCGCAAGTGAGTTACCCTAGTATCATATAAGTACTCCCTGACCCCAAGTGAGTTACCCTGGTCCCATATAAGTATTTACAGACACCAAGTTAGTTACCCTAGTCCCATAAAACAACTCCTTGACCCACAGTGAGTTAACCTAGCCCCTTTATAAGTACTTCCTGACCCAAAGTGAGTTACCCTAATCCCATATAAGTACTCCCATACCCCAAGTGAGTTACCCTAGTCCCTTATAACTACTCCCTGACCCAAAGTGAGTTACCCTAGCCCCTTTATAAGTACACCCTGGCCCCAAGTGAGTTACCCTGGTCCAATATAAGAACTCCCAGGCACCAAGTGAGTTAGCCTAGTCCAATATAAGTACTCCTTGACCCAAAGAGAGTTACCCTAGACCCCTTTATAAGTACTCCCTGACCGCAAGTGAGTTACCCTAGTCCCATATAAGTACTCCCTGACCCCAAGTGAGGTACCATAGCCCCTTTATAAGTACTCCCTGACCCCAAATGAGTTATCCTAGCCCTTTTATATGTACCTTCTGACCGCAAGTGAGTTAACCTAGTCCCATATAAGTACTTCCTGACCCCAAGTGAGTTACCCTAGCCTCTTTATAAGTACTCCCTGACCCCAAGTGCTTCATCCTAGCCCCTTATTAGTACTCCCTGACACCAAGTGAGTTACCCTGGTCCCATATAAGTATTTACAGACACCAAGTGAGTTACCCTAGTCCCATAAAACAACTCCTTGACCCACAGTGAGTTACCATAGCCCCTTTATAAGTACTTCCAGACCCCAAGTGAGTTACCGTAGTCCTTATACGTACTCCCTGACCCCTAGTGAGTTACCCTAGCCCCTTTATAAGTACTCCCTGACCCCAAATGGGTTATCCTAGCCCCTTTATATGTACGCTTACACTCCAAGTGAGTTCCCCTAGCTGCTTTATATGTACTCCCAGACCGCAAGTGAGTTACCCTAGTATCATATAAGTACTCCCTGACCCCAAGTGAGTTACCCTGGTCCCATATAAGTATTTACAGACACCAAGTGAGTTACCCTAGTCCCATAAAACAACTCCTTGACCAAAAGTGAGTTACCATAGCCCCTTTAAAAGTACTTCCAAATCCCAAGTGAGTTACCCTATTCCATTATTAGTACTCCCAGACCCCAAATGAGTTATCCTAGCCCCTTTATATGTACCCTTACACTACAAGTGAGTTACCCTAGCTGCTTTATATGTACTCCCAGACCCCAAGTGAGTTACCGTTGTCCCTCTTGAGTACTTCCTGACCCCAAGTGAGTTACCATAGCCCCTTTATAAGTACTCCCTGACCCCAAGTGAGTTATCCTATCCCCTTTATATGTACTCTCTGACCGCAAGTGAGTTGCCCTAGTCCCATATAAATACACCCTGACCCTAAGTGAGTTACCCTAGTCCCATAGTAGTACTCCTTGACCTCAAGTGAGTTACTTTAGCCCCTTTATAAGTACTACCTGACCCCATGTGAGTTACCCTAGCCCCTTTATAAGTACACCCTGGCCCCAAGTGAGTTACCCTGGTCCCATATAAGTACTCACAGACACCAAGTGAGTTACCCTAGTCCCATAAAACAACTACTTGACCCACAGTGAGTTACCCTAGCCCATTTATAAGTACTCCCTGACCCCAAGTGAGTTACCCTAATCCCATAAAACAAATCCTTGACCCACAGTGAGTTACCCTAGCCCATTTATAAGTACTCCCTTACCGCAAGTGAGTTATCCTATCCCCTTTATATGTACTCTCTGACCGCAAGTGAGTTAACCTAGTCCCTTATAAATACACCCTGACCCAAAGTGAGATACCCTAGTCCCATATAAGTACTCCTCTGACCCCAAGTGAGTTACCATAGCCCCTTTATAAGTACTACCTGACCGCAAGTGAGTTAACCTAGTCCCTTATAAATACACCCTGACCCAAAGTGAGATACCCTAGTCCCAAATAAGTACTCCTCTGACCCCAAGTGAGTTACCATAGCCCCTTTATAAGTACTACCTGACCCCAAATGAGTTATCCTAGCCCCTTTATATGTACTCCCTGACGGCAAGTGAGTTATCCTAGTTCCTTTATATGTACTCTCTGACCCAAAGTGAGATACCCTAGCCGCTTTATATGTATTCCCAGACACCAAGTGAGTTACCCTAGTCCCATATAAGTACTCCCTGACCCCAAGTGAGTTACCATAGCCCCTTTATAAGTACTCCCTGACCCCAAGTGAGTTATCCTAGCCCCTTTATATGTACTCTCTTACCGCAAGTGACTTACCTTAGTCCCATAGTAGTACTCCTTGACCCCAAGTGAGTTACAATAGCCCCTTTATAAGTACTCCCTGACCCCACGTGAGTTATCCTAGCCCCTTTAAATGTACTCACTGACCGCAAGTGAGTTATCCTAGCCCCTTTATATGTACTCCCAGACCCCAAGTGAGTTACCATAGCCCCTTTATAAGTACTCCCTGACCCAAAGTGAGTTATCCTATCCCCTTTATATGTACTCTCTGACCGCAAGTGAGTTAACCTAATCCCTTATAAATACACCCTGACCCAAAGTGAGATACCCTAGTCCCATATAAGTACTCCTCTGACCCCAAGTGAGTTACCATAGCCCCTTTATAAGTACTACCTGACCGCAAGTGAGTTAACCTAGTCCCATATAAATACACCCTGACCCAAAGTGAGATACCCTAGTCCCAAATAAGTACTCCTCTGACCCCAAGTGAGTTACCATAGCCCCTTTATAAGTACTACCTGACCCCAAATGAGTTATCCTAGCCCCTTTATATGTACTCCCTGACGGCAAGTGAGTTACCCTAGCCCCTTTATAAGTACACCCTGGCCCCAAGTGAGTTATCCTAGCCCCTTTATATGTACTCTCTGACCGCAAGTGAGTTACCCTAGTCCCATAGTAGTACTCCCTGACCCCAAGTAAGTTAACATAGCCCCATTAAGGTTCTACCTGACCCCAAGTCAGTTATCCTAGCCCCTTTATGTGTTCTCTCTGACGGCAAGTGAGTTACATTAGTCCCATAGTAGTACTCCTTGACACCAAGTGAGTTACAATAGCCCCTTTATAAGTACTCCCTGACCCCACGTGAGTTATACTAGCACCTTTAAATGTACTCTCTGACCGCAAGTGAGTTATCCTAGCCCCTTTATAAGTACTCCCAGACCCCAAGTGAATTACCCTAGTCCCTTATAACTACTCCTTGACCCAAAGAGAGTTACCCTAGCCCCTTTATAATTACTACCTGACTGCAAGTGAGTTAACCTAGTCTCATATAAGTACTCCCTGACCCCAAGTGAGTTACCCTGGTCCCATATAAGTATTTACAGACACCAAGTTAGTTACCCTAGTCCCATAAAACAACTCCTTGACCCACAGTGAGTTAACCTAGCCCCTTTATAAGTACTTCCTGACCCAAAGTGAGTTACCCTAATCCCATATAAGTACTCCCATACCCCAAGTGAGTTACCTTAGTCCCTTATAACTACTCCCTGACCCAAAGTGAGTTACCCTAGCCCCTTTATAAGTACACCCTGGCCCCAAGTGAGTTACCCTGGTCCAATATAAGTACTCCCAGACACCAAGTGAGTTAGCCTAGTCCATTATAAGTACTCCTTGACCCAAAGAGAGTTACCCTAGACCCCTTTATAAGTACTCCCTGACCGCAAGTGAGTTACCCTAGTCCCATATAAGTACTCCCTGACCCCATGTGAGGTACCCTAGCCCCTTTATAAGTACTCCCTGACCCCAAATGAGTTATCCTAGCCCTTTTATATGTACCCTCTGACCGCAAGTGAGTTAACCTAGTCCCATATAAGTACTCCCTGACCCCAAGTGTGTTACCATAGCCCCTTTATAAGTACTTCCACACTCCAAGTGAGTTACCCTAGTCCCATAAAACAACTCCTTGACCCACAGTGAGTTACCATAGCCCCTTTATAAGTACTTCCAGACCCCAAGTGAGTTACCGTAGTCCCTTATACGTACTCCCTGACCCCTAGTGAGTTACCCTAGCCCCTTTATAAGTACTCCCTGACCCCAAATGAGTTATCCTAGCCCCTTTATATGTACCCTTACACTCCAAGTGAGTTACCCTAGCTGCTTTATATGTACTCCCAGACCCCAAGTGAGTTACCCTTGTTCCTCTTAAGTACTTCTTGACCCCAAGTGAGTTACCCTAGCCCCTTAATAAGTACACCCTGGCCCCAATTGAGTTAGCCTCGTCCCATATAAATACTCACAGACACCAAGTGAGTTACCCTAGTTCCATGAAACCACTCCTTGACCCACAGTGAGTTGCCCTAGCCCTTTTATAAGTACTCCTTGGCCCCAAGTGAGTTACCCTAATCCCATATAAGTACTCCCAGACCCCAAGTGAGTTACCCTAGCCCATTTATAAATACTCCCTGACCGCAAGTGAGTTATCTTAGTTCCTTCATATGTACTCTATGACCGCATGTGAGTTACCATAGTCCCATAGAAGTATTCCCTGACCCCAAGTGAGTTATCCTAGCCCCTTTATATGTACTCTCTGACCGCAAGTGAGTTACCCTAGCCCCTTAATAAGTACTCCCTGACCCCAAGTGAGTTACCATATCACCTTTATAAGTACTCTCTGACCGCAGGTGAGTTACCCTAGCCCCTTTATAAGTACTACCTGACCCCAAGTGAGTTATCCTAGCCCCTTTATATGTACTCTCTGACCGCAAATGAGTTACCCTAGTCCCATAGTAGTACTCCCTGACCCCAAGTGAGTTACCACAGCCCCATTATAAGTACTACCTGACCCCTGGTGAGTTATCCTAGCCCCTTTATATGTACTCTCTGACGGCAAGTGAGTTACCTTAGTCCCTTAGTAGTACTCCCTGACCCCAAGTGAGTTACCATAGCCCCTATATAAGTACTCCCTGACCCCAAATGAGTTACCGTAGTCCCTTATAAGTACTCCCTGACCCCAAGTGAGTTACCCTAGCCCCTTTATAAGTACTCCCTGACCCCAAGTGCTTCATCCTAGCCCCTTATAAGTACTCCCTGACACCAAGTGAGTTACCCTGGTCCCATATAAGTATTTACAGACACCAAGTGAGTTACCCTAGTCCCATAAAACAACTCCTTGACCCACAGTGAGTTACCATAGCCCCTTTATAAGTACTTCAAGACCCCAAGTGAGTTACCCTAGTCCCTAATTAGTACTCCCTGACCCCAAGTGAGTTACCCTAGCCCATTTATAAGTACTCCCTGACCCCAAGTGCTTCATCCTAGCCCCTTATAAGTACTCCCTGAAACCAAGTGAGTTACCCTGGTCCCATATAAGTATTTACAGACACCAAGTAAGTTACCCTAGTCCCATAAAACAACTCCTTGACCCACAGTGAGTTACCATAGCCCCTTTATATGTACTCTCTGACCGCAAGTGAGTTGCCCTAGTCCCATATAAATACACCCTGACCCTAAGTGAGTTACCCTAGTCCCATAGTAGTACTCCTTGACCTCAAGTGAGTTATCCTAGCCCATTTATATGTACTCCCTGACCCCAAGTGAGTTACCCTAGCCCATTTATAAGTAATACCTGACCCCAAGTGAGTTACCCTAGCCCCTTTATAAGTACACCCTGGCCCCAAGTGAGTTACCCTGGTCCCATATAAGTACTCACAGACACCAAGTGAGTTACCCTAATCCCATAAAACAACTCCTTGACCCACAGTGAGTTACCCTAGCCGCTTTATATGTATTCCCAGACCCCAAGTGAGTTACCCTAGTCCCATAGAAGTACTTCCTGACCCCAAGTGAGTTACGATAGCCCCTTTAAAAGTACTCCCTGACCCCAAGTGAGTTATCCTAGCCCATTTATATGTACTCTCTGACCGCAAGTGAGTTACCCTAGTCCCATATAAATACACCCTGACCCAAAGTGAGTTACCCTAGTTCCATATAAGTACTCCCTCACCCTAAGTGAGTTACCATAGCCCCTTTATAAGTACTACCTGACCCCAAATGAGTTATCCTAGCCCCTTTAAATGTACTCTCTGACGGCAAGTGAGTTATCCTAGTTCCTTTATATGTAATCTCTGACCCAAAGTGAGTTACCCTAGCCGCTTTATATGTACTCCCAGACCCGAAGTGAGTTACCCTAGTCCTTTAGAAGTACTTCCCGACCCCAAGTGAGTTACCATAGCCCCTTTATAAGTACTCCCTGACCCCAAGTGAGTTATCCCAGCCCCTTTATATGTACTCTCTTACCGCAAGTGAGTTATCCTATCCCCTTTATATGTACTCTCTGACCGCAAGTGAGTTACCCTAGTCCCAAATAAATACACCCTGACCCTAAGTGAGTTACCCTAGTCCCATAGTAGTACTCCTTGACCTCAAGTGAGTTACCATAGTCCCTTTATAAGTACTACCTGACCCCAAGTGAGTTACCCTAGCCCCTTTATAAGTACACCCTGGCCCCAAGTGAGTTACCCTGGTCCCATATAAGTACTCACAGACACCAAGTGAGTTACCCTAGTCCCATAAAACAACTACTTGACCCACAGTGAGTTACCCTAGCCCATTTATAAGTACTCCCTGACCCCAAGTGAGTTACCCTAATCCCATAAAACAACTTCTTGACCCACAGTGAGTTACACTAGCCCCTTAATAAGTACACCCTGGCCCCAAGTGAGTTACCCTAGTACCATATAAGTACTCCTTGAACCAAAGTGAGTTACCCTAGCCCCTTTATAAACACTCCCTGACCCCAAGTGAGTTACCATATCACCTTTATAAGTACTTCCTGACCCCAAGTGAGTTATCCTAGCCCCTTTATATGTACTCTCTGACCGCAGGTGAGTTACACTATCCCCTTTATAAGTACTACCTGACCCCAAGTGAGATATCCTAGCCCCTTTATATGTACTCTCTGACCGCAAGTGAGTTACCATAGCCACATTATAAGTTCTACCTGACCCCATGTGAGATATCCTAGCCCCTTTATATGTACACTCTGACGGTAAGTGAGTTACCTTAGTCCCATAGTAGTACTCCTTGACCCCAAGTGAGTTACAATAGCCCCTTTATAAGTACACCCTGACCCCACGTGAGTTATCCTTGCCCCTTTATATGTACTCTCTGACCGCAAGTGAGTTATCCTATCCCCTTTATATGTACTCTCTGGCCGCAAGTGAGTTACCCTAGTCCCATAAAACAACTACTTGACGCACAGTGAGTTACCCTAGCCCATTTATAAGTACTCCCTGACCGCAAGTGAGTTATCCTAGTTCCTTTATATGTACTCTCTGACCGCAAGTGAGTTACCATAGTCCCATAGAAGTAATCCCTGACCCCAAGTGAGTTATCCTAGCCCCTTTATATGTACTCTCTGACCGCAAGTGAGTTACCCTAGTCCCATAGAAGTACTTCCTGACCCCAAGTGAGTTACCCTAGCCCCTTTATAATTACTCCCTGACCGCAAGTGAGTTACCCTAGTATCATATAAGTACTCCCTGACCCCAAGTGAGTTACCCTGGTCCCATATAAGTATTTACAGACACCAAGTTAGTTACCCTAGTCCCATAAAACAACTCCTTGACCCACAGTGAGTTAACCTAGCCCCTTTATAAGTACTTCCTGACCCAAAGTGAGTTACCCTAATCCCATATAAGTACTCCCATACCCCAAGTGAGTTACCCTAGTCCCTTATAACTACTCCCTGACCCAAAGTGAGTTACCCTAGCCCCTTTATAAGTACACCCTGGCCCCAAGTGAGTTACCCTGGTCCAATATAAGAACTCCCAGACACCAAGTGAGTTAGCCTAGTCCAATATAAGTACTCCTTGACCCAAAGAGAGTTACCCTAGACCCCTTTATAAGTACTCCCTGACCGCAAGTGAGTTACCCTAGTCCCATATAAGTACTCCCTGACCCCAAGTGAGGTACCATAGCCCCTTTATAAGTACTCCCTGACCCCAAATGAGTTATCCTAGCCCTTTTATATGTACCTTCTGACCGCAAGTGAGTTAACCTAGTCCCATATAAGTACTTCCTGACCCCAAGTGAGTTACCCTAGCCTCTTTATAAGTACTCCCTGACCCCAAGTGCTTCATCCTAGCCCCTTATTAGTACTCCCTGACACCAAGTGAGTTACCCTGGTCCCATATAAGTATTTACAGACACCAAGTGAGTTACCCTAGTCCCATAAAACAACTCCTTGACCCACAGTGAGTTACCATAGCCCCTTTATAAGTACTTCCAGACCCCAAGTGAGTTACCGTAGTCCTTATACGTACTCCCTGACCCCTAGTGAGTTACCCTAGCCCCTTTATAAGTACTCCCTGACCCCAAATGGGTTATCCTAGCCCCTTTATATGTACGCTTACACTCCAAGTGAGTTCCCCTAGCTGCTTTATATGTACTCCCAGACCGCAAGTGAGTTACCCTAGTATCATATAAGTACTCCCTGACCCCAAGTGAGTTACCCTGGTCCCATATAAGTATTTACAGACACCAAGTGAGTTACCCTAGTCCCATAAAACAACTCCTTGACCAAAAGTGAGTTACCATAGCCCCTTTAAAAGTACTTCCAAATCCCAAGTGAGTTACCCTAGTCCATTATTAGTACTCCCAGACCCCAAATGAGTTATCCTAGCCCCTTTATATGTACCCTTACACTACAAGTGAGTTACCCTAGCTGCTTTATATGTACTCCCAGACCCCAAGTGAGTTACCGTTGTCCCTCTTGAGTACTTCCTGACCCCAAGTGAGTTACCATAGCCCCTTTATAAGTACTCCCTGACCCCAAGTGAGTTATCCTATCCCCTTTATATGTACTCTCTGACCGCAAGTGAGTTGCCCTAGTCCCATATAAATACACCCTGACCCTAAGTGAGTTACCCTAGTCCCATAGTAGTACTCCTTGACCTCAAGTGAGTTACTTTAGCCCCTTTATAAGTACTACCTGACCCCATGTGAGTTACCCTAGCCCCTTTATAAGTACACCCTGGCCCCAAGTGAGTTACCCTGGTCCCATATAAGTACTCACAGACACCAAGTGAGTTACCCTAGTCCCATAAAACAACTACTTGACCCACAGTGAGTTACCCTAGCCCATTTATAAGTACTCCCTTACCGCAAGTGAGTTATCCTATCCCCTTTATATGTACTCTCTGACCGCAAGTGAGTTAACCTAGTCCCTTATAAATACACCCTGACCCAAAGTGAGATACCCTAGTCCCATATAAGTACTCCTCTGACCCCAAGTGAGTTACCATAGCCCCTTTATAAGTACTACCTGACCGCAAGTGAGTTAACCTAGTCCCTTATAAATACACCCTGACCCAAAGTGAGATACCCTAGTCCCAAATAAGTACTCCTCTGACCCCAAGTGAGTTACCATAGCCCCTTTATAATTACTACCTGACCCCAAATGAGTTATCCTAGCCCCTTTATATGTACTCCCTGACGGCAAGTGAGTTATCCTAGTTCCTTTATATGTACTCTCTGACCCAAAGTGAGATACCCTAGCCGCTTTATATGTATTCCCAGACACCAAGTGAGTTACCCTAGTCCCATATAAGTACTCCCTGACCCCAAGTGAGTTACCATAGCCCCTTTATAAGTACTCCCTGACCCCAAGTGAGTTATCCTAGCCCCTTTATATGTACTCTCTTACCGCAAGTGACTTACCTTAGTCCCATAGTAGTACTCCTTGACCCCAAGTGAGTTACAATAGCCCCTTTATAAGTACTCCCTGACCCCACGTGAGTTATCCTAGCCCCTTTAAATGTACTCACTGACCGCAAGTGAGTTATCCTAGCCCCTTTATATGTACTCCCAGACCCCAAGTGAGTTACCATAGCCCCTTTATAAGTACTCCCTGACCCAAAGTGAGTTATCCTATCCCCTTTATATGTACTCTCTGACCGCAAGTGAGTTAACCTAGTCCCTTATAAATACACCCTGACCCAAAGTGAGATACCCTAGTCCCATATAAGTACTCCTCTGACCCCAAGTGAGTTACCATAGCCCCTTTATAAGTACTACCTGACCGCAAGTGAGTTAACCTAGTCCCATATAAATACACCCTGACCCAAAGTGAGATACCCTAGTCCCAAATAAGTACTCCTCTGACCCCAAGTGAGTTACCATAGCCCCTTTATAAGTACTACCTGACCCCAAATGAGTTATCCTAGCCCCTTTATATGTACTCCCTGACGGCAAGTGAGTTACCCTAGCCCCTTTATAAGTACTACCTGACCCCAAGTGAGTTATCCTAGCCCCTTTATATGTACTCTCTGACCGCAAATGAGTTACCCTAGTCCCATAGTAGTACTCCCTGACCCCAAGTGAGTTACCACAGCCCCATTATAAGTACTACCTGACCCCTGGTGAGTTATCCTAGCCCCTTTATATGTACTCTCTGACGGCAAGTGAGTTACCTTAGTCCCTTAGTAGTACTCCCTGACCCCAAGTGAGTTACCATAGCCCCTATATAAGTACTCCCTGACCCCAAATGAGTTACCGTAGTCCCTTATAAGTACTCCCTGACCCCAAGTGAGTTACCCTAGCCCCTTTATAAGTACTCCCTGACCCCAAGTGCTTCATCCTAGCCCCTTATAAGTACTCCCTGACACCAAGTGAGTTACCCTGGTCCCATATAAGTATTTACAGACACCAAGTGAGTTACCCTAGTCCCATAAAACAACTCCTTGACCCACAGTGAGTTACCATAGCCCCTTTATAAGTACTTCAAGACCCCAAGTGAGTTACCCTAGTCCCTAATTAGTACTCCCTGACCCCAAGTGAGTTACCCTAGCCCATTTATAAGTACTCCCTGACCCCAAGTGCTTCATCCTAGCCCCTTATAAGTACTCCCTGAAACCAAGTGAGTTACCCTGGTCCCATATAAGTATTTACAGACACCAAGTAAGTTACCCTAGTCCCATAAAACAACTCCTTGACCCACAGTGAGTTACCATAGCCCCTTTATATGTACTCTCTGACCGCAAGTGAGTTGCCCTAGTCCCATATAAATACACCCTGACCCTAAGTGAGTTACCCTAGTCCCATAGTAGTACTCCTTGACCTCAAGTGAGTTATCCTAGCCCATTTATATGTACTCCCTGACCCCAAGTGAGTTACCCTAGCCCATTTATAAGTAATACCTGTCCCCAAGTGAGTTACCCTAGCCCCTTTATAAGTACACCCTGGCCCCAAGTGAGTTACCCTGGTCCCATATAAGTACTCACAGACACCAAGTGAGTTACCCTAATCCCATAAAACAACTCCTTGACCCACAGTGAGTTACCCTAGCCGCTTTATATGTATTCCCAGACCCCAAGTGAGTTACCCTAGTCCCATAGAAGTACTTCCTGACCCCAAGTGAGTTACGATAGCCCCTTTAAAAGTACTCCCTGACCCCAAGTGAGTTATCCTAGCCCATTTATATGTACTCTCTGACCGCAAGTGAGTTACCCTAGTCCCATATAAATACACCCTGACCCAAAGTGAGTTACCCTAGTTCCATATAAGTACTCCCTCACCCCAAGTGAGTTACCATAGCCCCTTTATAAGTACTACCTGACCCCAAATGAGTTATCCTAGCCCCTTTAAATGTACTCTCTGACGGCAAGTGAGTTATCCTAGTTCCTTTATATGTAATCTCTGACCCAAAGTGAGTTACCCTAGCCGCTTTATATGTACTCCCAGACCCGAAGTGAGTTACCCTAGTCCTTTAGAAGTACTTCCCGACCCCAAGTGAGTTACCATAGCCCCTTTATAAGTACTCCCTGACCCCAAGTGAGTTATCCCAGCCCCTTTATATGTACTCTCTTACCGCAAGTGAGTTATCCTATCCCCTTTATATGTACTCTCTGACCGCAAGTGAGTTACCCTAGTCCCAAATAAATACACCCTGACCCTAAGTGAGTTACCCTAGTCCCATAGTAGTACTCCTTGACCTCAAGTGAGTTACCATAGTCCCTTTATAAGTACTACCTGACCCCAAGTGAGTTACCCTAGCCCCTTTATAAGTACACCCTGGCCCCAAGTGAGTTACCCTGGTCCCATATAAGTACTCACAGACACCAAGTGAGTTACCCTAGTCCCATAAAACAACTACTTGACCCACAGTGAGTTACCCTAGCCCATTTATAAGTACTCCCTGACCCCAAGTGAGTTACCCTAATCCCATAAAACAACTTCTTGACCCACAGTGAGTTACACTAGCCCCTTAATAAGTACACCCTGGCCCCAAGTGAGTTACCCTAGTACCATATAAGTACTCCTTGAACCAAAGTGAGTTACCCTAGCCCCTTTATAAACACTCCCTGACCCCAAGTGAGTTACCATATCACCTTTATAAGTACTTCCTGACCCCAAGTGAGTTATCCTAGCCCCTTTATATGTACTCTCTGACCGCAGGTGAGTTACACTATCCCCTTTATAAGTACTACCTGACCCCAAGTGAGATATCCTAGCCCCTTTATATGTACTCTCTGACCGCAAGTGAGTTACCATAGCCCCAATATAAGTTCTACCTGACCCCATGTGAGTTATCCTAGCCCCTTTATATGTACTCTCTGACCGCAGGTGAGTTACACTAGCCCCTTTATAAGTACTACCTGACCCCAAATGAGATATCCTAGCCCCTTTATATGTACTCTCTGACCGCAAGTGAGTTACCATAGCCCCATTATAAGTTCTACCTGACCCCATGTGAGTTATCCTAGCCCCTTTATATGTACTCTCTGACGGCAAGTGAGTTACCTTAGTCCCATAGTAGTACTCCTTGACCCCAAGTTAGTTACAATAGCCCCTTTATAAGTACACCCTGGCCGAAGTGAGTTTCCCTGGTCCAATATAAGTACTCACAGACACCAAGTGAGTTAGCCTAGTCCAATATAAGTACTCCTTGACCCAAAGAGAGTTACCCTAGCCCCTTTATAATTACTCCCTGACCGCAAGTGAGTTACCCTGGTCCCATATAAGTATTTACAGACACCAAGTTAGTTACCCTAGTCCCATAAAAAAACTCCTTGACCCACAGTGAGTTAACCTAGCCCCTTTATAAGTACTTCCTGACCCAAAGTGAGTTACCCTAATACCATATAAGTACTCCCATACCCCAAGTGAGTTACCCTAGTCCCTTATAACTACTCCCTGACCCAAAGTGAGTTACCCTAGCCCCTTTATAAGTACACCCTGGCCCCAAGTGAGTTACCCTGATCCAATATAAGTACTCCCAGACACCAAGTGAGTTAGCCTAGTTCCATGAAACCACTCCTTGACCCACAGTGAGTTGCCCTAGCCCTTTTATAAGTACTCCTTGGCCCCAAGTGAGTTACCCTAATCCCATATAAGTACTCCCAGACCCCAAGTGAGTTATCCTAGCCCCTTTATATGTACTCTCTGACCGCAAGTGAGTTACCCTAGCCCCTTAATAAGTACTCCCTGACCCCAAGTGAGTTACCATATCACCTCTATAAGTACTCTCTGACCGCAGGTGAGTTACCCTAGCCCCTTTATAAGTTCTACCTGACCCCAAGTGAGTTATCCTAGCCCCTTTATATGTACTCTCTGACGGCAAGTGAGTTACCTTAGTCCCATAGTAGTAGTCCTTGACCCCAAGTGAGTTACAATAGCCCCTTTATAAGTACTCCCAGACCCCACGTGAGTTATCCTAGCCCCATTATAAGTTCTACCTGACCCCAAGTGAGTATCCTAGCCCCTTTATATGTACTCTCTGACGGCAAGTGAGTTACCTTAGTCCCATAGTAGTACTCCTTGACCACAAGTGAGTTACAATAGCCCCTTTATAAGTACTCCCTGACCCCAAGTGAGTTACCATATCACCTCTATAAGTACTCTCTGACCGCAGGTGAGTTACCCTAGCCCCTTTATAAGTTCTACCTGACCCCAAGTGAGTTATCCTAGCCCCTTTATATGTACTCTCTGACGGCAAGTGAGTTACCTTAGTCCCATAGTAGTACTCCTTGACCACAAGTGAGTTACAATAGCCCCTTTATAAGTACTCGCTGACCCCAAGTGCTTTATCCTAGCCCCTTATAAGTACTCCCTGACACCAAGTGAGTAACCCTTGTCCCTCTTAAGTACTTCTTGACCCCAAGTGAGTTACCCTAGCCCCTTAATAAGTACACCCTGGCTTTAAGTGAGTTAGCCTGGTCCCATATAAGTACTCACAGACACCAAGTGAGTTACCCTAGTTCCATGAAGCAACTCCTTGACCCACAGTGAGTTGCCCTAGCCCTTTTATAAGTACTCCCTGGCCCCAAGTGAGTTACCCTAATCCCATATAAGTACTCCCAGACCCCAAGTGAGTTACCTTAGTCCCATAAAACAACTCCGTGACCCCAAGTGAGTTATCCTAGACCCTTTATATGTACTCTCTGACGGCAAGAGAGTTACCTTAGTCCCATGGTAGTACTCCTTGACCCCAAGTGAGTTACAATAGCCCCTTTATAAGTACTCCCTGACCCCAAATGAGTTATCCTAGCCCCTTTATATGTACCCTTACACTACAAGTGAGTTACCCTAGCTGCTTTATATGTACTCCCAGACCCCAAGTGAGTTACCCTTGTCCCTCTTAAGTACTTCTTGACCCCAAGTGAGTTACCCTAGCCCCTTAATAAGTACACCCTGGCCCCAAGTGTGTTAGCCTGGTCCCATATAAGTACTCATAGACCCCAAGTGAGTTACCCTAGTTCCATGAAACAACTCCTTGACCTACAGTGAGTTGCCCTAGCCCTTTTATAAGTACTCCCTGGCCCTAAGTGAGTTACCCTAATCCCATATAAGTACTCCCAGACCCCAAGTGAGTTACCCTAGCCCATTTATAAGTACTCCCTGACCGCAAGTGAGTTATCCTAGATCCTTTATATTTACTCTCTGACCGCAAGTGAGTTACACTAGCCCCTTAATAAGTACTCCCTGACCCGAAGTGAGTTATCCTAGCCCCTTTATATGTACTCCCAGACCCCAAGTGAGTTACCCTAATCCCTTATAACTACTCACAGACACCAAGTGAGTTACCCTAGTCCCATAAAACAATTACTTGACCCACAGTAAGTTACCCTAGCCCATTTATAAGTACTCCCTGACCCCAAGTGAGTTACCCTAATCCCATAAAACAAATCCTTGACCCACAGTGAGTTACCCTAGCCCATTTATAAGTACTCCCTGACCGCAAGTGAGTTATCCTAGTTCCTTTATATGTACTCTCTGACCGCAAGTGAGTTACCATAGTCCCATAGAAGTAATCCCTGACCCCAAGTGAGTTATCCTAACCCCTTAATAAGTACACCCTGGCCCCAAGTGAGTTACCCTGGTCCCATATAAGTACTCACAGACACCAAGCGAGTTACCCTAGTCCCAAATAAATACACCCTGACCCTAAGTGAGTAACCCTAGTCCCATAGTAGTACTCCTTGACCTCAAGTGAATTACCATAGCCCCTTTATAAGTACTACCTGACCCCAAGTGAGATATCCTAGCCCCTTATATGTACTCTCTGACCGCAAGTGAGTTACCCTAGTCCCATAGTAGTACTCCCTGACCCCAAGTGAGTTACCCTAGTCCCTTATAACTACTCCCTGACCCAAAGTGAGTTACCCTAGCCCCTTTATAAGTACACCCTGGCCCCAAGTGAGTTACCATAGCCCCATTATAAGTACTTCCACACTCCAAGTGAGTTACCCTAGTCCCTTATAAGTACTCCCTGACCCCAAGTGAGTTACCCTGGTCCCATATAAGTATTTACAGACACCAAGTTAGTTACCCTAGTTCCATAAAACAACACCTTGACCCACAGTGAGTTACCATAGCCCCTTTATAAGTACTTCCAGACCCCAAGTGAGTTACCCTAGTCCCTTATAAGTACTTCCTGACCCCAAGTGAGTTACCCTAGCCCCTTTATAAGTACTCCCTGACCCCAAGTGCGTTATCCTAGCCCCGTATAAGTACTCCCTGACACCAAGTGAGTTACCCTAGCCCTTTTATATGTACTCTCTGCCCGCAAGTGAGTTACCCTAGTCCCATAGTAGTACTCCCTGACCCCAAGTGAGTTACCCTAGTCCCTTATAACTACTCCCTGACCCAAAGTGAGTTACCCTAGCCCCTTTATAAGTACACCCTGGCCCCAAGTGAGTTACCCTGGTCCAATATAAGTACTCCCAGACACCAAGTGAGTTAGCCTAGTCCAATATAAGTACTCCTTGACCCAAAGAGAGTTAGACTAGCCCCTTTATAATTACTCCCTGACCGCAAGTGAGTTACCCTAGTCTCATATATGTACTCCCTGACCCCAAGTGAGGTACCATAGCCCGTTTATAAGTACTCCCTGACCCCAAATGAGTTATCTTAGCCCTTTTATATGTACCCTCTGACCGCAAGTGAGTTACCCTAGTCCCATATAAGTACTCCCTGACCCCAAGTGAGTTACCATAGCCCCTTTATATGTACTTCCACACCCCAGGTGAGTTATCCTAGTCCCTTATAAGTACTTCCTGACCCCAAGTGAGTTACCCTAGCCCCTTTATAAGTACTCCCTGACCCCAAGTGCGTTATCCTAGCCCCTTATAAGTACTCCCTGACACCAAGTGAGTTGCCCTATCCCCTTTATAAGTACTCCCTAACCCCAAATGAGTTATCCTAGCCCCTTTATATGTACTCCCTGACCCCAAGTGAGTTATCCTAGCCCCTTTATAAGTACTCCCTGACCCCAAATGTGTTATCCTAGCCCCTTTATAAGTACTCCCTGACCCCAAATGAGTTATCCTATCCCCTTTATATGTACACTCTGATCGCAAGTGAGTTACCCTATTCCCATAGTAGTACTCCCTGACCCCAAGTGAGTTACCATAGACCCTTAATAAGTACACCCTGGCCCCAAGTGTGTTACCCTGGTCGCATATAAGTACTCCCAGACACCAAGTGAGTTAGCCTAGTCCAATATAAGTACTCCTTGACCCAAAGAGAGTTACCCTAGCCCCTTTATAATTACTCCCTGACCGCAAGTGAGTTACCCTAGTCCCATATAAGTACTCCCTGACCCCAAGTGAGTTACCCTATCCCCTTTATAAGTACTCCCTGACCCCAAATGAGTTATCCTAGCCCCTTTATATGTACTCTCTGACCGCAAGTGAGTTATCCTAGCTCCAGTATATGTATTCCCTGACCCCAAGTGAGTTATCCTAGCCCCTTTATAAGTACTCCCTGACACCAAATGAGTTATCCTATCCCCTTTATATGTACTCTCTGATCGCAAGTGAGTTACCCTACTCCCATAGTAGTACTCCCTGACCCCAAGTGAGTTATCCTACTCCAATATAAGTACTCCTTGACCCAAAGAGAGTTACCGTAGACCCCTTTATAAGTACTCCCTCACCGCAAGTGAGTTACCCTAGTCCCATATAAGTACTCCCTGACCCCAAGTGAGTTACCATAGCCCCATTATAAGTACTTCCACACTCCAAGTGAGTTACCCTAGTCCCTTATAAGTACTCCCTGACCCCAAGTGAGTTACCCTGGTCCCATATAAGTATTTACAGACACCAAGTTAGTTACCCTAGTTCCATAAAACAACTCCTTGACCCACAGTGAGTTACCATAGCCCCTTTATAAGTACTTCCAGACCCCAAGTGAGTTACCCTAGTCCCTTATAAGTACTTCCTGACCCCAAGTGAGTTACCCTAGCCCCTTTATAAGTACTCCCTGACCCCAAGTGCGTTATCCTAGCCCCGTATAAGTACTCCCTGACACCAAGTGAGTTACCCTAGCCCTTTTATATGTACTCTCTGCCCGCAAGTGAGTTACCCTAGTCCCATAGTAGTACTCCCTGACCCCAAGTGAGTTACCCTAGTCCCTTATAACTACTCCCTGACCCAAAGTGAGTTACCCTAGCCCCTTTATAATTACTCCCTGGCCCCAAGTGAGTTACCCTGGTCCAATATAAGTACTCCCAGACACCAAGTGAGTTAGCCTAGTCCAATATAAGTACTCCTTGACCCAAAGAGAGTTAGACTAGCCCCTTTATAATTACTCCCTGACCGCAAGTGAGTTACCCTAGTCCCATATAAGTACTCCCTGACCCCAAGTGAGTTACCCTATCCCCTTTATAAGTACTCCCTGACCCCAAATGAGTTATCCTAGCCCTTTTATATGTACCCTCTGACCGCAAGTGAGTTACCCTAGTCCCATATAAGTACTCCCTGACCCCAAGTGAGTTACCATAGCCCCTTTATATGTACTTCCACACCCCAGGTGAGTTATCCTAGTCCCTTATAAGTACTTCCTGACCCCAAGTGAGTTACCCTAGCCCCTTTATAATTACTCCCTGACCGCAAGTGAGTTACCCTAGTCCCATATATGTACTCCCTGACCCCAAGTGAGTTACCCTATCCCCTTTATATGTACTCCCTGACCCCAAATGAGTTATCCTAGCCCCTTTATATGTACTCTCTGACCGCAAGTGAGTTATCCTAGCTCCAGTATATGTATTCCCTGACCCCAAGTGAGTTATCCTAGCCCCTTTATAAGTACTCCCTGACACCAAATGAGTTATCCTATCCCCTTTATATGTACTCTCTGATCGCAAGTGAGTTACCCTACTCCCATAGTAGTACTCCCTGACCCCAAGTGAGTTATCCTAGTCCAATATAAGTACTCCTTGACCCAAAGAGAGTTACAGTAGACCCCTTTATAAGTACTCCCTCACCGCAAGTGAGTTACCCTAGTCCCATATAAGTACTCCCTGACCCCAAGTGAGTTACCATAGCCCCATTATAAGTACTTCCACACTCCAAGTGAGTTACCCTAGTCCCTTATAAGTACTCCCTGACCCCAAGTGAGTTACCCTGGTCCCATATAAGTACTCCCAGACCCCAAGTGAGTTACCTTAGTCCCATAAAACAACTTCTTGACCCACAGTGAGTTACCCTAGCCCTTTTATAAGTACTCCCTGGCCCTAAGTGAGTTACCCTAATCCCTTATAAGTACTTCCTGACCCCAAGTGAGTTACCCTAGCCCATTTATAAGTACTCCCTGACCGCAAGTGAGTTATCCTAGATCCTTTATATGTACTCTCTGACCCCAAGTGAGTTACCATAGCCGCTTTATAAGTACTTCCACACTCCAAGTGAGTTACCCTAGTCCCTTATAAGTACTCTCTGACCCCAAGTGAGATACCCTAGTCCCATATAAGTACTCCCTGCCCGCAAGTGAGTTACCCTAGTCCCATATAAGTACTCCCTGACCCCAAGTGAGGTACCATAGCCCCTTTATAAGTACTCCCTGACCCCAAGTGAGTTACCCTAGCCCTTTTATATGTACCCTCTGACCGCAAGTGAGTTAACCTAGTCCCATATAAGTACCCCCTGACCCCAAGTGAGTTACCATAGCCCCTTTATAAGTACTCCCACTCTCCAAGTGAGTTACCCTAGTCCCTTATAAGTACTCCCTGACCCCAAATGGGTTATCCTAGCCCTTTTATATGCACCCTCTGACCGCAAGTGAGTTACCCTAGTCCCATATAAGTACCCCCTGACCCCAAGTGAGTTTCCATAGCCCCTTTATAAGTACTTCCACACTCCAAGTGAGTTACCCTAGTCCCATATAAGTACTCCCTGACCCCAAGTGAGGTACCATAGCCCCTTTATAAGTACTCCCTGACCCCAAGTGAGTTACCCTAGCCCTTTTATATGTACCCTCTGACCGCAAGTGAGTTAACCTAGTCCCATATAAGTACCCCCTGACCCCAAGTGAGTTACCATAGCCCCTTTATAAGTACTCCCACTCTCCAAGTGAGTTACCCTAGTCCCTTATAAGTACTCCCTGACCCCAAATGGGTTATCCTAGCCCTTTTATATGCACCCTCTGACCGCAAGTGAGTTACCCTAGTCCCATATAAGTACCCCCTGACCCCAAGTGAGTTTCCATAGCCCCTTTATAAGTACTTCCACACTCCAAGTGAGTTACCCTAGTCCCATATAAGTACTCCCAGACCCCAAGTGAGTTACCTTAGTCCCATAAAACAACTCCGTGACCCCTAGTGAGTTACCCTAGCCCTTTTATAAGTACTCCCTGGCCCTAAGTGTGTTACCCTAATCCCATATAAGTACTCCCAGACCCCAAGTGAGTTACCCTAGCCCATTTATAAGTACTCCCTGACCGCAAGTGAATTATCCTAGATCCTTTATATGTACTCTCTGACCGCAAGTGAGTTACACCAGCCCCTTAATAAGTACTCCCTGACCCCAAGTGAGTTACCATATCATCTTTATAAGTACTCCCTGACCCGAAGTGAGTTATCCTAGCCCCTTTATATGTACTCCCAGACCCCAAATGAGTTACCCTAATCCCTTATAACTACTCCCTGACCCAAAGTGAGTTACCCTAGCCCCTTTATAAGTACACCCTGGCCCCAAGTGAGTTACCCTGGTCCAATATAAGTACTCCCAAACTCCAAGTGAGTTAGTCTAGTACAATATAAGTACTCCTTGACCCAAAGAGAGTTACCCTAGACCCCTTTATAAGTACTCCCTGCCCGCAAGTGAGTTACCCTAGTCCCATATAAGTACTCCCTGACCCCAAGTGAGGTACCATAGCCCCTTTATAAGTACTCCCTGACCCCAAATGGGTTATCCTAGCCCTTTTATATGTACCCTCTGACCGCAAGTGAATTAACCTAGTCCCATATAAGTACCCCCTGACCCCAAGTGAGTTACCATAGCCCCTTTATAAGTACTCCCACTCTCCAAGTGAGTTACCCTAGTCCCTTATAAGTACTCCCTGACCCCAAATGGGTTATCCTAGCCCTTTTATATGCACCCTCTGACCGCAAGTGAGTTACCCTAGTCCCATATAAGTACCCCCTGACCCCAAGTGAGTTTCCATAGCCCCTTTATAAGTACTTCCACACTCCAAGTGAGTTACCCTAGTCCCATATAAGTACTCCCAGACACCAAGTGAGTTACCTTAGTCCCATAAAACAACTCCGTGACCCCTAGTGAGTTACCCTAGCCCTTTTATAAGTACTCCCTGGCCCTAAGTGAGTTACCCTAATCCCATATAAGTACTCCCAGACCCCAAGTGAGTTACCCTAGCCCATTTATAAGTACTCCCTGACCGCAAGTGAGTTATCCTAGATCCTTTATATGTACTCTCTGACCGCAAGTGAGTTACACTAGCCCCTTAATAAGTACTCCCTGACCCCAAGTGAGTTACCATATCATCTTTATAAGTACTCCCTGACCCGAAGTGTGTTATCCTAGACCCCTTTATAAGTACTCCCTGCCCGCAAGTGAGTTACCCTAGTCCCATATAAGTACTCCCTGACCCCAAGTGAGGTACCATAGCCCCTTTATAAGTACTCCCTGACCCCAAATGGGTTATCCTAGCCCTTTTATATGCACCCTCTGACCGCAAGTGAGTTAACCTAGTCCCATATAAGTACCCCCTGACCCCAAGTGAGTTACCATAGCCCCTTTATAAGTACTCCCACTCTCCAAGTGAGTTACCCTAGTCCCTTATAAGTACTCCCTGACCCCAAATGGGTTATCCTAGCCCTTTTATATGCACCCTCTGACCGCAAGTGAGTTAACCTAGTCCCATATAAGTACCCCCTGACCCAAAGTGAGTTACCATAGCCCCTTTATAAGTACTCCCACTCTCCAAGTGAGTTACCCTAGTCCCTTATAAGTACTCCCTGACCCCAAATGGGTTATCCTAGCCCTTTTATATGCACCCTCTGACCGCAAGTGAGTAACCCTAGTCCCATATAAGTACCCCCTGACCCAAAGTGAGTTACCATAGCCCCTTTATAAGTACTTCCACACTCCAAGTGAGTTACCCTAGTCCCTTATAAGTACTCTCTGACCCCAAGTGAGATACCCTAGTCCCATATAAGTACTCCCTGACCCCAAGTGAGATACCCTAGTCCCAGATAAGTACTCCCTGACACCAAGTGAGGTACCCTAGTCCCTTATAAGTACTCCCTGACCCCAAGTGCTTCATCCTAGCCCCTTATAAGTACTCCCTGACACCAAGTGAGTTACCCTGGTCCAATATAAGTATATACAGACACCAAGTGAATTACCCTAGTCCCATAAAACAACTCCTTGACCCACAGTGAGTTCCCATAGCCCCATTATAAGTACTCCCTGACCCCAAATGAGTTATCCTAGCCCCTTTATATGTACCCTTACACTCCAGGTGAGTTACCCTAGCCGCTTTATATGTACTCCCAGACCCCAAGTGAGTTACCCTAGTCCCATAGAAGTACTTCCTGACCCCAAGTGAGTTACCATAGCCCCTTTATATGTACTCTCTGACCGCAAGTGAGTTATCCTATCCCCTTTATATGTACTCTCTGACCGCAAGTGAGTTGCCCTAGTCCCATATAAATACACCCTGACCCTAAGTGAGTTACCCTAGTCCCATAGTAGTACTCCTTGACCTCAAGTGAGTTACCTTAGCCCCTTTATAATTACTACCTGACCCCAAGTGAGTTACCCTAGCCCCTTTATAAGTACGCCCTGGCCCCAAGTGAGTTACCCTGGTCCCATATAAGTACTCACAGACACCAAGTGAGTTACCCTAGTCCCATAAAACAACTACTTGACCCACAGTGAGTTACCCTAGCCCATTTATAAGTAATCCCTGACCCCAAGTGAGTTACCCTAATCCCATAAAACAAATCTTTGACCCACAGTGAGTTACCCTAGCCCATTTATAAGTACTCCCTGACCGCAAGTGAGTTATCCTAGTTCCTTTATATGTACTCTCTGACCGCAAGTGAGTTACCCTAGTCCCAAATAAATACACCCTGACCCTAAGTGAGTAACCCTAGTCCCATAGTAGTACTCCTTGACCTCAAGTGAATTACCATAGCCACTTTCTAAGCACTACCTGACCCCAAGTGAGTTACCCTAGCCCCTTTATAAGTACTCTCTGACCGCAGTGAGTTATCCTAGCCCTTTTATATGTACTCCCAGACCCCAAGTGAGTTACCCTAGTCCCTTATAACTACTCCCTGACCCCAAGTGAGTTACCCTAGTCTCTTTATAAGTACACCCTGGCCCCAAGTGAGTTACCCTGGTCCCATATCAGTACTCCCAGACACCAAGTGAGTTAGCCTAGTCCAATATAAGTACTCCTTGACCCAAAGAGATTTACCCTAGCCCCTTTATAAGTACTCCCTGACCGCAAGTGAGTTATCCTAGATCCTTTATATGTACTCTCTGACCGCAAGTGAGTTACCCTAGTCTCTTTATAAGTACACCATGGCCCCAAGTGAGTTACCCTGGTCCCATATCAGTACTCCCAGACACCAAGTGAGTTAGCCTAGTCCAATATAAGTACTCCTTGACCCAAAGAGATTTACCCTAGCCCCTTTATAAGTACTCTCTGACCGCAGTGAGTTATCCTAGCCCCTTTATATGTACTCCCAGACCCCAAGTGAGTTACCCTAATCCCTTATAACTACTCCCTGACCCAAAGTGAGTTACCCTAGCCCCTTTATAAGTACACCCTGGCCCCAAGTGAGTTACCCTGGTCCAATATAAGTACTCCCAAACACCAAGTGAGTTAGTCTAGTCCAATATAAGTACTCCTTGACCCAAAGAGAGTTACCCTAGACCCCTTTATAAGTACTCCCTGCCCGCAAGTGAGTTACCCTAGTCCCATATAAGTACTCCCTGACCCCAAGTGAGGTACCATAGCCCCTTTATAAGTACTCCCTGACCCCAAATGGGTTATCCTAGACCTTTTATATGTACCCTCTGACCGCAAGTGAGTTAACCTAGTCCCATATAAGTACCCCCTGACCCCAAGTGAGTTACCATAGCCCCTTTATAAGTACTCCCACTCTCCAAGTGAGTTACCCTAGTCCCTTATAAGTACTCCCTGACCCCAAATGGGTTATCCTAGCCCTTTTATATGCACCCTCTGACCGCAAGTGAGTTACCCTAGTCCCATATAAGTACCCCCTGACCCCAAGTGAGTTACCATAGCCCCTTTATAAGTACTTCCACACTCCAAGTGAGTTACCCTAGTCTCTTATAAGTACTCTCTGACCCCAAGTAAGATACCCTAGTCCCATATAAGTACTCCCTGACCCCAAGTGAGATACCCTAGTACCAAATAAGTACTCCCTGACACCAAGTGAGGTACCCTAGTCCCTTATAAGTACTCCCTGACCCCAAGTGCTTCATCCTAGCCCCTTATAAGTACTCCCTGACACCAAGTGAGTTACCCTGGTCCCATATAAGTATATACAGACACCAAGTGAGTTACCCTAGTCCCATAAAACAACTCCTTGACCCACAGTGAGTTACCATAGCCCCTTTATAAGTACTCCCTGACCCCAAATGAGTTATCCTAGCCCCTTTATATGTACCCTTACACTCCAGGTGAGTTACCCTAGCCGCTTTATATGTACTCCCAGACCCCAAGTGAGTTACCCTAGTCCCATAGAAGTACTTCCTGACCCCAAGTGAGTTACCCTAGTCACATATAAGTACTCCCTGACCCCAAGTGAGATACCCTAGTCCCAAATAAGTACTCCCTGACAACAAGTGAGGTACCCTAGTCCCTCATAAGTACTCCCTGACCCCAAGTGCTTCATCCTAGCCCCTTATAAGTACTCCCTGACACCAAGTGAGTTACCCTGGTCCCATATAAGTATATACAGACACCAAGTGAGTTACCCTAGTCCCATAAAACAACTCCTTGACCCACAGTGAGTTACCATAGCCCCTTTATAAGTACTCCCTGACCCCAAATGAGTTATCCTAGCCCCTTTATATGTACCCTTACACTCCAGGTGAGTTACCCTAGCCGCTTTATATGTACTCCCAGACCCCAAGTGAGTTACCCTAGTCCCATAGAAGTACTTCCTGACCCCAAGTGAGTTACCCTAGTCACATATAAGTACTCCCTGACCCCAAGTGAGTTACCCTGGTCCCATATAAGTACTCACAGACACCAAGTGAGTTACCCTAGTCCCATAAAACAACTACTTGACCCACAGTAAGTTACCCTAGCCCATTTATAAGTACTCCCTGACCCCAAGTGAGTTACCCTAATCCCATAAAACAAATCCTTGACCCACAGTGAGTTACCCTAGCCCATTTATAAGTACTCCCTGACCGCAAGTGAGTTATCCTAGTTCCTTTATATGTACTCTCTGACCGCAAGTGAGTTACCATAGTCCCATAGAAGTAATCCCTGACCCCAAGTGAGTTATCCTAACCCCTTAATAAGTACACCCTGGCCCCAAGTGAGTTACCCTGGTCCCATATAAGTACTCACAGACACCAAGTGAGTTACCCTAGTCCCAAATAAATACACCCTGACCCTAAGTGAGTAACCCTAGTCCTATAGTAGTACTCCTTGACCTCAAGTGAATTACCATAGCCCCTTTATAAGTACTCCATGACCCCAAATGAGTTATCCTAGCCCTTTTATATGTACCCTCTGACCGCAAGTGAGTTACCCTAGTACCATATAAGTACTCCCTGACCCCAAGTGAGGTACCATAGCCCCTTTATAAGTACTCCATGACCCCAAATGAGTTATCCTAGCCCTTTTATATGTACTCTCTGACCGCAAGTGAGTTATCCTATCCCCTTTATATGTACTCTATGACCGCAATTGAGTTACCCTAGTCCCCTATAAATACACCCTGACCCAAAGTGAGTTACCCTAGTCCCATATAAGTACTCCCTGACCCAAAGGGAGTTACCATAGCCCCTTTATAAGTACTACCTGTCCCAAAATGAGTTATCCTAGCCCCTTTATATGTACTCTCTGACCCAAAGTGAGTTATCCTAGTTCCTTTATATGTACTCTCTGACCCAAAGTGAGTCACCCTAGCCGCTATATATGTACTCCCAGAACCCAAGTGAGTTACCCTAGTCGCATAGAAGTACTTCCTGACCCCAAGTGAGTTACCATAGCCCCTTTATAAGTACTCCCTGACGCCAAGTGAGTTATCCTAGCCCCTTTATATGTACTCTCTGACCGCAGGTGAGTTACCCTAGCCCCTTTATAAGTACTACCTGACCCCAAGTGAGATATCCTAGCCCCTTTATATGTACTCTCTGACCGCAAGTGAGTTACCCTAGTCCCATAGTAGTACTCCTTGACCCCAAGTGAGTTACAATAGCCCCTTTATAAGTACTCCCTGACCCCACGTGAGTTATCCTAGCCCCATTATAAGTTCTACCTGACCCCAAGTGAGTATCCTAGCCCCTTTATATGTACTCTCTGACCTCAAGTGAGTTACCTTAGCCCCTTTATAATTACTACCTGACCCCAATTGAGGTACCCTAGCCCCTTTATAATTAAACCCTGGCCCCAAGTGAGTTACCCTAATCCCATAAAACAACTCCTTGACCCACAGTGAGTTACCCTAGCCCATTTGTAAGTACTCCCTGACCGCCAGTGAGTTATCTTAGTTCCTTTATATGTACTCTCTGACCGCAAGTGAGTTACCATAGTCCCATAGAAGTAATCCCTGACCCCAAGTGAGTTACCCTAATCCCATAAAACAACTCCTTGACCCACAGTTATTTACCCTATCCCATTTATAAGTACTCCCTGACCGCAAGTGAGTTATCCTAGTTCCTTTATATGTACTCTCTGACGGCAAGTGAGTTACCTTAGTCCCATAGTAGTACTCCTTGACCCCAAGTGAGTTACAATAGCCCCTTTATAAGTACTCCCTGACCCCAAGTGAGTTATCCTAGCCCCATTATAAGTTCTACCTGACCCCAAGTGAGTATCCTAGCCCCTTTATATGTACTCTCTGACGTCAAGTGAGTTACCTTAGTCCCATAGTAGTACTCCTTGACCACAAGTGAGTTACAATAGCCCCTTTATAAATACTCCCTGACCCCAAGTGCTTCATCCTAGCCCCTTATAAGTACTCCCTGACACCAAGTGAGTTACCCTGGTCCCATATAAGTATTTACAGACACCAAGTGAGTTACCCTAGTCCCATAAAACAACTCCTTGACCCACAGTGAGTTACCATAGCCCCTTTATAAGTACTCCCTGACCCCAAATGAGTTATCCTAGCCCCTTTATATGTACCCTTACCCTCCAGGTGAGTTACCCTAGCTGCTTTATATGTACTCCTAGACCCCAAGTGAGTAACCCTTGTCCCTCTTAAGTACTTCTTGACCCCAAGTGAGTTACCCTAGCCCCTTAATAAGTACACCCTGGCATTAAGTGAGTTAGCCTGGTCCCATATAAGTACTCACAGACACCAAGTGAGTTACCCTAGTTCCATGAAGCAACTCCTTGACCCACAGTGAGTTGCCCTAGCCCTTTCATAAGTACTCCCTGGCCCCAAGTGAGTTACCCTAATCCCATATAAGTACTCCCAGATTCCAAGTGAGTTACCTTAGTCCCATAAAACAACTCCGTGACCCCTAGTGAGTTACCCTAGCCCCTTTATAAGTACTCCCTGACCCCAAATGAGTTATCCTAGCCCCTTTATATGTACCCTTACACTACAAGTGAGTTACCCTAACTGCTTTATATGTACTCCCAGACCCCAAGTGAGTTACCCTAGCCCCTTAATAAGTACACCCTGGCCCCAAGTGTGTTAGCCTGGTCCCATATAAGTACTCATAGACCCCAAGTGAGTTACCCTAGTTCCATGAAACAACTCCTTGACCTACAGTGAGTTGCCCTAGCCCTTTTATAAGTACTCCCTGGCCCTAAGTGAGTTACCCTAATCCCATATAAGTACTCCCAGACCCCAAGTGAGTTACCCTGGTCCAATATAAGTACTCCCAAACTCCAAGTGAGTTAGTCTAGTCCAATATAAGTACTCCTTGACCCAAAGAGAGTTACCCTAGACCCCTTTATAAGTAGTCCCTGCCCGCAAGTGAGTTACCCTAGTCCCATATAAGTACTCCCTGACCCCAAGTGAGGTACCATAGCCCCTTTATAAGTACTCCCTGACCCCAAATGGGTTATCCTAGCCCTTTTATATGTACCCTCTGACCGCAAGTGAGTTAACCTAGTCCCATATAAGTACCCCCTGACCCCAAGTGAGTTACCATAGCCCCTTTATAAGTACTCCCACTCTCCAAGTGAGTTACCCTAGTCCCTTATAAGTACTCCCTGACCCCAAATGGGTTATCCTAGCCGTTTTATATGCACCCTCTGACCGCAAGTGAGTTACCCTAGTCCCATATAAGTACCCCCTGACCCCAAGTGAGTTACCATAGCCCCTTTATAAGTACTTCCACACTCCAAGTGAGTTACCCTAGTCCCTTATAAGTACTCTCTGACCCCAAGTGGGATACCCTAGTCCCATATAAGTACTCCCTGACCCCAAGTGAGATACCCTAGTCCCAAACAAGTACTCCCTGACACCAAGTGAGGTACCCTAGTCCCTTATAAGTACTCCCTGACCCCAAGTGCTTCATCCAACCCCTTATAAGTACTCCCTGACACCAAGTGAGTTACCCTGGTCCCATATAAGTATATACAGACACCAAGTGAGTTACCCTAGTCCCATAAAACAACTCCTTGACCCACATTGAGTTACCATAGCCCCTTTATAAGTACTCCCTGACCCCAAATGAGTTATCCTAACCCCTTTATATGTACCCTTACACTCCAGGTGAGTTACCCTAGCCGCTTTATATGTACTCCCAGACCCCAAGTGAGTTACCCTAGTCCCATAGAAGTACTTCCTGACCCCAAGTGAGTTACCATAGCCCCTTTATAAGTACTCCCTGACCCCAAGTGAGTTATCCTAGCCCCTTTATATGTACTCTCTGACCGCAAGTGAGTTATCCTATCCCCTTTATATGTACTCTCTGACCGCAAGTGAGTTGCCCTAGTCCCATATAAATACACCCTGACCCTAAGTGAGTTACCCTAGTCCCATAGTAGTACTCCTTGACCTCAAGTGATTTACCTTAGCCCCTTTATAATTACTACCTGACCCCAAGTGAGTTACCCTAGCCCCTTTATAAGTACACCCTGGCCCCAAGTGAGTTACCCTGGTCCCATGAGTTATCCTAGTTCCTTTATATGTACTCTCTGACCGCAAGTGAGTTACCATAGTCCCATAGAAGTAATCCCTGACCCCAAGTGAGTTATCCTAACCCCTTAATAAGTACACCCTGGCCCCAAGTGAGTTACCCTGGTCCCATATAAGTACTCACAGACACCAAGTGAGTTACCCTAGTCCCAAATAAATACACCCTGACCCTAAGTGAGTAACCCTAGTCCCATAGTAGTATTCCTTGACCTCAAGTGAATTACCATAGCCCCTTTCTAAGCACTACCTGACCCCAAGTGAGTTACCCTAGCCCCTTTATAAGTACTCTCTGACCGCAAGTGAGTTATCCTAGCCCCTTTATATGTACTCCCAGACCCCAAGTGAGTTACCCTAGTCCCTTATAACTACTCCCTGAACCCAAGTGAGTTACCCTAGCCTCTTTATAAGTACACCCTGGCCCCAAGTGAGTTACCCTGGTCCCATATCAGTACTCCCAGACACCAAGTGAGTTAGCCTAGTCCAATATAAGTACTCCTTGACCCAAAGAGATTTACCCTAGCCCCTTTATAAGTACTCCCTGACCGCAAGTGAGTTACCCTAGTCCCATATAAGTACTCCCTGACCCCAAGTGAGGTACCATAGCCCCTTTATAAGTACTCCATGACCCCAAATGAGTTATCCTAGCCCTTTTATATGTACTCTCTGACCGCAAGTGAGTTATCCTATCCCCTTTATATGTACTCTATGACCGCAATTGAGTTACCCTAGTCCCCTATAAATACACCCTGACCCAAAGTGAGTTACCTAGTCCCATATAAGTACTCCCTGACCCAAAGGGAGTTACCATAGCCCCTTTATAAGTACTACCTGTCCCAAAATGAGTTATCCTAGCCCCTTTATATGTACTCTCTGACGGCAAGTGAGTTATCCTAGTTCCTTTATATGTACTCTCTGACCCGAAGTGAGTCACCCTAGCCGCTATATATGTACTCCCAGAACCCAAGTGAGTTACCCTAGTCGCATAGAAGTACTTCCTGACCCCAAGTGAGTTACCATAGCCCCTTTATAAGTACTTCCTGACCCCAAGTGAGTTATCCTAGCCCCTTTATATGTACTCTCTGACCGCAGGTGAGTTACCCTAGCCCCTTTATAAGTACTACCTGACCCCAAGTGAGATATCCTAGCCCCTTTATATGTACTCTCTGACCGCAAGTGAGTTACCCTAGTCCCATAGTAGTACTCCCTGACCCCAAGTGAGTTACCCTAGTCCCTTATAACTACTCCCTGACCCAAAGTGAGTTACCCTAGCCCCTTTATAAGTACACCCTGGCCCCAAGTGAGTTACCCTGGTCCAATATAAGTACTCCCAGACACCAAGTGAGTTAGCCTAGTCCAATATAAGTACTCCTTGACCCAAAGAGAGTTACCCTAGCCCCTTTATAATTACTCCCTGACCGCAAGTGAGTTACCCTAGTCTCATATAAGTACTCCCTGACCCCAAGTGAGGTACCATAGCCCGTTTATAAGTACTCCCTGACCCCAAATGAGTTATCCTAGCCCTTTTATATGTACCCTCTGACCGCAAGTGAGTTACCCTAGTCCCATATAAGTACTCCCTGACCCCAAGTGAGTTACCATAGCCCCTTTATATGTACTTCCACACCCCAAGTGAGTTATCCTAGTCCCTTATAAGTACTTCCTGACCCCAAGTGAGTTACCCTAGCCCCTTTATAAGTACTCCCTGACCCCAAGTGCGTTATCCTAGCCCCTTATAAGTACTCCCTGACACCAAGTGAGTTGCCCTATCCCCTTTATAAGTACTCCCTAACCCCAAATGAGTTATCCTAGCCCCTTTATATGTACTCTCTGACCGCAAGTGAGTTATCCTAGCTCCATTATATGTACTCCCTGACCCCAAGTGAGTTATCCTAGCCCCTTTATAAGTACTCCCTGACCCCAAATGAGTTATCCTATCCCCTTTATATGTACTCTCTGATCGCAAGTGAGTTACCCTATTCCCATAGTAGTACTCCCTGACCCCAAGTGAGTTACCATAGACCCTTAATAAGTACACCCTGGCCCCAAGTGTGTTACCCTGGTCCCATATAAGTACTCCCAGACACCAAGTGAGTTAGCCTAGTCCAATATAAGTACTCCTTGACCCAAAGAGAGTTACCCTAGCCCCTTTATAATTACTCCCTGACCGCAAGTGAGTTACCCTAGTCCCATATAAGTACTCCCTGACCCCAAGTGAGTTACCCTATCCCCTTTATAAGAACTCCCTGACCCCAAATGAGTTATCCTAGCCCCTTTATATGTACTCTCTGACCGCAAGTGAGTTATCCTAGCTCCATTATATGTACTCCCTGACCCCAAGTGAGTTATCCTAGCCCCTTTATAAGTACTCCCTGACACCAAATGAGTTATCCTATCCCCTTTATATGTACTCTCTGATCGCAAGTGAGTTACCCTACTCCCATAGTAGTACTCCCTGACCCCAAGTGAGTTATCCTAGTCCAATATAAGTACTCCTTGACCCAAAGAGAGTTACCGTAGACCCCTTTATAAGTACTCCCTGACCCCAAGTGAGTTACCCTGGTCCCATATAAGTATTTACAGACACCAAGTGCGTTAACCTAGCCCCGTATAAGTACTCCCTGACACCAAGTGAGTTACCCTAGCCCTTTTATATGTACTCTCTGCCCGCAGGTGAGTTACCCTAGCCCCTTTATAAGTACTACCTGACCCCAAGTGGGTTATCCTAGCCCCTTTATATGTACTCTCTGACCGCAAGTGAGTTATCCTAGCCCCTTTATATGTACTCTCTGACCGCAAGTGAGTTATCCTAGCCCCTTTATATGTACTCCCAGACCCCAAGTAAGTTACCCTTGTCCCTTATAACTACTCCCTGACACAAAGTGAGTTACCCTAGCCCCTTAATAAGCACACCCTGGCCCCAAGTGAATTACCATAGCCCCATTATAAGTTCTACCTGACCCCAAGTGAGTATCCTAGCCCCTTTATATGTACTCTCTGACGTCAAGTGAGTTACCTTAGTCCCATAGTAGTACGCCTTGACCACAAGTGAGTTACAATAGCCCCTTTATAAGTACTCCCTGACCCCAAGTGCTTCATCCTAGCCCCTTATAAGTACTCCCTGACCCCAAGTGCTTCATCCTAGCCCCTTATAAGTACTCCCTGACACCAAGTGAGTTACCCTGGTCCCATATAAGTATTTACAGACACCAAGTGAGTTACCCTAGTCCCATAAAACAACTCCTTGACCCATAGTGAGTTACCATAGCCCCATTATAAGTACTTCCAGACCCCAAGTGAGTTACCCTAGTCCCTTATAAGTACTCCCTGACCCCTAGTGAGTTACCCTAGTCCCATAAAACAACTCCTTGACCCACAGTGAGTTACCATAGCCCCTTTATAAGTACTCCCTGACCCCAAATGAGTTATCCTAGCCCCTTTATATGTACCCTTACACTCCAGGTGAGTTACCCTAGCTGCTTTATATGTACTCCCAGACCCCAAGTGAGTTACCCTTGTCCCTCTTAAGTACTTCTTGACCCCAAGTGAGTTACCCTAGCCCCTTAATAAGTACACCCTGGCTTTAAGTGAGTTAGCCTGGTCCCATATAAGTACTCACAGACACCAAGTGAGTTACCCTAGTTCCATGAAGCAACTCCTTGACCCACAGTGAGTTGCTCTAGCCCTTTTATAAGTACTCCCTGGCCCCAAGTGAGTTACCCTAATCCCATATAAGTACTCCCAGACCCCAAGTGAGTTACCTTAGTCCCATAAAACAACTCCGTGACCCCTAGTGAGTTACCCTAGCCCCTTTATAAGTACTTCCTGACCCCAAGTGAGTTATCCTAGCCCCTTTATATGTACTCTCTGACCGCAGGTGAGTTACCCTAGCCCCTTTATAAGTACTACCTGACCCCAAGTGAGATATCCTAGCCCCTTTATATGTACTCTCTGACCGCAAGTGAGTTACCCTAGTCCCATAGTAGTACTCCCTGACCCCAAGTGAGTTACCCTAGTCCCTTATAACTACTCCCTGACCCAAAGTGAGTTACCCTAGCCCCTTTATAAGTACACCCTGGCCCCAAGTGAGTTACCCTGGTCCAATATAAGTACTCCCAGACACCAAGTGAGTTAGCCTAGTCCAATATAAGTACTCCTTGACCCAAAGAGAGTTACCCTAGCCCCTTTATAATTACTCCCTGACCGCAAGTGAGTTACCCTAGTCTCATATAAGTACTCCCTGACCCCAAGTGAGGTACCATAGCCCGTTTATAAGTACTCCCTGACCCCAAATGAGTTATCCTAGCCCTTTTATATGTACCCTCTGACCGCAAGTGAGTTACCCTAGTCCCATATAAGTACTCCCTGACCCCAAGTGAGTTACCATAGCCCCTTTATATGTACTTCCACACCCCAAGTGAGTTATCCTAGTCCCTTATAAGTACTTCCTGACCCCAAGTGAGTTACCCTAGCCCCTTTATAAGTACTCCCTGACCCCAAGTGCGTTATCCTAGCCCCTTATAAGTACTCCCTGACACCAAGTGAGTTGCCCTATCCCCTTTATAAGTACTCCCTAACCCCAAATGAGTTATCCTAGCCCCTTTATATGTACTCTCTGACCGCAAGTGAGTTATCCTAGCTCCATTATATGTACTCCCTGACCCCAAGTGAGTTATCCTAGCCCCTTTATAAGTACTCCCTGACCCCAAATGAGTTATCCTATCCCCTTTATATGTACTCTCTGATCGCAAGTGAGTTACCCTATTCCCATAGTAGTACTCCCTGACCCCAAGTGAGTTACCATAGACCCTTAATAAGTACACCCTGGCCCCAAGTGTGTTACCCTGGTCCCATATAAGTACTCCCAGACACCAAGTGAGTTAGCCTAGTCCAATATAAGTACTCCTTGACCCAAAGAGAGTTACCCTAGCCCCTTTATAATTACTCCCTGACCGCAAGTGAGTTACCCTAGTCCCATATAAGTACTCCCTGACCCCAAGTGAGTTACCCTATCCCCTTTATAAGAACTCCCTGACCCCAAATGAGTTATCCTAGCCCCTTTATATGTACTCTCTGACCGCAAGTGAGTTATCCTAGCTCCATTATATGTACTCCCTGACCCCAAGTGAGTTATCCTAGCCCCTTTATAAGTACTCCCTGACACCAAATGAGTTATCCTATCCCCTTTATATGTACTCTCTGATCGCAAGTGAGTTACCCTACTCCCATAGTAGTACTCCCTGACCCCAAGTGAGTTATCCTAGTCCAATATAAGTACTCCTTGACCCAAAGAGAGTTAACGTAGACCCCTTTATAAGTACTCCCTGACCCCAAGTGAGTTACCCTGGTCCCATATAAGTATTTACAGACACCAAGTGCGTTAACCTAGCCCCGTATAAGTACTCCCTGACACCAAGTGAGTTACCCTAGCCCTTTTATATGTACTCTCTGCCCGCAGGTGAGTTACCCTAGCCCCTTTATAAGTACTACCTGACCCCAAGTGGGTTATCCTAGCCCCTTTATATGTACTCTCTGACCGCAAGTGAGTTATCCTAGCCCCTTTATATGTACTCTCTGACCGCAAGTGAGTTATCCTAGCCCCTTTATATGTACTCCCAGACCCCAAGTAAGTTACCCTTGTCCCTTATAACTACTCCCTGACACAAAGTGAGTTACCCTAGCCCCTTAATAAGCACACCCTGGCCCCAAGTGAATTACCATAGCCCCATTATAAGTTCTACCTGACCCCAAGTGAGTATCCTAGCCCCTTTATATGTACTCTCTGACGTCAAGTGAGTTACCTTAGTCCCATAGTAGTACGCCTTGACCACAAGTGAGTTACAATAGCCCCTTTATAAGTACTCCCTGACCCCAAGTGCTTCATCCTAGCCCCTTATAAGTACTCCCTGACCCCAAGTGCTTCATCCTAGCCCCTTATAAGTACTCCCTGACACCAAGTGAGTTACCCTGGTCCCATATAAGTATTTACAGACACCAAGTGAGTTACCCTAGTCCCATAAAACAACTCCTTGACCCATAGTGAGTTACCATAGCCCCATTATAAGTACTTCCAGACCCCAAGTGAGTTACCCTAGTCCCTTATAAGTACTCCCTGACCCCTAGTGAGTTACCCTAGTCCCATAAAACAACTCCTTGACCCACAGTGAGTTACCATAGCCCCTTTATAAGTACTCCCTGACCCCAAATGAGTTATCCTAGCCCCTTTATATGTACCCTTACACTCCAGGTGAGTTATCCTAGCTGCTTTATATGTACTCCCAGACCCCAAGTGAGTTACCCTTGTCCCTCTTAAGTACTTCTTGACCCCAAGTGAGTTACCCTAGCCCCTTAATAAGTACACCCTGGCTTTAAGTGAGTTAGCCTGGTCCCATATAAGTACTCACAGACACCAAGTGAGTTACCCTAGTTCCATGAAGCAACTCCTTGACCCACAGTGAGTTGCCCTAGCCCTTTTATAAGTACTCCCTGGCCCCAAGTGAGTTACCCTAATCCCATATAAGTACTCCCAGACCCCAAGTGAGTTACCTTAGTCCCATAAAACAACTCCTTGACCCACAGTGAGTTACCATAGCCCCTTTATAAGTACTTCCAGACCCCAAGTGAGTTACCCTAGTCCCTTATAAGTACTCCCTGACCCCTAGTGAGTTACCCTAGTCCCATAAAACCACTCCTTGACCCACAGTGAGTTACCATAGCCCCTTTATAAGTACTCCCTGACCCCAAATGAGTTATCCTAGCCCCTTTATATGTACCCTTAAACTCCAGGTGAGTTACCCTAGCTGCTTTATATGTACTCCCAGACCCCAAGTGAGTTACCCTTGTCCCTCTTAAGTACTTCTTGACCCCAAGTGAGTTACCCTAGCCCCTTAATAAGTACACCCTGGCTTTAAGTGAGTTAGCCTGGTCCCATATAAGTACTCACAGACACCAAGTGAGTTACCCTAGTTCCATGAAGCAACTCCTTGACCCACAGTGAGTTGCTCTAGCCCTTTTATAAGTACTCCCTGGCCCCAAGTGAGTTACCCTAATCCCATATAAGTACTCCCAGACCCCAAGTGAGTTACCTTAGTCCCATTAAACAACTCCGTGACCCCTAGTGAGTTACCCTAGCCCCTTTATAAGTACTCCCTGACCCCAAATGAGTTATCCTAGCCCCTTTATATGTACTCTTACACTACAAGTGAGTTACCCTAGCTGCTTAATATGTACTCCCAGACCCCAAGTGAGTTACCCTTGTCCCTCTTAAGTACTTCTTGACCCCAAGTGAGTTACCCTAGCCCCTTAATAAGTACACCCTGGCCCCAAGTGTGTTAGCCTGGTCCCATATAAGTACTCATAGACCCCAAGTGAGTTACCCTAGTTCCATGAAACAACTCCTTGACCTACAGTGAGTTGCCCTAGCCCTTTTATAAGTACTCCCTGGCCCTAAGTGAGTTACCCTAATCCCATATAAGTACTCCCAGACCCCAAGTGAGTTACCCTAGCCCATTTATAAGTACTCCCTGACCGCAAGTGAGTTATCCTAGATCCTTTATATGTACTCTCTGACCGCAAGTGAGTTACACTAGCCCCTTAATAAGTACTCCCTGACCCCAAGTGAGTTACCATATCATCTTTATAAGTACTCCCTGACCCGAAGTGAGTTATCCTAGCACCTTTATATGTACTCCCAGACCCCAAGTGAGTTACCCTAGTCCCTTATAACTACTCCCTGACCCCAAGTGAGTTACCCTAGCCTCTTTATAAGTACACCCTGGCCCCAAGTGAGTTACCCTGGTCCCATATCAGTACTCCCAGACACCAAGTGAGTTAGCCTAGTCCAATATAAGTACTCCTTGACCCAAAGAGATTTACCCTAGCCCCTTTATAAGTACTCCCTGACCGCAAGTGAGTTACCCTAGTCCCATATATGTACTCCCTGACCCCAAGTGAGGTACCATAGCCCCTTTATAAGTACTCCATGACCCCAAATGAGTTATCCTAGCCCTTTTATATGTACCCTCTGACCGCAAGTGAGTTACCCTAGTACCATATAAGTACTCCCTGACCCCAAGTGAGGTACCATAGCCCCTTTATAAGTACTCCATGACCCCAAATGAGTTATCCTAGCCCTTTTATATGTACTCTCTGACCGCAAGTGAGTTATCCTATCCCCTTTATATGTACTCTATGACCGCAATTGAGTTACCCTAGTCCCCTATAAATACACCCTGACCCAAAGTGAGTTACCTAGGCCCAAATAAGTACTCCCTGACCCAAAGGGAGTTACCATAGCCCCTTTATAAGTACTACCTGTCCCAAAATGAGTTATCCTAGCCCCTTTATATGTACTCTCTGACGGCAAGTGAGTTATCCTAGTTCCTTTATATGTACTCTCTGACCCAAAGTGAGTCACCCTAGCCGCTATATATGTACTCCCAGAACCCAAGTGAGTTACCCTAGTCGGATAGAAGTACTTCCTGACCCCAAGTGAGTTACCATAGCCCCTTTATAAGTACTTCCTGACCCCAAGTGAGTTATCCTAGCCCCTTTATATGTACTCTCTGACCGCAGGTGAGTTACCCTAGCCCCTTTATAAGTACTACCTGACCCCAAGTGAGATATCCTAGCCCCTTTATATGTACTCTCTGACCCCAAGTGAGTTACCCTAGTTCCATGAAACAACTCCTTGACCTACAGTGAGTTGCCCTAGCCCTTTTATAAGTACTCCCTGGCCCTAAGTGAGTTACCCTAATCCCATATAAGTACTCCCAGACCCCAAGTGAGTTACCCTGGTCCAATATAAGTACTCCCAAACTCCAAGTGAGTTAGTCTAGTCCAATATAAGTACTCCTTGACCCAAAGAGAGTTACCCTAGACCCCTTTATAAGTAGTCCCTGCCCGCAAGTGAGTTACCCTAGTCCCATATAAGTACTCCCTGACCCCAAGTGAGGTACCATAGCCCCTTTATAAGTACTCCCTGACCCCAAATGGGTTATCCTAGCCCTTTTATATGTACCCTCTGACCGCAAGTGAGTTAACCTAGTCCCATATAAGTACCCCCTGACCCCAAGTGAGTTACCATAGCCACTTTATAAGTACTCCCACTCTCCAAGTGAGTTACCCTAGTCCCTTATAAGTACTCCCTGACCCCAAATGGGTTATCCTAGCCGTTTTATATGCACCCTCTGACCGCAAGTGAGTTACCCTAGTCCCATATAAGTACCCCCTGACCCCAAGTGAGTTACCATAGCCCCTTTATAAGTACTTCCACACTCCAAGTGAGTTACCCTAGTCCCTTATAAGTACTCTCTGACCCCAAGTGGGATACCCTAGTCCCATATAAGTACTCCCTGACCCCAAGTGAGATACCCTAGTCCCAAACAAGTACTCCCTGACACCAAGTGAGGTACCCTAGTCCCTTATAAGTACTCCCTGACCCCAAGTGCTTCATCCTAGCCCCTTATAAGTAATCCCTGACACCAAGTGAGTTACCCTGGTCCCATATAAGTATATACAGACACCAAGTGAGTTACCCTAGTCCCATAAAACAATTCCTTGACCCACATTGAGTTACCATAGCCCCTTTATAAGTACTCCCTGACCCCAAATGAGTTATCCTAACCCCTTTATATGTACCCTTACACTCCAGGTGAGTTACCCTAGCCGCTTTATATGTACTCCCAGACCCCAAGTGAGTTACCCTAGTCCCATAGAAGTACTTCCTGACCCCAAGTGAGTTACCATAGCCCCTTTATAAGTACTCCCTGACCCCAAGTGAGTTATCCTAGCCCCTTTATATGTACTCGCTGACCGCAAGTGAGTTATCCTATCCCCTTTATATGTACTCTCTGACCGCAAGTGAGTTGCCCTAGTCCCATATAAATACACCCTGACCCTAAGTGAGTTACCCTAGTCCCATAGTAGTACTCCTTGACCTCAAGTGAGTTACCTTAGCCCCTTTATAATTACTACCTGACCCCAAGTGAGTTACCCTAGCCCCTTTATAAGTACATCCTGGCCCCAAGTGAGTTACCCTGGTCCCATATAAGTACTCACAGACACCAAGTGAGTTACCCTAGTCCCAAATAAATACACCCTGACCCTAAGTGAGTAACCCTAGTCCCATAGTAGTACTCCTTGACCTCAAGTGAATTACCATAGCCCCTTTCTAAGCACTACCTGACCCCAAGTGAGTTACCCTAGCCCCTTTATAAGTACTCTCTGACCGCAAGTGAGTTATCCTAGCCCCTTTATATGTACTCCCAGACCCCAAGTGAGTTACCCTAGTCCCTTATAACTACTCCCTGAACCCAAGTGAGTTACCCTAGCCTCTTTATAAGTACACCCTGGCCCCAAGTGAGTTACCCTGGTCCCATATCAGTACTCCCAGACACCAAGTGAGTTAGCCTAGTCCAATATAAGTACTCCTTGACCCAAAGAGATTTACCCTAGCCCCTTTATAAGTACTCCCTGACCGCAAGTGAGTTACCCTAGTCCCATATAAGTACTCCCTGACCCCAAGTGAGTTACCATAGCCCCTTTATAAGTACTTCCTGACCCCAAGTGAGTTATCCTAGCCCCTTTATATGTACTCTCTGACCGCAGGTGAGTTACCCTAGCCCCTTTATCAGTACTACCTGACCCCAAGTGAGATATCCTAGCCCCTTTATATGTACTCTCTGACCCCAAATGAGTTATCCTAGCCCTTTTATATGTACTCTCTGACCGCAAGTGAGTTATCCTATCCCCTTTATATGTACTCTATGACCGCAATTGAGTTACCCTAGTCCCCTATAAATACACCCTGACCCCAAGTGAGTTATCCTAACCCCTTAATAAGTACACCCTGGCCCCAAGTGAGTTACCCTGGTCCCATATAAGTACTCACAGACACCAAGTGAGTTACCCTAGTCCCAAATAAATACACCCTGACCCTAAGTGAGTAACCCTAGTCCCATATAAGTACTCCCTGACCCAAAGGGAGTTACCATAGCCCCTTTATAAGTACTACCTGTCCCAAAATGAGTTATCCTAGCCCCTTTATATGTACTCTCTGACGGCAAGTGAGTTATCCTAGTTCCTTTATATGTACTCTCTGACCCAAAGTGAGTCACCCTAGCCGCTATATATGTACTCCCAGAACCCAAGTGAGTTACCCTAGTCGGATAGAAGTACTTCCTGACCCCAAGTGAGTTACCATAGCCCCTTTATAAGTACTTCCTGACCCCAAGTGAGTTATCCTAGCCCCTTTATATGTACTCTCTGACCGCAGGTGAGTTACCCTAGCCCCTTTATAAGTACTACCTGACCCCAAGTGAGATATCCTAGCCCCTATATATGTACTCTCTGACCCCAAGTGAGTTACCCTAGTTCCATGAAACAACTCCTTGACCTACAGTGAGTTGCCCTAGCCCTTTTATAAGTACTCCCTGGCCCTAAGTGAGTTACCCTAATCCCATATAAGTACTCCCAGACCCCAAGTGAGTTACCCTGGTCCAATATAAGTACTCCCAGACACCAAGTGAGTTAGCCTAGTCCAATATAAGTACTCCTTGACCCAAAGAGAGTTACCCTAGCCCCTTTATAATTACTCCCTGACCGCAAGTGAGTTACCCTAGTCCCATATAAGTACTCCCTGACCCCAAGTGAGTTACCCTATCCCCTTTATAAGAACTCCCTGACCCCAAATGAGTTATCCTAGCCCCTTTATATGTACTCTCTGACCGCAAGTGAGTTATCCTAGCTCCATTATATGTACTCCCTGACCCCAAGTGAGTTATCCTAGCCCCTTTATAAGTACTCCCTGACACCAAATGAGTTATCCTATCCCCTTTATATGTACTCTCTGATCGCAAGTGAGTTACCCTACTCCCATAGTAGTACTCCCTGACCCCAAGTGAGTTATCCTAGTCCAATATAAGTACCCTTGACCCAAAGAGAGTTACCGTAGACCCCTTTATAAGTACTCCCTCACCGCAAGTGAGTTACCATAGCCCCATTATAAGTACTTCCACACTCCAAGTGAGTTACCCTAGTCCCTTATAAGTACTCCCTGACCCCAAGTGAGTTACCCTGGTCCCATATAAGTATTTACAGACACCAAGTGCGTTATCCTAGCCCCGTATAAGTACTCCCTGACACCAAGTGAGTTACCCTAGCCCTTTTATATGTACTCTCTGCCCGCAGGTGAGTTACCCTAGCCCCTTTATAAGTACTACCTGACCCCAAGTGGGTTATCCTAGCCCCTTTATATGTACTCTCTGACCGCAAGTGAGTTATCCTAGCCCCTTTATATGTACTCTCTGACCGCAAGTGAGTTATCCTAGCCCCTTTATATGTACTCCCAGACCCCAAGTAAGTTACCCTTGTCCCTTATAACTACTCCCTGACACAAAGTGAGTTACCCTAGCCCCTTAATAAGCACACCCTGGCCCCAAGTGAATTACCATAGCCCCATTATAAGTTCTACCTGACCCCAAGTGAGTATCCTAGCCCCTTTATATGTACTCTCTGACGTCAAGTGAGTTACCTTAGTCCCATAGTAGTACGCCTTGACCAAAAGTGAGTTACAATAGCCCCTTTATAAGTACTCCCTGACCCCAAGTGCTTCATCCTAGCCCCTTATAAGTACTCCCTGACACCAAGTGAGTTACCCTGGTCCCATATCAAGAGACACGGTAGTGTCTCGACGGCAAGTACATATAAAAGTAGAAAATGACATGTCTATACCGCCGAGCACTACCGTGTAACTTATACAGCAAGTTCAGCCGTCCCAATTTTCAAACCGATTTATTTCTATGAATGATCAATTGTCATGATTTAAGTAAAGCTTTACTTAAAATGGTTTTGAAAAACCTTTCATTTGAGCCCATAAACATTAAAATCGGTTCACGCGATCCAGAGATCTCATACTATGTTAGCTATATATATATCGAAATTTAGATTTTTCTCCGTAATCTTCTTCTTCTTTTCCAGCCAGAATGTATGTCTCGGGCTGAAGTTGGTTGCTCAACGTAGATGCTAGTGACGTTGGTAGACGTATGCGTAAACATAGTTGCACACAATCGTAAATAGTGTGTCTGTGTGTGTATCTCCGCGACATGATTTACTTTGTTTATTACGGTAAATCAGGTTAAGCTGCAAGTTTGATTGACAGTAATAACCTTAAAATAAGTAGAACCCAATTTTATAATAAATAAATGAAAGAACATTATTAGACTGTTCTTATTTGAAAAAGATGAGGTTCTACTTGTACTCAACATACTCATTAAATGGATTTTAAAGGAATCAACAGATTAGATAAGTATAAAAATAAATTTTATAATATAATTGTAATGTATCTTGTGGTACTTTGTGGGATTTTATTTCAGATTAAATTATGGTGATGTATTTATTGTCTGACTGCTGAGGGTAGAGCTGTGGAGTGAAGAATTAAAATTTAATGTGGTTGTTGTACCATTGCGGAGGATAGAGCTGACTGGATGAACTAATATTTACATATCTTCAACACCGTGCCAAAGAGAAATATACTTTCAATATTAATATGCATCGGTGATTATCAGGAGCATATTAATTATAAGAAATTGTTAAGGTATTTGAAAATCATATGGTAAACTTCCTAGTATTGAAATCATTAACAAAATCCATATTTAACTGTTTCTTTTCTTTTAACTGATGTGGGTTTCAACTGTTCGATAGGTTATATCATATTCTCAATTGAAACTCAGTTCAGAAATTAATGATTTCCACTCCATTTTGCAGCAAGTTATCTGACCAGTTTGAAAAGTGTTTAGAAATTTGTGAAACGTACATATGAGGACTCTGGCACAGGAAATGTTATAAGGACCACTTATCAATGTAATTTCCATGCGACCTTTGTCAAGAGTTAGCAGCATAAACGGATCAATGAATAGTGCTGAAAAGAAACGGAGTATGCAAAATGACAATGCCAACTTCGACTATATGCTTGATTCTAGCATATTCGATACTTTACGAATTGCTTGTCCAGTCTTGCCCCTGTATCACCCAAGTAGCTGATGGAGTTACTGAAGTTTGGCAAAGTCAGATGTTGGTAAAAAGTCAAGTGTTGACAAACAAATGAAATGATTCATGTTTTTGTTTAAGATATTATTTTCTTTGAATATTGAGATTATTAAATGATGAATTTGATTTTAGGTTTCCTGGTAGTTTCGTCATTTAGTATTTTATAGTCACTGTACAAGTCTATTACAGAAAATAGTAATACTTGTGCTTTGACTTAAATACATTTGGTATAATTGAACTAAAAATCCAAGGAGGAAGGTTCGCACATATAATGACTGATGGAGTTGAATAAAAAATTGGACTATTCACTCCTGCATTTCCTGAGACTTGAAACAGGCCAAGATGAAAGCTTTGAAAGATTGGCAAAGTAAGAAATGGCCAATATTCACAAAAAAGTCATCCATTGCTCAGCCATGATTTAAGGATGGGATTCATTGGATGATATTATATAAAGTTGAGTTAATAACTGCTGATTGAGTTAATAACTGCTGATTATTTTCCTCCATTACCTATGCAAGTATTCTAGGCCAGAGGCAGTATACTGATCATTGGTATGGATGAGAAAATGCATGTTTATTCTCAATTGAAACTCAGTCCAGAAATTAATGATTTCCACTCCATTTTGCAGCACCAGTTATCCGACCAGTTTGAAAAGTGTTTAGAAATTTGTGAAACGTACATATGAGGACTCTGGCACAGGAAATGTTATAAGGACCACTCATCAATGTAATTTCCATGCGACCTTTGTCAAGAGTTAGCAGCATAAACGGATCAATGAATAGTGCTGAAAAGAAACGGAGTATGCAAAATGACAATGCCAACTTCGACTATATGCTTGATTCTAGCATATTCGATGCTTTACGAATTGCTTGTCCAGTCTTGCCCTTGTATCACCCAAGTAGCTGATGGAGTTACTGAAGTTTGGCAAAGTCAGATGTTGGTAAAAAGTCAAGTGTTGACAAACAAATGAAATGATTCATGTTTTTGTTTAAGATATTATTTTCTTTGAATATTGAGATTATTAAATGATGAATTTGATTTTAGGTTTCCTGGTAGTGTCGTCATTTAGTATTTTATAGTCACTGTACAAGTCTATTACAGAAAATAGTAATACTTGTGCTTTGACTTAAATACATTTGGTGCAATTGAACTAAAAATCCAAGGAGGAAGGTTCGCACATATAATGACTGATGGAGTTGAATAAAAAATTGGACTATTCACTCCTGCATTTCCTGAGACTTGAAACAGGCCAAGATGAAAGCTTTGAAAGATTGGCAAAGTAAGAAATGGCCAATATTCACAAAAAAGTCATCCATTGCTCAGCCATGATTTAAGGATGGGATTCATTGGATGATATTATATAAAGTTGAGTTAATAACTGCTGATTATTTTCCTCCATTACCTATGCAAGTATTCTAGGCTAGAGGCAGTATACTGATCATTGGTATGGATGAGAAAATGCATGTTTATTCTCAATTGAAACTCAGTCCAGAAATTAATGATTTCCACTCCATTTTGCAGCACCAGAAATCCGACCAGTTTCAAAAGTGTGTAGAAATTTGTGAAATGATCATCTGAGGACTCTGGCATAGGAAATGTTATAAGGACGACTCGTTAATGTATCTCCTACGTCACGTTTGTCAAGAGTTAGCAGCATAAATGTGACAGTAATTGGTGCTAATATTATTTTCTTTGAAGAATTGAGATTGTTAAATAATGAATTTGATAATAAAAGAGTTACGATTAACAAATTTTTTCTATCATACCTACGAAAGGGTGGGAAAAGGAATACAATGGATTTGAAATGACCAACAGTAATAATTATAGTTTAATATATTTATTTTAACATTTATTTAAAAATTTATTATGTAAAACGACAATGCTAACTTCGATTATATGCTTGATTGTAGTTTATTCAAAGCTTTAGGAATTGCTTGTCCAGTGTTGCCCCTGTATCAACTCAAGCAGCTGAAGGAGTTACTGAAGTTTCGCAAAGTCAGATGTTGGTAAAAACTCAAATTTTGATATAGAAATGAGATGATTCATGTTTCTTTAAATTATTATTTTCTTTGAAGAATTGAGATTGTTGTATGATGAACTTTATGATAAAATAACTACGATTAACAAATTTTTTCTATCAAGAGACACGGTAGTGTCTCGACGGCAAGTACATAAAAGTAGAAAAAGTCATGCCTATACCGCCGTCGAGGCACTACTCTCTTATACAGCTAGTTGAGGCGTCCCAATTTTCAAACCGATTTTTCTCCGTGAATAATCCATTGCCATTATTTAAGTAAAGCTTTTATTAAAATGGTTTTGAAATAGCTTTCATTTGCGCCTAAGAACATCAAAATCCGTTCACGCAGTCCAGAGATCTCATATTCTGTTAGCTATATATATATCGAAAATAAAATTTTCCTTCATAATCTTCTCTTCCAGCCAGAATGTATGTCTCGGGCTGAAGTTGGTCGCTAAGAAAAATGACGTCATTTTCACAACGCTTCCAACATAATATACTCAACGATCAAACTATATGGTTGTGAACTGTCAATTCGGCGACTATATTGAACTGTGTAAATTGTAATGTGAGGTTATTTTTATTTAATGCAGTGAGGTTATTCATCGTGTTGCGATATTGCATCTGTTAATTTCTACAATCACAAATAATTCAATTAACAGTGACTGAAGGATTCGCGAATTAGATAAGTATAACAATATATTTTACAATACAGGATGTAGTATACTTTGTGGTACTTTGTGGTATTTCTTTTTCAGATTAAATTAAGACAGAACATTTTCATATTCATTGATGAGGATAGAGCTGACTGGATTAAATAAGATTAATATTTACAACTCTGTGCCTATGAGAAGTATACTTTCAACATTAATGTGCATCGGTCATTATCAGGAGGATATTAATTGAAATAAATTGTTAAGGTAATCATATGCTAAACTTTCAGGTATTGAAATCATTAATCAAATGCATGTTTTGCTTTTTGTTTTCTTTAATCTGATATTGATTGTAACTATCCGATGGGTTATATCATATATATACGAAAAAATATTTCAGATTAAATTATGGCAATGCTTATTTTAAAGATATGAAACATTCCAAAGAATCTTCATTTACCTAAAATACAAGTTAACCAGTATTTGGATTTGAACAAATTATACGATAGTAGATGTTTACAAAAGATGCGAAGACAACCAAATATTACAGAAGTTAGGTCAACAAGCAATAAAGAAAATGGAGATGGGGCAAAATCAAATACTGGTAAGTAACTGAGATGCTTCATGTTGCTTCAAATATTTATTTTCTTTGAAGATTAAGATTGTTAAATGATGAATTTGATTTCAGGCTTACTCATAGTGTTATCATTTAGTATTTTACAGTCACTGTGGAAGTGTCTTATAGCAAATGGTAATACTTGTGCTTTGACATAAATACATTTGGTACAATAGAGTTAAAAATCCAAGGAAGAAGGTTCGCTCACATACTGACTATTGGACTTGAATCAACAACTGGGCTTTTCACTCCTGTATTCTGGTACTTGAAACAGGCAAAGATGAAAGCATGGAAAGATTGGCAAAGTAAGAATAAGCCAATATTCAGAAAAACGTCATCAATTGCTCAGCCATAATTTAAGGATGAGACTCATTGGATGAAATTCTGAAAAATTGAGTTAATAACTATTAATTGTTTTCCTCTGTTACCTATGCTAGTATTCTAGGCCAAAGGCAGTATACTGGTCATTGGTATGGATGAAAAAATGCAATGTTTATTCTCAATTGAAAGTCAATCCAAAAATTAATGGTTTCTACTCCATTTTGTAGCACCAGAAGTCCGACCAGTTTCAACAGTGTATAGAAATTAGCGAAACGAACATCTGAGGACTCTGGCATAGGAAATGTTATAAGGATAGAACATACAGTGAATAAATTTGGGAAAATGAAAGCAGTATATCTAAAATAGAGGCTTCCATTGCATTAATTTGTGTATTTTCGAGTTTATATTGATGAAAAGAAAATACAAATGGCACTATTTTGTTTGAAAAAGAGCCCTGATTCATAGTTGATATTGGGAGTAACAGTTAAGAAAAAGAGATGAATTTCTAACCAAATCCTTAAAAGTGAAGGGCTTGTAGATGATTTTGGGTATACAATTTTGGAATTAAAAATCACATACGTGATGAAAATTATAACAAAATCATGTAGATCTGTAAATATGAAATAATTCATGATTGCAATATTTAACATATGATGGGGCATTACGGTGAATAAATTTAGGAAGCTGAAAACTATATATCTAAAGAAGAGAGGCATCCATTGCAGGAGTTGGTGTATTTCCTAGTGTATATTAATGAAGGGAAAATATAAATGGCATTAATGTGATGGAGAAAGTGCCATAATGCAAAGTTGATATTGAGAGTGACAGCTAGGAAAAAGGTGGAAAAATGAGTCAATTCATAAGAAAATCCTTGAGAGGGAAAAACTTGCAGGTGATTTTGGGCATACAACTTTGGAATTAGAAATCACATAGTTGATGAAAATTATAATAAAATCATGTAGATGTGTAAATATAAAAGTAATTCAGGATTTCAATATTTCACATGTAATAGAGCATACGATGTGTAACTTCAGAAAACTGAAAGCAGTATACCTAAAAATCATAGGCTTCCATTACATTAACTGGTACATATTTTACAGTTTATATTAATGAAAAGAATATATAAATGTCACTAGTTTATCAGGGAAAGAGCCATAATGCAAAGGTGATAGTGAGAGCAACAACTAAGAAAAAGGTGGATTTAAAGGTAAATTTAGAAATAAATTTTTGAAAGCGAGAGGCTTTAAGGTGATTTTGGTTATAATATCTTGAAAATATAATTCAAACAGTCATTGAATCCTATGTTAAATGCATCTAAAAGTGTAATTATGATAAGAACTCATCATTGTAGTATTTTGTATTTTACTTATTAGATTAATAAATTAATATCTCGAATTGAAGCGTTACATTATGGAACGATCACAACATTGGAAAATGTTTTGTAAGATTGAATTAGTTAAAACAATTTTTTAGTTTTAATTCCTATATTCTTACAAAACGTTATAAGATCCCACAAAAAACAAGCTTCGCTTGTAAAAAATGGACGGCAAGTACATAAGTCGTATCTAGCATGATTAATATATAATAATATAAAATATTTTAATTAAAAAAAATAGTGAAATCCAAATGTTAGGCAAGTATAAATTTTTACCATGGCGAAAATTGAAATTTGGAAAAAAGTAAATAGCAATACAAAAATTACTTGCCGGGCCCGTAATATCCATGTGTAAGTCGTTATCTTGCTATATAAGCGTTGCTTCTCGTAAGTTATAAATGTGGCTATTTAATACGACTGCACACAACGGGTCCGGCAAGTAATTTTTGTATTGCTATTTACTTTTTTCCAAATTTCAATTTTCGCCATGGTAAAAATTTATACTTGCCTAACATTTGGATTTCACTATTTTTTTTAATTAAAATATTTTATATTATTATATATTAATCATGCTAGATACGACTTATGTACTTGCCGTCCATTTTTTACAAGCGAAGCTTGTTTTTTGTGGGATAAGTATTTACAGACACCAAGTGAGTTACCCTAGTCCCATAAAACAACTCCTTGACCCACAGTGAGTTACCATAGCCCCTTTATAAGTACTTCCAGACCCCAAGTGAGTTACCCTAGTCCCTTATAAGTACTCCCTGACCCCTAGTGAGTTACCCTAGTCCCATAAAACAACTCCTTGACCCACAGTGAGTTACCATGGCCCCTTTATAAGTACTTCCAGACCCCAAGTGAGTTACCCTAGTCCCTTATAAGTACTCCCTGACCCACAGTGAGTTACCATAGCCCCTTTATAAGTACTCCCTGACCCCAAATGAGTTATCCTAGCCCCTTTATATGTACCCTTACACTCCAGGTGAGTTACCCTAGCTGCTTTATATGTACTCCCAGACCCCAAGTGAGTTACCCTTGTCCCTCTTAAGTACTTCTTGACCCCAAGTGAGTTACCCTAGCCCCTTAATAAGTACACCCTGGCTTTAAGTGAGTTAGCCTGGTCCCATATAAGTACTCACAGACACCAAGTGAGTTACCCTAGTTCCATGAAGCAACTCCTTGACCCACAGTGAGTTGCTCTAGCCCTTTTATAAGTACTCCCTGGCCCCAAGTGAGTTACCCTAATCCCATATAAGTACTCCCAGACCCCAAGTGAGTTACCTTAGTCCCATAAAACAACTCCGTGACCCCTAGTGAGTTACCCTAGCCCCTTTATAAGTACTCCCTGACCCCAAATGAGTTATCCTAGCCCCTATATATGTACTCTTACACTACAAGTGAGTTACCCTAGCTGCTTAATATGTACTCCCAGACCCCAAGTGAGTTACCCTTGTCCCTCTTAAGTACTTCTTGACCCCAAGTGAGTTACCCTAGCCCCTTAATCAGTACACCCTGGCCCCAAGTGTGTTAGCCTGGTCCCATATAAGTACTCATAGACCCTAAGTGAGTTACCCTAGTTCCATGAAACAACTCCTTGACCTACAGTGAGTTGCCCTAGCCCTTTTATAAGTACTCCCTGCCCCTAAGTGAGTTACCCTAATCCCATATAAGTACTCCCAGACCCCAAGTGAGTTACCCTAGCCCATTTATAAGTACTCCCTGACCGCAAGTGAGTTATCCTAGATCCTTTATATGTACTCTCTGACCGCAAGTGAGTTACACTAGCACCTTAATAAGTACTCCCTGACCCCAAGTGAGTTACCATATCATCTTTATAAGTACTCCCTGACCCGAAGTGAGTTATCCTAGCCCCTTTATATGTACTCCCAGACCCCAAGTGAGTTACCCTAGTCCCTTATAACTACTCCCTGACCCCAAGTGAGTTACCCTAGCCTCTTTATAAGTACACCCTGGCCCCAAGTGAGTTACCCTGGTCCCATATCAGTACTCCCAGACACCAAGTGAGTTAGCCTAGTCCAATATAAGTACTCCTTGACCCAAAGAGATTTACGCTAGCCCCTTTATAAGTACTCCCTGACCGCAAGTGAGTTACCCTAGTCCCATATAAGTACTCCCTGACCCCAAGTGAGGTACCATAGCCCCTTTATAAGTACTCCCTGACCCCAAATGGATTATCCTAGCCCTTTTATATGTACCCTCTGACCGCAAGTGAGTTAACCTAGTCCCATATAAGTACCCCCTGACCCCAAGTGAGTTACCATAGCCCCTTTATAAGTACACCCTTGCCCCAAGTGAGTTACCCTGGTCCCTTATAAGTACTCACAGACACCAAGTGAGTTAGCCTAGTCCAATATAAGTACTCCTTGACCCAAAGAGATTTACCCTAGCCCCTTTATAAGTACTCCCTGACCGCAAGTGAGGTACCATAGCCCCTTTATAAGTACTCCATGACCCCAAATGAGTTATCCTAGCCCTTTTATATGTACCCTCTGACCGCAAGTGAGTTACCCTAGTACCATATAAGTACTCTCTGACCCCAAGTGAGTTACCATAGCCCCTTTATAAGCACTACCTGACCCCAAGTGAGTGACCCTAGCCCCTTTATAAGTACTCTCTGACCGCAAGTGAGTTATCCTAGCCCCTTTATATGTACTCCCAGACCCCAAGTGAGTTACCCTAGTCCCTTATAACTACTCCCTGACCCCAAGTGAGTTACCCTAGCCCCTTTATAAGTACACCCTGGCCCCAAGTGAGTTACCCTGGTCCCATATCAGTACTCCCAGACACCAAGTGAGTTAGCCTAGTCCAATATAAGTACTCCTTGACCCAAAGAGATTTACCCTAGCCCCTTTATAAGTACTCCCTGACCGCAAGTGAGGTACCATAGCCCCTTTATAAGTACTCCATGACCCCAAATGAGTTATCCTAGCCCTTTTATATGTACCCTCTGACCGCAAGTGAGTTACCCTAGTACCATATAAGTACTCTCTGACCCCAAGTGAGTTACCATAGCCCCTTAATAAGTACACCCTTGCCCCAAGTGAGTTACCCTGGTCCCTTATAAGTACTCACAGACACCAAGTGAGTTACACTAGTCTCAAATAAATACACCCTGACCCTAAGTGAGTTACCCTAGTCCCATAGTAGTACTCCTTGACCTCAAGTGAATTACCATAGCCCCTTTATAAGCACTACCTGACCCCAAGTGAGTGACCCTAGCCCCTTTATAAGTACTCTCTGACCGCAAGTGAGTTATCCTAGCACCTTTATATGTACTCCCAGATCCCAAATGAGTTACCCTATTCCCTTATAACTACTCCCTGACCCCAAGTGAGTTACCCTAGCCCCTTTATAAGTAGACCCAGGCCCCGAGTGAGTTACCCTGGTCCCATATAAGTACTCCCAGATACCAAGTGAGTTACCCTAGTCCCATAGAATTACTTCCTGACCCCAAGTGAGTTACCATAGCCCCTTTATAAGTACTCCCTGACCCCAAGTGAGTTATCTTGCCCCTTTATATGTACTGTCTGACCGCAAGTGAGATATCCTATCCCCTTTATATGTACTCTCTGACCGCAAGTGAGTTACCCTAGTCCCATATAAATACACCCTGACCCTAAGTGAGTTACCCTAGTCCCATAGTAGTACTCCTTGACCTCAAGTGAGTTACCATAGCCCCTTTATAAGTACTACCTGACCCCAAGTGAGTTACCCTAGCCCCTTTATAATTAAACCCTGGCCCCAAGTGAGTTACCTTAATCCCATAAAACAACTCCTTGACCCACAGTGAGTTACCCTAGCCCATTTGTAAGTACTCCCTGACCGCATGTGAGTTATCCTAGTTCCTTTATATGTACTCTCTAACCGCAAGTGACTTACCATAGTCCCATAGAAGTAATCCCTGACCCAAAGTGAGTTACCCTAGTCCCATATAAGTACTCCCTGACCCCAAGTGAGTTACCATAGCCCCTTTATAAGTACTACCTGACCCCAAATGAGTTATCCTAGCCCCTTTATATGTACTCTCTGACGGCAAGTGAGTTATCCTAGTTCCTTTATATGTACTCTCTGACCCAAAGTGAGTTACCATAGTCCCATAGAAGTAATCCCTGACCCCAAGTGAGTTACCCTAATCCCATAAAACAACTCCTTGACCCACAGTGATTTACCCTAGCCCCTTTATAAGTACTCCCTGACCCCAAATGAGTTATCCTAGCCCATTTATATGTACTCTCTGACCGCAAGTGAGTTACCCTAGTCCCATATAAATATACCCTGACCCAAAGTGAGTTACCCTAGTCCCATATAAGTACTCCCTGACCCCAAGTGAGTTACCATAGCCCCTTTATAAGTACTACCTGACCCCAAATGAGTTATCCTAGCCCCTTTATATGTACTCTCTGACGGCAAGTGAGTTATCCTAGTTCCTTTATATGTACTCTCTGACCCAAAGTGAGTTACCCTAGCCGCTTTATATGTATTCCCAGACCCCAAGAGTGTTACCCTAGTCCCATAGAGGTACTTCCTGACCCCAAGTGAGTTACCATAGCCCCTTTATAAGTACTCCCTGACCCCAAGTGAGTTATCCTAGCCCCTTTATATGTACTCTCTGACCGCAAGTGAGTTACCCTAGTACCATATAAGTACTCCCTGACCCAAAGTGAGTTACAATAGCCCCTTTATAAGTACACCCTTACCCCAATTGAGTTACCCTAGTCCCATAGTAGTACTCCTTGACCTCAAGTGAGTTACCATAGCCCCTTTATAACTACTCCCTGACCCCAAGTGAGTTACCTTAACCCCTTTATAAGTACACCCTGGCCCCAAGTGAGATACCCTGGTCCCATATCAGTACTCCCAGACACCAAGTGAGTTAGCCTAGTCCAATATAAGTACTCCTTGACCCAAAGAGATTTACCCTAGCCCCTTTATAAGTACTCCCTGACCGCAAGTGAGTTACCCTAGTCCCATATAAGTACTCCCTGACCCCAAGTGAGGTACCATAGCCCCTTTATAAGTACTCCATGACCCCAAATGAGTTATCCTAGCCCTTTTATATGTACTCTCTGACCGCAAGTGAGTTATCCTATCCCCTTTATATGTACTCTATGACCGCAATTGAGTTACCCTAGTCCCATATAAATACACCCTGACCCAAAGTGAGTTACCCTAGTCCCATATAAGTACTTCCTGACCCAAAGGGAGTTACCATAGCCCCTTTATAAGTACTACCTGTCCCAAAATGAGTTATCCTAGCCCCTTTATATGTACTCTCTGACGGCAAGTGAGTTACCCTAGTTCCATGAAGCAACTCCTTGACCCACAGTGAGTTGCCCTAGCCCTTTTATAAGTACTCCCTGGCCCCAAGTGAGTTACCCTAATCCCATATAAGTACTCCCAGACCCCAAGTGAGTTACCCTAGCCCCTTTTTAAGTACTCCCTGACCCCAAATGAGTTATCCTAGCCCCTTTATATGTACCCTTACACTACAAGTGAGTTACCCTAGCTGCTTTATATGTACTCCCAGACCCCAAGTGAGTTACCCTTGTCCCTCTTAAGTACTTCTTGACCCCTAGTGAGATACCCTAGCCCCTTTATAAGTACTCCCTGACCCCAAATGAGTTATCCTAGCCCCTTTATATGTACCCTTACACTCCAGGTGAGTTACCCTAGCCGCTTTATATGTACTCCCAGACCCCAAGTGAGTTACCCTAGTCTCATAGAAGTACTTCCTGACCCCAAGTAAGTTACCATAGCCCCTTTATAAGTACTCCCTGACCCCAAGTGAGTTATCCTAGCCCCTTTATATGTACTCTCTGACCGCAAGTGAGTTATCCTATCCCCTTTATATGTACTCTCTGACCGCAAGTGAGTTGCCCTAGTCCCATATAAATACACCCTGACCCTAAGTGAGTTACCCTAGTCCCATAGTAGTACTCCTTGACCTCAAGTGAGTTACCTTAGCCCCTTTATAATTACTACCTGACCCCAAGTGAGTTACCCTAGCCCCTTTATAAGTACACCCTGGCCCCAAGTGAGTTACCCTGGTCCCATATAAGTACTCACAGACACCAAGTGAGTTACCCTAGTCCCATAAAACAACTACTTGACCCACAGTGAGTTACCCTAGCCCATTTATAAGTAATCCCTGACCCCAAGTGAGTTACCCTAATCCCATAAAACAAATCCTTGACCCACAGTGAGTCACCCTAGCCCATTTATAAGTACTCCCTGACCGCAAGTGAGTTATCCTAGTTCCTTTATATGTACTCTCTGACCGCAAGTGAGTTACCATAGTCCCATAGAAGTAATCCCTGACCCCAAGTGAGTTATCCTAACCCCTTAATAAGTACACCCTGGCCCCAAGTGAGTTACCCTGGTCCCATATAAGTACTCACAGACACCAAGTGAGTTACCCTAGTCCCAAATAAATACACCCTGACCCTAAGTGAGTAACCCTAGTCCCATAGTAGTACTCCTTGACCTCAAGTGAATTACCATAGCCCCTTTCTAAGCACTACCTGACCCCAAGTGAGTTACCATAGCCCCTTTATAAGTACTCTCTGACCGCAAGTGAGTTATCCTAGCCCCTTTATATGTACTCCCAGACCCCAAGTGAGTTACCCTAGTCCCTTATAACTACTCCTTGACCCCAAGTGAGTTACCCTGGTCCCATATAAGTATTTACAGACACCAAGTGAGTTACCCTAGTCCCATAAAACAACTCCTTGACCCACAGTGAGTTACCATTGCCCCTTTATAAGTACTTCCAGACCCCAAGTGAGTTACCCTAGTCCCTTATAAGTACACCCTGACCCCTAGTGAGTTACCCTAGTCCCATAAAACAACTCCTTGACCCACAGTGAGTTATCCTAGCCCTTTATAAGTACTCCCTGACCCCAAATGAGTTATCCTATCCCCTTTATATGTACTCTCTGATCGCAAGTGAGTTACCCTAGTCCCATAGTAGTACTCCCTGACCCCAAGTGAGTTACCATAGACCCTTAATAAGTACACCCTGGCCCCAAGTGTGTTACCCTGGTCCCATATAAGTACTCCCAGACACCAAGTGAGTTATCCTAGCCCTTTATAAGTACTCCCTGACCCCAAATGAGTTATCCTATCCCCTTTATAAGTACTCCCTGACCGCAAGTGAGTTACCTTAGTCCCATATAAGTACTCCCTGACCCCAAGTGAGTTACCCTAGCCCCTTTATAATTAAACCCTGGCCCCAAGTGAGTTACCCTGGTCCCATATAAGTATTTACAGACACCAAGTGAGTTACCCTAGTCCCATAAAACAACTCCTTGACCCACAGTGAGTTACCATTGCCCCTTTATAAGTACTTCCAGACCCCAAGTGAGTTACCCTAGTCCCTTATAAGTACACCCTGACCCCTAGTGAGTTACCCTAGTCCCATAAAACAACTCCTTGACCCACAGTGAGTTATCCTAGCCCTTTATAAGTACTCCCTGACCCCAAATGAGTTATCCTATCCCCTTTATATGTACTCTCTGATCGCAAGTGAGTTACCCTAGTCCCATAGTAGTACTCCCTGACCCCAAGTGAGTTACCATAGACCCTTAATAAGTACACCCTGGCCCCAAGTGTGTTACCCTGGTCCCATATAAGTACTCCCAGACACCAAGTGAGTTATCCTAGCCCTTTATAAGTACTCCCTGACCCCAAATGAGTTATCCTATCCCCTTTATAAGTTCTCCCTGACCGCAAGTGAGTTACCTTAGTCCCATATAAGTACTCCCTGACCCCAAGTGAGTTACCCTAGCCCCTTTATAATTAAACCCTGGCCCCAAGTGAGTTACCCTAGCCCCTTTATAATTAAACCCTGACCCCAAGTGAGTTACCCTAATCCCATAAAACAACTCCTTGACCCACAGTGAGTTACCCTAGCCCATTTGTAAGTACTCCCTGACCCAAAGTGAGTCACCCTAGCCGCTTTATATGTACTCCCAGACCCCAAGTGAGTTATCCTAGTCCCATAGAAGTACCTCCTGACCCCAAGTGAGTTACCATAGCCCCTTTATATGTACTCCCAGACCCCAAGTGAGTTACCCTAATCCCTTATAACTACTCCCTGACCCAAAGTGAGTTACCCTATCCCCTTTATAAGTACACCCTGGCCCCAAGTGAGTTACCCTGGTCCAATATAAGTACTCCTTGACCCAAAGAGAGTTACCCTAGACCCCTTTATAAGTACTCCCTGCCCGCAAGTGAGTTACCCTAGTCCCATATAAGTACTCCCTGACCCCAAGTGAGGTACCATAGCCCCTTTATAAGTACTCCCTGACCCCAAGTGAGTTACCCTAATCCCTTATAACTACTCCCTGACCCAAAGTGAGTTACCCTAGCCCCTTTATAAGTACACCCTGGCCCCAAGTGAGTTACCCTGGTCCAATATAAGTACTCCCAAACACCAAGTGAGTTAGTCTAGTCCAATATAAGTACTCCTTGACCCAAAGAGAGTTACCCTAGACCCCTTTATAAGTACTCCCTGCCCGCAAGTGAGTTACCCTAGTCCCATATAAGTACTCCCTGACCCCAAGTGAGGTACCATAGCCCCTTTATAAGTACTCCCTGACCCCAAATGGGTTATCCTAGCCCTTTTATATGTACCCTCTGACCGCAAGTGAGTTAACCTAGTCCCATATAAGTACCCCCTGACCCCAAGTGAGTTACCATAGCCCCTTTATAAGTACTCCCACACTCCAAGTGAGTTACCCTAGTCCCTTATAAGTACTCCCTGACCCCAAATGGGTTATCCTAGCCCTTTTATATGTACCCTCTGACCGCAAGTGAGTTACCCTAGTCCCATATAAGTACTCCCTGACCCCAAGTGAGTTACCATAGCCCCTTTATAAGTACTTCCACACTCCAAGTGAGTTACCCTAGTCCCTTATAAGTACTCTCTGACCCCAAGTGAGATACCCTAGTCCCATATAAGTACTCCCTGAACCCCAAGTGAGATACCCTAGTCCCAAATAAGTACTCCCTGACACCAAGTGAGGTACCCTAGTCCCTTATAAGTACTCCCTGACCCCAAGTGCTTCATCCTAGCCCCTTATAAGTACTCCCTGACACCAAGTGAGTTACCCTGGTCCCATATAAGTATATACAGACACCAAGTGAGTTACCCTAGTCCCATAAAACAACTCCTTGACCCACAGTGAGTTACCATAGCCCCTTTATAAGTACTCCCTGACCCCAAATGAGTTATCCTAGCCCCTTTATATGTACCCTTACACTCCAGGTGAGTTACCCTAGCCGCTTTATATGTACTCCCAGACCCCAAGTGAGTTACCCTAGTCCCATAGAAGTACTTCCTGACCCCAAGTGAGTTACCATAGCCCCTTTATAAGTACTCCCTGACCCCAAGTGAGTTATCCTAGCCCCTTTATATGTACTCTCTGACCGCAAGTGAGTTATCCTATCCCCTTTATATGTACTCTCTGACCGCAAGTGAGTTGCCCTAGTCCCATATAAATACACCCTGACCCTAAGTGAGTTACCCTAGTCCCATAGTAGTACTCCTTGACCTCAAGTGAGTTACCTTAGCCCCTTTATAATTACTACCTGACCCCAAGTGAGTTACCCTAGCCCCTTTATAAGTACACCCTGGCCCCAAGTGAGTTACCCTGGTCCCATATAAGTACTCACAGACACCAAGTGAGTTACCCTAGTCCCATAAAACAACTACTTGACCCACAGTGAGTTACCCTAGCCCATTTATAAGTACTCCCTGACCCCAAGTGAGTTACCCTAATCCCATAAAACAAATCCTTGACCCACAGTGAGTTACCCTAGCCCATTTATAAGTACTCCCTGACCGCAATTGAGTTATCCTACTTCCTTTATATGTACTCTCTGACCGCAAGTGAGTTACCATAGTCCCATAGAAGTAATCCCTGACCCCAAGTGAGTTATCCTAACCCCTTAAGAAGTACACCCTGGCCCCAAGTGAGTTACCCCGGTCCCATATAAGTACTCACAGACACCAAGTGAGTTACCCTAGTCCCAAATAAATACACCCTGACCCTAAGTGAGTTACCCTAGTCCCATAGTAGTACTCCTTGACCTCAAGTGAATTACCATAGCCCCTTTCTAAGCACTACCTGACCCCAAGTGAGTTACCCTAGCCCCTTTATAAGTACACCCTGGCCCCAAGTGAGTTACCCTGGTCCCATATCAGTACTCCCAGACACCAAGTGAGTTAGCCTAGTCCAATATAAGTACTCCTTGACCCAAAGAGATTTACCCTAGCCCCTTTATAAGTACTCCCTGACCGCAAGTGAGTTACCCTAGTCCCATATAAGTACTCCCTGACCCCAAGTGAGGTACCATAGCCCCTTTATAAGTACTCCTTGACCCCAAATGAGTTGTCCTAGCCCTTTTATATGTACCCTCTGACCGCAAGTGAGTTACCCTAGTACCATATAAGTACTCCCTGACCCCAAGTGAGTTACCATAGCCCCTTAATAAGTACACCCTTGCCCCAAGTGAGTTACCCTGGTCCCTTATAAGTACTCACAGACACCAAGTGAGTTACCCTAGTCTCAAATAAATACACCCTGACCCTAAGTGAGTTACCCTAGTCCCATAGTAGTACTCCTTGACCTCAAGTGAATTACCATAGCCCCTTTATAAGCACTACCTGACCCCAAGTGAGTGACCCTAGCCCCTTTATAAGTACTCTCTGACCGCAAGTGAGTTATCCTAGCACCTTTATATGTACTCCCAGACCCCAAGTGAGTTACCCTATTCCCTTATAACTACTCCCTACCCCAAGTGAGTTACCCTAGCCCCTTATTAAGTAGACCCTGGCCCCGAGTGAGTTACCCTGGTCCCATATAAGTACTCCCAGATCCCAAGTGAGTTACAATAGTCCCATAGAATTACTTCCTGACCCCAAGTGAGTTACCATAGCCCCTTTATAAGTACTCCCTGACCCCAAGTGAGTTATCCTAGCCCCTTTATATGTACTGTCTGACCGCAAGTGAGTTATCCTTTCCCCTTTATATGTACTCTCTGACCGCAAGTGAGTTACCCTAGTCCCATATAAATACACCCTGACCCTAAGTGAGTTACCCTAGTCCCATAGTAGTACTCCTTGACCTCAAGTGAGTTACCATAGCCCCTTTATAAGTACTACCTGACCCCAAGTGAGTTACCCTAGCCCCTTTATAATTAAACCCTGGCCCCAAGTGAGTTAACCTAGCCCCTTTATAATTAAACCCTGGCCCCAAGTGAGTTACCTTAATCCCATAAAACAACTCCTTGACCCACAGTGAGTTACCCTAGCCCATTTGTAAGTACTCCCTGACCGCAAGTGAGTTATCCTAGTTCCTTTATATGTACTCTCTGACCGCAAGTGAGTTACCATAGTCCCATAGAAGTAATCCCTGACCCCAAGTGAGTTACCCTAATCCCATAAAACAACTCCTTGACCCACAGTGATTTACCTTAGCCCATTTATAAGTACTCCCTGACCGCATGTGAGTTATCCTAGTTCCTTTATATGTACTCTCTAACCGCAAGTGACTTACCATAGTCCCATAGAAGTAATCCCTGACCCAAAGTGAGTTACCCTAGTCCCATATAAGTACTCCCTGACCCCAAGTGAGTTACCATAGCCCCTTTATAAGTACTACCTGACCCCAAATGAGTTATCCTAGCCCCTTTATATGTACTCTCTGACGGCAAGTGAGTTATCCTAGTTCCTTTATATGTACTCTCTGACCGCAAGTGAGTTATCCTAGCCCCTTTATATGTACTCCCAGACCCCAAGTAAGTTACCCTTGTCCCTTATAACTACTCCCTGACACAAAGTGAGTTACCCTAGCCCCTTAATAAGCACACCCTGGCCCCAAGTGAATTACCATAGCCCCATTATAAGTTCTACCTGACCCCAAGTGAGTTATCCTAGCCCCTTTATATGTACTCTCTGACGGCAAGTGAGTTACCTTAGTCCCATAGTAGTACTCCTTGACCCCAAGTGAGTTACAATAGCCCCTTTATAAGTACTCCTTGACCCCAAGTGAGTTATCCTAGCCCCTTTATATGTACTCTCTGACCGCAAGTGAGTTATCCTATCCCCTTTATATGTACTCTCTGACCGCAAGTGAGTTGCCCTAGTCCCATATAAATACACCCTGACCCTAAGTGAGTTACCCTAGTCCCATAGTAGTACTCCTTGACCTCAAGTGAGTTACCTTAGCCCCTTTATAATTAAACCCTGGCCCCAAGTGAGTTACCCTAGCCCCTTTATAATAAAACCCTGGCCCCAAGTGAGTTACCTTAATCCCATAAAACAACTCCTTGACCCACAGTGAGTTACCCTAGCCCATTTGTAAGTACTCCCTGACCGCAAGTGAGTTATCCTAGTTCCTTTATATGTACACTCTGACCGCAAGTGAGTTACCATAGTCCCATAGAAGTAATCCCTGACCCCAAGTGAGTTACCCTAATCCCATAAAACAACTCCTTGACCCACAGTGATTTACCTTAGCCCATTTATAAGTACTCCCTGACCGCATGTGAGTTATCCTAGTTCCTTTATATGTACTCTCTAACCGCAAGTGACTTACCATAGTCCCATAGAAGTAATCCCTGACCCAAAGTGAGTTACCCTAGTCCCATAGTAGTACTCCTTGACCTCAAGTGAGTTACCATAGCCCCTTTATAAGTACTACCTGACCCCACGTGAGTTATCCTAGCCCCATTATAAGTTCTACCTGACCCCAAGTGAGTATCCTAGCCCCTTTATATGTACTCTCTGACGTCAAGTGAGTTACCTTAGTCCCATAGTAGTACTCCTTGACCACAAGTGAGTTACAATAGCCCCTTTATAAGTACTCCCTGACCCCAAGTGCTTCATCCTAGCCCCTTATAAGTACTCCCTGACACCAAGTGAGTTACCCTGGTCCCATATAAGTATTTACAGACACCAAGTGAGTTACCCTAGTCCCATAAAACAACTCCTTGACCCACAGTGAGTTACCATAGCCCCTTTATAAGTACTTCCAGACCCCAAGTGAGTTACCCTAGTCCCTTATAAGTACTCCCTGACCCCTAGTGAGTTACCCTAGTCCCATAAAACAACTCCTTGACCCACAGTGAGTTACCCTAGCCCCTTTATAAGTACTCCCTGACCCCAAATGAGTTATCCTAGCCCCTTTATATGTACCCTTACACTACAAGTGAGTTACCCTAGCTGCTTTATATGTACTCCCAGACCACAAGTGAGTTACCCTTGTCCCTCTTAAGTACTTCTTGACCCCAAGTGAGTTACCCTAGCCCCTTAATAAGTACACCCTGGCCCCAAGTGTGTTAGCCTGGTCCCATATAAGTACTCATAGACCCCAAGTGAGTTACCCTAGTCCCATAAAACAACTCCTTGACCCACAGTGAGTTACCATAGCCCCTTTATAAGTACTTCCAGACCCCAAGTGAGTTACCCTAGTCCCTTATAAGTACTCCCTGACCCCTAGTGAGTTACCCTAGTCCCATAAAACAACTCCTTGACCCACAGTGAGTTACCCTAGCCCCTTTATAAGTACTCCCTGACCCCAAATGAGTTATCCTAGCCCCTTTATATGTACCCTTACACTACAAGTGAGTTACCCTAGCTGCTTTATATGTACTCCCAGACCACAAGTGAGTTACCCTTGTCCCTCTTAAGTACTTCTTGACCCCAAGTGAGTTACCCTAGCCCCTTAATAAGTACACCCTGGCCCCAAGTGTGTTAGCCTGGTCCCATATAAGTACTCATAGACCCCAAGTGAGTTACCCTAGTTCCATGAAACAACTCCTTGACCTACAGTGAGTTGCCCTAGCCCTTTTATAAGTACTCCCTGGCCCTAAGTGAGTTACCCTAATCCCATATAAGTACTCCCAGACCCCAAGTGAGTTACCCTAGCCCATTTATAAGTACTCCCTGACCGCAAGTGAGTTATCCTAGATCCTTTATATGTACTCTCTGACCGCAAGTGAGTTACACTAGCCCCTTAATAAGTACTCCCTGACCCCAAGTGATTTACCATATCATCTTTATAAGTACTCCCTGACCCGAAGTGAGTTATCCTAGCCCCTTTATATGTACTCCCAGACCCCAAGTGAGTTACCCTAGTCCCATATAAGTACCCCCTGACCCCATGTGAGTTACCATAGCCCCTTTATAAGTACTTCCACACTCCAAGTGAGTTACCCTAGTCCCTTATAAGTACTCTCTGACCCCAAGTGAGATACCCTAGTCCCATATAAGTACTCCCTGACCCCAAGTGAGGTACCCTAGTCCCTTATAAGTACACCCTGACCCCAAGTGCTTCATCCTAGCCCCTTATAAGTACTCCCTGACACCAAGTGAGTTACCCTGGTCCCATATAAGTATATACAGACACCAAGTGAGTTACCCTAGTCCCATAAAACAACTCCTTGACCCACAGTGAGTTTCCATAGCCCCTTTATAAGTACTCCCTGACCCCAAATGAGTTATCCTAGCCCCTTTATATGTACCCTTACACTCCAGGTGAGTTACCCTAGCCGCTTTATATGTACTCCCAGATCCCAAGTGAGTTACCCTAGTCCCATAGAAGTACTTCCTGACCCCAAGTGAGTTACCATAGCCCCTTTATAAGTACTCCCTGACCCCAAGTGAGTTATCCTAGCCCCTTTATATGTACTCTCTGACCGCAAGTGAGTTATCCTATCCCCTTTATATGTACTCTCTGACCGCAAGTGAGTTGCCCTAGTCCCATATAAATACACCCTGACCCTAAGTGAGTTACCCTAGTCCCATATTAGTACTCCTTGACCTCAAGTGAGTTACCTTAGCCCCTTTATAATTACTACCTGAGCCCAAGTGAGTTACCCTAGCCCCTTTATAAGTACACCCTGGCCCCAAGTGAGTTACCCTGGTCCCATATAAGTACTCACAGACACCAAGTGAGTTACCCTAGTCCCAAATAAATACACCCTGACCCTAAGTGAGTTACCCTAGTCCCATAGTAGTACTCCTTGACCTCAAGTGAATTACCATAGCCCCTTTATAAGCACTACCTGACCCCAAGTGAGTGACCCTAGCCCCTTTATAAGTACTCTCTGACCGCAAGTGAGTTATCCTAGCACCTTTATATGTACTCCCAGACCCCAAGTGAGTTACCCTATTCCCTTATAACTACTCCCTGACCCCAAGTGAGTTACCCTAGCCCCTTTATAAGTAGACCCTGGCCCCAAATGAGTTACCCTGGTCCCATATAAGTACTCCCAGATCCCAAGTGAGTTACCCTAGTCCCATAGAATTACTGCCTGACCCCAAGTGAGTTACCATAGCCCCTTTATAAGTACTCCCTGACCCCAAGTGAGTTATCCTAGCCCCTTTATATGTACTGTCTGACCGCAAGTGATTTATCCTATCCCCTTTATATGTACTCTCTGACCGCAAGTGAGTTACCCTAGTCCCATATAAATACACCCTGACCCTAAGTGAGTTACCCTAGTCCCATAGTAGTACTCCTTGACCTCAAGTGAGTTACCATAGCCCCTTTATAAGTACTACCTGACCCCAAGTGAGTTACCCTAGCCCCTTTATAATTAAACCCTGGCCCCAAGTGAGTTACCCTAGCCCCTTTATAATTAAACCCTGGCCCCAAGTGAGTTACCTTAATCCCATAAAACAACTCCTTGACCCACAGTGATTTACCTTAGCCCATTTATAAGTACTCCCTGACCGCATGTGAGTTATCCTAGTTCCTTTATATGTACTCTCCAACCGCAAGTGACTTACCATAGTCCCATAGAAGTAATCCCTGACCCAAAGTGAGTTATCCTAGTGCCATATAAGTACTCCCTGATCCCAAGTGAGTTACCATAGCCCCTTTATAAGTACTACCTGACCCCAAATGAGTTATCCTAGCCCCTTTATATGTACTCTCTGACGGCAAGTGAGTTACCTTAGTCCCATAGTAGTACTCCTTGACCCCAAGTGAGTTACAATAGCCCCTTTATAAGTACTCCCTGACCCCACGTGAGTTATCCTATCCCCATTATAAGTTCTACCTGACCCCAAGTGAGTATCCTAGCCCCTTTATATGTACTCTCTGACGTCAAGTGAGTTACCTTAGTCCCATAGTAGTACTCCTTGACCACAAGTGAGTTACAATAGCCCCTTTATAAGTACTCCCTGACCCCAAGTGCTTCATCCTAGCCCCTTATAAGTACTCCCTGACACCAAGTGAGTTACCCTGGTCCCATATAAGTATTTACAGACACCAAGTGAGTTACCCTAGTCCCATAAAACAACTCCTTGACCCACAGTGAGTTACCATAGCCCCTTTATAAGTACTTCCAGACCCCAAGTGAGTTACCCTAGTCCCTTATAAGTACTCCCTGACCCCTAGTGAGTTACCCTAGTCCCATAAAACAACTCCTTGACCCACAGTGAGTTACCATAGCCCCTATATAAGTACTCCCTGACCCCAAATGAGTTATCCTAGCCCCTTTATATGTACCCTTACACTCCAGGTGAGTTACCCTAGCTGCTTTATATGTACTCCCAGACCCCAAGTCAGTTACCCTTGTCCCTCTTAAGTACTTCTTGACCCCAAGTGAGTTACCCTAGCCCCTTAATAAGTACACCCTGGCTTTAAGTGAGTTAGCCTGGTCCCATATAAGTACTCACAGACACCAAGTGAGTTACCCTAGTTCCATGAAGCAACTCCTTGACCCACAGTGAGTTGCCCTAGCCCTTTTATAAGTACTCCCTGGCCCCAAGTGAGTTACCCTAATCCCATATAAGTACTCCCAGACCCCAAGTGAGTTAACTTAGTCCCATAAAACAACTCCGTGACCCCTAGTGAGTTACCCTAGCCCCTTTATAAGTACTCCCTGACCCCAAATGATTTATCCTAGCCCCTTTATATGTACCCTTACACTACAAGTAAGTTACCCTAGCTGCTTTATATGTACTCCCAGACCCCAAGTGAGTTACCCTTGTCCCTCTTAAGTACTTCTTGACCCCAAGTGAGTTACCCTAGCCCCTTAATAAGTACACCCTGGCCCCAAGTGTGTTAGCCTGGTCCCATATAAGTACTCATAGACCCCAAGTGAGTTACCCTAGTTCCATGAAACAACTCCTTGACCTACAGTGAGTTGCCCTAGCCCTTTTATAAGTACTCCCTGGCCCTAAGTGAGTTACCCTAATCCCATATAAGTACTCCCAGACCCCAAGTGAGTTACCCTAGCCCATTTATAAGTACTCCCTGACCGCAAGTGAGTTATCCTAGATCCTTTATATGTACTCTCTGACCGCAAGTGAGTTACACTAGCCCCTTAATAAGTACTCCCTGACCCCAAGTGAGTTACCATATCATCTTTATAAGTACTCCCTGACCCGAAGTGAGTTATCCTAGCCCCTTTATATGTACTCCCAGACCCCAAGTGAGTTACCCTAATTCCTTATAACTACTCCCTGACCCAAAGTGAGTTACCCTAACCCCTTTATAATTACACCCTGGCCCCAAGTGAGTTACCCTGGTCCAATATAAGTACTCCTAAACACCAAGTGAGTTAGTCTAGTCCAATATAAGTACTCCTTGACCCAAAGAGAGTTACCCTAGACCCCTTTATAAGTACTCCCTGCCCGCAAGTGAGTTACCCTAGTCCCATATAAGTACTCCCTGACCCCAAGTGAGGTACCATAGCCCCTTTATAAGTACTCCCTGACCCGAAATGGGTTATCCTAGCCCTTTTATATGCACCCTCTGACCGCAAGTGAGTTACCCTAGTCCCATATAAGTACCCCCTGACCCAATGTGAGTTACCATAGCCCCTTTATAAGTACTTCCACACTCCAAGTGAGTTACCCTAGTCCCTTATAAGTACTCTCTGACCCCAAGTGAGATACCCTAGTCCCATATAAGTACTCCCTGACCCCAAGTGAGGTACCCTAGTCCCTTATAAGTACACCCTGACCCCAAGTGCTTCATCCTAGCCCCTTATAAGTACTCCCTGACACCAAGTGAGTTACCCTGGTCCCATATAAGTATATACAGACACCAAGTGAGTTACCCTAGTCCCATAAAACAACTCCTTGACCCACAGTGAGTTTCCATAGCCCCTTTATAAGTACTCCCTGACCCCAAATGAGTTATCCTAGCCCCTTTATATGTACCCTTACACTCCAGGTGAGTTACCCTAGCCGCTTTATATGTACTCCCAGATCCCAAGTGAGTTACCCTAGTCCCATAGAAGTACTTCCTGACCCCAAGTGAGTTACCATAGCCCCTTTATAAGTACTCCCTGACCCCAAGTGAGTTATCCTAGCCCCTTTATATGTACTCTCTGACCGCAAGTGAGTTATCCTATCCCCTTTATATGTACTCTCTGACCGCAAGTGAGTTGCCCTAGTCCCATATAAATACACCCTGACCCTAAGTGAGTTACCCTAGTCCCATATTAGTACTCCTTGACCTCAAGTGAGTTACCTTAGCACCTTTATAATTACTACCTGACCCCAAGTGAGTTACCCTAGCCCCTTTATAAGTACACCCTGGCCCCAAGTGAGTTACCCTGGTCCCATATAAGTACTCACAGACACCAAGTGAGTTACCCTAGTCCCAAATAAATACACCCTGACCCTAAGTGAGTTACCCTAGTCCCATAGTAGTACTCCTTGACCTCAAGTGAATTACCATAGCCCCTTTATAAGCACTACCTGACCCCAAGTGAGTGACCCTAGCCCCTTTATAAGTACTCTCTGACCGCAAGTGAGTTATCCTAGCACCTTTATATGTACTCCCAGACCCCAAGTGAGTTACCCTATTCCCTTATAACTACTCCCTGACCCCAAGTGAGTTACCCTAGCCCCTTTATAAGTAGACCCTGGCCCCAAATGAGTTACCCTGGTCCCATATAAGTACTCCCAGATCCCAAGTGAGTTACCCTAGTCCCATAGAATTACTGCCTGACCCCAAGTGAGTTACCATAGCCCCTTTATAAGTACTCCCTGACCCCAAGTGAGTTATCCTAGCCCCTTTATATGTACTGTCTGACCGCAAGTGATTTATCCTATCCCCTTTATATGTACTCTCTGACCGCAAGTGAGTTACCCTAGTCCCATATAAATACACCCTGACCCTAAGTGAGTTACCCTAGTCCCATAGTAGTACTCCTTGACCTCAAGTGAGTTACCATAGCCCCTTTATAAGTACTACCTGACCCCAAGTGAGTTACCCTAGCCCCTTTATAATTAAACCCTGGCCCCAAGTGAGTTACCCTAGCCCCTTTATAATTAAACCCTGGCCCCAAGTGAGTTACCTTAATCCCATAAAACAACTCCTTGACCCACAGTGATTTACCTTAGCCCATTTATAAGTACTCCCTGACCGCATGTGAGTTATCCTAGTTCCTTTATATGTACTCTCCAACCGCAAGTGACTTACCATAGTCCCATAGAAGTAATCCCTGACCCAAAGTGAGTTATCCTAGTGCCATATAAGTACTCCCTGATCCCAAGTGAGTTACCATAGCCCCTTTATAAGTACTACCTGACCCCAAATGAGTTATCCTAGCCCCTTTATATGTACTCTCTGACGGCAAGTGAGTTACCTTAGTCCCATAGTAGTACTCCTTGACCCCAAGTGAGTTACAATAGCCCCTTTATAAGTACTCCCTGACCCCACGTGAGTTATCCTATCCCCATTATAAGTTCTACCTGACCCCAAGTGAGTATCCTAGCCCCTTTATATGTACTCTCTGACGTCAAGTGAGTTACCTTAGTCCCATAGTAGTACTCCTTGACCACAAGTGAGTTACAATAGCCCCTTTATAAGTACTCCCTGACCCCAAGTGCTTCATCCTAGCCCCTTATAAGTACTCCCTGACACCAAGTGAGTTACCCTGGTCCCATATAAGTATTTACAGACACCAAGTGAGTTACCCTAGTCCCATAAAACAACTCCTTGACCCACAGTGAGTTACCATAGCCCCTTTATAAGTACTTCCAGACCCCAAGTGAGTTACCCTAGTCCCTTATAAGTACTCCCTGACCCCTAGTGAGTTACCCTAGTCCCATAAAACAACTCCTTGACCCACAGTGAGTTACCATAGCCCCTATATAAGTACTCCCTGACCCCAAATGAGTTATCCTAGCCCCTTTATATGTACCCTTACACTCCAGGTGAGTTACCCTAGCTGCTTTATATGTACTCCCAGACCCCAAGTCAGTTACCCTTGTCCCTCTTAAGTACTTCTTGACCCCAAGTGAGTTACCCTAGCCCCTTAATAAGTACACCCTGGCTTTAAGTGAGTTAGCCTGGTCCCATATAAGTACTCACAGACACCAAGTGAGTTACCCTAGTTCCATGAAGCAACTCCTTGACCCACAGTGAGTTGCCCTAGCCCTTTTATAAGTACTCCCTGGCCCCAAGTGAGTTACCCTAATCCCATATAAGTACTCCCAGACCCCAAGTGAGTTAACTTAGTCCCATAAAACAACTCCGTGACCCCTAGTGAGTTACCCTAGCCCCTTTATAAGTACTCCCTGACCCCAAATGATTTATCCTAGCCCCTTTATATGTACCCTTACACTACAAGTAAGTTACCCTAGCTGCTTTATATGTACTCCCAGACCCCAAGTGAGTTACCCTTGTCCCTCTTAAGTACTTCTTGACCCCAAGTGAGTTACCCTAGCCCCTTAATAAGTACACCCTGGCCCCAAGTGTGTTAGCCTGGTCCCATATAAGTACTCATAGACCCCAAGTGAGTTACCCTAGTTCCATGAAACAACTCCTTGACCTACAGTGAGTTGCCCTAGCCCTTTTATAAGTACTCCCTGGCCCTAAGTGAGTTACCCTAATCCCATATAAGTACTCCCAGACCCCAAGTGAGTTACCCTAGCCCATTTATAAGTACTCCCTGACCGCAAGTGAGTTATCCTAGATCCTTTATATGTACTCTCTGACCGCAAGTGAGTTACACTAGCCCCTTAATAAGTACTCCCTGACCCCAAGTGAGTTACCATATCATCTTTATAAGTACTCCCTGACCCGAAGTGAGTTATCCTAGCCCCTTTATATGTACTCCCAGACCCCAAGTGAGTTACCCTAATTCCTTATAACTACTCCCTGACCCAAAGTGAGTTACCCTAACCCCTTTATAATTACACCCTGGCCCCAAGTGAGTTACCCTGGTCCAATATAAGTACTCCTAAACACCAAGTGAGTTAGTCTAGTCCAATATAAGTACTCCTTGACCCAAAGAGAGTTACCCTAGACCCCTTTATAAGTACTCCCTGCCCGCAAGTGAGTTACCCTAGTCCCATATAAGTACTCCCTGACCCCAAGTGAGGTACCATAGCCCCTTTATAAGTACTCCCTGACCCGAAATGGGTTATCCTAGCCCTTTTATATGCACCCTCTGACCGCAAGTGAGTTACCCTAGTCCCATATAAGTACCCCCTGACCCAATGTGAGTTACCATAGCCCCTTTATAAGTACTTCCACACTCCAAGTGAGTTACCCTAGTCCCTTATAAGTACTCTCTGACCCCAAGTGAGATACCCTAGTCCCATATAAGTACACCCTGACCCCAAGTGAGATACCCTAGTCCCAAATAAGTACTCACAGACACCAAGTGAGTTACCGTAGTCCCAAATAAATACACCCTGACCCTAAGTGAGTAACCCTAGTCCCATAGTAGTACTCCTTGACCTCAAGTGAATTACCATAGCCCCTTTCTAAGCACTACCTGACCCCAAGTGAGTTACCCTAGCCCCTTTATAAGTACTCTCTGACCGCAAGTGAGTTATCCTAGCCCCTTTATATGTACTCCCAGACCCCAAGTGAGTTACCCTAGTCCCTTATAACTACTCCTTGACCCCAAGTGAGTTACCCTAGCCTCTTTATAAGTACACCCAGGCCCCAAGTGAGTTACCCTGGTCCCATATAAGTATTTACAGACACCAAGTGAGTTACCCTAGTCCCATAAAACAACTCCTTGACCCACAGTGAGTTACCATTGCCCCTTTATAAGTACTTCCAGACCCCAAGTGAGTTACCCTAGTCCCTTATAAGTACACCCTGACCCCTAGTGAGTTACCCTAGTCCCATAAAACAACTCCTTGACCCACAGTGAGTTATCCTAGCCCTTTATAAGTACTCCCTGACCCCAAATGAGTTATCCTATCCCCTTTATATGTACTCTCTAATCGCAAGTGAGTTACCCTAGTCCCATATTAGTACTCCCTGACCCCAAGTGAGTTACCATAGACCCTTAATAAGTACACCCTGGCCCCAAGTGTGTTACCCTGGTCCCATATAAGTACTCCCAGACACCAAGTGAGTTATCCTAGCCCTTTATAAGTATTCCCTGACCCCAAATGAGTTATCCTATCCCCTTTATAAGTACTCCCTGACCGCAAGTGAGTTACCTTAGTCCCATATAAGTACTCCCTGACCCCAAGTGAGTTACCCTAGCCCCTTTATAATTAAACCCTGGCCCCAAGTGAGTTACCCTAGCCCCTTTATAATTAAACCCTGACCCCAAGTGAGTTACCCTAATCCCATAAAACAACTCCTTGACCCACAGTGAGTTACCCTAGCCCATTTGTAAGTACTCCCTGACCCAAAGTGAGTCACCCTAGCCGCTTTATATGTACTCCCAGACCCCAAGTGAGTTATCCTAGTCCCATAGAAGTACCTCCTGACCCCAAGTGAGTTACCATAGCCCCTTTATATGTACTCCCAGACCCCAAGTGAGTTACCCTAATCCCTTATAACTACTCCCTGACCCAAAGTGAGTTACCCTAGCCCCTTTATAAGTACACCCTGGCCCCAAGTGAGTTACCCTGGTCCAATATAAGTACTCCCAAACACCAAGTGAGTTAGTCTAGTCCAATATAAGTACTCCTTGACCCAAAGAGAGTTACCCTAGACCCCTTTATAAGTACTCCCTGCCCGCAAGTGAGTTACCCTAGTCCCATATAAGTACTCCCTGACCCCAAGTGAGGTACCATAGCCCCTTTATAAGTACTCCCTGACCCCAAATGGGTTATCCTAGCCCTTTTATATGTACCCTCTGACCGCAAGTGAGTTAACCTAGTCCCATATAAGTACCCCCTGACCCCAAGTGAGTTACCATAGCCCCTTTATAAGTACTCCCACACTCCAAGTGAGTTACCCTAGTCCCTTATAAGTACTCCCTGACCCCAAATGGGTTATCCTAGCCCTTTTATATGTACCCTCTGACCGCAAGTGAGTTACCCTAGTCCCATATAAGTACTCCCTGACCCCAAGTGAGTTACCATAGCCCCTTTATAAGTACTTCCACACTCCAAGTGAGTTACCCTAGTCCCTTATAAGTACTCTCTGACCCCAAGTGAGATACCCTAGTCCCATATAAGTACTCCCTGAACCCCAAGTGAGATACCCTAGTCCCAAATAAGTACTCCCTGACACCAAGTGAGGTACCCTAGTCCCTTATAAGTACTCCCTGACCCCAAGTGCTTCATCCAAGCCCCTTATAAGTACTCCCTGACACCAAGTGAGTTACCCTGGTCCCATATAAGTACTCACAGACACCAAGTGAGTTACCCTAGTCCCATAAAACAACTACTTGACCCACAGTGAGTTACCCTAGCCCCTTTATAAATACTCCCTGACCCCAAATGAGTTATCCTAGCCCCTTTATATGAACTCTCTGACGGCAAGTGAGTTACCCTAGTCCCATAGTAGTACTCCTTGACCCCAAGTGAGTTACCATAGACCCTTTATAAGTACTCCCTGACCCCAAGTGAGTTATCCTAGCCCCTTTATATGTACTCTCTGACCGCAAGTGAGTTATCCTATCCCCTTTATATGTACTCTCTGACGCAAGTGAGTTGCCCTAGTCCCATATAAATACACCCTGACCCTAAGTGAGTTACCCTAGTCCCATAGTAGTACTCCTTGACCTCAAGTGAGTTACCTTAGCCCCTTTATAATTACTACCTGACCCCAAGTGAGTTACCCTAGCCCCTTTATAAGTACACCCTGGCCCCAAGTGAGTTACCCTGGTCCCATATAAGTACTCACAGACACCAAGTGAGTTACCCTAGTCCCATAAAACAACTACTTGACCCACAGTGAGTTACCCTAGCCCATTTATAAGTACTCCCTGACCCCAAGTGAGTTACCCTAATCCCATAAAACAAATCCTTGACCCACAGTGAGTTACCCTAGCCCATTTATAAGTACTCCCTGACCGCAAGTGAGTTATCCTACTTCCTTTATATGTACTCTCTGACCGCAAGTGAGTTACCATAGTCCCATAGAAGTAATCCCTGACCCCAAGTGAGTTATCCTAACCCCTTAAGAAGTACACCCTGGCCCCAAGTGAGTTACCCCGGTCCCATATAAGTACTCACAGACACCAAGTGAGTTACCCTAGTCCCAAATAAATACACCCTGACCCTAAGTGAGTTACCCTAGTCCCATAGTAGTACTCCATGACCTCAAGTGAATTACCATAGCCCCTTTCTAAGCACTACCTGACCCCAAGTGAGTTACCCTAGCCCCTTTATAAGTACTCTCTGACCGCAAGTGAATTATCCTAGCCCCTTTATATGTACTCCCAGACCCCAAGTGAGTTACCCTAGTGCCTTATAACTACTCCCTGACCCCAAGTGAGTTACCCTAGCCCCTTTATAAGTACACCCTGGCCCCAAGTGAGTTACCCTGGTCCCATATCAGTACTCCCAGACACCAAGTGAGTTAGCCTAGTCCAATATAAGTACTCCTTGACCCAAAGAGATTTACCCTAGCCCCTTTATAAGTACTCCCTGACCTCAAGTGAGTTACCCTAGTCCCATATAAGTACTCCCTGACCCCAAGTGAGGTACCATAGCCCCTTTATAAGTACTCCTTGACCCCAAATGAGTTGTCCTAGCCCTTTTATATGTACCCTCTGACCGCAAGTGAGTTACCCTAGTACCATATAAGTACTCCCTGACCCCAAGTGAGTTACCATAGCCCCTTAATAAGTACACCCTTGCCCCAAGTGAGTTACCCTGGTCCCTTATAAGTACTCACAGACACCAAGTGAGTTACCCTAGTCTCAAATAAATACACCCTGACCCTAAGTGAGTTACCCTAGTCCCATAGTAGTACTCCTTGACCTCAAGTGAATTACCATAGCCCCTTTATAAGCACTACCTGACCCCAAGTGAGTGACCCTAGCCCCTTTATAAGTACTCTCTGACCGCAAGTGAGTTATCCTAGCACCTTTATATGTACTCCCAGACCCCAAGTGAGTTACCCTATTCCCTTATAACTACTCCCTACGCCAAGTGAGTTACCCTAGCCCCTTTATAAGTAGACCCTGGCCCCGAGTGAGTTACCCTGGTCCCATATAAGTACTCCCAGATCCCAAGTGAGTTACAATAGTCCCATAGAATTACTTCCTGACCCCAAGTGAGTTACCATAGCCCCTTTATAAGTACTCCCTGACCCCAAGTGAGTTATCCTAGCCCCTTTATATGTACTGTCTGACCGCAAGTGAGTTATCCTTTCCCCTTTATATGTACTCTCTGACCGCAAGTGAGTTACCCTAGTCCCATATAAATACACCCTGACCCTAAGTGAGTTACCCTAGTCCCATAGTAGTACTCCTTGACCTCAAGTGAGTTACCATAGCCCCTTTATAAGTACTACCTGACCCCAAGTGAGTTACCCTAGCCCCTTTATAATTAAACCCTGGCCCCAAGTGAGTTAACCTAGCCCCTTTATAATTAAACCCTGGCCCCAAGTGAGTTACCTTAATCCCATAAAACAACTCCTTGACCCACAGTGAGTTACCCTAGCCCATTTGTAAGTACTCCCTGACCGCAAGTGAGTTATCCTAGTTCCTTTATATGTACTCTCTGACCGCAAGTGAGTTACCATAGTCCCATAGAAGTAATCCCTGACCCCAAGTGAGTTACCCTAATCCCATAAAACAACTCCTTGACCCACAGTGATTTACCTTAGCCCATTTATAAGTACTCCCTGACCGCATGTGAGTTATCCTAGTTCCTTTATATGTACTCTCTAACCGCAAGTGACTTACCATAGTCCCATAGAAGTAATCCCTGACCCAAAGTGAGTTACCCTAGTCCCATATAAGTACTCCCTGACCCCAAGTGAGTTACCATAGCCCCTTTATAAGTACTACCTGACCCCAAATGAGTTATCCTAGCCCCTTTATATGTACTCTCTGACGGCAAGTGAGTTATCCTAGTTCCTTTATATGTACTCTCTGACCGCAAGTGAGTTATCCTAGCCCCTTTATATGTACTCCCAGACCCCAAGTAAGTTACCCTTGTCCCTTATAACTACTCCCTGACACAAAGTGAGTTACCCTAGCCCCTTAATAAGCACACCCTGGCCCCAAGTGAATTACCATAGCCCCATTATAAGTTCTACCTGACCCCAAGTGAGTTATCCTAGCCCCTTTATATGTACTCTCTGACGGCAAGTGAGTTACCTTAGTCCCATAGTAGTACTCCTTGACCCCAAGTGAGTTACAATAGCCCCTTTATAAGTACTCCTTGACCCCAAGTGAGTTATCCTAGCCCCTTTATATGTACTCTCTGACCGCAAGTGAGTTATCCTATCCCCTTTATATGTACTCTCTGACCGCAAGTGAGTTGCCCTAGTCCCATATAAATACACCCTGACCCTAAGTGAGTTACCCTAGTCCCATAGTAGTACTCCTTGACCTCAAGTGAGTTACCTTAGCCCCTTTATAATTAAACCCTGGCCCCAAGTGAGTTACCCTAGCCCCTTTATAATAAAACCCTGGCCCCAAGTGAGTTACCTTAATCCCATAAAACAACTCCTTGACCCACAGTGAGTTACCCTAGCCCATTTGTAAGTACTCCCTGACCGCAAGTGAGTTATCCTAGTTCCTTTATATGTTCACTCTGACCGCAAGTGAGTTACCATAGTCCCATAGAAGTAATCCCTGACCCCAAGTGAGTTACCCTAATCCCATAAAACAACTCCTTGACCCACAGTGATTTACCTTAGCCCATTTATAAGTACTCCCTGACCGCATGTGAGTTATCCTAGTTCCTTTATATGTACTCTCTAACCGCAAGTGACTTACCATAGTCCCATAGAAGTAATCCCTGACCCAAAGTGAGTTACCCTAGTCCCATAGTAGTACTCCTTGACCTCAAGTGAGTTACCATAGCCCCTTTATAAGTACTACCTGACCCCAAGTGAGTTTCCCTAGCCCCTTTATAATTAAACCCTGGCCCCAAGTGAGTTACCTTAATCCCATAAAACAACTCCTTGACCCACAGTGAGTTACCCTAGCCCATTTGTAAGTACTCCCTGACCGCAAGTGAGTTATCCTAGTTCCTTTATATGTACTCTCTGACCGCAAGTGAGTTACCATAGTCCCATAGAAGTAATCCCTGACCCCAAGTGAGTTACCCTAATCCCATAAAACAACTCCTTGACCCACAGTGATTTACCTTAGCCCATTTATAAGTACTCCCTGACCGCATGTGAGTTATCCTAGTTCCTTTATATGTACTCTCTAACCGCAAGTGACTTACCATAGTCCCATAGAAGTAATCCCTAACCCAAAGTGAGTTACCCTAGTCCCATATAAGTACTCCCTGACCCCAAGTGAGTTACCATAGCCCCTTTATAAGTACTACCTGACCCCAAATGAGTTATCCTAGCCCCTTTATATGTACTCTCTGACGGCAAGTGAGTTATCCTAGTTCCTTTATATGTACTCTCTGACCGCAAGTGAGTTATCCTAGCCCCTTTATATGTACTCTCTGACCGCAAGTGAGTTATCCTAGCCCCTTTATATGTACTCCCAGACCCCAAGTAAGTTACCCTTGTCCCTTATAACTACTCCCTGACACAAAGTGAGTTACCCTAGCCCCTTAATAAGCACACCCTGGCCCCAAGTGAATTACCATAGCCCCATTATAAGTTCTACCTGACCCCAAGTGAGTTATCCTAGCCCCTTTATATGTACTCTCTGACGGCAAGCGAGTTACCTTAGTCCCATAGTAGTACTCCTTGACCCCAAGTGAGTTACAATAGCCCCTTTATAAGTACTCCTTGACCCCAAGTGAGTTATCCTAGCCCCTTTATATGTACTCTCTGACCGCAAGTGAGTTATCCTATCCCCTTTATATGTACTCTCTGACCGCAAGTGAGTTGCCCTAGTCCCATATAAATACACCCTGACCCTAAGTGAGTTACCCTAGTCCCATAGTAGTACTCCTTGACCTCAAGTGAGTTACCTTAGCCCCTTTATAATTAAACCCTGGCCCCAAGTGAGTTACCCTAGCCCCTTTATAATAAAACCCTGGCCCCAAGTGAGTTACCTTAATCCCATAAAACAACTCCTTGACCCACAGTGAGTTACCCTAGCCCATTTGTAAGTACTCCCTGACCGCAAGTGAGTTATCCTAGTTCCTTTATATGTACACTCTGACCGCAAGTGAGTTACCATAGTCCCATAGAAGTAATCCCTGACCCCAAGTGAGTTACCCTAATCCCATAAAACAACTCCTTGACCCACAGTGATTTACCTTAGCCCATTTATAAGTACTCCCTGACCGCATGTGAGTTATCCTAGTTCCTTTATATGTACTCTCTAACCGCAAGTGACTTACCATAGTCCCATAGAAGTAATCCCTGACCCAAAGTGAGTTACCCTAGTCCCATAGTAGTACTCCTTGACCTCAAGTGAGTTACCATAGCCCCTTTATAAGTACTACCTGACCCCAAGTGAGTTTCCCTAGCCCCTTTATAATTAAACCCTGGCCCCAAGTGAGTTACCTTAATCCCATAAAACAACTCCTTGACCCACAGTGAGTTACCCTAGCCCATTTGTAAGTACTCCCTGACCGCAAGTGAGTTATCCTAGTTCCTTTATATGTACTCTCTGACCGCAAGTGAGTTACCATAGTCCCATAGAAGTAATCCCTGACCCCAAGTGAGTTACCCTAATCCCATAAAACAACTCCTTGACCCACAGTGATTTACCTTAGCCCATTTATAAGTACTCCCTGACCGCATGTGAGTTATCCTAGTTCCTTTATATGTACTCTCTAACCGCAAGTGACTTACCATAGTCCCATAGAAGTAATCCCTAACCCAAAGTGAGTTACCCTAGTCCCATATAAGTACTCCCTGACCCCAAGTGAGTTACCATAGCCCCTTTATAAGTACTACCTGACCCCAAATGAGTTATCCTAGCCCCTTTATATGTACTCTCTGACGGCAAGTGAGTTATCCTAGTTCCTTTATATGTACTCTCTGACCGCAAGTGAGTTATCCTAGCCCCTTTATATGTACTCTCTAACCGCAAGTGAGTTATCCTAGCCCCTTTATATGTACTCCCAGACCCCAAGTAAGTTACCCTTGTCCCTTATAACTACTCCCTGACACAAAGTGAGTTACCCTAGCCCCTTAATAAGCACACCCTGGCCCCAAGTGAATTACCATAGCCCCATTATAAGTTCTACCTGACCCCAAGTGAGTTATCCTAGCCCCTTTATATGTACTCTCTGACGGCAAGTGAGTTACCTTAGTCCCATAGTAGTACTCCTTGACCCCAAGTGAGTTACAATAGCCCCTTTATAAGTACTCCCTGACCCCACGTGAGTTATCCTAGCCCCATTATAAGTTCTACCTGACCCCAAGTGAGTATCCTAGCCCCTTTATATGTACTCTCTGACGTCAAGTGAGTTACCTTAGTCCCATAGTAGTACTCCTTGACCACAAGTGAGTTACAATAGCCCCTTTATAAGTACTCCCTGACCCCAAGTGCTTCATCCTAGCCCCTTATAAGTACTCCCTGACACCAAGTGAGTTACCCTGGTCCCATATAAGTATTTACAGACACCAAGTGAGTTACCCTAGTCCCATAAAACAACTCCTTGACCCACAGTGAGTTACCATAGCCCCTTTATAAGTACTTCCAGACCCCAAGTGAGTTACCCTAGTCCCTTATAAGTACTCCCTGACCCCTAGTGAGTTACCCTAGTCCCATAAAACAAATCCTTGACCCACAGTGAGTTACCCTAGCCCCTTTATAAGTACTCCCTGACCCCAAATGAGTTATCCTAGCCCCTTTATTTGTACCCTTACACTACAAGTGAGTTACCCTAGCTGCTTTATATGTACTCCCAGACCACAAGTGAGTTACCCTTGTCCCTCTTAAGTACTTCTTGACCCCAAGTGAGTTACCCTAGCCCCTTAATAAGTACACCCTGGCCCCAAGTGTGTTAGCCTGGTCCCATATAAGTACTCATAGACCCCAAGTGAGTTACCCTAGTTCCATGAAACAACTCCTTGACCTACAGTGAGTTGCCCTAGCCCTTTTATAAGTACTCCCTGGCCCTAAGTGAGTTACCCTAATCCCATATAAGTACTCCCAGACCCCAAGTGAGTTACCCTAGCCCATTTATAAGTACTCCCTGACCGCAAGTGAGTTATCCTAGATCCTTTATATGTACTCTCTGACCGCAAGTGAGTTACACTAGCCCCTTAATAAGTACTCCCTGACCCCAAGTGAGTTACCATATCATCTTTATAAGTACTCCCTGACCCGAAGTGAGTTATCCTAGCCCCTTTATATGTACTCCCAGACCCCAAGTGAGTTACCCTAGTCCCATATAAGTACCCCCTGACCCCATGTGAGTTACCATAGCCCCTTTATAAGTACTTCCACACTCCAAGTGAGTTACCCTAGTCCCTTATAAGTACTCTCTGACCCCAAGTGAGATACCCTAGTCCCATATAAGTACTCCCTGACCCCAAGTGAGATACCCTAGTCCCAAATAAGTACTCCCTGACACCAAGTGAGGTACCCTAGTCCCTTATAAGTACACCCTGACCCCAAGTGCTTCATCCTAGCCCCTTATAAGTACTCCCTGACACCAAGTGAGTTACCCTGGTCCCATATAAGTATATACAGACACCAAGTGAGTTACCCTAGTCCCATAAAACAACTCCTTGACCCACAGTGAGTTTCCATAGCCCCTTTATAAGTACTCCCTGACCCCAAATGAGTTATCCTAGCCCCTTTATATGTACCCTTACACTCCAGGTGAGTTACCCTAGCCGCTTTATATGTACTCCCAGACCCCAAGTGAGTTACCCTAGTCCCATAGAAGTACTTCCTGACCCCAAGTGAGTTACCATAGCCCCTTTATAAGTACTCCCTGACCACAAGTGAGTTATCCTAGCCCCTTTATATGTACTCTCTGACCGCAAGTGAGTTATCCTATCCCCTTTATATGTACTCTCTGACCGCAAGTGAGTTGCCCTAGTCCCATATAAATACACCCTGACCCTAAGTGAGTTACCCTAGTCCCATATTAGTACTCCTTGACCTCAAGTGAGTTACCTTAGCCCCTTTATAATTACTACCTGACCCCAAGTGAGTTACCCTAGCCCCTTTATAAGTACACCCTGGCCCCAAGTGAGTTACCCTGGTCCCATATAAGTACTCACAGACACCAAGTGAGTTACCCTAGTCCCAAATAAATACACCCTGACCCTAAGTGAGTTACCCTAGTCCCATAGTAGTACTCCTTGACCTCAAGTGAATTACCATAGCCCCTTTATAAGCACTACCTGACCCCAAGTGAGTGACCCTAGCCCCTTTATAAGTACTCTCTGACCGCAAGTGAGTTATCCTAGCACCTTTATATGTACTCCCAGACCCCAAGTGAGTTACCCTATTCCCTTATAACTACTCCCTGACCCCAAGTGAGTTACCCTAGCCCCTTTATAAGTAGACCCTGGCCCCAAATGAGTTACCCTGGTCCCATATAAGTACTCCCAGATCCCAAGTGAGTTACCCTAGTCCCATAGAATTACTGCCTGACCCCAAGTGAGTTACCATAGCCCCTTTATAAGTACTCCCTGACCCCAAGTGAGTTATCCTAGCCCCTTTATATGTACTGTCTGACCGCAAGTGAGTTATCCTATCCCCTTTATATGTACTCTCTGACCGCAAGTGAGTTACCCTAGTCCCATATAAATACACCCTGACCCTAAGTGAGTTACCCTAGTCCCATAGTAGTACTCCTTGACCTCAAGTGAGTTACCATAGCCCCTTTATAAGTACTACCTGACCCCAAGTGAGTTACCCTAGCCCCTTTATAATTAAACCCTGGCCCCAAGTGAGTTACCTTAATCCCATAAAACAACTCCTTGACCCACAGTGAGTTACCCTAGCCCATTTGTAAGAACTCCCTGACCGCAAGTGAGTTATCCTAGTTCCTTTATATGTACTCTCTGACCGCAAGTGAGTTACCATAGTCCCATAGAAGTAATCCCTGCCCCCAAGTGAGTTACCCTAATCCCATAAAACAACTCCTTGACCCACAGTGATTTACCTTAGCCCATTTATAAGTACTCCCTGACCGCATGTGAGTTATCCTAGTTCCTTTATATGTACTCTCCAACCGCAAGTGACTTACCATAGTCCCATAGAAGTAATCCCTGACCCAAAGTGAGTTATCCTAGTCCCATATAAGTACTCCCTGATCCCAAGTGAGTTACCATAGCCCCTTTATAAGTACTACCTGACCCCAAATGAGTTATCCTAGCCCCTTTATATGTACTCTCTGACGGCAAGTGAGTTACCTTAGTCCCATAGTAGTACTCCTTGACCCCAAGTGAGTTACAATAGCCCCTTTATAAGTACTCCCTGACCCCACGTGAGTTATCCTATCCCCATTATAAGTTCTACCTGACCCCAAGTGAGTATCCTAGCCCTTTTATATGTACTCTCTGACGTCAAGTGAGTTACCTTAGTCCCATAGTAGTACTCCTTGACCACAAGTGAGTTACAATAGCCCCTTTATAAGTACTCCCTGACCCCAAGTGCTTCATCCTAGCCCCTTATAAGTACTCCCTGACACCAAGTGAGTTACCCTGGTCCCATATAAGTATTTACAGACACCAAGTGAGTTACCCTAGTCCCATAAAACAACTCCTTGACCCACAGTGAGTTACCATAGCCCCTTTATAAGTACTTCCAGACCCCAAGTGAGTTACCCTAGTCCCTTATAAGTACTCCCTGACCCCTAGTGAGTTACCCTAGTCCCATAAAACAACTCCTTGACCCACAGTGAGTTACCATAGCCCCTATATAAGTACTCCCTGACCCCAAATGAGTTATCCTAGCCCCTTTATATGTACCCTTACACTCCAGGTGAGTTACCCTAGCTGCTTTATATGTACTCCCAGACCCCAAGTCAGTTACCCTTGTCCCTCTTAAGTACTTCTTGACCCCAAGTGAGTTACCCTAGCCCCTTAATAAGTACACCCTGGCTTTAAGTGAGTTAGCCTGGTCCCATATAAGTACTCACAGACACCAAGTGAGTTACCCTAGTTCCATGAAGCAACTCCTTGACCCACAGTGAGTTGCCCTAGCCCTTTTATAAGTACTCCCTGGCCCCAAGTGAGTTACCCTAATCCCATATAAGTACTCCCAGACCCCAAGTGAGTTAACTTAGTCCCATAAAACAACTCCGTGACCCCTAGTGAGTTACCCTAGCCCCTTTATAAGTACTCCCTGACCCCAAATGAGTTATCCTAGCCCCTTTATATGTACCCTTACACTACAAGTGAGTTACCCTAGCTGCTTTATATGTACTCCCAGACCCCAAGTGAGTTACCCTTGTCCCTCTTAAGTACTTCTTGACCCCAAGTGAGTTACCCTAGCCCCTTAATAAGTACACCCTGGCCCCAAGTGTGTTAGCCTGGTCCCATATAAGTACTCATAGACCCCAAGTGAGTTACCCTAGTTCCATGAAACAACTCCTTGACCTACAGTGAGTTGCCCTAGCCCATTTATAAGTACTCCCTGGCCCTAAGTGAGTTACCCTAATCCCATATAAGTACTCCCAGACCCCAAGTGAGTTACCCTAGCCCATTTATAAGTACTCCCTGACCGCAAGTGAGTTATCCTAGATCCTTTATATGTACTCTCTGACCGCAAGTGAGTTACACTAGCCCCTTAATAAGTACTCCCTGACCCCAAGTGAGTTACCATATCATCTTTATAAGTACTCCCTGACCCGAAGTGAGTTATCCTAGCCCCTTTATATGTACTCCCAGACCCCAAGTGAGTTACCCTAATTCCTTATAACTACTCCCTGACCCAAAGTGAGTTACCCTAACCCCTTTATAATTACACCCTGGCCCCAAGTGAGTTACCCTGGTCCAATATAAGTACTCCTAAACACCAAGTGAGTTAGTCTAGTCCAATATAAGTACTCCTTGACCCAAAGAGAGTTACCCTAGACCCCTTTATAAGTACTCCCTGCCCGCAAGTGAGTTACCCTAGTCCCATATAAGTACTCCCTGACCCCAAGTGAGGTACCATAGCCCCTTTATAAGTACTCCCTGACCCGAAATGGGTTATCCTAGCCCTTTTATATGCACCCTCTGACCGCAAGTGAGTTACCCTAGTCCCATATAAGTACCCCCTGACCCAATGTGAGTTACCATAGCCCCTTTATAAGTACTTCCACACTCCAAGTGAGTTACCCTAGTCCCTTATAAGTACTCTCTGACCCCAAGTGAGATACCCTAGTCCCATATAAGTACACCCTGACCCCAAGTGAGATACCCTAGTCCCAAATAAGTACTCCCTGACACCAAGTGAGGTACCCTAGTCCCTTATAAGTACACCCTGACCCCAAGTGCTTCATCCTAGCCCCTTACAAGTACTCCCTGACACCAAGTGAGTTACCCTGGTCCCATATAAGTATATACAGACACCAAGTGAGTTACCCTAGTCCCATAAAACAACTCCTTGACCCACAGTGAGTTACCATAGCCCCTTTATAAGTACTCCCTGACCCCAAATGAGTTATCCTAGCCCCTTTATATGTACCCTTACACTCCAGGTGAGTTACCCTAGCCGCTTTATATGTACTCCCAGACCCCAAGTGAGTTACCCTAGTCCCATAGAAGTACTTCCTGACCCCAAGTGAGTTACCATAGCCCCTTTATAAGTACTCCCTGACCCCAAGTGAGTTATCCTAGCCCCTTTATATGTACTCTCTGACCGCAAGTGAGTTATCCTATCCCCTTTATATGTACTCTCTGACCGCAAGTGAGTTGCCCTAGACCCATATAAATACACCCTGACCCTAAGTGAGTTACCCTAGTCCCATATTAGTACTCCTTGACCTCAAGTGAGTTACCTTAGCCCCTTTATAATTACTACCTGACCCCAAGTGAGTTACCCTAGCCCCTTTATAAGTACACCCTGGCCCCAAGTGAGTTACCCTGGTCCCATATAAGTACTCACAGACACCAAGTGAGTTACCCTAGTCCCAAATAAATACACCCTGACCCTAAGTGAGTTACCCTAGTCCCATAGTAGTACTCCTTGACCTCAAGTGAATTACCATAGCCCCTTTATAAGCACTACCTTACCCCAAGTGAGTGACCCTAGCCCCTTTATAAGTACTCTCTGACCGCAAGTGAGTTATCCTAGCACCTTTGTATGTACTCCCAGACCCCAAGTGAGTTACCCTATTCCCTTATAACTACTCCCTGACCCCAAGTGAGTTACCCTAGCCCCTTTATAAGTAGACCCTGGCCCCAAATGAGTTACCCTGGTCCCATATAAGTACTCCCAGATCCCAAGTGAGTTACCCTAGTCCCATAGAATTACTGCCTGACCCCAAGTGAGTTACCATAGCCCCTTTATAAGTACTCCCTGACCCCAAGTGAGTTATCCTAGCCCCTTTATATGTACTGTCTGACCGCAAGTGAGTTATCCTATCCCCTTTATATGTACTCTCTGACCGCAAGTGAGTTACCCTAGTCCCATATAAATACACCCTGACCCTAAGTGAGTTACCCTAGTCCCATAGTAGTACTCCTTGACCTCAAGTGAGTTACCATAGCCCCTTTATAAGTACTACCTGACCCCAAGTGAGTTACCCTAGCCCCTTTATAATAAAACCCTGGCCCCAAGTCAGTTACCCTAGCCCCTTTATAATTAAACCCTGGCCCCAAGTGAGTTACCTTAATCCCATAAAACAACTCCTTGACCCACAGTGAGTTACCCTAGCCCATTTGTAAGAACTCCCTGACCGCAAGTGAGTTATCCTAGTTCCTTTATATGTACTCTCTGACCGCAAGTGAGTTACCATAGTCCCATAGAAGTAATCCCTGACCCCAAGTGAGTTACCCTAATCCCATAAAACAACTCCTTGACCCACAGTGATTTACCTTAGCCCATTTATAAGTACTCCCTGACCGCATGTGAGTTATCCTAGTTCCTTTATATGTACTCTCTAACCGCAAGTGACTTACCATAGTCCCATAGAAGTAATCCCTGACCCAAAGTGAGTTACCCTAGTCCCATATAAGTACTCCCTGACCCCAAGTGAGTTACCATAGCCCCTTTATAAGTACTACCTGACCCCAAATGAGTTATCCTAGCCCCTTTATATGTACTCTCTGACGGCAAGTGAGTTATCCTAGTTCCTTTATATGTACTCTCTGACCGCAAGTGAGTTATCCTAGCCCCTTTATATGTACTCTCTGACCGCAAGTGAGTTATCCTAGCCCCTTTATATGTACTCCCAGACCCCAAGTAAGTTACCCTTGTCCCTTATAACTACTCCCTGACACAAAGTGAGTTACCCTAGCCCCTTAATAAGCACACCCTGGCCCCAAGTGAATTACCATAGCCCCATTATAAGTTCTACCTGACCCCAAGTGAGTTATCCTAGCCCCTTTATATGTACTCTCTGACGGCAAGTGAGTTACCTTAGTCCCATAGTAGTACTCCTTGACCCCAAGTGAGTTACAATAGCCCCTTTATAAGTACTCCCTGACCCCACGTGAGTTATCCTAGCCCCATTATAAGTTCTACCTGACCCCAAGTGAGTATCCTAGCCCCTTTATATGTACTCTCTGACGTCAAGTGAGTTACCTTAGTCCCATAGTAGTACTCCTTGACCACAAGTGAGTTACAATAGCCCCTTTATAAGTACTCCCTGACCCCAAGTGCTTCATCCTAGCCCCTTATAAGTACTCCCTGACACCAAGTGAGTTACCCTGGTCCCATATAAGTATTTACAGACACCAAGTGAGTTACCCTAGTCCCATAAAACAACTCCTTGACCCACAGTGAGTTACCATAGCCCCTTTATAAGTACTTCCAGACCCCAAGTGAGTTACCCTAGTCCCTTATAAGTACTCCCTGACCCCTAGTGAGTTACCCTAGTCCCATAAAACAACTCCTTGACCCACAGTGAGTTACCATAGCCCCTTTATAAGTACTCCCTGACCCCAAATGAGTTATCCTAGCCCCTTTATATGTACCCTTACACTCCAGGTGAGTTACCCTAGCTGCTTTATATGTACTCCCAGACCCCAAGTGAGTTACCCTTGTCCCTCTTAAGTACTTCTTGACCCCAAGTGAGTTACCCTAGCCCCTTAATAAGTACACCCAGGCTTTAAGTGAGTTAGCCTGGTCCCGTATAAGTACTCACAGACACCAAGTGAGTTACCCTAGTTCCATGAAGCAACTCCTTGACCCACAGTGAGTTGCCCTAGCCCTTTTATAAGTACTCCCTGGCCCCAAGTGAGTTACCCTAATCCCATATAAGTACTCCCAGACCCCAAGTGAGTTAACTTAGTCCCATAAAACAACTCCGTGACCCCTAGTGAGTTACCCTAGCCCCTTTATAAGTACTCCCTGACCCCAAATGAGTTATCCTAGCCCCTTTCTATGTACCCTTACACTACAAGTGAGTTACCCTAGCTGCTTTATATGTACTCCCAGACCCCAAGTGAGTTACCCTTGTCCCTCTTAAGTACTTCTTGACCCCAAGTGAGTTACCCTAGCCCCTTAATAAGTAAACCCTGGCCCCAAGTGTGTTAGCCTGGTCCCATATAAGTACTCATAGACCCCAAGTGAGTTACCCTAGTTCCATGAAACAACTCCTTGACCTACAGTGAGTTGCCCTAGCCCTTTTATAAGTACTCCCTGGCCCTAAGTGAGTTACCCTAATCCCATATAAGTGCTCCCAGACCCCAAGTGAGTTACCCTAGCCCATTTATAAGTACTCCCTGACCGCAAGTGAGTTATCCTAGATCCTTTATATGTACTCTCTGACCGCAAGTGAGTTACACTAGCCCCTTAATAAGTACTCCCTGACCCCAAGTGAGTTACCATATCATCTTTATAAGTACTCCCTGACCCGAAGTGAGTTATCCTAGCCCCTTTATATGTACTCCCAGACCCCAAGTGAGTTACCCTAATCCCTTATAACTACTCCCTGACCCATAGTGAGTTACCCTAACCCCTTTATAAGTACACCCTGGCCCCAAGTGACTTACCCTGGTCCAATATAAGTACTCCCAAACACCAAGTGAGTTAGTCTAGTCCAATATAAGTACTCCTTGACCCAAAGAGAGTTACCCTAGACCCCTTTATAAGTACTCCCTGCCCGCAAGTGAGTTACCCTAGTCCCATATAAGTACTCCCTGACCCCAAGTGAGGTACCATAGCCCCTTTATAAGTACTCCCTGACCCCAAATGGGTTATCCTAGCCCTTTTATATGCACCCTCTGACCGCAAGTGAGTTACCCTAGTCCCATATAAGTACCCCCTGACCCCATGTGAGTTACCATAGCCCCTTTATAAGTACTTCCACACTCCAAGTGAGTTACCCTAGTCCCTTATAAGTACTCTCTGACCCCAAGTGAGATACCCTAGTCCCATATAAGTACCCCCTGACCCCATGTGAGTTACCATAGCCCCTTTATAAGTACTCCCTGACCCCAAATGAGTTATCCTAGCCCCTTTATATGTACCCTTACACTCCAGGTGAGTTACCCTAGCCGCTTTATATGTACTCCCAGACCCCAAGTGAGTTACCCTAGTCCCATAGAAGTACTTCCTGACCCCAAGTGAGTTACCATAGCCCCTTTATAAGTACTCCCTGACCCCAAGTGAGTTATCCTAGCCCCTTTATATGTACTCTCTGACCGCAAGTGAGTTATCCTATCCCCTTTATATGTACTCTCTGACCGCAAGTGAGTTGCCCTAGTCCCATATAAATACACCCTGACCCTAAGTGAGTTACCCTAGTCCCATATTAGTACTCCTTGACCTCAAGTGAGTTACCTTAGCCCCTTTATAATTACTACCTGACCCCAAGTGAGTTACCCTAGCCCCTTTATAAGTACACCCTGGCCCCAAGTGAGTTACCCTGGTCCCATATAAGTACTCACAGACACCAAGTGAGTTACCCTAGTCCCAAATAAATACACCCTGACCCTAAGTGAGTTACCCTAGTCCCATAGTAGTACTCCTTGACCTCAAGTGAATTACCATAGCCCCTTTATAAGCACTACCTGACCCCAAGTGAGTGACCCTAGCCCCTTTATAAGTACTCTCTGACCGCAAGTGAGTTATCCTAGCACCTTTATATGTACTCCCAGACCCCAAGTGAGTTACCCTATTCCCTTATAACTACTCCCTGACCCCAAGTGAGTTACCCTAGCCCCTTTATAAGTAGACCCTGGCCCCGAGTGAGTTACCCTGGTCCCATATAAGTACTCCCAGATCCCAAGTGAGTTACCCTAGTCCCATAGAATTACTGCCTGACCCCAAGTGAGTATCCTAGCCCCTTTATATGTACTCTCTGACGTCAAGTGAGTTACCTTAGTCCCATAGTAGTACTCCTTGACCACAAGTGAGTTACAATAGCCCCTTTATAAGTACTCCCTGACCCCAAGTGCTTCATCCTAGCCCCTTATAAGTACTCCCTGACACCAAGTGAGTTACCCTGGTCCCATATAAGTATTTACAGACACCAAGTGAGTTACCCTAGTCCCATAAAACAACTCCTTGACCCACAGTGAGTTACCATAGCCCCTTTATAAGTACTCCCTGGCCCTAAGTGAGTTACCCTAATCCCATATAAGTGCTCCCAGACCCCAAGTGAGTTACCCTAGCCCATTTATAAGTACTCCCTGACCGCAAGTGAGTTATCCTAGATCCTTTATATGTACTCTCTGACCGCAAGTGAGTTACACTAGCCCCTTAATAAGTACTCCCTGACCCCAAGTGAGTTACCATATCATCTTTATAAGTACTCCCTGACCCGAAGTGAGTTATCCTAGCCCCTTTATATGTACTCCCAGACCCCAAGTGAGTTACCCTAATCCCTTATAACTACTCCCTGACCCATAGTGAGTTACCCTAACCCCTTTATAAGTACACCCTGGCCCCAAGTGACTTACCCTGGTCCAATATAAGTACTCCCAAACACCAAGTGAGTTAGTCTAGTCCAATATAAGTACTCCTTGACCCAAAGAGAGTTACCCTAGACCCCTTTATAAGTACTCCCTGCCCGCAAGTGAGTTACCCTAGTCCCATATAAGTACTCCCTGACCCCAAGTGAGGTACCATAGCCCCTTTATAAGTACTCCCTGACCCCAAATGGGTTATCCTAGCCCTTTTATATGCACCCTCTGACCGCAAGTGAGTTACCCTAGTCCATATAAGTACCCCCTGACCCCATGTGAGTTACCATAGCCCCTTTATAAGTACTTCCACACTCCAAGTGAGTTACCCTAGTCCCTTATAAGTACTCTCTGACCCCAAGTGAGATACCCTAGTCCCATAGTAGTACTCCCTGACCCCAAGTGAGTTACCATAGACCATTAATAAGTACACCCTGGCCCCAAGTGTGTTACCCTGGTCCCATATAAGTACTCCCAGACACCAAGTGAGTTAGCCTAGTCCAATATAAGTACTCCTTGACCCAAATTGAGGTACCCTAGACCCCTTTATAAGTACTCCCTGACCGCAAGTGAGTTACCTTAGTCCCATATAAGTACTCCCTGACCCCAAGTGAGGTACCATAGCCCCTTTATAAGTACTACCTGTCCCCAAATGAGTTATCCTAGCCCCTTTATATGTACTCTCTGACGGCAAGTGAGTTATCCTAGTTCCTTTATATGTACTCCCAGACCCCAAGTGAGTTACCCTAGTCCCATAGAAGTACTTCCTGACCCCAAGTGAGTTACCATAGCCCCTTTATATGTACTCCCAGACCCAAAGTGAGTTACCCTAATCCCTTATAACTACTCCCTGACCCCAAGTGAGATACCCTAGTCCCATATAAGTACTCCCTGACCCCAAGTGAGATACCCTAGTCCCAAATAAGTACTCCCTGACACCAAGTGAGGTACCCTAGTCCCTTATAAGTACTCCCTGACCCCAAGTGCTTCATCCTAGCCCCTTATAAGTATTCCCTGACACCAAGTGAGTAACCCTGGTCCCATATAAGTATATACAGACACCAAGTGAGTTACCCTAGTCCCATAAAACAACTCCTTGACCCACAGTGAGTTACCATAGCCCCTTTATAAGTACTCCCTGACCCCAAATGAGTTATCCTAGCCCCTTTATATGTACTCTTACACTCCAGGTGAGTTACCCTAGCCGCTTTATATGTACTCCCAGACCCCAAGTGAGTTACCCTAGTCCCATAGAAGTACTTCCTGACCCCAAGTGAGTTACCATAGCCCCTTTATAAGTACTCCCTGACCCCAAGTGAGTTATCCTAGCCCCTTTATATGTACTCTCTGACCGCAAGTGAGTTATCCTATCCCCTTTATATGTACTCTCTGACCGCAAGTGAGTTGCCCTAGTCCCATATAAATACACCCTGACCCTAAGTCAGTTACCCTAGTCCCATAGTAGTACTCCTTGACCTCAAGTGAGTTACCTTAGCCCCTTTATAATTACTACCTGACCCCAAGTGAGTTACCCTAGCCCCTTTATAAGTACACCCTGGCCCCAAGTGAGTTACCCTTGTCCCATATCAGTACTCCCAGACACCAAATGAGTTATCCTAGCCTTTTTATATGTACCCTCTGACCGCAAGTGAGTTACCCTAGTACCATATAAGTACTCCCTGACCCCAAGTGAGTTACCATAGCCCCTTAATAAGTACACCTTTGCCCCAAGTGAGTTACCCTGGTCCCTTATAAGTACTCACAGACACCAAGTGAGTTACCCTAGTCTCAAATAAATACACCCTGACCCTAAGTGAGTTACCCTAGTCCCATAGTAGTACTCCTTGACCTCAAGTGAATTACCATAGCCCCTTTATAAGCACTACCTGACCCCAAGTGAGTGACCCTAGCCCCTTTATAAGTACTTTCTGACCGCAAGTGAGTTATCCTAGCACCTTTATATGTACTCCCAGACCCCAAGTGAGTTACCCTATTCCCTTATATCTACTCCCTGACCCCAAGTGAGTTACCCTGGTCCCATATAAGTACTCCCAGATCCCAAGTGAGTTACCCTAGTCCCATAGAATTACTTCCTGACCCCAAGTGAGTTACCATAGCCCCTTTATAAGTACTCCCTGACCCCAAGTGAGTTATACTAGCCCCTTTATATGTATTGTCTGACCGCAAGTGAGTTATCCTATCCCCTTTATATGTACTCTCTGACCGCAAGTGAGTTACCCTAGTCCCATATAAATACACCCTGACCCTAAGTGAGTTACCCTAGTCCCATAGTAGTACTCCTTGACCTCAAGTGAGTTACCATAGCCCCTTTATAAGTACTACCTGACCCCAAGTGAGTTACCCTAGCCCCTTTATAATTAAACCCTGGCCCCAAGTGAGTTACCCTAGCCCCTTTATAATTAAACCCTGTCCCCAAGTGAGTTACCTTAATCCCATAAAACAACTACTTGACCCACAGTGAGCTACCCTAGCCCATTTATAAGTACTCCCTGACCCCAAGTGAGTTACCCTAATCCCATAAAACAAATCCTTGACCCACAGTGAGTTACCCTAGCCCATTTATAAGTACTCCATGACCCCAAATGAGTTATCCTAGCCCTTTTATATGTACCCTCTGACCGCAAGTGAGTTACCCTAGTACCATATAAGTACTCCCTGACCCCAATTGAGTTACCATAGCCCCTTAATAAGTACACCCTTGCCCCAAGTGAGTTACCCTGGTCCCTTATAAGTACTCACAGACACCAAGTGAGTTACCCTAGTCTCAAATAAATTCACCCTGACCCTAAGTGAGTTACCCTAGTCCCATAGTAGTACTCCTTGACCTCAAGTGAATTACCATAGCCCCTTTATAAGCACTACCTGACCCCAAGTGAGTGACCCTAGCCCCTTTATAAGTACTCTCTGACCGCAAGTGAGTTATCCTAGCACCTTTATATGTACTCCCAGACCCCAAGTGAGTTACCCTATTCCCTTATAACTACTCCCTGACCCCAAGTGAGTTACCCTAGCCCCTTTATAAGTAGACCCTGGCCCCGAGTGAGTTACCCTGGTCCCATATAAGTACTCCCAGATCCAAAGTGAGTTACCATAGCCCCTTTATAAGTACTCCCTGACCCCAAGTGAGTTATCCTAGCCCCTTTATATGTACTGTCTGACCGCAAGTGAGTTATCCTATCCCCTTTATATGTACTCTCTGACCGCAAGTGAGTTACCCTAGTCCCATATAAATACACCCTGACCCTAAGTGAGTTACCCTAGTCCCATAGTAGTACTCCTTGACCTCAAGTGAGTTATCATAGCCCCTTTATAAGTACTACCTGACCCCAAGTGAGTTACCCTATTCCCTTATAACTACTCCCTGACCCCAAGTGAGTTACCCTAGCCCCTTTATAAGTACACCCTGGCCCCAAGTGAGTTACCCTGGTCCCATATAAGTACTCACAGACACCAAGTGAGTTACCCTAGTCCCATAGAATTACTTCCTGACCCCAAGTGAGTTACCATAGCCCCTTTATAAGTACTCCCTGACCCCAAGTGAGTTATCCTAGCCCCTTTATATGTACTGTCTGACCGCAAGTGAGTTATCCTAGCCCCTTTATAAGTACTCCCTGCCCGCAAGTGAGTTACCCTAGTCCCGTATAAGTACTCCCTGACCCCAAGTGAGGTACCATAGCCCCTTTATAAGTACTCCCTGACCCCAAATGGGTTATCCTAGCCCTTTTATATGTACCCTCTGACCGCAAGTGAGTTAACCTAGTCCCATATAAGTACCCCCTGACCCCAAGTGAGTTACCATAGCCCCTTTATAAGTACTCCCACACTCCAAGTGAGTTATCCTAGCCCCTTTATATGTACTGTCTGACCGCAAGTGAGTTATCCTATCCCCTTTATATGTACTCTCTGACCGCAAGTGAGTTACCCTAGTCCCATATAAATACACCCTGACCCTAAGTGAGTTACCCTAGTCCCATAGTAGTACTCCTTGACCTCAAGTGAGTTATCATAGCCCCTTTATAAGTACTACCTGACCCCAAGTGAGTTACCCTAGCCCCTTTATAATTAAACCCTGGCCCCAAGTGAGTTACCCTAGCCCCTTTATAATTAAACCCTGGCCCCAAGTGAGTTACCTTAATCCCATAAAACAACTCCTTGACCCACAGTAAGTTACCCTAGCCCATTTGTAAGTACTCCCTGACCCCAAGTGAGTTATCCTAGCCCCTTTATATGTACTCTCTGACGGCAAGTGAGTTACCTTAGTCCCATAGTAGTACTCCTTGACCCCAAGTGAGTTACAATAGCCCCTTTATAAGTACTCCCTGACCCCACGTGAGTTATCCTAGCCCCATTATAAGTTCTACCTGACCCCAAGTGAGTATCCTAGCCCCTTTATATGTACTCTCTGACGTCAAGTGAGTTACCTTAGTCCCATAGTAGTACTCCTTGACCACAAGTGAGTTACAATAGCCCCTTTATAAGTACTCCCTGACCCCAAGTGCTTCATCCTAGCCCCTTATAAGTACTCCCTGACACCAAGTGAGTTACCCTGGTCCCATATAAGTATTTACAGACACCAAGCGAGTTACCCTAGTCCCATAAACCAACTCCTTGACCCACAGTGAGTTACCGTAGCCCCTTTATAAGTACTTCCAGACCCCAAGTGAGTTACCCTAGTCCCTTATAAGTACTCCCTGACCCCTAGTGAGTTACCCTAGTCCCATAAAACAACTCCTTGACCCACAGTGAGTTACCATAGCCCCTTTATAAGTACTCCCTGACCCCAAATGAGTTATCCTAGCCCCTTTATATGTACCCTTACACTCCAGGTGAGTTACCCTAGCTGCTTTATATGTACTCCCAGACCCCAAGTGAGTTACCCTTGTCCCTCTTAAGTACTTCTTGACCCCAAGTGAGTTACCCTAGCCCCTTAATAAGTACACCCTGGCTTTAAGTGAGTTAGCCTGGTCCCATATAAGTACTCACAGACACCAAGTGAGTTACCCTAGTTCCATGAAGCAACTCCTTGACCCACAGTGAGTTGCCCTAGCCCTTTTATAAGTACTCCCTGGCCCCAAGTGAGTAACCCTAATCCCATATAAGTACTCCCAGACCCCAAGTGAGTTACTTTAGTCCCATAAAACAACTCCGTGACCCCTAGTGAGTTACCCTAGCCCCTTTATAAGTACTCCCTGACCCCAAATGAGTTATCCTAGCCCCTTTATATGTACCCTTACACTACAAGTGAGTTACCCTAGCTGCTTTATATTTACTCCCAGACCCCAAGTGAGTTACCCTTGTCCCTCTTAAGTACTTCTTGACCCCAAGTGAGTTACCCTAGCCCCTTAATAAGTACACCCTGGCCCCAAGTGTGTTAGCCTGGTCCCATATAAGTACTCATAGACCCCAAGTGAGTTACCCTAGTTCCATGAAACAACTCCTTGACCTACAGTGAGTTGCCCTAGCCCTTTTATAAGTACTCCCTGGCCCTAAGTGAGATACCCTAATCCCATATAAGTACTCCCAGACCCCAAGTGAGTTACCCTAGCCCATTTATAAGTACTCCCTGACCGCAAGTGAGTTATCCTAGATCCTTTATATGTACTCTCTGACCGCAAGTGAGTTACACTAGCCCCTTAATAAGTACTCCCTGACCCCAAGTGAGTTACCCTGGTCCCATATAAGTACCCCCTGACCCCATGTGAGTTACCATAGCCCCTTTATATGTACTTCCACACTCCAAGTGAGTTACCCTAGTCCCTTATAAGTACTCTCTGACCCCAAGTGAGATACCCTAGTCCCATATAAGTACTTCCTGACCCCAAGTGAGATACCCTAGTCCCAAATAAGTACTCCCTGACATCAAGTGAGGTACCCTAGTCCCTTATAAGTACTCCCTGATCCCAAGTGCTTCATCCTAGCCCCTTATAAGTACTCCCTGACACCAAGTGAGTTACCCTGGTCCCATATAAGTATATACAGACCCACAGTGAGTTACCATAGCCCCCTTTATAAGTACTCCCTGACCCCAAATGAGTTATCCTAGCCCCTTTATATGTACCCTTACACTCCAGGTGAGTTACCCTAGCCGCTTTATATGTACTCCCAGACCCCAAGTGAGTTACCCTAGTCCCATAGAAGTACTTCCTGACCCCAAGTGAGTTACCATAGCCCCTTTATAAGTACTCCCTGACCCCAAGTGAGTTATCCTAGCCCCTTTATATGTACTCTCTGACCGCCAGTGAGTTATCCTATCCCCTTTATATGTACTCTCTGACCGCAAGTGAGTTGCCCTAGTCCCATATAAATACACCCTGACCCTAAGTGAGTTACCCTAGTCCCATAGTAGTACTCCTTGAACCCAAGTGAGTTACCTTAGCCCCTTTATAATTACTACCTGACCCCAAGTGAGTTACCCTAGCCCCTTTATAAGTACACCCTGGCCCCAAGTGAGTTACCCTGGTCCCATATAAGTACTCACAGACACCAAGTGAGTTACCCTAGTCCCAAATAAATACACCCTGACCCTAAGTGAGTTACCCTAGTCCCATAGTAGTACTCCTTGACCTCAAGTGAATTACCATAGCCCCTTTATAAGCACTACCTGACCCCAAGTGAGTGACCCTAGCCCCTTTATAAGTACTCTCTGACCGCAAGTGAGTTATCCTAGCACCTTTATATGTACTCCCAGACCCCAAGTGAGTTACCCTATTCCCTTATAACTACTCCCTGACCCCAAGTGAGTTACCCTAGACCCTTTATAAGTAGACCCTGGCCCCGAGTGAGTTACCCTGGTCCCATATAAGTACTCCCAGATCCCAAGTGAGTTACCCTAGTCCCATAGAATTACTTCCTGACCCCAAGTGAGTTACCATAGCCCCTTTATAAGTACTCCCTGACCCCAAATGAGTTATCCTAGCCCCTTTATATGTACTCCCAGCCCCCAAGTAAGTTACCCTTGTCCCTTATAACTACTCCCTGACACAAATTGAGTTACCCTAGCCCCTTAATAAGCACACCCTGGCCCCAAGTGAATTACCATAGCCCCATTATAAGTTCTACCTGACCCCAAGTGAGTTATCCTAGCCCCTTTATATGTACTCTCTGACGGCAAGTGAGTTACCTTAGTCCCATAGTAGTACTCCTTGACCCCAAGTGAGTTACAATAGCCCCTTTATAAGTACTCCCTGACTCCACGTGAGTTATCCTTGTCCCTTATAACTACTCCCTGACACAAATTGAGTTACCCTAGCCCCTTAATAAGCACACCCTGGCCCCAAGTGAATTACCATAGCCCCATTATAAGTTCTACCTGACCCCAAGTGAGTTATCCTAGCCCCTTTATATGTACTCTCTGACGGCAAGTGAGTTACCTTAGTCCCATAGTAGTACTCCTTGACCCCAAGTGAGTTACAATAGCCCCTTTATAAGTACTCCCTGACCCCACGTGAGTTACCCTAGCCCCATTATAAGTTCTACCTGACCCCAAGTGAGTATCCTAGCCCCTTTATATGTACTCTCTGACGTCAAGTGAGTTACCTTAGTCCCATAGTAGTACTCCTTGACCACAAGTGAGTTACAATAGCCCCTTTATAAGTACTCCCTGACCCCAAGTGCTTCATCCTAGCCCCTTATAAGTACTCCCTGACACCAAGTGAGTTACCCTGGTCCCATATAAGTATTTACAGACACCAAGTGAGTTACCCTAGTTCCATGAAGCAACTCCTTGACCCACAGTGAGTTGCCCTAGCCCTTTTATAAGTACTCCCTGGCCCCAAGTGAGTTACCCTAATCCCATATAAGTACTCCCAGACCCCAAGTGAGTTACCTTAGTCCCATAAAACAACTCCGTGACCACTAGTGAGTTACCCTAGCCCCTTTATAAGTACTCCCTGACCCCAAATGAGTTATCCTAGCCCCTTTATATGTACCCTTACACTACAAGTGAGTTACCCTAGCTGCTTTATATGTACTCCCAGACCCCAAGTGAGTTACCCTTGTCCCTCTTAAGTACTTCTTGACCCCAAGTGAGTTACCCTAGCCCCTTAATAAGTACACCCTGGCCCCAAGTGTGTTAGCCTGGTCCCATATAAGTACTCATAGACCCCAAGTGAGTTACCCTAGTTCCATGAAACAACTCCTTGACCTACAGTGAGTTACCCTAATCCCTTATAACTACTCCCTGACCCCAAGTGAGATACCCTAGTCCCATATAAGTACTCCCTGACCCCAAGTGAGATACCCTAGTCCCAAATAAGTACTCCCTGACACCAAGTGAGGTACCCTAGTCCCTTATAAGTACTCCCTGACCCCAAGTGCTTCATCCTAGCCCCTTATAAGTATTCCCTGACACCAAGTGAGTAACCCTGGTCCCATATAAGTATATACAGACACCAAGTGAGTTACCCTAGTCCCATAAAACAACTCCTTGACCCACAGTGAGTTACCATAGCCCCTTTATAAGTACTCCCTGACCCCAAATGAGTTATCCTAGCCCCTTTATATGTACTCTTACACTCCAGGTGAGTTACCCTAGCCGCTTTATATGTACTCCCAGACCCCAAGTGAGTTACCCTAGTCCCATAGAAGTACTTCCTGACCCCAAGTGAGTTACCATAGCCCCTTTATAAGTACTCCCTGACCCCAAGTGAGTTATCCTAGCCCCTTTATATGTACTGTCTGACCTCAAGTGAGTTATCATAGCCCCTTTATAAGTACTACCTGACCCCAAGTGAGTTACCCTAGCCCCTTTATAAGTACACCCTGGCCCCAAGTGAGTTACCCTGGTCCCATATAAGTACTCACAGACACCAAGTGAGTTACCCTAGTCCCATAGAATTACTTCCTGACCCCAAGTGAGTTACCATAGCCCCTTTATAAGTACTCCCTGACCCCAAGTGAGTTATCCTAGCCCCTTTATGTGTACTGTCTGACCGCAAGTGAGTTATCCTAGCCCCTTTATAAGTACTCCCTGCCCGCAAGTGAGTTACCCTAGTCCCATATAAGTACTCCCTGACCCCAAGTGAGGTACCATAGCCCCTTTATAAGTACTCCCTGACCCCAAATGGGTTATCCTAGCCCTTTTATATGTACCCTCTGACCGCAAGTGAGTTAACCTAGTCCCATATAAGTACCCCCTGACCCCAAGTGAGTTACCATAGCCCCTTTATAAGTACTCCCACACTCCAAGTGAGTTACCCTAGTCCCTTATAAGTACTCCCTGACCCCAAATGGGTTATCCTAGCCCTTTTATATGTACCCTCAGACCGCAAGTGAGTTACCCTAGTCCCATATAAGTACCCCCTGACCCCAAGTGAGTTACCATAGCCCCTTTATAAGTACTTCCACACTCCAAGTGAGTTACCCTAGTCCCTTATAAGTACTCTCTGACCCCAAGTCAGATATCCTAGTCCCATATAAGTACTCCCTGACCCCAAGTGAGATACCCTAGTCCCAAATAAGTACTCCCTGACACCAAGTGAGGTACCCTAGTCCCTTATAAGTACTCCCTGACCCCAAGTGCTTCATCCTAGCCCCTTATAAGTATTCCCTGACACCAAGTGAGTAACCCTGGTCCCATATAAGTATATACAGACACCAAGTGAGTTACCCTAGTCCCATAAAACAACTCCTTGACCCACAGTGAGTTACCATAGCCCCTTTATAAGTACTCCCTGTCCCCAAATGAGTTATCCTAGCCCCTTTATATGTACCCTTGCACTCCAGGTGAGTTACCCTAGCCGCTTTATATGTACTCCCAGACCCCAAGTGAGTTACCCTAGTCCCATAGAAGTACTTCTTGACCCCAAGTGAGTTACCATAGCCCCTTTATAAGTACTCCCTGACCCCAAGTGAGTTATCCTAGCCCCTTTATATGTACTCTCTGACCGCAAGTGAGTTATCCTATCCCCTTTATATGTACTCTCTGACCGCAAGTGAGTTGCCCTAGTCCCATATAAATACACCCTGACCCTAAGTGAGTTACCCTAGTCCCATAGTAGTACTCCTAGACCTCAAGTGAGTTACCTTAGCCCCTTTATAATTACTACCTGACCCAAAGTGAGTTACCCTGGTCCCATATAAGTACTCACAGACACCAAGTGAGTTACCCTAGTCCCATAAAACAACTACTTGACCCACAGTGAGTTACCCTAGCCCATTTATAAGTACTCCCTGACCCCAAGTGAGTTACCCTAATCCCATAAAACAAATCCTTGACCCACAGTGAGTTACCCTAGCCCATTTATAAGTACTCCCTGACCGCAAGTGAGTTACCCTTGTCCCTCTTAAGTACTTCTTGACCCCAAGTGAGTTACCCTAGCCCCTTAATAAGTACACCCTGGCTTTAAGTGAGTTAGCCTGGTCCCATATAAGTACTCACAGACACCAAGTGAGTTACCCTAGTTCCATGAAGCAACTCCTTGACCCACAGTGAGTTGCCCTAGCCCTTTTATAAGTACTCCCTGGCCCCAAGTGAGTTACCCTAATCCCATATAAGTACTCCCAGACCCCAAGTGAGTTACCTTAGTCCCATAAAACAACTCCGTGACCCCTAGTGAGTTACCCTAGCCCCTTTATAAGTACTCCCTGACCCCAAATGAGTTATCCTAGCCCCTTTATATGTACCCTTACACTACAAGTGAGTTACCCTAGCTGCTTTATATGTACTCCCAGACCCCAAGTGAGTTACCCTTGTCCCTCTTAAGTACTTCTTGACCCCAAGTGAGTTACCCTAGCCCCTTAATAAGTACACCCTGGCCACAAGTGTGTTAGCCTGGTCCCATATAAGTACTCATAGACCCCAAGTGAGTTACCCTAGTTCCATGAAACAACTCCTTGACCTACAGTGAGTTGCCCTAGCCCTTTTATAAGTACTCCCTGGCCCTAAGTGAGTTACCCTAATCCCATATAAGTACTCCCAGACCCCAAGTGAGTTACCCTAGCCCATTTATAAGTACTCCCTGACCGCAAGTGAGTTATCCTAGATCCTTTATATGTACTCTCTGACCGCAAGTGAGTTACACTAGCCCCTTAATAAGTACTCCCTGACCCCAAGTGAGTTACCATATCATCTTTATAAGTACTCCCTGACCCGAAGTGAGTTATCCTAGCCCCTTTATATGTACTCCCAGACCCCAAGTGAGTTACCCTAATCCCTTATAACTACTCCCTGACCCAAAGTGAGTTACCCTAACGCCTTTATAAGTACACCCTGGCCCCAAGTGAGTTACCCTGGTCCAATATAAGTACTCCCAAACACCATGTGAGTTAGTCTAGTCCAATATAAGTACTCCTTGACCCAAAGAGAGTTACCCTAGACCCCTTTATAAGTACTCCCTGCCCGCAAGTGTGTTAGCCTGGTCCCATATAAGTACTCATAGACCCCAAGTGAGTTACCCTAGTTCCATGAAACAACTCCTTGACCTACAGTGAGTTGCCCTAGCCCTTTTATAAGTACTCCCTGGCCCTAAGTGAGTTACCCTAATCCCATATAAGTACTCCCAGACCCCAAGTGAGTTACCCTAGCCCATTTATAAGTACTCCCTGACCCCAAATGGGTTATCCTAGCCCTTTTATATGCACCCTCTGACCGCAAGCCAGTTACCCTAGTCCCATATAAGTACCCCCTGACCCCATGTGAGTTACCATAGCCCCTTTATAAGTACTTCCACACTCCAAGTGAGTTACCCTAGTCCCTTATAAGTACTCTCTGATCCCAAGTGAGATACCCTAGTCCCATATAAGTACTCCCTGACCCCAAGTGAGATACCCTAGTCCCAAATAAGTACTCCCTGACACCAAGTGAGGTACCCTAGTCCCTTATAAGTACCCCCTGACCCCAAGTGCTTCATCCTAGCCCCTTATAAGTACTCCCTGACACCAAGTGAGTTACCCTGGTTCCATATAAGTATATACAGACACCAAGTGAGTTACCCTAGTCCCATAAAACAACTCCTTGACCCACAGTGAGTTACCATAGCCCCTTTATAAGTACTCCCTGACCCCAAATGAGTTATCCTAGCCCCTTTATATGTGCCCTTACACTCCAGGTGAGTTTACCTAGCCGCTTTATATGTACTCCCAGACCCCAAGTGAGTTACCCTAGTCCCATAGAAGTACTTCCTGACCCCAAGTGAGTTACCATAGCCCCTTTATAAGTACTCCCTGACCCCAAGTGAGTTATCCTAGCCCCTTTATATGTACTCTCTGACCGCAAGTGAGTTATCCTATCCCCTTTATATGTACTCTCTGACCGCAAGTGAGTTGCCCTAGTCCCATATAAATACACCCTGACACTAAGTGAGTTACCCTAGTCCCATAGTAGTACTCCTTGACCTCAAGTGAGTTACCTTAGCCCCTTTATAATTACTACCTGACCCCAAGTGAATTACCCTAGCCCCTTTATAAGTACACCCTGGCCCCAAGTGAGTTACCCTGGTCCCATATAAGTACTCACAGACACCAAGTGAGTTACCCTAGTCCCATAAAACAACTACTTGACCCACAGTGAGTTACCCTAGCCCATTTATAAGTAATCCCTGACCCCAAGTGAGTTACCCTAATCCCATAAAACAAATCCTTGACCCACAGTGAGTTACCCTAGCCCATTTATAAGTACTCCCTGACCGCAAGTGAGTTATCCTAGTTCCTTTATATGTACTCTCTGACCGCAAGTGAGTTACCATAGTCCCATAGAAGTAATCCCTGACCCCAAGTGAGTTATCCTAACCCCTTAATAAGTACACCCTGGCCCCAAGTGAGTTACCCCGGTCCCATATAAGTACTCACAGACACCAAGTGAGTTACCCTAGTCCCAAATAAATACACCCTGACCCTAAGTGAGTTACCCTAGTCCCATAGTAGTACTCCTTGACCTCAAGTGAATTACCATAGCCCCTTTCTAAGCACTACCTGACCCCAAGTGAGTTACCCTAGCCCCTTTATAAGTACTCTCTGACCGCAAGTGAGTTATCCTAGCCCCTTTATATGTACTCCCAGACCCCAAGTGAGTTACCCTAGTCCCTTATAACTACTCCCTGACCCCAAGTGAGTTACCCTAGCCCCTTTATAAGTACACCCTGGCCCCAAGTGAGTTACCCTGGTCCCATATCAGTGCTCCCAGACACCAAGTGAGTTAGCCTAGTCCAATATAAGTACTCCTTGACCCAAAGAGATTTACCCTAGCCCCTTTATAAGTACTCCCTGACCGCAAGTGAGTTACCCTAGTCCCATATAAGTACTCCCTGACCCCAAGTGAGGTACCATAGCCCCTTTATAATTAAACCCTGGCCCCAAGTGAGTTACCCTAGCCCCTTTATAATTAAACCCTGGCCCCAAGTGAGTTACCTTAATCCCATAAAACAACTCCTTGACCCACAGTGAGTTACCCTAGCCCATTTGTAAGTACTCCCTGACCGCAAGTGAGTTATCCTAGTTCCTTTATATGTACTCTCTGACCGCAAGTGAGTTACCATAGTCCCATAGAAGTAATCCCTGACCCCAAGTGAGTTACCCTAATCCCATAAAACAACTCCTTGACCCACAGTGATTTACCTTAGCCCATTTATAAGTACTCCCTGACCGCATGTGAGTTATCCTAGTTCCTTTATATGTACTCTCTAACCGCAAGTGACTTACCATAGTCCCATAGAAGTAATCCCTGACCCAAAGTGAGTTACCATAGTCCCATAGAAGTAATCCCTGACCCCAAGTGAGTTACCCTAATCCCATAAAACAACTCCTTGACCCACAGTGATTTACCCTAGCCCCTTTATAAGTACTCCCTGACCCCAAATGAGTTATCCTAGCCCATTTATATGTACTCTCTGACCGCAAGTGAGTTACCCTAGTCCCATATAAATACACCCTGACCCAAAGTGAGTTACCCTAGTCCCATATAAGTACTCCCTGACCCCAAGTGAGTTACCATAGCCCCTTTATAAGTACTACCTGACCCCAAATGAGTTATCCTAGCCCCTTTATATGTACTCTCTGACGGCAAGTGAGTTATCCTAGTTCCTTTATATGTACTCTCTGACCCAAAGTGAGTTACCCTAGCCGCTGTATATGTACTCCCAGACCCCAAAGTGAGTTACCCTAGTCCCATATAAGTACTCCCTGACCCCAAGTGAGTTACCATAGCCTATTTATATGTACTCTCTGACCGCAAGTGAGTTATCCTATCCCCTTTATATGTACTCTCTGACCGCAAGTGAGTTACCCTAGTCCCATATAAATACACCCTGACCCTAAGTGAGTTACCCTAGCCCATTTTTAAGTACTCCTTGACCCCAAGTGAGTTACCCTAATCCCATAAAACAACTTCTTGACCCACAGTGAGTTACCGTAGCCCCTTAAAGAGTACACCCTGGCCCCAAGTGAGTTACCCTGGTCCCATATAAGTACTCACAGACACCAAGTGAGTTACCCTAGTACCATATAAGTACTCCTTCAACCAAAGTGAGTTACCCTAGCCCCTTTATAAGTTCTCCCTGACCCCAAGTGAGTTATCCTAGCCCCTTTATATGTACTCTCTGACCGCAGGTGAGTTACCCTAGCCCCTTTATAAGTACTACCTGACCCCAAGTGAGATATCCTAGCCCCTTTATATGTACTCTCTGACCGCAAGTGAGTTACCCTAGTCCCATAGTAGTACTCCCTGACCCCAAGTGAGTTATCCTAGCCCCTTTATAAGTACTCCCTGACCCCAAATGAGTTATCCTATCCCCTTTATATGTACTCTCTGACCGCAAGTGAGTTACCCTAGTCCCATAGTAGTACTCCCTGACCCCAAGTGAGTTACCCTGGATCCATATAAGTACTCCCAGACACCAAGTGAGTTAGCCTAGTCCAATATAAGTACTCCTTGACCCAAAGAGAGTTACCCTAGCCCCTTTATAAGTACTCCCTGACCGCAAGTGAGTTACCCTAGTCCCATATAAGTACTCCCTGACCCCAAGTGAGGTACCATAGCCCCTTTATAAGTACTCCATGAACCCAAATGAGTTATCCTAGCCCTATTATATGTACCCTCTGACCGAAAGTGAGTTACCCTAGTACCATATAAGTGCTCCCTGACCCCAAGTGTGTTACCATAGCCCCTTAATAAGTACACCCTTGCCCCAAGTGAGTTACCCTGGTCCCTTATAAGTACTCACAGACACCAAGTGAATTACCCTATTCCCAAATAAATACACCCTGACCCTAAGTGAGTTACCCTAGTCCCATAGTAGTACTCCTTGACCTCAAGTGAATTACCATAGCCCCTTTATAACCACTACCTGACCCCAAGTGAGTGACCCTAGCCCCTTTATAACTACTCTCTGACCGCAAGTGAGTTATCCTAGCACCTTTATATGTACTCCCAGACCCCAAGTGAGTTACCCTAGTCCCTTATAACTACTCCCTGACCCCAAGTGAGTTACCCTAGCCCCTTTATAAGTACACCCTGGCCCCGAGTGAGTTACCCTGGTCCCATATAAGTACTCCCTGACCCCAAGTGAGTTACCCTAATCCCATAAAACAACTCCTTGACCCACATTGATTTACCCTAGCCCATTTATAAGTACTCCCTGACCGCAAGTGAGTTATCCTAGTTCCTTTATATGTACTCTCTAACCGCAAGTGAGTTACCATAGTCCCATAGAAGTAATCCCTGAACCCAAGTGAGTTACCCTAATTCCATAAAAAAACTCCTTGACCCACAGTGATTTACCCTAGCCCCTTTATAAGTACTCCCTGACCCCAAGTGAGTTATCCTAGCCCATTTATATGTACTCTCTGACCGCAAGTGAGTTACCCTAGTCCCATATAAATACACCCTGACCCAAAGTGAGTTACCCTAGTCCCATATAAGTACTCCCTGACCCCAAGTGAGTTACCAAAGCCCCTTTATAAGTACTACCTGACCCCAAGTGAGTTATCCTAGCCCCTTTATATGTACTCTCTGACCGCAAGTGAGTTACCCTAGTCCCACAGTAGTACTCCCTGCCCCAAGTGAGTTACCATAGCCCCTTTATAAGTACTACCTGACCCCTGGTGGGTTATCCTAACCCCTTTATATGTACTCTCTGACGGCAAGTGAGTTACCTTAGTCCCATGTTAATACTCCTTGACCCCAAGTGAGTTACAATAGCCCCTTTATATGTACTTCCACACTCCAAGTGAGTTACCCTAGTCCCTTATAAGTACTCCCTGACCCCAAGTGAGTTACCCTAGCCCCTCATATGTACTCCCTGACACCAAGTGAGTTACCCCAGTTCCATGAAACAACTCCTTGACCCACAATGAGTTGCCCTAGCCCTTTTATAAGTACTCCCTGGCCCCAAGTGAGTTACCCTAATCCCATATAAGTACTCCCAGACCCCAAGTGAGTTACCTTAGTCCCATAAAACAACTCCTTTACCACTAGTGAGTTACCCTAGCCCCTTTATAAGTACTCCCTGACCCCAAATGAGTTATCCTAGCCCCTTTATATGTACCCTTACACTCCAAGTGAGTTACCCTAGCTGCTTTATATGTACTCCCAGACCCCAAGTGAGTTACCCTTGTCCCTCTTAAGTACTTCTTGACCCCAAGTGAGTTACCCTAGCCCCTTAATAAGTACACCCTGGCCCCAAGTGAGTTAGCCTGGTCCCATATAAGTACTCATAGACCCCAAGTGAGTTACCCTAGTTCCATGAAACAACTCCTTGACCTACAGTGAGTTGCCCTAGCCCTTTTATAAGTACTCCCTGGCCCTAAGTGAGTTACCCTAATCCCATATAAGTACTCCCAGACCCCAAGTGAGTTACCCTAGCCCATTTATAAGTACTCCCTGACCGCAAGTGAGTTATCCTAGTTCCTTTATATGTACTCTCTGACCGCAAGTGAGTTACCATAGTCCCATAGAAGTAATCCCTGACCCCAAGTGAGTTATCCTAGCCCCTTTATATGTACTCTCTGACCGCAAGTGAGTTACCCTAGCCCCTCAATAAGTACTCCCTGACCCCAAGTGTGTTGCCATATCATCTTTATAAGTACTCCCTGACCCCAAGTGAGTTATCCTAGCCCCTTTATATGTACTCTCTGACGGCAGGTGAGTTACCCTAGCCCCTTTATAAGTACTACCTGACCCCAAGTGAGTTATCATAGCCCCATTATAAGTACTACATGACCCCTGGTGAGTTATCCTAGCCCCTTTATATGTACTCTCTGACGGCAAGTGAGTTACCTTAGTCCCATAGTAGTACTCCTTGACCCAAAGTGAGTTACAATAGCCCCTTTATAACTACTCCCTGATCCTACGTGAGTTATCATAGCCCCTTTATATGTACTCTCTGACAGCAAGTGAGTTATCCTAGCCCCTTTATATGTACTCCCAGACCCCAAGTGAGTTACCCTAGTCCCTTATAACTACTCCCTGACCCAAAGTGAGTTACCCTAGCCCCTTTATAAGTACACCCTGGCCCCAAGTGAGTTACCCTAGCCCCATTATAAGTACACCCTGGCTTCAAGTGAGTTAGCCTGGTACCATATAAGTACTCACAGACACCAAGTGAGTTACCCTAGGTCCATGAAACAACTCCTTGACCCACAGTGAGTTGCCCTAGCCCTTTTATAAGTACTCCCTGGCCCCAAGTGAGTTACCCTAATCCCATATAAGTACTCCCAGACCCCAAGTGAGTTACCCTATCCCATTTATAAGTACTCCCTGACCGCAAGTGAGTTATCCTAGCCCCTTTATATGTACTCTCTGACCGCAAGTGAGTTACCCTAGTCCCACAGTAGTACTCCCTGCCCCAAGTGAGTTACCATAGCCCCTTTATAAGTACTACCTGACCCCTGGTGGGTTATCCTAACCCCTTTATATGTACTCTCTGACGGCAAGTGAGTTACCTTAGTCCCATAGTAGTACTCCTTGACCCCAAGTGAGTTACAATAGCCCCTTTATATGTACTTCCACACTCCAAGTGAGTTACCCTAGTCCCTTATAAGTACTCCCTGACCCCAAGTGAGTTACCCTAGCCCCTCATATGTACTCCCTGACACCAAGTGAGTTACCCCAGTTCCATGAAACAACTCCTTGACCCACAATGAGTTGCCCTAGCCCTTTTATAAGTACTCCCTGGCCCCAAGTGAGTTACCCTAATCCCATATAAGTACTCCCAGACCCCAAGTGAGTTACCTTAGTCCCATAAAACAACTCCTTGACCACTAGTGAGTTACCCTAGCCCCTTTATAAGTACTCCCTGACCCCAAATGAGTTATCCTAGCCCCTTTATATGTACCCTTACACTCCAAGTGAGTTACCCTAGCTGCTTTATATGTACTCCCAGACCCCAAGTGAGTTACCCTTGTCCCTCTTAAGTACTTCTTGACCCGAAGTGAGTTACCCTAGCCCCTTAATAAGTACACCCTGGCCCCAAGTGAGTTAGCCTGGTCCCATATAAGTACTCATAGACCCCAAGTGAGTTACCCTAGTTCCATGAAACAACTCCTTGACCTACAGTGAGTTGCCCTAGCCCTTTTATAAGTACTCCCTGGCCCTAAGTGAGTTACCCTAATCCCATATAAGTACTCCCAGACCCCAAGTGAGTTACCCTAGCCCATTTATAAGTACTCCCTGACCGCAAGTGAGTTATCCTAGTTCCTTTATATGTACTCTCTGACCGCAAGTGAGTTACCATAGTCCCATAGAAGTAATCCCTGACCCCAAGTGAGTTATCCTAGCCCCTTTATATGTACTCTCTGACCGCAAGTGAGTTACCCTAGCCCCTCAATAAGTACTCCCTGACCCCAAGTGTGTTGCCATATCATCTTTATAAGTACTCCCTGACCCTAAGTGAGTTATCCTAGCCCCTTTATATGTACTCTCTGACGGCAGGTGAGTTACCCTAGCCCCTTTATAAGTACTACCTGACCCCAAGTGAGTTATCATAGCCCCATTATAAGTACTACATGACCCCTGGTGAGTTATCCTAGCCCCTTTATATGTACTCTCTGACGGCAAGTGAGTTACCTTAGTCCCATAGTAGTACTCCTTGACCCAAAGTGAGTTACAATAGCCCCTTTATAACTACTCCCTGATCCTACGTGAGTTATCATAGCCCCTTTATATGTACTCTCTGACAGCAAGTGAGTTATCCTAGCCCCTTTATATGTACTCCCAGACCCCAAGTGAGTTACCCTAGTCCCTTATAACTACTCCCTGACCCAAAGTGAGTTACCCTAGCCCCTTTATAAGTACACCCTGGCTTCAAGTGAGTTAGCCTGGTACCATATAAGTACTCACAGACACCAAGTGAGTTACCCTAGGTCCATGAAACAACTCCTTGACCCACAGTGAGTTGCCCTAGCCCTTTTATAAGTACTCCCTGGCCCCAAGTGAGTTACCCTAATCCCATATAAGTACTCCCAGACCCCAAGTGAGTTACCCTATCCCATTTATAAGTACTCCCTGACCGCAAGTGAGTTATCCTAGTTCCTTTATATGTACTCTCAGACCGCAAGTGAGTTACCATAGTCCCATAGAAGTAATCCCTGACCCCAAGTGAGTTATCCTAGCCCCTTTATATGTACTCTCTGACCGCAAGTGAGTTACCCTAGTCCCTTATAAGTAATCCCTGACCCCAAGTGAGTTATCCTAGCCCCTTTATATGTACTCTCTGACCGCAAGTGAGTTACCCTAGCCCCTCAATAAGTACTCCCTGACCCCAAGTGTGTTACCATATCATCTTTATAAGTACTCCCTGACCCCAAGTGAGTTATCCTAGCCCCTTTATATGTACTCTCTGACGGCAGGTGAGTTACCCTAGCCCCTTTATAAGTACTACCTGACCCCAAGTGAGTTATCATAGCCCCATTATAAGTACTACCTGACCCCTGGTGAGTTATCCTAGCCCCTTTATATGTACTCTCTGACGGGAAGTGAGTTACCTTAGTCCCATAGTAGTACTCCTTGACCCCAATTGAGTTACAATAGCCCCTTTATAACTACTCCCTGATCCTACGCGAGTTATCATAGCCCCTTTATATGTACTCTCTGACAGCAAGTGAGTTATCCTAGCCCCTTTATAAGTACTCCCTGACCCCAAGTGCTTCATCCTAGCCCCTTATAAGTACTTCCAGACCCCAAGTGAGTTACCTTAGTCCCTTATAAGTACTCCCTGACCCCGAGTGAGTTACCCTAGCCCCTTTATAAGTTCTCCCTGACCCCAAATGCTTCATCCTAGCCCCTTATAAGTACTCCCTGACACCAAGTGAGTTACCCTGGTCCCATATAAGTATTTACAGACACCAAGTGAGTTACCCTAGTCCCATAAAACAACTCCTTGACCCACAGTGAGTTACCATAGCCCCTTTATAAGTACTTCCAGACCCCAAGTGAGTTACCCTAGTCCCTTGAAGTACTCGCTGACCGCTAGTGAGTTACCCTAGTCCCATAAAACAACTCATTGACCCACAGTGAGTTACCATAGCCCCTTTATAAGTACTTCCAGACCCCAAGTGAGTTACCCTAGTCCCTTATAAGTACTCCCTGACCCCTAGTGAGTTACCCTAGTCCCATAAAACAACTCCTTGACCCACAGTGAGTTACCATAGCCCCTTTATAAGTACTCCCTGACCCCAAATGAGTTATCCTAGCTCCTTTATATGTACCCTTACACTCCAGGTGAGTTACCCTAGCTGCTTTATATGTACTCCCAGACCCCAAGTGAGTTACCCTTGTCCCTCTTAAGTAATTCTTCACCCCAAGTGAGTTACCCCAGTTCCATGAAACAACTCCTTGACCCACAGTGAGTTGCCCTAGCCCTTTATAAGTACTCCCTGGCCCCAAGTGAGTTATCCTAGCCCCTTTATATGTACTCGCTGACCGCAAGTGAGTTACCCTAGCTCCTTAATAAGTACTCCCTGACCCCAAGTGAGTTACCATATCACCTTTATAAGTACTCCCTGACCCCAAGTAAGTTATCCTACCCCCTTTATATGTACTCTCTGACCACAGGTGAGTTACCCTAGCCCCTTTATAAGTAGTACCTGACCCCAAGTGAGTTATCCTAGCCCCTTTATATGTACTCTCTGACCGCAAGTGAGTTACCCTAGTCCCACAGTAGTACTCCCTGACCCCAAGTGAGTTACCATAGCCCCTTTATAAGTACTACCTGACCCCTGGTGGGTTATCCTAACCTCTTTATATGTACTCTCTGACGGCAAGTGAGTTACCTTAGTCCCATAGTAGTACTCCTTGACCCCAAGTGAGTTACAATAGCCCCTTTATAAGTACTTCCACACTCCAAGTGAGTTACCCTAGTCCCTTATAAGTACTCCCTGACCCCAAGTGAGTTACCCTAATCCCATAAAACAACTCCTTGACCCACAGTGAGTTACCCTAGCCCATTTATAAGTACTCCCTGACCGCAAGTGAGTTATCCTAGTTCCTATATATGTACTCTCTGACCGCAAGTGAGTTACCCTTGTCCCATAGAAGTACTACCTGACCCCAAGTGAGTTACCCTAGCCCCTTTATAAGTACACCCTGGCCCCAAGTGAGTTACCCTGGTCCCATATAAGTACTCACAGACACCATGTGAATCACCCTAGTCCCATAAAACAACTACTTGACCCACAGTGAGTTACCCTAGAACATTTATAAGTACTCCCTGATCCCAAGTGAGTTACCCTAATCCCATAAAACATCTCCTTGACCCACAGTGAGTTACCCTAGCCCATTTATAAGTACTCCCAGACCGCAAGTGAGTTACCATAGCCCCTTTATAAGTACTCCCTGACCCCAAGTGAGTTATCCCAGCCCCTTTATATGTACTCTCTGACCGCAAGTGAGTTATCCCATCCCTTTTATATGTACTCTCTGACCGCAAGTGAGTTACCCTAGTCCCATATAAATACACCCTGACCCTAAGTGAGTTACCCTAGTCCCATAGTAGTACTCCTTGATCTCAAGTGAGTTACCTTAGCCCCTTTATAAGTACTACCTGACCCCAAGTGAGTTACCCTAGCCCCTTCATAAGTAAACCCTGACCCAAGTGAGTTACCCTATCCCCTTTATAAGTACTCCCTGACCCCAAGTGAGTTATCCTAGCCCCTTTATATGTACTCTTAGAATCCAAGTGAGTTACCCTAGCCGCTTTATATGTACTTCCAGACCCCAAGTGAGATACCCTAGTCCCTAATAAGTACTTCCTGACCCCAAGTGAGTTACCCTAGCCCCTTAATAAGTACACCCTAGCCCCAAGTGAGTTACCATGGTCCCATATAAGTACTCACAGACACCAAGTGAGTTACCCTAGTCCCATAAAAGTACTCCTTGACCGCAAGTGAGTTATCCTAGTTCCTTTATATATACTCTCTGACCGCAAGTGAGTTACCCTAGTCCCATAGTAGTACTCCCTGATACCAAGTGAGTTACCATAGCCCCTTTATATATACTCCCTGGCCCCAAGTGAGTTACCCTAGCCCCTATATAAGTACTTCCTGTCCCCAAGTGAGTTACCATATCACCTTTATAAGTACTCCCTGACCCCAATTGAGTTATCCCAGCCCCTTTATATGTACTCTCTGACCGCAAGTGAGTTATCCCAACCCTTTTATATGTACTCTCTGACCGCAAGTGAGTTACCCTAGTCCCATATAAATACACCCTGACCCTAAGTGAGTTACCCTAGTCCCATAGTAGTACTCCTTGACCTCAAGTGAGTTACCTTAGCCCCTTTATAAGTACTACCTGACCCCAAGTGAGTTACCCTAGCCCCTTCATAAGTAAACCCTGACCCAAGTGAGTTACCCTATCACCTTTATAAGTACTCCCTGACCCCAAGTGAGTTATCCTAGCCCCTTTATATGTACTTTTAGAATCCAAGTGAGTTACCCTAGCCGCTTTATATGTACTTCCAGACCCCAAGTGAGATACCCTAGTCCCTAATAAGTACTTCCTGACCCCAAGTGAGTTACCCTAGCCCCTTAATAAGTACACCCTAGCCCCAAGTGAGTTACCATGATCCCATATAAGTACTCACAGACACCAAGTGAGTTACCCTAGTCCCATAAAAGTACTCCTTGACCGCAAGTGAGTTATCCTAGTTCCTTTATATATACTCTCTGACCGCAAGTGAGTTACCCTAGTCCCATAGTAGTACTCCCTGATACCAAGTGAGTTACCATAGCCCCTTTATATATACTCCCTGGCCCCAAGTGAGTTACCCTAGCCCCTATATAAGTACTTCCTGTCCCCAAGTAAGTTACCATATCACCTTTATAAGTACTCCCTGACCCCAATTGAGTTATCCTAGCCCCTTTATATGTACTCTCTGACCGCAAGTGAGTTACCCTAGTCCCATAGTAGTACTCCCTAATCCCAAGTGAGTTACCCTAGTCCCATATAAGTACTCCTTGGCCCAAAGTGAGTTATCCTAGTTCCTTTATATGGACTCCCAGACCCCAAGTGTGTTACCCTAGTCTCATATAAGTACTACCTGACCCCAAGTGAGTTACCATAGCCCCTTTATAAGTACTCCCTGACCCCAAGTGAGTTATCCTAGCCCCTTTATATGTACTCCCTGACCGCAAGTGAGTTAATCTAACCCCTTTATAAGTACTCCCTGACCCCAAGTGTGTTACCCTTGTCTCATATAAGTACTCCCTGACCCCAAGTGAGTTACCATAGCCCCTTTATAAGTACTCCCTAACTCCAAGTGAGTTATCCTAGCCCCTTTATATGTACTCTCTGACGGCAGGTGAGTTACCCTAGCCCCTTTATAAGTACTACCTGACCCCAAGTGAGTTATCATAGCCCCATTATAAGTACTACCTGACCCCTGGTGAGTTATCCTAGCCCCTTTATATGTACACTCTGACAGCAAGTGAGTTATCCTAGCCCCTTTATATGTACTCCCAGACCCCAAGTGAGTTACCCTAGTCCCTTATAACTACTCCCTGACCCAAAGTGAGTTACCCTAGCCCCTTTATAAGTACACCCTGGCCCCAAGTGAGTTACCCTAGCCCCTTTATAAGTACACCCTGGCTTCAAGTGAGTTAGCCTGGTACCATATAAGTACTCACAGACACCAAGTGAGTTACCCTAGGTCCATGAAACAACACCTTGACCCACAGTGAGTTGCCCTAGCCCTTTTATAAGTACTCCCTGGCCCCAAGTGAGTTACCCTAATCCCATATAAGTAGTCCCAGACCCCAAGTGAGTTACCCTATCCCATTTATAAGTACTCCCTGACCGCAAGTGAGTTATCCTAGTTCCTTTATATGTACTCTCAGACCGCAAGTGAGTTACCATAGTCCCATAGAAGTAATCCCTGACCCCAAGTGAGTTATCCTAGCCCCTTTATATGTACTCTCTGACCGCAAGTGAGTAACCCTAGTCCCTTATAAGTAATCCCTGACCCCAAGTGAGTTATCCTAGCCCCTTTATATGTACTCTCTGACCGCAAGTGAGTTACCCTAGCCCCTCAATAAGTACTCCCTGACCCCAAGTGTGTTACCATATCATCTTTATAAGTACTCCCTGACCCCAAGTGAGTTATCCTAGCCCCTTTATATGTACTCTCTGACGGCAGGTGAGTTACCCTAGCCCCTTTATAAGTACTACCTGACCCCAAGTGAGTTATCATAGCCCCATTATAAGTACTACCTGACCCCAAGTGAGTTACCATAGCCCCTTTATAAGTACTCCCTGACCCCAAGTGACTTATCCTAGCCCCTTTATATGTACTCCCTGACCGCAAGTGAGTTAATCTAACCCCTTTATAAGTACTCCCTGACCCCAAGTGTGTTACCCTTGTCTCATATAAGTACTCCCTGACCCCAAGTGAGTTACCATAGCCCCTTTATAAGTACTCCCTAACCCCAAGTGAGTTATCCTAGCCCCTTTATATGTACTCTCTGACGGCAGGTGAGTTACCCTAGCCCCTTTATAAGTACTACCTGACCCCAAGTGAGTTATCATAGCCCCATTATAAGTACTACCTGACCCCTGGTGAGTTATCCTAGCCCCTTTATATGTACTCTCTGACGGCAAGTGAGTTACCTTAGTCCCATAGTAGTACTCCTTGACCCAAAGTGAGTTACAATAGCCCCTTTATAACTACTCCCTGATCCTACGTGAGTTATCATAGCCCCTTTATATGTACTCTCTGACAGCAAGTGAGTTATCCTAGCCCCTTTATATGTACTCCCAGACCCCAAGTGAGTTACCCTAGTCCCTTATAACTACTCCCTGACCCAAAGTGAGTTACCCTAGCCCCTTTATAAGTACACCCTGGCCCCAAGTGAGTTACCCTAGCCCCTTTATAAGTACACCCTGGCTTCAAGTGAGTTAGCCTGGTACCATATAAGTACTCACAGACACCAAGTGAGTTACCCTAGGTCCATGAAACAACTCCTTGACCCACAGTGAGTTGCCCTAGCCCTTTTATAAGTACTCCCTGGCCCCAAGTGAGTTACCCTAATCCCATATAAGTACTCCCAGACCCCAAGTGAGTTACCCTATCCCATTTATAAGTACTCCCTGACCGCAAGTGAGTTATCCTAGTTCCTTTATATGTACTCTCAGACCGCAAGTGAGTTACCATAGTCCCATAGAAGTAATCCCTGACCCCAAGTGAGTTATCCTAGCCCCTTTATATGTACTCTCTGACCGCAAGTGAGTTACCCTAGTCCCTTATAAGTAATCCCTGACCCCAAGTGAGTTATCCTAGCCCCTTTATATGTACTCTCTGACGGCAAGTGAGTTACCTTAGTCCCATAGTAGTACTCCTTGACCCCAAGTGAGTTACAATAGCCCCTTTATAACTACTCCCTGATCCTACGTGAGTTATCATAGCCCCTTTATATGTACTCTCTGACAGCAAGTGAGTTATCCTAGCCCCTTTATATGTACTCCCAGACCCCAAGTGAGTTACCCTAGTCCCTTATAACTACTCCCTGACCCAAAGTGAGTTACCCTAGCCCCTTTATAAGTACACCCTGGCCCCAAGTGAGTTACCCTAGCCCCTTTGTAAGTACTCCCTGACCCCAAGTGCTTCATCCTAGCCCCTTATAAGTACTCCCTGACACCAAGTGAGTTACCCTGGTCCCATATAAGTATTTACAGACACCAAGTGAGTTACCCTAGTCCCATAAAACAACTCCTTGACCCACAGTGAGTTACCATAGCCCCTTTATAAGTACTTCCAGACCCCAAGTGAGTTACCCTAGTCCCTTATAAGTACTCCCTGACCCCGAGTGAGTTACCCTAGCCCCTTTATAAGTTCTCTCTGACCCCAAGTGCTTCATCCTAGCCCCTTATAAGTACTCCCTGAACCCAAGTGCTTCATCCTAGCCCCTTATAAGTACTCCCTGACACCAAGTGAGTTACCCTGGTCCTATATAAGTATTTACAGACACCAAGTGAGTTACCCTAGTCCCATAAAACAACTCCTTGTCCCACAGTGAGTTACCATAGCCCCTTTATAAGTACTTCCAGACCCCAAGTGAGTTACCCTAGTCCCTTGAAGTACTCGCTGACCGCTAGTGAGTTACCCTAGTCCCATAAAACAACTCCTTGACCCACAGTGAGTTACCATAGCCCCTTTATAAGTACTTCCAGACCCCAAGTGAGTTACCCTAGTCCCTTATAAGTACTCCCTGACCCCTAGTGAGTTACCCTAGTCCCATAAAACAACTCCTTGACCCAAAGTGAGTTACCATAGCCCCTTTATAAGTACTCCCTGACCCCAAATGAGTTATCCTAGCTCCTTTATATGTACCCTTACACTCCAGGTGAGTTACCCTAGCTGCTTTATATGTACTCCCAGACCCCAAGTGAGTTACCCTTGTCCCTCTTAAGTAATTCTTCACCCCAAGTGAGTTACCCCAGTTCCATGAAACAACTCCTTGACCCACAGTGAGTTGCCCTAGCCCTTTATAAGTACTCCCTGGCCCCAAGTGAGTTATCCTAGCCCCTTTATATGTACTCTCTGACCGCAAGTGAGTTACCCTAGCCCCTTAATAAGTACTCCCTGACCCCAAGTGAGTTACCATATCACCTTTATAAGTACTCCCTGACCCCAAGTGTGTTATCCTACCCCCTTTATATGTACTCTCTGACCACAGGTGAGTTACCCTAGCCCCTTTATAAGTAGTACCTGACCCCAAGTGAGTTATCCTAGCCCCTTTATATGTACTCCCTGACCCCAAGTGCGTTATCCTAGCCCCTTATAAGTACTCCCTGACACCAAGTGAGTTACCCTGGTCCCATATAAGTATTTACAGACACCAAGTGAGTTACCCTAGTCCCATAAAACAACTCCTTGACCCACAGTGAGTTACCCTAGCCCCTTTATAAGTACTTCCTGACCCAAAGTGAGTTAACCTAATCCCATATAAGTACTCCCAGACCCAAAGTGAGTTACCCTAGTCCCATAGAAGTACTCCCTGACCCCAAGTGAGTTACCCTAGCCCTTTATATAAGTACTCCCTGACCGCAAGTGAGTTATCCTAGTTCCTTTATATGTACTCTCTGACCGCAAGTGAGTTACCCTAGTCCCTTATAAGTACTCCCTGACCCCAAGTGAGGTACCATAGACCCTTTATAAGTACTCCCTGACCCCAAGTGAGTTACCCCAGTTCCATGAAACAACTCCTTGACCCACAGTGAGTTGCCCTAGCCCTTTATAAGTACTCCCAGGCCGCAAGTGAGTTATCCTAGCCCCTTTATATGTACTCGCTGACCGCAAGTGAGTTACCCTAGCCCCTTAATAAGTACTCCCTGACCCCAAGTGAGTTACCATATCACCTTTATAAGTACTCCCTGACCCCAAGTGAGTTATCCTACCCCCTTTATATGTACTCTCTGACCACAGGTGAGTTACCCTAGCCCCTTTATAAGTAGTACCTGACCCCAAGTGAGTTATCCTAGCCCCTTTATATGTACTCTCTGACCGCAAGTGAGTTACCCTAGTCCCACAGTAGTACTCCCTGACCCCAAGTGAGTTACCATAGCCCCTTTATAAGTACTACCTGACCCCTGGTGGGTTATCCTAACCCCTTTATATGTACTCTCTGACGGCAAGTGAGTTACCTTAGTCCCATAGTAGTACTCCTTGACCCCAAGTGAGTTATAATAGCCCCTTTATAAGTACTTCCACACTCCAAGTGAGTTACCCTAGTCCCTTATAAGTACTCCCTGACCCCAAGTGAGTTACCCTAATCCCATAAAACAACTCCTTGACCCACAGTGAGTTACCCTAGCCCATTTATAAGTACTCCCTGTCCGCAAGTGAGTTATCCTAGTTCCTATATATGTACTCTCTGACCGCAAGTGAGTTACCCTTGTCCCATAGAAGTACTACCTGACCCCAAGTGAGTTACCCTAGCCCCTTTATAAGTACACCCTGGCCCCAAGTGAGTTACCCTGGTCCCATATAAGTACTCACAGACACCATGTGAGTTACCCTAGTCCCATAAAACAACTACTTGACCCACAGTGAGTTACCCTAGAACATTTATAAGTACTCCCTGATCCCAAGTGAGTTACCCTAATCCCATAAAACATCTCCTTGACCCACAGTGAGTTACCCTAGCCCATTTATAAGTACTCCCTGACCGCAAGTGAGTTATCCTAGCCCCTTTATATGTACTCCTTGACCCCAATAGAGTTACCCTAGTCCCATAGAAGTACTTCCTGACCCCAAGTGAGTTACCATAGCCCCTTTATAAGTACTCCCTGACCCCAAGTGAGTTATCCCAGCCCCTTTATATGTACTCTCTGACCGCAAGTGAGTTATCCCATCCCTTTTATATGTACTCTCTGACCGCAAGTGAGTTACCCTAGTCCCATATAAATACACCCTGACCCTAAGTGAGTTACCCTAGTCCCATAGTAGTACTCCTTGACCTCAAGTGAGTTACCTTAGCCCCTTTATAAGTACTACCTGACCCCAAGTGAGTTACCTTAGCCCCTTCATAAGTAAACCCTGACCCAAGTGAGTTACCCTATCCCCTTTATAAGTACTCCCTGACCCCAAGTGAGTTATCCTAGCCCCTTTATATGTACTCTTAGAATCCAAGTGAGTTACCCTAGCCGCTTTATATGTACTTCCAGACCCCAAGTGAGATACCCTAGTCCCTAATAAGTACTTCCTGACCCCAAGTGAGTTACCCTAGCCCCTTAATAAGTACACCCTAGCCCCAAGTGAGTTACCATGGTCCCATATAAGTACTCACAGACACCAAGTGAGTTACCCTAGTCCCATAAAAGTACTCCTTGACCGCAAGTGAGTTATCCTAGTTCCTTTATATATACTCTCTGACCGCAAGTGAGTTACCCTAGTCCCATAGTAGTACTCCCTGATACCAAGTGAGTTACCATAGCCCCTTTATATATACTCCCTGGCCCCAAGTGAGTTACCCTAGCCCCTATATAAGTACTTCCTGTCCCCAAGTGAGTTACCATATCACCTTTATAAGTACTCCCTGACCCCAATTGAGTTATCCTAGCCCCTTTATATGTACTCTCTGACCGCAAGTGAGTTACCCTAGTCCCATAGTAGTACTCCCTAATCCCAAGTGAGTTACCCTAGTCCCATATAAGTACTCCTTGGCCCAAAGTGAGTTATCCTAGTTCCTTTATATGGACTCCCAGACCCCAAGTGTGTTACCCTAGTCTCATATAAGTACTACCTGACCCCAAGTGAGTTACCATAGCCCCTTTATAAGTACTCCCTGACCCCAAGTGAGTTATCCTAGCCCCTTTATATGTACTCCCTGACCGCAAGTGAGTTAATCTAACCCCTTTATAAGTACTCCCTGACCCCAAGTGAGTTACCATAGCCCCTTTATAAGTACTCCCTAACCCCAAGTGAGTTATTCTAGCCCCTTTATATGTACTCTCTGACCGCAAGTGAGTTATCCTATCCCCTTTATATGTACTCTCTGACCGCAAGTGAGTTACCCTAGTCCCATATAAATACACCCTGACCCTAAGTGAGTTACCCTAGTCCCATATAAGTACTCCCTGACCCCAAGTGAGTTAACCTAGTCCCTTAAAAGTACTCCCTGACCCCAAGAGAGTTATCCTAGCCCCTTTATATGTACTCTCTGACCGCAAGTGAGTTACCCTAGTCCCATAGTAGTACTCTCTGACCGCAAGTGAGTTATCCTAGCCCCTTTATATGTACCCTCTGACCGCAAGTGAATTATCCTAGCCCATTTATATGTACTCCCAGACACCAAGTGAGTTAGCCTAGTCCAATATAATTACTCCTTTACCGATAGAGAGTTACCCTAGTCCCTTATAAGTACTCCCTGACCCCAAGTGAGGTACCATAGACCCTTTATAAGCACTCCCTGACCCCAAATGAGTTATCCTAGCCCTTTTATATTTACTCTCTGACCGCAAGTGAGTTATCCTAGTCCCTTATAAGTACTCCCTGACCCCAAGTGAGTTACCCTAGCCCCTTTATAAGTACTCCCTGACCCCAAGTGCGTTATCCTAGCCCCTTATAAGTACTCCCTGACACCAAGTGAGTTACCCTGGTCCCATATAAGTATTTACAGACACCAAGTGAGTTACCCTAGTCCCATAAAACAACTCCTTGACCCACAGTGAGTTACCCTAGCCCCTTTATAAGTACTTCCTGACCCAAAGTGAGTTAACCTAATCCCATATAAGTATTCCCAGACCCAAAGTGAGTTACCCTAGTCCCATAGAAGTACTCCCTGACCCCAAGTGAGTTACCCTAGCCCTTTATATAAGTACTCTCTGACCGCAAGTGAGTTACCCTAGTCCCATGGAAGTAATCCCTGACCCCAAATGAGTTACCATATCACCTTTATAAGTACTCCCTGTCCCCAAGTGAGTTATCCTAGCCCCTTTATATGTACTCTCTGACCGCAAGTGAGTTACCCTATTCTCATAGAAGTACTTCCAAACCCCAAGTGAGATACCCTAGTCCCTTATAAGTACTTCCTGACCCCAAGTGAGTTACCCTAGCCCCTTAATAAGTACACCCTAGCCCCAAGTGAGTTACCCTGGTCCCATATAAGTACTCACAGACACCAAGTGAGTTACCCTAGTCCCATAAAAGTACTACTTGACCGCAAGTGAGTTATCCTAGTTCCTTTATATGTACTCTCTGACCGCAAGTGAGTTACCCTAGTCCCATAGAAGTAATCCCTGGCACCAAGTGAGTTACCCTGGTCCCATATAAGTACACACAGACACCAAGTGATTAACCCTAGTCCCATAAAACAACTCCTTGACCCACAGTGAGTTACCCTAGCCCCTTTATAAGTACTTCCTGACCCAAAGTGAGTTACCCTAATCCCATATAAGTACTCCCAGACCCCAAGTGAGTTACTCTAGTCCCATAGAAGTACTCCCTGACCCCAAGTGAGTTACCCTAGCCCTTTATATAAGTACTCCCTGACCGCAAGTGAGTTATCCTAGTTCCTTTATATGTACTCTCTGACCGCAAGTGAGTTACCCTAGTCCCATAGAAGTAATCCCTGACCCCAAATGAGTTTCCATATCACCTTTATAAGTACTCCCTGTCCCCAAGTGAGTTATCCTAGCCCCTTTATATGTACTCTCTGACCGCAAGTGAGTTACCCTATTCTCATAGAAGTACTTCCAAACCCCAAGTGAGATACCCTAGTCCCTTATAAGTACTTCCTGACCCCAAGTGAGTTACCCTAGCCCCTTAATAAGTACACCCTAGCCCCAAATGAGTTACCCTGGTCCCATATAAGTACTCACAGACACCAAGTGAGTTACCCTAGTCCCATAAAAGTACTACTTGACCGCAAGTGAGTTATCCTAGTTCCTTTATATGTTCTCTCTGACCGCAAGTGAGTTACCCTAGTCACATAGAAGTAATCCCTGACCCCTAGTGAGTTACCCTAGTCCCATAAAACAACTCCTTGACCCACAGTGAGTTACCATAGCCCCTTTATAAGTACTCCCTGACCCCAAATGAGTTATCCTAGCCCCTTTATTTGTACCCTTACACTCCAGGTGAGTTACCCTAGCTGCTTTATAAGTACTCCCTGACCCCAAGTGAGTAATCCCAGCCCCTTTATATGTACTCTCTGACCGCAGGTGAGTTATCCTATCCCCTTTATATGTACTCTCTGACCGCAAGTGAGTTACCCTATTCCCATATAAATAAACCCTGACTCTAAGTGAGTTACCCTAGTCCCATAGTAGTACTCCTTAACCTCAAGTGAGTTACCTTAGCCCCTTTATAAGTACTACCTGACACCAAGTGAGTTACCCTAGCCCCTTTATAAGTACACCCTGGCCCCAAGTGAGTTACCCTGGTCCCATATAAATACTCACAGACACCAAGTGAGTTACCCTACTCCCATAAAACAACTACTTGACCCACAGTGAGTTACCCTAGCCCATTTATAAGTACTCCCTGACCCCAAGTGCGTTATCCTAGCCCCTTATAAGTACTCCCTGACACCAAGTGAGTTACCCTGGTCCCATATAAGTATTTACAGACACCAAGTGAGTTACCCTAGTCCCATAAAACAACTCCTTGACCCACAGTGAGTTACCCTAGCCCCTTCTATAAGTACTTCCTGACCCAAAGTGAGTTAACCTATTCCCATATAAGTACTCCCAGACCCTAAGTGAGTTACCCTAGTCCCATAAAAGTACTCCCAGACCCCAAGTGAGTTACCCTAGCCCATTTATAAGTACTCCCTGACCGCAAGTGAGTTATCCTAGTTCCTTTATATGTACCCTCTGACCGCAAGTGAGTTACCATAGTCCCATAGAAGTAATCCCTGACCCCAAGGGAGTTATCCTAGCCCCTTTATATGTACTCTCTGACCGCAAGTGAGTTACCCTAGCCCCTTTATAAGTACTCCCTGACCCCAAGTGCGTTACCATAGCCCCATTATGAGTACTACCTGACCCCTGGTGAGTTATCCTAGCCCCTTTATATGTACTCTCTGACGGCAAGTGAGTTACCTTAGTCCCATAGTAGTACTCCTTGACCCCAAGTGAGTTACAATAGCCCCTTTATAACTACTCCCTGATCCTACGTGAGTTATCATAGCCCCTTTATATGTACTCTCTGACAGCAAGTGAGTTATCCTAGCCCCTTTATATGTACTCCCAGACCCCAAGTGAGTTACCCTAGTCCCTTATAACTACTCCCTGACCCAAAGTGAGTTACCCTAGCCCCTTTATAAGTACACCCTGGCCCCTAGTGAGTTACCCTAGCCCCTTATAAGTACTCCCTGACACCAAGTGAGTTACCCTGGTCCCATATAAGTATTTACAGACACCAAGTGAGTTACCCTAGTCCCATAAAACAACTCTTTGACCCACAGTGAGTTACCATAGCCCCTTTATAAGTACCTCCAGACCCCAAGTGAGTTACCCTAGTCCCTTATAAGTACTCCCTGACCCCGAGTGAGTTACTCTAGCCCCTTTATAAGTACTTCCTGACCCCAAGTGCTTCATCCTAGCCCCTTATAAGTACTCCCTGACCCCAAGTGCTTCATCCTAGCCCCTTATAAGTACTCCCTGACACCAAGTGAGTTACCCTGGTCCCATATAAGTATTTACAGACACCAAGTGAGTTACCCTAGTCCCATAAAACAACTCCTTGACCCACAGTGAGTTACCATAGCCCCTTTATAAGTACTTCCAGACCCCATGTGAGTTACCCTAGTCCCTTGAAGTACTCGCTGACCCCTAGTGAGTTACCCTAGTCCCATAAAACAACTCCTTGACCCACAGTGAGTTACCATAGCCCCTTTATAAGTACTTCCAGACCCCAAGTGAGTTACCCTAGTCCCTTATAAGTACTCCCTGACCCCTAGTGAGTTACCCTAGTCCCATAAAACAACTCCTTGACCCACAGTGAGTTACCATAGCCCCTTTATAAGTACTCCCTGACCCCAAATGAGTTATCGTAGCTCCTTTATATGTACCCTTACACTCCAGGTGAGTTACCCAAGCTGCTTTATATGTACTCCCAGACCACAAGTGAGTTACCCTTGTCCCTCTTAAGTAATTCTTGACCCCAAGTGAGTTACCCCAGTTCCATGAAACAACCCCTTGACCCGCAGTGAGTTGCCCTAGCCCTTTATAAGTACTCCCTGGACCAAAGTGAGTTATCCTAGCCCATTTATATGTACTCTCTGACCGCAAGTGAGTTACCCTAGCCCCTTAATAAGTACTCCCTGACCCCAAGTGAGTTACCATATCACCTTTATAAGTACTCCCTGACCCCAAGTGAGTTATCCTACCCCCTTTATATGTACTCTCTGACCACAGGTGAGTTACCCTATCCCCTTTATAAGTAGTACCTGACCCCAAGTGAGTTATCCTAGCCCCTTTATATGTACTCTCTGACCGCAAGTGAGTTACCCTAGTCCCACAGTAGTACTCCCTGACCCCAAGTGAGTTACCATAGCCCCTTTATAAGTACTACCTGACCCCTAGTGGGTTATCCTAACCCCTTTATATGTACTCTCTGACGGCAAGTGAGTTACCTTAGTCCCATAGTAGTACTCCTTGACCCCAAGTGAGTTACAATAGCCCCTTTATAAGTACTTCCACACTTCAAGTGAGTTACCATAGCCCCTTTATAAGTACTTCCAGACCCCAAGTGAGTTACCCTAGTCCCTTGAAGTACTCGCTGACCGCTAGTGAGTTACCCTAGTCCCATAAAACAACTCCTTGACCCACAGTGAGTTACCATAGCCCCTTTATAAGTACTTCCAGACCCCAAGTGAGTTACCCTAGTCCCTTGAAGTACTCGCTGACCGCTAGTGAGTTACCCTAGTCCCATAAAACAACTCCTTGACCCACAGTGAGTTACCATAGCCCCTTTATAAGTACTTCCAGACCCCAAGTGAGTTACCCTAGTCCCTTATAAGTACTCCCTGACCCCTAGTGAGTTACCCTAGTCCCATAAAACTACTCCTTGACCCACAGTGAGTTACCATAGCCCCTTTATAAGTACTCCCTGACCCCAAATGAGTTATCCTAGCTCCTTTATATGTACCCTTACAATCCAGGTGAGTTACCCTAGCTGCTTTATATGTACTCCCAGACCCCAAGTGAGTTACCCTTGTCCCTCTTAAGTAATTCTTGACTCCAAGTGAGTTACCCCAGTTCCATGAAACAACTCCTTGACCCACAGTGAGTTGCCCTAGCCCTTTATAAGTACTCCCTGGCCCCAAGTGAGTTATCCTAGCCCCTTTATATGTACTCTCTGACCGCAAGTGAGTTACCCTAGCCCCTTAATAAGTACTCCCTGACCCCAAGTGAGTTACCATATCACCTTTATAAGTACTCCCTGACCCCAAGTGAGTTATCCTACCCCCTTTATATGTACTCTCTGACCATAGGTGAGTTACCCTAGCCCCTTTATAAGTAGTACCTGACCCCAAGTGTGTTATTCTAGCCCCTTTATATGTACTCTCTGACCGCAAGTGAGTTACCCTAGTCCCACAGTAGTACTCCCTGACCCCAAGTGAGTTACCATAGCCCCTTTATAAGTACTACTTGACCCCTGGTGGGTTATCCTAACCCCTTTATATGTACTCTCTGACGGCAATTGAGTTACCTTAGTCCCATAGTAGTACTCCTTGACCCCAAGTGTGTTACAATAGCCCCTTTATAAGTAATTCCACACTCCAAGTTAGTTACCCTAGTCCCTTATAAGTACTCCCTGACCCCAAGTGAGTTACCCTAGCCCCTTATATGTACTCCCTGACACCAAGTGAGTTACCCCAGTTCCATGAAACAACTCCTTGACCCACAATGAGTTGCCCTAGCCCTTTTATAAGTACTCCCTGGCCCCAAGTGAGTTACCCTAATCCCATATAAGTACTCCCAGACCCCAAGTGAGTTACCCTAGTCCCATAGAAGTACTCCCTGTCCCCAAGTGAGTTATCCTAGCCCCTCTATATGTACTCTCTGACCGCAAGTGAGTTACCCTATTCCCAAAGAAGTACTTCCAAACCCCAAGTGAGATACCCTAGTCCCTTATAATTACTCCCTGACCCCAAGTGAGTTACCCTAGCCCCTTTATAAGTACTCCCTGACTCTAAGTGCTTCATCCTAGCCCCTTATAAGTACTCCCTGACACCAAGTGAGTTACCCTGGTCCCATATAAGTTATACAGACACCAAGTGAGTTACCCTAGTCCCATAAAACAACTCCTTGACCCACAGTGAGTTACCATAGCCCATTTATAAGTACTTCCTGACCCAAAGTGAGTTACCCTAATCCCATATAAGTACTCCCAGACCCCAAGTGAGTTACCCTAGTCCCATAGAAGTACTCCCTGACCCCAAGTGAGTTACCCTAGCCCCTTCATAAGTACACCCTGGCCCCAAGTGAGTTACCCTGGTCCCATATAAGTACTCACAGACACCAAGTGAGTTAACCTAGTCCCATAAAACAACTACTTGACCCACAGTGAGTTACCCTAGCCCATTTATAAGTACTCCCTGACCCCAAGTGAGTTACCCTAATCCCATAAAACAAATCCTTGACCCACAGTGAGTTACCCTAGCCCATTTATAAGTACTCCCTGACCGCAAGTGAGTTATCCTAGCCCCTTTATATGTACTCTCTGACCGCAAGTGAGTTACCCTAGTCCCATATAAATACACCCTGACCCTAACTGAGTTACCCTAGTCCCATAGTAGTACTCCTTGACCTCAAGTGAGTTACCATAGCCCCTTTATAAGCACTACGTGACCCCAAGTGAGTTACCCTAGCCCCTTTATAAGTACACCCTGGCCCCAAGTGAGTTACCCTGGTCCCATATAAGTACTCACAGACACCAAGTGAGTTACCCTAGTCCCACAAAACAACTACTTGACCCACAGTGAGTTACCATAGCCCATTTATAAGTACTCCCTGACCCCAAGTGAGTTACCCTAATCCCATAAAACAACTCCTTGACCCACAGTGAGTTATCCTAGCCCATTTATAAGTACTCCCTGACCGCAAGTGAGTTATCCTAGTTCCTATATATGTACTCTCTGACCGCAAGTGAGTTACCCTTGTCCCATAGAAGTACTTCCTGACCCCAAGTGAGTTACCATAGCCCCTTTATAAGTACTCCCTGACCCCAAGTGAGTTATCCTAGCTCCTTTATATGTACTCTCTGACCGCAAGTGAGTTACCCTATTCTCATAGAAGTACTTCCAAACCCCAAGTGAGATACCCTAGTCCCTTATAAGTACTTCCTGACCCCAAGTGACTTACCCTAGCCCCTTAATAAGTACACCCTAGCCCCAAGTGAGTTACCCTGTTCCCATATAAGTACTCACAGACACCAAGTGAGTTACCCTAGTCCCATAAAAGTACTACTTGACCGCAAGTGAGTTATCCTAGTTCCTTTATATGTACTCTCTGACCGCAAGTGAGTTACCCTAGTCCCATAGAAGTAATCCCTGGCACCAAGTGAGTTACCCTGGTCCCATATAAGTACACACAGACACCAAGTGATTAACCCTAGTCCCATAAAACAACTCCTTGACCCACAGTGAGTTACCCTAGCCCCTTTATAAGTACTTCCTGACCCAAAGTGAGTTACCCTATTCTCATAGAAGTACTTCAAAACCCCAAGTGAGATACCCTAGTCCCTTATAAGTACTTCCTGACCCCAAGTGAGTTACCCTAGCCCCTTAATAAGTACACCCTAGCCCCAAGTGAGTTACCCTGGTCCCATATAAGTACTCACAGACACCAAGTGAGTTACCCTAGTCCCATAAAAGTACTACTTGACCGCAAGTGAGTTATCCTAGTTCCTTTATATGTTCTCTCTGACCGCAAGTGAGTTACCCTAGTCCCATACAAGTAATCCCTGACCCCGTAGTGAGTTACCCTAGTCCCATAAAACAACTCCTTGACCCACAGTGAGTTACCATAGCCCCTTTATAAGTACTCCCTGACCCCAAATGAGTTATCCTAGCCCCTTTATTTGTACCCTTACACTCCAGGTGAGTTACCCTAGCTTCTTTATAAGTACTCCCTGACCCCAAGTGAGTTATCCCAGCCCCTTTATATGTACTCTCTGACCGCAAGTGAGTTATCCTATCCCCTTTATATGTACTCTCTGACCGCAAGTGAGTTACCCTAGTCCCATATAAATACACCCTGACTCTAAGTGAGTTACCCTAGTCCCATAGTAGTACTCCTTGACCTCAAGTGAGTTACGTTAGCCCCTTTATAAGTACTACCTGACACCAAGTGAGTTACCCTAGCCCCTTTATAAGTACCCCCTGGCCCCAAATGAGTTACCCTGGTCCCATATAAGTACTCAAGGACACCAAGTGAGTTACCCTAGTCCCATAAAACAACTACTTGACCCACAGTGAGTTACCCTAGCCCATTTATAAGTACTCCCTGACCCCAAGTGCGTTATCCTAGCCCCTTATAAGTACTCCCTGACACCAAGTGAGTTACCCTGGTCCCATATAAGTATTTACAGACACCAAGTGAGTTACCCTAGTCCCATAAAACAACTCCTTGACCCACAGTGAGTTACCCTAGCCCCTTTATAAGTACTTCCTGACCCAAAGTGAGTTAACCTATTCCCATATAAGTACTCCCAGACCCCAAGTGAGTTACCCTAGCCCATTTATAAGTACTCCCTGACCGCAAGTGTGTTACCATAGCCCCATTATGAGTACTACCTGACCCCTGGTGAGTTACCCTAGCCCCTTTATAAGTACTACCTGACCCCAAGTGAGTTACCCTAGTCCCAAAGAAGTACTTCCTGACCCCAAGTGAGTTACCATAGCCCCTTTATAAGTACTCCTTGACCCCAAGTGAGTTATCCTAGCCCCTTTATATGTACTCTCTTACCGCAAGTGAGTTACCATAGCCCCTTTATAAGTACTCCCTGACCCCATGTGAGTTACCCTAGCCCCTTTATATGTACTCTCTGGCGGCAAGTGAGTTACCCTAGTCCCATATAAGTACTCCCCGACCCCAAGTGAGTTACCATAGCCCCTTTATAAGTACTCCTTGACCCCAAGTGAGTTATCCTAGCCCCTTTATATGTACTCTCTTACCGCAAGTGAGTTACCATAGCCCCTTTATAAGTACTCCCTGACCCCATGTGAGTTACCCTAGCCCCTTTATATGTACTCTCTGGCGGCAAGTGAGTTACCCTAGTCCCATATAAGTACTCCCCGACCCCAAGTGAGTTATCCTAGTTCCTTTATATGTACCCTCTGACCGCAAGTGAGTTACCATAGTCCCATAGAAGTAATCCCTTACCCCAAGGGAGTTATCCTAGCCCCTTTATATGTACTCTCTGACCGCAAGTGAGTTACCCTAGCCCCTTTATAAGTACTCCCTGACCCCAAGTGTGTTACCATAGCCCCATTATGAGTACTACCTGACCCCTGGTGAGTTACCCTAGCCCCTTTATAAGTACTACCTGACCCCAAGTGAGTTACCCTAGTCCCAAAGAAGTACTTCCTGACCCCAAGTGAGTTACCATAGCCCCTTTATAAGTACTCCTTGACCCCAAGTGAGTTATCCTAGCCCCTTTATATGTACTCTCTTACCGCAAGTCAGTTACCATAGCCCCTTTATAAGTACTCCCTGACCCCATGTGAGTTACCCTAGCCCCTTTATATGTACTCTCTGGCGGCAAGTGAGTTACCCTAGTCCCATATAAGTACTCCCCGACCCCAAGTGAGTTATCCTAGCCCCTTTATATGTACTCTCTGACCGCAAGTGAGTTATCCTAGCCCCTTTATATGTACTCTCTTACCGCAAGTGAGTTACCCTAGTCCCATATAAGTACTCCCTGACCCCAACTGATTTACCCTAGTCCCAAATAAGTGCTACAAGGACCCAAGTGATTTACCATAGTCACATAGAAGTACTCCCTGACCCCAAGTGAGTTACCCTATCCCCTATATAAGTACTCCCTGACCCCAAGTGAGTTACCCTAGTCCCATATAAGTACTCCCTGACCCTGAGTGAGTTACCCTAGTCCCATATAAGTACTCCCTGACTCCAAGTGAGTTACCATAACCCCTTTATAAGCACTCCCCGACCCTAAGTGAGTTACCCTAGTCCCATAGAAGTACTCCCTGACCCTAAGTGAGTTACCCTAGCCCGTATATAAGTACTCCCTGACCCCAAGTGAGTTATCATAGCCCCTTTATATGTACTCTTTGACCGTAAGTAAGTTACCCTAGTCCCATATAAGTACTCCCTATCCCCGACTGATTTACCCTAGCCCCATATAAGTGCTCCAATAACCCAAGTGAGTTACCCTAGTCCCATAATAGTACTCCTTGACCCCAAGTGAGTTACCATAGCCCCTTTATAAGTACTCCCTGACCCCAAGTGAGTTATCCTAGCCCCTTTATATGTACTCCCAGACCCCAAGTGAGGTACCATAGCCCCTTTATAAGTACTCCCTGACCCCAAGTGAGTTATCCTAGCCCCTTTATATGTACTCTCTGACTGCAAGTGAGTTACCCTAGCCCCTTTATATGTACTCTCTGACCGCAAGTGAATTATCCTAGCCCCTTTATAAGTACTCCCTTACCCCAAATGAGTTATCTTAGCGCCTTTATATGTACTCTCTGACGGCAAGTGAGTTACCCTAGTCCCATAGTAGTACTCCTTGACCCCGAGTGAGTTACCATAGCCCCTTTATATGTACTCCCTGACCCCAAGTGAATTATCCTAGCCCTTTTATATGTACGCTCTGACCGCAAGTGAGTTACCCTAGTCCCATATAAGTACTCCCTGACCCCAAGTGAGTTACCCTAGTCCCATAAAACAACTCCTTGACCCACAGTGTGTTACCATAGCCCCTTTATAAGTACTTTCTGACCCCAAGTGAGTTACCCTAGCCCCTTTATAAGTACTTCCTGACCCAAAGTGAGTTACCCTAATCCCATATAAGTACTCCCTGACCCCAAGTGAGTTACCCTAGCCCCTTATATAAGTACTCCCTGACCGCAAGTGAGTTATCCTAGTTCCTTTATATGTACTCTCTGACCGCAAGTGAGTTACCCTAGTCCCATAGAAGTACTCCCTGACCCCTAATGAGTTACCATATCACCTTTATAAGTACTCCCTGTCCCCAAGTGAGTTATCCTAGCCCCTCTATATGTACTCTCTGACCGCAAGTGAGTTACCCTATTCCCATAGAAGTACTTCCAAACCCCAAGTGAGATACCCTAGACCCTTATAAGTACTTTCTGACCCCAAGTGAATTACCCTAGCCCCTTAATAAGTACACCCTAGCCCCAAGTGAGTTACACTGGTCCCATATAAGTACTCACAGACACCAAGTGAGTTACCCTAGTCCCATAGAAGTACTCCCTGATCCCAAGTGAGTTACCATATCACCTTTATAAGTTCTCCCTGACCCCAAGTGAGTTATCCTAGCCCCTTTATATGTACTCTCTGACCACAAGTGAGTTAGACTATCCCCATTATAAGTACTCCCTGACCCAGAGTGAGTTATCCTAGCCAGTTTATATGTACTCTTAGACTCCAAGTGAGTTATCCTAGCCCCTTTATATATACTCTCTGACCGCAAGTGAGTTACCCTAGTCCCATAGAAGTACTCCCTGATCCCAAATGAGTTACCATATCACCTTTATAAGTACTCCCTGACCCCATGTGAGTTACCCTAGCCCCTTTATATGTACTCTCTGGCGGCAAGTGAGTTACCCTAGTCCCATATAAGTACTCCCCGACCCCAAGTGAGTTATCCTAGCCCCTTTATATGTACTCTCTGACCGCAAGTGAGTTATCCTAGCCCCTTTATATGTACTCTCTTACCGCAAGTGAGTTACCCTAGTCCCATATAAGTACTCCCTGACCCCAACTGATTTACCCTAGTCCCAAATAAGTGCTACAAGGACCCAAGTGATTTACCATAGTCACATAGAAGTACTCCCTGACCCCAAGTGAGTTACCCTATCCCCTATATAAGTACTCCCTGACCCCAAGTGAGTTACCCTAGTCCCATATAAGTACTCCCTGACCCTGAGTGAGTTACCCTAGTCCCATATAAGTACTCCCTGACTCCAAGTGAGTTACCATAACCCCTTTATAAGCACTCCCCGACCCTAAGTGAGTTACCCTAGTCCCATAGAAGTACTCCCTGACCCTAAGTGAGTTACCCTAGCCCGTATATAAGTACTCCCTGACCCCAAGTGAGTTATCATAGCCCCTTTATATGTACTCTTTGACCGTAAGTAAGTTACCCTAGTCCCATATAAGTACTCCCTATCCCCGACTGATTTACCCTAGCCCCATATAAGTGCTCCAATAACCCAAGTGAGTTACCCTAGTCCCATAATAGTACTCCTTGACCCCAAGTGAGTTACCATAGCCCCTTTATAAGTACTCCCTGACCCCAAGTGAATTATCCTAGCCCCTTTATATGTACTCCCAGACCCCAAGTGAGGTACCATAGCCCCTTTATAAGTACTCCCTGACCCCAAGTGAGTTATCCTAGCCCCTTTATATGTACTCTCTGACTGCAAGTGAGTTACCCTAGCCCCTTTATATGTACTCTCTGACCGCAAGTGAGTTATCCTAGCCCCTTTATAAGTACTCCCTTACCCCAAATGAGTTATCTTAGCGCCTTTATATGTACTCTCTGACGGCAAGTGAGTTACCCTAGTCCCATAGTAGTACTCCTTGACCCCGAGTGAGTTACCATAGCCCCTTTATATGTACTCCCTGACCCCAAGTGAATTATCCTAGCCCCTTTATATGTACTCTCTGACCGCAGGTGAATTACCCTAGTCCCTTTATAAGTACTACCTGACCCCAAGTGAGTTATCCTAGCCCCTTTATATGTACTCTCTGACCGCAAGTGAGTTACCCTAGTCCCATAGACGTACTCCCTGACCCCAAGTGAGTTATCCTAGCCCCTTTATATGTACTCTTTGACTGCAAGTGAGTTATCCTAGCCCCTTTATAAGTACTCCCTGACCCAAGTGAGTTACCATAGCCCCTTTATAAGTACTTCCTGACCACAACAGAGTTATCCTAGCCCCTTTATATGTACTCTCTGACGGCAAGTGAGTTACCCTAGTCCCATAGTAGTACTCCTTGACCCCAAGTGAGTTACCATAGCCCCTTTATAAGTACTCCCTGACCCCAAGTGAGTTATCCTAGCCCCTTTATAAGTACTCCCTGACCCCAAATGAGTTATCCTAGCCCCTTTATATGTACTCTCTGACGGCAAGTGAGTTACCCTAGTCCCATAGTAGTACTCCTTGACCCCAAGTGAGTTACCATAGCCCCTTTATATGTACTCCCTGACCCCAAGTGAATTATCCTAGCCTCTTTATATGTACTCTCTGACCGCAAGTGAGTTATCCTAGCCCCTTTATAAGTACTCCCTGACCCCAAGTGGGTTACCCTAGTTTCATATTAGTACTCCTTGGCCCCAAGTGAGTTACCATAGCCCCTTTATATGTACTCCCTGACCCCAAGTGAGTTATCCCAGCCCCTTTATATGTACTCCCAGACCCCAAGTGAGATACCTTAGTCCCTTATAACTACTCCCTGACCCCAAGTGAGTTATCCTAGCCCCTTTATATGTACTCTCTGACCGCAAGTGAGTTATCCTAGCCCCATTATATGTATTCTCTAACGGCAAGTGAGTTACCCTAGTCCCATAGTAGTACTCCTTGACCCCAAGTGAGTTACCATAGCCCCTTTATATGTACTCCCTGACCCCAAGTGAATTATCCTAGCCCCTTTATATGTACTCTCTGACCGCAAGTGAGTTACCCTAGCCCCCTAATAAGTACTCCCTGACCCCAAGTGAGTTACCATATCACCTTTATAAGTACTCCCTGACCCCAAGTGAGTTATCCTAGCCCCTTTATATGTACTCTCTGACCGCAGGTGAGTTACACTAGTCCCTTTATAAGTACTACCTGACCCCAAGTGAGTTATCCTAGCCCCTTTATATGTACTCTCTGACCGCAAGTGAGTTACCCTAGTCCCATAGACGTACTCCCTGACCCCAAGTGAGTTATCCTAGCCCCTTTATATGTACTCTTTGACCGCAAGTGAGTTATCCTAGCCCCTTTATAAGTACTCCCTGACCCAAGTGAGTTACCATAGCCCCTTTATAAGTACTTCCTGACCACAACAGAGTTATCCTAGCCCCTTTATATGTACTCTCTGACGGCAAGTGAGTTACCCTAGTCCCATAGTAGTACTCCTTGACCCCAAGTGAGTTACCATAGCCCCTTTATAAGTACTCCCTGACCCCAAGTGAGTTATCCTAGCCCCTTTATAAGTACTCCCTGACCCCAAATGAGTTATCCTAGCCCCTTTATATGTACTCTCTGACGGCAAGTGAGTTACCCTAGTCCCATAGTAGTACTCCTTGACCCCAAGTGAGTTACCATAGCCCCTTTATATGTACTCCCTGACCCCAAGTGAATTATCCTAGCCTCTTTATATGTACTCTCTGACCGCAAGTGAGTTATCCTAGCCCCTTTATAAGTACTCCCTGACCCCAAGTGGGTTACCCTAGTTTCATATTAGTACTCCTTGGCCCCAAGTGAGTTACCATAGCCCCTTTATATGTACTCCCTGACCCCAAGTGAGTTATCCTAGCCCCTTTATATGTACTCCCAGACCCCAAGTGATATACCTTAGTCCCTTATAACTACTCCCTGACCCCAAGTGAGTTATCCTAGCCCCTTTATATGTACTCTCTGACCGCAAGTGAGTTATCCTAGCCCCTTTATAAGTACTCCCTGACACAAGTGTGTTACCCTAGTTTCATATTAGTACTCCCTGGCCCCAAGTGAGTTACCCTAGTCCCATATAAGTACTCCTTGACCCAAAGTGAGTTGCCCTAGCCGCTTTATATGTACTCCCAGACCCCAAGTGAGTTACCCTAGTCCCAAAGAAGTACTTCCTGACCCCAAGTGAGTTACCATAGCCCCTTTATAAGTACTCCTTGACCCCAAGTGAGTTATCCTAGCCCCTTTATATGTACTCTCTGACCGCAAGCGAGTTACCATAGCCCCTTTATAAGTACTCCCTGACCCCATGTGAGTTACCCTAGCCCCTTTATATGTACTCTCTGGCGGCAAGTGAGTTATCCTAGTCCCATATAAGTACTCCCCGACCCCAAGTGAGTTATCCTAGCCCCTTTATATGTACTCTCTGACCGCAAGTGAGTTATCCTAGCCCCTTTATATGTACTCTCTTACCGCAAGTGAGTTACCCTAGTCCCATATAAGTACTCCCTGACCTAAACTGATTTACCCTAGTCCCAAATAAGTGCTACAAGGACCCAAGTGATTTACCATAGTGACATAGAAGTACTCCCTGACCCCAAGTGAGTTACCCTATCCCCTATATAAGTACTCCCTGACCCCAAGTGAGTTACCCTAGTCCCATATAAGTACTCCCTGACCCTGAGTGAGTTACCCTAGTCCCATATAAGTACTCCCTGACTCCAAGTGAGTTACCATAGCTCCTTTATAAGCACTCCCCGACCCTAAGTGAGTTACCCTAGTCCCATAGAAGTACTCCCTGACCCTAAGTGAGTTACCCTAGCCCGTATATAAGTACTCCCTGACCCCAAGTGAGTTATCATAGCCCCTTTATATGTACTCTTTGACCGTAAGTAAGTTACCCTAGTCCCATATAAGTACTCTCTATCCCCGACTGATTTACCCTAGCCCCATATAAGTGCTCCAATAACCCAAGTGAGTTACCCTAGTCCCATAATAGTACTCCTTGACCCCAAGTGAGTTACCATAGCCCCTTTATAAGTACTCCCTGACCCCAAGTGAGTTATCCTAGCCCCTTTATATGTACTCCCAGACCCCAAGTGAGGTACCATAGCCCCTTTATAAGTACTCCCTGACCCCAAGTGAGTTATCCTAGCCCCTTTATAAGTACTCCCTGACCCAAGTGTGTTACACTAGTTTCATATTAGTACTCCCTGGCCCCAAGTGATTTACCATAGCCCCTTTATAAGTACTTCCTAACCCCAAGTGAGTTATCCTAGCCCCTTTATATGTACTCTCTGACCGCAAGTGAGTTACCCTAGCCCCTTTATATGTACTCTCTGACCGCAAGTGAGTTATCCTAGGCGCTTTATATGTACTCCCAGACCCCAAGTGAGTTACCCTAGTCCCTTATAAGTACTCCTTGACCCCAAGAGAGTTACCCTAGTCCCATAGATGTATTCCCTGACCCCAAGTGAGTTACCCTAGCCCCTTATATAAGTACTCCCTGACCCCAAGTGAGTTATCCTAGCCCCTTTATATGTACTCTCTGACCGCAAGTGAGTTATCCTAGCACCTTTATAAGTACTCCCTGACCCCAAATGAGTTATTCTAGCCCCTTTATATGTACTCTCTGACCGCAAGTGAGTTATCCTAGCCGTTTTATATGTACTCCCAGACCCCAAGTGAGTTACCCTAGTCCCTTATAAGTACTCCTTGACCCCAAGAGAGTTACCCTAGTCCCATAGATGTATTCCCTGACCCCAAGTGAGTTACCCTAGCCCCTTATATAAGTACTTCCTGACCGCAAGTGAGTTATCCTAGTTACTTTATATGTACTCTCTGACCGCAAGTGAGTTACCCTAGTCCCATAGAAGTACTCCCTGACCCCAAATGAGTTATCCTAGCCCCTTTATATGTACTCTCTGACAGCAAGTGAGTTTTCCTAGCCCCTTTATATGTACTCTCTGACGGCAAGTGAGTTACCCTAGTCCCATAGTAGTACTCCTTGACCCCAAGTGAGTTACCATAGCCCCTTTATAAGTACTCCCTGACCCCAAGTGAGTTATCCTAGCCCCTTTATATGTACTCTCTGACCGCAAGTGAGTTACCCTAGCCCCTTTATATGTACTCTCTGACCGCAAGTGAGTTATCCTAGCCCCTTTATATGTACTCTCTAACGGCAAGTGAGTTACCCTAGTCCCATTGAAGTACTCCCTGACCCCAAGTGAGTTATCCTAGCCCCTTTATAAGTACTTCCTGACTCCAAGTGAGTTATCCTAGCCCCTTTATATGTACTCTCTGACCGCAAGTGAGTTACCCTAGCCCCTTTATATGTACTCTCTGACCGCAAGTGATTTACCCTAGTCCCATAGAAGTACTCCCTGACCCCAATTGAGTTATCCTAGCCCCTTTATATGTACTCTCTGACCGCAAGTGAGTTATCCTAGCCCCTTTATATGTACTCTCTGACGGCAAGTGAGTTACCCTAGTCCCATAGAAGTACTCCCTGACCCCAAGTGAGTTATCCTAGCCCCTTTATAAGTACTTCCTGACCCCAAGTGAGTTTTCCTAGCCCCTTTATATGTACTCTCTGACGGCAAGTGAGTTACCCTAGTCCCATAGTAGTACTCCTTGACCCCAAGTGAGTTACCATAGCCCCTTTATAAGTACTCCCTGACCCCAAGTGAGTTATCCTAGCCCCTTTATATGTACTCTCTGACCGCAAGTGAGTTACCCTAGCCCCTTTATATGTACTCTCTGACCGCAAGTGAGTTACCCTAGCCCCTTTATATGTACTCTCTGACCACAAGTGATTTACCCTAGTCCCATAGAAGTACTCCCTGACCCCAATTGAGTTATCCTAGCCCCTTTATAAGTACTCTCTGACCGCAAGTGAGTTACCCTAGCCCCTTTATATGTACTCTCTGACCGCAAGTGAGTTATCCTAGCCCCTTTATAAGTACTCTCTGACCGCAAGTGAGTTATCCTAGCCCCTTTATATGTACTCTCTGACGGCAAGTGAGTTACCCTAGTCCCATAGAAGTACTCCTTGACCCCAAGAGAGTTACCCTAGACCCATAGATGTATTCCCTGACCCCAAGTGAGTTACCCTAGCCCCTTTATAAGTACTCTCTGACCGCAAGTGAGTTATCCTAGCCCCTTTATATGTACTCTCTGACGGCAAGTGAGTTACCCTAGTCCCATAGAAGTACTCCCTGACCCCAAGTGAGTTATCCTAGCCCCTTTATAAGTACTTCCTGACCGCAAGTGAGTTATCCTATCCCCTTTATATGTACTCTCTGACCGCAAGTGAGTTACCATAGCCCCTTTATAAGTACTCCCTGACCCCATGTGAGTTACCCTAGCCCCTTTATATGTACTCTCTGGCGGCAATTGAGTTACCCTAGTCCCAAATAAGTACTCCCTGACCCCAAGTGAGTTACCATAGCCCCTTTATAAGTACTCCCTGACCCCAAGTGAGTTATCCTAGCCCCTTTATATGTACTCCCTGACCCCAAGTGAGTTACCCTAGTCCCATATAAGTACTCCCTGACCCTGAGTGAGTTACCCTAGTCCCATATAAGTACTCCCTGACTCCAAGTGAGTTACCATAGCTCCTTTATAAGCACTCCCCGACCCTAAGTGAGTTACCCTAGTCCCATAGAAGTACTCCCTGACCCTAAGTGAGTTACCCTAGCCCGTATATAAGTACTCCCTGACCCCAAGTGAGTTATCATAGCCCCTTTATATGTACTCTTTGACCGTAAGTAAGTTACCCTAGTCCCATATAAGTACTCTCTATCCCCGACTGATTTACCCTAGCCCCATATAAGTGCTCCAATAACCCAAGTGAGTTACCCTAGTCCCATAATAGTACTCCTTGACCCCAAGTGAGTTACCATAGCCCCTTTATAAGTACTCCCTGACCCCAAGTGAGTTATCCTAGCCCCTTTATATGTACTCCCAGACCCCAAGTGAGGTACCATAGCCCCTTTATAAGTACTCCCTGACCCCAAGTGAGTTATCCTAGCCCCTTTATAAGTACTCCCTGACCCAAGTGTGTTACACTAGTTTCATATTAGTACTCCCTGGCCCCAAGTGATTTACCATAGCCCCTTTATAAGTACTTCCTAACCCCAAGTGAGTTATCCTAGCCCCTTTATATGTACTCTCTGACCGCAAGTGAGTTACCCTAGCCCCTTTATATGTACTCTCTGACCGCAAGTGAGTTATCCTAGGCGCTTTATATGTACTCCCAGACCCCAAGTGAGTTACCCTAGTCCCTTATAAGTACTCCTTGACCCCAAGAGAGTTACCCTAGTCCCATAGATGTATTCCCTGACCCCAAGTGAGTTACCCTAGCCCCTTATATAAGTACTCCCTGACCCCAAGTGAGTTATCCTAGCCCCTTTATATGTACTCTCTGACCGCAAGTGAGTTATCCTAGCACCTTTATAAGTACTCCCTGACCCCAAATGAGTTATTCTAGCCCCTTTATATGTACTCTCTGACCGCAAGTGAGTTATCCTAGCCGTTTTATATGTACTCCCAGACCCCAAGTGAGTTACCCTAGTCCCTTATAAGTACTCCTTGACCCCAAGAGAGTTACCCTAGTCCCATAGATGTATTCCCTGACCCCAAGTGAGTTACCCTAGCCCCTTATATAAGTACTTCCTGACCGCAAGTGAGTTATCCTAGTTACTTTATATGTACTCTCTGACCGCAAGTGAGTTACCCTAGTCCCATAGAAGTACTCCCTGACCCCAAATGAGTTATCCTAGCCCCTTTATATGTACTCTCTGACAGCAAGTGAGTTTTCCTAGCCCCTTTATATGTACTCTCTGACGGCAAGTGAGTTACCCTAGTCCCATAGTAGTACTCCTTGACCCCAAGTGAGTTACCATAGCCCCTTTATAAGTACTCCCTGACCCCAAGTGAGTTATCCTAGCCCCTTTATATGTACTCTCTGACCGCAAGTGAGTTACCCTAGCCCCTTTATATGTACTCTCTGACCGCAAGTGAGTTATCCTAGCCCCTTTATATGTACTCTCTAACGGCAAGTGAGTTACCCTAGTCCCATTGAAGTACTCCCTGACCCCAAGTGAGTTATCCTAGCCCCTTTATAAGTACTTCCTGACTCCAAGTGAGTTATCCTAGCCCCTTTATATGTACTCTCTGACCGCAAGTGAGTTACCCTAGCCCCTTTATATGTACTCTCTGACCGCAAGTGATTTACCCTAGTCCCATAGAAGTACTCCCTGACCCCAATTGAGTTATCCTAGCCCCTTTATATGTACTCTCTGACCGCAAGTGAGTTATCCTAGCCCCTTTATATGTACTCTCTGACGGCAAGTGAGTTACCCTAGTCCCATAGAAGTACTCCCTGACCCCAAGTGAGTTATCCTAGCCCCTTTATAAGTACTTCCTGACCCCAAGTGAGTTTTCCTAGCCCCTTTATATGTACTCTCTGACGGCAAGTGAGTTACCCTAGTCCCATAGTAGTACTCCTTGACCCCAAGTGAGTTACCATAGCCCCTTTATAAGTACTCCCTGACCCCAAGTGAGTTATCCTAGCCCCTTTATATGTACTCTCTGACCGCAAGTGAGTTACCCTAGCCCCTTTATATGTACTCTCTGACCGCAAGTGAGTTACCCTAGCCCCTTTATATGTACTCTCTGACCACAAGTGATTTACCCTAGTCCCATAGAAGTACTCCCTGACCCCAATTGAGTTATCCTAGCCCCTTTATAAGTACTCTCTGACCGCAAGTGAGTTACCCTAGCCCCTTTATATGTACTCTCTGACCGCAAGTGAGTTATCCTAGCCGTTTTATATGTACTCCCAGACCCCAAGTGAGTTACCCTAGTCCCTTATAAGTACTCCTTGACCCCAAGAGAGTTACCCTAGACCCATAGATGTATTCCCTGACCCCAAGTGAGTTACCCTAGCCCCTTTATAAGTACTCTCTGACCGCAAGTGAGTTATCCTAGCCCCTTTATATGTACTCTCTGACGGCAAGTGAGTTACCCTAGTCCCATAGAAGTACTCCCTGACCCCAAGTGAGTTATCCTAGCCCCTTTATAAGTACTTCCTGACCGCAAGTGAGTTATCCTATCCCCTTTATATGTACTCTCTGACCGCAAGTGAGTTACCATAGCCCCTTTATAAGTACTCCCTGACCCCATGTGAGTTACCCTAGCCCCTTTATATGTACTCTCTGGCGGCAATTGAGTTACCCTAGTCCCAAATAAGTACTCCCTGACCCCAAGTGAGTTACCATAGCCCCTTTATAAGTACTCCCTGACCCCAAGTGAGTTATCCTAGCCCCTTTATATGTACTCCCTGACCCCAAGTGAGTTACCCTAGTCCCATATAAGTACTCCCTGACCCTGAGTGAGTTACCCTAGTCCCATATAAGTACTCCCTGACTCCAAGTGAGTTACCATAGCTCCTTTATAAGCACTCCCCGACCCTAAGTGAGTTACCCTAGTCCCATAGAAGTACTCCCTGACCCTAAGTGAGTTACCCTAGCCCGTATATAAGTACTCCCTGACCCCAAGTGAGTTATCATAGCCCCTTTATATGTACTCTTTGACCGTAAGTAAGTTACCCTAGTCCCATATAAGTACTCTCTATCCCCGACTGATTTACCCTAGCCCCATATAAGTGCTCCAATAACCCAAGTGAGTTACCCTAGTCCCATAATAGTACTCCTTGACCCCAAGTGAGTTACCATAGCCCCTTTATAAGTACTCCCTGACCCCAAGTGAGTTATCCTAGCCCCTTTATATGTACTCCCAGACCCCAAGTGAGGTACCATAGCCCCTTTATAAGTACTCCCTGACCCCAAGTGAGTTATCCTAGCCCCTTTATAAGTACTCCCTGACCCAAGTGTGTTACACTAGTTTCATATTAGTACTCCCTGGCCCCAAGTGATTTACCATAGCCCCTTTATAAGTACTTCCTAACCCCAAGTGAGTTATCCTAGCCCCTTTATATGTACTCTCTGACCGCAAGTGAGTTACCCTAGCCCCTTTATATGTACTCTCTGACCGCAAGTGAGTTATCCTAGGCGCTTTATATGTACTCCCAGACCCCAAGTGAGTTACCCTAGTCCCTTATAAGTACTCCTTGACCCCAAGAGAGTTACCCTAGTCCCATAGATGTATTCCCTGACCCCAAGTGAGTTACCCTAGCCCCTTATATAAGTACTCCCTGACCCCAAGTGAGTTATCCTAGCCCCTTTATATGTACTCTCTGACCGCAAGTGAGTTATCCTAGCACCTTTATAAGTACTCCCTGACCCCAAATGAGTTATTCTAGCCCCTTTATATGTACTCTCTGACCGCAAGTGAGTTATCCTAGCCGTTTTATATGTACTCCCAGACCCCAAGTGAGTTACCCTAGTCCCTTATAAGTACTCCTTGACCCCAAGAGAGTTACCCTAGTCCCATAGATGTATTCCCTGACCCCAAGTGAGTTACCCTAGCCCCTTATATAAGTACTTCCTGACCGCAAGTGAGTTATCCTAGTTACTTTATATGTACTCTCTGACCGCAAGTGAGTTACCCTAGTCCCATAGAAGTACTCCCTGACCCCAAATGAGTTATCCTAGCCCCTTTATATGTACTCTCTGACAGCAAGTGAGTTTTCCTAGCCCCTTTATATGTACTCTCTGACGGCAAGTGAGTTACCCTAGTCCCATAGTAGTACTCCTTGACCCCAAGTGAGTTACCATAGCCCCTTTATAAGTACTCCCTGACCCCAAGTGAGTTATCCTAGCCCCTTTATATGTACTCTCTGACCGCAAGTGAGTTACCCTAGCCCCTTTATATGTACTCTCTGACCGCAAGTGAGTTATCCTAGCCCCTTTATATGTACTCTCTAACGGCAAGTGAGTTACCCTAGTCCCATTGAAGTACTCCCTGACCCCAAGTGAGTTATCCTAGCCCCTTTATAAGTACTTCCTGACTCCAAGTGAGTTATCCTAGCCCCTTTATATGTACTCTCTGACCGCAAGTGAGTTACCCTAGCCCCTTTATATGTACTCTCTGACCGCAAGTGATTTACCCTAGTCCCATAGAAGTACTCCCTGACCCCAATTGAGTTATCCTAGCCCCTTTATATGTACTCTCTGACCGCAAGTGAGTTATCCTAGCCCCTTTATATGTACTCTCTGACGGCAAGTGAGTTACCCTAGTCCCATAGAAGTACTCCCTGACCCCAAGTGAGTTATCCTAGCCCCTTTATAAGTACTTCCTGACCCCAAGTGAGTTTTCCTAGCCCCTTTATATGTACTCTCTGACGGCAAGTGAGTTACCCTAGTCCCATAGTAGTACTCCTTGACCCCAAGTGAGTTACCATAGCCCCTTTATAAGTACTCCCTGACCCCAAGTGAGTTATCCTAGCCCCTTTATATGTACTCTCTGACCGCAAGTGAGTTACCCTAGCCCCTTTATATGTACTCTCTGACCGCAAGTGAGTTACCCTAGCCCCTTTATATGTACTCTCTGACCACAAGTGATTTACCCTAGTCCCATAGAAGTACTCCCTGACCCCAATTGAGTTATCCTAGCCCCTTTATAAGTACTCTCTGACCGCAAGTGAGTTACCCTAGCCCCTTTATATGTACTCTCTGACCGCAAGTGAGTTATCCTAGCCGTTTTATATGTACTCCCAGACCCCAAGTGAGTTACCCTAGTCCCTTATAAGTACTCCTTGACCCCAAGAGAGTTACCCTAGACCCATAGATGTATTCCCTGACCCCAAGTGAGTTACCCTAGCCCCTTTATAAGTACTCTCTGACCGCAAGTGAGTTATCCTAGCCCCTTTATATGTACTCTCTGACGGCAAGTGAGTTACCCTAGTCCCATAGAAGTACTCCCTGACCCCAAGTGAGTTATCCTAGCCCCTTTATAAGTACTTCCTGACCGCAAGTGAGTTATCCTATCCCCTTTATATGTACTCTCTGACCGCAAGTGAGTTACCATAGCCCCTTTATAAGTACTCCCTGACCCCATGTGAGTTACCCTAGCCCCTTTATATGTACTCTCTGGCGGCAATTGAGTTACCCTAGTCCCAAATAAGTACTCCCTGACCCCAAGTGAGTTACCATAGCCCCTTTATAAGTACTCCCTGACCCCAAGTGAGTTATCCTAGCCCCTTTATATGTACTCTCTGACCGCAAGTGAGTTATCCTAGCCCCTTTATATGTACTCTCTGACCGCAAGTGAGTTACCCTAGTCCCATAGTAGTACTCCCTAACCCCAAGTGAGTTACCATAGCCCCTTTATAAGTACTACCTGACCCCAAATGAGTTATCCTAGCCCCTTTATATGTACTCTCTGACGGCAAGTGAATTACCATAGCCCCTTTATAAGTACTCCCTGACCCCTAGTGAGTTATCCTAGCCCCTTTATATGTACTATTTGACCGCAAGTGAGTTATCCTAGCCCCTTTATAAGTACTCCCTGACCCCAAATGAGTTATCCTAGCCCCTTTATATGTGTTCTCTAACCGCAAGTGAGTTATCCTATCCCCTTTATATGTACTCTCTGACCTCATGTGAGTTACCCTAGTCCCATAGACGTACTCCCTGACCCCAAGTGAGTTATCCTAGCCCCTTTATATGTACTCTCTGACAGCAAGTGAGTTATCCTAGCCCCTTTATATGTACTCTCTGACCGCAAGTGAGTTACCCTAGTCCCATAGTAGTACTCCCTGACCCCAATTGAGTTACCATAGCCCGTTTATAAGTACCACCTGACCCCAAATGAGTTATCCTAGCCCCTTTATATGTACTCTCTGACGGCAAGTGAGTTACCCTAGTCCCATAGTAGTACTCCTTGACCCCAAGTGAGTTACACTAGCCCCTTTTAAAGTACTCCCTGAGCCCAAGTGAGTTATCCTAGCCCCTTTATAGGTATTCTCTAACCGCAAGTGAGTTATCCTATCCCCTTTATACGTACTCTCTGACCTCATGTGATTTACCCCAGTCCCATAGACGTACTCCCTGACCCCAAGTGAGTTATCCAAGCCACTTTATATGTACTCTCTGATCGCAAGTAAGTTACACTAGCCCCTTTATATGTACTCTCTGACCGCAAGTGATTTACCCTAGTCCCATAGAAGTACTCCCTGACCCCAATTGAGTTATCCTAGCCCCTTTATATGTACTCTCTGACCGCAAGTGAGTTATCCTAGCCCCTTTATATGTACTCTCTGACGGCAAGTGAGTTACCCTAGTCCCATAGAAGTACTCCCTGACCCCAAGTGAGTTATCCTAGCCCCTTTATAAGTACTTCCTGACCCCAAGTGAGTTATCCTAGCCCCTTTATAAGTACTCTCTGACCGCAAGTGAGTTACCCTAGCCCCTTTATATGTACTCTCTGACCGCAAGTGAGTTATCCTAGCCGTTTTATATGTACTCCCAGACCCCAAGTGAGTTACCCTAGTCCCTTATAAGTACTCCTTGACCCCAAGAGAGTTACCCTAGACCCATAGATGTATTCCCTGACCCCAAGTGAGTTACCCTAGCCCCTTTATAAGTACTCTCTGACCGCAAGTGAGTTATCCTAGCCCCTTTATATGTACTCTCTGACGGCAAGTGAGTTACCCTAGTCCCATAGAAGTACTCCCTGACCCCAAGTGAGTTATCCTAGCCCCTTTATAAGTACTTCCTGACCGCAAGTGAGTTATCCTATCCCCTTTATATGTACTCTCTGACCGCAAGTGAGTTACCATAGCCCCTTTATAAGTACTCCCTGACCCCATGTGAGTTACCCTAGCCCCTTTATATGTACTCTCTGGCGGCAATTGAGTTACCCTAGTCCCAAATAAGTACTCCCTGACCCCAAATGAGTTACCATAGCCCCTTTATAAGTACTCCCTGACCCCAAGTGAGTTATCCTAGCCCCTTTATATGTACTCTCTGACCGCAAGTGAGTTATCCTAGCCCCTTTATATGTACTCTCTGACCGCAAGTGAGTTACCCTAGTCCCATAGTAGTACTCCCTAACCCCAAGTGAGTTACCATAGCCCCTTTATAAGTACTACCTGACCCCAAATGAGTTATCCTAGCCCCTTTATATGTACCCTCTGACGGCAAGTGAATTACCATAGCCCCTTTATAAGTACTCCCTGACCCCTAGTGAGTTATCCTAGCCCCTTTATATGTACTATTTGACCGCAAGTGAGTTATCCTAGCCCCTTTATAAGTACTCCCTGACCCCAAATGAGTTATCCTAGCCCCTTTATATGTGTTCTCTAACCGCAAGTGAGTTATCCTATCCCCTTTATATGTACTCTCTGACCGCAAGTGAGTTACCCTAGTCCCATAGTAGTACTCCCTGACCCCAATTGAGTTACCATAGCCCGTTTATAAGTACCACCTGACCCCAAATGAGTTATCCTAGCCCCTTTATATGTACTCTCTGACGGCAAGTGAGTTACCCTAGTCCCATAGTAGTACTCCTTGACCCCAAGTGAGTTACCCTAGCCCCTTTTAAAGTACTCCCTGACCCCAAGTGAGTTATCCTAGCCCCTTTATAGGTATTCTCTAACCGCAAGTGAGTTATCCTATCCCCTTTATACGTACTCTCTGACCTCATGTGATTTACCCCAGTCCCATAGACGTACTCCCTGACCCCAAGTGAGTTATCCTAGCCCCTTTATATGTACTCTCTGACCGCAAGTGAGTTATCCTAGCCCGTTTATATGTACTCTCTGACCGCAAGTGAATTACCCTAGTCCCATAGTAGTACTCCCTGACCCCAAGTGAGTTACCATAGCCCGTTTATAAGTACCACCTGACCCCAAATGAGTTATCCTAGCCCCTTTATATGTACTCTCTGACGGCAAGTGAGTTACCCTAGTCCCATAGTAGTACTCCTTGACCCCAAGTGAGTTACCATAGCCCCTTTTTAAGTACTCCCTGACCCCAAGTGAGTTATCCTAGACCCCTTTATATGTACTCTCTAACCGCAAGTGAGTTATCCTATCCCCATTATATGTACTCTCTGACCTCATGTGATTTAACCCAGTCCCATAGACGTACTCCCTGACCCCAAGTGAGTCATCCTAGCCCCTTTATATGTACTCTCTGACCGCAAGTGAGTTATCCTAGCCCGTTTATATGTACTCTCTGACCGCAAGTGAATTACCCTAGTCCCATAGTAGTACTCCCTGACCCCAAGTGAGTTACCATAGCCCGTTTATAAGTACTACCCGACCCCAAATGAGTTATCCTAGCCCCTCTATATGTACTCTCTGACGGCAAGTGAGTTACCATAGCCCCTTTATATGTACTCCCTGACCCCAAGTGAATTATTCTAGCCCCTTTATATGTACTCTCTAACCGCAAGTGAGTTATCCTAGCCCCTTTATAAGTACTCCCTGACCCCAAGTGGGTTACCCTAGTTTCATATTAGTACTCCTTGGCCCCAAGTGAGTTACCATAGCCCCTTTATAAGTACTCCCTGACCCCAAGTGAGTTATCCAAGCCCCTTTATATGTACTCTCTGATCGCAAGTGAGTTACCCTAGCCCCTTTATATGTACTCTCTGACCGCAAGTGAGTTATCCTAGCCCCTTTATAAGTACTACCTGACCCCAAATGAGTTATCCTAGCCCCTTTATATGTGTTCTCTAACCGCAACTGAGTTATCCTATCCCCTTTATATGTACTCTCTGACCTCATGTGAGTTACCCTAGTCCCATAGACGTACTCCCTGACCCCAAGTGAGTTATCCTAGCCCCTTTATATGTACTCTCTGACCGCAAGTGAGTTATCCTAGCCCCTTTATATGTACTCTCTGACCGCAAGTGAGTTACCCAAGTCCCATAGTGGTACTCCCTGACCCCAATTGAGTTACCATAGCCCGTTTATAAGTACTACCTGACCCCAAATGAGTTATCCTAGCCCCTTTATATGTACTCTCTGACGGCAAGTGAGTTACCCTAGTCCCATAGTAGTACTCCTTGACCCCAAGTGAGTTACCATAGCCCCTTTTAAAGAACTCCCTGACCCCAAGTGAGTTATCCTAGCCCCTTTATATGTACTCTCTAATCGCAAGTGAGTTATCCTATCCCCTTTTTATGTACTGTCTGACCTCATGTGAGTTACCCTAGTCCCATAGACGTACTCCCTGACCCCAAGTGAGTTATCCTAGCCCCTTTATATGTACTCTCTGACCGCAAGTGTGTTACCCTAGTCCCATAGTAGCACTCCCTGACCCCAAGTGAGTTACCATAGCCCGTTTATAAGTACTACCTGACCCCAAATGAGTTATCCTAGCCCCTTTATATGTACTCTCTGACGGCAAGTGAGTTACCATAGCCCCTTTATATGTACTCCCTGACCCCAATTGAATTATGCTAGCCCCCTTATAAGTACTCCCTGACCCCAAGTGGGTTACCCTAGTTTCATATTAGTACTCCTTGGCCCCAAGTGAGTTACCATAGCCCCTTTATAAGTACTCCCTGACCCCAAGTGAGTTATCCAAGCCCCTTTATATGTACTCTCTGATCGCAAGTGAGTTACACTAGCCCCTTTATATGTACTCTCTGACCGCAAGTGAGTTATCCTAGCCCCTTTATAAGTACTCCCTGACCCCAAGTGGGTTACCCTAATTTCATATTAGTACTCCTTGGCCCCAAAAGATTTACCATAGCCCCTTTATAAGTACTCCCTGACCCCAAGTGAGTTATCCTAGCCCCTTTATATGTACTCCCAGACCCCAAGTGAGTTACCTTAGTCCCTTATAACTACTCCCTGACCCCAAGTGATGTACCATAGCCCCTTTATAAGTACGACCTGACCCCAAGTGAGTTATCCTAGCCCCTTTATATGTACTCCCTGACCGCAAGTGAGTTACCCTAGCCCCTTTATATGTACTTTCTGACCGCAAGTGAGTTATCCTAGCCGCTTTATATGTACTCCCAGACCCCAAGTGTGTTAACCTAGTCCCTTAAAAGTACTCCCTGACCCCAAGAGAGTTATCCTAGCCCCTTTATATGTACTCTCTGACCGCAAGTGAGTTACCCTAGTCCCATAGAAGTACTCTCTGACCGCAAGTGAGTAATCCTAGCCGCATTATATGTACACCCAGACCCCAAGTGAGTTACCATATCACCTTTATATGTACTCCCTGACCCCAAGTGAGTTATCCTATCCCCTTTATATGTACTCTCTGACCGCAAGTGAGTTACCCTAGTCCCGTAGTAGTACTCCCTGACCCCAAGTGAGTTACCATAGCCCCTTTATAAGTACTACCTGACCCCAAATGAGTTATCCTAGCCCCATTATATGTACTCTATGACGGCAAGTGAGTTACCATAGCCCCTTTATATGTTCTCTCTGACCGCAAGTGAGTTATCCTAGCCCCTTTATAAGTACTCCCTGACCCCAAATGAGTTATCCTAGCCCCTTTATATGTGTTCTCTAACCGCAACTGAGTTATCCTATTCCCTTTATATGTACTCTCTGACCTCATGTGAGTTAACCTAGTCCCATAGACGTACTCCCTGACCCCAAGTGAGTTATCCTAGCCCCTTTATATGTACTCTCTGACCGCAAGTGAGTTATCCTAGCCCCTTTATATGTACTCTCTGACCGCAAGTGAGTTACCCTTGTCCCATAGTAGTACTCCCTGACCCCAATTGAGTTACCATAGCCCGTTTATAAGTACTACCTGACACCAAATGAGTTATCCTAGCCCCTTTATATGTACTCTCTGACGGCAAGTGAGTTACCCTAGTCCCATAGTAGTACTCCTTGACCCCAAGTGAGTTACCATAGCCCCTTTTTAAGTACTCCCTGACCCCAAGTGAGTTATCCTAGCCCCTTTATATGTACTCTCTAACCGCAAGTGAGTTATCCTATCCCCTTTTTATGTACTCTCTGACCTCATGTGAGTTACCCTAGTCCCATAGACGTACTCCCTGACCCCAAGTGAGTTATCCTAGCCCCTTTATATGTACTCTCTGACCGCAAGTGTGTTACCCTAGTCCCATAGTAGTACTCCCTGACCACAAGTGAGTTACCATAGCCCGTTTATAAGTACTACCTGACCCCAAATGAGTTATCCTAGCCCCTTTATATGTACTCTCTGACGGCAAGTGAGTTACCATAGCCCCTTTATAAGTACTCCCTGACCCCAAGTGAGTTATCCTAGCCCCTTTATATGTACTCCCAGACCCCAAGTGAGTTACCTTAGTCCCTTATAACTACTCCCTGACCCCAAGTGAGGTACCATAGCCCCTTTATAAGTACTCCCTGACCCCAAGTGAGTTATCCTAGCCCCTTTATATGTACTCCCTGACCGCAAGTGAGTTACCATAGCCCCTTTATAAGTACTCCCTGACCCCAAGTGAGTTATCCTAGCCCCTTTATATGTACTCCCTGACCGCAAGTGAGTTACCCTAGCCCCTTTATATGTACTCTCTGACCGCAAGTGAGTTATCCTAGCCGCTTTATATGTACTCCCAGACCCCAAGTGTGTTAACCTAGTCCCTTAAAAGTACTCCCTGACCCCAAGTGAGTTATCCTAGCCCCTTTATATGTACTCTCTGACCGCAAGTGAGTTATCCTAGCCGCTTTATATGTACTCCCAGACCCCAAGTGTGTTAACCTAGTCCCTTAAAAGTACTCCCTGACCCCAAGTGAGTTATCCTAGCCCCTTTATATGTACTCTCTGACGGCAAGTGAGTTACCCTAGTCCCATAGAAGTACTCCCTGACCCCAAGTGAGTTATCCTAGCCCCTTTATAAGTACTTCCTGACCCCAAGTGAGTTATCCTAGCCCCTTTATATGTACTCTCTGACGGCAAGTGAGTTACCATAGCCCCTTTATAAGTACTCCCTGACCCCTAGTGAGTTATCCTAGCCCCTTTATATGTACTCTCTGACCGCAAGTGAGTTATCCTAGCCCCTTTATAAGTACTCCCTGACCGCAAGTGAGTTACCCTAGTCCCATAGTAGTACTCCCTGACCCCAATTGAGTCACCATAGCCCGTTTATAAGTACTACCTGACCCCAAATGAGTTATCCTAGCCCCTTTGTATGTACTCTCTGACGGCAAGTGAGTTACCCTAGTCCCATAGTAGTACTCCTTGACCCCAAGTGAGTTACCATAGCCCCTTTTTAAGTACTCCCTGATCCCAAGTGAGTTATCCTAGCCCCTTTATATGTACTCCCTGACCCCATGTGAGTTATCCTAGCCCCTTTATATATACTCTCTGACCGCAAGTGAGTTACCCTAGCCCCTTTATATGTACTCTCTGACCGCAAGTGAGTTATCCTAGCCGCTTTATATGTACTCCCAGACCCCAAGTGTGTTAATCTAGTCCCTTAAAAGTACTCCCTGACCCCAAGAGAGTTATCCTAGCCCTTTTATATGTACTCTCTGACCGCAATTGAGTTACCCTAGTCCCATAGAAGTACTCTCTGACCGCAAGTGAGTTATCCTAGCCGCTTTATATGTACACCCAGACCCCAAGTGAGTTACCCTAGTCCCATATAAGTACTCCCAGACCACAAGAAGGTTACCCTAGTCCCATAGAAATACTCCCTGACCCCAAGTGAGTTATCCTTGCCCCTTTATATCTACTCTCTGACAGCAATTGAGTTACCCTAGTCCCTTATAAGGACTCCCTGACCCCAAGTGGGTTACCCTAGTCCCATAGAAGTACTCCCTGACCCCAAGTGAGTTACCTTAACCCTTATATAAGTACTCCCTGACCCCAAGTGAGTTACCATATCACCTTTATATGTACTCCCTGACACCAAGTGAGTTATCCTATACCCTTTATATGTACTCTCTGACCGCAAGTGAGTTACCCTAGTCCCATAGTAGTACTACCTGACCCCAAGAGAGTTACCATAGCCCCTTTATAAGTACTACCTGACCCCAAATGAGTTATCCTAGCCCCTTTATATGTACTCTCTGACGGCAAGTGAGTTACCATAGCCCCTTTATAAGTACTCCCTGACCCCTAGTGAGTTATCCTAGCCCCTTTATATGTACTCTCTGACCGCAAGTGAGTTATCCTAGCCCCTTTATAAGTACTCCCTGACCCCAAATGAGTTATCCTAGCCCCTTTATATGTGTTCTCTAACCGCAACTGAGTTATCCTATTCCCTTTATATGTACTCTCTGACCTCATGTGAGTTACCCTAGTCCCATAGACGTACTCCCTGACCCCAAGTGAGTTATCCTAGCCCCTTTATATGTACTCTCTGACCGCAAGTGAGTTATCCTAGCCCCTTTATATGTACTCTCTGACCGCAAGTGAGTTACCCTAGTCCCATAGTAGTACTCCCTGACCCCATTTGAGTTACCATAGCCCGTTTATAAGTACTACCTGACCCCAAATGAGTTATCCTAGCCCCTTTATATGTACTCTCTGACGGCAAGTGAGTTACCCTAGTCCCATAGTAGTACTCCTTGACACCAAGTGAGTTACCATAGCCCCTTTTTAAGTACTCCCCGACCCCAAGTGAGTTATCCTAGCCCCTTTATATATACTCTCTAACCGCAAGTGAGTTATCCTATCCCCTTTTTATGTACTCTCTGACCTCATGTGAGTTACCCTAGTCCCATAGACGTACTCCCTGACCCCAAGTGAGTTATCCTAGCCCCTTTATATGTACTCTCTGATCGCAAGTGTGTTACCCTAGTCCCATAGTAGTACTCCCTGACCCCAAGTGAGTTACCATAGCCCGTTTATAAGTACTACCTGACCCCAAGTGAGTTATCCAAGCCCCTTTATATGTACTCTCTGATCGCAAGTGAGTTACACTAGCCCCTTTATATGTACTCTCTGACCGCAAGTGAGTTATCCTAGCCCCTTTATATGTACTCTCTGACGGCAAGTGAGTTACCATAGCCCCTTTGGATGTACTCCCTGACCCCAATTGAATTATGCTAGCCCCTTTAAATGTACTCTCTGACCGCAAGTGAGTTATCCTAGCCCCTTTATAAGTACTCCCTGACCCCAAGTGGGTTACCCTAGTGTCATATTAGTACTCCTTGGCCCCAAGTGAGTTACCATAGCCGCTTTATAAGTACTCCCTGACCCCAAGTGAGTTATCCAAGCCCCTTTATATGTACTCTCTGATCGCAAGTGAGTTACACTAGCCCCTTTATATGTACTCTCTGACCGCAAGTGAGTTATCCTAGCCCCTATATATGTACTCTCTGACCGCAAGTGAGTTATCCTAGCCCCTTTATATGTACTCTCTGACCGCAAGTGAGTTATCCTAGCCCCTTTATAAGTACTCCCTGACCCCAAGTGGGTTACCCTAGTTTCATATTAGTACTCCTTGGCCCCAAGTGAGTTACCATAGCCGCTTTATAAGTACTCCCTGACCCCAAGTGAGTTATCCAAGCCCCTTTATATGTACTCTCTGATCGCAAGTGAGTTACACTAGCCCCTTTATATGTACTCTCTGACCGCAAGTGAGTTATCCTAGCCCCTTTATAAGTACTCCCTGACCCCAAGTGGGTTACCCTAATTTCATATTAGAACTCCTTGGCCCCAAAAGATTTACCATAGCCCCTTTATAAGTACTCCCTGACCCCAAGTGAGTTATCCTAGCCCCTTTATATGTACTCCCTGACCCCAAGTGAGTTATCCTAGCCCCTTTATATGTACTCTCTGACCGCAAGTGTGTTACCCTAGTCCCATAGAAGTACTCCCTGACCCCAAGTGAGTTACCATAGCCCCTTTATAAGTACTACCTGACCCCAAATGAGTTATCCTAGCCCCTTTATATGTACTCTCTGACGGCAAGTGAGTTACCATAGCCCCTTTATAAGTACTCCCTGACCCCTAGTGAGTTATCCTAGCCCCTTTATATGTACTCTCTAACCGCAAGTGAGTTATCCTATCCCCATATATGTACTCTCTGACCTCATGTGAGTTACCCTAGTCCAATAGACGTACTCCCTGACCCCAAGTGAGTTATCCTAGCCCCTTTATATGTACTCTCTGACCGCATGTGAGTTACCCTAGTCCCATAGTAGTACTCCCTGACCCCAATTGAGTTACCATAGCCCGTTTATAAGTACTACCTGACCCCAATTGAGTATTCCTAGCCCCTTTATATGTACTCTCTGACGGCAAGTGAGTTACCCTAGTCCCATAGTAGTACTCCTTGACCCCAAGTGACTTACCATAGCCCCTTTTTAAGTACTCCTTGAACCCAAGTGAATTATCCTAGCCCCATTATATGTACTCTCTGACCGCAAGTGAGTTATCCTAGCCCCTTTATAAGTACTCCCTGACCCCTAATGAGTTATCCTAGCCCCTTTATATGTGTTCTCTAACCGCAAGTGAGTTATCCTATCCCCTTTATATGTACTCTCTGACCTCATGTGAGTTACCCTAGTCCCATAGACGTACTCCCTGACCCCAAGTGAGTTATCCTAGCCCCTATATATGTACTCTCTGACCGCAAGTGAGTTATCCTAGCCCCTTTATATGTACTCTCTGACCGCAAGTGAGTTACCCTAGTCCCATAGTAGTACTCCCTGACCCCAATTGAGTTACCATAGCCCGTTTATAAGTACTACCTGACCCCAATTGAGTTATCCTAGCCCCTTTATATGTATTCTCTGACGGCAAATGAGTTACCCTAGTCCCTTATAACTACTCCCTGACCCCAAGTGAGGTACCATAGCCCCTTTGTAAGTACTCCCTGACCCCAAGTGAGTTATCCTAGCCCCTTTATATGTACTCTCTGACCGCAAGTGAGTTACCCTAGCCCCTTTATATGTACTCTCTGACCGCAAGTGAGTTATCCTAGCCGCTTTATATGTACTCCCAGACCCCAAGTGAGTTAACCTAGTCCCTTAAAAGTACTCCCTGACCCCAAGAGAGTTACCATAGCCCCTTTATAAGTACTCCTTGACCCCAAGTGAGTTATCCTAGCCCCTTTATATGTACTCCCAGACCCCAAGTGAGTTACCTCAGTCCCTTATAACTACTCCCTGACCCCAAGTGAGGTACCATAGCCCCTTTATAAGTACTCCCTGACCCCAAGTGAGTTATCCTAGCCCCTTTATATGTACTCTCTGACCGCAAGTGTGTTACCCTAGCCCCTTTATATGTACTCTCTGACAGCAAGTGAGTTATCCTAGCCGCTTTATATGTACTCCCAGACCCCAAGTGAATTACCCTAGTCCCATATTACTATTCCCTGACCCAATGTGAGTTACCCTAGCCCCTTTATAAGTACTCCCTGACCCTAAGTGGGTTACCCTAGTCCCAAATAAGTACTCCCAGACCACAAGAAGGTTACCCTAGTCCCATAGAAACACTCCCTGACCCCAAGTGAGTTATCCTTGCCCCTTTATATCTACTCTCTGACAGCAATTGAGTTACCCTAGTCCCTTATAAGGACTCCCTGACCCCAAGTGGGTTACCCTAGTCCCATAGAAGTACTCCCTGACCCCAAGTGAGTTACCATATCACCTTTATATGTACTCCCTGACCCCAAGTGAGTTATCCTAGCCCCTTTATATGTACTCTCTGACCGCAAGTGAGTTACCCTAGTCCCATAGTAGTACTCCCTGACCCCAAGTGAGTTACCATAGCCCCTTTATAAGTACTACCTGATCCCAAATGAGTTATCCTAGCCCCTTTATATGTACTCTCTGACGGCAAGTGAGTTACCATAACCCCTTTATAAGTACTCCCTGACCCCTAGTGAGTTATCCTAGCCCCTTTATATGTACTCTCTGACCGCAAGTAAGTTATCCTAGCCCCTTTATATGTACTCTCTGACCGCAAGTGAGTTATCCTAGCCCCTTTATATGTGTTCTCTAACCGCAAGTGAGTTATCCTATCCCCTTTATATGTACTCTCTGACCTCATGTGAGTTATCCCAGTCCCATAGACGTACTCCCTGACCCCAAGTGAGTTATCCAAGCCCCTTTATATGTACTCTCTGACCGCAAGTGAGTTATCCTAGCCCCTTTATATGTACTCTCTGACCGCAAGTGAGTTACCCTAGTCCCATAGTAGTACTCCTTGACCCCAAGTGAGTTATCCAAGCCCCTTTATATGTACTCTCTGACCGCAAGTGAGTTATCCTAGCCCCTTTATATGTACTCTCTGACCGCAAGTGAGTTACCCTAGTCCCATAGTAGTACTCCCTGACCCCAAGTGAGTTACCATAGCCCCTTTATAAGTACTACCTGACCCCAAATGAGTTATCCTAGCCCCTTTATATGTTTTCTCTAACCGCAAGTGAGTTACCATAGCCCCTTTATAAGTACTCCCTGACCCCAAGTGAGTTATCCTAGCCCCTTTATATGTACTCTCTGACCGCAAGTGAGTTACCCTAGTCCCATAGTAGTACTCCCTGACCCCAATTGAGTTACCATAGCCCGTTTATAAGTACTACCTGACCCCAATTGAGTTATCCTAGCCCCTTTATATGTATTCTCTGACGGCAAGTGAGTTACCCTAGTCCCTTATAACTACTCCCTGACCCCAAGTGAGGTACCATAGCCCCTTTATAAGTACTCCCTGACCCCAAGTGAGTTATCCTAGCCCCTTTATATGTACTCTCTGACCGCAAGTGAGTTACCCTAGCCCCTTTATATGTACTCTCTGACCGCAAGTGAGTTATCCTAGCCGCTTTATATGTACTCCCAGACCCCAAGTGAGTTAACCTAGTCCCTTAAAAGTACTCCCTGACCCCAAGAGAGTTACCATAGCCCCTTTATAAGTACTCCTTGACCCCAAGTGAGTTATCCTAGCCCCTTTATATGTACTCCCAGACCCCAAGTGAGTTACCTCAGTCCCTTATAACTACTCCCTGACCCCAAGTGAGGTACCATAGCCCCTTTATAAGTACTCCCTGACCCCAAGTGAGTTATCCTAGCCCCTTTATATGTACTCTCTGACCGCAAGTGTGTTACCCTAGCCCCTTTATATGTACTCTCTGACAGCAAGTGAGTTATCCTAGCCGCTTTATATGTACTCCCAGACCCCAAGTGAATTACCCTAGTCCCATATTACTATTCCCTGACCCAATGTGAGTTACCCTAGCCCCTTTATAAGTACTCCCTGACCCTAAGTGGGTTACCCTAGTCCCAAATAAGTACTCCCAGACCACAAGAAGGTTACCCTAGTCCCATAGAAACACTCCCTGACCCCAAGTGAGTTATCCTTGCCCCTTTATATCTACTCTCTGACAGCAATTGAGTTACCCTAGTCCCTTATAAGGACTCCCTGACCCCAAGTGGGTTACCCTAGTCCCATAGAAGTACTCCCTGACCCCAAGTGAGTTACCATATCACCTTTATATGTACTCCCTGACCCCAAGTGAGTTATCCTAGCCCCTTTATATGTACTCTCTGACCGCAAGTGAGTTACCCTAGTCCCATAGTAGTACTCCCTGACCCCAAGTGAGTTACCATAGCCCCTTTATAAGTACTACCTGACCCCAAATGAGTTATCCTAGCCCCTTTATATGTACTCTCTGACGGCAAGTGAGTTACCATAACCCCTTTATAAGTACTCCCTGACCCCTAGTGAGTTATCCTAGCCCCTTTATATGTACTCTCTGACCGCAAGTAAGTTATCCTAGCCCCTTTATATGTACTCTCTGACCGCAAGTGAGTTATCCTAGCCCCTTTATATGTGTTCTCTAACCGCAAGTGAGTTATCCTATCCCCTTTATATGTACTCTCTGACCTCATGTGAGTTATCCCAGTCCCATAGACGTACTCCCTGACCCCAAGTGAGTTATCCAAGCCCCTTTATATGTACTCTCTGACCGCAAGTGAGTTATCCTAGCCCCTTTATATGTACTCTCTGACCGCAAGTGAGTTACCCTAGTCCCATAGTAGTACTCCTTGACCCCAAGTGAGTTATCCAAGCCCCTTTATATGTACTCTCTGACCGCAAGTGAGTTATCCTAGCCCCTTTATATGTACTCTCTGACCGCAAGTGAGTTACCCTAGTCCCATAGTAGTACTCCCTGACCCCAAGTGAGTTACCATAGCCCCTTTATAAGTACTAACTGACCCCAAATGAGTTATCCTAGCCCCTTTATATGTTTTCTCTAACCGCAAGTGAGTTACCATAGCCCCTTTATAAGTACTCCCTGACCCCAAGTGAGTTATCCTAGCCCCTTTATATGTACTCTCTGACCGCAAGTGAGTTACCCTAGCCCCTTTATATGTACTCTCTAACCGCAAGTGAGTTATCCTAGCCCCTTTATATGTACTCTCTGACGGCAAGTGAGTTACCCTAGTCCCATAGTAGTACTCCTTGACCCCAAGTGAGTTACCATAGCCCCTTTATATGTACTCCCTGACCCCAAATGATTTATCCTAGCCCCTTTATATGTGTTCTCTAACCGCAAGTGAGTTATCCTATCCCCTTTACATGTACTCTCTGACCTCATGTGAGTTACCCTAGTCCCATAGACGTACTCCCTGACCCCAAGTGAGTTATCCAAGCCCCTTTATATGTACTCTCTGACCGCAAGTGAGTTATCCTAGCCCCTTTATATGTACTCTCTGACCGCAAGTGAGTTACCCTAGTCCCATAGTAGTACTCCCTGACCCCAATTGAGTTACCATAGCCCGTTTATAAGTACTACATGACCCCAATTGAGATATCCTAGCCCCTTTATATGTACTCTCTGACGGCAAGTGAGTTACCCTAGTCCCATAGTAGTACTCCTTGACCCCAAGTGAATTACCATAGCCCCTTTTTAAGTACTCCCTGACCCCAAATGAGTTATCCAAGCCCCTTTATATGTACTCTCTGACCGCAAGTGAGTTATCCTAGCCCCTTTATATGTACTCTCTGACCGCAAGTGAGTTACCCTAGTCCCATAGTAGTACTCCCTGACCCCAATTGAGTTACCATAGCCCCTTTTTAAGTACTCCCTGACCCCAAGTGAGTTATCCTAGCCCCTTTATATGTACTCTCTAACCGCAAGTGAGTTATCCTAGCCCCTTTATATGTACTCTCTGACGGCAAGTGAGTTACCCTAGTCCCATAGTAGTACTCCTTGACCCCAAGTGAGTTACCATAGCCCCTTTATATGTACTCCTTGACCCCAAGTGAATTATCGTAGCCCCTTTATATGTACTCTCTAACCGCAAGTGAGTTATCCTAGCCCCTTTATATGTACTCTCTGACGGCAAGTGAGTTATCCTAGCCCCTTTGTATGTACTCTCTGACGGCAAGTGAGTTACCCTAGTCCCATAGTAGTACTCCTTGACCCCAAGTGAGTTACCATAGCCCCTTTATATGTACTCCTTGACCCCAAGTGAATTATCCTAGCCCCTTTATATGTACTCTCTGACCGCAAGTGAGTTATCCTAGCCCCTTTATAAATACTCCCTGACCCCAAATGAGTTATCCTATCCCCTTTATATGTGTTCTCTAACCGCAAGTGAGTTATCCTATCCCCTTTATTTGTACTCTCTGACCTCATGTGAGTTACCCTAGTCCCATAGACGTACTCCCTGACCCCAAGTGAGTTATCCTAGCCCCTATATATGTACTCTCTGACCGCAAGTGAGTTATCCTATCCCCTTTATTTGTACTCTCTGACCTCATGTGAGTTACCCTAGTCCCATAGTAGTACTCCCTGACCCCAATTGAGTTACCATATCACCTTTATATGTACTCCCTGACCCCAAGTGAGTTATCCTAGCCCCTTTATATGTACTCTCTGACCGCAAGTGAGTTACCCTAGTCCCATAGTAGTACTCCCTGACCCCAAGTGAGTTACCATAGCCCCTTTATAAGTACTACCTGACCCCAAATGAGTTATCCTAGCCCCTTTATATGTACTCTCTGACGGCAAGTGAGTTACCATAACCCCTTTATAAGTACTCCCTGACCCCTAGTGAGTTATCCTAGCCCCTTTATATGTACTCTCTGACCGCAAGTGAGTTATCCTAGCCCCTTTATATGTACTCTCTGACCGCAAGTGAGTTATCCTAGCCCCTTTATATGTGTTCTCTAACCGCAAGTGAGTTATCCTATCCCCTTTATATGTACTCTCTGACCTCATGTGAGTTATCCCAGTCCCATAGACGTACTCCCTGACCCCAAGTGAGTTATCCAAGCCCCTTTATATGTACTCTCTGACCGCAAGTGAGTTATCCTAGCCCCTTTATATGTACTCTCTGACCGCAAGTGAGTTACCCTAGTCCCATAGTAGTACTCCTTGACCCCAAGTGAGTTATCCAAGCCCCTTTATATGTACTCTCTGACCGCAAGTGAGTTATCCTAGCCCCTTTATATGTACTCTCTGACCGCAAGTGAGTTACCCTAGTCCCATAGTAGTACTCCCTGACCCCAAGTGAGTTACCATAGCCCCTTTATAAGTACTACCTGACCCCAAATGAGTTATCCTAGCCCCTTTATATGTTTTCTCTAACCGCAAGTGAGTTACCATAGCCCCTTTATAAGTACTCCCTGACCCCAAGTGAGTTATCCTAGCCCCTTTATATGTACTCTCTGACCGCAAGTGAGTTACCCTAGCCCCTTTATATGTACTCTCTGACCGCAAGTGAGTTATCCTAGCCCCTTTATATGTACTCTCTGACCGCAAGTGAGTTACCCTAGTCCCATAGTAGTACTCCCTGACCCCAATTGAGTTACCATAGCCCGTTTATAAGTACTACCTGACCCCAATTGAGTTATCCTAGCCCCTTTATATGTACTCTCTGACGGCAAGTGAGTTACCCTAGTCCCATAGTAGTACTCCTTGACCCCAAGTGAGTTACCATAGCCCCTTTTTAAGTATTCCCTGACCCCAAGTGAGTTATCCTAGCCCCTTTATATGTACTCTCTAACCGCAAGTGAGTTATCCTAGCCCCTTTATATGTACTCTCTGACGGCAAGTGAGTTACCCTAGTCCCATAGTAGTACTCCTTGACCCCAAGTGAGTTACCATAGCCCCTTTATATGTACTCCCTGACCCCAAATGATTTATCCTAGCCCCTTTATATGTGTTCTCTAACCGCAAGTGAGTTATCCTATCCCCTTTACATGTACTCTCTGACCTCATGTGAGTTACCCTAGTCCCATAGACGTACTCCCTGACCCCAAGTGAGTTATCCAAGCCCCTTTATATGTACTCTCTGACCGCAAGTGAGTTATCCTAGCCCCTTTATATGTACTCTCTGACCGCAAGTGAGTTACCCTAGTCCCATAGTAGTACTCCCTGACCCCAATTGAGTTACCATAGCCCGTTTATAAGTACTACATGACCCCAATTGAGATATCCTAGCCCCTTTATATGTACTCTCTGACGGCAAGTGAGTTACCCTAGTCCCATAGTAGTACTCCTTGACCCCAAGTGAATTACCATAGCCCCTTTTTAAGTACTCCCTGACCCCAAATGAGTTATCCAAGCCCCTTTATATGTACTCTCTGACCGCAAGTGAGTTATCCTAGCCCCTTTATATGTACTCTCTGACCGCAAGTGAGTTACCCTAGTCCCATAGTAGTACTCCCTGACCCCAATTGAGTTACCATAGCCCCTTTTTAAGTACTCCCTGACCCCAAGTGAGTTATCCTAGCCCCTTTATATGTACTCTCTAACCGCAAGTGAGTTATCCTAGCCCCTTTATATGTACTCTCTGACGGCAAGTGAGTTACCCTAGTCCCATAGTAGTACTCCTTGACCCCAAGTGAGTTACCATAGCCCCTTTATATGTACTCCTTGACCCCAAGTGAATTATCGTAGCCCCTTTATATGTACTCTCTAACCGCAAGTGAGTTATCCTAGCCCCTTTATATGTACTCTCTGACGGCAAGTGAGTTATCCTAGCCCCTTTGTATGTACTCTCTGACGGCAAGTGAGTTACCCTAGTCCCATAGTAGTACTCCTTGACCCCAAGTGAGTTACCATAGCCCCTTTATATGTACTCCTTGACCCCAAGTGAATTATCCTAGCCCCTTTATATGTACTCTCTGACCGCAAGTGAGTTATCCTAGCCCCTTTATAAATACTCCCTGACCCCAAATGAGTTATCCTATCCCCTTTATATGTGTTCTCTAACCGCAAGTGAGTTATCCTATCCCCTTTATTTGTACTCTCTGACCTCATGTGAGTTACCCTAGTCCCATAGACGTACTCCCTGACCCCAAGTGAGTTATCCTAGCCCCTATATATGTACTCTCTGACCGCAAGTGAGTTATCCTATCCCCTTTATTTGTACTCTCTGACCTCATGTGAGTTACCCTAGTCCCATAGTAGTACTCCCTGACCCCAATTGAGTTACCATAACCCGTTTATAAGTACTACCTGACCCCAATTGAGTTATCCTAGCCCCTTTATATGTACTCTCTGACGGCAAGTGAGTTACCCTAGTCCCATAGTAGTACTCCTTGACCCCAAGTGAGTTACTATAGCCCCTTTATATCTACTCTCTGACAGCAATTGAGTTACCCTAGTCCCTTATAAGGACTCCCTGACCCCAAGTGGGTTACCCTAGTCCCATAGAAGTACTCCCTGACCCCAAGTGAGTTACCTTAACCCTTATATAAGTACTCCCTGACCCCAAGTGAGTTACCATATCACCTTTATATGTACTCCCTGACCCCAAGTGAGTTATCCTATCCCCTTTATATGTACTCTCTGACCGCAAGTGAGTTACCATAGCCCCTTTATAAGAACTCCCTGACCGCAAGTGAGTTATCCTAGCCCCTTTATAAGTACTCCCTGACCCCAAGTGGGTTACCCTAGTTTCATATTAGTACTCCTTGGCCCCAAAAGAGTTATCCTAGCCCCTTTATATGTACTCTCTGACCGCAAGTGAGTTACCCTAGTCCCATAGTAGTACTCCCTGACCCCAATTGAGTTACCATAGCCCCTTTTTAAGTACTCCCTGACCCCAAGTGAGTTATCCTAGCCCCTTTATATGTACTCTCTAACCGCAAGTGAGTTATCCTAGCCCCTTTATATGTACTCTCTGACGGCAAGTGAGTTACCCTAGTCCCATAGTAGTACTCCTTGACCCCAAGTGAGTTACCATAGCCCCTTTATATGTACTCCTTGACCCCAAGTGAATTATCGTAGCCCCTTTATATGTACTCTCTAACCGCAAGTGAGTTATCCTAGCCCCTTTATATGTACTCTCTGACGGCAAGTGAGTTATCCTAGCCCCTTTGTATGTACTCTCTGACGGCAAGTGAGTTACCCTAGTCCCATAGTAGTACTCCTTGACCCCAAGTGAGTTACCATAGCCCCTTTATATGTACTCCTTGACCCCAAGTGAATTATCCTAGCCCCTTTATATGTACTCTCTGACCGCAAGTGAGTTATCCTAGCCCCTTTATAAATACTCCCTGACCCCAAATGAGTTATCCTATCCCCTTTATATGTGTTCTCTAACCGCAAGTGAGTTATCCTATCCCCTTTATTTGTACTCTCTGACCTCATGTGAGTTACCCTAGTCCCATAGACGTACTCCCTGACCCCAAGTGAGTTATCCTAGCCCCTATATATGTACTCTCTGACCGCAAGTGAGTTATCCTATCCCCTTTATTTGTACTCTCTGACCTCATGTGAGTTACCCTAGTCCCATAGTAGTACTCCCTGACCCCAATTGAGTTACCATAACCCGTTTATAAGTACTACCTGACCCCAATTGAGTTATCCTAGCCCCTTTATATGTACTCTCTGACGGCAAGTGAGTTACCCTAGTCCCATAGTAGTACTCCTTGACCCCAAGTGAGTTACTATAGCCCCTTTATATCTACTCTCTGACAGCAATTGAGTTACCCTAGTCCCTTATAAGGACTCCCTGACCCCAAGTGGGTTACCCTAGTCCCATAGAAGTACTCCCTGACCCCAAGTGAGTTACCTTAACCCTTATATAAGTACTCCCTGACCCCAAGTGAGTTACCATATCACCTTTATATGTACTCCCTGACCCCAAGTGAGTTATCCTATCCCCTTTATATGTACTCTCTGACCGCAAGTGAGTTACCATAGCCCCTTTATAAGAACTCCCTGACCGCAAGTGAGTTATCCTAGCCCCTTTATAAGTACTCCCTGACCCCAAGTGGGTTACCCTAGTTTCATATTAGTACTCCTTGGCCCCAAAAGAGTTACCATAGCCCCTTTATAAGTACTCCTTGACCCCAAGTGAGTTATCCTAGCCCCTTTATATGTACTCTCTGACCGCAAGTGAGTTACCCTAGCCCCTTTATATGTACTCTCTGACCGCAAGTAAGTTACCCTAGTCCCATAGTAGTACTCCCTGACCCCAAGTGAGTTACCATAGCCCCTTTATAAGTACTACCTGACCCCAAATGAGTTATCCTAGCCCCTTTATATGTACTCTCTGACCGCAAGTGAGTTATCCTAGCCCCTTTATATGTACTCTCTGACCGCAAGTGAGTTACCCTAGTCCCATAATAGTACTCCCTGACCCCAATTGAGTTACCATAGCCCGTTTATAAGTACTACCTGACCCCAATTGAGTTATCCTAGCCCCTTTATATGTACTCTCTGACGGCAAGTGAGTTACCCTAGTCCCATAGTAGTACTCCTTGACCCCAAGTGAGTTACCCTAGTCCCTTATAAGGACTCCCTGACCCCAAGTGGGTTACCCTAGTCCCATAGAAGTACTCCCTGACCCCAAGTGAGTTACCATATCACCTTTATATGTACTCCCTGACCCCAAGTGAGTTATCCTAGCCCCTTTATATGTACTCTCTGACCGCAAGTGAGTTACCCTAGTCCCATAGTAGTACTCCCTGACCCCAAGTGAGTTACCATAGCCCCTTTATAAGTACTACCTGACCCCAAATGAGTTATCCTAGCCCCTTTATATGTACTCTCTGACCGCAAGTGAGTTATCCTAGCCCCTTTATATGTACTCTCTGACCGCAAGTGAGTTATCCTAGCCCCTTTATATGTGTTCTCTAACCGCAAGTGAGTTATCCTATCCCCTTTATATGTACTCTCTGACCTCATGTGAGTTACCCTAGTCCCATAGACGTACTCCCTGACCCCAAGTGAGTTATCCAAGCCCCTTTATATGTACTCTCTGACCGCAAGTGAGTTATCCTAGCCCCTTTATATGTACTCTCTGACCGCAAGTGAGTTACCCTAGTCCCATAGTAGTACTCCCTGACCCCAATTGAGTTACCATAGCCCGTTTATAAGTACTACCTGACCCCAATTGAGTTATCCTAGCCCCTTTATATGTACTCTCTGACGGCAAGTGAGTTACCCTAGTCCCATAGTAGTACTCCTTGACCCCAAGTGAGTTACCATAGCCCCTTTTTAAGTACTCCCTGACCCCAAGTGAGTTATCCTAGCCCTTTATATGTACTCTCTAACCGCAAGTGAGTTATCCTAGCCCCTTTATATGTACTCTCTGACGGCAAGTGAGTTACCCTAGTCCCACAGTAGTACTCCTTGACCCCAAGTGAGTTACCATAGCCCCTTTATATGTACTCCTTGACCCCAAGTGAATTATCCTAGCCCCTTTATATGTACTCTTTGACCTCATGTGAGTTACCCTAGTCCGATAGACGTACTCCCTGACCCCAAGTGAGTTATCCTAGCCCCTATATATGTACTCTCTGACCGCAAGTGAGTTATCCTAGCCCCTTTATATGTACTCTCTGACCGCAAGTGAGTTACCCTAGTCCCATAGTAGTACTCCCTGACCCCAATTGAGTTACCATAGCCCGTTTATAAGTACTACCTGACCCTAATTGAATTATCCTAGCCCCTTTATATGTACTCTCTGACGGCAAGTGAGTTACCCTAGTCCCATAGTAGTACTCCTTGACCCCAAGTGAGTTTCCATAGCCCCTTTTTAAGTACTCCCTGACCCCAAGTGAGTTATCCTAGCCCCTTTATATGTACTCTCTAACCGCAAGTGAGTTATCCTATCCCCTTTATATGTACTCTCTGACGGCAAGTGAGTTACCCTAGTCCCATAGTAGTACTCCTTGACCCCAAGTGAGTTACCATAGCCCCTTTATATGTACTCCCTGACCCCAAATGAGTTATCCTAGCCCCTTTATATGTTTTCTCTAACCGCAAGTGAGTTATCCTATCCCCTTTATATGTACTCTCTGACCTCATGTGAGTTACCCTAGTCCCATAGACGTACTCCCTGACCCCAAGTGAGTTATCCAAGCCCCTTTATATGTACTCTGTGACTGCAAGTGAGTTATCCTAGCCCCTTTATATGTACTCTCTGACCGCAAGTGAGTTACCCTAGTCCCATAGTAGTACTCCCTGACACCAATTGAGTTACCCAAGCCCCTTTATATGTACTCTCTGACCGCAAGTGAGTTATCCTAGCCCCTTTATATGTACTCTCTGACCGCAAGTGAGTTACCCTAGTCCCATAGTAGTACTCCCTGACCCCAGTTGAGTTACCATAGCCCCTTTTTAAGTACTCCCTGACCCCAAGTGAGTTATCCTAGCCCCTTTATATGTACTCTCTAACCGCAAGTGAGTTATCCTAGCCCCTTTATATGTACTCTCTGACGGCAAGTGAGTTACCCTAGTCCCATAGTTGTACTCCTTGACCCCAAGTGAGTTACCATAGCCCCTTTATATGTACTCCTTGACCCCAAGTGAATTATCCTAGCCCCTTTATATGTGCTCTCTAACCGCAAGTGAGTTATACTAGCCCCTTTATATGTACTCTCTGACGGCAAGTGAGTTACCCTAGTCCCATAGTAGTACTCCTTGACCCCAAGTGAGTTACCATAGCCCCTTTTTAAGTACTCCCTGACCCCAAGTGAGTTATCCTAGCCCCTTTATATGTACTCTCTAACCGCAAGTGAGTTATCCTAGCCCCTTTATATGTACTCTCTGACGGCAAGTGAGTTACCCTAGTCCCATAGTAGTACTCCTTGACCCCAAGTGAGTTACCATAGCCCCTTTATATGTACTCCTTGACCCCAAGTGAATTATCCTAGCCCCTTTATATGTACTCTCTGACCGCAAGTGAGTTACCCTAGCCCCTTTATATGTACTCTCTGACCGCAAGTGAGTTATCCTATCCCCTTTAAATGTACTCTCTGACCTCATGTGAGTTACCCTAGTCCCATAGACGTACTCCCTGACCCCAAGTGAGTTATCCTAGCCCCTATATATGTACTCTCTGACCGCAAGTGAGTTATCCTAGCCCCTTTATATGTACTCTCTGACCGCAAGTGAGTTACCCTAGTCCCATAGTAGTACTCCCTGACCCCAATTGAGTTACCATAGCCCGTTTATAAGTACTACCTGACCCCAATTGAGTTATCCTAGCCCTTTATATGCACTCTCTGACGGCAAGTGAGTTACCCTAGTCCCATAGTAGTACTCCTTGACCCCAAGTGAGTTACCATAGCCCCTTTTTAAGTACTCCCGGACCCCAAGTGAGTTATCCTAGCCCCTTTATATGTACTCTCTAACCGCAAGTGAGTTATCCTAGCCCCTTTATATGTACTCTCTGACGGCAAGTGAGTTACCCTAGTCCCATAGTAGTACTCCTTGACCCCAAGTGAGTTACCATAGCCCCTTTATATGTACTCCCTGACCCCAAGTGAATTATCCTAGCCCCTTTATATGTACTCTCTGACCGCATGTGAGTTAACCTAGTCCCTTAAAAGTACTCCCTGACCCCAAGAGAGTTATCCTAGCCCCTTTATAAGTACTCTCTGACTGCAAGTGAGTTACTCTAGTCCCATAGAAGTACACTCTGACCGCAAGTGAGTTATCCTAGCCGCTTTATATGTACACCCAGACCCTAAGTGAGTTACCCTAGTCCCATATTACTATTCCCTGACCCAAAGTGGGTTACCCTAGTTTCATATTAGTACTCCTTGGCCCCAAAAGAGTTACCATAGCCCCTTTATAAGTACTCCTTGACCCCAAGTGAGTTATCCTAGCCCCTTTATATGTACTCTCTGACCGCAAGTGAGTTACCCTAGCCCCTTTATATGTACTCTCTGACGGCAAGTGAGTTACCCTAGTCCCATAGTAGTACTCCTTGACCCCAAGTGAGTTACCATAGCCCCTTTATATGTACTCCCTGACCCCAAGTGAATTATCCTAGCCCCTTTATATGTACTCTCTGACCGCAAGTGAGTTAACCTAGTCCCTTAAAAGTACTCCCTGACCCCAAGAGAGTTATCCTAGCCCCTTTATAAGTACTCCCTGACCCAAAGTGGGTTACCCTAGTTTCATATTAGTACTCCTTGGCCCCAAAAGAGTTACCATAGCCCCTTTATAAGTACTCCTTGACCCCAAGTGAGTTATCCTAGCCCCTTTATATGTACTCTCTGACCGCAAGTGAGTTACCCTAGCCCCTTTATATGTACTCTCTGACCGCAAGTGAGTTATCCTAGCCGCTTTATATGTACTCCCAGACCCCAAGTGAGTTAACCTAGTCCCTTAAAAGTACTCCCTGACCCCAAGAGAGTTATCCTAGCCCCTTTATATGTACTCTCTGACAGCAAGTGAGTTATCCTAGCCGCTTTATATGTACTCCCAGACCCCAAGTGAGTTACCCTAGTCCCATATTACTATTCCCTGACCCAATGTGAGTTACCCTAACCCCTTTATAAGTACTCCCTGACCCTAAGTGGAGTACCCTAGTCCCATATAAGTACTCCCAGACCACAAGAAGGTTACCCTAGTCCCATAGAAATACTCCCTGACCCCAAGTGAGTTATCCTTGCCCCTTTATATCTACTCTCTGACAGCAATTGAGTTACCCTAGTCCCTTATAAGGACTCCCTGACCCCAAGTGGGTTACCCTAGTCCCATAGAAGTACTCCCTGACCCCAAGTGAGTTACCATATCACCTTTATATGTACTCCCTGACCCCAAGTGAGTTATCCTAGCCCCTTTATATGTACTCTCTGACCGCAAGTGAGTTACCCTAGTCCCATAGAAGTACTCCCTGACCCCAAGTGAGTTACCATATCACCTTTATATGTACTCTCTGACCGCAAGTGAGTTATTCTAGCCCCTTTATATGTACTCTCTGACCGCAAGTGAGTTATCCTAGCCCTTTTATATGTGTTCTCTAACCGCAAGTGAGTTATCCTATCCCCTTTATATGTACTCTCTGACCTCATGTGAGTTACCCTAGTCCCATAGACGTACTCCCTGACCCCAAGTGAGTTATCCAAGCCCCTTTATATGTACTCTCTGACCGCAAGTGAGTTATCCTAGCCCCTTTATATGTACTCTCTGACCGCAAGTGAGTTACCCTAGTCCCATAGTAGTACTCCCTGACCCCAATTGAGTTACCATAGCCCGTTTATAAGTACTACCTGACCCCAATTGAGTTATCCTAGCCCCTTTATATGTACTCTCTGACGGCAAGTGAGTTACCCTAGTCCCATAGTAGTACTCCTTGACCCCAAGTGAGTTACCATAGCCCCTTTTTAAGTACTCCCTGACCCCAAGTGAGTTATCCTAGCCCCTTTATATGTACTCTCTAACCGCAAGTGAGTTATCCTAGCCCCTTTATATGTACTCTCTGACGGCAAGTGAGTTACCCTAGTCCCATAGTAGTACTCCTTGACCCCAAGTGAGTTACCATAGCCCCTTTATATGTACTCCTTGACCCCAAGTGAATTATCCTAGCCCCTTTATATGTACTCCCAGACCCCAAGTGAGTTACCTTAGTCCCTTATAACTACTCCCTGACCCCAAGTGAGGTACCATAGCCCCTTTATAAGTACGACCTGACCCCAAGTGAGTTATCCTAGCCCCTTTATATGTACTCCCTGACCGCAAGTGAGTTACCCTAGCCCCTTTATATGTACTTTCTGACCGCAAGTGAGTTATCCTAGCCGCTTTATATGTACTCCCAGACCCCAAGTGTGTTAACCTAGTCCCTTAAAAGTACTCCCTGACCCCAAGAGAGTTATCCTAGCCCCTTTATATGTACTCTCTGACCGCAAGTGAGTTACCCTAGTCCCATAGAAGTACTCTCTGACCGCAAGTGAGTTATCCTAGCCGCATTATATGTACACCCAGACCCCAAGTGAGTTACCATATCACCTTTATATGTACTCCCTGACCCCAAGTGAGTTATCCTATCCCCTTTATATGTACTCTCTGACCGCAAGTGAGTTACCCTAGTCCCGTAGTAGTACTCCCTGACCCCAAGTGAGTTACCATAGCCCCTTTATAAGTACTACCTGACCCCAAATGAGTTATCCTAGCCCCATTATATGTACTCTATGACGGCAAGTGAGTTACCATAGCCCCTTTATATGTTCTCTCTGACCGCAAGTGAGTTATCCTAGCCCCTTTATAAGTACTCCCTGACCCCAAATGAGTTATCCTAGCCCCTTTATATGTGTTCTCTAACCGCAACTGAGTTATCCTATTCCCTTTATATGTACTCTCTGACCTCATGTGAGTTAACCTAGTCCCATAGACGTACTCCCTGACCCCAAGTGAGTTATCCTAGCCCCTTTATATGTACTCTCTGACCGCAAGTGAGTTATCCTAGCCCCTTTATATGTACTCTCTGACCGCAAGTGAGTTACCCTTGTCCCATAGTAGTACTCCCTGACCCCAATTGAGTTACCATAGCCCGTTTATAAGTACTACCTGACACCAAATGAGTTATCCTAGCCCCTTTATATGTACTCTCTGACGGCAAGTGAGTTACCCTAGTCCCATAGTAGTACTCCTTGACCCCAAGTGAGTTTCCATAGCCCCTTTTTAAGTACTCCCTGACCCCAAGTGAGTTATCCTAGCCCCTTTATATGTACTCTCTAACCGCAAGTGAGTTATCCTATCCCCTTTATATGTACTCTCTGACGGCAAGTGAGTTACCCTAGTCCCATAGTAGTACTCCTTGACCCCAAGTGAGTTACCATAGCCCCTTTATATGTACTCCCTGACCCCAAATGAGTTATCCTAGCCCCTTTATATGTTTTCTCTAACCGCAAGTGAGTTATCCTATCCCCTTTATATGTACTCTCTGACCTCATGTGAGTTACCCTAGTCCCATAGACGTACTCCCTGACCCCAAGTGAGTTATCCAAGCCCCTTTATATGTACTCTGTGACTGCAAGTGAGTTATCCTAGCCCCTTTATATGTACTCTCTGACCGCAAGTGAGTTACCCTAGTCCCATAGTAGTACTCCCTGACACCAATTGAGTTACCCAAGCCCCTTTATATGTACTCTCTGACCGCAAGTGAGTTATCCTAGCCCCTTTATATGTACTCTCTGACCGCAAGTGAGTTACCCTAGTCCCATAGTAGTACTCCCTGACCCCAGTTGAGTTACCATAGCCCCTTTTTAAGTACTCCCTGACCCCAAGTGAGTTATCCTAGCCCCTTTATATGTACTCTCTAACCGCAAGTGAGTTATCCTAGCCCCTTTATATGTACTCTCTGACGGCAAGTGAGTTACCCTAGTCCCATAGTTGTACTCCTTGACCCCAAGTGAGTTACCATAGCCCCTTTATATGTACTCCTTGACCCCAAGTGAATTATCCTAGCCCCTTTATATGTGCTCTCTAACCGCAAGTGAGTTATACTAGCCCCTTTATATGTACTCTCTGACGGCAAGTGAGTTACCCTAGTCCCATAGTAGTACTCCTTGACCCCAAGTGAGTTACCATAGCCCCTTTTTAAGTACTCCCTGACCCCAAGTGAGTTATCCTAGCCCCTTTATATGTACTCTCTAACCGCAAGTGAGTTATCCTAGCCCCTTTATATGTACTCTCTGACGGCAAGTGAGTTACCCTAGTCCCATAGTAGTACTCCTTGACCCCAAGTGAGTTACCATAGCCCCTTTATATGTACTCCTTGACCCCAAGTGAATTATCCTAGCCCCTTTATATGTACTCTCTGACCGCAAGTGAGTTACCCTAGCCCCTTTATATGTACTCTCTGACCGCAAGTGAGTTATCCTATCCCCTTTAAATGTACTCTCTGACCTCATGTGAGTTACCCTAGTCCCATAGACGTACTCCCTGACCCCAAGTGAGTTATCCTAGCCCCTATATATGTACTCTCTGACCGCAAGTGAGTTATCCTAGCCCCTTTATATGTACTCTCTGACCGCAAGTGAGTTACCCTAGTCCCATAGTAGTACTCCCTGACCCCAATTGAGTTACCATAGCCCGTTTATAAGTACTACCTGACCCCAATTGAGTTATCCTAGCCCTTTATATGCACTCTCTGACGGCAAGTGAGTTACCCTAGTCCCATAGTAGTACTCCTTGACCCCAAGTGAGTTACCATAGCCCCTTTTTAAGTACTCCCGGACCCCAAGTGAGTTATCCTAGCCCCTTTATATGTACTCTCTAACCGCAAGTGAGTTATCCTAGCCCCTTTATATGTACTCTCTGACGGCAAGTGAGTTACCCTAGTCCCATAGTAGTACTCCTTGACCCCAAGTGAGTTACCATAGCCCCTTTATATGTACTCCCTGACCCCAAGTGAATTATCCTAGCCCCTTTATATGTACTCTCTGACCGCATGTGAGTTAACCTAGTCCCTTAAAAGTACTCCCTGACCCCAAGAGAGTTATCCTAGCCCCTTTATAAGTACTCTCTGACTGCAAGTGAGTTACTCTAGTCCCATAGAAGTACACTCTGACCGCAAGTGAGTTATCCTAGCCGCTTTATATGTACACCCAGACCCTAAGTGAGTTACCCTAGTCCCATATTACTATTCCCTGACCCAAAGTGGGTTACCCTAGTTTCATATTAGTACTCCTTGGCCCCAAAAGAGTTACCATAGCCCCTTTATAAGTACTCCTTGACCCCAAGTGAGTTATCCTAGCCCCTTTATATGTACTCTCTGACCGCAAGTGAGTTACCCTAGCCCCTTTATATGTACTCTCTGACGGCAAGTGAGTTACCCTAGTCCCATAGTAGTACTCCTTGACCCCAAGTGAGTTACCATAGCCCCTTTATATGTACTCCCTGACCCCAAGTGAATTATCCTAGCCCCTTTATATGTACTCTCTGACCGCAAGTGAGTTAACCTAGTCCCTTAAAAGTACTCCCTGACCCCAAGAGAGTTATCCTAGCCCCTTTATAAGTACTCCCTGACCCAAAGTGGGTTACCCTAGTTTCATATTAGTACTCCTTGGCCCCAAAAGAGTTACCATAGCCCCTTTATAAGTACTCCTTGACCCCAAGTGAGTTATCCTAGCCCCTTTATATGTACTCTCTGACCGCAAGTGAGTTACCCTAGCCCCTTTATATGTACTCTCTGACCGCAAGTGAGTTATCCTAGCCGCTTTATATGTACTCCCAGACCCCAAGTGAGTTAACCTAGTCCCTTAAAAGTACTCCCTGACCCCAAGAGAGTTATCCTAGCCCCTTTATATGTACTCTCTGACAGCAAGTGAGTTATCCTAGCCGCTTTATATGTACTCCCAGACCCCAAGTGAGTTACCCTAGTCCCATATTACTATTCCCTGACCCAATGTGAGTTACCCTAACCCCTTTATAAGTACTCCCTGACCCTAAGTGGAGTACCCTAGTCCCATATAAGTACTCCCAGACCACAAGAAGGTTACCCTAGTCCCATAGAAATACTCCCTGACCCCAAGTGAGTTATCCTTGCCCCTTTATATCTACTCTCTGACAGCAATTGAGTTACCCTAGTCCCTTATAAGGACTCCCTGACCCCAAGTGGGTTACCCTAGTCCCATAGAAGTACTCCCTGACCCCAAGTGAGTTACCATATCACCTTTATATGTACTCCCTGACCCCAAGTGAGTTATCCTAGCCCCTTTATATGTACTCTCTGACCGCAAGTGAGTTACCCTAGTCCCATAGAAGTACTCCCTGACCCCAAGTGAGTTACCATATCACCTTTATATGTACTCTCTGACCGCAAGTGAGTTATTCTAGCCCCTTTATATGTACTCTCTGACCGCAAGTGAGTTATCCTAGCCCTTTTATATGTGTTCTCTAACCGCAAGTGAGTTATCCTATCCCCTTTATATGTACTCTCTGACCTCATGTGAGTTACCCTAGTCCCATAGACGTACTCCCTGACCCCAAGTGAGTTATCCAAGCCCCTTTATATGTACTCTCTGACCGCAAGTGAGTTATCCTAGCCCCTTTATATGTACTCTCTGACCGCAAGTGAGTTACCCTAGTCCCATAGTAGTACTCCCTGACCCCAATTGAGTTACCATAGCCCGTTTATAAGTACTACCTGACCCCAATTGAGTTATCCTAGCCCCTTTATATGTACTCTCTGACGGCAAGTGAGTTACCCTAGTCCCATAGTAGTACTCCTTGACCCCAAGTGAGTTACCATAGCCCCTTTTTAAGTACTCCCTGACCCCAAGTGAGTTATCCTAGCCCCTTTATATGTATTCTCTAACCGCAAGTGAGTTATCCTAGCCCCTTTATATGTACTCTCTGACGGCAAGTGAGTTACCCTAGTCCCATAGTAGTACTCCTTGACCCCAAGTGAGTTACCATAGCCCCTTTATATGTACTCCTTGACCCCAAGTGAATTATCCTAGCCCCTTTATATGTACTCCCAGACCCCAAGTGAGTTACCTTAGTCCCTTATAACTACTCCCTGACCCCAAGTGAGGTACCATAGCCCCTTTATAAGTACGACCTGACCCCAAGTGAGTTATCCTAGCCCCTTTATATGTACTCCCTGACCGCAAGTGAGTTACCCTAGCCCCTTTATATGTACTTTCTGACCGCAAGTGAGTTATCCTAGCCGCTTTATATGTACTCCCAGACCCCAAGTGTGTTAACCTAGTCCCTTAAAAGTACTCCCTGACCCCAAGAGAGTTATCCTAGCCCCTTTATATGTACTCTCTGACCGCAAGTGAGTTACCCTAGTCCCATAGAAGTACTCTCTGACCGCAAGTGAGTTATCCTAGCCGCATTATATGTACACCCAGACCCCAAGTGAGTTACCATATCACCTTTATATGTACTCCCTGACCCCAAGTGAGTTATCCTATCCCCTTTATATGTACTCTCTGACCGCAAGTGAGTTACCCTAGTCCCGTAGTAGTACTCCCTGACCCCAAGTGAGTTACCATAGCCCCTTTATAAGTACTACCTGACCCCAAATGAGTTATCCTAGCCCCATTATATGTACTCTATGACGGCAAGTGAGTTACCATAGCCCCTTTATATGTTCTCTCTGACCGCAAGTGAGTTATCCTAGCCCCTTTATAAGTACTCCCTGACCCCAAATGAGTTATCCTAGCCCCTTTATATGTGTTCTCTAACCGCAACTGAGTTATCCTATTCCCTTTATATGTACTCTCTGACCTCATGTGAGTTAACCTAGTCCCATAGACGTACTCCCTGACCCCAAGTGAGTTATCCTAGCCCCTTTATATGTACTCTCTGACCGCAAGTGAGTTATCCTAGCCCCTTTATATGTACTCTCTGACCGCAAGTGAGTTACCCTTGTCCCATAGTAGTACTCCCTGACCCCAATTGAGTTACCATAGCCCGTTTATAAGTACTACCTGACACCAAATGAGTTATCCTAGCCCCTTTATATGTACTCTCTGACGGCAAGTGAGTTACCCTAGTCCCATAGTAGTACTCCTTGACCCCAAGTGAGTTACCATAGCCCCTTTTTAAGTACTCCCTGACCCCAAGTGAGTTATCCTAGCCCCTTTATATGTACTCTCTAACCGCAAGTGAGTTATCCTATCCCCTTTTTATGTACTCTCTGACCTCATGTGAGTTACCCTAGTCCCATAGACGTACTCCCTGACCCCAAGTGAGTTATCCTAGCCCCTTTATATGTACTCTCTGACCGCAAGTGTGCTACCCTAGTCCCATAGTAGTACTCCCTGACCACAAGTGAGTTACCATAGCCCGTTTATAAGTACTACCTGACCCCAAATGAGTTATCCTAGCCCCTTTATATGTACTCTCTGACGGCAAGTGAGTTACCATAGCCCCTTTATAAGTACTCCCTGACCCCAAGTGAGTTATCCTAGCCCCTTTATATGTACTCCCAGACCCCAAGTGAGTTACCTTAGTCCCTTATAACTACTCCCTGACCCCAAGTGAGGTACCATAGCCCCTTTATAAGTACTCCCTGACCCCAAGTGAGTTATCCTAGCCCCTTTATATGTACTCCCTGACCGCAAGTGAGTTACCATAGCCCCTTTATAAGTACTCCCTGACCCCAAGTGAGTTATCCTAGCCCCTTTATATGTACTCCCTGACCGCAAGTGAGTTACCCTAGCCCCTTTATATGTACTCTCTGACCGCAAGTGAGTTATCCTAGCCGCTTTATATGTACTCCCAGACCCCAAGTGTGTTAACCTAGTCCCTTAAAAGTACTCCCTGACCCCAAGTGAGTTATCCTAGCCCCTTTATATGTACTCTCTGACCGCAAGTGAGTTATCCTAGCCGCTTTATATGTACTCCCAGACCCCAAGTGAGTTATCCTAGCCCCTTTATAAGTACTTCCTGACCCCAAGTGAGTTATCCTAGCCCCTTTATATGTACTCTCTGACGGCAAGTGAGTTACCATAGCCCCTTTATAAGTACTCCCTGACCCCTAGTGAGTTATCCTAGCCCCTTTATATGTACTCTCTGACCGCAAGTGAGTTATCCTAGCCCCTTTATAATTACTCCCTGACCGCAAGTGAGTTACCCTAGTCCCATAGTAGTACTCCCTGACCCCAATTGAGTCACCATAGCCCGTTTATAAGTACTACCTGACCCCAAATGAGTTATCCTAGCCCCTTTGTATGTACTCTCTGACGGCAAGTGAGTTACCCTAGTCCCATAGTAGTACTCCTTGACCCCAAGTGAGTTACCATAGCCCCTTTTTAAGTACTCCCTGATCCCAAGTGAGTTATCCTAGCCCCTTTATATGTACTCCCTGACCCCATGTGAGTTATCCTAGCCCCTTTATATATACTCTCTGACCGCAAGTGAGTTACCCTAGCCCCTTTATATGTACTCTCTGACCGCAAGTGAGTTATCCTAGCCGCTTTATATGTACTCCCAGACCCCAAGTGTGTTAATCTAGTCCCTTAAAAGTACTCCCTGACCCCAAGAGAGTTATCCTAGCCCTTTTATATGTACTCTCTGACCGCAAGTGAGTTACCCTAGTCCCATAGAAGTACTCTCTGACCGCAAGTGAGTTATCCTAGCCGCTTTATATGTACACCCAGACCCCAAGTGAGTTACCCTAGTCCCATATAAGTACTCCCAGACCACAAGAAGGTTACCCTAGTCCCATAGAAATACTCCCTGACCCCAAGTGAGTTATCCTTGCCCCTTTATATCTACTCTCTGACAGCAATTGAGTTACCCTAGTCCCTTATAAGGACTCCCTGACCCCAAGTGGGTTACCCTAGTCCCATAGAAGTACTCCCTGACCCCAAGTGAGTTACCTTAACCCTTATATAAGTACTCCCTGACCCCAAGTGAGTTACCATATCACCTTTATATGTACTCCCTGACACCAAGTGAGTTATCCTATACCCTTTATATGTACTCTCTGACCGCAAGTGAGTTACCCTAGTCCCATAGTAGTACTACCTGACCCCAAGAGAGTTACCATAGCCCGTTTATAAGTACTACCTGACCCCAAATGAGTTATCCTAGCCCCTTTATATGTACTCTCTGACGGCAAGTGAGTTACCCTAGTCCCATAGTAGTACTCCTTGACACCAAGTGAGTTACCATAGCCCCTTTTTAAGTACTCCCTGACCCCAAGTGAGTTATCCTAGCCCCTTTATATATACTCTCTAACCGCAAGTGAGTTATCCTATCCCCTTTTTATGTACTCTCTGACCTCATGTGAGTTACCCTAGTCCCATAGACGTACTCCCTGACCCCAAGTGAGTTATCCTAGCCCCTTTATATGTACTCTCTGATCGCAAGTGTGTTACCCTAGTCCCATAGTAGTACTCCCTGACCCCAAGTGAGTTACCATAGCCCGTTTATAAGTACTACCTGACCCCAAGTGAGTTATCCAAGCCCCTTTATATGTACTCTCTGATCGCAAGTGAGTTACACTAGCCCCTTTATATGTACTCTCTGACCGCAAGTGAGTTATCCTAGCCCCTTTATATGTACTCTCTGACGGCAAGTGAGTTACCATAGCCCCTTTGGATGTACTCCCTGACCCCAATTGAATTATGCTAGCCCCTTTAAATGTACTCTCTGACCGCAAGTGAGTTATCCTAGCCCCTTTATAAGTACTCCCTGACCCCAAGTGGGTTACCCTAGTGTCATATTAGTACTCCTTGGCCCCAAGTGAGTTACCATAGCCGCTTTATAAGTACTCCCTGACCCCAAGTGAGTTATCCAAGCCCCTTTATATGTACTCTCTGATCGCAAGTGAGTTACACTAGCCCCTTTATATGTACTCTCTGACCGCAAGTGAGTTATCCTAGCCCCTATATATGTACTCTCTGACCGCAAGTGAGTTATCCTAGCCCCTTTATATGTACTCTCTGACCGCAAGTGAGTTATCCTAGCCCCTTTATAAGTACTCCCTGACCCCAAGTGGGTTACCCTAGTTTCATATTAGTACTCCTTGGCCCCAAGTGAGTTACCATAGCCGCTTTATAAGTACTCCCTGACCCCAAGTGAGTTATCCAAGCCCCTTTATATGTACTCTCTGATCGCAAGTGAGTTACACTAGCCCCTTTATATGTACTCTCTGACCGCAAGTGAGTTATCCTAGCCCCTTTATAAGTACTCCCTGACCCCAAGTGGGTTACCCTAATTTCATATTAGAACTCCTTGGCCCCAAAAGATTTACCATAGCCCCTTTATAAGTACTCCCTGACCCCAAGTGAGTTATCCTAGCCCCTTTATATGTACTCCCTGACCCCAAGTGAGTTATCCTAGCCCCTTTATATGTACTCTCTGACCGCAAGTGTGTTACCCTAGTCCCATAGAAGTACTCCCTGACCCCAAGTGAGTTACCATAGCCCCTTTATAAGTACTACCTGACCCCAAATGAGTTATCCTAGCCCCTTTATATGTACTCTCTGACGGCAAGTGAGTTACCATAGCCCCTTTATAAGTACTCCCTGACCCCTAGTGAGTTATCCTAGCCCCTTTATATGTACTCTCTAACCGCAAGTGAGTTATCCTATCCCCATATATGTACTCTCTGACCTCATGTGAGTTACCCTAGTCCAATAGACGTACTCCCTGACCCCAAGTGAGTTATCCTAGCCCCTTTATATGTACTCTCTGACCGCATGTGAGTTACCCTAGTCCCATAGTAGTACTCCCTGACCCCAATTGAGTTACCATAGCCCGTTTATAAGTACTACCTGACCCCAATTGAGTATTCCTAGCCCCTTTATATGTACTCTCTGACGGCAAGTGAGTTACCCTAGTCCCATAGTAGTACTCCTTGACCCCAAGTGACTTACCATAGCCCCTTTTTAAGTACTCCTTGAACCCAAGTGAATTATCCTAGCCCCATTATATGTACTCTCTGACCGCAAGTGAGTTATCCTAGCCCCTTTATAAGTACTCCCTGACCCCTAATGAGTTATCCTAGCCCCTTTATATGTGTTCTCTAACCGCAAGTGAGTTATCCTATCCCCTTTATATGTACTCTCTGACCTCATGTGAGTTACCCTAGTCCCATAGACGTACTCCCTGACCCCAAGTGAGTTATCCTAGCCCCTATATATGTACTCTCTGACCGCAAGTGAGTTATCCTAGCCCCTTTATATGTACTCTCTGACCGCAAGTGAGTTACCCTAGTCCCATAGTAGTACTCCCTGACCCCAATTGAGTTACCATAGCCCGTTTATAAGTACTACCTGACCCCAATTGAGTTATCCTAGCCCCTTTATATGTATTCTCTGACGGCAAGTGAGTTACCCTAGTCCCTTATAACTACTCCCTGACCCCAAGTGAGGTACCATAGCCCCTTTATAAGTACTCCCTGACCCCAAGTGAGTTATCCTAGCCCCTTTATATGTACTCTCTGACCGCAAGTGAGTTACCCTAGCCCCTTTATATGTACTCTCTGACCGCAAGTGAGTTATCCTAGCCGCTTTATATGTACTCCCAGACCCCAAGTGAGTTAACCTAGTCCCTTAAAAGTACTCCCTGACCCCAAGAGAGTTACCATAGCCCCTTTATAAGTACTCCTTGACCCCAAGTGAGTTATCCTAGCCCCTTTATATGTACTCCCAGACCCCAAGTGAGTTACCTCAGTCCCTTATAACTACTCCCTGACCCCAAGTGAGGTACCATAGCCCCTTTATAAGTACTCCCTGACCCCAAGTGAGTTATCCTAGCCCCTTTATATGTACTCTCTGACCGCAAGTGTGTTACCCTAGCCCCTTTATATGTACTCTCTGACAGCAAGTGAGTTATCCTAGCCGCTTTATATGTACTCCCAGACCCCAAGTGAATTACCCTAGTCCCATATTACTATTCCCTGACCCAATGTGAGTTACCCTAGCCCCTTTATAAGTACTCCCTGACCCTAAGTGGGTTACCCTAGTCCCAAATAAGTACTCCCAGACCACAAGAAGGTTACCCTAGTCCCATAGAAACACTCCCTGACCCCAAGTGAGTTATCCTTGCCCCTTTATATCTACTCTCTGACAGCAATTGAGTTACCCTAGTCCCTTATAAGGACTCCCTGACCCCAAGTGGGTTACCCTAGTCCCATAGAAGTACTCCCTGACCCCAAGTGAGTTACCATATCACCTTTATATGTACTCCCTGACCCCAAGTGAGTTATCCTAGCCCCTTTATATGTACACTCTGACCGCAAGTGAGTTACCCTAGTCCCATAGTAGTACTCCCTGACCCCAAGTGAGTTACCATAGCCCCTTTATAAGTACTACCTGACCCCAAATGAGTTATCCTAGCCCCTTTATATGTACTCTCTGACGGCAAGTGAGTTACCATAACCCCTTTATAAGTACTCCCTGACCCCTAGTGAGTTATCCTAGCCCCTTTATATGTACTCTCTGACCGCAAGTAAGTTATCCTAGCCCCTTTATATGTACTCTCTGACCGCAAGTGAGTTATCCTAGCCCCTTTATATGTGTTCTCTAACCGCAAGTGAGTTATCCTATCCCCTTTATATGTACTCTCTGACCTCATGTGAGTTATCCCAGTCCCATAGACGTACTTCCTGACCCCAAGTGAGTTATCCAAGCCCCTTTATATGTACTCTCTGACCGCAAGTGAGTTATCCTAGCCCCTTTATATGTACTCTCTGACCGCAAGTGAGTTACCCTAGTCCCATAGTAGTACTCCTTGACCCCAAGTGAGTTATCCAAGCCCCTTTATATGTACTCTCTGACCGCAAGTGAGTTATCCTAGCCCCTTTATATGTACTCTCTGACCGCAAGTGAGTTACCCTAGTCCCATAGTAGTACTCCCTGACCCCAAGTGAGTTACCATAGCCCCTTTATAAGTACTACCTGACCCCAAATGAGTTATCCTAGCCCCTTTATATGTTTTCTCTAACCGCAAGTGAGTTACCATAGCCCCTTTATAAGTACTCCCTGACCCCAAGTGAGTTATCCTAGCCCCTTTATATGTACTCTCTGACCGCAAGTGAGTTACCCTAGTCCCATAGTAGTACTCCCTGACCCCAATTGAGTTACCATAGCCCGTTTATAAGTACTACCTGACCCCAATTGAGTTATCCTAGCCCCTTTATATGTATTCTCTGACGGCAAGTGAGTTACCCTAGTCCCTTATAACTACTCCCTGACCCCAAGTGAGGTACCATAGCCCCTTTATAAGTACTCCCTGACCCCAAGTGAGTTATCCTAGCCCCTTTATATGTACTCTCTGACCGCAAGTGAGTTACCCTAGCCCCTTTATATGTACTCTCTGACCGCAAGTGAGTTATCCTAGCCGCTTTATATGTACTCCCAGACCCCAAGTGAGTTAACCTAGTCCCTTAAAAGTACTCCCTGACCCCAAGAGAGTTACCATAGCCCCTTTATAAGTACTCCTTGACCCCAAGTGAGTTATCCTAGCCCCTTTATATGTACTCCCAGACCCCAAGTGAGTTACCTCAGTCCCTTATAACTACTCCCTGACCCCAAGTGAGGTACCATAGCCCCTTTATAAGTACTCCCTGACCCCAAGTGAGTTATCCTAGCCCCTTTATATGTACTCTCTGACCGCAAGTGTGTTACCCTAGCCCCTTTATATGTACTCTCTGACAGCAAGTGAGTTATCCTAGCCGCTTTATATGTACTCCCAGACCCCAAGTGAATTACCCTAGTCCCATATTACTATTCCCTGACCCAATGTGAGTTACCCTAGCCCCTTTATAAGTACTCCCTGACCCTAAGTGGGTTACCCTAGTCCCAAATAAGTACTCCCAGACCACAAGAAGGTTACCCTAGTCCCATAGAAACACTCCCTGACCCCAAGTGAGTTATCCTTGCCCCTTTATATCTACTCTCTGACAGCAATTGAGTTACCCTAGTCCCTTATAAGGACTCCCTGACCCCAAGTGGGTTACCCTAGTCCCATAGAAGTACTCCCTGACCCCAAGTGAGTTACCATATAACCTTTATATGTACTCCCTGACCCCAAGTGAGTTATCCTAGCCCCTTTATATGTACTCTCTGACCGCAAGTGAGTTACCCTAGTCCCATAGTAGTACTCCCTGACCCCAAGTGAGTTACCATAGCCCCTTTATAAGTACTACCTGACCCCAAATGAGTTATCCTAGCCCCTTTATATGTACTCTCTGACGGCAAGTGAGTTACCATAACCCCTTTATAAGTACTCCCTGACCCCTAGTGAGTTATCCTAGCCCCTTTATATGTACTCTCTGACCGCAAGTAAGTTATCCTAGCCCCTTTATATGTACTCTCTGACCGCAAGTGAGTTATCCTAGCCCCTTTATATGTGTTCTCTAACCGCAAGTGAGTTATCCTATCCCCTTTATATGTACTCTCTGACCTCATGTGAGTTATCCCAGTCCCATAGACGTACTCCCTGACCCCAAGTGAGTTATCCAAGCCCCTTTATATGTACTCTCTGACCGCAAGTGAGTTATCCTAGCCCCTTTATATGTACTCTCTGACCGCAAGTGAGTTACCCTAGTCCCATAGTAGTACTCCTTGACCCCAAGTGAGTTATCCAAGCCCCTTTATATGTACTCTCTGACCGCAAGTGAGTTATCCTAGCCCCTTTATATGTACTCTCTGACCGCAAGTGAGTTACCCTAGTCCCATAGTAGTACTCCCTGACCCCAAGTGAGTTACCATAGCCCCTTTATAAGTACTACCTGACCCCAAATGAGTTATCCTAGCCCCTTTATATGTTTTCTCTAACCGCAAGTGAGTTACCATAGCCCCTTTATAAGTACTCCCTGACCCCAAGTGAGTTATCCTAGCCCCTTTATATGTACTCTCTGACCGCAAGTGAGTTACCCTAGCCCCTTTATATGTACTCTCTGACCGCAAGTGAGTTATCCTAGCCCCTTTATATGTACTCTCTGACCGCAAGTGAGTTACCCTAGTCCCATAGTAGTACTCCCTGACCCCAATTGAGTTACCATAGCCCGTTTATAAGTACTACCTGACCCCAATTGAGTTATCCTAGCCCCTTTATATGTACTCTCTGACGGCAAGTGAGTTACCCTAGTCCCATAGTAGTACTCCTTGACCCCAAGTGAGTTACCATAGCCCCTTTTTAAGTATTCCCTGACCCCAAGTGAGTTATCCTAGCCCCTTTATATGTACTCTCTAACCGCAAGTGAGTTATCCTAGCCCCTTTATATGTACTCTCTGACGGCAAGTGAGTTACCCTAGTCCCATAGTAGTACTCCTTGACCCCAAGTGAGTTACCATAGCCCCTTTATATGTACTCCCTGACCCCAAATGATTTATCCTAGCCCCTTTATATGTGTTCTCTAACCGCAAGTGAGTTATCCTATCCCCTTTACATGTACTCTCTGACCTCATGTGAGTTACCCTAGTCCCATAGACGTACTCCCTGACCCCAAGTGAGTTATCCAAGCCCCTTTATATGTACTCTCTGACCGCAAGTGAGTTATCCTAGCCCCTTTATATGTACTCTCTGACCGCAAGTGAGTTACCCTAGTCCCATAGTAGTACTCCCTGACCCCAATTGAGTTACCATAGCCCGTTTATAAGTACTACATGACCCCAATTGAGATATCCTAGCCCCTTTATATGTACTCTCTGACGGCAAGTGAGTTACCCTAGTCCCATAGTAGTACTCCTTGACCCCAAGTGAATTACCATAGCCCCTTTTTAAGTACTCCCTGACCCCAAATGAGTTATCCAAGCCCCTTTATATGTACTCTCTGACCGCAAGTGAGTTATCCTAGCCCCTTTATATGTACTCTCTGACCGCAAGTGAGTTACCCTAGTCCCATAGTAGTACTCCCTGACCCCAATTGAGTTACCATAGCCCCTTTTTAAGTACTCCCTGACCCCAAGTGAGTTATCCTAGCCCCTTTATATGTACTCTCTAACCGCAAGTGAGTTATCCTAGCCCCTTTATATGTACTCTCTGACGGCAAGTGAGTTACCCTAGTCCCATAGTAGTACTCCTTGACCCCAAGTGAGTTACCATAGCCCCTTTATATGTACTCCTTGACCCCAAGTGAATTATCGTAGCCCCTTTATATGTACTCTCTAACCGCAAGTGAGTTATCCTAGCCCCTTTATATGTACTCTCTGACGGCAAGTGAGTTATCCTAGCCCCTTTGTATGTACTCTCTGACGGCAAGTGAGTTACCCTAGTCCCATAGTAGTACTCCTTGACCCCAAGTGAGTTACCATAGCCCCTTTATATGTACTCCTTGACCCCAAGTGAATTATCCTAGCCCCTTTATATGTACTCTCTGACCGCAAGTGAGTTATCCTAGCCCCTTTATAAATACTCCCTGACCCCAAATGAGTTATCCTATCCCCTTTATATGTGTTCTCTAACCGCAAGTGAGTTATCCTATCCCCTTTATTTGTACTCTCTGACCTCATGTGAGTTACCCTAGTCCCATAGACGTACTCCCTGACCCCAAGTGAGTTATCCTAGCCCCTATATATGTACTCTCTGACCGCAAGTGAGTTATCCTATCCCCTTTATTTGTACTCTCTGACCTCATGTGAGTTACCCTAGTCCCATAGTAGTACTCCCTGACCCCAATTGAGTTACCATATCACCTTTATATGTACTCCCTGACCCCAAGTGAGTTATCCTAGCCCCTTTATATGTACTCTCTGACCGCAAGTGAGTTACCCTAGTCCCATAGTAGTACTCCCTGACCCCAAGTGAGTTACCATAGCCCCTTTATAAGTACTACCTGACCCCAAATGAGTTATCCTAGCCCCTTTATATGTACTCTCTGACGGCAAGTGAGTTACCATAACCCCTTTATAAGTACTCCCTGACCCCTAGTGAGTTATCCTAGCCCCTTTATATGTACTCTCTGACCGCAAGTGAGTTATCCTAGCCCCTTTATATGTACTCTCTGACCGCAAGTGAGTTATCCTAGCCCCTTTATATGTGTTCTCTAACCGCAAGTGAGTTATCCTATCCCCTTTATATGTACTCTCTGACCTCATGTGAGTTATCCCAGTCCCATAGACGTACTCCCTGACCCCAAGTGAGTTATCCAAGCCCCTTTATATGTACTCTCTGACCGCAAGTGAGTTATCCTAGCCCCTTTATATGTACTCTCTGACCGCAAGTGAGTTACCCTAGTCCCATAGTAGTACTCCTTGACCCCAAGTGAGTTATCCAAGCCCCTTTATATGTACTCTCTGACCGCAAGTGAGTTATCCTAGCCCCTTTATATGTACTCTCTGACCGCAAGTGAGTTACCCTAGTCCCATAGTAGTACTCCCTGACCCCAAGTGAGTTAACATAGCCCCTTTATAAGTACTACCTGACCCCAAATGAGTTATCCTAGCCCCTTTATATGTTTTCTCTAACCGCAAGTGAGTTACCATAGCCCCTTTATAAGTACTCCCTGACCCCAAGTGAGTTATCCTAGCCCCTTTATATGTACTCTCTGACCGCAAGTGAGTTACCCTAGCCCCTTTATATGTACTCTCTGACCGCAAGTGAGTTATCCTAGCCCCTTTATATGTACTCTCTGACCGCAAGTGAGTTACCCTAGTCCCATAGTAGTACTCCCTGACCCCAATTGAGTTACCATAGCCCGTTTATAAGTACTACCTGACCCCAATTGAGTTATCCTAGCCCCTTTATATGTACTCTCTGACGGCAAGTGAGTTACCCTAGTCCCATAGTAGTACTCCTTGACCCCAAGTGAGTTACCATAGCCCCTTTTTAAGTATTCCCTGACCCCAAGTGAGTTATCCTAGCTCCTTTATATGTACTCTCTAACCGCAAGTGAGTTATCCTAGCCCCTTCATATGTACTCTCTGACGGCAAGTGAGTTACCCTAGTCCCATAGTAGTACTCCTTGTCCCCAAGTGAGTTACCATAGCCCCTTTATATGTACTCCCTGACCCCAAATGATTTATCCTAGCCCCTTTATATGTGTTCTCTAACCGCAAGTGAGTTATCCTATCCCCTTTACATGTACTCTCTGACCTCATGTGAGTTACCCTAGTCCCATAGACGTACTCCCTGACCCCAAGTGAGTTATCCAAGCCCCTTTATATGTACTCTCTGACCGCAAGTGAGTTATCCTAGCCCCTTTATATGTACTCTCTGACCGCAAGTGAGTTACCCTAGTCCCATAGTAGTACTCCCTGACCCCAATTGAGTTACCATAGCCCGTTTATAAGTACTACATGACCCCAATTGAGATATCCTAGCCCCTTTATATGTACTCTCTGACGGCAAGTGAGTTACCCTAGTCCCATAGTAGTACTCCTTGACCCCAAGTGAATTACCATAGCCCCTTTTTAAGTACTCCCTGACCCCAAATGAGTTATCCAAGCCCCTTTATATGTACTCTCTGACCGCAAGTGAGTTATCCTAGCCCCTTTATATGTACTCTCTGACCGCAAGTGAGTTACCCTAGTCCCATAGTAGTACTCCCTGACCCCAATTGAGTTACCATAGCCCCTTTTTAAGTACTCCCTGACCCCAAGTGAGTTATCCTAGCCCCTTTATATGTACTCTCTAACCGCAAGTGAGTTATCCTAGCCCCTTTATATGTACTCTCTGACGGCAAGTGAGTTACCCTAGTCCCATAGTAGTACTCCTTGACCCCAAGTGAGTTACCATAGCCCCTTTATATGTACTCCTTGACCCCAAGTGAATTATCGTAGCCCCTTTATATGTACTCTCTAACCGCAAGTGAGTTATCCTAGCCCCTTTATATGTACTCTCTGACGGCAAGTGAGTTATCCTAGCCCCTTTGTATGTACTCTCTGACGGCAAGTGAGTTACCCTAGTCCCATAGTAGTACTCCTTGACCCCAAGTGAGTTACCATAGCCCCTTTATATGTACTCCTTGACCCCAAGTGAATTATCCTAGCCCCTTTATATGTACTCTCTGACCGCAAGTGAGTTATCCTAGCCCCTTTATAAATACTCCCTGACCCCAAATGAGTTATCCTATCCCCTTTATATGTGTTCTCTAACCGCAAGTGAGTTATCCTATCCCCTTTATTTGTACTCTCTGACCTCATGTGAGTTACCCTAGTCCCATAGACGTACTCCCTGACCCCAAGTGAGTTATCCTAGCCCCTATATATGTACTCTCTGACCGCAAGTGAGTTATCCTATCCCCTTTATTTGTACTCTCTGACCTCATGTGAGTTACCCTAGTCCCATAGTAGTACTCCCTGACCCCAATTGAGTTACCATAGCCCGTTTATAAGTACTACCTGACCCCAATTGAGTTATCCTAGCCCCTTTATATGTACTCTCTGACGGCAAGTGAGTTACCCTAGTCCCATAGTAGTACTCCTTGACCCCAAGTGAGTTACTATAGCCCCTTTATATCTACTCTCTGACAGCAATTGAGTTACCCTAGTCCCTTATAAGGACTCCCTGACCCCAAGTGGGTTACCCTAGTCCCATAGAAGTACTCCCTGACCCCAAGTGAGTTACCTTAACCCTTATATAAGTACTCCCTGACCCCAAGTGAGTTACCATATCACCTTTATATGTACTCCCTGACCCCAAGTGAGTTATCCTATCCCCTTTATATGTACTCTCTGACCGCAAGTGAGTTACCATAGCCCCTTTATAAGAACTCCCTGACCGCAAGTGAGTTATCCTAGCCCCTTTATAAGTACTCCCTGACCCCAAGTGGGTTACCCTAGTTTCATATTAGTACTCCTTGGCCCCAAAAGAGTTACCATAGCCCCTTTATAAGTACTCCTTGACCCCAAGTGAGTTATCCTAGCCCCTTTATATGTACTCTCTGACCGCAAGTGAGTTACCCTAGCCCCTTTATATGTACTCTCTGACCGCAAGTAAGTTACCCTAGTCCCATAGTAGTACTCCCTGACCCCAAGTGAGTTACCATAGCCCCTTTATAAGTACTACCTGACCCCAAATGAGTTATCCTAGCCCCTTTATATGTACTCTCTGACCGCAAGTGAGTTATCCTAGCCCCTTTATATGTACTCTCTGACCGCAAGTGAGTTACCCTAGTCCCATAATAGTACTCCCTGACCCCAATTGAGTTACCATAGCCCGTTTATAAGTACTACCTGACCCCAATTGAGTTATCCTAGCCCCTTTATATGTACTCTCTGACGGCAAGTGAGTTACCCTAGTCCCATAGTAGTACTCCTTGACCCCAAGTGAGTTACCCTAGTCCCTTATAAGGACTCCCTGACCCCAAGTGGGTTACCCTAGTCCCATAGAAGTACTCCCTGACCCCAAGTGAGTTACCATATCACCTTTATATGTACTCCCTGACCCCAAGTGAGTTATCCTAGCCCCTTTATATGTACTCTCTGACCGCAAGTGAGTTACCCTAGTCCCATAGTAGTACTCCCTGACCCCAAGTGAGTTACCATAGCCCCTTTATAAGTACTACCTGACCCCAAATGAGTTATCCTAGCCCCTTTATATGTACTCTCTGACCGCAAGTGAGTTATCCTAGCCCCTTTATATGTACTCTCTGACCGCAAGTGAGTTATCCTAGCCCCTTTATATGTGTTCTCTAACCGCAAGTGAGTTATCCTATCCCCTTTATATGTACTCTCTGACCTCATGTGAGTTACCCTAGTCCCATAGACGTACTCCCTGACCCCAAGTGAGTTATCCAAGCCCCTTTATATGTACTCTCTGACCGCAAGTGAGTTATCCTAGCCCCTTTATATGTACTCTCTGACCGCAAGTGAGTTACCCTAGTCCCATAGTAGTACTCCCTGACCCCAATTGAGTTACCATAGCCCGTTTATAAGTACTACCTGACCCCAATTGAGTTATCCTAGCCCCTTTATATGTACTCTCTGACGGCAAGTGAGTTACCCTAGTCCCATAGTAGTACTCCTTGACCCCAAGTGAGTTACCATAGCCCCTTTTTAAGTACTCCCTGACCCCAAGTGAGTTATCCTAGCCCCTTTATATGTACTCTCTAACCGCAAGTGAGTTATCCTAGCCCCTTTATATGTACTCTCTGACGGCAAGTGAGTTACCCTAGTCCCACAGTAGTACTCCTTGACCCCAAGTGAGTTACCATAGCCCCTTTATATGTACTCCTTGACCCCAAGTGAATTATCCTAGCCCCTTTATATGTTTTCTCTAACCGCAAGTGAGTTATCCTATCCCCTTTATATGTACTCTCTGACCTCATGTGAGTTACCCTAGTCCCATAGACGTACTCCCTGACCCCAAGTGAGTTATCCAAGCCCCTTTATATGTACTCTGTGACTGCAAGTGAGTTATCCTAGCCCCTTTATATGTACTCTCTGACCGCAAGTGAGTTACCCTAGTCCCATAGTAGTACTCCCTGACACCAATTGAGTTATCCAAGCCCCTTTATATGTACTCTCTGACCGCAAGTGAGTTATCCTAGCCCCTTTATATGTACTCTCTGACCGCAAGTGAGTTACCCTAGTCCCATAGTAGTACTCCCTGACCCCAGTTGAGTTACCATAGCCCCTTTTTAAGTACTCCCTGACCCCAAGTGAGTTATCCTAGCCCCTTTATATGTACTCTCTAACCGCAAGTGAGTTATCCTAGCCCCTTTATATGTACTCTCTGACGGCAAGTGAGTTACCCTAGTCCCATAGTTGTACTCCTTGACCCCAAGTGAGTTACCATAGCCCCTTTATATGTACTCCTTGACCCCAAGTGAATTATCCTAGCCCCTTTATATGTGCTCTCTAACCGCAAGTGAGTTATACTAGCCCCTTTATATGTACTCTCTGACGGCAAGTGAGTTACCCTAGTCCCATAGTAGTACTCCTTGACCCCAAGTGAGTTACCATAGCCCCTTTTTAAGTACTCCCTGACCACAAGTGAGTTATCCTATCCCCTTTATATGTACTCTCTAACCGCAAGTGAGTTATCCTAGCCCCTTTATATGTACTCTCTGACGGCAAGTGAGTTACCCTAGTCCCATAGTAGTACTCCTTGACCCCAAGTGAGTTACCATAGCCCCTTTATATGTACTCCTTGACCCCAAGTGAATTATCCTAGCCCCTTTATATGTACTCTCTGACCGCAAGTGAGTTACCCTAGCCCCTTTATATGTACTCTCTGACCGCAAGTGAGTTATCCTATCCCCTTTAAATGTACTCTCTGACCTCATGTGAGTTACCCTAGTCCCATAGACGTACTCCCTGACCCCAAGTGAGTTATCCTAGCCCCTATATATGTACTCTCTGACCGCAAGTGAGTTATCCTAGCCCCTTTATATGTACTCTCTGACCGCAAGTGAGTTACCCTAGTCCCATAGTAGTACTCCCTGACCCCAATTGAGTTACCATAGCCCGTTTATAAGTACTACCTGACCCCAATTGAGTTATCCTAGCCCTTTATATGCACTCTCTGACGGCAAGTGAGTTACCCTAGTCCCATAGTAGTACTCCTTGACCCCAAGTGAGTTACCATAGCCCCTTTTTAAGTACTCCCGGACCCCAAGTGAGTTATCCTAGCCCCTTTATATGTACTCTCTAACCGCAAGTGAGTTATCCTAGCCCCTTTATATGTACTCTCTGACGGCAAGTGAGTTACCCTAGTCCCATAGTAGTACTCCTTGACCCCAAGTGAGTTACCATAGCCCCTTTATATGTACTCCCTGACCCCAAGTGAATTATCCTAGCCCCTTTATATGTACTCTCTGACCGCATGTGAGTTAACCTAGTCCCTTAAAAGTACTCCCTGACCCCAAGAGAGTTATCCTAGCCCCTTTATAAGTACTCTCTGACTGCAAGTGAGTTACTCTAGTCCCATAGAAGTACACTCTGACCGCAAGTGAGTTATCCTAGCCGCTTTATATGTACACCCAGACCCTAAGTGAGTTACCCTAGTCCCATATTACTATTCCCTGACCCAAAGTGGGTTACCCTAGTTTCATATTAGTACTCCTTGGCCCCAAAAGAGTTACCATAGCCCCTTTATAAGTACTCCTTGACCCCAAGTGAGTTATCCTAGCCCCTTTATATGTACTCTCTGACCGCAAGTGAGTTACCCTAGCCCCTTTATATGTACTCTCTGACGGCAAGTGAGTTACCCTAGTCCCATAGTAGTACTCCTTGACCCCAAGTGAGTTACCATAGCCCCTTTATATGTACTCCCTGACCCCAAGTGAATTATCCTAGCCCCTTTATATGTACTCTCTGACCGCAAGTGAGTTAACCTAGTCCCTTAAAAGTACTCCCTGACCCCAAGAGAGTTATCCTAGCCCCTTTATAAGTACTCCCTGACCCAAAGTGGGTTACCCTAGTTTCATATTAGTACTCCTTGGCCCCAAAAGAGTTACCATAGCCCCTTTATAAGTACTCCTTGACCCCAAGTGAGTTATCCTAGCCCCTTTATATGTACTCTCTGACCGCAAGTGAGTTACCCTAGCCCCTTTATATGTACTCTCTGACCGCAAGTGAGTTATCCTAGCCGCTTTATATGTACTCCCAGACCCCAAGTGAGTTAACCTAGTCCCTTAAAAGTACTCCCTGACCCCAAGAGAGTTATCCTAGCCCCTTTATATGTACTCTCTGACAGCAAGTGAGTTATCCTAGCCGCTTTATATGTACTCCCAGACCCCAAGTGAGTTACCCTAGTCCCATATTACTATTCCCTGACCCAATGTGAGTTACCCTAACCCCTTTATAAGTACTCCCTGACCCTAAGTGGAGTACCCTAGTCCCATATAAGTACTCCCAGACCACAAGAAGGTTACCCTAGTCCCATAGAAATACTCCCTGACCCCAAGTGAGTTATCCTTGCCCCTTTATATCTACTCTCTGACAGCAATTGAGTTACCCTAGTCCCTTATAAGGACTCCCTGACCCCAAGTGGGTTACCCTAGTCCCATAGAAGTACTCCCTGACCCCAAGTGAGTTACCATATCACCTTTATATGTACTCCCTGACCCCAAGTGAGTTATCCTAGCCCCTTTATATGTACTCTCTGACCGCAAGTGAGTTACCCTAGTCCCATAGAAGTACTCCCTGACCCCAAGTGAGTTACCATATCACCTTTATATGTACTCTCTGACCGCAAGTGAGTTATTCTAGCCCCTTTATATGTACTCTCTGACCGCAAGTGAGTTATCCTAGCCCTTTTATATGTGTTCTCTAACCGCAAGTGAGTTATCCTATCCCCTTTATATGTACTCTCTGACCTCATGTGAGTTACCCTAGTCCCATAGACGTACTCCCTGACCCCAAGTGAGTTATCCAAGCCCCTTTATATGTACTCTCTGACCGCAAGTGAGTTATCCTAGCCCCTTTATATGTACTCTCTGACCGCAAGTGAGTTACCCTAGTCCCATAGTAGTACTCCCTGACCCCAATTGAGTTACCATAGCCCGTTTATAAGTACTACCTGACCCCAATTGAGTTATCCTAGCCCCTTTATATGTACTCTCTGACGGCAAGTGAGTTACCCTAGTCCCATAGTAGTACTCCTTGACCCCAAGTGAGTTACCATAGCCCCTTTTTAAGTACTCCCTGACCCCAAGTGAGTTATCCTAGCCCCTTTATATGTACTCTCTAACCGCAAGTGAGTTATCCTAGCCCCTTTATATGTACTCTCTGACGGCAAGTGAGTTACCCTAGTCCCATAGTAGTACTCCTTGACCCCAAGTGAGTTACCATAGCCCCTTTATATGTACTCCTTGACCCCAAGTGAATTATCCTAGCCCCTTTATATGTACTCTTTGACCTCATGTGAGTTACCCTAGTCCGATAGACGTACTCCCTGACCCCAAGTGAGTTATCCTAGCCCCTATATATGTACTCTCTGACCGCAAGTGAGTTATCCTAGCCCCTTTATATGTACTCTCTGACCGCAAGTGAGTTACCCTAGTCCCATAGTAGTACTCCCTGACCCCAATTGAGTTACCATAGCCCGTTTATAAGTACTACCTCACCCCAATTGAATTATCCTAGCCCCTTTATATGTACTCTCTGACGGCAAGTGAGTTACCCTAGACCCATAGTAGTACTCCTTGACCCCAAGTGAGTTTCCATAGCCCCTTTTTAAGTACTCCCTGACCCCAAGTGAGTTATCCTAGCCCCTTTATATGTACTCTCTAACCGCAAGTGAGTTATCCTAGCCCCTTTATATGTACTCTCTGACGGCAAGTGAGTTACCCTAGTCCCATATTAGTACTCCTTGACCCCAAGTGAGTTACCATAGCCCCTTTATATGTACTCCCTGACCCCAAATGAGTTATCCTAGCCCCTTTATATGTTTTCTCTAACCGCAAGTGAGTTATCCTATCCCCTTTATATGTACTCTCTGACCTCATGTGAGTTATCCTAGCCCCTTTATATGTACTCCCAGACCCCAAGTGAGTTAACCTAGTCCCTTAAAAGTACTCCCTGACCCCAAGAGAGTTATCCTAGCCCCTATATATGTACTCTCTGACCGCAAGTGAGTTATCCTAGCCCCTTTATATGTACTCTCTGATCGCAAGTGAGTTACCCTAGTCCCATAGTAGTACTCCCTGACCCCAATTGAGTTACCATAGCCCGTTTATAAGTACTACCTGACCCCAATTGAGTTATCCTAGCCCCTTTATATGTACTCTCTGACGGCAAGTGAGTTACCCTAGTCCCAAAGTAATACTCCTTGACCCCAAGTGAGTTACCATAGCCCCTTTTTAAGTACTCCCTGACCCCAAGTGAGTTATCCTAGCCCCTTTATATGTACTCTCTAATCGCAAGTGAGTTATCCTAGCCCCTTTATATGTACTCTCTGACGGCAAGTGAGTTACCCTAGTCCCATAGTAGTACTCCTTGATCCCAAGTGAGTTACCATAGCCCCTTTATATGTACTCCCTGACCCCAAGTGAATTATCCTAGCCCCTTTATATGTACTCTCTGACCGCAAGTGAGTTAACCTAGTCCCTTAAAAGTACTCCCTGACCCCAAGAGAGTTATCCTAGCCCCTTTATAAGTACTCTCTGACTGCAAGTGAGTTACTCTAGTCCCATAGAAGTACACTCTGACCGCAAGTGAGTTATCCTAACCGCTTTATATGTACACCCAGACCCCAAGTGAGTTACCCTAGTCCCATATTACTATTCCCTGACCCAAAGTGGGTTACCCTAGTTTCATATTAGTACTCCTTGGCCCCAAAAGAGTTACCATAGCCCCTTTATAAGTACTCCTTGACCCCAAGTGAGTTATCCTAGCCCCTTTATATGTACTCTCTGACCGCAAGTGAGTTACCCCAGCCCCTTTATATGTACTCTCTGACGGCAAGTGAGATACCCTAGTCCCATAGTAGTACTCCTTGACCCCAAGTGAGTTACCATAGCCCCTTTATATGTACTCCCTGACCCCAAGTGAATTATCCTAGCCCCTTTATATGTACTCTCTGACATCAAGTGAGTTAACCTAGTCCCTTAAAAGTACTCCCTGACCCCAAGAGTGTTATCCTAGCCCCTTTATAAGTACTCCCTGACCCAAAGTGGGTTACCCTAGTTTCATATTAGTACTCCTTGGCCCCAAAAGAGTTACCATAGCCCCTTTATAAGTACTCCTTGACCCCAAGTGAGTTATCCTAGCCCCTTTATATGTACTCTCTGACCGCAAGTGAGTTACCATAGCCCCTTTATATGTACTCCCTGACCCCAAGTGAATTATCCTAGCCCCTTTATATGTACTCTCTGACCGCAAGTGAGTTAACCTAGTCCCTTAAAAGTACTCCCTGACCCCAAGAGAGTTATCCTAGCCCCTTTATAAGTACTCCCTGACCCCAATTGAGTTACCATAGCCCGTTTATAAGTACTACCTGACCCCAATTGAGTTATCCTAGCCCCTTTATATGTACTCTCTGACGGCAAGTGAGTTACCCTAGTCCCATAGTAGTACTCCTTGACCCCAAGTGAGTTACCATATCCCCTTTTTAAGTATTCCCTGACCCCAAGTGAGTTATCCTAGCCCCTTTATATGTACTCCCTGACCCCAAGTGAGTTATCCTAGCCCCTTTATATGTACTCTCTGACCGCAAGTGAGTTACCCTAGTCCCATAGTAGTACTCCCTGACCCCAAGTGAGTTACCATAGCCCCTTTATAAGTACTACCTGACCCCAAATGAGTTATCCTAGCCCCTTTATATGTACTCCTAGACCCCAAGTGAGTTAACCTAGTCCCTTAAAAGTACTCCCTGACCCCAAGAGAGTTATCCTAGCCCCTTTATATGTACTCTCTGACTGCAAGTGAGTTACTCTAGTCCCATAGAAGTACACTCTGACCGCGAGTGAGTTATCCCAGCCGCTTTATATGTACACCCAGACCCCAAGTGAGTTACCCTAGTCCCATATTACTATTCCCTGACCCAATGTGAGTTACCCTAGCCCCTTTATAAGTACTCCCTGACCCCTAGTGAGTTATCCTAGCCCCTTTATATGTACTCTCTGACCGCAAGTGAGTTATCCTAGCCCCTTTATAAGTACTCCCTGACCCCAAATGAGTTATCCTAGCCCCTTTATATGTGTTCTCTAACCGCAAGTGAGTTATCCTATCCCCTTTATATGTACTCTCAGACCTCATGTGAGTTACCCTAGTCCCATAGACGTACTCCCTGACCCCAAGTGAGTTATCCTAGCCCCTTTATATGTACTCTCTGACCGCAAGTGAGTTACCCTAGTTTCATATTAGTACTCCTTGGCCCCAAAAGAGTTACCATAGCCCCTTTATAAGTACTCCTTGACCCCAAGTGAGTTATCCTAGCCCCTTTATATGTAATCCCAGACCCCAAGTGAGTTACCTTAGTCCCTTATAACTACTCCCTGACCCCAAGTGAGTTATCCTAGCCCTTTATATGTACTCTCTGACCGCAAGTGAGTTACCCTAGTTTCATATTAGTACTCCTTGGCCCCAAAAGAGTTACCATAGCCCCTTTATAAGTACTCCCTGACCCCAAGTGAGTTATCCTAGCCCCTTTATATGTACTCTCTGACCGCAAGTGAGTTACCCTAGCCCCTTTATATGTACTCTCTGACCGCAAGTGAGTTACCCTAGCCCCTTTATATGTACTCTCTGACCGCAAGTGAGTTATCCTAGCCCCTTTATATGTACTCTCTGACCGCAAGTGAGTTACCCTAGTCCCATAGTAGTACTCCCTGACCCCAATTGAGTTACCATAGCCCGTTTATAAGTACTACCTGACCCCAATTGAGTTATCCTAGCCCCTATATGTATGTACTCTCTGACGGCAAGTGAGTTACCCTAGTCCCATAGTAGTACTCCTTGACCCCAAGTGAGTTACCATAGCCCCTTTTTAAGTATTCCCTGACCCCAAGTGAGTTATCCTAGCCCCTTTATATGTACTCCCTGACCCCAAGTGAGGTATCCTAGCCCCTTTATATGTACTCTCTGACCGCAAGTGAGTTACCCTAGTCCCATAGTAGTACTCCCTGACCCCAAGTGAGTTACCATAGCCCCTTTATAAGTACTACCTGACCCCAAATGAGTTATCCTAGCCCCTTTATATGTACTCTCTGACGGCAAGTGAGTTACCATAACCCCTTTTATAAGTACTCCCTGACCCCTAGTGAGTTATCCTAGCCCCTTTATATGTACTCTCTGACCGCAAGTGAGTTATCCTAGCCCCTTTATATGTACTCTCTGACCGCAAGTGAGTTATCCTAGCCCCTTTTTATGTGTTCTCTAACCGCAAGTGAGTTATCCTATTCCCTTTATATGTACTCTCTGACCTCATGTGAGTTACCCTAGTCCCATAGACGTACTCCCTGACCCCAAGTGAGTTATCCAAGCCCCTTTATATGTACTCTCTGACCGCAAGTGAGTTATCCTAGCCCCTTTATATGTACTCTCTGACCGCAAGTGAGTTACCCTAGTCCCATAGTAGTACTCCCTGACCCCAATTGAGTTACCATAGCCCGTTTATAAGTACTACCTGACCCCAATTGAGTTATCCTAGCCCCTTTATATGTACTCTCTGACGGCAAGTGAGTTACCCTAGTCCCATAGTAGTACTCCTTGACCCCAAGTGAGTTACCATAGCCCCTTTTTAAGTACTCCCTGACCCCAAGTGAGTTATCCTAGCCCCTTTTTAAGTACTCCCTGACCCCAAGTGAGTTATCCTAGCCCCTTTATATGTACTCTCTAACCGCAAGTGAGTTATCCTAGCCCCTTTATATGTACTCTCTGACGGCAAGTGAGTTACCCTAGTCCCATAGTAGTACTCCTTGACACCAAGTGAGTTACCATAGCCCCTTTATATGTACTCCTTGACCCCAAGTGAATTGTCCTAGCCCCTTTATATGTACTCTCTGACCGCAAGTGAGTTACCCTAGCCCCTTTATATGTACTCTCTGACCGCAAGTGAGTTATCCTATCCCCTTTATATGTACTCTCTGACCTCATGTGAGTTACCCTACTCCCATAGACGTACTCCCTGACCCCAAGTGAGTTATCCTAGCCCCTATATATGTACTCTCTGACCGCAAGTGAGTTATCCTAGCCCCTTTATATGTACTCTCTGACAGCAAGTGAGTTACCCTAGTCCCATAGTACTACTCCCTGACCCCAATTGAGTTACCATAGCCCGTTTATAAGTACTACCTGACCCCAATTGAGTTATCCTAGCCCCTTTATATGTACTCTCTGACGGCAAGTGAGTTACCCTAGTCCCATAGTAGTACTCCTTGACCCCAAGTGAGTTACCATAGTCCCTTTTTAAGTACTCCCTGACCCCAAGTGAGTTATCCTAGCCCCTTTATATGTACTCTCTAACCGCAAGTGAGTTATCCTAGCCCCTTTATATGTACTCTCTGACGGCAAGTGAGTTACCCTAGTCCCATAGTAGTACTCCTTGACCCCAAGTGAGTTACCATAGCCCCTTTATATGTACTCCCTGACCCCAATTGAATTATCCTAGCCCCTTTATATGTACTCTCTGACCGCAAGTGAGTTAACCTAGTCCCTTAAAAGTACTCCCTGACCCCAAGAGAGTTATCCTAGCCCCTTTATAAGTACTCCCTGACCCAAAGTGGGTTACCCTAGTTTCATATTAGTACTCCTTGGCCCCAAAAGAGTTACCATAGCCCCTTTATAAGTACTCCTTGACCCCAAGTGAGTTATCCTAGCCCCTTTATATGTTTTCTCTGACCGCAAGTGAGTTACCCTAGCCCCTTTATATGTACTCTCTGACCGCAAGTGAGTTATCCTAGCCGCTTTATATGTACTCCCAGACCCCAAGTGAGTTAACCTAGTCCCTTAAAAGTACTCCCTGACCCCAAGAGAGTTATCCTAGCCCCTTTATATGTACTCTCTGACTGCAAGTGAGTTACTCTAGTCCCATAGAAGTACACTCTGACCGCAAGTGAGTTATCCTAGCCGCTTTATATGTACACCCAGACCCCAAGTGAGTTACCCTAGTCCCATATTACTATTCCCTGACCCAATGTGAGTTACCCTAGCCCCTTTATAAGTACTCCCTGACCCTAAGTGGGTTACCCTAGTCCCATATAAGTACTCCCAGACCACAAGAAGGTTACCCTAGTCCCATAGAAATACTCCCTGACCCCAAGTGAGTTATCCTTGCCCCTTATATCTACTCTCTGACAGCAATTGAGTTACCCTAGTCCCTTATAAGGACTCCCTGACCCCAAGTGGGTTACCCTAGTCCCATATAAGTACTCCCAGACCACAAGAAGGTTACCCTAGTCCCATAGAAATACTCCCTGACCCCAAGTGAGTTATCCTTGCCCCTTTATATCTACTCTCTGACAGCAATTGAGTTATCCTATCCCCTTTATATGTACTCTCTGACCGCAAGTGAGTTACCCTAGTCCCATAGTAGTACTCCCTGACCCCAAGTGAGTTACCATAGCCCCTTTATAAGTACTACCTGACCCCAAATGAGTTATCCTAGCCCCTTTATATGTACTCTCTGACGGCAAGTGAGTTACCATAGCCCCTTTATAAGTACTCCCTGACCCCTAGTGAGTTATCCTAGCCCCTTCATATGTACTCTCTGACCGCAAGTGAGTTATCCTAGCCCCTTTATAAGTACTCCCTGACCCCAAATGAGTTATCCTAGCCCCTTTATATGTGTTCTCTAACCGCAAGTGAGTTATCCTATCCCCTTTATATGTACTCTCAGACCTCATGTGAGTTACCCTAGTCCCATAGACGTACTCCCTGACCCCAAGTGAGTTATCCTAGCCTCTTTATATGTACTCTCTGACCGCAAGTGAGTTACCCTAGTTTCATATTAGTACTCCTTGGCCCCAAAAGAGTTACCATAGCCCCTTTATAAGTACTCCTTGACCCCAAGTGAGTTATCCTAGCCCCTTTATATGTAATCCCAGACCCCAAGTGAGTTACCTTAGTCCCTTATAACTACTCCCTGACCCCAAGTGAGTTATCCTAGCCCCTTTATATGTACTCTCCGACCGCAAGTGAGTTACCCTAGTTTCATATTAGTACTCCTTGGACCCAAAAGAGTTACCATAGCCCCTTTATAAGTACTCCCTGACCCCAAGTGAGTTATCCTAGCCCCTTTATATGTACTCTCTGACCGCAAGTGAGTTACCCTAGCCCCTTTATATGTACTCTCTGACCGCAAGTGAGTTATCCTAGCCCCTTTATATGTACTCTCTGACCGCAAGTGAGTTACCCTAGTCCCATAGTAGTACTCCCTGACCCCAATTGAGTTACCATAGCCCGTTTATAAGTACTACCTGACCCCAATTGAGTTATCCTAGCCCCTTTATATGTCCTCTCTGACGGCAAGTGAGTTACCCTAGTCCCATAGTAGTACTCCTTGACCCCAAGTGAGTTACCATAGCCCCTTTTTAAGTATTCCCTGACCCCAAGTGAGTTATCCTAGCCCCTTTATATGTACTCTCTGACGGCAAGTGAGTTACCCTAGTCCCATAGTAGTACTCCCTGACCCCAATTTAGTTACCATAGCCCGTTTATAAGTACTACCTGACCCCAATTGAGTTATCCTAGCCCCTTTATATGTACTCTCTGACGGCAAGTGAGTTACCCTAGTCCCATAGTAGTACTCCTTGACCCCAAGTGAATTACCATAGCCCCTTTTTAAGTACTCCCTGACCCCAAGTGAGTTATCCAAGCCCCTTTATATGTACTCTCTGACCGCAAGTGAGTTATCCTAGCCCCTTTATATGTACTCTCTAACCGCAAGTGAGTTATCCTAGCCCCTTTATATGTACTCTCTGACGGCAAGTGAGTTACCCTAGTCCCATAGTAGTACACCTTGACCCCAAGTGAGTTACCATAGCCCCTTTATATGTACTCCTTGACCCCAAGTGAATTATCGTAGCCCCTTTATATGTACTCTCTAACCGCAAGTGAGTTATCCTAGCCCCTTTATATGTACTCTCTGACGGCAAGTGAGTTATCCTAGCCCCTTTATATGTACTCTCTGACGGCAAGCGAGTTACCCTAGTCCCATAGTAGTACTCCTTGACCCCAAGTGAGTTACCATAGCCCCTTTATATGCACTCCTTGACCCCAAGTGAATTATCCTAGCCCCTTTATATGTACTCTCTGACCGCAATTGAGTTATCCTAGCCCCTTTATAAATACTCCCTGACCCCAAATGAGTTATCCTATCCCCTTTATATGTGTTCTCTAACCGCAAGTGAGTTATCCTATCCCCTTTATTTGTACTCTCTGACCTCATGTGAGTTACCCTAGTCCCATAGACGTACTCCCTGACCCCAAGTGGGTTATCCTAGCCCCTATATATGTACTCTCTGACCGCAAGTGAGTTATCCTAGCCCCTTTATATGCACTCTCTGACCGCAAGTGAGTTACCCTAGTCCCATAGTAGTACTCCCTGACCCCAATTGAGTTACCATAGCCCGTTTATAAGTACTACCTGACCCCAATTGAGTTATCCTAGCCCCTTTATATGTACTCTCTGACGGCAAGTGAGTTACCCTAGTCCCATAGTAGTACTCCTTGACCCCAAGTGAGTTACTATAGCCCCTTTTTAAGTACTCCCTGACCCCAAGTGAGTTACCATAGCCCCTTTATATGTACTCCCTGACCCCAAGTGAATTATCCTAGCCCCTTTATATGTACTCTCTGACTGCAAGTGAGTTACTCTAGTCCCAAAGAAGTACACTCTGACCGCAAGTGAGTTATCCTAGCCGCTTTATATGTACACCCAGACCCCAAGTGAATTACCCTAGTCCCATATTACTATTCCTTGACCCAATGTGAGTTACCCTAGCCCCTTTATAAGTACTCCCTGACCCTAAGTGGGTTACCCTAGTCCCATATAAGTACTCCCAGTCCACAAGAAGGTTACCCTAGTCCCATAGAAATACTCCCTGACCCCAAGTGAGTTATCCTTGCCCCTTTATATCTACTCTCTGACAGCAATTGAGTTACCCTAGTCCCTTATAAGTACTCCCTGACCCCAAGTGGGTTACCCTAGTCCCATAGAAGTACTCCCTGACCCCAAGTGAGTTACCTTAACCCTTATATAAGTACTCCCTGACCCCAAGTGAGTTACCATATCACCTTTATATGTACTCCCTGACCCCAAGTGAGTTATCCTATCCCCTTTATATGTACTCTCTGACCGCAAGTGAGTTACCCTAGTCCCATAGTAGTACTCCCTGACCCCAAGTGAGTTACCATAGCCCCTTTATAAGTACTACCTGACCCCAAATGAGTTATCCTAGCCCCTTTATATGTACTCTCTGACGGCAAGTGAGTTACCATAGCCCCTTTATAAGTACTCCCTGACCGCAAGTGAGTTATCCTAGCCCCTTTATAAGTACTCCCTGACCCCAAGTGGGTTACCCTAGTTTCATATTAGTACTCCTTGGCCCCAAAAGAGTTACCATAGCCCCTTTATAAGTACTCCTTGACCCCAAGTGAGTTATCCTAGCCCCTTTATATGTACTCTCTGACCGCAAGTGAGTTACCCTAGCCCCTTTATATGTACTCTCTGACCGCAAGTGAGTTATCCTAGCCGCTTTATATGTACTCCCAGACCCCAAGTGAGTTAACCTAGTCCCTTAAAAGTACTCCCTGACCCCAAGAGAGTTATCCTAGCCCCTTTATATGTACTCTCTGACTGCAAGTGAGTTACTCTAGTCCCAAAGAAGTACACTCTGACCGCAAGTGAGTTATCCTAGCCGCTTTATATGTACACCCAGACCCCAAGTGAGTTACCCTAGTCCCATATTACTATTCCCTGACCCAATGTGAGTTACCCTAGCCCCTTTATAAGTACTCCCTGACCCTAAGTGGGTTACCCTAGTCCCATATAAGTACTCCCAGACCACAAGAAGGTTACCCTAGTCCCATAGAAATACTCCCTTACCCCAAGTGAGTTATCCTTGCCCCTTTATATCTACTCTCTGACAGCAATTGAGTTACCCTAGTCCCTTATAAGGACTCCCTGACCCCAAGTGGGTTACCCTAGTCCCATAGAAGTACTCCCTGACCCCAAGTGAGTTACCTTAACCCTTATATAAGTACTCCCTGACCCCAAGTGAGTTACCATATCACCTTTATATGTACTCCCTGACCCCAAGTGAGTTATCCTATCCCCTATATATGTACTCTCTGACCGCAAGTGAGTTACCCTAGTCCCATAGTAGTACTCCCTGACCCCAAGTGAGTTACCATAGCCCCTTTATAAGTACTACCTGACCCCAAATGAGTTATCCTAGCCCCTTTATAAGTACTCCCTGACCCCAAATGAGTTATCCTAGCCCCTTTATATGTGTTCTCTAACCGCAAGTGAGTTATCCTATTCCCTTTATATGTACTCTCTTACCTCATGTGAGTTACCCTAGTCCCATAGACGTACTCCCTGATCCCAAGTAAGTTATCCTAGCCCTTTATATGTACTCTCTGACCGCAAGTGAGTTACCCTAGTTTCATATTAGTACTCCTTGGCCCCAAAAGAGTTACCATAGCCCCTTTATAAGTACTCCTTGACCCCAAGTGAGTTATCCTATCCCCTTTATATGTACTCTCTTACCTCATGTGAGTTACCCTAGTCCCATAGACGTACTCCCTGATCCCAAGTGAGTTATCCTAGCCCCTTTATATGTACTCTCTGACCGCAAGTGAGTTACCCTAGCCCCTTTATATGTACTCTCTGACCGCAAGTGAGTTATCCGAGCCGCTTTATATGTACTCCCAGACCCCAAGTGAGTTAACCAAGTCCCTTAAAAGTACTCCCTGACCCCAAGAGAGTTATCCTAGCCCCTTTATATGTACTCTCTGACCGCAAGTGAGTTACTCTAGTCCCATAGAAGTACACTCTGACCGCAAGTGAGTTATCCTAGCCGCTTTATATGTACACCCAGAACCAAGGGGGTTACCCTAGTCCCATATAAGTACTCCCAGACCACAAGAAGGTTACCCTAGTCCCATAGAAATACTCCCTGACCCCAAGTGAGTTATCCTTGCCCCTTTATATCTACTCTCTGACAGCAATTGAGTTACCCTAGTCCCTTATAAGGACTCCCTGACCCCAAGTGAGTTACCTTAACCCTTATATAAGTACTCCCTGACCCCAAGTGAGTTACCATATCACCTTTATATGTACTCCCTGACCCCAAGTGAGTTATCCTATCCCCTTTATATGTACTCTCTGACCGCAAGTGTGTTACCCTAGTCCCATAGTAGTACTCCCTGACCCCAAGTGAGTTACCATAGCCCGTTTAAAAGTACTACCTGACCCCAAATGAGTTATCCTAGCCCCTTTATATGTACTCTCTGACGGCAAGTGAGTTACCCTAGCCCCTTTATATGTACTCTCTGACCGCAAGTGAGTTATCCTAGCCCCTTTATAAGTACTCCCAGACCCCAAGTGTGTTAACCTAGTCCCTTAAAAGTACTCCCTGACCCCAAGAGATTTATCCTAGCCCCTTTATATGTACTCTCTGACCGCAAGTGAGTTACCCTAGTCCCATAGAAGTACTCTCTGACCGCAAGTGAGTTATCCTAGCCGCTTTATATGTACACCCAGACCCCAAGTGAGTTACCATATCACCTTTATATGTACTCCCTGACCCCAAGTGAGTTATCTTATCCCCTTTATATGTACTCTCTGACCGCAAGTGAGTTATCCTAGTCCCATAGTAGTACTCCCTGACCCCAAGTGAGTTACCATAGCCCCTTTATAAGTACTACCTGACCCCAAATGAGTTATCCTAGCCCCTTTATATGTACTCTCTGACGGCAAGTGAGTTACCATAGCCCCTTTATAAGTACTCCCTGACCCCTAGTGAGTTGTCCTAGCCCCTTCATATGTACTCTCTGACCGCAAGTGAGTTATCCTAGCCCCTTTATAAGTACTCCCTAACCCCAAATGAGTTAAATTAGCCCCTTTATATGTGTTCTCTAACCGCAACTGAGTTATCCTATCCCCTTTATATGTACTCTCTGACCTCATGTGAGTTACCCTAGTCCCATAGACGTACTCCCTGACCCCAATTGAGTTACCATAGCCCGTTTATAAGTACTACCTGACCCCAATTGAGTTACCCTAGCCCCTTTATATGTACTCTCTGACGGCAAGTGAGTTACCCTAGTCCCATAGTAGTACTCCTTGACCCCCAGTGAGTTACCATAGCCCCTTTTTAAGTACTCCCTGACCCCAAGTGAGTTATCCTAGCCCCTTTATATGTACTCTCTAACCGTAAGTGAGTTATCCTAGCCCCTTTATATGTACTATCTGACGGCAAGTGAGTTACCCTAGTCCCATAGTAGTACTCCTTGACCCCAAGTGAGTTACCATAGCCCCTTTATATGTACTCCTTGACCCCAAGTGAATTATCCTAGCCCCTTTATATGTACTCTCTGACCGCAAGTGAGTTATCCTAGCCACTTTATAAGTACTCCCTTACTCCAAATGAGTTATCCTATCCCCTTTATATGTGTTCCCTAACCGCAAGTGAGTTATCCTATCCCCTTTATATGTACTCTCTGACCTCATGTGAGTTACCCTAGTCCCATAGACGTACTCCCTGACCCCAAGTGAGTTATCCTAGCCCCTATATATGTACTCTCTGACCGCAAGTGAGTTATCCTAGCCCCTTTATATGTACTCTCTGACCGCAAGTGAGTTATCCTAGTCCCATAGTAGTACTCCCTGACCCCAATTGAGTTACCATAGCCCGTTTATAAGTACTACCTGACCCCAATTGAGTTATCCTAGCCCCTTTATATGTACTCTCTGACGGCAAGTGAGTTACCCTAGTCCCATAGTAGTACTCCTTGACCCCAAGTGAGTTACTATAGCCCCTTTTTAAGTACTCCCTGACCCCAAGTGATTTATCCTAGCCCCTTTATATGTACTCTCTAACCGCAAGTGAGTTATCCTAGCCCCTTTATATGTACTCTCTGACGGCAAGTGAGTTACCCTAGTCCCATAGTAGTACTCCTTGACCCCAAGTGAGTTACCATAGCCCCTTTATATGTACTCCCTGACCCCAAGTGAATTATCCTAGCCCCTTTATATGTACTCTCTGCCCGCAAGTGAGTTATCCTAGCTCCTTTATAAGTACTCCCTGACCCTTAGTGGGTTACCCTAGTTTCATATTAGTACTCCTTGGCCCCAAAAGAGTTACCATAGCCCCTTTATAAGTACTCCTTGACCCCAAGTGAGTTATCCTAGCCCCTTTATATGTACTCCCAGACCCCAAGTGAGTTACCTTAGTCCCTTATAACTACTCCCTGACCCCAAGTGAGGTACCATACCCCCTTTATAAGTAATCCCTGACCCCAAGTGAGTTACCCTAGTCCCATAGTAGTACTCCCTGACCCCAAGTGAGTTACCATAGCCCCTTTATAAGTACTACCTGACCCCAAATGTGTTATCCTAGCCCCTTTATATGTACTCTCTGACGGCAAGTGAGTTACCATAGCCCCTTTATAAGTACTCCCTGACCCCTAGTGAGTTATCCTAGCCCCTTTATATGTGTTCTCTAACCGCAAGTGAGTTATCCTATCCCCTTTATATGTACTCTCTGACCTCATGTGAGTTACCCCAGTCCCATAGAGGTACTCCCTGACCCCAAGTGAGTTATCCTAGCCCCTTTATATGTACTCTCTGACCGCAAGTGAGTTACCCTAGTTTCATAATAGTACTCCTTGGCCCCAAAAGAGTTACCATAGCCCCTTTATAAGTACTCCTTGACCCCAAGTGAGTTATCCTAGCCCCTTTATATGTACTCCCAGACCCCAAGTGAGTTACCTTAGTCCCTTATAACTACTCCCTGACCCCAAGTGAGGTACCATAGCCCCTTTATAAGTACTCCCTGACCCCAAGTGAGTTATCCTAGCCCCTTTATATGTACTCCCAGACCCCAAGTGAGTTACCTTAGTCCCTTATAACTACTCCCTGACCCTAAGTTAGTTACCCTAGCCCGTATATAAGTACTCCCTGACCCTAAGTGGGTTATCCTAGTCCCATATAAGTACTCCCAGACCACAAGAAGGTTACCCTAGTCCCATAGAAATACTCCCTGACCCCAAGTGAGTTATCCTTGCCCCTTTATATCTACTCTCTGACAGCAATTGAGTTACCCTAGTCCCTTTTAAGGACTCCCTGACCCCAAGTGTGTTACCCTAGTCCCATAGAAGTACTCCCTGACCCCAAGTGAGTTACCATAGCCCCTTTATAAGTACTCCCTGACCCCAAGTGAGTTACCATAGCCCCTTTATAAGTACTCCCTGACCCCAAGTGAGTTATCCAAGCCCCTTTATAAGTACTCTCTGATCGCAAGTGAGTTACCCTAACCCCTTTATATGTACTCTCTGACCGCAAGTGAGTTATCCTAGCCCCTTTATAAGTACTCCCTTACCCCAAATGAGTTATCCTAGCCCCTTTATATGTACTCTCTGACGGCTAGTGAGTTACCCTAGTCCCATAGTAGTACTCCTTGACCCCAAGTGAGTTACCATAGCCCCTTTATATGTACTCCCTGACCCCAAGTGAATTATCCTAGCCCCTTTATATGTACTCTCTGACCGCAAGTGAGTTATCCTAGCCCCTTTATAAGTACTCCCTGACCCCAAGTGGGTTACCCTAGTTTCATATTAGTACTCCTTGGCCCCAAAAGAGTTACCATAGCCCCTTTATAAGTACTCCTTGACCCCAAGTGAGTTATCCTAGCCCCTTTATATGTACTCCCAGACCCCAAGTGAGTTACCTTAGTCCCTTATAACTACTCCCTGACCCCAAGTGAGGTACCATAGCCCCTTTATAAGTACTCCCTGACCCCAAGTGAGTTATCCTAGCCCCTTTATATGTACTCTCTGACCGCAAGTGAGTTACCCTAGCCCCTTTATATGTACTCTCTGACCGCAAGTGAGTTATCCTAGCCGCTTTATATGTACTCCCAGACCCCAAGTGAGTTAACCTAGTCCCTTAAAAGTACTCCCTGACCCCAAGTGGGTTACCCTAATTTCATATTAGTACTCCTTGGCCCCAAAAGATTTACCATAGCCCCTTTATAAGTACTCCCTGACCCTAAGTGAGTTATCCTAGTCCCTTTATATGTACTCCCAGACCCCAAGTGAGTTACCTTAGTCCCTTATAACTACTCCCTGACCCCAAGTGAGGTACCATAGCCCCTTTATAAGTACTCCCTGACCCCAAATGAGTTATCCTAGCCCATTTATATGTACTCCCTGACCGCAAGTGAGTTACCCTAGCCCCTTTATATGTACTCTCTGACCGCAAGTGAGTTATCCTAGCCGCTTTATATGTACTCCCAGACCCCAAGTGTGTTAACCTAGTCCCTTAAAAGTACTCCCTGATCCCAAGAGAGTTATCCTAGCCCCTTTATATGTACTCTCTGACCGCAACTGAGTTACCCTAGTCCCATAGAAGTACTCTCTGACCGCAAGTGAGTTATCCTAGCCGCTTTATATGTACACCCAGACCCCAAGTGAGTTACCATATCACCTTTATATGTACTCCCTGACCCCAAGTGAGTTATCCTATCCCCTTTATATGTATTCTCTGACCGCAAGTGAGTTATCCTAGTCCCATAGTAGTACTCCCTGACCCCATGTGAGTTACCATAGCCCCTTTATAAGTACTACCTGACCCCAAATGAGTTATCCTAGCCCCTTTATATGTACTCTCTGACGGCAAGTGAGTTACCATAGCCCCTTTATAAGTACTCCCTGACCCCTAGTGAGTTGTCCTAGCCCCTTCATATGTACTCTCTGACCGCAAGTGAGTTATCCTAGCCCCTTTATAAGTACTCTTTAACCCCAAATGAGTTATCCTAGCCCCTTTATATGTGTTCTCTAACCGCAACTGAGTTATCCTATCCCCTTTATATGTACTCTCTGACCTCATGTGAGTTACCCTAGTCCCATAGACGTACTCCCTGACCCCAAGTGAGTTATCCTAGCCCCTTTATATGTACTCCCAGACCCCAAGTGAGTTACCTTAGTCCCTTATAACTACTCCCTGACCCCAAGTGAGGTACCATAGCCCCTTTATATGTACTCTCTGACCGCAAGTGAGTTACCCTAGTCCCAGAGTAGTACTCCTTGACCCCAAGTGAGTTACCATAGCCCCTTTTTAAGTACTCCCTGACCCCAAGTGAGTTATCCTAGCCCCTTTATATGTACTCTCTAACCGCAAGTGAGTTATCCTATCCCCTTTTTTTGTACTCTCTGACCTCATGTGAGTTACCCTAGCCCCTTTATATGTACTCCCTGACCCCAAGTGAGTTATCCTAGCCCCTTTATATGTACTCTCTGACCGCAAGTGAGTTATCCTAGCCCCTTAATAAGTACTCCCTGACCCCAAGTGAGTTACCATAGCCCGTTTAAAAGTACTACCTGACCCCAAATGAGTTATCCTAGCCCCTTTATATGTACTCTCTGACGGCAAGTGAGTTACCATAGCCCCTTTATATGTACTCCCTGACCCCAATTGAATTATGCTAGCCCCTTTATATGTACTCTCTGACCGCAAGTGAGTTATCCTAGCCCCTTTATAAGTACTCCCTGACCCCAAGTGGGTTACCCTAGTTTCATATTAGTACTCCTTGGCCCCAAGTGAGTTACCATAGCCCCTTTATAAGTACTCCCTGACCCCAAGTGAGTTATCCAAGCCCCTTTATATGTACTCTCTGATCGCAAGTGAGTTACACTAGCCCCTTTATATGTACTCTCTGACCGCAAGTGAGTTATCCTAGCCCCTTTATAAGTACTCCCTGACCCCAAGTGGGTTACCCTAATTTCATATTAGTACTCCTTGGCCCCAAAAGATTTACCATAGCCCCTTTATAAGTACTCCCTGACCCTAAGTGAGTTATCCTAGTCCCTTTATATGTACTCCCAGACCCCAAGTGAGTTACCTTAGTCCCTTATAACTACTCCCTGACCCCAAGTGAGGTACCATAGCCCCTTTATAAGTACTCCCTGACCCCAAGTGAGTTATCCTAGCCCATTTATATGTACTCCCTGACCGCAAGTGAGTTACCCTAGCCCCTTTATATGTAATCTCTGACCGCAAGTGAGTTATCCTAGCCGCTTTATATGTACTCCCAGACCCCAAGTGTGTTAACCTAGTCCCTTAAAAGTACTCCCTGATCCCAAGAGAGTTATCCTAGCCCCTTTATATGTACTCTCTGACCGCAACTGAGTTACCCTAGTCCCATAGAAGTACTCTCTGACCGCAAGTGAGTTATCCTAGCCGCTTTATATGTACACCCAGACCCCAAGTGAGTTACCATATCACCTTTATATGTACTCCCTGACCCCAAGTGAGTTATCCTATCCCCTTTATATGTATTCTCTGACCGCAAGTGAGTTATCCTAGTCCCATAGTAGTACTCCCTGACCCCAAGTGAGTTACCATAGCCCCTTTATAAGTACTACCTGACCCCAAATGAGTTATCCTAGCCCCTTTATATGTACTCTCTGACGGCAAGTGAGTTACCATAGCCCCTTTATAAGTACTCCCTGACCCCTAGTGAGTTGTCCTAGCCCCTTCATATGTACTCTCTGACCGCAAGTGAGTTATCCTAGCCCCTTTATAAGTACTCTTTAACCCCAAATGAGTTATCCTAGCCCCTTTATATGTGTTCTCTAACCGCAACTGAGTTATCCTATCCCCTTTATATGTACTCTCTGACCTCATGTGAGTTACCCTAGTCCCATAGACGTACTCCCTGACCCCAAGTGAGTTATCCTAGCCCCTTTATATGTACTCTCTGACCGCAAGTGAGTTATCCTAGCCCCTTTATATGTACTCTCTGACCGCAAGTGAGTTACCCTAGTCCCATAGTAGTACTCCCTGACCCCAATTGAGTTACCATAGCCCGTTTTTAAGTACTACCTGACCCCAAATGAGTTATCCTAGCCCCTATATATGTACTCTCTGACGGCAAGTGAGTTACCATAGCCCCTTTATAAGTACTCCCTGACCCCTAGTGAGTTATCCTAGCCCCTTTATATGTACTCTCTAACCGCAAGTGAGTTATCCATCCCCTTTATATGTACTCTCTAACCGCAAGTGAGTTATCCATCCCCTTTATATGTACTCTCTGACCTCATGTGAGTTACCCTAGTCCCATAGACGTACTCCCTGACCCCAAGTGAGTTATCCAAGCCCCTTTATATGTACTCTCTGACCGCAAGTGAGTTATCCTAGCCCCTTTATATGTACTCTCTGACCGCAAGTGAGTTACCCTAGTCCCATAGTAGTACTTCCTGACCCCAATTGAGTTACCATAGCCCGTGTATAAGTACTACCTGGCCCCAATTGAGTTATCCTAGCCCCTTTATATGTACTCTCTGACGACAAGTGAGTTACCCTAGTCCCATAGTAGTACTCCTTGACCCCAAGTGAGTTACCATAGCCCCTTTTTAAGTACTCCCTGACCCCAAGTGATTTATCCTAGCCCCTTTATATGTACTCTCTAACCGCAAGTGAGTTATCCTAGCCCCTTTATATGTACTCTCTGACGGCAAGTGAGTTACCCTAGTCCCATAGTAGTACTCCTTGACCCCAAGTGAGTTACCATAGCCCCTTTATATGTACTCCCTGACCCCAAGTGAATTATCCTAGCCCCTTTATATGTACTCTCTGCCCGCAAGTGAGTTATCCTAGCCCCTTTATAAGTACTCCCTGACCCTTAGTGGGTTACCCTAGTTTCATATTAGTACTCCTTGGCCCCAAAAGAGTTACCATAGCCCCTTTATAAGTACTCCTTGACCCCAAGTGAGTTATCCTAGCCCCTTTATATGTACTCCCAGACCCCAAGTGAGTTACCTTAGTCCCTTATAACTACTCCCTGACCCCAAGTGAGGTACGATACCCCCTTTATAAGTAATCCCTGACCCCAAGTGAGTTATCCTAGCCCCTTTATATGTACTCTCTGACCGCAAGTGTGTTACCCTAGCCCCTTTATATGTACTCTCTGACCGCAAGTGAGTTATCCTAACCGCTTTATATGTACTCCCAGACCCCAAGTGAGTTAACCTAGTCCCTTAAAGTACTCCCTGACCCCAAAAGAGTTATCCTAGCCCCTTTATATGTACTCTCTGACCGCAAGTGAGTTACTCTAGTCCCATAGGAGTACACTCTGACCGCAAGTGAGTTATCCTAGCCGCTTTATATGTACACCCAGACCCCAAGTGAGTTACCCTAGTCCCATATTACTATTCCCTGACCCAATGTGAGTTACCCTAGCCCCTTTATAAGTACTCCCTGACCCTAAGTGGGTTACCCTAGTCCCATATAAGTACTCCCAGACCACAAGAAGGTTACCCTAGTCCCATAGAAATACTCCCTGACCCCAAGTGAGTTATCCTTGCCCCTTTATATCTACTCTCTGACAGTAATTGAGTTACCCTAGTCCCTTATAAGGACTCCCTGACCCCAAGTGGGTTACCCTAGTCCCATAGAAGTACTCCCTGACCCCAAGTGAGTTACCATATCACCTTTATATGTACTCCCTGACCCCTAGTGAGTTATCCTAGCCCCTTTATATGTACTCTCCGACCGCAAGTGAGTTACCCTAGTCCCATAGTAGTACTCCCTGACCCCAAGTGAGTTACCATAGCCCCTTTATAAGTACTACCTGACCCCAAATGTGTTATCCTAGCCCCTTTATATGTACTCTCTGACGGCAAGTGAGTTACCATAGCCCCTTTATAAGTACTCCCTGACCCCTAGTGAGTTATCCTAGCCCCTTTATATGTGTTCTCTAACCGCAAGTGAGTTATCCTATCCCCTTTATATGTACTCTCTGACCTCATGTGAGTTACCCTAGTCCCATAGACGTACTCCCTGACCCCAAGTGAGTTATCCTAGCCCCTTTATATGTACTCTCTGACCGCAAGTGAGTTACCCTAGTTTCATAATAGTACTCCTTGGCCCCAAAAGAGTTACCATAGCCCCTTTATAAGTACTCCTTGACCCCAAGTGAGTTATCCTAGCCCCTTTATATGTACTCCCAGACCCCAAGTGAGTTACCTTAGTCCCTTATAACTACTCCCTGACCCCAAGTGAGGTACCATAGCCCCTTTATAAGTACTCCCTGACCCCAAGTGAGTTATCCTAGCCCCTTTATATGTACTCTCTGACCGCAAGTGAGTTACCCTAGCCCCTTTATATGTACTCTCTGACCGCAAGTGAGTTATCCTAGCCCCTTTATATGTACACCCAGACCCCAAGTGAGTTACCCTAGTCCCATATAAGTACTCCCAGACCACAAGAAGGTTACCCTAGTCCCATAGAAATACTCCCTGACCCCAAGTGAGTTATCCTTGCCCCTTTATATCTACTCTCTGACAGCAATTGAGTTACCCTAGTCCCTTATAAGGACTCCCTGACCCCAAGTGGGTTACCCTAGTCCCATAGAAGTACTCCCTGACCCCAAGTGAGTTACCTTAACCATTATATAAGTACTCCCTGACCCCAAGTGAGTTACCATATCATCTTTATATGTACTCCCTGACCCCAAGTGAGTTATCCTATCCCCTTTATATGTACTCTCTGACCGCAAGTGAGTTACCCTAGTCCCATAGTAGTACTCCCTGACCCCAGTGAGTTACCATAGCCCCTATATAAGTACTACCTGACCCCAAATGAGTTATCCTAGCCCCTTTATATGTACTCTCTGACGGCAAGTGAGTTACCATAGCCCCTTTATAAGTACTCCCTGACCCCTAGTGAGTTATCCTAGCCCCTTTATATGTACTCTCTGACCGCAAGTGAGTTATCCTAGCCCCTTTATATGTACTCCCTGACCCCAAGTGAATTATCCTAGCCCCTTTATATGTACTCTCTGACCGCAAGTGAGTTATCCTAGCCCCTTTATAAGTACTCCCTGACCCCAAGTGGGTTACCCTAGTTTCATATTAGTACTCCTTGGCCCGAAGTGAGTTACCATAGCCCCTTTATAAGTACTCCCTGACCCCAAGTGAGTTATCCTAGCCCCTTTATATGTACTCCCAGACCCCAAGTGAGTTACCTTAGTCCCTTATAACTAGTCCCTGACCCCAAGTGAGGTACCATAGCCCCTTTATAAGTACTCCCTGACCCCAAGTGAGTTATCCTAGCCCCTTTATATGTACTCCCAGACCCCAAGTGAGTTACCTTAGTCCCTTATAACTACTCCCTGACCCTAAGTGAGTTACCCTAGCCCGTATATTATTACTCCCTGACCCTAAGTGGGTTATCCTAGTCCCATATAAGTACTCCTAGACCACAAGAAGGTTACCCTAGTCCCATAGAAATACTCCCTGACCCCAAGTGAGTTATCCTTGCCCCTTTATATCTACTCTCTGACAGCAATTGAGTTACCCTAGTCCCTTTTAAGGACTCCCTGACCCCAAGTGGGTTACCCTAGTCCCATAGAAGTACTCCCTGACCCCAAGTGAGTTACCTTAACCCTTATATAAGTACTCCCTGACCCCAAGTGAGTTACCATAGCCCCTTTATAACTGCTCCCTGACCCCAAGTGAGTTATCCAAGCCCCTTTATAAGTACTCTCTGATCGCAAGTGAGTTACCCTAACCCCTTTATATGTACTCTCTGACCGCAAGTGAGTTATCCTAGCCCCTTTATAAGTACTCCCTTACCCCAAATGAGTTATCCTAGCCCCTTTATATGTACTCTCTGACGGCTAGTGAGTTACCCTAGTCCCATAGTAGTACTCCTTGACCCCAAGTGAGTTACCATAGCCCCTTTATATGTACTCCCTGACCCCAAGTGAATTATCCTAGCCCCTTTATATGTACTCTCTGACCGCAAGTGAGTTATCCTAGCCCCTTTATAAGTACTCCCTGACCCCAAGTGGGTTACCCTAGTTTCATATTAGTACTCCTTGGCCCCAAAAGAGTTACCATAGCCCCTTTATAAGTACTCCTTGACCCCAAGTGAGTTATCCTAGCCCCTTTATATGTACTCCCAGACCCCAAGTGAGTTACCTTAGTCCCTTATAACTACTCCCTGACCCCAAGTGAGGTACCATAGCCCCTTTATAAGTACTCCCTGACCCCAAGTGAGTTATCCTAGCCCCTTTATATGTACTCTCTGACGGCAAGTGAGTTACCCTAGTCCCATAGTAGTACTCCTTGACCCCAAGTGAGTTACCATAGCCCCTTTTTAAGTACTCCCTGACCCCAAGTGAGTTATCCTAGCCCCTTTATATGTACTCTCTGACCGCAAGTGAGTTATCCTAGCCCCTTTATAAGTACTCCCTGACCCCAAATGAGTTATCCTAGCCCCTTTATATGTGTTCTCTACCCGCAAGTGAGTTATCCTATCCCCTTTGTTACGTACTGGGTAGTCGTGGCCGCCTATCGGTCGGGTTTCGCGCTGACTAGACACGACAGTCTGGGTCAGTAGAAACGCCGATTGAGCTTTGCGACTCACAGTACAATGAACTAAAGTATTACACTCCGAGCGGTAAGAATGTAATGAATTGGCAGAATTCGGGGTGAATGATAGTGTGTATAAACACACGTTGGAACAGCAGATTTGACACAAATCTATATATTTTCAGCTATTACAATTGTACTTACAGTAAACACTAAATATGCTGTATCAGCATTCGCAGGATTATTTATTATTCGTCACAACTATTGGAGAGACTAGACCCTCCTATGGTTGTGAATTACTCGCACTTAAATTATTATAATCAGTTCGTAGTAGTTGTTGTTATCTTTCAGAACGGTACGTGTCAAGCACGACTGAAAGATACACACTCGCAATGATTTCCACACGACTTGTTTTCGGATTGAATTATACTAGACTTAACTACCAGTACACGGCGACTGGGCAAGAGGTTTTAGTTAGAATACGGTGGAGTACTCTGCTCCCGTGGAACGAACACTAGAGTTACGACCTTGGAACGCGGATGATGCGGCAGCGGCTAAGCTTGCACAGAATAAGACTCGACTTGAGGGTCGCGGAACTCGCATATATGTAGGAGGCTTAATAGGTCATGTGTCGTCAGTAGCGCCATGATCTTTCGACACATGACGACCAAAAAGTCTCCACATCCACGGCCGACGCCCAAGGTTTGACGCATTTCCGGAAAAGAATTCCGGGTGTCAGCAATGTGCAATACTACCGGTATTGCACACGGACGCGTGCGATCTACTTTGGTTCGGCGAGGTGGCTGACCCCTACGTTACACCTTTATATGTACTCACTGACCTCATGTGAGTTACCCTAGTCCCATAGACGTACTCCCTCACCCCAACTGAGTTATCCTAGCCCCTATATATGTACTCTCTGACCGCAAGTGAGTTATCCTAGCCCCTTTATATGTACTCTCTGACCGCAAGTGAGTTACCCTAGTCCCATAGTAGTACTCCCTGACCCCAATTGAGTTACCATAGCCCGTTTATAAGTACTACCTGACCCCAATTGAGTTATCCTAGCCCCTTTATATGTACTCTCTGACGGCAAGTGAGTTACCCTAGTCCCATAGTAGTACTCCTTGACCCCAAGTGAGTTACCCTAGCACCTTTATAAGTACTCCCTGACCCTAAGTGGGTTACCCTAGTCCCATATAAGTACTCCCAGACCACAAGAAGGTTACCCTAGTCTCATAGAAATACTCCCTGACCCCAAGTGAGTTATCCTTGCCCCTTTAAATCTACTCTCTGACAGTAATTGAGTTACCCTAGTCCCTTATAAGGACTCCCTGACCCCAAGTGGGTTACCCTAGTCCCATAGAAGTACTCCCTGACCCCAAGTGAGTTACCATATCACCTTTATATGTACTCCCTGACCCCAAGTGAGTTATCCTAGCCCCTTTATATGTACTCTCTGACCGCAAGTGAGTTACCCTAGTCCCATAGTAGTACTCCCTGACCCCAAGTGAGTTACCATAGCCCCTTTATAAGTACTACCTGACCCCAAATGAGTTATCCTAGCCCCTTTATATGTACTCTCTGACGGCAAGTGAGTTACCATAGCCCCTTTATAAGTACTCCCTGACCCCTTGTGAGTTATCCTAGCCCCTTTATATGTGTTCTCTAACCGCAAGTGAGTTATCCTATCCCCTTTATATGTACTCTCTGTCCTCATGTGAGTTACCCTAGTCCCATAGACGTACTCCCTGACCCCAAGTGAGTTATCCTAGCCCCTTTATATGTACTCTCTGACCGCAAGTGAGTTACCCTAGTTTCATAGTAGTACTCCTTGGCCCCAAAAGAGTTACCATAGCCCCTTTATAAGTACTCCTTGACCCCAAGTGAGTTATCCTAGCCCCTTTATATGTACTCCCAGACCCCAAGTGAGTTACCTTAGTCCCTTATAACTACTCCCTGACCCCAAGTGAAGTACCATAGCCCCTTTATAAGTACTCCCTGACCCCAAGTGAGTTATCCTAGCCCCTTTATATGTACTCTCTGACCGCAAGTGAGTTACCCTAGCCCCTTTATATGTACTCTCTGAACGCAAGTGAGTTATCCTAGCCCCTTTATATGTACACCCAGACCCCAAGTGAGTTACCCTAGTCCCATATAAGTACTCCCAGACCACAAGAAGGTTACCTTAGTCCCATAGAAATACTCCCTGACCCCAAGTGAGTTATCCTTGCCCCTTTATATCTACTCTCTGACAGCAATTGTGTTACCCTAGTCCCTTATAAGGACTCCCTGACCCCAAGTGGGTTACCCTAGTCCCATAGAAGTACTCCCTGACCCCAAGTGAATTATGCTAGCCCCTTTATATGTACTCTCTGACCGCAAGTGAGTTATCCTAGCCCCTTTATAAGTACTCCCTGACCCCAAGTGGGTTACCCTAGTTTCATATTAGTACTCCTTGGCCCCAAGTGAGTTAACATAGCCCCTTTATAAGTACTCCCTGACCCCCAAGTGAGTTATCCAAGCCCCTTTATATGTACTCTCTGATCGCAAGTGAGTTACACTAGCCCCTTTATATGTACTCTCTGGCCGCAAGTCAGTTATCCTAGCCCCTTTATAAGTACTCCCTGACCCCAAATGAGTTATCCTAGCCCCTTTATATGTACTCTCTGACGGCAAGTGAGTTACCCTAGTCCCATAGTAGTACTCCTTGACCCCAAGTGAGTTACCATAGCCCCTTTATATGTACTCCCTGACCCCAAGTGAATTATCCTAGCCCCTTTATATGTACTCTCTGACCGCAAGTGAGTTATCCTAGCCCCTTTATAAGTACTCCCTGACCCCAAGTGGGTTACCCTAGTTTCATATTAGTACTCCTTGGCCCCAAGTGAGTTACCATAGCCCCTTTATAAGTACTCCCTGACCCCAAGTGAGTTATCCTAGCCCCTTTATATGTACTCCCAGACCCCAAGTGAGTTACCTTAGTCCCTTATAACTACTCCTTGACCCCAAGTGAGGTACCATAGCCCCTTTATAAGTACTCCCTGACCCCAAGTGAGTTATCCTAGCCCCTTTATATGTACTCTCTGACCGCAAGTGAGTTACCCTAGCCCCTTTATATGTACTCTCTGACCGCAAGTGAGTTATCCCAGCCGCTTTATATGTACTCCCAGACCCCAAGTGAGTTAACCTAGTCCCTTAAAAGTACTCCCTGACCCCAAGAGAGTTATCCTAGCCCCTTTATATGTACTCTCTGACCGCAAGTGAGTTACCCTAGTCCCATAGAAGTACTCTCTGACCGCAAGTGAGTTATCCTAGCCGCTTTATATGTACACCCAGACCCCAAGTGAGTTACCCTAGTCCCATATTACTATTCCCTGACCCAATGTGAGTTACCCTAGCCCCTTTATAAGTACTCCCTAACCCTTAGTGGGTTACCCTAGTCCCATATAAGTACTCCCAGACCACAAGAAGGTTACCCTAGTCCCATAGAAATACTCCCTGACCCCAAGTGAGTTATCCTTGCCCCTTTATATCTACTCTCTGACAGCAATTGAGTTACCCTAGTCCCTTATAAGGACTCACTGACCCCAAGTGGGTTACCCTAGCCCCATAGAAGTACTCCCTGACCCCAAGTGAGTTACCTTAACCCTTATATAAGTACTCCCTGACCCCAAGTGAGTTACCATATCACCTTTATATGTACTCCCTGACCCCAAGTGAGTTATCCTAGCCCCTTTATATGTACTCTTTGACCGCAAGTGAGTTACCCTAGTCCCATATAAGTACTCCCTGACCCCAACTGATTTACCCTAGTCCCAAATAAGTGCTACAAGGACCCAAGTGATTTACCATAGTCACATAGAAGTATTCCCTGACCCCAAGTGAGTTACCCTATCCCCTATATAAGTACTCCCTGACCCCAAGTGAGTTACCCTAGTCCCATATAAGTACTCCCTGACCCTGAGTGAGTTACCCTAGTCCCATATAAGTACTCCCTGACTCCAGGTGAGTTACCATAGCCCCTTTATAAGTACAACCTGACCCTAAGTGAGTTACCCTAGTCCCATAGAAGTACTCCTAACCCTAAGTGAGTTACCCTAGCCCGTATATAAGTACTCCCTGACCCCAAGTGAGTTATCATAGCCCCTTTATATGTACTCTTTGACCGCAAGTAAGTTACCCTAGTCCCATATAAGTACTCCCTATCCCCAACTGATTTACCCTAGCCCCATATAAGTGCGCCAATAACCCAAGTGAGATACCCTAGTCCCATAGTAGTACTCCTTGACCCCAAGTGAGTTACCATAGCCCCTTTATAAGTACTCCCTGACCCCAAGTGAGTTATCCTAGCCCCTTTATATGTACTCCCAGACCCCAAGTGAGGTACCATAGCCCCTTTATAAGTACTCCCTGACCCCATGTGAGTTATCCTAGCCCCTTTATATGTAATCTCTGACCGCAAGTGAGTTATCCTAGCCCCTTTATAAGTACTCCCTGACCCCAAGTGGGTTACCCTAGTTTCATATTAGTACTCCTTGGCCCCAAGTGAGTTACCATAGCCCCTTTATAAGTACTCCCTGACCCCAAGTGAGTTATCCAAGCCCCTTTATATGTACTCTCTGATCGCTAGTGAGTTACCCTAGCCCCTTTATATGTACTCTCTGACCGCAAGTGAGTTACCCTAGTCCCATAGTAGTACTCCCTGACCCCAAGTGAGTTACCATAGCCCCTTTTTAAGTACTCCCAGACCCCAAGTGAGTTATCCTAGCCCCTTTATATGTACTCTCTGACCGCAAGTGAGTTATCCTAGCCGCTTTATATGTACTCCCAGACCCCAAGTGAGTTAACCTAGTCCCTTAAAAGTACTCCCTGACCCCAAGAGAGTTATCCTAGCCCCTTTATATGTACTCTCTGACTGCAAGTGAGTTACTCTAGTCCCATAGAAGTACACTCTGACCGCAAGTGAGTTATCCTAGCCGCTTTATATGTACACCCAGACCCCAAGTGAGTTACCCTAGTCCCATATTACTATTCCCTGGCCCAATGTGAGTTACCCTAGCCCCTTTATAAGTACTCCCTGACCCTAAGTGGGTTACCCTAGTCCCATATAAGTACTCCCAGACCACAAGAAGGTTACCCTAGTCCCATAGAAATACTCCCTGACCCCAAGTGAGTTATCCTTGCCCCTTTATATCTACTCTCTGACAGCAATTGAGTTACCCTAGTCCCTTATAAGGACTCCCTGACCCCAAGTGGGTTACCCTAGTCCCATAGAAGTACTCCCTGACCCCTAGTGAGTTATCCTATCCCCTTTATATGTACTCTCTGACCGCAAGTGAGTTACCCTAGTCCCATAGTAGTACTCCCTGACCCCAAGTGAGTTACCATAGCCCCTTTATAAGTACTACCTGACCCCAAATGAGTTATCCTAGCCCCTTTATATGTACTCTCTGACGGCAAGTGAGTTACCATAGCCCCTTTATAAGTACTCCCTGACCCCTAGTGAGTTATCCTAGCCACTTTATATGTACTCTCTGACCGCAAGTGAGTTATCCTAGCCCCTTTATAAGTACTCCCTGACCCCAAATGAGTTATCCTAGCCCCTTTATATGTGTTCTTGTAAAGTTGTGGATTTAAATTATATGTAAGGCTAGTAATTTAATTATTGTATTTATTCATACTTAATATACAGTGAGCTACGTGCGACTCGTTCGACGGTCCTTACTTGATTTATTTCGCGAGACGACAGCGGTCGGCTTGCGCACCGATATGTGGTGCGTGAGGGAGGGGATTGGTCTAGGAAGAGCTCGAGCTAGTCCGAGCTCGTATGTATACAATGTGATATGTACCTACTATATTAACACGCCTCCTTACATTCATATTGTACATTTCGGATATTACTTTACATTTAGCGAATTTCTTAGTTTAACAAATTTTTCTTTACATAGACCTTTTGTTAGTATGTCTGCAATATTTTTCTCAGTTTCTATTTTTATAATGTCAATTACTCCCTTTTCGTAGTTTTCATTCACATAATGGTGTTGAATTTCAATATGCTTCGAGTTTTTTGTGAAATTTCCAAACTTGCCTATAGCTACCGCACCTGAGTTATCTTCATACATTTTTATTCGCTTATCGATATTTAAATTAAATACATCATTTAGCAAATCCTTTACAAATATGATTTCTGTTACTGCGTCGGACAATGCAATATATTCAGCGAATGTTGAACTCTTTGTTACAATTTTCTGTTTTTGTGCCTTCCAATAAATTACATTTCCATACATTCTTATGATAAATCCAGTTGTGGATTTTCGATCAGTGTGATCTCCCGCATAATCAGAATCAACCATACAATCAAGTTTTTCAATTTCATTTTTATTGTTAAAAGTTAATTTTAGATCTCTCGTTTTATATACGTATTTTAATATTCTCAATGCGTACTTAAAATGTGTGGAATCATAGCAATTTTGATATCTACTTAGGTAATTAACGCTAAACGATATATCAGGTCTTGTGCCTGTACTTACATATAGAAGTTCTCCAATTAAGTTTCGATATTTTACATTTTGATCAATTTCAATAGCTTGTTCTAACTTTAGGTTTGTTTCGATTGGGGTATCATACAGTTTCGCATTTTCTATTTTATATTTTTCAGCCAATGATTCTATATACTTTTGTTGGCTTAATGTCATAATGCCTTTTTCTTTATCGTGTTCGATTTCGATTCCTATGTATGTTTTTAATTTTCCCATGTCTTTCATTACAAATCTTTTCATTAATTTTAATTTAATTTCTTTGATTTTATGAAGATCTTTGCAGCATATTATTATATCGTCTACAAATATCAAAATGTATATAGTATCATTGCTTGCTCTGCTTACGTATAGACAATAATCATGTTTACTTCGTTCAAAGTTTAACTTTTCTAGGAATTCATGTATCGTTTCATACCAAGCCCTGGGGCTTTCTTTTAGACCATATAACGCCTTCAACAGTTTACATACTTTGTTTTCGCCAGTTTCATAACCCTTTGGCTCATGTACATACACCTCTGATTTGACTGGACCGTTTAAAAAAGCCGTTTCTACATCCATTTGTTCTATATAAAGATTATTTACACAACAATAACTTAGTAAAATTTTTAAACTTTGCATTTTGCCTACTGGTGAATATACATTTTCTAAAGTCTCTCTTTGTTGAAATCCTCTTACTACTAAACGCGCTTTATATAAATTATCGCTTTTTCTTTTGAAAACCCATTTTACATCTATAATTTTCTTATCTTTTGGTTTGTCAACAATGATCCAAGTATTATTTTTATTTAGGCTTTCTATTTCAGAATTCATAGCTTTTTGCCAATTTTTATTTTCTTTCGATTCTAACGCCTCCTCAAATGTGTTCGGTACATTTGCGTTTATATAATTCACGTAAATAAAATGTGTAACCGGATTTCCGTATCTCTGAATAGGACTTTTCTTTCGATTCGATAATCTTTTAACTGTTAACCTATTATTTTGTTCATTTTCATTTTCTTTTTCTATACTTGTATCATCGTTATTTACAATATCGTTACTTTCATTTTCATTACTATTATTTTCATTTTCAATATTGTCATCTGTTTGTTCATTCTCGCTATCTAACTGTAATTCGGTAAATTCAGTATTTTCAATTTTCTCTTGACAAATTAATTCAGTACCTTCTTCGATTATGTTTACATGCCTTGCATTAATTATTTTGTTATCAATAAGAACTCTATAACTATCATGATTGTAACCTACTAACTTTCCTATATTTGATTTATTATCCCATTTACTATTTCTTTTTACTTCCGGATTTCTAACGAAAACTAAACTACCATATATTTTCAAATTTTCTGCATTTGGTTTTTTATTAAAAAATATTTCAAAAGGTGTTTTGTTTTCTACAGAGTTTGCTATTGTACGATTCTTTAAGTAAGACACTGTTTTCATAATTTCTGGCCAATATTTTGTATGTATTTTAGCCTCTCTTTGTAAACATCTGCCCATATCCATCGCGGTTCTATTAAATCTTTCTGCCACTCCATTTAATTCATGAACATAAGGTGGGCACGGTAATAATTCAATTCCTTTTTCTTTTACAAGTTTGTAAATTTTATGATTTAAATATTCCGTTCCGTTGTCACATCGAATTTTTTTAATTTTTCTATTTAATTGATTTTCAACTAAATTTACATAGTTTTCAAAACAATCGGCTACATCAGCTTTACTTTTAATGCAATAAATCCTACTACATTTGCTATAATCATCAATAAAACTTAAAAAATATTTTTCTCCACCATAGCCTACTGTACTATGTGGACCGTTGAGATCTGTATGTATCAATTCCAAAATTTCATTTGCACGACTTCGTTTATTTTGAAATGGAACATTAGCCATCTTACTTTGTATGCAGTTCGCGCATTTCATTTCTACGTTTTCTAATTTGTCTGGTAAACCGTAGAGTAATTTATCATCAACTAATTTTTTTAAATATTGAAAATTTATATGACCCAATGCTCTATGCCATTTTTCTTTATTTGATAACTTTACTGAATTTGCAAAAATGTCTTTCTCTAAATTTTTATAAATAAAACTTTTCATTACATATAAATCATTTACTTTTTCAGCTACTGCTATTAATTTTCGATCTTTGTTATAAATTTTCGCATTTTGATTTCTAGATATAATAGTGCTATTCATTGTAATTTTTGAGAAGCTTAATAAATTTTTATTTATTCCATTAACATAGTAGACATTTTTTAAAAGTACTTCCTCTTTTCCATAATAGGTTTCAAAATAAGTTTTTATATTCCCTAATTTAGTAGCTTTTAAATTTTTTCCATCAGGCATTTTTACATCAATTGGTTTATTTAATACAACAAAATTTTCGAATAATCTATCATCATTTACGATATGATCACTGCATCCACTGTCCAATAACCAATTTATTTGATTTTCATTTATTTCTTGATTCGCATTTACCTGATTTGCTTCTGCGTGCTTAACCTCCGTCAGCCAGGTTTCCATCGAAATATCATCGTATGCTTGGTTTGGTTCAGCGCTTTGTTGACTTGATACTCTGCCGCGTCCTTGGCCACGGTGAAAACTGCCTCTTATGTTGCCTCGTTGCTTTCCTCGAAATCCTCGCTGGCCTCTTCCTCTGTTGTGTGAGACTGCTTGTTGTTGATTTTGATACGGCTGTGGAAGTCTCCAACAATCCTTCATGAGATGACCTTGTTTACCACAGTTATAGCAACTGCCTCGTACTTTTGTGTTGAACGTACTTGCGTTTCGTTTAGTGTCTGTTTCTGATTTAGACATATTTTTCTCTAGAATCTTTGATTTTACATAGTCTACCGTTCTCTCATTTTCGGGGACTAAATCAATAAAATCTCCAATATAACTGTAACTCTGTGGCAATGCTTTAATCAAATACCTCATTTTCTCTTGTTCATTTATAGATCCTCCAGCTGCTTTGAGTTTGTTACAATTTTGTTCAAAATCTGCGAAGAATTCTTCTACTTTTTCGTAGTTTTTTAATTTTACGTCCTCTAGCTTTCCTCTACATACAATCAGTAAGGCTGTAGATTTTGTTGAATACATGCCTTTAAATTTTTCCATTATCTCATAAGTAGTTTTGCACTCTCGGATGTACTCTAACTGTTTGTCTGATATTGAGCTTATCACTATAGTTTTTGCTTTCAAGTCACTTTTTTTCCACGTTGCTTCTTCGTCAGTCTGAGTCCTCTCTCTTGTTGCTTGTTCTTTACATTCTTTATATTCTAGAATGTTTAGTATTCTAAATTCCCAGCTTGAATAACTACTACCGTCGAACACTGGAATGTGTACATCATCTATTTTTACTTGTTTAGCCATTTCAAGTTCTATTGACTCTTTTATCGTTAGCACGTTTTTCAAAGTCCTCAGAAACACTTTTCTTAAATGATTTCTTTTTTTCTTACTTAGTTTTGAATCTTCACTGGACTCCTTTTGTTCCTCACTCTTCATGAATTCTCAGATATCATGTTTGTCTTACGTTACCCAATGGTGAACGTACGGCAAAGAAATAATTTTTTTTTTTTTTTTTTTTTTTTTTTTTTTTTACTAACCTTAGTAACCACGCTCTGCTACCATGTAAAGTTGTGGATTTAAATTATATGTAAGGCTAGTAATTTAATTATTGTATTTATTCATACTTAATATACAGTGAGCTACGTGCGACTCGTTCGACGGTCCTTACTTGATTTATTTCGCGAGACGACAGCGGTCGGCTTGCGCACCGATATGTGGTGCGTGAGGGAGGGGATTGGTCTAGGAAGAGCTCGAGCTAGTCCGAGCTCGTATGTATACAATGTGATATGTACCTACTATATTAACAGTTCTCTAACCGCAAGTGAGTTATCCTATCCCCTTTATATGTACTCTCTGACCTCATGTGAGTTACCCTAGTCCCATAAACGTACTCCCTGACCCCAAGTGAGTTATCCTAGCCCCTTTATATGTACTCTCTGACCGCAAGTGAGTTACCCTAGTTTCATATTAGTACTCCTTGGCCCCAAAAGAGTTACCATAGCCCCTTTATAAGTACTCCTTGACCCCAAGTGAGTTATCCTAGCCCCTTTATATGTACTCCCAGACCACAAGAAGGTTACCCTAGTCCCATAGAAATACTCCCTGACCCCAAGTGAGTTATCCTTGCCCCTTTATATCTACTCTCTGACAGCAATTGAGTTACACTAGTCCCTTATAAGGACTCCCTGACCCCAAGTGGGTTACCCTAGTCCCATAGAAGTACTCCCTGACCCCTAGTGAGTTATCCTATCCCCTTTATATGTACTCTCTGACCGCAAGTGAGTTACCCTAGTCCCATAGTAGTACTCCCTGACCCCAAGTGAGGTACCATAGCCCCTTTATAAGTACTCCCTGACCCCAAGTGAGTTAGCCTAGCCCCTTTATATGTACTCTCTGACCGCAAGTGAGTTATCCTAGCCGCTTTATATGTACTCCCAGACCCCAATTGAGGTAACCTAGTCCCTTAAAAGTACTCCCTGACCCCAAGAGAGTTATCCTAGCCCCTTTATATGTACTCTCTGACCGCAAGTGAGTTACTCTAGTCCCATAGAAGCACACTCTGACCGCAAGTGAGTTATCCTAGCCCCTTTATATGTACTCTCTGACCGCAAGTGAGTTACCCTAGTCCCATAGTAGTACTCCCTGACCCCAATTGAGTTACCATAGCCCGTTTATAAGTACTACCTGACCCCAATTGAGTTATCCTAGCCCCTTTATATGTACTCTCTGACGGCAAGTGAGTTACCCTAGTCCCATAGTAGTACTCCTTGACCCCAAGTGAGTTACCATAGCCCCTTTTTAAGTACTCCCTGACCCCAAGTGAGTTATCCTAGCCCCTTTATATGTACTCTCTGACCGCAAGTGAGTTATCCTAGCCCCTTTATAAGTACTCCATGACCCCAAATGAGTTATCCTAGCCCCTTTATATGTGTTCTCTAACCGCAAGTGAGTTATCCTATCCCCTTTGTTACGTACTGGGTAGTCGTGGCCGCCTATCGGTCGGGTTTCGCGCTGACTAGACACGACAGTCGGGGTCAGTAGAAACGCCGATTGAGCTTTGCGACTCACAGTACAATGAACTAAAGTATTACACTCCGAGCGGTAAGAATGTAATGAATTGGCAGAATTCGGGGTGAATGATAGTGTGTATAAACACACGTTGGAACAGCAGATTTGACACAAATCTATATATTTTCAGCTATTACAATTGTACTAACAGTAAACACTAAATATGCTGTATCAGCATTCGCAGGATTATTTATTATTCGTCACAACTATTGGAGAGACTAGACCCTCCTATGGTTGTGAATTACTCGCACTTAAATTATTATAATTAGTTCGTAGTAGTTGTTGTTATCTTTCAGAACGGTACGTGTCAAGCACGACTGAAAGATACACACTCGCAATGATTTGCACACGACTTGTTTTCGGATTGAATTATACTAGACTTAACTACCAGTACACGGCGACTGGGCAAGAGGTTTTAGTTAGAATACGGTGGAGTACTCTGCTCCCGTGGAACGAACACTAGAGTTACGACCTTGGAACGCGGATGATGCGGCAGCGGCTAAGCTTGCACAGAATAAGACTCGACTTGAGGGTCGCGGAACTCGCATATATGTAGGAGGCTTAATAGGTCATGTGTCGTCAGTAGCGCCATGATCTTTCGAAACATGACGACCAAAAAGTCTCCACATACACGGCCGACGCCCAAGGTTTGACGCATTTCCGGAAAAGAATTCCGGGTGTCAGCAATGTGCAATACTACCGGTATTGCACACGGACGCGTGCGATCTACTTTGGTTCGGCGAGGTGGCTGACCCCTACGTTACACCTTTATATGTACTCTCTGACCTCATGTGAGTTACCCTAGTCCCATAGACGTACTCCCTGACCCCAAGTGAGTTATCCTAGCCCCTATATATGTACTCTCTGACCGCAAGTGAGTTATCCTAGCCCCTTTATATGTACTCTCTGACCGCAAGTGAGTTACCCTAGTCCCATAGTAGTACTCCCTGACCCCAATTGAGTTACCATAGCCCGTTTATAAGTACTACCTGACCCCAATTGAGTTATCCTAGCCCCTTTATATGTACTCTCTGACCGCAAGTGAGTTATCCTAGCCCCTTTATAAGTACTCCCTGACACCAAGTGGGTTACCCTAGTTTCATATTAGTACTCCTTGGCCCCAAAAGAGTTACCATAGCCCCTTTATAAGTACTCCTTGACCCCAAGTGAGTTATCCTAGCCCCTTTATATGTACTCCCAGACCCCAAGTGAGTTAGCTTAGTCCCTTATAACTACTCCCTGACCCCAAGTGAGGTACCATAGCCCCTTTATAAGTACTCCCTGACCCCAAGTGAGTTATCCTAGCCCCTTTATATGTACTCTCTGACCGCAAGTGAGTTACCCTAGCCCCTTTATATGTACTCTCTGACCGCAAGTGAGTTATCCTAGCCGCTTTATATGTACTCCCAGACCCCAAGTGAGTTAACCTAGTCCCTTAAAAGTACTCCCTGACCCCAAGAGAGTTATCCTAGCCCCTTTATATGTACTCTCTGACCGCAAGTGAGTTACCCTAGTCCCATAGAAGTACACTCTGACTGCAAGTGAGTTATCCTAGCCGCTTTATAAGTACTCCCTGACCCTAAGTGGGTTACCCTAGTCCCATATAAGTACTCCCAGACCACAAGAAGGTTACCCTAGTCCCATAGAAATTCTCCCTGACCCCAAGTGAGTTATCCTTGCCCCTTTATATCTACTCTCTGATAGTAATTGAGTTACCCTAGTCCCTTATAAGTACTCCCTGACCCCAAGTGGGTTACCCTAGTCCCATAGAAGTACTCCCTGACCCCAAGTGAGTTACCATATCACCTTTATATGTACTCCCTGACCCCAAGTGAGTTATCCTAGCCCCTTTATATGTACTCTCTGACCGCAAGTGAGTTACCCTAGTCCCATAGTAGTACTCCCTGACCCCAAGTGAGTTACCATAGCCCCTTTATAAGTACTACCTGACCCCAAATAAGTTATCCTAGCCCCTTTATATGTACTCTCTGACGGCAAGTGAGTTACCATAGCCCCTTTATAAGTACTCCCTGACCCCTAGTGAGTTATCCTAGCCCCTTTATATGTACTCTCTAACCGCAAGTGAGTTATCCTATCCCCTTTATATGTACTCTCTGACCTCATGTGAGTTACCCTAGTCCCATAGACGTACTCCCTGACCCCAAGTTAGTTATCCAAGCCCCTTTATATGTACTCTCTGACCGCAAGTGAGTTATCCTAGCCCCTTTATATGTACTCTCTGACCGCAAGTGAGTTACCCTAGTCCCATAGTAGTACTCCCTGACCCCAATTGAGTTACCATAGCCCGTTTATAAGTACTACCTGACCCCAATTGAGTTATCCTAGCCCCTTTATATGTACTCTCTGACGGCAAGTGAGTTACCCTAGTCCCATAGTAGTACTCCTTGACCCCAAGTGAGTTACCATAGCCCCTTTTTAAGTACTCCCTGACCCCAAGTGAGTTATCCTAGCCCCTTTATATGTACTCTCTGACCGCAAGTGAGTTATCGTAGCCCCTTTATAAGTACTCCCTGACCCCAAATGAGTTATCCTAGCCCCTTTATATGTGTTCTCTAACCGCAAGTGAGTTATCCTATCCCCTTTGTTACGTACTGGGTAGTCGTGGCCGCCTATCGGTCGGGTTTCGCGCTGACTAGACACGACAGTCTGGGTCAGTAGAAACGCCGATTGAGCTTTGCGACTCACAGTACAATGAACTAAAGTATTACACTCCGAGCGGTAAGAATGTAATGAATTGGCAGAATTCGGGGTGAATGATAGTGTGTATAAACACACGTTGGAACAGCAGATTTGACACAAATCTATATATTTTCAGCTATTACAATTGTACTTACAGTAAACACTAAATATGCTGTATCAGCATTCGCAGGATTATTTATTATTCGTCACAACTATTGGAGAGACTAGACCCTCCTATGGTTGTGAATTACTCGCACTTAAATTATTATAATCAGTTCGTAGTAGTTGTTGTTATCTTTCAGAACGGTACGTGTCAAGCACGACTGAAAGATACACACTCGCAATGATTTCCACACGACTTGTTTTCGGATTGAATTATACTAGACTTAACTACCAGTACACGGCGACTGGGCAAGAGGTTTTAGTTAGAATACGGTGGAGTACTCTGCTCCCGTGGAACGAACACTAGAGTTACGACCTTGGAACGCGGATGATGCGGCAGCGGCTAAGCTTGCACAGAATAAGACTCGACTTGAGGGTCGCGGAACTCGCATATATGTAGGAGGCTTAATAGGTCATGTGTCGTCAGTAGCGCCATGATCTTTCGACACATGACGACCAAAAAGTCTCCACATCCACGGCCGACGCCCAAGGTTTGACGCATTTCCGGAAAAGAATTCCGGGTGTCAGCAATGTGCAATACTACCGGTATTGCACACGGACGCGTGCGATCTACTTTGGTTCGGCGAGGTGGCTGACCCCTACGTTACACCTTTATATGTACTCACTGACCTCATGTGAGTTACCCTAGTCCCATAGACGTACTCCCTGACCCCAACTGAGTTATCCTAGCCCCTATATATGTACTCTCTGACCGCAAGTGAGTTATCCTAGCCCTTTTATATGTACTCTCTGACCGCAAGTGAGTTACCCTAGTCCCATAGTAGTACTCCCTGACCCCAATTGAGTTACCATAGCCCGTTTATAAGTACTACCTGACCCCAATTGAGTTATCCTAGCCCCTTTATATGTACTCTCTGACGGCAAGTGAGTTACCCTAGTCCCATAGTAGTACTCCTTGACCCCAAGTGAGTTACCCTAGCACCTTTATAAGTACTCCCTGACCCTAAGTGGGTTACCCTAGTCCCATATAAGTACTCCCTGACCCCAAGTGAGTTACCATATCACCTTTATATGTACTCCCTGACCCCAAGTGAGTTATCCTAGCCCTTTTATATGTACTCTCTGACCGCAAGTGAGTTACCCTAGTCCCATAGTAGTACTCCCTGACCCCAATTGAGTTACCATAGCCCGTTTATAAGTACTACCTGACCCCAATTGAGTTATCCTAGCCCCTTTATATGTACTCTCTGACGGCAAGTGAGTTACCCTAGTCCCATAGTAGTACTCCTTGACCCCAAGTGAGTTACCCTAGCACCTTTATAAGTACTCCCTGACCCTAAGTGGGTTACCCTAGTCCCATATAAGTACTCCCTGACCCCAAGTGAGTTACCATATCACCTTTATATGTACTCCCTGACCCCAAGTGAGTTATCCTAGCCCCTTTATATGTACTCTCTGACCGCAAGTGAGTTACCCTAGTCCCATAGTAGTACTCCCTGACCCCAAGTGAGTTACCATAGCCCCTTTATAAGTACTACCTGACCCCAAATGAGTTATCCTAGCCCCTTTATATGTACTCTCTGACGGCAAGTGAGTTACCATAGCCCCTTTATAAGTACTCCCTGACCCCTAGTGAGTTATCCTAGCCCCTTTATATGTGTTCTCTAACCGCAAGTGAGTTATCCTATCCCCTTTATATGTACTCTCTGTCCTCATGTGAGTTACCCTAGTCCCATAGACGTACTCCCTGACCCCAAGTGAGTTATCCTAGCCCCTTTATATGTACTCTCTGACCGCAAGTGAGTTACCCTAGTTTCATAGTAGTACTCCTTGGCCCCAAAAGAGTTACCATAGCCCCTTTATAAGTACTCCTTGACCCCAAGTGAGTTATCCTAGCCACTTTATATGTACTCCCAGACCCCAAGTGAGTTACCTTAGTCCCTTATAACTACTCCCTGACCCCAAGTGAAGTACCATAGCCCCTTTATAAGTACTCCCTGACCCCAAGTGAGTTATCCTAGCCCCTTTATATGTACTCTCTGACCGCAAGTGAGTTACCCTAGCCCCTTTATATGTACTCTCTGAACGCAAGTGAGTTATCCTAGCCCCTTTATATGTACACCCAGACCCCAAGTGAGTTACCCTAGTCCCATATAAGTACTCCCAGACCACAAGAAGGTTACCTTAGTCCCATAGAAATACTCCCTGACCCCAAGTGAGTTATCCTTGCCCCTTTATATCTACTCTCTGACAGCAATTGTGTTACCCTAGTCCCTTATAAGGACTCCCTGACCCCAAGTGGGTTACCCTAGTCCCATAGAAGTACTCCCTGACCCCAAGTGAGTAACCTTAACCCTTATATAAGTACTCCCTGACCCCAAGTGAATTATGCTAGCCCCTTTATATGTACTCTCTGACCGCAAGTGAGTTATCCTAGCCCCTCTATAAGTACTCCCTGACCCCAAGTGGGTTACCCTAGTTTCATATTAGTACTCCTTGGCCCCAAGTGAGTTAACATAGCCCCTTTATAAGTACTCCCTGACCCCCAAGTGAGTTATCCAAGCCCCTTTATATGTACTCTCTGATCGCAAGTGAGTTACACTAGCCCCTTTATATGTACTCTCTGGCCGCAAGTCAGTTATCCTAGCCCCTTTATAAGTACTCCCTGACCCCAAATGAGTTATCCTAGCCCCTTTATATGTACTCTCTGACGGCAAGTGAGTTACCCTAGTCCCATAGTAGTACTCCTTGACCCCAAGTGAGTTACCATAGCCCCTTTATATGTACTCCCTGACCCCAAGTGAATTATCCTAGCCCCTTTATATGTACTCTCTAACCGCAAGTGAGTTATCCTAGCCCCTTTATAAGTACTCCCTGACCCCAAGTGGGTTACCCTAGTTTCATATTAGTACTCCTTGGCCCCAAGTGAGTTACCATAGCCCCTTTATAAGTACTCCCTGACCCCAAGTGAGTTATCCTAGCCCCTTTATATGTACTCCCAGACCCCAAGTGAGTTACCTTAGTCCCTTATAACTACTCCTTGACCCCAAGTGAGGTACCATAGCCCCTTTATAAGTACTCCCTGACCCCAAGTGAGTTATCCTAGCCCCTTTATATGTACTCTCTGACCGCAAGTGAGTTACCCTAGCCCCTTTATATGTACTCTCTGACCGCAAGTGAGTTATCCTAGCCGCTTTATATGTACTCCCAGACCCCAAGTGAGTTAACCTAGTCCCTTAAAAGTACTCCCTGACCCCAAGAGAGTTATCCTAGCCCCTTTATATGTACTCTCTGACCGCAAGTGAGTTACTCTAGTCCCATAGAAGTACACTCTGACCGCAAGTGAGTTATCCTAGCCGCTTTATATGTACACCCAGACCCCAAGTGAGTTACCCTAGTCCCATATTACTATTCCCTGACCCAATGTGAGTTACCCTAGCCCCTTTATAAGTACTCCCTGACCCTAAGTGGGTTACCCTAGTCCCATATAAGTACTCCCAGACCACAAGAAGGTTACCCTAGTCCCATAGAAATACTCCCTGACCCCAAGTGAGTTATCCTTGCCCCTTTATATCTACACTCTGACAGCAATTGAGTTACCCTAGTACCTTATAAGGACTCCCTGACCCCAAGTGGGTTACCCTTGTCCCATAGAAGTACTCCCTGAACCCAAGTGAGTTACCTTAACCCTTATATAAGTACTCCCTGACCCCAAGCGAGTTACCATATCACCTTTATATGTACTCCCTGACCCCAAGTGAGTTATCCTATCCCCTTTATATGTACCCTCTGACCGCAAGTGAGTTACCCTAGTCCCATAGTAGTACTCCCTGACCCCAAGTGAGTTACCATAGCCCCTTTATAAGTACTACCTGACCCCAAATGAGTTATCCTAGCCTCTTTATATGTATTCTCTGACGGCAAGTGAGTTACCATAGCCCCTTTATAAGTACTCCCTGACCCCTAGTGAGTTATCCTAGCCCCTTTATATGTACTCTCTGACCGCAAGTGAGTTTTCCTAGCCCCTTTATAAGTATTCCCTGACCCCTAGTGAGTTATCCTAGCCCCTTTATATGTACTCTCTGACCGCAAGTGAGTTTTCCTAGCCCCTTTATAAGTACTACCTGACCCCAAGTGAGTTATCCTAGCCCCTTTATATGTACTCTCTGACCGCAAGTGAGTTACCCTAGTCCCATAGTAGTACTCCCTGACCCCAATTGAGTTACCATAGCCCGTTTATAAGTACTACCTGACCCCAAATGAGTTATCCTAGCCCCTTTATATGTACTCTCTGACGGCAAGTGAGTTACCCTAGTCCCATAGTAGTACTCTTTGACCCCAAGTGAGTTACCATAGCCCCTTTTTAAGTACTCCCTGACCCCAAGTGAGTTATCCTAGCCCCTTTATATGTACTCTCTAACCGCAAGTGAGTTATCCTATCCCCTTTATATGTACTCTCTGACCTCATGTGAGTTACCCTAGTCCCATAGACGTACTCCCTGACCCCAAGTGAGTTATCCTAGCCCCTTTATATGTACTCTCTGACCGCAAGTGAGTTACCCTAGTCCCATAGTAGTACTCCCTGACCCCAAGTGAGTTACCATAGCCCGTTTATAAGTACTACCTGACCCCAAATGGGTTATCCTAGCCTCTTTATATGTACTCTCTGACGGCAAGTGAGTTACCATAGCCCCTTTATATGTACTCCCTGACCCCAAGTGAATTATGCTAGCCCCTTTATATGTACTCCCTGACCCCAAGTGAATTATCCTAGCCCCTTTATATGTACTCTCTGACCGCAAGTGAGTTATCCTAGCCCCTTTATAAGTACTCCCTGACCCCAAGTGGGTTACCCTAGTTTCATATTAGTACTCCTTGGCCCCAAGTGAGTTACCATAGCCCCTTTATAAGTACTCCCTGACCCCAAGTGAGTTATCTTAGCCCCTTTATATGTACTCCCAGACCCCAAGTGAGTTACCTTAGTCCCTTATAACTACTCCCTGACCCCAAGTGAGGTACCATAGCCCCTTTATAAGTACTCCCTGACCCCAAGTGAGTTATCCTAGCCCCTTTATATGTACTCCCAGACCCCAAGTGAGTTACCTTAGTCCCTTATAACTACTCCCTGACCCTAAGTGAGTTACCCTAGCCCGTGTATAAGTACTCCCTGACCCTAAGTGGGTTACCCTAGTCCCATATAAGTACTCCCAGACCACAAGAAGTTTACCCTAGTCCCATAGAAATACTCCCTGACCCCAAGTGAGTTATCCTTGCCCCTTTATATCTACTCTCTGACAGCAATTGAGTTACCCTAGTCCCTTATAAGGAATCCCTGACCCCAAGTGGGTTACCCTAGTCCCATAGAAATACTCCCTTACCCCAAATGAGTTATCCTAGCCCCTTTATATGTACTCTCTGACGGCAAGTGAGTTACCCTAGTCCCATAGTAGTATTCCTTGACCCCAAGTGAGTTACCATAGCCCCTTTATATGTACTCCCTGACCCCAAGTGAATTATCCTAGCCCCTTTATATGTACTCTCTGACCGCAAGTGAGTTATCCTAGCCCCTTTATAAGTACTCCCTGACCCCAAGTGGGTTACCCTAGTTTCATATTAGTACTCCTTGGCCCCAAAAGAGTTACCATAGCCCCTTTATAAGTACTCCTTGACCCCAAGTGTGTTATCCTAGCCCCTTTATATGTACTCCCAGACCCCAAGTGAGTTACCTTAGTCCCTTATAACTACTCCCTGACCCCAAGTGAGGTACCATAGCCCCTTTATAAGTACTCCCTGACCCCAAGTGAGTTATCCTAGCCCCTTTATATGTACTCTCTGACCGCAAGTGAGTTACCCTAGCCCCTTTATATGTACTCTCTGACCGCAAGTGAGTTATCCTAGCCGCTTTATATGTACTCCCAGACCCCAAGTGAGTTAACCTAGTCCCTTAAAAGTACTCCCTGACCCAAAGAGAGTTATCCTAGCCCCTTTATATGTACTCTCTGACCGCAAGTGAGTTACCCTAGTCCCATAGAAGTACACTCTGACCGCAAGTGAGTTATCCTAGCCGCTTTATATGTACACCCAGACCCCAAGTGAGTTACCCTAGTGCCATATTACTATTCCCTGACCCAATGTGAGTTACCCTAGCCCCTTTATAAGTACTCCCTGACCCTGAGTGGGTTACCCTAGTCCCATATAAGTACTCCCAGACCACAAGAAGGTTACCCTAGTCCCATAGAAATACTCCCTGACCTCAAGTGAGTTATCCTTGCCCCTTTATATCTACTCCCTGACCCCAAGTGAGTTATCCTAGCCCCTATATATGTACTCTCTGACCGCAAGTGAGTTACCCTAGTCCCATAGTAGTACTCCCTGACCCCAAGTGAGTTACCATAGCCCCTTTATAAGTACTACCTGACCCCAAATGAGTTATCCTAGCCCCTTTATATGTACTCTCTGACGGCAAGTGAGTTACCATAGCCCCTTTATAAGTACTCCCTGACCCCTAGTGAGTTATCCTAGCCCCTTTATATGTACTCTCTGACCGCAAGTGAGTTATCCTAGCCCCTTTATAAGTACTCCCTGACCTCAAATGAGTTATCCTAGCCCCTTTATATGTACTCCCAGACCCCAAGTGAGTTACCTTAGTCCCTTATAACTACTCCCTGACCCTAAGTGAGTTACCCTAGCCCGTATATAAGTACTCCCTGACCCTAAGTGGGTTACCCTAGTCCCATATAAGTACTCCCAGACCACAAGAAGTTTACCCTAGTCCCATAGAAATACTCCCTGACCCCAAGTGAGTTATCCTTGCCCCTTTATATCTACTCTCTGACAGCAATTGAGTTACCCTAGTCCCATAGTAGTACTCCCTGACCCCAATTGAGTTACCATAGCCCGTTTATAAGTACTACCTGACCCCAAATGAGTTATCCTAGCCCCTTTATATGTACTCTCTGACGGCAAGTGAGTTACCCTAGTCCCATAGTAGTACTCTTTGACCCCAAGTGAGTTATCCTAGCCCCTTTATATGTACTCTCTAACCGCAAGTGAGTTATCCTATCCCCTTTATATGTACTCTCTGACCTCATGTGAGTTACCCTAGTCCCATAGACGTACTCCCTGACCCCAAGTGAGTTATCCTAGCCCCTTTATATGTACTCTCTGACCGCAAGTGAGTTACCCTAGTCCCATAGTAGTACTCCCTGACCCCAAGTGAGTTACCATAGCCCGTTTATAAGTACTACCTGACCCCAAATGAGTTATCCTAGCCTCTTTATATGTATTCTCTGACGGCAAGTGAGTTATCCTAGCCCCTTTATATGTACTCCCAGACCCCAAGTGAGTTACCTTAGTCCCTTATAACTACTCCCTGACCCTAAGTGAGTTACCCTAGCCCGTATATAAGTACTCCCTGACCCTAAGTGGGTTACCCTAGTCCCATAGAAATACTCCCTGACCCCAAGTGAGTTATCCTTGCCCCTTTATATCTACTCTCTGACAGCAATTGAGTTACCCTAGTCCCTTATAAGGACTCCCTGACCCCAAGTGGGTTACCCTAGTCCCATAGAAGTACTCCCTGACCCCAAGTGAGTTACCTTAACCCTTATATATGTACTCCCTGACCCCAAGTGAGTTACCATAGCCCCTTTATAAGTACTCCCTGACCCCAAGTGAGTTATCCAAGCCCCTTTATATGTACTCTCTGATCGCAAGTGAGTTACCCTAGCCCCTTTATATGTACACTCTGACCGCAAGTGAGTTATCCTAGCCCCTTTATAAGTACTCCCTTACCCCAAATGAGTTATCCTAGCCCCTTTATATGTACTCTCTGACGGCAAGTGAGTTACCCTAGTCCCATAGTAGTATTCCTTGACCCCAAGTGAGTTACCATAGCCCCTTTATATGTACTCCCTGACCCCAAGTGAATTATCCTAGCCCCTTTATATGTACCCTCTGACCGCAAGTGAGTTATCCTAGCCCCTTTATAAGTACTCCCTGACCCCAAGTGGGTTACCCTAGTTTCATATTAGTACTCCTTGGCCCCAAAAGAGTTACCATAGCCCCTTTATAAGTACTCCTTGACCCCAAGTGAGTTATCCTAGCCCCTTTATATGTACTCCCAGACCCCAAGTGAGTTACCTTAGTCCCTTATAACTACTCCCTGACCCCAAGTGAGGTACCATAGCCCCTTTATATCTACTCTCTGACAGCAATTGAGTTACCCTAGTCCCTTATAAGGACTCCCTGACCCCAAGTGGGTTACCCTAGTCCCATAGAAGTACTCCCTGACCCCAAGTGAGTTACCTTAACCCTTATATAAGTACTCCCTGACCCCAAGTGAGTTACCATATCACCTTTATATGTACTCCCTGACCCCAAGTGAGTTATCCTAGCCCCTTTATATGTACTCTCTGACCGCAAGTGAGTTACCCTAGTCCCATAGTAGTACTCCCTGACCCCAAGTGAGTTACCATAGCCCCTTTATAAGTACTACCTGACCCCAAATGAGTTATCCTAGCCCCTTTATATGTACTCTCTGACGGCAAGTGAGTTACCATAGCCCCTTTATAAGTACTCCCTGACCCCTAGTGAGTTATCCTAGCCCCTTTATATGTACTCTCTGACCGCAAGTGAGTTATCCTAGCCCCTTTATAAGTACTCCCTGACCTCAAATGAGTTATCCTAGCCCCTTTATATGTGTTCTCTAACCGCAAGTGAGTTATCCTATCCCCTTTATATGTACTCTCTGACCTCATGTTAGTTACCCTAGTCCCATAGACGTACTCCCTGACCCCAAGTGAGTAATCCAAGCCCCTTTATATGTACTCTCTGACCGCAAGTGAGTTATCCTAGCCCCTTTATATGTACTCTCTGACGGCAAGTGAGTTACCCTAGTCCCATAGTAGTACTCCTTGACCCCTAGTGAGTTACCATAGCCCGTTTATAAGTACTACCTGACCCCAATTGAGTTAACCGAGCCCCTTTATATGTACTCTCTGACGGCAAGTGAGTTACCCTAGTCCCATAGTAGTACTCCTTGACCCCAAGTGAGTTACCATAGCCCCTTTTTAAGTACTCCCTGACCCCAAGTGAGTTATCCTAGCCCCTTTATATGTACTCTCTAACCGCATGTGAGTTATCCTAGCCCCTTTATATGTACTCTCTGACGGCAAGTGAGTTACCCTAGTCCCATAGTAGTACTCCTTGACCCCAAGTGAGTTACCATAGCCCCTTTATATGTACTCCCTGACCCCAAGTGAATTATCCTAGCCCCTTTATATGTACTCTCTGACCGCAAGTGAGTTATCCTAGCCCCTTTATAAGTACTCCCTGACCCCAAATGAGTTATCCTAGCCCCTTTATATGTGTTCTCTAACCGCAAGTGAGTTATCCTATCCCCTTTATATGTACTCTCTGACCTCATGTGAGTTACCCTAGTCCCATAGACGTACTCCCTGACCCCAATTGAGTTACCACAGCCCGTTTATAAGTACTACCTGACCCTAATTGAGTTATCCTAGCCCCTTTATATGTACTCTCTGACGGCAAGTGAGTTACCCTAGTCCCATAGTAGTACTCCTTGACCCCAAGTGAGTTACCATAGCCCCTTTTTAAGTACTCCCTGACCCCAAGTGAGTTATCCTAGCCCCTTTATATGTACTCTCTAACCGCAAGTGAGTTATCCTAGCCCCTTTATATGTACTCTCTGACGGCAAGTGAGTTACCCTAGTCCCATAGTAGTACTCCTTGACCCCAAGTGAGTTACCATAGCCCCTTTATATGTACTCCCTGACCCCAAGTGAATTATTCTAGCCCCTTTATATGTACTCTCTGACCGCAAGTGAGTTATCCTAGCCCCTTTATAAGTACTCCCTGACCCCAAGTGGGTTACCCTAGTTTCATATTAGTATTCCTTGGCCCCAAAAGAGTTACCATAGCCCCTTTATAAGTACTCCTTGACCCCAAGTGAGTTATCCTAGCCCCTTTATATGTACTCCCAGACCCCAAGTGAGTTACCTTAGTCCCTTATAACTACTCCCTGACCCCAAGTGAGGTACCATAGCCCCTTTATAAGTACTCCCTGACCCCAAGTGAGTTATCCTAGCCCCTTTATATGTACTCTCTGACCGCAAGTGAGTTACCCTAGCCCCTTTATATGTACTCTCTGACCGCAAGTGAGTTATCCTAGCTGCTTTATATGTACTCCCAGACCCCAAGTGAGTTAACCTAGTCCCTTAAAAGTACTCCCTGACCCCAAGAGAGTTATCCTAGCCCCTTTATATGTACTCTCTGACCGCAAGTGAGTTACCCTAGTCCCATAGAAGTACACTCTGACCGCAAGTGAGTTATCCTAGCCACTTTATATGTACACCCAGACCCCAAGTGAGTTACCCTAGTCCCATATTACTATTCCCTGACCCAATGTGAGTTACCCTAGCCCCTTTATAAGTACTCCCTGACCCTGAGTGGGTTACCCTAGTCCCATATAAGTACTCCCAGACCACAAGAAGTTTACCCTAGTCCCATAGAAATACTCCCTGACCCCAAGTGAGTTATCCTTGCCCCTTTATATCTACTCTCTGACAGCAATTGAGTTACCCTAGTCCCTTAGTAGTACTCCCTGACCCCAATTGAGTTACCATAGCCCGTTTATAAGTACTACCTGACCCCAAATGAGTTATCCTAGCCCCTTTATATGTACTTTCTGACGGCAATTGAGTTACCCTAGTCCCATAGTAGTACTCTTTGACCCCAAGTGAGTTACCATAGCCCCTTTTTAAGTACTCCCTGACCCCAAGTGAGTTATCCTAGCCCCTTTATATGTACTCTCTAACCGCAAGTGAGTTATCCTATCCCCTTTAAATGTACTCTCTGACCTCATGTGAGTTACCCTAGTCCCATAGACGTACTCCCTGACCCCAAGTGAGTTATCCTAGCCCCTTTATATGTACTCTCTGACCGCAAGTGAGTTACCCTAGTCCCATAGTAGTACTCCCTGACCCCAAGTGAGTTACCATAGCCCGTTTATAAGTACTACCTGACCCCAAATGAGTTATCCTAGCCTCTTTATATGTATTCTCTGACGGCAAGTGAGTTACCATAGCCCCTTTATATGTACTCCCTGACCCCAAGTGAATTATGCTAGCCCCTTTATATGTACTCCCTGACCCCAAGTGAATTATCCTAGCCCCTTTATATGTACTCTCTGACCGCAAGTGAGTTATCCTAGCCCCTTTATAAGTACTCCCTGACCCCAAGCGAGTTATCCTAGCCCCTTTATATGTACTCCCAGACCCCAAGTGAGTTACCTTAGTCCCTTATAACTACTCCCTGACCCCAAGTGAGGTACCATAGCCCCTTTATAAGTACTCCCTGACCCCAAGTGAGTTATCCTAGCCCCTTTATATGTACTCCCAGACCCCAAGTGAGTTACCTTAGTCCCTTATAACTACTCCCTGACCCTAAGTGAGTTACCCTAGCCCGTATATAAGTACTCCCTGACCCTAAGTGGGTTACCCTAGTCCCATATAAGTACTCCCAGACCACAAGAAGTTTACCCTAGTCCCATAGAAATACTCCCTGACCCCAAGTGAGTTATCCTTGCCCCTTTATATCTACTCTCTGACAGCAATTGAGTTACCCTAGTCCCATAGACGTACTCCCTGACCCCAAGTGAGTTATCCTAGCCCCTTTATATGTACTCTCTGACCGCAAGTGAGTTACCCTAGTCCCATAGTAGTACTCCCTGACCCCAAGTGAGTTACCATAGCCCCTTTATATGTACTCCCTGACCCCAAGTGAATTATGCTAGCCCCTTTATATGTACTCTCTGACCGCAAGTGAGTTATCCTAGCCCCTTTATAAGTACTCCCTGACCCCAAGTGAGTTACCATAGCCCCTTTATAAGTACTCCCTGACCCCAAGTGAGTTATCCAAGCCCCTTTATATGTACTCTCTGATCGCAAGTGAGTTACTCTAGCCCCTTTATATGTACTCTCTGACCGCAAGTGAGTTATCCTAGCCCCTTTATAAGTACTCCCTTACCCCAAATGAGTTATCCTAGCCCCTTTATATGTACTCTCTGACGGCAAGTGAGTTACCCTAGTCCCATAGACGTACTACCTGACCCCAAGTGAGTTATCCTAGCCCCTTTATATGTACTCTCTGACCGCAAGTGAGTTACCCTAGCCCCTTTATATGTACTCTCTGACCGCAAGTGAGTTATCCTAGCCCCTTTATAAGTACTCCCTGACCCCAAATGAGTTATCCAAGCCCCTTTATATGTACTCTCTGATCGCAAGTGAGTTACCCTAGCCCCTTTATATGTACTCTCTGACCGCAAGTGAGTTATCCTAGCCCCTTTATAAGTACTCCCTTACCCCAAATGAGTTATCCTAGCCCCTTTATATGTACTCTCTGACGGCAAGTGAGTTACCCTAGTCCCATAGACGTACTACCTGACCCCAAGTGAGTTATCCTAGCCCCTTTATATGTACTCTCTGACCGCAAGTGAGTTACCCTAGCCCCTTTATATGTACTCTCTGACCGCAAGTGAGTTATCCTAGCCCCTTTATAAGTACTCCCTGACCCCAAATGAGTTATCCTATCCCCTTTATATGTACTCTCTGACCTCATGTGAGTTACCCTAGTCCCATAGACGTACTACCTGACCCCAAGTGAGTTATCCTAGCCCCTTTATATGTACTCTCTGACCGCAAGTGAGTTACCCTAGCCCCTTTATATGTACTCTCTGACCGCAAGTGAGTTATCCTAGGCGCTTTATATGTACTCCCAGACCCTAAGTGGGTTACCCTAGTCCCATATAAGTACTCCCAGACCACAAGAAGGTTACCCTAGTCCCATAGAAATACTCCCTGACCCCAAGTGAGTTATCCTTGCCCCTTTATATCTACTCTCTGACAGCAATTGAGTTACCCTAGTCCCTTATAAGGACTCCCTGACCCCAAGTGGGTTACCCTAGTTTCATATTAGTACTCCTTGGCCCCAAAAGAGTTACCATAGCCCCTTTATAAGTACTCCCTGACCCCAAGTGAGGTATCATAGCCCCTTTATAAGTACTCCCTGACCCCAAGTGAGTTATCCTAGCCGCTTTATATGTACTCTCTGACCGCAAGTGAGTTAACCTAGTCCCTTAAAAGTACTCCCTGACCCCAAGAGAGTTATCCTAGTCCCTTTATATGTACTCTCTGACCGCAAGTGAGTTACCCTAGTCCCATAGAAGTACACTCTGACCGCAAGTGAGTTATCCTAGCCGCTTTATAAGTACTCTCTGACCCTAAGTGGGTTAACCTAGTCCCATATAAGTACTCCCAGACCACAAGAAGGTTACCCTAGTCCCATAGAAATACTCCCTGACCCCAAGTGAGTTATCCTTGCCCCTTTATATCTACTCTCTGACAGCAATTGAGTTATCCTAGCCCCTTTATAAGTACTCCCTGAACCCAAGTGGGTTACCCTAGTTTCATATTAGTACTCCTTGGCCCCAAGTTAGTTACCATAGCCCCTTTATAAGTACTCCCTGACCCCAAGTGAGTTATCCTAGCCCCTTTATATGTACTCCCAGACCCCAAGTGAGTTACCTTAGTCCCTTATAACTACTCCCTGACCCCAAGTGAGGTACCATAACCCCTTTATAAGTACTACCTGACCCCAAGTGAGTTATCCTAGCCCCTTTATATGTACTCTCTGACCGCAAGTGAGTTACCCTAGCCCCTTTATATGTACTCTCTGACCGCAAGTGAGTTATCCTAGCCCCTTTATATGTACTCTCTGACGGCAAGTGAGTTACCCTAGTCCCATAGTAGTACTCCTTGACCCCAAGTGAGTTACCACAGCCCCTTTTTAAGTACTCCCTGACCCCAAGTGAGTTATCCTAGCCCCTTTATATGTACTCTCTAACCGCAAGTGAGTTATCCTAGCCCCTTTATATGTACTCTCTGACGGCAAGTGAGTTACCCTAGTCCCATAGTAGTACTCCTTGACCCCAAGTGAGTTACCATAGCCCCTTTATATGTACTCCCTGACCCCAAGTGAATTATTCTAGCCCCTTTATATGTACTCTCTGACCGCAAGTGAGTTATCCTAGTCCCTTTATAAGTACTCCCTGACCCCAAGTGGGTTACCCTAGTTTCATATTAGTACTCCTTGGCCCCAAAAGAGTTACCATAGCCCCTTTATAAGTACTCCTTGACCCCAAGTGAGTTATCCTAGCCCCTTTATATGTACTCCCAGACCCCAAGTGAGTTACCTTAGTCCCTTATAACTACTCCCTGACCCCAAGTGAGGTACCATAACCCCTTTATAAGTACTACCTGACCCCAAGTGAGTTATCCTAGCCCCTTTATATGTACTCTCTGACCGCAAGTGAGTTACCCTAGCCCCTTTATATGTACTCTCTGACCGCAAGTGAGTTATCCTAGCCGCTTTATATGTACTCCCAGACCCCAAGTGAGTTAACCTAGTCCCTTAAAAGTACTCCCTGACCCCAAGAGAGTTATCCTTGCCCCTTTATATGTAATCTCTGGCCGCAAGTGAGTTACTCTAGTCCCATAGAAGTACACTCTGACCGCAAGTGAGTTATCCTAGCCGCTTTATATGTACACCCAGACCCCAAGTGAGTTACCCTAGTCCCATATTACTATTCCCTGACCCATTGTGAGTTACCCTAGCCCCTTTATAAGTACTCCCTGACCCTATGTGGGTTACCCTAGTCCCATATAAGTACTCCCAGACCACAAGAAGGTTACCCTAGTCCCATAGTAGTACTCCTTGACCCCAAGTGAGTTACCATAGCCCCTTTATATGTACTCCCTGACCCCAAGTGAGTTATCCTAGCCCCTTTATATGTACTCTCTAACCGCAAGTGAGTTATCCTAGCCCCTTTATATGTACTCTCTGACGGCAAGTGAGTTACCCTAGTACCATAGTAGTACTCCTTGACCCCACGTGAGTTACCATAGCCCCTTTATATGTACTCCCTGACCCCAAGTGAATTATCCTAACCCCTTTATATGTACTCCCTGACCCCAAGTGAGTTATCCTAGCCCCTTTATATGTACTCCCTGACCCCAAGTGAGTTACCATATCACCTTTATATGTACTCCCTGACCCCAAGTGAGTTATCCTATCCCCTTTATATGTACTCTCTGACCGCAAGTGAGTTACCCTAGTCCCATAGTAGTACTCCCTGACCCCAAGTGAGTTACCATAGCCCCTTTATAAGTACTACCTGACCCCAAATGAGTTATCCTAGCCCCTTTATATGTACTCTCTGACGGCAAGTGAGTTACCATAGCCCCTTTATAAGTACTCCCTGACCCCTAGTGAGTTATCCTAGCCCCTTTATATGTATTCTCTGACCGCAAGTGAGTTATCCTAGCCCCTTTATAAGTACTCCCTGACCCCAAATGAGTTATCCTATCCCCTTTATATGTACTCTCTGACCTCATGTGAGTTACCCTAGTCCCATAGACGTACTACCTGACCCCAAGTGAGTTATCCTAGCCCCTTTATATGTACTCTCTGACCGCAAGTGAGTTATTCTAGCCCCTTTATATGTACTCTCTGACCGCAAGTGAGTTACCCTAGTCCCATAGTAGTACTCCCTGACACCAATTGAGTTACCATAGCCCGTTTATAAGTACTACCTGACCCCAAATGAGTTATCCTAGCCCCTTTATATGTACTCTCTGACGGCAAGTGAGTTACCCTAGTCCCATAGTAGTATTCCTTGACCCCAAGTGAGTTACCATAGCCCCTTTATATGTACTCCCTGACCCCAAGTGAATTATCCTAGCCCCTTTATATGTACTCTCTGACCGCAAGTGAGTTATCCTAGCCCCTTTATAAGTACTCCCTGACCCCAAGTGGGTTACCCTAGTTTCATATTAGTACTCCTTGGCCCCAAAAGAGTTACCATAGCCCCTTTATAAGTACTCCTTGACCCCAAGTGTGTTATCCTAGCCCCTTTATATGTACTCCCAGACCCCAAGTGAGTTACCTTAGTCCCTTATAACTACTCCCTGACCCCAAGTGAGGTACCATAGCCCCTTTATAAGTACTCCCTGACCCCAAGTGAGTTATCCTAGCCCCTTTATATGTACTCTCTGACCGCAAGTGAGTTACCCTAGCCCCTTTATATGTACTCTCTGACCGCAAGTGAGTTATCCTAGCCGCTTTATATGTACTCCCAGACCCCAAGTGAGTTAACCTAGTCCCTTAAAAGTACTCCCTGACCCAAAGAGAGTTATCCTAGCCCCTTTATATGTACTCTCTGACCGCAAGTGAGTTACCCTAGTCCCATAGAAGTACACTCTGACCGCAAGTGAGTTATCCTAGCCGCTTTATATGTACACCCAGACCCCAAGTGAGTTACCCTAGTGCCATATTACTATTCCCTGACCCAATGTGAGTTACCCTAGCCCCTTTATAAGTACTCCCTGACCCTGAGTGGGTTACCCTAGTCCCATATAAGTACTCCCAGACCACAAGAAGGTTACCCTAGTCCCATAGAAATACTCCCTGACCTCAAGTGAGTTATCCTTGCCCCTTTATATCTACTCCCTGACCCCAAGTGAGTTATCCTAGCCCCTATATATGTACTCTCTGACCGCAAGTGAGTTACCCTAGTCCCATAGTAGTACTCCCTGACCCCAAGTGAGTTACCATAGCCCCTTTATAAGTACTACCTGACCCCAAATGAGTTATCCTAGCCCCTTTATATGTACTCTCTGACGGCAAGTGAGTTACCATAGCCCCTTTATAAGTACTCCCTGACCCCTAGTGAGTTATCCTAGCCCCTTTATATGTACTCTCTGACCGCAAGTGAGTTATCCTAGCCCCTTTATAAGTACTCCCTGACCTCAAATGAGTTATCCTAGCCCCTTTATATGTACTCCCAGACCCCAAGTGAGTTACCTTAGTCCCTTATAACTACTCCCTGACCCTAAGTGAGTTACCCTAGCCCGTATATAAGTACTCCCTGACCCTAAGTGGGTTACCCTAGTCCCATATAAGTACTCCCAGACCACAAGAAGTTTACCCTAGTCCCATAGAAATACTCCCTGACCCCAAGTGAGTTATCCTTGCCCCTTTATATCTACTCTCTGACAGCAATTGAGTTACCCTAGTCCCATAGTAGTACTCCCTGACCCCAATTGAGTTACCATAGCCCGTTTATAAGTACTACCTGACCCCAAATGAGTTATCCTAGCCCCTTTATATGTACTCTCTGACGGCAAGTGAGTTACCCTAGTCCCATAGTAGTACTCTTTGACCCCAAGTGAGTTATCCTAGCCCCTTTATATGTACTCTCTAACCGCAAGTGAGTTATCCTATCCCCTTTATATGTACTCTCTGACCTCATGTGAGTTACCCTAGTCCCATAGACGTACTCCCTGACCCCAAGTGAGTTATCCTAGCCCCTTTATATGTACTCTCTGACCGCAAGTGAGTTACCCTAGTCCCATAGTAGTACTCCCTGACCCCAAGTGAGTTACCATAGCCCGTTTATAAGTACTACCTGACCCCAAATGAGTTATCCTAGCCTCTTTATATGTATTCTCTGACGGCAAGTGAGTTATCCTAGCCCCTTTATATGTACTCCCAGACCCCAAGTGAGTTACCTTAGTCCCTTATAACTACTCCCTGACCCTAAGTGAGTTACCCTAGCCCGTATATAAGTACTCCCTGACCCTAAGTGGGTTACCCTAGTCCCATAGAAATACTCCCTGACCCCAAGTGAGTTATCCTTGCCCCTTTATATCTACTCTCTGACAGCAATTGAGTTACCCTAGTCCCTTATAAGGACTCCCTGACCCCAAGTGGGTTACCCTAGTCCCATAGAAGTACTCCCTGACCCCAAGTGAGTTACCTTAACCCTTATATATGTACTCCCTGACCCCAAGTGAGTTACCATAGCCCCTTTATAAGTACTCCCTGACCCCAAGTGAGTTATCCAAGCCCCTTTATATGTACTCTCTGATCGCAAGTGAGTTACCCTAGCCCCTTTATATGTACACTCTGACCGCAAGTGAGTTATCCTAGCCCCTTTATAAGTACTCCCTTACCCCAAATGAGTTATCCTAGCCCCTTTATATGTACTCTCTGACGGCAAGTGAGTTACCCTAGTCCCATAGTAGTATTCCTTGACCCCAAGTGAGTTACCATAGCCCCTTTATATGTACTCCCTGACCCCAAGTGAATTATCCTAGCCCCTTTATATGTACTCTCTGACCGCAAGTGAGTTATCCTAGCCCCTTTATAAGTACTCCCTGACCCCAAGTGGGTTACCCTAGTTTCATATTAGTACTCCTTGGCCCCAAAAGAGTTACCATAGCCCCTTTATAAGTACTCCTTGACCCCAAGTGAGTTATCCTAGCCCCTTTATATGTACTCCCAGACCCCAAGTGAGTTACCTTAGTCCCTTATAACTACTCCCTGACCCCAAGTGAGGTACCATAGCCCCTTTATATCTACTCTCTGACAGCAATTGAGTTACCCTAGTCCCTTATAAGGACTCCCTGACCCCAAGTGGGTTACCCTAGTCCCATAGAAGTACTCCCTGACCCCAAGTGAGTTACCTTAACCCTTATATAAGTACTCCCTGACCCCAAGTGAGTTACCATATCACCTTTATATGTACTCCCTGACCCCAAGTGAGTTATCCTAGCCCCTTTATATGTACTCTCTGACCGCAAGTGAGTTACCCTAGTCCCATAGTAGTACTCCCTGACCCCAAGTGAGTTACCATAGCCCCTTTATAAGTACTACCTGACCCCAAATGAGTTATCCTAGCCCCTTTATATGTACTCTCTGACGGCAAGTGAGTTACCATAGCCCCTTTATAAGTACTCCCTGACCCCTAGTGAGTTATCCTAGCCCCTTTATATGTACTCTCTGACCGCAAGTGAGTTATCCTAGCCCCTTTATAAGTACTCCCTGACCTCAAATGAGTTATCCTAGCCCCTTTATATGTGTTCTCTAACCGCAAGTGAGTTATCCTATCCCCTTTATATGTACTCTCTGACCTCATGTTAGTTACCCTAGTCCCATAGACGTACTCCCTGACCCCAAGTGAGTAATCCAAGCCCCTTTATATGTACTCTCTGACCGCAAGTGAGTTATCCTAGCCCCTTTATATGTACTCTCTGACGGCAAGTGAGTTACCCTAGTCCCATAGTAGTACTCCTTGACCCCTAGTGAGTTACCATAGCCCGTTTATAAGTACTACCTGACCCCAATTGAGTTAACCTAGCCCCTTTATATGTACTCTCTGACGGCAAGTGAGTTACCCTAGTCCCATAGTAGTACTCCTTGACCCCAAGTGAGTTACCATAGCCCCTTTTTAAGTACTCCCTGACCCCAAGTGAGTTATCCTAGCCCCTTTATATGTACTCTCTAACCGCATGTGAGTTATCCTAGCCCCTTTATATGTACTCTCTGACGGCAAGTGAGTTACCCTAGTCCCATAGTAGTACTCCTTGACCCCAAGTGAGTTACCATAGCCCCTTTATATGTACTCCCTGACCCCAAGTGAATTATCCTAGCCCCTTTATATGTACTCTCTGACCGCAAGTGAGTTATCCTAGCCCCTTTATAAGTACTCCCTGACCCCAAATGAGTTATCCTAGCCCCTTTATATGTGTTCTCTAACCGCAAGTGAGTTATCCTATCCCCTTTATATGTACTCTCTGACCTCATGTGAGTTACCCTAGTCCCATAGACGTACTCCCTGACCCCAATTGAGTTACCACAGCCCGTTTATAAGTACTACCTGACCCTAATTGAGTTATCCTAGCCCCTTTATATGTACTCTCTGACGGCAAGTGAGTTACCCTAGTCCCATAGTAGTACTCCTTGACCCCAAGTGAGTTACCATAGCCCCTTTTTAAGTACTCCCTGACCCCAAGTGAGTTATCCTAGCCCCTTTATATGTACTCTCTAACCGCAAGTGAGTTATCCTAGCCCCTTTATATGTACTCTCTGACGGCAAGTGAGTTACCCTAGTCCCATAGTAGTACTCCTTGACCCCAAGTGAGTTACCATAGCCCCTTTATATGTACTCCCTGACCCCAAGTGAATTATTCTAGCCCCTTTATATGTACTCTCTGACCGCAAGTGAGTTATCCTAGCCCCTTTATAAGTACTCCCTGACCCCAAGTGGGTTACCCTAGTTTCATATTAGTATTCCTTGGCCCCAAAAGAGTTACCATAGCCCCTTTATAAGTACTCCTTGACCCCAAGTGAGTTATCCTAGCCCCTTTATATGTACTCCCAGACCCCAAGTGAGTTACCTTAGTCCCTTATAACTACTCCCTGACCCCAAGTGAGGTACCATAGCCCCTTTATAAGTACTCCCTGACCCCAAGTGAGTTATCCTAGCCCCTTTATATGTACTCTCTGACCGCAAGTGAGTTACCCTAGCCCCTTTATATGTACTCTCTGACCGCAAGTGAGTTATCCTAGCTGCTTTATATGTACTCCCAGACCCCAAGTGAGTTAACCTAGTCCCTTAAAAGTACTCCCTGACCCCAAGAGAGTTATCCTAGCCCCTTTATATGTACTCTCTGACCGCAAGTGAGTTACCCTAGTCCCATAGAAGTACACTCTGACCGCAAGTGAGTTATCCTAGCCACTTTATATGTACACCCAGACCCCAAGTGAGTTACCCTAGTCCCATATTACTATTCCCTGACCCAATGTGAGTTACCCTAGCCCCTTTATAAGTACTCCCTGACCCTGAGTGGGTTACCCTAGTCCCATATAAGTACTCCCAGACCACAAGAAGTTTACCCTAGTCCCATAGAAATACTCCCTGACCCCAAGTGAGTTATCCTTGCCCCTTTATATCTACTCTCTGACAGCAATTGAGTTACCCTAGTCCCATAGTAGTACTCCCTGACCCCAATTGAGTTACCATAGCCCGTTTATAAGTACTACCTGACCCCAAATGAGTTATCCTAGCCCCTTTATATGTACTTTCTGACGGCAATTGAGTTACCCTAGTCCCATAGTAGTACTCTTTGACCCCAAGTGAGTTACCATAGCCCCTTTTTAAGTACTCCCTGACCCCAAGTGAGTTATCCTAGCCCCTTTATATGTACTCTCTAACCGCAAGTGAGTTATCCTATCCCCTTTAAATGTACTCTCTGACCTCATGTGAGTTACCCTAGTCCCATAGACGTACTCCCTGACCCCAAGTGAGTTATCCTAGCCCCTTTATATGTACTCTCTGACCGCAAGTGAGTTACCCTAGTCCCATAGTAGTACTCCCTGACCCCAAGTGAGTTACCATAGCCCCTTTATATGTACTCCCTGACCCCAAGTGAATTATGCTAGCCCCTTTATATGTACTCTCTGACCGCAAGTGAGTTATCCTAGCCCCTTTATAAGTACTCCCTGACCCCAAGTGAGTTATCCAAGCCCCTTTATATGTACTCTCTGATCGCAAGTGAGTTACCCTAGTCCCATAGTAGTACTCTTTGACCCCAAGTGAGTTACCATAGCCCCTTTTTAAGTACTCCCTGACCCCAAGTGAGTTATCCAAGCCCCTTTATATGTACTCTCTGATCGCAAGTGAGTTACTCTAGCCCCTTTATATGTACTCTCTGACCGCAAGTGAGTTATCCTAGCCCCTTTATAAGTACTCCCTTACCCCAAATGAGTTATCCTAGCCCCTTTATATGTACTCTCTGACGGCAAGTGAGTTACCCTAGTCCCATAGACGTACTACCTGACCCCAAGTGAGTTATCCTAGCCCCTTTATATGTACTCTCTGACCGCAAGTGAGTTACCCTAGCCCCTTTATATGTACTCTCTGACCGCAAGTGAGTTATCCTAGCCCCTTTATAAGTACTCCCTGACCCCAAATGAGTTATCCAAGCCCCTTTATATGTACTCTCTGATCGCAAGTGAGTTACCCTAGCCCCTTTATATGTACTCTCTGACCGCAAGTGAGTTATCCTAGCCCCTTTATAAGTACTCCCTTACCCCAAATGAGTTATCCTAGCCCCTTTATATGTACTCTCTGACGGCAAGTGAGTTACCCTAGTCCCATAGACGTACTACCTGACCCCAAGTGAGTTATCCTAGCCCCTTTATATGTACTCTCTGACCGCAAGTGAGTTACCCTAGCCCCTTTATATGTACTCTCTGACCGCAAGTGAGTTATCCTAGCCCCTTTATAAGTACTCCCTGACCCCAAATGAGTTATCCTATCCCCTTTATATGTACTCTCTGACCTCATGTGAGTTACCCTAGTCCCATAGACGTACTACCTGACCCCAAGTGAGTTATCCTAGCCCCTTTATATGTACTCTCTGACCGCAAGTGAGTTACCCTAGCCCCTTTATATGTACTCTCTGACCGCAAGTGAGTTATCCTAGGCGCTTTATATGTACTCCCAGACCCTAAGTGGGTTACCCTAGTCCCATATAAGTACTCCCAGACCACAAGAAGGTTACCCTAGTCCCATAGAAATACTCCCTGACCCCAAGTGAGTTATCCTTGCCCCTTTATATCTACTCTCTGACAGCAATTGAGTTATCCTAGCCCCTTTATAAGTACTCCCTGAACCCAAGTGGGTTACCCTAGTTTCATATTAGTACTCCTTGGCCCCAAAAGAGTTACCATAGCCCCTTTATAAGTACTCCCTGACCCCAAGTGAGTTATCCTAGCCCCTTTATATGTACTCCCAGACCCCAAGTGAGTTACCTTAGTCCCTTATAACTACTCCCTGACCCCAAGTGAGGTACCATAACCCCTTTATAAGTACTACCTGACCCCAAGTGAGTTATCCTAGCCCCTTTATATGTACTCTCTGACCGCAAGTGAGTTACCCTAGCCCCTTTATATGTACTCTCTGACCGCAAGTGAGTTATCCTAGCCCCTTTATATGTACTCTCTGACGGCAAGTGAGTTACCCTAGTCCCATAGTAGTACTCCTTGACCCCAAGTGAGTTACCACAGCCCCTTTTTAAGTACTCCCTGACCCCAAGTGAGTTATCCTAGCCCCTTTATATGTACTCTCTAACCGCAAGTGAGTTATCCTAGCCCCTTTATATGTACTCTCTGACGGCAAGTGAGTTACCCTAGTCCCATAGTAGTACTCCTTGACCCCAAGTGAGTTACCATAGCCCCTTTATATGTACTCCCTGACCCCAAGTGAATTATTCTAGCCCCTTTATATGTACTCTCTGACCGCAAGTGAGTTATCCTAGTCCCTTTATAAGTACTCCCTGACCCCAAGTGGGTTACCCTAGTTTCATATTAGTACTCCTTGGCCCCAAAAGAGTTACCATAGCCCCTTTATAAGTACTCCTTGACCCCAAGTGAGTTATCCTAGCCCCTTTATATGTACTCCCAGACCCCAAGTGAGTTACCTTAGTCCCTTATAACTACTCCCTGACCCCAAGTGAGGTACCATAACCCCTTTATAAGTACTACCTGACCCCAAGTGAGTTATCCTAGCCCCTTTATATGTACTCTCTGACCGCAAGTGAGTTACCCTAGCCCCTTTATATGTACTCTCTGACCGCAAGTGAGTTATCCTAGCCGCTTTATATGTACTCCCAGACCCCAAGTGAGTTAACCTAGTCCCTTAAAAGTACTCCCTGACCCCAAGAGAGTTATCCTTGCCCCTTTATATGTAATCTCTGGCCGCAAGTGAGTTACTCTAGTCCCATAGAAGTACACTCTGACCGCAAGTGAGTTATCCTAGCCGCTTTATATGTACACCCAGACCCCAAGTGAGTTACCCTAGTCCCATATTACTATTCCCTGACCCATTGTGAGTTACCCTAGCCCCTTTATAAGTACTCCCTGACCCTATGTGGGTTACCCTAGTCCCATATAAGTACTCCCAGACCACAAGAAGGTTACCCTAGTCCCATAGTAGTACTCCTTGACCCCAAGTGAGTTACCATAGCCCCTTTATATGTACTCCCTGACCCCAAGTGAGTTATCCTAGCCCCTTTATATGTACTCTCTAACCGCAAGTGAGTTATCCTAGCCCCTTTATATGTACTCTCTGACGGCAAGTGAGTTACCCTAGTACCATAGTAGTACTCCTTGACCCCACGTGAGTTACCATAGCCCCTTTATATGTACTCCCTGACCCCAAGTGAATTATCCTAACCCCTTTATATGTACTCCCTGACCCCAAGTGAGTTATCCTAGCCCCTTTATATGTACTCTCTGACCGCAAGTGAGTTACCCTAGCCCCTTTATATGTACTCTCTGACCGCAAGTGTGTTATCCTAGCCCCTTTATATGTACTCTCTGACCGCAAGTGAGTTACTCTAGTCCCATAGAAGTACACTCTGACCGCAAGTGAGTTAACCTAGCCGCTTTATATGTACACCCAGACCCCAAGTGAGTTACCCTAGTCCCATATTACTATTCCCTGACCCAATGTGAGTTACCCTAGCCCCTTTATAAGTACTCCCTGACCCTAAGTGGGTTAACCTAGTCCCATATAAGTACTCCCAGACCACAAGAAGGTTACCCTAGTCCCATAAAAATACTCCCTGACCCCAAGTGAGTTATCCTTGCCCCTTTATATCTACTCTCTGACAGCAATTGAGTTACCCTAGTCCCTTATAAGGACTCCCTGACCCCTAGTGTGTTACCCTAGTCCCATTGAAGTACTCCCTGACCCCAAGTGAGTTACCTTAACCCTTATATAAGTACTCCCTGACCCCAAGTGAGTTACCATATCACCTTTATATGTACTCCCTGACCCCAAGTGAGTTATCCTATCCCCTTTATATGTACTCTCTGACCGCAAGTGAGTTACCCTAGTCCCATAGTAGTACTCCCTGACCCCAAGTGAGTTACCATAGCCCCTTTATAAGTACTACCTGACCCCAAATGAGTTATCCTAGCCCCTTTATATGTACTCTCTGACGGCAAGTGAGTTACCATAGCCCCTTTATAAGTACTCCCTGACCCCTAGTGAGTTATCCTAGCCCCTTTATATGTATTCTCTGACCGCAAGTGAGTTATCCTAGCCCCTTTATAAGTACTCCCTGACCCCAAATGAGTTATCCTATCCCCTTTATATGTACTCTCTGACCTCATGTGAGTTACCCTAGTCCCATAGACGTACTACCTGACCCCAAGTGAGTTATCCTAGCCCCTTTATATGTACTCTCTGACCGCAAGTGAGTTATTCTAGCCCCTTTATATGTACTCTCTGACCGCAAGTGAGTTACCCTAGTCCCATAGTAGTACTCCCTGACACCAATTGAGTTACCATAGCCCGTTTATAAGTACTACCTGACCCCAAATGAGTTATCCTAGCCCCTTTATATGTACTCTCTGACGGCAAGTGAGTTACCCTAGTCCCATAGTAGTACTCTTTGACCCCAAGTGAGTTACCATAGCCCCTTTTTAAGTACTCCCTGACCCCAAGTGAGTTATCCTAGCCCCTTTATATGTACTCTCTGACGGCAAGTGAGCTACCATAGCCCCTTTATATGTACTCCCTGACCTCAAGTGAATTATTCTAGCCCCTTTATATGTACTCCCTGACCCCAAGTGAATTATCCTAGCCCCTTTATATGTACTCTCTGACCGCAAGTGAGTTATCCTAGCCCATTTATAAGTACTCCCTGACCCCAAGTGAGTTATCCTATCCCCTTTATATGTACTCTCTCACCTCATGTGAGTTACCCTAGTCCCATAGACGTACTCCCTGACCCCAAGTGAGTTATCCTAGCCCCTTTATATGTACTCTCTGACCGCAAGTGAGTTACCCTAGTCCCACAGTAGTACTCCCTGACCCCAAGTGAGTTACCATAGCCCGTTTATAAGTACTACCTGACCCCAAATGAGTTATCCTAGCCTCTTTATATGTACTCTCTGACGGCAAGTGAGCTACCATAGCCCCTTTATATGTACTCCCTGACCCCAAGTGAATTATTCTAGCCCCTTTATATGTACTCCCTGACCCCAAGTGAATTATCCTAGCCCCTTTATATGTACTCTCTGACCGCAAGTGAGTTATCCTAGCCCCTTTATAAGTGCTCCCTGACCCCAAGTGGGTTACCCTAGTTTCATATTAGTACTCCTTGGCCCCAAGTGAGTTACCATAGCCCCTTTATAAGTACTCCCTGACCCCAAGTGAGTTATCCTAGCCCCTTTATATGTACTCCCAGACCCCAAGTGAGTTACCTTAGTCCCTTATAACTACTCCCTGACCCCAAGTGAGGTACCATAGCCCCTTTATAAGTACTCGCTGACCCTAAGTGGGTTACCCTAGTCCCATATAAGTACTTCCAGACCACAAGAAGGTTACCCTAGTCCCATAGAAGTACTCCCTGACCCCAAGTGAGTTACCTTAACCCTTATATAAGTACTCCCTGACCCCAAGTGAGTTACCATAGCCCCTTTATATGTACTCTCTGATCGCAAGTGAGTTACCCTAGCCCCTTTATATGTACTCTCTGACCGCAAGTGAGCTATCCTAGCCCCTTTATAAGTACTCCCTTACCCCAAATGAGTTATCCTAGCCCCTTTATATGTACTCTCTGACGGCAAGTGAGTTACCCTAGTCCTATAGTAGTTCTCCTTGACCCCAAGTGAGTTACCATAGCCCCTTTATATGTACTCCCCGACCCCAAGTGAATTATCCTAGCCCCTTTATATGTACTCTCTGACCGCAAGTCAGTTATCCTAGCCCCTTTATAAGTACTCCCTGACCCCAAGTGGGTTACCCTAGTTTCATATTTGTACTCCTTGGCCCCAAAAGAGTTACCATAGCCCCTTTATAAGTACTCCTTGACCCCAAGTGAGTTATCCTAGCCCCTTTATATGTACTCCCAGACCCCAAGTGAGTTACCTTAGTCCCTTATAACTACTCCCTGACCCCAAGTGTGGTACCATAGCCCCTTTATAAGTACTCCCTGACCCCAAGTGAGTTATCCTAGCCCCTTTATATGTACCCTCTGACCGCAAGTGAGTTACCCTAGCCCCTTTATATGTACTCTCTGACCGCAAGTGAGTTATCCTAGCCGCTTTATATGTACTCCCAGACCCCAAGTGAGTTAACCTAGTCCCTTAAAAGTACTCCCTGACCCTAAGTGAGTTACCCTAGTCCCATAGAAGTACTCCCTGACCCTAAGTGAGTTACCCTAGCCCGTATATAAGTACTCCCTGACCCCAAGTGAGTTATCATAGCCCCTTTATATGTACTCATTGACCGCAAGTAAGTTACCCTAGTCCCATATAAGTACTCCCTATCCCCAACTGATTTACCCTAGCCCCATATAAGTGCGCCAATAACCCATGTGAGTTACCCTAGTCCCATAGTAGTACTCCTTGACCCCAAGTGAGTTACCATAGCCCCTTTCAATGTACTCTCTGACGGCAAGTGAGTTACCATAGCCCCTTTATAAGTACTCCCTGACCCCTAGTGAGTTATCCTAGCCCCTTTATATGTACTCTCTGACCGCAAGTGAGTTATCCTAGCCCCTTTATAAGTACTCCCTGACCCCAAATGAGTTATCCTATCCCCTTTATATGTACTCTCTGACCTCATGTGAGTTACCCTAGTCCCATAGACGTACTACCTGACCCCAAGTGAGTTATCCTAGCCCCTTTATATGTACTCTCTGACCGCAAGTGAGTTACCCTAGCCCCTTTATATGTACTCTCTGACCGCAAGTGAGTTATCCTAGCCGCTTTATATGTACTCCCAGACCCCAAGTGAGTTAACCTAGTCCCTTAAAAGTACTCCCTGACCCCAAGAGAGTTATCCTAGCCCCTTTATATGTACTCTCTGACCGCAAGTGAGTTACCCTAGTCCCATAGAAGTACACTCTGACCGCAAGTGAGTTATCCTAGCCGCTTTATAAGTACTCCCTGACCCTAAGTGGGTTACCCTAGTCCCATATAAGTACTCCCAGACCACAAGAAGGTTACCCTAGTCCCCTAGAAATACTCCCTGACCCCAAGTGAGTTATCCTTGCCCCTTTATATCTACTCTCTGACAGCAATTGAGTTACCCTAGTCCCTTATAAGGACTCCCTGACCCCAAGTGGGTTACCCTAGTTTCATATTAGTACTCCTTGGCCCCAAAAGAGTTACCATAGCCCCTTTATAAGTACTCCCTGACCCCAAGTGAGGTATCATAGCCCCTTTATAAGTACTCCCTGACCCCAAGTGAGTTATCCTAGCCGCTTTATATGTACTCTCTGACCGCAAGTGAGTTAACCTAGTCCCTTAAAAGTACTCCCTGACCCCAAGAGAGTTATCCTAGTCCCTTTATATGTACTCTCTGACCGCAAGTGAGTTACCCTAGTCCCATAGAAGTACACTCTGACCGCAAGTGAGTTATCCTAGCCGCTTTATAAGTACTCTCTGACCCTAAGTGGGTTACTCTAGTCCCATATAAGTACTCCCAGACCACAAGAAGGTTACCCTAGTCCCATAGAAATACTCCCTGACCCCAAGTGAGTTATCCTTGCCCCTTTATATCTACTCTCTGACAGCAATTGAGTTACCCTAGTCCCTTATAAGGACTCCCTCACCCCAAGTGGGTTACCCTAGTCCCATAGAAGTACTCCCTGACCCCAAGTGAGTTACCTTAACCCTTATATAAGTACTCCCTGACCCCAAGTGAGTTACCATAGCCCCTTTATAAGTACTACCTGACCCCAAATGAGTTATCCTAGCCCCTTTATATGTACTCTCTGACGGCAAGTGAGTTACCATAGCCCCTTTATAAGTACTCCCTGACCCCAAATGAGTTATCCTAGCCCCTTTATATGTGTTCTCTAACCGCAAGTGAGTTATCCTATCCCCTTTATATGTACTCCCTGACCCCAAATGAGTTATCCTAGCCCCTTTATATGTGTTCTCTAACCGCAAGTGAGTTATCCTATCCCCTTTATATGTACTCTCTGACCTCATGTGAGTTACCCTAGTCCCATATACGTACTCCCTGACCCCAAGTGAGTTATCCTAGCCCCTTTATATGTACTCTCTGACGGTAATTGAGTTACCCTAGTCCCATATACGTACTCCCTGACCCCAAGTGAGTTATCCTAGCCCCTTTATATGTACTCTCTGACGGTAAGTGAGTTACCCTAGTCCCATAGTAGTACTCCTTGACCCCAAGTGAGTTACCATAGCCCCTTTATATGTACTCCCTGACCCCAAGTGAATTATTCTAGCCCCTTTATATGTACTCTCTGACCGCAAGTGAGTTATCCTAGCCCCTTTATAAGTACTCCCTGACCCCAAGTGGGTTACCCTAGTTTCATATTAGTACTCCTTGGCCCCAAAAGAGTTACCATAGCCCCTTTATAAGTACTCCTTGACCCCAAGTGAGTTATCCTAGCCCATTTATATGTACTCCCAGACCCCAAGTGAGTTACCTTAGTCCCTTATAACTACTCCCTGACCCCAAGTGAGGTACCATAACCCCTTTATAAGTACTACCTGACCCCAAGTGAGTTATCCTAGCCCCTTTATATGTACTCTCTGACCGCAAGTGAGTTACCCTAGCCCCTTTATATGTACTCTCTGACCGCAAGTGAGTTATCCTAGCCGCTTTATATGTACTCCCAGACCCCAAGTGAGTTAACCTAGTCCCTTAAAAGTACTCCCTGACCCCAAGAGAGTTATCCTTGCCCCTTTATATGTAATCTCTGACCGCAAGTGAGTTACTCTAGTCCCATAGAAGTACACTCAGACCGCAAGTGAGTTATCCTAGCCGCTTTATATGTACACCCAGACCCCAAGTGAGTTACCCTAGTCCCATATTACTATTCCCTGACCCAATGTGAGTTACCCTAGCCCCTTTATAAGTACTCCCTGACCCTAAGTGGGTTACCCTAGTCCCATATAAGTACTCCCAGACCACAAGAAGGTTACCCTAGTCCCATAGTAGTACTCCTTGACCCCAAGTGAGTTACCATAGCCCCTTTATATGTACTCCCTGACCCCAAGTGAGTTATCCTAGCCCCTTTATATGTACTCTCTAACCGCAAGTGAGTTATCCTAGCCCCTTTATATGTACTCTCTGACGGCAAGTGAGTTACCCTAGTCCCATAGTAGTACTCCTTGACACCACGTGAGTTACCATAGCCCCTTTATATGTACTCCCTGACCCCAAGTGAATTATCCTAACCCCTTTATATGTACTCTCTGACCGCAAGTGAGTTATCCTAGCCCCTTTATAAGTACTCCCTGACCCCAAGTGGGTTACCCTAGTTTCATATTAGTACTCCTTGGCCCCAAAAGAGTTACCATAGCCCCTTTATAAGTACTCCTTGACCCCAAGTGAGTTATCCTAGCCCCTTTATATGTACTCCCAGACCCCAAGTGAGTTACCTTAGTCCCTTATAACTACTCCCTGACCCCAAGTGAGGTACCATAACCCCTTTATAAGTACTCCCTGACCCCAAGTGAGTTATCCTAGCCCCTTTATATGTACTCTCTGACCGCAAGTGAGTTACCCTAGCCCCTTTATATGTACTCTCTGACCGCAAGTGAGTTATCCTAGCCGCTTTATATGTACTCCCAGACCCCAAGTGAGTTAACCTAGTCCCTTGAAAGTACTCCCTGACCCCAAGAAAGTTATCCTAGCCCCTTTATATGTACTCTCTGACCGCAAGTGAGTTACTCTAGTCCCATAGAAGTACACTCTGACCGCAAGTGAGTTAACCTAGCCGCTTGGGTTTTGGTCGTCATTGAGTTAAGACGTGTTTACCTTCTCAGTGTCTACCTGGAGTCTTAAAGGCTTTAGCCATTGTGAATAAACTACAAACCTCTAATCTTACTCTTATATTCCTATAATTGTGTCATTTCTACTTTAGTTAAATTGTGCTTAGAGTGTGCTCAGTTAAACAATACGGCTCAGACTCTCGGTCTGAGCCGTCCTTTTCATCTCTCCACACTATCTGGAGGCCATGATGACGGAGCCTTCAGTATCAAAAATCTCTGTTCCAATGGATAAATCCACCTCAGCTATGGAAGATAAATCTTTGCCTTTATTTTCGGTTCAATCCCCTATTGGAGTCAGCTATGCCCAGGCCGCCCGAGTTAGAAGAGACCAGGGTATTATACTGGATAGCTTTGAAGATCTTACCTTAGGTGAATATACATGTGCAATTGGTAATATAGTTGAAAAGAAGAATATATTAAGTGCTTCAAGAATTTCCAACAACAGAATTTGTATCTACTTGTCCACGAAAGAGCTAGTGAAGGACATAACAGAAAAACACTCAACTCTCCTAATTAATAATCGTCTAGTATCCATCAGACCACTAACATCCAACAATAAGAAAATAATTTTTTCAAATGTTCCTACTGAGCTACCTAATTTTGCCCTGGAACAGGTCTTAAAGGAGATTAATGTTAAAAGTACCTCTCAAATTGTTACTTTGAAGGCAGCTATTGGTTCGGAGGGCTATACACATGTTATGAGCTTTAGAAGACAAATTTTTGTTAAGCCTGAAGATGCTTCCAAAATTCCTGAGGTCTTTAAAATTAATTTTGAAGGCTTTGACTATACCATTTTTGCTAGTTCTGAAACTCTAAAATGTTTTCTGTGTAAAACGGAGGGCCATCTAGCTAAAAATTGCACCAATTTTAACAGAGATCCAAATGTTAATATTCACTACAAGGCCGCTAACTCATCGGAAAATGTGAAACTAGGGATTCCCCCTCAGAATACCACAATGACAGCTGAAAACCAACAAGCTATAATTTCGTACAGTGATTCTACTGAATCATTAGGGGCCATTCAAGGACATCAACAAGAAAATGTTTTGAAGGAGATAGCACTTGGCTATAATGATAATAATGTAAATAACAGTCCTGTAAATTCAGGTAAACGCCCTCTCTCTATAAGCTCTGCTGGCAGTTCTAATACAAACCCAAGAAAAAAGAAGATTTCCATTGTGGAGGACCCTGAGATAGATATTAACTCGAGTGCGGATTCTCTGATTTCCACTGATAATAACACGGATACAAAAAGACAACCTAAACTGTCAAAAGGCCGTGATGTTACAAAGGACATTGAGAATCAATTGCAGTCAATCAAACAAAAAATGTTAGAACAACCTGATAAGTTTTTACTAGAACACGCAGTTCTCATACAACTCTTTGTAGAGACCTCAGGTAAAACGGATATAATACCTATCGTTAATCGATTTACTTCAGACTTTCCCAAACTAATAGCTATGCTTAGAGAGTTATATATTTATCTAATTGATAAATCCATCAAATCCAAATTTTCGAGAATCATCAAGAAGTTAGAAGATCATCTATCTTGGATGGAATTGGATGAATCATCCCCACAGTATAAGGAACGTCAAGATATTTAACATACTGGCTAATCAAGATAATAGTTGTTCCTATTCTTTATTTTACTTTACTTTCCTTTATGAGTGTATTAAAGAAAATTGACGTGAGGGTTCTGTATTGGAACCCGAGAGGCTTAGCAAAATGTAAAGCTGAATTGTGTAAACAACTATCTGAATATGATGTATTTGTTGCGGTCGAATCATGGTTAAAACCATGTAATGTTTTTAAAATTCCTGGTTTTGTTTCATATAGGGGCGACAGAACTGCCAGACCAGGGGGAGGTATCATTTTTCTTATTAGGAGATCATTAGTAGTTAACTTTATTCCTAACTTAAATTTTATTCGAGACGATATAGAAGTATCTGGACTTACTATAACCAATACCATTCCTAACTTAAACATAATCTGCATTTATAAAGTACCGGAATTTCTCACGTCTTTGTCGGATTGGGAAAAAATATTCACAGAAATAGATGGCCTCCCGAACTGTCTGGTTGTTGGTGATTTTAATAGTCGCCATACTCTATGGAACAACACAGTAAATGATGGCAATGGTATTTGTTTGCACACAGCTCTAACTGCCACAAATTTAATCTTAGTTAATGACAAAACTAAAACATATGCTAACCTTGCAAAAGGCATTGAATCGAACTTGGACCTAATTGTAGCCTCACCATGCTTATTAGACTCGCTCACTTATAAGGTTCTCCCTGATTTGAAGGGATCTGATCACTTTCAAATATCTATTCTTCTGACCTCTCATCGTGAAGTTTATGTTTATGACCGAGGTAGAATTTCCACAAAAAAAACAGATTGGTCCAGTTTCCAACGGCAGGTGGATAATCGTGTGATGGAACTTAAGGATTCTCATTTCTCTTCTCTTTCAACAGTTGATAAATATGACTTTTTAATGGGGGTAATTGTGGAGGCTGTGGTTCTTTGTACGCCCAAGCCAGTCAAACCTAAAGAATCTGGTTCCTTCAGGAACCCAGTCCCTTGGTGGGACGTAACCTGTGAAAAACTTATAAGACTTCGGAAGTCAGCTCTGTATAAATTTAGGCATTCTAAATTACTCTCGGATCTTATAGTTTACAAGAAAGCTATAGCAGAGGCCAGAAAATATATTAAACAACGGAAGAAACAGAACTACAGGTCTTTCGTCAGCAGTCTGAGTAAGGATACCAACCACTCTTATTTATGAAAAAAGATTAAAGTTTTTAAAAAAGCAGCTCTGTGTACGAACACATTTTCAATTAATGACTTGCCTCCTGATAATCGGACACTGACTGGTGAAGCCATAGATAAATTGGCATGTCCTTGGGTTCCTGTTGACTCTTCTTATACTCCTCCTGCAATTCTAAATGACTTTCTAAGTATGAGCTTTACAGTGCACGAACTTGAGTTTGCTATTAAAAAATGTAGACCAGTTTCGTCTCCTGGACCTGACAAAATTTGTTACTCCTGCCTGATTAATCTTTCCTATAAAAGTAAGCTTGTTTTGATTGAAATTTTTAATGAAATGTATAACAATGGATGCTTTCCCTCCTCTTGGAACGTATATCACACCTTTTTCATTCCAAAAGAGGGAGGAAATAAAGGATACAGGCCGATATCACTCTCCTCCTGTGTCTCAAAACTATTTGAAAGGCTCGTTAAAAACAGACTACAATGGTGGGTTGAACATTCTAATATATTGCCAGATTCTCAGTCAGGTTTTAGGGTAGGGCGTTCCTGTTCTGATGGTCTTGCAGAATTATCAATCACTATCAACAACGCCTTTTCCAAAAAGTTAGGAGTTCTGGGTTGTTTCCTTGATGTCAAGAGTGCTTTTGACAACGTTCTTCCTAACATTTTATTAGACAAATTAGCCAAGATTGGTTGTCCCCTGAATTTACTAATATTTATCAAATTCATGATCTCTGATAGAAGGGTTAAATTTATTAGTAACTACTCCCCTCCTGTTTTTAGAAAAATCTCTAAAGGACTCCCTCAAGGTGGGGTTCTCAGTCCCCTTCACTATATAATATATGTTAGTGACATTGCTAATAACATTCCCTTTGGTGTTAGGGTATCTCAATTCGCTGATGACTTAGCTATTTATACGGTTATTGAATCTCCTAAAACTAGTAAAGAAAGATTAGAGAGTGCTTATAGGAGTATTAATAAGAAACTGGGAGTTCTTGGTCTTGATCTCTCTCCAGAAAAATCTATCCTGTTGCACTTTAACAAACAAAATATTAGACCTGGTGTTGCAACCTTGAAATTAGGTAACGTATTAATCTCCTCAGTGCCATCAGTTAAGTTCCTTGGCATCTGGTTTGATTATGAGCATAAATTTTCAACACACATTGAATACATCAGGAGCAAATGTTTTAAAAGATTGAGGATTCTTAAATTCATGTCAGGAATAAAATGGGGACCCTCTCCCTCCACTTTGCTTAGTGTATACAAAGGATTAATTAGGTCAGTTATTGAATACAATTCCTTTATTTACTATCCTAGACTTGAGTCTCTTGCTATCATGGTTGAGAGAGTTCAATTTTCTTGTATTTTGCAAGTGATGGGCTATAGGTTGAGCACACCTACTAATATCTTATTAGGAGAATCCAAATGCTTACTCATTAGGGATAGAGCCAAAGCATTATGTCAGAAATATTTAATAGGAAGAATAGCTAGTGAGGCTCCTTTAAATTTTTTGAGTTTAATCTCTGGGGGAGAGTCACTTGATCCTAAATCTTCGATAATCTCAAGTGTAATTTCTTCACTCCATGAATATTGTCCAAATGTTATATATAAGAAAGTTACTCCCGTTGACCAGGCCATGTATAATATCTTGGGAATTCCTATTGACTTTCACACGGAACTGGGTTGGACAATTAAAAAGAGTTCCTCGCCACAAACAATCTTCCTGGAACATGTAAATAATAGGGATAACAATGCCATTTCCTTCTTTACTGATGCCAGTAAATCCCTAGACACTGAAGGAATGGGCATTGCATATTATAGCCCTGAGTTAAATCTTTCTAAGGAATTTAGTATAAATTCTGATGCCTCAATTTTCACTGGGGAAACCTTGGCTATTAAACTGGCCTTGGAAATGGCCATTAAGGAAAATATTAGGTTGCTCTATATATATACGGATTCACTAAGCAGTTTGTGTGCGATTGGTAATGTGAGGGAGTATAGTGTGCTTAATCCTGTTACTGTTGAGGTAAAGCTTATAATTAACAAATACTTTTCGAGTGACAGGAAAATTTACTTATTCTGGATTCCCTCCCACTTGGGAATTGTGAATAATGAGGTGGTTGATGCTTTGGCCAAAAGAGCCAGCATGCTGCCACTCGATCCCTCCTTTTCCATTCCTCATACCGATCTGCACCAAAGATTTGCGAAGGAGGCTATGGATGAAACTAATAGATATATTCTTGAAGAGGCCAAATTTAAAGGTGTATTTTATTTTAAAAATTATTTTAAGATTGAAGGTAAACCATGGTTTGATGGGCTATCTTTTAAACGAGAGTTTATCACATGGATTAACCGGGCTCGTTCCAACCATTATCACCTTAAGTATTCCCTGGCCAAAATTAAGTTAATTATTGATGGACTATGTGAGTGTGGGACTTCTCAACAGAGTCTCAATCACATCCTTTGGAATTGTCCCCTATTAGATCGGGGTAGAGAGCGCTTTGTAAAAAGTCTGATTCAGAACGAGTTTTATCCCCCTTTTTGGATAGAACAGTTCCTATCTGCCTTAAAGATTACTCCATTACGATTAATTTTTAATTTTCTCACGATGCACAACCTGGTGTGTTGAGGGTGACTGGGTCTGAGATTGATCTGCCTTCTCAAATAAATATGTATGATAGTCTAAGTCTTAATCTATCTATTAATTTGATACCGTAGGTGTAATGTAATGTAATGTAAAGTAAAAATGAATCATACAATGTAAAAGATCCTTTGTATATGCTAATAATCCGTAAAGGATTCTAATGCATTAAATAAAAAAAAAAAAAAAAAAAACCTAGCCGCTTTATATGTACACCCAGACCCCAAGTGAGTTACCCTAGTCCCATATTACTATTCCCTGACCCAATGTGAGTTACCCTAGCCCCTTTATAAGTACTCCCTGACCCTAAGTGGGTTAACCTAGTCCCATATAAGTACTCCCAGACCACAAGAAGGTTACCCTAGTCCCATAGAAATACTCCCTGACCCCAAGTGAGTTATCCTTGCCCCTTTATATCTACTCTCTGACAGCAATTGAGTTACCCTAGTCCCTTATAAGGACTCCCTGACCCCAAGTGGGTTATCCTAGTCCCATAGAAGTACTCCCTGACCCCAAGTGAGTTACCTTAACCCTTATATAAGTACTCCCTGACCCCAAGTGAGTTACCATATCACCTTTATATGTACTCCCTGACCCCAAGTGAGTTATCCTATCCCCTTTATATGTACTCTCTGACCGCAAGTGAGTTACCCTAGTCCCATAGTAGTACTCCCTGACCCCAAGTGAGTTACCATAGCCCCTTTATAAGTACTACCTGACCCCAAATGAGTTATCGTAGCCCCTTTATATGTACTCTCTGACGGCAAGTGAGTTACCATAGCCCCTTTATAAGTACTCCCTGACCCCTAGTGAGTTATCCTAGCCCCTTTATATGTACTCTCTGACCACAAGTGAGTTATCCTAGCCCCTTTATAAGTACTCCCTGACCCCAAATGAGTTATCCTATCCCCTTTATATGTACTCTCTGACCTCATGTGAGTTACCCTAGTCCCATAGACGTACTACCTGACCCCAAGTGAGTTATCCTAGCCCCTTTATAAGTACTACCTGACCCCAAATGAGTTATCCTATCCCCTTTATATGTACTCTCTGACGGCAAGTGAGTTACCATAGCCCCTTTATAAGTACTCCCTGACCCCTAGTGAGTTATCCTAGCCCCTTTATATGTACTCTCTGACCGCAATTGAGTTATCCTAGCCCCTTTATAAGTACTCCCTGACCCCAAATGAGTTATCCTATCCCCTTTATATGTACTCTCTGACCTCATGTGAGTTACCCTAGTCCCATAGACGTACTACCTGACCCCAAGTGAGTTATCCTAGCCCCTTTATATGTACTCTCTGACCGCAAGTGAGTTATTCTAGCCCTTTATATGTACTCTCTGACCGCAAGTGAGTTACCCTAGTCCCATAGTAGTACTCCCTGACACCAATTGAGTTACCATAGCCCGTTTATAAGTACTACCTGACCCCAAATGAGTTATCCTAGCCCCTTTATATGTACTCTCTGACGGCAAGTGAGTTACCCTAGTCCCATAGTAGTACTCTTTGACCCCAAGTGAGTTACCATAGCCCCTTTTTAAGTACTCCCTGACCCCAAGTGAGTTATCCTAGCCCCTTTATATGTACTCTCTGACGGCAAGTGAGCTACCATAGCCCCTTTATATGTACTCCCTGACCTCAAGTGAATTATTCTAGCCCCTTTATATGTACTCCCTGACCCCAAGTGAATTATCCTAGCCCCTTTATATGTACTCTCTGACCGCAAGTGAGTTATCCTAGCCCCTTTATAAGTACTCCCTGACCCCAAGTGAGTTATCCTATCCCCTTTATATGTACTCTCTGACCTCATGTGAGTTACCCTAGTCCCATAGACGTACTCCCTGACCCCAAGTGAGTTATCCTAGCCCCTTTATATGTACTCTCTGACCGCAAGTGAGTTACCCTAGTCCCATAGTAGTACTCCCTGACCCCTAGTGAGTTACCATAGCCCCTTTATAAGTACTACCTGACCCCAAATGAGTTATCCTAGCCCCTTTATATGTACTCTCTGACGGCAAGTGAGTTACCATAGCCCCTTTATAAGTACTCCCTGACCCCTAGTGAGTTATCCTAGCCCCTTTATATGTACTCTCTGACCGCAAGTGAGTTATCCTAGCCCCTTTATAAGTACTCCCTGACCCCAAATGAGTTATCCTATCCCCTTTATATGTACTCTCTGACCTCATGTGAGTTACCCTAGTCCCATAGACGTACTACCTGACCCCAAGTGAGTTATCCTAGCCCCTTTATAAGTACTACCTGACCCCAAATGAGTTATCCTAGCCCCTTTATATGTACTCTCTGACGGCAAGTGAGTTATCCTAGCCCCTTTATAAGTACTCCCTGACCCCAAATGAGTTATCCTATCCCCTTTATATGTACTCTCTGACCTCATGTGAGTTACCCTAGTCCCATAGACGTACTACCTGACCCCAAGTGAGTTATCCTAGCCCCTTTATATGTACTCTCTGACCGCAAGTGAGTTATTCTAGCCCCTTTATATGTACTCTCTGACCGCAAGTGAGTTACCCTAGTCCCTTTATATGTACTCCCTGACCTCAAGTGAATTATTCTAGCCCCTTTATATGTACTCCCTGACCCCAAGTGAATTATCCTAGCCCCTTTATATGTACTCTCTGACCGCAAGTGAGTTATCCTAGCCCCTTTATAAGTACTCCCTGACCCCAAGTGAGTTATCCTATCCCCTTTATATGTACTCTCTGACCTCATGTGAGTTACCCTAGTCCCATAGACGTACTCCTTGACCCCAAGTGAGTTATCCTAGCCCCTTTATATGTACTCTCTGACCGCAAGTGATTTACCCTAGTCCCATAGTAGTACTCCCTGACCCCAAGTGAGTTACCATAGCCCGTTTATAAGTACTACCTGACCCCAAATGAGTTATCCTATCCCCTTTATATGTACTCTCTGACGGCAAGTGAGTTACCATAGCCCCTTTATAAGTACTCCCTGACCCCTAGTGAGTTATCCTAGCCCCTTTATATGTACTCTCTGACCGCAATTGAGTTATCCTAGCCCCTTTATAAGTACTCCCTGACCCCAAATGAGTTATCCTATCCCCTTTATATGTACTCTCTGACCTCATGTGAGTTACCCTAGTCCCATAGACGTACTACCTGACCCCAAGTGAGTTATCCTAGCCCCTTTATATGTACTCTCTGACCGCAAGTGAGTTATTCTAGCCCTTTATATGTACTCTCTGACCGCAAGTGAGTTACCCTAGTCCCATAGTAGTACTCCCTGACACCAATTGAGTTACCATAGCCCGTTTATAAGTACTACCTGACCCCAAATGAGTTATCCTAGCCCCTTTATATGTACTCTCTGACGGCAAGTGAGTTACCCTAGTCCCATAGTAGTACTCTTTGACCCCAAGTGAGTTACCATAGCCCCTTTTTAAGTACTCCCTGACCCCAAGTGAGTTATCCTAGCCCCTTTATATGTACTCTCTGACGGCAAGTGAGCTACCATAGCCCCTTTATATGTACTCCCTGACCTCAAGTGAATTATTCTAGCCCCTTTATATGTACTCCCTGACCCCAAGTGAATTATCCTAGCCCCTTTATATGTACTCTCTGACCGCAAGTGAGTTATCCTAGCCCCTTTATAAGTACTCCCTGACCCCAAGTGAGTTATCCTATCCCCTTTATATGTACTCTCTGACCTCATGTGAGTTACCCTAGTCCCATAGACGTACTCCCTGACCCCAAGTGAGTTATCCTAGCCCCTTTATATGTACTCTCTGACCGCAAGTGAGTTACCCTAGTCCCATAGTAGTACTCCCTGACCCCTAGTGAGTTACCATAGCCCCTTTATAAGTACTACCTGACCCCAAATGAGTTATCCTAGCCCCTTTATATGTACTCTCTGACGGCAAGTGAGTTACCATAGCCCCTTTATAAGTACTCCCTGACCCCTAGTGAGTTATCCTAGCCCCTTTATATGTACTCTCTGACCGCAAGTGAGTTATCCTAGCCCCTTTATAAGTACTCCCTGACCCCAAATGAGTTATCCTATCCCCTTTATATGTACTCTCTGACCTCATGTGAGTTACCCTAGTCCCATAGACGTACTACCTGACCCCAAGTGAGTTATCCTAGCCCCTTTATAAGTACTACCTGACCCCAAATGAGTTATCCTAGCCCCTTTATATGTACTCTCTGACGGCAAGTGAGTTATCCTAGCCCCTTTATAAGTACTCCCTGACCCCAAATGAGTTATCCTATCCCCTTTATATGTACTCTCTGACCTCATGTGAGTTACCCTAGTCCCATAGACGTACTACCTGACCCCAAGTGAGTTATCCTAGCCCCTTTATATGTACTCTCTGACCGCAAGTGAGTTATTCTAGCCCCTTTATATGTACTCTCTGACCGCAAGTGAGTTACCCTAGTCCCTTTATATGTACTCCCTGACCTCAAGTGAATTATTCTAGCCCCTTTATATGTACTCCCTGACCCCAAGTGAATTATCCTAGCCCCTTTATATGTACTCTCTGACCGCAAGTGAGTTATCCTAGCCCCTTTATAAGTACTCCCTGACCCCAAGTGAGTTATCCTATCCCCTTTATATGTACTCTCTGACCTCATGTGAGTTACCCTAGTCCCATAGACGTACTCCTTGACCCCAAGTGAGTTATCCTAGCCCCTTTATATGTACTCTCTGACCGCAAGTGAGTTACCCTAGTCCCATAGTAGTACTCCCTGACCCCAAGTGAGTTACCATAGCCCGTTTATAAGTACTACCTGACCCCAAATGAGTTATCCTATCCTCTTTATATGTACTCTCTGACGGCAAGTGAGCTACCATAGCCCCTTTATATGTACTCCCTGACCCCAAGTGAATTATTCTAGCCCCTTTATATGTACTCCCTGACCCCAAGTGAATTATCCTAGCCCCTTTATATGTACTCTCTGACCGCAAGTGAGTTATCCTAGCCCCTTTATAAGTGCTCCCTGACCCCAAGTGGGTTACCCTAGTTTCATATTAGTACTCCTTGGCCCCAAGTGAGTTACCATAGCCCCTTTATAAGTACTCCCTGACCCCAAGTGAGTTATCCTAGCCCCTTTATATGTACTCCCAGACCCCAAGTGAGTTACCTTAGTCCCTTATAACTACTCTCTGACCGCAAGTGAGTTATCCTAGCCCCTTTATAAGTACTCCCTGACCCCAAATGAGTTATCCTATCCCCTTTATATGTACTCTCTGACCTCATGTGAGTTACCCTAGTCCCATAGACGTACTACCTGACCCCAAGTGAGTTATCCTAGCCCCTTTATATGTACTCTCTGACTGCAAGTGAGTTACCCTAGCCCCTTTATATGTACTCTCTGACCGCAAGTGAGTTATCCTAGCCGCTTTATATGTACTCCCAGACCCCAAGTGAGTTAACATAGTCCCTTAAAAGTACTCCCTGACCCGAAGAGAGTTATCCTAGCCCCTTTATATGTACTCTCTGACCGCAAGTGAGTTACCCTAGTCCCATAGAAGTACACTCTGACCGCAAGTGAGTTATCCTAGCCGCTTTATAAGTACTCCCTGACCCTAAGTGGGTTACCCTAGTCCCATATAAGTACTCCCAGACCACAAGAAGGTTACCCTAGTCCCATAGAAATACTCCCTGACCCCAAGTGAGTTATCCTTGCCCCTTTATATCTACTCTCTGACAGCAATTGAGTTACCTTAGTCCCTTATAAGGACTCCCTGACCCCAAGTGGGTTACCCTAGTTTCATATTAGTACTCCTTGGCCCCAAAAGAGTTACCATAGCCCCTTTATAAGTACTCCCTGACCCCAAGAGAGGTATCATAGCCCCTTTATAAATACTCCCTGACCCCAAGTGAGTTATCCTAGCCGCTTTATATGTACTCTCTGAGCGCAAGTGAGTTAACCTAGTCCCTTAAAAGTACTCCCTGACCCCAAGAGAGTTATCCTAGTCCCTTTATATGTACTCTCTGACCGCAAGTGAGTTACCCTAGTCCCATAGAAGTACACTCTGACCGCAAGTGAGTTATCCTAGCCGCTTTATAAGTACTCTCTGACCCTAAGTGGGTTACCCTAGTCCCATATAAGTACTCCCAGACCACAAGAAGGTTACCCTAGTCCCATAGAAATACTCCCTGACCCCAAGTGAGTTATCCTTGCCCCTTTATATCTACTCTCTGACAGCAATTGAGTTACCCTAGTCCCTTATAAGGACTCCCTGACCCCAAGTGGGTTACCCTAGTCCCATAGAAGTACTCCCTGACCCCAAGTGAGTTATACTATCCCCTTTATATGTACTCTCTGACCGCAAGTGAGTTACCCTAGTCCCATAGTAGTACTCCCTGACCCCAAGTGAGTTACCATAGCCCCTTTATAAGTACTACCTGACCCCAAATGAGTTATCCTAGCCCCTTTATATGTACTCTCTGACGGCAAGTGAGTTACCATAGCCCCTTTATAAGTACTCTCTGACCCCTAGTGAGTTATCCTAGCCCCTTTATATGTACTCTCTGACCGCAAGTGAGTTATCCTAGCCACTTTATAAGTACTCCCTGACCCCAAATGAGTTATCCTAGCCCCTTTATATGTGTTCTCTAACCGCAAGTGAGTTATCCTATCCCCTTTATATGTACTCTCTGACCTCATGTGAGTTACCCTAGTCCCATATACGTACTCCCTGACCCCAAGTGAGTTATCCTAGCCCCTTTATATGTACTCTCTGACCGCAAGTGAGTTATCCTAGCCGGGTGATGCTTAATTGTACACCATTCCATTACACACGACTGATTTACGAACGGCCGAATTGCATACGGCCTATTTACGAACAGCAAATTTAACCACTGTTAAAATATACACAACAGAGATAGAACACGATCGAATTGCGCACAGCCTAAAGTCCCGTTCGATCAAATTGTACACAGACAGAGTGCCTTCATATGTAGAGTATACATTAAGCATGAATACTATAAATGATATGTATGTGTGTATGTTTATATATATATATATATATATCTATGTCAATTGAACAGTTTGGAGACTTTGCCTATATATTTAATTTTAATATATATATAGGCATAGTTTTACATTCTGAGCGTAAATATATTAACAGGATAATGTAAAATGTCTTGGTTTAATAGATATTTACAAAAAATGTAAATTTATATTAATTAAATGATATGGGGTCTTAAATTATATATCCTTATATTTCTTATAAAGTACCATAAGAACTTCATTTTAATACATATTTAGGCATGGTTTCAAATTGCGCACAAAGATATATTGGTTAAATTTAACAGAATAATGTATGTTTAAAAAATATTTCCTAAAAAAATTAAGTTATAACAATCGCATGGTTTGGGTACTAATTACAAAATTCATCCATACAATTCATCTACAATATCTTCAGTATTTTTAGAAATTGAAAGATTATTTTTTTGTAAAATTTTAAACTTCAGCCAAATATTAATGCAGCGGTTCATTCGGCTATAAAATATTATAGGTTTTTCAGTTATCCGTATAATCTTAATTATTTAAATTATATACCACTTACACAGATTAATCATATTGATGTTGTACATGTCCTCGCTTATATATGAAGTGAATTGTAAAGTAACATCATATGGTGAACGGATGAAGTTATTACATAACTATATTAAGATGGATATCAACAAGAAATTAAATATTCATTTTGCATAGTAAGCATAACTAATAATTTTATCCTAAAATAGGTTTTTTAGTTATCCGTTTAATCTTTATTACTTAAATTATATACCACGTACAAAGAATGATGTTATTGATGTTGCACATGTCTCCGGTTATATGTGAAGTGAATTGTAAAGTAACATCATATGTAGAGCAGATGAGATTATTAGATAACAGTTAAGATAGATACCAACAAAAAATTCTATATTCATTTTGCATTGTAAGTATCACCAATAATTTTATCCTAAAATAGGTTTTTTATTTATCCGTATAATCTTAATTACTTAAATTATATACCACGTACAAAGAATGATGTTATTGATGTTGCACATGTCTCCGGTTATATGTGAAGTGAATTGTAAAGTAACATCATATGTAGAGCAGATGAGATTATTAGAGAACTATTAAGATGAATACCAACAAAAAATTCAATATTCATTTTATATTGTAAGTACCACCAATATTTTTATCAAAAGTATAGACTTATTAGTTATGTGTATAATATTAATTGTTTAAACTATATATATACTACATAGCCAGGTTGAATTTATTGATGTTGCACATAGCCTCGCTTATATATGAAGTGAATTGTAAAATATCATCATACGTGGAACTGATGAGATTATTAGTCAACTATTATGATTCATACAAAAGAAATTAAATATTCATTTTGCATAGTAAGCATAACTAATAATTTTATCCTAAAATAGGTTTTTTAGTTATCCGTTTAATCTTTATTACTTAAATTATATACCACGTACAAAGAATGATGTTATTGATGTTGCACATGTCTCCGGTTATATGTAAAGTGAATTGTAAAGTAACATCATATGTAGAGCAGATGAGATTATTAGATAACAGTTAAGATAGATACCAACAAAAAATTCTATATTCATTTTGCATTGTAAGTATCACCAATAATTTTATCCTAAAATAGGTTTTTTATTTATCCGTATAATCTTAATTACTTAAATTATATACCACGTACAAAGAATGATGTTATTGATGTTGCACATGTCTCCGGTTATATGTGAAGTGAATTGTAAAGTAACATCATATGTAGAGCAGATGAGATTATTAGAGGACTATTAAGATGAATACCAACAAAAAATTCAATATTCATTTTATATTGTAAGTACCACCAATACTTTTATCAAAAGTATAGACTTATTAGTTATGTGTATAATATTAATTGTTTAAACTATATATATACTACATAGCCAGGTTGATTTTATTGATGTTGCACATGGCCTCGCTTATAGGTGAATTGAATTGTAAAGTATCATCATATGTAGAACTGAGATCGTTAGTGGATAACTAAGATAGATCATACAAATAAAAATTAAATACTCATTTTACATTTTAAGAAATTAACTGTGAAAGTTTATTTTCTTAAGAATTTTCATATATCAACACAAAACAAAGCAAATAGATAAACAGTTTATTACAGTATTTATTAATCATCTTAAATATATATAAATGACGAGTGAATATATATGTTAACTAAAAAAGTGTGCAGATGCAATTGCTACTGCTGCACCACTGAATAAAACGTTTGTCGGGAAAAATTTAACTTTTAAAATTATCTCATTCTTTCGTCAATTTCATTAAATGTTCTAATGAAATTACAGTGGCTAATAAAAACTTATTTTTCATTCATTTTTCTGCAATGAAGTTTTTATTTTGTGTATTCGAGGAAATTTTTATTTCATCCTGTGAACAAATTACAAATTGCTTAACAAAGTAATAACATTTTAATATAATTTATAGTCTGTCATCTAATAAGCTAAAAATACTTATATGATTTTTATTTTATTAGAAATGAGATTCTGTGCTACATGCATAAAACTGGATGATGTTCGAATTAAAAGTAATGTATAACAATAAAAAATTACTACGATAGCTTTTAATATCTAACGTCAAAGTAGTATAAACGTTTTATCGTTAGATGTATATAGTCCTGATCCGTCATCTCAAAAGTCGGGATTAAGTAGGTATACCAACTTAAATTTTTAATAGCAATAATAGTATCGTCTAGTATATTTTTCTGAAAGTTGTATCACTGCTAATCCGTTGAGTTATAACCAGAACTTGATTGCGGAATGCAAGCACAAGCACCCTCAATAATTATTCAAAACCTGTTTCCGTTAAATGTTGAATTCCACCAACCTAGCAATGTGCAGCAATGAATCTACTTGCCGCCAGAATGTATGCATCGTCTGATCGACTTTTCATATTTAAGGTTAATAAAATATAAGTCAAGGTGATGATAGAATAAAAAATGAAGCAAATAAATCTTGCTGATGAATAGTTTGTTTTGATTTGATAGAAGCAGTGTTTCTGGTAGTATAGGTTTTATCCCATTTTGATGATTTAGAGAGTTGATAATAGGTATAGCTTTTGAAAGAATTATAACGGATAGAACATCATATAATTATACATATATGTATAATTTCAACGGTAATTTCAGATTAATATTTTATTCTATTCTCTTTGTAGTAAATTATATATTATTATGAAATTAAATGTAATTATTTTTTTGCAGATTCTTCTAAATAATACTTTCATTTACACTTATCAAAATGAAACTGAGAGGTAATATGGAGTCCTGGAAAAAATTAAAGTTATTTTCATTGATCGTTATCATCTATATTATGGCTTTAATACAAGTAAGTTGTTTGAATTTTATATTAAATATCTGATGGCTTAAACTGATGTAAAGCTAATATACATCATTAAATAATTAACTTAAAAATAAATTTGCTATTACTTCAAACAGACTAATTATATCAATCAAATGTCTGCTTTTTTAAATATTCAATATTCTCCTTTCTTAAGTGTATTTTATGATTTATACCTATACTATATCATACATTTGTGTGCCTATTATACCTTCTAATACCCCTCATTCTTATTTTTCAAACGTGATATTAAGAGAGAAAGAAAGGGAGAAAGGAAAATTTAATAAGTTTTTTATAAATAAAACTAGACGTCTCAGAGTATCTCGTTAATTTGACAAAATATTTGCAGTTGTTAAATACGTTTTTAATTTATACTGTAGTACTGTGATAATATCAAATAAACCAGATCCCACTAAGCACTTAATGACAAATATTTACCAAAAATGGGTGAATAAAACAGCTTTGAATTTAATCAAATTAGTATCTGGAATTTTCTCGTTTCCAACAATTACAAAAATTATTTAAACCTATCTATAGTTTTGTTAATAATAATGATTAAAAATAATATAAGGTTGCATTCAATTTATAAAAAGCACACACTGTCTCATATCATCTTTAATAGTCAGGTGGCACTGTTAAGACTCATCTCTTAAAATTAGTATAATTACTTCATATGTAAATACAAAAGAAATCTAATAACGACGTTTGTCAGTACAGTGTTAATTGGAAAACAAGATATGAAACTTATTAGTAGATACATCAACGATAATATACATCAGATTCTATATGCTGCGTTGAATGTTTCAGCAGACACCCTAAATCCACTATTCATAAATCTGTATAGGTATTCTCAAAGCTTCAGCTCAAAGTTCATTGAAAATCTTTATTTAAATTGTGGTTTAGGGTGTGAGTCCAACCAAATCCTATAAGGTAAAATTGTACCATGTGTAGGATTGAGACTTGTCGAAAATACCTATGTTGATTGGTTAATTAACAACAAATTAGCTACCCACATGGTAATATTTTGCCTTACAGGTTTGAATGGACTCACCTTTACCACTTTTTATATCAATCATTCACTATGTTTAGCACACTGAACATTTAAATAACTGATTATAGATTCTAGGTGAGTTCACGCAGTACACTATTCGCGCCAAACACGTTAACAGTCCTAGTACGCACAGTAAATTATCTGAGTATGTAGGTAGTAAGATTGATAGAGCAATTAATTCGAATCGCGCGGTACATAAATGTACCCTCTATCAACTGATTGCTTGAAGCAAAAGTTTGACCATTCATATGATAAAATCGTAACCGCTTATTTAAATGTTGGTTAGTCCCCGTATTTTGCAAGTATAACAAAAATTTTCATAATGGTAAGAACCAAAAACAATAGCATATCTGTATACATATATATATACTGACATGTCGTTATTGCACTATACCGATACCGATAATATTCGTTAAAGTTACAGAACATATGGCCAATGATGATAGATTGCGAGATTTCCGTACCTTTACTCTGACCACCATTACCCTGTGCTGCAATAGGAATAGTAGTCAGAGTGGGGGTAGCCAATTCTCGCCATCTATTATCACTACATTTGACTACGCTGAACACATTCCATTTTTGAAAAACTGAATATCTGATCCTCCCATATTCCCAATATCCTTTACTTTCCGCCATTGCAACACTAATACGAATTAACTTGGATTATTGCAGTACTCCATTGTTTCAACAAAGACGTCGACAATTCTAATTATACCATTTTATTCTTCACAAAGAATTAGACTTTGGTGTACTAACGGTGAAGAAATGTTTGCTTTAATTTCTACAAACTCTGGTTATGATATCAAGAAAAATATTAGTAGAAATAAATTGAAAAATATAGTGTTTAGGCATAGTAAGTATTTCTAATATATTATTAAAATTGCTTTAATAACTTTTTTTCGTCCAACAGTAATATATCAATTCGAAACGGTATACATTAAACCTTTAAGCTACCATTTTTTAATTTACAAAATGAAAATAAGAGGTTTGAAGGTAGAATGAATTTATTTTTTCAAGATTCAATCGTTCGATAATGAGATTAATAATGGTGCTTTACCAAAAAATTAATGTATTTTAAATCTTTTATCACATGATAAAATTTATAAATGCTTTATGTTTTCATGCAATAAATTGGAAAAGTTGAATCAGCCATTTGTCTAGGGGGTGACCGAAAGAATTAATAAACAAATCATGTCATTTATAATCTAAATATTTCAATAACTCTTTCAATAAAATAATTATCAGTGCATTGAATATAATAAATCTAATCACGTAATTCTGCCATGACTTAATTAAATTCTCATCTTATTGATTATTGCACATATTACTTATTATTAACTTCCTACAAGCACACAATATTGCTTAACATTTTACATTCCATTTTAAAATATCTATAGGACTTACAATATTTTAAGAAAGAACATAGAACATTAAATAATATTATTGGCTATAAAATTCCTGCTCTTTAAATATATGTAATTTTTTGTAAGTTATTTTAAATTCAATGATAGCTACTGTTATTACAGCCTAGATCACTAAGTACGATTAAGTTAAGATACAGCTAAAAAAAGTAGTATAGCTCCTGTTATGTAATCTTTTAGCTTGGTTTTCATTTAAATATCTTCAGAATATTCAACCTAACGAACAGATTAATCTAATAGATATTGATTAGATCTGGTTAAAATTTTAAACATGGCACTGTAGAATATAATATATCTAATGCATTTAAACTTTATAAAAATAAAATACCTGTTATCATTTAACAAAAACATTAAAAATTTCAGATGATTATCAAATTCTTAAGGATATTCAAAGGAATCTTCATTTAAATATTCCAAATGTGATGTTGACTCGATTGGAAAAAATTAATGGTAAGACTAGCCATTCAGGTAAAATGTTAATACTGCTTTTTGTAATTATTTGTTAAGCTTCATTACACTTACTTGTGGTTAAGTTTATCCATGGTTAAATATTTACTTGCTTACATTACAAATTAAGTTATAGCTGAAAGTAACTGAATATCTTCACTTGACTAAGTTTTGTAAGACTGAATAGTGGTCATAAATAAATAATTCTTATAAAGTGAGTAGTTTCAAAGGAATTAAAAAGGGTGGTTAATTAATCTGTATTATATAAACTTATGTATCTACTTCTATAGTTTTAATAGTTTAGTATTATCTAAGTATTGTTCAACAAGAGAAAGCTATTTTTTACAAACTTAAATTGTTGGATGCATAAATTGCTTTTGATCAACAGTTATATAGGGTAATCCAGACAAAACAACTCTAACCATTTAAGTAAAGTTCTTTTTTACTTCATAACTATAAGAGATATCAATCTTTTGTGTGAGATCTTTTTATGGTGTCTTTCAATTGGCATTCATATAGGTTTAAAACCCAAAATTAATTTCTGTATTCAAAATAATACGCAAGGACGTTAAATTTAGATTCTGACTGTTTCATTTAACAAACTCTATATAAGTTAGATGATTGGTAGACTGCAACATTTAGTGTGTAGGATTTAGTTTACCTACGTAAAACTAGTGTCTTTTATATGGTACTAAAATTCACATCAAAAAGAATTATACTTAACCCACTAATGCTGAAGGAATATAATTCTAGTAATTATTTTAAAATTTCATTTTCCCTATTAAAATAGTAGAACTTTTAGTTAAAAGTTATATATTCTAGTGATTGTGAGTAGTATGGTTTATAGCTAAATTGTAATGAACTGGCTCTTGTAACTGTCGACTGAAACTCTAGAATAACTTCAACCTTCTATTGATTATTATATATATACATATTAATATATTAAAGACTGATATATTATTTTCAGGTATTGAACAGTTCAATAATGTATTTACTATTAGAGATGAAAGTATGGATGAAAGTATTGCAAATATTAATTACCGTTCTTTTAACTATCCTGATATTATGGATTCTTCGAAAGGTAACAACAAATTTACAAAAAAGTAACACGTATATTTATTTGGAAATTTAAAACAGATTAATGTTTTAGATGAGAAATTATTAAATACTTCTAAGATTGATAATTTCCTTAATGAATGTGAGCTAACCGAAATACCTCTATTAGATAACGTCACATTATTCGAGAAAGAAGCTGTAAAGAAAACCGCGGCTTCTACTCCATTTAAACCTGCAGAATTAACAGAAAACTGTCTTTCGCAATTAATTATAACGGATAGTTTGTTAAAAGATATTACATTTATTGAAATACCTCCAACAAATAACACTACATTATTAGAAAAAGGAGATAGCGGAAATAGTTCACCGTTTACTTCGTCTAAGCCAATTATAATCGAAGATAAAATTCTTTCCTCTCAAGAACAAATTGAAGGTAAATTTCATGATTTAAGTAAATAAATTTTCAATTAATATTCATATATAAATTTCGTTACAGTAATGATACAATTGAAAGGTATATCTAATACAGCTATTAGCACTCCATGGCTTATTCCTCAGAGAAGTCCAGATGAATTGGGTGAGTACATAGGAAATACATTTTATCATAAATTTAACAATGAACTCATGGTTAGCTTCTAACTGCGCACTACTTTATGTTATTATTGCGCAGAGTATCAATTTTTCACGAGTAGAGAAACTTACGTAGGTATTGCATACAATATTTTTATCATAGTAGCCTGCAAAGTTAGAATGCGAAGCACATTTTGTTTCATATAATATGTACAAAATATATTTTGCGTATCGAAAATACTATGTGAACAGCAAATTTGAGCAGTTCTGTACTGAAAATTGGGTGTGTACAATACAAATAAAAAAGAATTCAAACCACTGTAGCTCAGAATAAAATGAGTATAACAATATTGTGAAAAATTCAGAATGAAGCATAAAACGTTTGTTTTAAAAATACATAAACCATATTATAAGTCGTACTTTTATTTAAAAGCCGCTAAAAAAAATAGAATCGTATAACTTTGCAAATAAAGGCCCTCGCTAAAAAAAATATGCACGACTGAAATTAATAGAAGTTATACATAAACAAAACTAAATCCATCTTTTAGTATATTATATGTTTTTCTTACAATGGCTCCCAACGATATTTACACGATCATGTTTCATAGAGTTATCGATAATTATACAGAAAAATAGGAGTTTTTGTCACATATGCAATATCTCATGCAAAGGAAATATTTATACTGACTTCTTTATGGAAACGTCAAAAGAATAAAAGCAATACTTTCAAGTGTATTTAGCTTGTATGCAATTGAATTTTAAAATAATTCCACATCTTAAGTAATACAAGACGTAATGCAGAGTGTAACGCATGGTTATAGTAAATATTGTAAACACAGTTTCATTGGACCGTTTTAAGTAAAATAGTCAAATAAAACTTTCATTTATCTTGCACCAGTTTTAAATCATTTTCATTTTTAATTTAGTTTATAACATTGTTCAGAATTAAAAGCGAAAGAAAGAGAAAGCACTTGCTCTTGTTACCTTTGTAATTCTCTTTCTCATTCTTGCTGCTAATGCAATGTTATAACCTAAGTAAAAATCAAATAATAGAAAAATGGTACGAGATATTAAAAATAATTTTGTATTTTTTACACAAAGCAGTTTAAAGAATTTGTGGTCAAGATATTTCTTATGAGCTAGGTTTGACCATGTTTTTTTCTTAAATCTAAATGTTGTTTCTTATTATTTCTAGTATAATTACAAAGAATACTACTGATTACGTTTAATTTTTAGGTGGAGATGAAAATAATAATGATTACGAAGTTTCTAATAAGGATGGCCAGTTAAACGGGAATTCAGATATTAGCGAGCCTCAAAATGTAAAGGGAACAACGGTCGTTACTGCAATTGATAATTTGGAGGAAGTTGTAGATAATTTTGAGGAAAAATATTTGGATCATGAAAATGAGAATGATCCAGATTATGTTCCATCTGATCAAAGCATCCATTCAGACGAAAATATACAGACATCGAGGAAAGAAGCAAACGAAGAAAGCGCAGGATCACATGGCTTAAATGTGTCTTTAATGGATAGAGCAGTCGGTACTGCAATTCGTAACTCAGAAAAAGTTGTTGTTCAACATAGTAGCGACGGAACCAAAAAAAATTGTTGTTTTTATTGTAACAAATTTTATTCAAAACTTTCGAGACACTTGGAAACTGTCCACCGCGAGGAGGTAGATGTGAAACGATTTGCAGTACTTCCGAAAAACAATGTGGAGCGTAAGAAAATTATTGCTGAAATCAGAAAAAGGGGAAATTTTCTTCATAATACTACGTCATCTTTAGAAACCTGTAATTTCGTTGTTAGTCGTCGCCCAAATATTGAAATGCCGAGAACAGCGGATTATTATATACCTTGCCCAAGCTGTAAAGTATACCTAAGTAAAAAAACAGCTCATGTACATGTCAGATTATGTACTAACCGAGGTGCGCGAAAAAGTCACTCAATAAAAGTTTTAGGGCGAAGACTTGTTCCAAATGTTCACGAAAAAGCATGTTTTACATTAAAAAGTAAGGTTTTACCACCGTTACGACAAGACATTGTGACATCCGTTGTTCGGAATGATGAACTGATTGTTATATACGGTAATCATCTATGCAATAAATATAAACATTCGGCTCATCATTTTAAAATGATACGTGCACAGTTAAGATTAATAGCACGTCTATTATTAACGATGAAAGACTTAAGAGATGATATTGCAAATTTTGAAGATATTTTCAACCCCAAATTTTACGACACTTTTATAAAAGCTGTTAATATTATTGGAAGATATGACCAGACTAAAGAACTATATCTTTCTCCGAAAACGGCTGCAACTATTGGCACGTTGATATCCGATATTGGTCAGCATTGGATATCAGAGTGTATTAAATATAATAATGTTCAAAAACAAACGAATGCAGAAAATTTTTTGAAAATAAAAAAAGCTAATTACACGGCGGAAGTTAGTAAAACAGTACTTGAGTCTCAAACACAAATTCGAAGGCATAAAAAAACAGTACTTCCAAGTGTAAACGATATCAAGAAATTAACAAAATTCTTGTTAACACGAAGAAATGAAGCCCATAAAAAATTGCAAGAAAAATTCGTACTAACAGCATGGCATGCTTTAGCGGAAACAACTCTAATTACCATTCAACTTTTTAACAGACGCCGACCAGGTGAAATGGAGAGAATTTTATTGGACGATTTTAATAACTATCAGCGAATTAGTAAGAATGAAAATCCAGAGGAGTATGCCTCTTTAAGTAAAAGAGGACGAGAGGTTGCAAAGCGGTATGTACGTTTTCAAATTAGAGGAAAATTAGGCCGGACAGTTTCCGTTCTGCTAGACAACGGCATGCTTGAGAGTATTAAGATGATGTTAAAATACAGAAAAAAAGCAAGAGTTCACGAAAACAATAAATATGTATTTGGATTACCTGGTCCAGATAATCTCGTGGAAAAGCATCTAAATGCCTGTCAGTTATTGAGACGTTTTTCAAATGAATGTGGCGCTGATATGCCTGAGACATTACGCGGGACAAAACTTCGAAAACATGTAGCAACGAACTGCATAGCTTTAAACTTAAGTTCCAATGAGGTTACCGATCTTGCCGATTTCATGGGTCACCACGAAAAGATTCACTTAAAACATTATCGGCAGCCCTTGCTTTCTAAGGATATTTTGGGAATATCAAAAATTTTAGAGCATGCGCAAGGATACAACGATAGTGATTGTAGCGATGATGAAAATAATAATTTGGAGAATGAAAATGTTAATGGCGAAAACTATAATAAAAGTGACAAAAATATACAGGAAAATGAATTGTCAGGGTCGAGTGATGGTAAATTAATATTATTTAATTACTAATTTTTCATGTATTTATATATATTCAATTTTTGTATTTACAGAATCTGAATATGAGAGTCCTAATAAAAACGATACGTCTAATAAAAGAGAAAGGAAATTCAATATAGGTAAGTTAATCTATTTTTACTTAATTGATGTTTAAAGTTATAATGCTTAAAAAAATTTATACTATTAATGTATTCCTTTCATCTAGGTCATGCAAATAATGCGAAAAAACGTCAAAGAATAATGTGGACGGAAGAAGCAAAGTCAACTGTTCTTAATGCTTTTTATGAAAATATGAAGAAAAACAATAAAACTCTGCATACGAAGGAAATACAAGCATTAATAAATTCAACACCTTGTTTAGAAAATAGAACAGTTGCTCAAGTACGTACTTGGTTACATCTCCAAAAATCCAAATTTTTTTGATTTTTTATAATTTGTTTTAAGTCTAACTGCTATAAAACCGAAAAATATAAAGGTTCTCATATTTTAACTATCGCTTTCACGTGTCTGAAAAACTATTTATCGATTAAATTTTTTTTTACTGATTTTGCAACAGTTTAATAATATATATAGTAATAGCAACATTAGGATTTTAGATATTTGAGAGCGAAAGTTGAAAATGGGAAAGCGTATCTTTATCAACATATTTCTTAATGTATACACGGCCTGAAAATATTCATAATTCCTTTAGGGGTATTGTATGTGGAATGGAAGGTACGATCGTCGAATTATTACGTGTATCTTTGTTTAATACTCTTTTGATTTAGTCAAAGTATTAGCACTAGCGAAAAAAATATAGAAGGAACCAATAAACTATGATTTTATATACGTTTGTGTGAGCAAAAGTTTTATTTTAAGGGATATCGTACAGAGATTAATTATTTTGTTTATTTTAATTGTAAACAATTTTGGCACAAATGTTTAACATTATGAATGTTTATTATAAATTTATGTATTATTAAAAAAGCGTTAATATTATATGTCAATACTCAAAAATTACTATATTAAAGCAATGTTGCAATATTTTTTGAAAAATGTATTTTTCTATTTAGTATACTAATTAAAACTGTTTTTTTCAATTATCTTATGGTTGACAAACGAAACAAAAAATCTGAAGAATTTGCAGGATTACTTTCTGATTTATTATTCTTTTTTTCATAGGGGGAAAATGTGGAAGATGTAAAAGACTGTCTTCATTGAAGTAAATTGTCGAAAAAAAATTGACAAACGTAGGGTTAGGTTATATTTTTTACCACATAGTATCTGCATAACTGGAAAAAAACTACTCAGAGAATTTGTTGTAGTTATTCACGTCGTACTGGTGTTGGATTAGATTAATTACTAAACGAAATGATATAGAGCACATAAACCTAATTCAAGAAATCTGAAACCAGAGCGAAAGCAAATTATCTTGAAACAGCTTATGCTTCCGTTTTCAGTTGCTTTAATAATAGTGTATGCAGTTTTGCTACCTAGTTTCGTCTGCCATTATGTTCAACATACTCTTGTGCACAAGGAAGCAGTGAAGAAAATATTTCCATAATTTAGTTTCAATGGTTAAAAGGGTAAATTTGGACAAAAATTATACGCAATTGCTTATTGTTTAAAGAATATCAGTGACATAAATGCATCGTCAAAAAATTACTACGTGATTTCTAATCTAAATTTTCACTGAAATGTAAATATTAATCACATGTTCCAATATTATATCCTCGGTATTTTAAAAAATTTTCAGTACCACTTAATAATAATTTTTTGGTATTTTTGAAATCAAAAAGTAAGTAAATCTTTATAAAAATAATTTTATATTTAATATAACCAAAACGCTTTTAAACTAATAAAGTTGTATAAATTTTTGAGTACAATCAGGCATAGGCTTTAGGGAAACGGTTTATACAGGGCGTTTTTTAACTAGCGCAAAAATCGACATAGTGAAACAAACATAATTGGCGTCTATTTATGTCTCACTGTGTCGATTTTTATCCGATAATTGGAAAACGCCCAAAAATATATAGTCTCTACATAACCAGTCTCCACATATTAATTTTTATAAGATTCAAATTTTATTAAATATAACAATGAAGCATGAGCATCGGTGTGACTACATTGTTACGTGTTATATCTACAGTTTATTTGACTCGTTTCCAGCTTATTCCACCCAACGTTCAATTTCTCTCTTTCTCTCTTTCTTCTTATATCATTTAAAATATGTTTTATAGATACTCTGACACCATTACCAGTGAAGAATGTCTTCGATGCCGTAAAGTTACTGCTAGCAAATAACATTAATTTTATCCACCTCCGTCTACGAGTTTGCTTCTAAACATTTAAGATGATAGTTTCGAAGATGCGTATCCAATGTGTTTTCAAACTATAGTAGCATAAGTGTTCGAGGCTTTGCTCTTTTGAAATACATGAGGTACATACTATTTAGTTCGGAGACTCATATAGTTATGAATTGTTTAGTTTGGGGACTCGTATAGTTATGAATTGCTTAGTTTGGGGACTCGTATAGTCATGAATTGTTTAGTTTGGAGACTTCTGTATTCATAAACTGTTCACTTTTGGGACAAGTGCGATATTATACAATGCGACACGCGTTATATGTATCTAACAGAATCGATAACAAAGAAATGGACTATTATTTCAGAAATATAAGATTTGAAATAAGTGTTTACACCAAAAGCTATTTAAATAAATAAGGTATGTCAGAAGAATTTATTCACTTGACCATGGATAAATTACCTTTAAGAGGACAGCATTTTTCCATTGGAACTGATTATTTATTTTGCAACAAATCTATCCATGTATGCAATGTAAAGCATATACATATAAAACAGGCGAATTTTTAAGTGGCTAAACCCGTCATCTACAGGCTAACAATAGTCATGATTTTCAAATCGCATATTCTTTTTCTTAACTTCAAGAGAGCTTTTTATGCATACGGTGTTAATATATTATTTACATTATACGCTTATTAGCTATATAGAAAGCGCCACCTGTAAATTACTGTCAGTATGATTGCCGAGTAACAAATTTCCTGGAATTATAGTTGAAAATTGTACAATGCAACGTTCATCTTAGGCATAAGCTTCTTCAAAGCTGAAAAGCTATTTTCAACCTTGACCTGCACAATAATCCTTAATGTATTCGACGAAACAGTTAACCAGTTTATTCATATACAGCTATTGTATCCTCGATTTTATAAAAATATCTTCAGATCTCGTTCCGAATATCCTTTGATATTATCCAACTGAAAGAACGAGTAAATCATTATCATAGAAACTTAAATTTAATGGATTCTAGATAATTTTAAATTTAGTAAGCTTCATCATTTTTTTAGTACAATAATCCCTGTTATGGATGCAACGTTTTATATTAATTGAAGTCTTGAAACTAATAAATTCCTTCCAAAGAATTTTCTTAAGATGTTAAATTTTATTAAATACAATACTAAAGCTTTGATTTGGGTGTTACCAGCTTAGCTATTATTGGTATTTATAACATATTTTGTTTTCTTCGAACTTATTCTATCAACAATTTATTCTGCCTGTTCTCTCTCTCTCTCTCTTCTCTTCATTCAAATTCCATTCCATAATCTCTGTAATATTTTTATGATTCACACAAAGTGGTAATTTTATGAGAAATCCATTAATAATGTAGAATTTTTATTATGTGTATCATCCACACAGAAGTACCTGTTAATCAACAGTCATGTGTTTGATCATCTCCATATACTTCTTACATTTATGTTAAGGCGACATGAAATCCATCCTATACGTACTATTGAAATATTTCTGGCTTAAAATGGTTAGTTTAGGTACAGTGATGAAGTCTGATATACTTTTCTATGGTAATGTCCTAGTTTTGCACAATATCAAACTGAATCGTCGGTCTTTGAGTTATATAGCGTACGTCGATACTTCTCTCGATATTGTTGATATTGCATGATTTTAATCTTCCCATTCATCCTATCATATCCGCAATCTAATCATTATCCTATTTTCTGACCATTGAAATTAGTTTTGTATCCATTTAAATTAACTGCTCATATCGTATTACTTTTATATTGTACTTATATTCTGGTTTCACCATTATTAATATGTCATTCTTTGTAGGCAATTGAAACTATCTCTAACTGTAGTTTACTATATTCCTATATTTTTTCTGATTAAATATTACTTATATCTCGAATGTCCTGAATTTATTCAATTTTCGATTTTTATACGATTAAAATTACACTTCTCATAGCAAATTTCAATGCTACAATCTCTTAAATAACTTTAATACACATTAGAGGTTTATTGAGCTATTTGAAGTCTTCCAACTGATCATTTAATATAAACTATTCAATACTTCCAGGACTGTCCTCAAATTAATAAATTAATATATCTTAACACTTTAGGGACTGTCCTGAAAGTGTTAAATTAATATATTTGTATACTTCCGAGACCGTCCTCAAACTATCCAATTAATGTAGATTTTTTTAGGGACGGTCTCCGAAAACGATAAAAGTCTTTAAACTGTGTAATTCTTACCTCAAAATGTCTCCAAAATATTCAAATGACATAGATATATATATATATCATTATTGTAACACGTGACCGTATTTTGTTTTTGGCTATAAATTACAACGGTTATCACCTGCGTGAGCATATTATGGTTCTCGTATATAAAACTATTTACGTAACAATAAAATTTATTCTTTAAATGAAGAATTGAATGAGAGTGATACACTGTCCATATTGATCAGAGTGCAATATAATATTAAAGTTGGTAAAATAATAAAATGTTATAGAGTATATATATATATATATGTGCATGTTTACGAAATATAATTTAAACGTCCTAATAAGTTTTATGGTGTTTCAAAAATGGAGATATTAAAAGGAAAAAGAGGCTGCAATATATATGCACACAATGATTATTGCTATAATATCGATAAGCGTGACAATATTACATATCGCTGTAATACTAGAGCTTCTACAAAATGTCCTGGGGCAGTTAAATTTAAACATGGTAAAATCTGCTTACTGAAGGAACATAATCATCCACCTTCTAAGTATGTTATTGAGATATCAAAACTTAAAGAAGAGATGCTGGCTCTTTGTCGAGATACCGTTTTAACAGCTAAAGAAATTTTTGATAGCGTGTGCAGGAAGTAAGTACAATATATATATTACATTTTAAAAGATATAGATACCTTCCTTCTTTTCTAATGAAAATAAATAAATAATGTTTTCTCGTAATTTCGAGATCTTTTCCTTCTATACAACTTAATACTATTCTTAATAACATATGCATTATTTTATACTCTCAAATCTCTTTCCTATAGATATCCAACGGAAGCAGCTTATATCACATTCCCTTCAATCAAGAGTACCTTAAACGCAGAAAGACTTAAAAATAAGCCTAAGAACCCTACGACACTGGCTGCTTTACCTGCGTTAATGATGAATTATGCACCTGTAATGCCGATTTACAAAGGAACTGCCCAAATAGGAAGTGAAATAGCAGTTATATTTTCTACAGATACTCTGATGGATCTACTGGCTTCATCAACAGAAATATTCGTTGATGGAACATTTTCTGTAAGAAATTACTTTCAACTTTTACAAAATGAAACATTTGTTATTTTATATTTTTCTTATTCACTTTATACAGGTTTTACCTTCTGCACCATCAATTTCTCAATTATATTCAGTTCATGTTTGTTATAAGGATATGGTTTTAGTATAATTTTTTTATTCTGTATATTAATTGTATTTTGCTGAACCTCTAAATATGAATGGTAAATATCTTTATTGCAGGGTATAACAACAATGCTTATATTATGTAGCTCCCGAACCTCGTTAATGTATTCGTGCATGTGGGATAAAATTTTGGAGCTGATACCGCAATTAAAGGCCAATTTAAAATATGCAATGATTGATTTTGAAAAAGCAGCTATTAATGCTTTGCAGTTAAAGTTCCCAGATATTAAACTGCATGGTTGCTGGTTTCACTACAAACAGGTTTGAATAAAAATTAGTCTTATTATAATTCTTCTTTGAATAATTTTACTTATTCTTATACATATGTATAAGTTACATATTTCCCTTTTAATTTTTAAATTTTAGGCTCTTCTTCGTAAATGGGTTTCACTTGGATTAAAGAATTTAGCTCAAGATATTTTGTTAATGGCAACAAATTTAGCATTGGCTCCAGCAAGCTGTTTTACTGATGGAATTATTATTATTGAAAAGGAAATAATGGAAGTCTATGGTGGAAATTTAATGTTTCTTTTATTTTTAAAGTATTTAAAAACAACTTGGTTACCTATTTCGACTATGGTATCTGTTTACAATCATTCACATAGGACCAATAATATAGCCGAATCATTTCATAATATTATTGCGCAAAAAATTGGCAAAGGAAATAAAAGTATATGGACATTTCTGGGTATTCCACAGTGCACCAAAAAATCTATAATAATTTCATATTATTAAAAAGAATTTACATAGTATTATATTTTATTATTTTATGTAGATAAATTACAAACTGTTATGTTGGATGAGATGATTAAACATTCGCAGTTAAAAGTAAGTAAAGTGGTTAAACGATTTCGATCCAAAATAGACATAATAAGAGATATGAAAATAAAAGATGCACAAAATAAATTACAACATAAAAGGTTTGACTTTTTAATACTAATTTTATAATTATCACAATTTAAAAATACATTATTTCAATATATTATATGTACATACCTATTATAAGATCAACATATATATATATATATATAATTATTTTGTTTAATTATAGTACTTTTAAGTATTAATAAACATGCTAAACTTTTATTTTAGGATAACCCTCAAAGAATTTCTTTTATTTAATAAAGGTACTGGCAGCTACAACTAAGATAGAATTATATATGAATGTATTTAACTGTGAAGAATGTTTAACAAATGTTTAATTTAAATATGCATAGACTTATAATAGCAGCATAAACATTAAAACTGTAATATTACATGTAGGACATTTATCGTTGGCTACCTGTTCTGAACATTTACCACATAAAGCAACATGTCCGCATGGTACACAAGCATGTGTTGCTTTCTTATTACATACAATACAAAAACGTTTCTTTACACTGTTATTTGTTGAATTCAAAACAACTATTTCTACTGTTGAAAAATTTGTATCTCCTGAATTTAATAAAATCATCTCGCTTCTCGAATTATCATTTGTTAAATCTTCGGAAAATAAATTATCGTTTTCATCCAACAGTACTGTATTTATTAGCATTTCTCCAGAAAAGACACCTATAAAACAAATTCCTGCTCTAATCTATATGCGATGTAAATTTCTGTCAAATAGAAAATATATATACACATGTAAAATAATTCTTTTTAAAACTTTTACCACACTAAGAAAACTTTTCTATACAATTTATATATCTACTCACAAAAATTAACAAATTTAGCTTCAATAACGTCGAAATAGCTAAAATTTTATTAACCAATTTAACTATTAGAGCTTTAAGTACATATTTTTTCTTATTATATGTACATTACAGGTATCAATTATTAAAATATATGTTTGTGATAATAAATTAATTGACTGTATTATTACCTTCCGAAGAAATTTGATTCGAAAAGTTATTATGAATATCTGATATTATTGACGGATTACATTCCTTAATTACTTCGCAATTGGATTGAAGTTGATCTTTAATACTTTTTGTATTATTATCAGAAGCTGCTGTTTCGACTATAAATTATATAAAAAAAAATTACGTTAACAATATTAAAAATGAATACCTATAAATATAAAATGAAATATGAAAAAATATACCTGTACAGCAATTTAATAATAGTGAGGTCTCTGCTATTTCGTCATTTAATTCAGATATAAAGTTTAAAGATGAGATTGTATCTGAATGTGAATGTATCACATTGTATTTAGAACAATCATGATATAAAGAGCTGTCAAAATCTCCTAATAATGAATTTCCTGTTTTAGTTGCTTCAGTCATCGATTGAAGACCTTTCTTACTTTTAATATTATTATTTGAAATTACTTTTTCTACGGCAAAAGTACAATATGTATATACATATTACAACTTTAAATGTATTAATAAAAATTATTATTTTTCCTAAAACATAATAGAAAAGTTACCTGTACCATTATTTATAAATAATGAAGGATCTGTTATTTCCTCAGATAATTCAGATTCCACTGAAATAAAAGACGATTATAAATAAATATAATTCTTATACATTCAATTTCATAAATACAAAATATATATAAAAAGTTGAATGACATAAGACCACTGTTTAATACTAACCTTCATCATTAAAAATCGTCTTTTCAATTTCAAATAATTTATCTTTTACATAAAACATTTTCAGGAAATGTTCTAATGATACCCTATAATCAATTAAAATTTGAAACTATAAAGCATTACCTATATAATAATATATACTTCAAGTTAATTACAATTTGTAGTAATGAACGATAAAATTTTATGTTTAATAACACAATTTAAGATTATATAAACTGTAGTACCTTTTGTTTAACAGATCCTCTTTACTTCGAAATATTTTTCGATTTTGATTACGATTTGCGACTGTGCGAGGCCTTCGAGGAAAAAGTCCGTTTTTTAACCGAGCTAAATCTAGCTCTTGATCTGTCATGAGATTTTTCAATTTCTCTAATTGAAGATACAATGAATAATGCTTACGTATATTAATATATGTACATATACCAAAAAGATTTTAAATAATAAATGACTCATCATATACGTACCTAAAAATATCCAAATATTTAAGTTGTTTGTCCCCATTTTTTGTCTCGCATTTCTGTGAAATGATTCTACAATATTATTTGTCCTAATAGCGCATTCAGAAACTGATATCTTCTCTGCCATAGGTAGCCAATAAACTCTCATATATCTCAGAAATTGTAAAATAGCAGGATATTTAGTACATAGCTTATCCGCTTCGACTTGCATTAATTTTAAACCTTTAGGAAATAATTCAACAGGCGCTAATGGTAAAGTCATTGACATCAAAAGAATATCGTTAGGAGCGTAAGTCAAATTTAAACGACGCCATTTCCTATAGACTGCCTAGAGAACGCATTAACAGATATGTAAATCATAGTAATTCAAATACACGTATATGAAAAGATCAGTTAAAATTGTAATATATATTTAGGTACACACTTGATTGTAGTGAAACCAGCAACCATGCAATTTAATATCTGGGAACTTTAACTGCAAAGCATTAATAGCTGCTTTTTCAAAATCAATCATTGCATATTTTAAATTGGTCCTTAATTGTGGTATCAACTCCAATATTTTATCCCACATGCACGAATACATTAACGAGGTTCGAGAACTGCATAGTATAAACATTGTTGCTATACCCTATACAATGTTCATTTTAATTTACATATTCCATATAAATATACCTATAGATAATTTAAAAACGATTTTTACCGTATCCATGTAACGAGTGTGAATAGAATATACTTGAGCGATTGATGGTGTTGAAGGTAAAACCTATATAAATTATGCAAATGAAACAATTATTTCTTTTGAAAAGCATTAAAATAACTTAAATACTTACAGCAAAAGTTCCATCAACAAAAATTTCTGTTGATGAAGCCAGTAGATCCATCAGAGTATCTGTAGAAAATATAACTGCTATTTCACTTCCTATTTGGGCAGTTCCTTTGTAAATCGGCATTACAGGTGCATAATTCATCATTAACGCAGGTAAAGCAGCCAGTGTCGTAGGGTTCTTAGGCTTATTTTTAAGTCTTTCTGCGTTTAAGGTACTCTTGATTGAAGGGAATGTGATATAAGCTGCTTCCGTTGGATATCTATAGGAAAGAGATTTGAGAGTATAAAATAATGCATATGTTATTAAGAATAGTATTAAGTTGTATAGAAGGAAAAGATCTCGAAATTACGAGAAAACATTATTTATTTATTTTCATTAGAAAAGAAGGAAGGTATCTATATCTTTTAAAATGTAATATATATATTGTACTTACTTCCTGCACACGCTATCAAAAATTTCTTTAGCTGTTAAAACGGTATCTCGACAAAGAGCCAGCATCTCTTCTTTAAGTTTTGATATCTCAATAACATACTTAGAAGGTGGATGATTATGTTCCTTCAGTAAGCAGATTTTACCATGTTTAAATTTAACTGCCCCAGGACATTTTGTAGAAGCTCTAGTATTACAGCGATATGTAATATTGTCACGCTTATCGATATTATAGCAATAATCATTGTGTGCATATATATTGCAGCCTCTTTTTCCTTTTAATATCTCCATTTTTGAAACACCATAAAACTTATTAGGACGTTTAAATTATATTTCGTAAACATGCACATATATATATATATATACTCTATAACATTTTATTATTTTACCAACTTTAATATTATATTGCACTCTGATCAATATGGACAGTGTATCACTCTCATTCAATTCTTCATTTAAAGAATAAATTTTATTGTTACGTAAATAGTTTTATATACGAGAACCATAATATGCTCACGCAGGTGATAACCGTTATAATTTATAGCCAAAAACAAAATACGGTCACGTGTTACAATAATGATATATATATATATATATATAAACATACACACATACATATCATTTATAGTATTCATGCTTAATGTATACTCTACATATGAAGGCACTCTGTCTGTGTACAATTTGATCGAACGGGACTTTAGGCTGTGCGCAATTCGATCGTGTTCTATCTCTGTTGTGTATATTTTAACAGTGGTTAAATTTGCTGTTCGTAAATAGGCCGTATGCAATTCGGCCGTTCGTAAATCAGCCGTGTGTAATGGAATGGTGTACAATTAAGCTCCTCCCATCCTAGCCCCTTTATATGTACTCTCTGACCGCAAGTGAGTTACCATAGCCCCTTTATATGTACTCCCTGACCCCAAGTGAATTATGCTAGCCCCTTTATATGTACTCCCTGACCCCAAGTGAATTATCCTAGCCCCTTTATATGTACTCTCTGACCGCAAGTGAGTTATCCTAGCCTCTTTATAATTACTACCTGACCCCAAATGAGTTATCCTAGCCCCTTTATATGTACTCTCTGACGGCAAGTGAGTTACCCTAGTCCCATAGTAGTACTCTTTGACCCCAAGTGAGTTACCATAGCCCCTTTTTAAGTACTCCCTGACCCCAAGTGAGTTATCCTAGCCCCTTTATATGTACTCTCTAACCGCAAGTGAGTTATCCTATCCCCTTTATATGTACTCTCTGACCTCATGTGAGTTACCCTAGTCCCATAGACGTACTCCCTGACCCCAAGTGAGTTATCCTAGCCCCTTTATATGTACCCTCTGACCGCAAATGAGTTACCCTAGTCCCATAGTAGTACTCCCTGACCCCAAGTGAGTTACCATAGCCCGCTTATAAGTACTACCTGACCCCAAATGAGTTATCCTAGCCCCTTTATATGTACTCTCTGACGGCAAGTGAGTTACCATAGCCCCTTTATATGTACTCCCTGACCCCAAGTGAATTATCCTAGCCCCTTTATATGTACTCTCTGACCGCAAGTGAGTTATCCTAGCCCCTTTATAAGTACTCCCTGACCCCAAGTGGGTTACCCTAGTTTCATATTAGTACTCCTTGGCCCCAATTGAGTTACCATAGCCCCTTTATAAGTACTCCCTGACCCCTAGTGAGTTATCCTAGCCCCTTTATATGTACTCTCTGACCGCAAGTGAGTTACCATAGCCCCTTTATATGTACTCCCTGACCCCAAGTGAATTATGCTAGCCCCTTTATATGTACTCCCTGACCCCAAGTGAATTATCCTAGCCCCTTTATATGTACTCTCTGACCGCAAGTAAGTTATCCTAGCCCCTTTATAAGTACTCCCTGACCCCAAGTGAGTTATCCTAGCCCCTTTATATGTACTCTCTGACCGCAAGTGAGTTACCCTAGCCCCTTTATATGTACTCTCTGACCGCAAGTGAGTTATCCTAGCCGCTTTAGATGTACTCCCAGAACCCAAGTGAGTTAACCTAGTCCCTTAAAAGTACTCCCTGACCCCAAGAGAGTTATCCTAGCCCCTTTATATGTACTCTCTGACCGCAAGTGAGTTATCCTAGCCCCTTTATATGTACTCTCTGACCGCAAGTGAGTTATCCTAGCCCCTTTATAAGTACTCACTGACCCCAAGTGAGTTATCCTAGCCCCTTTATATGTACTCTCTGACCGCAAGTGAGATACCCTAGCCCCTTTATATGTACTCTCTGACCGCAAGTGAGTTATCCTAGCCGCTTTAGATGTACTCCCAGAACCCAAGTGAGTTAACCTAGTCCCTTAAAAGTACTCCCTGACCCCAAGAGAGTTATCCTAGCCCCTTTATATGTACTCTCTGACCGCAAGTGAGTTACCCTAGTCCCATAGAAGTACACTCTGACCGCAAGTGAGTTATCCTAGCCGCTTTATATGTACACCCAGACCCCAAGTGAGTTACCCTAGTCCCATATTACTATTCCCTGACGCAATGTGAGTTTCCCTAGCCACTTTATAAGTACTCCCTGACCCTAAGTGGGTTACCCTAGTCCCATATAAGTACTCCCAGACCACAAGAAGGTTACCCTAGTCCCATAGAAATACTCCCTGACCCCAAGTGAGTTATCCTTGCCCCTTTATATCTACTCTCTGACAGCAATTGAGTTACCCTAGTCCCTAATAAGGATTCACTGACCCCAAGTGGGTTACCCTAGTCCCATAGAAGTACTCCCTGACCCCAAGTGAGTTACCATAGCCCCTTTATAAATACTATCTGACCCCAAATGAGTTATCCTAGCCCCTTTATATGTACTCTCTGACGGCAAGTGAGTTACCATAGCCCCTTTATAAGTACTCCCTGACCCCTAGTGAGTTATCCTAGCCTCTTTTTAAGTACTCCCTGACCCCAAGTGAGTTATCCTAGCCCCTTTATATGTACTCTCTAACCGCAAGTGAGTTATCCTATCCCCTTTATATGTACTCTCTGACCTCATGTGAGTTACCTTAGTCCCATAGACGTACTCCCTGACCCCAAATGAGTTATCCTAGCCCCTTTATATGTACTCTCTGACCGCAAGTGAGTTACCCTAGTCCCATAGTAGTACTCCCTGACCCCAAGTGAGTTACCATAGCCCGTTTATAAGTACTACCTGACCCCAAATGAGTTATCCTAGCCCCTTTATATGTACTCTCTGACGGCAAGTGAGTTACCATAGCCCCTTTATATGTACTCCCTGACCCCAAGTGAATTATCCTAGCCCCTTTATATGTACTCTCTGACCGCAAGTGAGTTATCCTAGCCCCTTTATAAGTACTCCCTGACCCCAAGTGGGTTACCCTAGTTTCATATTAGTACTCCTTGGCCCCAATTGAGTTACCATAGCCCCTTTATAAGTACTCCCTGACCCCTAGTGAATTATCCTAGCCCCTTTATATGTACTCTCTGACCGCAAGTAAGTTATCCTAGCCCCTTTATAAGTACTCCCTGACCCCAAGTGAGTTATCCTAGCCCCTTTATATGTACTCTCTGACCGCAAGTGAGTTACCCTAGCCCCTTTATATGTACTCTCTGACCGCAAGTGAGTTATCCTAGCCGCTTTAGATGTACTCCCAGAACCCAAGTGAGTTAACCTAGTCCCTTAAAAGTACTCCCTGACCCCAAGAGAGTTATCCTAGCCCCTTTATATGTACTCTCTGACCGCAAGTGAGTTATCCTAGCCCCTTTATATGTACTCTCTGACCGCAAGTGAGTTATCCTAGCCCCTTTATAAGTACTCACTGACCCCAAGTGAGTTATCCTAGCCCCTTTATATGTACTCTCTGACCGCAAGTGAGATACCCTAGCCCCTTTATATGTACTCTCTGACCGCAAGTGAGTTATCCTAGCCGCTTTAGATGTACTCCCAGAACCCAAGTGAGTTAACCTAGTCCCTTAAAAGTACTCCCTGACCCCAAGAGAGTTATCCTAGCCCCTTTATATGTACTCTCTGACCGCAAGTGAGTTACCCTAGTCCCATAGAAGTACACTCTGACCGCAAGTGAGTTATCCTAGCCGCTTTATATGTACACCCAGACCCCAAGTGAGTTACCCTAGTCCCATATTACTATTCCCTGACGCAATGTGAGTTTCCCTAGCCACTTTATAAGTACTCCCTGACCCTAAGTGGGTTACCCTAGTCCCATATAAGTACTCCCAGACCACAAGAAGGTTACCCTAGTCCCATAGAAATACTCCCTGACCCCAAGTGAGTTATCCTTGCCCCTTTATATCTACTCTCTGACAGCAATTGAGTTACCCTAGTCCCTAATAAGGATTCACTTACCCCAAGTGGGTTACCCTAGTCCCATAGAAGTACTCCCTGACCCCAAGTGAGTTACCATAGCCCCTTTATAAATACTATCTGACCCCAAATGAGTTATCCTAGCCCCTTTATATGTACTCTCTGACGGCAAGTGAGTTACCATAGCCCCTTTATAAGTACTCCCTGACCCCTAGTGAGTTATCCTAGCCTCTTTTTAAGTACTCCCTGACCCCAAGTGAGTTATCCTAGCCCCTTTATATGTACTCTCTAACCGCTAGTGAGTTATCCTATCCCCTTTATATGTACTCTCTGACCTCATGTGAGTTACCTTAGTCCCATAGACGTACTCCCTGACCCCAAATGAGTTATCCTAGCCCCTTTATATGTACTCTCTGACCGCAAGTGAGTTACCCTAGTCCCATAGTAGTACTCCCTGACCCCAAGTGAGTTACCATAGCCCGTTTATAAGTACTACCTGACCCCAAATGAGTTATCCTAGCCCCTTTATATGTACTCTCTGACGGCAAGTGAGTTACCATAGCCCCTTTATATGTACTCCCTGACCCCAAGTGAATTATCCTAGCCCCTTTATATGTACTCTCTGACCGCAAGTGAGTTATCCTAGCCCCTTTATAAGTACTCCCTGACCCCAAGTGGGTTACCCTAGTTTCATATTAGTACTCCTTGGCCCCAATTGAGTTACCATAGCCCCTTTATAAGTACTCCCTGACCCCTAGTGAATTATCCTAGCCCCTTTATATGTACTCTCTGACCGCAAGTAAGTTATCCTAGCCCCTTTATAAGTACTCCCTGACCCCAAGTGAGTTATCCTAGCCCCTTTATATGTACTCTCTGACCGCAAGTGAGTTACCCTAGCCCCTTTATATGTACTCTCTGACCGCAAGTGAGTTATCCTAGCCGCTTTAGATGTACTCCCAGAACCCAAGTGAGTTAACCTAGTCCCTTAAAAGTACTCCCTGACCCCAAGAGAGTTATCCTAGCCCCTTTATATGTACTCTCTGACCGCAAGTGAGTTATCCTAGCCCCTTTATATGTACTCTCTGACCGCAAGTGAGTTATCCTAGCCCCTTTATAAGTACTCACTGACCCTAAGTGAGTTATCCTAGCCCCTTTATATGTACTCTCTGACCGCAAGTGAGATACCCTAGCCCCTTTATATGTACTCTCTGACCGCAAGTGAGTTATCCTAGCCGCTTTAGATGTACTCCCAGAACCCAAGTGAGTTAACCTAGTCCCTTAAAAGTACTCCCTGACCCCAAGAGAGTTATCCTAGCCCCTTTATATGTACTCTCTGACCGCAAGTGAGTTACCCTAGTCCCATAGAAGTACACTCTGACCGCAAGTGAGTTATCCTAGCCGCTTTATATGTACACCCAGACCCCAAGTGAGTTACCCTAGTCCCATATTACTATTCCCTGACGCAATGTGAGTTTCCCTAGCCACTTTATAAGTACTCCCTGACCCTAAGTGGGTTACCCTAGTCCCATATAAGTACTCCCAGACCACAAGAAGGTTACCCTAGTCCCATAGAAATACTCCCTGACCCCAAGTGAGTTATCCTTGCCCCTTTATATCTACTCTCTGACAGCAATTGAGTTACCCTAGTCCCTAATAAGGATTCACTGACCCCAAGTGGGTTACCCTAGTCCCATAGAAGTACTCCCTGACCCCAAGTGAGTTACCATAGCCCCTTTATAAATACTATCTGACCCCAAATGAGTTATCCTAGCCCCTTTATATGTACTCTCTGACGGCAAGTGAGTTACCATAGCCCCTTTATAAGTACTCCCTGACCCCTAGTGAGTTATCCTAGCCCCTTTTTAAGTACTCCCTGACCCCAAGTGAGTTATCCTAGCCCCTTTATATGTACTCTCTAACCGCAAGTGAGTTATCCTATCCCCTTTATATGTACTCTCTGACCTCATGTGAGTTACCCTAGTCCCATAGACGTACTCCCTGACCCCAAATGAGTTATCCTAGCCCCTTTATATGTACTCTCTGACCGCAAGTGAGTTACCCTAGTCCCATAGTAGTACTCCCTGACCCCAAGTGAGTTACCATAGCCCGTTTATAAGTACTACCTGACCCCAAATGAGTTATCCTAGCCCCTTTATATGTACTCTCTGACGGCAAGTGAGTTACCATAGCCCCTTTATATGTACTCCCTGACCCCAAGTGAATTATCCTAGCCCCTTTATATGTACTCTCTGACCGCAAGTGAGTTATCCTAGCCCCTTTATAAGTACTCCCTGACCCCAAGTGGGTTACCCTAGTTTCATATTAGTACTCCTTGGCCCCAATTGAGTTACCATAGCCCCTTTATAAGTACTCCCTGACCCCTAGTGAGTTATCCTAGCCCCTTTATATGTACTCTCTGACCGCAAGTAAGTTATCCTAGCCCCTTTATAAGTACTCCCTGACCCCAAGTGAGTTATCCTAGCCCCTTTATATGTACTCTCTGACCGCAAGTGAGTTACCCTAGCCCCTTTATATGTACTCTCTGACCGCAAGTGAGTTATCCTAGCCCCTTTATATGTACTCTCTGACCGCAAGTGAGTTACCCTAGCCCCTTTATATGTACTCTCTGACCGCAAGTGAGTTATCCTAGCCGCTTTAGATGTACTCCCAGAACCCAAGTGAGTTAACCTAGTCCCTTAAAAGTACTCCCTGACCCCAAGAGAGTTATCCTAGCCCCTTTATATGTACTCTCTGACCGCAAGTGAGTTATCCTAGCCCCTTTATATGTACTCTCTGACCGCAAGTGAGTTATCCTAGCCCCTTTATAAGTACTCACTGACCCCAAGTGAGTTATCCTAGCCCCTTTATATGTACTCTCTGACCGCAAGTGAGATACCCTAGCCCCTTTATATGTACTCTCTGACCGCAAGTGAGTTATCCTAGCCGCTTTAGATGTACTCCCAGAACCCAAGTGAGTTAACCTAGTCCCTTAAAAGTACTCCCTGACCCCAAGAGAGTTATCCTAGCCCCTTTATATGTACTCTCTGACCGCAAGTGAGTTACCCTAGTCCCATAGAAGTACACTCTGACCGCAAGTGAGTTATCCTAGCCGCTTTATATGTACACCCAGACCCCAAGTGAGTTACCCTAGTCCCATATTACTATTCCCTGACGCAATGTGAGTTTCCCTAGCCACTTTATAAGTACTCCCTGACCCTAAGTGGGTTACCCTAGTCCCATATAAGTACTCCCAGACCACAAGAAGGTTACCCTAGTCCCATAGAAATACTCCCTGACCCCAAGTGAGTTATCCTTGCCCCTTTATATCTACTCTCTGACAGCAATTGAGTTACCCTAGTCCCTAATAAGGATTCACTTACCCCAAGTGGGTTACCCTAGTCCCATAGAAGTACTCCCTGACCCCAAGTGAGTTACCATAGCCCCTTTATAAATACTATCTGACCCCAAATGAGTTATCCTAGCCCCTTTATATGTACTCTCTGACGGCAAGTGAGTTACCATAGCCCCTTTATAAGTACTCCCTGACCCCTAGTGAGTTATCCTAGCCTCTTTTTAAGTACTCCCTGACCCCAAGTGAGTTATCCTAGCCCCTTTATATGTACTCTCTAACCGCTAGTGAGTTATCCTATCCCCTTTATATGTACTCTCTGACCTCATGTGAGTTACCTTAGTCCCATAGACGTACTCCCTGACCCCAAATGAGTTATCCTAGCCCCTTTATATGTACTCTCTGACCGCAAGTGAGTTACCCTAGTCCCATAGTAGTACTCCCTGACCCCAAGTGAGTTACCATAGCCCGTTTATAAGTACTACCTGACCCCAAATGAGTTATCCTAGCCCCTTTATATGTACTCTCTGACGGCAAGTGAGTTACCATAGCCCCTTTATATGTACTCCCTGACCCCAAGTGAATTATCCTAGCCCCTTTATATGTACTCTCTGACCGCAAGTGAGTTATCCTAGCCCCTTTATAAGTACTCCCTGACCCCAAGTGGGTTACCCTAGTTTCATATTAGTACTCCTTGGCCCCAATTGAGTTACCATAGCCCCTTTATAAGTACTCCCTGACCCCTAGTGAATTATCCTAGCCCCTTTATATGTACTCTCTGACCGCAAGTAAGTTATCCTAGCCCCTTTATAAGTACTCCCTGACCCCAAGTGAGTTATCCTAGCCCCTTTATATGTACTCTCTGACCGCAAGTGAGTTACCCTAGCCCCTTTATATGTACTCTCTGACCGCAAGTGAGTTATCCTAGCCGCTTTAGATGTACTCCCAGAACCCAAGTGAGTTAACCTAGTCCCTTAAAAGTACTCCCTGACCCCAAGAGAGTTATCCTAGCCCCTTTATATGTACTCTCTGACCGCAAGTGAGTTATCCTAGCCCCTTTATATGTACTCTCTGACCGCAAGTGAGTTATCCTAGCCCCTTTATAAGTACTCACTGACCCTAAGTGAGTTATCCTAGCCCCTTTATATGTACTCTCTGACCGCAAGTGAGATACCCTAGCCCCTTTATATGTACTCTCTGACCGCAAGTGAGTTATCCTAGCCGCTTTAGATGTACTCCCAGAACCCAAGTGAGTTAACCTAGTCCCTTAAAAGTACTCCCTGACCCCAAGAGAGTTATCCTAGCCCCTTTATATGTACTCTCTGACCGCAAGTGAGTTACCCTAGTCCCATAGAAGTACACTCTGACCGCAAGTGAGTTATCCTAGCCGCTTTATATGTACACCCAGACCCCAAGTGAGTTACCCTAGTCCCATATTACTATTCCCTGACGCAATGTGAGTTTCCCTAGCCACTTTATAAGTACTCCCTGACCCTAAGTGGGTTACCCTAGTCCCATATAAGTACTCCCAGACCACAAGAAGGTTACCCTAGTCCCATAGAAATACTCCCTGACCCCAAGTGAGTTATCCTTGCCCCTTTATATCTACTCTCTGACAGCAATTGAGTTACCCTAGTCCCTAATAAGGATTCACTGACCCCAAGTGGGTTACCCTAGTCCCATAGAAGTACTCCCTGACCCCAAGTGAGTTACCATAGCCCCTTTATAAATACTATCTGACCCCAAATGAGTTATCCTAGCCCCTTTATATGTACTCTCTGACGGCAAGTGAGTTACCATAGCCCCTTTATAAGTACTCCCTGACCCCTAGTGAGTTATCCTAGCCCCTTTTTAAGTACTCCCTGACCCCAAGTGAGTTATCCTAGCCCCTTTATATGTACTCTCTAACCGCAAGTGAGTTATCCTATCCCCTTTATATGTACTCTCTGACCTCATGTGAGTTACCCTAGTCCCATAGACGTACTCCCTGACCCCAAATGAGTTATCCTAGCCCCTTTATATGTACTCTCTGACCGCAAGTGAGTTACCCTAGTCCCATAGTAGTACTCCCTGACCCCAAGTGAGTTACCATAGCCCGTTTATAAGTACTACCTGACCCCAAATGAGTTATCCTAGCCCCTTTATATGTACTCTCTGACGGCAAGTGAGTTACCATAGCCCCTTTATATGTACTCCCTGACCCCAAGTGAATTATCCTAGCCCCTTTATATGTACTCTCTGACCGCAAGTGAGTTATCCTAGCCCCTTTATAAGTACTCCCTGACCCCAAGTGGGTTACCCTAGTTTCATATTAGTACTCCTTGGCCCCAATTGAGTTACCATAGCCCCTTTATAAGTACTCCCTGACCCCTAGTGAGTTATCCTAGCCCCTTTATATGTACTCTCTGACCGCAAGTCAGTTACCATAGCCCCTTTATATGTACTCCCTGACCCCAAGTGAATTATGCTAGCCCCTTTATATGTACTCCCTGACCCCAAGTGAATTATCCTAGCCCCTTTATATGTACTCTCTGACCGCAAGTAAGTTATCCTAGCCCCTTTATAAGTACTCCCTGACCCCAAGTGAGTTATCCTAGCCCCTTTATATGTACTCTCTGACCGCAAGTGAGTTACCCTAGCCCCTTTATATGTACTCTCTGACCGCAAGTGAGTTATCCTAGCCGCTTTAGATGTACTCCCAGAACCCAAGTGAGTTAACCTAGTCCCTTAAAAGTACTCCCTGACCCCAAGAGAGTTATCCTAGCCCCTTTATATGTACTCTCTGACCGCAAGTGAGTTATCCTAGCCCCTTTATATGTACTCTCTGACCGCAAGTGAGTTATCCTAGCCCCTTTATAAGTACTCACTGACCCCAAGTGAGTTATCCTAGCCCCTTTATATGTACTCTCTGACCGCAAGTGAGATACCCTAGCCCCTTTATATGTACTCTCTGACCGCAAGTGAGTTATCCTAGCCGCTTTAGATGTACTCCCAGAACCCAAGTGAGTTAACCTAGTCCCTTAAAAGTACTCCCTGACCCCAAGAGAGTTATCCTAGCCCCTTTATATGTACTCTCTGACCGCAAGTGAGTTACCCTAGTCCCATAGAAGTACACTCTGACCGCAAGTGAGTTATCCTAGCCGCTTTATATGTACACCCAGACCCCAAGTGAGTTACCCTAGTCCCATATTACTATTCCCTGACGCAATGTGAGTTTCCCTAGCCACTTTATAAGTACTCCCTGACCCTAAGTGGGTTACCCTAGTCCCATATAAGTACTCCCAGACCACAAGAAGGTTACCCTAGTCCCATAGAAATACTCCCTGACCCCAAGTGAGTTATCCTTGCCCCTTTATATCTACTCTCTGACAGCAATTGAGTTACCCTAGTCCCTAATAAGGATTCACTGACCCCAAGTGGGTTACCCTAGTCCCATAGAAGTACTCCCTGACCCCAAGTGAGATACCATAGCCCCTTTATAAATACTATCTGACCCCAAATGAGTTATCCTAGCCCCTTTATATGTACTCTCTGACGGCAAGTGAGTTACCATAGCCCCTTTATAAGTACTCCCTGACCCCTAGTGAGTTATCCTAGCCCCTTTTTAAGTACTCCCTGACCCCAAGTGAGTTATCCTAGCCCCTTTATATGTACTCTCTAACCGCAAGTGAGTTATCCTATCCCCTTTATATGTACTCTCTGACCTCATGTGAGTTACCCTAGTCCCATAGACGTACTCCCTGACCCCAAATGAGTTATCCTAGCCCCTTTATATGTACTCTCTGACCGCAAGTGAGTTACCCTAGTCCCATAGTAGTACTCCCTGACCCCAAGTGAGTTACCATAGCCCGTTTATAAGTACTACCTGACCCCAAATGAGTTATCCTAGCCCCTTTATATGTACTCTCTGACGGCAAGTGAGTTACCATAGCCCCTTTATATGTACTCCCTGACCCCAAGTGAATTATCCTAGCCCCTTTATATGTACTCTCTGACCGCAAGTGAGTTATCCTAGCCCCTTTATAAGTACTCCCTGACCCCAAGTGGGTTACCCTAGTTTCATATTAGTACTCCTTGGCCCCAATTGAGTTACCATAGCCCCTTTATAAGTACTCCCTGACCCCTAGTGAGTTATCCTAGCCCCTTTATATGTACTCTCTGACCGCAAGTCAGTTACCATAGCCCCTTTATATGTACTCCCTGACCCCAAGTGAATTATGCTAGCCCCTTTATATGTACTCCCTGACCCCAAGTGAATTATCCTAGCCCCTTTATATGTACTCTCTGACCGCAAGTAAGTTATCCTAGCCCCTTTATAAGTACTCCCTGACCCCAAGTGAGTTATCCTAGCCCCTTTATATGTACTCTCTGACCGCAAGTGAGTTACCCTAGCCCCTTTATATGTACTCTCTGACCGCAAGTGAGTTATCCTAGCCGCTTTAGATGTACTCCCAGAACCCAAGTGAGTTAACCTAGTCCCTTAAAAGTACTCCCTGACCCCAAGAGAGTTATCCTAGCCCCTTTATATGTACTCTCTGACCGCAAGTGAGTTATCCTAGCCCCTTTATATGTACTCTCTGACCGCAAGTGAGTTACCCTAGTCCCATAGAAGTACACTCTGACCGCAAGTGAGTTATCCTAGCCGCTTTATATGTACACCCAGACCCCAAGTGAGTTACCCTAGTCCCATATTACTATTCCCTGACCCAATGTGAGTTTCCCTAGCCACTTTATAAGTACTCCCTGACCCTAAGTGGGTTACCCTAGTCCCATATAAGTACTCCCAGACCACAAGAAGGTTACCCTAGTCCCATAGAAATACTCCCTGACCCCAAGTGAGTTATCCTTGCCCCTTTATATCTACTCTCTGACAGCAATTGAGTTACCCTAGTCCCTAATAAGGACTCACTGACCCCAAGTGGGTTACCCTAGTCCCATAGAAGTACTCCCTGACCCCAAGTGAGTTACCTTAACCCTTATATAAGTACTCCCTGACACCAAGTGAGTTACCACAACCCCTTTATAAGTACTATCTGACCCCAAATGAGTTATCCTAGCCCCTTTATATGTACTCTCTGACGGCAAGTGAGTTACCATAGCCCCTTTATAAGTACTCCCTGACCCCTAGTGAGTTATCCTAGCCCCTTTTTAAGTACTCCCTGACCCCAAGTGAGTTATCCTAGCCCCTTTATATGTACTCTCTAACCGCAAGTGAGTTATCCTATCCCCTTTATATGTACTCTCTGACCTCATGTGAGTTACCCTAGTCCCATAGTAGTACTCCCTGACCCCAAGTGAGTTACCATAGCCCGTTTATAAGTACTACCTGACCCCAAATGAGTTATCCTATCCTCTTTATATGTACTCTCTGACGGCAAGTGAGCTACCATAGCCCCTTTATATGTACTCCCTGACCCCAAGTGAATTATTCTAGCCCCTTTATATGTACTCCCTGACCCCAAGTGAATTATCCTAGCCCCTTTATATGTACTCTCTGACCGCAAGTGAGTTATCCTAGCCCCTTTATAAGTGCTCCCTGACCCCAAGTGGGTTACCCTAGTTTCATATTAGTACTCCTTGGCCCCAAGTGAGTTACCATAGCCCCTTTATAAGTACTCCCTGACCCCAAGTGAGTTATCCTAGCCCCTTTATATGTACTCCCAGACCCCAAGTGAGTTACCTTAGTCCCTTATAACTACTCTCTGACCGCAAGTGAGTTATCCTAGCCCCTTTATAAGTACTCCCTGACCCCAAATGAGTTATCCTATCCCCTTTATATGTACTCTCTGACCTCATGTGAGTTACCCTAGTCCCATAGACGTACTACCTGACCCCAAGTGAGTTATCCTAGCCCCTTTATATGTACTCTCTGACCGCAAGTGAGTTACCCTAGCCCCTTTATATGTACTCTCTGACCGCAAGTGAGTTATCCTAGCCGCTTTATATGTACTCCCAGACCCCAAGTGAGTTAACCTAGTCCCTTAAAAGTACTCCCTGACCCGAAGAGAGTTATCCTAGCCCCTTTATATGTACTCTCTGACCGCAAGTGAGTTACCCTAGTCCCATAGAAGTACACTCTGACCGCAAGTGAGTTATCCTAGCCGCTTTATAAGTACTCCCTGACCCTAAGTGGGTTACCCTAGTCCCATATAAGTACTCCCAGACCACAAGAAGGTTACCCTAGTCCCATAGAAATACTCCCTGACCCCAAGTGAGTTATCCTTGCCCCTTTATATCTACTCTCTGACAGCAATTGAGTTACCCTAGTCCCTTATAAGGACTCCCTGACCCCAAGTGGGTTACCCTAGTTTCATATTAGTACTCCTTGGCCCCAAAAGAGTTACCATAGCCCCTTTATAAGTACTCCCTGACCCCAAGAGAGGTATCATAGCCCCTTTATAAGTACTCCCTGACCCCAAGTGAGTTATCCTAGCCGCTTTATATGTACTCTCTGACAGCAAGTGAGTTAACCTAGTCCCTTAAAAGTACTCCCTGACCCCAAGAGAGTTATCCTAGTCCCTTTATATGTACTCTCTGACCGCAAGTGAGTTACCCTAGTCCCATAGAAGTACACTCTGACCGCAAGTGAGTTATCCTAGCCGCTTTATAAGTACTCTCTGACCCTAAGTGGGTTACCCTAGTCCCATATAAGTACTCCCAGACCACAAGAAGGTTACCCTAGTCCCATAGAAATACTCCCTGACCCCAAGTGAGTTATCCTTGCCCCTTTATATCTACTCTCTGACAACAATTGAGTTACCCTAGTCCCTTATAAGGACTCCCTGACCCCAAGTGGGTTACCCTAGTCCCATAGAAGTACTCCCTGACCCCAAGTGAGTTATACTATCCCCTTTATATGTACTCTCTGACCGCAAGTGAGTTACCCTAGTCCCATAGTAGTACTCCCTGACCGCAAGTGAGTTATCCTAGCCGCTTTATAAGTACTCTCTGACCCTAAGTGGGTTACCCTAGTCCCATATAAGTACTCCCAGACCACAAGAAGGTTACCCTAGTCCCATAGAAATACTCCCTGACCCCAAGTGAGTTATCCTTGCCCCTTTATATCTACTCTCTGACAGCAATTGAGTTATCATAGCCCCTTTATAAGTACTCCCTGACCCCTAGTGAGTTATCCTAGCCCCTTTATATGTACTCTCTGACCGCAAGTGAGTTATCCGAGCCACTTTATAAGTACTCCCTGACCCCAAATGAGTTATCCTAGCCCCTTTATATGTGTTCTCTAACCGCAAGTGAGTTATCCTATCCCCTTTATATGTACTCTCTGACCTCATGTGAGTTACCCTAGTCCCATATACGTACTCCCTGACCCCAAGTGAGTTATCCTAGCCCCTTTATATGTACTCTCTGACCGCAAGTGAGTTATCCTAGCCCCTTTATATGTACTCTCTGACCGCAAGTGAGTTACCATAGCCCCTTTATATGTACTCCCTGACCCCAAGTGAATTATGCTAGCCCCTTTATATGTACTCCCTGACCCCAAGTGAATTATCCTAGCCCCTTTATATGTACTCTCTGACCGCAAGTGAGTTATCCTAGCCCCTTTATAATTACTACCTGACCCCAAATGAGTTATCCTAGCCCCTTTATATGTACTCTCTGACGGCAAGTGAGTTACCCTAGTCCCATAGTAGTACTCTTTGACCCCAAGTGAGTTACCATAGCCCCTTTTTAAGTACTCCCTGACCCCAAGTGAGTTATCCTAGCCTCTTTATATGTACTCTCTAACCGCAAGTGAGTTATCCTATCCCCTTTATATGTACTCTCTGACCTCATGTGAGTTACCCTAGTCCCATAGACGTACTCCCTGACCCCAAGTGAGTTATCCTAGCCCCTTTATATGTACCCTCTGACCGCAAATGAGTTACCCTAGTCCCATAGTAGTACTCCCTGACCCCAAGTGAGTTACCATAGCCCGCTTATAAGTACTACCTGACCCCAAATGAGTTATCCTAGCCCCTTTATATGTACTCTCTGACGGCAAGTGAGTTACCATAGCCCCTTTATATGTACTCCCTGACCCCAAGTGAATTATCCTAGCCCCTTTATATGTACTCTCTGACCGCAAGTGAGTTATCCTAGCCCCTTTATAAGTACTCCCTGACCCCAAGTGGGTTACCCTAGTTTCATATTAGTACTCCTTGGCCCCAATTGAGTTACCATAGCCCCTTTATAAGTACTCCCTGACCCCTAGTGAGTTATCCTAGCCCCTTTATATGTACTCTCTGACCGCAAGTGAGTTACCATAGCCCCTTTATATGTACTCCCTGACCCCAAGTGAATTATGCTAGCCCCTTTATATGTACTCCCTGACCCCAAGTGAATTATCCTAGCCCCTTTATATGTACTCTCTGACCGCAAGTAAGTTATCCTAGCCCCTTTATAAGTACTCCCTGACCCCAAGTGAGTTATCCTAGCCCCTTTATATGTACTCTCTGACCGCAAGTGAGTTACCCTAGCCCCTTTATATGTACTCTCTGACCGCAAGTGAGTTATCCTAGCCGCTTTAGATGTACTCCCAGAACCCAAGTGAGTTAACCTAGTCCCTTAAAAGTACTCCCTGACCCCAAGAGAGTTATCCTAGCCCCTTTATATGTACTCTCTGACCGCAAGTGAGTTATCCTAGCCCCTTTATATGTACTCTCTGACCGCAAGTGAGTTATCCTAGCCCCTTTATAAGTACTCACTGACCCCAAGTGAGTTATCCTAGCCCCTTTATATGTACTCTCTGACCGCAAGTGAGATACCCTAGCCCCTTTATATGTACTCTCTGACCGCAAGTGAGTTATCCTAGCCGCTTTAGATGTACTCCCAGAACCCAAGTGAGTTAACCTAGTCCCTTAAAAGTACTCCCTGACCCCAAGAGAGTTATCCTAGCCCCTTTATATGTACTCTCTGACCGCAAGTGAGTTACCCTAGTCCCATAGAAGTACACTCTGACCGCAAGTGAGTTATCCTAGCCGCTTTATATGTACACCCAGACCCCAAGTGAGTTACCCTAGTCCCATATTACTATTCCCTGACGCAATGTGAGTTTCCCTAGCCACTTTATAAGTACTCCCTGACCCTAAGTGGGTTACCCTAGTCCCATATAAGTACTCCCAGACCACAAGAAGGTTACCCTAGTCCCATAGAAATACTCCCTGACCCCAAGTGAGTTATCCTTGCCCCTTTATATCTACTCTCTGACAGCAATTGAGTTACCCTAGTCCCTAATAAGGATTCACTGACCCCAAGTGGGTTACCCTAGTCCCATAGAAGTACTCCCTGACCCCAAGTGAGTTACCATAGCCCCTTTATAAATACTATCTGACCCCAAATGAGTTATCCTAGCCCCTTTATATGTACTCTCTGACGGCAAGTGAGTTACCATAGGCCCTTTATAAGTACTCCCTGACCCCTAGTGAGTTATCCTAGCCTCTTTTTAAGTACTCCCTGACCCCAAGTGAGTTATCCTAGCCCCTTTATATGTACTCTCTAACCGCAAGTGAGTTATCCTATCCCCTTTATATGTACTCTCTGACCTCATGTGAGTTACCTTAGTCCCATAGACGTACTCCCTGACCCCAAATGAGTTATCCTAGCCCCTTTATATGTACTCTCTGACCGCAAGTGAGTTACCCTAGTCCCATAGTAGTACTCCCTGACCCCAAGTGAGTTACCATAGCCCGTTTATAAGTACTACCTGACCCCAAATGAGTTATCCTAGCCCCTTTATATGTACTCTCTGACGGCAAGTGAGTTACCATAGCCCCTTTATATGTACTCCCTGACCCCAAGTGAATTATCCTAGCCCCTTTATATGTACTCTCTGACCGCAAGTGAGTTATCCTAGCCCCTTTATAAGTACTCCCTGACCCCAAGTGGGTTACCCTAGTTTCATATTAGTACTCCTTGGCCCCAATTGAGTTACCATAGCCCCTTTATAAGTACTCCCTGACCCCTAGTGAATTATCCTAGCCCCTTTATATGTACTCTCTGACCGCAAGTAAGTTATCCTAGCCCCTTTATAAGTACTCCCTGACCCCAAGTGAGTTATCCTAGCCCCTTTATATGTACTCTCTGACCGCAAGTGAGTTACCCTAGCCCCTTTATATGTACTCTCTGACCGCAAGTGAGTTATCCTAGCCGCTTTAGATGTACTCCCAGAACCCAAGTGAGTTAACCTAGTCCCTTAAAAGTACTCCCTGACCCCAAGAGAGTTATCCTAGCCCCTTTATATGTACTCTCTGACCGCAAGTGAGTTATCCTAGCCCCTTTATATGTACTCTCTGACCGCAAGTGAGTTATCCTAGCCCCTTTATAAGTACTCACTGACCCCAAGTGAGTTATCCTAGCCCCTTTATATGTACTCTCTGACCGCAAGTGAGATACCCTAGCCCCTTTATATGTACTCTCTGACCGCAAGTGAGTTATCCTAGCCGCTTTAGATGTACTCCCAGAACCCAAGTGAGTTAACCTAGTCCCTTAAAAGTACTCCCTGACCCCAAGAGAGTTATCCTAGCCCCTTTATATGTACTCTCTGACCGCAAGTGAGTTACCCTAGTCCCATAGAAGTACACTCTGACCGCAAGTGAGTTATCCTAGCCGCTTTATATGTACACCCAGACCCCAAGTGAGTTACCCTAGTCCCATATTACTATTCCCTGACGCAATGTGAGTTTCCCTAGCCACTTTGTAAGTACTCCCTGACCCTAAGTGGGTTACCCTAGTCCCATATAAGTACTCCCAGACCACAAGAAGGTTACCCTAGTCCCATAGAAATACTCCCTGACCCCAAGTGAGTTATCCTTGCCCCTTTATATCTACTCTCTGACAGCAATTGAGTTACCCTAGTCCCTAATAAGGATTCACTGACCCCAAGTGGGTTACCCTAGTCCCATAGAAGTACTCCCTGACCCCAAGTGAGTTACCATAGCCCCTTTATAAATACTATCTGACCCCAAATGAGTTATCCTAGCCCCTTTATATGTACTCTCTGACGGCAAGTGAGTTACCATAGCCCCTTTATAAGTACTCCCTGACCCCTAGTGAGTTATCCTAGCCCCTTTTTAAGTACTCCCTGACCCCAAGTGAGTTATCCTAGCCCCTTTATATGTACTCTCTAACCGCAAGTGAGTTATCCTATCCCCTTTATATGTACTCTCTGACCTCATGTGAGTTACCCTAGTCCCATAGACGTACTCCCTGACCCCAAATGAGTTATCCTAGCCCCTTTATATGTACTCTCTGACCGCAAGTGAGTTACCCTAGTCCCATAGTAGTACTCCCTGACCCCAAGTGAGTTACCATAGCCCGTTTATAAGTACTACCTGACCCCAAATGAGTTATCCTAGCCCCTTTATATGTACTCTCTGACGGCAAGTGAGTTACCATAGCCCCTTTATATGTACTCCCTGACCCCAAGTGAATTATCCTAGCCCCTTTATATGTACTCTCTGACCGCAAGTGAGTTATCCTAGCCCCTTTATAAGTACTCCCTGACCCCAAGTGGGTTACCCTAGTTTCATATTAGTACTCCTTGGCCCCAATTGAGTTACCATAGCCCCTTTATAAGTACTCCCTGACCCCTAGTGAGTTATCCTAGCCCCTTTATATGTACTCTCTGACCGCAAGTCAGTTACCATAGCCCCTTTATATGTACTCCCTGACCCCAAGTGAATTATGCTAGCCCCTTTATATGTACTCCCTGACCCCAAGTGAATTATCCTAGCCCCTTTATATGTACTCTCTGACCGCAAGTAAGTTATCCTAGCCCCTTTATAAGTACTCCCTGACCCCAAGTGAGTTATCCTAGCCCCTTTATATGTACTCTCTGACCGCAAGTGAGTTACCCTAGCCCCTTTATATGTACTCTCTGACCGCAAGTGAGTTATCCTAGCCGCTTTAGATGTACTCCCAGAACCCAAGTGAGTTAACCTAGTCCCTTAAAAGTACTCCCTGACCCCAAGAGAGTTATCCTAGCCCCTTTATATGTACTCTCTGACCGCAAGTGAGTTATCCTAGCCCCTTTATATGTACTCTCTGACCGCAAGTGAGTTACCCTAGTCCCATAGAAGTACACTCTGACCGCAAGTGAGTTATCCTAGCCGCTTTATATGTACACCCAGACCCCAAGTGAGTTACCCTAGTCCCATATTACTATTCCCTGACCCAATGTGAGTTTCCCTAGCCACTTTATAAGTACTCCCTGACCCTAAGTGGGTTACCCTAGTCCCATATAAGTACTCCCAGACCACAAGAAGGTTACCCTAGTCCCATAGAAATACTCCCTGACCCCAAGTGAGTTATCCTTGCCCCTTTATATCTACTCTCTGACAGCAATTGAGTTACCCTAGTCCCTAATAAGGACTCACTGACCCCAAGTGGGTTACCCTAGTCCCATAGAAGTACTCCCTGACCCCAAGTGAGTTACCTTAACCCTTATATAAGTACTCCCTGACACCAAGTGAGTTACCACAACCCCTTTATAAGTACTATCTGACCCCAAATGAGTTATCCTAGCCCCTTTATATGTACTCTCTGACGGCAAGTGAGTTACCATAGCCCCTTTATAAGTACTCCCTGACCCCTAGTGAGTTATCCTAGCCCCTTTTTAAGTACTCCCTGACCCCAAGTGAGTTATCCTAGCCCCTTTATATGTACTCTCTAACCGCAAGTGAGTTATCCTATCCCCTTTATATGTACTCTCTGACCTCATGTGAGTTACCCTAGTCCCATAGACGTACTCCCTGACCCCAAATGAGTTATCCTAGCCCCTTTATATGTACTCTCTGACCGCAAGTGAGTTACCCTAGTCCCATAGTAGTACTCCCTGACCCCAAGTGGGTTACCATAGCCCGTATATAAGTACTACCTGACCCCAAATGAGTTATCCTAGCCCCTTTATATGTACTCTCTGACGGCAAGTGAGTTACCATAGCCCCTTTATATGTACTCCCTGACCCCAAGTGAATTATCCTAGCCCCTTTATATGTACTCTCTGACCGCAAGTGAGTTACCCTAGTCCCATAGTAGTACTCCCTGACCCCAAGTGAGTTACCATAGCCCGTTTATAAGTACTACCTGACCCCAAATGAGTTATCCTAGCCCCTTTATAAGTACTCCCTGACCCCAAGTGGGTTACCCTAGATTCATATTAGTACTCCCTGACCCCAAGTGAGTTACCATAGCCCGTTTATAAGTACTACCTGACCCCAAGTGAGTTATCCTAGCCCCTTTATATGTACTCTCTGAGCGCAAGTGAGTTACCCTAGCCCCTTTATATGTACTCTCTGACCCCAAGTGAGTTATCCTAGCCGCTTTATATGTACTCCCAGACCCCAAGTGAGTTAACCTAGTCCCTTAAAAGTACTCCCTGACTCCAAGTGAGTTACCATATCACCTTTATATGTACTACCTGACCCCAAATGAGTTATCCTAGCCCCTTTATATGTACTCTCTGACCGCAAGTGAGTTATCCTAGTCCCATAGTAGTACTCCCTGACCCCAAGTGAGTTACCATAGCCCATTTATAAGTACTACCTGACCCCAAATGAGTTATCCTAGCCCCTATATATGTACTCTCTGACGGCAAGTGAGTTACCATAGCCCCTTTATATGTACTCCCTGACCCCAAGTGAATTATCCTAGCCCCTTTATATGTACTCTCTGACCGCAAGTGAGTTATCCTAGCCCCTTTATAAGTACTCCCTGACCCCAAGTGGGTTACCCTAGTTTCATATTAGTACTCCTTGGCCCCAATTGAGTTACCATAGCCCCTTTATAAGTACTCCCTGACCCCAAGTGAGTTATCCTAGCCCCTTTATATGTACTCTCTGACCGCAAGTGAGTTACCCTAGCCCCTTTATATGTACTCTCTGACCGCAAGTGAGTTATCCTAGCCGCTTTAGATGTACTCCCAGAACCCAAGTGAGTTAACCTAGTCCCTTAAAAGTACTCCCTGACCCCAAGAGAGTTATCCTAGCCCCTTTATATGTACTCTCTGACCGCAAGTGAGTTATCCTAGCCCCTTTATATGTACTCTCTGTCCGCAAGTGAGTTATCCTTGCCCCTTTATATCTACTCTCTGACAGCAATTGAGTTACCCTAGTCCCTAATAAGGACTCACAGACCCCAAGTGGGTTACCCTAGTCCCATAGAAGTACTCCCTGACCCCTAGTGAGTTATCCTAGCCCTTTTTAAGTACTCCCTGACCCCAAGTGAGTTATCCTAGCCGCTTTAGATGTACTCCCAGAACCCAAGTGAGTTAACCTAGTCCCTTAAAAGTACTCCCTGACCCCAAGAGAGTTATCCTAGCCCCTTTATATGTACTCTCTGACCGCAAGTGAGTTACCCTAGTCCCATAGAAGTACACTCTGACCGCAAGTGAGTTATCCTAGCCGCTTTATATGTACACCCAGACCCCAAGTGAGTTACCCTAGTCCCATATTACTATTCCCTGACCCAATGTGAGTTTCCCTAGCCACTTTATAAGTACTCCCTGACCCTAAGTGGGTTACCCTAGTCCCATATAAGTACTCCCAGACCACAAGAAGGTTACCCTAGTCCCATAGAAATACTCCCTGACCCCAAGTGAGTTATCCTTGCCCCTTTATATCTACTCTCTGACAGCAATTGAGTTACCCTAGTCCCTAATAAGGACTCACAGACCCCAAGTGGGTTACCCTAGTCCCATAGAAGTACTCCCTGACCCCTAGTGAGTTATCCTAGCCCCTTTTTAAGTACTCCCTGACCCCAAGTGAGTTATCCTAGCCCCTTTATATGTACTCTCTAACCGCAAGTGAGTTATCCTATCCCCTTTATATGTACTCTCTGACCTCATGTGAGTTACCCTAGTCCCATATACGTACTCCCTGACCCCAAATGAGTTATCCTAGCCCCTTTATATGTACTCTCTGACCGCAAGTGAGTTACCCTAGTCCCATAGTAGTACTCCCTGACCCCAAGTGAGTTACCATAGCCCGTTTATAAGTACTACCTGACCCCAAATGAGTTATCCTAGCCCCTTTATATGTACTCTCTGACGGCAAGTGAGTTACCATAGCCCCTTTATATGTACTCCCTGACCCCAAGTGAATTATCCTAGCCCCTTTATATGTACTCTCTGACCGCAAGTGAGTTATCCTAGCCCCTTTATAAGTACTCCCTGACCCCAATTGGGTTACCCTAGATTCATATTAGTACTCCTTGGCCCCAAGTGAGTTACCATAGCCCCTTTATAAGTACTCCCTGACCCCAAGTGAGTTATCCTAGCCCCTTTATATGTACTCCCAGACCCCAAGTGAGTTACCTTAGTCCCTTATAACTACTCCCTGACCCCAAGTGAGGTACCATAGCCCCTTTATAAGTACTCCCTGACCCCAAGTGAGTTATCCTAGCCCCTTTATATGTACTCTCTGACCGCAAGTGAGTTACCCTAGCCCCTTTATATGTACTCTCTGACCGCAAGTGAGTTATCCTAGCCGCTTTATATGTACTCCCAGACCCCAAGTGAGTTAACCTAGTCCCTTAAAAGTACTCCCTGACTCCAAGTGAGTTACCATATCACCTTTATATGTACTACCTGACCCCAAATGAGTTATCCTAGCCCCTTTATATGTACTCTCTGACCGCAAGTGAGTTACCCTAGTCCCATAGTAGTACTCCCTGACCCCAAGTGAGTTACCATAGCCCCTTTATAAGTACTACCTGACCCCAAATGAGTTATCCTAGCCCCTTTATATGTACTCTCTGACCGCAAGTGAGTTACCCTAGTCCCATAGTAGTACTCCCTGACCCCAAGTGATTTACCATAGCCCGTTTATAAGTACTACCTGACCCCAAATGAGTTATCCTGGCCCCTTTATATGTACTCTCTGACGGCAAGTGAGTTACCATAGCCCCTTTATATGTACTCTCTGACCGCAAGTGAGTTATCCTAGCCGCTTTATATGTACTCCCAGACCCCAAGTGAGTTAACCTAGTCCCTTAAAAGTACTCCCTGACCCCAAGTGAGGTACCATAGCCCCTTTATAAGTACTCCCTGACCCCAAGTGAGTTATCCTAGCCCCTTTATATATACTCTCTGACCGCAAGTGAGTTACCCTAGCCCCTTTATTAGTACTCTCTGACCGCAAGTGAGTTATCCTAGCCGCTTTATATGTACTCCCAGACCCCAAGTGAGTTAACCTAGTCCCTTAAAAGTACTCCTTGACCCCAAGAGAGTTATCCTACCCCCTTTATATGTACTCTCTGACCGCAAGTGAGTTACCCTAGTCCCATAGAAGTACTCTCTGACCGCAAGTGAGTTATCCTAGCCGCTTTATATGTACACCCAGACCCCAAGTGAGTTACCCTAGTCCCATATTACTATTCCCTGACCCAATGTGAGTTACCCTATTCCCTTTATAAGTACTCCCTGACCCTAAGTGGGTTACCCTAGTCCCATATAAGTACTCCCAGACCACAAGAATGTTACCCTAGTCCCATAGAAATACTCCTTGACCCCAAGTGAGTTAACTTTGCCCCTTTATATCTACTCTCTGACAGCAATTGAGTTACCCTTGTCCCTTATAAGGACTCCCTGACCCCAAGTGAGTTACCTTAACCCTTATATAAGTACTCCCTGACCCCAAGTGAGTTACCATATCACCTTTATATGTACTCCCTGACACCAAGTGAGTTATCCTAGCGCCTTCATATGTACTCTCTGACCGCAAGTGAGTTACCCTAGTCCCATAGTAGTACTCCCTGACACCAAGTGAGTTACCATAGCCCCTTTATAAGTACTCCCTGACCCCTAGTGAGTTATCCTAGCCCCTTTATATGTACTCTCTGACGGCAAGTGAGTTACCATAGCCCCTTTATAAGTACTCCCTGACCCCTAGTGAGTTATTCTGGCCCCTTTATATGTACTCTCTGACCGCAAGTGAGTTATCCTATCCCCTTTATATCTACTCTCTGACAGCAATTGAGTTACCCTAGTCCCTTATAAGGACTCCCTGACCCCAAGTGGGTTACCCTAGTCCCATAGAAGTACTCCCTGACCCCAAGTGAGTTACCTTAACCCTTATATAAGTACTCCCTGACCCCAAGTGAGTTACCATATCACCTTTATATGTACTCCCTGACCCCAAGTGAGTTATCCTAGCCCCTTTATATGTACTCTCTGACCGCAAGTGAGTTACTCTAGTCCCATATAAGTACTCCCTGACCCCAACTGATTTACCCTAGTACCAAATAAGTGCTACAAGGACCCAAGTGATTTACCATAGTCACATAGAAGTACTCCCTGACCCTAAGTGAGTTACCCTAGCCCGTATATAAGTACTCCCTGACCCCAAGTGAGTTATCATAGCCCCTTTATATGTACTCTTTGACCGCAAGTAAGTTACCCTAGTCCCATATAAGTACTCCCTATCCCCAACTGATTTACCCTAGCCCCATATAAGTGCTCCAATAACCCAAGTGAGTTACCCTAGTCCCATAGTAGTACTCTTTGACCCCAAGTGAGTTACCCTAGTCCCATAGTAGTACTCCTTGACCCCAAGTGAGTTACCATAGCCCCTTTATAAGTACTCCCTGACCCCAAGTGAGTTATCCTAGCCCCTTTATATGTACACCCAGACACCAAGTGAGTTACCCTAGTCCCATATTACTATTCCCTGACCCAATGTGAGTTACCCTAGCCCCTTTATAAGTACTCCCTGACCCTAAGTGGGTTACCCTAGTCCCATATAAGTACTCCCAGACCACAAGAAGGTTACCCTAGTCCCATAGAAATACTCCCTGACCCCAAGTGAGTTATCCTAGCCCCTTTATATGTACTCTCTGACGGCAAGTGAGTTACCCTAGCCCCTTTATTAGTACTCTCTGACCGCAAGTGAGTTATCCTAGCCGCTTTATATGTACTCCCAGACCCCAAGTGAGTTAACCTAGTCCCTTAAAAGTACTCCTTGACCCCAAGAGAGTTATCCTACCCCCTTTATATGTACTCTCTGACCGCAAGTGAGTTACCCTAGTCCCATAGAAGTACTCTCTGACCGCAAGTGAGTTATCCTAGCCGCTTTATATGTACACCCAGACCCCAAGTGAGTTACCCTAGTCCCATATTACTATTCCCTGACCCAATGTGAGTTACCCTATTCCCTTTATAAGTACTCCCTGACCCTAAGTGGGTTACCCTAGTCCCATATAAGTACTCCCAGACCACAAGAATGTTACCCTAGTCCCATAGAAATACTCCCTGACCCCAAGTGAGTTAACTTTGCCCCTTTATATCTACTCTCTGACAGCAATTGAGTTACCCTTGTCCCTTATAAGGACTCCCTGACCCCAAGTGGGTTACCCTAGTCCCATAGAAGTACTCCCTGACCCCATGTGAGTTACCTTAACCCTTATATAAGTACTCCCTGACCCCAAGTGAGTTACCATATCACCTTTATATGTACTCCCTGACACCAAGTGAGTTATCCTAGCGCCTTCATATGTACTCTCTGACCGCAAGTGAGTTACCCTAGTCCCATAGTAGTACTCCCTGACACCAAGTGAGTTACCATAGCCCCTTTATAAGTACTCCCTGACCCCTAGTGAGTTATCCTAGCCCCTTTATATGTACTCTCTGACCGCAAGTGAGTTATCCTAGCCCCTATATAAGTACTCTCTGACCGCAAGTGAGTTATCCTAGCCCCTTTATAAGTACTCCCTGACCCCAAGTGGGTTACCCTAGTTTCATATTAGTACTCCTTGGTCCCAAGTGAGTTACAATAGCCCCATTATAAGTACTCCCTGACCCCAAGTGAGTTATCCTAGCCCCTTTATATGTACTCCCAGACCCCAAGTGAGTTACCTTAGTCCCTTATAACTACTCCCTGACCCCAAGTGAGGTACCATAGCCCCTTTATAAGTACTCCCTGACCCCAAGTGAGTTATCCTAGCCCCTTTATATGTACTCTCTGACCGCAAGTGAGTTACCCTAGCCCCTTTATATGTACTCTCTGACCGCAAGTGAGTTATCCTAGCCGCTTTATATGTACTCCCAGACCCCAAGTGAGTTAACCTAGTCCCTTAAAAGTACTCCCTGACTCCAAGTGAGTTACCATATCACCTTTATATGTACTACCTGACCCCAAATGAGTTATCCTAGCCCCTTTATATGTACTCTCTGACCGCAAGTGAGTTACCCTAGTCCCATAGTAGTACTCCCTGATCCCAAGTGAGTTACCATAGCCCCTTTATAAGTACTCCCTAACCCCAAGTGAGTTATCCTAGCCCCTTTATATGTACTCTCTGACCGCAAGTGAGTTACCCTAGTCCCATAGTAGTACTCCCTGACCCCATGTGAGTTACCATAGCCCGTTTATAAGTACTACCTGACCCCAAATGAGTTATCCTAGCCCCTTTATATGTACTCTCTGACGGCAAGTGAGTTACCATAGCCCCTTTATAAGTACTCCCTGACCCCTAGTGAGTTATTCTGGCCCCTTTATATGTACTCTCTGACCGCAAGTGAGTTATCCTATCCCCTTTATATCTACTCTCTGACAGCAATTGAGTTACCCTAGTCCCTTATAAGGACTCCCTGACCCCAAGTGGGTTACCCTAGTCCCATAGAAGTACTCCCTGACCCCAAGTGAGTTACCTTAACCCTTATATAAGTACTCCCTGACCCCAAGTGAGTTACCATATCACCTTTATATGTACTCCCTGACCCCAAGTGAGTTATCCTAGCCCCTTTATATGTACTCTCTGACCGCAAGTGAGTTACTCTAGTCCCATATAAGTACTCCCTGACCCCAACTGATTTACCCTAGTCCCAAATAAGTGCTACAAGGACCCAAGTGATTTACCATAGTCACATAGAAGTACTCCCTGACCCTAAGTGAGTTACCCTAGCCCGTATATAAGTACTCCCTGACCCCAAGTGAGTTATCATAGCCCCTTTATATGTACTCTTTGACCGCAAGTAAGTTACCCTAGTCCCATATAAGTACTCCCTATCCCCAACTGATTTACCCTAGCCCCATATAGGTGCTCCAATAACCCAAGTGAGTTACCCTAGTCCCATAGTAGTACTCCTTGACCCCAAGTGAGTTACCCTAGTCCCATAGTAGTACTCCTTGACCCCAAGTGAGTTACCATAGCCCCTTTATAAGTACTCCCTGACCCCAAGTGAGTTATCCTAGCCCCTTTATATGTACACCCAGACCCCAAGTGAGTTACCCTAGTCCCATATTACTATTCCCTGACCCAATGTGAGTTACCCTAGCCCCTTTATAAGTACTCCCTGACCCTAAGTGGGTTACCCTAGTCCCATAGAAGTACTCCCTGACCCCAAGTGAGTTACCATATCACCTTTATATGTACTCCCTGACTCCAAGTGAGTTATCCCAGCCCCTTTATATGTACTCTCTGACGGCAAGTGAGTTACCATAGCCCCTTTATAAGTACTCCCTGACCCCAAGTGAGTTATCCTAGCCCCTTTATATGTACACCCAGACCCCAAGTGAGTTACCCTAGTCCCATATTACTATTCCCTGACCCAATGTGAGTCACCCTAGCCCCTTTATAAGTACTCCCTGACCCTAAGTGGGTTACCCTAGTCCCATATAAGTACTCCCAGACCACAAGAAGATTACCCTAGTCCCATAGAAATACTCCCTGACCCCAAGTGAGGTATCCTTGCCCCTTTATATCTACTCTCTGACAGCAATTGAGTTACCCTAGTCCCTTATAAGGACTCCCTGTCCCCAAGTGGGTTACCCTAGTCCCATAGAAGTACTCCCTGACCCCAAGTGAGTTACGTTAACCCTTATATAATTACTCCCTGACCCCAAGTGAGTTACCATATCACCTTTATATGTACTCCCTGACTCCAAGTGAGTTATCCCAGCCCCTTTATATGTACTCTCTGACCGCAAGTGAGTTACCCTAGTCCCATAGTAGTACTCCCTGACCCCAAGTGAGTTACCATAGCCCCTTTATAAGTACTACCTGACCCCAAATGAGTTATCCTAGCCCCTTTATATGTACTCTCTGACGGCAAGTGAGTTACCATAGCCCCTTTATAAGTACTCCCTGACCCCTAGTGAGTTATCCTAGCCCCTTTATATGTATTCTCTGACCTCATGTGAGTTGCCCTAGTCCCATAGACGTACTCCCTGACCCCAAGTGAGTTATCCTAGCCCATTTATATGTACTCTCTGACCGCAAGTGAGTTATCCTAGCCCCTTTATATGTACTCTCTGACCGCAAGTGAGTTACCCTAGTCCCATAGTAGTACTCCCTGACCCCAATTGAGTTACAATAGCCCGTTTATAAGTACTACCTGACCCCAAATGAGTTATCCTAGCCCCTTTATATGTACTCTCTGACGGCAAGTGAGTTACCCTAGTCCCATAGTAGTACTCCTTGACCCCAAGTGAGTTACCATAGCCCCTTTTTAAGTACTCACTGACCCCAAGTGAGTTATCCTAGCCCCTTTATATGTACTCTCTAACCGCAAGTGAGTTATCCTATCCCCTTTATATGTACTCTCTGATCTCATGTGAGTTACCCTAGTCCCATAGACGTACTCCCTGACCCCAAGTGAGTTATCCTAGCCCCTTTATATGTACTCTCTGACCGCAAGTGAGTTACCCTAGTCCCATAGTAGTACTCCCTGACCCCAAGTGAGTTACCATAGCCCGTTTATAAGTACTACCTGACCCCAAATGTGTTATCCTAGCCCCTTTATATGTACTCTCTGACGGCAAGTGAGTTACCATAGCCCCTTTATATGTACTCCCTGACCCAAAGTGAATTATGCTAGCCCCTTTATATGTACTCTCTGACCGCAAGTGAATTATCCTAGCCCCTTTATAAGTACTCCCTGACCCCAAGTGGATTACCCTAGTTTCATATTAGTACTCCTTGGCCCCAAGTGAGTTACCATAGCCCCTTTATAAGTACTTCCTGACCCCAAGTGAGTTATCCAAGCCCCTTTATATGTACTCTCTGATCGCAAGTGAGTTACCCTAGCCCCTTTATATGTACTCTCTGACCGCAAGTGAGTTATCCTAGCCCCTTTATAAGTACTCCCTGACCCCAAATGAGTTATCCTAGCCCCTTTATATGTACTCTCTGACGGCAAGTGAGTTATCCTAGCCTCTTTATATGTACTCTCCGACCGCAAGTGAGTTACCCTAGCCCCTTTATATATACTCTCTGACCGCAAGTGAGTTATCCTAGCCACTTTATATGTACTCCCAGACCCCAAGTAGAGTTAACCTAGTCCCTTAAAAGTACTCCCTGACCCCAAGAGAGTTATCCTAGCCCCTTTATATGTACTCTCTGACCGCAAGTGAGTTAACCTAGTCCCATAGAAGTACTCTCTGACCGCAAGTGAGTTATCCTAGCCGCTTTATATGTATACCCAGACCCCAAGTGAGTTACCCTAGTCCCATATTACTATTCCCTGACCCAATGTGAGTTACCATAGCCCCTTTATAAGTACTCCCTGACCCTAAGTGGGTTACCCTAGTCCCATAGAAATACTCCCTGACCCCATGTGAGTTATCCTTGCCCCTTTATATCTACTCTCTGACAGCAATTGAGTTACCCTAGTCCCTTATAAGGACTCCCTGACCCCAAGTCGGTTACCCTAGTCCCATAGAAGTACTCCCTGACCCCAAGTGAGTTACCTTAACCCTTATATAAGTACTCCCTGACCCCAAGTGAGTTACCATATCACCTTTATATGTACTCCCTGACCCCAAGTGAGTTATCCTAGCCCCTTTATATGTACTCTCTGACCGCAAATGAGTTACCCTAGTCCCATATAAGTACTCCCTGACCCCAACTGATTTACACTAGTCCCAAATAAGTGCTACAAGGACCCAAGTGATTTACCATAGTCACATAGAAGTACTCCCTGACCCCAAGTGAGTTACCCTATCCCCTATATAAGTACTCCCTGACCCCAAGTGAGTTACCCTAGTCCCATATAAGTACTCCCTGACCCTGAGTGAGTTACCCTAGTCCCATATAAGTACTCCCTGACTCCAAGTGAGTTACCATAGCCCCTTTATAAGTACACCCTGACCCTAAGTGAGTTACCCTAGTCCCATAGAAGTACTCCCTGACCCTAAGTGAGTTACCCTAGTCCCATATAAGTACTCCCTATCCCCAACTGATTTACCCTAGCCCAAATAAGTGCTCCAATAACCCAAGTGAGTTACCCTAGTCCCATAGTAGTACTCCTTGACCCCAAGTGAGTTACCATAGCCCCTTTATAAGTACTCCCTGACCCCAAGTGAGTTATCCTAGCCCCTTTATATGTACTCCCAGACCCCAAGTGAGGTACCATAGCCCCTTTATAAGTACTCCCTGACCCCAAATGAGTTATCCTAGCCCCTTTATATGTACTCTCTGACCGCAAGTGAGTTATCCTAGCCCCTTTATATGTAATCCCAGACCCCAAGTTAGTTACCCTAGTCCCATATAAGTACTCCTTGACCCAAAGTGAGTTAACCTAGCCGCTTTATATGTACTCCCAGACCCCAAGTGAGTTACCCTAGTTCCATAGAAGTACTTCCTGACCCCAAGTGAGTTACCATAGCCCCTTTATAAGTACTCCCTGGCCCCAAGTGAGTTATCCTAGCCCCTTTATATGTACTCTCTGACCGCAAGTGAGTTACCATAGCCCCTTTATAAGTACTCCCTGACCCCATGTGAGATACCCTAGCCCCTTTATATGTACTCTCTGATCGCAAGTGAGTTACCCTAGCCCCTTTATATGTACACTCTGACCGCAAGTGAGTTATCCTAGCCCCTTTATAAGTACTCCCTTACCCCAAATGAGTTATCCTAGCCCCTTTATATGTACTCTCTGACGGCAAGTGAGTTACCCTAGTCCCATAGTAGTACTCCTTGACCCCAAGTGAGTTACCATAGCCCCTTTATATGTACTCCCTGACCCCAAGTGAATTATCCTAGCCCCTTTATATGTACTCTCTGACCGCAAGTGAGTTATCCTAGCCCCTTTATAAGTACTCCCTGACCCCAAGTGGGTTACCCTAGTTTCATATTAGTACTCCTTGGCCCCAAAAGAGTTACCATAGCCCCTTTATAAGTACTCCTTGACCCCAAGTGGATTATCCTAGCCCCTTTATATGTACTCCCAGACCCCAAGTGAGTTACCTTAGTCCCTTATAACTACTCCCTGACCCCAAGTGAGGTACCATAGCCCCTTTATAAGTACTCCCTGACCCCAAGTGAGTTATTCTAGCCCCTTTATATGTAATCTCTGACCGCAAGTGAGTTATCCTAGCCGCTTTATATGTACTCCCTGACCCTAAGTGGGTTACCCTAGTCCCATATAAGTACTCCCAGACCACAAGAAGGTTACCCTAGTCCCATAGAAAAACTCCCTGACCCCAAGTGAGTTATCCTTGCCCCTTTATATCTACTCTCTGACAGCAATTGAGTTACCCTAGTCCCTTATAAGGACTCCCTGACCCCAAGTGGGTTACCCTAGTCCCATAGAAGTACTCCCTGACCCCATGTGAGTTACCTTAACCCTTATATAAGTACTCCCTGACCCCAAGTGAGTTACAATATCACCTTTATATGTACTCCCTGACCCCAAGTGAGTTATCCTAGCCCCTTTATATGTACTCTCTGACCGCAAGTGAGTAACCCTAGTCCCATAGTAGTACTCCCTGGCCCCAAGTGAGTTACCATAGCCCCTTTATAAGTACTACCTGACCCCAAATGAGTTATCCTAGCCCCTTTATATGTACTCTCTGACGGCAAGTGAGTTACCATAGCCCCTTAATAAGTACTCCCTGACCCCTAGTGAGTTATCCTAGCCCCTTTATATGTACTCTCTGACCGCAAGTGAGTTATCCTAGCCCCTTTATAAGTACTCCTTGACCCCAAATGAGTTATCCTAGCCTCTTATATGTGTTCTCTAACCGCAAGTGAGTAATCCTATCCCCTTTATATGTACTCTCTGACCTCATGTGAGTTACCCTAGTCCCATAGACGTACTCCCTGACCCCAAGTGAGTTATCCTAGCCCCTTTATATGTACTCTCTGACCGCAAGTGAGTTATCTTAGCCCCTTTATATGTACTCTCTGACCGCAATGAGTTACCCTAGTCCCATAGTATTACTCCCTGACCCCAATTGAGTTACCATAGCCCGTTTATAAGTACTACCTGCCCCCAAATGAGTTATCCTAGCCCCTTTATATGTACTCTCTGACGGCAAGTGAGTTACCCTAGTCCCATAGTAGTACTCCCTGACCCCAAGAGAGTTATCCTAGCCCCGTTATATGTACTCTCTGACCGCAAGTGAGTTACCCTAGTCCCATAGAAGTACACTCTGACCGCAAGTGAGTTATCCTAGCCGCTTTATATGTACACTCAGACCCCAAGTGAGTTACCCTAGTCCCATATTACTATTCCCTGACCCAATGTGAGTTTCCCTAGCCCCTTTATAAGTACTCCCTGACCCTAAGTGGGTTACCCTAGTCCCATATAAGTACTCCCAGACCACAAGAAGGTTACCCTAATCCCATAGAAAAACTCCCTGACCCCAAGTGAGTTATCCTTGCCCCTTTATATCTACTCTCTAACCGCAAGTGAGTTATCCTATCCCCTTTATATGTACTCTCTGACCTCATGTGAGTTACCCTAGTCCCATAGACGTACTCCCTGACCCCAAGTGAGTTACCATAGCCCGTTTATAAGTACTACCTGACCCCAAATGACTTATCCTAGCCCCTTTATATGTACTCTCTGACCGCAAGTGAGTTACCCTAGTCCCATAGTAGTACTCCCTGACCCCAAGTGAGTTACCATAGCCCCTTTATAAGTACTCCCTGACCCCAAATGAGTTATCCTAGCCCCTTTATATGTACTCTCTGACGGCAAGTGAGTTACCCTAGTCCCATAGTAGTACTCCTTGACCCCAAGTGAGTTACCATAGCCCCTTTATAAGTACTCCCTGACCCCAAATGAGTTATCCTAGCCCCTTTATATGTACTCTCTGACCGCAAGTGAGTTACTCTAGTCCCATATAAGTACTCCCTGACCCCAACTGATTTACCCTAGTCCCAAATAAGTGCTACAAGGACCCAAATGATTTACCATAGTCACATAGAAGTACTCCCTGACCCCAAGTGAGTTACCCTATCCCCTATATAAGTACTCCCTGACCCCAAGTGAGTTACCCTAGTCCCATATAAGTACTCCCTGACCCTGAGTGAGTTACCCTAGTCCCATATAAGTACTCCCTGACTCCAAGTGAGTTACCATAGCCCCTTTATAAGTACACCCAGACCCTAAGTGAGTTACCCTAGTCCCATAGAAGTACTCCCTGACCCTAAGTGAGTTACCCTAGCCCGTATATAAGTACTCCCTGACCCCAAGTGAGTTATCATAGCCCCTTTATATGTACTCTTTGACCGCAAGTAAGTTACCCTAGTCCCATATAAGTACTCCCTATCCCCAACTGATTTACCCTAGCCCCATATAAGTGCTCCAATAACCCAAGTGAGTTACCCTAGTCCCATAGTAGTACTCCTTGACCCCAAGTGAGTTACCCTACTCCCATAGTAGTACTCCTTGACACCAAGTGAGTTACCATAGCCCCTTTATAAGTACTCCCTGACCCCAAGTGAGTTATCCTAGCCCCTTTATATGTACACCCAGACCCCAAGTGAGTTACCCTAGTCCCATATTACTATTCCCTGACCCAATGTGAGTTACCCTAGCCCCTTTATAAGTACTCCCTGACCCCATGTGAGTTACCTTAACCCTTATATAAGTACTCCCTGACCCCAAGTGAGTTACAATATCACCTTTATATGTACTCCCTGACCCCAAGTGAGTTATCCTAGCCCCTTTATATGTACTCTCTGACCGCAAGTGAGTAACCCTAGTCCCATAGTAGTACTCCCTGACCCCAAGTGAGTTACCATAGCCCCTTTATAAGTACTACCTGACCCCAAATGAGTTATCCTAGCCCCTTTATATGTACTCTCTGACGGCAAGTGAGTTACCATAGCCCCTTAATAAGTACTCCCTGACCCCTAGTGAGTTATCCTAGCCCCTTTATATGTACTCTCTGACCGCAAGTGAGTTATCCTAGCCCCTTTATAAGTACTCCTTGACCCCAAATGAGTTATCCTAGCCCCTTATATGTGTTCTCTAACCGCAAGTGAGTAATCCTATCCCCTTTATATGTACTCTCTGACCTCATGTGAGTTACCCTAGTCCCATAGACGTACTCCCTGACCCCAAGTGAGTTATCCTAGCCCCTTTATATGTACTCTCTGACCGCAAGTGAGTTATCTTAGCCCCTTTATATGTACTCTCTGACCGCAATGAGTTACCCTAGTCCCATAGTATTACTCCCTGACCCCAATTGAGTTACCATAGCCCGTTTATAAGTACTACCTGCCCCCAAATGAGTTATCCTAGCCCCTTTATATGTACTCTCTGACGGCAAGTGAGTTACCCTAGTCCCATAGTAGTACTCCCTGACCCCAAGAGAGTTATCCTAGCCCCTTTATATGTACTCTCTGACCGCAAGTGAGTTACCCTAGTCCCATAGAAGTACACTCTGACCGCAAGTGAGTTATCCTAGCCGCTTTATATGTACACTCAGACCCCAAGTGAGTTACCCTAGTCCCATATTACTATTCCCTGACCCAATGTGAGTTTCCCTAGCCCCTTTATAAGTACTCCCTGACCCTAAGTGGGTTACCCTAGTCCCATATAAGTACTCCCAGACCACAAGAAGGTTACCCTAATCCCATAGAAAAACTCCCTGACCCCAAGTGAGTTATCCTTGCCCCTTTATATCTACTCTCTAACCGCAAGTGAGTTATCCTATCCCCTTTATATGTACTCTCTGACCTCATGTGAGTTACCCTAGTCCCATAGACGTACTCCCTGACCCCAAGTGAGTTACCATAGCCCGTTTATAAGTAATACCTGACCCCAAATGACTTATCCTAGCCCCTTTATATGTACTCTCTGACCGCAAGTGAGTTACCCTAGTCCCATAGTAGTACTCCCTGACCCCAAGTGAGTTACCATAGCCCCTTTATAAGTACTCCCTGACCCCAAATGAGTTATCCTAGCCCCTTTATATGTACTCTCTGACGGCAAGTGAGTTACCCTAGTCCCATAGTAGTACTCCTTGACCCCAAGTGAGTTACCATAGCCCCTTTATATGTACTCTCTGACCGCAATGAGTTACCCTAGTCCCATAGTATTACTCCCTGACCCCAATTGAGTTACCATAGCCCGTTTATAAGTACTACCTGCCCCCAAATGAGTTATCCTAGCCCCTTTATATGTACTCTCTGACGGCAAGTGAGTTACCCTAGTCCCATAGTAGTACTCCCTGACCCCAAGAGAGTTATCCTAGCCCCTTTATATGTACTCTCTGACCGCAAGTGAGTTACCCTAGTCCCATAGAAGTACACTCTGACCGCAAGTGAGTTATCCTAGCCGCTTTATATGTACACTCACACCCCAAGTGAGTTACCCTAGTCCCATATTACTATTCCCTGACCCAATGTGAGTTTCCCTAGCCCCTTTATAAGTACTCCCTGACCCTAAGTGGGTTACCCTAGTCCCATATAAGTACTCCCAGACCACAAGAAGGTTACCCTAATCCCATAGAAAAACTCCCTGACCCCAAGTGAGTTATCCTTGCCCCTTTATATCTACTCTCTAACCGCAAGTGAGTTATCCTATCCCCTTTATATGTACTCTCTGACCTCATGTGAGTTACCCTAGTCCCATAGACGTACTCCCTGACCCCAAGTGAGTTACCATAGCCCGTTTATAAGTACTACCTGACCCCAAATGACTTATCCTAGCCCCTTTATATGTACTCTCTGACCGCAAGTGAGTTACCCTAGTCCCATAGTAGTACTCCCTGACCCCAAGTGAGTTACCATAGCCCCTTTATAAGTACTCCCTGACCCCAAATGAGTTATCCTAGCCCCTTTATATGTACTCTCTGACGGCAAGTGAGTTACCCTAGTCCCATAGCAGTACTCCTTGACCCCAAGTGAGTTACCATAGCCCCTTTATATGTACTCCCTGACCCCAAGTGAATTATCCTAGCCCCTTTATATGTACACTCTGACCGCAAATAAGTTATCCTAGCCCCTTTATAAGTACTCCCTGACCCAAGTGAGTTAACATAGTCCATAAAAAGTACTCCCTGACCCCAAGTGAGTTATCCTAGCCCCTTATATGTGCTCTCTGACCGCAAGTGAGTTATCCTAGCCCCATTATAAGTACTCCTTGACCCCAAGTGAGTTACCATAGCCCCTTTATATGTACTCCCTGACCCCAAGTGAATTATCCTAGCCCCTTTATATGTACTCTCTGACCGCAAGTGAGTTATCCTAGCCCCTTTATAAGTACTCCCTGACCCAAGTGAGTTAACATAGTCCAGAAAAAGTACTCCCTGACCCCAAGTGAGTTATCCTAGCCCCTTTATACGTGCTCTCTGACCGCAAGTGAGTTATCCTAGCCCCTTTATAAGTACTCTCTGACCTCATGTGAGTTACCCTAGTCCCATAGACGTACTCCCTGACCCCAAGTGAGTTACCATAGCCCGTTTATAAGTACTACCTGACCCCAAATGACTTATCCTAGCCCCTTTATATGTACTCTCTGACCGCAAGTGAGTTACCCTAGTCCCATAGTAGTACTCCCTGACCCCAAGTGAGTTACCATAGCCCCTTTATAAGTACTCCCTGACCCAAAATGAGTTATCCTAGCCCCTTTATAACTACTCTCTGACGGCAAGTGAGTTACTCTAGTCCCATAGTAGTACTCCTTGACCCCAAGTGAGTTACCATAGCCCCTTTATATGTACTCCCTGACCCCAAGTGAATTTTCCTAGCCCCTTTATATGTACTCTCTGACGGCAAGTGAGTTACCATAGCCCCTTTATATGTACTCCCTGACCCCAAGTGAATTATCCTAGCCCCTTTATATGTACTCTCTGACCGCAAGTGAGTTATCCTAGCCTCTTTATAAGTACTCCCTGATCCCAAGTGGGTTACCCTAGTTTCATATTAGTACTCCTTGGCCCCAAGTGAGTTACCATAGCCCCTTTATAAGTACTCCCTGACCCCAAGTGAGTTACCTTAGTCCCTTATAACTACTCCCTGACCCCAAGTGAGGTACCATAGCCCCTTTATAAGTAATCCCTGACCCCAAGTGAGTTATCCTAGCCCCTTTATATGTACTCTCTGACCGCAAGTGAGTTACCCTAGCCCCTTTATATGTACTCTCTGACCGCAAGTGAGTTACTCTAGTCCCATATAAGTACTCCCTGACCCCAACTGATTTACCCTAGTCCCAAATAAGTGCTACAAGGACCCAAATGATTTTCCATAGTCACATAGAAGTACTCCCTGACCCCAAGTGAGTTACCCTATCCCCTATATAAGTACTCCCTGACCCCAAGTGAGTTACCCTAGTCCCATATAAGTACTCCCTGACCCTGAGTGAGTTACCCTAGTCCCATATAAGTACTCCCTGACTCCAAGTGAGTTACCATAGCCCCTTTATAAGTACACCCAGACCCTAAGTGAGTTACCCTAGTCCCATAGAAGTACTCCCTGACCCTAAGTGAGTTACCCTAGCCCGTATATAAGTACTCCCTGACCCCAAGTGAGTTATCATAGCCCCTTTATATGTACTCTTTGACCGCAAGTAAGTTACCCTAGTCCCATATAAGTACTCCCTATCCCCAACTGATTTACCCTAGCCCCATATAAGTGCTCCAATAACCCAAGTGAGTTACCCTAGTCCCATAGTAGTACTCCTTGACCCCAAGTGAGTTACCCTACTCCCATAGTAGTACTCCTTGACACCAAGTGAGTTACCATAGCCCCTTTATAAGTACTCCCTGACCCCAAGTGAGTTATCCTAGCCCCTTTATATGTACACCCAGACCCCAAGTGAGTTACCCTAGTCCCATATTACTATTCCCTGACCCAATGTGAGTTACCCTAGCCCCTTTATAAGTACTCCCTGACCCTAAGTGGGTTACCCTAGTCCCATATAAGTACTCCCAGACCACAAGAAGGTTACCCTAGTACCATAGAAATACTCCCTGACCCCAAGTGAGTTATCCTTGCCCCTTTATATATACTCTCTGACAGCAATTGAGTTACCCTAGTCCCTTATAAGGACTCCCTGACCCCAAGTGGGTTACCCTAGTCCTATAGAAGTACTCCCTGACCCCAAGTGAGTTACGTTAACCCTTATATAATTACTGCCTGACCCCAAGTGAGTTACCATATCACCTTTATATGTACTCCCTGACTCCAAGTGAGTTATCCTAGCCCCTTTATATGTACTCTCTGACCGCAAGTGAGTTACCCTAGTCCCATAGTAGTACTCCTTGACCCCAAGTGAGTTACCATAGCCCCTTTATATGTACTCCCTGACCCCAAGTGAATTATCCTAGCCCCTTTATATGTACACTCTGACCGCAAATAAGTTATCCTAGCCCCTTTATAAGTACTCCCTGACCCAAGTGAGTTAACATAGTCCATAAAAAGTACTCCCTGACCCCAAGTGAGTTATCCTAGCCCCTTATATGTGCTCTCTGACCGCAAGTGAGTTATCCTAGCCCCATTATAAGTACTCCTTGACCCCAAGTGAGTTACCATAGCCCCTTTATATGTACTCCCTGACCCCAAGTGAATTATCCTAGCCCCTTTATATGTACTCTCTGACCGCAAGTGAGTTATCCTAGCCCCTTTATAAGTACTCCCTGACCCAAGTGAGTTAACATAGTCCAGAAAAAGTACTCCCTGACCCCAAGTGAGTTATCCTAGCCCCTTTATACGTGCTCTCTGACCGCAAGTGAGTTATCCTAGCCCCTTTATAAGTACTCTCTGACCTCATGTGAGTTACCCTAGTCCCATAGACGTACTCCCTGACCCCAAGTGAGTTACCATAGCCCGTTTATAAGTACTACCTGACCCCAAATGACTTATCCTAGCCCCTTTATATGTACTCTCTGACCGCAAGTGAGTTACCCTAGTCCCATAGTAGTACTCCCTGACCCCAAGTGAGTTACCATAGCCCCTTTATAAGTACTCCCTGACCCAAAATGAGTTATCCTAGCCCCTTTATAACTACTCTCTGACGGCAAGTGAGTTACTCTAGTCCCATAGTAGTACTCCTTGACCCCAAGTGAGTTACCATAGCCCCTTTATATGTACTCCCTGACCCCAAGTGAATTTTCCTAGCCCCTTTATATGTACTCTCTGACGGCAAGTGAGTTACCATAGCCCCTTTATATGTACTCCCTGACCCCAAGTGAATTATCCTAGCCCCTTTATATGTACTCTCTGACCGCAAGTGAGTTATCCTAGCCTCTTTATAAGTACTCCCTGATCCCAAGTGGGTTACCCTAGTTTCATATTAGTACTCCTTGGCCCCAAGTGAGTTACCATAGCCCCTTTATAAGTACTCCCTGACCCCAAGTGAGTTACCTTAGTCCCTTATAACTACTCCCTGACCCCAAGTGAGGTACCATAGCCCCTTTATAAGTAATCCCTGACCCCAAGTGAGTTATCCTAGCCCCTTTATATGTACTCCCAGACCCCAAGTGAGTTACCCTAGTCCCATAGTAGTACTCCTTGACCCCAAGTGAGTTACCCTACTCCCATAGTAGTACTCCTTGACACCAAGTGAGTTACCATAGCCCCTTTATAAGTACTCCCTGACCCCAAGTGAGTTATCCTAGCCCCTTTATATGTACACCCAGACCCCAAGTGAGTTACCCTAGTCCCATATTACTATTCCCTGACCCAATGTGAGTTACCCTAGCCCCTTTATAAGTACTCCCTGACCCTAAGTGGGTTACCCTAGTCCCATATAAGTACTCCCAGACCACAAGAAGGTTACCCTAGTACCATAGAAATACTCCCTGACCCCAAGTGAGTTATCCTTGCCCCTTTATATATACTCTCTGACAGCAATTGAGTTACCCTAGTCCCTTATAAGGACTCCCTGACCCCAAGTGGGTTACCCTAGTCCTATAGAAGTACTCCCTGACCCCAAGTGAGTTACGTTAACCCTTATATAATTACTGCCTGACCCCAAGTGAGTTACCATATCACCTTTATATGTACTCCCTGACTCCAAGTGAGTTATCCTAGCCCCTTTATATGTACTCTCTGACCGCAAGTGAGTTACCCTAGTCCCATAGTAGTACTCCCTGACCCCAAGTGAGTTACCATAGCCCCTTTATAAGTACTACCTGACCCCAAATGAGTTATCCTAGCCCCTTTATATGTACTCTCTGACGGCAAGTGAGTTACCATAGCCCCTTTATAAGGACTACCTGACCCCAAATGTGTTATCCTAGCCCCTTTATATGTACTCTCTGATCGCAAGTGAGTTACCCTAGCCCCTTTATATGTACTCTCTGACCGCAAGTGAGTTATTCTAGCCCCTTTATAAGTACTCCCTGACCCCAAATGAGTTATCCTAGCCCCTTTATATGTACTCTCTGACGGCAAGTGAGTTACCCTAGTCCCATAGTAGTACTCCTTGACCCCAAGTGAGTTACCATAGCCCCTTTATATGTACTCCCTGACCCCAAGTGAATTATCCTAGCCCCTTTATATGTACTCTCTGACCGCAAGTGAGTTATCCTAGCCCCTTTATAAGTACTCCCTGACCCCAAGTGAGTTACCCTAGTCCCATATAAGTACTCCCTGACCCTGAGTGAGTTACCCTAGTCCCATATAAGTACTCCCTGACTCCAAGTGAGTTACCATAGCCCCTTTATAAGTACACCCAGACCCTAAGTGAGTTACCCTAGTCCCATAGAAGTACTCCCTGACCCTAAGTGAGTTACCCTAGCCCGTATATAAGTACTCCCTGACCCCAAGTGAGTTATCATAGCCCCTTTATATGTACTCTTTGACCGCAAGTAAGTTACCCTAGTCCCATATAAGTACTCCCTATCCCCAACTGATTTACCCTAGCCCCATATAAGTGCTCCAATAACCCAAGTGAGTTACCCTAGTCCCATAGTAGTACTCCTTGACCCCAAGTGAGTTACCCTACTCCCATAGTAGTACTCCTTGACACCAAGTGAGTTACCATAGCCCCTTTATAAGTACTCCCTGACCCCAAGTGAGTTATCCTAGCCCCTTTATATGTACACCCAGACCCCAAGTGAGTTACCCTAGTCCCATATTACTATTCCCTGACCCAATGTGAGTTACCCTAGCCCCTTTATAAGTACTCCCTGACCCTAAGTGGGTTACCCTAGTCCCATATAAGTACTCCCAGACCACAAGAAGGTTACCCTAGTACCATAGAAATACTCCCTGACCCCAAGTGAGTTATCCTTGCCCCTTTATATATACTCTCTGACAGCAATTGAGTTACCCTAGTCCCTTATAAGGACTCCCTGACCCCAAGTGGGTTACCCTAGTCCTATAGAAGTACTCCCTGACCCCAAGTGAGTTACGTTAACCCTTATATAATTACTGCCTGACCCCAAGTGAGTTACCATATCACCTTTATATGTACTCCCTGACTCCAAGTGAGTTACCCTAGTCCCATAGTAGTACTCCTCGACCCCAAGTGAGTTACCATAGCCCCTTTATATGTACTCCCTGACCCCAAGTGAATTATCCTAGCCCCTTTATATGTACACTCTGACCGCAAATAAGTTATCCTAGCCCCTTTATAAGTACTCCCTGACCCAAGTGAGTTAACATAGTCCATAAAAAGTACTCCCTGACCCCAAGTGAGTTATCCTAGCCCCTTATATGTGCTCTCTGACCGCAAGTGAGTTATCCTAGCCCCATTATAAGTACTCCTTGACCCCAAGTGAGTTACCATAGCCCCTTTATATGTACTCCCTGACCCCAAGTGAATTATCCTAGCCCCTTTATATGTACTCTCTGACCGCAAGTGAGTTATCCTAGCCCCTTTATAAGTACTCCCTGACCCAAGTGAGTTAACATAGTCCAGAAAAAGTACTCCCTGACCCCAAGTGAGTTATCCTAGCCCCTTTATACGTGCTCTCTGACCGCAAGTGAGTTATCCTAGCCCCTTTATAAGTACTCTCTGACCTCATGTGAGTTACCCTAGTCCCATAGACGTACTCCCTGACCCCAAGTGAGTTACCATAGCCCGTTTATAAGTATTACCTGACCCCAAATGACTTATCCTAGCCCCTTTATATGTACTCTCTGACCGCAAGTGAGTTACCCTAGTCCCATAGTAGTACTCCCTGACCCCAAGTGAGTTACCATAGCCCCTTTATAAGTACTCCCTGACCCAAAATGAGTTATCCTAGCCCCTTTATAACTACTCTCTGACGGCAAGTGAGTTACTCTAGTCCCATAGTAGTACTCCTTGACCCCAAGTGAGTTACCATAGCCCCTTTATATGTACTCCCTGACCCCAAGTGAATTTTCCTAGCCCCTTTATATGTACTCTCTGACGGCAAGTGAGTTACCATAGCCCCTTTATATGTACTCCCTGACCCCAAGTGAATTATCCTAGCCCCTTTATATGTACTCTCTGACCGCAAGTGAGTTATCCTAGCCTCTTTATAAGTACTCCCTGATCCCAAGTGGGTTACCCTAGTTTCATATTAGTACTCCTTGGCCCCAAGTGAGTTACCATAGCCCCTTTATAAGTACTCCCTGACCCCAAGTGAGTTACCTTAGTCCCTTATAACTACTCCCTGACCCCAAGTGAGGTACCATAGCCCCTTTATAAGTAATCCCTGACCCCAAGTGAGTTATCCTAGCCCCTTTATATGTACTCCCAGACCCCAAGTGAGTTACCCTAGTCCCATAGTAGTACTCCTTGACCCCAAGTGAGTTACCCTACTCCCATAGTAGTACTCCTTGACACCAAGTGAGTTACCATAGCCCCTTTATAAGTACTCCCTGACCCCAAGTGAGTTATCCTAGCCCCTTTATATGTACACCCAGACCCCAAGTGAGTTACCCTAGTCCCATATTACTATTCCCTGACCCAATGTGAGTTACCCTAGCCCCTTTATAAGTACTCCCTGACCCTAAGTGGGTTACCCTAGTCCCATATAAGTACTCCCAGACCACAAGAAGGTTACCCTAGTACCATAGAAATACTCCCTGACCCCAAGTGAGTTATCCTTGCCCCTTTATATATACTCTCTGACAGCAATTGAGTTACCCTAGTCCCTTATAAGGACTCCCTGACCCCAAGTGGGTTACCCTAGTCCTATAGAAGTACTCCCTGACCCCAAGTGAGTTACGTTAACCCTTATATAATTACTGCCTGACCCCAAGTGAGTTACCATATCACCTTTATATGTACTCCCTGACTCCAAGTGAGTTATCCTAGCCCCTTTATATGTACTCTCTGACCGCAAGTGAGTTACCCTAGTCCCATAGTAGTACTCCCTGACCCCAAGTGAGTTACCATAGCCCCTTTATAAGTACTACCTGACCCCAAATGAGTTATCCTAGCCCCTTTATATGTACTCTCTGACGGCAAGTGAGTTACCATAGCCCCTTTATAAGGACTACCTGACCCCAAATGTGTTATCCTAGCCCCTTTATATGTACTCTCTGATCGCAAGTGAGTTACCCTAGCCCCTTTATATGTACTCTCTGACCGCAAGTGAGTTATTCTAGCCCCTTTATAAGTACTCCCTGACCCCAAATGAGTTATCCTAGCCCCTTTATATGTACTCTCTGACGGCAAGTGAGTTACCCTAGTCCCATAGTAGTACTCCTTGACCCCAAGTGAGTTACCATAGCCCCTTTATATGTACTCCCTGACCCCAAGTGAATTATCCTAGCCCCTTTATATGTACTCTCTGACCGCAAGTGAGTTATCCTAGCCCCTTTATAAGTACTCCCTGACCCCAAGAGGGTTAGCCTAGTTTCATATTAGTACTCCTTGGCCCCAAGTGAGTTACCATAGCCCCTTTATAAGTACTCCCTGACCCCAAGTGAGTTATCCTAGCCCCTTTATATGTACTCCCAGACCCCAAGTGAGTTACCTTAGTCCCTTATAACTACACCCTGACCCCAAGTGAGGTACCATAGCCCCTTTATAAGTACTCCCTGACCCCAAGTGAGTTATCCTAGCCCCTTTATATGTACTCTCTGACCGCAAGTGAGTTACCCTACTCCCTATATAAGTACTCCCTGACCCCAAGTGAGTTACCCTAGTCCCATATAAGTACTCCCTGACTCCAAGTGAGTTACCATAGCCCCTTTATAAGTACACCCTGACCCTAAGTGAGTTACCCTAGTCCCATAGAAGTACTCCCTGACCCTAAGTGAGTTACCCTAGCCCATATATAAGAACTCCCTGACCCCAAGTGAGTTATCCTAGCCCCTTTATATGTACTCTCTGACCGCAAGTGAGTTACCCTAGCCCCTTTATATGTACTCCCTGACCCCAAGTGAGTTACCCTAGTCCCATATAAGTACTCCCTGACCCTGAGTGAGTTACCCTAGTCCCATATAAGTACTCCCTGACTCCAAGTGAGTTACCATAGCCCCTTTATAAGTACACCCTGACCCTAAGTGAGTTACCCTAGTCCCATATAAGTACTCCCTATCCCCAACTGATTTACCCTAGCCCCATATAAGTGCTCCAATAACCCAAGTGAGTTACCCTAGTCCCATAGTAGTACTCCTTGACCCCAAGTGAGTTACCATAGCCCCTTTATAAGTACTCCCTGACCCCAAGTGAGTTATCCTAGCCCCTTTATATGTACTCCCAGACCCCAAGTGAGGTACCATAGCCCCTTTATAAGTACTCCCTGAACCCAAGTGAGTTATCCTAGCCCCTTTATATGTACTCTCTGACCGCAAGTGAGTTACCCTAGCCCCTTTATATGTACTCTCTGACCGCAAGTGAGTTATCCTAGCCCCTTTATAAGTACTCCCTGACCCCAAATGAGTTATCCTAGCCCCTTTATATGTACTCTCTGACGGCAACTGAGTTACCCTAGTCCCATAGTAGTACTCCTTGACCCCAAGTGAGTTACCATAGCCCTATATATGTACTCCCTGACCCCAAGTGAATTATACTAGCCCCTTTATATGTACTCTCTGACCGCAAGTGAGTTATCCTAGCCCCTTTATAAGTACTCCCTGACCCAAGTGAGTTAACATAGTCCATAAAAAGTACTCCCTGACCCCAAGTGAGTTATCCTAGCCCCTTTATATGTGCTCTCTGACCGCAAGTGAGTTATCCTAGCCCCTTTATAAGTACTCCCTGACCCCAAATGAGTTATCCTAGCCCCTTTATATGTACTCTCTGACGGCAAGTGAGTTACCCTAGTCCCATAGTAGTACTCCTTGACCCCAAGTGAGTTACCATAGCCCCTTTATATGTACTCCCTGACCCCAAGTGAATTATCCTAGCCCCTTTATATGTACTCTCTGACCGCAAGTGAGTTATCCTAGCCCCTTTATAAGTACTCCCTGACCCAAGTGTGTTACCCTAGTTTCATATTAGTACTCCCTGGCCCCAAGTGATTTACCATAGCCCCTTTATAAGTACTTCCTGACCCCAAGTGAGTTATCCTAGCCCCTTTATATGTACTCTCTGACCGCAAGTGAGTTACCCTAGCCCCTTTATATGTACTCTTTGACCGCAAGTGAGTTATCCTAGCCGCTTTATATGTACTCCCAGACCCCAAGTGAGTTACCCTAGTCCCTTATAAGTACTCCTTGACCCCAAGAGAATTACCCTAGTCCCATAGATGTATTCCCTGACCCCAAGTGAGTTACCCTAGCCCCTTATATAAGTACTTCCTGACAGCAAGTGAGTTATCCTAGTTCCTTTATATGTACTCTCTGACCGCAAGTGAGTTACCCTAGTCCCATAGAAGTACTCCCTGACCCTAAGTGAGTTATCCTAGCCCCTTTATATGAACTCTCTGAACGCAAGTGAGTTATCCTAGCCCCTTTATATGTACTCTCTGACGGCAAGTGAGTTACCCTAGTCCCATAGTTGTACTCCTTGACCCAAAGTGAGTTACCATAGCCCCTTTATAAGTACTCCCTGACCCCAAGTGAGTTATCCTAGCCCCTTTATATGTACTCTCTGACCGCAAGTGAGTTATCCTAGCCCCTTTATATGTAATCCCAGACCCCAAGTGAGTTACCCTAGTCCCATATAAGTACTCCTTGACCCAAAGTGAGTTACCCTAGCCGCTTTATATGTACTCCCAGACCCCAAGTGAGTTACCTTAGTTCCATAGAAGTACTTCCTGACCCCAAATGAGTTACCATAGCCCCTTTATAAGTACTCCCTGACCCCAAGTGAGTTATCCTAGCCCCTTTATATGTACTCTCTGACCGCAAGTGAGTTACCATAGCCCCTTTATAAGTACTCCCTGACCCCATGTGAGATACCCTAGTCCCTTTATATGTACTCCCTGACCCCAAGTGAGTTATCCTAGCCCCTTTATATGTACTCTCTGACCCCAAGTGAGTTATCCTAGCCCCTTTATATGTACTCTCTGACCGCAAGTGAGTTACCCTAGCCCCTTTATATGTACTCCCTGACCCCAAGTGAGTTACCCTAGTCCCATATAAGTACTCCCTGACCCTGAGTGAGTTACCCTAGTCCCATATAAGTACTCCCTGACTCCAAGTGAGTTACCATAGCCCCTTTATAAGTACACCCTGACCCTAAGTGAGTTACCCTAGTCCCATATAAGTACTCCCTATCCCCAACTGATTTACCCTAGCCCCATATAAGTGCTCCAATAACCCAAGTGAGTTACCCTAGTCCCATAGTAGTACTCCTTGACCCCAAGTGAGTTACCATAGCCCCTTTATAAGTACTCCCTGACCCCAAGTGAGTTATCCTAGCCCCTTTATATGTACTCCCAGACCCCAAGTGAGGTACCATAGCCCCTTTATAAGTACTCCCTGAACCCAAGTGAGTTATCCTAGCCCCTTTATATGTACTCTCTGACCGCAAGTGAGTTACCCTAGCCCCTTTATATGTACTCTCTGACCGCAAGTGAGTTATCCTAGCCCCTTTATAAGTACTCCCTGACCCCAAATGAGTTATCCTAGCCCCTTTATATGTACTCTCTGACGGCAACTGAGTTACCCTAGTCCCATAGTAGTACTCCTTGACCCCAAGTGAGTTACCATAGCCCTATATATGTACTCCCTGACCCCAAGTGAATTATACTAGCCCCTTTATATGTACTCTCTGACCGCAAGTGAGTTATCCTAGCCCCTTTATAAGTACTCCCTGACCCAAGTGAGTTAACATAGTCCATAAAAAGTACTCCCTGACCCCAAGTGAGTTATCCTAGCCCCTTTATATGTGCTCTCTGACCGCAAGTGAGTTATCCTAGCCCCTTTATAAGTACTCCCTGACCCCAAATGAGTTATCCTAGCCCCTTTATATGTACTCTCTGACGGCAAGTGAGTTACCCTAGTCCCATAGTAGTACTCCTTGACCCCAAGTGAGTTACCATAGCCCCTTTATATGTACTCCCTGACCCCAAGTGAATTATCCTAGCCCCTTTATATGTACTCTCTGACCGCAAGTGAGTTATCCTAGCCCCTTTATAAGTACTCCCTGACCCAAGTGTGTTACCCTAGTTTCATATTAGTACTCCCTGGCCCCAAGTGATTTACCATAGCCCCTTTATAAGTACTTCCTGACCCCAAGTGAGTTATCCTAGCCCCTTTATATGTACTCTCTGACCGCAAGTGAGTTACCCTAGCCCCTTTATATGTACTCTCTGACCGCAAGTGAGTTATCCTAGCCGCTTTATATGTACTCCCAGACCCCAAGTGAGTTACCCTAGTCCCTTATAAGTACTCCTTGACCCCAAGAGAATTACCCTAGTCCCATAGATGTATTCCCTGACCCCAAGTGAGTTACCCTAGTCCCATAGAAGTACTCCCTGACCCTAAGTGAGTTATCCTAGCCCCTTTATATGAACTCTCTGAACGCAAGTGAGTTATCCTAGCCCCTTTATATGTACTCTCTGACGGCAAGTGAGTTACCCTAGTCCCATAGTTGTACTCCTTGACCCAAAGTGAGTTACCATAGCCCCTTTATAAGTACTCCCTGACCCCAAGTGAGTTATCCTAGCCCCTTTATATGTACTCTCTGACCGCAAGTGAGTTATCCTAGCCCCTTTATATGTAATCCCAGACCCCAAGTGAGTTACCCTAGTCCCATATAAGTACTCCTTGACCCAAAGTGAGTTACCCTAGCCGCTTTATATGTACTCCCAGACCCCAAGTGAGTTACCTTAGTTCCATAGAAGTACTTCCTGACCCCAAATGAGTTACCATAGCCCCTTTATAAGTACTCCCTGACCCCAAGTGAGTTATCCTAGCCCCTTTATATGTACTCTCTGACCGCAAGTGAGTTACCATAGCCCCTTTATAAGTACTCCCTGACCCCATGTGAGATACCCTAGTCCCTTTATATGTACTCCCTGACCCCAAGTGAGTTATCCTAGCCCCTTTATATGTACTCTCTGACCGCAAGTGAGTTATCCTAGCCCCTTTATAAGTACTCTCTGACCGCAAGTGAGTTACCCTAGTCCCATAGTAGTACTCCCTGACCCCAAGTGAGTTACCATAGCCCCATTATAAGTACTACCTGACCCCAAATGAGTTATCCTAGCCCCTTTATATGTACTCTCTGACGGCAAGTGAGTTACCATAGCCCCTTTATAAGTACTCCCTGACCCCTAGTGAGTTATCCTAGCCCCTTTATATGTACTCTCTGACCGCAAGTGAGTTATCCTAGCCCCTTTATAAGTACTCCCTGACCCCAAATGAGTTATCCTATCCCCTTTATATGAACTCTCTGACGGCAAGTGAGTTACCCTAGTCCCATAGTAGTACTCCTTGACCCCAAGTGAGTTACCATAGCCCCTTTATTTGAACTCTCTGACGGCAAGTGAGTTACCCTAGTCCCATAGTAGTACTCCTTGACCCCAAGTGAGTTACTATAGCCCCTTTATATGTACTCCCTGACCCCAAGTGAATTATCCTAGCCCCTTTATATGTACTCTCTGACCGCAAGTGAGTTATCCTAGCCCCTTTATAAGTACTCCCTGACCCAAGTGTGTTAACCTAGTTTCATATTAGTACTCCCTGGCCCCAAGTGATTTACCATAGCCCCTTTATAAGTACTTCCTGACCCCAAGTGAGTTAACCTAGCCCCTTTATATGTACTCTCTGACCGCAAGTGAGTTACCCTAGCCCCTTTATATGTACTCTCTGACCGCAAGTGAGTTATCCTAGCCGCTTTATATGTACTCCCAGACCCCAAGTGAGTTACCCTAGTCCCTTATAAGTACTCCTTGACCCCAAGAGAATTACCCTAGTCCCATAGATGTATTCCCTGACCCCAAGTGAGTTACCCTAGCCCCTTTTATAAGTACTTCCTGCCAGCAAGTGAGTTATCCTAGTTCCTTTATATGTACTCTCTGACCGCAAGTGAGTTACCCTAGTCCCATAGAAGTACTCCCTGACCCTAAGTGAGTTATCCTAGCCCCTTTATATGTACTCTCTGACCGCAAGTGAGTTATCCTAGCCCATTTATATGTACTCTCTGACGGCAAGTGAGTTACCCTAGTCCCATAGTAGTACTCCTTGACCCCAAGTGAGTTACCATAGCCCCTTTATTTGAACTCTCTGACGGCAAGTGAGTTACCCTAGTCCCATAGTAGTACTCCTTGACCCCAAGTGAGTTACTATAGCCCCTTTATATGTACTCCCTGACCCCAAGTGAATTATCCTAGACCCTTTATATGTACTCTCTGACCGCAAGTGAGTTATCCTAGCCCCTTTATAAGTACTCCCTGACCCAAGTGTGTTAACCTAGTTTCATATTAGTACTCCCTGGCCCCAAGTGATTTACCATAGCCCCTTTATAAGTACTTCCTGACCCCAAGTGAGTTAACCTAGCCCCTTTATATGTACTCTCTGACCGCAAGTGAGTTACCCTAGCCCCTTTATATGTACTCTCTGACCGCAAGTGAGTTATCCTAGCCGCTTTATATGTACTCCCAGACCCCAAGTGAGTTACCCTAGTCCCTTATAAGTACTCCTTGACCCCAAGAGAATTACCCTAGTCCCATAGATGTATTCCCTGACCCCAAGTGAGTTACCCTAGCCCCTTTTATAAGTACTTCCTGCCAGCAAGTGAGTTATCCTAGTTCCTTTATATGTACTCTCTGACCGCAAGTGAGTTACCCTAGTCCCTTAGAAGTACTCCCTGACCCTAAGTGAGTTATCCTAGCCCCTTTATATGTACTCTCTGACCGCAAGTGAGTTATCCTAGCCCCTTTATATGTACTCTCTGACGGCAAGTGAGTTACCCTAGTCCCATAGTAGTACTCCTTGACCCAAAGTGAGTTACCATAGCCCCTTTATAAGTACTCCCTGACCCCAAGTGAGTTATCCTAGCCCCTTTATATGTACTCTCTGACCGCAAGTGAGTTACCATAGCCCCTTTATAAGTACTCCCTGACCCCATGTGAGTTACCCTAGCCCCTTTATATGTACTCTCTGGCGGCAAGTGAGTATCCTAGCCCCTTTATATGTACTATCTGACAGCAAGTGAGTTATCCTAGCCCCTTTATATGTACTCTCTGACCGCAAGTGAGTTACCCTAGTACCATAATAGTACTCCCTGACCCCAAGTGAGTTACCATAGCCCCTTTATAAGTACTACCTGACCCCAAATGAGTTATCCTAGCCCCTTTATATGTACTCTCTGGCGGCAAGTGAGTTACCCTAGTCCCAAATAAGTACTCCCTGACCCCAAGTGAGTTACCATAGCCCCTTTATAAGTACTCCCTGCCCCCAAGTGAGTTATCCTAGCCCCTTTATATGTACTATCTGACAGCAAGTGAGTTATCCTAGCCCCTTTATATGTACTCTCTGACCGCAAGTGAGTTACCCTAGTCCCATAGTAGTACTCCCTGACCCCAAGTGAGTTACCATAGCCCCTTTATAAGTACTACCTGACCCCAAATGAGTTATCCTAGCCCCTTTATATGTACTCTCTGACCGCAAGTGAGTTATCCTAGCCCCTTTATAAGTACTCCCTGACACAAGTGTGTTACCCTAGTTTCATATTAGTACTCCCTGACCCCAAGTGAGTTACCATAGCCCCTTTATAAGTACTCCCTGACCCCATGTGAGTTACCCTAGCCCCTTTATATGTACTCTCTGGCGGCAAGTGAGTTACCCTAGTCCCAAATAAGTACTCCCTGACCCCAAGTGAGTTACCATAGCCCCTTTATAAGTACTCCCTGACCCCAAATGAGTTATCCTAGCCCCTTTATAAGTACTCCCTGACCGCAAGTGAGTTACCCTAGTCCCATATAAGTACTCCCTGACCTCAAGTGAGGTACCATAGCCCCTTTATAAGTACTCCCTGACCCCAAGTGAGTTACCCTAGTCCCTGATAAGTACTCCCTGACCCCAAGTGAGTTACCCTAGCCCCTTTATAAGTACTCCCTGACCCCAAGTGCGTTATCCTAGCCCCTTATAAGTACTCCCTGACCCAAAGTGAGTTACCATAGCCCCTTTATAAGTACTCCCTGACCCCATGTGAGTTATCCTAGCCCCTTTATATGTACTCCCTGACCCAAGTGAGTTAACATAGTCCATAAAAAGTACTCCCTGACCCCAAGTGAGTTATCCTAGCCCCTTTATATGTGCTCTCTGACCGCAAGTGAGTTATCCTAGCCCCTTTATAAGTACTCCCTGACCCCAAATGAGTTATCCTAGCCCCTTTATATGTACTCTCTGACGGCAAGTGAGTTACCCTAGTCCCATAGTAGTACTCCTTGACCCCAAGTGAGTTACCATAGCCCCTTTATATGTACTCCCTGACCCCAAGTGAATTATCCTAGCCCCTTTATATGTACTCTCTGACCGCAAGTGAGTTATCCTAGCCCCTTTATAAGTACTCCCTGACCCAAGTGTGTTACCCTAGTTTCATATTAGTACTCCCTGGCCCCAAGTGATTTACCATAGCCCCTTTATAAGTACTTCCTGACCCCAAGTGAGTTATCCTAGCCCCTTTATATGTACTCTCTGACCGCAAGTGAGTTACCCTAGCCCCTTTATATGTACTCTCTGACCGCAAGTGAGTTATCCTAGCCGCTTTATATGTACTCCCAGACCCCAAGTGAGTTACCCTAGTCCCTTATAAGTACTCCTTGACCCCAAGAGAATTACCCTAGTCCCATAGATGTATTCCCTGACCCCAAGTGAGTTACCCTAGCCCCTTATATAAGTACTTCCTGACAGCAAGTGAGTTATCCTAGTTCCTTTATATGTACTCTCTGACCGCAAGTGAGTTACCCTAGTCCCATAGAAGTACTCCCTGACCCTAAGTGAGTTATCCTAGCCCCTTTATATGAACTCTCTGAACGCAAGTGAGTTATCCTAGCCCCTTTATATGTACTCTCTGACGGCAAGTGAGTTACCCTAGTCCCATAGTTGTACTCCTTGACCCAAAGTGAGTTACCATAGCCCCTTTATAAGTACTCCCTGACCCCAAGTGAGTTATCCTAGCCCCTTTATATGTACTCTCTGACCGCAAGTGAGTTATCCTAGCCCCTTTATATGTAATCCCAGACCCCAAGTGAGTTACCCTAGTCCCATATAAGTACTCCTTGACCCAAAGTGAGTTACCCTAGCCGCTTTATATGTACTCCCAGACCCCAAGTGAGTTACCTTAGTTCCATAGAAGTACTTCCTGACCCCAAGTGAGTTACCATAGCCCCTTTATAAGTACTCCCTGACCCCAAGTGAGTTATCCTAGCCCCTTTATATGTACTCTCTGACCGCAAGTGAGTTACCATAGCCCCTTTATAAGTACTCCCTGACCCCATGTGAGATACCCTAGTCCCTTTATATGTACTCCCTGACCCCAAGTGAGTTATCCTAGCCCCTTTATATGTACTCTCTGACCGCAAGTGAGTTATCCTAGCCCCTTTATAAGTACTCTCTGACCGCAAGTGAGTTACCCTAGTCCCATAGTAGTACTCCCTGACCCCAAGTGAGTTACCATAGCCCCATTATAAGTACTACCTGACCCCAAATGAGTTATCCTAGCCCCTTTATATGTACTCTCTGACGGCAAGTGAGTTACCATAGACCCTTTATAAGTACTCCCTGACCCCTAGTGAGTTATCCTAGCCCCTTTATATGTACTCTCTGACCGCAAGTGAGTTATCCTAGCCCCTTTATAAGTACTCCCTGACCCCAAATGAGTTATCCTAGCCCCTTTATATGAACTCTCTGACGGCAAGTGAGTTACCCTAGTCCCATAGTAGTACTCCTTGACCCCAAGTGAGTTACCATAGCCCCTTTATTTGAACTCTCTGACGGCAAGTGAGTTACCCTAGTCCCATAGTAGTACTCCTTGACCCCAAGTGAGTTACTATAGCCCCTTTATATGTACTCCCTAACCCCAAGTGAATTATCCTAGCCCCTTTATATGTACTCTCTGACCGCAAGTGAGTTATCCTAGCCCCTTTATAAGTACTCCCTGACCCAAGTGTGTTAACCTAGTTTCATATTAGTACTCCCTGGCCCCAAGTGATTTACCATAGCCCCTTTATAAGTACTTCCTGACCCCAAGTGAGTTAACCTAGCCCCTTTATATGTACTCTCTGACCGCAAGTGAGTTACCCTAGCCCCTTTATATGTACTCTCTGACCGCAAGTGAGTTATCCTAGCCGCTTTATATGTACTCCCAGACCCCAAGTGAGTTACCCTAGTCCCTTATAAGTACTCCTTGACCCCAAGAGAATTACCCTAGTCCCATAGATGTATTCCCTGACCCCAAGTGAGTTACCCTAGCCCCTTTTATAAGTACTTCCTGCCAGCAAGTGAGTTATCCTAGTTCCTTTATATGTACTCTCTGACCGCAAGTGAGTTACCCTAGTCCCATAGAAGTACTCCCTGACCCTAAGTGAGTTATCCTAGCCCCTTTATATGTACTCTCTGACCGCAAGTGAGTTATCCTAGCCCCTTTATATGTACTCTCTGACGGCAAGTGAGTTACCCTAGTCCCATAGTAGTACTCCTTGACCCAAAGTGAGTTACCATAGCCCCTTTATAAGTACTCCCTGACCCCAAGTGAGTTATCCTAGCCCCTTTATATGTACTCTCTGACCGCAAGTGAGTTACCATAGCCCCTTTATAAGTACTCCCTGACCCCATGTGAGTTACCCTAGCCCCTTTATATGTACTCTCTGGCGGCAAGTGAGTATCCTAGCCCCTTTATATGTACTATCTGACAGCAAGTGAGTTATCCTAGCCCCTTTATATGTACTCTCTGACCGCAAGTGAGTTACCCTAGTACCATAATAGTACTCCCTGACCCCAAGTGAGTTACCATAGCCCCTTTATAAGTACTACCTGACCCCAAATGAGTTATCCTAGCCCCTTTATATGTACTCTCTGGCGGCAAGTGAGTTACCCTAGTCCCAAATAAGTACTCCCTGACCCCAAGTGAGTTACCATAGCCCCTTTATAAGTACTACCTGACCCCAAATGAGTTATCCTAGCCCCTTTATATGTACTCTCTGACCGCAAGTGAGTTATCCTAGCCCCTTTATAAGTACTCCCTGACACAAGTGTGTTACCCTAGTTTCATATTAGTACTCCCTGACCCCAAGTGAGTTACCATAGCCCCTTTATAAGTACTCCCTGACCCCATGTGAGTTACCCTAGCCCCTTTATATGTACTCTCTGGCGGCAAGTGAATTACCCTAGTCCCAAATAAGTACTCCCTGACCCCAAGTGAGTTACCATAGCCCCTTTATAAGTACTCCCTGACCCCAAATGAGTTATCCTAGCCCCTTTATAAGTACTCCCTGACCGCAAGTGAGTTACCCTAGTCCCATATAAGTACTCCCTGACCTCAAGTGAGGTACCATAGCCCCTTTATAAGTACTCACTGACCCCAAGTGAGTTACCCTAGTCCCTGATAAGTACTCCCTGACCCCAAGTGAGTTACCCTAGCCCCTTTATAAGTACTCCCTGACCCCAAGTGCGTTATCCTAGCCCCTTATAAGTACTCCCTGACCCCAAGTGAGTTACCATAGCCCCTTTATAAGTACTCCCTGACCCCATGTGAGTTATCCTAGCCCCTTTATATGTACTCCCAGACCCCAAGTGAGTTACCTTAGTCCCTTATAACTACTCCCTTACCCCAAGTGAGGTACCATAGCCCCTTTATAAGTACTCCCTGACCCCATGTGAGTTACCCTAACCCCTTTATATGTACTCTCTGACCGCAAGTGAGTTATCCTAGCCCCTTTATATGTACTATCTGACCGCAAGTGAGTTATCCTATCCCCTTTATATGTACTCTCTGACCTCATGTGAGTTACCCTAGTCCCATAGACGTACTCCCTGACCCCAAGTGAGTTATCCTAGCCCCTATATAAGTACTCCCTGACCCCAAGTGAGTTATCCTAGCCCCTTTATATGTACTATCTGACCGCAAGAGAGTTATCCTATCCCCTTTATATGTACTCTCTGACCTCATGTGAAATACCCTATTCCCATAGACGTACTCCCTGACCCCAAGTGAGTTATCCTAGCCCCTTTATATGTACTCTCTGACCGCAAGTGAGTTATCCTAGCCCCTTTATATGTACTCTTTGACCGCAGGTGAGTTACCATAGCCCCTTTATAAGTACTCCCTGACCCCGTGTGAGTTACCCTTGCCCCTTTATATGTACTCTCTGGCGGCAAGTGAGTTACCCTAGTCCCAAATAAGTACTCCCTGAGCCCAAGTGAGTTACCATAGCCCCTTTATTTGTACTCCCTGACCCCAAGTGAGTTATCCTAGCCCCTTTATATGTACTCTCTGACCGCAAGTGAGTTACCATAGCCCCTTTATAAGTACTACCTGACCCCAAGTGAGTTATCCTAGCCCCTTTATATGTACTCTCTGACCGCAAGTGAGTTACCATAGCCCCTTTATAAGTACTACCTGACCCCAAATGAGTTATCCTAGCCCCTTTATATGTACTCTCTGACGGCAAGTGAGTTATCCTAGCCCCTTTATAAGTATTTCCTGACCCCAAGTGAGTTATCCTAGCCCCTTTATATGTACTCTTTGACCGCAAGTGAGTTACCATAGCCCCTTTATAAGTACTTCCTGACCCCAAGTGAGTTATCCTAGCCTCTTTATATGTACTCTCTGACCGCAAGTGAGTTATCCTAGCCCCTTTATAAGTACTCTCTGACCCCAAATGAGTTATCCTAGCCCCTTTATATGTACTCTCTGACCGCAAGTGAGTTATCCTAGCCCCTTTATAAGTACTCCCTGACACAAGTGTGTTACCCTAGTTTCATATTAGTACTCCCTGGCCCCAAGTGAGTTACCATAGCCCCTTTATAAGTACTTCCTGACCCCAAATGAGTTATATTAGCCCCTTTATATATACTCTCTGACCGCAAGTGAGTTACCCTAGCCCCTTTATATGTACTCTCTGACCGCAAGTGAGTTACCATAGCCCCTTTATAAGTACTCCCTGACCCCATGTGAGTTACCCTACCCCCTTTATATGTACTCTCTGGTGGCAAGTGATTTACCCTAGTCCCAAATAAGTACTCCCTGACCCCAAGTGAGTTACCATAGCCCCTTTATAAGTACTCCCTGACCCCAAGTAAGTTATCCTAGCCCCTTTATATGTACTCTCTGACCGCAAGTGAGTTACCATAGCCCCTTTATAAGTACTCCCTGACCCCATGTGAGTTACCCTAGCCCCTTTATATGTACTCTCTGGCGGCAAGTGAGTTACCCTAGTCCCAAATAAGTACTCCCTGACCCCAAGTGAGTTACCATAGCCCCTTTATAAGTACTCCCTGACCCCAAGTGAGTTATCCTAGCCCCTTTATATGTACTCTCTGACCGCAAGTGAGTTACCCTAGTCCCATAGTAGTACTCCCTGACCTCAAGTGAGTTACCATAGCCCCTTTATAAGTACTCCCTGACCCCAAATGAGTTATCATAGCCCCTTTATAAGTACTCCCTGACCGCAAGTGAGTTACCCTAGTCCCATATAAGTACTTCCTGACCTCAAGTGAGGTACCATAGCCCCTTTATAAGTACTCCCTGACCCCAAGTGCGTTATCCTAGCCCCTTATAAGTACTCCCTTACCCCAATTGAGGTACCATAGCCCCTTTATAAGTACTCCCTGACCCCAAGTGAGTTATCCTAGCCCCTTTATATGTACTCTCTGACCGCAAGTGAGTTACCCTAGCCCCTTTATATGTACTCTCTGACCGCAAGTGAGTTATCCTAGGCGCTTTATATGTACTCCCAGACCCCAAGTGAGTTAACCTTGTCCCTTAAAAGTACTCCCTGACCCCAAGTGAGTTACCCTAGTCCCTGATAAGTACTCCCTGACCCCAAGTGAGTTACCCTAGCCCCTTTATAAGTACTCCCTGACCCCAAGTGCGTTATCCTAGCCCCTTATAAGTACTCCCTGACCCAAAGTGAGTTACCATAGCCCCTTTATAAGTACTCCCTGACCCCATGTGAGTTATCCTAGCCCCTTTATATGTACTCCCTGACCCAAGTGAGTTAACATAGTCCATAAAAAGTACTCCCTGACCCCAAGTGAGTTATCCTAGCCCCTTTATATGTGCTCTCTGACCGCAAGTGAGTTATCCTAGCCCCTTTATAAGTACTCCCTGACCCCAAATGAGTTATCCTAGCCCCTTTATATGTACTCTCTGACGGCAAGTGAGTTACCCTAGTCCCATAGTAGTACTCCTTGACCCCAAGTGAGTTACCATAGCCCCTTTATATGTACTCCCTGACCCCAAGTGAATTATCCTAGCCCCTTTATATGTACTCTCTGACCGCAAGTGAGTTATCCTAGCCCCTTTATAAGTACTCCCTGACCCAAGTATGTTACCCTAGTTTCATATTAGTACTCCCTGGCCCCAAGTGATTTACCATAGCCCCTTTATAAGTACTTCCTGACCCCAAGTGAGTTATCCTAGCCCCTTTATATGTACTCTCTGACCGCAAGTGAGTTACCCTAGCCCCTTTATATGTACTCTCTGACCGCAAGTGAGTTATCCTAGCCGCTTTATATGTACTCCCAGACCCCAAGTGAGTTACCCTAGTCCCTTATAAGTACTCCTTGACCCCAAGAGAATTACCCTAGTCCCATAGATGTATTCCCTGACCCCAAGTGAGTTACCCTAGCCCCTTATATAAGTACTTCCTGACAGCAAGTGAGTTATCCTAGTTCCTTTATATGTACTCTCTGACCGCAAGTGAGTTACCCTAGTCCCATAGAAGTACTCCCTGACCCTAAGTGAGTTATCCTAGCCCCTTTATATGAACTCTCTGAACGCAAGTGAGTTATCCTAGCCCCTTTATATGTGTTCTCTGACGGCAAGTGAGTTACCCTAGTCCCATAGTTGTACTCCTTGACCCAAAGTGAGTTACCATAGCCCCTTTATAAGTACTCCCTGACCCCAAGTGAGTTATCATAGCCCCTTTATATGTACTCTCTGACCGCAAGTGAGTTATCCTAGCCCCTTTATATGTAATCCCAGACCCCAAGTGAGTTACCCTAGTCCCATATAAGTACTCCTTGACCCAAAGTGAGTTACCCTAGCCGCTTTATATGTACTCCCAGACCCCAAGTGAGTTACCTTAGTTCCATAGAAGTACTTCCTGACCCCAAGTGAGTTACCATAGCCCCTTTATAAGTACTCCCTGACCCCAAGTGAGTTATCCTAGCCCCTTTATATGTACTCTCTGACCGCAAGTGAGTTACCATAGCCCCTTTATAAGTACTCCCTGACCCCATGTGAGATACCCTAGTCCCTTTATATGTACTCCCTGACCCCAAGTGAGTTATCCTAGCCCCTTTATATGTACTCTCTGACCGCAAGTGAGTTATCCTAGCCCCTTTATAAGTACTCTCTGACCGCAAGTGAGTTACCCTAGTCCCATAGTAGTACTCCCTGACCCCAAGTGAGTTACCATAGCCCCATTATAAGTACTACCTGACCCCAAATGAGTTATCCTAGCCCCTTTATATGTACTCTCTGACGGCAAGTGAGTTACCATAGCCCCTTTATAAGTACTCCCTGACCCCTAGTGAGTTATCCTAGCCCCTTTATATGTACTCTCTGACCGCAAGTGAGTTATCCTAGCCCCTTTATAAGTACTCCCTGACCCCAAATGAGTTATCCTAGCCCCTTTATATGAACTCTCTGACGGCAAGTGAGTTACCCTAGTCCCATAGTAGTACTCCTTGACCCCAAGTGAGTTACCATAGCCCCTTTATTTGAACTCTCTGACGGCAAGTGAGTTACCCTAGTCCCATAGTAGTACTCCTTGACCCCAAGTGAGTTACTATAGCCCCTTTATATGTACTCCCTAACCCCAAGTGAATTATCCTAGCCCCTTTATATGTACTCTCTGACCGCAAGTGAGTTATCCTAGCCCCTTTATAAGTACTCCCTGACCCAAGTGTGTTAACCTAGTTTCATATTAGTACTCCCTGGCCCCAAGTGATTTACCATAGCCCCTTTATAAGTACTTCCTGACCCCAAGTGAGTTAACCTAGCCCCTTTATATGTACTCTCTGACCGCAAGTGAGTTACCCTAGCCCCTTTATATGTACTCTCTGACCGCAAGTGAGTTATCCTAGCCGCTTTATATGTACTCCCAGACCCCAAGTGAGTTACCCTAGTCCCTTATAAGTACTCCTTGACCCCAAGAGAATTACCCTAGTCCCATAGATGTATTCCCTGACCCCAAGTGAGTTACCCTAGCCCCTTTTATAAGTACTTCCTGCCAGCAAGTGAGTTATCCTAGTTCCTTTATATGTACTCTCTGACCGCAAGTGAGTTACCCTAGTCCCATAGAAGTACTCCCTGACCCTAAGTGAGTTATCCTAGCCCCTTTATATGTACTCTCTGACCGCAAGTGAGTTATCCTAGCCCCTTTATATGTACTCTCTGACGGCAAGTGAGTTACCCTAGTCCCATAGTAGTACTCCTTGACCCAAAGTGAGTTACCATAGCCCCTTTATAAGTACTCCCTGACCCCAAGTGAGTTATCCTAGCCCCTTTATATGTACTCTCTGACCGCAAGTGAGTTACCATAGCCCCTTTATAAGTACTCCCTGACCCCATGTGAGTTACCCTAGCCCCTTTATATGTACTCTCTGGCGGCAAGTGAGTATCCTAGCCCCTTTATATGTACTATCTGACAGCAAGTGAGTTATCCTAGCCCCTTTATATGTACACTCTGACCGCAAGTGAGTTACCCTAGTACCATAGTAGTACTCCCTGACCCCAAGTGAGTTACCATAGCCCCTTTATAAGTACTACCTGACCCCAAATGAGTTATCCTAACCCCTTTATATGTACTCTCTGGCGGCAAGTGAGTTACCCTAGTCCCAAATAAGTACTCCCTGACCCCAAGTGAGTTACCATAGCCCCTTTATAAGTACTACCTGACCCCAAATGAGTTATCCTAGCCCCTTTATATGTACTCTCTGACCGCAAGTGAGTTATCCTAGCCCCTTTATAAGTACTCCCTGACACAAGTGTGTTACCCTAGTTTCATATTAGTACTCCCTGACCCCAAGTGAGTTACCATAGCCCCTTTATAAGTACTCCCTGACCCCATGTGAGTTACCCTAGCCCCTTTATATGTACTCTCTGGCGGCAAGTGAATTACCCTAGTCCCAAATAAGTACTCCCTGACCCCAAGTGAGTTACCATAGCCCCTTTATAAGTACTCCCTGACCCCAAATGAGTTATCCTAGCCCCTTATAAGTACTCCCTGACCGCAAGTGAGTTACCCTAGTCCCATATAAGTACTCCCTGACCTCAAGTGAGGTACCATAGCCCCTTTATAAGTACTCACTGACCCCAAGTGAGTTACCCTAGTCCCTGATAAGTACTCCCTGACCCCAAGTGAGTTACCCTAGCCCCTTTATAAGTACTCCCTGACCCCATGTGAGTTATCCTAGCCCCTTTATATGTACTCCCAGACCCCAAGTGAGTTACCTTAGTCCCTTATAACTACTCCCTTACCCCAAGTGAGGTACCATAGCCCCTTTATAAGTACTCCCTGACCCCATGTGAGTTACCCTAACCCCTTTATATGTACTCTCTGACCGCAAGTGAGTTATCCTAGCCCCTTTATATGTACTATCTGACCGCAAGTGAGTTATCCTATCCCCTTTATATGTACTCTCTGACCTCATGTGAGTTACCCTAGTCCCATAGACGTACTCCCTGACCCCAAGTGAGTTATCCTAGCCCCTATATAAGTACTCCCTGACCCCAAGTGAGTTATCCTAGCCCCTTTATATGTACTATCTGACCGCAAGAGAGTTATCCTATCCCCTTTATATGTACTCTCTGACCTCATGTGAAATACCCTATTCCCATAGACGTACTCCCTGACCCCAAGTGAGTTATCCTAGCCCCTTTATATGTACTCTCTGGCGGCAAGTGAGTTACCCTAGTCCCAAATAAGTACTCCCTGACCCCAAGTGAGTTACCATAGCCCCTTTATAAGTACTCCCTGACCCCAAGTGAGTTATCCTAGCCCCTTTATATGTACTCTCTGACCGCAAGTGAGTTACCCTAGTCCCATAGTAGTACTCCCTGACCTCAAGTGAGTTACCATAGCCCCTTTATAAGTACTCCCTGACCCCAAATGAGTTATCCTAGCCCCTTTATAAGTACTCCCTGACCGCAAGTGAGTTACCCTAGTCCCATATAAGTACTTCCTGACCTCAAGTGAGGTACCATAGCCCCTTTATAAGTACTCCCTGACCCCAAGTGCGTTATCCTAGCCCCTTATAAGTACTCCCTTACCCCAATTGAGGTACCATAGCCCCTTTATAAGTACTCCCTGACCCCAAGTGAGTTATCCTAGCCCCTTTATATGTACTCTCTGACCGCAAGTGAGTTACCCTAGCCCCTTTATATGTACTCTCTGACCGCAAGTGAGTTATCCTAGGCGCTTTATATGTACTCCCAGACCCCAAGTGAGTTAACCTTGTCCCTTAAAAGTACTCCCTGACCCCAAGAGAGTTATCCTAGCCCCTTCATATGTACTCTCTGACCGCAAGTGAGTTATCCTAGCCGCTTTATATGTAAACCCAGACCCCAAGTGAGTTACCCTAGTCCCATATAACTATTCCCTGACCCAATGTGAGTTACCATAGCCCCTTTATAAGTACTCCCTGACCCCAAGTGAGTTATCCTAGCCCCTTTATATGTACTCTCTGACCGCAAGTGAGTTACCCTAGCCCCTTTATATGTACTCTCTGACCGCAAGTGAGTTATCCTAGTCGCTTTATATGTACTCCCAGACCCCAAGTGAGTTAACCTTGTCCCTTAAAAGTACTCCCTGACCCCAAGAGAGTTATCCTAGCCCCTTTATATGTACTCTCTGACCGCAAGTGAGTTATCCTAGCCGCTTTATATGTAAACCCAGACCCCAAGTGAGTTACCCTAGTCCCATATAACTATTCCCTGACCCAATGTGAGTTACCATAGCCCCTTTATAAGTACTCCCTGACCCCAAGTAAGTTATCCTAGCCCCTTTATATGTACTCTCTGACCGCAAGTGAGTTACCATAGCCCCTTTATAAGTACTCCCTGACCCTAAGTGAGTTATCCTAGCCCCTTTATATGTACTATCTGACCGCAAGAGAGTTATCCTATCCCCTTTATATGTACTCTCTGACCTCATGTGAAATACCCTATTCCCATAGACGTACTCCCTGACCCCAAGTGAGTTATCCTAGCCCCTTTATATGTACTCTCTGACCGCAAGTGAGTTATCCTAGCCCCTTTATATGTACTCTTTGACCGCAAGTGAGTTACCATAGCCCCTTTATAAGTACTCCCTGACCCCGTGTGAGTTACCCTAGCCCCTTTATATGTACTCTCTGGCGGCAAGTGAGTTACCCTAGTCCCAAATAAGTACTCCCTGAGCCCAAGTGAGTTACCATAGCCCCTTTATAAGTACTCCCTGACCCCAAGTGAGTTATCCTAGCCCCTTTATATGTACTCTCTGACGGCAAGTGAGTTATCCTAGCCCCTTTATAAGTACTACATGACCCCAAATGAGTTATCCTAGCCCCTTTATATGTACTCTCTGACGGCAAGTGAGTTATCCTAGCCCCTTTATAAGTATTCCCTGACCCCAAATGAGTTATCCTAGCCCCTTTATATGTACTCTCTGACCGCAAGTGTGTTACCCTAGTTTCATATTATTATTCCCTGGCCCCAAGTGAGTTACCATAGCCCCTTTAAAAGTACTTCCTGACCCCAAGTGAGTTATCCTAGCCCCTTTATATGTACTCTCTGACCGCAAGTGAGTTATCCTAGCCCCTTTATATGTACTCTTTGGCGGCAAGTGAGTTACCCTAGTCCCAAATAAGTACTCCCTGAGCCCAAGTGAGTTACCATAGCCCCTTTATAAGTACTTCCTGACCCCAAGTGAGTTATCCTAGCCCCTTTATATGTACTCTCTGACCGCAAGTGAGTTATCCTAGCCCCTTTATAAGTACTCCCTGACCCCAAATGAGTTATCCTAGCCCCATTATATGTATTCTCTGACGGCAAGTGAGTTACCCTAGTCCCATAGTAGTACTCCTTGCCCCCAAGTGAGTTACCATAGCCCCTTTATATGTACTCCCTGACCCCAAGTGAATTATCCTAGCCCCTTTATATGTACTCTCTGACCGCAAGTGAGTTATCCTAGCCCCTTTATAAGTACTCCCTGACACAAGTGTGTTGCCCTAGTTTCATATTAGTACTCCCTGGCCCCAAGTGAGTTACCATAGCCCCTTTATAAGTACTTCCTGACCCCAAATGAGTTATATTAGCCCCTTTATATATACTCTCTGACCGCAAGTGAGTTACCCTAGCCCCTTTATAAGTACTCCCTGACCCCATGTGAGTTACCCTAGCCCCTTTATATGTACTCTCTGGTGGCAAGTGAGTTACCCTAGTCCCAAATAAGTACTCCCTGACCCCAAGTGAGTTACCATAGCCCCTTTATAAGTACTCCCTGACCCCAAGTAACTTATCCTAGCCCCTTTATATGTACTCTCTGACCGCAAGTGAGTTACCATAGCCCCTTTATAAGTACTCCCTGACCCCATGTGAGTTACCCTAGCACCTTTATATGTACTCTCTGGCGGCAAGTGAGTTACCCTAGTCCCAAATAAGTACTCCCTGACCCCAAGTGAGTTACCATAGCCCCTTTATAAGTACTCCCTGCCCCCAAGTGAGTTATCCTAGCCCCTTTATATGTACTATCTGACAGCAAGTGAGTAATCCTAGCCCCTTTATATGTACTCTCTGACCGCAAGTGAGTTACCCTAGTCCCATAGTAGTACTCCCTGACCCCAAGTGAGTTACCATAGCCCCTTTATAAGTACTACCTGACCCCAAATGAGTTATCCTAGCCCCTTTATATGTACTCTCTGACCGCAAGTGAGTTACCCTAGCCCCTTTATAAGTACTCCCTGACACAAGTGTGTTACCCTAGTTTCATATTAGTACTCCCTGACCCCAAGTGAGTTACCATAGCCCCTTTATAAGTACTCCCTGACCCCATGTGAGTTACCCTAGCCCCTTTATATGTACTGTCTGGCGGCAAGTGAGTTACCCTAGTCCCAAATAAGTACTCCCTGACCCCAAGTGAGTTACCATAGCCCCTTTATAAGTACTCCCTGACCCCAAATGAGTTATCCTAGCCCCTTTATAAGTACTCCCTGACCGCAAGTGAGTTACCCTAGTCCCATATAAGTACTCCCTGACCTCAAGTGAGGTACCATAGCCCCTTTATAAGTACTCCCTGACCCCAAGTGAGTTACCCTAGTCCCTGATAAGTACTCCCTGACCCCAAGTGAGTTACCCTAGCCCCTTTATAAGTACTCCCTGACCCCAAGTGCGTTATCCTAGCCCCTTATAAGTACTCCCTGACACCAAGTGAGTTACCCTGGTCCCATATAAGTATTTACAGACACCAAGTTAGTTACCCTAGTCTCATAAAACAACTCCTTGACCCATAGTGAGTTACCATAGCCCCTTTATAAGTACTCCCTGACCCCATGTGAGTTATCCTAGCCCCTTTATATGTACTCCCAGACCCCAAGTGAGTTACCTTAGTCCCTTATAACTACTCCCTTACCCCAAGTGAGGTACCATAGCCCCTTTATAAGTACTCCCTGACCCCATGTGAGTTACCCTAGCCCCTTTATATGTACTCTCTGACCGCAAGTGAGTTATCCTAGCCCCTTTATATGTACTATCTGACCGCAAGTGAGTTATCCTATCCCCTTTATATGTACTCTCTGACCTCATGTGAGTTACCCTAGTCCCATAGACGTACTCCCTGACCCCAAGTGAGTTATCCTAGCCCCTTTATAAGTACTCCCTGACCCCAAGTGAGTTATCCTAGCCCCTTTATATGTACTATCTGACCGCAAGAGAGTTATCCTATCCCCTTTATATGTACTCTCTGACCTCATGTGAAATACCCTATTCCCATAGACGTACTCCCTGACCCCAAGTGAGTTATCCTAGCCCCTTTATATGTACTCTCTGACCGCAAGTGAGTTTTCCTAGCCCCTTTATATGTACTCTTTGACCGCAAGTGAGTTACCATAGCCCCTTTATAAGTACTCCCTGACCCCGTGTGAGTTACCCTAGCCCCTTTATATGTACTCTCTGGCGGCAAGTGAGTTACCCTAGTCCCAAATAAGTACTCCCTGAGCCCAAGTGAGTTACCATAGCCCCTTTATTTGTACTCCCTGACCCCAAGTGAGTTATCCTAGCCCCTTTATATGTACTCTCTGACCGCAAGTGAGTTACCATAGCCCCTTTATAAGTACTACCTGACCCCAAGTGAGTTATCCTAGCCCCTTTATATGTACTCTCTGACCGCAAGTGAGTTACCATAGCCCCTTTATAAGTACTACCTGACCCCAAATGAGTTATCCTAGCCCCTTTATATGTACTCTCTGACGGCAAGTGAGTTATCCTAGCCCCTTTATAAGTATTCCCTGACCCCAAGTGAGTTATCCTAGCCCCTTTATATGTACTCTTTGACCGCAAGTGAGTTACCATAGCCCCTTTATAAGTACTTCCTGACCCCAAGTGAGTTATCCTAGCCTCTTTATATGTACTCTCTGACCGCAAGTGAGTTATCCTAGCCCCTTTATAAGTACTCCCTGACCCCAAATGAGTTATCCTAGCCCCACTATATGTATTCTCTGACGGCAAGTGAGTTACCCTAGTCCCATAGTAGTACTCCTTGCCCCCAAGTGAGTTACCATAGCCCCTTTATATGTACTCCCTGACCCCAAGTGAATTATCCTAGCCCCTTTATATGTACTCTCTGACCGCAAGTGAGTTATCCAAGCCCCTTTATAAGTACTCCCTGACACAAGTGTGTTACCCTAGTTTCATATTAGTACTCCCTGGCCCCAAGTGAGTTACCATAGCCCCTTTATAAGTACTTCCTGACCCCAAATGAGTTATATTAGCCCCTTTATATATACTCTCTGACCGCAAGTGAGTTACCCTAGCCCCTTTATATGTACTCTCTGACCGCAAGTGAGTTACCATAGCCCCTTTATAAGTACTCCCTGACCCCATGTGAGTTACCCTACCCCCTTTATATGTACTCTCTGGTGGCAAGTGATTTACCCTAGTCCCAAATAAGTACTCCCTGACCCCAAGTGAGTTACCATAGCCCCTTTATAAGTACTCCCTGACCCCAAGTAAGTTATCCTAGCCCCTTTATATGTACTCTCTGACCGCAAGTGAGTTACCATAGCCCCTTTATAAGTACTCCCTGACCCCATGTGAGTTACCCTAGCCCCTTTATATGTACTATCTGGCGGCAAGTGAGTTACCCTAGTCCCAAATAAGTACTCCCTGACCCCAAGTGAGTTACCATAGCCCCTTTATAAGTACTCCCTGACCCCAAGTGAGTTATCCTAGCCCCTTTATATGTACTCTCTGACCGCAAGTGAGTTACCCTAGTCCCATAGTAGTACTCCCTGACCCCAAGCGAGTTACCATAGCCCCTTTATAAGTACTCCCTGACCCCAAATGAGTTATCCTAGCCCCTTTATAAGTACTCCCTGACCGCAAGTGAGTTACCCTAGTCCCATATAAGTATTTACAGACACCAAGTTAGTTACCCTAGTCCCATAAAACAACTCCTTGACCTCAAGTGAGGTACCATAGCCCCTTTATAAGTACTCCCTGACCCCAAGTGAGTTACCCTTGTCCCTGATAAGTACTCCCTGACCCCAAGTGAGTTACCCTAGCCCCTTTATAAGTACTCCCTGACCCCAAGTGCGTTATCCTAGCCCCTTATAAGTACTCCCTGACACCAAGTGAGTTACCCTGGTCCCATATAAGTATTTACAGACACCAAGTTAGTTACCCTAGTCCCATAAAACAACTCCTTGACCCACAGTGAGTTACCATAGCCCCTTTATAAGTACTCCCTGACCCCATGTGAGTTATCCTAGCCCCTATATATGTACTCCCAGACCCCAAGTGAGTTACCTTAGTCCCTTATAACTACTCCCTTACCCCAATTGAGGTACCATAGCCCCTTTATAAGTACTCCCTGACCCCAAGTGAGTTATCCTAGCCCCTTTATATGTACTCTCTGACCGCAAGTGAGTTACCCTAGCCCCTTTATATGTACTCTCTGACCGCAAGTGAGTTATCCTAGTCGCTTTATATGTACTCCCAGACCCCAAGTGAGTTAACCTTGTCCCTTAAAAGTACTCCCTGACCCCAAGAGAGTTATCCTAGCCCCTTTATATGTACTCTCTGACCGCAAGTGAGTTATCCTAGCCGCTTTATATGTAAACCCAGACCCCAAGTGAGTTACCCTAGTCCCATATAACTATTCCCTGACCCAATGTGAGTTACCCTAGCCCCTTTATAAGTACTCCCTGACCCTAAGTGGGTTACCCTAGTCCCATATAAGTACTCCCAGGCCACAAGAAGGTTACCCTAGACCCATAGAAATACTCCCTGATACCAAGTGAGTTATCCTTGCCCCTTTATATCTACTCTCTGACAGCAATTGAGTTACCCTAGTCCCTTTATATGTACTCTCTGACCGCAAGTGAGTTACCCTAGTCCCATATAAGTACTCCCTGACTCCAAGTGAGTTACCATAGCCCCTTTATAAGTACTCCCTGACCCTAAGTGAGTTACCCTGGTCCCATAGAAGTACTCCCTGACCCTAAGTGAGTTACCCTAGCCCGTATATAAGTACTCCCTGACCCCAAGTGAGTTATCATAGCCCCTTTATATGTACTCTTTGACCGCAAGTAAGTTACCCTAGTCCCATATAAGTACTCCCTATCCCCAACTGATTTACCCTAGCCCCATATAAGTGCTCCAATAACCCAAGTGAGTTACCCTAGTCCCATAGTAGTACTCCTTGACCCCAAGTGAGTTACCATAGCCCCTTTATAAGTACTCCCTGACCCCAAGTGAGTTATCCTAGCCCCTTTATATGTACTCCCAGACCCCAAGTGAGGTACCATAGCCCCTTTATAAGTACTCCCTGACCCCAAGTGAGTTATCCTAGCCCCTTTATATGTACTCTCTGACCGCAAGTGAGTTACACTAGCCCCTTTATATGTACTCTCTGACCGCAAGTGAGTTATCCTAGTCCCTGATAAGTACTCCCTGACCCCAAGTGAGTTACCCTAGCCCCTTTATAAGTACTCCCTGACCCCAAGTGCGTTATCCTAGCCTCTTATAAGTACTCCCTGACACCAAGTGAGTTACCCTGGTCCCATATAAGTATTTACAGACACCAAGTTAGTTACCCTAGTCCCATAAAACAACTCCTTGACCCACAGTGAGTTACCATAGCCCCTTTATAAGTACTCCCTGACCCCATGTGAGTTACCCTAGCCCCTTTATATGTACTCTCTGGCGGCAAGTGAGTTACCCTAGTCCCAAATAAGTACTCCCTGACCCCAAGTGAGTTACCATAGCCCCTTTATATGTACTCCCTGACCCCAAATGAGTTATCCTAGCCCCTTTATATGTACTCTTTGACCGCAAGCGAGTTACCATAGCCCCTTTATAAGTACTCCCTGACCCCGTGTGAGTTACCCTAGCCCCTTTATATGTACTCTCTGGCGGCAAGTGAGTTACCCTAGTCCCAAATAAGTACTCCCTGAGCCCAAGTGAGTTACCATAGCCTTTTTATAAGTACTCCCTGACCCCAAGTGAGTTATCCTAGCCCCTTTATATGTACTCTCTGACGGCAAGTGAGTTATCCTAGCCCCTTTATAAGTACTACCTGACCCCAAATGAGTTATCCTAGCCCCTTTATATGTACTCTCTGACGGCAAGTGAGTTATCCTAGCCCCTTTATAAGTATTCCCTGACCCCAAATGAGTTATCCTAGCCCCTTTATATGCACTCTCTGACCGCAAGTGTGTTACCCTAGTTTCATATTATTATTCCCTGGCCCCAAGTGAGTTACCATAGCCCCTTTAAAAGTACTTCCTGACCCCAAGTGAGTTATCCTAGCCCCTTTATATGTACTCTCTGACCGCAAGTGAGTTATCCTAGCCCCTTTATATGTACTCTCTGGCGGCAAGTGAGTTACCCTAGTCCCAAATAAGTACTCCCTGAGCCCAAGTGAGTTACCATAGCCCCTTTATAAGTACTTCCTGACCCCAAGTGAGTTATCCTAGCCCCTTTATATGTACTCTCTGACCGCAAGTGAGTTATCCTAGCCCCTTTATAAGTACTCCCTGACCCCAAATGAGTTATCCTAGCCCCATTATATGTATTCTCTGACGGCAAGTGAGTTACCCTAGTCCCATAGTAGTACTCCTTGCCCCCAAGTGAGTTACCATAGCCCCTTTATATGTACTCCCTGACCCCAAGTGAATTATCCTAGCCCCTTTATATGTACTCTCTGACCGCAAGTGAGTTATCCTAGCCCCTTTATAAGTACTCCCTGACACAAGTGTGTTGCCCTAGTTTCATATTAGTACTCCCTGGCCCCAAGTGAGTTACCATAGCCCCTTTATAAGTACTTCCTGACCCCAAATGAGTTATATTAGCCCCTTTATATATACTCTCTGACCGCAAGTGAGTTACCCTAGCCCCTTTATAAGTACTCCCTGACCCCAAGTAACTTATCCTAGCCCCTTTATATGTACTCTCTGACCGCAAGTGAGTTACCATAGCCCCTTTATAAGTACTCCCTGACCCCATGTGAGTTACCCTAGCCCCTTTATATGTACTCTCTGGCGGCAAGTGAGTTACCCTAGTCCCAAATAAGTACTCCCTGACCCCAAGTGAGTTACCATAGCCCCTTTATAAGTACTCCCTGCCCCCAAGTGAGTTATCCTAGCCCCTTTATATGTACTATCTGACAGCAAGTGAGTTATCCTAGCCCCTTTATATGTACTCTCTGACCGCAAGTGAGTTACCCTAGTCCCATAGTAGTACTCCCTGACCCCAAGTGAGTTACCATAGCCCCTTTATAAGTACTACCTGACCCCAAATGAGTTATCCTAGCCCCTTTATATGTACTCTCTGACCGCAAGTGAGTTATCCTAGCCCCTTTATAAGTACTCCCTGACACAAGTGTGTTACCCTAGTTTCATATTAGTACTCCCTGACCCCAAGTGAGTTACCATAGCCCCTTTATAAGTACTCCCTGACCCCATGTGAGTTACCCTAGCCCCTTTATATGTACTCTCTGGCGGCAAGTGAGTAACCCTAGTCCCAAATAAGTACTCCCTGACCCCAAATGAGTTATCCTAGCCCCTTTATAAGTACTCCCTGACCCCAAGTGCGTTATCCTAGCCCCTTATAAGTACTCCCTGACACCAAGTGAGTTACCCTGGTCCCATATAAGTATTTACAGACACCAAGTTAGTTACCCTAGTCCCATAAAACAACTCCTTGACCCACAGTGAGTTACCATAGCCCCTTTATAAGTACTCCCTGACCCCATGTGAGTTATCCTAGCCCCTTTATATGTACTCCCAGACCCCAAGTGAGTTACCTTAGTCCCTTATAACTACTCCCTTACCCCAATTGAGGTACCATAGCCCCTTTATAAGTACTCCCTGACCCCAAGTGAGTTATCCTAGCCCCTTTATATGTACTCTCTGACCGCAAGTGAGTTACCCTAGCCCCTTTATATGTACTCTCTGACCGCAAGTGAGTTATCCTAGTCGCTTTATATGTACTCCCAGACCCCAAGTGAGTTAACCTTGTCCCTTAAAAGTACTCCCTGACCCCAAGAGAGTTATCCTAGCCCCTTTATATGTACTCTCTGACCGCAAGTGAGTTATCCTAGCCGCTTTATATGTAAACCCAGACCCCAAGTGAGTTACCCTAGTCCCATATAACTATTCCCTGACCCAATGTGAGTTACCCTAGCCCCTTTATAAGTACTCCCTGACCCTAAGTGGGTTACCCTAGTCCCATATAAGTACTCCCAGGCCACAAGAAGGTTACCCTAGACCCATAGAAATACTCCCTGATACCAAGTGAGTTATCCTTGCCCCTTTATATCTACTCTCTGACAGCAATTGAGTTACCCTAGTCCCTTTATATGTACTCTCTGACCGCAAGTGAGTTACCCTAGTCCCATATAAGTACTCCCTGACTCCAAGTGAGTTACCATAGCCCCTTTATAAGTACTCCCTGACCCTAAGTGAGTTACCCTGGTCCCATAGAAGTACTCCCTGACCCTAAGTGAGTTACCCTAGCCCGTATATAAGTACTCCCTGACCCCAAGTGAGTTATCATAGCCCCTTTATATGTACTCTTTGACCGCAAGTAAGTTACCCTAGTCCCATATAAGTACTCCCTATCCCCAACTGATTTACCCTAGCCCCATATAAGTGCTCCAATAACCCAAGTGAGTTACCCTAGTCCCATAGTAGTACTCCTTGACCCCAAGTGAGTTACCATAGCCCCTTTATAAGTACTCCCTGACCCCAAGTGAGTTATCCTAGCCCCTTTATATGTACTCCCAGACCCCAAGTGAGGTACCATAGCCCCTTTATAAGTACTCCCTGACCCCAAGTGAGTTATCCTAGCCCCTTTATATGTACTCTCTGACCGCAAGTGAGTTACACTAGCCCCTTTATATGTACTCTCTGACCGCAAGTGAGTTATCCTAGTCCCTGATAAGTACTCCCTGACCCCAAGTGAGTTACCCTAGCCCCTTTATAAGTACTCCCTGACCCCAAGTGCGTTATCCTAGCCCCTTATAAGTACTCCCTGACACCAAGTGAGTTACCCTGGTCCCATATAAGTATTTACAGACACCAAGTTAGTTACCCTAGTCCCATAAAACAACTCCTTGACCCACAGTGAGTTACCATAGCCCCTTTATAAGTACTCCCTGACCCCATGTGAGTTACCCTAGCCCCTTTATATGTACTCTCTGGCGGCAAGTGAGTTACCCTAGTCCCAAATAAGTACTCCCTGACCCCAAGTGAGTTACCATAGCCCCTTTATATGTACTCCCTGACCCCAAATGAGTTATCCTAGCCCCTTTATATGTACTCTTTGACCGCAAGCGAGTTACCATAGCCCCTTTATAAGTACTCCCTGACCCCGTGTGAGTTACCCTAGCCCCTTTATATGTACTCTCTGGCGGCAAGTGAGTTACCCTAGTCCCAAATAAGTACTCCCTGAGCCCAAGTGAGTTACCATAGCCTTTTTATAAGTACTCCCTGACCCCAAGTGAGTTATCCTAGCCCCTTTATATGTACTCTCTGACGGCAAGTGAGTTATCCTAGCCCCTTTATAAGTACTACCTGACCCCAAATGAGTTATCCTAGCCCCTTTATATGTACTCTCTGACGGCAAGTGAGTTATCCTAGCCCCTTTATAAGTATTCCCTGACCCCAAATGAGTTATCCTAGCCCCTTTATATGTACTCTCTGACCGCAAGTGTGTTACCCTAGTTTCATATTATTATTCCCTGGCCCCAAGTGAGTTACCATAGCCCCTTTAAAAGTACTTCCTGACCCCAAGTGAGTTATCCTAGCCCCTTTATATGTACTCTCTGACCGCAAGTGAGTTATCCTAGCCCCTTTATATGTACTCTCTGGCGGCAAGTGAGTTACCCTAGTCCCAAATAAGTACTCCCTGAGCCCAAGTGAGTTACCATAGCCCCTTTATAAGTACTTCCTGACCCCAAGTGAGTTATCCTAGCCCCTTTATATGTACTCTCTGACCGCAAGTGAGTTATCCTAGCCCCTTTATAAGTACTCCCTGACCCCAAATGAGTTATCCTAGCCCCATTATATGTATTCTCTGACGGCAAGTGAGTTACCCTAGTCCCATAGTAGTACTCCTTGCCCCCAAGTGAGTTACCATAGCCCCTTTATATGTACTCCCTGACCCCAAGTGAATTATCCTAGCCCCTTTATATGTACTCTCTGACCGCAAGTGAGTTATCCTAGCCCCTTTATAAGTACTCCCTGACACAAGTGTGTTGCCCTAGTTTCATATTAGTACTCCCTGGCCCCAAGTGAGTTACCATAGCCCCTTTATAAGTACTTCCTGACCCCAAATGAGTTATATTAGCCCCTTTATATATACTCTCTGACCGCAAGTGAGTTACCCTAGCCCCTTTATAAGTACTCCCTGACCCCAAGTAACTTATCCTAGCCCCTTTATATGTACTCTCTGACCGCAAGTGAGTTACCATAGCCCCTTTATAAGTACTCCCTGACCCCATGTGAGTTACCCTAGCCCCTTTATAAGTACTCCCTGACCCCAAGTGCGTTATCCTAGCCCCTTATAAGTACTCCCTGACACCAAGTGAGTTACCCTGGTCCCATATAAGTATTTACAGACACCAAGTTAGTTACCCTAGTCCCATAAAACAACTCCTTGACCCACAGTGAGTTACCATAGCCCCTTTATAAGTACTCCCTGACCCCATGTGAGTTACCCTAGCCCCTTTATATGTACTCTCTGGCGGCAAGTGAGTTACCCTAGTCCCAAATAAGTACTCCCTGACCCCAAGTGAGTTACCATAGCCCCTTTATATGTACTCCCTGACCCCAAATGAGTTATCCTAGCCCCTTTATATGTACTCTTTGACCGCAAGCGAGTTACCATAGCCCCTTTATAAGTACTCCCTGACCCCGTGTGAGTTACCCTAGCCCCTTTATATGTACTCTCTGGCGGCAAGTGAGTTACCCTAGTCCCAAATAAGTACTCCCTGAGCCCAAGTGAGTTACCATAGCCTTTTTATAAGTACTCCCTGACCCCAAGTGAGTTATCCTAGCCCCTTTATATGTACTCTCTGACGGCAAGTGAGTTATCCTAGCCCCTTTATAAGTACTACCTGACCCCAAATGAGTTATCCTAGCCCCTTTATATGTACTCTCTGACGGCAAGTGAGTTATCCTAGCCCCTTTATAAGTATTCCCTGACCCCAAATGAGTTATCCTAGCCCCTTTATATGTACTCTCTGACCGCAAGTGTGTTACCCTAGTTTCATATTATTATTCCCTGGCCCCAAGTGAGTTACCATAGCCCCTTTAAAAGTACTTCCTGACCCCAAGTGAGTTATCCTAGCCCCTTTATATGTACTCTCTGACCGCAAGTGAGTTATCCTAGCCCCTTTATATGTACTCTCTGGCGGCAAGTGAGTTACCCTAGTCCCAAATAAGTACTCCCTGAGCCCAAGTGAGTTACCATAGCCCCTTTATAAGTACTTCCTGACCCCAAGTGAGTTATCCTAGCCCCTTTATATGTACTCTCTGACCGCAAGTGAGTTATCCTAGCCCCTTTGTAAGTACTCCCTGACCCCAAATGAGTTATCCTAGCCCCATTATATGTATTCTCTGACGGCAAGTGAGTTACCCTAGTCCCATAGTAGTACTCCTTGCCCCCAAGTGAGTTACCATAGCCCCTTTATATGTACTCCCTGACCCCAAGTGAATTATCCTAGCCCCTTTATATGTACTCTCTGACCGCAAGTGAGTTATCCTAGCCCCTTTATAAGTACTCCCTGACACAAGTGTGTTGCCCTAGTTTCATATTAGTACTCCCTGGCCCCAAGTGAGTTACCATAGCCCCTTTATAAGTACTTCCTGACCCCAAATGAGTTATATTAGCCCCTTTATATATACTCTCTGACCGCAAGTGAGTTACCCTAGCCCCTTTATAAGTACTCCCTGACCCCAAGTAACTTATCCTAGCCCCTTTATATGTACTCTCTGACCGCAAGTGAGTTACCATAGCCCCTTTATAAGTACTCCCTGACCCCATGTGAGTTACCCTAGCCCCTTTATATGTACTCTCTGGCGGCAAGTGAGTTACCCTAGTCCCAAATAAGTACTCCCTGACCCCAAGTGAGTTACCATAGCCCCTTTATAAGTACTCCCTGCCCCCAAGTGAGTTATCCTAGCCCCTTTATATGTACTATCTGACAGCAAGTGAGTTATCCTAGCCCCTTTATATGTACTCTCTGACCGCAAGTGAGTTACCCTAGTCCCATAGTAGTACTCCCTGACCCCAAGTGAGTTACCATAGCCCCTTTATAAGTACTACCTGACCCCAAATGAGTTATCCTAGCCCCTTTATATGTACTCTCTGACCGCAAGTGAGTTATCCTAGCCCCTTTATAAGTACTCCCTGACACAAGTGTGTTACCCTAGTTTCATATTAGTACTCCCTGACCCCAAGTGAGTTACCATAGCCCCTTTATAAGTACTCCCTGACCCCATGTGAGTTACCCTAGCCCCTTTATATGTACTCTCTGGCGGCAAGTGAGTAACCCTAGTCCCAAATAAGTACTCCCTGACCCCAAGTGAGTTACCATAGCCCCTTTATAAGTACACCCTGACCCCAAATGAGTTATCCTAGCCCCTTTATAAGTACTCCCTGACCGCAAGTGAGTTACCCTATTCCCATATAAGTACTCCCTGACCTCAAGTGAGGTACCATAGCCCCTTTATAAGTACTCCCTGACCCCAAGTGAGTTACCCTAGTCCCTGATAAGTACTCCCTGACCCCAAGTGAGTTACCCTAGCCCCTTTATAAGTACTCCCTGACCCCAAGTGCGTTATCCTAGCCCCTTATAAGTACTCCCTGACACCAAGTGAGTTACCCTGGTCCCATATAAGTATTTACAGACACCAAGTTAGTTACCCTAGTCCCATAAAACAACTCCTTGACCCATAGTGAGTTACCATAGCCCCTTTATAAGTACTCCCTGACCCCATGTGAGTTATCCTAGCCCCTTTATATGTACTCCCAGACCCCAAGTGAGTTACCTTAGTCCCTTATAACTACTCCCTTACCCCAAGTGAGGTACCATAGCCCCTTTATAAGTACTCCCTGACCCCATGTGAGTTACCCTAGCCCCTTTATATGTACTCTCTGACCGCAAGTGAGTTATCCTAGCCCCTTTATATGTACTATCTGACCGCAAGTGAGTTATCCTATCCCCTTTATATGTACTCTCTGACCTCATGTGAGTTACCCTAGTCCCATAGACGTACTCCCTGACCCCAAGTGAGTTATCCTAGCCCCTTTATAAGTACTCCCTGACCCCAAGTGAGTTATCCTAGCCCCTTTATATGTACTATCTGACCGCAAGAGAGTTATCCTATCCACTTTATATGTACTCTCTGACCTCATGTGAAATACCCTATTCCCATAGACGTACTCCCTGACCCCAAGTGAGTTATCCTAGCCCCTTTATATGTACTCTCTGACCGCAAGTGAGTTTTCCTAGCCCCTTTATATGTACTCTTTGACCGCAAGTGAGTTACCATAGCCCCTTTATAAGTACTCCCTGACCCCGTGTGAGTTACCCTAGCCCCTTTATATGTACTCTCTGGCGGCAAGTGAGTTACCCTAGTCCCAAATAAGTACTCCCTGAGCCCAAGTGAGTTACCATAGCCCCTTTATTTGTACTCCCTGACCCCAAGTGAGTTATCCTAGCCCCTTTATATGTACTCTCTGACCGCAAGTGAGTTACCATAGCCCCTTTATAAGTACTACCTGACCCCAAGTGAGTTATCCTAGCCCATTTATATGTACTCTCTGACCGCAAGTGAGTTACCATAGCCCCTTTATAAGTACTACCTGACCCCAAATGAGTTATCCTAGCTTCTTTATATGTACTCTCTGACGGCAAGTGAGTTATCCTAGCCCCTTTATAAGTATTCCCTGACCCCAAGTGAGTTATCCTAGCCCCTTTATATGTACTCTTTGACCGCAAGTGAGTTACCATAGCCCCTTTATAAGTACTTCCTGACCCCAAGTGAGTTATCCTAGCCTCTTTATATGTACTCTCTGACCGCAAGTGAGTTATCCTAGCCCCTTTATAAGTACTCCCTGACCCCAAATGAGTTATCCTAGCCCCACTATATGTATTCTCTGACGGCAAGTGAGTTACCCTAGTCCCATAGTAGTACTCCTTGCCCCCAAGTGAGTTACCATAGCCCCTTTATATGTACTCCCTGACCCCAAGTGAATTATCCTAGTCCCTTTATATGTACTCTCTGACCGCAAGTGAGTTATCCTAGCCTCTTTATAAGTACTCCCTGACACAAGTGTGTTACCCTAGTTTCATATTAGTACTCCCTGGCCCCAAGTGAGTTACCATAACCCCTTTATAAGTACTTCCTGACCCCAAATGAGTTATATTAGCCCCTTTATATATACTCTCTGACCGCAAGTGAGTTACCCTAGCCCCTTTATATGTACTCTCTGACCGCAAGTGAGTTACCATAGCCCCTTTATAAGTACTCCCTGACCCCATGTGAGTTACCCTACCCCCTTTATATGTACTCTCTGGTGGCAAGTGATTTACCCTAGTCCCAAATAAGTACTCCCTGACCCCAAGTGAGTTACCATAGCCCCTTTATAAGTACTCCCTGACCCCAAGTAAGTTATCCTAGCCCCTTTATATGTACTCTCTGACCGCAAGTGAGTTACCATAGCCCCTTTTTAAGTACTCCCTGACCCCATGTGAGTTACCCTAGCCCCTTTATATGTACTCTCTGGCGGCAAGTGAGTTACCCTAGTCCCAAATAAGTACTCCCTGACCCCAAGTGAGTTACCATAGCCCCTTTATAAGTACTCCCTGACCCCAAGTGAGTTATCCTAGCCCCTTTATATGTACTCTCTGACCGCAAGTGAGTTACCCTAGTCCCATAGTAGTACTCCCTGACCCCAAGCGAGTTACCATAGCCCCTTTATAAGTACTCCCTGACCCCAAATGAGTTATCCTAGCCCCACTATATGTATTCTCTGACGGCAAGTGAGTTACCCTAGTCCCATAGTAGTACTCCTTGCCCCCAAGTGAGTTACCATAGCCCCTTTATATGTACTCCCTGACCCCAAGTGAATTATCCTAGTCCCTTTATATGTACTCTCTGACCGCAAGTGAGTTATCCTAGCCTCTTTATAAGTACTCCCTGACAGAAGTGTGTTACCCTAGTTTCATATTAGTACTCCCTGGCCCCAAGTGAGTTACCATAACCCCTTTATAAGTACTTCCTGACCCCAAAAGAGTTATATTAGCCCCTTTATATATACTCTCTGACCGCAAGTGAGTTACCCTAGCCCCTTTATATGTACTCTCTGACCGCAAGTGAGTTACCATAGCCCCTTTATAAGTACTCCCTGACCCCATGTGAGTTACCCTACCCCCTTTATATGTACTCTCTGGTGGCAAGTGATTTACCCTAGTCCCAAATAAGTACTCCCTGACCCCAAGTGAGTTACCATAGCCCCTTTATAAGTACTCCCTGACCCCAAGTAAGTTATCCTAGCCCCTTTATATGTACTCTCTGACCGCAAGTGAGTTACCATAGCCCCTTTTTAAGTACACCCTGACCCCATGTGAGTTACCCTAGCCCCTTTATATGTACTCTCTGGCGGCAAGTGAGTTACCCTAGTCCCAAATAAGTACTCCCTGACCCCAAGTGAGTTACCATAGCCCCTTTATAAGTACTCCCTGACCCCAAGTGAGTTATCCTAGCCCCTTTATATGTACTCTCTGACCGCAAGTGAGTTACCCTAGTCCCATAGTAGTACTCCCTGACCCCAAGCGAGTTACCATAGCCCCTTTATAAGTACTCCCTGACCCCAAATGAGTTATCCTAGCCCCTTTATAAGTACTCCCTGACCGCAAGTGAGTTACCCTAGTCCCATATAAGTACTCCCTGACCTCAAGTGAGGTACCATAGCCCCTTTATAAGTACTCCCTGACCCCAAGTGAGTTACCCTTGTCCCTGATAAGTACTCCCTGACCCCAAGTGAGTTACCCTAGCCCCTTTATAAGTACTCCCTGACCCCAAGTGCGTTATCCTAGCCCCTTATAAGTACTCCCTGACACCAAGTGAGTTACCCTGGTACCATATAAGTATTTACAGACACCAAGTTAGTTACCCTAGTCCCATAAAACAACTCCTTGACCCACAGTGAGTTACCACAGCCCCTTTATAAGTACTCCCTGACCCCATGTGAGTTATCCTAGCCCCTTTATATGTACTCCCAGACCCCAAGTGAGTTACCTTAGTCCCTTATAACTACTCCCTTACCCCAAGTGAGGTACCATAGCCCCTTTATAAGTACTCCCTGACCCCATGTGAGTTATCCTAGCCCCTTTATATGTACTCTCTGACCGCAAGTGAGTTATCCTAGCCCCTTTATATGTACTATCTGACCGCAAGTGAGTTATCCTATCCCCTTTATATGTACTCTCTGACATCATGTGAGTTACCCTAGTCCCATAGACGTACTCCCTGACCCCAAGTGAGTTATCCTAGCCCCTTTATAAGTACTCCCTGACCCCAAGTGAGTTATCCTAGCCCCTTTATATGTACTATCTGACCGCAAGAGAGTTATCCTATCCCCTTTATATGTACTCTCTGAACTCATGTGAAATACCCTATTCCCATAGACGTACTCCCTGACCCCAAGTGAGTTATCCTAGCCCCTTTATAAGTACTCCCTGACCCCAAGTAAGTTATCCTAGCCCCTTTATATGTACTCTCTGACCGCAAGTTAGTTACCATAGCCCCTTTATAAGTACTCCCTGACCCCGTGTGAGTTACCCTAGCCCCTTTATATGTACTATCTGACCGCAAGTGAGTTATCCTATCCCCTTTATATGTACTCTCTGACCTCATGTGAGTTACCCTAGTCCCATAGACGTACTCCCTGACCCCAAGTGAGTTATCCTAGCCCCTTTATATGTACTCTCTGGCGGCAAATGAGTTACCCTAGTCCCAAATATGTACTCCCTGAGCCCAAGTGAGGTACCATAGCCCCTTTATAAGTACTCCCTGACCCCATGTGAGTTATCCTAGCCCCTTTATATGTACTCTCTGACCGCAAGTGAGTTATCCTAGCCCCTTTATATGTACTATCTGACCGCAAGTGAGTTATCCTATCCCCTTTATATGTACTCTCTGACATCATGTGAGTTACCCTAGTCCCATAGACGTACTCCCTGACCCCAAGTGAGTTATCCTAGCCCCTTTATAAGTACTCCCTGACCCCAAGTGAGTTATCCTAGCCCCTTTATATGTACTATCTGACCGCAAGAGAGTTATCCTATCCCCTTTATATGTACTCTCTGACCTCATGTGAAATACCCTATTCCCATAGACGTACTCCCTGACCCCAAGTGAGTTATCCTAGCCCCTTTATATGTACTCTCTGACCGCAAGTGAGTTATCCTAGCCCCTTTATATGTACTCTTTGACCGCAAGTGAGTTACCATAGCCCCTTTATAAGTACTCCCTGACCCCGTGTGAGTTACCCTATCCCCTTTATATGTACTCTCTGGCGGCAAGTGAGTTACCCTAGTCCCAAATAAGTACTCCCTGAGCCCAAGTGAGTTACCATAGCCCCTTTATATGTACTCCCTGACCCCAAGTGAATTATCCTAGCCCCTTTATATGTACTCTCTGACCGCAAGTGAGTTATCCTAGCCCCTTTATAAGTACTCCCTGACACAAGTGTGTTACCCTAGTTTCATATTAGTACTCCCTGGCCCCAAGTGAGTTACCATAGCCCCTTTATAAGTACTTCCTGACCCCAAATGAGTTATATTAGCCCCTTTATATATACTCTCTGACCGCAAGTGAGTTACCCTAGCCCCTTTATAAGTACTCCCTGACCCCAAGTGAGTTATCCTAGCCCCTTTATATGTACTATCTGACCGCAAGAGAGTTATCCTATCCCCTTTATATGTACTCTCTGACCTCATGTGAAATACCCTATTCCCATAGACGTACTCCCTGACCCCAAGTGAGTTACCATAGCCCCTTTATAAGTACTTCCTGACCCCAAGTGAGTTATCCTAGCCCCTTTATATGTACTCTTTGACCGCAAGTGAGTTACCATAGCCCCTTTATAAGTACTCCCTGACCCCGTGTGAGTTACCCTAGCCCCTTTATATGTACTCTCTGGCGGCAAGTGAGTTACCCTAGTCCCAAATAAGTACTCCCTGAGCCCAAGTGAGTTACCATAGCCCCTTTATAAGTACTTCCTGACCCCAAGTGAGTTATCCTAGCCCCTTTATATGTACTCTCTGACCGCAAGTGAGTTATCCTAGCCCCTTTATAAGTACTCCCTGACCCCAAATGAGTTATCCTAGCCCAATTATATGTATTCTCTGACGGCAAGTGAGTTACCCTAGTCCCATAGTAGTACTCCTTGCCCCCAAGTGAGTTACCATAGCCCCTTTATATGTACTCCCTGACCCCATGTGAATTATCCTAGCCCCTTTATATGTACTCTCTGACCGCAAGTGAGTTATCCTAGCCCCTTTATAAGTACTCCCTGACACAAGTGTGTTACCCTAGTTTCATATTAGTACTCCCTGGCCCCAAGTGAGTTACCATAGCCCCTTTATAAGTACTTCCTGACCCCAAATGAGTTATATTAGCCCCTTTATATATACTCTCTGACCGCAAGTGAGTTACCCTAGCCCCTTTATAAGTACTCCCTGACCCCATGTGAGTTAACCTAGCCCCTTTATATGTACTCTCTGGTGGCAAGTGAGTTACCCTAGTCCCAAATAAGTACTCCCTGACCCCAAGTGAGTTACCATAGCCCCTTTATAAGTACTCCCTGACCCCAAGTAAGTTATCCTAGCCCCTTTATATGTACTCTCTGACCGCAAGTGAGTTACCATAGCCCCTTTATAAGTACTCCCTGACCCCGCGTGAGTTACCCTAGCCCCTTTATATGTACTATCTGACCGCAAGTGAGTTATCCTATCCCCTTTATATGTACTCTCTGACCTCATGTGAGTTACCCTAGTCCCATAGACGTACTCCCTGACCCCAAGTGAGTTATCCTAGCCCCTTTATAAGTACTCCCTGACCCCAAGTGAGTTATCCTAGCCCCTTTATATGTACTATCTGACCGCAAGAGAGTTATCCTATCCCCTTTATATGTACTCTCTGACTTCATGTGAAATACCCTATTCCCATAGACGTACTCCCTGACCCCAAGTGAGTTATCCTAGCCCCTTTATATGTACTCTCTGACCGCAAGTGAGTTATCCTAGCCCCTTTATATGTACTCTTTGACCGCAAGTGAGTTACCATAGCCCCTTTATAAGTACTCCCTGACCCCGTGTGAGTTACCCTAGCCCCTTTATATGTACTCTCTGGCGGCAAGTGAGTTACCCTAGTCCCAAATAAGTACTCCCTGACCCCAAGTGATTTACCATAGCCCCTTTATAAGTACTCCCTGACCCCAAATGAGTTATCCTAGCCCCTTTATAAGTACTCCCTGACCGCAAGTGAGTTACCCTAGTCCCATATAAGTACTCCCTGACCCCAAGTGAGTTACCCTAGCCCCTTTATAAGTACTCCCTGACCCCAAGTGCGTTATCCTAGCCCCTTATAAGTACTCCCTGACACCAAGTGAGTTACCCTGGTACCATATAAGTATTTACAGACACCAAGTTAGTTACCCTAGTCCCATAAAACAACTCCTTGACCCACAGTGAGTTACCATAGCCCCTTTATAAGTACTCCCTTACCCCATGTGAGTTATCCTAGCCCCTTTATATGTACTCCCAGACCCCAAGTGAGTTACCTTAGTCCCTTATAACTACTCCCTTACCCCAAGTGAGGTACCATAGCCCCTTTATAAGTACTCCCTGACCCCATGTGAGTTATCCTAGCCCCTTTATATGTACTCTCTGACCGCAAGTGAGTTATCCTAGCCCCTTTATATGTACTATCTGACCGCAAGTGAGTTATCCTATTCCCTTTATATGTACTCTCTGACCTCATGTGAGTTACCCTAGTCCCATAGACGTACTCCCTGACCCCAAGTGAGTTATCCTAGCCCCTTTATAAGTACTCCCTGACCCCAAGTGAGTTATCCTAGCCCCTTTATATGTACTATCTGACCGCAAGAGAGTTATCCTATCCCCTTTATATGTACTCTCTGACCTCATGTGAAATACCCTATTCCCATAGACGTACTCCCTGACCCCAAGTGAGTTATCCTAGCCCCTTTATAAGTACTCCCTGACCCCAAATGAGTTATCCTAGCCCCTTTATATGTACTCTCTGAAGGCAAGTGAGTTATCCTAGCCCCTTTATAAGTATTCCCTGACCCCAAATGAGTTATCCTAGCCCCTTTATATGTACTCTCTGACCGTAAGTGTGTTACCCTAGTTTCATATTATTATTCCCTGGCCCCAAGTGAGTTACCATAGCCCCTTTATAAGTACTCTCTGACCCCAAGTGAGTTATCCTAGCCCCTTTATAAGTACTCCCTGACCCCAAATGAGTTATCCTAGCCCCATTATATGTATTCTCTGACGGCAAGTGAGTTACCCTAGTCCCATAGTAGTACTCCTTGCCCCCAAGTGAGTTACCATAGCCCCTTTATAAGTACTCCCTGACACAAGTGTGTTACCCTAGTTTCATATTAGTACTCCCTGGCCCCAAGTGAGTTACCATAGCCCCTTTATAAGTACTTCCTGACACCAAATGAGTTATATTAGCCCCTTTATATATACTCTCTGACCGCAAGTGAGTTACCCTAGCCCCTTTATATGTACTCTCTGACCGCAAGTGAGTTACCATATCCCCTTTATAAGTACTCCCTGACCCCATGTGAGTTACCCTACCCCCTTTATATGTACTCTCTGGTGGCAAGTGAGTTACCCTAGTCCCAAATAAGTACTCCCTGACCCCAAGTGAGTTACCATAGCCCCTTTATATGTACTCCCTGACCCCAAGTAAGTTATCCTAGCCCCTTTATATGTACTCTCTGACCGCAAGTGAGTTACCATAGCCCCTTTATAAGTACTCCCTGACCCCATGTGAGTTACCCTAACCCCTTTATATGTACTCTCTGGCGGCAAGTGAGTTATCCTAGTCCCAAATAAGTACTCCCTGACCCCAAGTGAGTTACCATAGCCCCTTTATAAGTACTCCCTGACCCCAAGTGAGTTATCCTAGCCCCTTTATAAGTACTCCCTGACCCCAAGTAAGTTATCCTAGCCCCTTTATATGTACTCTCTGACCGCAAGTGAGTTACCATAGCCCCTTTATAAGTACTCCCTGACCCCGTGTGAGTTACCCTAGCCCCTTTATATGTACTATCTGACCGCAAGTGAGTTATCCTATCCCCTTTAAATGTACTCTCTGACCTCATGTGAGTTACCCTAGTCCCATAGACGTACTCCCTGACCCCAAGTGAGTTATCCTAGCCCCTTTATATGTACTCTCTGGCGGCAAATGAGTTACCCTAGTCCCAAATATGTACTCCCTGAGCCCAAGTGAGTTACCATAGCCCCTTTATAAGTACTCCCTGACCCCAAGTGAGTTATCCTAGCCCCTTTATATGTACTCTCTGACCGCAAGTGAGTTACCATAGCCCCTTTATAAGTACTACCTGACCCCAAATGAGTTATCCTAGCCCCTTTATATGTACTCTCTGAAGGCAAGTGAGTTATCCTAGCCCCTTTATAAGTATTCCCTGACCCCAAATGAGTTATCCTAGCCCCTTTATATGTACTCTCTGACCGTAAGTGTGTTACCCTAGTTTCATATTATTATTCCCTGGCCCCAAGTGAGTTACCATAGCCCCTTTATAAGTACTCTCTGACCACAAGTGAGTTATCCTAGCCCCTTTATAAGTACTCCCTGACCCCAAATGAGTTATCCTAGCCCCATTATATGTATTCTCTGACGGCAAGTGAGTTACCCTAGTCCCATAGTAGTACTCCTTGCCCCCAAGTGAGTTACCATAGCCCCTTTATAAGTACTCCCTGACACAAGTGTGTTACCCTAGTTTCATATTAGTACTCCCTGGCCCCAAGTGAGTTACCATAGCCCCTTTATAAGTACTTCCTGACCCCAAATGAGTTATATTAGCCCCTTTATATATACTCTCTGACCGCAAGTGAGTTACCCTAGCCCCTTTATATGTACTCTCTGACCGCAAGTGAGTTACCATATCCCCTTTATAAGTACTCCCTGACCCCATGTGAGTTACCCTACCCCCTTTATATGTACTCTCTGGTGGCAAGTGAGTTACCCTAGTCCCAAATAAGTACTCCCTGACCCCAAGTGAGTTACCATAGCCCCTTTATATGTACTCCCTGACCCCAAGTAAGTTATCCTAGCCCCTTTATATGTACTCTCTGACCGCAAGTGAGTTACCATAGCCCCTTTATAAGTACTCCCTGACCCCATGTGAGTTACCCTAACCCCTTTATATGTACTCTCTGGCGGCAAGTGAGTTATCCTAGTCCCAAATAAGTACTCCCTGACCCCAAGTGAGTTACCATAGCCCCTTTATAAGTACTCCCTGACCCCAAGTGAGTTATCCTAGCCCCTTTATATGTACTATCTGACAGCAAGTGAGTTATCCTAGCCCCTTTATATGTACTCTCTGACCGCAAGTGAGTTACCCTAGTCCCATAGTAGTACTCCCTGACCCCAAGTGAGTTACCATAGCCCCTTTATAAGTACTACCTGACCCCAAATGAGTTATTTTAGCCCCTTTATATGTACTCTCTGACCGCAAGTGAGTTACCATAGCCCCTTTATAAGTACTCCCTGACCCCATGTGAGTTACCCTAGCCCCTTTATATGTACTCTCTGGCGGCAAGTGAGTTACCCTAGTCCCAAATAAGTACTCCCTGACCCACAGTGAGTTACCATAGCCCCTTTATAAGTACTCCCTGACCCCATGTGAGATATCCTAGCCCCTTTATATGTATTCCCAGACCCCAAGTGAGTTACCTTAGTCCCTTATAACTACTCCCTTACCCCAATTGAGGTACCATAGCCCCTTTATAAGTACTCCCTGACCCCAAGTGAGTTATCCTAGCCCCTTTATATGTACTCTCTGACCGCAAGTGAGTTACCCTAGCCCCTTTATATGTACTCTCTGACCGCAAGTGAGTTATCCTAGTCGCTTTATATGTACTCCCAGACCCCAAGTGAGTTAACCTAGTCCCATAGTAGTACTCCCTGACCCCAAGTGAGTTACCATAGCCCCTTTATAAGTACCACCTGACCCCAAACGAGTTATCCTAGCCCCTTTATATGTACTCTCTGACCGCAAGTGAGTTATCCTAGCCCCTTTATAAGTACTCCCTGACACAAGTGTGTTACCCTAGTTTCATATTAGTACTCCCTGACCCCAAGTGAGTTACCATAGCCCCTTTATAAGTACTCCCTGACCCCATGTGAGTTACCCTAGCCCCTTTATGTGTACTCTCTGGCGGCAAGTGAGTTACCCTAGTCCCAAATAAGTACTCCCTGACCCCAAGTGAGTTACCATAGCCCCTTTATAAGTACTCCCTGACCCCAAATGAGTTATCCTAGCCCCTTTATAAGTACTCCCTGACCGCAAGTGAGTTACCCTAGTCCCATATAAGTACTCCCTGACCTCAAGTGAGGTACCATAGCCCCTTTATAAGTACTCCCTGACCCCAAGTGAGTTACCCTAGTCCCTGATAAGTACTCCCTGACCCCAAGTGAGTTACCCTAGCCCCTTTATAAGTACTCCCTGACCCCAAGTGCGTTATCCTAGCCCCTTATAAGTACTCCCTGACACCAAGTGAGTTACCCTGGTCCCATATAAGTATTTACAGACACCAAGTTAGTTACCCTAGTCCCATAAAACAACTCCTTGACCCACAGTGAGTTACCATAGCCCCTTTATAAGTACTCCCTGACCCCATGTGAGATATCCTAGCCCCTTTATATGTATTCCCAGACCCCAAGTGAGTTACCTTAGTCCCTTATAACTACTCCCTTACCCCAATTGAGGTACCATAGCCCCTTTATAAGTACTCCCTGACCCCAAGTGAGTTATCCTAGCCCCTTTATATGTACTCTCTGACCGCAAGTGAGTTACCCTAGCCCCTTTATATGTACTCTCTGACCGCAAGTGAGTTATCCTAGTCGCTTTATATGTACTCCCAGACCCCAAGTGAGTTAACCTAGTCCCTTAAAAGTACTCCCTGACCCCAAGAGAGTTATCCTAGCCCCTTTATATGTACTCTCTGACCGCAAGTGAGTTATCCTAGCCGCTTTATATGTAAACCCAGACCCCAAGTGAGTTACCCTAGTCCCATATAACTATTCCCCGACCCAATGTGAGTTACCCAAGCCCCTTTATAAGTACTCCCTGACCCTAAGTGGGTTACCCTAGTCCCATATAAGTACTCCCAGGCCACAAGAAGGTTACCCTAGACCCATAGAAATACTCCCTGACCCCAAGTGAGTTATCCTTGCCCCTTTATATGTACTCCCTGACCCCAAGTGAATTATCCTAGCCCCTTTATATGTACTCTCTGACCGCAAGTGAGTTATCCTAGCCCCTTTATAAGTACTCCCTGACCCCAAGTGAGTTATCCTAGCCCCTTCATATGTACTCTCTGACCGCAAGTGAGTTACCATAGCCCCTTTATAAGTACTCCCTGACCCCATGTGAGTTACCCTAGCCCCTTTATATGTACTCTCTGGCGGCAAGTGAGTTACCCTAGACCCAAATAAGTACTCCCTGAACCCAAGTGAGTTAACATAGCCCCTTTATAAGTACTCCCTGACCCCAAGTGAGTTATCCTAGCCCCATTATATGTAGTATCTGACCGCAAGTGAGTTATCTCATCCCCTTTATATGTACTCTCTGACCTCATGCGAGTTACCCTAGTCCCATAGACGTACTCCCTGACCCCAAGTGAGTTACCCTAATCCCATAGAAGTACTTCCTGACCCTAAGTGAGTTACCATAGCCCCTTTATAAGTACTCCCTGACCCCAAGTGAATTATCCTAGCCCCTTTATATGTACTCTCTGACCGCAAGTGAGTTATCCTAGCCCCTTTATATGTACTCTTTGACCGCAAGTGAGTTACCATAGCCCCTTTATAAGTACTCCCTGACCCCGAGTGAGTTACCCTAGCCCCTTTATATGTACTCTCTGGCGGCAAGTGAGTTACCCTAGTCCCAAATAAGTACTCCCTGACCCCAAGTGATTTACCATAGCCCCTTTATAAGTACTCCCTGACCCCAAATGAGTTATCCTAGCCCCTTTATAAGTACTCCCTGACCGCAAGTGAGTTACCCTAGTCCCATATAAGTACTCCCTCACCCCAAGTGAGTTACCCTAGCCCCTTTATAAGTACTCCCTGACCCCAAGTGCGTTATCCTAGCCCCTTATAAGTACTCCCTGACACCAAGTGAGTTACCCTGGTACCATATAAGTATTTACAGACACCAAGTTAGTTACCCTAGTCCCATAAAACAACTCCTTGACCCACAGTGAGTTACCATAGCCCCTTTATAAGTACTCCCTGACCCCATGTGAGTTATCCTAGGCCCTTTATATGTACTCCCAGACCCCAAGTGAGTTACCTTAGTCCCTTATAACTACTCCCTTACCCCAAGTGAGGTACCATAGCCCCTTTATAAGTACTCCCTGACCCCATGTGAGTTATCCTAGCCCCTTTATATGTACTCTCTGACCGCAAGTGAGTTATCCTAGCCCCTTTATATGTACTATCTGACCGCAAGAGAGTTATCCTATCCCCTTTATATGTACTCTCTGACCTCATGTGAAATACCCTATTCCCATAGACGTACTCCCTGACCCCAAGTGAGTTATCCTAGCCCCTTTATAAGTACTCCCTGACCCCAAGTAAGTTATCCTAGCCCCTTTATATGTACTCTCTGACCGCAAGTGAGTTACCATAGCCCCTTTATAAGTACTCCCTGACCCCGTGTGAGTTACCCTAGCCCCTTTATATGTACTATCTGACCGCAAGTGAGTTATCCTATCCCCTTTATATGTACTCTCTGACCTCATGTGAGTTACCCTAGTCCCATAGACGTACTCCCTGACCCCAAGTGAGTTATCCTAGCCCCTTTATATGTACTCTCTGGCGGCAAATGAGTTACCCTAGTCCCAAATATGTACTCCCTGAGCCCAAGTGAGTTACCATAGCCCCTTTATAAGTACTCCTTGACCCCAAGTGAGTTATCCTAGCCCCTTTATATGTACTCTCTGACCGCAAGTGAGTTACCATAGCCCCTTTATAAGTACTACCTGACCCCAAATGAGTTATCCTAGCCCCTTTATATGTACTCTCTGAAGGCAAGTGAGTTATCCTAGCCCCTTTATAAGTATTCCCTGACCCCAAATGAGTTATCCTAGCCCCTTTATATGTACTCTCTGACCGCAAGTGTGTTACCCTAGTTTCATATTATTATTCCCTGGCCCCAAGTGAGTTACCATAGCCCCTTTATAAGTACTCTCTGACCCCAAGTGAGTTATCCTAGCCCCTTTATAAGTACTCCCTGACCCCAAATGAGTTATCCTAGCCCCATTATATGTATTCTCTGACGGCAAGTGAGTTACCCTAGTCCCATAGTAGTACTCCTTGCCCCCAAGTGAGTTACCATAGCCCCTTTATAAGTACTCCCTGACACAAGTGTGTTACCCTAGTTTCATATTAGTACTCCCTGGCCCCAAGTGAGTTACCATAGCCCCTTTATAAGTACTTCCTGACCCCAAATGAGTTATATTAGCCCCTTTATATATACTCTCTGACCGCAAGTGAGTTACCCTAGCCCCTTTATATGTACTCTCTGACCGCAAGTGAGTTACCATATCCCCTTTATAAGTACTCCCTGACCCCATGTGAGTTACCCTACCCCCTTTATATGTACTCTCTGGTGGCAAGTGAGTTACCCTAGTCCCAAATAAGTACTCCCTGACCCCAAGTGAGTTACCATAGCCCCTTTATAAGTACTCCCTGACCCCAAGTAAGTTATCCTAGCCCCTTTATATGTACTCTCTGACCGCAAGTGAGTTACCATAGCCCCTTTATAAGTACTACCTGACCCCAAATGAGTTATCCTAGCCCCTTTATATGTACTCTCTGACCGCAAGTGAGTTACCCAAGTCCCATAGTAGTACTCCCTGACCCCAAGTGAGTTACCATAGCCCCTTTATAAGTACTACCTGACCCCAAATGAGTTATCCTAGCCCCTTTATATGTACTCTCTGACCGCAAGTGAGTTACCATAGCCCCTTTATAAGTACTCCCTGACCCCATGTGAGTTACCCTAGCCCCTTTATATGTACTCTCTGGCGGCAAGTGAGTTACCCTAGTCCCAAATAAGTACTCCCTGACCCACAGTGAGTTACCATAGCCCCTTTATAAGTACTCCCTGACCCCATGTGAGATATCCTAGCCCCTTTATATGTATTCCCAGACCCCAAGTGAGTTACCTTAGTCCCTTATAACTACTCCCTTACCCGAATTGAGGTACCATAGCCCCTTTATAAGTACTCCCTTACCCCAAGTGAGTTATCCTAGCCCCTTTATATGTACTCTCTGACCGCAAGTGAGTTACCCTAGCCCCTTTATATGTACTCTCTGACCGCAAGTGAGTTATCCTAGTCGCTTTATATGTACTCCCAGACCCCAAGTGAGTTAACCTAGTCCCATAGTAGTACTCCCTGACCCCAAGTGAGTTACAATAGCCCCTTTATAAGTACTACCTGACCCCAAATGAGTTATCCTAGCCCCTTTATGTGTACTCTCTGGCGGCAAGTGAGTTACCCTAGTCCCAAATAAGTACTCCCTGACCCCAAGTGAGTTACCATAGCCCCTTTATAAGTACTCCCTGACCCCAAATGAGTTATCCTAGCCCCTTTATAAGTACTCCCTGACCGCAAGTGAGTTACCCTAGTCCCATATAAGTACTCCCTGACCTCAAGTGAGGTACCATAGCCCCTTTATAAGTACTCCCTGACCCCAAGTGAGTTACCCTAGTCCCTGATAAGTACTCCCTGACCCCAAGTGAGTTACCCTAGCCCCTTTATAAGTACTCCCTGACCCCAAGTGCGTTATCCTAGCCCCTTATAAGTACTCCCTGACACCAAGTGAGTTACCCTGGTCCCATATAAGTATTTACAGACACCAAGTTAGTTACCCTAGTCCCATAAAACAACTCCTTGACCCACAGTGAGTTACCATAGCCCCTTTATAAGTACTCCCTGACCCCATGTGAGATATCCTAGCCCCTTTATATGTATTCCCAGACCCCAAGTGAGTTACCTTAGTCCCTTATAACTACTCCCTTACCCCAATTGAGGTACCATAGCCCCTTTATAAGTACTCCCTGACCCCAAGTGAGTTATCCTAGCCCCTTTATATGTACTCTCTGACCGCAAGTGAGTTACCCTAGCCCCTTTATATGTACTCTCTGACCGCAAGTGAGTTATCCTAGTCGCTTTATATGTACTCCCAGACCCCAAGTGAGTTAACCTAGTCCCTTAAAAGTACTCCCTGACCCCAAGAGAGTTATCCTAGCCCCTTTATATGTACTCTCTGACCGCAAGTGAGTTATCCTAGCCGCTTTATATGTAAACCCAGACCCCAAGTGAGTTACCCTAGTCCCATATAACTATTCCCTGACCCAATGTGAGTTACCCAAGCCCCTTTATAAGTACTCCCTGACCCTAAGTGGGTTACCCTAGTCCCATATAAGTACTCCCAGGCCACAAGAAGGTTACCCTAGACCCATAGAAATACTGCCTGATCCCAAGTGAGTTATCCTTGCCCCTTTATATCTACTCTCTGACAGCAATTGAGTTACCCTAGTCCCTTTATATGTACTCTTTGACCGCAAGTAAGTTACCCTAGTCCCATATAAGTACTCCCTATCCCCAACTGATTTACCCTAGCCCTATATAAGTGCTCCAATAACCCAAGTGAGTTACCCTAGTCCCATAGTAGTACTCCTTGACCCCAAGTGAGTTACCATAGCCCCTTTATTAGTACTCCCTGACCCCAAGTGAGTTATCCTAGCCCCTTTATATGTACTCCCAGACCCCAAGTGAGGTACCATAGCCCCTTTATAAGTACTCCCTGACCCCAAGTGAGTTATCCTAGCCCCTTTAAATGTACTCTCTGACCGCAAGTGAGTTATCCTAGCCCCTTTATAAGTACTCCCTGACCCCAAATGAGTTATCCTAGCCCCTTTATATGTACTCTCTGACGGCAAGTGAGTTACCCTAGTCCCATAGTAGTACTCCTTGACCCCAAGTGAGTTACCATAGCCCCTTTATATGTACTCCCTGACCCCAAGTGAATTATCCTAGCCCCTTTATATGTACTCTCTGACCGCAAGTGAGTTATCCTAGCCCCTTTATAAGTACTGCCTGACCCTAAGTGGGTTACGCTTGTCCCATATAAGTACTCCCAGGCCACAAGAAGGTTACCCTAGACCCATAGAAATACTCCCTGACCCCAAGTGAGTTATCCTTGCCCCTTTATATGTACTCCCTGACCCCAAGTGAATTATCCTAGCCCCTTTATATGTACTCTCTGACCGCAAGTGAGTTATCCTAGCCCCTTTATAAGTACTCCCTGACCCCAAGTGAGTTATCCTAGCCCCTTCATATGTACTCTCTGACCGCAAGTGAGTTACCATAGCCCCTTTATAAGTACTCCCTGACCCCATGTGAGTTACCCTAGCCCCTTTATATGTACTCTCTGGCGGCAAGTGAGTTACCCTAGACCCAAATAAGTACTCCCTGACCCCAAGTGAGTTACCATAGCCCCTTTATAAGTACTCCCTGACCCCAAGTGAGTTATCCTAGCCCCTTTATATGTAGTATCTGACCGCAAGTGAGTTATCTCATCCCCTTTATATGTACTCTCTGACCTCATGCGAGTTACCCTAGTCCCATAGACGTACTCCCTGACCCCAAGTGAGTTACCCTAATCCCATAGAAGTACTTCCTGACCCTAAGTGAGTTACCATAGCCCCTTTATAAGTACTCCCTGACACCAAGTGAATTATCCTAGCCCCGTTATATGTACTCTCTGACCGCAAGTGAGTTATCCTAGCCCCTTTATATGTACTCCCAGACCCCAAGTGAGTTACCCTAGTCCCATATAAGTACTCCTTGACCCAAAGTGAGTTACCCTAGCCGCTTTATATGTACTCCCAGACCCCAAGTGAGTTACCCTAGTTCCATAGAAGTACTTCCTGACCCCAAGTGAGTTACCATAGCCCCTTTATAAGTACTCCCTGACCCCAAGTGAGTCATCCTAGCCCCTTTATATGTACTCTCTGACCGCAAGTGAGTTACCATAGCCCCTTTATAAGTACTCCCTGACCCCATGTGAGTTACCCTAGCCCCTTTATATGTACTCTCTGGCGGCAAGTGAGTTACCCTAGTCCCAAATAAGTACTCCCTGACCCCAAGTGAGTTACCATAGCCCCTTTATAAGTACTCCCTGACCCCAAGTGAGTTATCCTAGCCCCTTTATATGTACTCTCTGACGGCAAGTGAGTTACCCTAGTCCCATAGTAGTACTCCTTGACCCAAAGTGAGTTACCATAGCCCCTTTATAAGTACTCCCTGACCCCAAGTGAATTATCCTAGCCCCGTTATATGTACTCTCTGACCGCAAGTGAGTTATCCTAGCCCCTTTATATGTACTCCCAGACCCCAAGTGAGTTACCCTAGTCCCATATAAGTACTCCTTGACCCAAAGTGAGTTACCCTAGCCCCTTTATATGTACTCTCTGACCGCAAGTGAGTTACCATAGCCCCTTTATAAGTACTCCCTGACCCCATGTGAGTTACCCTAGCCCCTTTATATATACTCTCTGGCGGCAAGTGAGTTACCCTAGTCCCAAATAAGTACTCCCTGACCCCAAGTGAGTTACCATAGCCCCTTTATAAGTACTCCCAGACCCCAAAAGAGTTACCCTAGTTACATAGAAGTACTTCCTGACCCCAAGTGAGTTACCATAGCCCCTTTATAAGTACTCCCTGACCCCAAGTGAGTTATCCTAGCCCCTTTATATGTACTCTCTGACCGCAAGTGAGTTACCATAGCGCCTTTATAAGTACTCCCTGACCCCATGTGAGTTACCCTAGCCCCTTTATATGTACTCTCTGACCGCAAGTGAGTTATCCTAGCCCCTTTATATGTACTATCTGACCGCAAGTGAGTTATCCTATCCCCTTTATATGTACTCTCTGACCTCATGTGAGTTACCCTAGTCCCATAGACGTACTCCCTGACCCCAAGTGAGTTATCCTAGCCCCTTTATAAGTACTCCCTGACCCCAAGTGAGTTATCCTAGCCCCTTTATATGTACTATCTGACCGCAAGTGAGTTATCCTATCCCCTTTATATGTACTCTCTGACCTCATGTGAGTTACCCTAGCCCCATAGACGTACTCTCTGACCCCAAGTGAGTTACCCTAATCCCATAGAAGTACTTCCTGACCCTAAGTGAGTTACCATAGCCCCTTTTTAAGTACTCCCTGACCCCAAGTGAGTTATCCTAGCCCCGTTATATGTACTCTCTGACCGCAAGTGAGTTATCCTAGCCCCTTTATATGTACTCCCAGACCCCAAGTGAGTTACCCTAGTCCCATATAAGTACTCCTTGACCCAAAGTGAGTTACCCTAGCGGCTTTATATGTACTCCCAGACCCCAAGTGTGTTACCCTAGTTCCATAGAAGTACTTCCTGACCCCAAGTGAGTTACAATAGCCTATTTATAAGTACTCCCTGACCCCAAGTGAGTTATCCTAGCACCTTTATATGTACTCTCTTACCGCAAGTGAGTTACCATAGCCCCTTTATAAGTACTCCCTGACCCCATGTGAGTTACCCTAGCCCCTTTATGTGTACTCTCTGGCGGCAAGTGAGTTACCCTAGTCCCAAATAAGTACTCCCTGACCCCATGTGAGTTACCCTAGCCCCTTTATATGTACACCCTGACCCCAAGTGAGATATCCTAGCCCCTTTATATGTACTATCTGACCGCAAGTGAGTTACCCTAGTCCCATAGACGTACTCCCTGACCCCAAGTGAGTTATCCTAGCCCCTTTATATGTACTCTCTGACCGCAAGTGAGTTATCCTAGCCCCTTTATAAGTACTCTCTGACCGCAAGTGTGTTAACCTAGTCCCATAGTAGTACTCCCTGACCCCAAGTGAGTTACCATAGCCCCTTTATAAGTACTCCCTGACCCCAAGTGAGATATCCTAGCCCCTTTATATGTACTATCTGACCGCAAGTGAGTTATCCTAGCCCCTTTATAAGTACTCCCTGACACAAGTGTGTTACCCTAGTTTCATATTAGTACTCCCTGGCCCCAAGTGAGTTACCATAGCCCCTTTATAAGTACTTCCTGACCCCAAATGAGTTATATTAGCCCCTTTATATATACTCTCTGACCGCAAGTGAGTTACCCTAGCCCCTTTATAAGTACTCCCTGACCCCAAGTGAGTTATCCTAGCCCCTTTATATGTACTCTTTGACCGCAAGTGAGTTATCCTATCCCCTTTATATGTACTCTCTGACCTCATGTGAGTTACCCTAGTCACATAGACGTACTCCCTGACCCCAAGTGAGTTATCCTAGCCCCTTTATAAGTACTCTCTGACCGCAAGTGAGTTAACCTAGTCCCATAGTAGTACTCCCTGACCCCAAGTGAGTTACCATAGCCCCATTATAAGTACTACCTGACCCCAAATGAGTTATCCTAGCCCCTTTATATGTACTCTCTGACGGCAAGTGAGTTACCATAGCCCATTTATAAGTTCTCCCTGACCCCTAGTGAGTTATCCTAGCCCCTTTATATGTACTCCCAGACCCCAAGTGAGTTACCCTAGTCCCATATAAGTACTCCTTGAACCAAAGTGAGTTACCCTAGCCGCTTTATATGTACTCCCAGACCCCAAGTGAGTTACCCTAGTTCCATAGAAGTACTTCCTGACCCCAAGTGAGTTACCATAGCCCCTTTATAAGTACTCCCTGACCCCAAGTGAGTTATCCTAGCCCCTTCATATGTACTCTCTGACCGCAAGTGAGTTACCATAGCCCCTTTATAAGTACTCCCTGACCCCATGTGAGTTACCATAGCCCCTTTATATGTACTCTCTGGCGGCAAGTGAGTTACCCTAGTCCCAAATAAGTACTCCCTGACCCCAAGTGAGTTACCATAGCCCCTTTATAAGTACTCCCTGACCCCAAGTGAGTTATCCTAGCCCCTTTATATGTAGTATCTGACCGCAAGTGAGTTATCCCAACCCCTTTATATGTACTCTCTGACCTCATGCGAGTTACCCTAGTCCCATAGACGTACTCCCTGACCCCAAGTGAGTTACCCTAGTCCCAAATAAGTACTCCCTGACCCCAAGTGAGTTACCATAGCCCCTTTATAAGTACTCCCTGACCCCAAGTAAATTATCCTAGCCCCTTTATATGTACTCTCTGACCGCAAGTGAGTTACCATAGCCCCTTTATAAGTACTCCCTGACCCCATGTGAGTTACCCTAGCCCCTTTATATGTACTCTCTGGCGGCAAGTGAGTTACCCTAGTCCCAAATAAGTACTCCCTGGCCCCAAGTGAGTTACCGTAGCCCCTTTATAAGTACTACCTGACCCCAAATGAGTTATCCTAGCCCCTTTATATGTACTCTCTGACCGCAAGTGAGTTACCCTAGTCCCATAGTAGTACTCCCTGACACAAGTGTGTTACCCTAGTTTCATATTAGTACTCCCTGACCCCAAGTGAGTTACCATAGCCCCTTTATAAGTACTCCCTGACCCCATGTGAGTTACCCTAGCCCCTTTATATGTACTCTCTGGCGGCAAGTGAGTTACCCTAGTCCCAAATAAGTACTCCCTGACCCCAAGTGAGTTACCATAGCCCCTTTATAAGTACTCCCTGACCCCAAATGAGTTATCCTAGCCCCTTTATAAGTACTCCCTGACCGCAAGTGAGTTACCCTAGTCCCATATAAGTACTCGCTGACCTCAAGTGAGGTACCATAGCCCCTTTATAAGTACTCCCTGACCCCAAGTGAGTTACCCTAGTCCCTGATAAGTACTCCCTGACACCAAGTGAGTTACCCTGGTCCCATATAAGTATTTACAGACACCAAGTTAGTTACCCTAGTCTCATAAAACAACTCCTTGACCCACAGTGAGTTACCATAGCCCCTTTATAAGTACTCCCTGACCCCATGTGAGTTATCCTAGCACCTTTATATGTACTCCCAGACCCCAAGTGAGTTACCTTAGTCCCTTATAACTACTCCCTTACCCCAAGTGAGGTACCATAGCCCCTTTATAAGTACTCCCTGACCCCATGTGAGTTACCCTAGCCCCTTTATATGTACTCTCTGACCGCAAGTGAGTTTACCTAGCCCCTTTATATGTACTATCTGACCGCAAGTGAGTTATCCTATCCCCTTTATATGTACTCTCTGACCTCATGTGAGTTACCCTAGTCCCATAGACGTACTCCCTGACCCCAAGTGAGTTATCCTAGCCCCTTTATAAGTTCTCCCTGACCCCAAGTGAGTTATCCTAGCCCCTTTATATGTACTATCTGACCGCAAGAGAGTTATCCTATCCCCTTTATATGTACTCTCTGACCTCATGTGAAATAACCTAGTCCCATAGACGTACTCCCTGACCCCAAGTGAGTTATCCTAGCCCCTTTATATGTACTCTCTGACCGCAAGTGAGTTACCCTAGTCCCTTTATATGTACTCTCTGACCGCAAGTGAGTTACCATAGTCCCATATAAGTACTCCCTGACCCCAACTGATTTACCCTAGTCCCAAATAAGTGCTACAAGTACCCAAGTGATTTACCATAGTCACATAGAAGTACTCCCTGACACCAAGTGAGTTACCATATCCCCTAAATAAGTACTCCCTGACTCCAAGTGAGTTACCATAGCCCCTTTATAAGTACTCCCTGACCCTAAGTGAGTTACCCTGGTCCCATAGAAGTACTCCCTGACCCTAAGTGAGTTACCCTAGCCCGTATATAAGTACTCCCTGACCCCAAGTGAGTTATCATAGCCCCTTTAAATGTACTCTTTGACCGCAAGTAAGTTACCCTAGTCCCATATAAGTACTCCCTATCCCCAACTGATTTACCCTAGCCCCATATAAGTGCTCCAATAACCCAAGTGAGTTACCCTAGTCCCATAGCAGTACTCCTTGACCCCAAGTGAGTTACCATAGCCCCTTTATAAGTACTCCCTGACCCCAAGTGAGTTATCCTAGCCCCTTTATATGTACTCCCAGACCCCAAGTGAGGTACCATAGCCCCTTTATAAGTACTCCCTGACCCCAAGTGAGTTATCCTAGCCCCTTTATATGTACTCTCTGACCGCAAGTGAGTTACACTAGCCCCTTTATATGTACTCTCTGACCGCAAGTGAGTTATCCTAGCCCCTTTATAAGTACTCCCTGACCCCAAATGAGTTATCCTAGCCCCTTTATATGTACTCTCTGACGGCAAGTGAGTTACCCTAGTCCCATAGTAGTACTCCTTGACCCCAAGTGAGTTACCATAGCCCCTTTATATGTACTCCCTGACCCCAAGTGAATTATCCTAGCCCCTTTATATGTACTCTCTGACCGCAAGTGAGTTATCCTAGCCCCTTTATAAGTACTCCCTGACCCTAAGTGGGTTACCCTAGTCCCATATAAGTACTCCCAGGCCACAAGAAGGTTACCCTAGACCCATAGAAATACTCCCTGACCCCAAGTGAGTTATCCTTGCCCCTTTATATGTACTCCCTGACCTCAAGTGAATTATCCTAGCCCCTTTATATGTACTCTCTGACCGCAAGTGAGTTAACCTAGTCCCATAGTAGTACTCCCTGACCCCAAGTGAGTTACCATAGCCCCTTTATAAGTACTCCCTGACCCCAAGTGAGATATCCTAGCCCCTTTATATGTACTATCTGACCGCAAGTGAGTTACCCTAGTCCCATAGACGTACTCCCTGACCCCAAGTGAGTTATCCTAGCCCCTTTATAAGTACTCCCTGACACAAGTGTGTTACCCTAGTTTCATATTAGTACTCCCTGGCCCCAAGTGAGTTACCATAGCCCCTTTATAAGTACTTCCTGACCCCAAATGAGTCATATTAGCCCCTTTATATATACTCTCTGACCGCAAGTGAGTTACCCTAGCCCCTTTATATGTACTCTCTGGTGGCAAGTGAGTTACCCTAGTCCCAAATAAGTACTCCCTGACCCCAAGTGAGTTACCATAGCCCCTTTATAAGTACTCCCTGACCCCAAGTAAGTTATCCTAGCCCCTTTATATGTACTCTCTGACCGCAAGTGAGTTACCATAGCCCCTTTATAAGTACTGCCTGACCCCATGTGAGTTACCCTAGCCCCTTTATATGTACTCTCTGGCGGCAAGTGAGTTACCCTAGTCCCAAATAAGTACTCCCTGACCGCAAGTGAGTTACCATAGCCCCTTTATAAGTACTCCCTGACCCCAAGTGAGTTATCCTAGCCCCTTTATATGTACTATCTGACAGCAAGTGAGTTATCCTAGCCCCTTTATATGTACTCTCTGACCGCAAGTGAGTTACCCTAGTCCCATAGTAGTACTCCCTGACCCCAAGTGAGTTACCATAGCCCCTTTATAAGTACTACCTGACCCCAAATGAGTTATCCTAGCCCCTTTATATGTACTCTCTGACCGCAAGTGAGTTACCCTAGTCCCAAATAAGTACTCCCTGGCCCCAAGTGAGTTACCGTAGCCCCTTTATAAGTACTACCTGACCCCAAATGAGTTATCCTAGCCCCTTTATATGTACTCTCTGACCGCAAGTGAGTTACCCTAGTCCCATAGTAGTACTCCCTGACACAAGTGTGTTACCCTAGTTTCATATTAGTACTCCCTGACCCCAAGTGAGTTACCATAGCCCCTTTATAAGTACTCCCTGACCCCATGTGAGTTACCCTAGCCCCTTTATATGTACTCTCTGGCGGCAAGTGAGTTACCCTAGTCCCAAATAAGTACTCCCTGACCCCAAGTGAGTTACCATAGCCCCTTTATAAGTACTCCCTGACCCCAAATGAGTTATCCTAGCCCCTTTATAAGTACTCCCTGACCGCAAGTGAGTTACCCTAGTCCCATATAAGTACTCGCTGACCTCAAGTGAGGTACCATAGCCCCTTTATAAGTACTCCCTGACCCCAAGTGAGTTACCCTAGTCCCTGATAAGTACTCCCTGACACCAAGTGAGTTACCCTGGTCCCATATAAGTATTTACAGACACCAAGTTAGTTACCCTAGTCTCATAAAACAACTCCTTGACCCACAGTGAGTTACCATAGCCCCTTTATAAGTACTCCCTGACCCCATGTGAGTTATCCTAGCACCTTTATATGTACTCCCAGACCCCAAGTGAGTTACCTTAGTCCCTTATAACTACTCCCTTACCACAAGTGAGGTACCATAGCCCCTTTATAAGTACTCCCTGACCCCATGTGAGTTACCCTAGCCCCTTTATATGTACTCTCTGACCGCAAGTGAGTTTACCTAGCCCCTTTATATGTACTATCTGACCGCAAGTGAGTTATCCTATCCCCTTTATATGTACTCTCTGACCTCATGTGAGTTACCCTAGTCCCATAGACGTACTCCCTGACCCCAAGTGAGTTATCCTAGCCCCTTTATAAGTTCTCCCTGACCCCAAGTGAGTTATCCTAGCCCCTTTATATGTACTATCTGACCGCAAGAGAGTTATCCTATCCCCTTTATATGTACTCTCTGACCTCATGTGAAATAACCTAGTCCCATAGACGTACTCCCTGACCCCAAGTGAGTTATCCTAGCCCCTTTATATGTACTCTCTGACCGCAAGTGAGTTACCCTAGTCCCTTTATATGTACTCTCTGACCGCAAGTGAGTTACCATAGTCCCATATAAGTACTCCCTGACCCCAACTGATTTACCCTAGTCCCAAATAAGTGCTACAAGTACCCAAGTGATTTACCATAGTCACATAGAAGTACTCCCTGACACCAAGTGAGTTACCATATCCCCTAAATAAGTACTCCCTGACCCCAAGTGAGTTACCCTAGTCCCATATAAGTACTCCCTGACCCTGAGTGAGTTACCCTAGTCCCATATAAGTACTCCCTGACTCCAAGTGAGTTACCATAGCCCCTTTATAAGTACTCCCTGACCCTAAGTGAGTTACCCTGGTCCCATAGAAGTACTCCCTGACACTAAGTGAGTTACCCTAGCCCGTATATAAGTACTCCCTGACCCCAAGTGAGTTATCATAGCCCCTTTAAATGTACTCTTTGACCGCAAGTAAGTTACCCTAGTCCCATATAAGTACTCCCTATCCCCAACTGATTTACCCTAGCCCCATATAAGTGCTCCAATAACCCAAGTGAGTTACCCTAGTCCCATAGCAGTACTCCTTGACCCCAAGTGAGTTACCATAGCCCCTTTATAAGTACTCCCTGACCCCAAGTGAGTTATCCTAGCCCCTTTATATGTACTCCCAGACCCCAAGTGAGGTACCATAGCCCCTTTATAAGTACTCCCTGACCCCAAGTGAGTTATCCTAGCCCCTTTATATGTACTCTCTGACCGCAAGTGAGTTACACTAGCCCCTTTATATGTACTCTCTGACCGCAAGTGAGTTATCCTAGCCCCTTTATAAGTACTCCCTGACCCCAAATGAGTTATCCTAGCCCCTTTATATGTACTCTCTGACGGCAAGTGAGTTACCCTAGTCCCATAGTAGTACTCCTTGACCCCAAGTGAGTTACCATAGCCCCTTTATATGTGCTCCCTGACCCCAAGTGAATTATCCTAGCCCCTTTATATGTACTCTCTGACCGCAAGTGAGTTATCCTAGCCCCTTTATAAGTACTCCCTGACCCTAAGTGGGTTACCCTAGTCCCATATAAGTACTCCCAGGCCACAAGAAGGTTACCCTAGACCCATAGAAATACTCCCTGACCCCAAGTGAGTTATCCTTGCCCCTTTATATGTACTCCCTGACCTCAAGTGAATTATCCTAGCCCCTTTATATGTACTCTCTGACCGCAAGTGAGTTAACCTAGTCCCATAGTAGTACTCCCTGACCCCAAGTGAGTTACCATAGCCCCTTTATAAGTACTCCCTGACCCCAAGTGAGATATCCTAGCCCCTTTATATGTACTATCTGACCGCAAGTGAGTTACCCTAGTCCCATAGACGTACTCCCTGACCCCAAGTGAGTTATCCTAGCCCCTTTATAAGTACTCCCTGACACAAGTGTGTTACCCTAGTTTCATATTAGTACTCCCTGGCCCCAAGTGAGTTACCATAGCCCCTTTATAAGTACTTCCTGACCCCAAATGAGTCATATTAGCCCCTTTATATATACTCTCTGACCGCAAGTGAGTTACCCTAGCCCCTTTATATGTACTCTCTGGTGGCAAGTGAGTTACCCTAGTCCCAAATAAGTACTCCCTGACCCCAAGTGAGTTACCATAGCCCCTTTATAAGTACTCCCTGACCCCAAGTAAGTTATCCTAGCCCCTTTATATGTACTCTCTGACCGCAAGTGAGTTACCATAGCCCCTTTATAAGTACTGCCTGACCCCATGTGAGTTACCCTAGCCCCTTTATATGTACTCTCTGGCGGCAAGTGAGTTACCCTAGTCCCAAATAAGTACTCCCTGACCGCAAGTGAGTTACCATAGCCCCTTTATAAGTACTCCCTGACCCCAAGTGAGTTATCCTAGCCCCTTTATATGTACTATCTGACAGCAAGTGAGTTATCCTAGCCCCTTTATATGTACTCTCTGACCGCAAGTGAGTTACCCTAGTCCCATAGTAGTACTCCCTGACCCCAAGTGAGTTACCATAGCCCCTTTATAAGTACTACCTGACCCCAAATGAGTTATCCTAGCCCCTTTATATGTACTCTCTGACCGCAAGTGAGTTACCCTAGCCCCTTTATATGTACTCTCTGGCGGCAAGTGAGTTACCCTAGTCCCAAATAAGTACTCCCTGACCCCAAGTGAGTTACCATAGCCCCTTTATAAGTACTCCCTGACCCCAAATGAGTTATCCTAGCCCCTTTATAAGTACTCCCTGACCGCAAGTGAGTTACCCTAGTCCCATATAAGTACTCCCTCACCTCAAGTGAGGTACCATAACCCCTTTATAAGTACTCCCTGACCCCAAGTGAGTTATCCTAGCCCCTTTATAAGTACTCCCTGACCCCAAATGAGTTATCCTAGCCCCTTTATATGTACTCTCTGACCGCAAGTGAGTTATCCTAGCCCCTTTATAAGTACTCCCTGACCCAAGTGAGTTAACATAGTCCATAAATAGTACTCCCTGACCCCAAGTGAGTTATCCTAGCCCCTTTCTATGTACTCTCTGACCGCAAGTGAATTATCCTAGCCCCTTTATATGTACTCTCTGACCGCAAGTGAGTTATCCTAGCCCCTTTATAAGTACTCCCTGACCCAAGTGTGTTACCCTAGTCCCATAGATGTATTCCCTGACCCCAAGTGAGTTACCCTAGCCCCTTATATAAGTACTTCCTGACCGCAAGTGAGTTATCCTAGTTCCTTAATGTACTCTCTGACCGCAAGTGAGTTACCCTAGTCCCATAGATGTATTCCCTAAACCCAAGTGAGTTACCCTAGCCCCTTATATAAGTACTTCCTGACCGCAAGTAAGTTATCCTAGTTCCTTTATATGTACTCTCTGACCGCAAGTGAGTTACCCTAGTCCCATAGAAGTACTCCCTGACCCCAAGTGAGTTATCCTAGCCCCTTTATATGTACTCTCTGACCGCAAGTGAGTTATCCTAGCCCCTTTATATGTACTCTCTGACGGCAAGTGAGTTACCCTAGTCCCATAGTAGTACTCCTTGACCCCAAGTGAGTTACCATACTCCCTTTATAAGTACTCCCTGACCCCAAGTGAGTTATCCTAGCCCCTTTATATATACTCTCTGACCGCAAGTGAGTTATCCTAGCCCCTTTATATGTACTCTCTGACCGCAAGTGAGTTATCCTAGCCCCTTTATATGTACTCTCTGACGGCAAGTGAGTTACCCTAGTCCCATAGTAGTACTCCTTGACCCCAAGTGAGTTACCATACCCCCTTTATAAGTACTCCCTGACCCCAAGTGAGTTATCCTAGCCCCTTTATATATACTCTCTGACCGCAAGTGAGTTATCCTAGCCCCTTTATATGTACTCCCAGACCCCAAGTGAGTTACCCTAGTCCCATATAAGTACTCCTTGACCCAAAGTGAGTTACCCTAGCCGCTTTATATGTAATCCCAGACCCCAAGTGAGTTACCCTAGTTCCATAGAAGTACTTCCTGACCCCAAGTGAGTTACCATAGCCCCTTTATAAGTACTCCCTGACCCCAAGTGAGTTATCCTAGCCCCTTCATATGTACTCTCTGACCGCAAGTGTGTTACCATACCCCCTTTATAAGTACTCCCTGACCCCAAGTGAGTTATCCTAGCCCCTTTATATATACTCTCTGACCGCAAGTGAGTTATCCTAGCCCCTTTATATGTACTCCCAGACCCCAAGTGAGTTACCCTAGTCCCATATAAGTACTCCTTGACCCAAAGTGAGTTACCCTAGCCGCTTTATATGTAATCCCAGACCCCAAGTGAGTTACCCTAGTTCCATAGAAGTACTTCCTGACCCCAAGTGAGTTACCATAGCCCCTTTATAAGTACTCCCTGACCCCAAGTGAGTTATCCTAGCCCCTTTATATGTAGTATCTGACCGCAAGTGAGTTATCCCATCCCCTTTATATGTACTCTCTGACCTCATGCGAGTTACCCTAGTCCCATAGACGTACTCCCTGACCCCAAGTGAGTTACCCTAATCCCATAGAAGTACTTCCTGACCCTAAGTGAGTTACCATAGCCCCTTTATAAGTACTCCCTGACCCCAAGTGAATTATCCTAGCCCCGTTATATGTACTCTCTGACCGCAAGTGAGTTATCCTAGCCCCTTTATATGTACTCCCAGACCTCAAGTGAGTTACCCTAGTCCCATATAAGTACTCCTTGACCCAAAGTGAGTTACCCTAGTTCCATAGAAGTACTTCCTGACCCCAAGTGAGTTACCATAGCCCCTTTATAAGTACTCCCTGACCCCAAGTGAGTCATCCTAGCCCCTTTATATGTACTCTCTGACCGCAAGTGAGTTACCATAGCCCCTTTATAAGTACTCCCTGACCCCATGTGAGTTACCCTAGCCCCTTTATATGTACTCTCTGGCGGCAAGTGAGTTACCCTAGTCCCAAATAAGTACTCCCTGACCCCAAGTGAGTTACCATAGCCCCTTTATAAGTACTCCCTGACCCCAAGTGAGTTATCCTAGCCCCTTTATATGTACTCTCTGACGGCAAGTGAGTTACCCTAGTCCCATAGTAGTACTCCTTGACCCAAAGTGAGTTACCATAGCCCCTTTATAAGTATTCCCTGACCCCAAGTGAGTTATCCTAGCGCCTTTATATGTACTCTCATACCGCAAGTGAGTTATCCTAGCCCCTTTATATGTAATCCCAGACCCCAAGTGAGTTACCCTAGTCCCATATAAGTACTCCTTGACCCAAAGTGAGTTACCCTAGCCGCTTTATATGTACTCCCAGACCTCAAAAGAGTTACCCTAGTTACATAGAAGTACTTCCTGACCCCAAGTGAGTTACCATAGCCCCTTTATAAGTACTCCCTGACCCCAAGTGAGTTATCCTAGCCCCTTTATATGTACTCTCTGACCGCAAGTGAGTTACCATAGCGCCTTTATAAGTACTCCCTGACCCCATGTGAGTTACCCTAGCCCCTTTATATGTACTCTCTGACCGCAAGTGAGTTATCCTAGCCCCTTTATATGTACTATCTGACCGCAAGTGAGTTATCCTATCCCCTTTATATGTACTCTCTGACCTCATGTGAGTTACCCTAGTCCCATAGACGTACTCCCTGACCCCAAGTGAGTTACCCTAATCCCATAGAAGTACTTCCTGACCCTAAGTGAGTTACCATAGCCCCTTTATAAGTACTCCCTGACCCCAAGTGAATTATCCTAGCCCCGTTATATGTACTCTCTGACCGCTAGTGAGTTATCCTAGCCCCTTTATATGTACTCCCAGACCTCAAGTGAGTTACCCTAGTCCCATATAAGTACTCCTTGACCCAAAGTGAGTTACCCTAGTTCCATAGAAGTACTTCCTGACCCCAAGTGAGTTACCATAGCCCCTTTATAAGTACTCCCTGACCCCAAGTGAGTCATCCTAGCCCCTTTATATGTACTCTCTGACCGCAAGTGAGTTACCATAGCCCCTTTATAAGTACTCCCTGACCCCATGTGAGTTACCCTAGCCCCTTTATATGTACTCTCTGGCGGCAAGTGAGTTACCCTAGTCCCAAATAAGTACTCCCTGACCCCAAGTGAGTTACCATAGCCCCTTTATAAGTACTCCCTGACCCCAAGTGAGTTATCCTAGCCCCTTTATATGTACTCTCTGACGGCAAGTGAGTTACCCTAGTCCCATAGTAGTACTCCTTGACCCAAAGTGAGTTACCATAGCCCCTTTATAAGTATTCCCTGACCCCAAGTGAGTTATCCTAGCGCCTTTATATGTACTCTCATACCGCAAGTGAGTTATCCTAGCCCCTTTATATGTAATCCCAGACCCCAAGTGAGTTACCCTAGTCCCATATAAGTACTCCTTGACCCAAAGTGAGTTACCCTAGCCGCTTTATATGTACTCCCAGACCTCAAAAGAGTTACCCTAGTTACATAGAAGTACTTCCTGACCCCAAGTGAGTTACCATAGCCCCTTTATAAGTACTCCCTGACCCCAAGTGAGTTATCCTAGCCCCTTTATATGTACTCTCTGACCGCAAGTGAGTTACCATAGCGCCTTTATAAGTACTCCCTGACCCCATGTGAGTTACCCTAGCCCCTTTATATGTACTCTCTGACCGCAAGTGAGTTATCCTAGCCCCTTTATATGTACTATCTGACCGCAAGTGAGTTATCCTATCCCCTTTATATGTACTCTCTGACCTCATGTGAGTTACCCTAGTCCCATAGACGTACTCCCTGACCCCAAGTGAGTTATCCTAGCCCCTTTATAAATACTCCCTGACCCCAAGTGAGTTATCCTAGCCCCTTTATATGTACTATCTGACCGCAAGTGAGTTATCCTATCCCCTTTATATGTACTCTCTGACCTCATGTGAGTTACCCTAGTCCCATAGACGTACTCCCTGACCCCAAGTGAGTTACCCTAATCCCATAGAAGTACTTCCTGACACTAAGTGAGTTACCATAGCCCCTTTATAAGTACTCCCTGACCCCAAGTGAGTTATCCTAGCCCCGTTATATGTACTCTCTGACCGCAAGTGAGTTATCCTAGCCCCTTTATATGTACTCCCAGACCCCAAGTGAGTTACCCTAGTCCCACCATATAAGTACTCCTTGACCCAAAGTGAGTTACCCTAGCCGCTTTATATGTACTCCCAGACCCCAAGTGTGTTACCCTAGTTCCATAGAAGTACTTCCTGACCCCAAGTGAGTTACAATAGCCTATTTATAAGTACTCCCTGACCCCAAGTGAGTTATCCTAGCACCTTTATATGTACTCTCTTACCGCAAGTGAGTTACCATAGCCCCTTTATAAGTACTCCCTGACCCCATGTGAGTTACCCTAGCCCCTTTATATGTACTCTCTGGCGGCAAGTGAGTTACCCTAGTCCCAAATAAGTACTCCCTGACCCCAAGTGAGATATCCTAGCCCCTTTATATGTACTATCTGACCGCAAGTGAGTTCCCCTAGTCCCATAGACGTACTCCCTGACCCAAAGTGAGTTATCCTAGCCCCTTTATATGTACTCTCTGACCGCAAGTGAGTTATCCTAGCCCCTTTATAAGTACTCTCTGACCGCAAGTGAGTTAACCTAGTCCCATAGTAGTACTCCCTGACCCCAAGTGAGTTACCATAGCCCCTTTATAAGTACTCCCTGACCCCAAGTGAGATATCCTAGCCCCTTTATATGTACTATCTGACCGCAAGTGAGTTACCCTAGTCCCATAGACGTACTCCCTGACCCCAAGTGAGTTATCCTAGCCCCTTTATATGTACTCTCTGACCGCAAGTGAGTTATCCTATCCCCTTTATATGTACTCTCTGACCTCATGTGAGTTACCCTAGTCCCATAGACGTACTCCCTGACCCCAAGTGAGTTATCCTAGCCCCTTTATATGTACTCTCTGACCGCAAGTGACTTATCCTAGCCCCTTTATAAGTACTCTCTGACCGCAAGTGAGTTAACCTAGTCCCATAGTAGTACTCCCTGACCCCAAGTGAGTTACCATAGCCCCATTATAAGTACTACCTGACCCCAAATGAGTTATCCTAGCCCCTTTATATGTACTCTCTGACGGCAAGTGAGTTACCATAGCCCCTTTATAAGTACTCCCTGACCCCTAGTGAGTTATCCTAGCCCCTTTATATGTACTCCCAGACCCCAAGTGAGTTACCCTAGTCCCATATAAGTACTCCTTGACCCAAAGTGAGTTACCCTAGCCGCTTTATATGTACTCCCAGACCCCAAGTGAGTTACCCTAGTTCCATAGAAGTACTTCCTGACCCCAAGTGAGTTACCATAGCCCCTTTATAAGTACTCCCTGACCCCAAGTGAGTTATCCTAGCCCCTTCATATGTACTCTCTGACCGCAAGTGAGTTACCATAGCCCCTTTATAAGTACTCCCTGACCCCATGTGAGTTACCATAGCCCCTTTATATGTACTCTCTGGCGGCAAGTGAGTTACCCTAGTCCCAAATAAGTACTCCCTGACCCCAAGTGAGTTACCATAGCCCCTTTATAAGTACTCCCTGACCCCAAGTGAGTTATCCTAGCCCCTTTATATGTAGTATCTGACCGCAAGTGAGTTATCCCATCCCCTTTATATGTACTCTCTGACCTCATGCGAGTTACCCTAGTCCCATAGACGTACTCCCTGACCCCAAGTGAGTTACCCTAGTCCCAAATAAGTACTCCCTGACCCCAAGTGAGTTACCATAGCCCCTTTATAAGTACTCCCTGACCCCAAGTAAGTTATCCTAGCCCCTTTATATGTACTCTCTGACCGCAAGTGAGTTACCCTAGTCCCAAATAAGTACTCCCTGACCCCAAGTGAGTTACCATAGCCCCTTTATAAGTACTCCCTGCCCCCAAGTGAGTTATCCTAGCCCCTTTATATGTACTATCTGACAGCAAGTGAGTTATCCTAGCCCCTTTATATGTACTCTCTGACCGCAAGTGAGTTACCCTAGTCCCATAGTAGTACTCCCTGACCCCAAGTGAGTTACCATAGCCCCTTTATAAGTACTACCTGACCCCAAATGAGTTATCCTAGCCCCTTTATATGTACTCTCTGACCGCAAGTGAGTTATCCTAGCCCCTTTATAAGTACTCCCTGACACAAGTGTGTTACCCTAGTTTCATATTAGTACTCCCTGACCCCAAGTGAGTTACCATAGCCCCTTTATAAGTACTCCCTGACCCCATGTGAGTTACCCTAGCCCCTTTATATGTACTCTCTGGCGGCAAGTGAGTTACCCTAGTCCCAAATAAGTACTCCCTGACCCCAAGTGAGTTACCATAGCCCCTTTATAAGTACTCCCTGACCCCAAATGAGTTATCCTAGCCCCTTTATAAGTACTCCCTGACCGCAAGTGAGTTACCCTAGTCCCATATAAGTACTCCCTCACCTCAAGTGAGGTACCATAACCCCTTTATAAGTACTCCCTGACCCCAAGTGAGTTATCCTAGCCCCTTTATAAGTACTCCCTGACCCCAAATGAGATATCCTAGCCCCTTTATATGTACTCTCTGACCGCAAGTGAGTTATCCTAGCCCCTTTATAAGTACTCCCTGACCCAAGTGAGTTAACATAGTCCATAAATAGTACTCCCTGACCCCAAGTGAGTTATCCTAGCCCCTTTCTATGTACTCTCTGACCGCAAGTGAATTATCCTAGCCCCTTTATATGTACTCTCTGACCGCAAGTGAGTTATCCTAGCCCCTTTATAAGTACTCCCTGACCCAAGTGTGTTACCCTAGTCCCATAGATGTATTCCCTGACCCCAAGTGAGTTACCCTAGCCCCTTATATAAGTACTTCCTGACCGCAAGTGAGTTATCCTAGTTCCTTAATGTACTCTCTGACCGCAAGTGAGTTACCCTAGTCCCATAGATGTATTCCCTAAACCCAAGTGAGTTACCCTAGCCCCTTATATAAGTACTTCCTGACCGCAAGTAAGTTATCCTAGTTCCTTTATATGTACTCTCTGACCGCAAGTGAGTTACCCTAGTCCCATAGAAGTACTCCCTGACCCCAAGTGAGTTATCCTAGCCCCTTTATATGTACTCTCTGACCGCAAGTGAGTTATCCTAGCCCCTTTATATGTACTCTCTGACGGCAAGTGAGTTACCCTAGTCCCATAGTAGTACTCCTTGACCCCAAGTGAGTTACCATACCCCCTTTATAAGTACTCCCTGACCCCAAGTGAGTTATCCTAGCCCCTTTATATATACTCTCTGACCGCAAGTGAGTTATCCTAGCCCCTTTATATGTACTCTCTGACCGCAAGTGAGTTATCCTAGCCCCTTTATATGTACTCTCTGACGGCAAGTGAGTTACCCTAGTCCCATAGTAGTACTCCTTGACCCCAAGTGAGTTACCATACCCCCTTTATAAGTACTCCCTGACCCCAAGTGAGTTATCCTAGCCCCTTTATATATACTCTCTGACCGCAAGTGAGTTATCCTAGCCCCTTTATATGTACTCCCAGACCCCAAGTGAGTTACCCTAGTCCCATATAAGTACTCCTTGACCCAAAGTGAGTTACCCTAGCCGCTTTATATGTAATCCCAGACCCCAAGTGAGTTACCCTAGTTCCATAGAAGTACTTCCTGACCCCAAGTGAGTTACCATAGCCCCTTTATAAGTACTCCCTGACCCCAAGTGAGTTATCCTAGCCCCTTCATATGTACTCCCTGACCCCAAGTGAGTTATCCTAGCCCCTTTATATATACTCTCTGACCGCAAGTGAGTTATCCTAGCCCCTTTATATGTACTCCCAGACCCCAAGTGAGTTACCCTAGTCCCATATAAGTACTCCTTGACCCAAAGTGAGTTACCCTAGCCGCTTTATATGTAATCCCAGACCCCAAGTGAGTTACCCTAGTTCCATAGAAGTACTTCCTGACCCCAAGTGAGTTACCATAGCCCCTTTATAAGTACTCCCTGACCCCAAGTGAGTTATCCTAGCCCCTTTATATGTAGTATCTGACCGCAAGTGAGTTATCCCATCCCCTTTATATGTACTCTCTGACCTCATGCGAGTTACCCTAGTCCCATAGACGTACTCCCTGACCCCAAGTGAGTTACCCTAATCCCATAGAAGTACTTCCTGACCCTAAGTGAGTTACCATAGCCCCTTTATAAGTACTCCCTGACCCCAAGTGAATTATCCTAGCCCCGTTATATGTACTCTCTGACCGCAAGTGAGTTATCCTAGCCCCTTTATATGTACTCCCAGACCCCAAGTGAGTTACCCTAGTCCCATATAAGTACTCCTTGACCCAAAGTGAGTTACCCTAGTTCCATAGAAGTACTTCCTGACCCCAAGTGAGTTACCATAGCCCCTTTATAAGTACTCCCTGACCCCAAGTGAGTCATCCTAGCCCCTTTATATGTACTCTCTGACCGCAAGTGAGTTACCATAGCCCCTTTATAAGTACTCCCTGACCCCATGTGAGTTACCCTAGCCCCTTTATATGTACTCTCTGGCGGCAAGTGAGTTACCCTAGTCCCAAATAAGTACTCCCTGACCCCAAGTGAGTTACCATAGCCCCTTTATAAGTACTCCCTGACCCCAAGTGAGTTATCCTAGCCCCTTTATATGTACTCTCTGACGGCAAGTGAGTTACCCTAGTCCCATAGTAGTACTCCTTGACCCAAAGTGAGTTACCATAGCCCCTTTATAAGTATTCCCTGACCCCAAGTGAGTTATCCTAGCGCCTTTATATGTACTCTCATACCGCAAGTGAGTTATCCTAGCCCCTTTATATGTAATCCCAGACCCCAAGTGAGTTACCCTAGTCCCATATAAGTACTCCTTGACCCAAAGTGAGTTACCCTAGCCGCTTTATATGTACTCCCAGACCTCAAAAGAGTTACCCTAGTTACATAGAAGTACTTCCTGACCCCAAGTGAGTTACCATAGCCCCTTTATAAGTACTCCCTGACCCCAAGTGAGTTATCCTAGCCCCTTTATATGTACTCTCTGACCGCAAGTGAGTTACCATAGCGCCTTTATAAGTACTCCCTGACCCCATGTGAGTTACCCTAGCCCCTTTATATGTACTCTCTGACCGCAAGTGAGTTATCCTAGCCCCTTTATATGTACTATCTGACCGCAAGTGAGTTATCCTATCCCCTTTATATGTACTCTCTGACCTCATGTGAGTTACCCTAGTCCCATAGACGTACTCCCTGACCCCAAGTGAGTTATCCTAGCCCCTTTATAAATACTCCCTGACCCCAAGTGAGTTATCCTAGCCCCTTTATATGTACTATCTGACCGCAAGTGAGTTATCCTATCCCCTTTATATGTACTCTCTGACCTCATGTGAGTTACCCTAGTCCCATAGACGTACTCCCTGACCCCAAGTGAGTTACCCTAATCCCATAGAAGTACTTCCTGACACTAAGTGAGTTACCATAGCCCCTTTATAAGTACTCCCTGACCCCAAGTGAGTTATCCTAGCCCCGTTATATGTACTCTCTGACCGCAAGTGAGTTATCCTAGCCCCTTTATATGTACTCCCAGACCCCAAGTGAGTTACCCTAGTCCCACCATATAAGTACTCCTTGACCCAAAGTGAGTTACCCTAGCCGCTTTATATGTACTCCCAGACCCCAAGTGTGTTACCCTAGTTCCATAGAAGTACTTCCTGACCCCAAGTGAGTTACAATAGCCTATTTATAAGTACTCCCTGACCCCAAGTGAGTTATCCTAGCACCTTTATATGTACTCTCTTACCGCAAGTGAGTTACCATAGCCTCTTTATAAGTACTCCCTGACCCCATGTGAGTTACCCTAGCCCCTTTATATGTACTCTCTGGCGGCAAGTGAGTTACTCTAGTCCCAAATAAGTACTCCCTGACCCCAAGTGAGATATCCTAGCCCCTTTATATGTACTATCTGACCGCAAGTGAGTTCCCCTAGTCCCATAGACGTACTCCCTGACCCAAAGTGAGTTATCCTAGCCCCTTTATATGTACTCTCTGACCGCAAGTGAGTTATCCTAGCCCCTTTATAAGTACTCTCTGACCGCAAGTGAGTTAACCTAGTCCCATAGTAGTACTCCCTGACCCCAAGTGAGTTACCATAGCCCCTTTATAAGTACTCCCTGACCCCAAGTGAGATATCCTAGCCCCTTTATATGTACTATCTGACCGCAAGTGAGTTACCCTAGTCCCATAGACGTACTCCCTGACCCCAAGTGAGTTATCCTAGCCCCTTTATATGTACTCTCTGACCGCAAGTGAGTTATCCTATCCCCTTTATATGTACTCTCTGACCTCATGTGAGTTACCCTAGTCCCATAGACGTACTCCCTGACCCCAAGTGAGTTATCCTAGCCCCTTTATATGTACTCTCTGACCGCAAGTGACTTATCCTAGCCCCTTTATAAGTACTCTCTGACCGCAAGTGAGTTAACCTAGTCCCATAGTAGTACTCCCTGACCCCAAGTGAGTTACCATAGCCCCATTATAAGTACTACCTGACCCCAAATGAGTTATCCTAGCCCCTTTATATGTACTCTCTGACGGCAAGTGAGTTACCATAGCCCCTTTATAAGTACTCCCTGACCCCTAGTGAGTTATCCTAGCCCCTTTATATGTACTCCCAGACCCCAAGTGAGTTACCCTAGTCCCATATAAGTACTCCTTGACCCAAAGTGAGTTACCCTAGCCGCTTTATATGTACTCCCAGACCCCAAGTGAGTTACCCTAGTTCCATAGAAGTACTTCCTGACCCCAAGTGAGTTACCATAGCCCCTTTATAAGTACTCCCTGACCCCAAGTGAGTTATCCTAGCCCCTTCATATGTACTCTCTGACCGCAAGTGAGTTACCATAGCCCCTTTATAAGTACTCCCTGACCCCATGTGAGTTACCATAGCCCCTTTATATGTACTCTCTGGCGGCAAGTGAGTTACCCTAGTCCCAAATAAGTACTCCCTGACCCCAAGTGAGTTACCATAGCCCCTTTATAAGTACTCCCTGACCCCAAGTGAGTTATCCTAGCCCCTTTATATGTAGTATCTGACCGCAAGTGAGTTATCCCATCCCCTTTATATGTACTCTCTGACCTCATGCGAGTTACCCTAGTCCCATAGACGTACTCCCTGACCCCAAGTGAGTTACCCTAGTCCCAAATAAGTACTCCCTGACCCCAAGTGAGTTACCATAGCCCCTTTATAAGTACTCCCTGACCCCAAGTAAGTTATCCTAGCCCCTTTATATGTACTCTCTGACCGCAAGTGAGTTACCATAGCCCCTTTATAAGTACTCCCTGACCCCATGTGAGTTACCCTAGCCCCTTTATATGTACTCTCTGGCGGCAAGTGAGTTACCCTAGTCCCAAATAAGTACTCCCTGACCCCAAGTGAGTTACCATAGCCCCTTTATAAGTACTCCCTGCCCCCAAGTGAGTTATCCTAGCCCCTTTATATGTACTATCTGACAGCAAGTGAGTTATCCTAGCCCCTTTATATGTACTCTCTGACCGCAAGTGAGTTACCCTAGTCCCATAGTAGTACTCCCTGACCCCAAGTGAGTTACCATAGCCCCTTTATAAGTACTACCTGACCCCAAATGAGTTATCCTAGCCCCTTTATATGTACTCTCTGACCGCAAGTGAGTTATCCTAGCCCCTTTATAAGTACTCCCTGACACAAGTGTGTTACCCTAGTTTCATATTAGTACTCCCTGACCCCAAGTGAGTTACCATAGCCCCTTTATAAGTACTCCCTGACCCCATGTGAGTTACCCTAGCCCCTTTATATGTACTCTCTGGCGGCAAGTGAGTTACCCTAGTCCCAAATAAATACTCTCTGACCCCAAGTAAGTTACCATAGCCCCTTTATAAGTACTCCCTGACCCCAAATGAGTTATCCTAGCCCCTTTATAAGTACTCCCTGACCGCAAGTGAGTTACCCTAGTCCCATATAAGTACTCCCTGACCTCAAGTGAGGTACCATAGCCCCTTTATAAGTACTCCCTGACCCCAAGTGAGTTACCGTAGTCCCTGATAAGTACTCCCTGACACCAAGTGAGTTACCCTAGCCCCTTTATAAGTACTCCCTGACCCCAAGTGCGTTATCCTAGCCCCTTATAAGTACTCCCTGACACCAAGTGAGTTACCCTGGTCCCATATAAGTATTTACAGACACCAAGTTAGTTACCCTAGTCCCATAAAACAACTCCTTGACCCACAGTGAGTTACCATAGCCCCTTTATAAGTACTCCCTGACCCCATGTGAGTTATCCTAGCCCCTTTATATGTACTCCCAGACCCCAAGTGAGTTACCTTAGTCCCTTATAACTACTCCCTTACCCCAAGTGAGTTACCATAGCCCCTTTATAAGTACTCCCTGACCCCGTGTGAGTTACCCTAGCCCCTTTATATGTACTCTCTGGCGGCAAGTGAGTTACCCTAGTCCCAAATAAGTACTCCCTGAGCCCAAGTGAGTTACCATAGCCCCTTTATAAGTACTCCCTGACCCCAAGTGAGTTATCCTATCCCCTTTATATGTACTCTCTGACCTCATGTGAGTTACCCTAGTCCCATAGACGTACTCCCTGACCCCAAGTGAGTTACCATAGCCCCTTTATAAGTACTCCCTGACCCCATGTGAGTTACCCTAGCCCCTTTATATGTACTCTCTGGCGGCAAGTGAGTTACCCTAGTCCCAAATAAGTACTCCCTGACCCCAAGTGAGTTACCATAGCCCCTTTATAAGTACTCCCTGACCCCAAGTGAGTTATCCTAGCCCCTTTATATGTACCATCTGACAGCAAGTGAGTTATCCTATCCCCTTTATATGTACTCTCTGACCTCATGTGAGTTACCCTAGTCCCATAGACGTACTCCCTGACCCCAAGTGAGTTACCATAGCCCCTTTATAAGTACTCCCTGACCCCATGTGAGTTACCCTAGCCCCTTTATATGTACTCTCTGGCGGCAAGTGAGTTACCCTAGTCCCAAATAAGTACTCCCTGACCCCAAGTGAGTTACCATAGCCCCTTTATAAGTACTCCCTGACCCCAAGTGAGTTATCCTAGCCCCTTTATATGTACCATCTGACAGCAAGTGAGTTATCCTAGCCCCTTTATATGTACTCTCTGACCGCAAGTGAGTTACCCTAGTCCCATAGTAGTATTCCCTGACCCCAAGTGAGTTACCATAGCCCCTTTATAAGTACTACCTGACCCCAAATGAGTTATCCTAGCCCCTTTATATGTACTCTCTGACCGCAAGTGAGTTATCCTAGCCCCTTTATAAGTACTCCCTGACACAAGTGTGTTACCCTAGTTTCATATTAGTACTCCCTGACCCCAAGTGAGTTACCATAGCCCCTTTATAAGTACTCCCTGACCCCATGTGAGTTACCCTAGCCCCTTTATATGTACTCTCTGGCGGCAAGTGAGTTACCCTAGTCCCAAATAAGTACTCCCTGACCCCAAGTGAGTTACCATAGCCCCTTTATAAGTACTCCCTGACCCCAAGTGAGTTACCCTAGTCCCTGATAAGTACTCCCTGACCCCAAGTGAGTTACCCTAGCCCCTTTATAAGTACTCCCTGACCCCAAGTGCGTTATCCTAGCCCCTTATAAGTACTCCCTGACACCAAGTGAGTTACCCTGGTCCCATATAAGTATTTACAGACACCAAGTTAGTTACCCTAGTCCCATAAAACAACTCCTTGACCCACAGTGAGTTACCATAGCCCCTTTATAAGTACTCCCTGACCCCATGTGAGTTATCCTAGCCCCTTTATATGTACTCCCAGACCCCAAGTGAGTTACCTTAGTCCCTTATAACTACTCCCTTACCCCAAGTGAGTTACCATAGCCCCTTTATAAGTACTCCCTGACCCCGTGTGAGTTACCCTAGCCCCTTTATATGTACTCTCTGGCGGCAAGTGAGTTACCCTAGTCCCAAATAAGTACTCCCTGAGCCCAAGTGAGTTACCATAGCCCCTTTATAAGTACTCCCTGACCCCAAGTGAGTTATCCTATCCCCTTTATATGTACTCTCTGACCTCATGTGAGTTACCCTAGTCCCATAGACGTACTCCCTGACCCCAAGTGAGTTACCATAGCCCCTTTATAAGTACTCCCTGACCCCATGTGAGTTACCCTAGCCCCTTTATATGTACTCTCTGGCGGCAAGTGAGTTACCCTAGTCCCAAATAAGTACTCCCTGACCCCAAGTGAGTTACCATAGCCCCTTTATAAGTACTCCCTGACCCCAAGTGAGTTATCCTAGCCCCTTTATATGTACCATCTGACAGCAAGTGAGTTATCCTATCCCCTTTATATGTACTCTCTGACCTCATGTGAGTTACCCTAGTCCCATAGACGTACTCCCTGACCCCAAGTGAGTTACCATAGCCCCTTTATAAGTACTCCCTGACCCCATGTGAGTTACCCTAGCCCCTTTATATGTACTCTCTGGCGGCAAGTGAGTTACCCTAGTCCCAAATAAGTACTCCCTGACCCCAAGTGAGTTACCATAGCCCCTTTATAAGTACTCCCTGACCCCAAGTGCGTTATCCTAGCCCCTTATAAGTACTCCCTGACACCAAGTGAGTTACCCTGGTCCCATATAAGTATTTACAGACACCAAGTTAGTTACCCTAGTCCCATAAAACAACTCCTTGACCCACAGTGAGTTACCATAGCCCCTTTATAAGTACTCCCTGACCCCATGTGAGTTATCCTAGCCCCTTTATATGTACTCCCAGACCCCAAGTGAGTTACCTTAGTCCCTTATAACTACTCCCTTACCCCAAGTGAGGTACCATAGCCCCTTTATAAGTACTCCCTGACCCCAAGTGAGTTATCCTAGCCCCTTTATATGTACTCTCTGGCGGCAAGTGAGTTACCCTAGTCCCAAATAAGTACTCCCTGACCCCAAGTGAGTTACCATAGCCCCTTTATAAGTACTCCCTGACCCCAAGTGAGTTATCCTAGCCCCTTTATATGTACCATCTGACAGCAAGTGAGTTATCCTATCCCCTTTATATGTACTCTCTGACCTCATGTGAGTTACCCTAGTCCCATAGACGTACTCCCTGACCCCAAGTGAGTTACCATAGCCCCTTTATAAGTACTCCCTGACCCCATGTGAGTTACCCTAGCCCCTTTATATGTACTCTCTGGCGGCAAGTGAGTTACCCTAGTCCCAAATAAGTACTCCCTGACCCCAAGTGAGTTACCATAGCCCCTTTATAAGTACTCCCTGACCCCAAGTGAGTTATCCTAGCCCCTTTATATGTACCATCTGACAGCAAGTGAGTTATCCTAGCCCCTTTATATGTACTCTCTGACCGCAAGTGAGTTACCCTAGTCCCATAGTAGTATTCCCTGACCCCAAGTGAGTTACCATAGCCCCTTTATAAGTACTACCTGACCCCAAATGAGTTATCCTAGCCCCTTTATATGTACTCTCTGACCGCAAGTGAGTTATCCTAGCCCCTTTATAAGTACTCCCTGACACAAGTGTGTTACCCTAGTTTCATATTAGTACTCCCTGACCCCAAGTGAGTTACCATAGCCCCTTTATAAGTACTCCCTGACCCCATGTGAGTTACCCTAGCCCCTTTATATGTACTCTCTGGCGGCAAGTGAGTTACCCTAGTCCCAAATAAGTACTCCCTGACCCCAAGTGAGTTACCATAGCCCCTTTATAAGTACTCCCTGACCCCAAGTGAGTTACCCTAGTCCCTGATAAGTACTCCCTGACCCCAAGTGAGTTACCCTAGCCCCTTTATAAGTACTCCCTGACCCCAAGTGCGTTATCCTAGCCCCTTATAAGTACTCCCTGACACCAAGTGAGTTACCCTGGTCCCATATAAGTATTTACAGACACCAAGTTAGTTACCCTAGTCCCATAAAACAACTCCTTGACCCACAGTGAGTTACCATAGCCCCTTTATAAGTACTCCCTGACCCCATGTGAGTTATCCTAGCCCCTTTATATGTACTCCCAGACCCCAAGTGAGTTACCTTAGTCCCTTATAACTACTCCCTTACCCCAAGTGAGTTACCATAGCCCCTTTATAAGTACTCCCTGACCCCGTGTGAGTTACCCTAGCCCCTTTATATGTACTCTCTGGCGGCAAGTGAGTTACCCTAGTCCCAAATAAGTACTCCCTGAGCCCAAGTGAGTTACCATAGCCCCTTTATAAGTACTCCCTGACCCCAAGTGAGTTATCCTATCCCCTTTATATGTACTCTCTGACCTCATGTGAGTTACCCTAGTCCCATAGACGTACTCCCTGACCCCAAGTGAGTTACCATAGCCCCTTTATAAGTACTCCCTGACCCCATGTGAGTTACCCTAGCCCCTTTATATGTACTCTCTGGCGGCAAGTGAGTTACCCTAGTCCCAAATAAGTACTCCCTGACCCCAAGTGAGTTACCATAGCCCCTTTATAAGTACTCCCTGACCCCAAGTGAGTTATCCTAGCCCCTTTATATGTACCATCTGACAGCAAGTGAGTTATCCTATCCCCTTTATATGTACTCTCTGACCTCATGTGAGTTACCCTAGTCCCATAGACGTACTCCCTGACCCCAAGTGAGTTACCATAGCCCCTTTATAAGTACTCCCTGACCCCATGTGAGTTACCCTAGCCCCTTTATATGTACTCTCTGGCGGCAAGTGAGTTACCCTAGTCCCAAATAAGTACTCCCTGACCCCAAGTGAGTTACCATAGCCCCTTTATAAGTACTCCCTGACCCCAAGTGAGTTACCCTAGTCCCTGATAAGTACTCCCTGACCCCAAGTGAGTTACCCTAGCCCCTTTATAAGTACTCCCTGACCCCAAGTGCGTTATCCTAGCCCCTTATAAGTACTCCCTGACACCAAGTGAGTTACCCTGGTCCCATATAAGTATTTACAGACACCAAGTTAGTTACCCTAGTCCCATAAAACAACTCCTTGACCCACAGTGAGTTACCATAGCCCCTTTATAAGTACTCCCTGACCCCATGTGAGTTATCCTAGCCCCTTTATATGTACTCCCAGACCCCAAGTGAGTTACCTTAGTCCCTTATAACTACTCCCTTACCCCAAGTGAGGTACCATAGCCCCTTTATAAGTACTCCCTGACCCCAAGTGAGTTATCCTAGCCCCTTTATATGTACTCTCTGACCGCAAGTGAGTTACCCTAGCCCCTTTATATGTACTCTCTGACCGCAAGTGAGTTATCCTAGTCGCTTTATATGTACTCCCAGACCCCAAGTGAGTTAACCTAGTCCCTTAAAAGTACTCCCTGACCCCAAGAGAGTTATCCTAGCCCCTTTATATGTACTCTCTGACCGCAAGTGAGTTATCCTTGCCGCTTTATATGTAAACCCAGACCCCAAGTGAGTTACCCTAGTCCCATATAACTATTCCCTGACCCAATGTGAGTTACCCTAGCCCCTTTATAAGTACTCCCTGACCCTAAGTGGGTTACCCTAGTCCCATATATGTAATCCCAGGCCACAAGAAGGTTACCCTAGACCCATAGAAATACTCCCTGATCCCAAGTGAGTTATCCTTGCCCCTTTATATTTACTCTCTGACAGCAATTGAGTTACCCTAGTCCCTTTATATGTACTCTCTGACCGCAAGTGAGTTACCATAGTCCCATATAAGTACTCCCTGACCCCAACTGATTTACCCTAGTCCCAAATAAGTGCTACAAGTACCCAAGTGATTTACCATAGTCACATAGAAGTACTCCCTGACACCAAGTGAGTTACCCTATCCCCTATATAAGTACTCCCTGACCCCAAGTGAGTTACCCTAGTCCCATATAAGTACTCCCTGACCCTGAGTGAGTTACCCTAGTCCCATATAAGTACTACCTGACCCCAAATGAGTTATCCTAGCCCCTTTATATGTACTCTCTGACCGCAAGTGAGTTATCCTAGCCCCTTTATAAGTACTCCCTGACACAAGTGTGTTACCCTAGTTTCATATTAGTACTCCCTGACCCCAAGTGAGTTACCATAGCCCCTTTATAAGTACTCCCTGACCCCATGTGAGTTACCCTAGCCCCTTTATATGTACTCTCTGGCGGCAAGTGAGTTACCCTAGTCCCAAATAAGTACTCCCTGACCCCAAGTGAGTTACCATAGCCCCTTTATAAGTACTCCCTGACCCCAAGTGAGTTACCCTAGTCCCTGATAAGTACTCCCTGACCCCAAGTGAGTTACCCTAGCCCCTTTATAAGTACTCCCTGACCCCAAGTGCGTTATCCTAGCCCCTTATAAGTACTCCCTGACACCAAGTGAGTTACCCTGGTCCCATATAAGTATTTACAGACACCAAGTTAGTTACCCTAGTCCCATAAAACAACTCCTTGACCCACAGTGAGTTACCATAGCCCCTTTATAAGTACTCCCTGACCCCATGTGAGTTATCCTAGCCCCTTTATATGTACTCCCAGACCCCAAGTGAGTTACCTTAGTCCCTTATAACTACTCCCTTACCCCAAGTGAGGTACCATAGCCCCTTTATAAGTACTCCCTGACCCCAAGTGAGTTATCCTAGCCCCTTTATATGTACTCTCTGACCGCAAGTGAGTTACCCTAGCCCCTTTATATGTACTCTCTGACCGCAAGTGAGTTATCCTAGTCGCTTTATATGTACTCCCAGACCCCAAGTGAGTTAACCTAGTCCCTTAAAAGTACTCCCTGACCCCAAGAGAGTTATCCTAGCCCCTTTATATGTACTCTCTGACCGCAAGTGAGTTATCCTTGCCGCTTTATATGTAAACCCAGACCCCAAGTGAGTTACCCTAGTCCCATATAACTATTCCCTGACCCAATGTGAGTTACCCTAGCCCCTTTATAAGTACTCCCTGACCCTAAGTGGGTTACCCTAGTCCCATATATGTAATCCCAGGCCACAAGAAGGTTACCCTAGACCCATAGAAATACTCCCTGATCCCAAGTGAGTTATCCTTGCCCCTTTATATTTACTCTCTGACAGCAATTGAGTTACCCTAGTCCCTTTATATGTACTCTCTGACCGCAAGTGAGTTACCATAGTCCCATATAAGTACTCCCTGACCCCAACTGATTTACCCTAGTCCCAAATAAGTGCTACAAGTACCCAAGTGATTTACCATAGTCACATAGAAGTACTCCCTGACACCAAGTGAGTTACCCTATCCCCTATATAAGTACTCCCTGACCCCAAGTGAGTTACCCTAGTCCCATATAAGTACTCCCTGACCCTGAGTGAGTTACCCTAGTCCCATATAAGTACTCCCTGACTCCAAGTGAGTTACCATAGCCCCTTTATAAGTACTCCCTGACCCCAAGTGAGTTATCCTATCCCCTTTATATGTACTCTCTGACCTCATGTGAGTTACCCTAGTCCCATAGACGTACTCCCTGACCCCAAGTGAGTTACCATAGCCCCTTTATAAGTACTCCCTGACCCCATGTGAGTTACCCTAGCCCCTTTATATGTACTCTCTGGCGGCAAGTGAGTTACCCTAGTCCCAAATAAGTACTCTCTGACCCCAAGTGAGTTACCATAGCCCCTTTATAAGTACTCCCTGACCCCAAATGAGTTATCCTAGCCCCTTTATAAGTACTCCCTGACCGCAAGTGAGTTACCCTAGTCCCATATAAGTACTCCCTGACCTCAAGTGAGGTACCATAGCCCCTTTATAAGTACTCCCTGACCCCAAGTGAGTTACCGTAGTCCCTGATAAGTACTCCCTGACCCCAAGTGAGTTACCCTAGCCCCTTTATAAGTACTCCCTGACCCCAAGTGCGTTATCCTAGCCCCTTATAAGTACTCCCTGACACCAAGTGAGTTACCCTGGTCCCATATAAGTATTTACAGACACCAAGTTAGTTACCCTAGTCCCATAAAACAACTCCTTGACCCACAGTGAGTTACCATAGCCCCTTTATAAGTACTCCCTGACCCCATGTGAGTTATCCTAGCCCCTTTATATGTACTCCCAGACCCCAAGTGAGTTACCTTAGTCCCTTATAACTACTCCCTTACCCCAAGTGAGTTACCATAGCCCCTTTATAAGTACTCCCTGACCCCGTGTGAGTTACCCTAGCCCCTTTATATGTACTCTCTGGCGGCAAGTGAGTTACCCTAGTCCCAAATAAGTACTCCCTGAGCCCAAGTGAGTTACCATAGCCCCTTTATAAGTACTCCCTGACCCCAAGTGAGTTATCCTATCCCCTTTATATGTACTCTCTGACCTCATGTGAGTTACCCTAGTCCCATAGACGTACTCCCTGACCCCAAGTGAGTTACCATAGCCCCTTTATAAGTACTCCCTGACCCCATGTGAGTTACCCTAGCCCCTTTATATGTACTCTCTGGCGGCAAGTGAGTTACCCTAGTCCCAAATAAGTACTCCCTGACCCCAAGTGAGTTACCATAGCCCCTTTATAAGTACTCCCTGACCCCAAGTGAGTTATCCTAGCCCCTTTATATGTACCATCTGACAGCAAGTGAGTTATCCTATCCCCTTTATATGTACTCTCTGACCTCATGTGAGTTACCCTAGTCCCATAGACGTACTCCCTGACCCCAAGTGAGTTACCATAGCCCCTTTATAAGTACTCCCTGACCCCATGTGAGTTACCCTAGCCCCTTTATATGTACTCTCTGGCGGCAAGTGAGTTACCCTAGTCCCAAATAAGTACTCCCTGACCCCAAGTGAGTTACCATAGCCCCTTTATAAGTACTCCCTGACCCCAAGTGAGTTATCCTAGCCCCTTTATATGTACCATCTGACAGCAAGTGAGTTATCCTAGCCCCTTTATATGTACTCTCTGACCGCAAGTGAGTTACCCTAGTCCCATAGTAGTACTCCCTGACCCCAAGTGAGTTACCATAGCCCCTTTATAAGTACTACCTGACCCCAAATGAGTTATCCTAGCCCCTTTATATGTACTCTCTGACCGCAAGTGAGTTATCCTAGCCCCTTTATAAGTACTCCCTGACACAAGTGTGTTACCCTAGTTTCATATTAGTACTCCCTGACCCCAAGTGAGTTACCATAGCCCCTTTATAAGTACTCCCTGACCCCATGTGAGTTACCCTAGCCCCTTTATATGTACTCTCTGGCGGCAAGTGAGTTACCCTAGTCCCAAATAAGTACTCCCTGACCCCAAGTGAGTTACCATAGCCCCTTTATAAGTACTCCCTGACCCCAAGTGAGTTACCCTAGTCCCTGATAAGTACTCCCTGACCCCAAGTGAGTTACCCTAGCCCCTTTATAAGTACTCCCTGACCCCAAGTGCGTTATCCTAGCCCCTTATAAGTACTCCCTGACACCAAGTGAGTTACCCTGGTCCCATATAAGTATTTACAGACACCAAGTTAGTTACCCTAGTCCCATAAAACAACTCCTTGACCCACAGTGAGTTACCATAGCCCCTTTATAAGTACTCCCTGACCCCATGTGAGTTATCCTAGCCCCTTTATATGTACTCCCAGACCCCAAGTGAGTTACCTTAGTCCCTTATAACTACTCCCTTACCCCAAGTGAGGTACCATAGCCCCTTTATAAGTACTCCCTGACCCCAAGTGAGTTATCCTAGCCCCTTTATATGTACTCTCTGACCGCAAGTGAGTTACCCTAGCCCCTTTATATGTACTCTCTGACCGCAAGTGAGTTATCCTAGTCGCTTTATATGTACTCCCAGACCCCAAGTGAGTTAACCTAGTCCCTTAAAAGTACTCCCTGACCCCAAGAGAGTTATCCTAGCCCCTTTATATGTACTCTCTGACCGCAAGTGAGTTATCCTTGCCGCTTTATATGTAAACCCAGACCCCAAGTGAGTTACCCTAGTCCCATATAACTATTCCCTGACCCAATGTGAGTTACCCTAGCCCCTTTATAAGTACTCCCTGACCCTAAGTGGGTTACCCTAGTCCCATATATGTAATCCCAGGCCACAAGAAGGTTACCCTAGACCCATAGAAATACTCCCTGATCCCAAGTGAGTTATCCTTGCCCCTTTATATTTACTCTCTGACAGCAATTGAGTTACCCTAGTCCCTTTATATGTACTCTCTGACCGCAAGTGAGTTACCATAGTCCCATATAAGTACTCCCTGACCCCAACTGATTTACCCTAGTCCCAAATAAGTGCTACAAGTACCCAAGTGATTTACCATAGTCACATAGAAGTACTCCCTGACACCAAGTGAGTTACCCTATCCCCTATATAAGTACTCCCTGACCCCAAGTGAGTTACCCTAGTCCCATATAAGTACTCCCTGACCCTGAGTGAGTTACCCTAGTCCCATATAAGTACTCCCTGACTCCAAGTGAGTTACCATAGCCCCTTTATAAGTACTCCCTGACCCCAAGTGAGTTATCCTATCCCCTTTATATGTACTCTCTGACCTCATGTGAGTTACCCTAGTCCCATAGACGTACTCCCTGACCCCAAGTGAGTTACCATAGCCCCTTTATAAGTACTCCCTGACCCCATGTGAGTTACCCTAGCCCCTTTATATGTACTCTCTGGCGGCAAGTGAGTTACCCTAGTCCCAAATAAGTACTCTCTGACCCCAAGTGAGTTACCATAGCCCCTTTATAAGTACTCCCTGACCCCAAATGAGTTATCCTAGCCCCTTTATAAGTACTCCCTGACCGCAAGTGAGTTACCCTAGTCCCATATAAGTACTCCCTGACCTCAAGTGAGGTACCATAGCCCCTTTATAAGTACTCCCTGACCCCAAGTGAGTTACCGTAGTCCCTGATAAGTACTCCCTGACCCCAAGTGAGTTACCCTAGCCCCTTTATAAGTACTCCCTGACCCCAAGTGCGTTATCCTAGCCCCTTATAAGTACTCCCTGACACCAAGTGAGTTACCCTGGTCCCATATAAGTATTTACAGACACCAAGTTAGTTACCCTAGTCCCATAAAACAACTCCTTGACCCACAGTGAGTTACCATAGCCCCTTTATAAGTACTCCCTGACCCCATGTGAGTTATCCTAGCCCCTTTATATGTACTCCCAGACCCCAAGTGAGTTACCTTAGTCCCTTATAACTACTCCCTTACCCCAAGTGAGTTACCATAGCCCCTTTATAAGTACTCCCTGACCCCGTGTGAGTTACCCTAGCCCCTTTATATGTACTCTCTGGCGGCAAGTGAGTTACCCTAGTCCCAAATAAGTACTCCCTGAGCCCAAGTGAGTTACCATAGCCCCTTTATAAGTACTCCCTGACCCCAAGTGAGTTATCCTATCCCCTTTATATGTACTCTCTGACCTCATGTGAGTTACCCTAGTCCCATAGACGTACTCCCTGACCCCAAGTGAGTTACCATAGCCCCTTTATAAGTACTCCCTGACCCCATGTGAGTTACCCTAGCCCCTTTATATGTACTCTCTGGCGGCAAGTGAGTTACCCTAGTCCCAAATAAGTACTCCCTGACCCCAAGTGAGTTACCATAGCCCCTTTATAAGTACTCCCTGACCCCAAGTGAGTTATCCTAGCCCCTTTATATGTACCATCTGACAGCAAGTGAGTTATCCTATCCCCTTTATATGTACTCTCTGACCTCATGTGAGTTACCCTAGTCCCATAGACGTACTCCCTGACCCCAAGTGAGTTACCATAGCCCCTTTATAAGTACTCCCTGACCCCATGTGAGTTACCCTAGCCCCTTTATATGTACTCTCTGGCGGCAAGTGAGTTACCCTAGTCCCAAATAAGTACTCCCTGACCCCAAGTGAGTTACCATAGCCCCTTTATAAGTACTCCCTGACCCCAAGTGAGTTATCCTAGCCCCTTTATATGTACCATCTGACAGCAAGTGAGTTATCCTAGCCCCTTTATATGTACTCTCTGACCGCAAGTGAGTTACCCTAGTCCCATAGTAGTACTCCCTGACCCCAAGTGAGTTACCATAGCCCCTTTATAAGTACTACCTGACCCCAAATGAGTTATCCTAGCCCCTTTATATGTACTCTCTGACCGCAAGTGAGTTATCCTAGCCCCTTTATAAGTACTCCCTGACACAAGTGTGTTACCCTAGTTTCATATTAGTACTCCCTGACCCCAAGTGAGTTACCATAGCCCCTTTATAAGTACTCCCTGACCCCATGTGAGTTACCCTAGCCCCTTTATATGTACTCTCTGGCGGCAAGTGAGTTACCCTAGTCCCAAATAAGTACTCCCTGACCCCAAGTGAGTTACCATAGCCCCTTTATAAGTACTCCCTGACCCCAAGTGAGTTACCCTAGTCCCTGATAAGTACTCCCTGACCCCAAGTGAGTTACCCTAGCCCCTTTATAAGTACTCCCTGACCCCAAGTGCGTTATCCTAGCCCCTTATAAGTACTCCCTGACACCAAGTGAGTTACCCTGGTCCCATATAAGTATTTACAGACACCAAGTTAGTTACCCTAGTCCCATAAAACAACTCCTTGACCCACAGTGAGTTACCATAGCCCCTTTATAAGTACTCCCTGACCCCATGTGAGTTATCCTAGCCCCTTTATATGTACTCCCAGACCCCAAGTGAGTTACCTTAGTCCCTTATAACTACTCCCTTACCCCAAGTGAGGTACCATAGCCCCTTTATAAGTACTCCCTGACCCCAAGTGAGTTATCCTAGCCCCTTTATATGTACTCTCTGACCGCAAGTGAGTTACCCTAGCCCCTTTATATGTACTCTCTGACCGCAAGTGAGTTATCCTAGTCGCTTTATATGTACTCCCAGACCCCAAGTGAGTTAACCTAGTCCCTTAAAAGTACTCCCTGACCCCAAGAGAGTTATCCTAGCCCCTTTATATGTACTCTCTGACCGCAAGTGAGTTATCCTTGCCGCTTTATATGTAAACCCAGACCCCAAGTGAGTTACCCTAGTCCCATATAACTATTCCCTGACCCAATGTGAGTTACCCTAGCCCCTTTATAAGTACTCCCTGACCCTAAGTGGGTTACCCTAGTCCCATATATGTAATCCCAGGCCACAAGAAGGTTACCCTAGACCCATAGAAATACTCCCTGATCCCAAGTGAGTTATCCTTGCCCCTTTATATTTACTCTCTGACAGCAATTGAGTTACCCTAGTCCCTTTATATGTACTCTCTGACCGCAAGTGAGTTACCATAGTCCCATATAAGTACTCCCTGACCCCAACTGATTTACCCTAGTCCCAAATAAGTGCTACAAGTACCCAAGTGATTTACCATAGTCACATAGAAGTACTCCCTGACACCAAGTGAGTTACCCTATCCCCTATATAAGTACTCCCTGACCCCAAGTGAGTTACCCTAGTCCCATATAAGTACTCCCTGACCCTGAGTGAGTTACCCTAGTCCCATATAAGTACTCCCTGACTCCAAGTGAGTTACCATAGCCCCTTTATAAGTACTCCCTGACCCCAAGTGAGTTATCCTATCCCCTTTATATGTACTCTCTGACCTCATGTGAGTTACCCTAGTCCCATAGACGTACTCCCTGACCCCAAGTGAGTTACCATAGCCCCTTTATAAGTACTCCCTGACCCCATGTGAGTTACCCTAGCCCCTTTATATGTACTCTCTGGCGGCAAGTGAGTTACCCTAGTCCCAAATAAGTACTCCCTGACCCCAAGTGAGTTACCATAGCCCCTTTATAAGTACTCCCTGACCCCAAGTGAGTTATCCTAGCCCCTTTATATGTACTATCTGACAGCAAGTGAGTTATCCTAGCCCCTTTATATGTACTCTCTGACCGCAAGTGAGTTACCCTAGTCCCATAGTAGTACTCCCTGACCCCAAGTGAGTTACCATAGCCCCTTTATAAGTACTACCTGACCCCAAATGAGTTATCCTAGCCCCTTTATATGTACTCTCTGACCGCAAGTGAGTTATCCTAGCCCCTTTATAAGTACTCCCTGACACAAGTGTGTTACCCTAGTTTCATATTAGTACTCCCTGACCCCAAGTGAGTTACCATAGCCCCTTTATAAGTACTCCCTGACCCCTTGTGAGTTATCATAGCCCCTTTATATGTACTCTTTGACCGCAAGTAAGTTACCCTAGTCCCATATAAGTACTCCCTATCCCCAACTGATTTACCCTAGCCCCATATAAGTGCTCCAATAACCCAAGTGAGTTACCCTAGTCCCATAGTAGTACTCCTTGACCCCAAGTGAGTTACCATAGCCCCTTTATAAGTACTCCCTGACCCCAAGTGAGTTATCCTATCCCCTTTATATGTACTCTCTGACCTCATGTGAGTTACCCTAGTCCCATAGACGTACTCCCTGACCCCAAGTGAGTTACCATAGCCCCTTTATAAGTACTCCCTGACCCCATGTGAGTTACCCTAGCCCCTTTATATGTACTCTCTGGCGGCAAGTGAGTTACCCTAGTCCCAAATAAGTACTCCCTGACCCCAAGTGAGTTACCATAGCCCCTTTATAAGTACTCCCTGACCCCAAGTGAGTTACCCTAGTCCCTGATAAGTACTCCCTGACCCCAAGTGAGTTACCCTAGCCCCTTTATAAGTACTCCCTGACCCCAAGTGCGTTATCCTAGCCCCTTATAAGTACTCCCTGACACCAAGTGAGTTACCCTGGTCCCATATAAGTATTTACAGACACCAAGTTAGTTACCCTAGTCCCATAAAACAACTCCTTGACCCACAGTGAGTTACCATAGCCCCTTTATAAGTACTCCCAGACCCCATGTGAGTTATCCTAGCCCCTTTATATGTACTCCCAGACCCCAAGTGAGTTACCTTAGTCCCTTATAACTACTCCCTTACCCCAAGTGAGGTACCATAGCCCCTTTATAAGTACTCCCTGACCCCAAGTGAGTTATCCTAGCCCCTTTATATGTACTCTCTGACCGCAAGTGAGTTACCCTAGCCCCTTTATATTTACTCTCTGACAGCAATTGAGTTACCCTAGTCCCTTTATATGTACTCTCTGACCGCAAGTGAGTTACCATAGTCCCATATAAGTACTCCCTGACCGCAACTGATTTACCCTAGTCCCAAATAAGTGCTACAAGTACCCAAGTGATTTACCATAGTCACATAGAAGTACTCCCTGACACCAAGTGAGTTACCCTATCCCCTATATAAGTACTCCCTGACCCCAAGTGAGTTACCCTAGTCCCATATAAGTACTCCCTGACCCTGAGTGAGTTACCCTAGTCCCATATAAGTACTCCCTGACTCCAAGTGAGTTACCATAGCCCCTTTATAAGTACTCCCTGACCCCAAGTGAGTTATCCTATCCCCTTTATATGTACTCTCTGACCTCATGTGAGTTACCCTAGTCCCATAGACGTACTCCCTGACCCCAAGTGAGTTACCATAGCCCCTTTATAAGTACTCCCTGATCCCATGTGAGTTACCCTAGCCCCTTTATATGTACTCTCTGGCGGCAAGTGAGTTACCCTAGTCCCAAATAAGTACTCCCTGACCCCAAGTGAGTTACCATAGCCCCTTTATAAGTACTCCCTGACCCCAAGTGAGTTATCCTAGCCCCTTTATATGTACTATCTGACAGCAAGTGAGTTATCCTAGCCCCTTTATATGTACTCTCTGACCGCAAGTGAGTTACCCTAGTTCCATAGTAGTACTCCCTGACCCCAAGTGAGTTACCATAGCCCCTTTATAAGTACTACCTGACCCCAAATGAGTTATCCTAGCCCCTTTATATGTACTCTCTGACCGCAAGTGAGTTATCCTAGCCCCTTTATAAGTACTCCCTGACACAAGTGTGTTACCCTAGTTTCATATTAGTACTCCCTGACCCCAAGTGAGTTACCATAGCCCCTTTATAAGTACTCCCTGACCCCTTGTGAGTTACCCTAGCCCCTTTATATGTACTCTCTGGCGGCAAGTGAGTTACCCTAGTCCCAAATAAGTACTCCCTGACCCCAAGTGAGTTACCATAGCCCCTTTATAAGTACTCCCTGACCCCAAATGAGTTATCCTAGCCCCTTTATAAGTACTCCCTGACCGCAAGTGAGTTACCCTAGTCCCATATAAGTACTCCCTGACCTCAAGTGAGGTACCATAGCCCCTTTATAAGTACTCCCTGACCCCAAGTGAGTTACCCTAGTCCCTGATAAGTACTCCCTGACCCCATGTGAGTTATCCTAGCCCCTTTATATGTACTCCCAGACCCCAAGTGAGTTACCTTAGTCCCTTATAACTACTCCCTTACCCCAAGTGAGGTACCATAGCCCCTTTATAAGTACTCCCTGACCCCAAGTGAGTTATCCTAGCCCCTTTATATGTACTCCCTGACCCTAAGTGGGTTACCCTAGTCCCATATATGTACTCCCAGGCCACAAGAAGGTTACCCTAGACCCATAGAAATACTCCCTGATCCCAAGTGAGTTATCCTTGCCCCTTTATATTTACTCTCTGACAGCAATTGAGTTACCCTAGTCCCTTTATATGTACTCTCTGACCGCAAGTGAGTTACCATAGTCCCATATAAGTACTCCCTGACCCCAACTGATTTACCCTAGTCCCAAATAAGTGCTACAAGTACCCAAGTGATTTACCATAGTCACATAGAAGTACTCCCTGACACCAAGTGAGTTACCCTATCCCCTATATAAGTACTCCCTGACCCCAAGTGAGTTACCCTAGTCCCAAATAAGTACTCCCTGACCCTGAGTGAGTTACCATAGCCCCTTTATAAGTACTCCCTGACCCCAAGTGAGTTACCCTAGTCCCTGATAAGTACTCCCTGACCCCAAGTGAGTTACCCTAGCCCCTTTATAAGTACTCCCTGACCCCAAGTGCGTTATCCTAGCCCCTTATAAGTACTCCCTGACACCAAGTGAGTTACCCTGGTCCCATATAAGTATTTACAGACACGAAGTTAGTTACCCTAGTCCCATAAAACAACTCCTTGACCCACAGTGAGTTACCATAGCCCCTTTATAAGTACTCCCTGACCCCATGTGAGTTATCCTAGCCCCTTTATATGTACTCCCAGACCCCAAGTGAGTTACCTTAGTCCCTTATAACTACTCCCTTACCCCAAGTGAGGTACCATAGCCCCTTTATAAGTACTCCCTGACCCCAAGTGAGTTATCCTAGCCCCTTTATATGTACTCTCTGACCGCAAGTGAGTTACCCTAGCCCCTTTATATGTACTCTCTGACCGCAAGTGAGTTATCCTAGTCGCTTTATATGTACTCCCAGACCCCAAGTGAGTTAACCTAGTCCCTTAAAAGTACTCCCTGACCCCAAGAGAGTTATCCTAGCCCCTTTATATGTACTCTCTGACCGCAAGTGAGTTATCCTTGCCGCTTTATATGTAAACCCAGACCCCAAGTGAGTTACCCTAGTCCCATATAACTATTCCCTGAACCAATGTGAGTTACCCTAGCCCCTTTATAAGTACTCCCTGACCCTAAGTGGGTTACCCTAGTCCCATATATGTAATCCCAGGCCACAAGAAGGTTACCCTAGACCCATAGAAATACTCCCTGATCCCAAGTGAGTTATCCTTGCCCCTTTATATTTACTCTCTGACAGCAATTGAGTTACCCTAGTCCCTTTATATGTACTCTCTGACCGCAAGTGAGTTACCATAGTCCCATATAAGTACTCCCTGACCCCAACTGATTTACCCTAGTCCCAAATAAGTGCTACAAGTACCCAAGTGATTTACCATAGTCACATAGAAGTACTCCCTGACACCAAGTGAGTTACCCTATCCCCTATATAAGTACTCCCTGACCCCAAGTGAGTTACCCTAGTCCCATATAAGTACTCCCTGACCCTGAGTGAGTTACCCTAGTCCCATATAAGTACTCCCTGACTCCAAGTGAGTTACCATAGCCCCTTTATAAGTACTCCCTGACCCCAAGTGAGTTATCCTATCCCCTTTATATGTACTCTCTGACCTCATGTGAGTTACCCTAGTCCCATAGACGTACTCCCTGACCCCAAGTGAGTTACCATAGCCCCTTTATAAGTACTCCCTGACCCCATGTGAGTTACCCTAGCCCCTTTATATGTACTCTCTGGCGGCAAGTGAGTTACCCTAGTCCCAAATAAGTACTCCCTGACCCCAAGTGAGTTACCATAGCCCCTTTATAAGTACTCCCTGACCCCAAGTGAGTTATCCTAGCCCCTTTATATGTAATATCTGACAGCAAGTGAGTTATCCTAGCCCCTTTATATGTACTCTCTGACCGCAAGTGAGTTACCCTAGTCCCATAGTAGTACTCCCTGACCCCAAGTGAGTTACCATAGCCCCTTTATAAGTACTACCTGACCCCAAATGAGTTATCCTAGCCCCTTTATATGTACTCTCTGACCGCAAGTGAGTTATCCTAGCCCCTTTATAAGTACTCCCTGACACAAGTGTGTTACCCTAGTTTCATATTAGTACTCCCTGACCCCAAGTGAGTTACCATAGCCCCTTTATAAGTACTCCCTGACCCCTTGTGAGTTATCATAGCCCCTTTATATGTACTCTTTGACCGCAAGTAAGTTACCCTAGTCCCATATAAGTACTCCCTATCCCCAACTGATTTACCCTAGCCCCATATAAGTGCTCCAATAACCCAAGTGAGTTACCCTAGTCCCATAGTAGTACTCCTTCACCCCAAGTGAGTTACCATAGCCCCTTTATAAGTACTCCCTGACCCCAAGTGAGTTATCCTATCCCCTTTATATGTACTCTCTGACCTCATGTGAGTTACCCTAGTCCCATAGACGTACTCCCTGACCCCAAGTGAGTTACCATAGCCCCTTTATAAGTACTCCCTGACCCCATGTGAGTTACCCTAGCCCCTTTATATGTACTCTCTGGCGGCAAGTGAGTTACCCTAGTCCCAAATAAGTACTCCCTGACCCCAAGTGAGTTACCATAGCCCCTTTATAAGTACTCCCTGACCCCAAGTGAGTTACCCTAGTCCCTGATAAGTACTCCCTGACCCCAAGTGAGTTACCCTAGCCCCTTTATAAGTACTCCCTGACCCCAAGTGCGTTATCCTAGCCCCTTATAAGTACTCCCTGACACCAAGTGAGTTACCCTGGTCCCATATAAGTATTTACAGACACCAAGTTAGTTACCCTAGTCCCATAAAACAACTCCTTGACCCACAGTGAGTTACCATAGCCCCTTTATAAGTACTCCCAGACCCCATGTGAGTTATCCTAGCCCCTTTATATGTACTCCCAGACCCCAAGTGAGTTACCTTAGTCCCTTATAACTACTCCCTTACCCCAAGTGAGGTACCATAGCCCCTTTATAAGTACTCCCTGACCCCAAGTGAGTTATCCTAGCCCCTTTATATGTACTCTCTGACCGCAAGTGAGTTACCCTAGCCCCTCTATATGTACTCTCTGACCGCAAGTGAGTTATCCTAGTCGCTTTATATGTACTCCCAGACCCCAAGTGAGTTAACCTAGTCCCTTAAAAGTACTCCCTGACCCCAAGAGAGTTATCCTAGCCCCTTTATATGTACTCTCTGACCGCAAGTGAGTTATCCTTGCCGCTTTATATGTAAACCCAGACCCCAAGTGAGTTACCCTAGTCCCATATAACTATTCCCTGACCCAATGTGAATTACCCTAGCCCCTTTATAAGTACTCCCTGACCCTAAGTGGGTTACCCTAGTCCCATATATGTACTCCCAGGCCACAAGAAGGTTACCCTAGACCCATAGAAATACTCCCTGATCCCAAGTGAGTTATCCTTGCCCCTTTATATTTACTCTCTGACAGCAATTGAGTTACCCTAGTCCCTTTATATGTACTCTCTGACCGCAAGTGAGTTACCATAGTCCCATATAAGTACTCCCTGACCGCAACTGATTTACCCTAGTCCCAAATAAGTGCTACAAGTACCCAAGTGATTTACCATAGTCACATAGAAGTACTCCCTGACACCAAGTGAGTTACCCTATCCCCTATATAAGTACTCCCTGACCCCAAGTGAGTTACCCTAGTCCCATATAAGTACTCCCTGACCCTGAGTGAGTTACCCTAGTCCCATATAAGTACTCCCTGACTCCAAGTGAGTTACCATAGCCCCTTTATAAGTACTCCCTGACCCCAAGTGAGTTATCCTATCCCCTTTATATGTACTCTCTGACCTCATGTGAGTTACCCTAGTCCCATAGACGTACTCCCTGACCCCAAGTGAGTTACCATAGCCCCTTTATAAGTACTCCCTGACCCCAAGTGAGTTATCCTAGCCCCTTTATATGTACTATCTGACAGCAAGTGAGTTATCCTAGCCCCTTTATATGTACTCTCTGACCGCAAGTGAGTTACCCTAGTTCCATAGTAGTACTCCCTGACCCCAAGTGAGTTACCATAGCCCCTTTATAAGTACTACCTGACCCCAAATGAGTTATCCTAGCCCCTTTATATGTACTCTCTGACCGCAAGTGAGTTATCCTAGCCCCTTTATAAGTACTCCCTGACACAAGTGTGTTACCCTAGTTTCATATTAGTACTCCCTGACCCCAAGTGAGTTACCATAGCCCCTTTATAAGTACTCCCTGACCCCTTGTGAGTTACCCTAGCCCCTTTATATGTACTCTCTGGCGGCAAGTGAGTTACCCTAGTCCCAAATAAGTACTCCCTGACCCCAAGTGAGTTACCATAGCCCCTTTATAAGTACTCCCTGACCCCAAATGAGTTATCCTAGCCCCTTTATAAGTACTCCCTGACCGCAAGTGAGTTACCCTAGTCCCATATAAGTACTCCCTGACCTCAAGTGAGGTACCATAGCCCCTTTATAAGTACTCCCTGACCCCAAGTGAGTTACCCTAGTCCCTGATAAGTACTCCCTGACCCCATGTGAGTTATCCTAGCCCCTTTATATGTACTCCCAGACCCCAAGTGAGTTACCTTAGTCCCTTATAACTACTCCCTTACCCCAAGTGAGGTACCATAGCCCCTTTATAAGTACTCCCTGACCCCAAGTGAGTTATCCTAGCCCCTTTATATGTACTCCCTGACCCTAAGTGGGTTACCCTAGTCCCATATATGTACTCCCAGGCCACAAGAAGGTTACCCTAGACCCATAGAAATACTCCCTGATCCCAAGTGAGTTATCCTTGCCCCTTTATATTTACTCTCTGACAGCAATTGAGTTACCCTAGTCCCTTTATATGTACTCTCTGACCGCAAGTGAGTTACCATAGTCCCATATAAGTACTCCCTGACCCCAACTGATTTACCCTAGTCCCAAATAAGTGCTACAAGTACCCAAGTGATTTACCATAGTCACATAGAAGTACTCCCTGACACCAAGTGAGTTACCCTATCCCCTATATAAGTACTCCCTGACCCCAAGTGAGTTACCCTAGTCCCAAATAAGTACTCCCTGACCCTGAGTGAGTTACCCTAGTCCCATATAAGTACTCCCTGACTCCAAGTGAGTTACCATAGCCCCTTTATAAGTACTTCCTGACCCTAAGTGAGTTACCCTAGCCCGTATATAAGTACTCCCTGACCCCAAGTGAGTTATCATAGCCCCTTTATATGTACTCTTTGACCGCAAGTAAGTTACCCTAGTCCCATATAAGTACTCCCTATCCCCAACTGATTTACCCTAGCCCCATATAAGTGCTCCAATAACCCAAGTGAGTTACCCTAGTCCCATAGTAGTACTCCTTGACCCCAAGTGAGTTACCATAGCCCCTTTATAAGTACTCCCTGACCCCAAGTGAGTAATCCTAGCCCCTTTATATGTACTCCCAGACCCCAAGTGAGGTACCATAGCCCCTTTATAAGTACTCCCTGACCCCAAGTGAGTTATCCTAGCCCCTTTATATGTACTCTCTGACCGCAAGTGAGTTACACTAGCCCCTTTATATGTACTCTCTGACCGCAAGTGAGTTATCCTAGCCCCTTTATAAGTACTCCCTGACCCCAAATGAGTTATCCTAGCCCCTTTATATGTACTCTCTGACGGCAAGTGAGTTACCCTAGTCCCATAGTAGTACTCCTTGACCCCAAGTGAGTTATCCTAGCCCCTTTATATGTACTCCCTGACCCCAAGTGAATTATCCTAGCCCCTTTATATGTACTCTCTGACCGCAAGTGAGTTACCATAGCCCCTTTATAAGTACTCCCTGACCCCATGTGAGTTACCCTAGCCCCTTTATATGTACTCTCTGGTGGCAAGTGAGTTACCCTAGTCCCAAATAAGTACTCCCTGACCCCAAGTGAGTTACCATAGCCCCTTTATAAGTACTCCCTGACCCCAAGTAAGTTATCCTAGCCCCCTTATATGTACTCTCTGACCGCAAGTGAGTTACCATAGCCCCTTTATAAGTACTCCCTGACCCCATGTGAGTTACCCTAGCCCCTTTATATGTACTCTCTGGCGGCAAGTGAGTTACCCTAGTCCCAAATAAGTACTCCCTGACCCCAAGTGAGTTACCATAGCCCCTTTATAAGTACTCCCTGACCCCAAGTGAGTTATCCTAGCCCCTTTATATGTACTATCTGACAGCAAGTGAGTTATCCTAGCCCCTTTATATGTACTCCCTGACCCCAAGTGAGTTACCATAGCCCCTTTATAAGTACTACCTGACCCCAAATGAGTTATCCTAGCCCCTTTATATGTACTCTCTGACCGCAAGTGAGTTATCCTAGCCCCTTTATAAGTACTCCCTGACCCCAAATGAGTTACCATAGCCCCTTTATATGTACTCCCTGACCCCAAGTGAATTATCCTAGCCCCTTTATATGTACTCTCTGACCGCTAGTGAGTTATCCTAGCCCCTTTATAAGTACTCCCTGACCCAAGTGTGTTACCCTAGTCCCATAGATGTATTCCCTGACCCCAAGTGAGTTACCCTAGCCCCTTATATAAGTACTTCCTGACCGCAAGTGAGTTATCCTAGTTCTTTAATGTACTCTCTGACCGCAAGTGAGTTACCCTAGTCCCATAGATGTATTCCCTGACCCCAAGTGAGTTACCCTAGCCCCTTATATAAGTACTTCCTGACCGCAAGTGAGTTATCCTAGTTCCTTTATATGTACTCTCTGACCGCAAGTGAGTTACCCTAGTCCCATAGAAGTACTCCCTGACCCCAAGTGAGTTATCCTAGCCCCTTTATATGTACTCTCTGACCGCAAGTGAGTTATCCTAGCCCCTTTATATGTACTCTCTGACGGCAAGTGAGTTACCCTAGTCCCATAGTAGTACTCCTTGACCCCATGTGAGTTACCATAGCCCCTTTATAAGTACTCCCTGACCCCAATTGAGTTACCCTAGCCCCTTTATATATACTCTCTGACCGCAAGTGAGTTATCCTAGCCCCTTTATATGTACTCCCAGACCCAAAGTGAGTTACCCTAGTCCCATATAAGTACTCCTTGACCCCAAGTGAGTTACCATAGCCCCTTTATAAGTACTCCCTGACCCCAAGTGAGTTATCCTAGCCCCTTTATATGTACTCTTTGACCGCAAGTGAGTTATCCTATCCCCTTTATATGTACTCTCTGACCTCATGTGAGTTACCCTAGTCCCATAGACGTACTCCCTGACCCCAAGTGAGTTATCCTAGCCCCTTTATATGTACTCTCTGACCGCAAGTAAGTTATCCTAGCCCCTTTATATGTACTCTCTGGCGGCAAGTGAGTTACCCTAGTCCCAAATAAGTACTCCCTGACCCCAAGTGAGTTACCATAGCCCCTTTATAAGTACTACCTAACCACAAGTAAGTTATCCTAGCCCCTTTATATGTACTCTCTGACCGAAAGTGAGTTACCATAGCCCGTTTATAAGTACTCCCTGACCCCATGTGAGTTACCCTAGCCCCTTTATATGTACTCTCTGGCGGCAAGTGACTTACCCTAGTCCCAAATAAGTACTCCCTGACCCCAAGTGAGTTACCATAGCCCCTTTATAAGTACTACCTAACCCCAAGTAAGTTATCCTAGCCCCTTTATATGTACTCTCTGACCGCAAGTGAGTTACCATAGCCCCTTTATAAGTACTCCCTGACCCCATGTGAGTTACCCTAGCCCCTTTATATGTACTCTCTGGCGGCAAGTGAGTTACCCTAGTCTCAAATAAGTACTCCCTGACCCCAAGTGAGTTACCATAGCCCCTTTATAAGTACTCCCTGACCCCAAGTGAGTTATCCTAGCCCCTTTATATGTACTATCTAACCGCAAATGAGTTATCCTAGCCCCATTATATGTACTCTCTGACCGTAAGTGAGTTACCCTAGTCCCATAGTAGTACTCCCTGACCCCAAGTGAGTTACCATAGCCCCTTTATAAGTACTACCTGACCCCAAATGAGTTATCCTAGCCCCTTTATATGTACTCTCTGACGGCAAGTGAGTTATCCTAGCCCCTTTATAAGTACTCCCTGACCCCAAATGAGTTACCATAGCCCCTTTATATGTACTCCCTGACCCCAAGTGAATTATCCTAGCCCCTTTATATGTACTCTCTGACCGCAAGTGAGTTATCCTAGCCCCTTTATAAGTACTCCCTGACCCAAGTGTGTTACCCTATTCCCATAGATGTATTCCCTGGCCCCAAGTGAGTTACCCTAGCCCCTTATATAAGTACTTCCTGACCGCAAGTGAGTTATCCTAGTTCCTTAATGTACTCTCTGACCGCAAGTGAGTTACCCTAGTCCCATAGATGTATTCCCTGACCCCAAGTGAGTTACCCTAGCCCCTTATATAAGTACTTCCTGACCGCAAGTGAGTTATCCTAGTTCCTTTATATGTACTCTCTGACCGCAAGTGAGTTACCCTAGTCCCATAGAAGTACTCTCTGACCGCAAGTGAGTTATCCTAGCCCCTTTATATGTACTCTCTGACGGCAAGTGAGTTACCCTAGTCCCATAGTAGTACTCCTTGACCCCATGTGAGTTACCATAGCCCCTTTATAAGTACTCCCTGACCCCAATTGAGTTACCCTAGCCCCTTTATATATACTCTCTGACCGCAAGTGAGTTATCCTAGCCCCTTTATATGTACTCCCAGACCCCAAGTGAGTTACCCTAGTCCCATATAAGTACTCCTTGACCCCAAGTGAGTTACCATAGCCCCTTTATAAGTACTCCCTGACCCCAAGTGAGTTATCCTAGCCCCTTTATATGTGCTCTCTGACCGCAAGTGAGTTACCATAGCCCCTTTATAAGTACTCCCTGACCCCATGTGAGTTACCCTAGCCCCTTTATATGTACTCTCTGGCGGCAAATGAGTTACCCTAGTCCCAAATAAGTACTCCCTGACCCCAAGTGAGTTACCATAGCCCCTTTATAAGTACTCCCTGACCGCAAGTGAGTTACCCTAGTCCCATAGATGTATTCCCTGACCCCAAGTGAGTTACCCTAGCCCCTTATATAAGTACTTCCTGACCGCAAGTGAGTTATCCTAGTTCCTTTATTATGTACTCTCTGACCGCAAGTGAGTTACCCTAGTCCCATAGAAGTACTCTCTGACCGCAAGTGAGTTATCCTAGCCCCTTTATATGTACTCTCTGAAGGCAAGTGAGTTACCCTAGTCCCATAGTAGTACTCCTTGACCCCATGTGAGTTACCATAGCCCCTTTATAAGTACTCCCTGACCCCAATTGAGTTACCCTAGCCCCTTTATATATACTCTCTGACCGCAAGTGAGTTATCCTAGCCCCTTTATATGTACTCCCAGACCCCAAGTGAGTTACCCTAGTCCCATATAAGTACTCCTTGACCCCAAGTGAGTTACCATAGCCCCTTTATAAGTACTCCCTCACCCCAAGTGAGTTATCCTAGCCCCTTTATATGTACTCTCTGGCGGCAAATGAGTTACCCTAGTCCCTTTATATGTACTCTCTGACCGCAAGTGAGTTATCCTAGCCCCTTTATATGTACTCTCTGACCGCAAGTGAGTTACCCTAGTCCCATAGTAGTACTCCCTGACCCCAAGTGAGTTACCATAGCCCCTTTATAAGTACTACCTGACCCCAAATGAGTTACCCTAGCCCCTTTATATGTACTCTCTGGCGGCAAGTGAGTTACCCTAGTCCCAAATAAGTACTCCCTGACCCCAAGTGAGTTACCATAGCCCCTTTATAAGTACTCCCTGACCCCAAGTGAGTTATCCTAGCCCCTTTATATGTACTATCTGACAGCAAGTGAGTTATCCTAGCCCCTTTATATGTACTCTCTGACCGCAAGTGAGTTATCCTAGCCCCTTTATATGTACTCTCTGACCGCAAGTGAGTTACCCTAGTCCCATAGTAGTACTCCCTGACCCCAAGTGAGTTACCATAGCCCCTTTATAAGTACTACCTGACCCCAAATGAGTTACCCTAGCCCCTTTATATGTACTCTCTGACCTCATGTGAGTTACCCTAGTCCCATAGACGTACTCCCTGACCCCAAGTGAGTTACCATAGCCCCTTTATAAGTACTCCCTGACCCCATGTGAGTTACCCTAGCCCCTTTATATGTACTCTCTGGCGGCAAGTGAGTTACCCTAGTCCCAAATAAGTACTCCCTGACCCCAAGTGAGTTACCATAGCCCCTTTATAAGTACTCCCTGACCCCAAGTGAGTTATCCTAGCCCCTTTATATGTACTATCTGACAGCAAGTGAGTTATCCTAGCCCCTTTATATGTACTCTCTGACCGCAAGTGAGTTACCCTAGTCCCATAGTAGTACTCCCTGACCCCAAGTGAGTTACCATAGCCCCTTTATAAGTACTACCTGACCCCAAATGAGTTATCCTAGCCCCTTTATATGTACTCTCTGACCGCAAGTGAGTTATCCTAGCCCCTTTATAAGTACTCCCTGACACAAGTGTGTTACCCTAGTTTCATATTAGTACTCCCTGACCCCAAGTGAGTTACCATAGCCCCTTTATAAGTACTCCCTGACCCCTTGTGAGTTATCATAGCCCCTTTATATGTACTCTTTGACCGCAAGTAAGTTACCCTAGTCCCATATAAGTACTCCCTATCCCCAACTGATTTACCCTAGCCCCATATAAGTGCTCCAATAACCCAAGTGAGTTACCCTAGTCCCATAGTAGTACTCCTTGACCCCAAGTGAGTTACCATAGCCCCTTTATAAGTACTCCCTGACCCCAAGTGAGTTATCCTATCCCCTTTATATGTACTCTCTGACCTCATGTGAGTTACCCTAGTCCCATAGACGTACTCCCTGACCCCAAGTGAGTTACCATAGCCCCTTTATAAGTACTCCCTGACCCCATGTGAGTTACCCTAGCCCCTTTATATGTACTCTCTGGCGGCAAGTGAGTTACCCTAGTCCCAAATAAGTACTCCCTGACCCCAAGTGAGTTACCATAGCCCCTTTATAAGTACTCCCTGACCCCAAGTGAGTTACCCTAGTCCCTGATAAGTACTCCCTGACCCCAAGTGAGTTACCCTAGCCCCTTTATAAGTACTCCCTGACCCCAAGTGCGTTATCCTAGCCCCTTATAAGTACTCCCTGACCCCAAGTGAGTTACCCTAGTCCCTGATAAGTACTCCCTGACCCCAAGTGAGTTACCCTAGCCCCTTTATAAGTACTCCCTGACCCCAAGTGAGTTATCCTAGCCCCTTTATATGTACTATCTGACAGCAAGTGAGTTATCCTAGCCCCTTTATATGTACTCTCTGACCGCAAGTGAGTTATCCTAGCCCCTTTATATGTACTCTCTGACCGCAAGTGAGTTACCCTAGTCCCATAGTAGTACTCCCTGACCCCAAGTGAGTTACCATAGCCCCTTTATAAGTACTACCTGACCCCAAATGAGTTACCCTAGCCCCTTTATATGTACTCTCTGACCTCATGTGAGTTACCCTAGTCCCATAGACGTACTCCCTGACCCCAAGTGAGTTACCATAGCCCCTTTATAAGTACTCCCTGACCCCATGTGAGTTACCCTAGCCCCTTTATATGTACTCTCTGGCGGCAAGTGAGTTACCCTAGTCCCAAATAAGTACTCCCTGACCCCAAGTGAGTTACCATAGCCCCTTTATAAGTACTCCCTGACCCCAAGTGAGTTATCCTAGCCCCTTTATATGTACTATCTGACAGCAAGTGAGTTATCCTAGCCCCTTTATATGTACTCTCTGACCGCAAGTGAGTTACCCTAGTCCCATAGTAGTACTCCCTGACCCCAAGTGAGTTACCATAGCCCCTTTATAAGTACTACCTGACCCCAAATGAGTTATCCTAGCCCCTTTATATGTACTCTCTGACCGCAAGTGAGTTATCCTAGCCCCTTTATAAGTACTCCCTGACACAAGTGTGTTACCCTAGTTTCATATTAGTACTCCCTGACCCCAAGTGAGTTACCATAGCCCCTTTATAAGTACTCCCTGACCCCTTGTGAGTTATCATAGCCCCTTTATATGTACTCTTTGACCGCAAGTAAGTTACCCTAGTCCCATATAAGTACTCCCTATCCCCAACTGATTTACCCTAGCCCCATATAAGTGCTCCAATAACCCAAGTGAGTTACCCTAGTCCCATAGTAGTACTCCTTGACCCCAAGTGAGTTACCATAGCCCCTTTATAAGTACTCCCTGACCCCAAGTGAGTTATCCTATCCCCTTTATATGTACTCTCTGACCTCATGTGAGTTACCCTAGTCCCATAGACGTACTCCCTGACCCCAAGTGAGTTACCATAGCCCCTTTATAAGTACTCCCTGACCCCATGTGAGTTACCCTAGCCCCTTTATATGTACTCTCTGGCGGCAAGTGAGTTACCCTAGTCCCAAATAAGTACTCCCTGACCCCAAGTGAGTTACCATAGCCCCTTTATAAGTACTCCCTGACCCCAAGTGAGTTACCCTAGTCCCTGATAAGTACTCCCTGACCCCAAGTGAGTTACCCTAGCCCCTTTATAAGTACTCCCTGACCCCAAGTGCGTTATCCTAGCCCCTTATAAGTACTCCCTGACACCAAGTGAGTTACCCTGGTCCCATATAAGTATTTACAGACACCAAGTTAGTTACCCTAGTCCCATAAAACAACTCCTTGACCCACAGTGAGTTACCATAGCCCCTTTATAAGTACTCCCAGACCCCATGTGAGTTATCCTAGCCCCTTTATATGTACTCCCAGACCCCAAGTGAGTTACCTTAGTCCCTTATAACTACTCCCTTACCCCAAGTGAGGTACCATAGCCCCTTTATAAGTACTCCCTGACCCCAAGTGAGTTATCCTAGCCCCTTTATATGTACTCTCTGACCGCAAGTGAGTTACCCTAGCCCCTTTATATGTACTCTCTGACCGCAAGTGAGTTATCCTAGTCGCTTTATATGTACTCCCAGACCCCAAGTGAGTTAACCTAGTCCCTTAAAAGTACTCCCTGACCCCAAGAGAGTTATCCTAGCCCCTTTATATGTACTCTCTGACCGCAAGTGAGTTATCCTTGCCGCTTTATATGTAAACCCAGACCCCAAGTGAGTTACCCTAGTCCCATATAACTATTCCCTGACCCAATGTGAGTTACCCTAGCCCCTTTATAAGTACTCCCTGACCCTAAGTGGGTTACCCTAGTCCCATATATGTACTCCCAGGCCACAAGAAGGTTACCCTAGACCCATAGAAATACTCCCTGATCCCAAGTGAGTTATCCTTGCCCCTTTATATTTACTCTCTGACAGCAATTGAGTTACCCTAGTCCCTTTATATGTACTCTCTGACCGCAAGTGAGTTACCATAGTCCCATATAAGTACTCCCTGACCGCAACTGATTTACCCTAGTCCCAAATAAGTGCTACAAGTACCCAAGTGATTTACCATAGTCACATAGAAGTACTCCCTGACACCAAGTGAGTTACCCTATCCCCTATATAAGTACTCCCTGACCCCAAGTGAGTTACCCTAGTCCCATATAAGTACTCCCTGACCCTGAGTGAGTTACCCTAGTCCCATATAAGTACTCCCTGACTCCAAGTGAGTTACCATAGCCCCTTTATAAGTACTCCCTGACCCCAAGTGAGTTATCCTATCCCCTTTATATGTACTCTCTGACCTCATGTGAGTTACCCTAGTCCCATAGACGTACTCCCTGACCCCAAGTGAGTTACCATAGCCCCTTTATAAGTACTCCCTGACCCCATGTGAGTTACCCTAGCCCCTTTATATGTACTCTCTGGCGGCAAGTGAGTTACCCTAGTCCCAAATAAGTACTCCCTGACCCCAAGTGAGTTACCATAGCCCCTTTATAAGTACTCCCTGACCCCAAGTGAGTTATCCTAGCCCCTTTATATGTACTATCTGACAGCAAGTGAGTTATCCTAGCCCCTTTATATGTACTCTCTGACCGCAAGTGAGTTACCCTAGTTCCATAGTAGTACTCCCTGACCCCAAGTGAGTTACCATAGCCCCTTTATAAGTACTACCTGACCCCAAATGAGTTATCCTAGCCCCTTTATATGTACTCTCTGACCGCAAGTGAGTTATCCTAGCCCCTTTATAAGTACTCCCTGACACAAGTGTGTTACCCTAGTTTCATATTAGTACTCCCTGACCCCAAGTGAGTTACCATAGCCCCTTTATAAGTACTCCCTGACCCCTTGTGAGTTACCCTAGCCCCTTTATATGTACTCTCTGGCGGCAAGTGAGTTACCCTAGTCCCAAATAAGTACTCCCTGACCCCAAGTGAGTTACCATAGCCCCTTTATAAGTACTCCCTGACCCCAAATGAGTTATCCTAGCCCCTTTATAAGTACTCCCTGACCGCAAGTGAGTTACCCTAGTCCCATATAAGTACTCCCTGACCTCAAGTGAGGTACCATAGCCCCTTTATAAGTACTCCCTGACCCCAAGTGAGTTACCCTAGTCCCTGATAAGTACTCCCTGACCCCATGTGAGTTATCCTAGCCCCTTTATATGTACTCCCAGACCCCAAGTGAGTTACCTTAGTCCCTTATAACTACTCCCTTACCCCAAGTGAGGTACCATAGCCCCTTTATAAGTACTCCCTGACCCCAAGTGAGTTATCCTAGCCCCTTTATATGTACTCCCTGACCCTAAGTGGGTTACCCTAGTCCCATATGTGTACTCCCAGGCCACAAGAAGGTTACCCTAGACCCATAGAAATACTCCCTGATCCCAAGTGAGTTATCCTTGCCCCTTTATATTTACTCTCTGACAGCAATTGAGTTACCCTAGTCTCTTTATATGTACTCTCTGACCGCAAGTGAGTTACCATAGTCCCATATAAGTACTCCCTGACCCCAACTGATTTACCCTAGTCCCAAATAAGTGCTACAAGTACCCAAGTGATTTACCATAGTCACATAGAAGTACTCCCTGACACCAAGTGAGTTACCCTATCCCCTATATAAGTACTCCCTGACCCCAAGTGAGTTACCCTAGTCCCAAATAAGTACTCCCTGACCCTGAGTGAGTTACCATAGCCCCTTTATAAGTACTCCCTGACCCCAAGTGAGTTACCCTAGTCCCTGATAAGTACTCCCTGACCCCAAGTGAGTTACCCTAGCCCCTTTATAAGTACTCCCTGACCCCAAGTGCGTTATCCTAGCCCCTTATAAGTACTCCCTGACACCAAGTGAGTTACCCTGGTCCCATATAAGTATTTACAGACACGAAGTTAGTTACCCTAGTCCCATAAAACAACTCCTTGACCCACAGTGAGTTACCATAGCCCCTTTATAAGTACTCCCTGACCCCATGTGAGTTATCCTAGCCCCTTTATATGTACTCCCAGACCCCAAGTGAGTTACCTTAGTCCCTTATAACTACTCCCTTACCCCAAGTGAGGTACCATAGCCCCTTTATAAGTACTCCCTGACCCCAAGTGAGTTATCCTAGCCCCTTTATATGTACTCTCTGACCGCAAGTGAGTTACCCTAGCCCCTTTATATGTACTCTCTGACCGCAAGTGAGTTATCCTAGTCGCTTTATATGTACTCCCAGACCCCAAGTGAGTTAACCTAGTCCCTTAAAAGTACTCCCTGACCCCAAGTGAGTTATCCTAGCCCCTTTATATGTACTATCTGACAGCAAGTGAGTTATCCTAGCCCCTTTATATGTACTCCCTGACCCCAAGTGAGTTACCATAGCCCCTTTATAAGTACTACCTGACCCCAAATGAGTTACCATAGCCCCTTTATAAGTACTACCTGACCCCAAATGAGTTATCCTAGCCCCTTTATATGTACTCTCTGACCGCAAGTGAGTTATCCTAGCCCCTTTATAAGTACTCCCTGACCCCAAATGAGTTACCATAGCCCCTTTATATGTACTCCCTGACCCCAAGTGAATTATCCTAGCCCCTTTATATGTACTCTCTGACCGCAAGTGAGTTATCCTAGCCCCTTTATAAGTACTCCCTGACCCAAGTGTGTTACCCTAGTCCCATAGATGTATTCCCTGACCCCAAGTGAGTTACCCTAGCCCCTTATATAAGTACTTCCTGACCGCAAGTGAGTTATCCTAGTTCTTTAATGTACTCTCTGACCGCAAGTGAGTTACCCTAGTCCCATAGATGTATTCCCTGACCCCAAGTGAGTTACCCTAGCCCCTTATATAAGTACTTCCTGACCGCAAGTGAGTTATCCTAGTTCCTTTATATGTACTCTCTGACCGCAAGTGAGTTACCCTAGTCCCATAGAAGTACTCCCTGACCCCAAGTGAGTTATCCTAGCCCCTTTATATGTACTCTCTGGCGGCAAGTGAGTTACCCTAGTCCCAAATAAGTACTCCCTGACCCCAAGTGAGTTACCATAGCCCCTTTATAAGTACTCCCTGACCCCATGTGAGTTACCCTAGCCCCTTTATATGTACTCTCTGGTGGCAAGTGAGTTACCCTAGTCCCAAATAAGTACTCCCTGACCCCAAGTGAGTTACCATAGCCCCTTTATAAGTACTCCCTGACCCCAAGTAAGTTATCCTAGCCCCCTTATATGTACTCTCTGACCGCTAGTGAGTTACCATAGCCCCTTTATAAGTACTCCCTGACCCCATGTGAGTTACCCTAGCCCCTTTATATGTACTCTCTGGCGGCAAGTGAGTTACCCTAGTCCCAAATAAGTACTCCCTGACCCCAAGTGAGTTACCATAGCCCCTTTATAAGTACTCCCTGACCCCAAGTGAGTTATCCTAGCCCCTTTATATGTACTATCTGACAGCAAGTGAGTTATCCTAGCCCCTTTATATGTACTCCCTGACCCCAAGTGAGTTACCATAGCCCCTTTATAAGTACTACCTGACCCCAAATGAGTTATCCTAGCCCCTTTATATGTACTCTCTGACCGCAAGTGAGTTATCCTAGCCCCTTTATAAGTACTCCCTGACCCCAAATGAGTTACCATAGCCCCTTTATATGTACTCCCTGACCCCAAGTGAATTATCCTAGCCCCTTTATATGTACTCTCTGACCGCAAGTGAGTTATCCTAGCCCCTTTATAAGTACTCCCTGACCCAAGTGTGTTACCCTAGTCCCATAGATGTATTCCCTGACCCCAAGTGAGTTACCCTAGCCCCTTATATAAGTACTTCCTGACCGCAAGTGAGTTATCCTAGTTCTTTAATGTACTCTCTGACCGCAAGTGAGTTACCCTAGTCCCATAGATGTATTCCCTGACCCCAAGTGAGTTACCCTAGCCCCTTATATAAGTACTTCCTGACCGCAAGTGAGTTATCCTAGTTCCTTTATATGTACTCTCTGACCGCAAGTGAGTTACCCTAGTCCCATAGAAGTACTCCCTGACCCCAAGTGAGTTATCCTAGCCCCTTTATATGTACTCTCTGACCGCAAGTGAGTTATCCTAGCCCCTTTATATGTACTCTCTGACGGCAAGTGAGTTACCCTAGTCCCATAGTAGTACTCCTTGACCCCATGTGAGTTACCATAGCCCCTTTATAAGTACTCCCTGACCCCAATTGAGTTACCCTAGCCCCTTTATATATACTCTCTGACCGCAAGTGAGTTATCCTAGCCCCTTTATATGTACTCCCAGACCCAAAGTGAGTTACCCTAGTCCCATATAAGTACTCCTTGACCCCAAGTGAGTTACCATAGCCCCTTTATAAGTACTCCCTGACCCCAAGTGAGTTATCCTAGCCCCTTTATATGTACTCTTTGACCGCAAGTGAGTTATCCTATCCCCTTTATATGTACTCTCTGACCTCATGTGAGTTACCCTAGTCCCATAGACGTACTCCCTGACCCCAAGTGAGTTATCCTAGCCCCTTTATATGTACTCTCTGACCGCAAGTAAGTTATCCTAGCCCCTTTATATGTACTCTCTGGCGGCAAGTGAGTTACCCTAGTCCCAAATAAGTACTCCCTGACCCCAAGTGAGTTACCATAGCCCCTTTATAAGTACTACCTAACCCCAAGTAAGTTATCCTAGCCCCTTTATATGTACTCTCTGACCGAAAGTGAGTTACCATAGCCCGTTTATAAGTACTCCCTGACCCCATGTGAGTTACCCTAGCCCCTTTATATGTACTCTCTGGCGGCAAGTGACTTACCCTAGTCCCAAATAAGTACTCCCTGACCCCAAGTGAGTTACCATAGCCCCTTTATAAGTACTACCTAACCCCAAGTAAGTTATCCTAGCCCCTTTATATGTACTCTCTGACCGCAAGTGAGTTACCATAGCCCCTTTATAAGTACTCCCTGACCCCATGTGAGTTACCCTAGCCCCTTTATATGTACTCTCTGGCGGCAAGTGAGTTACCCTAGTCTCAAATAAGTACTCCCTGACCCCAAGTGAGTTACCATAGCCCCTTTATAAGTACTCCCTGACCCCAAGTGAGTTATCCTAGCCCCTTTATATGTACTATCTAACCGCAAATGAGTTATCCTAGCCCCATTATATGTACTCTCTGACCGTAAGTGAGTTACCCTAGTCCCATAGTAGTACTCCCTGACCCCAAGTGAGTTACCATAGCCCCTTTATAAGTACTACCTGACCCCAAATGAGTTATCCTAGCCCCTTTATATGTACTCTCTGACGGCAAGTGAGTTATCCTAGCCCCTTTATAAGTACTCCCTGACCCCAAATGAGTTACCATAGCCCCTTTATATGTACTCCCTGACCCCAAGTGAATTATCCTAGCCCCTTTATATGTACTCTCTGACCGCAAGTGAGTTATCCTAGCCCCTTTATAAGTACTCCCTGACCCAAGTGTGTTACCCTATTCCCATAGATGTATTCCCTGGCCCCAAGTGAGTTACCCTAGCCCCTTATATAAGTACTTCCTGACCGCAAGTGAGTTATCCTAGTTCCTTAATGTACTCTCTGACCGCAAGTGAGTTACCCTAGTCCCATAGATGTATTCCCTGACCCCAAGTGAGTTACCCTAGCCCCTTATATAAGTACTTCCTGACCGCAAGTGAGTTATCCTAGTTCCTTTATATGTACTCTCTGACCGCAAGTGAGTTACCCTAGTCCCATAGAAGTACTCTCTGACCGCAAGTGAGTTATCCTAGCCCCTTTATATGTACTCTCTGACGGCAAGTGAGTTACCCTAGTCCCATAGTAGTACTCCTTGACCCCATGTGAGTTACCATAGCCCCTTTATAAGTACTCCCTGACCCCAATTGAGTTACCCTAGCCCCTTTATATATACTCTCTGACCGCAAGTGAGTTATCCTAGCCCCTTTATATGTACTCCCAGACCCCAAGTGAGTTACCCTAGTCCCATATAAGTACTCCTTGACCCCAAGTGAGTTACCATAGCCCCTTTATAAGTACTCCCTGACCCCAAGTGAGTTATCCTAGCCCCTTTATATGTGCTCTCTGACCGCAAGTGAGTTACCATAGCCCCTTTATAAGTACTCCCTGACCCCATGTGAGTTACCCTAGCCCCTTTATATGTACTCTCTGGCGGCAAATGAGTTACCCTAGTCCCAAATAAGTACTCCCTGACCCCAAGTGAGTTACCATAGCCCCTTTATAAGTACTCCCTGACCGCAAGTGAGTTACCCTAGTCCCATAGATGTATTCCCTGACCCCAAGTGAGTTACCCTAGCCCCTTATATAAGTACTTCCTGACCGCAAGTGAGTTATCCTAGTTCCTTTATTATGTACTCTCTGACCGCAAGTGAGTTACCCTAGTCCCATAGAAGTACTCTCTGACCGCAAGTGAGTTATCCTAGCCCCTTTATATGTACTCTCTGAAGGCAAGTGAGTTACCCTAGTCCCATAGTAGTACTCCTTGACCCCATGTGAGTTACCATAGCCCCTTTATAAGTACTCCCTGACCCCAATTGAGTTACCCTAGCCCCTTTATATATACTCTCTGACCGCAAGTGAGTTATCCTAGCCCCTTTATATGTACTCCCAGACCCCAAGTGAGTTACCCTAGTCCCATATAAGTACTCCTTGACCCCAAGTGAGTTACCATAGCCCCTTTATAAGTACTCCCTGACCCCAAGTGAGTTATCCTAGCCCCTTTATATGTACTCTCTGGCGGCAAATGAGTTACCCTAGTCCCAAATAAGTACTCCCTGACCCCAAGTGAGTTACCATAGCCCCTTTATAAGTACTCCCTGACCCCAAGTGAGTTATCCTAGCCCCTTTATATGTAGTATCTGACCGCAAGTGAGTTATCCCATCCCCTTTATATGTACTCTCTGACCTCATGTGAGTTACCCTAGTCCCATAGACGTACTCCCTGACCCCAAGTGAGTTACCCTAATCCCATAGAAGTACTTCCTGACCCTAAGTGAGTTACCATAGCCCCTTTATAAGTACTCCCTGACCCCAAGTGAATTATCCTAGCCCCGTTATATGTACTCTCTGACCGCAAGTGAGTTATCCTAGCCCCTTTATATGTACTCCCAGACCCCAAGTGAGTTACCCTAGTCCCATATAAGTACTCCTTGACCCAAAGTGAGTTACCCTAGCCCCTTTATAAGTACTCCCTGACCCCAAGTGAGTTATCCTAGCCCCTTTATATGTAGTATCTGACCGCAAGTGAGTTATCCCATCCCCTTTATATGTACTCTCTGACCTCATGTGAGTTACCCTAGTCCCATAGACGTACTCCCTGACCCCAAGTGAGTTACCCTAATCCCATAGAAGTACTTCCTGACCCTAAGTGAGTTACCATAGCCCCTTTATAAGTACTCCCTGACCCCAAGTGAATTATCCTAGCCCCGTTATATGTACTCTCTGACCGCAAGTGAGTTATCCTAGCCCCTTTATATGTACTCCCAGACCCCAAGTGAGTTACCCTAGTCCCATATAAGTACTCCTTGACCCAAAGTGAGTTACCATAGCCCCTTTATAAGTACTCCCTGACCCCAAGTGAGTCATCCTAGCCCCTTTATATGTACTCTCTGACCGCAAGTGAGTTACCATAGCCCCTTTATAAGTACTCCCTGATCCCATGTGGGTTACCCTAGCCCCTTTATATGTACTCTCTGGCGGCAGGTGAGTTACCCTAGTCCCAAATAAGTACTCCCTGACCCCAAGTGAGTTACCATAGCCCCTTTATAAGTACTCCCTGACCCCAAGTGAGTTATCCTAGCCCCTTTATATGTACTATCTGACCGCAAGTGAGTTATCCTATCCCCTTTATATGTACACTCTGACCTCATGTGAGTTACCCTAGTCCCACAGACGTACTCCCTGACCCCAAGTGAGTTACCCTAATCCCATAGAAGTACTTCCTGACCCTAAGTGAGTTACCATAGCCCCTTTATAAGTACTCCCTGACCCCAAGTGAGTTATCCTAGCCCCGTTATATGTACTCTCTGACCGCAAGTGAGTTATCCTAGCCCCTTTATATGTACTCCCAGACCCCAAGTGAGTTACCCTAGTCCCATATAAGTACTCCTTGACCCAAAGTGAGTTACCCTAGCCGCTTTATATGTACTCCCAGACCCCAAGTGAGTTACCCTAGTTCCATAGAAGTACTTCCTGACCCCAAGTGAGTTACCATAGCCCCTTTATAAGTACTCCCTGACCCCAAGTGAGTTATCCTAGCCCCTTTATATGTACTCTCTGACCGCAAGTGAGTTACCCTAGTCCCAAATAAGTACTCCCTGACCCCATGTGAGTTACCCTAGCCCCTTTATATGTACTCTTTGGCGGCAAGTGAGTTACCCTAGTCCCAAATAAGTACTCCCTGACCCCAAGTGAGTTACCATAGCCCCTTTATAAGTACTCCCTGACCCCAAGTGAGTTACCATAGCCCCTTTATAAGTACTACCTGACCCCAAATGAGTTATCCTAGCCCCTTTATATGTACTCTCTGACCGCAAGTGAGTTATCCTAGCCCCTTTATAAGTACTCCCTGACCCCAAATGAGTTACCATAGCCCCTTTATATGTACTCCCTGACCCCAAGTGAATTATCCTAGCCCCTTTATATGTACTCTCTGACCGCAAGTGAGTTATCCTAGCCCCTTTATAAGTACTCCCTGACCCAAGTGTGTTACCCTAGTCCCATAGATGTATTCCCTGACCCCAAGTGAGTTACCCTAGCCCCTTATATAAGTACTTCCTGACCGCAAGTGAGTTATCCTAGTTCTTTAATGTACTCTCTGACCGCAAGTGAGTTACCCTAGTCCCATAGATGTATTCCCTGACCCCAAGTGAGTTACCCTAGCCCCTTATATAAGTACTTCCTGACCGCAAGTGAGTTATCCTAGTTCCTTTATATGTACTCTCTGACCGCAAGTGAGTTACCCTAGTCCCATAGAAGTACTCCCTGACCCCAAGTGAGTTATCCTAGCCCCTTTATATGTACTCTCTGACCGCAAGTGAGTTATCCTAGCCCCTTTATATGTACTCTCTGACGGCAAGTGAGTTACTCTAGTCCCATAGTAGTACTCCTTGACCCCATGTGAGTTACCATAGCCCCTTTATAAGTACTCCCTGACCCCAATTGAGTTACCCTAGCCCCTTTATATATACTCTCTGACCGCAAGTGAGTTATCCTAGCCCCTTTATATGTACTCCCAGACCCAAAGTGAGTTACCCTAGTCCCATATAAGTACTCCTTGACCCCAAGTGAGTTACCATAGCCCCTTTATAAGTACTCCCTGACCCCAAGTGAGTTATCCTAGCCCCTTTATATGTACTCTTTGACCGCAAGTGAGTTATCCTATCCCCTTTATATGTACTCTCTGACCTCATGTGAGTTACCCTAGTCCCATAGACGTACTCCCTGACCCCAAGTGAGTTATCCTAGCCCCTTTATATGTACTCTCTGACCGCAAGTAAGTTATCCTAGCCCCTTTATATGTACTCTCTGGCGGCAAGTGAGTTACCCTAGTCCCAAATAAGTACTCCCTGACCCCAAGTGAGTTACCATAGCCCCTTTATAAGTACTACCTAACCCCAAGTAAGTTATCCTAGCCCCTTTATATGTACTCTCTGACCGAAAGTGAGTTACCATAGCCCGTTTATAAGTACTCCCTGACCCCATGTGAGTTACCCTAGCCCCTTTATATGTACTCTCTGGCGGCAAGTGACTTACCCTAGTCCCAAATAAGTACTCCCTGACCCCAAGTGAGTTACCATAGCCCCTTTATAAGTACTACCTAACCCCAAGTAAGTTATCCTAGCCCCTTTATATGTACTCTCTGACCGCAAGTGAGTTACCATAGCCCCTTTATAAGTACTCCCTGACCCCATGTGAGTTACCCTAGCCCCTTTATATGTACTCTCTGGCGGCAAGTGAGTTACCCTAGTCTCAAATAAGTACTCCCTGACCCCAAGTGAGTTACCATAGCCCCTTTATAAGTACTCCCTGACCCCAAGTGAGTTATCCTAGCCCCTTTATATGTACTATCTAACCGCAAATGAGTTATCCTAGCCCCATTATATGTACTCTCTGACCGTAAGTGAGTTACCCTAGTCCCATAGTAGTACTCCCTGACCCCAAGTGAGTTACCATAGCCCCTTTATAAGTACTACCTGACCCCAAATGAGTTATCCTAGCCCCTTTATATGTACTCTCTGACGGCAAGTGAGTTATCCTAGCCCCTTTATAAGTACTCCCTGACCCCAAATGAGTTACCATAGCCCCTTTATATGTACTCCCTGACCCCAAGTGAATTATCCTAGCCCCTTTATATGTACTCTCTGACCGCAAGTGAGTTATCCTAGCCCCTTTATAAGTACTCCCTGACCCAAGTGTGTTACCCTATTCCCATAGATGTATTCCCTGGCCCCAAGTGAGTTACCCTAGCCCCTTATATAAGTACTTCCTGACCGCAAGTGAGTTATCCTAGTTCCTTAATGTACTCTCTGACCGCAAGTGAGTTACCCTAGTCCCATAGATGTATTCCCTGACCCCAAGTGAGTTACCCTAGCCCCTTATATAAGTACTTCCTGACCGCAAGTGAGTTATCCTAGTTCCTTTATATGTACTCTCTGACCGCAAGTGAGTTACCCTAGTCCCATAGAAGTACTCTCTGACCGCAAGTGAGTTATCCTAGCCCCTTTATATGTACTCTCTGACGGCAAGTGAGTTACCCTAGTCCCATAGTAGTACTCCTTGACCCCATGTGAGTTACCATAGCCCCTTTATAAGTACTCCCTGACCCCAATTGAGTTACCCTAGCCCCTTTATATATACTCTCTGACCGCAAGTGAGTTATCCTAGCCCCTTTATATGTACTCCCAGACCCCAAGTGAGTTACCCTAGTCCCATATAAGTACTCCTTGACCCCAAGTGAGTTACCATAGCCCCTTTATAAGTACTCCCTGACCCCAAGTGAGTTATCCTAGCCCCTTTATATGTGCTCTCTGACCGCAAGTGAGTTACCATAGCCCCTTTATAAGTACTCCCTGACCCCATGTGAGTTACCCTAGCCCCTTTATATGTACTCTCTGGCGGCAAATGAGTTACCCTAGTCCCAAATAAGTACTCCCTGACCCCAAGTGAGTTACCATAGCCCCTTTATAAGTACTCCCTGACCGCAAGTGAGTTACCCTAGTCCCATAGATGTATTCCCTGACCCCAAGTGAGTTACCCTAGCCCCTTATATAAGTACTTCCTGACCGCAAGTGAGTTATCCTAGTTCCTTTATTATGTACTCTCTGACCGCAAGTGAGTTACCCTAGTCCCATAGAAGTACTCTCTGACCGCAAGTGAGTTATCCTAGCCCCTTTATATGTACTCTCTGAAGGCAAGTGAGTTACCCTAGTCCCATAGTAGTACTCCTTGACCCCATGTGAGTTACCATAGCCCCTTTATAAGTACTCCCTGACCCCAATTGAGTTACCCTAGCCCCTTTATATATACTCTCTGACCGCAAGTGAGTTATCCTAGCCCCTTTATATGTACTCCCAGACCCCAAGTGAGTTACCCTAGTCCCATATAAGTACTCCTTGACCCCAAGTGAGTTACCATAGCCCCTTTATAAGTACTCCCTGACCCCAAGTGAGTTATCCTAGCCCCTTTATATGTACTCTCTGGCGGCAAATGAGTTACCCTAGTCCCAAATAAGTACTCCCTGACCCCAAGTGAGTTACCATAGCCCCTTTATAAGTACTCCCTGACCCCAAGTGAGTTATCCTAGCCCCTTTATATGTAGTATCTGACCGCAAGTGAGTTATCCCATCCCCTTTATATGTACTCTCTGACCTCATGTGAGTTACCCTAGTCCCATAGACGTACTCCCTGACCCCAAGTGAGTTACCCTAATCCCATAGAAGTACTTCCTGACCCTAAGTGAGTTACCATAGCCCCTTTATAAGTACTCCCTGACCCCAAGTGAATTATCCTAGCCCCGTTATATGTACTCTCTGACCGCAAGTGAGTTATCCTAGCCCCTTTATATGTACTCCCAGACCCCAAGTGAGTTACCCTAGTCCCATATAAGTACTCCTTGACCCAAAGTGAGTTACCCTAGCCCCTTTATAAGTACTCCCTGACCCCAAGTGAGTTATCCTAGCCCCTTTATATGTAGTATCTGACCGCAAGTGAGTTATCCCATCCCCTTTATATGTACTCTCTGACCTCATGTGAGTTACCCTAGTCCCATAGACGTACTCCCTGACCCCAAGTGAGTTACCCTAATCCCATAGAAGTACTTCCTGACCCTAAGTGAGTTACCATAGCCCCTTTATAAGTACTCCCTGACCCCAAGTGAATTATCCTAGCCCCGTTATATGTACTCTCTGACCGCAAGTGAGTTATCCTAGCCCCTTTATATGTACTCCCAGACCCCAAGTGAGTTACCCTAGTCCCATATAAGTACTCCTTGACCCAAAGTGAGTTACCATAGCCCCTTTATAAGTACTCCCTGACCCCAAGTGAGTCATCCTAGCCCCTTTATATGTACTCTCTGACCGCAAGTGAGTTACCATAGCCCCTTTATAAGTACTCCCTGATCCCATGTGGGTTACCCTAGCCCCTTTATATGTACTCTCTGGCGGCAGGTGAGTTACCCTAGTCCCAAATAAGTACTCCCTGACCCCAAGTGAGTTACCATAGCCCCTTTATAAGTACTCCCTGACCCCAAGTGAGTTATCCTAGCCCCTTTATATGTACTATCTGACCGCAAGTGAGTTATCCTATCCCCTTTATATGTACACTCTGACCTCATGTGAGTTACCCTAGTCCCACAGACGTACTCCCTGACCCCAAGTGAGTTACCCTAATCCCATAGAAGTACTTCCTGACCCTAAGTGAGTTACCATAGCCCCTTTATAAGTACTCCCTGACCCCAAGTGAGTTATCCTAGCCCCGTTATATGTACTCTCTGACCGCAAGTGAGTTATCCTAGCCCCTTTATATGTACTCCCAGACCCCAAGTGAGTTACCCTAGTCCCATATAAGTACTCCTTGACCCAAAGTGAGTTACCCTAGCCGCTTTATATGTACTCCCAGACCCCAAGTGAGTTACCCTAGTTCCATAGAAGTACTTCCTGACCCCAAGTGAGTTACCATAGCCCCTTTATAAGTACTCCCTGACCCCAAGTGAGTTATCCTAGCCCCTTTATATGTACTCTCTGACCGCAAGTGAGTTACCCTAGTCCCAAATAAGTACTCCCTGACCCCATGTGAGTTACCCTAGCCCCTTTATATGTACTCTTTGGCGGCAAGTGAGTTACCCTAGTCCCAAATAAGTACTCCCTGACCCCAAGTGAGTTACCATAGCCCCTTTATAAGTACTCCCTGACCCCAAGTGAGTTATCCTAGCCCCTTTATATGTACTCTCTGACCGCAAGTGAGTTATCCTAGCCCCTTTATATGTACTCTCTGACGGCAAGTGAGTTACCCTAGCCCCTTTATATGTACTATCTGACCGCAAGTGAGTTATCCTAGCCCCTTTATAAGTACTCCCCTACCCCAAATGAGTTATCCTAGCCCCTTTATATGTACTCTCTGACGGCAAGTGAGTTACCCTAGTCCCATAGTAGTACTCATTGACCCCAAGTGAGTTACCATAGCCCCTTTATATGTACTCGCTGACCCCAAGTGAATTATCCTAGCCCCTTTATATGTACTCTCTGACCGCAAGTGAGTTATCCTAGCCCCTTTATAAGTACTCCCTGACCCCATGTGGGTTACCCTAGTTTCATATTAGTACTCCTTGGCCCCAAAAGAGTTACCATAGCCCCTTTATAAGTACTCCCTGACCCCAAGTGAGTTATCCTAGCCCCTTTATATGTACTATCTGACAGCAAGTGAGTTTTCCTAGCCCCTTTATATGTACTCTCTGACCGCAAGTGAGTTACCCTAGTCCCATAGTAGTACTCCCTGACCCCAAGTGAGTTACCATAGCCCCTTTATAAGTACTACCTGACCCCAAATGAGTTATCCTAGCCCCTTTATATGTACTCTCTGACCGCAAGTGAGTTATCCTAGCCCCTTTATAAGTACTCCCTGACACAAGTGTGTTACCCTAGTTTCATATTAGTACTCCCTGACCCCAAGTGAGTTACCATAGCCCCTTTATAAGTACTCCCTGACCCCTTGTGAGTTACCCTAGCCCCTTTATATGTACTCTCTGGCGGCAAGTGAGTTACCCTAGTCCCAAATAAGTACTCCCTGACCCCAAGTGAGTTACCATAGCCCCTTTATAAGTACTCCCTGACCCCAAATGAGTTATCCTAGCCCCTTTATAAGTACTCCCTGACCGCAAGTGAGTTACCCTAGTCCCATATAAGTACTCCCTGACCTCAAGTGAGGTACCATAGCCCCTTTATAAGTACTCCCTGACCCCAAGTGAGTTACCCTAGTCCCTGATAAGTACTCCCTGACCCCATGTGAGTTATCCTAGCCCCTTTATATGTACTCCCAGACCCCAAGTGAGTTACCTTAGTCCCTTATAACTACTCCCTTACCCCAAGTGAGGTACCATAGCCCCTTTATAAGTACTCCCTGACCCCAAGTGAGTTATCCTAGCCCCTTTATATGTACTCCCTGACCCTAAGTGGGTTACCCTAGTCCCATATATGTACTCCCAGGCCACAAGAAGGTTACCCTAGACCCATAGAAATACTCCCTGATCCCAAGTGAGTTATCCTTGCCCCTTTATATTTACTCTCTGACAGCAATTGAGTTACCCTAGTCCCTTTATATGTACTCTCTGACCGCAAGTGAGTTACCATAGTCCCATATAAGTACTCTCTGACCCCAACTGATTTACCCTAGTCCCAAATAAGTGCTACAAGTACCCAAGTGATTTACCATAGTCACATAGAAGTACTCCCTGACACCAAGTGAGTTACCCTATCCCCTATATAAGTACTCCCTGACCCCAAGTGAGTTACCCTAGTCCCATATAAGTACTCCCTGACCCTGAGTGAGTTACCCTAGTCCCATATAAGTACTCCCTGACTCCAAGTGAGTTACCATAGCCCCTTTATAAGTACTTCCTGACCCTAAGTGAGTTACCCTAGCCCGTATATAAGTACTCCCTGACCCCAAGTGAGTTATCATAGCCCCTTTATATGTACTCTTTGACCGCAAGTAAGTTACCCTAGTCCCATATAAGTACTCCCTATCCCCAACTGATTTACCCTAGCCCCATATAAGTGCTCCAATAACCCAAGTGAGTTACCCTAGTCCCATAGTAGTACTCCTTGACCCCAAGTGAGTTACCATAGCCCCTTTATAAGTACTCCCTGACCCCAAGTGAGTAATCCTAGCCCCTTTATATGTACTCCCAGACCCCAAGTGAGGTACCATAGCCCCTTTATAAGTACTCCCTGACCCCAAGTGAGTTATCCTAGCCCCTTTATATGTACTCTCTGACCGCAAGTGAGTTACACTAGCCCCTTTATATGTACTCTCTGACCGCAAGTGAGTTATCCTAGCCCCTTTATAAGTACTCCCTGACCCCAAATGAGTTATCCTAGCCCCTTTATATGTACTCTCTGACGGCAAGTGAGTTACCCTAGTCCCATAGTAGTACTCCTTGACCCCAAGTGAGTTATCCTAGCCCCTTTATATGTACTCCCTGACCCCAAGTGAATTATCCTAGCCCCTTTATATGTACTCTCTGACCGCAAGTGAGTTACCATAGCCCCTTTATAAGTACTCCCTGACCCCATGTGAGTTACCCTAGCCCCTTTATATGTACTCTCTGGTGGCAAGTGAGTTACCCTAGTCCCAAATAAGTACTCCCTGACCCCAAGTGAGTTACCATAGCCCCTTTATAAGTACTCCCTGACCCCAAGTAAGTTATCCTAGCCCCCTTATATGTACTCTCTGACCGCAAGTGAGTTACCATAGCCCCTTTATAAGTACTCCCTGACCCCATGTGAGTTACCCTAGCCCCTTTATATGTACTCTCTGGCGGCAAGTGAGTTACCCTAGTCCCAAATAAGTACTCCCTGACCCCAAGTGAGTTACCATAGCCCCTTTATAAGTACTCCCTGACCCCAAGTGAGTTATCCTAGCCCCTTTATATGTACTATCTGACAGCAAGTGAGTTATCCTAGCCCCTTTATATGTACTCCCTGACCCCAAGTGAGTTACCATAGCCCCTTTATAAGTACTACCTGACCCCAAATGAGTTATCCTAGCCCCTTTATATGTACTCTCTGACCGCAAGTGAGTTATCCTAGCCCCTTTATAAGTACTCCCTGACCCCAAATGAGTTACCATAGCCCCTTTATATGTACTCCCTGACCCCAAGTGAATTATCCTAGCCCCTTTATATGTACTCTCTGACCGCAAGTGAGTTATCCTAGCCCCTTTATAAGTACTCCCTGACCCAAGTGTGTTACCCTAGTCCCATAGATGTATTCCCTGACCCCAAGTGAGTTACCCTAGCCCCTTATATAAGTACTTCCTGACCGCAAGTGAGTTATCCTAGTTCTTTAATGTACTCTCTGACCGCAAGTGAGTTACCCTAGTCCCATAGATGTATTCCCTGACCCCAAGTGAGTTACCCTAGCCCCTTATATAAGTACTTCCTGACCGCAAGTGAGTTATCCTAGTTCCTTTATATGTACTCTCTGACCGCAAGTGAGTTACCCTAGTCCCATAGAAGTACTCCCTGACCCCAAGTGAGTTATCCTAGCCCCTTTATATGTACTCTCTGACCGCAAGTGAGTTATCCTAGCCCCTTTATATGTACTCTCTGACGGCAAGTGAGTTACCCTAGTCCCATAGTAGTACTCCTTGACCCCATGTGAGTTACCATAGCCCCTTTATAAGTACTCCCTGACCCCAATTGAGTTACCCTAGCCCCTTTATATATACTCTCTGACCGCAAGTGAGTTATCCTAGCCCCTTTATATGTACTCCCAGACCCAAAGTGAGTTACCCTAGTCCCATATAAGTACTCCTTGACCCCAAGTGAGTTACCATAGCCCCTTTATAAGTACTCCCTGACCCCAAGTGAGTTATCCTAGCCCCTTTATATGTACTCTTTGACCGCAAGTGAGTTATCCTATCCCCTTTATATGTACTCTCTGACCTCATGTGAGTTACCCTAGTCCCATAGACGTACTCCCTGACCCCAAGTGAGTTATCCTAGCCCCTTTATATGTACTCTCTGACCGCAAGTAAGTTATCCTAGCCCCTTTATATGTACTCTCTGGCGGCAAGTGAGTTACCCTAGTCCCAAATAAGTACTCCCTGACCCCAAGTGAGTTACCATAGCCCCTTTATAAGTACTACCTAACCCCAAGTAAGTTATCCTAGCCCCTTTATATGTACTCTCTGACCGAAAGTGAGTTACCATAGCCCGTTTATAAGTACTCCCTGACCCCATGTGAGTTACCCTAGCCCCTTTATATGTACTCTCTGGCGGCAAGTGACTTACCCTAGTCCCAAATAAGTACTCCCTGACCCCAAGTGAGTTACCATAGCCCCTTTATAAGTACTACCTAACCCCAAGTAAGTTATCCTAGCCCCTTTATATGTACTCTCTGACCGCAAGTGAGTTACCATAGCCCCTTTATAAGTACTCCCTGACCCCATGTGAGTTACCCTAGCCCCTTTATATGTACTCTCTGGCGGCAAGTGAGTTACCCTAGTCTCAAATAAGTACTCCCTGACCCCAAGTGAGTTACCATAGCCCCTTTATAAGTACTCCCTGACCCCAAGTGAGTTATCCTAGCCCCTTTATATGTACTATCTAACCGCAAATGAGTTATCCTAGCCCCATTATATGTACTCTCTGACCGTAAGTGAGTTACCCTAGTCCCATAGTAGTACTCCCTGACCCCAAGTGAGTTACCATAGCCCCTTTATAAGTACTACCTGACCCCAAATGAGTTATCCTAGCCCCTTTATATGTACTCTCTGACGGCAAGTGAGTTATCCTAGCCCCTTTATAAGTACTCCCTGACCCCAAATGAGTTACCATAGCCCCTTTATATGTACTCCCTGACCCCAAGTGAATTATCCTAGCCCCTTTATATGTACTCTCTGACCGCAAGTGAGTTATCCTAGCCCCTTTATAAGTACTCCCTGACCCAAGTGTGTTACCCTATTCCCATAGATGTATTCCCTGGCCCCAAGTGAGTTACCCTAGCCCCTTATATAAGTACTTCCTGACCGCAAGTGAGTTATCCTAGTTCCTTAATGTACTCTCTGACCGCAAGTGAGTTACCCTAGTCCCATAGATGTATTCCCTGACCCCAAGTGAGTTACCCTAGCCCCTTATATAAGTACTTCCTGACCGCAAGTGAGTTATCCTAGTTCCTTTATATGTACTCTCTGACCGCAAGTGAGTTACCCTAGTCCCATAGAAGTACTCTCTGACCGCAAGTGAGTTATCCTAGCCCCTTTATATGTACTCTCTGACGGCAAGTGAGTTACCCTAGTCCCATAGTAGTACTCCTTGACCCCATGTGAGTTACCATAGCCCCTTTATAAGTACTCCCTGACCCCAATTGAGTTACCCTAGCCCCTTTATATATACTCTCTGACCGCAAGTGAGTTATCCTAGCCCCTTTATATGTACTCCCAGACCCCAAGTGAGTTACCCTAGTCCCATATAAGTACTCCTTGACCCCAAGTGAGTTACCATAGCCCCTTTATAAGTACTCCCTGACCCCAAGTGAGTTATCCTAGCCCCTTTATATGTGCTCTCTGACCGCAAGTGAGTTACCATAGCCCCTTTATAAGTACTCCCTGACCCCATGTGAGTTACCCTAGCCCCTTTATATGTACTCTCTGGCGGCAAATGAGTTACCCTAGTCCCAAATAAGTACTCCCTGACCCCAAGTGAGTTACCATAGCCCCTTTATAAGTACTCCCTGACCGCAAGTGAGTTACCCTAGTCCCATAGATGTATTCCCTGACCCCAAGTGAGTTACCCTAGCCCCTTATATAAGTACTTCCTGACCGCAAGTGAGTTATCCTAGTTCCTTTATTATGTACTCTCTGACCGCAAGTGAGTTACCCTAGTCCCATAGAAGTACTCTCTGACCGCAAGTGAGTTATCCTAGCCCCTTTATATGTACTCTCTGAAGGCAAGTGAGTTACCCTAGTCCCATAGTAGTACTCCTTGACCCCATGTGAGTTACCATAGCCCCTTTATAAGTACTCCCTGACCCCAATTGAGTTACCCTAGCCCCTTTATATATACTCTCTGACCGCAAGTGAGTTATCCTAGCCCCTTTATATGTACTCCCAGACCCCAAGTGAGTTACCCTAGTCCCATATAAGTACTCCTTGACCCCAAGTGAGTTACCATAGCCCCTTTATAAGTACTCCCTGACCCCAAGTGAGTTATCCTAGCCCCTTTATATGTACTCTCTGGCGGCAAATGAGTTACCCTAGTCCCAAATAAGTACTCCCTGACCCCAAGTGAGTTACCATAGCCCCTTTATAAGTACTCCCTGACCCCAAGTGAGTTATCCTAGCCCCTTTATATGTAGTATCTGACCGCAAGTGAGTTATCCCATCCCCTTTATATGTACTCTCTGACCTCATGTGAGTTACCCTAGTCCCATAGACGTACTCCCTGACCCCAAGTGAGTTACCCTAATCCCATAGAAGTACTTCCTGACCCTAAGTGAGTTACCATAGCCCCTTTATAAGTACTCCCTGACCCCAAGTGAATTATCCTAGCCCCGTTATATGTACTCTCTGACCGCAAGTGAGTTATCCTAGCCCCTTTATATGTACTCCCAGACCCCAAGTGAGTTACCCTAGTCCCATATAAGTACTCCTTGACCCAAAGTGAGTTACCCTAGCCCCTTTATAAGTACTCCCTGACCCCAAGTGAGTTATCCTAGCCCCTTTATATGTAGTATCTGACCGCAAGTGAGTTATCCCATCCCCTTTATATGTACTCTCTGACCTCATGTGAGTTACCCTAGTCCCATAGACGTACTCCCTGACCCCAAGTGAGTTACCCTAATCCCATAGAAGTACTTCCTGACCCTAAGTGAGTTACCATAGCCCCTTTATAAGTACTCCCTGACCCCAAGTGAATTATCCTAGCCCCGTTATATGTACTCTCTGACCGCAAGTGAGTTATCCTAGCCCCTTTATATGTACTCCCAGACCCCAAGTGAGTTACCCTAGTCCCATATAAGTACTCCTTGACCCAAAGTGAGTTACCATAGCCCCTTTATAAGTACTCCCTGACCCCAAGTGAGTCATCCTAGCCCCTTTATATGTACTCTCTGACCGCAAGTGAGTTACCATAGCCCCTTTATAAGTACTCCCTGATCCCATGTGGGTTACCCTAGCCCCTTTATATGTACTCTCTGGCGGCAGGTGAGTTACCCTAGTCCCAAATAAGTACTCCCTGACCCCAAGTGAGTTACCATAGCCCCTTTATAAGTACTCCCTGACCCCAAGTGAGTTATCCTAGCCCCTTTATATGTACTATCTGACCGCAAGTGAGTTATCCTATCCCCTTTATATGTACACTCTGACCTCATGTGAGTTACCCTAGTCCCACAGACGTACTCCCTGACCCCAAGTGAGTTACCCTAATCCCATAGAAGTACTTCCTGACCCTAAGTGAGTTACCATAGCCCCTTTATAAGTACTCCCTGACCCCAAGTGAGTTATCCTAGCCCCGTTATATGTACTCTCTGACCGCAAGTGAGTTATCCTAGCCCCTTTATATGTACTCCCAGACCCCAAGTGAGTTACCCTAGTCCCATATAAGTACTCCTTGACCCAAAGTGAGTTACCCTAGCCGCTTTATATGTACTCCCAGACCCCAAGTGAGTTACCCTAGTTCCATAGAAGTACTTCCTGACCCCAAGTGAGTTACCATAGCCCCTTTATAAGTACTCCCTGACCCCAAGTGAGTTATCCTAGCCCCTTTATATGTACTCTCTGACCGCAAGTGAGTTACCCTAGTCCCAAATAAGTACTCCCTGACCCCATGTGAGTTACCCTAGCCCCTTTATATGTACTCTTTGGCGGCAAGTGAGTTACCCTAGTCCCAAATAAGTACTCCCTGACCCCAAGTGAGTTACCATAGCCCCTTTATAAGTACTCCCTGACCCCAAGTGAGTTATCCTAGCCCCTTTATATGTACTCTCTGACCGCAAGTGAGTTATCCTAGCCCCTTTATATGTACTCTCTGACGGCAAGTGAGTTACCCTAGCCCCTTTATATGTACTATCTGACCGCAAGTGAGTTATCCTAGCCCCTTTATAAGTACTCCCCTACCCCAAATGAGTTATCCTAGCCCCTTTATATGTACTCTCTGACGGCAAGTGAGTTACCCTAGTCCCATAGTAGTACTCATTGACCCCAAGTGAGTTACCATAGCCCCTTTATATGTACTCGCTGACCCCAAGTGAATTATCCTAGCCCCTTTATATGTACTCTCTGACCGCAAGTGAGTTATCCTAGCCCCTTTATAAGTACTCCCTGACCCCATGTGGGTTACCCTAGTTTCATATTAGTACTCCTTGGCCCCAAAAGAGTTACCATAGCCCCTTTATAAGTACTCCCTGACCCCAAGTGAGTTATCCTAGCCCCTTTATATGTACTATCTGACAGCAAGTGAGTTTTCCTAGCCCCTTTATATGTACTCTCTGACCGCAAGTGAGTTACCCTAGTCCCATAGTAGTACTCCCTGACCCCAAGTGAGTTACCATAGCCCCTTTATAAGTACTACCTGACCCCAAATGAGTTATCCTAGCCCCTTTATATGTACTCTCTGACCGCAAGTGAGTTATCCTAGCCCCTTTATAAGTACTCCCTGACACAAGTGTGTTACCCTAGTTTCATATTAGTACTCCCTGACCCCAAGTGAGTTACCATAGCCCCTTTATAAGTACTCCCTGACCCCTTGTGAGTTACCCTAGCCCCTTTATATGTACTCTCTGGCGGCAAGTGAGTTACCCTAGTCCCAAATAAGTACTCCCTGACCCCAAGTGAGTTACCATAGCCCCTTTATAAGTACTCCCTGACCCCAAATGAGTTATCCTAGCCCCTTTATAAGTACTCCCTGACCGCAAGTGAGTTACCCTAGTCCCATATAAGTACTCCCTGACCTCAAGTGAGGTACCATAGCCCCTTTATAAGTACTCCCTGACCCCAAGTGAGTTACCCTAGTCCCTGATAAGTACTCCCTGACCCCATGTGAGTTATCCTAGCCCCTTTATATGTACTCCCAGACCCCAAGTGAGTTACCTTAGTCCCTTATAACTACTCCCTTACCCCAAGTGAGGTACCATAGCCCCTTTATAAGTACTCCCTGACCCCAAGTGAGTTATCCTAGCCCCTTTATATGTACTCCCTGACCCTAAGTGGGTTACCCTAGTCCCATATATGTACTCCCAGGCCACAAGAAGGTTACCCTAGACCCATAGAAATACTCCCTGATCCCAAGTGAGTTATCCTTGCCCCTTTATATTTACTCTCTGACAGCAATTGAGTTACCCTAGTCCCTTTATATGTACTCTCTGACCGCAAGTGAGTTACCATAGTCCCATATAAGTACTCCCTGACCCCAACTGATTTACCCTAGTCCCAAATAAGTGCTACAAGTACCCAAGTGATTTACCATAGTCACATAGAAGTACTCCCTGACACCAAGTGAGTTACCCTATCCCCTATATAAGTACTCCCTGACCCCAAGTGAGTTACCCTAGTCCCATATAAGTACTCCCTGACCCTGAGTGAGTTACCCTAGTCCCATATAAGTACTCCCTGACTCCAAGTGAGTTACCATAGCCCCTTTATAAGTACTTCCTGACCCTAAGTGAGTTACCCTAGCCCGTATATAAGTACTCCCTGACCCCAAGTGAGTTATCATAGCCCCTTTATATGTACTCTTTGACCGCAAGTAAGTTACCCTAGTCCCAAATAAGTACTCCCTGACCCCAAGTGAGTTACCATAGCCCCTTTATAAGTACTCCCTGACCCCAAGTGAGTTATCCTAGCCCCTTTATATGTACTATCTGACAGTAAGTGAGTTATCCTAGCCCCTTTATATGTACTCTCTGACCCCATGTGAGTTACCCTAGTCCCTTTATATGTACTCTCTGGCGGCAAGTGAGTTACCCTAGTCCCAAATAAGTACTCCCTGACCCCAAGTGAGTTACCATAGCCCCTTTATAAGTACTCCCTGACCCCAAGTGAGTTATCCTAGCCCCTTTATATGTACTATCTGACAGTAAGTGAGTTATCCTAGCCCCTTTATATGTACTCTCTGACCGCAAGTGAGTTACCCTAGTCCCATAGTAGTACTCCCTGACCCCAAGTGAGTTACCATAGCCCCTTTATAAGTACTACCTGACCCCAAATGAGTTATCCTAGCCCCTTTATATGTACTCTCTGACCGCAAGTGAGTTATCCTAGCCCCTTTATAAGTACTCCCTGACCCCAAATGAGTTACCATAGCCCCTTTATATGTACTCCCTGACCCCAAGTGAATTATCCTAGCCCCTTTATATGTACTCTCTGAAGGCAAGTGAGTTACCCTAGTCCCATAGTAGTACTCCTTGACCCCATGTGAGTTACCATAGCCCCTTTATAAGTACTCCCTGACCCCAATTGAGTTACCCTAGCCCCTTTATATATACTCTCTGACCGCAAGTGAGTTATCCTAGCCCCTTTATATGTACTCCCAGACCCCAAGTGAGTTACCCTAGTCCCATATAAGTACTCCTTGACCCCAAGTGAGTTACCATAGCCCCTTTATAAGTACTCCCTGACCCCAAGTGAGTTATCCTAGCCCCTTTATATGTACTCTCTGGCGGCAAATGAGTTACCCTAGTCCCAAATAAGTACTCCCTGACCCCAAGTGAGTTACCATAGCCCCTTTATAAGTACTCCCTGACCCCAAGTGAGTTATCCTAGCCCCTTTATATGTAGTATCTGACCGCAAGTGAGTTATCCCATCCCCTTTATATGTACTCTCTGACCTCATGTGAGTTACCCTAGTCCCATAGACGTACTCCCTGACCCCAAGTGAGTTACCCTAATCCCATAGAAGTACTTCCTGACCCTAAGTGAGTTACCATAGCCCCTTTATAAGTACTCCCTGACCCCAAGTGAATTATCCTAGCCCCGTTATATGTACTCTCTGACCGCAAGTGAGTTATCCTAGCCCCTTTATATGTACTCCCAGACCCCAAGTGAGTTACCCTAGTCCCATATAAGTACTCCTTGACCCAAAGTGAGTTACCCTAGCCCCTTTATAAGTACTCCCTGACCCCAAGTGAGTTATCCTAGCCCCTTTATATGTAGTATCTGACCGCAAGTGAGTTATCCCATCCCCTTTATATGTACTCTCTGACCTCATGTGAGTTACCCTAGTCCCATAGACGTACTCCCTGACCCCAAGTGAGTTACCCTAATCCCATAGAAGTACTTCCTGACCCTAAGTGAGTTACCATAGCCCCTTTATAAGTACTCCCTGACCCCAAGTGAATTATCCTAGCCCCGTTATATGTACTCTCTGACCGCAAGTGAGTTATCCTAGCCCCTTTATATGTACTCCCAGACCCCAAGTGAGTTACCCTAGTCCCATATAAGTACTCCTTGACCCAAAGTGAGTTACCATAGCCCCTTTATAAGTACTCCCTGACCCCAAGTGAGTCATCCTAGCCCCTTTATATGTACTCTCTGACCGCAAGTGAGTTACCATAGCCCCTTTATAAGTACTCCCTGATCCCATGTGGGTTACCCTAGCCCCTTTATATGTACTCTCTGGCGGCAGGTGAGTTACCCTAGTCCCAAATAAGTACTCCCTGACCCCAAGTGAGTTACCATAGCCCCTTTATAAGTACTCCCTGACCCCAAGTGAGTTATCCTAGCCCCTTTATATGTACTATCTGACCGCAAGTGAGTTATCCTATCCCCTTTATATGTACACTCTGACCTCATGTGAGTTACCCTAGTCCCACAGACGTACTCCCTGACCCCAAGTGAGTTACCCTAATCCCATAGAAGTACTTCCTGACCCTAAGTGAGTTACCATAGCCCCTTTATAAGTACTCCCTGACCCCAAGTGAGTTATCCTAGCCCCGTTATATGTACTCTCTGACCGCAAGTGAGTTATCCTAGCCCCTTTATATGTACTCCCAGACCCCAAGTGAGTTACCCTAGTCCCATATAAGTACTCCTTGACCCAAAGTGAGTTACCCTAGCCGCTTTATATGTACTCCCAGACCCCAAGGGAGTTACCCTAGTTCCATAGAAGTACTTCCTGACCCCAAGTGAGTTACCATAGCCCCTTTATAAGTACTCCCTGACCCCAAGTGAGTTATCCTAGCCCCTTTATATGTACTCTCTGACCGCAAGTGAGTTACCCTAGTCCCAAATAAGTACTCCCTGACCCCATGTGAGTTACCCTAGCCCCTTTATATGTACTCTTTGGCGGCAAGTGAGTTACCCTAGTCCCAAATAAGTACTCCCTGACCCCAAGTGAGTTACCATAGCCCCTTTATAAGTACTCCCTGACCCCAAGTGAGTTATCCTAGCCCCTTTATATGTACTCTCTGACCGCAAGTGAGTTATCCTAGCCCCTTTATATGTACTCTCTGACGGCAAGTGAGTTACCCTAGCCCCTTTATATGTACTATCTGACCGCAAGTGAGTTATCCTAGCCCCTTTATAAGTACTCCCCTACCCCAAATGAGTTATCCTAGCCCCTTTATATGTACTCTCTGACGGCAAGTGAGTTACCCTAGTCCCATAGTAGTACTCATTGACCCCAAGTGAGTTACCATAGCCCCTTTATATGTACTCGCTGACCCCAAGTGAATTATCCTAGCCCCTTTATATGTACTCTCTGACCGCAAGTGAGTTATCCTAGCCCCTTTATAAGTACTCCCTGACCCCATGTGGGTTACCCTAGTTTCATATTAGTACTCCTTGGCCCCAAAAGAGTTACCATAGCCCCTTTATAAGTACTCCCTGACCCCAAGTGAGTTATCCTAGCCCCTTTATATGTACTATCTGACAGCAAGTGAGTTTTCCTAGCCCCTTTATATGTACTCTCTGACCGCAAGTGAGTTACCCTAGTCCCATAGTAGTACTCCCTGACCCCAAGTGAGTTACCATAGCCCCTTTATAAGTACTACCTGACCCCAAATGAGTTATCCTAGCCCCTTTATATGTACTCTCTGACCGCAAGTGAGTTATCCTAGCCCCTTTATAAGTACTCCCTGACACAAGTGTGTTACCCTAGTTTCATATTAGTACTCCCTGACCCCAAGTGAGTTACCATAGCCCCTTTATAAGTACTCCCTGACCCCTTGTGAGTTACCCTAGCCCCTTTATATGTACTCTCTGGCGGCAAGTGAGTTACCCTAGTCCCAAATAAGTACTCCCTGACCCCAAGTGAGTTACCATAGCCCCTTTATAAGTACTCCCTGACCCCAAATGAGTTATCCTAGCCCCTTTATAAGTACTCCCTGACCGCAAGTGAGTTACCCTAGTCCCATATAAGTACTCCCTGACCTCAAGTGAGGTACCATAGCCCCTTTATAAGTACTCCCTGACCCCAAGTGAGTTACCCTAGTCCCTGATAAGTACTCCCTGACCCCATGTGAGTTATCCTAGCCCCTTTATATGTACTCCCAGACCCCAAGTGAGTTACCTTAGTCCCTTATAACTACTCCCTTACCCCAAGTGAGGTACCATAGCCCCTTTATAAGTACTCCCTGACCCCAAGTGAGTTATCCTAGCCCCTTTATATGTACTCCCTGACCCTAAGTGGGTTACCCTAGTCCCATATATGTACTCCCAGGCCACAAGAAGGTTACCCTAGACCCATAGAAATACTCCCTGATCCCAAGTGAGTTATCCTTGCCCCTTTATATTTACTCTCTGACAGCAATTGAGTTACCCTAGTCCCTTTATATGTACTCTCTGACCGCAAGTGAGTTACCATAGTCCCATATAAGTACTCCCTGACCCCAACTGATTTACCCTAGTCCCAAATAAGTGCTACAAGTACCCAAGTGATTTACCATAGTCACATAGAAGTACTCCCTGACACCAAGTGAGTTACCCTATCCCCTATATAAGTACTCCCTGACCCCAAGTGAGTTACCCTACTCCCATATAAGTACTCCCTGACCCTGAGTGAGTTACCCTAGTCCCATATAAGTACTCCCTGACTCCAAGTGAGTTACCATAGCCCCTTTATAAGTACTTCCTGACCCTAAGTGAGTTACCCTAGCCCGTATATAAGTACTCCCTGACCCCAAGTGAGTTATCATAGCCCCTTTATATGTACTCTTTGACCGCAAGTAAGTTACCCTAGTCCCAAATAAGTACTCCCTGACCCCAAGTGAGTTACCATAGCCCCTTTATAAGTACTCCCTGACCCCAAGTGAGTTATCCTAGCCCCTTTATATGTACTATCTGACAGTAAGTGAGTTATCCTAGCCCCTTTATATGTACTCTCTGACCCCATGTGAGTTACCCTAGTCCCTTTATATGTACTCTCTGGCGGCAAGTGAGTTACCCTAGTCCCAAATAAGTACTCCCTGACCCCAAGTGAGTTACCATAGCCCCTTTATAAGTACTCCCTGACCCCAAGTGAGTTATCCTAGCCCCTTTATATGTACTATCTGACAGTAAGTGAGTTATCCTAGCCCCTTTATATGTACTCTCTGACCGCAAGTGAGTTACCCTAGTCCCATAGTAGTACTCCCTGACCCCAAGTGAGTTACCATAGCCCCTTTATAAGTACTACCTGACCCCAAATGAGTTATCCTAGCCCCTTTATATGTACTCTCTGACCGCAAGTGAGTTATCCTAGCCCCTTTATAAGTACTCCCTGACCCCAAATGAGTTACCATAGCCCCTTTATATGTACTCCCTGACCCCAAGTGAATTATCCTAGCCCCTTTATATGTACTCTCTGACCGCAAGTGAGTTATCCTAGCCCCTTTATAAGTACTCCCTGACCCAAGTGTGTTACCCTAGTCCCATAGATGTATTCCCTGACCCCAAGTGAGTTACCCTAGCCCCTTATATAAGTACTTCCTGACCGCAAGTGAGTTATCCTAGTTCTTTAATGTTCTCTCTGACCGCAAGTGAGTTACCCTAGTCCCATAGATGTATTCCCTGACCCCAAGTGAGTTACCCTAGCCCCTTATATAAGTACTTCCTGACCGCAAGTGAGTTATCCTAGTTCCTTTATAAGTACTCTCTGACCGCAAGTGAGTTACCCTAGTCCCATAGAAGTACTCCCTGACCCCAAGTGAGTTATCCTAGCCCCTTTATATGTACTCTCTGACCGCAAGTGAGTTATCCTAGCCCCTTTATATGTACTCTCTGACGGCAAGTGAGTTACCCTAGTCCCATAGTAGTACTCCTTGACCCCATGTGAGTTACCATAGCCCCTTTATAAGTACTCCCTGACCCCAATTGAGTTACCCTAGCCCCTTTATATATACTCTCTGACCGCAAGTGAGTTATCCTAGCCCCTTTATATGTACTCCCAGACCCCAAGTGAGTTACCCTAGTCCCATATAAGTACTCCTTGACCCCAAGTGAGTTACCATAGCCCCTTTATAAGTACTCCCTGACCCCAAGTGAGTTATCCTAGCCCCTTTATATGTACTCTCTGACCGCAAGTGAGTTACCATAGCCCCTTTATAAGTACTCCCTGACCCCATGTGAGTTACCCCAGCCCCTTTATATGTACTCTCTGGCGGCAAATGAGTTACCCTAGTCCCAAATAAGTACTCCCTGACCCCATGTGAGTTACCATAGCCCCTTTATAAGTACTCCCTGACCCCAAGTGAGTTACCCTAGTCCCTGATAAGTACTCCCTGACCCCATGTGAGTTATCCTAGCCCCTTTATATGTACTCCCAGACCCCAAGTGAGTTACCTTAGTCCCTTATAACTACTCCCTTACCCCAAGTGAGGTACCATAGCCCCTTTATAAGTACTCCCTGACCCCAAGTGAGTTATCCTAGCCCCTTTATATGTACTCCCTGACCCTAAGTGGGTTACCCTAGTCCCATATATGTACTCCCAGGCCACAAGAAGGTTACCCTAGACCCATAGAAATACTCCCTGATCCCAAGTGAGTTATCCTTGCCCCTTTATATTTACTCTCTGACAGCAATTGAGTTACCCTAGTCCCTTTATATGTACTCTCTGACCGCAAGTGAGTTACCATAGTCCCATATAAGTACTCCCTGACCCCAACTGATTTACCCTAGTCCCAAATAAGTGCTACAAGTACCCAAGTGATTTACCATAGTCACATAGAAGTACTCCCTGACACCAAGTGAGTTACCCTATCCCCTATATAAGTACTCCCTGACCCCAAGTGAGTTACCCTAGTCCCATATAAGTACTCCCTGACCCTGAGTGAGTTACCCTAGTCCCATATAAGTACTCCCTGACTCCAAGTGAGTTACCATAGCCCCTTTATAAGTACTTCCTGACCCTAAGTGAGTTACCCTAGCCCGTATATAAGTACTCCCTGACCCCAAGTGAGTTATCATAGCCCCTTTATATGTACTCTTTGACCGCAAGTAAGTTACCCTAGTCCCATATAAGTACTCCCTATCCCCAACTGATTTACCCTAGCCCCATATAAGTGCTCCAATAACCCAAGTGAGTTACCCTAGTCCCATAGTAGTACTCCTTGACCCCAAGTGAGTTACCATAGCCCCTTTATAAGTACTCCCTGACCCCAAGTGAGTAATCCTAGCCCCTTTATATGTACTCCCAGACCCCAAGTGAGGTACCATAGCCCCTTTATAAGTACTCCCTGACCCCAAGTGAGTTATCCTAGCCCCTTTATATGTACTCTCTGACCGCAAGTGAGTTACACTAGCCCCTTTATATGTACTCTCTGACCGCAAGTGAGTTATCCTAGCCCCTTTATAAGTACTCCCTGACCCCAAATGAGTTATCCTAGCCCCTTTATATGTACTCTCTGACGGCAAGTGAGTTACCCTAGTCCCATAGTAGTACTCCTTGACCCCAAGTGAGTTATCCTAGCCCCTTTATATGTACTCCCTGACCCCAAGTGAATTATCCTAGCCCCTTTATATGTACTCTCTGACCGCAAGTGCGTTATCCTAGCCCCTTTATAAGTACTCCCTGACCCTAAGTGGGTTACCCTAGTCCCATATAAGCACTCCCAGGCCACAAGAAGGTTACCCTAGACCCATAGAAATACTCCCTGACCCCAAGTGAGTTATCCTTGCCCCTTTATATGTACTCCCTGACCCCAAGTGAATTATCCTAGCCCCTTTATATGTACTCTCTGACCGCAAGTGAGTTATCCTAGCCCCTTTATAAGTACTCCCTGACACAAGTGTGTTACCCTAGTTTCATATTAGTACTCCCTGGCCCCAAGTGAGTTACCATAGCCCCTTTATAAGTACTTCCTGACCCCAAATGAGTCATATTAGCCCCTTTATATATACTCTCTGACCGCAAGTGAGTTACCCTAGCCCCTTTATATGTACTCTCTGACCGCATGTGAGTTACCATAGCCCCTTTATAAGTACTCCCTGACCCCATGTGAGTTACCCTAGCCCCTTTATATGTACTCTCTGGTGGCAAGTGAGTTACCCTAGTCCCAAATAAGTACTCCCTGACCCCAAGTGAGTTACCATAGCCCCTTTATAAGTACTCCCTGACCCCAAGTAAGTTATCCTAGCCCCCTTATATGTACTCTCTGACCGCAAGTGAGTTACCATAGCCCCTTTATAAGTACTCCCTGACCCCATGTGAGTTACCCTAGCCCCTTTATATGTACTCTCTGGCGGCAAGTGAGTTACCCTAGTCCCAAATAAGTACTCCCTGACCCCAAGTGAGTTACCATAGCCCCTTTATAAGTACTCCCTGACCCCAAGTGAGTTATCCTAGCCCCTTTATATGTACTATCTGACAGTAAGTGAGTTATCCTAGCCCCTTTATATGTACTCTCTGACCGCAAGTGAGTTACCCTAGTCCCATAGTAGTACTCCCTGACCCCAAGTGAGTTACCATAGCCCCTTTATAAGTACTACCTGACCCCAAATGAGTTATCCTAGCCCCTTTATATGTACTCTCTGACCGCAAGTGAGTTATCCTAGCCCCTTTATAAGTACTCCCTGACCCCAAATGAGTTACCATAGCCCCTTTATATGTACTCCCTGACCCCAAGTGAATTATCCTAGCCCCTTTATATGTACTCTCTGACCGCAAGTGAGTTATCCTAGCCCCTTTATAAGTACTCCCTGACCCAAGTGTGTTACCCTAGTCCCATAGATGTATTCCCTGACCCCAAGTGAGTTACCCTAGCCCCTTATATAAGTACTTCCTGACCGCAAGTGAGTTATCCTAGTTCTTTAATGTACTCTCTGACCGCAAGTGAGTTACCCTAGTCCCATAGATGTATTCCCTGACCCCAAGTGAGTTACCCTAGCCCCTTATATAAGTACTTCCTGACCGCAAGTGAGTTATCCTAGTTCCTTTATATGTACTCTCTGACCGCAAGTGAGTTACCCTAGTCCCATAGAAGTACTCCCTGACCCCAAGTGAGTTATCCTAGCCCCTTTATATGTACTCTCTGACCGCAAGTGAGTTATCCTAGCCCCTTTATATGTACTCTCTGACGGCAAGTGAGTTACCCTAGTCCCATAGTAGTACTCCTTGACCCCATGTGAGTTACCATAGCCCCTTTATAAGTACTCCCTGACCCCAATTGAGTTACCCTAGCCCCTTTATATATACTCTCTGACCGCAAGTGAGTTATCCTAGCCCCTTTATATGTACTCCCAGACCCCAAGTGAGTTACCCTAGTCCCATATAAGTACTCCTTGACCCCAAGTGAGTTACCATAGCCCCTTTATAAGTACTCCCTGACCCCAAGTGAGTTATCCTAGCCCCTTTATATGTACTCTCTGACCGCAAGTGAGTTACCATATCCCCTTTATAAGTACTCCCTGACCCCATGTGAGTTACCCCAGCCCCTTTATATGTACTCTCTGGCGGCAAATGAGTTACCCTAGTCCCAAATAAGTACTCCCTGACCCCAAGTGAGTTACCATAGCCCCTTTATAAGTACTCCCTGACCCCAAGTGAGTTATCCTAGCCCCTTTATATGTAGTATCTGACCGCAAGTGAGTTATCCCATCCCCTTTATATGTACTCTCTGACCTCATGTGAGTTACCCTAGTCCCATAGACGTACTCCCTGACCCCAAGTGAGTTACCCTAATCCCATAGAAGTACTCCCTGACCCCAAGTGAGTTACCATAGCCCCTTTATAAGTACTCCCTGACCCCAAGTGAGTTATCCTAGCCCCTTTATATGTACTCTTTGACCGCAAGTGAGTTATCCTATCCCCTTTATATGTACTCTCTGACCTCATGTGAGTTACCCTAGTCCCATAGACGTACTCCCTGACCCGAAGTGAGTTATCCTAGCCCCTTTATATGTACTCTCTGACCGCAAGTGAGTAATCCTAGCCCCTTTATAAGTACTCCCTGACCCCAAGTGAGTTATCCTAGCCCCTTTATATGGACTCTTTGACCGCAAGTGAGTTATCCTATCCCCTTTATATGTACTCTCTGACCTCATGTGAGTTACCCTAGTCCCATAGACGTACTCCCTGACCCCAAGTGAGTTATCCTAGCCCCTTTATATGTACTCTCTGACCGCAAGTAAGTTATCCTAGCCCCTTTATATGTACTCTCTGGCGGCAAGTGAGTTACCCTAGTCCCAAATAAGTACTCCCTGACCCCAAGTGAGTTACCATAGCCCCTTTATAAGTACTACCTAACCCCAAGTAAGTTATCCTAGCCCCTTTATATGTACTCTCTGACCGAAAGTGAGTTACCATAGCCCGTTTATAAGTACTCCCTGACCCCATGTGAGTTACCCTAGCCCCTTTATATGTACTCTCTGGCGGCAAGTGACTTACCCTAGTCCCAAATAAGTACTCCCTGACCCCAAGTGAGTTACCATAGCCCCTTTATAAGTACTACCTAACCCCAAGTAAGTTATCCTAGCCCCTTTATATGTACTCTCTGACCACAAGTGAGTTACCATAGCCCCTTTATAAGTACTCCCTGACCCCATGTGAGTTACCCTAGCCCCTTTATATGTACTCTCTGGCGGCAAGTGAGTTACCCTAGTCTCAAATAAGTACTCCCTGACCCCAAGTGAGTTACCATAGCCCCTTTATAAGTACTCCCTGACCCCAAGTGAGTTATCCTAGCCCCTTTATATGTACTATCTGACCGCAAATGAGTTATCCTAGCCCCATTATATGTACTCTCTGACCGTAAGTGAGTTACCCTAGTCCCATAGTAGTACTCCCTGACCCCAAGTGAGTTACCATAGCCCCTTTATAAGTACTACCTGACCCCAAATGAGTTATCCTAGCCCCTTTATATGTACTCTCTGACGGCAAGTGAGTTATCCTAGCCCCTTTATAAGTACTCCCTGACCCCAAATGAGTTACCATAGCCCCTTTATATGTACTCCCTGACCCCAAGTGAATTATCCTAGCCCCTTTATATGTACTCTCTGACCGCAAGTGAGTTATCCTAGCCCCTTTATAAGTACTCCCTGACCCAAGTGTGTTACCCTAGTCCCATAGATGTATTCCCTGGCCCCAAGTGAGTTACCCTAGCCCCTTATATAAGTACTTCCTGACCGCAAGTGAGTTACCCTAGTCCCATAGATGTATTCCCTGACCCCAAGTGAGTTACCCTAGCCCCTTATATCAGTACTTCCTGACCGCAAGTGAGTTATCCTAGTTCCTTTATATGTACTCTCTGACCGCAAGTGAGTTACCCTAGTCCCATAGAAGTACTCTCTGACCGCAAGTGAGTTATCCTAGCCCCTTTATATGTACTCTCTGACGGCAAGTGAGTTACCCTAGTCCCATAGTAGTACTCCTTGACCCCATGTGAGTTACCATAGCCCCTTTATAAGTACTCCCTGACCCCAATTGAGTTACCCTAGCCCCTTTATATATACTCTCTGACCGCAAGTGAGTTATCCTAGCCCCTTTATATGTACTCCCAGACCCCAAGTGAGTTACCCTAGTCCCATATAAGTACTCCTTGACCCCAAGTGAGTTACCATAGCCCCTTTATAAGTACTCCCTGACCCCAAGTGAGTTATCCTAGCCCCTTTATATGTGCTCTCTGACCGCAAGTGAGTTACCATAGCCCCTTTATAAGTACTCCCTGACCCCATGTGAGTTACCCTAGCCCCTTTATATGTACTCTCTGGCGGCAAATGAGTTACCCTAGACCCAAATAAGTACTCCCTGACCCCAAGTGAGTTACCATAGCCCCTTTATAAGTACTCCCTGACCCCAAGTGAGTTATCCTAGCCCCTTTATATGTAGTATCTGACCGCAAGTGAGTTATCCCATCCCCTTTATATGTACTCTCTGACCTCATGTGAGTTACCCTAGTCCCATAGACGTACTCCCTGACCCCAAGTGAGTTACCCTAATCCCATAGAAGTACTTCCTGACCCTAAGTGAGTTACCATAGCCCCTTTATAAGTACTCCCTGACCCCAAGTGAATTATCCTAGCCCCGTTATATGTACTCTCTGACCGCAAGTGAGTTATCCTAGCCCCTTTATATGTACTCCCAGACCCCAAGTGAGTTACCCTAGTCCCATATAAGTACTCCTTGACCCAAGGTGAGTTACCCTAGCCGCTTTATATGTACTCCCAGACCCCAAGTGAGTTACCCTAGTTCCATAGAAGTACTTCCTGTCCCCAAGTGAGTTACCATAGCCCCTTTATAAGTACTCCCTGACCCCAAGTGAGTCATCCTAGCCCCTTTATATGTACTCTCTGACCGCAAGTGAGTTACCATAGCCCCTTTATAAGTACTCCCTGATCCCATGTGGGTTACCCTAGCCCCTTTATATGTACTCTCTGGCGGCAGGTGAGTTACCCTAGTCCCAAATAAGTACTCCCTGAACCCATGTGAGTTACCCTAGCCCCTTTATATGTACTCTTTGGCGGCAAGTGAGTTACCCTAGTCCCAAATATGTTCTCCCTGACCCCAAGTGAGTTACCATAGCCCCTTTATAAGTACTCCCTGACCCCAAGTGAGTTACCCTAGCCCCTTTATAAGTACTCCCTGACCCCAAGTGAGTTATCCTAGCCCCTTTATATGTACTATCTGACCGCAAGTGAGTTATCCTATCCCCTTTATATGTACACTCTGACCTCATGTGAGTTACCCTAGTCCCACAGACGTACTCCCTGACCCCAAGTGAGTTACCCTAATCCCATAGAAGTACTTCCTGACCCTAAGTGAGTTACCATAGCCCCTTTATAAGTACTCCCTGACCCCAAGTGAGTTATCCTAGCCCCGTTATATGTACTCTCTGACCGCAAGTGAGTTATCCTAGCCCCTTTATATGTACTCCCAGACCCCAAGTGAGTTACCCTAGTCCCATATAAGTACTCCTTGACCCAAAGTGAGTTACCCTAGCCGCTTTATATGTACTCCCAGACCCCAAGTGAGTTACCCTAGTTCCATAGAAGTACTTCCTGACCCCAAGTGAGTTACCATAGCCCCTTTATAAGTACTCCCTGACCCCAAGTGAGTTATCATAGCCCCTTTATATGTACTCTCTGACCGCAAGTGAGTTACCATAGCCCCTTTATAAGTACTCCCTGACCCCATGTGGGTTACCCTAGCCCCTTTATATGTACTCTCTGGCGGCAAGTGAGTTACCCTAGTCCCAAATAAGTACTCCCTGAACCCATGTGAGTTACCCTAGCCCCTTTATATGTACTCTTTGGCGGCAAGTGAGTTGCCCTAGTCCCAAATAAGTTCTCCCTGACCCCAAGTGAGTTACCATAGCCCCTTTATAAGTACTCCCTGACCCCAAGTGAGTTATCCTAGCCCCTTTATATGTACTATCTGACCGCAAGTGAGTTATCCTATCCCCTTTATATGTACTCTCTGATCTCATGTGAGTTACCCTAGTCCCATAGACGTACTCCCTGACCCTAAGTGAGTTATCCTAGCCCCTTTATATGTACTCTCTGACCGCAAGTGAGTTATCCTATCCCCTTTATATGTACTCTCTGACCTCATGTGAGTTACCCTAGTCCCATAGACGTACTCTCTGACCGCAAGTGAGTTATCCTAGCCCCTTTATATGTACTCTCTGACGGCAAGTGAGTTACCCTAGTCCCATAGTAGTACTCCTTGACCCCATGTGTGTTACCATAGCCCCTTTATATGTACTCCCAGACCCCAAGTGAGTTACCCTAGTCCCATATAAGTACTCCTTGACCCAAAGTGAGTTACCCTAGCCCCTTTATATGTACTCCCAGACCCCAAGTGAGTTACCCTAGTCCCATATAAGTACTCCTTGACCCCAAGTGAGTTACCATAGCCCCTTTATAAGTACTCCCTGACCCCAAGTGAGTTATCCTAGCCCCTTTATATGTGCTCTCTGACCGCAAGTGAGTTACCATAGCCCCTTTATAAGTACTCCCTGACCCCATGTGAGTTACCCTAGCCCCTTTATATGTACTCTCTGGCGGCAAATGAGTTACCCTAGACCCAAATAAGTACTCCCTGACCCCAAGTGAGTTACCATAGCCCCTTTATAAGTACTCCCTGACCCCAAGTGAGTTATCCTAGCCCCTTTATATGTAGTATCTGACCGCAAGTGAGTTATCCCATCCCCTTTATATGTACTCTCTGACCTCATGTGAGTTACCCTAGTCCCATAGACGTACTCCCTGACCCCAAGTGAGTTACCCTAATCCCATAGAAGTACTTCCTGACCCTAAGTGAGTTACCATAGCCCCTTTATAAGTACTCCCTGACCCCAAGTGAATTATCCTAGCCCCGTTATATGTACTCTCTGACCGCAAGTGAGTTATCCTAGCCCCTTTATATGTACTCCCAGACCCCAAGTGAGTTACCCTAGTCCCATATAAGTACTCCTTGACCCAAGGTGAGTTACCCTAGCCGCTTTATATGTACTCCCAGACCCCAAGTGAGTTACCCTAGTTCCATAGAAGTACTCCCTGATCCCATGTGGGTTACCCTAGCCCCTTTATATGTACTCTCTGGCGGCAGGTGAGTTACCCTAGTCCCAAATAAGTACTCCCTGACCCCAAGTGAGTTACCATAGCCCCTTTATAAGTACTCCCTGACCCCAAGTGAGTTATCCTAGCCCCTTTATATGTACTATCTGACCGCAAGTGAGTTATCCTATCCCCTTTATATGTACACTCTGACCTCATGTGAGTTACCCTAGTCCCACAGACGTACTCCCTGACCCCAAGTGAGTTACCCTAATCCCATAGAAGTACTTCCTGACCCTAAGTGAGTTACCATAGCCCCTTTATAAGTACTCCCTGACCCCAAGTGAGTTATCCTAGCCCCGTTATATGTACTCTCTGACCGCAAGTGAGTTATCCTAGCCCCTTTATATGTACTCCCAGACCCCAAGTGAGTTACCCTAGTCCCATATAAGTACTCCTTGACCCAAAGTGAGTTACCCTAGCCGCTTTATATGTACTCCCAGACCCCAAGTGAGTTACCCTAGTTCCATAGAAGTACTTCCTGACCCCAAGTGAGTTACCATAGCCCCTTTATAAGTACTCCCTGACCCCAAGTGAGTTATCATAGCCCCTTTATATGTACTCTCTGACCGCAAGTGAGTTACCATAGCACCTTTATAAGTACTCCCTGACCCCATGTGGGTTACCCTAGCCCCTTTATATGTACTCTCTGGCGGCAAGTGAGTTACCCTAGTCCCAAATAAGTTCTCCCTGACCCCAAGTGAGTTACCATAGCCCCTTTATAAGTACTCCCTGACCCCAAGTGAGTTATCCTAGCCCCTTTATATGTACTATCTGACCGCAAGTGAGTTATCCTATCCCCTTTATATGTACTCTCTGATCTCATGTGAGTTACCCTAGTCCCATAGACGTACTCCCTGACCCTAAATGAGTTATCCTAGCCCCTTTATATGTACTCTCTGACCGCAAGTGAGTTATCCTATCCCCTTTATATGTACTCTCTGACCTCATGTGAGTTACCCTAGTCCCATAGACGTACTCTCTGACCGCAAGTGAGTTATCCTAGCCCCTTTATATGTACTCTCTGACCGCAAGTGAGTTACCCTAGTCCCATAGTAGTACTCCCTGACCCCAAGTGAGTTACCATAGCCCCATTATAAGTACTCCCTGACCCCAAGTGAGTTACCATAGCCCCTTTATAAGTACTCCCTGACCCCAAGTGAGTTATCCTAGCCCCTTTATATGTACTATCTGACCGCAAGTGAGTTATCCTATCCCCTTTATATGTACACTCTGACCTCATGTGAGTTACCCTAGTCCCACAGACGTACTCCCTGACCCCAAGTGAGTTACCCTAATCCCATAGAAGTACTTCCTGACCCTAAGTGAGTTACCATAGCCCCTTTATAAGTACTCCCTGACCCCAAGTGAGTTATCCTAGCCCCGTTATATGTACTCTCTGACCGCAAGTGAGTTATCCTAGCCCCTTTATATGTACTCCCAGACCCCAAGTGAGTTACCCTAGTCCCATATAAGTACTCCTTGACCCAAAGTGAGTTACCCTAGCCGCTTTATATGTACTCCCAGACCCCAAGTGAGTTACCCTAGTTCCATAGAAGTACTTCCTGACCCCAAGTGAGTTACCATAGCCCCTTTATAAGTACTCCCTGACCCCAAGTGAGTTATCATAGCCCCTTTATATGTACTCTCTGACCGCAAGTGAGTTACCATAGCACCTTTATAAGTACTCCCTGACCCCATGTGGGTTACCCTAGCCCCTTTATATGTACTCTCTGGCGGCAAGTGAGTTACCCTAGTCCCAAATAAGTTCTCCCTGACCCCAAGTGAGTTACCATAGCCCCTTTATAAGTACTCCCTGACCCCAAGTGAGTTATCCTAGCCCCTTTATATGTACTATCTGACCGCAAGTGAGTTATCCTATCCCCTTTATATGTACTCTCTGATCTCATGTGAGTTACCCTAGTCCCATAGACGTACTCCCTGACCCTAAATGAGTTATCCTAGCCCCTTTATATGTACTCCCTGACCCCAAGTGAGTTATCCTAGCCCCTTTATATGTGCTCTCTGACCGCAAGTGAGTTATCCTAGCCCCTTTATAAGTTCTCCCTGACCCCAAATGAGTTATCCTAGCCCCTTTATATGTACTCTCTGACCGCAAGTGAGTTACCCTTGTCCCATAGTAGTACTCCCTGACCCCAAGTGAGTTACCATAGCCCCTTTATAAGTACTACCTGACCCCAAATGAGTTATCCAAGCCCCTTTATATGTACTCTCTGGTGGCAAGTGAGTTACCCTAGTCCCAAATAAGTACTCCCTGACCCCAAGTGAGTTACCATAGCCCCTTTATAAGTACTCCCTGACCCCAAGTAAGTTATCCTAGCCCCTTTATATGTACTCTCTGACCGCAAGTGAGTTACCATAGCCCCTTTATAAGTACTCCCTGACCCCATGTGAGTTACCCTAGCCCCTTTATATGTACTCTCTGGCGGCAAGTGAGTTACCCTAGTCCCAAATAAGTACTCCCTGACCCCAAGTGAGTTACCATAGCCCCTTTATAAGTACTCCCTGACCCCAAGTGAGTTACCATAGCCCCTTTATATGTACTCCCTGACCCCAAGTGAATTATCCTAGCCCCTTTATATGTACTCTCTGACCACAAGTGAGTTATCCTAGCCCCTTTATAAGTACTCCCTGACCCAAGTGTGTTACCCTAGTCCCATAGATGTATTCCCTGACCCCAAGTGAGTTATCCTAGTCCCTTTATATGTACTCTCTGACCGCAAGTGAGTTATCCTAGCCCCTTTATATGTACTCTCTGACGGCAAGTGAGTTACCCTAGACCCATAGTAGTACTCCTTGACCCCATGTGAGTTACCATAGCCCCTTTATAAGTACTCCCTGACCCCAAGTGAGTTACCCTTGCCCCTTTATATATACTCTCTGACCGCAAGTGAGTTATCCTAGCCCCTTTATATGTACTCCCAGACCCCAAGTGAGTTACCCTAGTCCCATATAAGTACTCCTTGACCCCAAGTGAGTTACCATAGCCCCTTTATAAGTACTCCCTGACCCCAAGTGAGTTACCCTAGCCCCTTTATATGTACTCTCTGGCGGCAAGTGAGTTACCCTAGTCCCAAATAAGTACTCCCTGAACCCATGTGAGTTACCCTAGCCCCTTTATATGTACTCTTTGGCGGCAAGTGAGTTACCCTAGTCCCAAATAAGTTCTCCCTGACCCCAAGTGAGTTACCATAGCCCCTTTATAAGTACTCCCTGACCCCAAGTAAGTTATCCTAGCCCCCTTATATGTACTCTCTGACCGCAAGTGAGTTACCATAGCCCCTTTATAAGTACTCCCTGACCCCATGTGAGTTACCCTAGCCCCTTTATATGTACTCTCTGGCGGCAAGTGAGTTACCCTAGTCCCAAATAAGTACTCCCTGACCCCAAGTGAGTTACCATAGCCCCTTTATAAGTACTCCCTGACCCCAAGTGAGTTATCCTAGCCCCTTTATATGTACTATCTGACAGCAAGTGAGTTATCCTAGCCCCTTTATATGTACTCTCTGACCGCAAGTGAGTTACCCTAGTCCCATAGTAGTACTCCCTGACCCCAAGTGAGTTACCATAGCCCCTTTATAAGTACTACCTGACCCCAAATGAGTTATCCTAGCCCCTTTATATGTACTCTCTGACCGCAAGTGAGTTATCCTAGCCCCTTTATAAGTACTCCCTGACCCCAAATGAGTTACCATAGCCCCTTTATATGTACTCCCTGACCCCAAGTGAATTATCCTAGCCCCTTTATATGTACTCTCTGACCGCAAGTGAGTTATCCTAGCCCCTTTATAAGTACTCCCTGACCCAAGTGTGTTACCCTAGTCCCATAGATGTATTCCCTGACCCCAAGTGAGTTACCCTAGCCCCTTATATAAGTACTTCCTGACCGCAAGTGAGTTATCCTAGTTCTTTAATGTACTCTCTGACCGCAAGTGAGTTACCCTAGTCCCATAGATGTATTCCCTGACCCCAAGTGAGTTACCCTAGCCCCTTATATAAGTACTTCCTGACCGCAAGTGAGTTATCCTAGTTCCTTTATATGTACTCTCTGACCGCAAGTGAGTTACCCTAGTCCCATAGAAGTACTCCCTGACCCCAAGTGAGTTATCCTAGCCCCTTTATATGTACTCTCTGACCGCAAGTGAGTTATCCTAGCCCCTTTATATGTACTCTCTGACGGCAAGTGAGTTACCCTAGTCCCATAGTAGTACTCCTTGACCCCATGTGAGTTACCATAGCCCCTTTATAAGTACTCCCTGACCCCAATTGAGTTACCCTAGCCCCTTTATATATACTCTCTGACCGCAAGTGAGTTATCCTAGCCCCTTTATATGTACTCCCAGACCCCAAGTGAGTTACCCTAGTCCCATATAAGTACTCCTTGACCCCAAGTGAGTTACCATAGCCCCTTTATAAGTACTCCCTGACCCCAAGTGAGTTATCCTAGCCCCTTTATATGTACTCTCTGACCGCAAGTGAGTTACCATAGCCCCTTTATAAGTACTCCCTGACCCCATGTGAGTTACCCCAGCCCCTTTATATGTACTCTCTGGCGGCAAATGAGTTACCCTAGTCCCAAATAAGTACTCCCTGACCCCAAGTGAGTTACCATAGCCCCTTTATAAGTACTCCCTGACCCCAAGTGAGTTATCCTAGCCCCTTTATATGTAGTATCTGACCGCAAGTGAGTTATCCCATCCCCTTTATATGTACTCTCTGACCTCATGTGAGTTACCCTAGTCCATAGACGTACTCCCTGACCCCAAGTGAGTTACCCTAATCCCATAGAAGTACTCCCTGACCCCAAGTGAGTTACCATAGCCCCTTTATAAGTACTCCCTGACCCCAAGTGAGTTATCCTAGCCCCTTTATATGTACTCTTTGACCGCAAGTGAGTTATCCTATCCCCTTTATATGTACTCTCTGACCTCATGTGAGTTACCCTAGTCCCATAGACGTACTCCCTGACCCGAAGTGAGTTATCCTAGCCCCTTTATATGTACTCTCTGACCGCAAGTGAGTTACCATAGCCCCTTTATAAGTACTCCCTGACCCCAAGTGAATTATCCTAGCCCCGTTATATGTACTCTCTGACCGCAAGTGAGTTATCCTAGCCCCTTTATATGTACTCCCAGACCCCAAGTGAGTTACCCTAGTCCCATATAAGTACTCCTTGACCCAAGGTGAGTTACCCTAGCCGCTTTATATGTACTCCCAGACCCCAAGTGAGTTACCCTAGTTCCATAGAAGTACTTCCTGTCCCCAAGTGAGTTACCATAGCCCCTTTATAAGTACTCCCTGACCCCAAGTGAGTCATCCTAGCCCCTTTATATGTACTCTCTGACCGCAAGTGAGTTACCATAGCCCCTTTATAAGTACTCCCTGATCCCATGTGGGTTACCCTAGCCCCTTTATATGTACTCTCTGGCGGCAGGTGAGTTACCCTAGTCCCAAATAAGTACTCCCTGAACCCATGTGAGTTACCCTAGCCCCTTTATATGTACTCTTTGGCGGCAAGTGAGTTACCCTAGTCCCAAATATGTTCTCCCTGACCCCAAGTGAGTTACCATAGCCCCTTTATAAGTACTCCCTGACCCCAAGTGAGTTACCCTAGCCCCTTTATAAGTACTCCCTGACCCCAAGTGAGTTATCCTAGCCCCTTTATATGTACTATCTGACCGCAAGTGAGTTATCCTATCCCCTTTATATGTACACTCTGACCTCATGTGAGTTACCCTAGTCCCACAGAGGTACTCCCTGACCCCAAGTGAGTTACCCTAATCCCATAGAAGTACTTCCTGACCCTAAGTGAGTTACCATAGCCCCTTTATAAGTACTCCCTGACCCCAAGTGAGTTATCCTAGCCCCGTTAAATGTACTCTCTGACCGCAAGTGAGTTATCCTAGCCCCTTTATATGTACTCCCAGACCCCAAGTGAGTTACCCTAGTCCCATATAAGTACTCCTTGACCCAAAGTGAGTTACCCTAGCCGCTTTATATGTACTCCCAGACCCCAAGTGAGTTACCCTAGTTCCATAGAAGTACTTCCTGACCCCAAGTGAGTTACCATAGCCCCTTTATAAGTACTCCCTGACCCCAAGTGAGTTATCATAGCCCCTTTATATGTACTCTCTGACCGCAAGTGAGTTACCATAGCCCCTTTATAAGTACTCCCTGACCCCATGTGGGTTACCCTAGCCCCTTTATATGTACTCTCTGGCGGCAAGTGAGTTACCCTAGTCCCAAATAAGTACTCCCTGAACCCATGTGAGTTACCCTAGCCCCTTTATATGTACTCTTTGGCGGCAAGTGAGTTGCCCTAGTCCCAAATAAGTTCTCCCTGACCCCAAGTGAGTTACCATAGCCCCTTTATAAGTACTCCCTGACCCCAAGTGAGTTATCCTAGCCCCTTTATATGTACTATCTGACCGCAAGTGAGTTATCCTATCCCCTTTATATGTACTCTCTGATCTCATGTGAGTTACCCTAGTCCCATAGACGTACTCCCTGACCCTAAGTGAGTTATCCTAGCCCCTTTATATGTACTCTCTGACCGCAAGTGAGTTATCCTATCCCCTTTATATGTACTCTCTGACCTCATGTGAGTTACCCTAGTCCCATAGACGTACTCTCTGACCGCAAGTGAGTTATCCTAGCCCCTTTATATGTACTCTCTGACGGCAAGTGAGTTACCCTAGTCCCATAGTAGTACTCCTTGACCCCATGTGTGTTACCATAGCCCCTTTATATGTACTCCCAGACCCCAAGTGAGTTACCCTAGTCCCATATAAGTACTCCTTGACCCAAAGTGAGTTACCCTAGCCCCTTTATATGTACTCCCAGACCCCAAGTGAGTTACCCTAGTCCCATATAAGTACTCCTTGACCCCAAGTGAGTTACCATAGCCCCTTTATAAGTACTCCCTGACCCCAAGTGAGTTATCCTAGCCCCTTTATATGTGCTCTCTGACCGCAAGTGAGTTACCATAGCCCCTTTATAAGTACTCCCTGACCCCATGTGAGTTACCCTAGCCCCTTTATATGTACTCTCTGGCGGCAAATGAGTTACCCTAGACCCAAATATGTACTCCCTGACCCCAAGTGAGTTACCATAGCCCCTTTATAAGTACTCCCTGACCCCAAGTGAGTTATCCTAGCCCCTTTATATGTAGTATCTGACCGCAAGTGAGTTATCCCATCCCCTTTATATGTACTCTCTGACCTCATGTGAGTTACCCTAGTCCCATAGACGTACTCCCTGACCCCAAGTGAGTTACCCTAATCCCATAGAAGTACTTCCTGACCCTAAGTGAGTTACCATAGCCCCTTTATAAGTACTCCCTGACCCCAAGTGAATTATCCTAGCCCCGTTATATGTACTCTCTGACCGCAAGTGAGTTATCCTAGCCCCTTTATATGTACTCCCAGACCCCAAGTGAGTTACCCTAGTCCCATATAAGTACTCCTTGACCCAAGGTGAGTTACCCTAGCCGCTTTATATGTACTCCCAGACCCCAAGTGAGTTACCCTAGTTCCATAGAAGTACTCCCTGATCCCATGTGGGTTACCCTAGCCCCTTTATATGTACTCTCTGGCGGCAGGTGAGTTACCCTAGTCCCAAATAAGTACTCCCTGACCCCAAGTGAGTTACCATAGCCCCTTTATAAGTACTCCCTGACCCCAAGTGAGTTATCCTAGCCCCTTTATATGTACTATCTGACCGCAAGTGAGTTATCCTATCCCCTTTATATGTACACTCTGACCTCATGTGAGTTACCCTAGTCCCACAGACGTACTCCCTGACCCCAAGTGAGTTACCCTAATCCCATAGAAGTACTTCCTGACCCTAAGTGAGTTACCATAGCCCCTTTATAAGTACTCCCTGACCCCAAGTGAGTTATCCTAGCCCCGTTATATGTACTCTCTGACCGCAAGTGAGTTATCCTAGCCCCTTTATATGTACTCCCAGACCCCAAGTGAGTTACCCTAGTCCCATATAAGTACTCCTTGACCCAAAGTGAGTTACCCTAGCCGCTTTATATGTACTCCCAGACCCCAAGTGAGTTACCCTAGTTCCATAGAAGTACTTCCTGACCCCAAGTGAGTTACCATAGCCCCTTTATAAGTACTCCCTGACCCCAAGTGAGTTATCATAGCCCCTTTATATGTACTCTCTGACCGCAAGTGAGTTACCATAGCACCTTTATAAGTACTCCCTGACCCCATGTGGGTTACCCTAGCCCCTTTATATGTACTCTCTGGCGGCAAGTGAGTTACCCTAGTCCCAAATAAGTTCTCCCTGACCCCAAGTGAGTTACCATAGCCCCTTTATAAGTACTCCCTGACCCCAAGTGAGTTATCCTAGCCCCTTTATATGTACTATCTGACCGCAAGTGAGTTATCCTATCCCCTTTATATGTACTCTCTGATCTCATGTGAGTTACCCTAGTCCCATAGACGTACTCCCTGACCCTAAATGAGTTATCCTAGCCCCTTTATATGTACTCTCTGACCGCAAGTGAGTTATCCTATCCCCTTTATATGTACTCTCTGACCTCATGTGAGTTACCCTAGTCCCATAGACGTACTCTCTGACCGCAAGTGAGTTATCCTAGCCCCTTTATATGTACTCTCTGACCGCAAGTGAGTTACCCTAGTCCCATAGTAGTACTCCCTGACCCCAAGTGAGTTACCATAGCCCCATTATAAGTACTCCCTGACCCCAAGTGAGTTACCATAGCCCCTTTATAAGTACTCCCTGACCCCAAGTGAGTTATCCTAGCCCCTTTATATGTACTATCTGACCGCAAGTGAGTTATCCTATCCCCTTTATATGTACACTCTGACCTCATGTGAGTTACCCTAGTCCCACAGACGTACTCCCTGACCCCAAGTGAGTTACCCTAATCCCATAGAAGTACTTCCTGACCCTAAGTGAGTTACCATAGCCCCTTTATAAGTACTCCCTGACCCCAAGTGAGTTATCCTAGCCCCGTTATATGTACTCTCTGACCGCAAGTGAGTTATCCTAGCCCCTTTATATGTACTCCCAGACCCCAAGTGAGTTACCCTAGTCCCATATAAGTACTCCTTGACCCAAAGTGAGTTACCCTAGCCGCTTTATATGTACTCCCAGACCCCAAGTGAGTTACCCTAGTTCCATAGAAGTACTTCCTGACCCCAAGTGAGTTACCATAGCCCCTTTATAAGTACTCCCTGACCCCAAGTGAGTTATCATAGCCCCTTTATATGTACTCTCTGAGCGCAAGTGAGTTACCATAGCACCTTTATAAGTACTCCCTGACCCCATGTGGGTTACCCTAGCCCCTTTATATGTACTCTCTGGCGGCAAGTGAGTTACCCTAGTCCCAAATAAGTTCTCCCTGACCCCAAGTGAGTTACCATAGCCCCTTTATAAGTACTCCCTGACCCCAAGTGAGTTATCCTAGCCCCTTTATATGTACTATCTGACCGCAAGTGAGTTATCCTATCCCCTTTATATGTACTCTCTGATCTCATGTGAGTTACCCTAGTCCCATAGACGTACTCCCTGACCCTAAATGAGTTATCCTAGCCCCTTTATATGTACTCCCTGACCCCAAGTGAGTTATCCTAGCCCCTTTATATGTGCTCTCTGACCGCAAGTGAGTTATCCTAGCCCCTTTATAAGTTCTCCCTGACCCCAAATGAGTTATCCTAGCCCCTTTATATGTACTCTCTGACCGCAAGTGAGTTACCCTTGTCCCATAGTAGTACTCCCTGACCCCAAGTGAGTTACCATAGCCCCTTTATAAGTACTACCTGACCCCAAATGAGTTATCCAAGCCCCTTTATATGTACTCTCTGGTGGCAAGTGAGTTACCCTAGTCCCAAATAAGTACTCCCTGACCCCAAGTGAGTTACCATAGCCCCTTTATAAGTACTCCCTGACCCCAAGTAAGTTATCCTAGCCCCTTTATATGTACTCTCTGACCGCAAGTGAGTTACCATAGCCCCTTTATAAGTACTCCCTGACCCCATGTGAGTTACCCTAGCCCCTTTATATGTACTCTCTGGCGGCAAGTGAGTTACCCTAGTCCCAAATAAGTACTCCCTGACCCCAAGTGAGTTACCATAGCCCCTTTATAAGTACTCCCTGACCCCAAGTGAGTTACCATAGCCCCTTTATATGTACTCCCTGACCCCAAGTGAATTATCCTAGCCCCTTTATATGTACTCTCTGACCACAAGTGAGTTATCCTAGCCCCTTTATAAGTACTCCCTGACCCAAGTGTGTTACCCTAGTCCCATAGATGTATTCCCTGACCCCAAGTGAGTTATCCTAGTCCCTTTGTATGTACTCTCTGACCGCAAGTGAGTTATCCTAGCCCCTTTATATGTACTCTCTGACGGCAAGTGAGTTACCCTAGACCCATAGTAGTACTCCTTGACCCCATGTGAGTTACCATAGCCCCTTTATAAGTACTCCCTGACCCCAAGTGAGTTACCCTTGCCCCTTTATATATACTCTCTGACCGCAAGTGAGTTATCCTAGCCCCTTTATATGTACTCCCAGACCCCAAGTGAGTTACCCTAGTCCCATATAAGTACTCCTTGACCCCAAGTGAGTTACCATAGCCCCTTTATAAGTACTCCCTGACCCCAAGTGAGTTACCCTAGCCCCTTTATATGTACTCTCTGGCGGCAAGTGAGTTACCCTAGTCCCAAATAAGTACTCCCTGAACCCATGTGAGTTACCCTAGCCCCTTTATATGTACTCTTTGGCGGCAAGTGAGTTACCCTAGTCCCAAATAAGTTCTCCCTGACCCCAAGTGAGTTACCATAGCCCCTTTATAAGTACTCCCTGACCCCAAGTAAGTTATCCTAGCCCCCTTATATGTACTCTCTGACCGCAAGTGAGTTACCATAGCCCCTTTATAAGTACTCCCTGACCCCATGTGAGTTACCCTAGCCCCTTTATATGTACTCTCTGGCGGCAAGTGAGTTACCCTAGTCCCAAATAAGTACTCCCTGACCCCAAGTGAGTTACCATAGCCCCTTTATAAGTACTCCCTGACCCCAAGTGAGTTATCCTAGCCCCTTTATATGTACTATCTGACAGCAAGTGAGTTATCCTAGCCCCTTTATATGTACTCTCTGACCGCAAGTGAGTTACCCTAGTCCCATAGTAGTACTCCCTGACCCCAAGTGAGTTACCATAGCCCCTTTATAAGTACTACCTGACCCCAAATGAGTTATCCTAGCCCCTTTATATGTACTCTCTGACCGCAAGTGAGTTATCCTAGCCCCTTTATAAGTACTCCCTGACCCCAAATGAGTTACCATAGCCCCTTTATATGTACTCCCTGACCCCAAGTGAATTATCCTAGCCCCTTTATATGTACTCTCTGACCGCAAGTGAGTTATCCTAGCCCCTTTATAAGTACTCCCTGACCCAAGTGTGTTACCCTAGTCCCATAGATGTATTCCCTGACCCCAAGTGAGTTACCCTAGCCCCTTATATAAGTACTTCCTGACCGCAAGTGAGTTATCCTAGTTCTTTAATGTACTCTCTGACCGCAAGTGAGTTACCCTAGTCCCATAGATGTATTCCCTGACCCCAAGTGAGTTACCCTAGCCCCTTATATAAGTACTTCCTGACCGCAAGTGAGTTATCCTAGTTCCTTTATATGTACTCTCTGACCGCAAGTGAGTTACCCTAGTCCCATAGAAGTACTCCCTGACCCCAAGTGAGTTATCCTAGCCCCTTTATATGTACTCTCTGACCGCAAGTGAGTTATCCTAGCCCCTTTATATGTACTCTCTGACGGCAAGTGAGTTACCCTAGTCCCATAGTAGTACTCCTTGACCCCATGTGAGTTACCATAGCCCCTTTATAAGTACTCCCTGACCCCAATTGAGTTACCCTAGCCCCTTTATATATACTCTCTGACCGCAAGTGAGTTATCCTAGCCCCTTTATATGTACTCCCAGACCCCAAGTGAGTTACCCTAGTCCCATATAAGTACTCCTTGACCCCAAGTGAGTTACCATAGCCCCTTTATAAGTACTCCCTGACCCCAAGTGAGTTATCCTAGCCCCTTTATATGTACTCTCTGACCGCAAGTGAGTTACCATAGCCCCTTTATAAGTACTCCCTGACCCCATGTGAGTTACCCCAGCCCCTTTATATGTACTCTCTGGCGGCAAATGAGTTACCCTAGTCCCAAATAAGTACTCCCTGACCCCAAGTGAGTTACCATAGCCCCTTTATAAGTACTCCCTGACCCCAAGTGAGTTATCCTAGCCCCTTTATATGTAGTATCTGACCGCAAGTGAGTTATCCCATCCCCTTTATATGTACTCTCTGACCTCATGTGAGTTACCCTAGTCCATAGACGTACTCCCTGACCCCAAGTGAGTTACCCTAATCCCATAGAAGTACTCCCTGACCCCAAGTGAGTTACCATAGCCCCTTTATAAGTACTCCCTGACCCCAAGTGAGTTATCCTAGCCCCTTTATATGTACTCTTTGACCGCAAGTGAGTTATCCTATCCCCTTTATATGTACTCTCTGACCTCATGTGAGTTACCCTAGTCCCATAGACGTACTCCCTGACCCGAAGTGAGTTATCCTAGCCCCTTTATATGTACTCTCTGACCGCAAGTGAGTAATCCTAGCCCCTTTATAAGTACTCCCTGACCCCAAGTGAGTTATCCTAGCCCCTTTATATGTACTCTTTGACCGCAAGTGAGTTATCCTATCCCCTTTATATGTACTCTCTGACCTCATGTGAGTTACCCTAGTCCCATAGACGTACTCCCTGACCCCAAGTGAGTTATCCTAGCCCCTTTATATGTACTCTCTGACCGCAAGTAAGTTATCCTAGCCCCTTTATATGTACTCTCTGGCGGCAAGTGAGTTACCCTAGTCCCAAATAAGTACTCCCTGACCCCAAGTGAGTTACCATAGCCCCTTTATAAGTACTACCTAACCCCAAGTAAGTTATCCTAGCCCCTTTATATGTACTCTCTGACCGAAAGTGAGTTACCATAGCCCGTTTATAAGTACTCCCTGACCCATTGTGAGTTACCCTAGCCCCTTTATATGTACTCTCTGGCGGCAAGTGACTTACCCTAGTCCCAAATAAGTACTCCCTGACCCCAAGTGAGTTACCATAGCCCCTTTATAAGTACTACCTAACCCCAAGTAAGTTATCCTAGCCCCTTTATATGTACTCTCTGACCGCAAGTGAGTTACCATAGCCCCTTTATAAGTACTCCCTGACCCCATGTGAATTACCCTAGCCCCTTTATATGTACTCTCTGGCGGCAAGTGAGTTACCCTAGTCTCAAATAAGTACTCCCTGACCCCAAGTGAGTTACCATAGCCCCTTTATAAGTACTCCCTGACCCCAAGTGAGTTATCCTAGCCCCTTTATATGTACTATCTGACCGCAAATGAGTTATCCTAGCCCCATTATATGTACTCTCTGACCGTAAGTGAGTTACCCTAGTCCCATAGTAGTACTCCCTGACCCCAAGTGAGTTACCATAGCCCCTTTATAAGTACTACCTGACCCCAAATGAGTTATCCTAGCCCCTTTATATGTACTCTCTGACGGCAAGTGAGTTATCCTAGCCCCTTTATAAGTACTCCCTGACCCCAAATGAGTTACCATAGCCCCTTTATATGTACTCCCTGACCCCAAGTGAATTATCCTAGCCCCTTTATATGTACTCTCTGACCGCAAGTGAGTTATCCTAGCCCCTTTATAAGTACTCCCTGACCCAAGTGTGTTACCCTAGTCCCATAGATGTATTCCCTGGCCCCAAGTGAGTTACCCTAGCCCCTTATATAAGTACTTCCTGACCGCAAGTGAGTTATCCTAGTTCCTTAATGTACTCTCTGACCGCAAGTGAGTTACCCTAGTCCCATAGATGTATTCCCTGACCCCAAGTGAGTTACCCTAGCCCCTTATATAAGTACTTCCTGACCGCAAGTGAGTTATCCTAGTTCCTTTATATGTACTCTCTGACCGCAAGTGAGTTACCCTAGTCCCATAGAAGTACTCTCTGACCGCAAGTGAGTTATCCTAGCCCCTTTATATATACTCTCTGACCGCAAGTGAGTTATCCTAGCCCCTTTATATGTACTCCCAGACCCCAAGTGAGTTACCCTAGTCCCATATAAGTACTCCTTGACCCCAAGTGAGTTACCATAGCCCCTTTATAAGTACTCCCTGACCCCAAGTGAGTTACCCTAGTTCCATAGAAGTACTTCCTGACCCCAAGTGAGTTACCATAGCCCCTTTATAAGTACTCCCTGACCCCAAGTGAGTTATCATAGCCCCTTTATATGTGCTCTCTGACCGCAAGTGAGTTACCATAGCCCCTTTATAAGTACTCCCTGACCCCATGTGAGTTACCCTAGCCCCTTTATATGTACTCTCTGGCGGCAAATGAGTTACCCTAGTCCCAAATAAGTACTCCCTGACCCCAAGTGAGTTACCATAGCCCCTTTATAAGTACTCCCTGACCCCAAGTGAGTTATCCTAGCCCCTTTATATGTAGTATCTGACCGCAAGTGAGTTATCCCATCCCCTTTATATGTACTCTCTGACCTCATGTGAGTTACCCTAGTCCCATAGACGTACTCCCTGACCCCAAGTGAGTTACCCTAATCCCATAGAAGTACTTCCTGACCCTAAGTGAGTTACCATAGCCCCTTTATAAGTACTCCCTGACCCCAAGTGAATTATCCTAGCCCCGTTATATGTACTCTCTGACCGCAAGTGAGTTATCCTAGCCCCTTTATATGTACTCCCAGACCCCAAGTGAGTTAGCCTAGTCCCATATAAGTACTCCTTGACCCAAAGTGAGTTACCCTAGCCGCTTTATATGTACTCCCAGACCCCAAGTGAGTTACCCTAGTTCCATAGAAGTACTTCCTGTCCCCAAGTGAGTTACCATAGCCCCTTTATAAGTACTCCCTGACCCCAAGTGAGTCATCCTAGCCCCTTTATATGTACTCTCTGACCGCAAGTGAGTTACCATAGCCCCTTTATAAGTACTCCCTGATCCCATGTGGGTTACCCTAGCCCCTTTATATGTACTCTCTGGCGGCAGGTGAGTTACCCTAGTCCCAAATAAGTACTCCCTGACCTCAAGTGAGTTACCATAGCCCCTTTATAAGTACTCCCTGACCCCAAGTGAGTTATCCTAGCCCCTTTATATGTACTATCTGACCGCAAGTGAGTTATCCTATCCCCTTTATATGTACACTCTGACCTCATGTGAGTTACCCTAGTCCCACAGACGTACTCCCTGACCCCAAGTGAGTTACCCTAATCCCATAGAAGTACTTCCTGACCCTAAGTGAGTACCATAGCCCCTTTATAAGTACTCCCTGACCCCAAGTGAGTTATCCTAGCCCCGTTATATGTACTCTCTGACCGCAAGTGAGTTATCCTAGCCCCTTTATATGTACTCCCAGACCCCAAGTGAGTTACCCTAGTCCCATATAAGTACTCCTTGACCCAAAGTGAGTTACCCTAGCCGCTTTATATGTACTCCCAGACCCCAAGTGAGTTACCCTAGTTCCATAGAAGTACTTCCTGACCCCAAGTGAGTTACCATAGCCCCTTTATAAGTACTCCCTGACCCCAAGTGAGTTATCATAGCCCCTTTATATGTACTCTCTGACCGCAAGTGAGTTACCCTAGTCCCAAATAAGTACTCCCTGAACCCATGTGAGTTATCCTAGCCCCTTTATATGTACTCTTTGGCGGCAAGTGAGTTACCCTAGTCCCAAATAAGTTCTCCCTGACCCCAAGTGAGTTACCATAGCCCCTTTATAAGTACTCCCTGACCCCAAGTGAGTTATCCTAGCCCCTTTATATGTACTATCTGACCGCATGTGAGTTATCCTATCCCCTTTATATGTACTCTCTGATCTCATGTGAGTTACCCTAGTCCCATAGACGTACTCCCTGACCCTAAGTGAGTTATCCTAGCCCCTTTATATGTACTCTCTGACCGCAAGTGAGTTATCCTATCCCCTTTATATGTACTCTCTGACCTCATGTGAGTTACCCTAGTCCCATAGACGTACTCTCTGACCGCAAGTGAGTTATCCTAGCCCCTTTATATGTACTCTCTGACCGCAAGTGAGTTACCCTAGTCCCATAGTAGTACTCCCTGACCCCAAGTGAGTTACCATAGCCCCATTATAAGTACTACCTGACCCCAAATGAGTTATCCTAGCCCCTTTATATGTACTCTCTGACGGCAAGTGAGTTATCCTAGCCCCTTTATAAGTACTCCCTGACCCCAAATGAGTTATCCTAGCCCCTTTATATGAACTCTCTGACGGCAAGTGAGTTACCCTAGTCCCATAGTAGTACTCCTTGACCCCAAGTGAGTTACCATAGCCCCTTTATATGTACTCCCTGACCCCAAGTGAATTATCCTAGCCCCTTTATATGTACACTCTGACCGCAAGTGAGTTATCCTAGCCCCTTTATAAGTACTCCCTGACCCAAGTGAGTTAACATAGTCCATAAAAAGTACTCCCTGACCCCAAGTGAGTTATCCTAGCCCCTTTATATGTGCTCTCTGACCGCAAGTGAGTTATCCTACCCCCTTTATAAGTACTCCCTGACCCCAAATGAGTTATCCTAGCCCCTTTATATGTACTCTCTGACGGCAAGTGAGTTACCCTAGTCCCATAGTAGTACTCCTTGACCCCAAGTGAGTTACCATAGCCCCTTTATATGTACTCCCTGACCCCAAGTGAATTATCCTAGCCCCTATATATGTACTCTCTGAACGCAAGTGAGTTATCCTAGCCCCTTTATAAGTACTCCCTGACCCCAAAAGAGTTACCATAGCCCCTTTATAAGTACTCCTTGACCCCAAGTGAGTTATCCTAGCCCCTTTATATGTACTCCCAGACCCCAAGTGAATTACCTTACTCCCTTATAACTTCTCCCTGACCCCAAGTGATGTACCATAGCCCCTTTATAAGTACTCCCTGACCCCAAGTGAGTTATCCTAGCCCCTTTATATGTACTCTCTGACCGCAAGTGAGTTACCATAGCCCCTTTATAAGTACTCCCTAACCCCATGTGAGATACCCTAGCCCCTTTATATGTACTCTCTGATCGCAAGTGAGTTACCCTAGCCCCTTTATATGTACTCTCTAACCGCAAGTGAGTTATCCTAGCCCCTTTATAAGTACTCCCCTACCCCAAATGAGTTATCCTAGCCCCTTTATATGTACTCTCTGACGGCAAGTGAGTTACCCTAGTCCCATAGTAGTACTCCTTGACCCCAAGTGAGTTACCATAGCCCCTTTATATGTACTCCCTGACCCCAAGTGAATTATCCTAGCCCCTTTATATGTACTCTCTGACCGCAAGTGAGTTATCCTAGCCCCTTTATAAGTACTCCCTGACCCCATGTGGGTTACCCTAGTTTCATATTAGTACTCCTTGGCCCCAAAAGAGTTACCATAGCCCCTTTATAAGTACTCCTTGACCCCAAGTGAGTTATCCTAGCCCCTTTATATGTGCTCTCTGACCGCAAGTGAGTTATCCTAGCCCCTTTATAAGTTCTCCCTGACCCCAAATGAGTTATCCTAGCCCCTTTATATGTACTCTCTGACCGCAAGTGAGTTACCCTTGTCCCATAGTAGTACTCCCTGACCCCAAGTGAGTTACCATAGCCCCTTTATAAGTACTACCTGACCCCAAATGAGTTATCCAAGCCCCTTTATATGTACTCTCTGGTGGCAAGTGAGTTACCCTAGTCCCAAATAAGTACTCCCTGACCCCAAGTGAGTTACCATAGCCCCTTTATAAGTACTCCCTGACCCCAAGTAAGTTATCCTAGCCCCTTTATATGTACTCTCTGACCGCAAGTGAGTTACCATAGCCCCTTTATAAGTACTCCCTGACCCCATGTGAGTTACCCTAGCCCCTTTATATGTACTCTCTGGCGGCAAGTGAGTTACCCTAGTCCCAAATAAGTACTCCCTGACCCCAAGTGAGTTACCATAGCCCCTTTATAAGTACTCCCTGACCCCAAGTGAGTTACCATAGCCCCTTTATATGTACTCCCTGACCCCAAGTGAATTATCCTAGCCCCTTTATATGTAGTCTCTGACCGCAAGTGAGTTATCCTAGCCCCTTTATAAGTACTCCCTGACCCAAGTGTGTTACCCTAGTCCCATAGATGTATTCCCTGACCCCAAGTGAGTTATCCTAGTCCCTTTATATGTACTCTCTGACCGCAAGTGAGTTATCCTAGCCCCTTTATATGTACTCTCTGACGGCAAGTGAGTTACCCTAGACCCATAGTAGTACTCCTTGACCCCATGTGAGTTACCATAGCCCCTTTATAAGTACTCCCTGACCCCAAGTGAGTTACCCTTGCCCCTTTATATATACTCTCTGACCGCAAGTGAGTTATCCTAGCCCCTTTATATGTACTCCCAGACCCCAAGTGAGTTACCCTAGTCCCATATAAGTACTCCTTGACCCCAAGTGAGTTACCATAGCCCCTTTATAAGTACTCCCTGACCCCAAGTGAGTTATCCTAGCCCCTTTATATGTACTCTCTGACCGCAAGTGAGTTACCATAGCCCCTTTATAAGTACTCCCTGATCCCATGTGGGTTACCCTAGCCCCTTTATATGTACTCTCTGGCGGCAAGTGAGTTACCCTAGTCCCAAATAAGTACTCCCTGACCCCAAGTGAATTACCATAGCCCCTTTATAAGTACTCCCTGACCCCAAGTGAGTTACCCTAATCCCATAGAAGTAGTTCCTGACCCTAAGTGAGTTACCATAGCCCCTTTATAAGTACTCCCTGACCCCAAGTGAATTATCCTAGCCCCGTTATATGTACTCTCTGACCACAAGTGAGTTATCCTAGCCCCTTTATATGTACTCCCAGACCCCAAGTGAGTTACCCTAGTCCCATATAAGTACTCCTTGACCCAAAGTGAGTTACCCTAGCCGCTTTATATGTACTCCCAGACCCCAAGTGAGTTACCTTAGTTCCATAGAAGTACTTCCTGACCCCAAGTGAGTTACCATAGCCCCTTTATAAGTACTCCCTGACCCCAAGTGAGTCATCCTAGCCCCTTTATAAGTACTCCCTGATCCCATGTGGGTTACCCTAGCCCCTTTATATGTACTCTCTGGCGGCAAGTGAGTTACCCTAGTCCCAAATAAGTACTCCCTGACCCCAAGTGAATTACCATAGCCCCTTTATAAGTACTCCCTGACCCCAAGTGAGTTATCCTAGCCCCTTTATATGTACTATCTGACCGCAAGTGAGTTATCCTATCCCCTTTATATGTACACTCTGACCTCATGTGAGTTACCCTAGTCCCACAGACGTACTCCCTGACCCCAAGTGAGTTACCCTAATCCCATAGAAGTACTTCCTGACCCTAAGTGAGTTACCATAGCCCCTTTATAAGTACTCCCTGACCCCAAGTGAGTTATCCTAGCCCCGTTATATGTACTCTCTGACCGCAAGTGAGTTATCCTAGCCCCTTTATATGTACTCCCAGACCCCAAGTGAGTTACCCTAGTCCCATATAAGTACTCCTTGACCCAAAGTGAGTTACCCTAGCCGCTTTATATGTACTCCCAGACCCCAAGTGAGTTACCCTAGTTCCATAGAAGTACTTCCTGACCCCAAGTGAGTTACCATAGCCCCTTTATAAGTACTCCCTGACCCCAAGTGAGTTATCCTAGCCCCTTTATATGTACTCCCTGACCCCATGTGAGTTACCCTAGCCCCTTTATATGTACTCTTTGGCGGCAAGTGAGTTACCCTAGTCCCAAATAAGTACTCCCTGACCCCAAGTGAGTTACCATAGCCCCTTTATAAGTACTCCCTGACCCCAAGTGAGTTATCCTAGCCCCTTTATATGTACTCTCTGACGGCAAGTGAGTTACCATAGCCCCTTTATAAGTACTCCCTGACCCCATGTGAGATACCCTAGCCCCTTTATATGTACTCTCTGATCGCAAGTGAGTTACCCTAGCCCCTTTATATGTACTCTCTGACCGCAAGTGAGTTATCCTAGCCCCTTTATAAGTACTCCCCTACCCTAAATGAGTTATCCTAGCCCCTTTATATGTACTCTCTGACGGCAAGTGAGTTACCCTAGTCCCATAGTAGTACTCATTGACCCCAAGTGAGTTACCATAGCCCCTTTATATGTACTCGCTGACCCCAAGTGAATTATCCTAGCACCTTTATATGTACTCTCTGACTGCAAGTGAGTTATCCTAGCCCCTTTATAAGTACTCCCTGACCCCATGTGGGTTACCCTAGTTTCATATTAGTACTCCTTGGCCCCAAAAGAGTGACCATAGCCCCTTTATAAGTACTCCTTGACCCCAAGTGAGTTATCCTAGCCCCTTTATATGTACTCCCAGACCCCAAGTGAGTTACCTTATTCCCTTATAACTACTCCCTGACCCCAAGTGAGGTACCATAGCCCCTTTATAAGTACTCCCTGACCCCAAGTGAGTTATCCTAGCCCCTTTATATGTACTCTCTGACCGCAAGTGAGTTATCCTAGCCGCTTTATATGTACTCCCAGACCCCAAGTGAGTTAACCTAGTCCCTTAAAAGTACTCCCTGACCCCAAGAGAGTTATCCTAGCCCCTTTATATGTACTCGCTGACCGCAAGTGAGTTACCCTAATCCCATAGAAGTACACTCTGACCGCAAGTGAGTTATCTTAGCCGCTTTATATGTACACCCAGACCCCAAGTGAGTTACCCTAGTCCCATATTACTATTCCCTGACCCAATGTGAGTTTCCCTAGCCCCTTTAAAAGTACTCCCTGACCCTAAGTGGGTTACCCTAGTCCCATATAAGTACTCCTTGACCCAAAGTGAGTTACCCTAGCCGCTTTATATGTACTCCCAGACCCCAAGTGAGTTACCCTAGTTCCATAGAAGTACTTCCTGACCCCAAGTGAGTTACCATAGCCCCTTTATAAGTACTCCCTGACCCCAAGTGAGTTATCCTAGCCCCTTTATATGTACTCTCTGACCGCAAGTGAGTTACCATAGCCCCTTTATAAGTACTCTCTGACCCCATGTGAGATACCCTAGCCCCTTTATATGTACTCTCTGATCGCAAGTGAGTTACCCTAGCCCCTTTATATGTACTCTCTGACCGCAAGTGAGTTATCCTAGCCCCTTTATAAGTACTCCCCTACCCCAAATGAGTTATCCTAGCCCCTTTATATGTACTCTCTGGCGGCAAGTGAGTTACCCTAGTCCCATAGTAGTACTCCTTGACCCCAAGTGAGTTACCATAGCCCCTTTATATGTACTCCCTGACCCCAAGTGAATTATCCTAGCCCCTTTATATGTACTCTCTGACCGCAAGTGAGTTATCCTAGCCCCTTTATAAGTACTCCCTGACCCCAAGTGGGTTACCCTAGTTTCATATTAGTACTCCTTGGCCCCAAAAGAGTTACCATAGCCCCTTTATAAGTACTCCTTGACCCCAAGTGAGTTATCCTAGCCCCTTTATATGTACTCCCAGACCCCAAGTGAGTTATCTTAGTCCCTTATAACTACTCCCTGCCCCAAGTGAGGTACCATAGCCCCTTTATAAGTACTCCCAGACCCCAAGTGAGTTAAACTAGTCCCTTAAAAGTACTCCCTGACCCCAAGAGAGTTATCCTAGCCCCTTTATATGTACTCTCTGACCGCAAGTGAGTTACCCTAGTCCCATAGAAGTACACTCTGATCGCAAGTGAGTTATCCTAGCCGCTTTATATGTACACCCAGACCCCAAGTGAGTTACCCTAGTCCCATATTACTATTCCCTGACCCAATATGACATTCCCTAGCCCCTTTATAAGTACTCCCTGACCCTAAGTGGGTTACCCTAGTCCCATATAAGTACTCCCAGACCACAAGAAGGTTACCCTAGTCCCATAGAAATACTCCCTGACCCCAAGTGAGTTATCCTTGCCCCTTTATATCTACTCTCTGACAGCAATTGAGTTACCCTAGTCCCTTAAAAGGACTCCCTGACCCCAAGTGGGTTACCCTAGTCCCATAGAAGTACTCCCTGACCCCATTGTGAGTTACCTTAACCCTTATATAAGTACTCGCTGACCCCAAGTGAGTTACCATATCACCTTTATATGTACTCCCTGACCCCAAGTGAGTTATCCTAGCCCCTTTATATATACTCTCTGACCGCAAGTGAGTTACCCTAGTCCCATAGTAGTACTCCCTGACCTCAAGTGAGTTACCATAGCCCCTTTATAAGTACTACCTGACCGCAATGAGTTACCCTAGTCCCATAGTAGTACTCCCTGACCCCAATTGAGTTACCATAGCCCGTTTATAAGTACTACCTGACCCAAATGAGTTATCCTAGCCCCTTTATATGTACTCTCTGACGGCAAGTGAGTTACCCTAGTCCCATAGTAGTACTCCTTGACCCCAAGTGAGTTACCATAGCCCCTTTTTAAGTACTCCCTGACCCCAAGTGAGTTATCCTAGCCCCTTTATATGTACTCTCTAACCGCAAGTGAGTTATCCTATCCCCTTTATATGTACTCTCTGACCTCATGTGAGTTACCCTAGTCCCATAGACGTACTCCCTGACCCCAAGTGAGTTATCCTAGCCCCTTTATATGTACTCTCTGATCGCAAGTGAGTTACCCTAGCCCCTTTATATGTACTCTCTGACCGCAAGTGAGTTATCCTAGCCCCTTTATAAGTACTCCCTTACCCCAAATGAGTTATCCTAGCCCCTTTATATGTACTCTCTGACGGCAAGTGAGTTACCCTAGTCCCATAGTAGTACTCCTTGACCCCAAGTGAGTTACCATAGCCCCTTTATATGTACTCCCTGACCCCAAGTGAATTATCCTAGCCCCTTTATATGTACTCTCTGACCGCAAGTGAGTTATCCTAGCCCCTTTATAAATACTCCCTGACCCCAAGTGGGTTACCCTAGTTTCATATTAGTACTCCTTGGCCCCAAAAGAGTTACAATAGCCCCTTTATAAGTACTCCTTGACCCCAAGTGAGTTATCCTAGCCCCTTTATATGTACTCTCTGACGGCAAGTGAGTTACCATAGCCCCTTTATAAGTACTCCCTGACCCCTAGTGAGTTATCCTAGCCCCTTTTTAAGTACTCCCTGACCCCAAGTGAGTTATCCTAGCCCCTTTAAATGTACTCTCTAACCGCAAGTGAGTTATCCTATCCCCTTTATATGTACTCTCTGACCTCATGTGAGTTACCCTAGTCCCATAGAGGTACTCCCTGACCCCAAGTGAGTTATCCTAGCCCCTTTATATGTACACTCTGACCGCAAGTGAGTTAACCTAGTCCCATAGTAGTACTCCCTGACCCCAAGTGAGTTACCATAGCCCCTTTATATGTACTCCCTGACCCCAAGTGAATTATCCTAGCCCCTTTATAAGTACTCCAAGTCCCCAGATGAGTTACCCTAGTCCCATATAAGTACTCCCTGACCCCAAGTGATGTACCCTCGTCAAATATAAGTACTCCCTGACCCCAAATGAGTTACCATAGCCCCTTTTTAAGTACTCCCTGATCCCAAGTGAGTTATCCTAGCCCCTTTATATGTACTCTCTAACCGCAAGTGAGTTATCCTATCCCCTTTATATGTACTCTCTGACCTCATGTGAGTTACCCTAGTCCCATAGACGTACTCCCTGACCCCAAGTGAGTTATCCTAGCCCCTTTATATGTACTCTCTGACCGCAAGTGAGTTACCCTAGTCCCATAGTAGTACTCCCTGACCCCAAGTGAGTTACCATAGCCCGTTTATAAGTACTACCTGAGCCCAAATGAGTTATCCTAGCCCCTTTATATGTACTCTCTAAGCGCAAGTGAGTTACCCTAGTCCCATAGTAGTACTCCCTGACCCCAAGTGAGTTACCATAGCCCCTTTATAAGTACTACCTGACCCCAAATGAGTTATCCTAGCCCCTTTATATGTACTCTCTGACCGCAAGTGAGTTACCCTAGTCCCATAGTAGTACTCCCTGACCCCAAGTGAGTTACCATAGCCCGTTTATAAGTACTACCTGACCCCAAATGAGTTATTCTAGCCCCTTTATATGTACTCTCTGACGGCAAGTGAGTTACCATAGCCCCTTTATATGTACTCCCTAACCCCAAGTGAATTATCCTAGCCCCTTTATATATACTCTCTGACCGCAAGTGAGTTATCCTAGCCCCTTTATAAGTACTCCCTGACCCCAAGTGGGTTACCCTAGTTTCATATTAGTACTCCTTGGCCCCAAGTGAGTTACCATAGCCCCTTTATAAGTACTCCCTGACCCCAAGTCAGTTATCCTAGCCCCTTTATATGTACTCCCAGACCCCAAGTGAGTTACCTTAGTCCCTTATAACTACTCCCTGACCCCAAGTGAGGTACCATAGCCCCTTTATAAGTACTCCCTGACCCCAAGTGAGTTATCCTAGCCCCTTTATATGTACTCTCTGACCGCAAGTGAGTTACCCTAGCCCCATAGAGGTACTCCGTGACCCCAAGTGAGTTATCCTAGCCCCTTTATATGTACTCTCTGACCGCAAGTGAGTTACCCTAGTCCCATAGTAGTACTCCCTGACCCCAAGTGAGTTATTATAGCCCCTTTATATGTACTCCCTGACCCCAAGTGAATTATCCTAGCCCCTTTATAAGTACTCCAAGTCCCCAGATGAGTTACCCTAGTCTCATATAAGTACTCCCTGACCCCAAGTGATGTACCCTCGTCAAATATAAGTACTCCCTGACCCCAAATGAGTTACCATAGCCCCTTTTTAAGTACTCCCTGATCCCAAGTGAGTTATCCTAGCCCCTTTATATGTACTCTCTAACCGCAAGTGAGTTATCCTATCCCCTTTATATGTACTCTCTGACCTCATGTGAGTTACCCTAGTCCCATAGACGTACTCCCTGACCCCAAGTGAGTTATCCTAGCCCCTTTATATGTACTCTCTGACCGCAAGTGAGTTACCCTAGTCCCATAGTAGTACTCCCTGAACCCAAGTGAGTTACCATAGCCCGTTTATAAGTACTACCTGAGCCCAAATGAGTTATCCTAGCCCCTTTATATGTACTCTCTAAGCGCAAGTGAGTTACCCTAGTCCCATAGTAGTACTCCCTGACCCCAAGTGAGTTACCATAGCCCGTTTATAAGTACTACCTGAGCCCAAATGAGTTATCCTAGCCCCTTTATATGTACTCTCTAAGCGCAAGTGAGTTACCCTAGTCCCATAGTAGTACTCCCTGACCCCAAGTGAGTTACCATAGCCCCTTTATAAGTACTACCTGACCCCAAATGAGTTATCCTAGCCCCTTTATATGTACTCCCTGACCCCAAGTGAGTTACCATAGCCCCTTTATAAGTACTACCTGACCCCAAATGAGTTATCCTAGCCCCTTTATATGTACTCTCTGACCGCAAGTGAGTTATCCTAGCCCCTTTATAAGTACTCCCTTACCCCAAATGAGTTATCCTAGCCCCTTTATATGTACTCTCTGACGGCAAGTGAGTTACCCTAGTCCCATAGTAGTACTCCTTGACCCCAAGTGAGTTACCATAGCCCCTTTATATGTACTCCCTGACCCCAAGTGAATTATCCTAGCCCCTTTATATGTACTCTCTGACCGCAAGTGAGTTATCCTAGCCCCTTTATAAATACTCCCTGACCCCAAGTGGGTTACCCTAGTTTCATATTAGTACTCCTTGGCCCCAAAAGAGTTACAATAGCCCCTTTATAAGTACTCCTTGACCCCAAGTGAGTTATCTTAGCCCCTTTATATGTACTCTCTGACGGCAAGTGAGTTACCATAGCCCCTTTATAAGTACTCCCTGACCCCTAGTGAGTTATCCTAGCCCCTTTTTAAGTACTCCCTGACCCCAAGTGAGTTATCCTAGCCCCTTTATATGTACTCTCTAACCGCAAGTGAGTTATCCTATCCCCTTTATATGTACTCTCTGACCTCATGTGAGTTACCCTAGTCCCATAGTAGTACTCCCTGACCCCAAGTGAGTTATCCTAGCCCCTTTATATGTACTCCCTGACCCCAAGTGAATTATCCTAGCCCCTTTATAAGTACTCCAAGTCCCTAGATGAGTTACCCTAGTCCCATAAAAGTACTCCCTGACCCCAAGTGATGTACCCTCGTCAAATATAAGTACTCCCTGACCCCAAATGAGTTACCATAGCCCCTTTTTAAGTACTCCCTGATCCCAAGTGAGTTATCCTAGCCCCTTCATATGTACTCTCTAACCACAAGTGAGTTATCCTATCCCCTTTATATGTACTCTCTGACCTCATGTGAGTTACCCTAGTCCCATAGACGTACTCCCTGACCCCAAGTGAGTTATCCTAGCCCCTTTATATGTACTCTCTGACCGCAAGTGAGTTACCCTAGTCCCATAGTAGTACTCCCTGACCCCAAGTGAGTTACCATAGCCCGTTTATAAGTACTACCTGAGCCCAAATGAGTTATCCTAGCCCTTTATATGTACTCTCTAAGCGCAAGTGAGTTACCCTAGTCCCATAGTAGTACTCCCTGACCCCAAGTGAGTTACCATAGCCCCTTTATAAGTACTACCTGACCCCAAATGAGTTATCCTAGCCCCTTTATATGTACTCTCTGACCGCAAGTGAGTTACCCTAGTCCCATAGTAGTACTCCCTGACCCCAAGTGAGTTACCATAGCCCGTTTATAAGTACTACCTGACCCCAAATGAGTTATCCTAGCCCCTTTATATGTACTCTCTGACGGCAAGTGAGTTACCATAGCCCCTTTATTTGTACTCCCTAACCCCAAGTGAATTATCCTAGCCCCTTTATATATACTCTCTGACCGCAAGTGAGTTATCCTAGCCCCTTTATAAGTACTCCCTGACCCCAAGTGGGTTACCCTAGTTTCATATTAGTACTCCTTGGCCCCAAGTGAGTTACCTTAGCCCCTTTATAAGTACTCCCTGACCCCAAGTCAGTTATCCTAGCCCCTTTATATGTACTCCCAGACCCCAAGTGAGTTACCTTAGTCCCTTATAACTACTCCCTGACCCCAAGTGAGGTACCATAGCCCCTTTATAAGTACTCCCTGACCCCAAGTGAGTTATCCTAGCCCCTTTATATGTACTCTCTGACCGCAAGTGAGTTACCCTAGCCCCATAGAGGTACTCCCTGACCCCAAGTGAGTTATCCTAGCCCCTTTATATGTACTCTCTGACCGCAAGTGAGTTACCCTAATCCCATATTAGTACTCCCTGACCCCAAGTGAGTTACCATAGCCCCTTTATATGTACTCCCTGACCCCAAGTGAATTATCCTAGCCCCTTTATAAGTACTCCAAGTCCCCAGATGAGTTACCCTAGTCTCATATAAGTACTCCCTGACCCCAAGTGATGTACCCTCGTCAAATATAAGTACTCCCTGACCCCAAATGAGTTACCATAGCCCCTTTTTAAGTACTCCCTGATCCCAAGTGAGTTATCCTAGCCCCTTTATATGTACTCTCTAACCGCAAGTGAGTTATCCTATCCCCTTTATATGTACTCTCTGACCTCATGTGAGTTACCCTAGTCCCATAGACGTACTCCCTGACCCCAAGTGAGTTATCCTAGCCCCTTTATATGTACTCTCTGACCGCAAGTGAGTTACCCTAGTCCCATAGTAGTACTCCCTGACCCCAAGTGAGTTACCATAGCCCGTTTATAAGTACTACCTGAGCCCAAATGAGTTATCCTAGCCCCTTTATATGTACTCTCTAAGCGCAAGTGAGTTACCCTAGTCCCATAGTAGTACTCCCTGACCCCAAGTGAGTTACCACAGCCCCTTTATAAGTACTACCTGACCCCAAATGAGTTATCCTAGCCCCTTTATATGTACTCTCTGACCGCAAGTGAGTTACCCTAGTCCCATAGTAGTACTCCCTGACCCCAAGTGAGTTACCATAGCCCGTTTATAAGTACTACCTGACCCCAAATGAGTTATCCTAGCCCCTTTATATGTACTCTCTGACGGCAAGTGAGTTACCCTAGTCCCATAGAAGTACTCTCTGACCGCAAGTGAGTTATCCTAGCCGCTTTATATGTACACCCAGACCCCAAGTGAGTTACCCTAGTCCCATATTACTATTCCCTGACCCAATGTGAGTTTCCCTAGTCCCTTTATAAGTACTCCCTGACCCTAAGTGGGTTACCCTAGTCCCATAGAAGTACTCCCTGACCCCATGTGTGTTACCTTAACCCTTATATAAGTACTCCCTGACCCCAAGTGAGTTACCATATCACCTTTATATGTACTCCCTGACCCCAAGTGAGTTATCCTAGCCCCTTTATATGTACTCTCTGACCGCAAGTGAGTTACCCTAGTCCCATAGTAGTACTCCCTGACCCCAAGTGAGTTACCATAGCCCCTTTATAAGTACTACCTGACCCCAAATGAGTTATCCTAGCCCCTTTATATGTACTCTCTGACGGCAAGTGAGTTACCATAGCCACTTTATAAGTACTCCCTGACCCCTAGTGAGTTATCCTAGCCCCTTTTTAAGTACTCCCTGACCCCAAGTGAGTGTTCCTAGCCCCTTTATATGTACTCTCTAACCGCAAGTGAGTTATCCTATCCCCTTTATATGTACTCTCTGCCCTCATGTGAGTTACCCTAGTCCCATAGAGGTACTCCCTGACCCCAAGTGAGTTATCCTAGCCCCTTTATATGTACTCTCTGACCGCAAGTGAGTTACCCTAGTCCCATAGTAGTACTCCCTGACCCCAAGTGAGTTACCATAGCCCCTTTATAAGTACTACCTGACCCCAAATGTGTTATCCTAGCCCCTTTATATGTACTCTCTGACGGCAAGTGAGTTACCATAGCCCCTTTATAAGTACTCCCTGACCCCTAGTGAGTTATCCTAGCCCCTTTTTAAGTACTCCCAGACCCCAAGTGAGTTATCCTAGCCCCTTTATATGTACTCTCTAACCGCAAGTGAGTTATCCTAGCCCCTTTATAAGTACTCCCTGACCCAAGTGTGTTACCCTAGTCCCATAGATGTATTCCCTGACCCCATAGAGTTATCCTAGTCCCTTTATATGTACTCTCTGACCGCAAGTGAGTTATCCTAGCCCCGTTATATGTACTCTCTGACCACAAGTGGGTTATCCTAGCCCCTTTATATGTACTCCCAGACCCCAAGTGAGTTACCCTAGTCCCATATAAGTACTCCTTGACCCAAAGTGAGTTACCCTAGCCGCTTTATATGTACTCCCAGACCCCAAGTGAGTTACCATAGCCCCTTTATAAGTACTCCCTGACCCCAAGTGAGTCATCCTAGCCCCTTTATATGTACTCTCAGACCGCAAGTGAGTTACCATAGCCCCTTTATAAGTACTCCCTGATCCCATGTGGGTTACCCTAGCCCCTTTATATGTACTCTCTGGCGGCAAGTGAGTTACCCTAGTCCCAAATAAGTACTCCCTGACCCCAAGTGAATTACCATAGCCCCTTTATAAGTACTCCCTGACCCCAAGTGAGTTATCCTAGCCCCTTTATATGTACTATCTGACCGCAAGTGAGTTATCCTATCCCCTTTATATGTACACTCTGACCTCATGTGAGTTACCCTAGTCCCACAGACGTACTCCCTGACCCCAAGTGAGTTACCCTAATCCCATAGAAGTACTTCCTGACCCTAAGTGAGTTACCATAGCCCCTTTATAAGTACTCCCTGACCCCAAGTGAGTTATCCTAGCCCCGTTATATGTACTCTCTGACCGCAAGTGAGTTATCCTAGCCCCTTTATATGTACTCCCAGACCCCAAGTGAGTTACCCTAGTCCCATATAAGTACTCCTTGACCCAAAGTGAGTTACCCTAGCCGCTTTATATGTACTCCCAGACCCCAAGTGAGTTACCCTAGTTCCATAGAAGTACTTCCTGACCCCAAGTGAGTTACCATAGCCCCTTTATAAGTACTCCCTGACCCCAAGTGAGTTATCCTAGCCCCTTTATATGTACTCTCTGATCGCAAGTGAGTTACCCTAGTCCCAAATAAGTACTCCCTGACCCCATGTGAGTTACCCTAGCCCCTTTATATGTACTCTTTGGCGGCAAGTGAGTTACCCTAGTCCCAAATAAGTACTCCCTGACCCCAAGTGAGTTACCATAGCCCCTTTATAAGTACTCCCTGACCCCAAGTGAGTTATCCTAGCCCCTTTATATGTACTCTCTGACCGCAAGTGAGTTATCCTAGCCCCTTTATATGTACTCTCTGACGGCAAGTGAGTTACCATAGCCCCTTTATAAGTACTCCCTGACCCCATGTGAGATACCCTAGCCCCTTTATATGTACTCTCTGATCGCAAGTGAGTTACCCTAGCCCCTTTATATGTACTCTCTGACCGCAAGTGAGTTACCATAGCTCCTTTATAAGTACTCTCTGACCCCATGTGAGATACCCTAGCCCCTTTATATGTACTCTCTAACCGCAAGTGAGTTATCCTATCCCCTTTATATGTACTTTCTGACCTCATGTGAGTTACCCTAGTCCCATAGACGTACTCCCTGACCCCAAGTGAGTTATCCTAGCCCCTTTATATGTACTCTCTAACCGCAAGTGAGTTACCCTAGTCCCATAGTAGTACTCCCTGACCCCAAGTCAGTTACCATAGCCCGTTTATAAGTACTACCTGACCCCAAATGAGTTATCCTAGCCCCTTTATATGTACTCTCTAACCGCATGTGAGTTATCCTATCCCCTTTATATGTACTCTCTGACCTCATGTGAGTTACCCTAGTCCCATAGACGTACTCCCTGACCCCAAGTGAGTTATCCTAGCCCCTTTATATGTACTCTCTGATCGCAAGTGAGTTACCCTAGCCCCTTTATATGTACTCTCTGACCGCAAGTGAGTTATCCTAGCCCCATTATAAGTACTCCCTTACCCCAAATGAGTTATCCTAGCCCCTTTATATGTACTCTCTGACGGCAAGTGAGTTACCCTAGTCCCATAGTAGTACTCCTTGACCCCAAGTGAGTTACCATAGCCCCTTTATATGTACTCCCTGACCCCAAGTGAATTATCCTAGCCCCTTTATATGTACTCTCTGATCGCAAGTGAGTTATCCTAGCCCCTTTATAAATACTCCCTGACCCCAAGTGGGTTACCCTAGTTTCATATTAGTACTCCTTGGCCCCAAAAGAGTTACAATAGCCCCTTTATAAGTACTCCTTGACCCCAAGTGAGTTATCCTAGCCCCTTTATATGTACTCTCTGACGGCAAGTGAGTTACCATAGCCCCTTTATAAGTACTCCCTGACCCCTAGTGAGTTATCCTAGCCCCTTTTTAAGTACTCCCTGACCCCAAGTGAGTTATCCTAGCCCCTTTATATGTACTCTCTAACCGCAAGTGAGTTATCCTATCCCCTTTATATGTACTCTCTGACCTCATGTGAGTTACCCTAGTCCCATAGAGGTACTCCCTGACCCCAAGTGAGTTATCCTAGCCCCTTTATATGTACTCTCTGACCGCAAGTGAGTTACCCTAGTCCCATAGTAGTACTCCCTGACCCCAAGTGAGTTACCATAGCCCCTTTATATGTACTCCCTGACCCCAAGTGAATTATCCTAGCCCCTTTATAAGTACTCCAAGTCCCCAGATGAGTTACCCTAGTCCCATATAAGTACTCCCTGACCCCAAGTGATGTACCCTCGTCAAATATAAGTACTCCCTGACCCCAAATGAGTTACCATAGCCCCTTTTTAAGTACTCCCTGATCCCAAGTGAGTTATCCTAGCCCCTTTATATGTACTCTCTAACCGCAAGTGAGTTATCCTATCCCCTTTATATGTACTCTCTGACCTCATGTGAGTTACCCTAGTCCCATAGACGTACTCCCTGACCCCAAGTGAGTTATCCTAGCCCCTTTATATGTACTCTCTGACCGCAAGTGAGTTACCCTAGTCCCATAGTAGTACTCCCTGACCCCAAGTGAGTTACCATAGCCCGTTTATAAGTACTACCTGAGCCCAAATGAGTTATCCTAGCCCCTTTATATGTACTCTCTAAGCGCAAGTGAGTTACCCTAGTCCCATAGTAGTACTCCCTGACCCCAAGTGAGTTACCATAGCCCGTTTATAAGTACTACCTGAGCCCAAATGAGTTATCCTAGCCCCTTTATATGTACTCTCTGACCGCAAGTGAGTTACCCTAGTCCCATAGTAGTACTCCCTGACCCCAACTGAGTTACCATAGCCCGTTTATAAGTACTACCTGACCCCAAATGAGTTATCCTAGCCCCTTCATATGTACTCCCTGACCCCAAGTGAGTTACCATAGCCCCTTTATAAGTACTACCTGACCCCAAATGAGTTATCCTAGCCCCTTTATATGTACTCTCTGACCGCAAGTGAGTTATCCTAGCCCCTTTATAAGTACTCCCTTACCCCAAATGAGTTATCCTAGCCCCTTTATATGTACTCTCTGACGGCAAGTGAGTTACCCTAGTCCCATAGTAGTACTCCTTGACCCCAAGTGAGTTACCATAGCCCCTTTATATGTACTCCCTGACCCCAAGTGAATTATCCTAGCCCCTTTATATGTACTCTCTGACCGCAAGTGAGTTATCCTAGCCCCTTTATAAATACTCCCTGACCCCAAGTGGGTTACCCTAGTTTCATATTAGTACTCCTTGGCCCCAAAAGAGTTACAATAGCCCCTTTATAAGTACTCCTTGACCCCAAGTGAGTTATCCTAGCCCCTTTATATGTACTCTCTGACGGCAAGTGAGTTACCATAGCCCCTTTATAAGTACTCCCTGACCCCTAGTGAGTTATCCTAGCCCCTTTTTAAGTACTCCCTGACCCCAAGTGAGTTATCCTAGCCCCTTTATATGTACTCTCTAACCGCAAGTGAGTTATCCTATCCCCTTTATATGTACTCTCTGACCTCATGTGAGTTACCCTAGTCCCATAGAGGTACTCCCTGACCCCAAGTGAGTTATCCTAGCCCCTTTATATGTACTCTCTGACCGCAAGTGAGTTACCCTAGTCCCATAGTAGTACTCCCTGACCCCAAGTGAGTTACCATAGCCCCTTTATATGTACTCCCTGACCCCAAGTGAATTATCCTAGCCCCTTTATAAGTACTCCAAGTCCCCAGATGAGTTACCCTAGTCCCATATAAGTACTCCCTGACACCAAGTGATGTACCCTCGTCAAATATAAGTACTCCCTGACCCCAAATGAGTTACCATAGCCCCTTTTTAAGTACTCCCTGATCCCAAGTGAGTTATCCTAGCCCCTTTATATGTACTCTCTAACCGCAAGTGAGTTATCCTATCCCCTTTATATGTACTCTCTGACCTCATGTGAGTTACCCTAGTCCCATAGACGTACTCCCTGACCCCAAGTGAGTTATCCTAGCCCCTTTATATGTACTCTCTGACCGCAAGTGAGTTACCCTAGTCCCATAGTAGTACTCCCTGAACCCAAGTGAGTTACCATAGCCCGTTTATAAGTACTACCTGAGCCCAAATGAGTTATCCTAGCCCCTTTATATGTACTCTCTAAGAGCAAGTGAGTTACCCTAGTCCCATAGTAGTACTCCCTGACCCCAAGTGAGTTACCATAGCCCGTTTATAAGTACTACCTGAGCCCAAATGAGTTATCCTAGCCCCTTTATATGTACTCTCTAAGCGCAAGTGAGTTACCCTAGTCCCATAGTAGTACTCCCTGACCCCAAGTGAGTTACCATAGCCCCTTTATAAGTACTACCTGACCCCAAATGAGTTATCCTAGCCCCTTTATATGTACTCCCTGACCCCAAGTGAGTTACCATAGCCCCTTTATAAGTACTACCTGACCCCAAATGAGTTATCCTAGCCCCTTTATATGTACTCTCTGACCGCAAGTGAGTTATCCTAGCCCCTTTATAAGTACTCCCTTACCCCAAATGAGTTATCCTAGCCCCTTTATATGTACTCTCTGACGGCAAGTGAGTTACCCTAGTCCCATAGTAGTACTCCTTGACCCCAAGTGAGTTACCATAGCCCCTTTATATGTACTCCCTGACCCCAAGTGAATTATCCTAGCCCCTTTATATGTACTCTCTGACCGCAAGTGAGTTATCCTAGCCCCTTTATAAATACTCCCTGACCCCAAGTGGGTTACCCTAGTTTCATATTAGTACTCCTTGGCCCCAAAAGAGTTACAATAGCCCCTTTATAAGTACTCCTTGACCCCAAGTGAGTTATCCTAGCCCCTTTATATGTACTCTCTGACGGCAAGTGAGTTACCATAGCCCCTTTATAAGTACTCCCTGACCCCTAGTGAGTTATCCTAGCCCCTTTTTAAGTACTCCCTGACCCCAAGTGAGTTATCCTAGCCCCTTTATATGTACTCTCTAACCGCAAGTGAGTTATCCTATCCCCTTTATATGTACTCTCTGACCTCATGTGAGTTACCCTAGTCCCATAGAGGTACTCCCTGACCCCAAGTGAGTTATCCTAGCCCCTTTATATGTACTCTCTGACCGCAAGTGAGTTACCCTAGTCCCATAGTAGTACTCCCTGACCCCAAGTGAGTTACCATAGCCCCTTTATATGTACTCCCTGACCCCAAGTGAATTATCCTAGCCCCTTTATAAGTACTCCAAGTCCCCAGTTGAGTTACCCTAGTCCCATATAAGTACTCCCTGACCCCAAGTGATGTACCCTCGTCAAATATAAGTACTCCCTGACCCCAAATGAGTTACCATAGCCCCTTTTTAAGTACTCCCTGATCCCAAGTGAGTTATCCTAGCCCCTTTATATGTACTCTCTAACCGCAAGTGAGTTATCCTATCCCCTTCATATGTACTCTCTGACCTCATGTGAGTTACCCTAGTCCCATAGACGTACTCCCTGACCCCAAGTGAGTTATCCTAGCTCCTTTATATGTACTCTCTGACCGCAAGTGAGTTACCCTAGTCCCATAGTAGTACTCCCTGACCCCAAGTGAGTTACCATAGCCCCTTTATAAGTACTACCTGACCCCAAATGAGTTATCCTAGCCCCTTTATATGTACTCCCTGACCCCAAGTGAGTTACCATAGCCCCTTTATAAGTACTACCTGACCCCAAATGAGTTATCCTAGCCCCTTTATATGTACTCTCTGACCGCAAGTGAGTTATCCTAGCCCCTTTATAAGTACTCCCTTACCCCAAATGAGTTATCCTAGCCCCTTTATATGTACTCTCTGACGGCAAGTGAGTTACCCTAGTCCCATAGTAGTACTCCTTGACCCCAAGTGAGTTACCATAGCCCCTTTATATGTACTCCCTGACCCCAAGTGAATTATCCTAGCCCCTTTATATGTACTCTCTGACCGCAAGTGAGTTATCCTAGCCCCTTTATAAATACTCCCTGACCCCAAGTGGGTTACCCTAGTTTCATATTAGTACTCCTTGGCCCCAAAAGAGTTACAATAGCCCCTTTATAAGTACTCCTTGACCCCAAGTGAGTTATCCTAGCCCCTTTATATGTACTCTCTGACGGCAAGTGAGTTACCATAGCCCCTTTATAAGTACTCCCTGACCCCTAGTGAGTTATCCTAGCCCCTTTTTAAGTACTCCCTGACCCCAAGTGAGTTATCCTAGCCCCTTTATATGTACTCTCTAACCGCAAGTGAGTTATCCTATCCCCTTTATATGTACTCTCTGACCTCATGTGAGTTACCCTAGTCCCATAGAGGTACTCCCTGACCCCAAGTGAGTTATCCTAGCCCCTTTATATGTACTCTCTGACCGCAAGTGAGTTACCCTAGTCCCATAGTAGTACTCCCTGACCCCAAGTGAGTTACCATAGCCCCTTTATATGTACTCCCTGACCCCAAGTGAATTATCCTAGCCCCTTTATAAGTACTCCAAGTCCCCAGTTGAGTTACCCTAGTCCCATATAAGTACTCCCTGACCCCAAGTGATGTACCCTCGTCAAATATAAGTACTCCCTGACCCCAAATGAGTTACCATAGCCCCTTTTTAAGTACTCCCTGATCCCAAGTGAGTTATCCTAGCCCCTTTATATGTACTCTCTAACCGCAAGTGAGTTATCCTATCCCCTTCATATGTACTCTCTGACCTCATGTGAGTTACCCTAGTCCCATAGACGTACTCCCTGACCCCAAGTGAGTTATCCTAGCTCCTTTATATGTACTCTCTGACCGCAAGTGAGTTACCCTAGTCCCATAGTAGTACTCCCTGACCCCAAGTGAGTTACCATAGCCCGTTTATAAGTACTACCTGAGCCCAAATGAGTTATCCTAGCCCCTTTATATGTACTCTCTAAGCGCAAGTGAGTTACCCTAGTCCCATAGTAGTACTCCCTGACCCCAAGTGAGTTACCATAGCCCCTTTATAAGTACTACCTGACCCCAAATGAGTTATCCTAGCCCCTTTATATGTACTCTCTGACCGCAAGTGAGTTACCCTAGTCCCATAGTAGTACTCCCTGACCCCAAGTGAGTTACCATAGCCCGTTTATAAGTACTACCTGACCCCAAATGAGTTATCCTAGCACCTTTATATGTACTCTCTGACGGCAAGTGAGTTACCATAGCCCCTTTATTTGTACTCCCTAACCCCAAGTGAATTATCCTAGCCCCTTTATATGTACTCTCTGACCGCAAGTGAGTTATCCTAGCCCCTTTATAAGTACTCCCTGACCCCAAGTGGGTTACCCTAGTTTCATATTAGTACTCCTTGGCCCCAAGTGAGTTACCATAGCCCCTTTATAAGTACTCCCTGACCCCAAGTGAGTTATCCTAGCCCCTTTATATGTACTCCCAGACCCCAAGTGAGTTACCTTAGTCCCTTATAACTACTCCCTGACCCCAAGTGAGGTACCATAGCCCCTTTATAAGTACTCCCTGACCCCTAGTGAGTTATCCTAGCCCCTTTTTAAGTACTCCCAGACCCCAAGTGAGTTATCCTAGCCCCTTTATATGTACTCTCTAACCGCAAGTGAGTTATCCTATCCCCTTTATATGTACTCTCTGACCTCATGTGAGTTACCCTAGTCCCATAGAGGTACTCCCTGAACCCAAGTGAGTTATCCTAGCCCCTTTATATGTACTCTCTGACCGCAAGTGAGTTACCCTAGTCCCATAGTAGTACTCCCTGACACCAAGTGAGTTACCATAGCCCGTTTATAAGTACTACCTGACCCCAAATGAGTTATCCTAGCCCCTTTATATGTACTCTCTGACGGCAAGTGAGTTACCATAGCCCCTTTATATGTACTCCCTGACCCCAAGTGAATTATCCTAGCCCCTTTATAAGTACTCCAAGTCCCCAGATGAGTTACCCTAGTCCCATATAAGTACTCCCTGACCCCAAGTGATGTACCCTCGTCAAATATAAGTACTCCCTGACCCCAAATGAGTTACCATAGCCCCTTTTTAAGTACTCCCTGATCCCAAGTGAGTTATCCTAGCCCCTTTATATGTACTCTCTAACCGCAAGTGAGTTATCCTATCCCCTTTATATGTACTCTCTGACCTCATGTGAGTTACCCTAGTCCCATAGACGTACTCCCTGACCCCAAGTGAGTTATCCTAGCCCCTTTATATGTACTCTCTGACCGCAAGTGAGTTACCCTAGTCCCATAGTAGTACTCCCTGACCCCAAGTGAGTTACCATAGCCCGTTTATAAGTACTACCTGACCCCAAATGAGTTATCCAAGCCCCTTTATATGTACTCTCTAACCACAAGTGAGTTACCCTAGTCCCATAGTAGTACTCCCTGACCCCAAGTGAGTTACCATAGCCCCTTTATAAGTACTACCTGACCCCAAATGAGTTATCCTAGCCCCTTTATATGTACTCTCTGACCGCAAGTGAGTTACCCTAGTCCCATAGTAGTACTCCCTGACCCCAAGTGAGTTACCATAGCCCGTTTATAAGTACTACCTGACCCCAAATGAGTTATCCTAGCCCCTTTATATGTACTCTCTGACGGCAAGTGAGTTACCATAGCCCCTTTATATGTACTCTCTGACCTCATGTGAGTTACCCTAGTCCCATAGAGGTACTCCCTGACCCCAAGTGAGTTATCCTAGCCCCTTTATATGTACTCTCTGACCGCAAGTGAGTTACCCTAGTCCCATAGTAGTACTCCCTGACCCCAAGTGAGTTACCATAGCCCGTTTATAAGTACTACCTGACCCCAAATGAGTTATCCTAGCCCCTTTATATGTACTCTCTGACCGCAAGTGAGTTACCATAGCCCCTTTATAAGTACTCCCTGACCCCATGTGAGTTACCCTAGCCCCTTTATATGTACTCTCTGGCGGCAAGTGAGTTACCCTAGTCCCAAATAAGTACTCCCTGACCCCAAGTGAGTTACCATAGCCCCTTTATAAGTACTCCCTGACCCCAAGTGAGTTACCATAGCCCCTTTATATGTACTCCCTGACCCCAAGTGAATTATCCTAGCCCCTTTATATGTACTCTCTGACCGCAAGTGAGTTATCCTAGCCCCTTTATAAGTACTCCCTGACCCAAGTGTGTTACCCTAGTCCCATAGATGTATTCCCTGACCCCAAGTGAGTTATCCTAGTCCCTTTATATGTACTCTCTGACCGCAAGTGAGTTATCCTAGCCCCTTTATATGTACTCTCTGACGGCAAGTGAGTTACCCTAGACCCATAGTAGTACTCCTTGACCCCATGTGAGTTACCATAGCCCCTTTATAAGTACTCCCTGACCCCAAGTGAGTTACCCTAGCCCCTTTATATATACTCTCTGACCGCAAGTGAGTTATCCTAGCCCCTTTATATGTACTCCCAGACCCCAAGTGAGTTAACCTAGTCCCATATAAGTACTCCTTGACCCCAAGTGAGTTACCATAGCCCCTTTATAAGTACTCCCTGACCCCAAGTGAGTTATCCTAGCCCCTTTATATGTACTCTCTGACCGCAAGTGAGTTACCATAGCCCCTTTATAAGTACTCCCTGATCCCATGTGAGTTACCCTAGCCCCTTTTTAAGTACTCCCTGATCCCAAGTGAGTTATCCTAGCCCCTTTATATGTACTCTCTAACCGCAAGTGAGTTATCCTATCCCCTTTATATGTACTCTCTGACCTCATGTGAGTTACCCTAGTCCCATAGACGTACTCCCTGACCCCAAGTGAGTTATCCTAGCCCCTTTATATGTACTCTCTGACCGCAAGTGAGTTACCCTAGTCCCATAGTAGTACTCCCTGACCCCAAGTGAGTTACCATAGCCCGTTTATAAGTACTACCTGACCCCAAATGAGTTATCCAAGCCCCTTTATATGTACTCTCTAACCACAAGTGAGTTACCCTAGTCCCATAGTAGTACTCCCTGACCCCAAGTGAGTTACCATAGCCCCTTTATAAGTACTACCTGACCCCAAATGAGTTATCCTAGCCCCTTTATATGTACTCTCTGACCGCAAGTGAGTTACCCTAGTCCCATAGTAGTACTCCCTGACCCCAAGTGAGTTACCATAGCCCGTTTATAAGTACTACCTGACCCCAAATGAGTTATCCTAGCCCCTTTATATGTACTCTCTGACGGCAAGTGAGTTACCATAGCCCCTTTATATGTACTCTCTGACCTCATGTGAGTTACCCTAGTCCCATAGAGGTACTCCCTGACCCCAAGTGAGTTATCCTAGCCCCTTTATATGTACTCTCTGACCGCAAGTGAGTTACCCTAGTCCCATAGTAGTACTCCCTGACCCCAAGTGAGTTACCATAGCCCGTTTATAAGTACTACCTGACCCCAAATGAGTTATCCTAGCCCCTTTATATGTACTCTCTGACCGCAAGTGAGTTACCATAGCCCCTTTATAAGTACTCCCTGACCCCATGTGAGTTACCCTAGCCCCTTTATATGTACTCTCTGGCGGCAAGTGAGTTACCCTAGTCCCAAATAAGTACTCCCTGACCCCAAGTGAGTTACCATAGCCCCTTTATAATTACTCCCTGACCCCAAGTGAGTTACCATAGCCCCTTTATATGTACTCCCTGACCCCAAGTGAATTATCCTAGCCCCTTTATATGTACTCTCTGACCGCAAGTGAGTTATCCTAGCCCCTTTATAAGTACTCCCTGACCCAAGTGTGTTACCCTAGTCCCATAGATGTATTCCCTGACCCCAAGTGAGTTATCCTAGTCCCTTTATATGTACTCTCTGACCGCAAGTGAGTTATCCTAGCCCCTTTATATGTACTCTCTGACGGCAAGTGAGTTACCCTAGACCCATAGTAGTACTCCTTGACCCCATGTGAGTTACCATAGCCCCTTTATAAGTACTCCCTGACCCCAAGTGAGTTACCCTAGCCCCTTTATATATACTCTCTGACCGCAAGTGAGTTATCCTAGCCCCTTTATATGTACTCCCAGACCCCAAGTGAGTTAACCTAGTCCCATATAAGTACTCCTTGACCCCAAGTGAGTTACCATAGCCCCTTTATAAGTACTCCCTGACCCCAAGTGAGTTATCCTAGCCCCTTTATATGTACTCTCTGACCGCAAGTGAGTTACCATAGCCCCTTTATAAGTACTCCCTGATCCCATGTGAGTTACCCTAGCCCCTTTATATGTACTCTCTGGCGGCAAGTGAGTTACCCTAGTCCCAAATAAGTACTCCCTGACCCCAAGTGAGTTACCATAGCCCCTTTATAAGTACTCCCTGACCCCAAGTGAGTTATCCTAGCCCCTTTATATGTAGTATCTGACCGCAAGTGAGTTATCCCATCCCCTTTATATGTACTCTCTGACCTCATGTGAGTTACCCTAGTCTCATAGACGTACTCCCTGACCCCAAGTGAGTTACCCTAATCCCATAGAAGTACTTCCTGACCCTAAGTGAGTTACCATAGCCCCTTTATAAGTACTCCCTGACCCCAAGTGAATTATCCTAGCCCCGTTATATGTACTCTCTGACCACAAGTGAGTTATCCTAGCCCCTTTATATGTACTCCCAGACCCCAAGTGAGTTACCCTAGTCCCATATAAGTACTCCTTGACCCAAAGTGAGTTACCCTAGCCGCTTTATATGTACTCCCAGACCCCAAGTGAGTTACCATAGCCCCTTTATAAGTACTCCCTGACCCCAAGTGAGTCATCCTAGCCCCTTTATATGTACTCTCAGACCGCAAGTGAGTTACCATAGCCCCTTTATAAGTACTCCCTGATCCCATGTGGGTTACCCTAGCCCCTTTATATGTACTCTCTGGCGGCAAGTGAGTTACCCTAGTCCCAAATAAGTACTCCCTGACCCCAAGTGAATTACCATAGCCCCTTTATAAGTACTCCCTGACCCCAAGTGAGTTATCCTAGCCCCTTTATATGTACTATCTGACCGCAAGTGAGTTATCCTATCCCCTTTATATGTACACTCTGACCTCATGTGAGTTACCCTAGTCCCACAGACGTACTCCCTGACCCCAAGTGAGTTACCCTAATCCCATAGAAGTACTTCCTGACCCTAAGTGAGTTACCATAGCCCCTTTATAAGTACTCCCTGACCCCAAGTGAGTTATCCTAGCCCCGTTATATGTACTCTCTGACCGCAAGTGAGTTATCCTAGCCCCTTTATATGTACTCCCAGACCCCAAGTGAGTTACCCTAGTCCCATATAAGTACTCCTTGACCCAAAGTGAGTTACCCTAGCCGCTTTATATGTACTCCCAGACCCCAAGTGAGTTACCCTAGTTCCATAGAAGTACTTCCTGACCCCAAGTGAGTTACCATAGCCCCTTTATAAGTACTCCCTGACCCCAAGTGAGTTATCCTAGCCCCTTTATATGTACTCTCTGATCGCAAGTGAGTTACCCTAGTCCCAAATAAGTACTCCCTGACCCCATGTGAGTTACCCTAGCCCCTTTATATGTACTCTTTGGCGGCAAGTGAGTTACCCTAGTCCCAAATAAGTACTCCCTGACCCCAAGTGAGTTACCATAGCCCCTTTATAAGTACTCCCTGACCCCAAGTGAGTTATCCTAGCCCCTTTATATGTACTCTCTGACCGCAAGTGAGTTATCCTAGCCCCTTTATATGTACTCTCTGACGGCAAGTGAGTTACCATAGCCCCTTTATAAGTACTCCCTGACCCCATGTGAGATACCCTAGCCCCTTTATATGTACTCTCTGATCGCAAGTGAGTTACCCTAGCCCCTTTATATGTACTCTCTGACCGCAAGTGAGTTACCATAGCCCCTTTATAAGTACTCTCTGACCCCATGTGAGATACCCTAGCCCCTTTATATGTACTCTCTAACCGCAAGTGAGTTATCCTATCCCCTTTATATGTACTCTCTGACCTCATGTGAGTTACCCTAGTCCCATAGACGTACTCCCTGACCCCAAGTGAGTTATCCTAGCCCCTTTATATGTACTCTCTAACCGCAAGTGAGTTACCCTAGTCCCATAGTAGTACTCCCTGACCCCAAGTCAGTTACCATAGCCCGTTTATAAGTACTACCTGACCCCAAATGAGTTATCCTAGCCCCTTTATATGTACTCTCTAACCGCATGTGAGTTATCCTATCCCCTTTATATGTACTCTCTGACCTCATGTGAGTTACCCTAGTCCCATAGACGTACTCCCTGACCCCAAGTGAGTTATCCTAGCCCCTTTATATGTACTCTCTGATCGCAAGTGAGTTACCCTAGCCCCTTTATATGTACTCTCTGACCGCAAGTGAGTTATCCTAGCCCCATTATAAGTACTCCCTTACCCCAAATGAGTTATCCTAGCCCCTTTATATGTACTCTCTGACGGCAAGTGAGTTACCCTAGTCCCATAGTAGTACTCCTTGACCCCAAGTGAGTTACCATAGCCCCTTTATATGTACTCCATGACCCCAAGTGAATTATCCTAGCCCCTTTATATGTACTCTCTGATCGCAAGTGAGTTATCCTAGCCCCTTTATAAATACTCCCTGACCCCAAGTGGGTTACCCTAGTTTCATATTAGTACTCCTTGGCCCCAAAAGAGTTACAATAGCCCCTTTATAAGTACTCCTTGACCCCAAGTGAGTTATCCTAGCCCCTTTATATGTACTCTCTGACGGCAAGTGAGTTACCATAGCCCCTTTATAAGTACTCCCTGACCCCTAGTGAGTTATCCTAGCCCCTTTTTAAGTACTCCCTGACCCCAAGTGAGTTATCCTAGCCCCTTTATATGTACTCTCTAACCGCAAGTGAGTTATCCTATCCCCTTTATATGTACTCTCTGACCTCATGTGAGTTACCCTAGTCCCATAGAGGTACTCCCTGACCCCAAGTGAGTTATCCTAGCCCCTTTATATGTACTCTCTGACCGCAAGTGAGTTACCCTAGTCCCATAGTAGTACTCCCTGACCCCAAGTGAGTTACCATAGCCCCTTTATATGTACTCCCTGACCCCAAGTGAATTATCCTAGCCCCTTTATAAGTACTCCAAGTCCCCAGATGAGTTACCCTAGTCCCATATAAGTACTCCCTGACCCCAAGTGATGTACCCTCGTCAAATATAAGTACTCCCTGACCCCAAATGTGTTACCATAGCCCCTTTTTAAGTACTCCCTGATCCCAAGTGAGTTATCCTAGCCCCTTTATATGTACCCTCTAACCGCAAGTGAGTTATCCTATCCCCTTTATATGTACTCTCTGACCTCATGTGAGCTACCCTAGTCCCATAGACGTACTCCCTGACCCCAAGTGAGTTATCCTAGCCCCTTTATATGTACTCTCTGACCGCAAGTGAGTTACCCTAGTCCCATAGTAGTACTCCCTGACCCCAAGTGAGTTACCATAGCCCGTTTATAAGTACTACCTGAGCCCAAATGAGTTATCCTAGCCCCTTTATATGTACTCTCTAAGCGCAAGTGAGTTACCCTAGTCCCATAGTAGTACTCCCTGACCCCAAGTGAGTTACCATAGCCCCTTTATAAGTACTACCTGACCCCAAATGAGTTATCCTAGCCCCTTTATATGTACTCTCTGACCGCAAGTGAGTTACCCTAGTCCCATAGTAGTACTCCCTGACCCCAACTGAGTTACCATAGCCCGTTTATAAGTACTACCTGACCCCAAATGAGTTATTCTAGCCCCTTTATATGTACTCTCTGACGGCAAGTGAGTTACCATAGCCCCTTTATATGTACTCCCTAACCCCAAGTGAATTATCCTAGCCCCTTTATATATACTCTCTGACCGCAAGTGAGTTATCCTAGCCCCTTTATAAGTACTCCCTGACCCCAAGTGGGTTACCCTAGTTTCATATTAGTACTCCTTGGCCCCAAGTGAGTTACCATAGCCCCTTTATAAGTACTCCCTGACCCCAAGTCAGTTATCCTAGCCCCTTTATATGTACTCCCAGACCCCAAGTGAGTTACCTTAGTCCCTTATAACTACTCCCTGACCCCAAGTGAGGTACCATAGCCCCTTTATAAGTACTCCCTGACCCCAAGTGAGTTATCCTAGCCCCTTTATATGTACTCTCTGACCGCAAGTGAGTTACCCTAGCCCCATAGAGGTACTCCCTGACCCCAAGTGAGTTATCCTAGCCCCTTTATATGTACTCTCTGACCGCAAGTGAGTTACCCTAGTCCCATAGTAGTACTCCCTGACCCCAAGTGAGTTACCATAGCCCCTTTATATGTACTCCCTGAGCCCAAGTGAATTATCCTAGCCCCTTTATAAGTACTCCAAGTCCCCAGATGAGTTACTCTAGTCTCATATAAGTACTCCCTGACCCCAAGTGATGTACCCTCGTCAAATATAAGTACTCCCTGACCCCAAATGAGTTACCATAGCCCCTTTTTAAGTACTCCCTGATCCCAAGTGAGTTATCCTAGCCCCTTTATATGTACTCTCTAACCGCAAGTGAGTTATCCTATCCCCTTTATATGTACTCTCTGACCTCATGTGAGTTACCCTAGTCCCATAGACGTACTCCCTGACCCCAAGTGAGTTATCCTAGCCCCTTTATATGTACTCTCTGACCGCAAGTGAGTTACCCTAGTCCCATAGTAGTACTCCCTGAACCCAAGTGAGTTACCATAGCCCGTTTATAAGTACTACCTGAGCCCAAATGAGTTATCCTAGCCCCTTTATATGTACTCTCTAAGAGCAAGTGAGTTACCCTAGTCCCATAGTAGTACTCCCTGACCCCAAGTGAGTTACCATAGCCCGTTTATAAGTACTATCTGAGCCCAAATGAGTTATCCTAGCCCCTTTATATGTACTCTCTAAGCGCAAGTGAGTTACCCTAGTCCCATAGTAGTACTCCCTGACCCCAAGTGAGTTACCATAGCCCCTTTATAAGTACTACCTGACCCCAAATGAGTTATCCTAGCCCCTTTATATGTACTCCCTGACCCCAAGTGAGTTACCATAGCCCCTTTATAAGTACTACCTGACCCCAAGTGAATTATCCTAGCCCCTTTATATGTACTCTCTGACCGCAAGTGAGTTATCCTAGCCCCTTTATAAATACTCCCTGACCCCTAGTGGGTTACCCTAGTTTCATATTAGTACTCCTTGGCCCCAAAAGAGTTACAATAGCCCCTTTATAAGTACTCCTTGACCCCAAGTGAGTTATCCTAGCCCCTTTATATGTACTCTCTGACGGCAAGTGAGTTACCATAGCCCCTTTATAAGTACTCCCTGACCCCTAGTGAGTTATCCTAGCCCCTTTTTAAGTACTCCCTGACCCCAAGTGAGTTATCCTAGCCCCTTTATATGTACTCTCTAACCGCAAGTGAGTTATCCTATCCCCTTTATATGTACTCTCTGACCTCATGTGAGTTACCCTAGTCCCATAGAGGTACTCCCTGACCCCAAGTGAGTTATCCTAGCCCCTTTATATGTACTCTCTGACCGCAAGTGAGTTACCCTAGTCCCATAGTAGTACTCCCTGACCCCAAGTGAGTTACCATAGCCCCTTTATATGTACTCCCTGACCCCAAGTGAATTATCCTAGCCCCTTTATAAGTACTCCAAGTCCCCAGATGAGTTACCCTAGTCCCATATAAGTACTCCCTGACCCCAAGTGATGTACCCTCGTCAAATATAAGTACTCCCTGACCCCAAATGAGTTACCATAGCCCCTTTTTAAGTACTCCCTGATCCCAAGTGAGTTATCCTAGCCCCTTTATATGTACTCTCTAACCGCAAGTGAGTTATCCTATCCCCTTTATATGTACTCTCTGACCTCATGTGAGTTACCCTAGTCCCATAGACGTACTCCCTGACCCCAAGTGAGTTATCCTAGCCCCTTTATATGTACTCTCTGACCGCAAGTGAGTTACCCTAGTCCCATAGTAGTACTCCCTGAACCCAAGTGAGTTACCATAGCCCGTTTATAAGTACTACCTGAGCCCAAATGAGTTATCCTAGCCCCTTTATATGTACTCTCTAAGAGCAAGTGAGTTACCCTAGTCCCATAGTAGTACTCCCTGACCCCAAGTGAGTTACCATAGCCCGTTTATAAGTACTACCTGAGCCCAAATGAGTTATCCTAGCCCCTTTATATGTACTCTCTAAGCGCAAGTGAGTTACCCTAGTCCCATAGTAGTACTCCCTGACCCCAAGTGAGTTACCATAGCCCCTTTATAAGTACTACCTGACCCCAAATGAGTTATCCTAGCCCCTTTATATGTACTCCCTGACCCCAAGTGAGTTACCATAGCCCCTTTATAAGTACTACCTGACCCCAAATGAGTTATCCTAGCCCCTTTATATGTACTCTCTGACCGCAAGTGAGTTATCCTAGCCCCTTTATAAGTACTCCCTTACCCCAAATGAGTTATCCTAGCCCCTTTATATGTACTCTCTGACGGCAAGTGAGTTACCCTAGTCCCATAGTAGTACTCCTTGACCCCAAGTGAGTTACCATAGCCCCTTTATATGTACTCCCTGACCCCAAGTGAATTATCCTAGCCCCTTTATATGTACTCTCCGACCGCAAGTGAGTTATCCTAGCCCCTTTATAAATACTCCCTGACCCCAAGTGGGTTACCCTAGTTTCATATTAGTACTCCTTGGCCCCAAAAGAGTTACAATAGCCCCTTTATAAGTACTCCTTGACCCCAAGTGAGTTATCCTAGCCCCTTTATATGTACTCTCTGACGGCAAGTGAGTTACCATAGCCCCTTTATAAGTACTCCCTGACCCCTAGTGAGTTATCCTAGCCCCTTTTTAAGTACTCCCTGACCCCAAGTGAGTTATCCTAGCCCCTTTATATGTACTCTCTAACCGCAAGTGAGTTATCCTATCCCCTTTATATGTACTCTCTGACCTCATGTGAGTTACCCTAGTCCCATAGAGGTACTCCCTGACCCCAAGTGAGTTATCCTAGCCCCTTTATATGTACTCTCTGACCGCAAGTGAGTTACCCTAGTCCCATAGTAGTACTCCCTGACCCCAAGTGAGTTACCATAGCCCCTTTATATGTACTCCCTGACCCCAAGTGAATTATCCTAGCCCCTTTATAAGTACTCCAAGTCCCCAGATGAGTTACCCTAGTCCCATATAAGTACTCCCTGACCCCAAGTGATGTACCCTCGTCAAATATAAGTACTCCCTGACCCCAAATGAGTTACCATAGCCCCTTTTTAAGTACTCCCTGATCCCAAGTGAGTTATCCTAGCCCCTTTATATGTACTCTCTAACCGCAAGTGAGTTATCCTATCCCCTTTATATGTACTCTCTGACCTCATGTGAGTTACCCTAGTCCCATAGACGTACTCCCTGACCCCAAGTGAGTTATCCTAGCTCCTTTATATGTACTCTCTGACCGCAAGTGAGTTACCCTAGTCCCATAGTAGTACTCCCTGACCCCAAGTGAGTTACCATAGCCCGTTTATAAGTACTACCTGAGCCCAAATGAGTTATCCTAGCCCCTTTATATGTACTCTCTAAGCGCAAGTGAGTTACCCTAGTCCCATAGTAGTACTCCCTGACCCCAAGTGAGTTACCATAGCCCCTTTATAAGTACTACCTGACCCCAAATGAGTTATCCTAGCCCCTTTATATGTACTCTCTGACCGCAAGTGAGTTACCCTAGTCCCATAGTAGTACTCCCTGACCCCAAGTGAGTTACCATAGCCCGTTTATAAGTACTACCTGACCCCAAATGAGTTATCCTAGCACCTTTATATGTACTCTCTGACGGCAAGTGAGTTACCATAGCCCCTTTATTTGTACTCCCTAACCCCAAGTGAATTATCCTAGCCCCTTTATATATACTCTCTGACCGCAAGTGAGTTATCCTAGCCCCATTATAAGTACTCCCTGACCCCAAGTGGGTTACCCTAGTTTCATATTAGTACTCCTTGGCCCCAAGTGAGTTACCATAGCCCCTTTATAAGTACTCCCTAACCCCAAGTCAGTTATCCTAGCCCCTTTATATGTACTCCCAGACCCCAAGTGAGTTACCTTAGTCCCTTATAACTACTCCCTGACCCCAAGTGAGGTACCATAGCCCCTTTATAAGTACTCCCTGACCCCAAGTGAGTTATCCTAGCCCCTTTATATGTACTCTCTGACCGCAAGTGAGTTACCCTAGCCCCATAGAGGTACTCCCTGACCCCAAGTGAGTTATCCTAGCCCCTTTATATGTACTCTCTGACCGCAAGTGAGTTACCCTAGTCCCATATTAGTACTCCCTGACCCCAAGTGAGTTACCATAGCCCCTTTATATGTACTCCCTGACCCCAAGTGAATTATCCTAGCCCCTTTATAAGTACTCCAAGTCCCCAGATGAGTTACCCTAGTCTCATATAAGTACTCCCTGACCCAAAGTGATGTACCCTCGTCAAATATAAGTACTCCCTGACCCCAAATGAGTTACCATACCCCCTTTTTAAGTACTCCCTGATCCCAAGTGAGTTATCCTAGCCCCTTTATATGTACTCTCTAACCGCAAGTGAGTTATCCTATCCCCTTTATATGTACTCTCTGACCTCATGTGAGTTACCCTAGTCCCATAGACGTACTCCCTGACCCCAAGTGAGTTATCCTAGCCCCTTTATATGTACTCTCTGACCGCAAGTGAGTTACCCTAGTCCCATAGTAGTACTCCCTGACCCCAAGTGAGTTACCATAGCCCGTTTATAAGTACTACCTGAGCCCAAATGAGTTATCATAGCCCCTTTATATGTACTCTCTAAGCGCAAGTGAGTTACCATAGCCCCTTTATATGTACTCCCAGACCCCAAGTGAGTTACCTTAGTCCCTTATAACTACTCCCTGACCCCAAGTGACGTACCATAGCCCCTTTATAAGTACTCCCTGACCCCTAGTGAGTTATCCTAGCCCCTTTTTAAGTACTCCCAGACCCCAAGTGAGTTATCCTAGCCCCTTTATATGTACTCTCTAACCGCAAGTGAGTTATCCTATCCCCTTTATATGTACTCTCTGACCTCATGTGAGTTACCCTAGTCCCATAGAGGTACTCCCTGACCCCAAGTGAGTTATCCTAGCCCCTTTATATGTACTCTCTGACCGCAAGTGAGTTACCCTAGTCCCATAGTAGTACTCCCTGACACCAAGTGAGTTACCATAGCCCGTTTATAAGTACTACCTGACCCCAAATGAGTTATCCTAGCCCCTTTATATGTACTCTCTGACGGCAAGTGAGTTACCATAGCCCCTTTATATGTACTCCCTGACCCCAAGTGAATTATCCTAGCCCCTTTATAAGTACTCCAAGTCCCCAGATGAGTTACCCTAGTCCCATATAAGTACTCCCTGACCCCAAGTGATGTACCCTCGTCAAATATAAGTACTCCCTGACCCCAAATGAGTTACCATAGCCCCTTTTTAAGTACTCCCTGATCCCAAGTGAGTTATCCTACCCCCTTTATATGTACTCTCTAACCGCAAGTGAGTTATCCTACCCCCTTTATATGTACTCTCTGACCTCATGTGAGTTACCCTAGTCCCATAGACGTACTCCCTGACCCCAAGTGAGTTATCCTAGCCCCTTTATATGTACTCTCTGACCGCAAGTGAGTTACCCTAGTCCCATAGTAGTACTCCCTGACCCCAAGTGAGTTACCATAGCCCGTTTATAAGTACTACCTGACCCCAAATGAGTTATCCTAGCCCCTTTATATGTACTCTCTAACCACAAGTGAGTTACCCTAGTCCCATAGTAGTACTCCCTGACCCCAAGTGAGTTACCATAGCCCCTTTATAAGTACTACCTGACCCCAAATGAGTTATCCTAGCCCCTTTATATGTACTCTCTGACCGCAAGTGAGTTACCCTAGTCCCATAGTAGTACTCCCTGACCCCAAGTGAGTTACCATAGCCCGTTTATAAGTACTACCTGACCCCAAATGAGTTATCCTAGCCCCTTTATATGTACTCTCTGACGGCAAGTGAGTTACCATAGCCCCTTTATATGTACTCCCTAACCCCAAGTGAATTATCCTAGCCCCTTTATATGTACTCTCTGACCGCAAGTGAGTTATCCTAGCCCCTTTATAAGTACTCCCTGACCCCAAGTGGGTTACCCTAGTTTCATATTAGTACTCCTTGGCCCCAAGTGAGTTACCATAGCCCCTTTAAAGGTACTCCCTGACCCCAAGTGAGTTATCCTAGCCCCTTTATATGTACTCCCAGACCCCAAGTGAGTTACCCTAGTCCCATAGTAGTACTCCCTGACCCCAAGTGAGTTACCATAGCCCGTTTATAAGTACTACCTGACCCCAAATGAGTTATCCTAGCCCCTTTATATGTACTCTCAGACGGCAAGTGAGTTACCATAGCCCCTTTATATGTACTCCCTAACCCCAAGTGAATTATCCTAGCCCCTTTATATGTACTCTCTGACCGCAAGTGAGTTATCCTAGCCCCTTTATAAGTACTCCCTGACCCCAAGTGGGTTACCCTAGTTTCATATTAGTACTCCTTGGCCCCAAGTGAGTTACCATAGCCCCTTTATAAGTACTCCCTGACCCCAAGTGAGTTATCCTAGCCCCTTTATATGTACTCCCAGACCCCAAGTGAGTTACCTTAGTCCCTTATAACTACTCCCTGACCCCAAGTGAGGTACCATAGCCCCTTTATAAGTACTCCCTGACCCCTAGTGAGTTATCCTAGCCCCTTTTTAAGTACTCCCAGACCCCAAGTGAGTTATCCTAGCCCCTTTATATGTACTCTCTAACCGCAAGTGAGTTATCCTATCCCCTTTATATGTACTCTCTGACCTTATGTGAGTTACCCTAGTCCCATAGAGGTACTCCCTTACCCCAAGTGAGTTATCCTAGCCCCTTTATATGTACTCTCTGACCGCAAGTGAGTTACCCTAGTCCCATAGTAGTACTCCCTGACCCCAAGTGAGTTACCATAGCCCGTTTATAAGTACTACCTGACCCCAAATGAGTTATCCTAGCACCTTTATATGTACTCTCTGACGGCAAGTGAGTTACCATAGCCCCTTTATTTGTACTCCCTAACCCCAAGTGAATTATCCTAGCCCCTTTATATATACTCTCTGACCGCAAGTGAGTTATCCTAGCCCCATTATAAGTACTCCCTGACCCCAAGTGGGTTACCCTAGTTTCATATTAGTACTCCTTGGCCCCAAGTGAGTTACCATAGCCCCTTTATAAGTACTCCCTAACCCCAAGTCAGTTATCCTAGCCCCTTTATATGTACTCCCAGACCCCAAGTGAGTTACCTTAGTCCCTTATAACTACTCCCTGACCCCAAGTGAGGTACCATAGCCCCTTTATAAGTACTCCCTGACCCCAAGTGAGTTATCCTAGCCCCTTTATATGTACTCTCTGACCGCAAGTGAGTTACCCTAGCCCCATAGAGGTACTCCCTGACCCCAAGTGAGTTATCCTAGCCCCTTTATATGTACTCTCTGACCGCAAGTGAGTTACCCTAGTCCCATATTAGTACTCCCTGACCCCAAGTGAGTTACCATAGCCCCTTTATATGTACTCCCTGACCCCAAGTGAATTATCCTAGCCCCTTTATAAGTACTCCAAGTCCCCAGATGAGTTACCCTAGTCTCATATAAGTACTCCCTGACCCAAAGTGATGTACCCTCGTCAAATATAAGTACTCCCTGACCCCAAATGAGTTACCATACCCCCTTTTTAAGTACTCCCTGATCCCAAGTGAGTTATCCTAGCCCCTTTATATGTACTCTCTAACCGCAAGTGAGTTATCCTATCCCCTTTATATGTACTCTCTGACCTCATGTGAGTTACCCTAGTCCCATAGACGTACTCCCTGACCCCAAGTGAGTTATCCTAGCCCCTTTATATGTACTCTCTGACCGCAAGTGAGTTACCCTAGTCCCATAGTAGTACTCCCTGACCCCAAGTGAGTTACCATAGCCCGTTTATAAGTACTACCTGAGCCCAAATGAGTTATCATAGCCCCTTTATATGTACTCTCTAAGCGCAAGTGAGTTACCATAGCCCCTTTATATGTACTCCCAGACCCCAAGTGAGTTACCTTAGTCCCTTATAACTACTCCCTGACCCCAAGTGACGTACCATAGCCCCTTTATAAGTACTCCCTGACCCCTAGTGAGTTATCCTAGCCCCTTTTTAAGTACTCCCAGACCCCAAGTGAGTTATCCTAGCCCCTTTATATGTACTCTCTAACCGCAAGTGAGTTATCCTATCCCCTTTATATGTACTCTCTGACCTCATGTGAGTTACCCTAGTCCCATAGAGGTACTCCCTGACCCCAAGTGAGTTATCCTAGCCCCTTTATATGTACTCTCTGACCGCAAGTGAGTTACCCTAGTCCCATAGTAGTACTCCCTGACACCAAGTGAGTTACCATAGCCCGTTTATAAGTACTACCTGACCCCAAATGAGTTATCCTAGCCCCTTTATATGTACTCTCTGACGGCAAGTGAGTTACCATAGCCCCTTTATATGTACTCCCTGACCCCAAGTGAATTATCCTAGCCCCTTTATAAGTACTCCAAGTCCCCAGATGAGTTACCCTAGTCCCATATAAGTACTCCCTGACCCCAAGTGATGTACCCTCGTCAAATATAAGTACTCCCTGACCCCAAATGAGTTACCATAGCCCCTTTTTAAGTACTCCCTGATCCCAAGTGAGTTATCCTACCCCCTTTATATGTACTCTCTAACCGCAAGTGAGTTATCCTACCCCCTTTATATGTACTCTCTGACCTCATGTGAGTTACCCTAGTCCCATAGACGTACTCCCTGACCCCAAGTGAGTTATCCTAGCCCCTTTATATGTACTCTCTGACCGCAAGTGAGTTACCCTAGTCCCATAGTAGTACTCCCTGACCCCAAGTGAGTTACCATAGCCCGTTTATAAGTACTACCTGACCCCAAATGAGTTATCCTAGCCCCTTTATATGTACTCTCTAACCACAAGTGAGTTACCCTAGTCCCATAGTAGTACTCCCTGACCCCAAGTGAGTTACCATAGCCCCTTTATAAGTACTACCTGACCCCAAATGAGTTATCCTAGCCCCTTTATATGTACTCTCTGACCGCAAGTGAGTTACCCTAGTCCCATAGTAGTACTCCCTGACCCCAAGTGAGTTACCATAGCCCGTTTATAAGTACTACCTGACCCCAAATGAGTTATCCTAGCCCCTTTATATGTACTCTCTGACGGCAAGTGAGTTACCATAGCCCCTTTATATGTACTCCCTAACCCCAAGTGAATTATCCTAGCCCCTTTATATGTACTCTCTGACCGCAAGTGAGTTATCCTAGCCCCTTTATAAGTACTCCCTGACCCCAAGTGGGTTACCCTAGTTTCATATTAGTACTCCTTGGCCCCAAGTGAGTTACCATAGCCCCTTTAAAGGTACTCCCTGACCCCAAGTGAGTTATCCTAGCCCCTTTATATGTACTCCCAGACCCCAAGTGAGTTACCCTAGTCCCATAGTAGTACTCCCTGACCCCAAGTGAGTTACCATAGCCCGTTTATAAGTACTACCTGACCCCAAATGAGTTATCCTAGCCCCTTTATATGTACTCTCAGACGGCAAGTGAGTTACCATAGCCCCTTTATATGTACTCCCTAACCCCAAGTGAATTATCCTAGCCCCTTTATATGTACTCTCTGACCGCAAGTGAGTTATCCTAGCCCCTTTATAAGTACTCCCTGACCCCAAGTGGGTTACCCTAGTTTCATATTAGTACTCCTTGGCCCCAAGTGAGTTACCATAGCCCCTTTATAAGTACTCCCTGACCCCAAGTGAGTTATCCTAGCCCCTTTATATGTACTCCCAGACCCCAAGTGAGTTACCTTAGTCCCTTATAACTACTCCCTGACCCCAAGTGAGGTACCATAGCCCCTTTATAAGTACTCCCTGACCCCTAGTGAGTTATCCTAGCCCCTTTTTAAGTACTCCCAGACCCCAAGTGAGTTATCCTAGCCCCTTTATATGTACTCTCTAACCGCAAGTGAGTTATCCTATCCCCTTTATATGTACTCTCTGACCTCATGTGAGTTACCCTAGTCCCATAGAGGTACTCCCTTACCCCAAGTGAGTTATCCTAGCCCCTTTATATGTACTCTCTGACCGCAAGTGAGTTACCCTAGTCCCATAGTAGTACTCCCTGACCCCAAGTGAGTTACCATAGCCCGTTTATAAGTACTACCTGACCCCAAATGAGTTATCCTAGCCCCTTTATATGTACTCTCTGACGGCAAGTGAGTTACCATAGCCCCTTTATATGTACTCCCTGACCCCAAGTGAATTATCCTAGCCCCTTTATAAGTACTCCAAGTCCCCAGATGAGTTACCCTAGTCCCATATAAGTACTCCCTGACCCCAAGTGATGTACCCTCGTCAAATATAAGTACTCCCTGACCCCAAATGAGTTACCATAGCCCCTTTTTAAGTACTCCCTGATCCCAAGTGAGTTATCCTAGCCCCTTTATATGTAATCTCTAACCGCAAGTGAGTTATCCTATCCCCTTTATATGTACTCTCTGACCTCATGTGAGTAACCCTAGTCCCATAGACGTACTCCCTGACCCCAAGTGAGTTATCCTAGCCCCTTTATATGTACTCTCTGACCGCAAGTGAGTTACCCTAGTCCCATAGTAGTACTCCCTGACCCCAAGTGAGTTACCATAGCCCGTTTATAAGTACTACCTGAGCCCAAATGAGTTATCCTAGCCCCTTTATATGTACTCTCTAAGCGCAAGTGAGTTACCCTAGTCCCATAGTAGTACTCCCTGACCCCAAGTGAGTTACCATAGCCCCTTTATAAGTACTACCTGACCCCAAATGAGTTATCCTAGCCCCTTTATATGTTCTCTCTGACCGCAAGTGAGTTACCCTAGTCCCATAGTAGTACTCCCTGACCCCAAGTGAGTTACCATAGCCCGTTTATAAGTACTACCTGACCCCAAATGAGTTATCCTAGCCCCTTTATATGTACTCTCTGACGGCAAGTGAGTTACCATAGCCCCTTTATATGTACTCCCTAACCCCAAGTGAATTATCCTAGCCCCTTTATATGTACTCTCTGACCGCAAGTGAGTTATCCTAGCCCCTTTATAAGTACTCCCTGACCCCAAGTGGGTTACCCTAGTTTCATATTAGTACTCCTTGGCCCCAAGTGAGTTACCATAGCCCCTTTATAAGTACTCCCTGACCCCTAGTGAGTTATCCTAGCCCCTTTTTAAGTACTCCCAGACCCCAAGTGAGTTATCCTAGCCCCTTTATATGTACTCTCTAACCGCAAGTGAGTTATCCTATCCCCTTTATATGTACTCTCTGACCTCATGTGAGTTACCCTAGTCCCATAGAGGTACTCCCTGACCCCAAGTGAGTTATCCTAGCCCCTTTATATGTACTCTCTGACCGCAAGTGAGTTACCCTAGTCCCATAGTAGTACTCCCTGACCCCAAGTGAGTTACCATAGCCCGTTTATAAGTACTACCTGACCCCAAATGAGTTATCCTAGCCCCTTTATATGTACTCTCTGACGGCAAGTGAGTTACCATAGCCCCTTTATATGTACTCCCTGACCCCAAGTGAATTATCCTAGCCCCTTTATAAGTACTCCAAGTCCCCAGATGAGTTACCCTAGTCCCATATAAGTACTCCCTGACCCCAAGTGATGTACCCTCGTCAAATATAAGTACTCCCTGACCCCAAATGAGTTACCATAGCCCCTTTTTAAGTACTCCCTGATCCCAAGTGAGTTATCCTAGCCCCTTTATATGTACTCTCTAACCGCAAGTGAGTTATCCTATCCCCTTTATATGTACTCCCAGACCCCAAGTGAGTTAACCTAGTCCCTTAAATGTACTCCCTGACCCCAAGATAGTTATCCTAGCCCCTTAATATGTACTCTCTGACCGCAAGTGAGTTACCCTAGTCCCATAGAAGTACTCTCTGACGGCAAGTGAGTTACCATAGCCCCTTTATATGTACTCCCTAACCCCAAGTGAATTATCCTAGCCCCTTTATATGTACTCTCTGACCGCAAGTGAGTTATCCTAGCCCCTTTATAAGTACTCCCTGACCCCAAGTGGGTTACCCTAGTTTCATAGTAGTACTACTTGGCCCCAAGTGAGTTACCATAGCCCCTTTATAAGTACTCCCTGACCCCAAGTGAGTTATCCTAGCCCCTTTATATGTACTCTCTGACCGCAAGTGAGTTACCATAGCCCCTTTATAAGTACTCCCTGACCCCATGTGAGTTACCCTAGCCCCTTTATATGTACTCTCTGGCGGCAAGTGAGTTACCCTAGTCCCAAATAAGTACTCCCTGACCCCAAGTGAGTTACCATAGCCCCTTTATAAGTACTCCCTGACCCCAAGTGAGTTATCCTAGCCCCTTTATATGTACTATCTGACCGCAAGTGAGTTATCCTATCCCCTTTATATGTACACTCTGACCTCATGTGAGTTACCCTAGTCCCACAGACGTACTCCCTGACCCCAAGTGAGTTACCCTAATCTCATAGAAGTACTTCCTGACCCTAAGTGAGTTACCATAGCCCCTTTATAAGTACTCCCTGACCCCAAGTGAGTTATCCTAGCCCCGTTATATGTACTCTCTGACCGCAAGTGAGTTACCATAGCCCCTTTATAAGTACTCCCTGACCCCAAGTGAGTTATCCTAGCCCCTTTATATGTACTATCTGACCGCAAGTGAGTTATCCTATCCCCTTTATATGTACACTCTGACCTCATGTGAGTTACCCTAGTCCCACAGACGTACTCCCTGACCCCAAGTGAGTTACCCTAATCTCATAGAAGTACTTCCTGACCCTAAGTGAGTTACCCTAGCCGCTTTATATGTACTCCCAGACCCCAAGTGAGCTACCCTAGTTCCATAGAAGTACTTCCTGACCCCAAGTGAGTTACCATAGCCCCTTTATAAGTACTCCCTGAACCCAAGTGAGTTATCCTAGCCCCTTTATATGTACTCTCTGACCGCAAGTGAGTTACCATAGCCCCTTTATAAGTACTCCCTGACCCCATGTGAGTTACCCTAGCCCCTTTAAATGTACTCTCTGGCGGCAAGTGAGTTACCCTAGTCCCAAATAAGTACTCCCTGACCCCATGTGAGTTATCCTAGCCCCTTTATATGTACTCTTTGGCGGCAAGTGAGTTACCCTAGTTTCATAGTAGTACTCCTTGGCCCCAAGTGAGTTACCATAGCCCCTTTATAAGTACTACCTGACCCCAAATGAGTTATCCTAGCCCCTTTATATGTACTCTCTGACGGCAAGTGAGTTACCATAGCCCCTTTATAAGTACTCCCTGACCCCTAGTGAGTTATCCTAGCCCCTTTTTAAGTACTCCCTGACCCCAAGTGAGTGTTCCTAGCCCCTTTATATGTACTCTCTAACCGCAAGTGAGTTATCCTATCCCCTTTATATGTACTCTCTGACCTCATGTGAGTTACCCTAGTCCCATAGAGGTACTCCCTGACCCCAAGTGAGTTATCCTAGCCCCTTTATATGTACTCTCTGACCGCAAGTGAGTTACCATAGTCCCATAGTAGTACTCCCTGACCCCAAGTGAGTTACCATAGCCCCTTTATAAGTACTACCTGACCCCAAATGAGTTATCCTAGCCCCTTTATATGTACTCTCTGACGGCAAGTGAGTTACCATAGCCCCTTTATAAGTACTCCCTGACCCCTAGTGAGTTATCCTAGCCCCTTTTTAAGTACTCCCTGACCCCAAGTGAGTTATCCTAGCCCCTTTATATGTACTCTCTAACCGCAAGTGAGTTATCCTATCCCCTTTATATGTACTCTCTGACCTCATGTGAGTTACCCTAGTCCCATAGAGGTACTCCCTGACCCCAAGTGAGTTATCCTAGCCCCTTTATATGTACTCTCTGACCGCAAGTGAGTTACCCTAGTCCCATAGTAGTACTCCCTGACCCCAAGTGAGTTACCATAGCCCGTTTATAAGTACTACCTGACCCCAAATGAGTTATCCTAGCCCCTTTATATGTACTCTCTGACGGCAAGTGAGTTACCATAGCCCCTTTATATGTACTCCCTGACCCCAAGTGAATTATCCTAGCCCCTTTATAAGTACTCCAAGTCCCCAGATGAGTTACCCTAGTCCCATATAAGTACTCCCTGACCCCAAGTGATGTACCCTCGTCAAATATAAGTACTCCCTGACCCCAAATGAGTTACCATAGCCCCTTTTTAAGTACTCCCTGATCCCAAGTGAGTTATCCTAGCCCCTTTATATGTACTCTCTAACCGCAAGTGAGTTATCCTATCCCCTTTATATGTACTCTCTGACCTCATGTGAGTTACCCTGGTCCCATAGACGTACTCCCTGACCCCAAGTGAGTTATCCTAGCCCCTTTATATGTACTCTCTGACCGCAAGTGAGTTACCCTAGTCCCATAGTAGTACTCCCTGACCCCAAGTGAGTTACCATAGCCCGTTTATAAGTACTACCTGACCCCAAATGAGTTATCCTAGCCCCTTTATATGTACTCTCTAACCGCAAGTGAGTTACCCTAGTCCCATAGTAGTACTCCCTGACCCCAAGTGAGTTACCATAGCCCCTTTATAAGTACTACCTGACCCCAAATGAGTTATCCTAGCCCCTTTATATGTACTCTCTGACCGCAAGTGAGTTACCCTAGTCCCATAGTAGTACTCCCTGACCCCAAGTGAGTTACCATAGCCCGTTTATAAGTACTACCTGACCCCAAATGAGTTATCCTAGCCCCTTTATATGTACTCTCTGACGGCAAGTGAGTTACCATAGCCCCTTTATATGTACTCCCTAACCCCAAGTGAATTATCCTAGCCCCTTTATATGTACTCTCTGACCGCAAGTAAGTTATCCTAGCCCCTTTATAAGTACTCCCTGACCCCAAGTAGGTTACCCTAGTTTCATATTAGTACTCCTTGGCCCCAAGCGAGTTACCATAGCCCCTTTATAAGTACTCCCTGACCCCAAGTGAGTTATCCTAGCCCCTTTATATGTACTCCCAGACCCCAAGTGAGTTACCTTAGTCCCTTATAACTACTCCCTGACCCCAAGTGAGGTACCATAGCCCCTTTATAAGTACTCCCTGACCCCAAGTGAGTTATCCTAGCCCCTTTATATGTACTCTCTGACAGCAAGTGAGTTACCCTAGCCCCTTTATATGTACTCTCTGACCGCAAGGGAGTTATCCTAGCCGCTTTATATGTACTCCCAGACCCCAAGTGAGTTAACCTAGTCCCTTAAAAGTACTCCCTGACCCCAAGAGAGTTATCCTAGCCCCTTAATATGTACTCTCTGACCGCAAGTGAGTTACCCTAGTCCCATAGAAGTACTCTCTGACGGCAAGTGAGTTACCATAGCCCCTTTATATGTACTCCCTAACCCCAAGTGAATTATCCTAGCCCCTTTATATGTACTCTCTGTCCGCAAGTGAGTTATCCTAGCCCCTTTATAAGAACTCCCTGACCCCAAGTGGGTTACCCTAGTTTCATAGTAGTACTCCTTGGCCCCAAGTGAGTTACCATAGCCCCTTTATAAGTACTCCCTGACCCCAAGTGAGTTATCCTAGCCCCTTTATATGTACTCCCAGACCCCAAGTGAGCTACCCTAGTTCCATAGAAGTACTTCCTGACCCCAAGTGAGTTACCATAGCCCCTTTATAAGTACTCCCTGACCCCAAGTGAGTTATCCTAGCCCCTTTATATGTACTCTCTGACCGCAAGTGAGTTACCATAGCCCCTTTATAAGTACTCCCTGACCCCATGTGAGTTACCCTAGCCCCTTTATATGTACTCTCTGGCGGCAAGTGAGTTACCCTAGTCCCAAATAAGTACTCCCTGACCCCAAGTGAGTTACCATAGCCCCTTTATAAGTACTCCCTGACCCCAAGTGAGTTATCCTAGCCCCTTTATATGTACTATCTGACCGCAAGTGTGTTATCCTATCCCCTTTATATGTACACTCTGACCTCATGTGAGTTACCCTAGTCCCACAGACGTACTCCCTGACCCCAAGTGAGTTACCCTAATCCCATAGAAGTACTTCCTGACCCTAAGTGAGTTACCATAGCCCCTTTATAAGTACTCCCTGACCCCAAGTGAGTTATCCTAGCCCCGTTATATGTACTCTCTGACCGCAAGTGAGTTATCCTAGCCCCTTTATATGTACTCCCAGACCCCAAGTGAGTTACCCTAGTCCCATATAAGTACTCCTTGACCCAAAGTGAGTTACCCTAGCCGCTTTATATGTACTCCCAGACCCCAAGTGAGCTACCCTAGTTCCATAGAAGTACTTCCTGACCCCAAGTGAGTTACCATAGCCCCTTTATAAGTACTCCCTGACCCCAAGTGAGTTATCCTAGCCCCTTTATATGTACTCTCTAACCGCAAGTGAGTTATCCTATCCCCTTTATATGTACTCTCTGACCTCATGTGAGTTACCCTAGTCCCATAGACGTACTCCCTGACACCAAGTGAGTTACCCTAGCCCCTTTATATGTACTCTCTGGCGGCAAGTGAGTTACCCTAGTCCCAAATAAGTACTCCCTGACCCCAAGTGAGTTACCATAGCCCCTTTATAAGTACTCCCTGACCCCAAGTGAGTTATCCTTGCCCCTTTATATTTACTATCTGACCGCAAGTGAGTTATCCTATCCCCTTTATATGTACACTCTGACCTCATGTGAGTTACCCTAGTCCCACAGACGTACTCCCTGACCCCAAGTGAGTTACCCTAATCCCATAGAAGTACTTCCTGACCCTAAGTGAGTTACCATAGCCCCTTTATAAGTACTCCCTGACCCCAAGTGAGTTATCCTAGCCCCGTTATATGTACTCTCTGACCGCAAGTGAGTTATCCTAGCCCCTTTATATGTACTCCCAGACCCCAAGTGAGTTACCCTAGTCCCATATAAGTACTCCTTGACCCAAAGTGAGTTACCCTAGCCGCTTTATATGTACTCCCAGACCCTAAGTGAGCTACCCTAGTTCCATAGAAGTACTTCCTGACCCCAAGTGAGTTACCATAGCCCCTTTATAAGTACTCCCCTACCCCAAATGAGTTACCCTAGCCCCTTTATATGTACTCTCTGACGGCAATTGAGTTACCCTAGTCCCTTATAAGGACTCCCTGACCCCAAGTGGGTTACCCTAGTCCCATAGAAGTACTCCCTGACCCCATTGTGAGTTACCTTAACCCTTATATAAGTACTCCCTGACCCCAAGTGAGTTACCATATCACCTTTATATGTACTCCCTGACCCCAAGTGAGTTATCCTAGCCCCTTTATATGTACTCTCTGACCGCAAGTGAGTTACCCTAGTCCCATAGTAGTACTCCCTGACCCCAAGTGAGTTACCATAGCCCCTTTATAAGTACTACCTGACCGCAATGAGTTACCCTAGTCCCATAGTAGTACTCCCTGACCCCAATTGAGTTACCATAGCCCGTTTATAAGTACTACCTGACCCCAAATGAGTTACCCTAGCCCCTTTATATGTACTCTCTGGCGGCATGTGAGTTATCCTATCCCCTTTATATGTACTCTCTGACCACATGTGAGTTACCCTAGTCCCATAGACGTACTCCCTGACCCCAAGTGAGTTATCCTAGCCCCTTTATATGTACTATCTGACCGCAAGTGAGTTATCCTAGCCCCTTTATATGTACTCTCTGACCGCAAGTGAGTTACCCTAGTCCCATAGTAGTACTCCCTGACCCCATGTGAGATACCCTAGCCCCTTTATATGTACTCTCTGATCGCAAGTGAGTTACTCTAGCCCCTTTATATGTACTCTCTGACCGCAAGTGAGTTATCCTAGCCCCTTTATAAGTACTCCCCTACCCCAAATGAGTTATCCTAGCCCCTTTATATGTACTCTCTGACGGCAAGTGAGTTACCCTAGTCCCATAGTAGTACTCCTTGACCCCAAGTGAGTTACCATAGCCCCTTTATATGTACTCCCTGACCCCAAGTGAATTATCCTAGCCCCTTTATATGTACTCTCTGACCGCAAGTGAGTTATCCTAGCCCCTTTATAAGTACTCCCTGACCCCAAGTGGGTTACCCTAGTTTCATATTAGTACTCCTTGGCCCCAAAAGAGTTACCATAGCCCCTTTATAAGTACTCCTTGACCCCAATTGAGTTATCCTAGCCCCTTTATATGTACTCCCAGACTCCAAGTGAGTTACCTTAGTCCCTTATAACTACTCCCTGCCCCAAGTGAGGTACCATAGCCCCTTTATAAGTACTCCCAGACCCCAAGTGAGTTAAACTAGTCCCTAAAAAGTACTCCCTGACCCCAAGAGAGTTGTCCTAGCCCCTTTATATGTACTCTCTGACCGCAAGTGAGTTACCCTAGTCCCATAGAAGTACACTCTGACCGCAAGTGAGTTATCCTAGCCGCTTTATATGTACACCCAGACCCCAAGTGAGTTACCCTAGTCCCATATTACTATTCCCTGACCCAATGTGAGTTTCCCTAGCCCCTTTATAAGTACTCCCTGACCCTAAGTGGGTTACCCTAGTCCCATATAAGTACTCCCAGAACACAAGAAGGTTACCCTAGACCCATAGAAATACTCCCTGACCCCAAGTGAGTTATCCTTGCCCCTTTATATATACTCTCTGACGGCAAGTGAGTTACCCTAGTCCCATAGTAGTACTCCTTGACCCCAAGTGAGTTACCATAGCCCCTTTTTAAGTACTCCCTGACCCCAAGTGAGTTATCCTAGCCCCTTTATATGTACTCTCTAACCGCAAGTGAGTTATCCTATCCCCTTTATATGTACTCTCTGACCTCATGTGAGTTACCCTAGTCCCATAGACGTACTCCCTGACCCCAAGTGAGTTATCCTAGCCCCTTTATATGTACTCTCTGACCGCAAGTGAGTTACCCTAGCCCCTTTATATGTACTCTCTGACCGCAAGGGAGTTATCCTAGCCGCTTTATATGTACTCCCAGACCCCAAGTGAGTTAACATAGTCCCTTAAAAGTACTCCCTAACCCCAAGAGAGTTATCCTAGCCCCTTAATATGTACTCTCTGACCGCAAGTGAGTTACCCTAGTCCCATAGAAGTACTCTCTGACGGCAAGTGAGTTACCATAGCCCCTTTATATGTACTCCCTTACCCCAAGTGAATTATCCTAGCCCCTTTATATGTACTCTCTGACCGCAAGTGAGTTATCCTAGCCGCTTTATATGTACACCCAGACCCCAAGTGAGTTACCCTAGTCCCATATTACTATTCCCTGACCCAATGTAAGTTTCCCTAGACCCTTTATAAGTACTCCCTGACCCTAAGTGGGTTACCCTAGTCCCATATAAGTACTCCCAAACCACAAGAAGGTTACCCTAGTCCCATAGAAATACTCCCTGACCCCAAGTGAGTTATCCTTGCCCCTTTATATCTACTCTCTGACAGCAATTGAGTTACCCTAGTCCCTTATAAGGACTCCCTGACCCCAAGTGGGTTACCCTAGTCTCATAGTACTCCCTGACCCCATGTGAGTTATCCTAGCCCCTTTATATGTACTCTCTAACCGCAAGTGAGTTATCCTATCCCCTTTATATGTACTCTCTGACCTCATGTGAGTTACCCTAGTCCCATAGAGGTACTCCCTGACACCAAGTGAGGTACCATAGCCCCTTTATAAGTACTCCCTGACCCCAAGTGAGTTATCCTAGCCCCTTTATATGTACTCTCTGACAGCAAGTGAGTTACCCTAGCCCCTTTATATGTACTCTCTGACCGCAAGGGAGTTATCCTAGCCGCTTTATATGTACTCCCAGACCCCAAGTGAGTTAACCTAGTCCCTTAAAAGTACTCCCTGACCCCAAGAGAGTTATCCTAGCCCCTTAATATGTACTCTCTGACCGCAAGTGAGTTACCCTAGTCCCATAGAAGTACTCTCTGACGGCAAGTGAGTTACCATAGCCCCTTTATATGTACTCCCTAACCCCAAGTGAATTATCCTAGCCCCTTTATATGTACTCTCTGTCCGCAAGTGAGTTATCCTAGCCCCTTTATAAGAACTCCCTGACCCCAAGTGGGTTACCCTAGTTTCATAGTAGTACTCCTTGGCCCCAAGTGAGTTACCATAGCCCCTTTATAAGTACTCCCTGACCCCAAGTGAGTTATCCTAGCCCCTTTATATGTACTCCCAGACCCCAAGTGAGCTACCCTAGTTCCATAGAAGTACTTCCTGACCCCTAGTGAGTTACCATAGCCCCTTTATAAGTACTCCCTGACCCCAAGTGAGTTATCCTAGCCCCTTTATATGTACTCTCTGACCGCAAGTGAGTTACCATAGCCCCTTTATAAGTACTCCCTGACCCCATGTGAGTTACCCTAGCCCCTTTATATGTACTCTCTGGCGGCAAGTGAGTTACCCTAGTCCCAAATAAGTACTCCCTGACCCCAAGTGAGTTACCATAGCCCCTTTATAAGTACTCCCTGACCCCAAGTGAGTTATCCTAGCCCCTTTATATGTACTATCTGACCGCAAGTGTGTTATCCTATCCCCTTTATATGTACACTCTGACCTCATGTGAGTTACCCTAGTCCCACAGACGTACTCCCTGACCCCAAGTGAGTTACCCTAATCCCATAGAAGTACTTCCTGACCCTAAGTGAGTTACCATAGCCCCTTTATAAGTACTCCCTGACCCCAAGTGAGTTATCCTAGCCCCGTTATATGTACTCTCTGACCGCAAGTGAGTTATCCTAGCCCCTTTATATGTACTCCCAGACCCCAAGTGAGTTACCCTAGTCCCATATAAGTACTCCTTGACCCAAAGTGAGTTACCCTAGCCGCTTTATATGTACTCCCAGACCCCAAGTGAGCTACCCTAGTTCCATAGAAGTACTTCCTGACCCCAAGTGAGTTACCATAGCCCCTTTATAAGTACTCCCTGACCCCAAGTGAGTTATCCTAGCCCCTTTATATGTACTCTCTAACCGCAAGTGAGTTATCCTATCCCCTTTATATGTACTCTCTGACCTCATGTGAGTTACCCTAGTCCCATAGACGTACTCCCTGACACCAAGTGAGTTACCCTAGCCCCTTTATATGTACTCTCTGGCGGCAAGTGAGTTACCCTAGTCCCAAATAAGTACTCCCTGACCCCAAGTGAGTTACCATAGCCCCTTTATAAGTACTCCCTGACCCCAAGTGAGTTATCCTTGCCCCTTTATATTTACTATCTGACCGCAAGTGAGTTATCCTATCCCCTTTATATGTACACTCTGACCTCATGTGAGTTACCCTAGTCCCACAGACGTACTCCCTGACCCCAAGTGAGTTACCCTAATCCCATAGAAGTACTTCCTGACCCTAAGTGAGTTACCATAGCCCCTTTATAAGTACTCCCTGACCCCAAGTGAGTTATCCTAGCCCCGTTATATGTACTCTCTGACCGCAAGTGAGTTATCCTAGCCCCTTTATATGTACTCCCAGACCCCAAGTGAGTTACCCTAGTCCCATATAAGTACTCCTTGACCCAAAGTGAGTTACCCTAGCCGCTTTATATGTACTCCCAGACCCCAAGTGAGCTACCCTAGTTCCATAGAAGTACTTCCTGACCCCAAGTGAGTTACCATAGCCCCTTTATAAGTACTCCCTGACCCCAAGTGAGTTATCCTAGCCCCTTTATATGTACTCTCTAACCGCAAGTGAGTTATCCTATCCCCTTTATATGTACTCTCTGACCTCATGTGAGTTACCCTAGTCCCATAGACGTACTCCCTGACACCAAGTGAGTTACCCTAGCCCCTTTATATGTACTCTCTGGCGGCAAGTGAGTTACCCTAGTCCCAAATAAGTACTCCCTGACCCCAAGTGAGTTACCATAGCCCCTTTATAAGTACTCCCTGACCCCAAGTGAGTTATCCTTGCCCCTTTATATTTACTATCTGACCGCAAGTGAGTTATCCTATCCCCTTTATATGTACACTCTGACCTCATGTGAGTTACCCTAGTCCCACAGACGTACTCCCTGACCCCAAGTGAGTTACCCTAATCCCATAGAAGTACTTCCTGACCCTAAGTGAGTTACCATAGCCCCTTTATAAGTACTCCCTGACCCCAAGTGAGTTATCCTAGCCCCGTTATATGTACTCTCTGACCGCAAGTGAGTTATCCTAGCCCCTTTATATGTACTCCCAGACCCCAAGTGAGTTACCCTAGTCCCATATAAGTACTCCTTGACCCAAAGTGAGTTACCCTAGCCGCTTTATATGTACTCCCAGACCCTAAGTGAGCTACCCTAGTTCCATAGAAGTACTTCCTGACCCCAAGTGAGTTACCATAGCCCCTTTATAAGTACTCCCCTACCCCAAATGAGTTATCCTAGCCCCTTTATATGTACTCTCTGACGGCAATTGAGTTACCCTAGTCCCTTATAAGGACTCCCTGACCCCAAGTGGGTTACCCTAGTCCCATAGAAGTACTCCCTGACCCCATTGTGAGTTACCTTAACCCTTATATAAGTACTCCCTGACCCCAAGTGAGTTACCATATCACCTTTATATGTACTCCCTGACCCCAAGTGAGTTATCCTAGCCCCTTTATATGTACTCTCTGACCGCAAGTGAGTTACCCTAGTCCCATAGTAGTACTCCCTGACCCCAAGTGAGTTACCATAGCCCCTTTATAAGTACTACCTGACCGCAATGAGTTACCCTAGTCCCATAGTAGTACTCCCTGACCCCAATTGAGTTACCATAGCCCGTTTATAAGTACTACCTGACCCCAAATGAGTTACCCTAGCCCCTTTATATGTACTCTCTGGCGGCAAGTGAGTTATCCTATCCCCTTTATATGTACTCTCTGACCTCATGTGAGTTACCCTAGTCCCATAGACGTACTCCCTGACCCCAAGTGAGTTATCCTAGCCCCTTTATATGTACTATCTGACCGCAAGTGAGTTATCCTAGCCCCTTTATATGTACTCTCTGACCGCAAGTGAGTTACCCTAGTCCCATAGTAGTACTCCCTGACCCCATGTGAGATACCCTAGCCCCTTTATATGTACTCTCTGATCGCAAGTGAGTTACCCTAGCCCCTTTATATGTACTCTCTGACCGCAAGTGAGTTATCCTAGCCCCTTTATAAGTACTCCCCTACCCCAAATGAGTTATCCTAGCCCCTTTATATGTACTCTCTGACGGCAAGTGAGTTACCCTAGTCCCATAGTAGTACTCCTTGACCCCAAGTGAGTTACCATAGCCCCTTTATATGTACTCCCTGACCCCAAGTGAATTATCCTAGCCCCTTTATATGTACTCTCTGACCGCAAGTGAGTTATCCTAGCCCCTTTATAAGTACTCCCTGACCCCAAGTGGGTTACCCTAGTTTCATATTAGTACTCCTTGGCCCCAAAAGAGTTACCATAGCCCCTTTATAAGTACTCCTTGACCCCAATTGAGTTATCCTAGCCCCTTTATATGTACTCCCAGACCCCAAGTGAGTTACCTTAGTCCCTTATAACTACTCCCTGCCCCAAGTGAGGTACCATAGCCCCTTTATAAGTACTCCCAGACCCCAAGTGAGTTAAACTAGTCCCTAAAAAGTACTCCCTGACCCCAAGAGAGTTGTCCTAGCCCCTTTATATGTACTCTCTGACCGCAAGTGAGTTACCCTAGTCCCATAGAAGTACACTCTGACCGCAAGTGAGTTATCCTAGCCGCTTTATATGTACACCCAGACCCCAAGTGAGTTACCCTAGTCCCATATTACTATTCCCTGACCCAATGTGAGTTTCCCTAGCCCCTTTATAAGTACTCCCTGACCCTAAGTGGGTTACCCTAGTCCCATATAAGTACTCCCAGACCACAAGAAGGTTACCCTAGACCCATAGAAATACTCCCTGACCCCAAGTGAGTTATCCTTGCCCCTTTATATATACTCTCTGACGGCAAGTGAGTTACCCTAGTCCCATAGTAGTACTCCTTGACCCCAAGTGAGTTACCATAGCCCCTTTTTAAGTACTCCCTGACCCCAAGTGAGTTATCCTAGCCCCTTTATATGTACTCTCTAACCGCAAGTGAGTTATCCTATCCCCTTTATATGTACTCTCTGACCTCATGTGAGTTACCCTAGTCCCATAGACGTACTCCCTGACCCCAAGTGAGTTATCCTAGCCCCTTTATATGTACTCTCTGACCGCAAGTGAGTTACCCTAGCCCCTTTATATGTACTCTCTGACCGCAAGGGAGTTATCCTAGCCGCTTTATATGTACTCCCAGACCCCAAGTGAGTTAACCTAGTCCCTTAAAAGTACTCCCTAACCCCAAGAGAGTTATCCTAGCCCCTTAATATGTACTCTCTGACCGCAAGTGAGTTACCCTAGTCCCATAGAAGTACTCTCTGACGGCAAGTGAGTTACCATAGCCCCTTTATATGTACTCCCTAACCCCAAGTGAATTATCCTAGCCCCTTTATATGTACTCTCTGACCGCAAGTGAGTTATCCTAGCCGCTTTATATGTACACCCAGACCCCAAGTGAGTTACCCTAGTCCCATATTACTATTCCCTGACCCAATGTAAGTTTCCCTAGACCCTTTATAAGTACTCCCTGACCCTAAGTGGGTTACCCTAGTCCCATATAAGTACTCCCAAACCACAAGAAGGTTACCCTAGTCCCATAGAAATACTCCCTGACCCCAAGTGAGTTATCCTTGCCCCTTTATATCTACTCTCTGACAGCAATTGAGTTACCCTAGTCCCTTATAAGGACTCCCTGACCCCAAGTGGGTTACCCTAGTCTCATAGTACTCCCTGACCCCATGTGAGTTATCCTAGCCCCTTTATATGTACTCTCTAACCGCAAGTGAGTTATCCTATCCCCTTTATATGTACTCTCTGACCTCATGTGAGTTACCCTAGTCCCATAGAGGTACTCCCTGACACCAAGTGAGTTATCCTAGCCCCTTTATATGTACTCTCTGACCGCAAGTGAGTTATCCTAGCCCCTTTATAAGTACTCCCTGACCCCAAGTGGGTTACCCTAGTTTCATATTAGTACTCCTTGGCCCCAAAAGAGTTACCATAGCCCCTTTATAAGTACTCCTTGACCCCAATTGAGTTATCCTAGCCCCTTTATATGTACTCCCAGACCCCAAGTGAGTTACCTTAGTCCCTTATAACTACTCCCTGCCCCAAGTGAGGTACCATAGCCCCTTTATAAGTACTCCCAGACCCCAAGTGAGTTAAACTAGTCCCTAAAAAGTACTCCCTGACCCCAAGAGAGTTGTCCTAGCCCCTTTATATGTACTCTCTGACCGCAAGTGAGTTACCCTAGTCCCATAGAAGTACACTCTGACCGCAAGTGAGTTATCCTAGCCGCTTTATATGTACACCCAGACCCCAAGTGAGTTACCCTAGTCCCATATTACTATTCCCTGACCCAATGTGAGTTTCCCTAGCCCCTTTATAAGTACTCCCTGACCCTAAGTGGGTTACCCTAGTCCCATATAAGTACTCCCAGACCACAAGAAGGTTACCCTAGACCCATAGAAATACTCCCTGACCCCAAGTGAGTTATCCTTGCCCCTTTATATATACTCTCTGACGGCAAGTGAGTTACCCTAGTCCCATAGTAGTACTCCTTGACCCCAAGTGAGTTACCATAGCCCCTTTTTAAGTACTCCCTGACCCCAAGTGAGTTATCCTAGCCCCTTTATATGTACTCTCTAACCGCAAGTGAGTTATCCTATCCCCTTTATATGTACTCTCTGACCTCATGTGAGTTACCCTAGTCCCATAGACGTACTCCCTGACCCCAAGTGAGTTATCCTAGCCCCTTTATATGTACTCTCTGACCGCAAGTGAGTTACCCTAGCCCCTTTATATGTACTCTCTGACCGCAAGGGAGTTATCCTAGCCGCTTTATATGTACTCCCAGACCCCAAGTGAGTTAACCTAGTCCCTTAAAAGTACTCCCTAACCCCAAGAGAGTTATCCTAGCCCCTTAATATGTACTCTCTGACCGCAAGTGAGTTACCCTAGTCCCATAGAAGTACTCTCTGACGGCAAGTGAGTTACCATAGCCCCTTTATATGTACTCCCTAACCCCAAGTGAATTATCCTAGCCCCTTTATATGTACTCTCTGACCGCAAGTGAGTTATCCTAGCCGCTTTATATGTACACCCAGACCCCAAGTGAGTTACCCTAGTCCCATATTACTATTCCCTGACCCAATGTAAGTTTCCCTAGACCCTTTATAAGTACTCCCTGACCCTAAGTGGGTTACCCTAGTCCCATATAAGTACTCCCAAACCACAAGAAGGTTACCCTAGTCCCATAGAAATACTCCCTGACCCCAAGTGAGTTATCCTTGCCCCTTTATATCTACTCTCTGACAGCAATTGAGTTACCCTAGTCCCTTATAAGGACTCCCTGACCCCAAGTGGGTTACCCTAGTCTCATAGTACTCCCTGACCCCATGTGAGTTATCCTAGCCCCTTTATATGTACTCTCTAACCGCAAGTGAGTTATCCTATCCCCTTTATATGTACTCTCTGACCTCATGTGAGTTACCCTAGTCCCATAGAGGTACTCCCTGACACCAAGTGAGTTATCCTAGCCCCTTTATATGTACTCTCTGACCGCAAGTGAGTTACCCTAGTCCCATAGTAGTACTCCCTGACCCCAAGTGAGTTACCATAGCCCCTTTATATGTACTCCATGACCCCAAGTGAATTATCCTAGCCCCTTTATAAGTACTCCAAGTCCCCAGATGAGTTACCCTAGTCCCATATAAGTACTCCCTGACCCCAAGTGATGTACCCTCGTCAAATATAAGTACTCCCTGACCCCAAATGAGTTACCATAGCCCCTTTTTAAGTACTCCCTGATCCCAAGTGAGTTATCCTATCCCCTTTATATGTACTCTCTGACCTCATGTGAGTTACCCTAGTCCCATAGAAATACTCCCTGACCCCAAGTGAGTTATCCTTGCCCCTTTATATCTACTCTCTGACAGCAATTGAGTTACCCTAGTCCCTTATAAGGACTCCCTGACCCCAAGTGGGTTACCCTAGTCCCATAGAAGTACTCCCTGACCCCATGTGAGTTACCTTAACCCTTATATAAGTACTCCCTGACCCCAAGTGAGTTACCATATCACCTTTATATGTACTCCCTGACCCCAAGTGAGTTATCCTAGCCCCTTTATATGTACTCTCTGACCGCAAGTGAGTTACCCTAGTCCCATAGTAGTACTCCCTGACCCCAAGTGAGTTACCATAGCCCCTTTATAAGTACTACCTGACCCCAAATGAGTTATCCTAGCCCCTTTATATGTACTCTCTGACGGCAAGTGAGTTACCATAGCCCCTTTATAAGTACTCCCTGACCCCTAGTGAGTTATCCTAGCCCCTTTTTAAGTACTCCCTGACCCCAAGTGAGTGTTCCTAGCCCCTTTATATGTACTCTCTAACCGCAAGTGAGTTATCCTATCCCCTTTATATGTACTCTCTGACCTCATGTGAGTTACCCTAGTCCCATAGAGGTACTCCCTGACCCCAAGTGAGTTATCCTAGCCCCTTTATATGTACTCTCTGACCGCAAGTGAGTTACCCTAGTCCCATAGTAGTACTCCCTGACCCCAAGTGAGTTACCATAGCCCCTTTATAAGTACTACCTGACCCCAAATGAGTTATCCTAGCCCCTTTATATGTACTCTCTGACGGCAAGTGAGTTACCATAGCCCCTTTATAAGTACTCCCTGACCCCTAGTGAGTTATCCTAGCCCCTTTTTAAGTACTCCCTGACCCCAAGTGAGTTATCCTAGCCCCTTTATATGTACTCTCTAACCGCAAGTGAGTTATCCTATCCCCTTTATATGTACTCTCTGACCTCATGTGAGTTACCCTAGTCCCATAGAGGTACTCCCTGACCCCAAGTGAGTTATCCTAGCCCCTTTATATGTACTCTCTGACCGCAAGTAAGTTACCCTAGTCCCATAGTAGTACTCCCTGACCCCAAGTGAGTTACCATAGCCCGTTTATAAGTACTACCTGACCCCAAATGAGTTATCCTAGCCCCTTTATATGTACTCTCTGACGGCAAGTGAGTTACCATAGCCCCTTTATATGTACTCCCTGACCCCAAGTGAATTATCCTAGCCCCTTTATAAGTACTCCAAGTCCCCAGATGAGTTACCCTAGTCCCATATAAGTACTCCCTGACCCCAAGTGATGTACCCTCGTCAAATATAAGTACTCCCTGACCCCAAATGAGTTACCATAGCCCCTTTTTAAGTACTCCCTGATCCCAAGTGAGTTATCCTAGCCCCTTTATATGTAATCTCTAACCGCAAGTGAGTTATCCTATCCCCTTTATATGTACTCTCTGACCTCATGTGAGTTACCCGAGACCCATAGACGTACTCCCTGACCCCAAGTGAGTTATCCTAGCCCCTTTATATGTACTCTCTGACCGCAAATGAGTAACCCTAGTCCCATAGTAGTACTCCCTGACCCCAAGTGAGTTACCATAGCCCGTTTATAAGTACTACCTGACCCCAAATGAGTTATCCTAGCCCCTTTATATGTACTCTCTAACCGCAAGTGAGTTACCCTAGTCCCATAGTAGTACTCCCTGACCCCAAGTGAGTTACCATAGCCCGTTTATAAGTACTACCTGACCCCAAATGAGTTATCCTAGCCCCTTTATATGTACTCTCTGACGGCAAGTGAGTTACCATAGCCCCTTTATATGTACTCCCTAACCCCAAGTGAATTATCCTAGCCCCTTTATATGTACTCTCTGACCGCAAGTGAGTTATCCTAGCCCCTTTATAAGTACTCCCTGACCCCAAGTGGGTTACCCTAGTTTCATATTAGTACTCCTTGGCCCGAAGCGAGTTACCATAGCCCCTTTATAAGTACTCCCTGACCCCAAGTGAGTTATCCTAGCCCCTTTATATGTACTCCCAGACCCCAAGTGAGTTACCTTAGTCCCTTATAACTACTCCCTGACCCCAAGTGAGGTACCATAGCCCCTTTATAAGTACTCCCTGACCCCAAGTGAGTTATCCTAGCCCCTTTATATGTACTCTCTGACCGCAAGTGAGTTACCCTAGCCCCTTTATATGTACTCTCTGACCGCAAAGGAGTTATCCTAGCCGCTTTATATGTACTCCCAGACCCCAAGTGAGTTAACCTAGTCCCTTAAAAGTACTCCCTGACCCCAAGAGAGTTATCCTAGCCCCTTAATATGTACTCTCTGACCGCAAGTGAGTTACCCTAGTCCCATAGAAGTACTCTCTGACGGCAAGTGAGTTACCATAGCCCCTTTATATGTACTCCCTAACCCCAAGTGAATTATCCTAGCCCCTTTATATGTGCTCCCTGACCGCAAGTGAGTTATCCTAGCCCCTTTATATGTACTCCCAGACCCCAAGTGAGCTACCCTAGTTCCATAGAAGTACTTCCTGACCCCAAGTGAGTTACCATAGCCCCTTTATAAGTACTCCCTGACCCCAAGTGAGTTATCCTAGCCCCTTTATATGTACTCTCTGACCGCAAGTGAGTTACCATAGCCCCTTTATAAGTACTCCCTGACCCCATGTGAGTTATCCTATCCCCTTTATATGTACACTCTGACCTCATGTGAGTTACCCTAGTCCCACAGACGTACTCCCTGACCCCAAGTGAGTTACCCTAATCCCATAGAAGTACTTCCTGACCCTAAGTGAGTTACCATAGCCCCTTTATAAGTAGTCCCTGACCCCAAGTGAGTTATCCTAGCCCCGTTATATGTACTCTCTGACCGCAAGTGAGTTATCCTAGCCCCTTTATATGTACTCCCAGACCCCAAGTGAGTTACCCTAGTCCCATATAAGTACTCCTTGACCCAAAGTGAGTTACCCTAGCCGCTTTATATGTACTCCCAGACCCCAAGTGAGCTACCCTAGTTCCATAGAAGTACTTCCTGACCCCAAGTGAGTTACCATAGCCCCTTTATAAGTACTCCCTGACTCCAAGTGAGTTATCCTAGCCCCTTTATATGTACTCTCTGACCGCAAGTGAGTTACCATAGCCCCTTTATAAGTACTCCCTGACCCCATGTGAGTTACCCTAGCCCCTTTATATGTACTCTCTGACCGCAAGTGAGTTACCCTAGCCCCTTTATATGTACTCTCTGACCGCAAGTGAGTTACCCTAGTCCCATAGTAGTACTCCCTGACCCCAAGTGAGTTACCATAGCCCCTTTATAAGTACTACCTGACCCCAAATGAGTTATCCTAGCCCCTTTATATGTACTCTCTGACGGCAAGTGAGTTACCATAGCCCCTTTATAAGTACTCCCTGACCCCTAGTGAGTTATCCTAGCCCCTTTTTAAGTACTCCCTGACCCCTAGTGAGTGTTCCTAGCCCCTTTATATGTACTCTCTAACCGCAAGTGAGTTATCCTATCCCCTTTATATGTACTCTCTGCCCTCATGTGAGTTACCATAGCCCCTTTATAAGTACTACCTGACCCCAAATGAGTTATCCTAGCCCCTTTATATGTACTCTCTGACCGCAAGTGAGTTACCCTAGCCCCTTTATATGTACTCTCTGACCGCAAGTGAGTTACCCTAGTCCCATAGTAGTACTCCCTGACCCCAAGTGAGTTACCATAGCCCCTTTATAAGTACTACCTGACCGCAATGAGTTACCCTAGTCCCATAGTAGTACTCCCTGACCCCAATTGAGTTACCATAGCCCGTTTATAAGTACTACCTGACCCCAAATGAGTTATCCTAGCCCCTTTATATATACTCTCTGACGGCAAGTGAGTTACCCTAGTCCCATAGTAGTACTCCTTGACCCCAAGTGAGTTACCATAGCCCCTTTTTAAGTACTCCCTGACCCCAAGTGAGTTATCCTAGCCCCTTTATATGTACTCTCCGACCGCAAGTGAGTTACCCTAGCCCCTTTATATGTACTCTCTGACCGCAAGGGAGTTATCCTAGCCGCTTTATATGTACTCCCAGACCCCAAGTGAGTTAACCTAGTCCCTTAAAAGTACTCCCTAACCCCAAGAGAGTTATCCTAGCCCCTTTATAAGTACTCCCTGACCCCAAGTGGGTTACCCTAGTTTCATATTAGTACTCCTTGGCCCCAAGTGAGTTACCATAGCCCCTTTATAAGTACTCCCTGACCCCAAGTGAGTTATCCTAGCCCCTTTATATGTACTCCCAGACCCCAAGTGAGTTACCTTAGTCCCTTATAACTACTCCCTGACCCCAAGTGAGGTACCATAGCCCCTTTATAAGTACTCCCTGACCCCAAGTGAGTTATCCTAGCCCCTTTATATGTACTCTCTGACCGCAAGTGAGTTACCCTAACCCCTTTATATGTACTCTCTGACCGCAAGGGAGTTATCCCAGCCGCTTTATATGTACTCCCAGACCCCAAGTGAGTTAACCTAGTCCCTTAAAAGTACTCCCTGACCCCAAGAGAGTTATCCTAGCCCCTTAATATGTACTCTCTGACCGCAAGTGAGTTATCCTAGCCGCTTTATATGTACACCCAGACCCCAAGTGAGTTACCCTAGTCCCATATTACTATTCCCTGACCCAATGTGAGTTTCCCTAGACCCTCTATAAGTACTCCCTGACCCTAAGTGGGTTACCCTAGTCCCATATAAGTACTCTCAGACCACAAGAAGGTTACCCTAGTCCTATAGAAATACTCCCTGACCCCAAGTGAGTTATCCTTGCCCCTTTATATCTACTCTCTGACAGCAATTGAGTTACCCTAGTCCCTTATAAGGACTCCCTGACCCCAAGTGGGTTACCCTAGTCCCATAGAAGTACTCCCTGACCCCATGTGAGTTACCTTAACCCTTATATAAGTACTCCCTGACCCCAAGTGAGTTACCATATCACCTTTATATGTACTCCCTGACCCCAAGTGAGTTATCCTAGCCCCTTTATATGTACTCTCTGACCGCAAGTGAGTTACCCTAGTCCCATAGTAGTACTCCCTGACCCCTAGTGAGTTATCCTAGCCCCTTTTTAAGTACTCCCTGACCCCTAGTGAGTGTTCCTAGCCCCTTTATATGTACTCTCTAACCGCAAGTGAGTTATCCTATCCCCTTTATATGTACTCCCTGACCCCAAGTGAGTTACCATAGCCCGTTTATAAGTACTACCTGACCCCAAATGAGTTATCCTAGCCCCATATAAGTACTCCCTGACCCCAAGTGATGTACCCTCGTCAAATATAAGTACTCCCTGACCCCAAATGAGTTACCATAGCCCCTTTTTAAGTACTCCCTGATCCCAAGTGAGTTATCCTAGCCCCTTTATATGTACTCTCTGACCGCAAGTGAGTTACCCTAGTCCCATAGTAGTACTCCCTGACCCCAAGTGAGTTACCATAGCCCCTTTATAAGTACTACCTGACCCCAAATGAGTTATCCTAGCCCCTTTATATGTACTCTCTGACGGCAAGTGAGTTACCATAGCCCCTTTATAAGTACTCCCTGACCCCTAGTGAGTTATCCTAGCCCCTTTTTAAGTACTCCCTGACCCCAAGTGAGTGTTCCTAGCCCCTTTATATGTACTCTCTAACCGCAAGTGAGTTATCCTATCCCCTTTATATGTACTCTCTGACCTCATGTGAGTTACCCTAGTCCCATAGAGGTACTCCCTGACCCCAAGTGAGTTATCCTAGCCCCTTTATATGTACTCTCTGACCGCAAGTGAGTTACCCTAGTCCCATAGTAGTACTCCCTGACCCCAAGTGAGTTACCATAGCCCCTTTATAAGTACTACCTGACCCCAAATGAGTTATCCTAGCCCCTTTATATGTACTCTCTGACGGCAAGTGAGTTACCATAGCCCCTTTATAAGTACTCCCTGACCCCTAGTGAGTTATCCTAGCCCCTTTTTAAGTACTCCCTGACCCCAAGTGAGTGTTCCTAGCCCCTTTATATGTACTCTCTAACCGCAAGTGAGTTATCCTATCCCCTTTATATGTACTCTCTGACCGCAAGTGAGTTACCCTAGTCCCATAGTAGTACTCCCTGACCCCAAGTGAGTTACCATAGCCCCTTTATAAGTACTACCTGACCCCAAATGAGTTATCCTAGCCCCTTTATATGTACTCTCTGACGGCAAGTGAGTTACCATAGCCCCTTTATAAGTACTACCTGACCCCAAATGAGTTATCCTAGCCCCTTTATATGTACTCTCTGACGGCAAGTGAGTTACCATAGCCCCTTTATAAGTACTCCCTGACCCCTAGTGAGTTATCCTAGCCCCTTTTTAAGTACTCTCTGACGGCAAGTGAGTTACCATAGCCCCTTTATATGTACTCCCTAACCCCAAGTGAATTATCCTAGCCCCTTTATATGTACTCTCTGACCGCAAGTGAGTTATCCTAGCCCCTTTATAAGTACTCCCTGACCCCAAGTGGGTTACCCTAGTTTCATATTAGTACTCCTTGGCCCGAAGCGAGTTACCATAGCCCCTTTATAAGTACTCCCTGACCCCAAGTGAGTTATCCTAGCCCCATTATATGTACTCCCAGACCCCAAGTGAGTTACCTTAGTCCCTTATAACTACTCCCTGACCCCAAGTGAGGTACCATAGCCCCTTTATAAGTACTCCCTGACCCCAAGTGAGTTATCCTAGCCCCTTTATATGTACTCTCTGACCGCAAGTGAGTTACCCTAGCCCCTTTATATGTACTCTCTGACCGCAAGGGAGTTATCCTAGCCGCTTTATATGTACTCCCAGACCCCAAGTGAGTTAACCTAGTCCCTTAAAAGTACTCCCTGACCCCAAGAGAGTTATCCTAGCCCCTTAATATGTACTCTCTGACCGCAAGTGAGTTATCCTATCCCCTTTATATGTACTCTCTGACCTCATGTGAGTTACCCTAGTCCCATAGAGGTACTCCCTAACCCCAAGTGAATTATCCTAGCCCCTTTATATGTACTCTCTGACCGCAAGTGAGTTATCCTAGCCCCTTTATAAGTACTCCCTGACCCCAAGTGGGTTACCCTAGTTTCATAGTAGTACTCCTTGGCCCCAAGTGAGTTACCATAACCCCTTTATAAGTACTCCCTGACCCCAAGTGAGTTATCCTAGCCCCTTTATATGTACTCCCAGACCCCAAGTGAGCTACCCTAGTTCCATAGAAGTACTTCCTGACCCCAAGTGAGTTACCATAGCCCCTTTATAAGTACTCCCTGACCCCAAGTGAGTTATCCTTGCCCCTTTATATGTACTCTCTGACCGCAAGTGAGTAACCATAGCCCCTTTATAAGTACTCCCTGACCCCATGTGAGTTATCCTATCCCCTTTATATGTACACTCTGACCTCATGTGAGTTACCCTAGTCCCACAGACGTACTCCCTGACCCCAAGTGAGTTACCCTAATCCCATAGAAGTACTTCCTGACCCTAAGTGAGTTACCATAGCCCCTTTATAAGTAGTCCCTGACCCCAAGTGAGTTATCCTGGCCCCGTTATATGTACTCTCTGACCGCAAGTGAGTTATCCTAGCCCCTTTATATGTACTCCCAGACCCCAAGTGAGTTACCCTAGTCCCATATAAGTACTCCTTGACCCAAAGTGAGTTACCCTAGCCGCTTTATATGTACTCCCAGACCCCAAGTGTGCTACCCTAGTTCCATAGAAGTACTTCCTGACCCCAAGTGAATTACCATAGCCCCTTTATAAGTACTCCCTGACCCCAAGTGAGTTATCCTAGCCCCTTTATATGTACTCTCTGACCGCAAGTGAGTTACCATAGCCCCTTTATAAGTACTCCCTGACCCCATGTGAGTTACCCTAGCCCCTTTATATGTACTCTCTGGCGGCAAGTGAGTTACCCTAGTCCCAAATAAGTACTCCCTGACCCCATGTGAGTTATCCTAGCCCCTTTATATGTACTCTTTGGCGGCAAGTGAGTTACCCTAGTTTCATAGTAGTACTCCTTGGCCCCAAGTGAGTTACCATAGCCCCTTTATAAGTACTACCTGACCCCAAATGAGTTATCCTAGCCCCTTTATAAGTACTCTCTGACGGCAAGTGAGTTACCATAGCCCCTTTATAAGTACTCCCTGACCCCTAGTGAGTTATCCTAGCCCCTTTATATGTACTCTCTGACCGCAAGTGAGTTACCCTAGCCCCTTTATATGTACTCTCTGACCGCAAGGGAGTTATCCTAGCCGCTTTATATGTACTCCCAGACCCCAAGTGAGTTAACCTAGTCCCTTAAAAGTACTCCCTGACCCCAAGAGAGTTATCCTAGCCCCTTTATATGTACTCTCTGACGGCAAGTGAGTTACCCTAGTCCCATAGTAGTACTCCTTGACCCAAAGTGAGTTACCATAGCCCCTTTATAAGTACTCCCTGACACCAAGTGAGTTATCCTAGCCCCTCTATATGTACTCTCTGACCGCAAGTGAGTTATCCTAGCCCCTTTATATGTAATCCCAGACCCCAAGTGAGTTACCCTAGTCCCATATAAGTACTCCTTGACCCAAAGTGAGTTACCCTATCCGGTTTATATGTACTCCCAGACCCCAAGTGAGTTACCCTAGTTCCATAGAAGTACTTCCTGACCCCAAGTGAGTTACCATAGCCCCTTTATAAGTACTCCCTGACCCCAAGTGAGTTATCCTAGCCCCTTTATATGTACTCTCTGAACGCAAGTGAGTTACCATAGCCCCTTTATAAGTACTCCCTGACCCCATGTGAGATACCCTAGCCCCTTTATATGTACTCTCTGATCGCAAGAGAGTTACCCAAGCCCCTTTATATGTACTATCTGACCGCAAGTGAGTTATCCTAGCCCCTTTATAAGTACTCCCCTGCCCCAAATGAGTTATCCTAGCCCCTTTATATGTACTCTCTGACGGCAAGTGAGTTACCCTAGTCCCATAGTAGTACTCCTTGACCCCAAGTGAGTTACCATAGCCCCTTTATATGTACTCCCTGACCCCAAGTGAATTATCCTAGCCCCTTTATATGTACTCTCTGACCGCAAGTGAGTTATCCTAGCCCCTTTATAAGTACTCCCTGACCCCATGTGGGTTACCCTAGTTTCATATTAGTACTCCTTGGCCCCAAAAGAGTTACCATAGCCCCTTTATAAGTACTCCTTGACCCCAAGTGAGTTATCCTAGCCCCTTTATATGTACTCCCAGACCCCAAGTGAGTTACCTTACTCCCTTATAACTACTCCCTGACCCCAAGTGAGGTACCATAGCCCCTTTATAAGTACTCCCTGACCCCAAGTGAGTTATCCTAGCCCCTTTATGTGTACTCTCTGACCGCAAGTGAGTTATCCTAGCCGCTTTATATGTACTCTCAGACCCCAAGTGAGTTAACCTAGTCCCTTAAAAGTACTCCCTGACCCCAAGTGAGTTACCCTAGTCCCATATTACTATTCCCTGACCCAATGTGAGTTTCCCTAGCCCCTTTATAAGTACTCCCTAACCCTAAATGGGTTACCCTAGTCCCATATAAGTACTCCTTGACCCAAAGTGAGTTACCCTAGCCGCTTTATATGTACTCCCAGACCCCAAGTGAGTTACCCTAGTTCCATAGTAGTACTCCTTGACCCCAAGTGAGTTACCATAGCCCCTTTATATGTACTCCCTGACCCCAAGTGAATTATCCTAGCCCCTTTATATGTACTCTCTGACCGCAAGTGAGTTATCCTAGCCCCTTTATAAATACTCCCTGACCCCAAGTGGGTTACCCTAGTTTCATATTAGTACTCCTTGGCCCCTAAAGAGTTACAATAGCCCCTTTATAAGTACTCCCTGACCCCAAGTGAGTTATCCTAGCCCCTTTATATGTACTCTCTGACCGCAAGTGAGTTACCCTAGCCCCTTTATATGTACTCTCTGACCGCAAGTGAGTTATCCTAGCCGCTTTATATGTACTCCCAGACCCCAAGTGAGTTAACCTAGTCCCTTAAAAGTACTCCCTGACCCCAAGAGAGTTATCCTAGCCCCTTTATATGTACTCTCTGACCGCAAGTGAGTTACCCTAGTCCCATAGAAGTACACTCTGACCGCAAGTGAGTTATCCTAGCCGCTTTATATGTACACCCAGACCCCAAGTGAGTTACCCTAGTCCCATATTACTATTCCCTGACCCAATGTGAGTTTCCCTAGACCCTTTATAAGTACTCCCTGACCCTAAGTGGGTTACCCTAGTCCCATATAAGTACTCCCAGACCACAAGAAGGTTACCCTAGTCCCATAGAAATACTCCCTGACCCCAAGTGAGTTATCCTTGCCCCTTTATATCTACTCTCTGACAGCAATTGAGTTATCCTAGCCCCTTTATAAGTACTCCCTGACCCCAAATGAGTTATCCTAGCCCCTTAATATGTACTCTCTGACGGCAAGTGAGTTACCCTAGTCCCATAGTAGTACTCCTTGACCCCAAGTGAGTTACCATAGCCCCTTTATATGTACTCCCTGACCCCAAGTGAATTATCCTAGCCCCTATATATGTACTCTCTGAACGCAGGTGAGTTATCCTAGTTCCTTTATATGTACTCTCTGACCGCAAGTGAGTTACCCTAGTCCCACAGAAGAACTCCCTGACCCTAAGTGAGTTATCCTAGCCCCTTTATATGTACTCTCTGACCGCAAGTGAGTTATCCTAGCCCCTTTATATGTACTCTCTGACGGCAAGTGAGTTACCCTAGTCCCATAGTAGTACTCCTTGACCCAAAGTGAGTTACCATAGCCCCTTTATAAGTACTCCCTGACACCAAGTGAGTTATCCTAGCCCCTCTATATGTACTCTCTGACCGCAAGTGAGTTATCCTAGCCCCTTTATATGTAATCCCAGACCCCAAGTGAGTTACCCTAGTCCCATATAAGTACTCCTTGACCCAAAGTGAGTTACCCTATCCGGTTTATATGTACTCCCAGACCCCAAGTGAGTTACCCTAGTTCCATAGAAGTACTTGCTGACCCCAAGTGAGTTACCATAGCCCCTTTATAAGTACTCCCTGACCCCAAGTGAGTTATCCTAGCCCCTTTATATGTACTCTCTGACCGCAAGTGAGTTACCATAGCCCCTTTATAAGTACTCCCTGACCCCATGTGAGATACCCTAACCCCTTTATATGTACTCTCTGATCGCAAGAGAGTTACCCTAGCCCCTTTATATGTACTATCTGACCGCAAGTGAGTTATCCTAGCCCCTTTATAAGTACTCCCCTGCCCCAAATGAGTTATCCTAGCCCCTTTATATGTACTCTCTGACGGCAAGTGAGTTACCCTAGTCCCATAGTAGTACTCCTTGACCCCAAGTGAGTTACCATAGCCCCTTTTTAAGTACTCCCTGACCCCAAGTGAGTTATCCTAGCCCCTTTATATGTACTCTCTAACCGCAAGTGAGTTATCCTATCCCCTTTATATGTACTCTCTGACCTCATGTGAGTTACCCTAGTCCCATAGACGTACTCCCTGACCCCAAGTGAGTTATCCTAGCCCCTTTATATGTACTCTCTGACCGTAAGTGAGTTACCCTAGTCCCATAGTAGTACTCCCTGACCCCAAGTCAGTTACCATAGCCCGTTTATAAGTACTACCTGACCCCAAGTGAGTTATCCTAGCCCCTTTATATGTACTCTCTGATCGCAAGTGAGTTACCGTAGCCCCTTTATATGTACTCTCTGACCGCAAGTGAGTTATCCTAGCCCCTTTATAAGTACTCCCTTACCCCAAATGAGTTATCCTAGCCCCTTTATATGTACTCTCTGACGGCAAGTGAGTTACCCTAGTCCCATAGTAGTACTCCTTGACCCCAAGTGAGTTACCATAGCCCCTTTATATGTACTCCCTGACCCCAAGTGAATTATCCTAGCCCCTTTATATGTACTCTCTGACCGCAAGTGAGTTATCCTAGCCCCTTTATAAATACTCCCTGACCACAAGTGGGTTACCCTAGTTTCATATTAGTACTCCTTGGCCCCAAAAGAGTTACAATAGCCCCTTTATAAGTACTCCTTGACCCCAAGTGAGTTATCCTAGCCCCTTTATATGTACTCCCAGACCCCAAGTGAGTTACCTTAGTCCCTTATAACTACTCCCTGACCCCAAGTGAGGTACCATAGCCCCTTTATAAGTACTCCCTGACCCCAAGTGAGTTATCCTAGCCCCTTTATATGTACTCTCTGACCGCAAGTGAGTTACCCTAGCCTCTTTATGTATACTCTCTGACCGCAAGTGAGTTATCCTAGCCGCTTTATATGTACTCCCAGACCCCAAGTGAGTTAACCTAGTCCCTTAAAAGTACTCCCTGACCCCAAGAGAGTTATCCTAGCCCCTTTATATGTACTCTCTGACGGCAAGTGAGTTACCATAGCCCCTTTATAAGTACTCCCTGACCCCAAGTGAGTTATCCTAGCCCCTTTATATGTACTCTCTGACCGCAAGTGAGTTACCCTAGCCTCTTTATGTATACTCTCTGACCGCAAGTGAGTTATCCTAGCCGCTTTATATGTACTCCCAGACCCCAAGTGAGTTAACCTAGTCCCTTAAAAGTACTCCCTGACCCCAAGAGAGTTATCCTAGCCCCTTTATATGTACTCTCTGACGGCAAGTGAGTTACCATAGCCCCTTTATAAGTACTCCCTGACCCTAAGTGAGTTATCCTAGCCCCTTTATATGTACTCTCTGACCGCAAGTGAGTTATCCTAGCCCCTTTATATGTACTCTCTGACGGCAAGTGAGTTACCCTAGTCCCATAGTAGTACTCCTTGACCCAAAGTGAGTTACCATAGCCCCTTTATAAGTACTCCCTGACACCAAGTGAGTTATCCTAGCCCCTCTATATGTACTCTCTGACCGCAAGTGAGTTATCCTAGCCCCTTTATATGTAATCCCAGACCCCAAGTGAGTTACCCTAGTCCCTTTATATGTACTCCCAGACCCCAAGTGAGTTACCTTACTCCCTTATAACTACTCCCTGACCCCAAGTGAGGTACCATAGCCCCTTTATAAGTACTCCCTGACCCCAAGTGAGTTATCCTAGCCCCTTTATATGTACTCTCTGACGGCAAGTGAGTTACCATAGCCCCTTTATAAGTACTCCCCTGCCCCAAATGAGTTATCCTAGCCCCTTTATATGTACTCTCTGACGGCAAGTGAGTTACCCTAGTCCCATAGTAGTACTCCTTGACCCCAAGTGAGTTACCATAGCCCCTTTATATGTACTCCCTGACCCCAAGTGAATTATCCTAGCCCCTTTATATGTACTCTCTGACCGCAAGTGAGTTATCCTAGCCCCTTTATAAGTACTCCTTGACCCCAAGTGAGTTATCCTAGCCCCTTTATATGTACTCCCAGACCCCAAGTGAGTTACCTTACTCCCTTATAACTACTCCCTGACCCCAAGTGAGGTACCATAGCCCCTTTATATGTACTCTCTGATCGCAAGAGAGTTACCCAAGCCCCTTTATATGTACTATCTGACCGCAAGTGAGTTATCCTAGCCCCTTTATAAGTACTCCCCTGCCCCAAATGAGTTATCCTAGCCCCTTTATATGTACTCTCTGACGGCAAGTGAGTTACCCTAGTCCCATAGTAGTACTCCTTGACCCCAAGTGAGTTACCATAGCCCCTTTATATGTACTCCCTGACCCCAAGTGAATTATCCTAGCCCCTTTATATGTACTCTCTGACCGCAAGTGAGTTATCCTAGCCCCTTTATAAGTACTCCTTGACCCCAAGTGAGTTATCCTAGCCCCTTTATATGTACTCCCAGACCCCAAGTGAGTTACCTTACTCCCTTATAACTACTCCCTGACCCCAAGTGAGGTACCATAGCCCCTTTATAAGTACTCCCTGACCCCAAGTGAGTTATCCTAGCCCCTTTATATGTACTCTCTGACGGCAAGTGAGTTACCATAGCCCCTTTATAAGTACTCCCTGACCCCTAGTGAGTTATCCTAGCCCCTTTTTAAGCACTCCCTGACCCCAAGTGAGTTATCCTAGCCCCTTTATATGTACTCTCTAACCGCAAGTGAGTTATCCTATCCCCTTTATATGTACTCTCTGACCTCATGTGAGTTACCCTAGTCCCATAGAGGTACTCCCTGACCCCAAGTGAGTTATCCTAGCCCCTTTATATGTACTCTATGACCGCAAGTGAGTTACCCTAGTCCCATAGTAGTACTCCCTGACCCCAAGTGAGTTACCATAGCCCGTTTATAAGTACTACCTGACCCCAAATGAGTTATCCTAGCCCCTTTATATGTACTCTCTGACGGCAAGTGAGTTACCATAGCCCCTTTATATGTACTCCCTGACCCCAAGTGAATTATCCTAGCCCCTTTATAAGTACTCCAAGTCCCCAGATGAGTTACCCTAGTCCCATATAAGTACTCCCTGACCCCAAGTGATGTACCCTCGTCAAATATAAGTACTCCCTGACCCCAAATGAGTTACCATAGCCCATTTTTAAGTACTCCCTGATCCCAAGTGAGTTATCCTAGCCCCTTTATATGTACTCTCTAACCGCAAGTGAGTTATCCTATCCCCTTTATATGTACTCTCTGACCTCATGTGAGTTACCCTAGTCCCATAGACGTACTCCCTGACCCCAAGTGAGTTATCCTAGCCCCTTTATATGTACTCTCTGACCGCAAGTGAGTTATCCTAGCCCCTTTATATGTACTCTCTAACCGCAAGTGAGTTACCCTAGTCCCATAGACGTACTCCCTGACCCCAAGTGAGTTATCCTAGCCCCTTTATATGTACTCTCTGACCGCAAGTGAGTTACCATAGCCCCTTTATAAGTACTCCCTGACCCCATGTGAGATACCCTAGCCCCTTTATATGTACTCTCTGATCGCAAGAGAGTTACCCTAGCCCCTTTATATGTACTATCTGACCGCAAGTGAGTTATCCTAGCCCCTTTATAAGTACTCCCCTGCCCCAAATGAGTTATCCTAGCCCCTTTATATGTACTCTCTGACGGCAAGTGAGTTACCCTAGTCCCATAGTAGTACTCCTTGACCCCAAGTGAGTTACCATAGCCCCTTTATATGTACTCCCTGACCCCAAGTGAATTATCCTAGCCCCTTTATATGTACTCTCTGACCGCAAGTGAGTTATCCTAGCCCCTTTATAAGTACTCCCTGACCCCATGTGGGTTACCCTAGTTTCATATTAGTACTCCTTGGCCCCAAAAGAGTTACCATAGCCCCTTTATAAGTACTCCTTGACTCCAAGTGAGTTATCCTAGCCCCTTTATATGTACTCCCAGACCCCAAGTGAGTTACCTTAGTCCCTTATAACTACTCCCTGACCCCAAGTGAGGTACCATAGCCCCTTTATAAGTACTCCCTGACCCCAAGTGAGTTATCCTAGCCCCTTTATATGTACTCTCTGACCGCAAGTGAGTTACCCTAGCCCCTTTATATGTACTCTCTGACCGCAAGTGAGTTATCCTAGCCGCTTTATATGTACTCCCAGACCCCAAGTGAGTTAACCTAGTCCCTTAAAAGTACTCCCTGACCCCAAGAGAGTTATCCTAGCCCCTTTATATGTACTCTCTGACCGCAAGTGAGTTACCCTAGTCCCATAGAAGTACACTCTGACCGCAAGTGAGTTACCATAGCCCCTTTATATGTACTCCCTGACCCCAAGTGAATTATCCTAGCCCCTTTATATGTACTCTCTGACCGCAAGTGAGTTATCCTAGCCCCTTTATAAGTACTCCCTGACCCCATGTGGGTTACCCTAGTTTCATATTAGTACTCCTTGGCCCCAAAAGAGTTACCATAGCCCCTTTATAAGTACTCCTTGACTCCAAGTGAGTTATCCTAGCCCCTTTATATGTACTCCCAGACCCCAAGTGAGTTACCTTAGTCCCTTATAACTACTCCCTGACCCCAAGTGAGGTACCATAGCCCCTTTATAAGTACTCCCTGACCCCAAGTGAATTATCCTAGCCCCTTTATATGTACTCTCTGACCGCAAGTGAGTTACCCTAGCCCCTTTATATGTACTCTCTGACCGCAAGTGAGTTATCCTAGCCGCTTTATATGTACTCCCAGACCCCAAGTGAGTTAACCTAGTCCCTTAAAAGTACTCTCTGATCGCAAGAGAGTTACCCTAGCCCCTTTATATGTACTCTCTGACCGCAAGTGAGTTATCCTAGCCCCATTATAAGTACTCCCTTACCCCAAATGAGTTATCCTAGCCCCTTTATATGTACTCTCTGACGGCAAGTGAGTTACCCTAGTCCCATAGTAGTACTCCTTGACCCCAAGTGAGTTACCATAGCCCCTTTATATGTACTCCCTGACCCCAAGTGAATTATCCTAGCCCCTTTATATGTACTCTCTGATCGCAAGTGAGTTATCCTAGCCCCTTTATAAATACTCCCTGACCCCAAGTGGGTTACCCTAGTTTCATATTAGTACTCCTTGGCCCCAAAAGAGTTACAATAGCCCCTTTATAAGTACTCCTTGACCCCAAGTGAGTTATCCTAGCCCCTTTATATGTACTCTCTGACGGCAAGTGAGTTACCATAGCCCCTTTATAAGTACTCCCTGACCCCTAGTGAGTTATCCTAGCCCCTTTTTAAGTACTCCCTGACCCCAAGTGAGTTATCCTAGCCCCTTTATATGTACTCTCTAACCGCAAGTGAGTTATCCTATCCCCTTTATATGTACTCTCTGACCTCATGTGAGTTACCCTAGTCCCATAGAGGTACTCCCTGACCCCAAGTGAGTTATCCTAGCCCCTTTATATGTACTCTCTGACCGCAAGTGAGTTACCCTAGTCCCATAGTAGTACTCCCTGACCCCAAGTGAGTTACCATAGCCCCTTTATATGTACTCCCTGACCCCAAGTGAATTATCCTAGCCCCTTTATAAGTACTCCAAGTCCCCAGATGAGTTACCCTAGTCCCATATAAGTACTCCCTGACCCCAAGTGATGTACCCTCGTCAAATATAAGTACTCCCTGACCCCAAATGAGTTACCATAGCCCCTTTTTAAGTACTCCCTGATCCCAAGTGAGTTATCCTAGCCCCTTTATATGTACTCTCTAACCGCAAGTGAGTTATCCTATCCCCTTTATATGTACTCTCTGACCTCATGTGAGTTACCCTAGTCCCATAGACGTACTCCCTGACCCCAAGTGAGTTATCCTAGCCCCTTTATATGTACTCTCTGACCGCAAGTGAGTTACCCTAGTCCCATAGTAGTACTCCCTGACCCCAAGTGAGTTACCATAGCCCGTTTATAAGTACTACCTGAGCCCAAATGAGTTATCCTAGCCCCTTTATATGTACTCTCTAAGCGCAAGTGAGTTACCCTAGTCCCATAGTAGTACTCCCTGACCCCAAGTGAGTTACCATAGCCCGTTTATAAGTACTACCTGAGCCCAAATGAGTTATCCTAGCCCCTTTATATGTACTCTCTGACCGCAAGTGAGTTACCCTAGTCCCATAGTAGTACTCCCTGACCCCAACTGAGTTACCATAGCCCGTTTATAAGTACTACCTGACCCCAAATGAGTTATCCTAGCCCCTTTATATGTACTCCCTGACCCCAAGTGAGTTACCATAGCCCCTTTATAAGTACTACCTGACCCCAAATGAGTTATCCTAGCCCCTTTATATGTACTCTCTGACCGCAAGTGAGTTATCCTAGCCCCTTTATAAGTACTCCCTTACCCCAAATGAGTTATCCTAGCCCCTTTATATGTACTCTCTGACGGCAAGTGAGTTACCCTAGTCCCATAGTAGTACTCCTTGACCCCAAGTGAGTTACCATAGCCCCTTTATATGTACTCCCTGACCCCAAGTGAATTATCCTAGCCCCTTTATATGTACTCTCTGACCGCAAGTGAGTTATCCTAGCCCCTTTATAAATACTCCCTGACCCCAAGTGGGTTACCCTAGTTTCATATTAGTACTCCTTGGCCCCAAAAGAGTTACAATAGCCCCTTTATAAGTACTCCTTGACCCCAAGTGAGTTATCCTAGCCCCTTTATATGTACTCTCTGACGGCAAGTGAGTTACCATAGCCCCTTTATAAGTACTCCCTGACCCCTAGTGAGTTATCCTAGCCCCTTTTTAAGTACTCCCTGACCCCAAGTGAGTTATCCTAGCCCCTTTATATGTACTCTCTAACCGCAAGTGAGTTATCCTATCCCCTTTATATGTACTCTCTGACCTCATGTGAGTTACCCTAGTCCCATAGAGGTACTCCCTGACCCCAAGTGAGTTATCCTAGCCCCTTTATATGTACTCTCTGACCGCAAGTGAGTTACCCTAGTCCCATAGTAGTACTCCCTGACCCCAAGTGAGTTACCATAGCCCCTTTATATGTACTCCCTGACCCCAAGTGAATTATCCTAGCCCCTTTATAAGTACTCCAAGTCCCCAGATGAGTTACCCTAGTCCCATATAAGTACTCCCTGACCCCAAGTGATGTACCCTCGTCAAATATAAGTACTCCCTGACCCCAAATGAGTTACCATAGCCCCTTTTTAAGTACTCCCTGATCCCAAGTGAGTTATCCTAGCCCCTTTATATGTACTCTCTAACCGCAAGTGAGTTATCCTATCCCCTTTATATGTACTCTCTGACCTCATGTGAGTTACCCTAGTCCCATAGACGTACTCCCTGACCCCAAGTGAGTTATCCTAGCCCCTTTATATGTACTCTCTGACCGCAAGTGAGTTACCCTAGTCCCATAGTAGTACTCCCTGACCCCAAGTGAGTTACCATAGCCCGTTTATAAGTACTACCTGAGCCCAAATGAGTTATCCTAGCCCCTTTATATGTACTCTCTAAGCGCAAGTGAGTTACCCTAGTCCCATAGTAGTACTCCCTGACCCCAAGTGAGTTACCATAGCCCGTTTATAAGTACTACCTGAGCCCAAATGAGTTATCCTAGCCCCTTTATATGTACTCTCTGACCGCAAGTGAGTTACCCTAGTCCCATAGTAGTACTCCCTGACCCCAACTGAGTTACCATAGCCCGTTTATAAGTACTACCTGACCCCAAATGAGTTATCCTAGCCCCTTTATATGTACTCCCTGACCCCAAGTGAGTTACCATCGCCCCTTTATAAGTACTACCTGACCCCAAATGAGTTATCCTAGCCCCTTTATATGTACTCTCTGACCGCAAGTGAGTTATCCTAGCCCCTTTATAAGTACTCCCTTACCCCAAATGAGTTATCCTAGCCCCTTTATATGTACTCTCTGACGGCAAGTGAGTTACCCTAGTCCCATAGTAGTACTCCTTGACCCCAAGTGAGTTACCATAGCCCCTTTATATGTACTCCCTGACCCCAAGTGAATTATCCTAGCCCCTTTATATGTACTCTCTGACCGCAAGTGAGTTATCCTAGCCCCTTTATAAATACTCCCTGACCCCAAGTGGGTTACCCTAGTTTCATATTAGTACTCCTTGGCCCCAAAAGAGTTACAATAGCCCCTTTATAAGTACTCCTTGACCCCAAGTGAGTTATCCTAGCCCCTTTATATGTACTCTCTGACGGCAAGTGAGTTACCATAGCCCCTTTATAAGTACTCCCTGACCCCTAGTGAGTTATCCTAGCCCCTTTTTAAGTACTCCCTGACCCCAAGTGAGTTATCCTAGCCCCTTTATATGTACTCTCTAACCGCAAGTGAGTTATCCTATCCCCTTTATATGTACTCTCTGACCTCATGTGAGTTACCCTAGTCCCATAGAGGTACTCCCTGACCCCAAGTGAGTTATCCTAGCCCCTTTATATGTACTCTCTGACCGCAAGTGAGTTACCCTAGTCCCATAGTAGTACTCCCTGACCCCAAGTGAGTTACCATAGCCCCTTTATATGTACTCCCTGACCCCAAGTGAATTATCCTAGCCCCTTTATAAGTACTCCAAGTCCCCAGATGAGTTACCCTAGTCCCATATAAGTACTCCCTGACCCCAAGTGATGTACCCTCGTCAAATATAAGTACTCCCTGACCCCAAATGAGTTACCATAGCCCCTTTTTAAGTACTCCCTGATCCCAAGTGAGTTATCCTAGCCCCTTTATATGTACTCTCTAACCGCAAGTGAGTTATCCTATCCCCTTTATATGTACTCTCTGACCTCATGTGAGTTACCCTAGTCCCATAGACGTACTCCCTGACCCCAAGTGAGTTATCCTAGCCCCTTTATATGTACTCTCTGACCGCAAGTGAGTTACCCTAGTCCCATAGTAGTACTCCCTGAACCCAAGTGAGTTACCATAGCCCGTTTATAAGTACTACCTGAGCCCAAATGAGTTATCCTAGCCCCTTTATATGTACTCTCTAAGAGCAAGTGAGTTACCCTAGTCCCATAGTAGTACTCCCTGACCCCAAGTGAGTTACCATAGCCCGTTTATAAGTACTACCTGAGCCCAAATGAGTTATCCTAGCCCCTTTATATGTACTCTCTAAGCGCAAGTGAGTTACCCTAGTCCCATAGTAGTACTCCCTGACCCCAAGTGAGTTACCATAGCCCCTTTATAAGTACTACCTGACCCCAAATGAGTTATCCTAGCCCCTTTATATGTACTCCCTGACCCCAAGTGAGTTACCATAGCCCCTTTATAAGTACTACCTGACCCCAAATGAGTTATCCTAGCCCCTTTATATGTACTCTCTGACCGCAAGTGAGTTATCCTAGCCCCTTTATAAGTACTCCCTTACCCCAAATGAGTTATCCTAGCCCCTTTATATGTACTATCTGACGGCAAGTGAGTTACCCTAGTCCCATAGTAGTACTCCTTGACCCCAAGTGAGTTACCATAGCCCCTTTATATGTACTCCCTGACCCCAAGTGAATTATCCTAGCCCCTTTATATGTACTCTCTGACCGCAAGTGAGTTATCCTAGCCCCTTTATAAATACTCCCTGACCCCAAGTGGGTTACCCTAGTTTCATATTAGTACTCCTTGGCCCCAAAAGAGTTACAATAGCCCCTTTATAAGTACTCCTTGACCCCAAGTGAGTTATCCTAGCCCCTTTATATGTACTCTCTGACGGCAAGTGAGTTACCATAGCCCCTTTATAAGTACTCCCTGACCCCTAGTGAGTTATCCTAGCCCCTTTTTAAGTACTCCCTGACCCCAAGTGAGTTATCCTAGCCCCTATATATGTACTCTCTAACCGCAAGTGAGTTATCCTATCCCCTTTATATGTACTCTCTGACCTCATGTGAGTTACCCTAGTCCCATAGAGGTACTCCCTGACCCCAAGTGAGTTATCCTAGCCCCTTTATATGTACTCTCTGACCGCAAGTGAGTTACCCTAGTCCCATAGTAGTACTCCCTGACCCCAAGTGAGTTACCATAGCCCCTTTATATGTACTCCCTGACCCCAAGTGAATTATCCTAGCCCCTTTATAAGTACTCCAAGTCCCCAGATGAGTTACCCTAGTCCCATATAAGTACTCCCTGACCCCAAGTGATGTACCCTCGTCAAATATAAGTACTCCCTGACCCCAAATGAGTTACCATAGCCCCTTTTTAAGTACTCCCTGATCCCAAGTGAGTTATCCTAGCCCCTTTATATGTACTCTCTAACCGCAAGTGAGTTATCCTATCCCCTTCATATGTACTCTCTGACCTCATGTGAGTTACCCTAGTCCCATAGACGTACTCCCTGACCCCAAGTGAGTTATCCTAGCTCCTTTATATGTACTCTCTGACCGCAAGTGAGTTACCCTAGTCCCATAGTAGTACTCCCTGACCCCAAGTGAGTTACCATAGCCCGTTTATAAGTACTACCTGAGCCCAAATGAGTTATCCTAGCCCCTTTATATGTACTCTCTAAGCGCAAGTGAGTTACCCTAGTCCCATAGTAGTACTCCCTGACCCCAAGTGAGTTACCATAGCCCCTTTATAAGTACTACCTGACCCCAAATGAGTTATCCTAGCCCCTTTATATGTACTCTCTGACCGCAAGTGAGTTACCCTAGTCCCATAGTAGTACTCCCTGACCCCAAGTGAGTTACCATAGCCCGTTTATAAGTACTACCTGACCCCAAATGAGTTATCCTAGCACCTTTATATGTACTCTCTGACGGCAAGTGAGTTACCATAGCCCCTTTATTTGTACTCCCTAACCCCAAGTGAATTATCCTAGCCCCTTTATATATACTCTCTGACCGCAAGTGAGTTATCCTAGCCCCATTATAAGTACTCCCTGACCCCAAGTGGGTTACCCTAGTTTCATATTAGTACTCCTTGGCCCCAAGTGAGTTACCATAGCCCCTTTATAAGTACTCCCTGACCCCAAGTCAGTTATCCTAGCCCCTTTATATGTACTCCCAGACCCCAAGTGAGTTACCTTAGTCCCTTATAACTACTCCCTGACCCCAAGTGAGGTACCATAGCCCCTTTATAAGTACTCCCTGACCCCAAGTGAGTTATCCTAGCCCCTTTATATGTACTCTCTGACCGCAAGTGAGTTACCCTAGCCCCATAGAGGTACTCCCTGACCCCAAGTGAGTTATCCTAGCCCCTTTATATGTACTCTCTGACCGCAAGTGAGTTACCCTAGTCCCATAGTAGTACTCCCTGACCCCAAGTGAGTTACCATAGCCCCTTTATATGTACTCCCTGACCCCAAGTGAATTATCCTAGCCCCTTTATAAGTACTCCAAGTCCCCAGATGAGTTACCCTAGTCTCATATAAGTACTCCCTGACCCCAAGTGATGTACCCTCGTCAAATATAAGTACTCCCTGACCCCAAATGAGTTACCATACCCCCTTTTTAAGTACTCCCTGATCCCAAGTGAGTTATCCTAGCCCCTTTATATGTACTCTCTAACCGCAAGTGAGTTATCCTATCCCCTTTATATGTACTCTCTGACCTCATGTGAGTTACCCTAGTCCCATAGACGTACTCCCTGACCCCAAGTGAGTTATCCTAGCCCCTTTATATGTACTCTCTGACCGCAAGTGAGTTACCCTAGTCCCATAGTAGTACTCCCTGACCCCAAGTGAATTACCATAGCCCGTTTATAAGTACTACCTGAGCCCAAATGAGTTATCCTAGCCCCTTTATATGTACTCTCTAAGCGCAAGTGAGTTACCCTAGTCCCATAGTAGTATTCCCTGACCCCAAGTGAGTTACCATAGCCCCTTTATAAGTACTACCTGACCCCAAATGAGTTATCCTAGCCCCTTTATATGTACTCTCTGACCGCAAGTGAGTTACCCTAGTCCCATAGTAGTACTCCCTGACCCCAAGTGAGTTACCATAGCCCGTTTATAAGTACTACCTGACCCCAAATGAGTTATCCTAGCCCCTTTATATGTACTCTCTGACGGCAAGTGAGTTACCATAGCCCCTTTATATGTACTCCCTAACCCCAAGTGAATTATCCTAGCCCCTTTATATGTACTCTCTGACCGCAAGTGAGTTATCATAGCCCCTTTATAAGTACTCCCTGACCCCAAGTGGGTTACCCTAGTTTCATATTAGTACTCCTTGGCCCCAAGTGAGTTACCATAGCCCCTTTATAAGTACTCCCTGACCCCAAGTGAGTTATCCTAGCCCCTTTATATGTACTCCCAGACCCCAAGTGAGTTACCTTAGTCCCTTATAACTACTCCCTGACCCCAAGTGAGGTACCATAGCCCCTTTATAAGTACTCCCTGACCCCTAGTGAGTTATCCTAGCCCCTTTTTAAGTACTCCCAGACCCCAAGTGAGTTATCCTAGCCCCTTTATATGTACTCTCTAACCGCAAGTGAGTTATCCTATCCCCTTTATATGTACTCTCTGACCTCATGTGAGTTACCCTAGTCCCATAGAGGTACTCCCTGACCCCAAGTGAGTTATCCTAGCCCCTTTATATGTACTCTCTGACCGCAAGTGAGTTACCCCAGTCCCATAGTAGTACTCCCTGACACCAAGTGAGTTACCATAGCCCGTTTATAAGTACTACCTGACCCCAAATGAGTTATCCTAGCCCCTTTATATGTACTCTCTGACGGCAAGTGAGTTACCATAGCCCCTTTATATGTACTCCCTGACCCCAAGTGAATTATCCTAGCCCCTTTATAAGTACTCCAAGTCCCCAGATGAGTTACCCTAGTCCCATATAAGTACTCCCTGACCCCAAGTGATGTACCCTCGTCAAATATAAGTACTCCCTGACCCCAAATGAGTTACCATAGCCCCTTTTTAAGTACTCCCTGATCCCAAGTGAGTTATCCTAGCCCCTTTATATGTACTCTCTAACCGCAAGTGAGTTATCCTATCCCCTTTATATGTACTCTCTGACCTCATGTGAGTTACCCTAGTCCCATAGACGTACTCCCTGACCCCAAGTGAGTTATCCTAGCCCCTTTATATGTACTCTCTGACCGCAAGTGAGTTACCCTAGTCCCATAGTAGTACTCCCTGACCCCAAGTGAGTTACCATAGCCCGTTTATAAGTACTACCTGACCCCAAATGAGTTATCCAAGCCCCTTTATATGTACTCTCTAACCACAAGTGAGTTACCCTAGTCCCATAGTAGTACTCCCTGACCCCAAGTGAGTTACCATAGCCCCTTTATAAGTACTACCTGACCCCAAATGAGTTATCCTAGCCCCTTTATATGTACTCTCTGACCGCAAGTGAGTTACCCTAGTCCCATAGTAGTACTCCCTGACCCCAAGTGAGTTACCATAGCCCGTTTATAAGTACTACCTGACCCCAAATGAGTTATCCTAGCCCCTTTATATGTACTCTCTGACGGCAAGTGAGTTACCATAGCCCCTTTATATGTACTCTCTGACCTCATGTGAGTTACCCTAGTCCCATAGAGGTACTCCCTGACCCCAAGTGAGTTATCCTAGCCCCTTTATATGTACTCTCTGACCGCAAGTGAGTTACCCTAGTCCCATAGTAGTACTCCCTGACCCCAAGTGAGTTACCATAGCCCGTTTATAAGTACTACCTGACCCCAAATGAGTTATCCTAGCCCCTTTATATGTACTCTCTGACCGCAAGTGAGTTACCATAGCCCCTTTATAAGTACTCCCTGACCCCATGTGAGTTACCCTAGCCCCTTTATATGTACTCTCTGGCGGCAAGTGAGTTACCCTAGTCCCAAATAAGTACTCCCTGACCCCAAGTGAGTTACCATAGCCCCTTTATAATTACTCCCTGACCCCAAGTGAGTTACCATAGCCCCTTTATATGTACTCCCTGACCCCAAGTGAATTATCCTAGCCCCTTTATATGTACTCTCTGACCGCAAGTGAGTTATCCTAGCCCCTTTATAAGTACTCCCTGACCCAAGTGTGTTACCCTAGTCCCATAGATGTATTCCCTGACCCCAAGTGAGTTATCCTAGTCCCTTTATATGTACTCTCTGACCGCAAGTGAGTTATCCTAGCCCCTTTATATGTACTCTCTGACGGCAAGTGAGTTACCCTAGACCCATAGTAGTACTCCTTGACCCCATGTGAGTTACCATAGCCCCTTTATAAGTACTCCCTGACCCCAAGTGAGTTACCCTAGCCCCTTTATATATACTCTCTGACCGCAAGTGAGTTATCCTAGCCCCTTTATATGTACTCCCAGACCCCAAGTGAGTTAACCTAGTCCCATATAAGTACTCCTTGACCCCAAGTGAGTTACCATAGCCCCTTTATAAGTACTCCCTGACCCCAAGTGAGTTATCCTAGCCCCTTTATATGTACTCTCTGACCGCAAGTGAGTTACCATAGCCCCTTTATAAGTACTCCCTGATCCCATGTGAGTTACCCTAGCCCCTTTATATGTACTCTCTGGCGGCAAGTGAGTTACCCTAGTCCCAAATAAGTACTCCCTGACCCCAAGTGAGTTACCATAGCCCCTTTATAAGTACTCCCTGACCCCAAGTGAGTTATCCTAGCCCCTTTATATGTAGTATCTGACCGCAAGTGAGTTATCCCATCCCCTTTATATGTACTCTCTGACCTCATGTGAGTTACCCTAGTCTCATAGACGTACTCCCTGACCCCAAGTGAGTTACCCTAATCCCATAGAAGTACTTCCTGACCCTAAGTGAGTTACCATAGCCCCTTTATAAGTACTCCCTGACCCCAAGTGAATTATCCTAGCCCCGTTATATGTACTCTCTGACCACAAGTGAGTTATCCTAGCCCCTTTATATGTACTCCCAGACCCCAAGTGAGTTACCCTAGTCCCATATAAGTACTCCTTGACCCAAAGTGAGTTACCCTAGCCGCTTTATATGTACTCCCAGACCCCAAGTGAGTTACCATAGCCCCTTTATAAGTACTCCCTGACCCCAAGTGAGTCATCCTAGCCCCTTTATATGTACTCTCAGACCGCAAGTGAGTTACCATAGCCCCTTTATAAGTACTCCCTGATCCCATCTGGGTTACCCTAGCCCCTTTATATGTACTCTCTGGCGGCAAGTGAGTTACCCTAGTCCCAAATAAGTACTCCCTGACCCCAAGTGAATTACCATAGCCCCTTTATAAGTACTCCCTGACCCCAAGTGAGTTATCCTAGCCCCTTTATATGTACTATCTGACCGCAAGTGAGTTATCCTATCCCCTTTATATGTACACTCTGACCTCATGTGAGTTACCCTAGTCCCACAGACGTACTCCCTGACCCCAAGTGAGTTACCCTAATCCCATAGAAGTACTTCCTGACCCTAAGTGAGTTACCATAGCCCCTTTATAAGTACTCCCTGACCCCAAGTGAGTTATCCTAGCCCCGTTATATGTACTCTCTGACCGCAAGTGAGTTATCCTAGCCCCTTTATATGTACTCCCAGACCCCAAGTGAGTTACCCTAGTCCAATATAAGTACTCCTTGACCCAAAGTGAGTTACCCTAGCCGCTTTATATGTACTCCCAGACCCCAAGTGAGTTACCCTAGTTCCATAGAAGTACTTCCTGACCCCAAGTGAGTTACCATAGCCCCTTTATAAGTACTCCCTGACCCCAAGTGAGTTATCCTAGCCCCTTTATATGTACTCTCTGATCGCAAGTGAGTTACCCTAGTCCCAAATAAGTACTCCCTGACCCCATGTGAGTTACCCTAGCCCCTTTATATGTACTCTTTGGCGGCAAGTGAGTTACCCTAGTCCCAAATAAGTACTCCCTGACCCCAAGTGAGTTACCATAGCCCCTTTATAAGTACTCCCTGACCCCAAGTGAGTTATCCTAGCCCCTTTATATGTACTCTCTGACCGCAAGTGAGTTATCCTAGCCCCTTTATATGTACTCTCTGACGGCAAGTGAGTTACCATAGCCCCTTTATAAGTACTCCCTGACCCCATGTGAGATACCCTAGCCCCTTTATATGTACTCTCTGATCGCAAGTGAGTTACCCTAGCCCCTTTATATGTACTCTCTGACCGCAAGTGAGTTACCATAGCCCCTTTATAAGTACTCTCTGACCCCATGTGAGATACCCTAGCCCCTTTATATGTACTCTCTAACCGCAAGTGAGTTATCCTATCCCCTTTATATGTACTCTCTGACCTCATGTGAGTTACCCTAGTCCCATAGACGTACTCCCTGACCCCAAGTGAGTTATCCTAGCCCCTTTATATGTACTCTCTAACCGCAAGTGAGTTACCCTAGTCCCATAGTAGTACTCCCTGACCCCAAGTCAGTTACCATAGCCCGTTTATAAGTACTACCTGACCCCAAATGAGTTATCCTAGCCCCTTTATATGTACTCTCTAACCGCATGTGAGTTATCCTATCCCCTTTATATGTACTCTCTGACCTCATGTGAGTTACCCTAGTCCCATAGACGTACTCCCTGACCCCAAGTGAGTTATCCTAGCCCCTTTATATGTACTCTCTTATCGCAAGTGAGTTACCCTAGCCCCTTTATATGTACTCTCTGACCGCAAGTGAGTTATCCTAGCCCCATTATAAGTACTCCCTTACCCCAAATGAGTTATCCTAGCCCCTTTATATGTACTCTCTGACGGCAAGTGAGTTACCCTAGTCCCATAGTAGTACTCCTTGACCCCAAGTGAGTTACCATAGCCCCTTTATATGTACTCCATGACCCCAAGTGAATTATCCTAGCCCCTTTATATGTACTCTCTGATCGCAAGTGAGTTATCCTAGCCCCTTTATAAATACTCCCTGACCCCAAGTGGGTTACCCTAGTTTCATATTAGTACTCCTTGGCCCCAAAAGAGTTACAATAGCCCCTTTATAAGTACTCCTTGACCCCAAGTGAGTTATCCTAGCCCCTTTATATGTACTCTCTGACGGCAAGTGAGTTACCATAGCCCCTTTATAAGTACTCCCTGACCCCTAGTGAGTTATCCTAGCCCCTTTTTAAGTACTCCCTGACCCCAAGTGAGTTATCCTAGCCCCTTTATATGTACTCTCTAACCGCAAGTGAGTTATCCTATCCCCTTTATATGTACTCTCTGACCTCATGTGAGTTACCCTAGTCCCATAGAGGTACTCCCTGACCCCAAGTGAGTTATCCTAGCCCCTTTATATGTACTCGCTGACCGCAAGTGAGTTACCCTAGTCCCATAGTAGTACTCCCTGACCCCAAGTGAGTTACCATAGCCCCTTTATATGTACTCCCTGACCCCAAGTGAATTATCCTAGCCCCTTTATAAGTACTCCAAGTCCCCAGATGAGTTACCCTAGTCCCATATAAGTACTCCCTGACCCCAAGTGATGTACCCTCGTCAAATATAAGTACTCCCTGACCCCAAATGAGTTACCATAGCCCCTTTTTAAGTACTCCCTGATCCCAAGTGAGTTATCCTAGCCCCTTTATATGTACTCTCTAACCGCAAGTGAGTTATCCTATCCCCTTCATATGTACTCTCTGACCTCATGTGAGTTACCCTAGTCCCATAGACGTACTCCCTGACCCCAAGTGAGTTATCCTAGCTCCTTTATATGTACTCTCTGACCGCAAGTGAGTTACCCTAGTCCCATAGTAGTACTCCCTGACCCCAAGTGAGTTACCATAGCCCGTTTATAAGTACTAACTGAGCCCAAATGAGTTATCCTAGCCCCTTTATATGTACTCTCTAAGCGCAAGTGAGTTACCCTAGTCCCATAGTAGTACTCCCTGACCCCAAGTGAGTTACCATAGCCCCTTTATAAGTACTACCTGACCCCAAATGAGTTATCCTAGCCCCTTTATATGTACTCTCTGACCGCAAGTGAGTTACCCTAGTCCCATAGTAGTACTCCCTGACCCCAAGTGAGTTACCATAGCCCGTTTATAAGTACTACCTGACCCCAAATGAGTTATCCTAGCACCTTTATATGTACTCTCTGACGGCAAGTGAGTTACCATAGCCCCTTTATTTGTACTCCCTAACCCCAAGTGAATTATCCTAGCCCCTTTATATATACTCTCTGACCGCAAGTGAGTTATCCTAGCCCCATTATAAGTACTCCCTGACCCCAAGTGGGTTACCCTAGTTTCATATTAGTACTCCTTGGCCCCAAGTGAGTTACCATAGCCCCTTTATAAGTACTCCCTGACCCCAAGTCAGTTATCCTAGCCCCTTTATATGTACTCCCAGACCCCAAGTGAGTTACCTTAGTCCCTTATAACTACTCCCTGACCCCAAGTGAGGTACCATAGCCCCTTTATAAGTACTCCCTGACCCCAAGTGAGTTATCCTAGCCCCTTTATATGTACTCTCTGACCGCAAGTGAGTTACCCTAGCCCCATAGAGGTACTCCCTGACCCCAAGTGAGTTATCCTAGCCCCTTTATATGTACTCTCTGACCGCAAGTGAGTTACCCTAGTCCCATAGTAGTACTCCCTGACCCCAAGTGAGTTACCATAGCCCCTTTATATGTACTCCCTGACCCCAAGTGAATTATCCTAGCCCCTTTATAAGTACTCCAAGTCCCCAGATGAGTTACCCTAGTCTCATATAAGTACTCCCTGACCCCAAGTGATGTACCCTCGTCAAATATAAGTACTCCCTGACCCCAAATGAGTTACCATACCCCCTTTTTAAGTACTCCCTGATCCCAAGTGAGTTATCCTAGCCCCTTTATATGTACTCTCTAACCGCAAGTGAGTTATCCTATCCCCTTTATATGTACTCTCTGACCTCATGTGAGTTACCCTAGTCCCATAGACGTACTCCCTGACCCCAAGTGAGTTATCCTAGCCCCTTTATATGTACTCTCTGACCGCAAGTGAGTTACCCTAGTCCCATAGTAGTACTCCCTGACCCCAAGTGAATTACCATAGCCCGTTTATAAGTACTACCTGAGCCCAAATGAGTTATCCTAGCCCCTTTATATGTACTCTCTAAGCGCAAGTGAGTTACCCTAGTCCCATAGTAGTATTCCCTGACCCCAAGTGAGTTACCATAGCCCCTTTATAAGTACTACCTGACCCCAAATGAGTTATCCTAGCCCCTTTATATGTACTCTCTGACCGCAAGTGAGTTACCCTAGTCCCATAGTAGTACTCCCTGACCCCAAGTGAGTTACCATAGCCCGTTTATAAGTACTACCTGACCCCAAATGAGTTATCCTAGCCCCTTTATATGTACTCTCTGACGGCAAGTGAGTTACCATAGCCCCTTTATATGTACTCCCTAACCCCAAGTGAATTATCCTAGCCCCTTTATATGTACTCTCTGACCGCAAGTGAGTTATCCTAGCCCCTTTATAAGTACTCCCTGACCCCAAGTGGGTTACCCTAGTTTCATATTAGTACTCCTTGGCCCCAAGTGAGTTACCATAGCCCCTTTATAAGTACTCCCTGACCCCAAGTGAGTTATCCTAGCCCCTTTATATGTACTCCCAGACCCCAAGTGAGTTACCTTAGTCCCTTATAACTACTCCCTGACCCCAAGTGAGGTACCATAGCCCCTTTATAAGTACTCCCTGACCCCTAGTGAGTTATCCTAGCCCCTTTTTAAGTACTCCCAGACCCCAAGTGAGTTATCCTAGCCCCTTTATATGTACTCTCTAACCGCAAGTGAGTTATCCTATCCCCTTTATATGTACTCTCTGACCTCATGTGAGTTACCCTAGTCCCATAGAGGTACTCCCTGACCCCAAGTGAGTTATCCTAGCCCCTTTATATGTACTCTCTGACCGCAAGTGAGTTACCCTAGTCCCATAGTAGTACTCCCTGACACCAAGTGAGTTACCATAGCCCGTTTATAAGTACTACCTGACCCCAAATGAGTTATCCTAGCCCCTTTATATGTACTCTCTGACGGCAAGTGAGTTACCATAGCCCCTTTATATGTACTCCCTGACCCCAAGTGAATTATCCTAGCCCCTTTATAAGTACTCCAAGTCCCCAGATGAGTTACCCTAGTCCCATATAAGTACTCCCTGACCCCAAGTGATGTACCCTCGTCAAATATAAGTACTCCCTGACCCCAAATGAGTTACCATAGCCCCTTTTTAAGTACTCCCTGATCCCAAGTGAGTTATCCTAGCCCCTTTATATGTACTCTCTAACCGCAAGTGAGTTATCCTATCCCCTTTATATGTACTCTCTGACCTCATGTGAGTTACCCTAGTCCCATAGACGTACTCCCTGACCCCAAGTGAGTTATCCTAGCCCCTTTATATGTACTCTCTGACCGCAAGTGAGTTACCCTAGTCCCATAGTAGTACTCCCTGACCCCAAGTGAGTTACCATAGCCCGTTTATAAGTACTACCTGACCCCAAATGAGTTATCCAAGCCCCTTTATATGTACTCTCTAACCACAAGTGAGTTACCCTAGTCCCATAGTAGTACTCCCTGACCCCAAGTGAGTTACCATAGCCCCTTTATAAGTACTACCTGACCCCAAATGAGTTATCCTAGCCCCTTTATATGTACTCTCTGACCGCAAGTGAGTTACCCTAGTCCCATAGTAGTACTCCCTGACCCCAAGTGAGTTACCATAGCCCGTTTATAAGTACTACCTGACCCCAAATGAGTTATCCTAGCCCCTTTATATGTACTCTCTGACGGCAAGTGAGTTACCATAGCCCCTTTATATGTACTCTCTGACCTCATGTGAGTTACCCTAGTCCCATAGAGGTACTCCCTGACCCCAAGTGAGTTATCCTAGCCCCTTTATATGTACTCTCTGACCGCAAGTGAGTTACCCTAGTCCCATAGTAGTACTCCCTGACCCCAAGTGAGTTACCATAGCCCGTTTATAAGTACTACCTGACCCCAAATGAGTTATCCTAGCCCCTTTATATGTACTCTCTGACCGCAAGTGAGTTACCATAGCCCCTTTATAAGTACTCCCTGACCCCATGTGAGTTACCCTAGCCCCTTTATATGTACTCTCTGGCGGCAAGTGAGTTACCCTAGTCCCAAATAAGTACTCCCTGACCCCAAGTGAGTTACCATAGCCCCTTTATAATTACTCCCTGACCCCAAGTGAGTTACCATAGCCCCTTTATATGTACTCCCTGACCCCAAGTGAATTATCCTAGCCCCTTTATATGTACTCTCTGACCGCAAGTGAGTTATCCTAGCCCCTTTATAAGTACTCCCTGACCCAAGTGTGTTACCCTAGTCCCATAGATGTATTCCCTGACCCCAAGTGAGTTATCCTAGTCCCTTTATATGTACTCTCTGACCGCAAGTGAGTTATCCTAGCCCCTTTATATGTACTCTCTGACGGCAAGTGAGTTACCCTAGACCCATAGTAGTACTCCTTGACCCCATGTGAGTTACCATAGCCCCTTTATAAGTACTCCCTGACCCCAAGTGAGTTACCCTAGCCCCTTTATATATACTCTCTGACCGCAAGTGAGTTATCCTAGCCCCTTTATATGTACTCCCAGACCCCAAGTGAGTTAACCTAGTCCCATATAAGTACTCCTTGACCCCAAGTGAGTTACCATAGCCCCTTTATAAGTACTCCCTGACCCCAAGTGAGTTATCCTAGCCCCTTTATATGTACTCTCTGACCGCAAGTGAGTTACCATAGCCCCTTTATAAGTACTCCCTGATCCCATGTGAGTTACCCTAGCCCCTTTATATGTACTCTCTGGCGGCAAGTGAGTTACCCTAGTCCCAAATAAGTACTCCCTGACCCCAAGTGAGTTACCATAGCCCCTTTATAAGTACTCCCTGACCCCAAGTGAGTTATCCTAGCCCCTTTATATGTAGTATCTGACCGCAAGTGAGTTATCCCATCCCCTTTATATGTACTCTCTGACCTCATGTGAGTTACCCTAGTCTCATAGACGTACTCCCTGACCCCAAGTGAGTTACCCTAATCCCATAGAAGTACTTCCTGACCCTAAGTGAGTTACCATAGCCCCTTTATAAGTACTCCCTGACCCCAAGTGAATTATCCTAGCCCCGTTATATGTACTCTCTGACCACAAGTGAGTTATCCTAGCCCCTTTATATGTACTCCCAGACCCCAAGTAGGTTACCCTAGTCCCATATAAGTACTCCTTGACCCAAAGTGAGTTACCCTAGCCGCTTTATATGTACTCCCAGACCCCAAGTGAGTTACCATAGCCCCTTTATAAGTACTCCCTGACCCCAAGTGAGTCATCCTAGCCCCTTTATATGTACTCTCAGACCGCAAGTGAGTTACCATAGCCCCTTTATAAGTACTCCCTGATCCCATGTGGGTTACCCTAGCCCCTTTATATGTACTCTCTGGCGGCAAGTGAGTTACCCTAGTCCCAAATAAGTACTCCCTGACCCCAAGTGAATTACCATAGCCCCTTTATAAGTACTCCCTGACCCCAAGTGAGTTATCCTAGCCCCTTTATATGTACTATCTGACCGCAAGTGAGTTATACTATCCCCTTTATATGTACACTCTGACCTCATGTGAGTTACCCTAGTCCCACAGACGTACTCCCTGACCCCAAGTGAGTTACCCTAATCCCATAGAAGTACTTCCTGACCCTAAGTGAGTTACCATAGCCCCTTTATAAGTACTCCCTGACCCCAAGTGAGTTATCCTAGCCCCGTTATATGTACTCTCTGACCGCAAGTGAGTTATCCTAGCCCCTTTATATGTACTCCCAGACCCCAAGTGAGTTACCCTAGTCCAATATAAGTACTCCTTGACCCAAAGTGAGTTACCCTAGCCGCTTTATATGTACTCCCAGACCCCAAGTGAGTTACCCTAGTTCCATAGAAGTACTTCCTGACCCCAAGTGAGTTACCATAGCCCCTTTATAAGTACTCCCTGACCCCAAGTGAGTTATCCTAGCCCCTTTATATGTACTCTCTGATCGCAAGTGAGTTACCCTAGTCCCAAATAAGTACTCCCTGACCCCATGTGAGTTACCCTAGCCCCTTTATATGTACTCTTTGGCGGCAAGTGAGTTACCCTAGTCCCAAATAAGTACTCCCTGACCCCAAGTGAGTTACCATAGCCCCTTTATAAGTACTCCCTGACCCCAAGTGAGTTATCCTAGCCCCTTTATATGTACTCTCTGACCGCAAGTGAGTTATCCTAGCCCCTTTATATGTACTCTCTGACGGCAAGTGAGTTACCATAGCCCCTTTATAAGTACTCCCTGACCCCATGTGAGATACCCTAGCCCCTTTATATGTACTCTCTGATCGCAAGTGAGTTACCCTAGCCCCTTTATATGTACTCTCTGACCGCAAGTGAGTTACCATAGCCCCTTTATAAGTACTCTCTGACCCCATGTGAGATACCCTAGCCCCTTTATATGTACTCTCTAACCGCAAGTGAGTTATCCTATCCCCTTTATATGTACTCTCTGACCTCATGTGAGTTACCCTAGTCCCATAGACGTACTCCCTGACCCCAAGTGAGTTATCCTAGCCCCTTTATATGTACTCTCTAACCGCAAGTGAGTTACCCTAGTCCCATAGTAGTACTCCCTGACCCCAAGTCAGTTACCATAGCCCGTTTATAAGTACTACCTGACCCCAAATGAGTTATCCTAGCCCCTTTATATGTACTCTCTAACCGCATGTGAGTTATCCTATCCCCTTTATATGTACTCTCTGACCTCATGTGAGTTACCCTAGTCCCATAGACGTACTCCCTGACCCCAAGTGAGTTATCCTAGCCCCTTTATATGTACTCTCTGATCGCAAGTGAGTTACCCTAGCCCCTTTATATGTACTCTCTGACCGCAAGTGAGTTATCCTAGCCCCATTATAAGTACTCCCTTACCCCAAATGAGTTATCCTAGCCCCTTTATATGTACTCTCTGACGGCAAGTGAGTTACCCTAGTCCCATAGTAGTACTCCTTGACCCCAAGTGAGTTACCATAGCCCCTTTATATGTACTCCATGACCCCAAGTGAATTATCCTAGCCCCTTTATATGTACTCTCTGATCGCAAGTGAGTTATCCTAGCCCCTTTATAAATACTCCCTGACCCCAAGTGGGTTACCCTAGTTTCATATTAGTACTCCTTGGCCCCAAAAGAGTTACAATAGCCCCTTTATAAGTACTCCTTGACCCCAAGTGAGTTATCCTAGCCCCTTTATATGTACTCTCTGACGGCAAGTGAGTTACCATAGCCCCTTTATAAGTACTCCCTGACCCCTAGTGAGTTATCCTAGCCCCTTTTTAAGTACTCCCTGACCCCAAGTGAGTTATCCTAGCCCCTTTATATGTACTCTCTAACCGCAAGTGAGTTATCCTATCCCCTTTATATGTACTCTCTGACCTCATGTGAGTTACCCTAGTCCCATAGAGGTACTCCCTGACCCCAAGTGAGTTATCCTAGCCCCTTTATATGTACTCTCTGACCGCAAGTGAGTTACCCTAGTCCCATAGTAGTACTCCCTGACCCCAAGTGAGTTACCATAGCCCCTTTATATGTACTCCCTGACCCCAAGTGAATTATCCTAGCCCCTTTATAAGTACTCCAAGTCCCCAGATGAGTTACCCTAGTCCCATATAAGTACTCCCTGACCCCAAGTGATGTACCCTCGTCAAATATAAGTACTCCCTGACCCCAAATGTGTTACCATAGCCCCTTTTTAAGTACTCCCTGATCCCAAGTGAGTTATCCTAGCCCCTTTATATGTACCCTCTAACCGCAAGTGAGTTATCCTATCCCCTTTATATGTACTCTCTGACCTCATGTGAGTTACCCTAGTCCCATAGACGTACTCCCTGACCCCAAGTGAGTTATCCTAGCCCCTTTATATGTACTCTCTGACCGCAAGTGAGTTACCCTAGTCCCATAGTAGTACTCCCTGACCCCAAGTGAGTTACCATAGCCCGTTTATAAGTACTACCTGAGCCCAAATGAGTTATCCTAGCCCCTTTATATGTACTCTCTAAGCGCAAGTGAGTTACCCTAGTCCCATAGTAGTACTCCCTGACCCCAAGTGAGTTACCATAGCCCCTTTATAAGTACTACCTGACCCCAAATGAGTTATCCTAGCCCCTTTATATGTACTCTCTGACCGCAAGTGAGTTACCCTAGTCCCATAGTAGTACTCCCTGACCCCAACTGAGTTACCATAGCCCGTTTATAAGTACTACCTGACCCCAAATGAGTTATTCTAGCCCCTTTATATGTACTCTCTGACGGCAAGTGAGTTACCATAGCCCCTTTATATGTACTCCCTAACCCCAAGTGAATTATCCTAGCCCCTTTATATATACTCTCTGACCGCAAGTGAGTTATCCTAGCCCCTTTATAAGTACTCCCTGACCCCAAGTGGGTTACCCTAGTTTCATATTAGTACTCCTTGGCCCCAAGTGAGTTACCATAGCCCCTTTATAAGTACTCCCTGACCCCAAGTCAGTTATCCTAGCCCCTTTATATGTACTCCCAGACCCCAAGTCAGTTACCTTAGTCCCTTATAACTACTCCCTGACCCCAAGTGAGGTACCATAGCCCCTTTATAAGTACTCCCTGACCCCAAGTGAGTTATCCTAGCCCCTTTATATGTACTCTCTGACCGCAAGTGAGTTACCCTAGCCCCATAGAGGTACTCCCTGACCCCAAGTGAGTTATCCTAGCCCCTTTATATGTACTCTCTGACCGCAAGTGAGTTACCCTAGTCCCATAGTAGTACTCCCTGACCCCAAGTGAGTTACCATAGCCCCTTTATATGTACTCCCTGAGCCCAAGTGAATTATCCTAGCCCCTTTATAAGTACTCCAAGTCCCCAGATGAGTTACTCTAGTCTCATATAAGTACTCCCTGACCCCAAGTGATGTACCCTCGTCAAATATAAGTACTCCCTGACCCCAAATGAGTTACCATAGCCCCTTTTTAAGTACTCCCTGATCCCAAGTGAGTTATCCTAGCCCCTTTATATGTACTCTCTAACCGCAAGTGAGTTATCCTATCCCCTTTATATGTACTCTCTGACCTCATGTGAGTTACCCTAGTCCCATAGACGTACTCCCTGACCCCAAGTGAGTTATCCTAGCCCCTTTATATGTACTCTCTGACCGCAAGTGAGTTACCCTAGTCCCATAGTAGTACTCCCTGAACCCAAGTGAGTTACCATAGCCCGTTTATAAGTACTATCTGAGCCCAAATGAGTTATCCTAGCCCCTTTATATGTACTCTCTAAGCGCAAGTGAGTTACCCTAGTCCCATAGTAGTACTCCCTGACCCCAAGTGAGTTACCATAGCCCCTTTATAAGTACTACCTGACCCCAAATGAGTTATCCTAGCCCCTTTATATGTACTCCCTGACCCCAAGTGAGTTACCATAGCCCCTTTATATGTACTCCCTGACCCCAAGTGAATTATCCTAGCCCCTTTATATGTACTCTCTGACCGCAAGTGAGTTATCCTAGCCCCTTTATAAATACTCCCTGACCCCAAGTGGGTTACCCTAGTTTCATATTAGTACTCCTTGGCCCCAAAAGAGTTACAATAGCCCCTTTATAAGTACTCCTTGACCCCAAGTGAGTTATCCTAGCCCCTTTATATGTACTCTCTGACGGCAAGTGAGTTACCATAGCCCCTTTATAAGTACTCCCTGACCCCTAGTGAGTTATCCTAGCCCCTTTTTAAGTACTCCCTGACCCCAAGTGAGTTATCCTAGCCCCTTTATATGTACTCTCTAACCGCAAGTGAGTTATCCTATCCCCTTTATATGTACTCTCTGACCTCATGTGAGTTACCCTAGTCCCATAGAGGTACTCCCTGACCCCAAGTGAGTTATCCTAGCCCCTTTATATGTACTCTCTGACCGCAAGTGAGTTACCCTAGTCCCATAGTAGTACTCCCTGACCCCAAGTGAGTTACCATAGCCCCTTTATATGTACTCCCTGACCCCAAGTGAATTATCCTAGCCCCTTTATATGTACTCTCTGACCGCAAGTGAGTTACCCTAGTCCCATAGAGGTACTCCCTGACCCCAAGTGAGTTATCCTAGCCCCTTTATATGTACTCTCTGACCGCAAGTGAGTTACCCTAGTCCCATAGACGTACTCCCTGACCCCAAGTGAGTTATCCTAGCCCCTTTATATGTACTCTCTGACCGCAAGTGAGTTACCCTAGTCCCATAGTAGTACTCCCTGAACCCAAGTGAGTTACCATAGCCCGTTTATAAGTACTACCTGAGCCCAAATGAGTTATCCTAGCCCCTTTATATGTACTCTCTAAGAGCAAGTGAGTTACCCTAGTCCCATAGTAGTACTCCCTGACCCCAAGTGAGTTACCATAGCCCGTTTATAAGTACTACCTGAGCCCAAATGAGTTATCCTAGCCCCTTTATATGTACTCTCTAAGCGCAAGTGAGTTACCCTAGTCCCATAGTAGTACTCCCTGACCCCAAGTGAGTTACCATAGCCCCTTTATAAGTACTACCTGACCCCAAATGAGTTATCCTAGCCCCTTTATATGTACTCCCTGACCCCAAGTGAGTTACCATAGCCCCTTTATAAGTACTACCTGACCCCAAATGAGTTATCCTAGCCCCTTTATATGTACTCTCTGACCGCAAGTGAGTTATCCTAGCCCCTTTATAAGTACTCCCTTACCCCAAATGAGTTATCCTAGCCCCTTTATATGTACTCTCTGACGGCAAGTGAGTTACCCTAGTCCCATAGTAGTACTCCTTGACCCCAAGTGAGTTACCATAGCCCCTTTATATGTACTCCCTGACCCCAAGTGAATTATCCTAGCCCCTTTATATGTACTCTCTGACCGCAAGTGAGTTATCCTAGCCCCTTTATAAATACTCCCTGACCCCAAGTGGGTTACCCTAGTTTCATATTAGTACTCCTTGGCCCCAAAAGAGTTACAATAGCCCCTTTATAAGTACTCCTTGACCCCAAGTGAGTTATCCTAGCCCCTTTATATGTACTCTCTGACGGCAAGTGAGTTACCATAGCCCCTTTATAAGTACTCCCTGACCCCTAGTGAGTTATCCTAGCCCCTTTTTAAGTACTCCCTGACCCCAAGTGAGTTATCCTAGCCCCTTTATATGTACTCTCTAACCGCAAGTGAGTTATCCTATCCCCTTTATATGTACTCTCTGACCTCATGTGAGTTACCCTAGTCCCATAGAGGTACTCCCTGACCCCAAGTGAGTTATCCTAGCCCCTTTATATGTACTCTCTGACCGCAAGTGAGTTACCCTAGTCCCATAGTAGTACTCCCTGACCCCAAGTGAGTTACCATAGCCCCTTTATATGTACTCCCTGACCCCAAGTGAATTATCCTAGCCCCTTTATAAGTACTCCAAGTCCCCAGATGAGTTACCCTAGTCCCATATAAGTACTCCCTGACCCCAAGTGATGTACCCTCGTCAAATATAAGTACTCCCTGACCCCAAATGAGTTACCATAGCCCCTTTTTAAGTACTCCCTGATCCCAAGTGAGTTATCCTAGCCCCTTTATATGTACTCTCTAACCGCAAGTGAGTTATCCTATCCCCTTTATATGTACTCTCTGACCTCATGTGAGTTACCCTAGTCCCATAGACGTACTCCCTGACCCCAAGTGAGTTATCCTAGCTCCTTTATATGTACTCTCTGACCGCAAGTGAGTTACCCTAGTCCCATAGTAGTACTCCCTGACCCCAAGTGAGTTACCATAGCCCGTTTATAAGTACTACCTGAGCCCAAATGAGTTATCCTAGCCCCTTTATATGTACTCTCTAAGCGCAAGTGAGTTACCCTAGTCCCATAGTAGTACTCCCTGACCCCAAGTGAGTTACCATAGCCCCTTTATAAGTACTACCTGACCCCAAATGAGTTATCCTAGCCCCTTTATATGTACTCTCTGACCGCAAGTGAGTTACCCTAGTCCCATAGTAGTACTCCCTGACCCCAAGTGAGTTACCATAGCCCGTTTATAAGTACTACCTGACCCCAAATGAGTTATCCTAGCACCTTTATATGTACTCTCTGACGGCAAGTGAGTTACCATAGCCCCTTTATTTGTACTCCCTAACCCCAAGTGAATTATCCTAGCCCCTTTATATATACTCTCTGACCGCAAGTGAGTTATCCTAGCCCCATTATAAGTACTCCCTGACCCCAAGTGGGTTACCCTAGTTTCATATTAGAACTCCTTGGCCCCAAGTGAGTTACCATAGCCCCTTTATAAGTACTCCCTAACCCCAAGTCAGTTATCCTAGCCCCTTTATATGTACTCCCAGACCCCAAGTGAGTTACCTTAGTCCCTTATAACTACTCCCTGACCCCAAGTGAGGTACCATAGCCCCTTTATAAGTACTCCCTGACCCCAAGTGAGTTATCCTAGCCCCTTTATATGTACTCTCTGACCGCAAGTGAGTTACCCTAGCCCCATAGAGGTACTCCCTGACCCCAAGTGAGTTATCCTAGCCCCTTTATATGTACTCTCTGACCGCAAGTGAGTTACCCTAGTCCCATATTAGTACTCCCTGACCCCAAGTGAGTTACCATAGCCCCTTTATATGTACTCCCTGACCCCAAGTGAATTATCCTAGCCCCTTTATAAGTACTCCAAGTCCCCAGATGAGTTACCCTAGTCTCATATAAGTACTCCCTGACCCAAAGTGATGTACCCTCGTCAAATATAAGTACTCCCTGACCCCAAATGAGTTACCATACCCCCTTTTTAAGTACTCCCTGATCCCAAGTGAGTTATCCTAGCCCCTTTATATGTACTCTCTAACCGCAAGTGAGTTATCCTATCCCCTTTATATGTACTCTCTGACCTCATGTGAGTTACCCTAGTCCCATAGACGTACTCCCTGACCCCAAGTGAGTTATCCTAGCCCCTTTATATGTACTCTCTGACCGCAAGTGAGTTACCCTAGTCCCATAGTAGTACTCCCTGACCCCAAGTGAGTTACCATAGCCCGTTTATAAGTACTACCTGAGCCCAAATGAGTTATCCTAGCCCCTTTATATGTACTCTCTAAGCGCAAGTGAGTTACCCTAGTCCCATAGTAGTACTCCCTGACCCCAAGTGAGTTACCATAGCCCCTTTATAAGTACTACCTGACACCAAATGAGTTATCCTAGCCCCTTTATATGTACTCTCTGACCGCAAGTGAGTTACCCTAGTCCCATAGTAGTACTCCCTGACCCCAAGTGAGTTACCATAGCCCGTTTATAAGTACTACCTGACCCCAAATGAGTTATCCTAGCCCCTTTATATGTACTCTCTGACGGCAAGTGAGTTACCATAGCCCCTTTATATGTACTCCCTAACCCCAAGTGAATTATACTAGCCCCTTTATATGTACTCTCTGACCGCAAGTGAGTTATCCTAGCCCCTTTATAAGTACTCTCTGACCCCAAGTGGGTTACCCTAGTTTCATATTAGTACTCCTTGGCCCCAAGTGTGTTACCATAGCCCCTTTATAAGTACTCCCTGACCCCAAGTGAGTTATCCTAGCCCCTTTATATGTACTCCCAGACCCCAAATGAGTTATCCTAGCCCCTTTATATGTACTCTCTGACGGCAAGTGAGTTACCATAGCCCCTTTATATGTACTCCCTAACCCCAAGTGAATTATCCTAGCCCCTTTATATGTACTCTCTGACCGCAAGTGAGTTATCCTAGCCCCTTTATAAGTACTCCCTGACCCCAAGTGGGTTACCCTAGTTTCATATTAGTACTCCTTGGCCCCAAGTGAGTTACCATAGCCCCTTTATAAGTACTCCCTGACCCCTAGTGAGTTATCCTAGCCCCTTTTTAAGTACTCCCAGACCCCAAGTGAGTTATCCTAGCCCCTTTATATGTACTCTCTAACCGCAAGTGAGTTATCCTATCCCCTTTATATGTACTCTCTGACCTCATGTGAGTTACCCTAGTCCCATAGAGGTACTCCCTGACCCCAAGTGAGTTATCCTAGCCCCTTTATATGTACTCTCTGACCGCAAGTGAGTTACCCTAGTCCCATAGTAGTACTCCCTGACCCCAAGTGAGTTACCATAGCCCGTTTATAAGTACTACCTGACCCCAAATGAATTATCCTAGCCCCTTTATATGTACTCTCTGACGGCAAGTGAGTTACCATAGCCCCTTTATATGTACTCCCTGACCCCAAGTGAATTATCCTAGCCCCTTTATAAGTACTCCAAGTCCCCAGATGAGTTACCCTAGTCCCATATAAGTACTCCCTGACCCCAAGTGATGTACCCTCGTCAAATATAAGTACTCCCTGACCCCAAATGAGTTACCATAGCCCCTTTTTAAGTACTCCCTGATCCCAAGTGAGTTATCCTAGCCCCTTTATATGTACTCTCTAACCGCAAGTGAGTTATCCTATCCCCTTTATATGTACTCCCAGACCCCAAGTGAGTTAACCTAGTCCCTTAAATGTACTCCCTGACCCCAAGATAGTTATCCTAGCCCCTTAATATGTACTCTCTGACCGCAAGTGAGTTACCCTAGTCCCATAGAAGTACTCTCTGACGGCAAGTGAGTTACCATAGCCCCTTTATATGTACTCCCTAACCCCAAGTGAATTATCCTAGCCCCTTTATATGTACTCTCTGACCGCAAGTGAGTTATCCTAGCCCCTTTATAAGTACTCCCTGACCCCAAGTGGGTTACCCTAGTTTCATAGTAGTACTCCTTGGCCCCAAGTGAGTTACCATAGCCCCTTTATAAGTACTCCCTGACCCCAAGTGAGTTATCCTAGCCCCTTTATATGTACTCTCTGACCGCAAGTGAGTTACCATAGCCCCTTTATAAGTACTCCCTGACCCCATGTGAGTTACCCTAGCCCCTTTATATGTACTCTCTGGCGGCAAGTGAGTTACCCTAGTCCCAAATAAGTACTCCCTGACCCCAAGTGAGTTACCATAGCCCCTTTATAAGTACTCCCTGACCCCAAGTGAGTTATCCTAGCCCCTTTATATGTACTATCTGACCGCAAGTGAGTTATCCTATCCCCTTTATATGTACACTCTGACCTCATGTGAGTTACCCTAGTCCCACAGACGTACTCCCTGACCCCAAGTGAGTTACCCTAATCTCATAGAAGTACTTCCTGACCCTAAGTGAGTTACCATAGCCCCTTTATAAGTACTCCCTGACCCCAAGTGAGTTATCCTAGCCCCGTTATATGTACTCTCTGACCGCAAGTGAGTTATCCTAGCCCCTTTATATGTACTCCCAGACCCCAAGTGAGTTACCCTAGTCCCATATAAGTACTCCTTGACCCAAAGTGAGTTACCCTAGCCGCTTTATATGTACTCCCAGACCCCAAGTGAGCTACCCTAGTTCCATAGAAGTACTTCCTGACCCCAAGTGAGTTACCATAGCCCCTTTATAAGTACTCCCTGAACCCAAGTGAGTTATCCTAGCCCCTTTATATGTACTCTCTGACCGCAAGTGAGTTACCATAGCCCCTTTATAAGTACTCCCTGACCCCATGTGAGTTACCCTAGCCCCTTTAAATGTACTCTCTGGCGGCAAGTGAGTTACCCTAGTCCCAAATAAGTACTCCCTGACCCCATGTGAGTTATCCTAGCCCCTTTATATGTACTCTTTGGCGGCAAGTGAGTTACCCTAGTTTCATAGTAGTACTCCTTGGCCCCAAGTGAGTTACCATAGCCCCTTTATAAGTACTACCTGACCCCAAATGAGTTATCCTAGCCCCTTTATATGTACTCTCTGACGGCAAGTGAGTTACCATAGCCCCTTTATAAGTACTCCCTGACCCCTAGTGAGTTATCCTAGCCCCTTTTTAAGTACTCCCTGACCCCAAGTGAGTGTTCCTAGCCCCTTTATATGTACTCTCTAACCGCAAGTGAGTTATCCTATCCCCTTTATATGTACTCTCTGACCTCATGTGAGTTACCCTAGTCCCATAGAGGTACTCCCTGACCCCAAGTGAGTTATCCTAGCCCCTTTATATGTACTCTCTGACCGCAAGTGAGTTACCATAGTCCCATAGTAGTACTCCCTGACCCCAAGTGAGTTACCATAGCCCCTTTATAAGTACTACCTGACCCCAAATGAGTTATCCTAGCCCCTTTATATGTACTCTCTGACGGCAAGTGAGTTACCATAGCCCCTTTATAAGTACTCCCTGACCCCTAGTGAGTTATCCTAGCCCCTTTTTAAGTACTCCCTGACCCCAAGTGAGTTATCCTAGCCCCTTTATATGTACTCTCTAACCGCAAGTGAGTTATCCTATCCCCTTTATATGTACTCTCTGACCTCATGTGAGTTACCCTAGTCCCATAGAGGTACTCCCTGACCCCAAGTGAGTTATCCTAGCCCCTTTATATGTACTCTCTGACCGCAAGTGAGTTACCCTAGTCCCATAGTAGTACTCCCTGACCCCAAGTGAGTTACCATAGCCCGTTTATAAGTACTACCTGACCCCAAATGAGTTATCCTAGCCCCTTTATATGTACTCTCTGACGGCAAGTGAGTTACCATAGCCCCTTTATATGTACTCCCTGACCCCAAGTGAATTATCCTAGCCCCTTTATAAGTACTCCAAGTCCCCAGATGAGTTACCCTAGTCCCATATAAGTACTCCCTGACCCCAAGTGATGTACCCTCGTCAAATATAAGTACTCCCTGACCCCAAATGAGTTACCATAGCCCCTTTTTAAGTACTCCCTGATCCCAAGTGAGTTATCCTAGCCCCTTTATATGTACTCTCTAACCGCAAGTGAGTTATCCTATCCCCTTTATATGTACTCTCTGACCTCATGTGAGTTACCCTGGTCCCATAGACGTACTCCCTGACCCCAAGTGAGTTATCCTAGCCCCTTTATATGTACTCTCTGACCGCAAGTGAGTTACCCTAGTCCCATAGTAGTACTCCCTGACCCCAAGTGAGTTACCATAGCCCGTTTATAAGTACTACCTGACCCCAAATGAGTTATCCTAGCCCCTTTATATGTACTCTCTAACCGCAAGTGAGTTACCCTAGTCCCATAGTAGTACTCCCTGACCCCAAGTGAGTTACCATAGCCCCTTTATAAGTACTACCTGACCCCAAATGAGTTATCCTAGCCCCTTTATATGTACTCTCTGACCGCAAGTGAGTTACCCTAGTCCCATAGTAGTACTCCCTGACCCCAAGTGAGTTACCATAGCCCGTTTATAAGTACTACCTGACCCCAAATGAGTTATCCTAGCCCCTTTATATGTACTCTCTGACGGCAAGTGAGTTACCATAGCCCCTTTATATGTACTCCCTAACCCCAAGTGAATTATCCTAGCCCCTTTATATGTACTCTCTGACCGCAAGTAAGTTATCCTAGCCCCTTTATAAGTACTCCCTGACCCCAAGTAGGTTACCCTAGTTTCATATTAGTACTCCTTGGCCCCAAGCGAGTTACCATAGCCCCTTTATAAGTACTCCCTGACCCCAAGTGAGTTATCCTAGCCCCTTTATATGTACTCCCAGACCCCAAGTGAGTTACCTTAGTCCCTTATAACTACTCCCTGACCCCAAGTGAGGTACCATAGCCCCTTTATAAGTACTCCCTGACCCCAAGTGAGTTATCCTAGCCCCTTTATATGTACTCTCTGACAGCAAGTGAGTTACCCTAGCCCCTTTATATGTACTCTCTGACCGCAAGGGAGTTATCCTAGCCGCTTTATATGTACTCCCAGACCCCAAGTGAGTTAACCTAGTCCCTTAAAAGTACTCCCTGACCCCAAGAGAGTTATCCTAGCCCCTTAATATGTACTCTCTGACCGCAAGTGAGTTACCCTAGTCCCATAGAAGTACTCTCTGACGGCAAGTGAGTTACCATAGCCCCTTTATATGTACTCCCTAACCCCAAGTGAATTATCCTAGCCCCTTTATATGTACTCTCTGTCCGCAAGTGAGTTATCCTAGCCCCTTTATAAGAACTCCCTGACCCCAAGTGGGTTACCCTAGTTTCATAGTAGTACTCCTTGGCCCCAAGTGAGTTACCATAGCCCCTTTATAAGTACTCCCTGACCCCAAGTGAGTTATCCTAGCCCCTTTATATGTACTCCCAGACCCCAAGTGAGCTACCCTAGTTCCATAGAAGTACTTCCTGACCCCAAGTGAGTTACCATAGCCCCTTTATAAGTACTCCCTGACCCCAAGTGAGTTATCCTAGCCCCTTTATATGTACTCTCTGACCGCAAGTGAGTTACCATAGCCCCTTTATAAGTACTCCCTGACCCCATGTGAGTTACCCTAGCCCCTTTATATGTACTCTCTGGCGGCAAGTGAGTTACCCTAGTCCCAAATAAGTACTCCCTGACCCCAAGTGAGTTACCATAGCCCCTTTATAAGTACTCCCTGACCCCAAGTGAGTTATCCTAGCCCCTTTATATGTACTATCTGACCGCAAGTGTGTTATCCTATCCCCTTTATATGTACACTCTGACCTCATGTGAGTTACCCTAGTCCCACAGACGTACTCCCTGACCCCAAGTGAGTTACCCTAATCCCATAGAAGTACTTCCTGACCCTAAGTGAGTTACCATAGCCCCTTTATAAGTACTCCCTGACCCCAAGTGAGTTATCCTAGCCCCGTTATATGTACTCTCTGACCGCAAGTGAGTTATCCTAGCCCCTTTATATGTACTCCCAGACCCCAAGTGAGTTACCCTAGTCCCATATAAGTACTCCTTGACCCAAAGTGAGTTACCCTAGCCGCTTTATATGTACTCCCAGACCCCAAGTGAGCTACCCTAGTTCCATAGAAGTACTTCCTGACCCCAAGTGAGTTACCATAGCCCCTTTATAAGTACTCCCTGACCCCAAGTGAGTTATCCTAGCCCCTTTATATGTACTCTCTAACCGCAAGTGAGTTATCCTATCCCCTTTATATGTACTCTCTGACCTCATGTGAGTTACCCTAGTCCCATAGACGTACTCCCTGACACCAAGTGAGTTACCCTAGCCCCTTTATATGTACTCTCTGGCGGCAAGTGAGTTACCCTAGTCCCAAATAAGTACTCCCTGACCCCAAGTGAGTTACCATAGCCCCTTTATAAGTACTCCCTGACCCCAAGTGAGTTATCCTTGCCCCTTTATATTTACTATCTGACCGCAAGTGAGTTATCCTATCCCCTTTATATGTACACTCTGACCTCATGTGAGTTACCCTAGTCCCACAGACGTACTCCCTGACCCCAAGTGAGTTACCCTAATCCCATAGAAGTACTTCCTGACCCTAAGTGAGTTACCATAGCCCCTTTATAAGTACTCCCTGACCCCAAGTGAGTTATCCTAGCCCCGTTATATGTACTCTCTGACCGCAAGTGAGTTATCCTAGCCCCTTTATATGTACTCCCAGACCCCAAGTGAGTTACCCTAGTCCCATATAAGTACTCCTTGACCCAAAGTGAGTTACCCTAGCCGCTTTATATGTACTCCCAGACCCTAAGTGAGCTACCCTAGTTCCATAGAAGTACTTCCTGACCCCAAGTGAGTTACCATAGCCCCTTTATAAGTACTCCCCTACCCCAAATGAGTTACCCTAGCCCCTTTATATGTACTCTCTGACGGCAATTGAGTTACCCTAGTCCCTTATAAGGACTCCCTGACCCCAAGTGGGTTACCCTAGTCCCATAGAAGTACTCCCTGACCCCATTGTGAGTTACCTTAACCCTTATATAAGTACTCCCTGACCCCAAGTGAGTTACCATATCACCTTTATATGTACTCCCTGACCCCAAGTGAGTTATCCTAGCCCCTTTATATGTACTCTCTGACCGCAAGTGAGTTACCCTAGTCCCATAGTAGTACTCCCTGACCCCAAGTGAGTTACCATAGCCCCTTTATAAGTACTACCTGACCCCAAATGAGTTACCCTAGCCCCTTTATATGTACTCTCTGGCGGCATGTGAGTTATCCTATCCCCTTTATATGTACTCTCTGACCTCATGTGAGTTACCCTAGTCCCATAGACGTACTCCCTGACCCCAAGTGAGTTATCCTAGCCCCTTTATATGTACTATCTGACCGCAAGTGAGTTATCCTAGCCCCTTTATATGTACTCTCTGACCGCAAGTGAGTTACCCTAGTCCCATAGTAGTACTCCCTGACCCCATGTGAGATACCCTAGCCCCTTTATATGTACTCTCTGATCGCAAGTGAGTTACCCTAGCCCCTTTATATGTACTCTCTGACCGCAAGTGAGTTATCCTAGCCCCTTTATAAGTACTCCCCTACCCCAAATGAGTTATCCTAGCCCCTTTATATGTACTCTCTGACGGCAAGTGAGTTACCCTAGTCCCATAGTAGTACTCCTTGACCCCAAGTGAGTTACCATAGCCCCTTTATATGTACTCCCTGACCCCAAGTGAATTATCCTAGCCCCTTTATATGTACTCTCTGACCGCAAGTGAGTTATCCTAGCCCCTTTATAAGTTCTCCCTGACCCCAAGTGGGTTACCCTAGTTTCATATTAGTACTCCTTGGCCCCAAAAGAGTTACCATAGCCCCTTTATAAGTACTCCTTGACCCCAATTGAGTTATCCTAGCCCCTTTATATGTACTCCCAGACTCCAAGTGAGTTACCTTAGTCCCTTATAACTACTCCCTGCCCCAAGTGAGGTACCATAGCCCCTTTATAAGTACTCCCAGACCCCAAGTGAGTTAAACTAGTCCCTAAAAAGTACTCCCTGACCCCAAGAGAGTTGTCCTAGCCCCTTTATATGTACTCTCTGACCGCAAGTGAGTTACCCTAGTCCCATAGAAGTACACTCTGACCGCAAGTGAGTTATCCTAGCCGCTTTATATGTACACCCAGACCCCAAGTGAGTTACCCTAGTCCCATATTACTATTCCCTGACCCAATGTGAGTTTCCCTAGCCCCTTTATAAGTACTCCCTGACCCTAAGTGGGTTACCCTAGTCCCATATAAGTACTCCCAGACCACAAGAAGGTTACCCTAGACCCATAGAAATACTCCCTGACCCCAAGTGAGTTATCCTTGCCCCTTTATATATACTCTCTGACGGCAAGTGAGTTACCCTAGTCCCATAGTAGTACTCCTTGACCCCAAGTGAGTTACCATAGCCCCTTTTTAAGTACTCCCTGACCCCAAGTGAGTTATCCTAGCCCCTTTATATGTACTCTCTAACCGCAAGTGAGTTATCCTATCCCCTTTATATGTACTCTCTGACCTCATGTGAGTTACCCTAGTCCCATAGACGTACTCCCTGACCCCAAGTGAGTTATCCTAGCCCCTTTATATGTACTCTCTGACCGCAAGTGAGTTACCCTAGCCCCTTTATATGTACTCTCTGACCGCAAGGGAGTTATCCTAGCCGCTTTATATGTACTCCCAGACCCCAAGTGAGTTAACCTAGTCCCTTAAAAGTACTCCCTAACCCCAAGAGAGTTATCCTAGCCCCTTAATATGTACTCTCTGACCGCAAGTGAGTTACCCTAGTCCCATAGAAGTACTCTCTGACGGCAAGTGAGTTACCATAGCCCCTTTATATGTACTCCCTAACCCCAAGTGAATTATCCTAGCCCCTTTATATGTACTCTCTGACCGCAAGTGAGTTATCCTAGCCGCTTTATATGTACACCCAGACCCCAAGTGAGTTACCCTAGTCCCATATTACTATTCCCTGACCCAATGTAAGTTTCCCTAGACCCTTTATAAGTACTCCCTGACCCTAAGTGGGTTACCCTAGTCCCATATAAGTACTCCCAAACCACAAGAAGGTTACCCTAGTCCCATAGAAATACTCCCTGACCCCAAGTGAGTTATCCTTGCCCCTTTATATCTACTCTCTGACAGCAATTGAGTTACCCTAGTCCCTTATAAGGACTCCCTGACCCCAAGTGGGTTACCCTAGTCTCATAGTACTCCCTGACCCCATGTGAGTTATCCTAGCCCCTTTATATGTACTCTCTAACCGCAAGTGAGTTATCCTATCCCCTTTATATGTACTCTCTGACCTCATGTGAGTTACCCTAGTCCCATAGAGGTACTCCCTGACACCAAGTGAGGTACCATAGCCCCTTTATAAGTACTCCCTGACCCCAAGTGAGTTATCCTAGCCGCTTTATATGTACTCTCTGACAGCAAGTGAGTTACCCTAGCCCCTTTATATGTACTCTCTGACCGCAAGGGAGTTATCCTAGCCGCTTTATATGTACTCCCAGACCCCAAGTGAGTTAACCTAGTCCCTTAAAAGTACTCCCTGACCCCAAGAGAGTTATCCTAGCCCCTTAATATGTACTCTCTGACCGCAAGTGAGTTACCCTAGTCCCATAGAAGTACTCTCTGACGGCAAGTGAGTTACCATAGCCCCTTTATATGTACTCCCTAACCCAAAGTGAATTATCCTAGCCCCTTTATATGTACTCTCTGTCCGCAAGTGAGTTATCCTAGCCCCTTTATAAGAACTCCCTGACCCCAAGTGGGTTACCCTAGTTTCATAGTAGTACTCCTTGGCCCCAAGTGAGTTACCATAGCCCCTTTATAAGTACTCCCTGACCCCAAGTGAGTTATCCTAGCCCCTTTATATGTACTCCCAGACCCCAAGTGAGCTACCCTAGTTCCATAGAAGTACTTCCTGACCCCAAGTGAGTTACCATAGCCCCTTTATAAGTACTCCCTGACCCCAAGTGAGTTATCCTAGCCCCTTTATATGTACTCTCTGACCGCAAGTGAGTTACCATAGCCCCTTTATAAGTACTCCCTGACCCCATGTGAGTTACCCTAGCCCCTTTATATGTACTCTCTGGCGGCAAGTGAGTTACCCTAGTCCCAAATAAGTACTCCCTGACCCCAAGTGAGTTACCATAGCCCCTTTATAAGTACTCCCTGACCCCAAGTGAGTTATCCTAGCCCCTTTATATGTACTATCTGACCGCAAGTGTGTTATCCTATCCCCTTTATATGTACACTCTGACCTCATGTGAGTTACCCTAGTCCCACAGACGTACTCCCTGACCCCAAGTGAGTTACCCTAATCCCATAGAAGTACTTCCTGACCCTAAGTGAGTTACCATAGCCCCTTTATAAGTACTCCCTGACCCCAAGTGAGTTATCCTAGCCCCGTTATATGTACTCTCTGACCGCAAGTGAGTTATCCTAGCCCCTTTATATGTACTCCCAGACCCCAAGTGAGTTACCCTAGTCCCATATAAGTACTCCTTGACCCAAAGTGAGTTACCCTAGCCGCTTTATATGTACTCCCAGACCCCAAGTGAGCTACCCTAGTTCCATAGAAGTACTTCCTGACCCCAAGTGAGTTACCATAGCCCCTTTATAAGTACTCCCTGACCCCAAGTGAGTTATCCTAGCCCCTTTATATGTACTCTCTAACCGCAAGTGAGTTATCCTATCCCCTTTATATGTACTCTCTGACCTCATGTGAGTTACCCTAGTCCCATAGACGTACTCCCTGACACCAAGTGAGTTACCCTAGCCCCTTTATATGTACTCTCTGGCGGCAAGTGAGTTACCCTAGTCCCAAATAAGTACTCCCTGACCCCAAGTGAGTTACCATAGCCCCTTTATAAGTACTCCCTGACCCCAAGTGAGTTATCCTTGCCCCTTTATATTTACTATCTGACCGCAAGTGAGTTATCCTATCCCCTTTATATGTACACTCTGACCTCATGTGAGTTACCCTAGTCCCACAGACGTACTCCCTGACCCCAAGTGAGTTACCCTAATCCCATAGAAGTACTTCCTGACCCTAAGTGAGTTACCATAGCCCCTTTATAAGTACTCCCTGACCCCAAGTGAGTTATCCTAGCCCCGTTATATGTACTCTCTGACCGCAAGTGAGTTATCCTAGCCCCTTTATATGTACTCCCAGACCCCAAGTGAGTTACCCTAGTCCCATATAAGTACTCCTTGACCCAAAGTGAGTTACCCTAGCCGCTTTATATGTACTCCCAGACCCCAAGTGAGCTACCCTAGTTCCATAGAAGTACTTCCTGACCCCAAGTGAGTTACCATAGCCCCTTTATAAGTACTCCCTGACCCCAAGTGAGTTATCCTAGCCCCTTTATATGTACTCTCTAACCGCAAGTGAGTTATCCTATCCCCTTTATATGTACTCTCTGACCTCATGTGAGTTACCCTAGTCCCATAGACGTACTCCCTGACACCAAGTGAGTTACCCTAGCCCCTTTATATGTACTCTCTGGCGGCAAGTGAGTTACCCTAGTCCCAAATAAGTACTCCCTGACCCCAAGTGAGTTACCATAGCCCCTTTATAAGTACTCCCTGACCCCAAGTGAGTTATCCTTGCCCCTTTATATTTACTATCTGACCGCAAGTGAGTTATCCTATCCCCTTTATATGTACACTCTGACCTCATGTGAGTTACCCTAGTCCCACAGACGTACTCCCTGACCCCAAGTGAGTTACCCTAATCCCATAGAAGTACTTCCTGACCCTAAGTGAGTTACCATAGCCCCTTTATAAGTACTCCCTGACCCCAAGTGAGTTATCCTAGCCCCGTTATATGTACTCTCTGACCGCAAGTGAGTTATCCTAGCCCCTTTATATGTACTCCCAGACCCCAAGTGAGTTACCCTAGTCCCATATAAGTACTCCTTGACCCAAAGTGAGTTACCCTAGCCGCTTTATATGTACTCCCAGACCCTAAGTGAGCTACCCTAGTTCCATAGAAGTACTTCCTGACCCCAAGTGAGTTACCATAGCCCCTTTATAAGTACTCCCCTACCCCAAATGAGTTATCCTAGCCCCTTTATATGTACTCTCTGACGGCAATTGAGTTACCCTAGTCCCTTATAAGGACTCCCTGACCCCAAGTGGGTTACCCTAGTCCCATAGAAGTACTCCCTGACCCCATTGTGAGTTACCTTAACCCTTATATAAGTACTCCCTGACCCCAAGTGAGTTACCATATCACCTTTATATGTACTCCCTGACCCCAAGTGAGTTATCCTAGCCCCTTTATATGTACTCTCTGACCGCAAGTGAGTTACCCTAGTCCCATAGTAGTACTCCCTGACCCCAAGTGAGTTACCATAGCCCCTTTATAAGTACTACCTGACCGCAATGAGTTACCCTAGTCCCATAGTAGTACTCCCTGACCCCAATTGAGTTACCATAGCCCGTTTATAAGTACTACCTGACCCCAAATGAGTTACCCTAGCCCCTTTATATGTACTCTCTGGCGGCAAGTGAGTTATCCTATCCCCTTTATATGTACTCCCAGACCCCAAGTGAGTTAACCTAGTCCCTTAAAAGTACTCCCTAACCCCAAGAGAGTTATCCTAGCCCCTTAATATGTACTCTCTGACCGCAAGTGAGTTACCCTAGTCCCTTATAAGGACTCCCTGACCCCAAGTGAGTTACCATAGCCCCTTTATAAGTACTCCCTGACCCCAAGTGAGTTATCCTTGCCCCTTTATATTTACTATCTGACCGCAAGTGAGTTATCCTATCCCCTTTATATGTACACTCTGACCTCATGTGAGTTACCCTAGTCCCACAGACGTACTCCCTGACCCCAAGTGAGTTACCCTAATCCCATAGAAGTACTTCCTGACCCTAAGTGAGTTACCATAGCCCCTTTATAAGTACTCCCTGACCCCAAGTGAGTTATCCTAGCCCCGTTATATGTACTCTCTGACCGCAAGTGAGTTATCCTAGTCCCTTTATATGTACTCCCAGACCCCAAGTGAGTTACCCTAGTCCCATATAAGTACTCCTTGACCCAAAGTGAGTTACCCTAGCCGCTTTATATGTACTCCCAGACCCCAAGTGAGTTAACCTAGTCCCTTAAAAGTACTCTCTGATCGCAAGAGAGTTACCCTAGCCCCTTTATATGTACTCTCTGACCGCAAGTGAGTTATCCTAGCCCCATTATAAGTACTCCCTTACCCCAAATGAGTTATCCTAGCCCCTTTATATGTACTCTCTGACGGCAAGTGAGTTACCCTAGTCCCATAGTAGTACTCCTTGACCCCAAGTGAGTTACCATAGCCCCTTTATATGTACTCCCTGACCCCAAGTGAATTATCCTAGCCCCTTTATATGTACTCTCTGATCGCAAGTGAGTTATCCTAGCCCCTTTATAAATACTCCCTGACCCCAAGTGGGTTACCCTAGTTTCATATTAGTACTCCTTGGCCCCAAAAGAGTTACAATAGCCCCTTTATAAGTACTCCTTGACCCCAAGTGAGTTATCCTAGCCCCTTTATATGTACTCTCTGACGGCAAGTGAGTTACCATAGCCCCTTTATAAGTACTCCCTGACCCCTAGTGAGTTATCCTAGCCCCTTTTTAAGTACTCCCTGACCCCAAGTGAGTTATCCTAGCCCCTTTATATGTACTCTCTAACCGCAAGTGAGTTATCCTATCCCCTTTATATGTACTCTCTGACCTCATGTGAGTTACCCTAGTCCCATAGAGGTACTCCCTGACCCCAAGTGAGTTATCCTAGCCCCTTTATATGTACTCTCTGACCGCAAGTGAGTTACCCTAGTCCCATAGTAGTACTCCCTGACCCCAAGTGAGTTACCATAGCCCCTTTATATGTACTCCCTGACCCCAAGTGAATTATCCTAGCCCCTTTATAAGTACTCCAAGTCCCCAGATGAGTTACCCTAGTCCCATATAAGTACTCCCTGACCCCAAGTGATGTACCCTCGTCAAATATAAGTACTCCCTGACCCCAAATGAGTTACCATAGCCCCTTTTTAAGTACTCCCTGATCCCAAGTGAGTTATCCTAGCCCCTTTATATGTACTCTCTAACCGCAAGTGAGTTATCCTATCCCCTTTATATGTACTCTCTGACCTCATGTGAGTTACCCTAGTCCCATAGACGTACTCCCTGACCCCAAGTGAGTTATCCTAGCCCCTTTATATGTACTCTCTGACCGCAAGTGAGTTACCCTAGTCCCATAGTAGTACTCCCTGACCCCAAGTGAGTTACCATAGCCCGTTTATAAGTACTACCTGAGCCCAAATGAGTTATCCTAGCCCCTTTATATATACTCTCTAAGCGCAAGTGAGTTACCCTAGTCCCATAGTAGTACTCCCTGACCCCAAGTGAGTTACCATAGCCCGTTTATAAGTACTACCTGAGCCCAAATGAGTTATCCTAGCCCCTTTATATGTACTCTCTGACCGCAAGTGAGTTACCCTAGTCCCATAGTAGTACTCCCTGACCCCAACTGAGTTACCATAGCCCGTTTATAAGTACTACCTGACCCCAAATGAGTTATCCTAGCCCCTTTATATGTACTCCCTGACCCCAAGTGAGTTACCATAGCCCCTTTATAAGTACTACCTGACCCCAAATGAGTTATCCTAGCCCCTTTATATGTACTCTCTGACCGCAAGTGAGTTATCCTAGCCCCTTTATAAGTACTCCCTTACCCCAAATGAGTTATCCTAGCCCCTTTATATGTACTCTCTGACGGCAAGTGAGTTACCCTAGTCCCATAGTAGTACTCCTTGACCCCAAGTGAGTTACCATAGCCCCTTTATATGTACTCCCTGACCCCAAGTGAATTATCCTAGCCCCTTTATATGTACTCTCTGACCGCAAGTGAGTTATCCTAGCCCCTTTATAAATACTCCCTGACCCCAAGTGGGTTACCCTAGTTTCATATTAGTACTCCTTGGCCCCAAAAGAGTTACAATAGCCCCTTTATAAGTACTCCTTGACCCCAAGTGAGTTATCCTAGCCCCTTTATATGTACTCTCTGACGGCAAGTGAGTTACCATAGCCCCTTTATAAGTACTCCCTGACCCCTAGTGAGTTATCCTAGCCCCTTTTTAAGTACTCCCTGACCCCAAGTGAGTTATCCTAGCCCCTTTATATGTACTCTCTAACCGCAAGTGAGTTATCCTATCCCCTTTATATGTACTCTCTGACCTCATGTGAGTTACCCTAGTCCCATAGAGGTACTCCCTGACCCCAAGTGAGTTATCCTAGCCCCTTTATATGTACTCTCTGACCGCAAGTGAGTTACCCTAGTCCCATAGTAGTACTCCCTGACCCCAAGTGAGTTACCATAGCCCCTTTATATGTACTCCCTGACCCCAAGTGAATTATCCTAGCCCCTTTATAAGTACTCCAAGTCCCCAGATGAGTTACCCTAGTCCCATATAAGTACTCCCTGACCCCAAGTGATGTACCCTCGTCAAATATAAGTACTCCCTGACCCCAAATGAGTTACCATAGCCCCTTTTTAAGTACTCCCTGATCCCAAGTGAGTTATCCTAGCCCCTTTATATGTACTCTCTAACCGCAAGTGAGTTATCCTATCCCCTTTATATGTACTCTCTGACCTCATGTGAGTTACCCTAGTCCCATAGACGTACTCCCTGACCCCAAGTGAGTTATCCTAGCCCCTTTATATGTACTCTCTGACCGCAAGTGAGTTACCCTAGTCCCATAGTAGTACTCCCTGAACCCAAGTGAGTTACCATAGCCCGTTTATAAGTACTACCTGAGCCCAAATGAGTTATCCTAGCCCCTTTATATGTACTCTCTAAGAGCAAGTGAGTTACCCTAGTCCCATAGTAGTACTCCCTGACCCCAAGTGAGTTACCATAGCCCGTTTATAAGTACTACCTGAGCCCAAATGAGTTATCCTAGCCCCTTTATATGTACTCTCTAAGCGCAAGTGAGTTACCCTAGTCCCATAGTAGTACTCCCTGACCCCAAGTGAGTTACCATAGCCCCTTTATAAGTACTACCTGACCCCAAATGAGTTATCCTAGCCCCTTTATATGTACTCCCTGACCCCAAGTGAGTTACCATAGCCCCTTTATAAGTACTACCTGACCCCAAATGAGTTATCCTAGCCCCTTTATATGTACTCTCTGACCGCAAGTGAGTTATCCTAGCCCCTTTATAAGTACTCCCTTACCCCAAATGAGTTATCCTAGCCCCTTTATATGTACTCTCTGACGGCAAGTGAGTTACCCTAGTCCCATAGTAGTACTCCTTGACCCCAAGTGAGTTACCATAGCCCCTTTATATGTACTCCCTGACCCCAAGTGAATTATCCTAGCCCCTTTATATGTACTCTCTGACCGCAAGTGAGTTATCCTAGCCCCTTTATAAATACTCCCTGACCCCAAGTGGGTTACCCTAGTTTCATATTAGTACTCCTTGGCCCCAAAAGAGTTACAATAGCCCCTTTATAAGTACTCCTTGACCCCAAGTGAGTTATCCTAGCCCCTTTATATGTACTCTCTGACGGCAAGTGAGTTACCATAGCCCCTTTATAAGTACTCCCTGACCCCTAGTGAGTTATCCTAGCCCCTTTTTAAGTACTCCCTGACCCCTAAGTGAGTTATCCTAGCCCCTTTATATGTACTCTCTAACCGCAAGTGAGTTATCCTATCCCCTTTATATGTACTCTCTGACCTCATGTGAGTTACCCTAGTCCCATAGAGGTACTCCCTGACCCCAAGTGAGTTATCCTAGCCCCTTTATATGTACTCTCTGACCGCAAGTGAGTTACCCTAGTCCCATAGTAGTACTCCCTGACCCCAAGTGAGTTACCATAGCCCCTTTATATGTACTCCCTGACCCCAAGTGAATTATCCTAGCCCCTTTATAAGTACTCCAAGTCCCCAGATGAGTTACCCTAGTCCCATATAAGTACTCCCTGACCCCAAGTGATGTACCCTCGTCAAATATAAGTACTCCCTGACCCCAAATGAGTTACCATAGCCCCTTTTTAAGTACTCCCTGATCCCAAGTGAGTTATCCTAGCCCCTTTATATGTACTCTCTAACCGCAAGTGAGTTATCCTATCCCCTTCATATGTACTCTCTGACCTCATGTGAGTTACCCTAGTCCCATAGACGTACTCCCTGACCCCAAGTGAGTTATCCTAGCTCCTTTATATGTACTCTCTGACCGCAAGTGAGTTACCCTAGTCCCATAGTAGTACTCCCTGACCCCAAGTGAGTTACCATAGCCCGTTTATAAGTACTACCTGAGCCCAAATGAGTTATCCTAGCCCCTTTATATGTACTCTCTAAGCGCAAGTGAGTTACCCTAGTCCCATAGTAGTACTCCCTGACCCCAAGTGAGTTACCATAGCCCCTTTATAAGTACTACCTGACCCCAAATGAGTTATCCTAGCCCCTTTATATGTACTCTCTGACCGCAAGTGAGTTACCCTAGTCCCATAGTAGTACTCCCTGACCCCAAGTGAGTTACCATAGCCCGTTTATAAGTACTACCTGACCCCAAATGAGTTATCCTAGCACCTTTATATGTACTCTCTGACGGCAAGTGAGTTACCATAGCCCCTTTATTTGTACTCCCTAACCCCAAGTGAATTATCCTAGCCCCTTTATATATACTCTCTGACCGCAAGTGAGTTATCCTAGCCCCATTATAAGTACTCCCTGACCCCAAGTGGGTTACCCTAGTTTCATATTAGTACTCCTTGGCCCCAAGTGAGTTACCATAGCCCCTTTATAAGTACTCCCTGACCCCAAGTCAGTTATCCTAGCCCCTTTATATGTACTCCCAGACCCCAAGTGAGTTACCTTAGTCCCTTATAACTACTCCCTGACCCCAAGTGAGGTACCATAGCCCCTTTATAAGTACTCCCTGACCCCAAGTGAGTTATCCTAGCCCCTTTATATGTACTCTCTGACCGCAAGTGAGTTACCCTAGCCCCATAGAGGTACTCCCTGACCCCAAGTGAGTTATCCTAGCCCCTTTATATGTACTCTCTGACCGCAAGTGAGTTACCCTAGTCCCATAGTAGTACTCCCTGACCCCAAGTGAGTTACCATAGCCCCTTTATATGTACTCCCTGACCCCAAGTGAATTATCCTAGCCCCTTTATAAGTACTCCAAGTCCCCAGATGAGTTACCCTAGTCTCATATAAGTACTCCCTGACCCCAAGTGATGTACCCTCGTCAAATATAAGTACTCCCTGACCCCAAATGAGTTACCATACCCCCTTTTTAAGTACTCCCTGATCCCAAGTGAGTTATCCTAGCCCCTTTATATGTACTCTCTAACCGCAAGTGAGTTATCCTATCCCCTTTATATGTACTCTCTGACCTCATGTGAGTTACCCTAGTCCCATAGACGTACTCCCTGACCCCAAGTGAGTTATCCTAGCCCCTTTATATGTACTCTCTGACCGCAAGTGAGTTACCCTAGTCCCATAGTAGTACTCCCTGACCCCAAGTGAATTACCATAGCCCGTTTATAAGTACTACCTGAGCCCAAATGAGTTATCCTAGCCCCTTTATATGTACTCTCTAAGCGCAAGTGAGTTACCCTAGTCCCATAGTAGTATTCCCTGACCCCAAGTGAGTTACCATAGCCCCTTTATAAGTACTACCTGACCCCAAATGAGTTATCCTAGCCCCTTTATATGTACTCTCTGACCGCAAGTGAGTTACCCTAGTCCCATAGTAGTACTCCCTGACCCCAAGTGAGTTACCATAGCCCGTTTATAAGTACTACCTGACCCCAAATGAGTTATCCTAGCCCCTTTATATGTACTCTCTGACGGCAAGTGAGTTACCATAGCCCCTTTATATGTACTCCCTAACCCCAAGTGAATTATCCTAGCCCCTTTATATGTACTCTCTGACCGCAAGTGAGTTATCCTAGCCCCTTTATAAGTACTCCCTGACCCCAAGTGGGTTACCCTAGTTTCATATTAGTACTCCTTGGCCCCAAGTGAGTTACCATAGCCCCTTTATAAGTACTCCCTGACCCCAAGTGAGTTATCCTAGCCCCTTTATATGTACTCCCAGACCCCAAGTGAGTTACCTTAGTCCCTTATAACTACTCCCTGACCCCAAGTGAGGTACCATAGCCCCTTTATAAGTACTCCCTGACCCCTAGTGAGTTATCCTAGCCCCTTTTTAAGTACTCCCAGACCCCAAGTGAGTTATCCTAGCCCCTTTATATGTACTCTCTAACCGCAAGTGAGTTATCCTATCCCCTTTATATGTACTCTCTGACCTCATGTGAGTTACCCTAGTCCCATAGAGGTACTCCCTGACCCCAAGTGAGTTATCCTAGCCCCTTTATATGTACTCTCTGACCGCAAGTGAGTTACCCTAGTCCCATAGTAGTACTCCCTGACACCAAGTGAGTTACCATAGCCCGTTTATAAGTACTACCTGACCCCAAATGAGTTATCCTAGCCCCTTTATATGTACTCTCTGACGGCAAGTGAGTTACCATAGCCCCTTTATATGTACTCCCTGACCCCAAGTGAATTATCCTAGCCCCTTTATAAGTACTCCAAGTCCCCAGATGAGTTACCCTAGTCCCATATAAGTACTCCCTGACCCCAAGTGATGTACCCTCGTCAAATATAAGTACTCCCTGACCCCAAATGAGTTACCATAGCCCCTTTTTAAGTACTCCCTGATCCCAAGTGAGTTATCCTAGCCCCTTTATATGTACTCTCTAACCGCAAGTGAGTTAACCTATCCCCTTTATATGTACTCTCTGACCTCATGTGAGTTACCCTAGTCCCATAGACGTACTCCCTGACCCCAAGTGAGTTATCCTAGCCCCTTTATATGTACTCTCTGACCGCAAGTGAGTTACCCTAGTCCCATAGTAGTACTCCCTGACCCCAAGTGAGTTACCATAGCCCGTTTATAAGTACTACCTGACCCCAAATGAGTTATCCAAGCCCCTTTATATGTACTCTCTAACCACAAGTGAGTTACCCTAGTCCCATAGTAGTACTCCCTGACCCCAAGTGAGTTACCATAGCCCCTTTATAAGTACTACCTGACCCCAAATGAGTTATCCTAGCCCCTTTATATGTACTCTCTGACCGCAAGTGAGTTACCCTAGTCCCATAGTAGTACTCCCTGACCCCAAGTGAGTTACCATAGCCCGTTTATAAGTACTACCTGACCCCAAATGAGTTATCCTAGCCCCTTTATATGTACTCTCTGACGGCAAGTGAGTTACCATAGCCCCTTTATATGTACTCTCTGACCTCATGTGAGTTACCCTAGTCCCATAGAGGTACTCCCTGACCCCAAGTGAGTTATCCTAGCCCCTTTATATGTACTCTCTGACCGCAAGTGAGTTACCCTAGTCCCATAGTAGTACTCCCTGACCCCAAGTGAGTTACCATAGCCCGTTTATAAGTACTACCTGACCCCAAATGAGTTATCCTAGCCCCTTTATATGTACTCTCTGACCGCAAGTGAGTTACCATAGCCCCTTTATAAGTACTCCCTGACCCCATGTGAGTTACCCTAGCCCCTTTATATGTACTCTCTGGCGGCAAGTGAGTTACCCTAGTCCCAAATAAGTACTCCCTGACCCCAAGTGAGTTACCATAGCCCCTTTATAAGTACTCCCTGACCCCAAGTGAGTTACCATAGCCCCTTTATATGTACTCCCTGACCCCAAGTGAATTATCCTAGCCCCTTTATATGTACTCTCTGACCGCAAGTGAGTTATCCTAGCCCCTTTATAAGTACTCCCTGACCCAAGTGTGTTACCCTAGTCCCATAGATGTATTCCCTGACCCCAAGTGAGTTATCCTAGTCCCTTTATATGTACTCTCTGACCGCAAGTGAGTTATCCTAGCCCCTTTATATGTACTCTCTGACGGCAAGTGAGTTACCCTAGACCCATAGTAGTACTCCTTGACCCCATGTGAGTTACCATAGCCCCTTTATAAGTACTCCCTGACCCCAAGTGAGTTACCCTAGCCCCTTTATATATACTCTCTGACCGCAAGTGAGTTATCCTAGCCCCTTTATATGTACTCCCAGACCCCAAGTGAGTTAACCTAGTCCCATATAAGTACTCCTTGACCCCAAGTGAGTTACCATAGCCCCTTTATAAGTACTCCCTGACCCCAAGTGAGTTATCCTAGCCCCTTTATATGTACTCTCTGACCGCAAGTGAGTTACCATAGCCCCTTTATAAGTACTCCCTGATCCCATGTGAGTTACCCTAGCCCCTTTTTAAGTACTCCCTGATCCCAAGTGAGTTATCCTAGCCCCTTTATATGTACTCTCTAACCGCAAGTGAGTTATCCTATCCCCTTTATATGTACTCTCTGACCTCATGTGAGTTACCCTAGTCCCATAGACGTACTCCCTGACCCCAAGTGAGTTATCCTAGCCCCTTTATATGTACTCTCTGACCGCAAGTGAGTTACCCTAGTCCCATAGTAGTACTCCCTGACCCCAAGTGAGTTACCATAGCCCGTTTATAAGTACTACCTGACCCCAAATGAGTTATCCAAGCCCCTTTATATGTACTCTCTAACCACAAGTGAGTTACCCTAGTCCCATAGTAGTACTCCCTGACCCCAAGTGAGTTACCATAGCCCCTTTATAAGTACTACCTGACCCCAAATGAGTTATCCTAGCCCCTTTATATGTACTCTCTGACCGCAAGTGAGTTACCATAGCCCCTTTATAAGTACTCCCTGACCCCATGTGAGTTACCCTAGCCCCTTTATATGTACTCTCTGGCGGCAAGTGAGTTACCCTAGTCCCAAATAAGTACTCCCTGACCCCAAGTGAGTTACCATAGCCCCTTTATAATTACTCCCTGACCCCAAGTGAGTTACCATAGCCCCTTTATATGTACTCCCTGACCCCAAGTGAATTATCCTAGCCCCTTTATATGTACTCTCTGACCGCAAGTGAGTTATCCTAGCCCCTTTATAAGTACTCCCTGACCCAAGTGTGTTACCCTAGTCCCATAGATGTATTCCCTGACCCCAAGTGAGTTATCCTAGTCCCTTTATATGTACTCTCTGACCGCAAGTGAGTTATCCTAGCCCCTTTATATGTACTCTCTGACGGCAAGTGAGTTACCCTAGACCCATAGTAGTACTCCTTGACCCCATGTGAGTTACCATAGCCCCTTTATAAGTACTCCCTGACCCCAAGTGAGTTACCCTAGCCCCTTTATATATACTCTCTGACCGCAAGTGAGTTATCCTAGCCCCTTTATATGTACTCCCAGACCCCAAGTGAGTTAACCTAGTCCCATATAAGTACTCCTTGACCCCAAGTGAGTTACCATAGCCCCTTTATAAGTACTCCCTGACCCCAAGTGAGTTATCCTAGCCCCTTTATATGTACTCTCTGACCGCAAGTGAGTTACCATAGCCCCTTTATAAGTACTCCCTGATCCCATGTGAGTTACCCTAGCCCCTTTATATGTACTCTCTGGCGGCAAGTGAGTTACCCTAGTCCCAAATAAGTACTCCCTGACCCCAAGTGAGTTACCATAGCCCCTTTATAAGTACTCCCTGACCCCAAGTGAGTTATCCTAGCCCCTTTATATGTAGTATCTGACCGCAAGTGAGTTATCCCATCCCCTTTATATGTACTCTCTGACCGCAAGTGAGTTATCCTAGCCCCTTTATATGTACTCCCAGACCCCAAGTGAGTTACCCTAGTCCAATATAAGTACTCCTTGACCCAAAGTGAGTTACCCTAGCCGCTTTATATGTACTCCCAGACCCCAAGTGAGTTACCCTAGTTCCATAGAAGTACTTCCTGACCCCAAGTGAGTTACCATAGCCCCTTTATAAGTACTCCCTGACCCCAAGTGAGTTATCCTAGCCCCTTTATATGTACTCTCTGATCGCAAGTGAGTTACCCTAGTCCCAAATAAGTACTCCCTGACCCCATGTGAGTTACCCTAGCCCCTTTATATGTACTCTTTGGCGGCAAGTGAGTTACCCTAGTCCCAAATAAGTACTCCCTGACCCCAAGTGAGTTACCATAGCCCCTTTATAAGTACTCCCTGACCCCAAGTGAGTTATCCTAGCCCCTTTATATGTACTCTCTGACCGCAAGTGAGTTATCCTAGCCCCTTTATATGTACTCTCTGACGGCAAGTGAGTTACCATAGCCCCTTTATAAGTACTCCCTGACCCCATGTGAGATACCCTAGCCCCTTTATATGTACTCTCTGATCGCAAGTGAGTTACCCTAGCCCCTTTATATGTACTCTCTGACCGCAAGTGAGTTACCATAGCCCCTTTATAAGTACTCTCTGACCCCATGTGAGATACCCTAGCCCCTTTATATGTACTCTCTAACCGCAAGTGAGTTATCCTATCCCCTTTATATGTACTCTCTGACCTCATGTGAGTTACCCTAGTCCCATAGACGTACTCCCTGACCCCAAGTGAGTTATCCTAGCCCCTTTATATGTACTCTCTAACCGCAAGTGAGTTACCCTAGTCCCATAGTAGTACTCCCTGACCCCAAGTCAGTTACCATAGCCCGTTTATAAGTACTACCTGACCCCAAATGAGTTATCCTAGCCCCTTTATATGTACTCTCTAACCGCATGTGAGTTATCCTATCCCCTTTATATGTACTCTCTGACCTCATGTGAGTTACCCTAGTCCCATAGACGTACTCCCTGACCCCAAGTGAGTTATCCTAGCCCCTTTATATGTACTCTCTGATCGCAAGTGAGTTACCCTAGCCCCTTTATATGTACTCTCTGACCGCAAGTGAGTTATCCTAGCCCCATTATAAGTACTCCCTTACCCCAAATGAGTTATCCTAGCCCCTTTATATGTACTCTCTGACGGCAAGTGAGTTACCCTAGTCCCATAGTAGTACTCCTTGACCCCAAGTGAGTTACCATAGCCCCTTTATATGTACTCCATGACCCCAAGTGAATTATCCTAGCCCCTTTATATGTACTCTCTGATCGCAAGTGAGTTATCCTAGCCCCTTTATAAATACTCCCTGACCCCAAGTGGGTTACCCTAGTTTCATATTAGTACTCCTTGGCCCCAAAAGAGTTACAATAGCCCCTTTATAAGTACTCCTTGACCCCAAGTGAGTTATCCTAGCCCCTTTATATGTACTCTCTGACGGCAAGTGAGTTACCATAGCCCCTTTATAAGTACTCCCTGACCCCTAGTGAGTTATCCTAGCCCCTTTTTAAGTACTCCCTGACCCCAAGTGAGTTATCCTAGCCCCTTTATATGTACTCTCTAACCGCAAGTGAGTTATCCTATCCCCTTTATATGTACTCTCTGACCTCATGTGAGTTACCCTAGTCCCATAGAGGTACTCCCTGACCCCAAGTGAGTTATCCTAGCCCCTTTATATGTACTCTCTGACCGCAAGTGAGTTACCCTAGTCCCATAGTAGTACTCCCTGACCCCAAGTGAGTTACCATAGCCCCTTTATATGTACTCCCTGACCCCAAGTGAATTATCCTAGCCCCTTTATAAGTACTCCAAGTCCCCAGATGAGTTACCCTAGTCCCATATAAGTACTCCCTGACCCCAAGTGATGTACCCTCGTCAAATATAAGTACTCCCTGACCCCAAATGTGTTACCATAGCCCCTTTTTAAGTACTCCCTGATCCCAAGTGAGTTATCCTAGCCCCTTTATATGTACCCTCTAACCGCAAGTGAGTTATCCTATCCCCTTTATATGTACTCTCTGACCTCATGTGAGTTACCCTAGTCCCATAGACGTACTCCCTGACCCCAAGTGAGTTATCCTAGCCCCTTTATATGTACTCTCTGACCGCAAGTGAGTTACCCTAGTCCCATAGTAGTACTCCCTGACCCCAAGTGAGTTACCATAGCCCGTTTATAAGTACTACCTGAGCCCAAATGAGTTATCCTAGCCCCTTTATATGTACTCTCTAAGCGCAAGTGAGTTACCCTAGTCCCATAGTAGTACTCCCTGACCCCAAGTGAGTTACCATAGCCCCTTTATAAGTACTACCTGACCCCAAATGAGTTATCCTAACCCCTTTATATGTACTCTCTGACCGCAAGTGAGTTACCCTAGTCCCATAGTAGTACTCCCTGACCCCAACTGAGTTACCATAGCCCGTTTATAAGTACTACCTGACCCCAAATGAGTTATTCTAGCCCCTTTATATGTACTCTCTGACGGCAAGTGAGTTACCATAGCCCCTTTATATGTACTCCCTAACCCCAAGTGAATTATCCTAGCCCCTTTATATATACTCTCTGACCGCAAGTGAGTTATCCTAGCCCCTTTATAAGTACTCCCTGACCCCAAGTGGGTTACCCTAGTTTCATATTAGTACTCCTTGGCCCCAAGTGAGTTACCATAGCCCCTTTATAAGTACTCCCTGACCCCAAGTCAGTTATCCTAGCCCCTTTATATGTACTCCCAGACCCCAAGTCAGTTACCTTAGTCCCTTATAACTACTCCCTGACCCCAAGTGAGGTACCATAGCCCCTTTATAAGTACTCCCTGACCCCAAGTGAGTTATCCTAGCCCCTTTATATGTACTCTCTGACCGCAAGTGAGTTACCCTAGCCCCATAGAGGTACTCCCTGACCCCAAGTGAGTTATCCTAGCCCCTTTATATGTACTCTCTGACCGCAAGTGAGTTACCCTAGTCCCATAGTAGTACTCCCTGACCCCAAGTGAGTTACCATAGCCCCTTTATATGTACTCCCTGAGCCCAAGTGAATTATCCTAGCCCCTTTATAAGTACTCCAAGTCCCCAGATGAGTTACTCTAGTCTCATATAAGTACTCCCTGACCCCAAGTGATGTACCCTCGTCAAATATAAGTACTCCCTGACCCCAAATGAGTTACCATAGCCCCTTTTTAAGTACTCCCTGATCCCAAGTGAGTTATCCTAGCCCCTTTATATGTACTCTCTAACCGCAAGTGAGTTATCCTATCCCCTTTATATGTACTCTCTGACCTCATGTGAGTTACCCTAGTCCCATAGACGTACTCCCTGACCCCAAGTGAGTTATCCTAGCCCCTTTATATGTACTCTCTGACCGCAAGTGAGTTACCCTAGTCCCATAGTAGTACTCCCTGAACCCAAGTGAGTTACCATAGCCCGTTTATAAGTACTACCTGAGCCCAAATGAGTTATCCTAGCCCCTTTATATGTACTCTCTAAGAGCAAGTGAGTTACCCTAGTCCCATAGTAGTACTCCCTGACCCCAAGTGAGTTACCATAGCCCGTTTATAAGTACTATCTGAGCCCAAATGAGTTATCCTAGCCCCTTTATATGTACTCTCTAAGCGCAAGTGAGTTACCCTAGTCCCATAGTAGTACTCCCTGACCCCAAGTGAGTTACCATAGCCCCTTTATAAGTACTACCTGACCCCAAATGAGTTATCCTAGCCCCTTTATATGTACTCCCTGACCCCAAGTGAGTTACCATAGCCCCTTTATAAGTACTACCTGACCCCAAATGAGTTATCCTAGCCCCTTTATATGTACTCTCTGACCGCAAGTGAGTTATCCTAGCCCCTTTATAAGTACTCCCTTACCCCAAATGAGTTATCCTAGCCCCTTTATATGTACTCTCTGACGGCAAGTGAGTTACCCTAGTCCCATAGTAGTACTCTCTGACGGCAAGTGAGTTACCCTAGTCCCATAGTAGTACTCCTTGACCCCAAGTGAGTTACCATAGCCCCTTTATATGTACTCCCTGACCCCAAGTGAATTATCCTAGCCCCTTTATATGTACTCTCTGACCGCAAGTGAGTTATCCTAGCCCCTTTATAAATACTCCCTGACCCCAAGTGGGTTACCCTAGTTTCATATTAGTACTCCTTGGCCCCAAAAGAGTTACAATAGCCCCTTTATAAGTACTCCTTGACCCCAAGTGAGTTATCCTAGCCCCTTTATATGTACTCTCTGACGGCAAGTGAGTTACCATAGCCCCTTTATAAGTACTCCCTGACCCCTAGTGAGTTATCCTAGCCCCTTTTTAAGTACTCCCTGACCCCAAGTGAGTTATCCTAGCCCCTTTATATGTACTCTCTAACCGCAAGTGAGTTATCCTATCCCCTTTATATGTACTCTCTGACCTCATGTGAGTTACCCTAGTCCCATAGAGGTACTCCCTGACCCCAAGTGAGTTATCCTAGCCCCTTTATATGTACTCTCTGACCGCAAGTGAGTTACCCTAGTCCCATAGTAGTACTCCCTGACCCCAAGTGAGTTACCATAGCCCCTTTATATGTACTCCCTGACCCCAAGTGAATTATCCTAGCCCCTTTATAAGTACTCCAAGTCCCCAGATGAGTTACCCTAGTCCCATATAAGTACTCCCTGACCCCAAGTGATGTACCCTCGTCAAATATAAGTACTCCCTGACCCCAAATGAGTTACCATAGCCCCTTTTTAAGTACTCCCTGATCCCAAGTGAGTTATCCTAGCCCCTTTATATGTACTCTCTAACCGCAAGTGAGTTATCCTATCCCCTTTATATGTACTCTCTGACCTCATGTGAGTTACCCTAGTCCCATAGACGTACTCCCTGACCCCAAGTGAGTTATCCTAGCCCCTTTATATGTACTCTCTGACCGCAAGTGAGTTACCCTAGTCCCATAGTAGTACTCCCTGAACCCAAGTGAGTTACCATAGCCCGTTTATAAGTACTACCTGAGCCCAAATGAGTTATCCTAGCCCCTTTATATGTACTCTCTAAGAGCAAGTGAGTTACCCTAGTCCCATAGTAGTACTCCCTGACCCCAAGTGAGTTACCATAGCCCGTTTATAAGTACTACCTGAGCCCAAATGAGTTATCCTAGCCCCTTTATATGTACTCTCTAAGCGCAAGTGAGTTACCCTAGTCCCATAGTAGTACTCCCTGACCCCAAGTGAGTTACCATAGCCCCTTTATAAGTACTACCTGACCCCAAATGAGTTATCCTAGCCCCTTTATATGTACTCCCTGACCCCAAGTGAGTTACCATAGCCCCTTTATAAGTACTACCTGACCCCAAATGAGTTATCCTAGCCCCTTTATATGTACTCTCTGACCGCAAGTGAGTTATCCTAGCCCCTTTATAAGTACTCCCTTACCCCAAATGAGTTATCCTAGCCCCTTTATATGTACTCTCTGACGGCAAGTGAGTTACCCTAGTCCCATAGTAGTACTCCTTGACCCCAAGTGAGTTACCATAGCCCCTTTATATGTACTCCCTGACCCCAAGTGAATTATCCTAGCCCCTTTATATGTACTCTCTGACCGCAAGTGAGTTATCCTAGCCCCTTTATAAATACTCCCTGACCCCAAGTGGGTTACCCTAGTTTCATATTAGTACTCCTTGGCCCCAAAAGAGTTACAATAGCCCCTTTATAAGTACTCCTTGACCCCAAGTGAGTTATCCTAGCCCCTTTATATGTACTCTCTGACGGCAAGTGAGTTACCATAGCCCCTTTATAAGTACTCCCTGACCCCTAGTGAGTTATCCTAGCCCCTTTTTAAGTACTCCCTGACCCCAAGTGAGTTATCCTAGCCCCTTTATATGTACTCTCTAACCGCAAGTGAGTTATCCTATCCCCTTTATATGTACTCTCTGACCTCATGTGAGTTACCCTAGTCCCATAGAGGTACTCCCTGACCCCAAGTGAGTTATCCTAGCCCCTTTATATGTACTCTCTGACCGCAAGTGAGTTACCCTAGTCCCATAGTAGTACTCCCTGACCCCAAGTGAGTTACCATAGCCCCTTTATATGTACTCCCTGACCCCAAGTGAATTATCCTAGCCCCTTTATAAGTACTCCAAGTCCCCAGATGAGTTACCCTAGTCCCATATAAGTACTCCCTGACCCCAAGTGATGTACCCTCGTCAAATATAAGTACTCCCTGACCCCAAATGAGTTACCATAGCCCCTTTTTAAGTACTCCCTGATCCCAAGTGAGTTATCCTAGCCCCTTTATATGTACTCTCTAACCGCAAGTGAGTTATCCTATCCCCTTTATATGTACTCTCTGACCTCATGTGAGTTACCCTAGTCCCATAGACGTACTCCCTGACCCCAAGTGAGTTATCCTAGCTCCTTTATATGTACTCTCTGACCGCAAGTGAGTTACCCTAGTCCCATAGTAGTACTCCCTGACCCCAAGTGAGTTACCATAGCCCGTTTATAAGTACTACCTGAGCCCAAATGAGTTATCCTAGCCCCTTTATATGTACTCTCTAAGCGCAAGTGAGTTACCCTAGTCCCATAGTAGTACTCCCTGACCCCAAGTGAGTTACCATAGCCCCTTTATAAGTACTACCTGACCCCAAATGAGTTATCCTAGCCCCTTTATATGTACTCTCTGACCGCAAGTGAGTTACCCTAGTCCCATAGTAGTACTCCCTGACCCCAAGTGAGTTACCATAGCCCGTTTATAAGTACTACCTGACCCCAAATGAGTTATCCTAGCACCTTTATATGTACTCTCTGACGGCAAGTGAGTTACCATAGCCCCTTTATTTGTACTCCCTAACCCCAAGTGAATTATCCTAGCCCCTTTATATATACTCTCTGACCGCAAGTGAGTTATCCTAGCCCCATTATAAGTACTCCCTGACCCCAAGTGGGTTACCCTAGTTTCATATTAGAACTCCTTGGCCCCAAGTGAGTTACCATAGCCCCTTTATAAGTACTCCCTAACCCCAAGTCAGTTATCCTAGCCCCTTTATATGTACTCCCAGACCCCAAGTGAGTTACCTTAGTCCCTTATAACTACTCCCTGACCCCAAGTGAGGTACCATAGCCCCTTTATAAGTACTCCCTGACCCCAAGTGAGTTATCCTAGCCCCTTTATATGTACTCTCTGACCGCAAGTGAGTTACCCTAGCCCCATAGAGGTACTCCCTGACCCCAAGTGAGTTATCCTAGCCCCTTTATATGTACTCTCTGACCGCAAGTGAGTTACCCTAGTCCCATATTAGTACTCCCTGACCCCAAGTGAGTTACCATAGCCCCTTTATATGTACTCCCTGACCCCAAGTGAATTATCCTAGCCCCTTTATAAGTACTCCAAGTCCCCAGATGAGTTACCCTAGTCTCATATAAGTACTCCCTGACCCAAAGTGATGTACCCTCGTCAAATATAAGTACTCCCTGACCCCAAATGAGTTACCATACCCCCTTTTTAAGTACTCCCTGATCCCAAGTGAGTTATCCTAGCCCCTTTATATGTACTCTCTAACCGCAAGTGAGTTATCCTATCCCCTTTATATGTACTCTCTGACCTCATGTGAGTTACCCTAGTCCCATAGACGTACTCCCTGACCCCAAGTGAGTTATCCTAGCCCCTTTATATGTACTCTCTGACCGCAAGTGAGTTACCCTAGTCCCATAGTAGTACTCCCTGACCCCAAGTGAGTTACCATAGCCCGTTTATAAGTACTACCTGAGCCCAAATGAGTTATCCTAGCCCCTTTATATGTACTCTCTAAGCGCAAGTGAGTTACCCTAGTCCCATAGTAGTACTCCCTGACCCCAAGTGAGTTACCATAGCCCCTTTATAAGTACTACCTGACCCCAAATGAGTTATCCTAGCCCCTTTATATGTACTCTCTGACCGCAAGTGAGTTACCCTAGTCCCATAGTAGTACTCCCTGACCCCAAGTGAGTTACCATAGCCCGTTTATAAGTACTACCTGACCCCAAATGAGTTATCCTAGCCCCTTTATATGTACTCTCTGACGGCAAGTGAGTTACCATAGCCCCTTTATATGTACTCCCTAACCCCAAGTGAATTATACTAGCCCCTTTATATGTACTCTCTGACCGCAAGTGAGTTATCCTAGCCCCTTTATAAGTACTCTCTGACCCCAAGTGGGTTACCCTAGTTTCATATTAGTACTCCTTGGCCCCAAGTGAGTTACCATAGCCCCTTTATAAGTACTCCCTGACCCCAAGTGAGTTATCCTAGCCCCTTTATATGTACTCCCAGACCCCAAGTGAGTTACCTTAGTCCCTTATAACTACTCCCTGACCCCAAGTGACGTACCATAGCCCCTTTATAAGTACTCCCTGACCCCTAGTGAGTTATCCTAGCCCCTTTTTAAGTACTCCCAGACCCCAAGTGAGTTATCCTAGCCCCTTTATATGTACTCTCTAACCGCAAGTGAGTTATCCTATCCCCTTTATATGTACTCTCTGACCTCATGTGAGTTACCCTAGTCCCATAGAGGTACTCCCTGACCCCAAGTGAGTTATCCTAGCCCCTTTATATGTACTCTCTGACCGCAAGTGAGTTACCCTAGTCCCATAGTAGTACTCCCTGACACCAAGTGAGTTACCATAGCCCGTTTATAAGTACTACCTGACCCCAAATGAGTTATCCTAGCCCCTTTATATGTACTCTCTGACGGCAAGTGAGTTACCATAGCCCCTTTATATGTACTCCCTGACCCCAAGTGAATTATCCTAGCCCCTTTATAAGTACTCCAAGTCCCCAGATGAGTTACCCTAGTCCCATATAAGTACTCCCTGACCCCAAGTGATGTACCCTCGTCAAATATAAGTACTCCCTGACCCCAAATGAGTTACCATAGCCCCTTTTTAAGTACTCCCTGATCCCAAGTGAGTTATCCTAGCCCCTTTATATGTACTCTCTAACCGCAAGTGAGTTATCCTATCCCCTTTATATGTACTCTCTGACCTCATGTGAGTTACCCTAGTCCCATAGACGTACTCCCTGACCCCAAGTGAGTTACCATAGCCCGTTTATAAGTACTACCTGACCCCAAATGAGTTATCCTAGCCCCTTTATATGTACTCTCTAACCACAAGTGAGTTACCCTAGTCCCATAGTAGTACTCCCTGACCCCAAGTGAGTTACCATAGCCCGTTTATAAGTACTACCTGACCCCAAATGAGTTATCCTAGCCCCTTTATATGTACTCTCTAACCACAAGTGAGTTACCCTAGTCCCATAGTAGTACTCCCTGACCCCAAGTGAGTTACCATAGCCCCTTTATAAGTACTCCCTGACCCCAAGTGAGTTATCCTAGCCCCTTTATATGTACTCCCAGACCCCAAGTGAGTTACCCTAGTCCCATAGTAGTACTCCCTGACCCCAAGTGAGTTACCATAGCCCGTTTATAAGTACTACCTGACCCCAAATGAGTTATCCTAGCCCCTTTATATGTACTCTCAGACGGCAAGTGAGTTACCATAGCCCCTTTATATGTACTCCCTAACCCCAAGTGAATTATCCTAGCCCCTTTATATGTACTCTCTGACCGCAAGTGAGTTATCCTAGCCCCTTTATAAGTACTCCCTGACCCCAAGTGGGTTACCCTAGTTTCATATTAGTACTCCTTGGCCCCAAGTGAGTTACCATAGCCCCTTTATAAGTACTCCCTGACCCCAAGTGAGTTATCCTATCCCCTTTATATGTACTCCCAGACCCCAAGTGAGTTACCTTAGTCCCTTATAACTACTCCCTGACCCCAAGTGAGGTACCATAGCCCCTTTATAAGTACTCCCTGACCCCTAGTGAGTTATCCTAGCCCCTTTTTAAGTACTCCCAGACCCCAAGTGAGTTATCCTAGCCCCTTTATATGTACTCTCTAACCGCAAGTGAGTTATCCTATCCCCTTTATATGTACTCTCTGACCTCATGTGAGTTACCCTAGTCCCATAGAGGTACTCCCTTACCCCAAGTGAGTTATCCTAGCCCCTTTATATGTACTCTCTGACCGCAAGTGAGTTACCCTAGTCCCATAGTAGTACTCCCTGACCCCAAGTGAGTTACCATAGCCCGTTTATAAGTACTACCTGACCCCAAATGAGTTATCCTAGCCCCTTTATATGTACTCTCTGACGGCAAGTGAGTTACCATAGCCCCTTTATATGTACTCCCTGACCCCAAGTGAATTATCCTAGCCCCTTTATAAGTACTCCAAGTCCCCAGATGAGTTACCCTAGTCCCATATAAGTACTCCCTGACCCCAAGTGATGTACCCTCGTCAAATATAAGTACTCCCTGACCCCAAATGAGTTACCATAGCCCCTTTTTAAGTACTCCCTGATCCCAAGTGAGTTATCCTAGCCCCTTTATATGTACTCTCTAACCGCAAGTGAGTTATCCTATCCCCTTTATATGTACTCTCTGACCTCATGTGAGTAACCCTAGTCCCATAGACGTACTCCCTGACCCCAAGTGAGTTATCCTAGCCCCTTTATATGTACTCTCTGACCGCAAGTGAGTTACCCTAGTCCCATAGTAGTACTCCCTGACCCCAAGTGAGTTACCATAGCCCGTTTATAAGTACTACCTGAGCCCAAATGAGTTATCCTAGCCCCTTTATATGTACTCTCTAAGCGCAAGTGAGTTACCCTAGTCCCATAGTAGTACTCCCTGACCCCAAGTGAGTTACCATAGCCCCTTTATAAGTACTACCTGACCCCAAATGAGTTATCCTAGCCCCTTATATGTTCTCTCTGACCGCAAGTGAGTTACCCTAGTCCCATAGTAGTACTCCCTGACCCCAAGTGAGCTACCATAGCCCGCTTATAAGTACTACCTGACCCCAAATGAGTTATCCTAGCCCCTTTATATGTACTCTCTGACGGCAAGTGAGTTACCATAGCCCCTTTATATGTACTCCCTAACCCCAAGTGAATTATCCTAGCCCCTTTATATGTACTCTCTGACCGCAAGTGAGTTATCCTAGCCCCTTTATAAGTACTCCCTGACCCCAAGTGGGTTACCCTAGTTTCATATTAGTACTCCTTGGCCCCAAGTGAGTTACCATAGCCCCTTTATAAGTACTCCCTGACCCCTAGTGAGTTATCCTAGCCCCTTTTTAAGTACTCCCAGACCCCAAGTGAGTTATCCTAGCCCCTTTATATGTACTCTCTAACCGCAAGTGAGTTATCCTATCCCCTTTATATGTACTCTCTGACCTCATGTGAGTTACCCTAGTCCCATAGAGGTACTCCCTGACCCCAAGTGAGTTATCCTAGCCCCTTTATATGTACTCTCTGACCGCAAGTGAGTTACCCTAGTCCCATAGTAGTACTCCCTGACCCCAAGTGAGTTACCATAGCCCGTTTATAAGTACTACCTGACCCCAAATGAATTATCCTAGCCCCTTTATATGTACTCTCTGACGGCAAGTGAGTTACCATAGCCCCTTTATATGTACTCCCTGACCCCAAGTGAATTATCCTAGCCCCTTTATAAGTACTCCAAGTCCCCAGATGAGTTACCCTAGTCCCATATAAGTACTCCCTGACCCCAAGTGATGTACCCTCGTCAAATATAAGTACTCCCTGACCCCAAATGAGTTACCATAGCCCCTTTTTAAGTACTCCCTGATCCCAAGTGAGTTATCCTAGCCCCTTTATATGTACTCTCTAACCGCAAGTGAGTTATCCTATCCCCTTTATATGTACTCCCAGACCCCAAGTGAGTTAACCTAGTCCCTTAAATGTACTCCCTGACCCCAAGATAGTTATCCTAGCCCCTTAATATGTACTCTCTGACCGCAAGTGAGTTACCCTAGTCCCATAGAAGTACTCTCTGACGGCAAGTGAGTTACCATAGCCCCTTTATATGTACTCCCTAACCCCAAGTGAATTATCCTAGCCCCTTTATATGTACTCTCTGACCGCAAGTGAGTTATCCTAGCCCCTTTATAAGTACTCCCTGACCCCAAGTGGGTTACCCTAGTTTCATAGTAGTACTCCTTGGCCCCAAGTGAGTTACCATAGCCCCTTTATAAGTACTCCCTGACCCCAAGTGAGTTATCCTAGCCCCTTTATATGTACTCTCTGACCGCAAGTGAGTTACCATAGCCCCTTTATAAGTACTCCCTGACCCCATGTGAGTTACCCTAGCCCCTTTATATGTACTCTCTGGCGGCAAGTGAGTTACCCTAGTCCCAAATAAGTACTCCCTGACCCCAAGTGAGTTACCATAGCCCCTTTATAAGTACTCCCTGACCCCAAGTGAGTTATCCTAGCCCCTTTATATGTACTATCTGACCGCAAGTGAGTTATCCTATCCCCTTTATATGTACACTCTGACCTCATGTGAGTTACCCTAGTCCCACAGACGTACTCCCTGACCCCAAGTGAGTTACCCTAATCTCATAGAAGTACTTCCTGACCCTAAGTGAGTTACCATAGCCCCTTTATAAGTACTCCCTGACCCCAAGTGAGTTATCCTAGCCCCGTTATATGTACTCTCTGACCGCAAGTGAGTTATCCTAGCCCCTTTATATGTACTCCCAGACCCCAAGTGAGTTACCCTAGTCCCATATAAGTACTCCTTGACCCAAAGTGAGTTACCCTAGCCGCTTTATATGTACTCCCAGACCCCAAGTGAGCTACCCTAGTTCCATAGAAGTACTTCCTGACCCCAAGTGAGTTACCATAGCCCCTTTATAAGTACTCCCTGAACCCAAGTGAGTTATCCTAGCCCCTTTATATGTACTCTCTGACCGCAAGTGAGTTACCATAGCCCCTTTATAAGTACTCCCTGACCCCATGTGAGTTACCCTAGCCCCTTTAAATGTACTCTCTGGCGGCAAGTGAGTTACCCTAGTCCCAAATAAGTACTCCCTGACCCCATGTGAGTTATCCTAGCCCCTTTATATGTACTCTTTGGCGGCAAGTGAGTTACCCTAGTTTCATAGTAGTACTCCTTGGCCCCAAGTGAGTTACCATAGCCCCTTTATAAGTACTACCTGACCCCAAATGAGTTATCCTAGCCCCTTTATATGTACTCTCTGACGGCAAGTGAGTTACCATAGCCCCTTTATAAGTACTCCCTGACCCCTAGTGAGTTATCCTAGCCCCTTTTTAAGTACTCCCTGACCCCAAGTGAGTGTTCCTAGCCCCTTTATATGTACTCTCTAACCGCAAGTGAGTTATCCTATCCCCTTTATATGTACTCTCTGACCTCATGTGAGTTACCCTAGTCCCATAGAGGTACTCCCTGACCCCAAGTGAGTTATCCTAGCCCCTTTATATGTACTCTCTGACCGCAAGTGAGTTACCATAGTCCCATAGTAGTACTCCCTGACCCCAAGTGAGTTACCATAGCCCCTTTATAAGTACTACCTGACCCCAAATGAGTTATCCTAGCCCCTTTATATGTACTCTCTGACGGCAAGTGAGTTACCATAGCCCCTTTATAAGTACTCCCTGACCCCTAGTGAGTTATCCTAGCCCCTTTTTAAGTACTCCCTGACCCCAAGTGAGTTATCCTAGCCCCTTTATATGTACTCTCTAACCGCAAGTGAGTTATCCTATCCCCTTTATATGTACTCTCTGACCTCATGTGAGTTACCCTAGTCCCATAGAGGTACTCCCTGACCCCAAGTGAGTTATCCTAGCCCCTTTATATGTACTCTCTGACCGCAAGTGAGTTACCCTAGTCCCATAGTAGTACTCCCTGACCCCAAGTGAGTTACCATAGCCCGTTTATAAGTACTACCTGACCCCAAATGAGTTATCCTAGCCCCTTTATATGTACTCTCTGACGGCAAGTGAGTTACCATAGCCCCTTTATATGTACTCCCTGACCCCAAGTGAATTATCCTAGCCCCTTTATAAGTACTCCAAGTCCCCAGATGAGTTACCCTAGTCCCATATAAGTACTCCCTGACCCCAAGTGATGTACCCTCGTCAAATATAAGTACTCCCTGACCCCAAATGAGTTACCATAGCCCCTTTTTAAGTACTCCCTGATCCCAAGTGAGTTATCCTAGCCCCTTTATATGTACTCTCTAACCGCAAGTGAGTTATCCTATCCCCTTTATATGTACTCTCTGACCTCATGTGAGTTACCCTGGTCCCATAGACGTACTCCCTGACCCCAAGTGAGTTATCCTAGCCCCTTTATATGTACTCTCTGACCGCAAGTGAGTTACCCTAGTCCCATAGTAGTACTCCCTGACCCCAAGTGAGTTACCATAGCCCGTTTATAAGTACTACCTGACCCCAAATGAGTTATCCTAGCCCCTTTATATGTACTCTCTAACCGCAAGTGAGTTACCCTAGTCCCATAGTAGTACTCCCTGACCCCAAGTGAGTTACCATAGCCCCTTTATAAGTACTACCTGACCCCAAATGAGTTATCCTAGCCCCTTTATATGTACTCTCTGACCGCAAGTGAGTTACCCTAGTCCCATAGTAGTACTCCCTGACCCCAAGTGAGTTACCATAGCCCGTTTATAAGTACTACCTGACCCCAAATGAGTTATCCTAGCCCCTTTATATGTACTCTCTGACGGCAAGTGAGTTACCATAGCCCCTTTATATGTACTCCCTAACCCCAAGTGAATTATCCTAGCCCCTTTATATGTACTCTCTGACCGCAAGTAAGTTATCCTAGCCCCTTTATAAGTACTCCCTGACCCCAAGTAGGTTACCCTAGTTTCATATTAGTACTCCTTGGCCCCAAGCGAGTTACCATAGCCCCTTTATAAGTACTCCCTGACCCCAAGTGAGTTATCCTAGCCCCTTTATATGTACTCCCAGACCCCAAGTGAGTTACCTTAGTCCCTTATAACTACTCCCTGACCCCAAGTGAGGTACCATAGCCCCTTTATAAGTACTCCCTGACCCCAAGTGAGTTATCCTAGCCCCTTTATATGTACTCTCTGACAGCAAGTGAGTTACCCTAGCCCCTTTATATGTACTCTCTGACCGCAAGGGAGTTATCCTAGCCGCTTTATATGTACTCCCAGACCCCAAGTGAGTTAACCTAGTCCCTTAAAAGTACTCCCTGACCCCAAGAGAGTTATCCTAGCCCCTTAATATGTACTCTCTGACCGCAAGTGAGTTACCCTAGTCCCATAGAAGTACTCTCTGACGGCAAGTGAGTTACCATAGCCCCTTTATATGTACTCCCTAACCCCAAGTGAATTATCCTAGCCCCTTTATATGTACTCTCTGTCCGCAAGTGAGTTATCCTAGCCCCTTTATAAGAACTCCCTGACCCCAAGTGGGTTACCCTAGTTTCATAGTAGTACTCCTTGGCCCCAAGTGAGTTACCATAGCCCCTTTATAAGTACTCCCTGACCCCAAGTGAGTTATCCTAGCCCCTTTATATGTACTCCCAGACCCCAAGTGAGCTACCCTAGTTCCATAGAAGTACTTCCTGACCCCAAGTGAGTTACCATAGCCCCTTTATAAGTACTCCCTGACCCCAAGTGAGTTATCCTAGCCCCTTTATATGTACTCTCTGACCGCAAGTGAGTTACCATAGCCCCTTTATAAGTACTCCCTGACCCCATGTGAGTTACCCTAGCCCCTTTATATGTACTCTCTGGCGGCAAGTGAGTTACCCTAGTCCCAAATAAGTACTCCCTGACCCCAAGTGAGTTACCATAGCCCCTTTATAAGTACTCCCTGACCCCAAGTGAGTTATCCTAGCCCCTTTATATGTACTATCTGACCGCAAGTGTGTTATCCTATCCCCTTTATATGTACACTCTGACCTCATGTGAGTTACCCTAGTCCCACAGACGTACTCCCTGACCCCAAGTGAGTTACCCTAATCCCATAGAAGTACTTCCTGACCCTAAGTGAGTTACCATAGCCCCTTTATAAGTACTCCCTGACCCCAAGTGAGTTATCCTAGCCCCGTTATATGTACTCTCTGACCGCAAGTGAGTTATCCTAGCCCCTTTATATGTACTCCCAGACCCCAAGTGAGTTACCCTAGTCCCATATAAGTACTCCTTGACCCAAAGTGAGTTACCCTAGCCGCTTTATATGTACTCCCAGACCCCAAGTGAGCTACCCTAGTTCCATAGAAGTACTTCCTGACCCCAAGTGAGTTACCATAGCCCCTTTATAAGTACTCCCTGACCCCAAGTGAGTTATCCTAGCCCCTTTATATGTACTCTCTAACCGCAAGTGAGTTATCCTATCCCCTTTATATGTACTCTCTGACCTCATGTGAGTTACCCTAGTCCCATAGACGTACTCCCTGACACCAAGTGAGTTACCCTAGCCCCTTTATATGTACTCTCTGGCGGCAAGTGAGTTACCCTAGTCCCAAATAAGTACTCCCTGACCCCAAGTGAGTTACCATAGCCCCTTTATAAGTACTCCCTGACCCCAAGTGAGTTATCCTTGCCCCTTTATATTTACTATCTGACCGCAAGTGAGTTATCCTATCCCCTTTATATGTACACTCTGACCTCATGTGAGTTACCCTAGTCCCACAGACGTACTCCCTGACCCCAAGTGAGTTACCCTAATCCCATAGAAGTACTTCCTGACCCTAAGTGAGTTACCATAGCCCCTTTATAAGTACTCCCTGACCCCAAGTGAGTTATCCTAGCCCCGTTATATGTACTCTCTGACCGCAAGTGAGTTATCCTAGCCCCTTTATATGTACTCCCAGACCCCAAGTGAGTTACCCTAGTCCCATATAAGTACTCCTTGACCCAAAGTGAGTTACCCTAGCCGCTTTATATGTACTCCCAGACCCTAAGTGAGCTACCCTAGTTCCATAGAAGTACTTCCTGACCCCAAGTGAGTTACCATAGCCCCTTTATAAGTACTCCCCTACCCCAAATGAGTTACCCTAGCCCCTTTATATGTACTCTCTGACGGCAATTGAGTTACCCTAGTCCCTTATAAGGACTCCCTGACCCCAAGTGGGTTACCCTAGTCCCATAGAAGTACTCCCTGACCCCATTGTGAGTTACCTTAACCCTTATATAAGTACTCCCTGACCCCAAGTGAGTTACCATATCACCTTTATATGTACTCCCTGACCCCAAGTGAGTTATCCTAGCCCCTTTATATGTACTCTCTGACCGCAAGTGAGTTACCCTAGTCCCATAGTAGTACTCCCTGACCCCAAGTGAGTTACCATAGCCCCTTTATAAGTACTACCTGACCGCAATGAGTTACCCTAGTCCCATAGTAGTACTCCCTGACCCCAATTGAGTTACCATAGCCCGTTTATAAGTACTACCTGACCCCAAATGAGTTACCCTAGCCCCTTTATATGTACTCTCTGGCGGCATGTGAGTTATCCTATCCCCTTTATATGTACTCTCTGACCTCATGTGAGTTACCCTAGTCCCATAGACGTACTCCCTGACCCCAAGTGAGTTATCCTAGCCCCTTTATATGTACTATCTGACCGCAAGTGAGTTATCCTAGCCCCTTTATATGTACTCTCTGACCGCAAGTGAGTTACCCTAGTCCCATAGTAGTACTCCCTGACCCCATGTGAGATACCCTAGCCCCTTTATATGTACTCTCTGATCGCAAGTGAGTTACCCTAGCCCCTTTATATGTACTCTCTGACCGCAAGTGAGTTATCCTAGCCCCTTTATAAGTACTCCCCTACCCCAAATGAGTTATCCTAGCCCCTTTATATGTACTCTCTGACGGCAAGTGAGTTACCCTAGTCCCATAGTAGTACTCCTTGACCCCAAGTGAGTTACCATAGCCCCTTTATATGTACTCCCTGACCCCAAGTGAATTATCCTAGCCCCTTTATATGTACTCTCTGACCGCAAGTGAGTTATCCTAGCCCCTTTATAAGTTCTCCCTGACCCCAAGTGGGTTACCCTAGTTTCATATTAGTACTCCTTGGCCCCAAAAGAGTTACCATAGCCCCTTTATAAGTACTCCTTGACCCCAATTGAGTTATCCTAGCCCCTTTATATGTACTCCCAGACTCCAAGTGAGTTACCTTAGTCCCTTATAACTACTCCCTGCCCCAAGTGAGGTACCATAGCCCCTTTATAAGTACTCCCAGACCCCAAGTGAGTTAAACTAGTCCCTAAAAAGTACTCCCTGACCCCAAGAGAGTTGTCCTAGCCCCTTTATATGTACTCTCTGACCGCAAGTGAGTTACCCTAGTCCCATAGAAGTACACTCTGACCGCAAGTGAGTTATCCTAGCCGCTTTATATGTACACCCAGACCCCAAGTGAGTTACCCTAGTCCCATATTACTATTCCCTGACCCAATGTGAGTTTCCCTAGCCCCTTTATAAGTACTCCCTGACCCTAAGTGGGTTACCCTAGTCCCATATAAGTACTCCCAGACCACAAGAAGGTTACCCTAGACCCATAGAAATACTCCCTGACCCCAAGTGAGTTATCCTTGCCCCTTTATATATACTCTCTGACGGCAAGTGAGTTACCCTAGTCCCATAGTAGTACTCCTTGACCCCAAGTGAGTTACCATAGCCCCTTTTTAAGTACTCCCTGACCCCAAGTGAGTTATCCTAGCCCCTTTATATGTACTCTCTAACCGCAAGTGAGTTATCCTATCCCCTTTATATGTACTCTCTGACCTCATGTGAGTTACCCTAGTCCCATAGACGTACTCCCTGACCCCAAGTGAGTTATCCTAGCCCCTTTATATGTACTCTCTGACCGCAAGTGAGTTACCCTAGCCCCTTTATATGTACTCTCTGACCGCAAGGGAGTTATCCTAGCCGCTTTATATGTACTCCCAGACCCCAAGTGAGTTAACCTAGTCCCTTAAAAGTACTCCCTAACCCCAAGAGAGTTATCCTAGCCCCTTAATATGTACTCTCTGACCGCAAGTGAGTTACCCTAGTCCCATAGAAGTACTCTCTGACGGCAAGTGAGTTACCATAGCCCCTTTATATGTACTCCCTAACCCCAAGTGAATTATCCTAGCCCCTTTATATGTACTCTCTGACCGCAAGTGAGTTATCCTAGCCGCTTTATATGTACACCCAGACCCCAAGTGAGTTACCCTAGTCCCATATTACTATTCCCTGACCCAATGTAAGTTTCCCTAGACCCTTTATAAGTACTCCCTGACCCTAAGTGGGTTACCCTAGTCCCATATAAGTACTCCCAAACCACAAGAAGGTTACCCTAGTCCCATAGAAATACTCCCTGACCCCAAGTGAGTTATCCTTGCCCCTTTATATCTACTCTCTGACAGCAATTGAGTTACCCTAGTCCCTTATAAGGACTCCCTGACCCCAAGTGGGTTACCCTAGTCTCATAGTACTCCCTGACCCCAAGTGAGTTATCCTAGCCCCTTTATATGTACTCTCTGACCGCAAGTGAGTTACCCTAGCCCCTTTATATGTACTCTCTGACCTCATGTGAGTTACCCTAGTCCCATAGACGTACTCCCTGACACCAAGTGAGTTACCCTAGCCCCTTTATATGTACTCTCTGGCGGCAAGTGAGTTACCCTAGTCCCAAATAAGTACTCCCTGACCCCAAGTGAGTTACCATAGCCCCTTTATAAGTACTCCCTGACCCCAAGTGAGTTATCCTTGCCCCTTTATATTTACTATCTGACCGCAAGTGAGTTATCCTATCCCCTTTATATGTACACTCTGACCTCATGTGAGTTACCCTAGTCCCACAGACGTACTCCCTGACCCCAAGTGAGTTACCCTAATCCCATAGAAGTACTTCCTGACCCTAAGTGAGTTACCATAGCCCCTTTATAAGTACTCCCTGACCCCAAGTGAGTTATCCTAGCCCCGTTATATGTACTCTCTGACCGCAAGTGAGTTATCCTAGCCCCTTTATATGTACTCCCAGACCCCAAGTGAGTTACCCTAGTCCCATATAAGTACTCCTTGACCCAAAGTGAGTTACCCTAGCCGCTTTATATGTACTCCCAGACCCTAAGTGAGCTACCCTAGTTCCATAGAAGTACTTCCTGACCCCAAGTGAGTTACCATAGCCCCTTTATAAGTACTCCCCTACCCCAAATGAGTTATCCTAGCCCCTTTATATGTACTCTCTGACGGCAATTGAGTTACCCTAGTCCCTTATAAGGACTCCCTGACCCCAAGTGGGTTACCCTAGTCCCATAGAAGTACTCCCTGACCCCATTGTGAGTTACCTTAACCCTTATATAAGTACTCCCTGACCCCAAGTGAGTTACCATATCACCTTTATATGTACTCCCTGACCCCAAGTGAGTTATCCTAGCCCCTTTATATGTACTCTCTGACCGCAAGTGAGTTACCCTAGTCCCATAGTAGTACTCCCTGACCCCAAGTGAGTTACCATAGCCCCTTTATAAGTACTACCTGACCGCAATGAGTTACCCTAGTCCCATAGTAGTACTCCCTGACCCCAATTGAGTTACCATAGCCCGTTTATAAGTACTACCTGACCCCAAATGAGTTACCCTAGCCCCTTTATATGTACTCTCTGGCGGCAAGTGAGTTATCCTATCCCCTTTATATGTACTCTCTGACCTCATGTGAGTTACCCTAGTCCCATAGACGTACTCCCTGACCCCAAGTGAGTTATCCTAGCCCCTTTATATGTACTATCTGACCGCAAGTGAGTTATCCTAGCCCCTTTATATGTACTCTCTGACCGCAAGTGAGTTACCCTAGTCCCATAGTAGTACTCCCTGACCCCATGTGAGATACCCTAGCCCCTTTATATGTACTCTCTGATCGCAAGTGAGTTACCCTAGCCCCTTTATATGTACTCTCTGACCGCAAGTGAGTTATCCTAGCCCCTTTATAAGTACTCCCCTACCCCAAATGAGTTATCCTAGCCCCTTTATATGTACTCTCTGACGGCAAGTGAGTTACCCTAGTCCCATAGTAGTACTCCTTGACCCCAAGTGAGTTACCATAGCCCCTTTATATGTACTCCCTGACCCCAAGTGAATTATCCTAGCCCCTTTATATGTACTCTCTGACCGCAAGTGAGTTATCCTAGCCCCTTTATAAGTACTCCCTGACCCCAAGTGGGTTACCCTAGTTTCATATTAGTACTCCTTGGCCCCAAAAGAGTTACCATAGCCCCTTTATAAGTACTCCTTGACCCCAATTGAGTTATCCTAGCCCCTTTATATGTACTCCCAGACCCCAAGTGAGTTACCTTAGTCCCTTATAACTACTCCCTGCCCCAAGTGAGGTACCATAGCCCCTTTATAAGTACTCCCAGACCCCAAGTGAGTTAAACTAGTCCCTAAAAAGTACTCCCTGACCCCAAGAGAGTTGTCCTAGCCCCTTTATATGTACTCTCTGACCGCAAGTGAGTTACCCTAGTCCCATAGAAGTACACTCTGACCGCAAGTGAGTTATCCTAGCCGCTTTATATGTACACCCAGACCCCAAGTGAGTTACCCTAGTCCCATATTACTATTCCCTGACCCAATGTGAGTTTCCCTAGCCCCTTTATAAGTACTCCCTGACCCTAAGTGGGTTACCCTAGTCCCATATAAGTACTCCCAGACCACAAGAAGGTTACCCTAGACCCATAGAAATACTCCCTGACCCCAAGTGAGTTATCCTTGCCCCTTTATATATACTCTCTGACGGCAAGTGAGTTACCCTAGTCCCATAGTAGTACTCCTTGACCCCAAGTGAGTTACCATAGCCCCTTTTTAAGTACTCCCTGACCCCAAGTGAGTTATCCTAGCCCCTTTATATGTACTCTCTAACCGCAAGTGAGTTATCCTATCCCCTTTATATGTACTCTCTGACCTCATGTGAGTTACCCTAGTCCCATAGACGTACTCCCTGACCCCAAGTGAGTTATCCTAGCCCCTTTATATGTACTCTCTGACCGCAAGTGAGTTACCCTAGCCCCTTTATATGTACTCTCTGACCGCAAGGGAGTTATCCTAGCCGCTTTATATGTACTCCCAGACCCCAAGTGAGTTAACCTAGTCCCTTAAAAGTACTCCCTAACCCCAAGAGAGTTATCCTAGCCCCTTAATATGTACTCTCTGACCGCAAGTGAGTTACCCTAGTCCCATAGAAGTACTCTCTGACGGCAAGTGAGTTACCATAGCCCCTTTATATGTACTCCCTAACCCCAAGTGAATTATCCTAGCCCCTTTATATGTACTCTCTGACCGCAAGTGAGTTATCCTAGCCGCTTTATATGTACACCCAGACCCCAAGTGAGTTACCCTAGTCCCATATTACTATTCCCTGACCCAATGTAAGTTTCCCTAGACCCTTTATAAGTACTCCCTGACCCTAAGTGGGTTACCCTAGTCCCATATAAGTACTCCCAAACCACAAGAAGGTTACCCTAGTCCCATAGAAATACTCCCTGACCCCAAGTGAGTTATCCTTGCCCCTTTATATCTACTCTCTGACAGCAATTGAGTTACCCTAGTCCCTTATAAGGACTCCCTGACCCCAAGTGGGTTACCCTAGTCTCATAGTACTCCCTGACCCCATGTGAGTTATCCTAGCCCCTTTATATGTACTCTCTAACCGCAAGTGAGTTATCCTATCCCCTTTATATGTACTCTCTGACCTCATGTGAGTTACCCTAGTCCCATAGAGGTACTCCCTGACACCAAGTGAGTTATCCTAGCCCCTTTATATGTACTCTCTGACCGCAAGTGAGTTATCCTAGCCCCTTTATAAGTACTCCCTGACCCCAAGTGGGTTACCCTAGTTTTATATTAGTACTCCTTGGCCCCAAAAGAGTTACCATAGCCCCTTTATAAGTACTCCTTGACCCCAATTGAGTTATCCTAGCCCCTTTATATGTACTCCCAGACCCCAAGTGAGTTACCTTAGTCCCTTATAACTACTCCCTGCCCCAAGTGAGGTACCATAGCCCCTTTATAAGTACTCCCAGACCCCAAGTGAGTTAAACTAGTCCCTAAAAAGTACTCCCTGACCCCAAGAGAGTTGTCCTAGCCCCTTTATATGTACTCTCTGACCGCAAGTGAGTTACCCTAGTCCCATAGAAGTACACTCTGACCGCAAGTGAGTTATCCTAGCCGCTTTATATGTACACCCAGACCCCAAGTGAGTTACCCTAGTCCCATATTACTATTCCCTGACCCAATGTGAGTTTCCCTAGCCCCTTTATAAGTACTCCCTGACCCTAAGTGGGTTACCCTAGTCCCATATAAGTACTCCCAGACCACAAGAAGGTTACCCTAGACCCATAGAAATACTCCCTGACCCCAAGTGAGTTATCCTTGCCCCTTTATATATACTCTCTGACGGCAAGTGAGTTACCCTAGTCCCATAGTAGTACTCCTTGACCCCAAGTGAGTTACCATAGCCCCTTTTTAAGTACTCCCTGACCCCAAGTGAGTTATCCTAGCCCCTTTATATGTACTCTCTAACCGCAAGTGAGTTATCCTATCCCCTTTATATGTACTCTCTGACCTCATGTGAGTTACCCTAGTCCCATAGACGTACTCCCTGACCCCAAGTGAGTTATCCTAGCCCCTTTATATGTACTCTCTGACCGCAAGTGAGTTACCCTAGCCCCTTTATATGTACTCTCTGACCGCAAGGGAGTTATCCTAGCCGCTTTATATGTACTCCCAGACCCCAAGTGAGTTAACCTAGTCCCTTAAAAGTACTCCCTAACCCCAAGAGAGTTATCCTAGCCCCTTAATATGTACTCTCTGACCGCAAGTGAGTTACCCTAGTCCCATAGAAGTACTCTCTGACGGCAAGTGAGTTACCATAGCCCCTTTATATGTACTCCCTAACCCCAAGTGAATTATCCTAGCCCCTTTATATGTACTCTCTGACCGCAAGTGAGTTATCCTAGCCGCTTTATATGTACACCCAGACCCCAAGTGAGTTACCCTAGTCCCATATTACTATTCCCTGACCCAATGTAAGTTTCCCTAGACCCTTTATAAGTACTCCCTGACCCTAAGTGGGTTACCCTAGTCCCATATAAGTACTCCCAAACCACAAGAAGGTTACCCTAGTCCCATAGAAATACTCCCTGACCCCAAGTGAGTTATCCTTGCCCCTTTATATCTACTCTCTGACAGCAATTGAGTTACCCTAGTCCCTTATAAGGACTCCCTGACCCCAAGTGGGTTACCCTAGTCTCATAGTACTCCCTGACCCCATGTGAGTTATCCTAGCCCCTTTATATGTACTCTCTAACCGCAAGTGAGTTATCCTATCCCCTTTATATGTACTCTCTGACCTCATGTGAGTTACCCTAGTCCCATAGAGGTACTCCCTGACACCAAGTGAGTTATCCTAGCCCCTTTATATGTACTCTCTGACCGCAAGTGAGTTATCCTAGCCCCTTTATAAGTACTCCCTGACCCCAAGTGGGTTACCCTAGTTTCATATTAGTACTCCTTGGCCCCAAAAGAGTTACCATAGCCCCTTTATAAGTACTCCTTGACCCCAATTGAGTTATCCTAGCCCCTTTATATGTACTCCCAGACCCCAAGTGAGTTACCTTAGTCCCTTATAACTACTCCCTGCCCCAAGTGAGGTACCATAGCCCCTTTATAAGTACTCCCAGACCCCAAGTGAGTTAAACTAGTCCCTAAAAAGTACTCCCTGACCCCAAGAGAGTTGTCCTAGCCCCTTTATATGTACTCTCTGACCGCAAGTGAGTTACCCTAGTCCCATAGAAGTACACTCTGACCGCAAGTGAGTTATCCTAGCCGCTTTATATGTACACCCAGACCCCAAGTGAGTTACCCTAGTCCCATATTACTATTCCCTGACCCAATGTGAGTTTCCCTAGCCCCTTTATAAGTACTCCCTGACCCTAAGTGGGTTACCCTAGTCCCATATAAGTACTCCCAGACCACAAGAAGGTTACCCTAGACCCATAGAAATACTCCCTGACCCCAAGTGAGTTATCCTTGCCCCTTTATATATACTCTCTGACGGCAAGTGAGTTACCCTAGTCCCATAGTAGTACTCCTTGACCCCAAGTGAGTTACCATAGCCCCTTTTTAAGTACTCCCTGACCCCAAGTGAGTTATCCTAGCCCCTTTATATGTACTCTCTAACCGCAAGTGAGTTATCCTATCCCCTTTATATGTACTCTCTGACCTCATGTGAGTTACCCTAGTCCCATAGACGTACTCCCTGACCCCAAGTGAGTTATCCTAGCCCCTTTATATGTACTCTCTGACCGCAAGTGAGTTACCCTAGCCCCTTTATATGTACTCTCTGACCGCAAGGGAGTTATCCTAGCCGCTTTATATGTACTCCCAGACCCCAAGTGAGTTAACCTAGTCCCTTAAAAGTACTCCCTAACCCCAAGAGAGTTATCCTAGCCCCTTAATATGTACTCTCTGACCGCAAGTGAGTTACCCTAGTCCCATAGAAGTACTCTCTGACGGCAAGTGAGTTACCATAGCCCCTTTATATGTACTCCCTAACCCCAAGTGAATTATCCTAGCCCCTTTATATGTACTCTCTGACCGCAAGTGAGTTATCCTAGCCGCTTTATATGTACACCCAGACCCCAAGTGAGTTACCCTAGTCCCATATTACTATTCCCTGACCCAATGTAAGTTTCCCTAGACCCTTTATAAGTACTCCCTGACCCTAAGTGGGTTACCCTAGTCCCATATAAGTACTCCCAAACCACAAGAAGGTTACCCTAGTCCCATAGAAATACTCCCTGACCCCAAGTGAGTTATCCTTGCCCCTTTATATCTACTCTCTGACAGCAATTGAGTTACCCTAGTCCCTTATAAGGACTCCCTGACCCCAAGTGGGTTACCCTAGTCTCATAGTACTCCCTGACCCCATGTGAGTTATCCTAGCCCCTTTATATGTACTCTCTAACCGCAAGTGAGTTATCCTATCCCCTTTATATGTACTCTCTGACCTCATGTGAGTTACCCTAGTCCCATAGAGGTACTCCCTGACACCAAGTGAGTTATCCTAGCCCCTTTATATGTACTCTCTGACCGCAAGTGAGTTACCCTAGTCCCATAGTAGTACTCCCTGACCCCAAGTGAGTTACCATAGCCCCTTTATATGTACTCCATGACCCCAAGTGAATTATCCTAGCCCCTTTATAAGTACTCCAAGTCCCCAGATGAGTTACCCTAGTCCCATATAAGTACTCCCTGACCCCAAGTGATGTACCCTCGTCAAATATAAGTACTCCCTGACCCCAAATGAGTTACCATAGCCCCTTTTTAAGTACTCCCTGATCCCAAGTGAGTTATCCTATCCCCTTTATATGTACTCTCTGACCTCATGTGAGTTACCCTAGTCCCATAGAAATACTCCCTGACCCCAAGTGAGTTAACCTTGCCCCTTTATATCTACTCTCTGACAGCAATTGAGTTACCCTAGTCCCTTATAAGGACTCCCTGACCCCAAGTGGGTTACCCTAGTCCCATAGAAGTACTCCCTGACCCCATGTGAGTTACCTTAACCCTTATATATGTACTCCCTGACCCCAAGTGAGTTACCATATCACCTTTATATGTACTCCCTGACCCCAAGTGAGTTATCCTAGCCCCTTTATATGTACTCTCTGACCGCAAGTGAGTTACCCTAGTCCCATAGTAGTACTCCCTGACCCCAAGTGAGTTACCATAGCCCCTTTATAAGTACTACCTGACCCCAAATGAGTTATCCTAGCCCCTTTATATGTACTCTCTGACGGCAAGTGAGTTACCATAGCCCCTTTATAAGTACTCCCTGACCCCTAGTGAGTTATCCTAGCCCCTTTTTAAGTACTCCCTGACCCCAAGTGAGTGTTCCTAGCCCCTTTATATGTACTCTCTAACCGCAAGTGAGTTATCCTATCCCCTTTATATGTACTCTCTGACCTCATGTGAGTTACCCTAGTCCCATAGAGGTACTCCCTGACCCCAAGTGAGTTATCCTAGCCCCTTTATATGTACTCTCTGACCGCAAGTGAGTTACCCTAGTCCCATAGTAGTACTCCCTGACCCCAAGTGAGTTACCATAGCCCCTTTATAAGTACTACCTGACCCCAAATGAGTTATCCTAGCCCCTTTATATGTACTCTCTGACGGCAAGTGAGTTACCATAGCCCCTTTATAAGTACTCCCTGACCCCTAGTGAGTTATCCTAGCCCCTTTTTAAGTACTCCCTGACCCCAAGTGAGTTATCCTAGCCCCTTTATATGTACTCTCTAACCGCAAGTGAGTTATCCTATCCCCTTTATATGTACTCTCTGACCTCATGTGAGTTACCCTAGTCCCATAGAAATACTCCCTGACCCCAAGTGAGTTAACCTTGCCCCTTTATATCTACTCTCTGACAGCAATTGAGTTACCCTAGTCCCTTATAAGGACTCCCTGACCCCAAGTGGGTTACCCTAGTCTCATAGTACTCCCTGACCCCATGTGAGTTATCCTAGCCCCTTTATATGTACTCTCTAACCGCAAGTGAGTTATCCTATCCCCTTTATATGTACTCTCTGACCTCATGTGAGTTACCCTAGTCCCATAGAGGTACTCCCTGACACCAAGTGAGTTATCCTAGCCCCTTTATATGTACTCTCTGACCGCAAGTGAGTTATCCTAGCCCCTTTATAAGTACTCCCTGACCCCAAGTGGGTTACCCTAGTTTCATATTAGTACTCCTTGGCCCCAAAAGAGTTACCATAGCCCCTTTATAAGTACTCCTTGACCCCAATTGAGTTATCCTAGCCCCTTTATATGTACTCCCAGACCCCAAGTGAGTTACCTTAGTCCCTTATAACTACTCCCTGCCCCAAGTGAGGTACCATAGCCCCTTTATAAGTACTCCCAGACCCCAAGTGAGTTAAACTAGTCCCTAAAAAGTACTCCCTGACCCCAAGAGAGTTGTCCTAGCCCCTTTATATGTACTCTCTGACCGCAAGTGAGTTACCCTAGTCCCATAGAAGTATACTCTGACCGCAAGTGAGTTATCCTAGCCGCTTTATATGTACACCCAGACCCCAAGTGAGTTACCCTAGTCCCATATTACTATTCCCTGACCCAATGTGAGTTTCCCTAGCCCCTTTATAAGTACTCCCTGACCCTAAGTGGGTTACCCTAGTCCCATATAAGTACTCCCAGACCACAAGAAGGTTACCCTAGACCCATAGAAATACTCCCTGACCCCAAGTGAGTTATCCTTGCCCCTTTATATATACTCTCTGACGGCAAGTGAGTTACCCTAGTCCCATAGTAGTACTCCTTGACCCCAAGTGAGTTACCATAGCCCCTTTTTAAGTACTCCCTGACCCCAAGTGAGTTATCCTAGCCCCTTTATATGTACTCTCTAACCGCAAGTGAGTTATCCTATCCCCTTTATATGTACTCTCTGACCTCATGTGAGTTACCCTAGTCCCATAGACGTACTCCCTGACCCCAAGTGAGTTATCCTAGCCCCTTTATATGTACTCTCTGACCGCAAGTGAGTTACCCTAGCCCCTTTATATGTACTCTCTGACCGCAAGGGAGTTATCCTAGCCGCTTTATATGTACTCCCAGACCCCAAGTGAGTTAACCTAGTCCCTTAAAAGTACTCCCTAACCCCAAGAGAGTTATCCTAGCCCCTTAATATGTACTCTCTGACCGCAAGTGAGTTACCCTAGTCCCATAGAAGTACTCTCTGACGGCAAGTGAGTTACCATAGCCCCTTTATATGTACTCCCTAACCCCAAGTGAATTATCCTAGCCCCTTTATATGTACTCTCTGACCGCAAGTGAGTTATCCTAGCCGCTTTATATGTACACCCAGACCCCAAGTGAGTTACCCTAGTCCCATATTACTATTCCCTGACCCAATGTAAGTTTCCCTAGACCCTTTATAAGTACTCCCTGACCCTAAGTGGGTTACCCTAGTCCCATATAAGTACTCCCAAACCACAAGAAGGTTACCCTAGTCCCATAGAAATACTCCCTGACCCCAAGTGAGTTATCCTTGCCCCTTTATATCTACTCTCTGACAGCAATTGAGTTACCCTAGTCCCTTATAAGGACTCCCTGACCCCAAGTGGGTTACCCTAGTCTCATAGTACTCCCTGACCCCATGTGAGTTATCCTAGCCCCTTTATATGTACTCTCTAACCGCAAGTGAGTTATCCTATCCCCTTTATATGTACTCTCTGACCTCATGTGAGTTACCCTAGTCCCATAGAGGTACTCCCTGACACCAAGTGAGTTATCCTAGCCCCTTTATATGTACTCTCTGACCGCAAGTGAGTTACCCTAGTCCCATAGTAGTACTCCCTGACCCCAAGTGAGTTACCATAGCCCCTTTATATGTACTCCATGACCCCAAGTGAATTATCCTAGCCCCTTTATAAGTACTCCAAGTCCCCAGATGAGTTACCCTAGTCCCATATAAGTACTCCCTGACCCCTAGTGATGTACCCTCGTCAAATATAAGTACTCCCTGACCCCAAATGAGTTACCATAGCCCCTTTTTAAGTACTCCCTGATCCCAAGTGAGTTATCCTATCCCCTTTATATGTACTCTCTGACCTCATGTGAGTTACCCTAGTCCCATAGAAATACTCCCTGACCCCAAGTGAGTTAACCTTGCCCCTTTATATCTACTCTCTGACAGCAATTGAGTTACCCTAGTCCCTTATAAGGACTCCCTGACCCCAAGTGGGTTACCCTAGTCCCATAGAAGTACTCCCTGACCCCATGTGAGTTACCTTAACCCTTATATATGTACTCCCTGACCCCAAGTGAGTTACCATATCACCTTTATATGTACTCCCTGACCCCAAGTGAGTTATCCTAGCCCCTTTATATGTACTCTCTGACCGCAAGTGAGTTACCCTAGTCCCATAGTAGTACTCCCTGACCCCAAGTGAGTTACCATAGCCCCTTTATAAGTACTACCTGACCCCAAATGAGTTATCCTAGCCCCTTTATATGTACTCTCTGACGGCAAGTGAGTTACCATAGCCCCTTTATAAGTACTCCCTGACCCCTAGTGAGTTATCCTAGCCCCTTTTTAAGTACTCCCTGACCCCAAGTGAGTGTTCCTAGCCCCTTTATATGTACTCTCTAACCGCAAGTGAGTTATCCTATCCCCTTTATATGTACTCTCTGACCTCATGTGAGTTACCCTAGTCCCATAGAGGTACTCCCTGACCCCAAGTGAGTTATCCTAGCCCCTTTATATGTACTCTCTGACCGCAAGTGAGTTACCCTAGTCCCATAGTAGTACTCCCTGACCCCAAGTGAGTTACCATAGCCCCTTTATAAGTACTACCTGACCCCAAATGAGTTATCCTAGCCCCTTTATATGTACTCTCTGACGGCAAGTGAGTTACCATAGCCCCTTTATAAGTACTCCCTGACCCCTAGTGAGTTATCCTAGCCCCTTTTTAAGTACTCCCTGACCCCAAGTGAGTTATCCTAGCCCCTTTATATGTACTCTCTAACCGCAAGTGAGTTATCCTATCCCCTTTATATGTACTCTCTGACCTCATGTGAGTTACCCTAGTCCCATAGAGGTACTCCCTGACCCCAAGTGAGTTATCCTAGCCCCTTTATATGTACTCTCTGACCGCAAGTAAGTTACCCTAGTCCCATAGTAGTACTCCCTGACCCCAAGTGAGTTACCATAGCCCGTTTATAAGTACTACCTGACCCCAAATGAGTTATCCTAGCCCCTTTATATGTACTCTCTGACGGCAAGTGAGTTACCATAGCCCCTTTATATGTACTCCCTGACCCCAAGTGAATTATCCTAGCCCCTTTATAAGTACTCCAAGTCCCCAGATGAGTTACCCTAGTCCCATATAAGTACTCCCTGACCCCAAGTGATGTACCCTCGTCAAATATAAGTACTCCCTGACCCCAAATGAGTTACCATAGCCCCTTTTTAAGTACTCCCTGATCCCAAGTGAGTTATCCTAGCCCCTTTATATGTAATCTCTAACCGCAAGTGAGTTATCCTATCCCCTTTATATGTACTCTCTGACCTCATGTGAGTTACCCGAGACCCATAGACGTACTCCCTGACCCCAAGTGAGTTATCCTAGCCCCTTTATATGTACTCTCTGACCGCAAATGAGTAACCCTAGTCCCATAGTAGTACTCCCTGACCCCAAGTGAGTTACCATAGCCCGTTTATAAGTACTACCTGACCCCAAATGAGTTATCCTAGCCCCTTTATATGTACTCTCTGACGGCAAGTGAGTTACCATAGCCCCTTTATATGTACTCCCTAACCCCAAGTGAATTATCCTAGCCCCTTTATATGTACTCTCTGACCGCAAGTGAGTTATCCTAGCCCCTTTATAAGTACTCCCTGACCCCAAGTGGGTTACCCTAGTTTCATATTAGTACTCCTTGGCCCGAAGCGAGTTACCATAGCCCCTTTATAAGTACTCCCTGACCCCAAGTGAGTTATCCTAGCCCCTTTATATGTACTCCCAGACCCCAAGTGAGTTACCTTAGTCCCTTATAACTACTCCCTGACCCCAAGTGAGGTACCATAGCCCCTTTATAAGTACTCCCTGACCCCAAGTGAGTTATCCTAGCCCCTTTATATGTACTCTCTGACCGCAAGTGAGTTACCCTAGCCCCTTTATATGTACTCTCTGACCGCAAGGGAGTTATCCTAGCCCCTTTATATGTACTCCCAGACCCCAAGTGAGTTACCTTAGTCCCTTATAACTACTCCCTGACCCCATGTGAGGTACCATAGCCCCTTTATAAGTACTCCCTGACCCCAAGTGAGTTATCCTAGCCCCTTTATATGTACTCTCTGACCGCAAGTGAGTTACCATAGCCCCTTTATATGTACTCCCTAACCCCAAGTGAATTATCCTAGCCCCTTTATATGTACTCCCTGACCGCAAGTGAGTTATCCTAGCCCCTTTATAAGTACTCCCTGACCCCAAGTGGGTTACCCTAGTTTCATAGTAGTACTCCTTGGCCCCAAGTGAGTTACCATAGCCCCTTTATAAGTACTCCCTGACCCCAAGTGAGTTATCCTAGCCCCTTTATATGTACTCCCAGACCCCAAGTGAGCTACCCTAGTTCCATAGAAGTACTTCCTGACCCCAAGTGAGTTACCATAGCCCCTTTATAAGTACTCCCTGACCCCAAGTGAGTTATCCTAGCCCCTTTATATGTACTCTCTGACCGCAAGTGAGTTACCATAGCCCCTTTATAAGTACTCCCTGACCCCATGTGAGTTATCCTATCCCCTTTATATGTACACTCTGACCTCATGTGAGTTACCCTAGTCCCACAGACGTACTCCCTGACCCCAAGTGAGTTACCCTAATCCCATAGAAGTACTTCCTGACCCTAAGTGAGTTACCATAGCCCCTTTATAAGTAGTCCCTGACCCCAAGTGAGTTATCCTAGCCCCGTTATATGTACTCTCTGACCGCAAGTGAGTTATCCTAGCCCCTTTATATGTACTCCCAGACCCCAAGTGAGTTACCCTAGTCCCATATAAGTACTCCTTGACCCAAAGTGAGTTACCCTAGCCGCTTTATATGTACTCCCAGACCCCAAGTGAGCTACCCTAGTTCCATAGAAGTACTTCCTGACCCCAAGTGAGTTACCATAGCCCCTTTATAAGTACTCCCTGACTCCAAGTGAGTTATCCTAGCCCCTTTATATGTACTCTCTGACCGCAAGTGAGTTACCATAGCCCCTTTATAAGTACTCCCTGACCCCATGTGAGTTACCCTAGCCCCTTTATATGTACTCTCTGGCGGCAAGTGAGTTACCCTAGTCCCAAATAAGTACTCCCTGACCCCATGTGAGTTATCCTAGCCCCTTTATATGTACTCTTTGGCGGCAAGTGAGTTACCCTAGTTTCATAGTAGTACTCCTTGGCCCCAAGTGAGTTACCATAGCCCCTTTATAAGTACTACCTGACCCCAAATGAGTTATCCTAGCCCCTTTATATGTACTCTCTGACGGCAAGTGAGTTACCATAGCCCCTTTATAAGTACTCCCTGACCCCTAGTGAGTTATCCTAGCCCCTTTTTAAGTACTCCCTGACCCCTAGTGAGTGTTCCTAGCCCCTTTATATGTACTCTCTAACCGCAAGTGAGTTATCCTATCCCCTTTATATGTACTCTCTGCCCTCATGTGAGTTACCATAGCCCCTTTATAAGTACTACCTGACCCCAAATGAGTTATCCTAGCCCCTTTATATGTACTCTCTGACCGCAAGTGAGTTACCCTAGCCCCTTTATATGTACTCTCTGACCGCAAGTGAGTTACCCTAGTCCCATAGTAGTACTCCCTGACCCCAAGTGAGTTACCATAGACCCTTTATAAGTACTACCTGACCGCAATGAGTTACCCTAGTCCCATAGTAGTACTCCCTGACCCCAATTGAGTTACCATAGCCCGTTTATAAGTACTACCTGACCCCAAATGAGTTATCCTAGCCCCTTTATATATACTCTCTGACGGCAAGTGAGTTACCCTAGTCCCATAGTAGTACTCCTTGACCCCAAGTGAGTTACCATAGCCCCTTTTTAAGTACTCCCTGACCCCAAGTGAGTTATCCTAGCCCCTTTATATGTACTCTCTAACCGCAAGTGAGTTATCCTATCCCCTTTATATGTACTCTCTGACCTCATGTGAGTTACCCTAGTCCCATAGACGTACTCCCTGACCCCAAGTGAGTTATCCTAGCCCCTTTATATGTACTCTCCGACCGCAAGTGAGTTACCCTAGCCCCTTTATATGTACTCTCTGACCGCAAGGGAGTTATCCTAGCCGCTTTATATGTACTCCCAGACCCCAAGTGAGTTAACCTAGTCCCTTAAAAGTACTCCCTAACCCCAAGAGAGTTATCCTAGCCCCTTTATAAGTACTCCCTGACCCCAAGTGGGTTACCCTAGTTTCATATTAGTACTCCTTGGCCCCAAGTGAGTTACCATAGCCCCTTTATAAGTACTCCCTGACCCCAAGTGAGTTATCCTAGCCCCTTTATATGTACTCCCAGACCCCAAGTGAGTTACCTTAGTCCCTTATAACTACTCCCTGACCCCAAGTGAGGTACCATAGCCCCTTTATAAGTACTCCCTGACCCCAAGTGAGTTATCCTAGCCCCTTTATATGTACTCTCTGACCGCAAGTGAGTTACCCTAACCCCTTTATATGTACTCTCTGACCGCAAGGGAGTTATCCCAGCCGCTTTATATGTACTCCCAGACCCCAAGTGAGTTAACCTAGTCCCTTAAAAGTACTCCCTGACCCCAAGAGAGTTATCCTAGCCCCTTAATATGTACTCTCTGACCGCAAGTGAGTTATCCTAGCCGCTTTATATGTACACCCAGACCCCAAGTGAGTTACCCTAGTCCCATATTACTATTCCCTGACCCAATGTGAGTTTCCCTAGACCCTCTATAAGTACTCCCTGACCCTAAGTGGGTTACCCTAGTCCCATATAAGTACTCTCAGACCACAAGAAGGTTACCCTAGTCCCATAGAAATACTCCCTGACCCTAAGTGAGTTATCCTTGCCCCTTTATATCTACTCTCTGACAGCAATTGAGTTACCCTAGTCCCTTATAAGGACTCCCTGACCCCAAGTGGGTTACCCTAGTCCCATAGAAGTACTCCCTGACCCCATGTGAGTTACCTTAACCCTTATATAAGTACTCCCTGACCCCAAGTGAGTTACCATATCACCTTTATATGTACTCCCTGACCCCAAGTGAGTTATCCTAGCCCCTTTATATGTACTCTCTGACCGCAAGTGAGTTACCCTAGTCCCATAGTAGTACTCCCTGACCCCTAGTGAGTTATCCTAGCCCCTTTTTAAGTACTCCCTGACCCCTAGTGAGTGTTCCTAGCCCCTTTATATGTACTCTCTAACCGCAAGTGAGTTATCCTATCCCCTTTATATGTACTCCCTGACCCCAAGTGAGTTACCATAGCCCGTTTATAAGTACTACCTGACCCCAAATGAGTTATCCTAGCCCCATATAAGTACTCCCTGACCCCAAGTGATGTACCCTCGTCAAATATAAGTACTCCCTGACCCCAAATGAGTTACCATAGCCCCTTTTTAAGTACTCCCTGATCCCAAGTGAGTTATCCTAGCCCCTTTATATGTACTCTCTGACCGCAAGTGAGTTACCCTAGTCCCATAGTAGTACTCCCTGACCCCAAGTGAGTTACCATAGCCCCTTTATAAGTACTACCTGACCCCAAATGAGTTATCCTAGCCCCTTTATATGTACTCTCTGACGGCAAGTGAGTTACCATAGCCCCATTATAAGTACTCCCTGACCCCTAGTGAGTTTTCCTAGCCCCTTTTTAAGTACTCCCTGACCCCAAGTGAGTGTTCCTAGCCCCTTTATATGTACTCTCTAACCGCAAGTGAGTTATCCTATCCCCTTTATATGTACTCTCTGACCTCATGTGAGTTACCCTAGTCCCATAGAGGTACTCCCTGACCCCAAGTGAGTTATCCTAGCCCCTTTATATGTACTCTCTGACCGCAAGTGAGTTACCCTAGTCCCATAGTAGTACTCCCTGACCCCAAGTGAGTTACCATAGCCCCTTTATAAGTACTACCTGACCCCAAATGAGTTATCCTAGCCCCTTTATATGTACTCTCTGACGGCAAGTGAGTTACCATAGCCCCTTTATAAGTACTCCCTGACCCCTAGTGAGTTATCCTAGCCCCTTTTTAAGTACTCCCTGACCCCAAGTGAGTTATCCTAGCCCCTTTATATGTACTCTCTAACCGCAAGTGAGTTATCCTAGCCCCTTTATATGTACTCTCTGACCGCAAGTGAGTTACCCTAGTCCCATAGTAGTACTCCCTGACCCCAAGTGAGTTACCATAGCCCGTTTATAAGTACTACCTGACCCCAAATGAGTTATCCTAGCCCCTTTATATGTACTCTCTGACGGCAAGTGAGTTACCATAGCCCCTTTATATGTACTCCCTAACCCCAAGTGAATTATCCTAGCCCCTTTATATGTACTCTCTGACCGCAAGTGAGTTATCCTAGCCCCTTTATAAGTACTCCCTGACCCCAAGTGGGTTACCCTAGTTTCATATTAGTACTCCTTGGCCCGAAGCGAGTTACCATAGCCCCTTTATAAGTACTCCCTGACCCCAAGTGAGTTATCCTAGCCCCATTATATGTACTCCCAAACCCCAAGTGAGTTACCTTAGTCCCTTATAACTACTCCCTGACCCCAAGTGAGGTACCATAGCCCCTTTATAAGTACTCCCTGACCCCAAGTGAGTTATCCTAGCCCCTTTATATGTACTCTCTGACCGCAAGTGAGTTACCCTAGCCCCTTTATATGTACTCTCTGACCGCAAGGGAGTTATCCTAGCCGCTTTATATGTACTCCCAGACCCCAAGTGAGTTAACCTAGTCCCTTAAAAGTACTCCCTGACCCCAAGAGAGTTATCCTAGCCCCTTAATATGTACTCTCTGACCGCAAGTGAGTTATCCTATCCCCTTTATATGTACTCTCTGACCTCATGTGAGTTACCCTAGTCCCATAGAGGTACTCCCTAACCCCAAGTGAATTATCCTAGCCCCTTTATATGTACTCTCTGACCGCAAGTGAGTTATCCTAGCCCCTTTATAAGTACTCCCTGACCCCAAGTGGGTTACCCTAGTTTCATAGTAGTACTCCTTGGCCCCAAGTGAGTTACCATAACCCCTTTATAAGTACTCCCTGACCCCAAGTGAGTTATCCTAGCCCCTTTATATGTACTCCCAGACCCCAAGTGAGCTACCCTAGTTCCATAGAAGTACTTCCTGACCCCAAGTGAGTTACCATAGCCCCTTTATAAGTACTCCCTGACCCCAAGTGAGTTATCCTTGCCCCTTTATATGTACTCTCTGACCGCAAGTGAGTAACCATAGCCCCTTTATAAGTACTCCCTGACCCCATGTGAGTTATCCTATCCCCTTTATATGTACACTCTGACCTCATGTGAGTTACCCTAGTCCCACAGACGTACTCCCTGACCCCAAGTGAGTTACCCTAATCCCATAGAAGTACTTCCTGACCCTAAGTGAGTTACCATAGCCCCTTTATAAGTAGTCCCTGACCCCAAGTGAGTTATCCTGGCCCCGTTATATGTACTCTCTGACCGCAAGTGAGTTATCCTAGCCCCTTTATATGTACTCCCAGACCCCAAGTGAGTTACCCTAGTCCCATATAAGTACTCCTTGACCCAAAGTGAGTTACCCTAGCCGCTTTATATGTACTCCCAGACCCCAAGTGTGCTACCCTAGTTCCATAGAAGTACTTCCTGACCCCAAGTGAGTTACCATAGCCCCTTTATAAGTACTCCCTGACCCCAAGTGAGTTATCCTAGCCCCTTTATATGTACTCTCTGACCGCAAGTGAGTTACCATAGCCCCTTTATAAGTACTCCCTGACCCCATGTGAGTTACCCTAGCCCCTTTATATGTACTCTCTGGCGGCAAGTGAGTTACCCTAGTCCCAAATAAGTACTCCCTGACCCCATGTGAGTTATCCTAGCCCCTTTATATGTACTCTTTGGCGGCAAGTGAGTTACCCTAGTTTCATAGTAGTACTCCTTGGCCCCAAGTGAGTTACCATAGCCCCTTTATAAGTACTACCTGACCCCAAATGAGTTATCCTAGCCCCTTTATAAGTACTCTCTGACGGCAAGTGAGTTACCATAGCCCCTTTATAAGTACTCCCTGACCCCTAGTGAGTTATCCTAGCCCCTTTATATGTACTCTCTGACCGCAAGTGAGTTACCCTAGCCCCTTTATATGTACTCTCTGACCGCAAGGGAGTTATCCTAGCCGCTTTATATGTACTCCCAGACCCCAAGTGAGTTAACCTAGTCCCTTAAAAGTACTCCCTGACCCCAAGAGAGTTATCCTAGCCCCTTTATATGTACTCTCTGACGGCAAGTGAGTTACCCTAGTCCCATAGTAGTACTCCTTGACCCAAAGTGAGTTACCATAGCCCCTTTATAAGTACTCCCTGACACCAAGTGAGTTATCCTAGCCCCTCTATATGTACTCTCTGACCGCAAGTGAGTTATCCTAGCCCCTTTATATGTAATCCCAGACCCCAAGTGAGTTACCCTAGTCCCATATAAGTACTCCTTGACCCAAAGTGAGTTACCCTATCCGGTTTATATGTACTCCCAGACCCCAAGTGAGTTACCCTAGTTCCATAGAAGTACTTCCTGACCCCAAGTGAGTTACCATAGCCCCTTTATAAGTACTCCCTGACCCCAAGTGAGTTATCCTAGCCCCTTTATATGTACTCTCTGAACGCAAGTGAGTTACCATAGCCCCTTTATAAGTACTCCCTGACCCCATGTGAGATACCCTAGCCCCTTTATATGTACTCTCTGATCGCAAGAGAGTTACCCAAGCCCCTTTATATGTACTATCTGACCGCAAGTGAGTTATCCTAGCCCCTTTATAAGTACTCCCCTGCCCCAAATGAGTTATCCTAGCCCCTTTATATGTACTCTCTGACGGCAAGTGAGTTACCCTAGTCCCATAGTAGTACTCCTTGACCCCAAGTGAGTTACCATAGCCCCTTTATATGTACTCCCTGACCCCAAGTGAATTATCCTAGCCCCTTTATATGTACTCTCTGACCGCAAGTGAGTTATCCTAGCCCCTTTATAAGTACTCCCTGACCCCATGTGGGTTACCCTAGTTTCATATTAGTACTCCTTGGCCCCAAAAGAGTTACCATAGCCCCTTTATAAGTACTCCTTGACCCCAAGTGAGTTATCCTAGCCCCTTTATATGTACTCCCAGACCCCAAGTGAGTTACCTTACTCCCTTATAACTACTCCCTGACCCCAAGTGAGGTACCATAGCCCCTTTATAAGTACTCCCTGACCCCAAGTGAGTTATCCTAGCCCCTTTATGTGTACTCTCTGACCGCAAGTGAGTTATCCTAGCCGCTTTATATGTACTCTCAGACCCCAAGTGAGTTAACCTAGTCCCTTAAAAGTACTCCCTGACCCCAAGTGAGTTACCCTAGTCCCATATTACTATTCCCTGACCCAATGTGAGTTTCCCTAGCCCCTTTATAAGTACTCCCTAACCCTAAATGGGTTACCCTAGTCCCATATAAGTACTCCTTGACCCAAAGTGAGTTACCCTAGCCGCTTTATATGTACTCCCAGACCCCAAGTGAGTTACCCTAGTTCCATAGTAGTACTCCTTGACCCCAAGTGAGTTACCATAGCCCCTTTATATGTACTCCCTGACCCCAAGTGAATTATCCTAGCCCCTTTATATGTACTCTCTGACCGCAAGTGAGTTATCCTAGCCCCTTTATAAATACTCCCTGACCCCAAGTGGGTTACCCTAGTTTCATATTAGTACTCCTTGGCCCCTAAAGAGTTACAATAGCCCCTTTATAAGTACTCCCTGACCCCAAGTGAGTTATCCTAGCCCCTTTATATGTACTCTCTGACCGCAAGTGAGTTACCCTAGCCCCTTTATATGTACTCTCTGACCGCAAGTGAGTTATCCTAGCCGCTTTATATGTACTCCCAGACCCCAAGTGAGTTAACCTAGTCCCTTAAAAGTACTCCCTGACCCCAAGAGAGTTATCCTAGCCCCTTTATATGTACTCTCTGACCGCAAGTGAGTTACCCTAGTCCCATAGAAGTACACTCTGACCGCAAGTGAGTTATCCTAGCCGCTTTATATGTACACCCAGACCCCAAGTGAGTTACCCTAGTCCCATATTACTATTCCCTGACCCAATGTGAGTTTCCCTAGACCCTTTATAAGTACTCCCTGACCCTAAGTGGGTTACCCTAGTCCCATATAAGTACTCCCAGACCACAAGAAGGTTACCCTAGTCCCATAGAAATACTCCCTGACCCCAAGTGAGTTATCCTTGCCCCTTTATATCTACTCTCTGACAGCAATTGAGTTATCCTAGCCCCTTTATAAGTACTCCCTGACCCCAAATGAGTTATCCTAGCCCCTTAATATGTACTCTCTGACGGCAAGTGAGTTACCCTAGTCCCATAGTAGTACTCCTTGACCCCAAGTGAGTTACCATAGCCCCTTTATATGTACTCCCTGACCCCAAGTGAATTATCCTAGCCCCTATATATGTACTCTCTGAACGCAGGTGAGTTATCCTAGTTCCTTTATATGTACTCTCTGACCGCAAGTGAGTTACCCTAGTCCCACAGAAGAACTCCCTGACCCTAAGTGAGTTATCCTAGCCCCTTTATATGTACTCTCTGACCGCAAGTGAGTTATCCTAGCCCCTTTATATGTACTCTCTGACGGCAAGTGAGTTACCCTAGTCCCATAGTAGTACTCCTTGACCCAAAGTGAGTTACCATAGCCCCTTTATAAGTACTCCCTGACACCAAGTGAGTTATCCTAGCCCCTCTATATGTACTCTCTGACCGCAAGTGAGTTATCCTAGCCCCTTTATATGTAATCCCAGACCCCAAGTGAGTTACCCTAGTCCCATATAAGTACTCCTTGACCCAAAGTGAGTTACCCTATCCGGTTTATATGTACTCCCAGACCCCAAGTGAGTTACCCTAGTTCCATAGAAGTACTTGCTGACCCCAAGTGAGTTACCATAGCCCCTTTATAAGTACTCCCTGACCCCAAGTGAGTTATCCTAGCCCCTTTATATGTACTCTCTGACCGCAAGTGAGTTACCATAGCCCCTTTATAAGTACTCCCTGACCCCATGTGAGATACCCTAACCCCTTTATATGTACTCTCTGATCGCAAGAGAGTTACCCTAGCCCCTTTATATGTACTATCTGACCGCAAGTGAGTTATCCTAGCCCCTTTATAAGTACTCCCCTGCCCCAAATGAGTTATCCTAGCCCCTTTATATGTACTCTCTGACGGCAAGTGAGTTACCCTAGTCCCATAGTAGTACTCCTTGACCCCAAGTGAGTTACCATAGCCCCTTTTTAAGTACTCCCTGACCCCAAGTGAGTTATCCTAGCCCCTTTATATGTACTCTCTAACCGCAAGTGAGTTATCCTATCCCCTTTATATGTACTCTCTGACCTCATGTGAGTTACCCTAGTCCCATAGACGTACTCCCTGACCCCAAGTGAGTTATCCTAGCCCCTTTATATGTACTCTCTGACCGTAAGTGAGTTACCCTAGTCCCATAGTAGTACTCCCTGACCCCAAGTCAGTTACCATAGCCCGTTTATAAGTACTACCTGACCCCAAGTGAGTTATCCTAGCCCCTTTATATGTACTCTCTGATCGCAAGTGAGTTACCGTAGCCCCTTTATATGTACTCTCTGACCGCAAGTGAGTTATCCTAGCCCCTTTATAAGTACTCCCTTACCCCAAATGAGTTATCCTAGCCCCTTTATATGTACTCTCTGACGGCAAGTGAGTTACCCTAGTCCCATAGTAGTACTCCTTGACCCCAAGTGAGTTACCATAGCCCCTTTATATGTACTCCCTGACCCCAAGTGAATTATCCTAGCCCCTTTATATGTACTCTCTGACCGCAAGTGAGTTATCCTAGCCCCTTTATAAATACTCCCTGACCACAAGTGGGTTACCCTAGTTTCATATTAGTACTCCTTGGCCCCAAAAGAGTTACAATAGCCCCTTTATAAGTACTCCTTGACCCCAAGTGAGTTATCCTAGCCCCTTTATATGTACTCCCAGACCCCAAGTGAGTTACCTTAGTCCCTTATAACTACTCCCTGACCCCAAGTGAGGTACCATAGCCCCTTTATAAGTACTCCCTGACCCCAAGTGAGTTATCCTAGCCCCTTTATATGTACTCTCTGACCGCAAGTGAGTTACCCTAGCCTCTTTATGTATACTCTCTGACCGCAAGTGAGTTATCCTAGCCGCTTTATATGTACTCCCAGACCCCAAGTGAGTTAACCTAGTCCCTTAAAAGTACTCCCTGACCCCAAGAGAGTTATCCTAGCCCCTTTATATGTACTCTCTGACCGCAAGTGAGTTACCCTAGTCCCATAGTAGTACTCCCTGACCCCAAGTGAGTTACCATAGCCCCTTTATAAGTACTACCTGACCCCAAATGAGTTATCCTAGCCCCTTTATATGTACTCTCTGACGGCAAGTGAGTTACCATAGCCCCTTTATAAGTACTCCCTGACCCCTAGTGAGTTATCCTAGCCCCTTTTTAAGCACTCCCTGACCCCAAGTGAGTTATCCTAGCCCCTTTATATGTACTCTCTAACCGCAAGTGAGTTATCCTATCCCCTTTATATGTACTCTCTGACCTCATGTGAGTTACCCTAGTCCCATAGAGGTACTCCCTGACCCCAAGTGAGTTATCCTAGCCCCTTTATATGTACTCTATGACCGCAAGTGAGTTACCCTAGTCCCATAGTAGTACTCCCTGACCCCAAGTGAGTTACCATAGCCCGTTTATAAGTACTACCTGACCCCAAATGAGTTATCCTAGCCCCTTTATATGTACTCTCTGACGGCAAGTGAGTTACCATAGCCCCTTTATATGTACTCCCTGACCCCAAGTGAATTATCCTAGCCCCTTTATAAGTACTCCAAGTCCCCAGATGAGTTACCCTAGTCCCATATAAGTACTCCCTGACCCCAAGTGATGTACCCTCGTCAAATATAAGTACTCCCTGACCCCAAATGAGTTACCATAGCCCATTTTTAAGTACTCCCTGATCCCAAGTGAGTTATCCTAGCCCCTTTATATGTACTCTCTAACCGCAAGTGAGTTATCCTATCCCCTTTATATGTACTCTCTGACCTCATGTGAGTTACCCTAGTCCCATAGACGTACTCCCTGACCCCAAGTGAGTTATCCTAGCCCCTTTATATGTACTCTCTGACCGAAAGTGAGTTATCCTAGCCCCTTTATATGTACTCTCTAACCGCAAGTGAGTTACCCTAGTCCCATAGACGTACTCCCTGACCCCAAGTGAGTTATCCTAGCCCCTTTATATGTACTCTCTGACCGCAAGTGAGTTACCATAGCCCCTTTATAAGTACTCCCTGACCCCATGTGAGATACCCTAGCCCCTTTATATGTACTCTCTGATCGCAAGAGAGTTACCCTAGCCCCTTTATATGTACTATCTGACCGCAAGTGAGTTATCCTAGCCCCTTTATAAGTACTCCCCTGCCCCAAATGAGTTATCCTAGCCCCTTTATATGTACTCTCTGACGGCAAGTGAGTTACCCTAGTCCCATAGTAGTACTCCTTGACCCCAAGTGAGTTACCATAGCCCCTTTATATGTACTCCCTGACCCCAAGTGAATTATCCTAGCCCCTTTATATGTACTCTCTGACCGCAAGTGAGTTATCCTAGCCCCTTTATAAGTACTCCCTGACCCCATGTGGGTTACCCTAGTTTCATATTAGTACTCCTTGGCCCCAAAAGAGTTACCATAGCCCCTTTATAAGTACTCCTTGACCCCAAGTGAGTTATCCTAGCCCCTTTATATGTACTCCCAGACCCCAAGTGAGTTACCTTAGTCCCTTATAACTACTCCCTGACCCCAAGTGAGGTACCATAGCCCCTTTATAAGTACTCCCTGACCCCAAGTGAGTTATCCTAGCCCCTTTATATGTACTCTCTGACCGCAAGTGAGTTACCCTAGCCCCTTTATATGTACTCTCTGACCGCAAGTGAGTTATCCTAGCCGCTTTATATGTACTCCCAGACCCCAAGTGAGTTAACCTAGTCCCTTAAAAGTACTCCCTGACCCCAAGAGAGTTATCCTAGCCCCTTTATATGTACTCTCTGACCGCAAGTGAGTTACCCTAGTCCCATAGAAGTACACTCTGACCGCAAGTGAGTTATCCTAGCCGCTTTATATGTACACCCAGACCCCAAGTGAGTTACCCTAGTCCCATATTACTATTCCCTGACCCAATGTGAGTTTCCCTAGACCCTTTATAAGTACTCCCTGACCCTAAGTGGGTTACCCTAGTCCCATATAAGTACTCCCAGACCACAAGAAGGTTACCCTAGTCCCATAGAAATACTCCCTGACCCCAAGTGAGTTATCCTTGCCCCTTTATATCTACACTCTGACAGCAATTGAGTTATCCTAGCCCCTTTATAAGTACTCCCTGACCCCAAATGAGTTATCCTAGCCCCTTTATATGTACTCTCTGACGGCAAGTGAGTTACCCTAGTCCCATAGTAGTACTCCTTGACCCCAAGTGAGTTACCATAGCCCCTTTATATGTACTCCCTGACCCCAAGTGAATTATCCTAGCCCCTATATATGTACTCTCTGAACGCAGGTGAGTTATCCTAGTTCCTTTATATGTACTCTCTGACCGCAAGTGAGTTACCCTAGTCCCACAGAAGTACTCCCTGACCCTAAGTGAGTTATCCTAGCCCCTTTATATGTACTCTCTGACCGCAAGTGAGTTATCCTAGCCCCTTTATATGTACTCTCTGACGGCAAGTGAGTTACCCTAGTCCCATAGTAGTACTCCTTGACCCAAAGTGAGTTACCATAGCCCCTTTATAAGTACTCCCTGACACCAAGTGAGTTATCCTAGCCCCTCTATATGTACTCTCTGACCGCAAGTGAGTTATCCTAGCCCCTTTATATGTAATCCCAGACCCCAAGTGAGTTACCCTAGTCCCTTTATATGTACTCCCAGACCCCAAGTGAGTTACCTTACTCCCTTATAACTACTCCCTGACCCCAAGTGAGGTACCATAGCCCCTTTATAAGTACTCCCTGACCCCAAGTGAGTTATCCTAGCCCCTTTATATGTACTCTCTGACGGCAAGTGAGTTACCATAGCCCCTTTATAAGTACTCCCCTGCCCCAAATGAGTTATCCTAGCCCCTTTATATGTACTCTCTGACGGCAAGTGAGTTACCCTAGTCCCATAGTAGTACTCCTTGACCCCAAGTGAGTTACCATAGCCCCTTTATATGTACTCCCTGACCCCAAGTGAATTATCCTAGCCCCTTTATATGTACTCTCTGACCGCAAGTGAGTTATCCTAGCCCCTTTATAAGTACTCCTTGACCCCAAGTGAGTTATCCTAGCCCCTTTATATGTACTCCCAGACCCCAAGTGAGTTACCTTACTCCCTTATAACTACTCCCTGACCCCAAGTGAGGTACCATAGCCCCTTTATATGTACTCTCTGATCGCAAGAGAGTTACCCAAGCCCCTTTATATGTACTATCTGACCGCAAGTGAGTTATCCTAGCCCCTTTATAAGTACTCCCCTGCCCCAAATGAGTTATCCTAGCCCCTTTATATGTACTCTCTGACGGCAAGTGAGTTACCCTAGTCCCATAGTAGTACTCCTTGACCCCAAGTGAGTTACCATAGCCCCTTTATATGTACTCCCTGACCCCAAGTGAATTATCCTAGCCCCTTTATATGTACTCTCTGACCGCAAGTGAGTTATCCTAGCCCCTTTATAAGTACTCCTTGACCCCAAGTGAGTTATCCTAGCCCCTTTATATGTACTCCCAGACCCCAAGTGAGTTACCTTACTCCCTTATAACTACTCCCTGACCCCAAGTGAGGTACCATAGCCCCTTTATAAGTACTCCCTGACCCCAAGTGAGTTATCCTAGCCCCTTTATATGTACTCTCTGACGGCAAGTGAGTTACCATAGCCCCTTTATAAGTACTCCCTGACCCCTAGTGAGTTATCCTAGCCCCTTTTTAAGCACTCCCTGACCCCAAGTGAGTTATCCTAGCCCCTTTATATGTACTCTCTAACCGCAAGTGAGTTATCCTATCCCCTTTATATGTACTCTCTGACCTCATGTGAGTTACCCTAGTCCCATAGAGGTACTCCCTGACCCCAAGTGAGTTATCCTAGCCCCTTTATATGTACTCTATGACCGCAAGTGAGTTACCCTAGTCCCATAGTAGTACTCCCTGACCCCAAGTGAGTTACCATAGCCCGTTTATAAGTACTACCTGACCCCAAATGAGTTATCCTAGCCCCTTTATATGTACTCTCTGACGGCAAGTGAGTTACCATAGCCCCTTTATATGTACTCCCTGACCCCAAGTGAATTATCCTAACCCCTTTATAAGTACTCCAAGTCCCCAGATGAGTTACCCTAGTCCCATATAAGTACTCCCTGACCCCAAGTGATGTACCCTCGTCAAATATAAGTACTCCCTGACCCCAAATGAGTTACCATAGCCCATTTTTAAGTACTCCCTGATCCCAAGTGAGTTATCCTAGCCCCTTTATATGTACTCTCTAACCGCAAGTGAGTTATCCTATCCCCTTTATATGTACTCTCTGACCTCATGTGAGTTACCCTAGTCCCATAGACGTACTCCCTGACCCCAAGTGAGTTATCCTAGCCCCTTTATATGTACTCTCTGACCGCAAGTGAGTTATCCTAGCCCCTTTATATGTACTCTCTAACCGCAAGTGAGTTACCCTAGTCCCATAGACGTACTCCCTGACCCCAAGTGAGTTATCCTAGCCCCTTTATATGTACTCTCTGACCGCAAGTGAGTTACCATAGCCCCTTTATAAGTACTCCCTGACCCCATGTGAGATACCCTAGCCCCTTTATATGTACTCTCTGATCGCAAGAGAGTTACCCTAGCCCCTTTATATGTACTATCTGACCGCAAGTGAGTTATCCTAGCCCCTTTATAAGTACTCCCCTGCCCCAAATGAGTTATCCTAGCCCCTTTATATGTACTCTCTGACGGCAAGTGAGTTACCCTAGTCCCATAGTAGTACTCCTTGACCCCAAGTGAGTTACCATAGCCCCTTTATATGTACTCCCTGACCCCAAGTGAATTATCCCAGCCCCTTTATATGTACTCTCTGACCGCAAGTGAGTTATCCTAGCCCCTTTATAAGTACTCCCTGACCCCATGTGGGTTACCCTAGTTTCATATTAGTACTCCTTGGCCCCAAAAGAGTTACCATAGCCCCTTTATAAGTACTCCTTGACTCCAAGTGAGTTATCCTAGCCCCTTTATATGTACTCCCAGACCCCAAGTGAGTTACCTTAGTCCCTTATAACTACTCCCTGACCCCAAGTGAGGTACCATAGCCCCTTTATAAGTACTCCCTGACCCCAAGTGAGTTATCCTAGCCCCTTTATATGTACTCTCTGACCGCAAGTGAGTTACCCTAGCCCCTTTATATGTACTCTCTGACCGCAAGTGAGTTATCCTAGCCGCTTTATATGTACTCCCAGACCCCAAGTGAGTTAACCTAGTCCCTTAAAAGTACTCCCTGACCCCAAGAGAGTTATCCTAGCCCCTTTATATGTACTCTCTGACCGCAAGTGAGTTACCCTAGTCCCATAGAAGTACACTCTGACCGCAAGTGAGTTATCCTAGCCGCTTTATATGTACACCCAGACCCCAAGTGAGTTACCCTAGTCCCATATTACTATTCCCTGACCCAATGTGAGTTTCCCTAGACCCTTTATAAGTACTCCCTGACCCTAAGTGGGTTACCCTAGTCCCATATAAGTACTCCCAGACCACAAGAAGGTTACCCTAGTCCCATAGAAATACTCCCTGACCCCAAGTGAGTTATCCTTGCCCCTTTATATCTACTCTCTGACAGCAATTGAGTTATCCTAGCCCCTTTATAAGTACTCCCTGACCCCAAATGAGTTATCCTAGCCCCTTTATATGTACTCTCTGACGGCAAGTGAGTTACCCTAGTCCCATAGTAGTACTCCTTGACCCCAAGTGAGTTACCATAGCCCCTTTATATGTACTCCCTGACCCCAAGTGAATTATCCTAGCCCCTATATATGTACTCTCTGAACGCAGGTGAGTTATCCTAGTTCCTTTATATGAACTCTCTGACCGCAAGTGAGTTACCCTAGTCCCACAGAAGTACTCCCTGACCCTAAGTGAGTTATCCTAGCCCCTTTATATGTACTCTCTGACCGCAAGTGAGTTATCCTAGCCCCTTTATATGTACTCTCTGACGGCAAGTGAGTTACCCTAGTCCCATAGTAGTACTCCTTGACCCAAAGTGAGTTACCATAGCCCCTTTATAAGTACTCCCTGACACCAAGTGAGTTATCCTAGCCCCTCTATATGTACTCTCTGACCGCAAGTGAGTTATCCTAGCCCCTTTATATGTAATCCCAGACCCCAAGTGAGTTACCCTAGTCCCATATAAGTACTCCTTGACCCAAAGTGAGTTACCCTATCCGGTTTATATGTACTCCCAGACCCCAAGTGAGTTACCCTAGTTCCATAGAAGTACTTCCTGACCCCAAGTGAGGTACCATAGCCCCTTTATAAGTACTCCCTGACCCCAAGTGAGTTATCCTAGCCCCTTTATATGTACTCTCTGACCGTAAGTGAGTTACCCTAGCCCCTTTATATGTACTCTCTGACCGCAAGTGAGTTATCCTAGCCGCTTTATATGTACTCCCAGACCCCAAGTGAGTTAACCTAGTCCCTTAAAAGTACTCCCTGACCCCAAGAGAGTTATCCTAGCCCCTTTATATGTACTCTCTGACCGCAAGTGAGTTACCCTAGTCCCATAGAAGTACACTCTGACCGCAAGTGAGTTATCCTAGCCGCTTTATATGTACACCCAGACCCCAAGTGAGTTACCCTAGTCCCATATTACTATTCCCTGACCCAATGTGAGTTTCCCTAGACCCTTTATAAGTACTCCCTGACCCTAAGTGGGTTACCCTAGTCCCATATAAGTACTCCCAGACCACAAGAAGGTTACCCTAGTCCCATAGAAATACTCCCTGACCCCAAGTGAGTTATCCTTGCCCCTTTATATCTACTCTCTGACAGCAATTGAGTTATCCTAGCCCCTTTATAAGTACTCCCTGACCCCAAATGAGTTATCCTAGCCCCTTTATATGTACTCTCTGACGGCAAGTGAGTTACCCTAGTCCCATAGTAGTACTCCTTGACCCCAAGTGAGTTACCATAGCCCCTTTATATGTACTCCCTGACCCCAAGTGAATTATCCTAGCCCCTATATATGTACTCTCTGAACGCAGGTGAGTTATCCTAGTTCCTTTATATGAACTCTCTGACCGCAAGTGAGTTACCCTAGTCCCACAGAAGTACTCCCTGACCCTAAGTGAGTTATCCTAGCCCCTTTATATGTACTCTCTGACCGCAAGTGAGTTATCCTAGCCCCTTTATATGTACTCTCTGACGGCAAGTGAGTTACCCTAGTCCCATAGTAGTACTCCTTGACCCAAAGTGAGTTACCATAGCCCCTTTATAAGTACTCCCTGACACCAAGTGAGTTATCCTAGCCCCTCTATATGTACTCTCTGACCGCAAGTGAGTTATCCTAGCCCCTTTATATGTAATCCCAGACCCCAAGTGGGTTACCCTAGTCCCATATAAGTACTCCCAGACCACAAGAAGGTTACCCTAGTCCCATAGAAATACTCCCTGACCCCAAGTGAGTTATCCTTGCCCCTTTATATCTACTCTCTGACAGCAATTGAGTTATCCTAGCCCCTTTATAAGTACTCCCTGACCCCAAATGAGTTATCCTAGCCCCTTTATATGTACTCTCTGACGGCAAGTGAGTTACCCTAGTCCCATAGTAGTACTCCTTGACCCCAAGTGAGTTACCATAGCCCCTTTATATGTACTCCCTGACCCCAAGTGAATTATCCTAGCCCCTATATATGTACTCTCTGAACGCAGGTGAGTTATCCTAGTTCCTTTATATGAACTCTCTGACCGCAAGTGAGTTACCCTAGTCCCACAGAAGTACTCCCTGACCCTAAGTGAGTTATCCTAGCCCCTTTATATGTACTCTCTGACCGCAAGTGAGTTATCCTAGCCCCTTTATATGTACTCTCTGACGGCAAGTGAGTTACCCTAGTCCCATAGTAGTACTCCTTGACCCAAAGTGAGTTACCATAGCCCCTTTATAAGTACTCCCTGACACCAAGTGAGTTATCCTAGCCCCTCTATATGTACTCTCTGACCGCAAGTGAGTTATCCTAGCCCCTTTATATGTAATCCCAGACCCCAAGTGAGTTACCCTAGTCCCATATAAGTACTCCTTGACCCAAAGTGAGTTACCCTATCCGGTTTATATGTACTCCCAGACCCCAAGTGAGTTACCCTAGTTCCATAGAAGTACTTCCTGACCCCAAGTGAGTTACCATAGCCCCTTTATAAGTACTCCCTGACCCCAAGTGAGTTATCCTAGCCCCTTTATATGTACTCTCTGACCGCAAGTGAGTTACCATAGCCCCTTTATAAGTACTCCCTGACCCCATGTGAGATACCCTAGCCCCTTTATATGTACTCTCTGATCGCAAGAGAGTTACCCAAGCCCCTTTATATGTACTATCTGACCGCAAGTGAGTTATCCTAGCCCCTTTATAAGTACTCCCCTGCCCCAAATGAGTTATCCTAGCCCCTTTATATGTACTCTCTGACGGCAAGTGAGTTACCCTAGTCCCATAGTAGTACTCCTTGACCCCAAGTGAGTTACCATAGCCCCTTTATATGTACTCCCTGACCCCAAGTGAATTATCCTAGCCCCTTTATATGTACTCTCTGACCGCAAGTGAGTTATCCTAGCCCCTTTATAAGTACTCCCTGACCCCATGTGGGTTACCCTAGTTTCATATTAGTACTCCTTGGCCCCAAAAGAGTTACCATAGCCCCTTTATATGTACTCCTTGACCCCAAGTGAGTTATCCTAGCCCCTTTATATGTACTCCCAGACCCCAAGTGAGTTACCTTACTCCCTTATAACTACTCCCTGACCCCAAGTGAGGTACCATAGCCCCTTTATAAGTACTCCCTGACCCCAAGTGAGTTATCCTAGCCCCTTTATGTGTACTCTCTGACCGCAAGTGAGTTATCCTAGCCGCTTTATATGTACTCTCAGACCCCAAGTGAGTTAACCTAGTCCCTTAAAAGTACTCCCTGACCCCAAGTGAGTTACCCTAGTCCCATATTACTATTCCCTGACCCAATGTGAGTTTCCCTAGCCCCTTTATAAGTACTCCCTGACCCTAAATGGGTTACCCTAGTCCCATATAAGTACTCCTTGACCCAAAGTGAGTTACCCTAGCCGCTTTATATGTACTCCCAGACCCCAAGTGAGTTACCCTAGTTCCATAGTAGTACTCCTTGACCCCAAGTGAGTTACCATAGCCCCTTTATATGTACTCCCTGACCCCAAGTGAATTATCCTAGCCCCTTTATATGTACTCTCTGACCGCAAGTGAGTTATCCTAGCCCCTTTATAAATACTCCCTGACCCCAAGTGGGTTACCCTAGTTTCATATTAGTACTCCTTGGCCCCAAAAAAGTTACAATAGCCCCTTTATAAGTACTCCTTGACCCCAAGTGAGTTATCCTAGCTCCTTTATATGTACTCCCAGACCCCAAGTGAGTTACCTTAGTCCCTTATAACTACTCCCTGACCCCAAGTGAGGTACCATAGCCCCTTTATAAGTACTCCCTGACCCCAAGTGAGTTATCCTAGCCCCTTTATATGTACTCTCTGACCGCAAGTGAGTTACCCTAGCCCCTTTATATGTACTCTCTGACCGCAAGTGAGTTATCCTAGCCGCTTTATATGTACTCCCAGACCCCAAGTGAGTTAACCTAGTCCCTTAAAAGTACTCCCTGACCCCAAGAGAGTTATCCTAGCCCCTTTATATGTACTCTCTGACCGCAAGTGAGTTACCCTAGTCCCATAGAAGTACACTCTGACCGCAAGTGAGTTATCCTAGCCGCTTTATATGTACACCCAGACCCCAAGTGAGTTACCCTAGTCCCATATTACTATTCCCTGACCCAATGTGAGTTTCCCTAGACCCTTTATAAGTACTCCCTGACCCTAAGTGGGTTACCCTAGTCCCATATAAGTACTCCCAGACCACAAGAAGGTTACCCTAGTCCCATAGAAATACACCCTGACCCCAAGTGAGTTATCCTTGCCCCTTTATATCTACTCTCTGACAGCAATTGAGTTATCCTAGTCCCTTTATAAGTACTCCCTGACCCCAAATGAGTTATCCTAGCCCCTTTATATGTACTCTCTGACGGCAAGTGAGTTACCCTAGTCCCATAGTAGTACTCCTTGACCCCAAGTGAGTTACCATAGCCCCTTTATATGTACTCCCTGACCCCAAGTGAATTATCCTAGCCCCTATATATGTACTCTCTGAACGCAGGTGAGTTATCCTAGTTCCTTTATATGTACTCTCTGACCGCAAGTGAGTTACCCTAGTCCCACAGAAGTACTCCCTGACCCTAAGTGAGTTATCCTAGCCCCTTTATATGTACTCTCTGACCGCAAGTGAGTTATCCTAGCCCCTTTATATGTACTCTCTGACGGCAAGTGAGTTACCCTAGTCCCATAGTAGTACTCCTTGACCCAAAGTGAGTTACCATAGCCCCTTTATAAGTACTCCCTGACACCAAGTGAGTTATCCTAGCCCCTCTATATGTACTCTCTGACCGCAAGTGAGTTATCCTAGCCCCTTTATATGTAATCCCAGACCCCAAGTGAGTTACCCTAGTCCCATATAAGTACTCCTTGACCCAAAGTGAGTTACCCTATCCGGTTTATATGTACTCCCAGACCCCAAGTGAGTTACCCTAGTTCCATAGAAGTACTCCCTGACCCCAAGTGAGTTATCCTAGCCCCTTTATATGTACTCTCTGACCGCAAGTGAGTTACCATAGCCCCTTTATAAGTACTCCCTGACCCCATGTGAGATACCCTAGCCCCTTTATATGTACTCTCTGATCGCAAGAGAGTTACCCTAGCCCCTTTATATGTACTATCTGACCGCAAGTGAGTTATCCTAGCCCCTTTATAAGTACTCCCCTGCCCCAAATGAGTTATCCTAGCCCCTTTATATGTACTCTCTGACGGCAAGTGAGTTACCCTAGTCCCATAGTAGTACTCCTTGACCCCAAGTGAGTTACCATAGCCCCTTTATATGTACTCCCTGACCCCAAGTATATTATCCTAGCCCCTTTATATGTTATCTCTGACCGCAAGTGAGTTATCCTAGCCCCTTTATAAGTACTCCCTGACCCCATGTGGGTTACCCTAGTTTCATATTAGTACTCCTTGGCCCCAAAAGAGTTACCATAGCCCCTTTATAAGTACTCCTTGACCCCAAGTGAGTTATCCTAGCCCCTTTATATGTACTCCCAGACCCCAAGTGAGTTACCTTACTCCCTTATAACTACTCCCTGACCCCAAGTGAGGTACCATAGCCCCTTTATAAGTACTCCCTGACCCCAAGTGAGTTATCCTAGCCCCTTTATGTGTACTCTCTGACCGCAAGTGAGTTATCCTAGCCGCTTTATATGTACTCTCAGACCCCAAGTGAGTTAACCTAGTCCGTTAAAAGTACTGCCTGACCCCAAGTGAGTTACCCTAGTCCCATATTACTATTCCCTGACCCAATGTGAGTTTCCCTAGCCCCTTTATAAGTACTCCCTGACCCTAAATGGGTTACCCTAGTCCCATATAAGTACTCCTTGACCCAAAGTGAGTTACCCTAGCCGCTTTATATGTACTCCCAGACCCCAAGTGAGTTACCCTAGTTCCATAGAAGTACTTCCTGACCCCAAGTGAGTTACCATAGCCCCTTTATAAGTACTCCCTGACCCCAAGTGAGTTATCCTAGCCCCTTTATATGTACTCTCTGACCTCAAGTGAGTTACCATAGCCCCTTTATAAGTACTCCCTGACCCCATGTGAGATACCCTAGCCCCTTTATATGTACTCTCTGATCGCAAGTGAGTTACCCTAGCCCCTTTATATGTACTCTCTGACCGCAAGTGAGTTATCCTAGCCCCTTTATAAGTACTCCCCTACCCCAAATGAGTTATCCTAGCCCCTTTATATGTACTCTCTGACGGCAAGTGAGTTACCCTAGTCCCATAGTAGTACTCCTTGACCCCAAGTGAGTTACCATAGCCCCTTTATATGTACTCCCTGACCCCAAGTGAATTATCCTAGCCCCTTTATATGTACTCTCTGACCGCAAGTGAGTTATCCTAGCCCCTTTATAAGTACTCCCTGACCCCAAGTGGGTTACCCTAGTTTCATATTAGTACTCCTTGGCCCCAAAAGAGTTACCATAGCCCCCTTATAAGTACTCCTTGACCCCAAGTGAGTTATCCTAGCCCCTTTATATGTACTCCCAGACCCCAAGTGAGTTACCTTAGTCCCTTATAACTACTCCCTGCCCCAAGTGAGGTACCATAGCCCCTTTATAAGTACTCCCAGACCCCAAGTGAGTTAAACTAGTCCCTTAAAAGTACTCCCTGACCCCAAGAGAGTTATCCTAGCCCCTTTATATGTACTCTCTGACCGCAAGTGAGTTACCCTAGTCCCATAGAAGTACACTCTGACCGCAAGTGAGATATCCTAGCCGCTTTATATGTACACCCAGACCCCAAATGAGTTACCCTAGTCCCATATTACTATTCCCTGACCCAATGTGAGTTTCCCTAGCCCCTTTATAAGTACTCCCTGACCCTAAGTGGGTTACCCTAGTCCCATATAAGTACTCCCAGACCACAAGAAGGTTACCCTAGTCCCATAGAAATACTCCCTGACCCCAAGTGAGTTATCCTTGCCCCTTTATATCTACTCTCTGACAGCAATTGAGTTACCCTAGTCCCTTATAAGGACTCCCTGACCCCAAGTGGGTTACCCTAGTCCCATAGAAGTACTCCCTGACCCCATTGTGAGTTACCTTAACCCTTATATAAGTACTCCCTGACCCCAAGTGAGTTACCATATCACCTTTATATGTACTCCCTGACCCCAAGTGAGTTATCCTAGCCCCTTTATATGTACTCTCTGACCGCAATGAGTTACCCTAGTCCCATAGTAGTACTCCCTGACCCCAATTGAGTTACCATAGCCCGTTCATAAGTACTACCTGACCCCAAATGAGTTATCCTAGCCCCTTTATATGTACTCTCTGACGGCAAGTGAGTTACCCTAGTCCCATAGTAGTACTCCTTGACCCCAAGTGAGTTACCATAGCCCCTTTTTAAGTACTCCCTGACCCCAAGTGAGTTATCCTAGCCCCTTTATATGTACTCTCTAACCGCAAGTGAGTTATCCTATCCCCTTTATATGTACTCTCTGACCTCATGTGAGTTACCCTAGTCCCATAGACGTACTCCCTGACCCCAAGTGAGTTATCCTAGCCCCTTTATATGTACTCTCTGACCGTAAGTGAGTTACCCTAGTCCCATAGTAGTACTCCCTGACCCCAAGTCAGTTACCATAGCCCGTTTATAAGTACTACCTGACCCCAAGTGAGTTATCCTAGCCCCTTTATATGTACTCTCTGATCGCAAGTGAGTTACCGTAGCCCCTTTATATGTACTCTCTGACCGCAAGTGAGTTATCCTAGCCCCTTTATAAGTACTCCCTTACCCCAAATGAGTTATCCTAGCCCCTTTATATGTACTCTCTGACGGCAAGTGAGTTACCCTAGTCCCATAGTAGTACTCCTTGACCCCAAGTGAGTTACCATAGCCCCTTTATATGTACTCCCTGACCCCAAGTGAATTATCCTAGCCCCTTTATATGTACTCTCTGACCGCAAGTGAGTTATCCTAGCCCCTTTATAAATACTCCCTGACCCCAAGTGGGTTACCCTAGTTTCATATTAGTACTCCTTGGCCCCAAAAGAGTTACAATAGCCCCTTTATAAGTACTCCTTGACCCCAAGTGAGTTATCCTAGCCCCTTTATATGTACTCCCAGACCCCAAGTGAGTTACCTTAGTCCCTTATAACTACTCCCTGACCCCAAGTGAGGTACCATAGCCCCTTTATAAGTACTCCCTGACCCCAAGTGAGTTATCCTAGCCCCTTTATATGTACTCTCTGACCGCAAGTGAGTTACCCTAGCCTCTTTATGTATAATCTCTGACCGCAAGTGAGTTATCCTAGCCGCTTTATATGTACTCCCAGACCCCAAGTGAGTTAACCTAGTCCCTTAAAAGTACTCCCTGACCCCAAGAGAGTTATCCTAGCCCCTTTATATGTACTCTCTGACCGCAAGTGAGTTACCCTAGTCCCATAGAAGTACACTCTGATCGCAAGTGAGTTATCCTAGCCGCTTTATATGTACACCCAGACCCCAAGTGAGTTACCCTAGTCCCATATTACTATTCCCTGACCCAATGTGAGTTTCCCTAGACCCTTTATAAGTACTCCCTGACCCTAAGTGGGTTACCCTAGTCCCATATAAGTACTCCCAGACCACAAGAAGGTTACCCTAGTCCCATAGAAATACTCCCTGACCCCAAGTGAGTTATCCTTGCCCCTTTATATCTACTCTCTGACAGCAATTGAGTTACCCTAGTCCCTTATAAGGACTCCCTGACCCCAAGTGGGTTACCCTAGTCCCATAGAAGTACTCCCTGACCCCATGTGAGTTACCTTAACCCTTATATAAGTACTCCCTGACCCCAAGTGAGTTATCCTAGCCCCTTTATATGTACTCTCTGACCGCAAGTGAGTTACCCTAGTCCCATAGTAGTACTCCCTGACCCCAAGTGAGTTACCATAGCCCCTTTATAAGTACTACCTGACCCCAAATGAGTTATCCTAGCCCCTTTATATGTACTCTCTGACGGCAAGTGAGTTATCCTATCCCCTTTATATGTACTCTCTGACCTCATGTGAGTTACCCTAGTCCCATAGAGGTACTCCCTGACCCCAAGTGAGTTATCCTAGCCCCTTTATATGTACTCTATGACCACAAGTGAGTTACCCTAGTCCCATAGTAGTACTCCCTGACCCCAAGTGAGTTACCATAGCCCGTTTATAAGTACTACCTGACCCCAAATGAGTTATCCTAGCCCCTTTATATGTACTCTCTGACGGCAAGTGAGTTACCATAGCCCCTTTATATGTACTCCCTGACCCCAAGTGAATTACCCTAGCCCCTTTATAAGTACTCCAAGTCCCCAGATGAGTTACCCTAGTCCCATATAAGTACTCCCTGACCCCAAGTGATGTACCCTCGTCATATATAAGTACTCCCTGACCCCAAATGAGTTACCATAGCCCATTTTTAAGTACTCCCTGATCCCAAGTGAGTTATCCTAGCCCCTTTATATGTACTCTCTGACCGCAAGTGAGTTACCCTAGTCCCATAGTAGTACTCCCTGACCCCAAGTGAGTTACCATAGCCCGTTTATAAGTACTACCTGACCCCAAATGAGTTATCCTAGCCCCTTTATATGTACTCTCTGACGGCAAGTGAGTTACCATAGCCCCTTTATATGTACTCCCTAACCCCAAGTGAATTATCCTAGCCCCTTTATATGTACTCTCTGACCGCAAGTGAGTTATCCTAGCCCCTTTATATGTACTCCCAGACCCCAAGTGAGTTACCTTAGTCCCTTATAACTACTCCCTGACCCCAAGTGAGGTACAATAGCCCCTTTATAAGTACTCCCTGACCCCAAATGAGTTATCCTAGCCCCTTTATATGTACTCTCTGACCGCAAGTGAGTTACCCTAGCCCCTTTATATGTACTCTCTGACCGCAAGGGAGTTATCCTAGCCGCTTTATATGTACTCCCAGACCCCAAGTGAGTTAACCTAGTCCCTTAAAAGTACTCTCTGACGGCAAGTGAGTTACCATAGCCCCTTTATATGTACTCCCTAACCCCAAGTGAATTATCCTAGCCCCTTTATATGTACTCTCTGACCGCAAGTGAGTTATCCTAGCCCCTTTATAAATACTCCCTGACCCCAAGTGGGTTACCCTAGTTTCATATTAGTACTCCTTGGCCCCAAAAGAGTTACAATAGCCCCTTTATAAGTACTCCTTGACCCCAAGTGAGTTATCCTAGCCCCTTTATATATACTACCAGACCCCAAGTGAGTTACCTTAGTCCTTTATAACTACTCCCTGACCCCAAGTGAGGTACCATAGCCCCTTTATAAGTACTCCCTGACCCCAAGTGAGTTATCCTAGCCCCTTTATATGTACTCTCTGACCGCAAGTGAGTTACCCTAGCCCCTTTATATGTACTCTCTGACCGCAAGTGAGTTATCCTAGCCGCTGTATATGTACTCCCAGACCCCAAGTGGGTTACCCTAGTCCCATATAAGTACTCCCAGACCACAAGAAGGTTACCCTAGTCCCATAGAAATACTCCCTGACCCCAAGTGAGTTATCCTTGCCCCTTTATATCTACTCTCTGACAGCAATTGAGTTACCCTAGTCCCTTATAAGGACTCCCTGACCCCAAGTGGGTTACCCTAGTCCCATAGAAGTACTCCCTGACCCCATTGTGAGTTACCTTAACCCTTATATAAGTACTCCCTGACCCCAAGTGAGTTACCATATCACCCTTATATGTACTCCCTGACCCCAAGTGAGTTATCCTAGCCCCTTTATATGTACTCTCTGACCGCAATGAGTTACCCTAGTCCCATAGTAGTACTCCCTGACCCCAATTGAGTTACCATAGCCCGTTCATAAGTACTACCTGACCCCAAATGAGTTATCCTAGCCCCTTTATATGTACTCTCTGACGGCAAGTGAGTTACCATAGCCCCTTTATAAGTACTCCCTGACCCCTAGTGAGTTATCCTAGCCCCTTTTTAAGCACTCCCTGACCCCAAGTGAGTTATCCTAGCCCCTTTATATGTACTCTCTAACCGCAAGTGAGTTATCCTATCCCCTTTATATGTACTCTCTGACCTCATGTGAGTTACCCTAGTCCCATAGAGGTACTCCCTGACCCCAAGTGAGTTATCCTAGCCCCTTTATATGTACTCTATGACCGCAAGTGAGTTACCCTAGTCCCATAGTAGTACTCCCTGACCCCAAGTGAGTTACCATAGCCCGTTTATAAGTACTACCTGACCCCAAATGAGTTATCCTAGCCCCTTTATATGTACTCTCTGACGGCAAGTGAGTTACCATAGCCCCTTTATATGTACTCCCTGACCCCAAGTGAATTATCCTAGCCCCTTTATAAGTACTCCAAGTCCCCAGATGAGTTACCCTAGTCCCATATAAGTACTCCCTGACCCCAAGTGATGTACCCTCGTCAAATATAAGTACTCCCTGACCCCAAATGAGTTACCATAGCCCATTTTTAAGTACTCCCTGAACCCAAGTGAGTTATCCTAGCCCCTTTATATGTACTCTCTAACCGCAAGTGAGTTATCCTATCCCCTTTATATGTACTCTCTGACCTCATGTGAGTTACCCTAGTCCCATAGACGTACTCCCTGACCCCAAGTGAGTTATCCTAGCCCCTTTATATGTACTCTCTGACCGCAAGTGAGTTATCCTAGCCCCTTTATATGTACTCTCTGACCGTAAGTGAGTTACCCTAGTCCCATAGTAGTACTCCCTGACCCCAAGTCAGTTACCATAGCCCGTTTATAAGTACTACCTGACCCCAAGTGAGTTATCCTAGCCCCTTTATATGTACTCTCTGATCGCAAGTGAGTTACCGTAGCCCCTTTATATGTACTCTCTGACCGCAAGTGAGTTATCCTAGCCCCTTTATAAGTACTCCCTTACCCCAAATGAGTTATCCTAGCCCCTTTATATGTACTCTCTGACGGCAAGTGAGTTACCCTATTCCCATAGTAGTACTCCTTGACCCCAAGTGAGTTACCATAGCCCCTTTATATGTACTCCCTGACCCCAAGTGAATTATCCTAGCCCCTTTATATGTACTCTCTGACCACAAGTGAGTTATCCTAGCCCCTTTATAAATACTCCCTGACCCCAAGTGGGTTACCCTAGTTTCATATTAGTACTCCTTGGCCCCAAAAGAGTTACAATAGCCCCTTTATAAGTACTCCTTGACCCCAAGTGAGTTATCCTAGCCCCTTTATATGTACTCCCAGACCCCAAGTGAGTTACCTTAGTCCCTTATAACTACTCCCTGACCCCAAGTGAGGTACCATAGCCCCTTTATAAGTACTCCCTGACCCCAAGTGAGTTATCCTAGCCCCTTTATATGTACTCTCTGACCGCAAGTGAGTTACCCTAGCCCCTTTATATGTACTCTCTGACCGCAAGTGAGTTATCCTAGCCGCTTTATATGTACTCCCAGACCCCAAGTGAGTTAACCTAGTCTCTTAAAAGTACTCCCTGACCCCAAGAGAGTTATCCTAGCCCCTTTATATGTACTCTCTGACCGCAAGTGAGTTACCCTAGTCCCATAGAAGTACACTCTGATCGCAAGTGAGTTATCCTAGCCGCTTTATATGTACACCCAGACCCCAAGTGAGTTACCCTAGTCCCATATTACTATTCCCTGACCCAATGTGAGTTTCCCTAGACCCTTTATAAGTACTCCCTGACCCTAAGTGGGTTACCCTAGTCCCATATAAGTACTCCCAGACCACAAGAAGGTTACCCTAGTCCCATAGAAATACTCCCTGACCCCAAGTGAGTTATCCTAGCCCCTTTATATGTACTCTCTGACCGCAAGTGAGTTACCCTAGTCCCATAGTAGTACTCCCTGACCCCAAGTGAGTTACCATAGCCCCTTTATAAGTACTACCTGACCCCAAATGAGTTATCCTAGCCCCTTTATATGTACTCTCTGACGGCAAGTGAGTTATCCTATCCCCTTTATATGTACTCTCTGACCTCATGTGAGTTACCCTAGTCCCATAGAGGTACTCCCTGACCCCAAGTGAGTTATCCTAGCCCCTTTATATGTACTCTATGACCACAAGTGAGTTACCCTAGTCCCATAGTAGTACTCCCTGACCCCAAGTGAGTTACCATAGCCCGTTTATAAGTACTACCTGACCCCAAATGAGTTATCCTAGCCCCTTTATATGTACTCTCTGACGGCAAGTGAGTTACCATATCCCCTTTATATGTACTCCCTGACCCCAAGTGAATTACCCTAGCCCCTTTATAAGTACTCCAAGTCCCCAGATGAGTTACCCTAGTCCCATATAAGTACTCCCTGACCCCAAGTGATGTACCCTCGTCATATATAAGTACTCCCTGACCCCAAATGAGTTACCATAGCCCATTTTTAAGTACTCCCTGATCCCAAGTGAGTTATCCTAGCCCCTTTATATGTACTCTCTGACCGCAAGTGAGTTACCCTAGTCCCATAGTAGTACTCCCTGACCCCAAGTGAGTTACCATAGCCCGTTTATAAGTACTACCTGACCCCAAATGAGTTATCCTAGCCCCTTTATATGTACTCTCTGACGGCAAGTGAGTTACCATAGCCCCTTTATATGTACTCCCTAACCCCAAGTGAATTATCCTAGCCCCTTTATATGTACTCTCTGACCGCAAGTGAGTTATCCTAGCCCCTTTATATGTACTCCCAGACCCCAAGTGAGTTACCTTAGTCCCTTATAACTACTCCCTGACCCCAAGTGAGGTACAATAGCCCCTTTATAAGTACTCCCTGACCCCAAATGAGTTATCCTAGCCCCTTTATATGTACTCTCTGACCGCAAGTGAGTTACCCTAGCCCCTTTATATGTACTCTCTGACCGCAAGGGAGTTATCCTAGCCGCTTTATATGTACTCCCAGACCCCAAGTGAGTTAACCTAGTCCCTTAAAAGTACTCTCTGACGGCAAGTGAGTTACCATAGCCCCTTTATATGTACTCCCTAACCCCAAGTGAATTATCCTAGCCCCTTTATATGTACTCTCTGACCGCAAGTGAGTTATCCTAGCCCCTTTATAAATACTCCCTGACCCCAAGTGGGTTACCCTAGTTTCATATTAGTACTCCTTGGCCCCAAAAGAGTTACAATAGCCCCTTTATAAGTACTCCTTGACCCCAAGTGAGTTATCCTAGCCCCTTTATATATACTACCAGACCCCAAGTGAGTTACCTTAGTCCTTTATAACTACTCCCTGACCCCAAGTGAGGTACCATAGCCCCTTTATAAGTACTCCCTGACCCCAAGTGAGTTATCCTAGCCCCTTTATATGTACTCTCTGACCGCAAGTGAGTTACCCTAGCCCCTTTATATGTACTCTCTGACCGCAAGTGAGTTATCCTAGCCGCTGTATATGTACTCCCAGACCCCAAGTGGGTTACCCTAGTCCCATATAAGTACTCCCAGACCACAAGAAGGTTACCCTAGTCCCATAGAAATACTCCCTGACCCCAAGTGAGTTATCCTTGCCCCTTTATATCTACTCTCTGACAGCAATTGAGTTACCCTAGTCCCTTATAAGGACTCCCTGACCCCAAGTGGGTTACCCTAGTCCCATAGAAGTACTCCCTGACCCCATTGTGAGTTACCTTAACCCTTATATAAGTACTCCCTGACCCCAAGTGAGTTACCATATCACCTTTATATGTACTCCCTGACCCCAAGTGAGTTATCCTAGCCCCTTTATATGTACTCTCTGACCGCAATGAGTTACCCTAGTCCCATAGTAGTACTCCCTGACCCCAATTGAGTTACCATAGCCCGTTCATAAGTACTACCTGACCCCAAATGAGTTATCCTAGCCCCTTTATATGTACTCTCTGACGGCAAGTGAGTTACCCTAGTCCCATAGTAGTACTCCTTGACCCCAAGTGAGTTACCATAGCCCCTTTTTAAGTACTCCCTGACCCCAAGTGAGTTATCCTAGCCCCTTTATATGTACTCTCTAACCGCAAGTGAGTTATCCTATCCCCTTTATATGTACTCTCTGACCTCATGTGAGTTACCCTAGTCCCATAGACGTACTCCCTGACCCCAAGTGAGTTATCCTAGCCCCTTTATATGTACTCTCTGACCGCAAGTGAGTTACCCTAGTCCCATAGTAGTACTCCCTGACCCCAAGTCAGTTACCATAGCCCGTTTATAAGTACTACCTGACCCCAAGTGAGTTATCCTAGCCCCTTTATATGTACTCTCTGATCGCAAGTGAGTTATCATAGCCCCTTTATATGTACTCTCTGACCGCAAGTGAGTTATCCTAGCCCCTTTATAAGTACTCCCTTACCCCAAATGAGTTATCCTAGCCCCTTTATATGTACTCTCTGACGGCAAGTGAGTTACCCTAGTCCCATAGTAGTACTCCTTGACCCCAAGTGAGTTACCATAGCCCCTTTATATGTACTCCCTGACCCCAAGTGAATTATCCTAGCCCCTTTATATGTACTCTCTGACCGCAAGTGAGTTATCCTAGCCCCTTTATAAATACTCCCTGACCCCAAGTGGGTTACCCTAGTTTCATATTAGTACTCCTTGGCCCCAAAAGAGTTACAATAGCCCCTTTATAAGTACTCCTTGACCCCAAGTGAGTTATCCTAGCCCCTTTATATGTACTCCCAGACCCCAAGTGAGTTACCTTAGTCCCTTATAACTACTCCCTGACCCCAAGTGAGGTACCATAGCCCCTTTATAAGTACTCCCTGACCCCAAGTGAGTTATCCTAGCCCCTTTATATGTACTCTCTGACCGCAAGTGAGTTACCCTATCCCCTTTATATGTACTCTCTGACCGCAAGTGAGTTATCCTAGCCGCTTTATATGTACTCCCAGACCCCAAGTGAGTTAACCTAGTCCCTTAAAAGTACTCCCTGACCCCAAGAGAGTTATCCTAGCCCCTTTATATGTACTCTCTGACCGCAAGTGAGTTACCCTAGTCCCATAGAAGTACACTCTGACCGCAAGTGAGTTATCCTAGCCGCTTTATATGTACACCCAGACCCCAAGTGAGTTACCCTAGTCCCATATTACTATTCCCTGACCCAATGTGAGTTTCCCTAGACCCTTTATAAGTACTCCCTGACTCTAAGTGGGTTACCCTAGTCCCATATAAGTACTCCCTGACCCCAAGTGAGGTACCATAGCCCCTTTATAAGTACTCCCTGACCCCAAGTGAGTTATCCTAGCCCCTTTATATGTACTCTCTGACCGCAAGTGAGTTACCCTAGTCCCATAGTAGTACTCCCTGACCCCAAGTCAGTTACCATAGCCCGTTTATAAGTACTACCTGACCCCAAGTGAGTTATCCTAGCCCCTTTATATGTACTCTCTGATCGCAAGTGAGTTACCGTAGCCCCTTTATATGTACTCTCTGACCGCAAGTGAGTTATCCTAGCCCCTTTATAAGTACTCCCTTACCCCAAATGAGTTATCCTAGCCCCTTTATATGTACTCTCTGACGGCAAGTGAGTTACCCTAGTCCCATAGTAGTACTCCTTGACCCCAAGTGAGTTACCATAGCCCCTTTATATGTACTCCCTGACCCCAAGTGAATTATCCTAGCCCCTTTATATGTACTCTCTGACCGCAAGTGAGTTATCCTAGCCCCTTTATAAATACTCCCTGACCCCAAGTGGGTTACCCTAGTTTCATATTAGTACTCCTTGGCCCCAAAAGAGTTACAATAGCCCCTTTATAAGTACTCCTTGACCCCAAGTGAGTTATCCTAGCCCCTTTATATGTACTCCCAGACCCCAAGTGAGTTACCTTAGTCCCTTATAACTACTCCCTGACCCCAAGTGAGGTACCATAGCCCCTTTATAAGTACTCCCTGACCCCAAGTGAGTTATCCTAGCCCCTTTATATGTACTCTCTGACCGCAAGTGAGTTACCCTAGCCCCTTTATATGTACTCTCTGACCGCAAGTGAGTTATCCTAGCCGCTTTATATGTACTCCCAGACCCCAAGTGAGTTAACCTAGTCCCTTAAAAGTACTCCCTGACCCCAAGAGAGTTATCCTAGCCCCTTTATATGTACTCTCTGACCGCAAGTGAGTTACCCTAGTCCCATAGAAGTACACTCTGATCGCAAGTGAGTTATCCTAGCCGCTTTATATGTACACCCAGACCCCAAGTGAGTTACCCTAGTCCCATATTACTATTCCCTGACCCAATGTGAGTTTCCCTAGACCCTTTATAAGTACTCCCTGACCCAAAGTGGGTTACCCTAGTCCCATATAAGTACTCCCAGACCACAAGAAGGTTACCCTAGTCCCATAGAAATACTCCCTGACCCCAAGTGAGTTATCCTTGCCCCTTTATATCTACTCTCTGACAGCAATTGAGTTACCCTAGTCCCTTATAAGGACTCCCTGACCCCAAGTGGGTTACCCTAGTCCCATAGAAGTACTCCCTGACCCCATGTGAGTTACCTTAACCCTTATATAAGTACTCCCTGACCCCAAGTGAGTTATCCTAGCCCCTTTATATGTACTCTCTGACCGCAAGTGAGTTACCCTAGTCCCATAGTAGTACTCCCTGACCCCAAGTGAGTTACCATAGCCCCTTTATAAGTACTACCTGACCCCAAATGAGTTATCCTAGCCCCTTTATATGTACTCTCTGACGGCAAGTGAGTTACCATAGCCCCTTTATAAGTACTCCCTGACCCCTAGTGAGTTATCCTAGCCCCTTTTTAAGCACTCCCTGACCCCAAGTGAGTTATCCTAGCCCCTTTATATGTACTCTCTAACCGCAAGTGAGTTATCCTATCCCCTTTATATGTACTCTCTGACCTCATGTGAGTTACCCTAGTCCCATAGAGGTACTCCCTGACCCCAAGTGAGTTATCCTAGCCCCTTTATATGTACTCTATGACCGCAAGTGAGTTACCCTAGTCCCATAGTAGTACTCCCTGACCCCAAGTGAGTTACCATAGCCCGTTTATAAGTACTACCTGACCCCAAATGAGTTATCCTAGCCCCTTTATATGTACTCTCTGACGGCAAGTGAGTTACCATAGCCCCTTTATATGTACTCCCTGACCCCAAGTGAATTATCCTAGCCCCTTTATAAGTACTCCAAGTCCCCAGATGAGTTACCCTAGTCCCATATAAGTACTCCCTGACCCCAAGTGATGTACCCTCGTCAAATATAAGTACTCCCTGACCCCAAATGAGTTACCATAGCCCATTTTTAAGTACTCCCTGATCCCAAGTGAGTTATCCTATCCCCTTTATATGTACTCTCTGACCTCATGTGAGTTACCCTAGTGCCATAGACGTACTCCCTGACCCCAAGTGAGTTATCCTAGCCCCTTTATATGTACTCTCTGACCGCAAGTGAGTTACCCTAGTCCCATAGTAGTACTCCCTGACCCCAAGTGAGTTACCATAGCCCGTTTATAAGTACTACCTGACCCCAAATGAGTTATCCTAGCCCCTTTATATGTACTCTCTGACGGCAAGTGAGTTACCATAGCCCCTTTATATGTACTCCCTAACCCCAAGTGAATTATCCTAGCCCCTTTATATGTACTTTCTGACCGCAAGTGAGTTATCCTAGCCCCTTTATATGTACTCCCAGACCCCAAGTGAGTTACCTTAGTCCCTTATAACTACTCCCTGACCCCAAGTGAGGTACCATAGCCCCTTTATAAGTACTCCCTGACCCCAAGTGAGTTATCCTAGCCCCTTTATATGTACTCTCTGGCCGCAAGTGAGTTACCCTAGCCCCTTTATATGTACTCTCTGACCGCAAGTGAGTTATCCTAGCCCCTTTATATGTACTCCCAGACCCCAAGTGAGTTACCTTAGTCCCTTATAACTATTCCCTGACCCCAAGTGAGGTACCATAGCCCCTTTATAAGTACTCCCTGACCCCAAGTGAGTTATCCTAGCCCCTTTATATGTACTCTCTGACCCCAAGTGAGTTATCCTAGCCCCTTAATATGTACTCTCTGACCGCAAGTGAGTTACCCTAGTCCCATAGAAGTACTCTCTGACGGCAAGTGAGTTACCATAGCCCCTTTATATGTACTCCCTAACCCCAAGTGAATTATCCTAGCCCCTTTATATGTACTCTCTGACCGCAAGTGAGTTATCCTAGCCCCTTTATAAATACTCCCTGACCCCAAGTGGGTTACCCTAGTTTCATATTAGTACTCCTTGGCCCCAAAAGAGTTACAATAGCCCCTTTATAAGTACTCCTTGACCCCAAGTGAGTTATCCTAGCCCCTTTATATATACTACCAGACCCCAAGTGAGTTACCGTAGTCCCTTATAACTACTCCCTGACCCCAAGTGAGGTACCATAGCCCCTTTATAAGTACTCCCTGACCCCAAGTGAGTTATCCTAGCCCCTTTATATGTACTCTCTGACCGCAAGTGAGTTACCCTAGCCCCTTTATATGTACTCTCTGACCGCAAGTGAGTTATCCTAGCCGCTTTATATGTACTCCCAGACCCCAAGTGGGTTACCCTAGTCCCATAGAAATACTCCCTGACCCCAAGTGAGTTATCCTTGCCCCTTTATATCTACTCTCTGACAGCAATTGATTTACCCTAGTCCCTTATAAGGACTCCCTGACCCCAAGTGGGTTACACTAGTCCCATAGAAGTACTCCCTGACCCCATTGTGAGTTACCTTAACCCTTATATAAGTACTCCCTGACCCCAAGTGAGTTACCATATCACCTTTATATGTACTCCCTGACCCCAAGTGAGTTATCCTAGCCCCTTTATATGTACTCTCTGACCGCAATGAGTTACCCTAGTCCCATAGTAGTACTCCCTGACCCCAATTGAGTTACCATAGCCCGTTCATAAGTACTACCTGACCCCAAATGAGTTATCCTAGCCCCTTTATATGTACTCTCTGACGGCAAGTGAGTTACCCTAGTCCCATAGTAGTACTCCTTGACCCCAAGTGAGTTACCATAGCCCCTTTTTAAGTACTCCCTGACCCCATGTGAGTTATCCTAGCCCCTTTATATGTACTCTCTAACCGCAAGTGAGTTATCCTATCCCCTTTATATGTACTCTCTGACCTCATGTGAGTTACCCTAGTCGCATAGACGTACTCCCTGACCCCAAGTGAGTTATCCTAGCCCCTTTATATGTACTCTCTGACCGCAAGTGAGTTACCCTAGTCCCATAGTAGTACTCCCTGACCCCAAGTCAGTTACCATAGCCCGTTTATAAGTACTACCTGACCCCAAGTGAGTTATCCTAGCCCCTTTATATGTACTCTCTGATCGCAAGTGAGTTACCATAGCCCCTTTATATGTACTCTCTGACCGCAAGTGAGTTATCCTAGCCCCTTTATAAGTACTCCATTACCCCAAATGAGTTATCCTAGCCCCTTTATATGTACTCTCTGACGGCAAGTGAGTTACCCTAGTCCCATAGTAGTACTCCTTGACCCCAAGTGAGTTACCATAGCCCCTTTATATGTACTCCCTGACCCCAAGTGAATTATCCTAGCCCCTTTATATGTACTCTCTGACCGCAAGTGAGTTATCCTAGCCCCTTTATAAATACTCCCTGACCACAAGTGGGTTACCCTAGTTTCATATTAGTACTCCTTGGCCCCAAAAGAGTTACAATAGCCCCTTTATAAGTACTCCCTGACCCCAAGTGAGTTATCCTAGCCCCTTCATATGTACTCTCTGACCGCAAGTGAGTTACCCTAGCCCCTTTATATGTACTCTCTGACCGCAAGTGAGTTATCCTAGCCGCTTTATATGTACTCCCAGACCCCAAGTGAGTTAACCTAGTCCCTTAAAAGTACTCCCTGACCCCAAGAGAGTTATCCTAGCCCCTTTATATGTACTCTCTGACCGCAAGTGAGTTACCCTAGTCCCATAGAAGTACACTCTGACCGCAAGTGAGTTATCCTAGCCGCTTTATATGTACACCCAGACCCCAAGTGAGTTACCCTAGTCCCATATTACTATTCCCTGACCCAATGTGAGTTTCCCTAGACCCTTTATAAGTACTCCCTGACCCTAAGTGGGTTACCCTAGTCCCATATAAGTACTCCCAGACCACAAGAAGGTTACCCTAGTCCCATAGAAATACTCCCTGACCCCAAGTGAGTTATCCTTGCCCCTTTATATCTACTCTCTGACAGCAATTGAGTTACCCTAGTCCCTTATAAGGACTCCCTGACCCCAAGTGGGTTACCCTAGTCCCATAGAAGTACTCCCTGACCCCATGTGAGTTACCTTAACCCTTATATAAGTACTCCCTGACCCCAAGTGAGTTATCCTAGCCCCTTTTTATGTACTCTCTGACCGCAAGTGAGTTACCCTAGTCCAATAGTAGTACTCCCTGACCCCAAGTGAGTTACCATAGCCCCTTTATAAGTACTACCTGACCCCAAATGAGTTATCCTAGCCCCTTTATATGTACTCTCTGGCGGCAAGTGAGTTACCATAGCCCCTTTATAAGTACTCCCTGACCCCTAGTGAGTTATCCTAGCCCCTTTTTAAGCACTCCCTGACCCCAAGTGAGTTATCCTAGCCCCTTTATATGTACTCTCTAACCGCAAGTGAGTTATCCTATCCCCTCTATATGTACTCTCTGACCTCATGTGAGTTACCCTAGTCCCATAGAGGTACTCCCTGACCCCAAGTGAGTTATCCTAGCCCCTTTATATGTACTCTATGACCGCAAGTGAGTTACCCTAGTCCCATAGTAGTACTCCCTGAACCCAAGTGAGTTACCATAGCCCGTTTATAAGTACTACCTGACCCCAAATGAGTTATCCTAGCCCCTTTATATGTACTCTCTGACGGCAAGTGAGTTACCATAGCCCCTTTATATGTACTCCCTGACCCCAAGTGAATTATCCTAGCCCCTTTATAAGTACTCCAAGTCCCCAGATGAGTTACCCTAGTCCCATATAAGTACTCCCTGACCCCAAGTGATGTACCCTCGTCAAATATAAGTACTCCCTGACCCCAAATGAGTTACCATAGCCCATTTTTAAGTACTCCCTGATCCCAAGTGATTTATCCTAGCCCCTTTATATGTACTCTCTAACCGCAAGTGAGTTATCCTATCCCCTTTATATGTACTCTCTGACCTCATGTGAGTTACCCTAGTCCCATAGACGTACTCCCTGACCCCAAGTGAGTTATCCTAGCCCCTTTATATGTACTCTCTGACCGTAAGTGAGTTACCCTAGTCCCATAGTAGTACTCCCTGACCCCAAGTGAGTTACCATAGCCCGTTTATAAGTACTACCTGACCCCAAATGAGTTATCCTAGCCCCTTTATATGTACTCTCTAACCGCAAGTGAGTTATCCTATCCCCTTTATATGTACTCTCTGACCTCATGTGAGTTACCCTAGTCCCATAGACGTACTCCCTGACCCCAAGTGAGTTATCCTAGCCCCTTTATATGTACTCTCTGACCGCAAGTGAGTTACCCTAGTCCCATAGTAGTACTCCTTGACCCCAAGTGAGTTACCATAGCCCCTTTATATGTACTCCCTGACCCCAAGTGAATTATCCTAGCCCCTTTATATGTACTCTCTGACCGCAAGTGAGTTATCCTAGCCCCTTTATAAATACTCCCTGACCCCAAGTGGGTTACCCTAGTTTCATATTAGTACTCCTTGGCCCCAAAAGAGTTACAATAGCCCCTTTATAAGTACTCCTTGACCCCAAGTGAGTTATCCTAGCCCCTTTATATGTACTCCCAGACCCCAAGTGAGTTACCTTAGTCCCTTATAACTACTCCCTGACCCCAAGTGAGGTACCATAGCCCCTTTATAAGTACTCCCTGACCCCAAGTGAGTTATCCTAGCCCCTTTATATGTACTCTCTGACCGCAAGTGAGTTACCCTAGCCCCTTTATATGTACTCTCTGACCGCAAGTGAGTTATCCTAGCCGCTTTATATGTACTCCCAGACCCCAAGTGAGTTAACCTAGTCCCTTAAAAGTACTCCCTGACCCCAAGAGAGTTATCCTAGCCCCTTTATATGTACTCTCTGACCGCAAGTGAGTTACCCTAGTCCCATAGAAGTACACTCTGATCGCAAGTGAGTTATCCTAGCCGCTTTATATGTACACCCAGACCCCAAGTGAGTTACCCTAGTCCCATATTACTATTCCCTGACCCAATGTGAGTTTCCCTAGACCCTTTATAAGTACTCCCTGACCCAAAGTGGGTTACCCTAGTCCCATATAAGTACTCCCAGACCACAAGAAGGTTACCCTAGTCCCATAGAAATACTCCCTGACCCCAAGTGAGTTATCCTTGCCCCTTTATATCTACTCTCTGACAGCAATTGAGTTACCCTAGTCCCTTATAAGGACTCCCTGACCCCAAGTGGGTTACCCTAGTCCCATAGAAGTACTCCCTGACCCCATGTGAGTTACCTTAACCCTTATATAAGTACTCCCTGACCCCAAGTGAGTTATCCTAGCCCCTTTATATGTACTCTCTGACCGCAAGTGAGTTACCCTAGTCCCATAGTAGTACTCCCTGACCCCAAGTGAGTTACCATAGCCCCTTTATAAGTACTACCTGACCCCAAATGAGTTATCCTAGCCCCTTTATATGTACTCTCTGACGGCAAGTGAGTTACCATAGCCCCTTTATAAGTACTCCCTGACCCCTAGTGAGTTATCCTAGCCCCTTTTTAAGCACTCCCTGACCCCAAGTGAGTTATCCTAGCCCCTTTATATGTACTCTCTAACCGCAAGTGAGTTATCCTATCCCCTCTATATGTACTCTCTGACCTCATGTGAGTTACCCTAGTCCCATAGAGGTACTCCCTGACCCCAAGTGAGTTATCCTAGCCCCTTTATATGTACTCTCTAACCGCAAGTGAGTTATCCTATCCCCTTTATATGTACTCTCTGACCTCATGTGAGTTACCCTAGTCCCATAGAGGTACTCCCTGACCCCAAGTGAGTTATCCTAGCCCCTTTATATGTACTCTATGACCGCAAGTGAGTTACCCTAGTCCCATAGTAGTACTCCCTGAACCCAAGTGAGTTACCATAGCCCGTTTATAAGTACTACCTGACCCCAAATGAGTTATCCTAGCCCCTTTATATGTACTCTCTGACGGCAAGTGAGTTACCATAGCCCCTTTATATGTACTCCCTGACCCCAAGTGAATTATCCTAGCCCCTTTATAAGTACTCCAAGTCCCCAGATGAGTTACCCTAGTCCCATATAAGTACTCCCTGACCCCAAGTGATGTACCCTCGTCAAATATAAGTACTCCCTGACCCCAAATGAGTTACCATAGCCCATTTTTAAGTACTCCCTGATCCCAAGTGATTTATCCTAGCCCCTTTATATGTACTCTCTAACCGCAAGTGAGTTATCCTATCCCCTTTATATGTACTCTCTGACCTCATGTGAGTTACCCTAGTCCCATAGACGTACTCCCTGACCCCAAGTGAGTTATCCTAGCCCCTTTATATGTACTCTCTGACCGTAAGTGAGTTACCCTAGTCCCATAGTAGTACTCCCTGACCCCAAGTGAGTTACCATAGCCCGTTTATAAGTACTACCTGACCCCAAATGAGTTATCCTAGCCCCTTTATATGTACTCTCTAACCGCAAGTGAGTTATCCTATCCCCTTTATATGTACTCTCTGACCTCATGTGAGTTACCCTAGTCCCATAGACGTACTCCCTGACCCCAAGTGAGTTATCCTAGCCCCTTTATATGTACTCTCTGACCGCAAGTGAGTTACCCTAGTCCCATAGTAGTACTCCTTGACCCCAAGTGAGTTACCATAGCCCCTTTATATGTACTCCCTGACCCCAAGTGAATTATCCTAGCCCCTTTATATGTACTCTCTGACCGCAAGTGAGTTATCCTAGCCCCTTTATAAATACTCCCTGACCCCAAGTGGGTTACCCTAGTTTCATATTAGTACTCCTTGGCCCCAAAAGAGTTACAATAGCCCCTTTATAAGTACTCCTTGACCCCAAGTGAGTTATCCTAGCCCCTTTATATGTACTCCCAGACCCCAAGTGAGTTACCTTAGTTCCTTATAACTACTCCCTGACCCCAAGTGAGGTACCATAGCCCCTTTATAAGTACTCCCTGACCCCAAGTGAGTTATCCTAGCCCCTTTATATGTACTCTCTGACCGCAAGTGAGTTACCCTAGCCCCTTTATATGTACTCTCTGACCGCAAGTGAGTTATCCTAGCCGCTTTATATGTACTCCCAGACCCCAAGTGAGTTAACCTAGTCCCTTAAAAGTACTCCCTGACCCCAAGAGAGTTATCCTAGCCCCTTTATATGTACTCTCTGACCGCAAGTGAGTTACCCTAGTCCCATAGAAGTACACTCTGATCGCAAGTGAGTTATCCTAGCCGCTTTATATGTACACCCAGACCCCAAGTGAGTTACCCTAGTCCCATATTACTATTCCCTGACCCAATGTGAGTTTCCCTAGACCCTTTATAAGTACTCCCTGACCCAAAGTGGGTTACCCTAGTCCCATATAAGTACTCCCAGACCACAAGAAGGTTACCCTAGTCCCATAGAAATACTCCCTGACCCCAAGTGAGTTATCCTTGCCCCTTTATATCTACTCTCTGACAGCAATTGAGTTACCCTAGTCCCTTATAAGGACTCCCTGACCCCAAGTGGGTTACCCTAGTCCCATAGAAGTACTCCCTGACCCCATGTGAGTTACCTTAACCCTTATATAAGTACTCCCTGACCCCAAGTGAGTTATCCTAGCCCCTTTATATGTACTCTCTGACCGCAAGTGAGTTACCCTAGTCCCATAGTAGTACTCCCTGACCCCAAGTGAGTTACCATAGCCCCTTTATAAGTACTACCTGACCCCAAATGAGTTATCCTAGCCCCTTTATATGTACTCTCTGACGGCAAGTGAGTTACCATAGCCCCTTTATAAGTACTCCCTGACCCCTAGTGAGTTATCCTAGCCCCTTTTTAAGCACTCCCTGACCCCAAGTGAGTTATCCTAGCCCCTTTATATGTACTCTCTAACCGCAAGTGAGTTATCCTATCCCCTTTATATGTACTCTCTGACCTCATGTGAGTTACCCTAGTCCCATAGAGGTACTCCCTGACCCCAAGTGAGTTATCCTAGCCCCTTTATATGTACTCTATGACCGCAAGTGAGTTACCCTAGTCCCATAGTAGTACTCCCTGACCCCAAGTGAGTTACCATAGCCCGTTTATAAGTACTACCTGACCCCAAATGAGTTATCCTAGCCCCTTTATATGTACTCTCTGACGGCAAGTGAGTTACCATAGCCCCTTTATATGTACTCCCTGACCCCAAGTGAATTATCCTAGCCCCTTTATAAGTACTCCAAGTCCCCAGATGAGTTACCCTAGTCCCATATAAGTACTCCCTGACCCCAAGTGATGTACCCTCGTCAAATATAAGTACTCCCTGACCCCAAATGAGTTACCATAGCCCATTTTTAAGTACTCCCTGATCCCAAGTGAATTATCCTATCCCCTTTATATGTACTCTCTGACCTCATGTGAGTTACCCTAGTCCCATAGACGTACTCCCTGACCCCAAGTGAGTTATCCTAGCCCCTTTATATGTACTCTCTGACCGCAAGTGAGTTACCCTAGTCCCATAGTAGTACTCCCTGACCCCAAGTGAGTTACCATAGCCCGTTTATAAGTACTACCTGACCCCAAATGAGTTATCCTAGCCCCTTTATATGTACTCTCTGACGGCAAGTGAGTTACCATAGCCCCTTTATATGTACTCCCTAACCCCAAGTGAATTATCCTAGCCCCTTTATATGTACTTTCTGACCGCAAGTGAGTTATCCTAGCCCCTTTATATGTACTCCCAGACCCCAAGTGAGTTACCTTAGTCCCTTATAACTACTCCCTGACCCCAAGTGAGGTACCATAGCCCCTTTATAAGTACTCCCTGACCCCAAGTGAGTTATCCTAGCCCCTTTATATGTACTCTCTGACCGCAAGTGAGTTACCCTAGCCCCTTTATATGTACTCTCTGACCGCAAGTGAGTTATCCTAGCCCCTTTATATGTACTCCCAGACCCCAAGTGAGTTACCTTAGTCCCTTATAACTATTCCCTGACCCCAAGTGAGGTACCATAGCCCCTTTATAAGTACTCCCTGACCCCAAGTGAGTTATCCTAGCCCCTTTATATGTACTCTCTGACCCCAAGTGAGTTATCCTAGCCCCTTAATATGTACTCTCTGACCGCAAGTGAGTTACCCTAGTCCCATAGAAGTACTCTCTGACGGCAAGTGAGTTACCATAGCCCCTTTATATGTACTCCCTAACCCCAAGTGAATTATCCTAGCCCCTTTATATGTACTCTCTGACCGCAAGTGAGTTATCCTAGCCCCTTTATAAATACTCCCTGACCCCAAGTGGGTTACCCTAGTTTCATATTAGTACTCCTTGGCCCCAAAAGAGTTACAATAGCCCCTTTATAAGTACTCCTTGACCCCAAGTGAGTTATCCTAGCCCCTTTATATATACTACCAGACCCCAAGTGAGTTACCGTAGTCCCTTATAACTACTCCCTGACCCCAAGTGAGGTACCATAGCCCCTTTATAAGTACTCCCTGACCCCAAGTGAGTTATCCTAGCCCCTTTATATGTACTCTCTGACCGCAAGTGAGTTACCCTAGCCCCTTTATATGTACTCTCTGACCGCAAGTGAGTTATCCTAGCCGCTTTATATGTACTCCCAGACCCCAAGTGGGTTACCCTAGTCCCATAGAAATACTCCCTGACCCCAAGTGAGTTATCCTTGCCCCTTTATATCTACTCTCTGACAGCAATTGAGTTACCCTAGTCCCTTATAAGGACTCCCTGACCCCAAGTGGGTTACACTAGTCCCATAGAAGTACTCCCTGACCCCATTGTGAGTTACCTTAACCCTTATATAAGTACTCCCTGACCCCAAGTGAGTTACCATATCACCTTTATATGTACTCCCTGACCCCAAGTGAGTTATCCTAGCCCCTTTATATGTACTCTCTGACCGCAATGAGTTACCCTAGTCCCATAGTAGTACTCCCTGACCCCAATTGAGTTACCATAGCCCGTTCATAAGTACTACCTGACCCCAAATGAGTTATCCTAGCCCCTTTATATGTACTCTCTGACGGCAAGTGAGTTACCCTAGTCCCATAGTAGTACTCCTTGACCCCAAGTGAGTTACCATAGCCCCTTTTTAAGTACTCCCTGACCCCATGTGAGTTATCCTAGCCCCTTTATATGTACTCTCTAACCGCAAGTGAGTTATCCTATCCCCTTTATATGTACTCTCTGACCTCATGTGAGTTACCCTAGTCGCATAGACGTACTCCCTGACCCCAAGTGAGTTATCCTAGCCCCTTTATATGTACTCTCTGACCGCAAGTGAGTTACCCTAGTCCCATAGTAGTACTCCCTGACCCCAAGTCAGTTACCATAGCCCGTTTATAAGTACTACCTGACCCCAAGTGAGTTATCCTAGCCCCTTTATATGTACTCTCTGATCGCAAGTGAGTTACCATAGCCCCTTTATATGTACTCTCTGACCGCAAGTGAGTTATCCTAGCCCCTTTATAAGTACTCCATTACCCCAAATGAGTTATCCTAGCCCCTTTATATGTACTCTCTGACGGCAAGTGAGTTACCCTAGTCCCATAGTAGTACTCCTTGACCCCAAGTGAGTTACCATAGCCCCTTTATATGTACTCCCTGACCCCAAGTGAATTATCCTAGCCCCTTTATATGTACTCTCTGACCGCAAGTGAGTTATCCTAGCCCCTTTATAAATACTCCCTGACCACAAGTGGGTTACCCTAGTTTCATATTAGTACTCCTTGGCCCCAAAAGAGTTACAATAGCCCCTTTATAAGTACTCCCTGACCCCAAGTGAGTTATCCTAGCCCCTTCATATGTACTCTCTGACCGCAAGTGAGTTACCCTAGCCCCTTTATATGTACTCTCTGACCGCAAGTGAGTTATCCTAGCCGCTTTATATGTACTCCCAGACCCCAAGTGAGTTAACCTAGTCCCTTAAAAGTACTCCCTGACCCCAAGAGAGTTATCCTAGCCCCTTTATATGTACTCTCTGACCGCAAGTGAGTTACCCTAGTCCCATAGAAGTACACTCTGACCGCAAGTGAGTTATCCTAGCCGCTTTATATGTACACCCAGACCCCAAGTGAGTTACCCTAGTCCCATATTACTATTCCCTGACCCAATGTGAGTTTCCCTAGACCCTTTATAAGTACTCCCTGACCCTAAGTGGGTTACCCTAGTCCTATATAAGTACTCCCAGACCACAAGAAGGTTACCCTAGTCCCATAGAAATACTCCCTGACCCCAAGTGAGTTATCCTTGCCCCTTTATATCTACTCTCTGACAGCAATTGAGTTACCCTAGTCCCTTATAAGGACTCCCTGACCCCAAGTGGGTTACCCTAGTCCCATAGAAGTACTCCCTGACCCCATGTGAGTTACCTTAACCCTTATATAAGTACTCCCTGACCCCAAGTGAGTTATCCTAGCCCCTTTTTATGTACTCTCTGACCGCAAGTGAGTTACCCTAGTCCCATAGTAGTACTCCCTGACCCCAGGTGAGTTACCATAGCCCCTTTATAAGTACTACCTGACCCCAAATGAGTTATCCTAGCCCCTTTATATGTACTCTCTGACGGCAAGTGAGTTACCATAGCCCCTTTATAAGTACTCCCTGACCCCTAGTGAGTTATCCTAGCCCCTTTTTAAGCACTCCCTGACCCCAAGTGAGTTATCCTAGCCCCTTTATATGTACTCTCTAACCGCAAGTGAGTTATCCTATCCCCTTTATATGTACTCTCTGACCTCATGTGAGTTACCGTAGTCCCATAGAGGTACTCCCTGACCCCAAGTGAGTTATCCTAGCCCCTTTATATGTACTCTATGACCGCAAGTGAGTTACCCTAGTCCCATAGTAGTACTCCCTGAACCCAAGTGAGTTACCATAGCCCGTTTATAAGTACTACCTGACCCCAAATGAGTTATCCTAGCCCCTTTATATGTACTCTCTGACGGCAAGTGAGTTACCATAGCCCCTTTATATGTACTCCCTGACCCCAAGTGAATTATCCTAGCCCCTTTATAAGTACTCCAAGTCCCCAGATGAGTTACCCTAGTCCCATATAAGTACTCCCTGACCCCAAGTGATGTACCCTCGTCAAATATAAGTACTCCCTGACCCCAAATGAGTTACCATAGCCCATTTTTAAGTACTCCCTGATCCCAAGTGATTTATCCTAGCCCCTTTATATGTACTCTCTAACCGCAAGTGAGTTATCCTATCCCCTTTATATGTACTCTCTGACCTCATGTGAGTTACCCTAGTCCCATAGACGTACTCCCTGACCCCAAGTGAGTTATCCTAGCCCCTTTATATGTACTCTCTGACCGTAAGTGAGTTACCCTAGTCCCATAGTAGTACTCCCTGACCCCAAGTGAGTTACCATAGCCCGTTTATAAGTACTACCTGACCCCAAATGAGTTATCCTAGCCCCTTTATATGTACTCTCTAACCGCAAGTGAGTTACCCTAGTCCCATAGTAGTACTCCCTGACCCCAAGTGAGTTACCATAGCCCCTTTATAAGTACTACCTGACCCCAAATGAGTTATCCTAGCCCCTTTATATATACTCTCTGACCGCAAGTGAGTTACCCTAGTCCCATAGTAGTACTCCCTGACCCCAAGTGAGTTACCATAGCCCGTTTATAAGTACTACCTGACCCCAAATGAGTTATCCTAGCCCCTTTATATGTACTCTCTGACGGCAAGTGAGTTACCATAGCCCCTTTATATGTACTCCCTAACCTCAAGTGAATTATCATAGCCCCTTTATATGTACTCTCTGACAGCAAGTGAGTTATCCTAGCCCCTTTATATGTACTCCCAGACCCCAAGTGAGTTACCTTAGTCCCTTATAACTACTCCCTGACCCCAAGTGAGGTACCATAGCCCCTTTATAAGTACTCCCTGACCCCAAGTGAGTTATCCTAGCCCCTTTATATGTACTCTCTGACCGCAAGTGAGTTACCCTAGCCCCTTTATATGTACTCTCTGACCGCAAGGGAGTTATCCTAGCCGCTTTATATGTACTCCCAGACCCCAAGTGAGTTAACCTAGTCCCTTAAAAGTACTCCCTGACCCCAAGAGAGTTATCCTAGCCCCTTAATATGTACTCTCTGACCGCAAGTGAGTTACCCTAGTCCCATAGAAGTACTCTCTGACGGCAAGTGAGTTACCATAGCCCCTTTATATGTACTCCCTAACCCCAAGTGAATTATCCTAGCCCCTTTATATGTACTCTCTGACCGCAAGTGAGTTATCCTAGCCCCTTTATAAATACTCCCTGACCCCAAGTGGGTTACCCTAGTTTCATATTAGTACTCCTTGGCCCCAAAAGAGTTACAATAGCCCCTTTATAAGTACTCCTTGACCCCAAGTGAGTTATCCTAGCCCCTTTATATATACTACCAGACCCCAAGTGAGTTACCGTAGTCCCTTATAACTACTCCCTGACCCCAAGTGAGGTACCATAGCCCCTTTATAAGTACTCCCTGACTCCAAGTGAGTTATCCTAGCCCCTTTATATGTACTCTCTGACCGCAAGTGAGTTACCCTAGCCCCTTTATATGTACTCTCTGACCGCAAGTGAGTTATCCTAGCCGCTTTATATGTACTCCCAGACCCCAAGTGGGTTACCCTAGTCCCATATAAGTACTCCCAGACCACAAGAAGGTTACCCTAGTCCCATAGAAATACTCCCTGACCCCAAGTGAGTTATCCTTGCCCCTTTATATCTACTCTCTGACAGCAATTGAGTTACCCTAGTCCCTTATAAGGACTCCCTGACCCCAAGTGGGTTACCCTAGTCCCATAGAAGTACTCCCTGACCCCATTGTGAGTTACCTTAACCCTTATATAAGTACTCCCTGACCCCAAGTGAGTTACCATATCACCTTTATATGTACTCCCTGACCCCAAGTGAGTTATCCTAGCCCCTTTATATGTACTCTCTGACCGCAATGAGTTACCCTAGTCCCATAGTAGTACTCCCTGACCCCAATTGAGTTACCATAGCCCGTTCATAAGTACTACCTGACCCCAAATGAGTTATCCTAGCCCCTTTATAAGTACTCCATTACCCCAAATGAGTTATCCTAGCCCCTTTATATGTACTCTCTGACGGCAAGTGAGTTACCCTAGTCCCATAGTAGTACTCCTTGACCCCAAGTGAGTTACCATAGCCCCTTTATATGTACTCCCTGACCCCAAGTGAATTATCCTAGCCCCTTTATATGTACTCTCTGACCGCAAGTGAGTTATCCTAGCCCCTTTATAAATACTCCCTGACCCCAAGTGGGTTACCCTAGTTTCATATTAGTACTCCTTGGCCCCAAAAGAGTTACAATAGCCCCTTTATAAGTACTCCTTGACCCCAAGTGAGTTATCCTAGCCCCTTTATATGTACTCCCAGACCCCAAGTGAGTTACCTTAGTCCCTTATAACTACTCCCTGACCCCAAGTGAGGTACCATAGCCCCTTTATAAGTACTCCCTGATCCCAAGTGAGTTATCCTAGCCCCTTTATATGTACTCTCTGACCGCAAGTGAGTTACCCTAGCCCCTTTATATGTACTCTCTGACCGCAAGTGAGTTATCCTAGCCGCTTTATATGTACTCCCAGACCCCAAGTGAGTTAACCTAGTCCCTTAAAAGTACTCCCTGACCCCAAGAGAGTTATCCTAGCCCCTTAATATGTACTCTCTGACCGCAAGTGAGTTACCCTAGTCCCATAGAAGTACTCTCTGACGGCAAGTGAGTTACCATAGCCCCTTTATATGTACTCCCTAACCCCAAGTGAATTATCCTAGCCCCTTTATATGTACTCTCTGACCGCAAGTGAGTTATCCTAGCCCCTTTATAAATACTCCCTGACCCCAAGTGGGTTACCCTAGTTTCATATTAGTACTCCTTGGCCACAAAAGAGTTACAATAGCCCCTTTATAAGTACTCCTTGACCCCAAGTGAGTTATCCTAGCCCCTTTATATGTACTACCAGACCCCAAGTGAGTTACCTTAGTCCCTTATAACTACTCCCTGACCCCAAGTGAGGTACCATAGCCCCTTTATAAGTACTCCCTGACCCCAAGTGAGTTATCCTAGCCCCTTTATATGTACTCTCTGACCGCAAGTGAGTTACCCTAGCCCCTTTATATGTACTCTCTGACCGCAAGTGAGTTATCCTAGCCGCTTTATATGTACTCCCAGACCCCAAGTGAGTTAACCTAGTCCCTTAAAAGTACTCCCTGACCCCAAGAGAGTTATCCTAGCCCCTTTATATGTACTCTCTGACAGCAATTGAGTTACCCTAGTCCCTTATAAGGACTCCCTGACCCCAAGTGGGTTACCCTAGTCCCATAGAAGTACTCCCTGACCCCATGTGAGTTACCTTAACCCTTATATAAGTACTCCCTGACCCCAAGTGAGTTACCATATCACCTTTATATGTACTCCCTGACCCCAAGTGAGTTATCCTAGCCCCTTTATATGTACTCTCTGACCGCAAGTGAGTTACCCTAGTCCCATAGTAGTACTCCCTGACCCCAAGTGAGTTACCATAGCCCCTTTATAAGTACTACCTGACCCCAAATGAGTTATTCTAGCCCCTTTATATGTACTCTCTGACGGCAAGTGAGTTACCATAGCCCCTTTATAAGTACTCCCTGACCCCTAGTGAGTTATCCTAGCCCCTTTTTAAGTACTCCCTGACCCCAAGTGAGTTATCCTAGCCCCTTTATATGTACTCTCTAACCGCAAGTGAGTTATCCTATCCCCTTTATATGTACTCTCTGACCTCATGTGAGTTACCCTAGTCCCATAGAGGTACTCCCTGACCCCAAGTGAGTTATCCTAGCCCCTTTATATGTACTCTCTGACCGCAAGTGAGTTACCCTAGTCCCATAGTAGTACTCCCTGACCCCAAGTGAGTTACCATAGCCCGTTTATAAGTACTACCTGACCCCAAATGAGTTATCCTAGCCCCTTTATATGTACCCTCTGACGGCAAGTGAGTTACCATAGCCCCTTTATATGTATTCCCTGACCCCAAATGAGTTATCCTAGCCCCTTTATATGTACTCTCTGACGGCAAGTGAGTTACCATAGCCCCTTTATATGTACTCCCTAACCCCAAGTGAATTATCCTAGCCCCTTTATATGTACTCTCTAACCGCAAGTGAGTTATCCTATCCCCTTTATATGTACTCTCTGACCTCATGTGAGTTACCCTAGTCCCATAGAGGTACTCCCTGACCCCAAGTGAGTTATCCTAGCCCCTTTATATGTACTCTCTGACCGCAAGTGAGTTACCCTAGTCCCATAGTAGTACTCCCTGACCCCAAGTGAGTTACCATAGCCCGTTTATAACTACTACCTGACCCCAAATGAGTTATCCTAGCCCCTTTATATGTACTCCCTAACCCCAAGTGAATTATCCTAGCCCCTTTATATGTACTCTCTAACCGCAAGTGAGTTATCCTAGCCCCTTTATATGTACTCCCAGACCCCAAGTGAGTTACCTTAGTCCCTTATAACTACTCCCTGACCCCAAGTGAGGTACCATAGCCCCTTTATAAGTACTCCCTGACCCCAAGTGAGTTATCCTAGCCCCTTTATATGTACTCTCTGACCGCAAGTGAGTTACCCTAGCCCCTTTATATGTACTCTCTGACCGCAAGGTAGTTATCCTAGCCGCTTTATATGTACTCCCAGGCCCCAAGTGAGTTAACCTAGTCCCTTAAAAGTACTCCCTGACCCCAAGAGAGTTATCCTAGCCCCTTAATATGTACTCTCTGACCGCAAGTGAGTTACCCTAGTCCCATAGAAGTACTCTCTGACGGCAAGTGAGTTACCATAGCCCCTTTATATGTACTCCCTAACCCCAAGTGAATTATCCTAGCCCCTTTATATGTACTCTCTGACCGCAAGTGAGTTATCCTAGCCCCTTTATAAGTACTCCCTGACCCCAAGTGGGTTACCCTAGTTTCATAGTAGTACTCCTTGGCCCCAAGTGAGTTACCATAGCCCCTTTATAAGTACTACCTGACCCCAAGTGAGTTATCCTAGCCCCTTTATATGTACTCCCAGACCCCAAGTGAGTTACCTTAGTCCCTTATAACTACTCCCTGACCCCAAGTGAGGTACCATAGCCCCTTTATAAGTACTCCCTGATCCCAAGTGAGTTATCCTAGCCCCTTTATATGTACTCTCTAACCGCAAGTGAGTTATCCTATCCCCTTTATATGTACTTTCTGACCTCATGTGAGTTACCCTAGTCCCATAGACGTACTCCCTGACCCCAAGTGAGTTATCCTAGCCTCTTTATATGTACTCTCTGACAGCAAGTGGGTTACCCTAGTCCCATAGTAGTACTCCCTGACCCCAAGTGAGTTACCATAGCCCGTTTATAAGTACTACCTGACCCCAAATGAGTTATCCTAGCCCCTTTATATGTACTCTCTGACCGCAAGTGAGTTACCCTAGTCCCATAGTAGTACTCCCTGACCCCAAGTGAGTTACCATAGCCCCTTTATAAGTACTACCTGACCCCAAATGAGTTATCCTAGCCCCTTTATATGTACTCTCTGACCGCAAGTGAGTTACCCTAGTCCCATAGTAGTACTCCCTGACCCCAAGTGAGTTACCATAGCCCGTTTATAAGTACTACCTGACCCCAAATGAGTTATCCTAGCCCCTTTATATGTACTCTCTGACCGCAAGTGAGTTACCCTAGTTTCATATTAGTACTCCTTGGCCCCAAGTGAGTTACCATAGCCCCTTTATAAGTACTCCCTGACCCCAAGTGAGTTATCCTAGCCCCTTTATATGTACTCCCAGACCCCAAGTGAGTTATCCTAGCCCCTTTATATGTACTCTTTGACCGCAAGTGAGTTATCCTATCCCCTTTATATGTACTCTCTGACCTCATGTGAGTTACCCTAGTCCCATAGACGTACTCCCTGACCCCAAGTGAGTTATCCTAGCCCCTTTATATGTACACTCTGACCGCAAGTGAGTTACCATAGCCCCTTTATAAGTACTCCCTGACCCCATGTGAGTTACCCTAGCTCCTTTATATGTACTCTCTGGCGGCAAGTGAGTTACCATAGCCCCTTTATAAGTACTCCCTGACCCCAAGTGAGTTATCCTAGCCCCTTTATAAGTACTCCCTGACCCTAAGTGGGTTAACCTAGTCCCATATAAGTACTCCCAGACCACAAGAAGGTTACCCTAGTCCCATAGAAATACTCCCTGACCCCAAGTGAGTTATCCTTGCCCCTTTATATCTACTCTCTGACAGCAATTGAGTTACCCTAGTCCCTTATAAGGACTCCCTGACCCCAAGTGGGTTACCCTAGTCCCACAGAAGTACTCCCTGACCCCAAGTGAGTTACCTTAACCCTTATATAAGTACTCCCTGACCCCAAGTGAGTTACCATATCACCTTTATATGTACTCCCTGACCCCAAGTGAGTTATCCTAGCCCCTTTATATGTACTCTCTGACCGCAAGTGAGTTACTCTAGTCCCATATAAGTACTCCCTGACCCCAACTGATTTACCCTAGTCCCAAATAAGTGCTACAAGGACCCAAGTGATTTACCATAGTCACATAGAAGTACTCCCTGACTCCAAGTGAGTTACCCTATCCCCTATATAAGTACTCCCTGACCCCAAGTGAGTTACCCTAGTCCCATATAAGTACTCCCTGACCCTGAGTGAGTTACCCTAGTCCCATATAAGTACTCCCTGACTCCAAGTGAGTTACCATAGCCCCTTTATAAGTACACCCTGACCCTAAGTGAGTTACCCTAGTCCGATAGAAGTACACCCTGACCCTAAGTGAGTTACCCTAGCCCGTATATAAGTACTCCCTGACCCCAAGTGAGTTATCATAGCCCCTTTATATGTACTCTTTGACCGCAAGTAAGTTACCCTAGTCCCATATAAGTACTCCCTATCCCCAACTGATTTACCCTAGCCCCATATAAGTGCTCCAATAACCCAAGTGAGTTACCCTAGTCCCATAGTAGTACTCCTTGACCCCAAGTGAGTTACCCTAGCCCCATAGTAGTACTCCCTATCCCCAACTGATTTACCCTAGCCCCATATAAGTGCTCCAATAACCCAAGTGAGTTACCCTAGTCCCATAGTAGTACTCCTTGACCCCAAGTGAGTTACCCTAGCCCCATAGTAGTACTCCTTGACCCCAAGTGAGTTACCATAGCCCCTTTATAAGTACTCCACGACCCCAAGTGAGTTACCATAGCCCCTTTATAAGTACTACCTGACCCCAAATGAGTTATCCTAGCCCCTTTATATGTACTCTCTGACCCCAAGTGAGGTACCATAGCCCCTTTATATGTACTCCCTGAACCCAAGTGAGTTATTCTAGCCCCTTTATATGTACTCTCTGACCGCAAGTGAGTTACCCTAACCCCTTTATATGTACTCTCTGACCGCAAGTGAGTTATCCTAGCCCCTTTATAAGTACTCCCTGACCCCAAATGAGTTATCCTAGCCCCTTTATATGTACTCCCTGACCCCAAGTGAATTATCCTAGCCCCTTTATATGTACTCTATGACCCAAGTGAGTTAACATAGTCCATAAAAAGTACTCCCTGACCCCAAGTGAGTTATCCTAGCCCCTTTATATGTGCTCTCTGACCGCAAGTGAGTTATCCTAGCCCCTTTATAAGTACTCCCTGACCCCAAATGAGTTATCCTAGCCCCTTTATATGTACTCTCTGACGGCAAGTGAGTTAGCCTAGTCCCATAGTAGTACTCCTTGACCCCAAGTGAGTTACCATAGCCCCTTTATATGTACTCCCTGACCCCAAGTGAGTTATCCTAGCCCCTATATATGTACTCTCTGACCGCAAGTGAGTTATCCTAGCCCCTTTATATGTACTCTCTGACCCAAGTGAGTTAACATAGTCCATAAAAAGTACTCCCTGACCCCAAGTGAGTTATCCTAGCCCCTTTATATGTGCTCTCTGACCGCAAGTGAGTTATCCTAGCCCCTTTATAAGTACTCCCTGACCCCAAATGAGTTATCCTAGCCCCTTTATATGTACTCTCTGACCGCAAGTGAGTTACCCTAGCCCCTTTATATGTACTCTCTGACCGCAAGTGAGTTATCCTAGCCCCTTTATAAGTACTCCCTGACCCCAAATGAGTTATCCTAGCCCCTTTATATGTACTCTCTGACGGAAAGTGAGTTACCCTAGTCCCATAGTAGTACTCCTTGACCCCATGTGAGTTACCATAGCCCCTTTATATGTACTCTCTGACGGCAAGTGAGTTACCCTAGTCCCATAGTAGTACTCCTTGACCCCAAGTGAGTTACCATAGCCCCTTTATATGTACTCCCTGACCCCAAGTGAATTATCCTAGCCCCTTTATATGTACTCTCTGACCCAAGTGAGTTAACATAGTCCATAAAAAGTAGACCCTGACCCCAAGTGAGTTATCCTAGCCCCTTTATATGTGCTCTCTGACCGCAAGTGAGTTATACTAGCCCCTTTATAAGTACTCCCTGACCCCAAATGAGTTATCCTAGCCCCTTTATATGTACTCTCTGACGGCAAGTGAGTTACCCTAGTCCCATAGTAGTACTCCTTGACCCCAAGTGATTTACCATAGCCCCTTTATAAGTACTTCCTGACCCCAAGTGAGTTATCCTAGCCCCTATATATGTACTCTCTGACCGCAAGTGAGTTACCCTAGCCCCTTTATATGTACTCTCTGACCGCAAGTGAGTTATCCTAGCCGTTTTATATGTACTCCCAGACCCCAAGTGAGTTACCCTAGTCCCTTAGAAGTACTCCTTGACCCCAAGAGAATTACCCTAGTCCCATAGATGTATTCCCTGACCCCAAGTGAGTTACCCTAGCCCCTTATATAAGTACTTCCTGACAGCAAGTGAGTAATCCTAGTTCCTTTATATGTACTCTCTGACCGCAAGTGAGTTACCCTAGTCCCATAGAAGTACTCCCTGACCCTAAGTGAGTTATCCTAGCCCCTATATATGTACTCTCTGAACGCAAGTGAGTTATCCTAGCCTCTTTATATGTACTCTCTGACGGCAAGTGAGTTACCCTAGTCCCATAGTTGTACTCCTTGACCCAAAGTGAGTTACCATAGCCCCTTTATAAGTACTCCCTGACCCCAAGTGAGTTATCCTAGCCCCTTTATATGTACTCTCTGACCGCAAGTGAGTTATCCTAGCCCCTTTATATGTAATCCCAGACCCCAAGTGAGTTACCCTAGTCCCATATAAGTACTCCTTGACCCAAAGTGAGTTATCCTAGCCGCTTTATATGTACTCCCAGACCCCAAGTGAGTTACCCTAGTTTCATAGAAGTACTTCCTGACCCCAAGTGAGTTACCATAGCCCCTTTATAAGTTCTCCCTGACCCCAAGTGAGTTATCCTAGCCCCTTTATATGTACTCTCTGACCGCAAGTGAGTTACCATAGCCCCTTTATATGTACTATCTGACCGCAAGTGAGTTATCCTATCCCCTTTATATGTACTCTCTGACCTCATGTGAGTTACCCTAGTCCCATAGACGTACTCCCTTACCCCAAGTGAGTTATCCTAGCCCCTTTATATGTACTCTCTGACCGCAAGTGAGTTATCCTAGCCCCTTTATATGTACTCTCTGACCGCAAGTGAGTTACCATAGCCCCTTTATAAGTACTCCCTGTCCCCATGTGAGTTACCCTAGCCCCTATATATGTACTCTCTGGCGGCAAGTGAGTTACCCTAGTCCCAAATAAGTACTCCCTGACCCCAAGTGAGTTACCATAGCCCCTTTATAAGTACTCCCTGACCCCAAGTGAGTTATCCTAGCCCCTTTATATGTACTCTTTGACCGCAAGTGAGTTATCCTATCCCCTTTATATGTACTCTCTGACCTCATGTGAGTTACCCTAGTCCCATAGACGTACTCCCTGACCCCAAGTGAGTTATCCTAGCCCCTTTATATGTACACTCTGACCGCAAGTGAGTTACCATAGCCCCTTTATAAGTACTCCCTGACCCCATGTGAGTTACCCTAGCTCCTTTATATGTACTCTCTGGCGGCAAGTGAGTTACCCTAGTCCCAAATAAGTACTCCCTGACCCCAAGTGAGTTACCATAGCCCCTTTATAAGTACTCCCTGACCCCAAGTGAGTTATCCTAGCCCCTTTATATGTACTATCTGACCGCAAGTGAGTTATCCTAGCCCCTTTATATGTACTCTCTGACCGCAAGTGAGTTACCAAAGCCCCTTTATAAGTACTCCCTGACCCCGTGTGAGTTACCCTAGCCCCTTTATATGTACTCTCTGGCGGCAAGTGAGTTACCCTAGTCCCAAATAAGTACTCCCTGACCCCAAGTGAGTTACCATAGCCCCTTTATAAGTACTCCCTGACCCCAAGTGAGTTATCCTAGCCCCTTTATATGTACTCTTTGACCGCAAGTGAGTTATCCTATCCCCTTTATATGTACTCTCTGACCCCATGTGAGTTACCCTAGCCCCTTTATATGTACTCTCTGGCGGCAAGTGAGTTACCCTAGTCCCAAATAAGTACTCCCTGACCCCAAGTGAGTTACCATAGCCCCTTTATAAGTACTCCCTGACCCCAAGTGAGTTATCCTAGCCCCTTTATATGTACTATCTGACCGCAAGTGAGTTATCCTAGCCCCTTTATATGTACTCTCTGACCGCAAGTGAGTTACCCTAGTCCCATAGTAGTACTCCCTGACCCCAAGTGAGTTACCATAGCCCCTTTACAAGTACTTCCTGACCCCAAGTGAGTTATCCTAGCCCCTTTATATGTACTCTCTGACCGCAAGTGAGTTATCCTAGCCCCTTTATAAGTACTCCCTGATCCCAAATGAGTTATCCTAGCCCCATTATATGTATTCTCTGACGGCAAGTGAGTTACCCTAGTCCCATAGTAGTACTCCTTGCCCCCAAGTGAGTTACCATAGCCCCTTTATATGTACTCCCTGACCCCAAGTGAATTATCCTAGCCCCTTTATATGTACTCTCTGACCGCAAGTGAGTTATCCTAGCCCCTTTATAAGTACTCCCTGACACAAGTGTGTTACCCTAGCCCCTTTATATGTACTCCCTGACCCCAAGTGAGTTACCCTAGTCCCATATAAGTACTCCCTGACTCCAAGTGAGTTACCATAGCCCCTTTATAAGTACACCCTGACCCTAACTGATTTACCCTAGCCCCATATAAGTGCTCCAATAACCCAAGTGAGTTACCCTAGTCCCATAGTAGTACTCCTTGACCCCAAGTGAGTTACCATAGCCCCTTTATAAGTACTCCCTGACCCCAAGTGAGTTATCCTAGCCCCTTTATATGTACTCCCAGACCCCAAGTGAGGTACTATAGCCCCTTTATAAGTACTCCCTGAACCCAAGTGAGTTATCCTAGCCCCTTTATATGTACTCTCTGACCGCAAGTGAGTTACCCTAGCCCCTTTATATGTACTCTCTGACCGCAAGTGAGTTATCCTAGCCCCTTTATAAGTACTCCCTGACCCCAAATGAGTTATCCTACCCCCTTTATATGTACTCTCTGACGGAAAGTGAGTTACCCTAGTCCCATAGTAGTACTCCTTGACCCCATGTGAGTTACCATAGCCCCTTTATATGTACTCCCTGACCCCAAGTGAATTATCCTAGCCCCTTTATATGTACACTCTGACCGCAAGTGAGTTATCCTAGCCCCTTTATAAGTACTCCCTGACCCAAATGAGTTAACATAGTCCATAAAAAGTACTCCCTGACCCCAAGTGAGTTATCCTAGCCCCTTTATATGTGCTCTCTGACCGCAAGTGAGTTATCCTAGCCCCTTTATAAGTACTCCCTGACCCCAAATGAGTTATCCTAGCCCCTTTATATGTACTCTCTGACGGCAAGTGAGTTACCCTAGTCCCATAGTAGTACTCCTTGACCCCAAGTGAGATACCATAGCCCCTTTATATGTACTCCCTGACCCCAAGTGAATTATCCTAGCCCCTTTATATGTACTCTCTGACCGCAAGCGAGTTATCCTAGCCCCTTTATAAGTACTCCCTGACCCAAGTGTGTTATCCTAGTTTCATATTAGTACTCCGTGGCCCCAAGTGTGTTACCCTAGCCCCTTTATATGTACTCCCTGACCCCAAATGAGTAACCCTAGTCCCATATAAGTACTCCCTGACCCTGAGTGAGTTACCCTAGTCCCATATAAGTACTCCCTGACTCCAAGTGAGTTACCATAGCCCCTTTATAAGTACACCCTGACCCTAAATGAGTTACCCTAGTCCCATATAAGTACTCCCTATCCCCAACTGATTTACCCTAGCCCCATATAAGTGCTCCAATAACCCAAGTGAGTTACCCTAGTCCCATAGTAGTACTCCTTGACCCCAAGTGAGTTACCATAGCCCCTTTATAAGTACTCCCTGACCCCAAGTGAGTTATCCTAGCCCCTTTATATGTACTCCCAGACCCCAAGTGAGGTACCATAACCCCTTTATAAGTACTCCCTGAACCCAAGTGAGTTATCCTAGCCCCTTTATATGTACTCTCTGACCGCAAGTGAGTTACCCTAGCCCCTTTATATGTACTCTCTGACCGCAAGTGAGTTATCCTAGCCCCTTTATAAGTACTCCCTGACCCCAAATGAGTTATCCTAGCCCCTTTATATGTACTCTCTGACGGAAAGTGAGTTACCCTAGTCCCATAGTAGTACTCCTTGACCCCATGTGAGTTACCATAGCCCCTTTATAAGTACTCCCTGAACCCAAGTGAGTTATCCTAGCCCCTTTATATGTACTCTCTGACCGCAAGTGAGTTATCCTAGCCCCTTTATAAGTACTCCCTGAACCAAGTGAGTTATCCTAGCCCCTTTATATGTGCTCTCTGACCGCTAGTGAGTTACCATAGCCCCTTTATAAGTACTCCCTGACCCCAAGTGAGTTATCCTAGCCCCTTTATATGTACTCCCAGACCCCAAGTGAGGTACCATAGCCCCTTTATAAGTACTCCCTGACCCAAGTGTGTTACCCTAGTTTCATATTAGTACTCCCTGGCCCCAAGTGATTTACCATAGCCCCTTTATAAGTACTTCCTGACCCCAAGTGAGTTATCCTAGCCCCTTTATATGTACTCTCTGACCGCAAGTGAGTTACCCTAGCCCCTTTATATGTACTCTCTGACCGCAAGTGAGTTATCCTAGCCGTTTTATATGTACTCCCAGACCCCAAGTGAGTTACCCTAGTCCCTTATAAGTACTCCTTGACCCCAAGAGAATTACCCTAGTCCCATAGATGTATTCCCTGACCCCAAGTGAGTTATCCTAGCCCCTTTATATGTACTCTCTGACCGCAAGTGAGTTACCATAGCCCCTTTATAAGTACTTCCTGTCCCCATGTGAGTTACCCTAGCCCCTTTATATGTACTCTCTGGCGGCAAGTGAGTTACCCTAGTCCCAAATAAGTACTCCCTGACCCCAAGTGAGTTACCATAGCCCCTTTATAAGTACTCCCTGACCCCAAGTGAGTTATCCTAGCCCCTTTATATGTACTATCTGACCGCAAGTGAGTTATCCTAGCCCCTTTATATGTACTCCCTGACCCCAAGTGAATTATCCTAGCCCCTTTATATGTACTCTCTGACCGCAAGTGAGTTATCCTAGCCCCTTTATAAGTACTCCCTGACACAAGTGTGTTACCCTAGCCCCTTTATATGTACTCCCTGACCCCAAGTGAGTTACCCTAGTCCCATAGATGTATTCCCTGACCTCAAGTGAGTTACCCTAGCCCCTTATATAAGTACTTCCTGACAGCAAGTGAGTTATCCTAGTTCCTTTATATGTACTCTCTGACCGCAAGTGAGTTACCCTAGTCCCATAGAAGTACTCCCTGACCCTAAGTGAGTTATCCTAGCCCCTTTATATGTACTCTCTGAACGCAAGTGAGTTATCCTAGCCCCTTTATATGTACTCTCTGACGGCAAGTGAGTTACCCTAGTCCCATAGTTGTACTCCTTGACCCAAAGTGAGTTACCACAGCCCCTTTATAAGTACTCCCTGACCCCCAAATGAGTTATCTTAGCCCCTTTATATGTACTCTCTGACCGCAAGTGAGTTATCCTAGCCCCTTTATATGTAATCCCAGACCCCAAGTGAGTTACCCTAGTCCCATATAAGTACTCCTTGACCCAAAGTGAGTTACCCTAGCCGCTTTATATGTACTCCCAGACCCCAAGTGAGTTACCCTAGTTTCATAGAAGTACTTCCTGACCCCAAGTGAGTTACCATAGCCCCTTTATAAGTTCTCCCTGACCCCAAGTGAGTTATCCTAGCCCCTTTATATGTACTCTCTGACCGCAAGTGAGTTACCATAGCCCCTTTATAAGTACTCCCTGACCCCATGTGAGATACCCTAGCCCCTTTATATGTACTCTCTGACCGCAAGTGAGTTATCCTGGCCCCTTTATATGTACTATCTGACCGCAAGTGAGTTATCCTATCCCCTTTATATGTACTCTCTGACGGCAAGTGAGTTACCATAGCCCCTTTATAAGTACTCCCCTGACCCCTAGTGAGTTATCCTAGCCCCTTTATATGTACTCTCTGACGGTAAGTGAGTTACCCTAGTCCCATAGTAGTACTCCTTGACCCCAAGTGAGTTACCATAGCCCCTTTATATGTACTCCCTGACCCCAAGTGAATTATCCTAGCCCCTTTATATGTACTCTCTGACCGCAAATGAGTTATCCTAGCCCCTTTATAAGTACTCCCTGACCCAAGTGTGTTACCCTAGTTTCATATTAGTACTCCCTGGCCCCAAGTGATTTACCATAGCCCCTTTATAAGTACTTCCTGACCCCAAGTGAGTTATCCTAGCCCCTTTATATGTACTCTCTGACCGCAAGTGAGTTACCCTAGCCCCTTTATATGTACTCTCTGACCGCAAGTGAGTTATCCTAGCCGTTTTATATGTACTCCCAGACCCCAAGTGAGTTACCCTAGTCCCTTATAAGTACTCCTTGACCCCAAGAGAATTACCCTAGTCCCATAGATGTATTCCCTGACCCCAAGTGAGTTATCCTAGCCCCTTTATATGTACTCTCTGACCGCAAGTGAGTTACCATAGCCCCTTTATAAGTACTTCCTGTCCCCATGTGAGTTACCCTAGCCCCTTTATATGTACTCTCTGGCGGCAAGTGAGTTACCCTAGTCCCAAATAAGTACTCCCTGACCCCAAGTGAGTTACCATAGCCCCTTTATAAGTACTCCCTGACCCCAAGTGAGTTATCCTAGCCCCTTTATATGTACTATCTGACCGCAAGTGAGTTATCCTAGCCCCTTTATATGTACTCCCTGACCCCAAGTGAATTATCCTAGCCCCTTTATATGTACTCTCTGACCGCAAGTGAGTTATCCTAGCCCCTTTATAAGTACTCCCTGACACAAGTGTGTTACCCTAGCCCCTTTATATGTACTCCCTGACCCCAAGTGAGTTACCCTAGTCCCATAGATGTATTCCCTGACCTCAAGTGAGTTACCCTAGCCCCTTATATAAGTACTTCCTGACAGCAAGTGAGTTATCCTAGTTCCTTTATATGTACTCTCTGACCGCAAGTGAGTTACCCTAGTCCCATAGAAGTACTCCCTGACCCTAAGTGAGTTATCCTAGCCCCTTTATATGTACTCTCTGAACGCAAGTGAGTTATCCTAGCCCCTTTATATGTACTCTCTGACGGCAAGTGAGTTACCCTAGTCCCATAGTTGTACTCCTTGACCCAAAGTGAGTTACCACAGCCCCTTTATAAGTACTCCCTGACCCCAAATGAGTTATCTTAGCCCCTTTATATGTACTCTCTGACCGCAAGTGAGTTATCCTAGCCCCTTTATATGTAATCCCAGACCCCAAGTGAGTTACCCTAGTCCCATATAAGTACTCCTTGACCCAAAGTGAGTTACCCTAGCCGCTTTATATGTACTCCCAGACCCCAAGTGAGTTACCCTAGTTTCATAGAAGTACTTCCTGACCCCAAGTGAGTTACCATAGCCCCTTTATAAGTTCTCCCTGACCCCAAGTGAGTTATCCTAGCCCCTTTATATGTAATCTCTGACCGCAAGTGAGTTACCATAGCCCCTTTATAAGTACTCCCTGACCCCATGTGAGATACCCTAGCCCCTTTATATGTACTCTCTGACCGCAAGTGAGTTATCCTGGCCCCTTTATATGTACTATCTGACCGCAAGTGAGTTATCCTATCCCCTTTATATGTACTCTCTGACGGCAAGTGAGTTACCATAGCCCCTTTATAAGTACTCCCTGACCCCTAGTGAGTTATCCTAGCCCCTTTATATGTACTCTCTGACGGTAAGTGAGTTACCCTAGTCCCATAGTAGTACTCCTTGACCCCAAGTGAGTTACCATAGCCCCTTTATATGTACTCCCTGACCCCAAGTGAATTATCCTAGCCCCTTTATATGTACTCTCTGACCGCAAATGAGTTATCCTAGCCCCTTTATAAGTACTCCCTGACCCAAGTGTGTTACCCTAGTTTCATATTAGTACTCCCTGGCCCCAAGTGATTTACCATAGCCCCTTTATAAGTACTTCCTGACCCCAAGTGAGTTATCCTAGCCCCTTTATATGTACTCTCTGACCGCAAGTGAGTTACCCTAGCCCCTTTATATGTACTCTCTGACCGCAAGTGAGTTATCCTAGCCGTTTTATATGTACTCCCAGACCCCAAGTGAGTTACCCTAGTCCCTTATAAGTACTCCTTGACCCCAAGAGAATTACCCTAGTCCCATAGATGTATTCCCTGACCTCAAGTGAGTTACCCTAGCCCCTTATATAAGTACTTCCTGACAGCAAGTGAGTTATCCTAGTTCCTTTATATGTACTCTCTGACCGCAAGTGAGTTACCCTAGTCCCATAGAAGTACTCCCTGACCCTAAGTGAGTTATCCTAGCCCCTTTATATGTACTCTCTGAACGCAAGTGAGTTATCCTAGCCCCTTTATATGTACTCTCTGACGGCAAGTGAGTTACCCTAGTCCCATAGACGTACTCCCTGACCCCAAGTGAGTTATCCTAGCCCCTTTATATGTACTCTCTGACCGCAAGTGAGTTATCCTAGCCCCTTTATATGTACTCTCTGACCGCAAGTGAGTTACCATAGCCCCTTTATAAGTACTCCCTGACCCCGTGTGAGTTACCCTAGCCCCTTTATATGTACTCTCTGGCGGCAAGTGAGTTACCCTAGTCCCAAATAAGTACTCCCTGACCCCAAGTGAGTTACCATAGCCCCTTTATAAGTACTCCCTGACCCCAAGTGAGTTATCTTAGCCCCTTTATATGTACTCTCTGACCGCAAGTGAGTTATCCTAGCCCCTTTATATGTACTATCTGACCGCAAGTGAGTTATCCTATCCCCTTTATATGTACTCTCTGACCTCATGTGAGTTACCCTAGTCCCATAGACGTACTCCCTGACCCCAAGTGAGTTATCCTAGCCCCTTTATAAGTACTCCCTGACCCCAAGTGAGTTATCCTAGCCCCTTTATATGTACTATCTGACCGCAAGTGAGTTATCCTATCCCCTTTATATGTACTCTCTGACCTCATGTGAGTTACCCTAGTCCCATAGACGTACTCCCTGACCCCAAGTGAGTTATCCTAGCCCCTTTATATGTACTCTCTGACCGCAAGTGAGTTATCCTAGCCCCTTTATATGTACTCTCTGACCGCAAGTGAGTTACCATAGCCCCTTTATAAGTACTCCCTGACCCCGTGTGAGTTACCCTAGCCCCTTTATATGTACTCTCTGGCGGCAAGTGAGTTACCCTAGTCCCAAATAAGTACTCCCTGACCCCAAGTGAGTTACCATAGCCCCTTTATAAGTACTCCCTGACCCCAAGTGAGTTATCTTAGCCCCTTTATATGTACTCTCTGACCGCAAGTGAGTTATCCTAGCCCCTTTATATGTAATCCCAGACCCCAAGTGAGTTACCCTAGTCCCATAAAAGTACTCCTTGACCCAAAGTGAGTTACCCTAGCCGCTTTATATGTACTCCCAGACCCCAAGTGAGTTACCCTAGTTTCATAGAAGTACTTCCTGACCCCAAGTGAGTTACCATAGCCCCTTTATAAGTTCTCCCTGACCCCAAGTGAGTTATCCTAGCCCCTTTATATGTACTCTCTGACCGCAAGTGAGTTACCATAGCCCCTTTATAAGTACTCCCTGACCCCATGTGAGATACCCTAGCCCCTTTATATGTACTCTCTGACCGCAAGTGAGTTATCCTAGCCCCTTTATATGTACTATCTGACCGCAAGTGAGTTATCCTATCCCCTTTATATGTACTCTCTGACCTCATGTGAGTTACCCTAGTCCCATAGACGTACTCCCTGACCCCAAGTGAGTTATCCTAGCCCCTTTATAAGTACTCCCTGACCCCAAGTGAGTTATCCTAGCCCCTTTATATGTACTATCTGACCGCAAGTGAGTTATCCTATCCCCTTTATATGTACTCTCTGACCTCATGTGAGTTACCCTAGTCCCATAGACGTACTCCCTGACCCCAAGTGAGTTATCCTAGCCTCTTTATATGTACTCTCTGACCGCAAGTGAGTTATCCTAGCCCCTTTATATGTACTCTCTGACCGCAAGTGAGTTACCATAGCCCCTTTATAAGTACTCCCTGACCCCGTGTGAGTTACCCTAGCCCCTTTATATGTACTCTCTGGCGGCAAGTGAGTTACCCTAGTCCCAAATAAGTACTCCCTGACCCCAAGTGAGTTACCATAGCCCCTTTATAAGTACTTCCTGACCCCAAGTGAGTTATCCTAGCCCCTTTATATGTACTCTCTGACCGCAAGTGAGTTATCCTAGCCGCTTTATATGTACTCCCAGACCCCAAGTGAGTTACCCTAGCCCCTTTATATGTACTCTCTGACCGCAAGTGAGTTACCCTAGTCCCATAGAAGTACTCCCTGACCCCAAGTGAGTTATCCTAGCCCCTTTTTATGTACTCTCTAACCGCAAGTGAGTTATCCTAGCCCCTATATATGTACTCTCTGACGGCAAGTGAGTTACCCTAGTCCCATAGTTGTACTCCTTGACCCAAAGTGAGTTACCACAGCCCCTTTATAAGTACTCCCTGACCCCAAGTGAGTTATCTTAGCCCCTTTATATGTACTCTCTGACCGCAAGTGAGTTATCCTAGCCCCTTTATATGTAATCCCAGACCCCAAGTGAGTTACCCTAGTCCCATATAAGTACTCCTTGACCCAAAGTGAGTTACCCTAGCCGCTTTATATGTACTCCCAGACCCCAAGTGAGTTACCATAGCCCCTTTATAAGTTCTCCCTGACCCCAAGTGAGTTATCCTAGCCCCTTTATATGTACTCTCTGACCGCAAGTGAGTTACCATAGCCCCTTTATAAGTACTCCCTGACCCCATGTGAGATACCCTAGCCCCTTTATATGTACTCTCTGACCGCAAGTGAGTTATCCTAGCCCCTTTATATGTACTATCTGACCGCAAGTGAGTTATCCTATCCCCTTTATATGTACTCTCTGACCTCATGTGAGTTACCCTAGTCCCATAGACGTACTCCCTGACCCCAAGTGAGTTATCCTAGCCCCTTTATAAGTACTCCCTGACCCCAAGTGAGTTATCCTAGCCCCTTTATATGTACTATCTGACCGCAAGTGAGTTATCCTATACCCTTTATATGTACTCTCTGACCTCATGTGAGTTACCCTAGTCCCATAGACGTACTCCCTGACCCCAAGTGAGTTATCCTAGCCCCTTTATATGTACTCTCTGACCGCAAGTGAGTTATCCTAGCCCCTTTATATGTACTCTCTGACCGCAAGTGAGTTATCCTAGCCGCTTTATATGTACTCCCAGACCCCAAGTGAGTTACCCTAGCCCCTTTATATGTACTCTCTGACCGCAAGTGAGTTACCCTAGTCCCATAGAAGTACTCCCTGACCCCAAGTGAGTTATCCTAGCCCCTTTTTATGTACTCTCTAACCGCAAGTGAGTTATCCTAGCCCCTATATATGTACTCTCTGACGGCAAGTGAGTTACCCTAGTCCCATAGTTGTACTCCTTGACCCAAAGTGAGTTACCACAGCCCCTTTATAAGTACTCCCTGACCCCAAGTGAGTTATCTTAGCCCCTTTATATGTACTCTCTGACCGCAAGTGAGTTATCCTAGCCCCTTTATATGTAATCCCAGACCCCAAGTGAGTTACCCTAGTCCCATATAAGTACTCCTTGACCCAAAGTGAGTTACCCTAGCCGCTTTATATGTACTCCCAGACCCCAAGTGAGTTACCATAGCCCCTTTATAAGTTCTCCCTGACCCCAAGTGAGTTATCCTAGCCCCTTTATATGTACTCTCTGACCGCAAGTGAGTTACCATAGCCCCTTTATAAGTACTCCCTGACCCCATGTGAGATACCCTAGCCCCTTTATATGTACTCTCTGACAGCAAGTGAGTTATCCTAGCCCCTTTATATGTACTATCTGACCGCAAGTGAGTTATCCTATCCCCTTTATATGTACTCTCTGACCTCATGTGAGTTACCCTAGTCCCATAGACGTACTCCCTGACCCCAAGTGAGTTATCCTAGCCCCTTTATAAGTACTCCCTGACCCCAAGTGAGTTATCCTAGCCCCTTTATATGTACTATCTGACCGCAAGTGAGTTATCCTATACCCTTTATATGTACTCTCTGACCTCATGTGAGTTACCCTAGTCCCATAGACGTACTCCCTGACCCCAAGTGAGTTATCCTAGCCCCTTTATATGTACTCTCTGACCGCAAGTGAGTTATCCTAGCCCCTTTATATGTACTCTCTGACCGCAAGTGAGTTACCATAGCCCCTTTATAAGTACTCCCTGACCCCGTGTGAGTTACCCTAGCCCCTTTATATGTACTCTCTGGCGGCAAGTGAGTTACCCTAGTCCCAAATAAGTACTCCCTGACCCCAAGTGAGTTACCATAGCCCCTTTATAAGTACTTCCTGACCCCAAGTGAGTTATCCTAGCCCCTTTATATGTACTCTCTGACCGCAAGTGAGTTATCCTAGCCGCTTTATATGTACTCCCAGACCCCAAGTGAGTTACCCTAGCCCCTTTATATGTACTCTCTGACCGCAAGTGAGTTACCCTAGTCCCATAGAAGTACTCCCTGACCCCAAGTGAGTTATCCTAGCCCCTTTATATGTACTCTCTAACCGCAAGTGAGTTATCCTAGCCCCTATATATGTAATCTCTGACGGCAAGTGAGTTACCCTAGTCCCATAGTTGTACTCCTTGACCCAAAGTGAGTTACCACAGCCCCTTTATAAGTACTCCCTGACCCCAAGTGAGTTATCTTAGCCCCTTTATATGTACTCTCTGACCGCAAGTGAGTTATCCTAGCCCCTTTATATGTAATCCCAGACCCCAAGTGAGTTACCCTAGTCCCATATAAGTACTCCTTGACCCAAAGTGAGTTACCCTAGCCGCTTTATATGTACTCCCAGACCCCAAGTGAGTTACCCTAGCCCCTTTATAAGTACTCCCTGACCCCAAATGAGTTATCCTAGCCCCTTTATATGTACTCTCTGACGGCAAGTGAGTTACACTAGTCCCATAGTAGTACTCCTTGACCCCAAGTGAGTTACCATAGCCCCTTTATATGTACTCCCTGACCCCAAGTGAATTATCCTAGCCCCTTTATATGTACTCTCTGACCGCAAGCGAGTTATCCTAGCCCCTTTATAAGTACTCCCTGACCCAAGTGTGTTATCCTAGTTTCATATTAGTACTCCCTGGCCCCAAGTGTGTTACCCTAGCCCCTTTATATGTACTCCCTGACCCCAAATGAGTTACCCTAGTCCCATATAAGTACTCCCTGACCCTGAGTGAGTTACCCTAGTCCCATATAAGTACTCCCTGACTCCAAGTGAGTTACCATAGCCCCTTTATAAGTACACCCTGACCCTAAATGAGTTACCCTAGTCCCATATAAGTACTCCCTATCCCCAACTGATTTACCCTAGCCCCATATAAGTGCTCCAATAACCCAAGTGAGTTACCCTAGTCCCATAGTAGTACTCCTTGACCCCAAGTGAGTTACCATAGCCCCTTTATAAGTACTCCCTGACCCCAAGTGAGTTATCCTAGCCCCTTTATATGTACTCCCAGACCCCAAGTGAGGTACCATAGCCCCTTTATAAGTACTCCCTGAACCCAAGTGAGTTATCCTAGCCCCTTTATATGTACTCTCTGACCGCAAGTGAGTTACCCTAGCCCCTTTATATGTACTCTCTGACCGCAAGTGAGTTATCCTAGCCCCTTTATAAGTACTCCCTGACCCCAAATGAGTTATCCTAGCCCCTTTATATGTACTCTCTGACGGAAAGTGAGTTACCCTAGTCCCATAGTAGTACTCCTTGACCCCATGTGAGTTACCATAGCCCCTTTATAAGTACTCCCTGAACCCAAGTGAGTTATCCTAGCCCCTTTATATGTACTCTCTGACCGCAAGTGAGTTATCCTAGCCCCTTTATAAGTACTCCCTGAACCAAGTGAGTTATCCTAGCCCCTTTATATGTGCTCTCTGACCGCTAGTGAGTTACCATAGCCCCTTTATAAGTACTCCCTGACCCCAAGTGAGTTATCCTAGCCCCTTTATATGTACTCCCAGACCCCAAGTGAGGTACCATAGCCCCTTTATAAGTACTCCCTGACCCAAGTGTGTTACCCTAGTTTCATATTAGTACTCCCTGGCCCCAAGTGATTTACCATAGCCCCTTTATAAGTACTTCCTGACCCCAAGTGAGTTATCCTAGCCCCTTTATATGTACTCTCTGACCGCAAGTGAGTTACCCTAGCCCCTTTATATGTACTCTCTGACCGCAAGTGAGTTATCCTAGCCGTTTTATATGTACTCCCAGACCCCAAGTGAGTTACCCTAGTCCCTTATAAGTACTCCTTGACCCCAAGAGAATTACCCTAGTCCCATAGATGTATTCCCTGACCCCAAGTGAGTTATCCTAGCCCCTTTATATGTACTCTCTGACCGCAAGTGAGTTATCCTAGCCGCTTTATATGTACTCCCAGACCCCAAGTGAGTTACCCTAGCCCCTTTATAAGTACTCCCTGACCCCAAATGAGTTATCCTAGCCCCTTTATATGTACTCTCTGACGGCAAGTGAGTTACCCTAGTCCCATAGTAGTACTCCTTGACCCCAAGTGAGTTACCATAGCCCCTTTATATGTACTCCCTGACCCCAAGTGGATTATCCTAGCCCCTTTATGTGTACTCTCTGACCGCAAGCGAGTTATCCTAGCCCCTTTATAAGTACTCCCTGACCCAAGTGTGTTATCCTAGTTTCATATTAGTACTCCCTGGCCCCAAGTGTGTTACCCTAGCCCCTTTATATGTACTCCCTGACCCCAAATGAGTTACCCTAGTCCCATATAAGTACTCCCTGACCCTGAGTGAGTTACCCTAGTCCCATATAAGTACTCCCTGACTCCAAGTGAGTTACCATAGCCCCTTTATAAGTACACCCTGACCCTAAATGAGTTACCCTAGTCCCATATAAGTACTCCCTATCCCCAACTGATTTACCCTAGCCCCATATAAGTGCTCCAATAACCCAAGTGAGTTACCCTAGTCCCATAGTAGTACTCCTTGACCCCAAGTGAGTTACCATAGCCCCTTTATAAGTACTCCCTGACCCCAAGTGAGTTATCCTAGCCCCTTTATATGTACTCCCAGACCCCAAGTGAGGTACCATAGCCCCTTTATAAGTACTCCCTGAACCCAAGTGAGTTATCCTAGCCCCTTTATATGTACTCTCTGACCGCAAGTGAGTTACCCTAGCCCCTTTATATGTACTCTCTGACCGCAAGTGAGTTATCCTAGCCCCTTTATAAGTACTCCCTGACCCCAAATGAGTTATCCTAGCCCCTTTATATGTACTCTCTGACGGAAAGTGAGTTACCCTAGTCCCATAGTAGTACTCCTTGACCCCATGTGAGTTACCATAGCCCCTTTATAAGTACTCCCTGAACCCAAGTGAGTTATCCTAGCCCCTTTATATGTACTCTCTGACCGCAAGTGAGTTATCCTAGCCCCTTTATAAGTACTCCCTGAACCAAGTGAGTTATCCTAGCCCCTTTATATGTGCTCTCTGACCGCTAGTGAGTTACCATAGCCCCTTTATAAGTACTCCCTGACCCCAAGTGAGTTATCCTAGCCCCTTTATATGTACTCCCAGACCCCAAGTGAGGTACCATAGCCCCTTTATAAGTACTCCCTGACCCAAGTGTGTTACCCTAGTTTCATATTAGTACTCCCTGGCCCCAAGTGATTTACCATTGCCCCTTTATAAGTACTTCCTGACCCCAAGTGAGTTATCCTAGCCCCTTTATATGTACTCTCTGACCGCAAGTGAGTTACCCTAGCCCCTTTATATGTACTCTCTGACCGCAAGTGAGTTATCCTAACCGTTTTATATGTACTCCCAGACCCCAAGTGAGTTACCCTAGTCCCTTATAAGTACTCCTTGACCCCAAGAGAATTACCCTAGTCCCATAGATGTATTCCCTGACCCCAAGTGAGTTATCCTAGCCCCTTTATATGTACTCTCTGACCGCAAGTGAGTTACCATAGCCCCTTTATAAGTACTTCCTGTCCCCATGTGAGTTACCCTAGCCCCTTTATATGTACTCTCTGGCGGCAAGTGAGTTACCCTAGTCCCAAATAAGTACTCCCTGACCCCAAGTGAGTTACCATAGCCCCTTTATAAGTACTCCCTGACCCCAAGTGAGTTATCCTAGCCCCTTTATATGTACTATCTGACCGCAAGTGAGTTATCCTAGCCCCTTTATATGTACTCCCTGACCCCAAGTGAATTATCCTAGCCCCTTTATATGTACTCTCTGACCGCAAGTGAGTTATCCTAGCCCCTTTATAAGTACTCCCTGACACAAGTGTGTTACCCTAGCCCCTTTATATGTACTCCCTGACCCCAAGTGAGTTACCCTAGTCCCATAGATGTATTCCCTGACCTCAAGTGAGTTACCCTAGCCCCTTATATAAGTACTTCCTGACAGCAAGTGAGTTATCCTAGTTCCTTTATATGTACTCTCTGACCGCAAGTGAGTTACCCTAGTCCCATAGAAGTACTCCCTGACCCTAAGTGAGTTATCCTAGCCCCTTTATATGTACTCTCTGAACGCAAGTGAGTTATCCTAGCCCCTTTATATGTACTCTCTGACGGCAAGTGAGTTACCCTAGTCCCATAGTTGTACTCCTTGACCCAAAGTGAGTTACCACAGCCCCTTTATAAGTACTCCCTGACCCCAAATGAGTTATCTTAGCCCCTTTATATGTACTCTCTGACCGCAAGTGAGTTATCCTAGCCCCTTTATATGTAATCCCAGACCCCAAGTGAGTTACCCTAGTCCCATATAAGTACTCCTTGACCCAAAGTGAGTTACCCTAGCCGCTTTATATGTACTCCCAGACCCCAAGTGAGTTACCCTAGTTTCATAGAAGTACTTCCTGACCCCAAGTGAGTTACCATAGCCCCTTTATAAGTTCTCCCTGACCCCAAGTGAGTTATCCTAGCCCCTTTATATGTACTCTCTGACCGCAAGTGAGTTACCATAGCCCCTTTATAAGTACTCCCTGACCCCATGTGAGATACCCTAGCCCCTTTATATGTACTCTCTGACCGCAAGTGAGTTATCCTGGCCCCTTTATATGTACTATCTGACCGCAAGTGAGTTATCCTATCCCCTTTATATGTACTCTCTGACGGCAAGTGAGTTACCATAGCCCCTTTATAAGTACTCCCTGACCCCTAGTGAGTTATCCTAGCCCCTTTATATGTACTCTCTGACGGAAAGTGAGTTACCCTAGTCTCATAGTAGTACTCCTTGACCCCATGTGAGTTACCATAGCCCCTTTATATGTACTCCCTTACCCCAAGTGAATTATCCTAGCCCCTTTATATGTACACTCTGACCGCAAGTGAGTTATCCTAGCCCCTTTATAAGTACTCCCTGACCCAAGTGAGTTAACATAGTCCATAAAAAGTACTCCCAGACCCCAAGTGAGTTATCCTAGCCCCTTTATATGTGCTCTCTGACCGCAAGTGAGTTATCCTAGCCCCTTTATAAGTACTCCCTGACCCCAAATGAGTTATCCTAGCCCCTTTATATGTACTCTCTGACGGTAAGTGAGTTACCCTAGTCCCATAGTAGTACTCCTTGACCCCAAGTGAGTTACCATAGCCCCTTTATATGTACTCCCTGACCCCAAGTGAATTATCCTAGCCCCTTTATATGTACTCTCTGACCGCAAATGAGTTATCCTAGCCCCTTTATAAGTACTCCCTGACCCAAGTGTGTTACCCTAGTTTCATATTAGTACTCCCTGGCCCCAAGTGATTTACCATAGCCCCTTTATAAGTACTTCCTGACCCCAAGTGAGTTATCCTAGCCCCTTTATATGTACTCTCTGACCGCAAGTGAGTTACCCTAGCCCCTTTATATGTACTCTCTGACCGCAAGTGAGTTATCCTAGCCGTTTTATATGTACTCCCAGACCCCAAGTGAGTTACCCTAGTCCCTTATAAGTACTCCTTGACCCCAAGAGAATTACCCTAGTCCCATAGATGTATTCCCTGACCTCAAGTGAGTTACCCTAGCCCCTTATATAAGTACTTCCTGACAGCAAGTGAGTTATCCTAGTTCCTTTATATGTACTCTCTGACCGCAAGTGAGTTACCCTAGTCCCATAGAAGTACTCCCTGACCCTAAGTGAGTTATCCTAGCCCCTTTATATGTACTCTCTGAACGCAAGTGAGTTATCCTAGCCCCTTTATATGTACTCTCTGACGGCAAGTGAGTTACCCTAGTCCCATAGTTGTACTCCTTGACCCAAAGTGAGTTACCACAGCCCCTTTATAAGTACTCCCTGACCCCATGTGAGATACCCTAGCCCCTTTATATGTACTCTCTGACCGCAAGTGAGTTATCCTAGCCCCTTTATATGTACTATCTGACCGCAAGTGAGTTATCCTATCCCCTTTATATGTACTCTCTGACCTCATGTGAGTTACCCTAGTCCCATAGACGTACTCCCTGACCCCAAGTGAGTTATCCTAGCCCCTTTATAAGTACTCCCTGACCCCAAGTGAGTTATCCTAGCCCCTTTATATGTACTATCTGACCGCAAGTGAGTTATCCTATCCCCTTTATATGTACTCTCTGACCTCATGTGAGTTACCCTAGTCCCATAGACGTACTCCCTGACCCCAAGTGAGTTATCCTAGCCCCTTTATATGTACTCTCTGACCGCAAGTGAGTTATCCTAGCCCCTTTATATGTACTCTCTGACCGCAAGTGAGTTACCATAGCCCCTTTATAAGTACTCCCTGACCCCGTGTGAGTTACCCTAGCCCCTTTATATGTACTCTCTGGCGGCAAGTGAGTTACCCTAGTCCCAAATAAGTACTCCCTGACCCCAAGTGAGTTACCATAGCCCCTTTATAAGTACTCCCTGACCCCAAGTGAGTTATCTTAGCCCCTTTATATGTACTCTCTGACCGCAAGTGAGTTATCCTAGCCCCTTTATATGTAATCCCAGACCCCAAGTGAGTTACCCTAGTCCCATAAAAGTACTCCTTGACCCAAAGTGAGTTACCCTAGCCGCTTTATATGTACTCCCAGACCCCAAGTGAGTTACCCTAGTTTCATAGAAGTACTTCCTGACCCCAAGTGAGTTACCATAGCCCCTTTATAAGTTCTCCCTGACCCCAAGTGAGTTATCCTAGCCCCTTTATATGTACTCTCTGACCGCAAGTGAGTTACCATAGCCCCTTTATAAGTACTCCCTGACCCCATGTGAGATACCCTAGCCCCTTTATATGTACTCTCTGACCGCAAGTGAGTTATCCTAGCCCCTTTATATGTACTATCTGACCGCAAGTGAGTTATCCTATCCCCTTTATATGTACTCTCTGACCTCATGTGAGTTACCCTAGTCCCATAGACGTACTCCCTGACCCCAAGTGAGTTATCCTAGCCCCTTTATAAGTACTCCCTGACCCCAAGTGAGTTATCCTAGCCCCTTTATATGTACTATCTGACCGCAAGTGAGTTATCCTATCCCCTTTATATGTACTCTCTGACCTCATGTGAGTTACCCTAGTCCCATAGACGTACTCCCTGACCCCAAGTGAGTTATCCTAGCCCCTTTATATGTACTCTCTGACCGCAAGTGAGTTATCCTAGCCCCTTTATATGTACTCTCTGACCGCAAGTGAGTTATCCTATCCCCTTTATATGTACTCTCTGACCTCATGTGAGTTACCCTAGTCCCATAGACGTACTCCCTGACCCCGTGTGAGTTACCCTAGCCCCTTTATATGTACTCTCTGGCGGCAAGTGAGTTACCCTAGTCCCAAATAAGTACTCCCTGACCCCAAGTGAGTTACCATAGCCCCTTTATAAGTACTTCCTGACCCCAAGTGAGTTATCCTAGCCCCTTTATATGTACTCTCTGACCGCAAGTGAGTTATCCTAGCCGCTTTATATGTACTCCCAGACCCCAAGTGAGTTACCCTAGCCCCTTTATATGTACTCTCTGACCGCAAGTGAGTTACCCTAGTCCCATAGAAGTACTCCCTGACCCCAAGTGAGTTATCCTAGCCCCTTTTTATGTACTCTCTAACCGCAAGTGAGTTATCCTAGCCCCTATATATGTACTCTCTGACGGCAAGTGAGTTACCCTAGTCCCATAGTTGTACTCCTTGGCCCAAAGTGAGTTACCACAGCCCCTTTATAAGTACTCCCTGACCCCAAGTGAGTTATCTTAGCCCCTTTATATGTACTCTCTGACCGCAAGTGAGTTATCCTAGCCCCTTTATATGTAATCCCAGACCCCAAGTGAGTTACCCTAGTCCCATATAAGTACTCCTTGACCCAAAGTGAGTTACCCTAGCCGCTTTATATGTACTCCCAGACCCCAAGTGAGTTACCATAGCCCCTTTATAAGTTCTCCCTGACCCCAAGTGAGTTATCTTAGCCCCTTTATATGTACTCTCTGACCGCAAGTGAGTTACCATAGCCCCTTTATAAGTACTCCCTGACCCCATGTGAGATACCCTAGCCCCTTTATATGTACTCTCTGACCGCAAGTGAGTTATCCTAGCCCCTTTATATGTACTATCTGACCGCAAGTGAGTTATCCTATCCCCTTTATATGTACTCTCTGACCTCATGTGAGTTACCCTAGTCCCATAGACGTACTCCCTGACCCCAAGTGAGTTATCCTAGCCCCTTTATAAGTACTCCCTGACCCCAAGTGAGTTATCCTAGCCCCTTTATATGTACTATCTGACCGCAAGTGAGTTATCCTATACCCTTTATATGTACTCTCTGACCTCATGTGAGTTACCCTAGTCCCATAGACGTACTCCCTGACCCCAAGTGAGTTATCCTAGCCCCTTTATATGTACTCTCTGACCGCAAGTGAGTTATCCTAGCCCCTTTATATGTACTCTCTGACCGCAAGTGAGTTATCCTAGTCCCATAGAAGTACTCCCTGACCCCAAGTGAGTTATCCTAGCCCCTTTTTATGTACTCTCTAACCGCAAGTGAGTTATCCTAGCCCCTATATATGTACTCTCTGACGGCAAGTGAGTTACCCTAGTCCCATAGTTGTACTCCTTGACCCAAAGTGAGTTACCACAGCCCCTTTATAAGTACTCCCTGACCCCAAGTGAGTTATCTTAGCCCCTTTATATGTACTCTCTGACCGCAAGTGAGTTATCCTAGCCCCTTTATATGTAATCCCAGACCCCAAGTGAGTTACCCTAGTCCCATATAAGTACTCCTTGACCCAAAGTGAGTTACCCTAGCCGCTTTATATGTACTCCCAGACCCCAAGTGAGTTACCATAGCCCCTTTATAAGTTCTCCCTGACCCCAAGTGAGTTATCTTAGCCCCTTTATATGTACTCTCTGACCGCAAGTGAGTTACCATAGCCCCTTTATAAGTACTCCCTGACCCCATGTGAGATACCCTAGCCCCTTTATATGTACTCTCTGACCGCAAGTGAGTTATCCTAGCCCCTTTATATGTACTATCTGACCGCAAGTGAGTTATCCTATCCCCTTTATATGTACTCTCTGACCTCATGTGAGTTACCCTAGTCCCATAGACGTACTCCCTGACCCCAAGTGAGTTATCCTAGCCCCTTTATAAGTACTCCCTGACCCCAAGTGAGTTATCCTAGCCCCTTTATATGTACTATCTGACCGCAAGTGAGTTATCCTATACCCTTTATATGTACTCTCTGACCTCATGTGAGTTACCCTAGTCCCATAGACGTACTCCCTGACCCCAAGTGAGTTATCCTAGCCCCTTTATATGTACTCTCTGACCGCAAGTGAGTTATCCTAGCCCCTTTATATGTACTCTCTGACCGCAAGTGAGTTATCCTAGCCGCTTTATATGTACTCCCAGACCCCAAGTGAGTTACCCTAGCCCCTTTATATGTACTCTCTGACCGCAAGTGAGTTACCCTAGTCCCATAGAAGTACTCCCTGACCCCAAGTGAGTTATCCTAGCCCCTTTTTATGTACTCTCTAACCGCAAGTGAGTTATCCTAGCCCCTATATATGTACTCTCTGACGGCAAGTGAGTTACCCTAGTCCCATAGTTGAACTACTTGACCCAAAGTGAGTTACCACAGCCCCTTTATAAGTACTCCCTGACCCCAAGTGAGTTATCTTAGCCCCTTTATATGTACTCTCTGACCGCAAGTGAGTTATCCTAGCCCCTTTATATGTAATCCCAGACCCCAAGTGAGTTACCCTAGTCCCATATAAGTACTCCTTGACCCAAAGTGAGTTACCCTAGCCGCTTTATATGTACTCCCAGACCCCAAGTGAGTTACCATAGCCCCTTTATAAGTTCTCCCTGACCCCAAGTGAGTTATCCTAGCCCCTTTATATGTACTCTCTGACCGCAAGTGAGTTACCATAGCCCCTTTATAAGTACTCCCTGACCCCATGTGAGATACCCTAGCCCCTTTATATGTACTCTCTGACCGCAAGTGAGTTATCCTAGCCCCTTTATATGTACTATCTGACCGCAAGTGAGTTATCCTATCCCCTTTATATGTACTCTCTGACCTCATGTGAGTTACCCTAGTCCCATAGACGTACTCCCTGACCCCAAGTGAGTTATCCTAGCCCCTTTATAAGTACTCCCTGACCCCAAGTGAGTTATCCTAGCCCCTTTATATGTACTATCTGACCGCAAGTGAGTTATCCTATACCCTTTATATGTACTCTCTGACCTCATGTGAGTTACCCTAGTCCCATAGACGTACTCCCTGACCCCAAGTGAGTTATCCTAGCCCCTTTATATGTACTCTCTGACCGCAAGTGAGTTATCCTAGCCCCTTTATATGTACTCTCTGACCGCAAGTGAGTTACCATAGCCCCTTTATAAGTACTCCCTGACCCCGTGTGAGTTACCCTAGCCCCTTTATATGTACTCTCTGGCGGCAAGTGAGTTACCCTAGTCCCAAATAAGTACTCCCTGACCCCAAGTGAGTTACCATAGCCCCTTTATAAGTACTTCCTGACCCCAAGTGAGTTATCCTAGCCCCTTTATATGTACTCTCTGACCGCAAGTGAGTTATCCTAGCCGCTTTATATGTACTCCCAGACCCCAAGTGAGTTACCCTAGCCCCTTTATATGTACTCTCTGACCGCAAGTGAGTTACCCTAGTCCCATAGAAGTACTCCCTGACCCCAAGTGAGTTATTCTAGCCCCTTTATATGTACTCTCTAACCGCAAGTGAGTTATCCTAGCCCCTATATATGTAATCTCTGACGGCAAGTGAGTTACCCTAGTCCCATAGTTGTACTCCTTGACCCAAAGTGAGTTACCACAGCCCCTTTATAAGTACTCCCTGACCCCAAGTGAGTTATCTTAGCCCCTTTATATGTACTCTCTGACCGCAAGTGAGTTATCCTAGCCCCTTTATATGTAATCCCAGACCCCAAGTGAGTTACCCTAGTCCCATATAAGTACTCCTTGACCCAAAGTGAGTTACCCTAGCCGCTTTATATGTACTCCCAGACCCCAAGTGAGTTACCCTAGTTTCATAGAAGTACTTCCTGACCCCAAGTGAGTTACCATAGCCCCTTTATAAGTTCTCCCTGACCCCAAGTAAGTTATCCTAGCCCCTTTATATGTACTCTCTGACCGCAAGTGAGTTACCATAGCCCCTTTATAAGTACTCCCTGACCCCATGTGAGATACCCTAGCCCCTTTATATGTACTCTCTGACCGCAAGTGAGTTATCCTAGCCCCTTTATATGTACTATCTGACCGCAAGTGAGTTATCCTATCCCCTTTATATGTACTCTCTGACCTCATGTGAGTTACCCTAGTCCCATAGACGTACTCCCTGACCCCAAGTGAGTTATCCTAGCCCCTTTATAAGTACTCCCTGACCCCAAGTGAGTTATCCTAGCCCCTTTATATGTACTATCTGACCGCAAGTGAGTTATCCTATACCCTTTATATGTACTCTCTGACCTCATGTGAGTTACCCTAGTCCCATAGACGTACTCCCTGACCCCAAGTGAGTTATCCTAGCCCCTTTATATGTACTCTCTGACCGCAAGTGAGTTATCCTAGCCCCTTTATATGTACTCTCTGACCGCAAGTGAGTTACCATAGCCCCTTTATAAGTACTCCCTGACCCCGTGTGAGTTACCCTAGCCCCTTTATATGTACTCTCTGGCGGCAAGTGAGTTACCCTAGTCCCAAATAAGTACTCCCTGACCCCAAGTGAGTTACCATAGCCCCTTTATAAGTACTTCCTGACCCCAAGTGAGTTATCCTAGCCCCTTTATATGTACTCTCTGACCGCAAGTGAGTTATCCTAGCCGCTTTATATGTACTCCCAGACCCCAAGTGAGTTACCCTAGCCCCTTTATATGTACTCTCTGACCGCAAGTGAGTTACCCTAGTCCCATAGAAGTACTCCCTGACCCCAAGTGAGTTATCCTAGCCCCTTTATATGTACTCTCTAACCGCAAGTGAGTTATCCTAGCCCCTTTATATGTACTCTCTGACGGCAAGTGAGTTACCCTAGTCCCATATTTGTACTCCTTGACCCAAAGTGAGTTACCACAGCCCCTTTATAAGTACTCCCTGACCCCAAGTGAGTTATCTTAGCCCCTTTATATGTACTCTCTGACCGCAAGTGAGTTATCCTAGCCCCTTTATATGTAATCCCAGACCCCAAGTGAGTTACCCTAGTCCCATATAAGTACTCCTTGACCCAAAGTGAGTTACCCTAGCCGCTTTATATGTACTCCCAGACCTCAAGTGAGTTACCCTAGTTTCATAGAAGTACTTCCTGACCCCAAGTGAGTTACCATAGCCCCTTTATAAGTTCTCCCTGACCCCAAGTGAGTTATCCTAGCCCCTTTATATGTACTCTCTGACCGCAAGTGAGTTACCATAGCCCCTTTATAAGTACTCCCTGACCCCATGTGAGATACCCTAGCCACTTTATATGTACTCTCTGACCGCAAGTGAGTTATCCTAGCCCCTTTATATGTACTATCTGACCGCAAGTGAGTTATCCTATCCCCTTTATATGTACTCTCTGACCTCATGTGAGTTACCCTAGTCCCATAGACGTACTCCCTGACCCCAAGTGAGTTATCCTAGCCCCTTTATAAGTACTCCCTGACCCCAAGTGAGTTATCCTAGCCCCTTTATATGTACTATCTGACCGCAAGTGAGTTATCCTATCCCCTTTATATGTACTCTCTGACCTCATGTGAGTTACCCTAGTCCCATAGACGTACTCCCTGACCCCAAGTGAGTTATCCTAGCCCCTTTATATGTACTCTCTGACCGCAAGTGAGTTATCCTAGCCTCTTTATATGTACTCTCTGACCGCAAGTGAGTTACCATAGCCCCTTTATAAGTACTCCCTGACCCCGTGTGAGTTACCCTAGCCCCTTTATATGTACTCTCTGGCGGCAAGTGAGTTACCCTAGTCCCAAATAAGTACTCCCTGACCCCAAGTGAGTTACCATAGCCCCTTTATAAGTACTTCCTGACCCCAAGTGAGTTATCCTAGCCCCTTTATATGTACTCTCTGACCGCAAGTGAGTTATCCTAGCCGCTTTATATGTACTCCCAGACCCCAAGTGAGTTACCCTAGCCCCTTTATATGTACTCTCTGACCGCAAGTGAGTTACCCTAGTCCCATAGAAGTACTCCCTGACCCCAAGTGAGTTATCCTAGCCCCTTTATATGTACTCTCTAACCGCAAGTGAGTTATCCTAGCCCCTTTATATGTACTCTCTGACGGCAAGTGAGTTACCCTAGTCCCAAAGTAGTACTCCTTGACCCCAAGTGAGTTACCATAGCCCCTTTATAAGTACTCCCTGACCCCAAGTGAGTTATCCTAGCCCCTTTATATGTACTCTCTGACCGCAAGTGAGTTATCCTAGCCCCTTTATATGTACTCCCAGACCCCAAGTGAGGTACCATAGCCCCTTTATAAGTACTCCCTGACCCCAAGTGAGTTATCCTAGCCCCTTTATATGTACTCTCTGACCGCAAGTGAGTTATCCTAGCCGCTTTATATGTACTCCCAGACCCCAAGTGAGGTACCATAGCCCCTTTATAAGTACTCCCTGACCCCAAGTGAGTTATCCTAGTTCCTTTATATGTACTCTCTGACCGCAAGTGAGTTACCCTAGTCCCATAGAAGTACTCTCTGACCGCAAGTGAGTTATCCTAGCCCCTTTATATGTACTCCCTGACCCCAAGTGAGTTATCCTCGCCCCTTTATATATACTCTTTGACCGCAAGTGAGTTATCCGAGCCCCTTTATAAGTACTCCCTGACCCAAGTGTGTTACCCTAGTTTCATATTAGTACTCCCTGACCCCAAGTGAGGTACCATAGCCCCTTTATAAGTACTCCCTGACCCCAAGTGAGTTATCCTAGTTCCTTTATATGTACTCTCTGACCGCAAGTGAGTTACCCTAGTCCCATAGAAGTACTCTCTGACCGCAAGTGAGTTATCCTAGCCCCTTTATATGTACTCTCTGACCGCAAGTGAGTTATCCTAGCCCCTTTATATGTACTCCCAGACCCCAAGTGAGGTACCATAGCCCCTTTATAAGTACTCCCTGACCCCAAGTGAGTTATCCTAGCCCCTTTATATGTACTCTCTGACCGCAAGTGAGTTATCCTATCCCCTTTATATGTACTCTCTGACCTCATGTGAGTTACCCTAGTCCCATAGACGTACTCCCTGACCCCAAGTGAGTTATCCTAGCCCCTTTATAAGTACTCCCTGACCCCAAGTGAGTTATCCTAGCCCCTTTATATGTACTATCTGACCGCAAGTGAGTTATCCTATCCCCTTTATATGTACTCTCTGACCTCATGTGAGTTACCCTAGTCTAATAGACGTACTCCCTGACCCCAAGTGAGTTATCCTAGCCCCTTTATATGTACTCTCTGACCGCAAGTGAGTTATCCTAGCCCCTTTATATGTACTCTCTGACCGCAAGTGAGTTACCATAGCCCCTTTATAAGTACTCCCTGACCCCGTGTAAGTTACCCTAGCCCCTTTATATGTACTCTCTGGCGGCAAGTGAGTTACCCTAGTCCCAAATAAGTACTCCCTGACCCCAAGTGAGTTACCATAGCCCCTTTATAAGTACTCCCTGACCCCAAGTGAGTTATCCTAGCCCCTTTATATGTACTCTCTGACCGCAAGTGAGTTACCATAGCCCCTTTATAAGTACTCCCTGTCCCCATGTGAGTTACCCTAGCCCCTTTATATGTACTCTCTGGCGGCAAGTGAGTTACCCTAGTCCCAAATAAGTACTCCCTGACCCCAAGTGAGTTACCATAGCCCCTTTATAAGTACTCCCTGACCCCAAGTGAGTTATCCTAGCCCCTTTATATGTACTCTTTGACCGCAAGTGAGTTATCCTATCCCCTTTATATGTACTCTCTGACCTCATGTGAGTTACCCTAGTCCCATAGACGTACTCCCTGACCCCAAGTGAGTTATCCTAGCCCCTTTATATGTACTCTCTGACCGCAAGTGTGTTATCCTAGCCGCTTTATATGTACTCCCAGACCCCAAGTGAGTTACCCTAGTCCCTTATAAGTACTCCTTGACCCCAAGAGAGTTACCCTAGTCCCATAGAAGTACTCCCTGACCCCAAGTGAGTTACCCTAGCCCCTTATATAAGTACTTCCTGACCGCAAGTGAGTTATCCTAGTTCCTTTATATGTACTCTCTGACCGCAAGTGAGTTACCCTAGTCCCATAGAAGTACTCCCTGACCCCAAGTGAGTTATCCTAGCCCCTTTATATGTACTCTCTAACCGCAAGTGAGTTATCCTAGCCCCTTTATATGTACTCTCTGACGGCAAGTGAGTTACCCTAGTCCCAAAGTAGTACTCCCTGACCCCAAGTGAGTTACCCTAGTCCCATAGTAGTACTCCTTGACCCCAAGTGAGTTACCCTAGCCCCTTTACATGTACTCTCTGACCCCAAGTGAGTTACCCTTGTGCCATAGTAGTACTCTTCGACCGAAAGTGAGTTATCCTAGCCCCTTTATATGTACTCCCTGACCCCAAGTGAGTTACCCTAGTCCCATAGTAGTACTCCCTGACCCCAAGTGAACTATCCTAGCCCCTTTATATGTACTATCTGACCGCAAGTGAGTTATCCTAGCCCCTTTATAAGTACTCCCTGACCCCAAGTGAGTTACCCTAGTCCCATAGTAGTACTCCTTGACCCCAAGTGAGTTAGCCTAGTCCAATATAAGTACTCCTTGACCCAAAGAGAGTTACCCTAGCCCCTTTATAAGTACTCCCTGACCGCAAGTGAGTTACCCTAGTCCCATATAAGTACTCCCTGACCTCAAGTGAGGTACCATAGCCCCTTTATAAGTACTCCCTGACCCCAAGTGAGTTACCCTAGTCCCTGATAAGTACTCCCTGACCCCAAGTGAACTATCCTAGCCCCTTTATATGTACTATCTGACCGCAAGTGAGTTATCCTAGCCCCATTATAAGTACTCCCTGACCCCAAGTGAGTTACCCTAGTCCCATAGTAGTACTCCTTGACCCCAAGTGAGTTACCCTAGCCCCTTTACATGTACTCTCTGACCCCAAGTGAGTTACCCTAGTCCCATAGTAGTACTCTTCGACCGAAAGTGAGTTATCCTAGCCCCTTTATATGTACTCCCTGACCCCAAGTGAATTATCCTAGCCCCTTTATAAGTACTCCCTGACCCCAAGTGAGTTACCCTAGTCCCATAGTAGTACTCCTTGACCCCAAGTGAGTTAGCCTAGTCCAATATAAGTACTCCTTGATCCAAAGAGAGTTACCCTAGCCCCTTTATAAGTACTCCCTGACCGCAAGTGAGTTACCCTAGTCCCATATAAGTACTCCCTGACCTCAAGTGAGGTACCATAGCCCCTTTATAAGTACTCCCTGACCCCAAGTGAGTTACCCTAGTCCCTGATAAGTACTCCCTGACCCCAAGTGAACTATCCTAGCCCCTTTATATGTACTATCTGACCGCAAGTGAGTTATCCTAGCCCCATTATAAGTACTCCCTGACCCCAAGTGAGTTACCCTAGTCCCATAGTAGTACTCCTTGACCCCAAGTGAGTTACCCTAGCCCCTTTACATGTACTCTCTGACCCCAAGTGAGTTACCCTAGTCCCATAGTAGTACTCTTCGACCGAAAGTGAGTTATCCTAGCCCCTTTATATGTACTCCCTGACCCCAAGTGAATTATCCTAGCCCCTTTATAAGTACTCCCTGACCCCAAGTGAGTTACCCTTTTTTTTTTTTTTTTTTTTTTTTTTTTTTTTTTTTTCCGACGCTTTGCGAGGTAGGGGGAAACTTCTTAAAGCCTTACGGCTTGTTAAGTACCTCCGGCGGCCGATGTTTTGGCCAGAGGTTATGTGGGATTCTAACCCACCAAAACCCCCTACCTGCCCCCCTACCCGGTACCAAGCATAGCTTATAACATCAGGTAGGAGGGTATACGCTCTACTCTACGACCGTATGCGGTCATCCCAAGACAAACAAAAACCCCAGACTCTACCCCACCCCAGAGGAGAGAGCAGTAGACTCCTCAGCTCGGACTCTACTGTCCTTGGAGGTGAGGACCCTAACCGAGAAGCTGGAAAATGCATTCCAAGCTCTCGGCGTACTCGTAACATGGGACACAAGGGTCTCCACCTCCAACGAGGGCACACCTAAAGCATCACAGAGTTCTGCTCTTTCGCATTCCCACAGGGGACACCACAACAGCGTGTGCTCCGCCGTATCCGCGACCGGATTCGGGGAGCACCAGCAGTCGGGAGTCGCCCTGCGGCCCACCCTCGCGCGATGACTCATGAAACTACCATGCCCCAGGAGCATCTGGGAAACATGGTAGTTCAAGCTTCTACAATTAGCAGCCAGCCAGGACCGGATGTCCGGGATGAGGCGGTGGGTCCACCTACCCCGACCATCTGAGTCCCATGCTGCCTGCCATCTCTCTACTAAATTAGCCCTCGCCAATCTCCGCGCTTCGGCCACGCCAGCCGAGGAGCCACCCGCACGCGACGCATCGTACACCTCCCTGCGCTCCAAAGCTAAAAGATGGGCCGGTGGTATGCCCGAGATTACTAATAGCGCACAGGACGAAGCCGTACGACACGCGCGGGAAACCCTCAGCGCCATGACCCTCTGCGCGGAGATTAGGGACCTCGCAATGGTTGGGCGAGAGGCAGCCTCAGCCCAGCAAGGCGCCCCGTAAAGAAGAATGCTGTGCACTAAATTCGTGTACAACATCCTTCCCGAGACCCCCGACCCACCCACGTTCGGCAATAAATTACTCAACGCCCACCCAGCCTTTTTGGCTTTTCCCACCATGCAATCAATGTGAAACTTGAAGGAAAGACGACGATCCAACCACACACCGAGGTATTTCGCCCGCGGGGAGACGGAAACCGTCTCGCCCCCGACCGAAAACCGCGGAGCCCGATCAGACCGCCTCCTAGAGAAGAAAACAGCCTCCGATTTGGAGACGTTCACCTCCAGGTTCCTCCCCTCAAGCCACAGAACGATACGCGACAAAGCCCTGTTAGCCTTCAACTGCAAGGACCCGACGCTTCCCGCAGACACACACAATGCCGTATCGTCCGCGTAACAAGTCAACGTGCAGCCCTCCGGGAGACTCAACCGCAGCAGACCGTCGAAACAAATGTTCCACAGGAGAGGTCCTAAGACCGATCCCTGCGGAACACCCGCCCCAACGCGCCACTGCCGTCCAGCGCACTCAATGACCCGGTCCCCCAGGTAACTGCGGACTATATCCACAATCACCCCCGGGACCGCGCCATTGGCGGCCAGGGCCTCCAAGATGGCCGCATGCGACACAGAATTGAACGCGTTCTTAATGTCGAGAAGGATTACGGCCACGCGTTTGCTCCGGTACACAGACCCCCGAAGGGCGATCCGAATAAAATTCTGGACAGCCGATACGGCATCCATGGTACTTCTACCAGGACGGAACCCGTATTGACCGTCCGCGAGAGGTGCGACCCCCTCATAAACCTCCGTAAGACGAGCGACAACTACCCTCTCGAACAACTTCCCCACCACCGGTAGGAGAGATATGGGTCTGAAGCCCCCGATCCCTTTCGGGATTAGGACAACCCTCGCCCTCCTCCAGATAGCGGGAAAGTCGCCGAGTTCCAGGCAGCGGTTGAACAACCGGGCAAAATCAGCGGGGCAGCTCATTGCTGCAACCTTAACCACTTCCGGGAGAATGCCATCGACACCAGGGGCCCCCTTTGCAGGGGACCTCCCGGCAGCCATGACAATCTCTGCTTCCGTGATGAGATCAGACTCCAAGATCGGCCTGGTGTTACCGCGAACCACGAATGGAACGCCCCCAGGCCTCACTTGCGACGTCGAGAAAAGACTCTCAATCGCAACCACCGTCTCAGACTCCGTCAGACTAGCAGATGTCTGTCTCTTCAATCTCTTGTAGGCCACCCAGAAGGGGCGACCCCAAGGATCTGCCTCCACTTCATTCACCAGCGCCAACCATGCGGCCATGCGGCCCGCTTCCTCTCGCGTATAGCGGAGGAGAAAGCGGTTCTCGCCGTCTTATAGGCTTCGCGCAAGTGAACTTCCGTATTGGCACCCCTCGACCTCGACCACCTCCTGCGGGCAGCATTCGCTGCCTTACGGAGACGGTCGAGGTCCTCACACCACCAATACGCTGCTTTCCAGCGCTTGGCAGTTCCGTGAGCCCTGGGCATAGAAGCGTCGGACGCCCCGACGAGTCTCCGGAGATAACCCTCCGGCGAGACGCCCGAGCCGTCACCGCCGACGTCCGCCCCGGCCCTCCCCCGGCCGGACGGCCAAGTGAGTTACCCTAGTCCCATAGTAGTACTCCTTGACCCAAAGAGAGTTACCCTAGCCCCTTTATAAGTACTCCCTGACCCCAAGTGCGTTATCCTAGCCCCTTATAAGTACTGCCTGACATCAAGTGAGTTACCCTGGTCCCATATAAGTATTTACAGACACCAAGTTAGTTACCTTAGTCCCATAAAACAACTCCTTGACCCACAGTGAGTTACCATAGCCCCTTTATAAGTACTCCCTGAACCCAAGTGAGTTATCCTAGCCCCTTTATATGTACTCTCTGACCGCAAGTGAGTTACCCTAGCCCCTTTATATGTACTCTCTGACCGCAAGTGAGTTATCCTAGCCCCTTTATAAGTACTCCCTGACCCCAAATGAGTTATCCTAGCCCCTTTATATGTACTCTCTGACGGAAAGTGAGTTACCCTAGTCCCATAGTAGTACTCCTTGACCCCAAGTGAGTTAGCCTAGTCCAATATAAGTACTCCTTGACCCAAAGAGAGTTACCCTAGCCCCTTTATAAGTACTCCCTGACCGCAAGTGAGTTACCCTAGTCCCATATAAGTACTCCCTGACCTCAAGTGAGGTACCATAGCCCCTTTATAAGTACTCCCTGACCCCAAGTGAGTTACCCTAGTCCCTGATAAGTACTCCCTGACCCCAAGTGAACTATCCTAGCCCCTTTATATGTACTATCTGACCGCAAGTGAGTTATCCTAGCCCCATTATAAGTACTCCCTGACCCCAAGTGAGTTACACTAGTCCCATAGTAGTACTCCTTGACCCCAAGTGAGTTACCCTAGCCCCTTTACATGTACTCTCTGACCCCAAGTGAGTTACCCTAGTCCCATAGTAGTACTCTTCGACCGAAAGTGAGTTATCCTAGCCCCTTTATATGTACTCCCTGACCCCAAGTGAATTATCCTAGCCCCTTTATAAGTACTCCCTGACCCCAAGTGAGTTACCCTAGTCCCATAGTAGTACTCCTTGACCCCAAGTGAGTTAGCCTAGTCCAATATAAGTACTCCTTGACCCAAAGAGAGTTACCCTAGCCCCTTTATAAGTACTCCCTGACCGCAAGTGAGTTACCCTAGTCCCATATAAGTACTCCCTGACCTCAAGTGAGGTACCATAGCCCCTTTATAAGTACTCCCTGACCCCAAGTGAGTTACCCTAGTCCCTGATAAGTACTCCCTGACCCCAAGTGAACTATCCTAGCCCCTTTATATGTACTATCTGACCGCAAGTGAGTTATCCTAGCCCCATTATAAGTACTCCCTGACCCCAAGTGAGTTACCCTAGTCCCATAGTAGTACTCCTTGACCCCAAGTGAGTTACCCTAGCCCCTTTACATGTACTCTCTGACCCCAAGTGAGTTACCCTAGTCCCATAGTAGTACTCCTTGACCCAAAGAGAGTTACCCTAGCCCCTTTATAAGTACTCCCTGACCCCAAGTGCGTTATCCTAGCCCCTTATAAGTACTGCCTGACATCAAGTGAGTTACCCTGGTCCCATATAAGTATTTACAGACACCAAGTTAGTTACCTTAGTCCCATAAAACAACTCCTTGACCCACAGTGAGTTACCATAGCCCCTTTATAAGTACTCCCTGAACCCAAGTGAGTTATCCTAGCCCCTTTATATGTACTCTCTGACCGCAAGTGAGTTACCCTAGCCCCTTTATATGTACTCTCTGACCGCAAGTGAGTTATCCTAGCCCCTTTATAAGTACTCCCTGACCCCAAATGAGTTATCCTAGCCCCTTTATAAGTACTCCCTGACCCAAGTGAGTTAACATAGTCCATAAAAAGTACTCCCTGACCCCAAGTGAGTTATCCTAGCCCCTTTATATGTGCTCTCTGACCGCTAGTGAGTTATCCTAGCCCCTTTATAAGTACTCCCTGACCCCAAATGAGTTATCCTAGCCCCTTTATATGTACTCTCTGACGGCAAGTGAGTTACCCTAGTCCCATAGTAGTACTCCTTGACCCCAAGTGAGTTACCATAGCCCCTTTATAAGTACTCCCTGACCCAAGTGTGTTACCCTAGTTTCATATTAGTACTCCCTGGCCCCAAGTGATTTACCATAGCCCCTTGATAAGTACTTCCTGACCCCAAGTGAGTTATCCTAGCCCCTTTATATGTACTCTCTGACCGCAAGTGAGTTACCCTAGCCCCTTTATATGTACTCTCTGACCGCAAGTGAGTTATCCTAGCCCCTTTATATGTACTCCCTGACCCCAAGTGAATTATCCTAGCCCCTTTATAAGTACTCCCTGACCCCAAGTGAGTTACCCTAATCCCATAGTAGTACTCCTTGACCCCAAGTGAGTTAGCCTAGTCCAATATAAGTACCCCTTGACCCAAAGAGAGTTACCCTACCCCCTTTATAAGTACTCCCTGACCCCAAGTGCGTTATCCTAGCCCCTTATAAGTACTGCCTGACATCAAGTGAGTTACCCTGGTCCCATATAAGTATTTACAGACACCAAGTTAGTTACCTTAGTCCCATAAAACAACTCCTTGACCCACAGTGAGTTACCATAGCCCCTTTATAAGTACTCCCTGAACCCAAGTGAGTTATCCTAGCCCCTTTATATGTACTCTCTGACCGCAAGTGAGTTACCCTAGCCCCTTTATATGTACCCTCTGACCGCAAGTGAGTTACCATAGCCCCTTTATAAGTACTCCCTGACCCCGTGTAAGTTACCCTAGCCCCTTTATATGTACTCTCTGGCGGCAAGTGAGTTACCCTAGTCCCAAATAAGTACTCCCTGACCCCAAGTGAGTTACCATAGCCCCTTTATAAGTACTCCCTGACCCCAAGTGAGTTATCCTAGCCCCTTTATATGTACTCTCTGACCGCAAGTGAGTTACCATAGCCCCTTTATAAGTACTCCCTGTCCCCATGTGAGTTACCCTAGCCCCTTTATATGTACTCTCTGGCGGCAAGTGAGTTACCCTAGTCCCAAATAAGTACTCCCTGACCCCAAGTGAGTTACCATAGCCCCTTTATAAGTACTCCCTGACCCCAAGTGAGTTATCCTAGCCCCTTTATATGTACTCTTTGACCGCAAGTGAGTTATCCTATCCCCTTTATATGTACTCTCTGACCTCATGTGAGTTACCCTAGTCCCATAGACGTACTCCCTGACCCCAAGTGAGTTATCCTAGCCCCTTTATATGTACTCTCTGACCGCAAGTGAGTTACCATAGCCCCTTTATAAGTATTCCCTGACCCCATGTGAGTTACCCTATCCCCTTTATATGTACTCTCTGGCGGCAAGTGAGTTACCCTAGTTCCATATAAGTACTCCCTGACCCCAAGTGAGTTACCATAGCCCCTTTATAAGTTCTCCCTGACCCCAAGTGAGTTATCCTAGCCCCTTTATAAGTACTCCCTGACCCCAAATGAGTTATCCTAGCCCCATTATATGTATTCTCTGACGGCAAGTGAGTTACCCTAGTCCCATAGTAGTACTCCTTGCCCCCAAGTGAGTTACCATAGCCCCTTTATATGTACTCCCTGACCCCAAGTGAATTATCCTAGCCCCTTTATATGTACTCTCTGACCGCAAGTGAGTTATCCTAGCCCCTTTATAAGTACTCCCTGACACAAGTGTGTTACCCTAGTTTCATTTTAGTACTCCCTGGCCCCAATTGAGTTACCATAGCCCCTTTATAAGTACTTCCTGACCCCAAGTGAGTTATATTAGCCCCTTTATATGTACTCTCTGACGGCAAGTGAGTTACCCTAGTCCCAAAGTAGTACTCCCTGACCCCAAGTGAGTTACCCTAGTCCCATAGTAGTACTCCTTGACCCCAAGTGAGTTACCCTAGCCCCTTTATATGTACTCTTTGACCGCAAGTGAGTTATCCTATCCCCTTTATATGTACTCTCTGACCTCATGTGAGTTACCCTAGTCCCATAGACGTACTCCCTGACCCCAAGTGAGTTATCCTAGCCCCTTTATATGTACTCTCTGACGGCAAGTGAGTTACCCTAGTCCCATAGTAATACTCCTTGCCCCCAAGTGAGTTACCATAGCCCCTTTATATGTACTCCCTGACCCCAAGTGAATTATCCTAGCCCCTTTATATGTACTCTCTGACCGCAAGTGAGTTATCCTAGCCCCTTTATAAGTACTCCCTGACACAAGTGTGTTACCCTAGCCCCATTATATGTACTCCCTGACCCCAAGTGAGTTACCCTAGTCCCATATAAGTACTCCCTGACCCTGAGTGAGTTACCCTAGTCCCATATAAGTACTCCCTGACTCCAAGTGAGTTACCATAGCCCCTTTATAAGTACACCCTGACCCTAAGTGAGTTACCCTAGTCCCATATAAGTACTCCCTATCCCCAACTGATTTACCCTAGCCCCATATAAGTGCTCCAATAACCCAAGTGAGTTACCCTAGTCCCATAGTAGTACTCCTTGACCCCAAGTGAGTTACCATAGCCCCTTTATAAGTACTCCCTGACCCCAAGTTAGTTATCCTAGCCCCTTTATATGTACTCCCAGACCCCTAGTGAGGTACCATAGCCCCTTTATAAGTACTCCCTGAACCCAAGTGAGTTATCCTAGCCCCTTTATATGTACTATCTGACCGCAAGTGAGTTACCCTAGCCCCTTTATATGTACTCTCTGACCGCAAGTGAGTTATCCTAGCCCCTTTATAAGTACTCCCTGACCCCAAATGAGTTATCCTAGCCCCTTTATATGTACTCTCTGACGGAAAGTGAGTTACCCTAGTCCCATAGTAGTACTCCTTGACCCCAAGTGAGCTACCATAGCCCCTTTATATGTACTCCCTGACCCCAAGTGAATTATCCTAGCCCCTTTATATGTACTCTCTGACCGCAAATGAGTTATCCTAGCCCCTTTATAAGTACTCCCTGACCCAAGTGTGTTACCCTAGTTTCATATTAGTACTCCCTGGCCCCAAGTGATTTACCATAGCCCCTTTATAAGTACTTCCTGACCCCAAGTGAGTTACCATAGCCCCTTTATAAGTACTCCCTGACCCCATGTGAGATACCCTAGCCCCTTTATATGTACTCTCTGACCGCAAGTGAGTTATCCTAGCCCCTTTATATGTACTATCTGACCGCAAGTGAGTTATCCTATCCCCTTTATATGTACTCTCTGACCTCATGTGAGTTACCCTAGTCCCATAGACGTACTCCCTGACCCCAAGTGAGTTATCCTAGCCCCTTTATAAGTACTCCCTGACCCCAAGTGAGTTATCCTAGCCCCTTTATATGTACTCTCTGACCGCAAGTGAGTTACCATAGCCCCTTTATAAGTACTCCCTGTCCCCATGTGAGTTACCCTAGCCCCTTTATATGTACTCTCTGGCGGCAAGTGAGTTACCCTAGTCCCAAATAAGTACTCCCTGACCCCAAGTGAGTTACCATAGCCCCTATATAAGTACTCCCTGACCCCAAGTGAGTTATCCTAGCCCCTTTATATGTACTCTTTGACCGCAAGTGAGTTATCCTATCCCCTTTATATGTACTCTCTGACCGCAAGTGAGTTACCATAGCCCCTTTATAAGTACTCCCTGACCCCATGTGAGTTACCCTAGCCCCTTTATATGTACTCTCTGGCGGCAAGTGAGTTACCCTAGTCCCAAATAAGTACTCCCTGACCCCAAGTGAGTTACCATAGCCCCTTTATAAGTACTCCCTGACACAAGTGTGTTACCCTAGTTTCATTTTAGTACTCCCTGGCCCCAATTGAGTTACCATAGCCCCTTTATAAGTACTTTCTGACCCCAAGTGAGTTATATTAGCCTCTTTATATATACTCTCTGACCGCAAGTGAGTTACCCTAGCCCCTTTATATGTACTCTCTGACCGCAAGTGTGTTATCCTAGCCGCTTTATATGTACTCCCAGACCCCAAGTGAGTTACCCTAGTCCCTTATAAGTACTCCTTGACCCCAAGAGAGTTACCCTAGTCCCATAGAAGTACTCCCTGACCCCAAGTGAGTTACCCTAGCCCCTTATATAAGTACTTCCTGACCGCAAGTGAGTTATCCTAGTTCCTTTATATGTACTCTCTGACCGCAAGTGAGTTACCCTAGTCCCATAGAAGTACTCCCTGACCCCAAGTGAGTTATCCTAGCCCCTTTATATGTACTCTCTAACCGCAAGTGAGTTATCCTAGCCCCTTTATATGTACTCTCTGACGGCAAGTGAGTTACCCTAGTCCCAAAGTAGTACTCCTTGACCCCAAGTGAGTTACCATAGCCCCTTTATAAGTACTCCCTGACCCCAAGTGAGTTATCCTAGCCCCTTTATATGTACTCTCTGACCGCAAGTGAGTTATCCTAGCCGCTTTATATGTACTCCCAGACCCCAAGTGAGGTACCATAGCCCCTTTATAAGTACTCCCTGACCCCAAGTGAGTTATCCTAGTTCCTTTATATGTACTCTCTGACCGCAAGTGAGTTACCCTAGTCCCATAGAAGTACTCTCTGACCGCAAGTGAGTTATCCTAGTTCCTTTATATGTACTCTCTGACCGCAAGTGAGTTACCCTAGTCCCATAGAAGTACTCCCTGGCCCCAATTGAGTTACCATAGCCCCTTTATAAGTACTTTCTGACCCCAAGTGAGTTATATTAGCCTCTTTATATATACTCTCTGACCGCAAGTGAGTTACCCTAGCCCCTTTATATGTACTCTCTGACCGCAAGTGTGTTATCCTAGCCGCTTTATATGTACTCCCAGACCCCAAGTGAGTTACCCTAGTCCCTTATAAGTACTCCTTGACCCCAAGAGAGTTACCCTAGTCCCATAGAATTACTCTCTGACCGCAAGTGAGTTATCCTAGCCCCTTTATATGTACTCTCTGACCGCAAGTGAGTTATCCTAGCCGCTTTATATGTACTCCCAGACCCCAAGTGAACTATCCTAGCCCCTTTATATGTACTATCTGACCGCAAGTGAGTTATCCTAGCCCCTTTATAAGTACTCCCTGACCCCAAGTGAGTTACCCTAGTCCCATAGTAGTACTCCTTGACCCCAAGTGAGTTACCCTAGCCCCTTTACATGTACTCTCTGACCCCAAGTGAGTTACCCTTGTGCCATAGTAGTACTCTTCGACCGAAAGTGAGTTATCCTAGCCCCTTTATATGTACTCCCTGACCCCAAATGAGTTACCCTAGTCCCATAGTAGTACTCCTTGACCCCAAGTGAGTTAGCCTAGTCCAATATAAGTACTCCTTGACCCAAAGAGAGTTACCCTAGCCCCTTTATAAGTACTCCCTGACCGCAAGTGAGTTACCCTAGTCCCATATAAGTACTCCCTGACCTCAAGTGAGGTACCATAGCCCCTTTATAAGTACTCCCTGACCCCAAGTGAGTTACCCTAGTCCCTGATAAGTACTCCCTGACCCCAAGTGAACTATCCTAGCCCCTTTATATGTACTATCTGACCGCAAGTGAGTTATCCTAGCCCCTTTATAAGTACTCCCTGACCCCAAGTGAGTTACCCTAGTCCCATAGTAGTACTCCTTGACCCCAAGTGAGTTAGCCTAGTCCAATATAAGTACTCCTTGACCCAAAGAGAGTTACCCTAGCCCCTTTATAAGTACTCCCTGACCCCAAGTGAGTTACCCTAGTCCCATAGTAGTACTCCTTGACCCCAAATGAGTTAGCCTAGTCCAATATAAGTACTCCTTGACCCAAAGAGAGTTACCCTAGCCCCTTTATAAGTACTCCCTGACCGCAAGTGAGTTACCCTAGTCCCATATAAGTACTCCCTGACCTCAAGTGAGGTACCATAGCCCCTTTATAAGTACTCCCTGACCCCAAGTGAGTTACCCTAGTTCCTGATAAGTACTCCCTGACCCCAAGTGAACTATCCTAGCCCCTTTATATTTACTATCTGACCGCAAGTGAGTTATCCTAGCCCCTTTATAAGTACTCCCTGACCCCAAGTGAGTTACCCTAGTCCCATAGTAGTACTCCTTGACCCCAAGTGAGTTAGCCTAGTCCAATATAAGTACTCCTTGACCCAAAGAGAGTTACCCTAGCCCCTTTATAAGTACTCCCTGACCGCAAGTGAGTTACCCTAGTCCCATATAAGTACTCCCTGACCTCAAGTGAGGTACCATAGCCCCTTTATAAGTACTCCCTGACCCCAAGTGAGTTACCCTAGTCCCTGATAAGTACTCCCTGACCCCAAGTGAACTATCCTAGCCCCTTTATATGTACTATCTGACCGCAAGTGAGTTATCCTAGCCCCTTTATAAGTACTCCCTGACCCCAAGTGAGTTACCCTAGTCCCATAGTAGTACTCCTTGACCCCAAGTGAGTTACCCTAGCCCCTTTACATGTACTCTCTGACCCCAAGTGAGTTACCCTAGTCCCATAGTAGTACTCTTCGACCGAAAGTGAGTTATCCTAGCCCCTTTATATGTACTCCCTGACCCCAAGTGAATTATCCTAGCCCCTTTATAAGTACTCCCTGACCCCAAGTGAGTTACCCTAGTCCCATAGTAGTACTCCTTGACCCCAAGTGAGTTAGCCTAGTCCAATATAAGTACTCCTTGACCCAAAGAGAGTTACCCTAGCCCCTTTATAAGTACTCCCTGACCCCAAGTGCGTTATCCTAGCCCCTTATAAGTACTCCCTGACATCAAGTGAGTTACCCTGGTCCCATATAAGTATTTACAGACACCAAGTTAGTTACCTTAGTCCCATAAAACAACTCCTTGACCCACAGTGAGTTACCATAGCCCCTTTATAAGTACTCCCTGAACCCATGTGAGTTATCCTAGCCCCTTTATATGTACTCCCAGACCCCAAGTGAGTTACCTTAGTCCCTTATAACTACTCCCTGACCCCAAGTGAGGTACCATAGCCCCTTTATAAGTACTCCCTGACCCCAAGTGAGTTATCCTAGCCCCTTTATATGTACTCTCTGACCGCAAGTAAGTTACCCTAGCCCCTTTATATGTACTCTCTGACCGCAAGTGAGTTACCCTAGCCCCTTTATATGTACTCTCTGACCGCAAGTGAGTTATCCTAGCCGCTTTATATGTAAACCAAGACCCCAAGTGAGTTACCCTAGTCCCATATAACTATTCCCTGACCCAATGTGAGTTACCCTAGCCCCTTTATAAGTACTCCCTGACCCTAAGTGGGTTACCCTAGTCCCATATAAGTACTCCCAGACCACAAGAAGGTTACCCTAGACCCATAGAAATACTCCCTTACCCCAAGTGAGTTATCCTTGCCCCTTTATATCTACTCTCTGACAGCAATTGAGTTACCCTAGTCCCTTTATATGTACTCTCTGACCGCAAGTGAGTTACCCTAGTCCCATAAAAGTACTCCCTGACCCCAACTGATTTACCCTAGTCCCAAATAAGTGCTACAAGTACCCAAGTGATTTACCATAGTCACATAGAAGTACTCCCTGACACCAAGTGAGTTACCCTATCCCCTATATAAGTACTCCCTGACCCCAAGTGAGTTACCCTAGTCCCATATAAGTACTCCCTGACCCTGAGTGAGTTACCCTAGTCTCATATAAGTACTCCCTGACTCGAAGTGAGTTACCATAGCCCCTTTATAAGTACTCCCTGACCCTAAGTGAGTTACCCTAGTCCCAGAGAAGTACTCCCTGACCCTAATGAGTTACCCTAGCCCGTATATAAGTACTCCCTGACCCCAAGTGAGTTATCATAGCCCCTTTATATGTACTCTTTGACCGCAAGTAAGTTACCCTAGTCACATATAAGTACTCCCTATCCCCAACTGATTTACCCTAGCCCCATATAAGTGCTCCAATAACCCAAGTGAGTTACCCTAGTCCCATAGTAGTACTCCTTGACCCCAAGTGAGTTACCATAGCCCCTTTATAAGTACTCCCTGACCCCAAGTGAGTAATCCTAGCCCCTTTATATGTACTCCCAGACCCCAAGTGAGGTACCATAGCCCCTTTATAAGTACTCCCTGACCCCAAGTGAGTTATCCTAGCCCCTTTATATGTACTCTCTGACCGCAAGTGAGTTATCCTAGCCCCTTTATATGTACTCTCTGACCGCAAGTGAGTTATCCTAGCCCCTTTATAAGTACTCCCTGACCCCAAATGAGTTATCCTAACCCCTTTATATATACTCTCTGACGGCAAGTGAGTTACCCTAGTCCCATAGTAGTACTCCTTGACCCCAAGTGAGTTACCATAGCCCCTTTATATGTACTTTCTGACCGCAAGTGAGTTATCCTAGCCCCTTTATAAGTACTCCCTGACCCTAGTGTGTTACCCTAGTCCCATAGATGTATTCCCTGACCCCAAGTGAGTTACCCTAGCCCCTTATATAAGTACTTCCTGACCGCAAGTGAGTTATCCTAGTTCCTTAATGTACTCTCTGACCGCAAGTGAGTTACCCTAGTCCCATAGATGTATTCCCTGACCCCAAGTGAGTTACCCTAGCCCCTTTATATGTACTCTCTGACCGCAAGTGAGTTATCCTAGCCCCTTTATATGTACTCTCTGACGGCAAGTGAGTTACCCTAGTCCCATAGTAGTACTCCTTGACCCCAAGTGAGTTACCATAGCCCCTTTATAAGTACTCCCTGACCCCAAGTGAGTTATCCTAGCCCTTTTATATATACTCTCTGACCGCAAGTGAGTTATCCTAGCCCCTTTATATGTACTCCCAGACCCCAAGTGAGTTACCCTAGTTCCATAGAAGTACTTCCTGACCCCAAGTGAGTTACCATAGCCCCTTTATAAGTACTCCCTGACCCCAAGTGAGTTATCCTAGCCCCTTCATATGTACTCTCTGACCGCAAGTGAGTTACCATAGCCCCTTTATAAGTACTCCCTGACCCCAAATGAGTTATCCTAGCCCCTTTATATGTACTCTCTGACGGAAAGTGAGTTACCCTAGTCCCATAGTAGTACTCCTTGACCCCATGTGAGTTACCATAGCCCCTTTATATGTACTCCCTAACCCCAAGTGAATTATCCTAGCCCCTTTATATGTACACTCTGACCGCAAGTGAGTTATCCTAGCCCCTTTATAAGTACTCCCTGACCCAAGTGAGTTAACATAGTCCATAAAAAGTACTCCCTGACCCCATGTGAGTTACCCTAGCCCCTTTATATGTACTCTCTGGCGGCAAGTGAGTTACCCTAGTCCCAAATAAGTACTCCCTGACCCCAAGTGAGTTACCATAGCCCCTATATAAGTACTCCCTGACCCCAAGTGAGTTATCCTAGCCCCTTTATATGTATTCTTTGACCGCAAGTGAGTTATCCTATCCCCTTTATATGTACTCTCTGACCGCAAGTGAGTTACCATAGCCCCTTTATAAGTACTCCCTGACCCCATGTGAGTTACCCTAGCCCCTTTATATGTACTCTCTGGCGGCAAGTGAGTTACCCTAGTCCCAAATAAGTACTCCCTGACCCCAAGTGAGTTACCATAGCCCCTTTATAAGTACTCCCTGACACAAGTGTGTTACCCTAGTTTCATTTTAGTACTCCCTGGCCCCAATTGAGTTACCATAGCCCCTTTATAAGTACTTTCTGACCCCAAGTGAGTTATATTAGCCTCTTTATATATACTCTCTGACCGCAAGTGAGTTACCCTAGCCCCTTTATATGTACTCTCTGACCGCAAGTGTGTTATCCTAGCCGCTTTATATGTACTCCCAGACCCCAAGTGAGTTACCCTAGTCCCTTATAAGTACTCCTTGACCCCAAGAGAGTTACCCTAGTCCCATAGAAGTACTCCCTGACCCCAAGTGAGTTACCCTAGCCCCTTATATAAGTACTTCCTGACCGCAAGTGAGTTATCCTAGTTCCTTTATATGTACTCTCTGACCGCAAGTGAGTTACCCTAGTCCCATAGAAGTACTCCCTGACCCCAAGTGAGTTATCCTAGCCCCTTTATATGTACTCTCTAACCGCAAGTGAGTTATCCTAGCCCCTTTATATGTACTCTCTGACGGCAAGTGAGTTACCCTAGTCCCAAAGTAGTACTCCTTGACCCCAAGTGAGTTACCATAGCCCCTTTATAAGTACTCCCTGACCCCAAGTGAGTTATCCTAGCCCCTTTATATGTACTCTCTGACCGCAAGTGAGTTATCCTAGCCGCTTTATATGTACTCCCAGACCCCAAGTGAGGTACCATAGCCCCTTTATAAGTACTCCCTGACCCCAAGTGAGTTATCCTAGTTCCTTTATATGTACTCTCTGACCGCAAGTGAGTTACCCTAGTCCCATAGAAGTACTCTCTGACCGCAAGTGAGTTATCCTAGCCCCTTTATATGTACTCCCTGACCCCAAGTGAGTTATCCTCGCCCCTTTATATATACTCTTTGACCGCAAGTGAGTTATCCGAGCCCCTTTATAAGTACTCCCTGACCCAAGTGTGTTACCCTAGTTTCATATTAGTACTCCCTGACCCCAAGTGAGGTACCATAGCCCCTTTATAAGTACTCCCTGACCCCATGTGAGTTATCCTAGCCCCTTTATATGTACTCTCTGACCGCAAGTGAGTTACCCTAGCCCCTTTATATGTACTCTCTGACCGCAAGTGAGTTATCCTAGCCGCTTTATATGTACTCCCAGACCCCAAGTGAACTATCCTAGCCCCTTTATATGTACTATCTGACCGCAAGTGAGTTATCCTAGCCCCTTTATAAGTACTCCCTGACCCCAAGTGAGTTACCCTAGTCCCATAGTAGTACTCCTTGACCCCAAGTGAGTTACCCTAGCCCCTTTACATGTACTCTCTGACCCCAAGTGAGTTACCCTTGTGCCATAGTAGTACTCTTCGACCGAAAGTGAGTTATCCTAGCCCCTTTATATGTACTCCCTGACCCCAAGTGAGTTACCCTAGTCCCATAGTAGTACTCCTTGACCCCAAGTGAGTTAGCCTAGTCCAATATAAGTACTCCTTGACCCAAAGAGAGTTACCCTAGCCCCTTTATAAGTACTCCCTGACCGCAAGTGAGTTACCCTAGTCCCATATAAGTACTCCCTGACCTCAAGTGAGGTACCATAGCCCCTTTATAAGTACTCCCTGACCCCAAGTGAGTTACCCTAGTCCCTGATAAGTACTCCCTGACCCCAAGTGAACTATCCTAGCCCCTTTATATGTACTATCTGACCGCAAGTGAGTTATCCTAGCCCCTTTATAAGTACTCCCTGACCCCAAGTGAGTTACCCTAGTCCCATAGTAGTACTCCTTGACCCCAAGTGAGTTAGCCTAGTCCAATATAAGTACTCCTTGACCCAAAGAGAGTTACCCTAGCCCCTTTATAAGTACTCCCTGACCCCAAGTGAGTTACCCTAGTCCCATAGTAGTACTCCTTGACCCCAAATGAGTTAGCCTAGTCCAATATAAGTACTCCTTGACCCAAAGAGAGTTACCCTAGCCCCTTTATAAGTACTCCCTGACCGCAAGTGAGTTACCCTAGTCCCATATAAGTACTCCCTGACCTCAAGTGAGGTACCATAGCCCCTTTATAAGTACTCCCTGACCCCAAGTGAGTTACCCTAGTTCCTGATAAGTACTCCCTGACCCCAAGTGAACTATCCTAGCCCCTTTATATTTACTATCTGACCGCAAGTGAGTTATCCTAGCCCCTTTATAAGTACTCCCTGACCCCAAGTGAGTTACCCTAGTCCCATAGTAGTACTCCTTGACCCCAAGTGAGTTAGCCTAGTCCAATATAAGTACTCCTTGACCCAAAGAGAGTTACCCTAGCCCCTTTATAAGTACTCCCTGACCGCAAGTGAGTTACCCTAGTCCCATATAAGTACTCCCTGACCTCAAGTGAGGTACCATAGCCCCTTTATAAGTACTCCCTGACCCCAAGTGAGTTACCCTAGTCCCTGATAAGTACTCCCTGACCCCAAGTGAACTATCCTAGCCCCTTTATATGTACTATCTGACCGCAAGTGAGTTATCCTAGCCCCTTTATAAGTACTCCCTGACCCCAAGTGAGTTACCCTAGTCCCATAGTAGTACTCCTTGACCCCAAGTGAGTTACCCTAGCCCCTTTACATGTACTCTCTGACCCCAAGTGAGTTACCCTAGTCCCATAGTAGTACTCTTCGACCGAAAGTGAGTTATCCTAGCCCCTTTATATGTACTCCCTGACCCCAAGTGAATTATCCTAGCCCCTTTATAAGTACTCCCTGACCCCAAGTGAGTTACCCTAGTCCCATAGTAGTACTCCTTGACCCCAAGTGAGTTAGCCTAGTCCAATATAAGTACTCCTTGACCCAAAGAGAGTTACCCTAGCCCCTTTATAAGTACTCCCTGACCCCAAGTGCGTTATCCTAGCCCCTTATAAGTACTCCCTGACATCAAGTGAGTTACCCTGGTCCCATATAAGTATTTACAGACACCAAGTTAGTTACCTTAGTCCCATAAAACAACTCCTTGACCCACAGTGAGTTACCATAGCCCCTTTATAAGTACTCCCTGACCCCATGTGAGTTATCCTAGCCCCTTTATATGTACTCCCAGACCCCAAGTGAGTTACCTTAGTCCCTTATAACTACTCCCTGACCCCAAGTGAGGTACCATAGCCCCTTTATAAGTACTCCCTGACCCCAAGTGAGTTATCCTAGCCCCTTTATATGTACTCTCTGACCGCAAGTAAGTTACCCTAGCCCCTTTATATGTACTCTCTGACCGCAAGTGAGTTACCCTAGCCCCTTTATATGTACTCTCTGACCGCAAGTGAGTTATCCTTGCCGCTTTATATGTAAACCAAGACCCCAAGTGAGTTACCCTAGTCCCATATAACTATTCCCTGACCCAATGTGAGTTACCCTAGCCCCTTTATAAGTACTCCCTGACCCTAAGTGGGTTACCCTAGTCCCATATAAGTACTCCCAGACCACAAGAAGGTTACCCTAGACCCATAGAAATACTCCCTTACCCCAAGTGAGTTATCCTTGCCCCTTTATATCTACTCTCTGACAGCAATTGAGTTACCCTAGTCCCTTTATATGTACTCTCTGACCGCAAGTGAGTTACCCTAGTCCCATAAAAGTACTCCCTGACCCCAACTGATTTACCCTAGTCCCAAATAAGTGCTACAAGTACCCAAGTGATTTACCATAGTCACATAGAAGTACTCCCTGACACCAAGTGAGTTACCCTATCCCCTATATAAGTACTCCCTGACCCCAAGTGAGTTACCCTAGTCCCATATAAGTACTCCCTGACCCTGAGTGAGTTACCCTAGTCTCATATAAGTACTCCCTGACTCGAAGTGAGTTACCATAGCCCCTTTATAAGTACTCCCTGACCCTAAGTGAGTTACCCTAGTCCCAGAGAAGTACTCCCTGACCCTAATGAGTTACCCTAGCCCGTATATAAGTACTCCCTGACCCCAAGTGAGTTATCATAGCCCCTTTATATGTACTCTTTGACCGCAAGTAAGTTACCCTAGTCACATATAAGTACTCCCTATCCCCAACTGATTTACCCTAGCCCCATATAAGTGCTCCAATAACCCAAGTGAGTTACCCTAGTCCCATAGTAGTACTCCTTGACCCCAAGTGAGTTACCATAGCCCCTTTATAAGTACTCCCTGACCCCAAGTGAGTAATCCTAGCCCCTTTATATGTACTCCCAGACCCCAAGTGAGGTACCATAGCCCCTTTATAAGTACTCCCTGACCCCAAGTGAGTTATCCTAGCCCCTTTATATGTACTCTCTGACCGCAAGTGAGTTATCCTAGCCCCTTTATATGTACTCTCTGACCGCAAGTGAGTTATCCTAGCCCCTTTATAAGTACTCCCTGACCCCAAATGAGTTATCCTAACCCCTTTATATATACTCTCTGACGGCAAGTGAGTTACCCTAGTCCCATAGTAGTACTCCTTGACCCCAAGTGAGTTACCATAGCCCCTTTATATGTACTTTCTGACCGCAAGTGAGTTATCCTAGCCCCTTTATAAGTACTCCCTGACCCTAGTGTGTTACCCTAGTCCCATAGATGTATTCCCTGACCCCAAGTGAGTTACCCTAGCCCCTTATATAAGTACTTCCTGACCGCAAGTGAGTTATCCTAGTTCCTTAATGTACTCTCTGACCGCAAGTGAGTTACCCTAGTCCCATAGATGTATTCCCTGACCCCAAGTGAGTTACCCTAGCCCCTTTATATGTACTCTCTGACAGCAAGTGAGTTATCCTAGCCCCTTTATATGTACTCTCTGACGGCAAGTGAGTTACCCTAGTCCCATAGTAGTACTCCTTGACCCCAAGTGAGTTACCATAGCCCCTTTATAAGTACTCCCTGACCCCAAGTGAGTTATCCTAGCCCTTTTATATATACTCTCTGACCGCAAGTGAGTTATCCTAGCCCCTTTATATGTACTCCCAGACCCCAAGTGAGTTACCCTAGTTCCATAGAAGTACTTCCTGACCCCAAGTGAGTTACCATAGCCCCTTTATAAGTACTCCCTGACCCCAAGTGAGTTATCCTAGCCCCTTCATATGTACTCTCTGACCGCAAGTGAGTTACCATAGCCCCTTTATAAGTACTCCCTGACCCCAAATGAGTTATCCTAGCCCCTTTATATGTAGTATCTGACCGCAAGTGAGTTATCCCATCCCCTTTATATGTACTCTCTGACCTCATTTGAGTTACCCTAGTCCCATAGACGTACTCCCTGACCCTAAGTGATTTACCATAGCCCCTTTATAAGTACTCCCTGACCCCAAGTGAATTATCCTAGCCCCGTTATATGTACTCTCTGACCGCAAGTGAGTTATCCTAGCCCCTTTATATGTACTCCCAGACCCCAAGTGAGTTACCCTAGTCCCATATAAGTACTCCTTGACCCAAAGTGATTACCCTAGCCGCTTTACATGTACTCCCAGACCCCAAGTGAGTTACCCTAGTTCCATAGAAGTACTTCCTGACCCCAAGTGAGTTACCATAGCCCCTTTATAAGTACTCCCTGACCCCAAGTGAGTCATCCTAGCCCCTTTATATGTACTCTCTGACCGCAAGTGAGTTACCATAGCCCCTTTATAAGTACTCCCTGACCCCATGTGAGTTACCCTAGCCCCTTTATATGTACTCTCTGGCGGCAAGTGAGTTACCCTAGTCCCAAATAAGTACTCCCTGACCCCAAGTGAGTTAACATAGTCCATAAAAAGTACTCCCTGACCCCAAGTGAGTTATCCTAGCCCCTTTATATGTGCTCTCTGACCGCAAGTGAGTTATCCTAGCCCCTTTATAAGTACTCCCTGACCCCAAATGAGTTATCCTAGCCCCTTTATATGTACTCTCTGACCGCAAGTGAGTTACCCTAGTCCCATAGTAGTACTCCCTGACCCCAAGTGAGTTACCATAGCCCCTTTATAAGTACTACCTGACCCCAAATGAGTTATCCTAGCCCCTTTATATGTACTCTCTGACGGCAAGTGAGTTATCCTAGCCCCTTTATAAGTACTCCCTGACCCCAAATGAGTTATCCTAGCCCCTTTATAAGTACTCCCTGACCCCAAGTGAGTTATCCTACCCCCTTTATATGTACTCTCTGACCGCAAGTGAGTTATCCTAGCCCCTTTATAAGTACTCCCTGACCCCAAATGAGTTATCCTAGCCCCATTATATGTATTCTCTGACGGCAAGTGAGTTACCCTAGTCCCATAGTAATACTCCTTGCCCCCCAAGTGAGTTACCATAGCCCCTTTATATGTACTCCCTGACCCCAAGTGAATTATCCTAGCCCCTTTATATTTACTCTCTAACCGCAAGTGAGTTATCCTAGCCCCTTTATAAGTACTCCCTGACACAAGTGTGTTACCCTAGCCCCTTTATATGTACTCCCTGACCCCAAGTGAGTTACCCTAGTCCCATATAAGTACACCCTGACCCTAAGTGAGTTACCCTAGTCCCATATAAGTACTCCCTATCCCCAACTGATTTACCCTAGCCCCATATAAGTGCTCCAAAAACCCAAGTGAGTTACCCTAGTCCCATAGTAGTACTCCTTGACCCCAAGTGAGTTACCATAGCCCCTTTATAAGTACTCCCTGACCCCAAGTTAGTTATCCTAGCCCCTTTATATGTACTCCCAGACCCCAAGTGAGGTACCATAGCCCCTTTATAAGTACTCCCTGAACCCAAGTGAGTTATCCTAGCCCCTTTATATGTACTCTCTGACCGCAAGTGAGTTACCCTAGCCCCTTTATATGTACTCTCTGACCGCAAGTGAGTTATCCTAGCCCCTTTATAAGTACTCCCTGACCCCAAATGAGTTATCCTAGCCCCTTTATATGTACTCTCTGACGGAAAGTGAGTTACCCTAGTCCCATAGTAGTACTCCTTGACCCCATGTGAGTTACCATAGCCCCTTTATATGTACTCCCTTACCCCAAGTGAATTATCCTAGCCCCTTTATATGTACACTCTGACCGCAAGTGAGTTATACTAGCCCCTTTATAAGTACTCCCTGACCCAAGTGAGTTAACATAGTCCATAAAAAGTACTCCCTGACCCCAAGTGAGTTATCCTAGCCCCTTTATATGTGCTCTCTGACCGCAAGTGAGTTATCCTAACCCCTTTATAAGTACTCCCTGACCCCAAATGAGTTATCCTAGCCCCTTTATATGTACTCTCTGACGGCAAGTGAGTTACCCTAGTCCCATAGTAGTACTCCTTGACCCCAAGTGAGTTACCATAGCCCCTTTATATGTACTCCCTGACCCCAAGTGAATTATCCTAGCCCCTTTATATGTACTCTCTGACCGCAAATGAGTTATCCTAGCCCCTTTATAAGTACTCCCTGACCCAAGTGTGTTACCCTAGTTTCATATTAGTACTCCCTGGCCCCAAGTGATTTACCATAGCCCCTTTATAAGTACTTCCTGACCCAAAGTGAGTTATCCTAGCCCCTTTATATGTACTCTCTGACCGCAAGTGAGTTACCCTAGCCCCTTTATATGTACTCTCTGACGGCAAGTGAGTTACCCTACTCCCATAGTAGTACTCCTTGACCGCAAGTGAGTTATCCTAGCCCCTTTATAAGTACTCCCTGACCCAAGTGTGTTACCCTAGTTTCATATTAGTACTCCCTGGCCCCAAGTGTGTTACCCTAGCCCCTTTATATGTACTCCCTGACCCCAAGTGAGATACCCTAGTCCCATATAAGTACTCCCTGACCCTGAGTGAGTTACCCTAGTCCCATATAAGTACTCCCTGACTCCAAGTGAGTTACCATAGCCCCTTTATAAGTACACCCTGACCCTAAGTGAGGTACCATAGCCCCTTTATAAGTACTACCTGAACCCAAGTGAGTTATCCTAGCCCCTTTATATGTACTCTCTGACCGCAAGTGAGTTACCCTAGCCCCTTTATATGTACTCTCTGACCGCAAGTGAGTTACCCTAGCCCCTTTATATGTACTCTCTGACCGCAAGTGAGTTACCCTAGCCCCTTTATATGTACTCTCTGACGGCAAGTGAGTTACCCTACTCCCATAGTAGTACTCCTTGACCCCAAGTGAGTTACCATAGCCCCTTTATATGTACTCCCTGACCCCAAGTGAATTATCCTAGCCCCTTTATATGTACTCTCTGACCGCAAGTGAGTTATCCTAGCCCCTTTATAAGTACTCCCTATCCCCAACTGATTTACCCTAGCCCCATATAAGTGCTCCAATAACCCAAGCGAGTTACCCTAGTCCCATAGTAGTACTCCTTGACCCCAAGTGAGTTACCATAGCCCCTTTATAAGTACTCCCTGACCCCAAGTGAGTTATCCTAGCCCCTTTATATGTACTCCCAGACCCCAAGTGAGGTACCATAGCCCCTTTATAAGTACTCCCTGAACCCAAGTGAGTTATCCTAGCCCCTTTATATGTACTCTCTGACCGCAAGTGAGTTACCCTAGCCCCTTTATATGTACTCTCTGACCGCAAGTGAGTTATCCTAGCCCCTTTATAAGTACTCCCTGACCCCAAATGAGTTATCCTAGCCCCTTTATATGTACTCTCTGACGGAAAGTGAGTTACCCTAGTCCCATAGTAGTACTCCTTGACCCCATGTGAGTTACCATAGCCCCTTTATATGTACTCCCTGACCCCAAGTGAATTATCCTAGCCCCTTTATATGTACACTCTGACCGCAAGTGAGTTATCCTAGCCCCTTTATAAGTACTCCCTGACCCAAGTGAGTTATCCTAGCACCTTTATATGTGCTCTCTGACCGCTAGTGAGTTATCCTAGCCCCTTTATAAGTACTCCCTGACCCCAAATGAGTTATCCTAGCCCCTTTATATGTACTCTCTGACGGCAAGTGAGTTACCCTAGTCCCATAGTAGTACTCCTTGACCCCAAGTGAGTTACCATAGCCCCTTTATAAGTACTCCCTGACCCAAGTGTGTTACCCTAGTTTCATATTAGTACTCCCTGGCCCCAAGTGATTTACCATAGCCCCTTTATAAGTACTTCCTGACCCCAAGTGAGTTATCCTAGCCCCTTTATATGTACTCTCTGACCGCAAGTGAGTTACACTAGCCCCTTTATACGTACTCTCTGACCGCAAGTGAGTTATCCTTGCCGTTTTATATGTACTCCCAGACCCCAAGTGAGTTACCATAGCCCCTTTATAAGTACTCCCTGACCCCAAGTGAGTTATCCTAGCCCCTTTATATGTACTCTTTGACCGCAAGTGAGTTATCCTATCCCCTTTATATGTACTCTCTGACCTCATGTGAGTTACCCTAGTCCCATAGACGTACTCCCTGACCCCAAGTGAGTTATCCTAGCCCCTTTATATGTACTCTCTGACCGCAAGTGAGTTACCATAGCCCCTTTATAAGTACTCCCTGACCCCATGTGAGTTACCCTAGCCCCTTTATATGTACTCTCTGACACAAGTGTGTTACCCTAGTTTCATATTAGTACTCCCTGGCCCCAAGTGAGTTACCATAGCCCCTTTACAAGTACTTCCTGACCCCAAGTGAGTTATCCTAGCCCCTTTATATGTACTCTCTGACCGCAAGTGAGTTATCCTAGCCCCTTTATATGTACTCTCTGACCGCAAGTGAGTTACCCTAGTTCCATAGTAGTACTCCCTGACCCCAAGTGAGTTACCATAGCCCCTTTATAAGTACTACCTGACCCCAAATGAGTTATCCTAGCCCCTTTATATGTACTCTCTGACGGCAAGTGAGTTATCCTAGCCCCTTTATAAGTACTCCCTGACCCCAAATGAGTTATCCTAGCCCCTTTATAAGTACTCCCTGACACAAGTGTGTTACCCTAGTTTCATATTAGTACTCCCTGGCCCCAAGTGAGTTACCATAGCCCCTTTACAAGTACTTCCTGACCCCAAGTGAGTTATCCTAGCCCCTTTATATGTACTCTCTGACCGCAAGTGAGTTATCCTAGCCCCTTTATAAGTACTCCCTGACCCCAAATGAGTTATCCTAGCCCCATTATATGTATTCTCTGACGGCAAGTGAGTTACCCTAGTCCCATAGTAATACTCCTTGCCCCCAAGTGAGTTACCATAGCCCCTTTATATGTACTCCCTGACCCCAAGTGAATTATCCTAGCCCCTTTATATGTACTCTCTGACCGCAAGTGAGTTATCCTAGCCCCTTTATAAGTACTCCCTGACACAAGTGTGTTACCCTAGCCCCTTTATATGTACTCCCTGACCCCAAGTGAGTTACCCTAGTCCCATATAAGTACTCCCTGACCCTGAGTGAGTTACCCTAGTCCCATATAAGTACTCCCTGACTCCAAGTGAGTTACCATAGCCCCTTTATAAGTACACCCTGACCCTAAGTGAGATACCCTAGTCCCATATAAGTACTCCCTATCCCCAACTGATTTACCCTAGCCCCATATAAGTGCTCCAATAACCCAAGTGAGTTACTCTAGTCCCATAGTAGTACTCCTTGACCCCAAGTGAGTTACCATAGCCCCTTTATAAGTACTCCCTGACCCCAAGTTAGTTATCCTAGCCCCTTTATATGTACTCCCAGACCCCAAGTGAGGTACCATAGCCCCTTTATAAGTACTCCCTGAACCCAAGTGAGTTATCCTAGCCCCTTTATATGTACTCTCTGACCGCAAGTGAGTTACCCTAGCCCCTTTATATGTACTCTCTGACCGCAAGTGAGTTATCCTAGCCCCTTTATAAGTACTCCCTGACCCCAAATGAGTTATCCTAGCCCCTTTATATGTACTCTCTGACGGAAAGTGAGTTACCCTAGTCCCATAGTAGTACTCCTTGACCCCAAGTGAGTTACCATAGCCCCTTTATATGTACTCCCTTACCCCAAGTGAATTATCCTAGCCCCTTTATATGTACACTCTGACCGCAAGTGAGTTATCCTAGCCCCTTTATAAGTACTCCCTGACCCAAGTGAGTTAACATAGTCCATAAAAAGTACTCCCTGACCCCAAGTGAGTTATCCTAGCCCCTTTATATGTGCTCTCTGACCGCAAGTGAGTTATCCTAGCCCCTTTATAAGTACTCCCTGACCCCAAATGAGTTATCCTAGCCCCTTTATATGTACTCTCTGACGGCAAGTGAGTTACCCTAGTCCCATAGTAGTACTACTTGACCCCAAGTGAGTTACCATAGCCCCTTTATATGTACTCCCTGACCCCAAGTGAATTATCCTAGCCCCTTTATATGTACTCTCTGACCGCAAATGAGTTATCCTAGCCCCTTTATAAGTACTCCCTGACCCAAGTGTGTTACCCTAGTTTCATATTAGTACTCCCTGGCCCCAAGTGATTTACCATAGCCCCTTTATAAGTACTTCCTGACCCCAAGTGAGTTATCCTAGCCCCTTTATATGTACTCTCTGACCGCAAGTGAGTTACCCTAGCCCCTTATAAGTACTCCTTGACCCCAAGAGAATTACCCTAGTCCCATAGATGTATTCCCTGACCCCAAGTGAGTTACCCTAGCCCCTTATATAAGTACTTCCTGACAGCAAGTGAGTTATCCTAGTTCCTTTATATGTACTCTCTGACCGCAAGTGAGTTACCCTAGTCCCATAGAAGTACTCCCTGACCCTAAGTGAGTTATCCTAGCCCCTTTATATGTACTCTCTGAACGCAAGTGAGTTATCCTAGCCCCTTTATATGTACTCTCTGACGGCAAGTGAGTTATCCTAGCCCCTTTATATGTAATCCCAGACCCCAAGTGAGTTACCCTAGTCCCATATAAGTACTCCTTGACCCAAAGTGAGTTACCCTAGCCGCTTTATATGTACTCCCAGACCCCAAGTGAGTTACCCTAGTTTCATAGAAGTACTTCCTGACCCCAAGTGAGTTACCATAGCCCCTTTATAAGTTCTCCCTGACCCCAAGTGAGTTATCCTAGCCCCTTTATATGTACTCTCTGACCGCAAGTGAGTTACCATAGCCCCTTTATAAGTACTCCCTGACCCCATGTGAGATACCCTAGCCCCTTTATATGTACTCTCTGACCGCAAGTGAGTTATCCTAGCCCCTTTATATGTACTATCTGACCGCAAGTGAGTTATCCTATCCCCTTTATATGTACTCTCTGACCTCATGTGAGTTACCCTAGTCCCATAGACGTACTCCCTGACCCCAAGTGAGTTATCCTAGCCCCTTTATATGTACTCTCTGACCGCAAGTGAGTTATCCTAGCCCCTTTATATGTACTCTCTGACCGCAAGTGAGTTACCATAGCCCCTTTATAAGTACTCCCTGACCCCGTGTGAGTTACCCTAGCCCCTTTATATGTACTCTCTGGCGGCAAGTGAGTTACCCTAGTCCCAAATAAGTACTCCCTGACCCCAAGTGAGTTACCATAGCCCCTTTATAAGTACTCCCTGACCCCAAGTGAGTTATCCTAGCCCCTTTATATGTACTCTCTGACCGCAAGTGAGTTACAATAGCCCCTTTATAAGTACTCCCTGTCCCCATGTGAGTTACCCTAGCCCCTTTATATGTACTCTCTGGCGGCAAGTGAGTTACCCTAGTCCCAAATAAGTACTCCCTGACCCCAAGTGAGTTACCATAGCCCCTTTATAAGTACTCCCTGACCCCAAGTGAATTATCCTAGCCCCTTTATATGTACACTCTGACCGCAAGTGAGTTATCCTAGCCCCTTTATAAGTACTCCCTGACCCAAGTGAGTTAACATAGTCCATAAAAAGTACTCCCTGACCCCAAGTGAGTTATCCTAGCCCCTTTATATGTGCTCTCTGACCGCAAGTGAGTTATCCTAGCCCCTTTATAAGTACTACCTGACCCCAAATGAGTTATCCTAGCCCCTTTATATGTACTCTCTGACGGCAAGTGAGTTACCCTAGTCCCATAGTAGTACTACTTGACCCAAAGTGAGTTACCCTAGCCGCTTTATATGTACTCCCAGAACCCAAGTGAGTTACCCTAGTTTCATAGAAGTACTTCCTGACCCCAAGTGAGTTACCATAGCCCCTTTATAAGTTCTCCCTGACCCCAAGTGAGTTATCCTAGCCCCTTTATATGTACTCTCTGACCGCAAGTGAGTTACCATAGCCCCTTTATAAGTACTCCCTGACCCCATGTGAGATACCCTAGCCCCTTTATATGTACTCTCTGACCGCAAGTGAGTTATCCTAGCCCCCTTATATGTACTATCTGACCGCAAGTGAGTTATCCTATCCCCTTTAAATGTACTCTCTGACCTCATGTGAGTTACCCTAGTCCCATAGACGTACTCCCTGACCCCAAGTGAGTTATCCTAGCCCCTTTATAAGTACTCCCTGACCCCAAGTGAGTTATCCTAGCCCCTTTATATGTACTATCTGACCGCAAGTGAGTTATCCTATCCCCTTTATATGTACTCTCTGACCTCATGTGAGTTACCCTAGTCCCATAGACGTACTCCCTGACCCCAAGTGAGTTATCCTAGCCCCTTTATATGTACTCTCTGACCGCAAGTGAGTTATCCTAGCCCCTTTATATGTACTCTCTGACCGCAAGTGAGTTACCATAGCCCATTTATAAGTACTCCCTGACCCCGTGTGAGTTACCCTAGCCCCTTTATATGTACTCTCTGGCGGCAAGTGAGTTACCCTAGTCCCAAATAAGTACTCCCTGACCCCAAGTGAGTTACCATAGCCCCTTTATAAGTACTCCCTGACCCCAAGTGAATTATCCTAGCCCCTTTATATGTACTCTCTGACCGCAAGTGAGTTATCCTAGCCCCTTTATAAGTACTCCCTGACACAAGTGTGTTACCCTAGCCCCTTTATATGTACTCCCTGACCCCAAGTGAGTTACCCTAGTCCCATATAAGTACTCCCTGACCCTGAGTGAGTTACCCTAGTCCCATATAAGTACTCCCTGACTCCAAGTGAGTTACCATAGCCCCTTTATAAGTACACCCTGACCCTAAGTGAGATACCCTAGTCCCATATAAGTACTCCCTATCCCCAACTGATTTACCCTAGCCCCATATAAGTGCTCCAATAACCCAAGTGAGTTACTCTAGTCCCATAGTAGTACTCCTTGACCCCAAGTGAGTTACCATAGCCCCTTTATAAGTACTCCCTGACCCCAAGTTAGTTATCCTAGCCCCTTTATATGTACTCCCAGACCCCAAGTGAGGTACCATAGCCCCTTTATAAGTACTCCCTGAACCCAAGTGAGTTATCCTAGCCCCTTTATATGTACTCTCTGACCGCAAGTGAGTTACCCTAGCCCCTTTATATGTACTCTCTGACCGCAAGTGAGTTATCCTAGCCCCTTTATAAGTACTCCCTGACCCCAAATGAGTTATCCTAGCCCCTTTATATGTACTCTCTGACGGAAAGTGAGTTACCCTAGTCCCATAGTAGTACTCCTTGACCCCAAGTGAGTTACCATAGCCCCTTTATATGTACTCCCTTACCCCAAGTGAATTATCCTAGCCCCTTTATATGTACACTCTGACCGCAAGTGAGTTATCCTAGCCCCTTTATAAGTACTCCCTGACCCAAGTGAGTTAACATAGTCCATAAAAAGTACTCCCTGACCCCAAGTGAGTTATCCTAGCCCCTTTATATGTGCTCTCTGACCGCAAGTGAGTTATCCTAGCCCCTTTATAAGTACTCCCTGACCCCAAATGAGTTATCCTAGCCCCTTTATATGTACTCTCTGACGGCAAGTGAGTTACCCTAGTCCCATAGTAGTACTACCTGACCCCAAGTGAGTTACCATAGCCCCTTTATATGTACTCCCTGACCCCAAGTGAATTATCCTAGCCCCTTTATATGTACTCTCTGACCGCAAATGAGTTATCCTAGCCCCTTTATAAGTACTCCCTGACCCAAGTGTGTTACCCTAGTTTCATATTAGTACTCCCTGGCCCCAAGTGATTTACCATAGCCCCTTTATAAGTACTTCCTGACCCCAAGTGAGTTATCCTAGCCCCTTTATATGTACTCTCTGACCGCAAGTGAGTTACCCTAGCCCCTTATAAGTACTCCTTGACCCCAAGAGAATTACCCTAGTCCCATAGATGTATTCCCTGACCCCAAGTGAGTTACCCTAGCCCCTTATATAAGTACTTCCTGACAGCAAGTGAGTTATCCTAGTTCCTTTATATGTACTCTCTGACCGCAAGTGAGTTACCCTAGTCCCATAGAAGTACTCCCTGACCCTAAGTGAGTTATCCTAGCCCCTTTATATGTACTCTCTGAACGCAAGTGAGTTATCCTAGCCCCTTTATATGTACTCTCTGACGGCAAGTGAGTTATCCTAGCCCCTTTATATGTAATCCCAGACCCCAAGTGAGTTACCCTAGTCCCATATAAGTACTCCTTGACCCAAAGTGAGTTACCCTAGCCGCTTTATATGTACTCCCAGACCCCAAGTGAGTTACCCTAGTTTCATAGAAGTACTTCCTGACCCCAAGTGAGTTACCATAGCCCCTTTATAAGTTCTCCCTGACCCCAAGTGAGTTATCCTAGCCCCTTTATATGTACTCTCTGACCGCAAGTGAGTTACCATAGCCCCTTTATAAGTACTCCCTGACCCCATGTGAGATACCCTAGCCCCTTTATATGTACTCTCTGACCGCAAGTGAGTTATCCTAGCCCCTTTATATGTACTATCTGACCGCAAGTAAGTTATCCTATCCCCTTTATATGTACTCTCTGACCTCATGTGAGTTACCCTAGTCCCATAGACGTACTCCCTGACCCCAAGTGAGTTATCCTAGCCCCTTTATATGTACTCTCTGACCGCAAGTGAGTTATCCTAGCCCCTTTATATGTACTCTCTGACCGCAAGTGAGTTACCATAGCCCCTTTATAAGTACTCCCTGACCCCGTGTGAGTTACCCTAGCCCCTTTATATGTACTCTCTGGCGGCAAGTGAGTTACCCTAGTCCCAAATAAGTACTCCCTGACCCCAAGTGAGTTACCATAGCCCCTTTATAAGTACTCCCTGACCCCAAGTGAGTTATCCTAGCCCCTTTATATGTACTCTCTGACCGCAAGTGAGTTACAATAGCCCCTTTATAAGTACTCCCTGTCCCCATGTGAGTTACCCTAGCCCCTTTATATGTACTCTCTGGCGGCAAGTGAGTTACCCTAGTCCCAAATAAGTACTCCCTGACCCCAAGTGAGTTACCATATGCCCTTTATAAGTAATCCCTGACCCCAAGTGAATTATCCTAGCCCCTTTATATGTACACTCTGACCGCAAGTGAGTTATCCTAGCCCCTTTATAAGTACTCCCTGACCCAAGTGAGTTAACATAGTCCATAAAAAGTACTCCCTGACCCCAAGTGAGTTATCCTAGCCCCTTTATATGTGCTCTCTGACCGCAAGTGAGTTATCCTAGCTCCTTTATAAGTACTCCCTGACCCCAAATGAGTTATCCTAGCCCCTTTATATGTACTCTCTGACGGCAAGTGAGTTACCCTAGTCCCATAGTAGTACTACTTGACCCAAAGTGAGTTACCCTAGCCGCTTTATATGTACTCCCAGAACCCAAGTGAGTTACCCTAGTTTCATAGAAGTACTTCCTGACCCCAAGTGAGTTACCATAGCCCCTTTATAAGTTCTCCCTGACCCCAAGTGAGTTATCCTAGCCCCTTTATATGTACTCTCTGACCGCAAGTGAGTTACCATAGCCCCTTTATAAGTACTCCCTGACCCCATGTGAGATACCCTAGCCCCTTTATATGTACTCTCTGACCGCAAGTGAGTTATCCTAGCCCCCTTATATGTACTATCTGACCGCAAGTGAGTTATCCTATCCCCTTTATATGTACTCTCTGACCTCATGTGAGTTACCCTAGTCCCATAGACGTACTCCCTGACCCCAAGTGAGTTATCCTAGCCCCTTTATAAGTACTCCCTGACCCCAAGTGAGTTATCCTAGCCCCTTTATATGTACTATCTGACCGCAAGTGAGTTATCCTATCCCCTTTATATGTACTCTCTGACCTCATGTGAGTTACCCTAGTCCCATAGACGTACTCCCTGACCCCAAGTGAGTTATCCTAGCCCCTTTATATGTACTCTCTGACCGCAAGTGAGTTATCCTAGCCCCTTTATATGTACTCTCTGACCGCAAGTGAGTTACCATAGCCCATTTATAAGTACTCCCTGACCCCGTGTGAGTTACCCTAGCCCCTTTATATGTACTCTCTGGCGGCAAGTGAGTTACCCTAGTCCCAAATAAGTACTCCCTGACCCCAAGTGAGTTACCATAGCCCCTTTATAAGTACTCCCTGACCCCAAGTGAGTTATCCTAGCCCCTTTATATGTACTCTCTGACCGCAAGTGAGTTAGCTTAGTCCAATATAAGTACTCCTTGACCCAAAGAGAGTTAACCTAGCCCCTTTATAAGTACTCCCTGACCCCAAGTGCGTTATCCTAGCCCCTTATAAGTACTCCCTGACATCAAGTGAGTTACCCTGGTCCCATATAAGTATTTACAGACACCAAGTTAGTTACCTTAGTCCCATAAAACAACTCCTTGACCCACAGTGAGTTACCATAGCCCCTTTATAAGTACTCCCTGACCCCATGTGAGTTATCCTAGCCCCTTTATATGTACTCCCAGACCCCAAGTGAGTTACCTTAGTCCCTTATAACTACTCCCTGACCCCAAGTGAGGTACCATAGCCCCTTTATAAGTACTCCCTGACCCCAAGTGAGTTATCCTAGCCCCTTTATATGTACTCTCTGACCGCAAGTGAGTTACCCTAGCCCCTTTATATGTACTCTCTGACCGCAAGTGAGTTACCCTAGCCCCTTTATATGTACTCTCTGACCGCAAGTGAGTTATCCTAGCCGCTTTATATGTACTCCCAGACCCCAAGTGAGTTAACCTAGTCCCTTAAAAGTACTCCCTGACCCCAAGAGAGTTATCCTAGCCCCTTTATATGTACTCTCTGACCGCAAGTGAGTTATCCTAGCCGCTTTATATGTAAACCAAGACCCCAAGTGAGTTACCCTAGTCCCATATAACTATTCCCTGACCCAATGTGAGTTACCCTAGCCCCTTTATAAGTACTCCCTGACCCTAAGTGGGTTACCCTAGTCCCATATAAGTACTCCCAGACCACAAGAAGGTTACCCTAGACCCATAGAAATACTCCCTTACCCCAAGTGAGTTATCCTTGCCCTTTTATATCTACTCTCTGACAGCAATTGAGTTACCCTAGTCCCTTTATATGTACTCTCTGACCGCAAGTGAGTTACCCTAGTCCCATATAAGTACTCCCTGACCCCAACTGATTTACCCTAGTCCCAAATAAGTGCTACAAGTACCCAAGTGATTTACCATAGTCACATAGAAGTACTCCCTGACACCAAGTGAGTTACCCTATCCCCTATATAAGTACTCCCTGACCCCAAGTGAGTTACCCTAGTCCCATATAAGTACTCCCTGACCCTGAGTGAGTTACCCTAGTCTCATATAAGTACTCCCTGACTCGAAGTGAGTTACCATAGCCCCTTTATAAGTACTCCCTGACCCTAAGTGAGTTACCCTAGTCCCAGAGAAGTACTCCCTGACCCTAAGTGAGTTACCCTAGCCCGTATATAAGTACTCCCTGACCCCAAGTGAGTTATCATAGCCCCTTTATATGTACTCTTTGACCGCAAGTAAGTTACCCTAGTCACATATAAGTACTGCCTATCCCCAACTGATTTACCCTAGCCCCATATAAGTGCTCCAATAACCCAAGTGAGTTACCCTAGTCCCATAGTAGTACTCCTTGACCCCAAGTGAGTTACCATAGCCCCTTTATAAGTACTCCCTGACCCCAAGTGAGTAATCCTAGCCCCTTTATATGTACTCCCAGACCCCAAGTGAGGTACCATAGCCCCTTTATAAGTACTCCCTGACCCCAAGTGAGTTATCCTAGCCCCTTTATATGTACTCTCTGACCGCAAGTGAGTTACCCTAGCCCCTTTATATGTACTCTCTGACCGCAAGTGAGTTACCCTAGCCCCTTTATATGTACTCTCTGACCGCAAGTGAGTTATCCTAGCCGCTTTATATGTACTCCCAGACCCCAAGTGAGTTAACCTAGTCCCTTAAAAGTACTCCCTGACCCCAAGAGAGTTATCCTAGCCCCTTTATATGTACTCTCTGACCGCAAGTGAGTTATCCTAGCCGCTTTATATGTAAACCAAGACCCCAAGTGAGTTACCCTAGTCCCATATAACTATTCCCTGACCCAATGTGAGTTACCCTAGCCCCTTTATAAGTACTCCCTGACCCTAAGTGGGTTACCCTAGTCCCATATAAGTACTCCCAGACCACAAGAAGGTTACCCTAGACCCATAGAAATACTCCCTTACCCCAAGTGAGTTATCCTTGCCCTTTTATATCTACTCTCTGACAGCAATTGAGTTACCCTAGTCCCTTTATATGTACTCTCTGACCGCAAGTGAGTTACCCTAGTCCCATATAAGTACTCCCTGACCCCAACTGATTTACCCTAGTCCCAAATAAGTGCTACAAGTACCCAAGTGATTTACCATAGTCACATAGAAGTACTCCCTGACACCAAGTGAGTTACCCTATCCCCTATATAAGTACTCCCTGACCCCAAGTGAGTTACCCTAGTCCCATATAAGTACTCCCTGACCCTGAGTGAGTTACCCTAGTCTCATATAAGTACTCCCTGACTCGAAGTGAGTTACCATAGCCCCTTTATAAGTACTCCCTGACCCTAAGTGAGTTACCCTAGTCCCAGAGAAGTACTCCCTGACCCTAAGTGAGTTACCCTAGCCCGTATATAAGTACTCCCTGACCCCAAGTGAGTTATCATAGCCCCTTTATATGTACTCTTTGACCGCAAGTAAGTTACCCTAGTCACATATAAGTACTGCCTATCCCCAACTGATTTACCCTAGCCCCATATAAGTGCTCCAATAACCCAAGTGAGTTACCCTAGTCCCATAGTAGTACTCCTTGACCCCAAGTGAGTTACCATAGCCCCTTTATAAGTACTCCCTGACCCCAAGTGAGTAATCCTAGCCCCTTTATATGTACTCCCAGACCCCAAGTGAGGTACCATAGCCCCTTTATAAGTACTCCCTGACCCCAAGTGAGTTATCCTAGCCCCTTTATATGTACTCTCTGACCGCAAGTGAGTTATCCTAGCCCCTTTATATGTACTCTCTGACCGCAAGTGAGTTATCCTAGCCCCTTTATAAGTACTCCCTGACCCCAAATGAGTTATCCTAACCCCTTTATATATACTCTCTGACGGCAAGTGAGTTACCCTAGTCCCATAGTAGTACTCCTTGACCCCAAGTGAGTTACCATAGCCCCTTTATATGTACTTTCTGACCGCAAGTGAGTTATCCTAGCCCCTTTATAAGTACTCCCTGACCCTAGTGTGTTACCCTAGTCCCATAGATGTATTCCCTGACCCCAAGTGAGTTACCCTAGCCCCTTATATAAGTACTTCCTGACCGCAAGTGAGTTATCCTAGTTCCTTAATGTACTCTCTGACCGCAAGTGAGTTACCCTAGTCCCATAGATGTATTCCCTGACCCCAAGTGAGTTACCCTAGCCCCTTATATAAGTACTTCCTGACCGCAAGTGAGTTATCCTAGTTCCTTTATATGTACCCTCTGACCGCAAGTGAGTTACCCTAGTCCCATAGAAGTACTCCCTGACCCCAAGTGAGTTATCCTAGCCCCTTTATATGTACTCTCTGACCGCAAGTGAGTTATCCTAGCCCCTTTATATGTACTCTCTGACGGCAAGTGAGTTACCCTAGTCCCATAGTAGTACTCCTTGACCCCAAGTGAGTTACCATAGCCCCTTTATAAGTACTCCCTGACCCCAAGTGAGTTATCCTAGCCCCTTTATATATACTCTCTGACCGCAAGTGAGTTATCCTAGCCCCTTTATATGTACTCCCAGACCCCAAGTGAGTTACCCTAGTTCCATAGAAGTACTTCCTGACCCCAAGTGAGTTACCATAGCCCCTTTATAAGTACTCCCTGACCCCAAGTGAGTTATCCTAGCCCCTTCATATGTACTCTCTGACCGCAAGTGAGTTACCATAGCCCCTTTATAAGTACTCCCTGACCCCAAATGAGTTATCCTAGCCCCTTTATATGTACTCTCTGACGGCAAGTGAGTTACCCTAGTCCCATAGTAGTACTCCTTGACCCCATGTGTGTTACCCTAGCCCCTTTATAAGTACTCCCTGACCCCAAGTGAGTTATCCTAGCCCCTTTATATGTAGTATCTGACCGCAAGTGAGTTATCCCATCCCCTTTATATGTACTCTCTGACCTCATTTGAGTTACCCTAGTCCCATAGACGTACTCCCTGACCCTAAGTGAGTTACCATAGCCCCTATATAAGTACTCCCTGACCCCAAGTGAATTATCCTAGCCCCGTTATATGTACTCTCTGACCGCAAGTGAGTTATCCTAGCCCCTTTATATGTACTCTCTGACCGCAAGTGAGTTACCATAGCCCCTTTATAAGTACTCCCTGACCCCATGTGAGTTACCCTAGCCCCTTTATATGTACTCTCTGGCGGCAAGTGAGTTACCCTAGTCCCAAATAAGTACTCCCTGACCCCAAGTGAGTTAACATAGTCCATAAAAAGTACTCCCTGACCCCAAGTGAGTTATCCTAGCCCCTTTATATGTGCTCTCTGACCGCAAGTGAGTTATCCTAGCCCCTTTATAAGTACTCCCTGACCCCAAATGAGTTATCCTAGCCCCTTTATATGTACTCTCTGACCGCAAGTGAGTTACCCTAGTCCCATAGTAGTACTCCCTGACCCCAAGTGAGTTACCATAGCCCCTTTATAAGTACTACCTGACCCCAAATGAGTTATCCTAGCCCCTTTATATGTACTCTCTGACGGCAAGTGAGTTATCCTAGCCCCTTTATAAGTACTCCCTGACCCCAAATGAGTTATCCTAGCCCCTTTATAAGTACTCCCTGACACAAGTGTGTTACCCTAGTTTCATATAAGTACTCCCTGGCCCCAAGTGAGTTACCATAGCCCCTTTACAAGTACTTCCTGACCCCAAGTGAGTTATCCTACCCCCTTTATATGTACTCTCTGACCGCAAGTGAGTTATCCTAGCCCCTTTATAAGTACTCCCTGACCCCAAATGAGTTATCCTAGCCCCATTATATGTATTCTCTGACGGCAAGTGAGTTACCCTAGTCCCATAGTAATACTGCTTGCCCCCCAAGTGAGTTACCATAGCCCCTTTATATGTACTCCCTGACCCCAAGTGAATTATCCTAGCCCCTTTATATGTACTCTCTGACCGCAAGTGAGTTATCCTAGCCCCTTTATAAGTACTCCCTGACACAAGTGTGTTACCCTAGCCCCTTTATATGTACTCCCTGACCCCAAGTGAGTTACCCTAGTCCCATATAAGTACTCCCTGACTCCAAGTGAGTTACCATAGCCCCTTTATAAGTACACCCTGACCCTAAGTGAGTTACCCTAGTCCCATATAAGCACTCCCTTTCCCCAACTGATTTACCCTAGCCCCATATAAGTGCTCCAAAAACCCAAGTGAGTTACCCTAGTCCCATAGTAGTACTCCTTGACCCCAAGTGAGTTACCATAGCCCCTTTATAAGTACTCCCTGACCCCAAGTTAGTTATCCTAGCCCCTTTATATGTACTCCCAGACCCCAAGTATGGTACCATAGCCCCTTTATAAGTACTCCCTGAACCCAAGTGAGTTATCCTAGCCCCTTTATATGTACTCTCTGACCGCAAGTGAGTTACCCTAGCCCCTTTATATGTACTCTCTGACCGCAAGTGAGTTATCCTAGCCCCTTTATAAGTACTCCCTGACCCCAAATGAGTTATCCTAGCCCCTTTATATGTACTCTCTGACGGAAAGTGAGTTACCCTAGTCCCATAGTAGTACTCCTTGACCCCATGTGAGTTACCATAGCCCCTTTATATGTACTCCCTTACCCCAAGTGAATTATCCTAGCCCCTTTATATGTACACTCTGACCGCAAGTGAGTTATCCTAGCCCCTTTATAAGTACTCCCTGACCCAAGTGAGTTAACATAGTCCATAAAAAGTACTCCCTGACCCCAAGTGAGTTATCCTAGCCCCTTTATATGTGCTCTCTGACCGCAAGTGAGTTATCCTAGCCCCTTTATAAGTACTCCCTGATCCCAAATGAGTTATCCTAGCCCCTTTATATGTACTCTCTGACGGCAAGTGAGTTACCCTAGTCCCATAGTAGTACTCCTTGACCCCAAGTGAGTTACCATAGCCCCTTTATATGTACTCCCTGACCCCAAGTGAATTATCCTAGCCCCTTTATATGTACTCTCTGACCGCAAATGAGTTATCCTAGCCCCTTTATAAGTACTCCCTGACCCAAGTGTGTTACCCTAGTTTCATATTAGTACTCCCTGGCCCCAAGTGATTTACCATAGCCCCTTTATAAGTACTTCCTGACCCAAAGTGAGTTATCCTAGCCCCTTTATATGTACTCTCTGACCGCAAGTGAGTTACCCTAGCCCCTTTATATGTACTCTCTGACGGCAAGTGAGTTACCCTACTCCCATAGTAGTACTCCTTGACCCCAAGTGAGTTACCATAGCCCCTTTATATGTACTCCCTGACCCCAAGTGAATTATCCTAGCCCCTTTGTATGTACTCTCTGACCGCAAGTGAGTTATCCTAGCCCCTTTATAAGTACTCCCTGACCCAAGTGTGTTACCCTAGTTTCATATTAGTACTCCCTGGCCCCAAGTGTGTTACCCTAGCCCCTTTATATGTACTCCCTGACCCCAAGTGAGATACCCTAGTCCCATATAAGTACTCCCTGACCCTGAGTGAGTTACCCTAGTCCCATATAAGTACTCCCTGACTCCAAGTGAGTTACCATAGCCCCTTTATAAGTACACCCTGACCCTAAGTGAGGTACCATAGCCCCTTTATAAGTACTCCCTGAATCCAAGTGAGTTATCCTAGCCCCTTTATATGTACTCTCTGACCGCAAGTGAGTTACCCTAGCCCCTTTATATGTACTCTCTGACCGCAAGTGAGTTATCCTAGCCCCTTTATAAGTACTCCCTGACCCCAAATGAGTTATCCTAGCCCCTTTATATGTACTCTCTGACGGAAAGTGAGTTACCCTAGTCCCATAGTAGTACTCCTTGACCCCATGTGAGTTACCATAGCCCCTTTATATGTACTCCCTTACCCCAAGTGAATTATCCTAGCCCCTTTATATGTACACTCTGACCGCAAGTGAGTTATCCTAGCCCCTTTATAAGTACTCCCTGACCCAAGTGAGTTATCCTAGCCCCTTTATATGTGCTCTCTGACCGCAAGTGAGTTATCCTAGCCCCTTTATAAGTACTCCCTGACCCCAAATGAGTTATCCTAGCCCCTTTATATGTACTCTCTGACGGCAAGTGAGTTACCCTAGTCCCATAGTAGTACTCCTTGACCCCAAGTGAGTTACCATAGCCCCTTTATATGTACTCCCTGACCCCAAGTGAATTATCCTAGCCCCTTTATATGTACTCTCTGACCGCAAGTGAGTTATCCTAGCCCCTTTATAAGTACTCCCTGACCCCAAATGAGTTATCCTAGCCCCTTTATATGTACTCTCTGACGGAAAGTGAGTTACCCTAGTCCCATAGTAGTACTCCTTGACCCCATGTGAGTTACCATAGCCCCTTTATATGTACTCCCTTACCCCAAGTGAATTATCCTAGCCCCTTTATATGTACACTCTGACCGCAAGTGAGTTATCCTAGCCCCTTTATAAGTACTCCCTGACCCAAGTGAGTTAACATAGTCCATAAAAAGTACTCCCTGACCCCAAGTGAGTTATCCTAGCCCCTTTATATGTGCTCTCTGACCGCAAGTGAGTTATCCTAGCCCCTTTATAAGTACTCCCTGACCCCAAATGAGTTATCCTAGCCCCTTTATATGTACTCTCTGACGGCAAGTGAGTTGCCCTAGTCCCATAGTAGTACTCCTTGACCCCAAGTGAGTTACCATAGCCCCTTTATATGTACTCCCTGACCCCAAGTGAATTATCCTAGCCCCTTTATATGTACTCTCTGACCGCAAATGAGTTATCCTAGCCCCTTTATAAGTACTCCCTGACCCAAGTGTGTTACCCTAGTTTCATATTAGTACTCCCTGGCCCCAAGTGATTTACCATAGCCCCTTTATAAGTACTTCCTGACCCAAAGTGAGTTATCCTAGCCCCTTTATATGTACTCTCTGACCGCAAGTGAGTTACCCTAGCCCCTTTATATGTACTCTCTGACGGCAAGTGAGTTACCCTACTCCCATAGTAGTACTCCTTGACCCCAAGTGAGTTACCATAGCCCCTTTATATGTACTCCCTGACCCCAAGTGAATTATCCTAGCCCCTATATATGTACTCTCTGACCGCAAGTGAGTTATCCTAGCCCCTTTATAAGTACTCCCTGACCCAAGTGTGTTACCCTAGTTTCATATTAGTACTCCCTGGCCCCAAGTGTGTTACCCTAGCCCCTTTATATGTACTCCCTGACCCCAAGTGAGATACCCTAGTCCCATATAAGTACTCCCTGACCCTGAGTGAGTTACCCTAGTCCCATATAAGTACTCCCTGACTCCAAGTGAGTTACCATAGCCCCTTTATAAGTACACCCTGACCCTAAGTGAGGTACCATAGCCCCTTTATAAGTACTCCCTGAACCCAAGTGAGTTATCCTAGCCCCTTTATATGTACTCTCTGACCGCAAGTGAGTTACCCTAGCCCCTTTATATGTACTCTCTGACCGCAAGTGAGTTATCCTAGCCCCTTTATAAGTACTCCCTGACCCCAAATGAGTTATCCTAGCCCCTTTATATGTACTCTCTGACGGAAAGTGAGTTACCCTAGTCCCATAGTAGTACTCCTTGACCCCATGTGAGTTACCATAGCCCCTTTATATGTACTCCCTTACCCCAAGTGAATTATCCTAGCCCCTTTATATGTACACTCTGACCGCAAGTGAGTTATCCTAGCCCCTTTATAAGTACTCCCTGACCCAAGTGAGTTAACATAGTCCATAAAAAGTACTCCCTGACCCCAAGTGAGTTATCCTAGCCCCTTTATATGTGCTCTCTGAGCGCAAGTGAGTTATCCTAGCCCCTTTATAAGTACTCCCTGACCCCAAATGAGTTATCCTAGCCCCTTTATATGTACTCTCTGACGGCAAGTGAGTTACCCTAGTCCCATAGTAGTACTCCTTGACCCCAAGTGAGTTACCATAGCCCCTTTATATGTACTCCCTGACCCCAAGTGAATTATCCTAGCCCCTTTATATGTACTCTCTGACCGCAAATGAGTTATCCTAGCCCCTTTATAAGTACTCCCTGACCCAAGTGTGTTACCCTAGTTTCATATTAGTACTCCCTGGCCCCAAGTGATTTACCATAGCCCCTTTATAAGTACTTCCTGACCCAAAGTGAGTTATCCTAGCCCCTTTATATGTACTCTCTGACCGCAAGTGAGTTACCCTAGCCCCTTTATATGTACTCTCTGACGGCAAGTGAGTTACCCTACTCCCATAGTAGTACTCCTTGACCCCAAGTGAGTTACCATAGCCCCTTTATATGTACTCCCTGACCCCAAGTGAATTATCCTAGCCCCTTTATATGTACTCTCTGACCGCAAGTGAGTTATCCTAGCCCCTTTATAAGTACTCCCTATCCCCAACTGATTTACCCTAGCCCCATATAAGTGCTCCAATAACCCAAGTGAGTTACCCTAGTCCCATAGTAGTACTCCTTGACCCCAAGTGAGTTACCATAGCCCCTTTATAAGTACTCCCGGACCCCAAGTGAGTTATCCTAGCCCCTTTATATGTACTCCCAGACCCCAAGTGAGGTACCATAGCCCCTTTATAAGTACTCCCTGAACCCAAGTGAGTTATCCTAGCCCCTTTATATGTACTCTCTGACCGCAAGTGAGTTACCCTAGCCCCTTTATATGTACTCTCTGACCGCAAGTGAGTTACCCTAGCCCCTTTATATGTACTCTCTGACCGCAAGTGAGTTATCCTAGCCCCTTTATAAGTACTCCCTGACCCCAAATGAGTTATCCTAGCCCCTTTATATGTACTCTCTGACGGAAAGTGAGTTACCCTAGTCCCATAGTAGTACTCCTTGACCCCATGTGAGTTACCATAGCCCCTTTATATGTACTCCCTGACCCCAAGTGAATTATCCTAGCCCCTTTATATGTACACTCTGACCGCAAGTGAGTTATCCTAGCCCCTTTATAAGTACTCCCTGACCCAAGTGAGTTAACATAGTCCATAAAAAGTACTCCCTGACCCCAAGTGAGTTATCCTAGCACCTTTATATGTGCTCTCTGACCGCTAGTGAGTTATCCTAGCCCCTTTATATGTACTCTCTGACGGCAAGTGAGTTACCCTAGTCCCATAGTAGTACTCCTTGACCCCAAGTGAGTTACCATAGCCCCTTTATAAGTACTCCCTGACCCAAGTGTGTTACCCTAGTTTCATATTAGTACTCCCTGGCCCCAAGTGATTTACCATAGCCCCTTTATAAGTACTTCCTGACCCCAAGTGAGTTATCCTAGCCCCTTTATATGTACTCTCTGACCGCAAGTGAGTTACACTAGCCCCTTTATATGTACTCTCTGACAGCAAGTGAGTTATCCTTGCCGTTTTATATGTACTCCCTGACCCAAGTGAGTTAACATAGTCCATAAAAAGTACTCCCTGACCCCAAGTGAGTTATCCTAGCCCCTTTATATGTACTCTCTGACCGCAAGTGAGTTACCATAGCCCCTTTATAAGTACTCCCTGTCCCCATGTGAGTTACCCTAGCCCCTTTATATGTACTCTCTGGCGGCAAGTGAGTTACCCTAGTCCCAAATAAGTACTCCCTGACCCCAAGTGAGTTACCATAGCCCCTTTATAAGTACTCCCTGACCCCAAGTGAGTTATCCTAGCCCCTTTATATGTACTCTTTGACCGCAAGTGAGTTATCCTATCCCCTTTATATGTACTCTCTGACCTCATGTGAGTTACCCTAGTCCCATAGACGTACTCCCTGACCCCAAGTGAGTTATCCTAGCCCCTTTATATGTACTCTCTGACCGCAAGTGAGTTACCATAGCCCCTTTATAAGTACTCCCTGACCCCATGTGAGTTACCCTAGCCCCTTTATATGTACTCTCTGGCGGCAAGTGAGTTACCCTAGTCCCAAATAAGTACTCCCTGACCCCAAGTGAGTTACCATAGCCCCTTTATAAGTACTCCCTGACCCCAAGTGAGTTATCCTAGCCCCTTTATATGTACTCTTTGACCGCAAGTGAGTTATCCTATCCCCTTTATATGTACTCTCTGACCTCATGTGAGTTACCCTAGTCCCATAGACGTACTCCCTGACCCCAAGTGAGTTATCCTAGCCCCTTTATATGTACTCTCTGACCGCAAGTGAGTTATCCTAGCCCCTTTATATGTACTCTCTGACCGCAAGTGAGTTACCCTAGTCCCATAGTAGTACTCCCTGACCCCAAGTGAGTTACCATAGCCCCTTTATAAGTACTACCTGACCCCAAATGAGTTATCCTGGCCCCTTTATATGTACTCTCTGACGGCAAGTGAGTTATCCTAGCCCCTTTATAAGTACTCCCTGACCCCAAATGAGTTATCCTAGCCCCTTTATAAGTACTCCCTGACACAAGTGTGTTACCCTAGTTTCATATTAGTACTCCCTGGCCCCAAGTGAGTTACCATAGCCCCTTTACAAGTACTTCCTGACCCCAAGTGAGTTATCCTAGCCCCTTTATATGTACTCTCTGACCGCAAGTGAGTTATCCTAGCCCCTTTATAAGTACTCCCTGACCCCAAATGAGTTATCCTAGCCCCATTATATGTATTCTCTGACGGCAAGTGAGTTACCCTAGTCCCATAGTAATACTCCTTGCCCCCAAGTGAGTTACCATAGCCCCTTTATATGTACTCCCTGACCCCAAGTGAATTATCCTAGCCCCTTTATATGTACTCTCTGACGGCAAGTGAGTTACCCTAGTCCCATAGTAGTACTCCTTGACCCCATGTGTGTTACCCTAGCCCCTTTATAAGTACTCCCTGACCCCAAGTGAGTTATCCTAGCCCCTTTATATGTAGTATCTGACCGCAAGTGAGTTATCCCATCCCCTTTATATGTACTCTCTGACCTCATTTGAGTTACCCTAGTCCCATAGACGTACTCCCTGACCCTAAGTGAGTTACCATAGCCCCTATATAAGTACTCCCTGACCCCAAGTGAATTATCCTAGCCCCGTTATATGTACTCTCTGACCGCAAGTGAGTTATCCTAGCCCCTTTATATGTACTCCCAGACCCCAATTGAGTTACCCTAGTCCCATATAAGTACTCCTTGACCCAAAGTGATTACCCTAGCCGCTTTACATGTACTCCCAGACCCCAAGTGAGTTATCCTAGTTCCATAGAAGTACTTCCTGACCCCAAGTGAGTTACCATAGCCCCTTTATAAGTACTCCCTGACCCCAAGTGAGTCATCCTAGCCCCTTTATATGTACTCTCTGACCGCAAGTGAGTTACCATAGCCCCTTTATAAGTACTCCCTGACCCCATGTGAGTTACCCTAGCCCCTTTATATGTACTCTCTGGCGGCAAGTGAGTTACCCTAGTCCCAAATAAGTACTCCCTGACCCCAAGTGAGTTAACATAGTCCATAAAAAGTACTCCCTGACCCCAAGTGAGTTATCCTAGCCCCTTTATATGTGCTCTCTGACCGCAAGTGAGTTATCCTAGCCCCTTTATAAGTACTCCCTGACCCCAAATGAGTTATCCTAGCCCCTTTATATGTACTCTCTGACCGCAAGTGAGTTACCCTAGTCCCATAGTAGTACTCCCTGACCCCAAGTGAGTTACCATAGCCCCTTTATAAGTACTACCTGACCCCAAATGAGTTATCCTAGCCCCTTTATATGTACTCTCTGACGGCAAGTGAGTTATCCTAGCCCCTTTATAAGTACTCCCTGACCCCAAATGAGTTATCCTAGCCCCTTTATAAGTACTCCCTGACACAAGTGTGTTACCCTAGTTTCATATAAGTACTCCCTGGCCCCAAGTGAGTTACCATAGCCCCTTTACAAGTACTTCCTGACCCCAAGTGAGTTATCCTACCCCCTTTATATGTACTCTCTGACCGCAAGTGAGTTATCCTAGCCCCTTTATAAGTACTCCCTGACCCCAAATGAGTTATCCTAGCCCCATTATATGTATTCTCTGACGGCAAGTGAGTTACCCTAGTCCCATAGTAATACTCCTTGCCCCCCAAGTGAGTTACCATAGCCCCTTTATATGTACTCCCTGACCCCAAGTGAATTATCCTTGCCCCTTTATATGTACTCTCTGACCGCAAGTGAGTTATCCTAGCCCCTTTATAAGTACTCCCTGACACAAGTGTGTTACCCTAGCCCCTTTATATGTACTCCCTGACCCCAAGTGAGTTACCCTAGTCCCATATAAGTACTCCCTGACCCCAAATGAGTTATCCTAGCCCCTTTATATGTACTCTCTGACGGAAAGTGAGTTACCCTAGTCCCATAGTAGTACTCCTTGACCCCATGTGAGTTACCATAGCCCCTTTATATGTACTCCCTTACCCCAAGTGAATTATCCTAGCCCCTTTATATGTACACTCTGACCGCTAGTGAGTTATCCTAGCCCCTTTATAAGTACTCCCTGACCCAAGTGAGTTAACATAGTCCATAAAAAGTACTCCCTGACCCCAAGTGAGTTATCCTAGCCCCTTTATATGTGCTCTCTGACAGCAAGTGAGTTATCCTAGCCCCTTTATAAGTACTCCCTGATCCCAAATGAGTTATCCTAGCCCCTTTATATGTACTCTCTGACGGCAAGTGAGTTACCCTAGTCCCATAGTAGTACTCCTTGACCCCAAGTGAGTTACCATAGCCCCTTTATATGTACTCCCTGACCCCAAGTGAATTATCCTAGCCCCTTTATATGTACTCTCTGACCGCAAATGAGTTATCCTAGCCCCTTTATAAGTACTCCCTGACCCAAGTGTGTTACCCTAGTTTCATATTAGTACTCCCTGGCCCCAAGTGATTTACCATAGCCCCTTTATAAGTACTTCCTGACCCAAAGTGAGTTATCCTAGCCCCTTTATATGTACTCTCTGACCGCAAGTGAGTTACCCTAGCCCCTTTATATGTACTCTCTGACGGCAAGTGAGTTACCCTACTCCCATAGTAGTACTCCTTGACCCCAAGTGAGTTACCATAGCCCCTTTATATGTACTCCCTGACCCCAAGTGAATTATCCTAGCCCCTTTGTATGTACTCTCTGACCGCAAGTGAGTTATCCTAGCCCCTTTATAAGTACTCCCTGACCCAAGTGTGTTACCCTAGTTTCATATTAGTACTCCCTGGCCCCAAGTGTGTTACCCTAGCCCCTTTATATGTACTCCCTGACCCCAAGTGAGATACCCTAGTCCCATATAAGTACTCCCTGACCCTGAGTGAGTTAACCTAGTCCCATATAAGTACTCCCTGACTCCAAGTGAGTTACCATAGCCCCTTTATAAGTACACCCTGACCCTAAGTTAGGTACCATAGCCCCTTTATAAGTACTCCCTGAACCCAAGTGAGTTATCCTAGCCCCTTTATATGTACTCTCTGACCGCAAGTGAGTTACCCTAGCCCCTTTATATGTACTCTCTGACCGCAAGTGAGTTATCCTAGCCCCTTTATAAGTACTCCCTGACCCCAAATGAGTTATCCTAGCCCCTTTATATGTACTCTCTGACGGAAAGTGAGTTACCCTAGTCCCATAGTAGTACTCCTTGACCCCATGTGAGTTACCATAGCCCCTTTATATGTACTCCCTTACCCCAAGTGAATTATCCTAGCCCCTTTATATGTACACTCTGACCGCAAGTGAGTTATCCTAGCCCCTTTATAAGTACTCCCTGACCCAAGTGATTTATCCTAGCCCCTTTATATGTGCTCTCTGACCGCAAGTGAGTTATCCTAGCCCCTTTATAAGTACTCCCTGACCCCAAATGAGTTATCCTAGCCCCTTTATATGTACTCTCTGACGGCAAGTGAGTTACCCTAGTCCCATAGTAGTACTCCTTGACCCCAAGTGAGTTACCATAGCCCCTTTATATGTACTCCCTGACCCCAAGTGAATTATCCTAGCCCCTTTATATGTACTCTCTGACCGCAAGTGAGTTATCCTAGCCCCTTTATAAGTACTCCCTGACCCCAAATTAGTTATCCTAGCCCCTTTATATGTACTCTCTGACGGAAAGTGAGTTACCCTAGTCCCATAGTAGTACTCCTTGACCCCATGTGAGTTACCATAGCCCCTTTATATGTACTCCCTTACCCCAAGTGAATTATCCTAGCCCCTTTATATGTACACTCTGACCGCAAGTGAGTTATCCTAGCCCCTTTATAAGTACTCCCTGACCCAAGTGAGTTAACATAGTCCATAAAAAGTACTCCCTGACCCCAAGTGAGTTATCCTAGCACCTTTATATGTGCTCTCTGACCGCAAGTGAGTTATCCTAGCCCCTTTATAAGTACTCCCTGACCCCAAATGAGTTATCCTAGCCCCTTTATATGTACTCTCTGACGGCAAGTGAGTTGCCCTAGTCCCATAGTAGTACTCCTTGACCCCAAGTGAGTTACCATAGCCCCTTTATATGTACTCCCTGACCCCAAGTGAATTATCCTAGCCCCTTTATATGTACTCTCTGACCGCAAATGAGTTATCCTAGCCCATTTATAAGTACTCCCTGACCCAAGTGTGTTACCCTAGTTTCATATTAGTACTCCCTGGCCCAAAGTGATTTACCATAGCCCCTTTATAAGTACTTCCTGACCCAAAGTGAGTTATCCTAGCCCCTTTATATGTACTCTCTGACCGCAAGTGAGTTACCCTAGCCCCTTTATATGTACACTCTGACGGCAAGTGAGTTACCCTACTCCCATAGTAGTACTCCTTGACCCCAAGTGAGTTACCATAGCCCCTTTATATGTACTCCCTGACCCCAAGTGAATTATCCTAGCCCCTTTATATGTACTCTCTGACCGCAAGTGAGTTATCCTAGCCCCTTTATAAGTACTCCCTGACCCAAGTGTGTTACCCTAGTTTCATATTAGTACTCCCTGGCCCCAAGTGTGTTACCCTAGCCCCTTTATATGTACTCCCTGACCCCAAGTGAGATACCCTAGTCCCATATAAGTACTCCCTGACCCTGAGTGAGTTACCCTAGTCCCATATAAGTACTCCCTGACTCCAAGTGAGTTACCATAGCCCCTTTATAAGTACACCCTGACCCTAAGTGAGGTACCATAGCCCCTTTATAAGTACTCCCTGAACCCAAGTGAGTTATCCTAGCCCCTTTATATGTACTCTCTGACCGCAAGTGAGTTACCCTAGCCCCTTTATATGTACTCTCTGACCGCAAGTGAGTTATCCTAGCTGCTTTATAAGTACTCCCTGACCCCAAATGAGTTATCCTAGCCCCTTTATATGTGCTCTCTGACCGCAAGTGAGTTATCCTAGCCCCTTTATAAGTACTCCCTGACCCCAAATGAGTTATCCTAGCCCCTTTATATGTACTCTCTGACGGCAAGTGAGTTACCCTAGTCCCATAGTAGTACTCCTTGACCCCAAGTGAGTTACCATAGCCCCTTTATATGTACTCCCTGACCCCAAGTGAATTATCCTAGCCCCTTTATATGTACTCTCTGACCGCAAATGAGTTATCCTAGCCCCTTTATAAGTACTCCCTGACCCAAGTGTGTTACCCTAGTTTCATATTAGTACTCCCTGGCCCCAAGTGATTTACCATAGCCCCTTTATAAGTACTTCCTGACCCAAAGTGAGTTATCCTAGCCCCTTTATATGTACTCTCTGACCGCAAGTGAGTTACCCTAGCCCCTTTATATGTACTCTCTGACGGCAAGTGAGTTACCCTACTCCCATAGTAGTACTCCTTGACCCCAAGTGAGTTACCATAGCCCCTTTATATGTACTCCCTGACCCCAAGTGAATTATCCTAGCCCCTTTATATGTACTCTCTGACCGCAAGTGAGTTATCCTAGCCCCTTTATAAGTACTCCCTATCCCCAACTGATTTACCCTAGCCCCATATAAGTGCTCCAATAACCCAAGTGAGTTACCCTAGTCCCATAGTAGTACTCCTTGACCCCAAGTGAGTTACCATAGCCCCTTTATAAGTACTCCCTGACCCCAAGTGAGTTATCCTAGCCCCTTTATATGTACTCCCAGACCCCAAGTGAGGTACCATAAGTAGATAGGCTAGGATGGTTCTGGGACCGCGTGGCGAGGGGGTCGGGGTCCCGCGGGGGCAAGGGAAGTAGGGGAATTGCCCCCTCTCCTCGTGCGCGGTTGTGCGCATGCGCATCGTCCTCCCCCGACGTTAAACTCGTAGGGTTCACACGTGACCTCCCCCCCTCTAATGTTAAGCAGTGGACGCCTGAGAGAGAGAGAGAGAGAGAGAGAGAGAGAGAGAGAGAGATTCCAGCAGAATAGTAGGGTACACACGTGGTCCCCCTTACGTTTATCCGTACAAGAGAGAGAGCCCCCCATCCCCCTTACGTTAAGCCATACAAGAGAGAGAGAGAGAGTAGTGCGATGATGCGACCTCCCCCCTCTTACGTTAAGCAGTGTACGTCTAAGAGAGAGAGAGAGAGAGAGATTCCATCTTTGTTCCTCTGTAGCTGATTCTTTGCAATATTTCTAGTACGGGATACAGTGGATTGGTGGAGAGGTAATGTAATAGAAAAAAAACATAAATTTAAGGGAAAAAGCCTTTCGGCATAAAAAACCCTCTTTATTGAAATACATATGAAATATATATATATATAGGTACCGCAATAAAAACAGCAACAGCATCTATAATTAAAAAGAAAAATTATTTATATTTATTATTAATATTTATTATTATTATTTTTTTGTATTAACTCTTACCGATTTGGTGGGGACTGCCTGTCACACACACACAACCTAGCAGCTCACATAGGCTACATATTAGGTAAACGTAATATTAATTACAGCCTACGCGAGACTGCAGGTTGCTCCGCTGCAGACTGCTCCGCTGCAGGTTGCTCCGCTGCAGACTGCTCCGCTGCAGGCTGCTCCGCTGCATGCAGCATCCGCAGGGCTATGGGCAGCGAATGTGGCCGCCGCAGTGGCTGCTGCTGTTCGGGTATCGTGCGATACCCTCTTCGCACTGACTGCTGCTGCTGCTGCCTCACAATTGGCCTCACTATTGCCACTGGTTTGGAGGAATGTTTTAGATCCTCCAGCGTCACTTTCTTGTCCGGTAAACTAACTTTCCTTGTGGAACTCATGATGGTTCACTGAAGACTGATTTGAAGAATGCTCTCCTCTACGTGTTCAAATTTTCTCTCTCTCTCTCTCTCTCTCTCTCTCTATACTCCAGATGAAGTTTATACATCTTTAACAATACATATTAGCCTTCTCTCCACTTCAGATCAAGTTTACATATTAGCCTTCTCTCCACTTCAGATCAAGTTTACATCTCATTGTCAATGCGGAGAGAAGTTTATATTCAATTATCAATACGTATTAGGTTTCGCGATCGACTTCTTTTAAGGCGAATAGTCCATCGTCGTAGATACTTATCATCCGCTCTGTAATAAGAGCGGAGCCTACGTGACCTTACCTAAAGAGAAGTGGTTGGGACGTATTTGAAACACTTGAAAAGATTTAGGAGCAGTGTTCAAGGGTTCTATTGGTGTGAAAATGACTCTCAAGGCAATATAACTGGAAAATGGTTGCTGGCTTGCGAGTACCGTTATTTTTTAAAAAAAAAAAAACCTTATGGATAAAGAATTTTTAAAATGTAAATATTTTTCTTAATAAAAATTTTATAGGTATTTGAGCGATATAATTCCCATTTTGTTATTATTCAATAAAAAGGGAAATTGTTATGGATTGATGGAGAGGTAATTAAATAAAAAAAAAAATTGAAGGGAAAAAGCCTTTCGGCATAAAAAACCCTCTTTATTGAAATACATTATTGACTGATGATATATATGTATTTGCTTGCTTCCACCGTGACGAAGTAAGTTGTACCTCAGGCTCGTAACTTGTGTTCCCCCGTGACGAAAGTCTCAGATTGCGCAGCCTCCAAAATTTCTCTCTTCAAAAACATATTTGAATTAATGTTGTTCTTCGTTTTCCTCCTCCTCATCTTCCTCCTCCTGCTCTTGCTCCGCTTGCTCTAGCCCTTCTTGTATTCGATTTCTGAGCTCCACTAGTTTTTCAACAATTACTATCAAATCTTCTTCCTCTTGCACTGTTTCCTCCATTTCACCCATTATCTCCACAAGTTCTTCAACCAAGGCGCTAAATTCAGGAATATCCTCCGGATTCCTCAACAAATCTTCGTCCTCTTCCTCTATTTGTTCCTCTATTTCACTTATTATCCCCACAAGCACTTCAATCAAGGCATCAAAATCAGGATTATCCTTAAAAATGTCTCGTTTTTTAGATGTAGCACGGAACATTGTCACTGTCGTTGTTAGCGTTAAAATGATCTCAAGATTTTTCGTCACTAGTCGCTCAGATGCAAAACGATCTCCCAATGAAATATGAACTGACCGATTACGCACGTACATTTTAGTTAGTCAGATACCTTTCTTTATCAATACATATTAGTTAACTCTTTATCAAAACATATTAGCCTCCTATCCGAGAAGCGGAACGCAGTCAAAGAGAATTTCAATAGAGACCTGATACGACGAACGTTAATAATAATAATAATAATAGAAGGAGAAGGAGAAATAGAATTTTGAGGTTGTGAAATGAACGATATTTTTTTGTTATTTTAATTAAAATTTATAAATATATTTTTAATAACATACATAAAAAAAAAAAGTTATAATTGAATTTAATAATAATAAAATATTATAAAAATGAAGTGGTAGTGAGAGTAGCAGTAGTAGGAGCGGTATCATCTACGAGAAAAAAAAAATTAGGAAAAATTATACTACTTATCCAAGCACTTGATAGTTTTTTTTTTTTTTCATCGATTCTTACCGATTGTTGGAGGTTTCCGTAAATGAATTCGACAGTAGCTGGAGAACGTCATTATCCTCGTCGAACCGTATTATATTTTCTGGAGAAATTTATTCCCAAATTTCTGGCTCCCACTCTACTTCACTACTATAATCTAATAGATTAGCCTCATCATCATCATCATCATCATCATCATCATCATCATCAATATTTGATGTTGATTTTTGCCGCTGAAGCTTCTTCCTCAACATTCTGACAATCGCGGTCAACGCGTTGTTATTCACTTCACCCCAATCTCCTTCCAAATCTACTTCTTCTTCTTCTTCCTCCACAAATTCATCCATATTCTGAATGTTTTCAATATTTTGTTCAATATTTTGTTCAGTAGTTAATCTGTACAATTTAATTGCACCCATTTTTTTCTTGTTGAAACTGTCACGTCAAGCAAACTCGGTAGACTGAGAATGGTAGAGATGTAAGCTCAATACGAAATGTATAATTATTATTATTTTCTCTATCAATACGTATTAGATTTCTCCACTTCACAATAGCTATTAACAGCCTCCTCCTCCTCTTCTACTACCTCGTCCATACTTTGGATGATAACGTTTTTCACGTGAATTCAAGGTTGAGGAGCAGGGGTTTGCTAGTTGAACAATCGTTGTAGTTTTTTAAATAAAATTAATATATATTTTTAATAATATTTCTACAATAATTTTTAAACTATTCTATAAAAATTTAATAATAAAAGAAAAAGAAATTTGGTGATTCATCTTCCTTCTTAGTCTGCTTTGACACATTATCTTTTTCCTCCTCCTCTATTTTTTTCTCCTCTTCCTTCTTCATCTCCTTTGACTCAATATCTTCCCCGGTCTGTTTCTCTTCGTCTTTCTTCACTTTAATTTAAAAATACAAACAGGTAATAATTATGAAAAGGTAAAAAAGATAAAGTTAATACTTACATTCTTCCTCCTCTATTTTTTTCTCCTCTTTATCTTCTTCTTCCTTCTTCGTCTGCTTCGACTCAATATCTTTTTCCTCCTCCTCCTCCTCTATTTTTTTCTCCTCTTTATCTTCTTCCTTCTTCGTCTCCTTTGACTCAATATCTTTTTCCTCAGTCTCTTCGTCTTTCTTCACTTTATTTTTTTCTTCTTCCTTCTTCATCTCCTTTGACTCAATATCTTCCCCGGTCTCTTCGTCTTTCTTCACTTTAATTTAAAAATACAAACAGGTAATAATTATGAAAAGGTAAAAAAGATAAAGTTAATACTTACATTCTTCCTCCTCCTCTATTTTTTTCTCCTCTTTATCTTCTTCTTCTTCCTTCTTCGACTCAATATCTTTTTCCTCCTCCTCCTCTATTTTTTTCTCCTCTTTATCTTCTTCCTTCTTCGTCTCCTTTGACTCAATATCTTTTTCCTCAGTCTCTTCGTCTTTCTTCACTTTATTTTTTGAAGAAAAAAAAATACAAACAAATAATAAATATAAAAATATTAAATAAATACTTACAGTTTTTATGCAAATAATGGTGCAGTTTCCGTTCATACTCTTCGAAGTAACGATTGAAGAAATCGTTAATTCGATTGACGTATTCCTCTGTCAATTCTCTGGGAAGAGTGGGTGAAAGAGGAACAATATCCTCTTGAATCATGATTAATTTACACTTTTCGCAGCTCATTTTTTCTTACTGTCACCGACGATGTTGTAACATTGAATGAGGCTGCGAGGACTTGTTTTCCCCTCTTTATTCCTCCGATGAATTTTAAAGAGTCACATTTTTGATTGTATCCACTTGGCAAAAACTGACACCTCCTCGTACGGGCAGTGGATACGTTCATTGTTCAAGTTCTTCTCTCGAACGTGTAAATTGCACGGTGTTTTTTCAAAATCATATAATTCAATTAAATCCTTAAACTTAGGGCAACCATACACTTCTAAATTAATATTATCCACATTCATCCTATTCAATAGATTTTTTTCAATGTTCCCTCCCTTGTAGGCTACTACGGGATTCTCGCACGTTAGGCAACCTCTAATAAAATCTTCCACATCCTCCTGCTCGTATTTCTCGAATCCCGTATCACTGTATTTTATACCATGCACCATATTTAGCAAAAACCACACAGTTTTTTTGTCTTTTTCACTAAGGTTTTTCATACTGTCACGCAAACGAAAAGATGCGTAAGAAATTTGATTACTTTTTAAATCAATTATAGCTATATCTTTATATTTAAGTTCTTTTTTATAAACTAAGAAACCTTCTATATCCATTATGTGAGTTATTCTATGCATTGTTGCGCTATTCTCGACGAAGATAAAAACTGAAATGAAGCATCTCCGAAGAAATATCTCCGTAGAGAGAGAAAGATTTTTTAAAAATATAAAGTTACATTCGATAAGGAGTCCATTGTTTCTTAATCTCTGGAAGATATTTTTTTTTTCCGAAGAAACTAACAATGGGAAAAAAATACATTCGATAAGGAGTCTTAATCTCTGGAAGATATTTTTTTCCGAAGAAACTAACAATGGGAAAAAAATTCTTAGAAAATATCCCCTCCTAAAAAAAAACATTAAACTTTCTTAAATGTAACAAAAAAAAAAAAGATCGTTCAGTATTGCATCGAGCGACTGACGATAATGACACCGACATTCGTTGATTTTCAAGGTTTTGTATTGACCGACAAGAGTTTTATAGTTAAAGAATTTGCGGTGTTGCGTGATAATGAAGTGTATCACAATGTATTTTCACCACCATTTCAAGAAGCTTGGTTGAGCGATCTCGAGAGAGAACAGAACGAGTAAGTATTTTTTTTTTAAAAATGTAATGTTTTGTATATAATTTTTTCTTTTTTAAAGTTGGCTTTATTTTAATCGACATGGATTCAATTGGACCGACGGTCATTCACCTTATTACAAGCATAAAGATGTAATAAGAAAGTATGTAACGTCGTACGAGGGAGAGGATTGGATTTTCGTGAAAGGACGGGAGAAATATGATTGGTTGAGAAAAATTTGCAACTTAGAAAATATATACAATGCGAAGGAGTGTGAGTGGGGTAAATTTAGTCTTGGATGGAGTAAAAATTTCGAACCACCGTTACCCAAGTGTATGAATCATTATGGTATATGTTCACTGCAAAATGTCTACTATATGAAATCTGTATATGATCAATATATAAAGGAATAAAAGACTTCTGAAAAAAAAAAAAAACAATGTATATCAATGTCAGTATGCATCTCAGACGAAACAATGGGATGTGTAGATACCCCTACTTCCATTCTCTATTCGATATATATAAGCGTTACTCTTCGCGAGAGACGCATTCGCAATTATTAATTTATTGTTGTTGTTGTTCACCGTATGACATAGTCATTTCTTTAAGAAACACACAAAATGTCGACGGAATTGCGAAGAAAATTTTTTACAATTAATAGTGCGAATGAGTACGACGCGTGGGTACTGGAATGTCGCGAGCATATTCGACGATTGAGCAGCGCGGATCAAGCTTTACCCGTTGGAACGCGTCAGAAGAATTTCGCCGAAATCGCGTGTATAAAGTGTCTGTTGCTACGAGCGCAGAGAGAATTGAATTATATTAAATCAGGGGCTGGTTGTAGCAATGACGTACAAGGACTTACCTGGGAGGAGCTTGATTCAGCGTTTCGAAGTCGAATATGCAGCGGCATGGTAGTTAATAGTAATTATATAGAGCCTAAGGATTTTTTAGTAGACGCGGAAGTATTAGTGCGTACGCGTATAGATAAGGTATTTGTTAGTGCAAATAGTGTTAAGGTTAATTGTGTATTTAACGGACAATTCATCTCTAAGGACCAGAGTGATGATAAAAACATTAGTACGACTAATGCTACATTGTATAAGACTGATAATTTTAGTGATTGGTATAGGAAAAACATTTTAGACGTTATTATACAAAAATTAAGTGAATTTCAAGAGCGTGATAGTGGATGGACTTTGCACAAAATTCATTATTTACTAGTTAACATTAATCGTTTTAACCCGTTGCACGCGGGTTGTAAAATTAATCTGCCATCCGCTATCACGAGTAGGAAAGCTCTGATAAATTTAGAAACCAGTGATAATGCATGTTTCGCGTGGTCCGTGACGGCGGCACTCTATCCAGCGAAACCTACGGCTCATCCAAATCGTACGTCCTCTTATCCACATTTTCGGACGGTTTTAGACGTCGGTAGCCTAACCTTTCCGACTACGCTAAAACAGATTCCGAAATTCGAGGTGGATAACGACGTGTCGGTGAACATCTTCACCTTGGAGAATGAAGAGCAAAATAGCGACGCAAAAATTGTGCCTCTTCAGGTGACGAAGAAGAAGAGATCGAGGCATGCTAATCTTCTTCTCGTCAACGATGAACAGGGAGCTGCACATTTTATGTGCATAAGGAATCTCTCGAGACTGGTGCGAAGCCAATTCACCAAGAGAGAAAATGCTCATTATGTATGCGATCGGTATGTATTAATAATAATAATAATACTGAAAAAATACAAATATAACTGCATATGTTTTATATTAAATTTTTTAGATGTCTCCACTACTTCCGCACAGTGGAGAGGCTCGAGTCGCACGAGCAGGATTGCGCGCAGCTCAACGATAATCTCCGCTTGATGTTGCCGAGCAAAGCCGAGGATCGCTGGGTTTCCTTCAAGAACATCAAAAATGGGGAACGAGCGCCATTCGTCGTATACGCGGATCTCGAGTGCATATTATTGAAAGTTGAACAATCGAACAGTAGTAGTAGTAGTAGTGATATTTATCAGAGACATGAACCTATTAGTGTAGGCTATTATTTAAAAAGTGCTCGCGATGCGTCACTCTCGAGGTACGACGCTCGTCGGGGTGCCGACTGCATCGAATGGTTCGTACGCGAGCTCGAGAACATTGCGCGCATCGCGAGCGAGACGCTAAGTACTATCGTGCCCATGCATAATCTTAGTCTTAGCGAACAATTGCGTCACTATAATGACCCCAATTGTCATATATGCAAAAAGCCGTTTCTTCCGAATCAACTACGAATTCGCGATCACGATCATCTGACCGGCAGATACAGAGGACCGGCTCACAATAATTGTAATTTAAATTTCAAAGATTCGCATGTCATTCCAGTAATTTTTCACAATTTATCCGGCTATGATTCGCATTTTATCTTCGAGACGATCGCTAATTTGTACGAGGGATCGGTATATCTGCTGCCTGTACATAAGGAAAAATACATTTCATTTACCAAATATTTGCGAAAATATAATATACAGTTGAGATTTATCGATTCGTTCAAATTTATGGCCTCCAGTTTGAACAAATTGAGCTCGTACTTGGCGGAATCTCAGCTGACAAATTTGAGGTCACAATTTTCGGAATTGAGCGTCGAGCAGTTCGACTTGCTTACGAGGAAAGGTATTTTTCCTTACGACTATGTAGATAGTGCGGCTAGATTGGAAGAGACGGCTTTACCACCGCGCCAGTCGTTTCACAACAGACTGACCGACAGCGATATCAGCGAGGAAGCATACAATCATGCCGTAGAGGTATGGACCAAATTCCACATGCGCACACTTGGGGAGTACAGTGACCTGTACTTGAAGACCGATGTCCTATTGTTGGCCGATGTTTTCGAAAGTTTTCGCGATAGTTGCATGCTAAATTATGAGTTGGATCCAGCCCATTATTATACGCTACCGGGCTTCACCTGGGACGCGATGTTGAAGCATACGGGAATCAGGCTGGAGCTTTTCACGGACGTGGATATGTTGCTGTTCGTAGAGCGCGGTATACGCGGTGGTTTGAGTCAGTGCTCCCATCGTTACGAGAGGGCCAACAATCGGTACATGCGGGACTACGATCCGGCGGAACCGTCGAAATATCTCATGTATTACGACGTAAACAATCTGTATGGGTGGGCAATGTGTCAGCCGCTGCCCACCCATGGATTCCTATGGATCGAGGACGCTGCCAATCTCGATGTCTCCGCTATACCCACGGATCATCCCGAGGGTTATATTTTGGAGGTCGATTTGGAGTATCCGCGCGAGCTTCACGACAAACACGCGGACCTACCGTTCTGCATGGTGCGCGAGAAACCGCCGGGCGCTAGCCAGGAGAAGCTGCTGGCCACTTTAAACGATAAGACCCGTTACGTAATACATTATCGCGCTCTGCAACAATGTATGCGTAATGGACTGGTACTGAAGCGTATACATCGTGGTTTAAAGTTTCAACAGTCCACCTGGCTACGCGATTACATCGAGCTGAACACGCGTTTGCGCACCGCGTCCACCAATGAATTTGAGAAGAATCTCTTCAAATTGATGAACAACGCGGTTTTCGGTAAAACAATGGAGAACGTGAGGAATAGAGTTGACGTGAGGCTCGCAACCAAGTGGGAGGGAAGATACGGGGCGGAAAGCCTGATTTCCAAACCGAATTTTCACAGTCTCGCGATTTTCAAGGAGAATTTGGTCGCGATTCAATTATCGAAATTGTCCGCGAAATTTGATAAACCCATTTACGTGGGAATGAGTATTTTAGATATTTCAAAAATTTGCTTGTATGAATTTCACTATGACTATATGCTTCCTACATTCGGCGGTAAATGTAGAGCGATGTATACCGACACGGACAGTCTGATATACAGTGTCGAGTGCGACGACGTTTACTCGGTCATGAAACGCGATCTCGCGCGATTCGACACCAGCGATTATCCTGACGATAATCGGTATGACTTGCCACGCGTCAACAAAAAGATACCCGGTCTGATGAAGGACGAGAACAATGGTCGTATCATGACCGAGTTCGTAGGACTGAGGGCAAAAATGTATACTTTCAAGGTGCAGGACTGTGCGAGAATTACCAAAAAAGCCAAAGGTGTCAAAGGTTACGTTATCGATAGAAATATAACATTTGACGACTACAAGGATTGTTTGAACAATTTCACCGTACAGTCTCGCAGTCAAAATTTAATAAGATCGAAGCTGCACCGAGTTTTCTCGATCAGTCAGCGGAAGGTCGCCCTCAGTCCGTACGACGACAAGCGTTTCGTTACACCCGACACCACGGCGACTCTACCCTGGGGACATTATAGTCTAAAATTATAATTTATTTATTGTTTTTATTTATTCGCTTTATTTAGTTATTTATGTATTTATTCTATATTTTGATACATCTTAATAAAAGTTTTTATAAAACATTGCTCTTATTTATCCAGGA